>NC_091520.1:10583826-13058826 GCF_041682495.2 Bombus fervidus | reverse complement strand
TACGCTTTTTGTGGAGGTTTCACTTTGCTCGGTGCGCTAAGGCGACATGGTTCAGCGCACAATAAGCGCCTTTCTCCGTCTCTCTCTGTCCTCTACCTCGACGTTAGATTGTCCTTCGTTCAGACATTTATAAGTACAATCTAGTGGACGACGTTGTTACTTTTTATCCTTCCCTTCTTTTTTTTTATGCTTATTTATGTGCCGAGAAAATCTCGTTCGCAGCCATGAAATGCACATCAGGTTCTCTCGTTAGTAGTATCATTTTTATTTCGATTTCTCTCGATACTGTTTTCCTTTACACCGACAAAATGTGATTTCAAGCGTGCTTCGTGTTTCTATACAATGACGTACGATACTTCGATTTTTAACGCGTGAATATACGCGAGACGTTGCATCGTTGTGATTATTGTTATTGCGCAATTAACGTCGACGGTTCTCGTAATTTCTGGTAAACATTGATATTTTAACCCGTAATACGAGTTAAATCGGCCCATACGCGTACACGGTAACAATGTTTTCAAAATAGATAGAACTTTGTTTTCACTCGGGCAGTATTCGCGTTTCGGCGGACGTCGTTTACCTTAGATCGCAACGTTTCCGATGAGATATACGCTGGCTGGGATTTCTCCGATGTTATTTGCTACGAATAGTTTCAAATTAGAACGCAAATTAATATCGTACTTCAATATTTACTTGCTCTTGGAAGACAGGTCGAACAATCGAATACGTTTGGGCATAATGACGAAGCACTTATTAAAATCAACACCGGCTACAACGGCACAGGCCCAGAGTGCAATCAGGTTGCTCCTATAAAACGTTAAACTGTTACGAATCACAGACTGCGTTCAGAGCCATTATCCGAGTCTCGAGGACATTTCGCTTTCTTCGTGTCTCGTCCCCTCCAGCCTGCCCGTTCCGGCGCTCTTTTACGCTCGGTGTTCGACGGGTCGTTCCTCCTCTTCTTCCACGCTCGCGCCTTTCAGCGTCATCGGGCCACCGAAAATAAAGTCTTCCTTCGTTTCCCTGCCGTTCCTTCTTGCGCCCCCTCGTTCCCTCCGCATCGCGCCGTGCTTCCGACTCGAATATACGAACGCACCAGTAGTCCCGGAGAGGTTTTTAAAAGAGAGAGGGAGCACCAACGACGTTCAAGAGGAACTCTCCTCGAGAGCTGCCAATCAAACGACCCGCCAAGAGAGTCGGCCTCTTAAACGGGTAGTTTTTCACACTCGTTCCGTGACAGATTAATTCCGAGTTAAATAGCGACACTTAAGCGTGCCGCGTCATAATTAACGTTTTCATTTCGTTCTCCACTACGCTGCCATTTACGCGGAACCTCCCGCGGTGTTGTTTCTTTCTTTACCGCGCGAGCCATCGTAATTTTGCATTTTCAACCGTTCCGCATCCTATCGTCCTACCGTTTCGGCCGTATCATTTCCGAGTGCTTAAATAATAAATAGAAACTGTTGGCGATCGGCTGTATTCCGCATATCCGAACGTTAAATAACCGCGTGTTCGAATTCGGCTGATTAATCGGCGCCGTTTCGCTCTGTAGTCGAATATTTACGGCGCGTTCATCAGGATAATGCATCAGTGACACGATGGTCCTTCATTATCTCTCGCTGATGGGATCGAAACATTCTGCACGGCGTTTTATTTTCGTTCAAATGGCCGGAAATGATATCCTGCAAATAAATTCCGCGTATCCAGTATCCTTAAATGAATTTCCTTCCTACTCTGGTATCTCGGCCGTCCTCTTTTAATCTGCACGACAATGCATAAATCACAGCATGGATTTCCCCAACGAAACCACGGTCGTATTCCGATGGCACGATTTTTCAAGCGGAATACTCGTTCTTGCAGCGATGTCGCGAATTGATTCTTCCGATTTTTTCGCTTATCACATGGTCATCCGGTGATTACCAGAATGTTCCTGAACACGAGTGGAATGGGGTCTAAAATGTGTTTGATGTCGACACGCAGTTACGTGTTTGGAAGGGGGTTAGATCGTTGGAATGCGTGGTATTCGTTTAACGATCGGTAAACGATCGATCGCCGAGCAAGAAGTGGGAGGAAAATACGGAATGAGACACATTATACGATATAGCGTTACACGTCGACTATCTCGCGCGCATAAACTGAACCCGAGGCATTTTGTTGCACGAACGACTTAGCTCGTTCTCACGACACTCCTCTAATTCGATTAATATATCCACCCTCCATCTCTAAGAGACGAACCGTTTGACTTACGTTGCGCGCGCTTAATTTATGCACGGGGGATGTTTGACAAAAGTACCGGAGAATAAATTATTTGCCAGACGATGGAAATATCGTCTCCAACTGGGAGAAAGCTTTCGGGGAACTGATCTCGGAGAATCGATGTGCCTTGAAAATATTTTGAAAAGTGAGAACGACATGGGAAATACCCGTGTGCTTTTCACTGACTTACTTTAAAAGTCCCTAGATCGAACTACGTGTATAAGTACGTGGTGCACATATCATTGCGTCGTTTTGTTCCTGGTTCCTGAAACCGCTTCGCGAATACACGAGCCTTCCCGTTCATAGTCGGAAAGAAAATAACCCAGTGTCGCGTATGCATCCGTAATATCTTTATCGAACTGGAATGATGAGATGCCCTGCGGAACAGGGGAAAAGCAAATATTTATCGGCGAACCGGTAAAATTTCCTGAGATTCAATTGGCTGGCGTTTTACGTGCTTATATCGAAAAATTTCGGAGCAGCGACATAGAAAAGTAGGTACCTACACTATAGAAAAGTTCGTAGCAGAAAGAAATAAAACAAATCCTGGTTTGAACAGAATTGGAAATACACAGTAGAAAAATACTTCCTAAATATCGAAACAATTTTGCTGAATGTAAACTACAACCGGTTCCGGTAGGGGAGTACTGTGATTCAACGCGCAAGATAAAACCTCGCGTCGAACGAGAATCAATTGGTCACCGTGAGAAATCAAGATCGTGAACTCTCGATCGTTCGCCGGTGATCGAGAATGTGGTACGCAGTTTGTTCGACAAACTGGTGTCGAGATCGACAAATAACCCTTCTGAAACTGTTGACGCGATAAGGTTAAGAGGGGAAAAAGAAACGTTTTCAGTGAAACGTAAAAAATTAAACCAGTCGAATACCGAGTATTACGGAAAAATTGAAAAATTCTTCAACGTAAATGCACGGAATTCGGATGATTACACCGAAGGGAGTGAAACTATCAGATGATAAATGTAGCTACAATGTGTTATCTTATACAAATTTAAAGACAACAAGTTACGACCCCGAGTACTATAATTTAATATTGAAATGTGTTCGACCTTGGTGTCCATGGATGTTCTGGGCCATTTTTTCTTTTTTTTTTTTTTTTTTCATCGATCACATCTTGCGCTTTCCGTAGTCAGCAGGGCATACATATTGCTAATTGCACAGTACTGCAACAAGAATCCTGACATTTCCAAAATCACGGTGATTCTCGGCTTCTTGGTATCTTTATTGCTTCAGTGCCTATTACAGAAATTACAGCTGGGAGAGGTACAATTACTGAGATATATAATATACCGAGCGAATCTCCGAAGAAGTTGCAAAATACGTTTCTACGCGATAAAGTGCTTTCTAGGAGAAAACGTACGATCGACTAGCGACAAGAGAGGAAAGTAAAGGAGGAAGCGAGTTTTTAGTAACTAGCAAGAACAGCTCGCCAACAGATTATCGACAAACACTTTCGATATTGGCAAATTGCTCTTACTGGGCATCCGTTGGCACTCTCTCTTCCTCCTTCCCTCTCCCTTTAGGTTGATCTCTGTGTAGGTTCGCCTGGTGAGCTTGCTGCCAGTCGAGAACCATGTCGTTCGCCCACAGGAGAAGTTAAATCGAATCCGCTAACTGCAGCCTAAGAACAAACCGGAAGGGACGAGAAGAGAGAGGGTGGACGGTCTCGATACGCGGCTAACTTTCGTGGAAGTTTGATGCTTCGTAAATCAATGGCCATTCGTCGGGCCACGTTAAATTATTCTCGGCTCGGCGCACCTTCCCTTCGATAGAAGATTCTATGGATTTTAACGTGGGGAGCTTATCTATCAACCGAGAGTGATTACTTCAAACCAAGACGATTTTCGAGTCGAAGAGGTGGAATTTTAGAACAACGATCGAAAAACTTTTAATCGAAACTTCCTAATTAGATTTATTCGAAAAAGATTCAAAGAATATTCGCTCGTAATGCTTCGTATTATCTACTATTTGTAGCTAGTAATACTTCAGGGTTACATAAAGCACAAGCGTGTTACATTTGTTATCGCGCCTCTAGCTACTTCCATTTTTTCTTCCTTCCTTCCTCTTATTCTGTGTTTTCTTTTCTTGTTTGCTTCTTTTTTTTTTATAATAAAATTCAACGAGCTTGCAGTCGATTCGCCTGAGCAAGTTTGCACGGCGGATAAAGTTACGCTGCATAAATGTAACTTTGCAAATGAGCCACGCGCGGAACAATGGGAAGAGAGCGTGTCTCTTCTGGAAAACTCCCGTCTCAGAAAAAATGTCCTGGAACGAGATACCAAGACACGGCCGACGACCCTACCAACCATCTTCTTTCCTGTTACGTAAAAAAGTCGAGAGGAAAAGAAGAGTGGAAGTTTGTCGCAAGATTATCGTAACCGGTATCACCGGCGGAACGACGAAAAAATGAAGAAGGTGAATTTCTAGGGACGCGAACATTGGGTGACAAGATAGCAGACATTGAATACTTTGCTCCGAGTCTTAAGCGTCATTAATAATTCCAACGGATGATGCTTGAAAACTTTCGATCGTTATTTCCTTCCAAAGAAGCGCCTATCAGCAACCACGAAACTATAATAACTCAACGGCATAGATTGGAAATATATTTGCATATGGCGGGCTCTTAATCATTAAATACGTGGCATTCGTTGACCGTATTTTTCCAGGAAGCTGGTAGAATTTACAGAACGTGAATTCTCGTTTTCCAGTTCTTGCCGAAAATACCATCGAATGAATGAAGCACGATTTCAAGGTGCACGGTAAGGCTGAAAGCCCCGTAAATACGGTTTTTCACGTCGTTTTCGGGTGCAGGAAATTTGCCGAAAGGGCAGAAACAGGATGGGCAAAAGGGCCAGAGACGAAGGTAGATCGAGAGAAAGATAGAGACGCAATAGGTGGTTCATTCAGCGTGCTGACCCCAACAGTCGAGGGTAAAAGCGACAGTTTAAGCCCATTAGGATATTTATGGATTGGCCTTCCACGCTAGCGAAATGGGGGTGAGTAGTTATAGGAGGGCGCATACGAGGGGTTGGCTATTCAGAGGTCTGACGGCACGCGACTATCCAACGATTCCTTTCGCTCCGACGTCTTTCTCGCCAACCGACATCAGCACGAACACCTTTCGGGGGTGGTGCATCTTTACTCCACTCGGTCGAACGGTGAAAAACGAGTCGGTGATTTATGAAACGCTGTTGGACGAAGGAATCTCTTTAATGGGATGTCTAAACGTCTCAATTTCGACGCTTAATACGCGTTCTAGTCGACTCGTACAATCTTCATTTTACTTTCGAAGTTGATACGAACGTGTTCGTGTCGTGATTCGATCGTACTTGGACCAATCCATGTTATTTTCCATTTATCACCGGGCAAATTTTGCTGCCAACGCATTAGCTATTCGTCGGTTTCATTTTAGCATCAGCAAACTAACCGCGTACTCTTTCTCTCTTCCAGTATTCTTTCTCGGAAGCGTTGCGAATGCGTAAAAAATCTGGTTAATTAGTATTAGCGCGAAGAGTTTAATTAATTCCGGGGTTAGTCGAATGGGGACTACACGACAGTCTGAGGTCGAACAGCACGTACGAGCATCAGTCGTTAGATCGCATTAACGTGCACGAGTATTTTCCAGTTGGGCACGAACGAGATCTCGCATTCTGCAGACGCGCTCCTTTCTTCCTCTTTAATAAGAGCCGCCTGTGTACACTGTACACGCTTGTATTTCGACTTCCGGCTGGCCGGAGTCCCCCGGTGCCTAACAGAGATGCATTGTGTGCAACGAAGCACCTGGCACGCGCCAGCTCCTGTCTTTATGTAGCCGCCCACTCTCTCTTTCTCTCGTCCTCTCTCTTCTTTCCTCCCTGCTCTCCGGCGTGCACCACCTTCGCTCCATCGTTGGAGCTGTTTCGCTCGTACTCACGTACCGTTCCCCCGTCCTACCACCCACACGTGCGCGCGAGTCGTTATCCTGTGGATATCCTCCGGACGTCTGCCTTCTCCATTCGAGTTCCTAACAAGATTTTCATCTCAGATATCTCGAACTCGGTTAACCGCGCATGGACTATTAGCGATAAAACTTGTTCGGTAAGTTCGTAATTCAGCTCTGCTCAGGAGGAATAAATGTATCTTAATAAATACGATCAAACAAATTTCGTTTTCCTATGGCCAGATAGAATGCACCCATCTGCGGGCAAATATCCTTCGTGCAACGTATATCTCGACTCGTTATCTTTATTTCAGCGGTACCGCGCGTCATGATGAAGTCGTCGTGTCGATCAAGATTGCGACGCATGCAAACGACGAATAACTGAAAGAACCTCCCTCCATTCGAATACCATTCTTGGGCGTTAAAAATTGCCCAACAATTTTCCATGCGAAATCATGGAATCGCTTAGGAGAATCATTTATTTCGTTTTCGGCGGCACGATGCGTCGGCTAATTATATGTCCCGTTAAGGAACGATCCCTCGGTAAATAAACCGATCGCCGTAAAGTAGTCTCAAACTACCCTCATATAACTCGAAGGGTCGATCAGGTCGGGGGACGTCCCGACATACGATCGCAGTCGCTTGGCACGCGTCTACGGTGCCTGTCAAAATATGCGTCGAATCGTTCGAACCCCTCTCTTCCGTGACTACTCGTCATCCTCGACCCTTCGAAGGCCAAAAGGCACGTACGTGCCTCCACCCACTCAGCGTCCCTTCACGCGTCTGTCGTCGATTTCCTCCCAAAAAGCCTCCGTTTTAGGAGTCGCTCGTACACAAGCAACCACGCATATACAAACGTTCACTCAGTCGAAGCTTTGATTTTTCATCGAAGAAACATACACCCCTATAGGTTCTCGTGTTTCCTCTTGCTCCGGGGGTCGTGAAGAAAGGTCGTGGGGGTCTTCTCTATTAATCTTGTGGACATTCTCAGTTTCTGTGAGACAAACACGTCCGATTGATTTACTATCGAAATATGCGAACGTTCGTCACTTGACACCGATAATTGTTATCATCGATTTTTAGCGCGCTCCCCTTCGAGATAATCGTATTATGTATTTCTCATTGATTCGTCGGAAATTGTTCTTGCTTCTTAGAACCCGTATCAATAGTCTAGGCTAAAAGAAATTAAATCGATCTGCGGAACGTTGTTTCCGCCGACCTTTCAGACTTCTTGAAATATCAGTCGCGCGTTCTAATAAATCGTATCTGAGAATCAGCGTGTCTCCGGCCACGCGTAAGCGTTCGATTAAGCGACAGGAATACAAACGGGATACTCCTCGTTTCACAATCTATTGACATTCGATAGTTAAAACGAGTACTTGAACACTATTATTCGTTCTCGGAAATATCGACTCCGTGGAACGACGAGCTCAAACATTTTCTAGAAATAGACGCGTTCGAGGAGAACGATAAGATAAGTTCGCGAAATGGAATCTTATCTAGGCGCCTGGTCTATCTTCGTTTTCTTTTTCGCGTAGAAAGCATCGGCGTTTTTTAAAAGGGGTAAGAACGATAGGCGAGAAACGTTGCCTGCCTCTTATCGCTCGTCATCGTAATTAACGCGTACCGTCACGCAGCCGATAAAAATCGTTCTAGCCGCTCGTGACTCACTACGTCGTTTGCTTCCTTATGGCGACGCCATGTCACCGGAAGCTCTTAACTTTTCCGGAAATTAATAACGTTTTAATCGATTCTTTAAACGTCGTCGCGTTAATAGAAGTGGAAAAACGCCGGCTACAAAAAATTTCGTCTGATCGCAATCTTGCAAAGTTTGAGAAACTCGTAAGCCGAGGCTATATATTATCAAACTCGATTAATTGTTTTCCACGCGATATCGAGAATTAAACGCTTAATCGAAACGTTGATAAATCACGTCGATCGTGTTTTCCACGTACCAGAGGAAGACGAAACACTCGTCGTCCTGCTTCGCCACGTGTTATTCCGTTCTTTCTTTTTTTTTTCTTTTTTTCTTTTTTCTACGCCGCCTTAACAGAAAACCTTGCATTCGAAAGATAATATCCGTTTTCGATTTCGTTTCTTTCATCATAAATCTTACAAGAAGAAACAGATAATCGATATTGCGGCGGCGATAAACAGCCGCAGTGGTCTTATCGCGGTCTCTACGGAAACCTGTGAAGATAGGTCAGTGACTAGCCAAAGGAATTTACCAAGAAAAGAATTATTGAGAACACAAGCTACGCAGGATAAAGAGAAATGGATGGTGATTTCTTTTTCTCGGAATAAAACCGGGCCATCGTAACTCGGTCGAATGACAGAGAGGGGGTTGAAAGTGTCGTATATACTGATAAACGTATGCCATTTAAAGGAATTTATCGTACCCTCTCGTCGTTGTTCTACGCCCCGTGAAAGTCCTCTTTATCTATCTCATGAAAATGTGTAGAAAGATCACTTTTACCGTGAAGCGGCAACTTTGCGTATAGAATCGACGTACTCGCCAAGCGATTCATTATCATTTACTGAAATTATACGATACAGCTAATTACACGATATAGTTATCGACCTATCGACGTTTTTATATCATCAGAGATCGACGGATATCTCTGAAACAGAAACATGCACGAGAAGAACCGAGGAAATCGCCAATGTATTTGCATTAATAGGCAGGTTAATATTGATGCGCGTACTAATCCTATACCGATGCTGCGAGATATCAATATTGATAATAGCGTGCGAATCTTTGGCGGTGCTCGGCCATCCGTAGTCTATATGTATCCGCAACGAATCAATGGTCGTGCCATCGAATTTGTACCGTAGCAGCCGCGACTCTATCATTACTGGTCAGCCAGCCCCTGAATTCGCGCTCTTTCACCCTTTAATAGCCGACAATAATACACATCCACGTTAATAGGGAAATAGACTCTATAGCGGCTGATCAAATGGTAATCTTGATTGCTTTGTGAGTTTTACCAACATACTGGTCGAAAGCATCGCCTTCTTTTTTTATTCAACTTCAAAAAATCTTCTATCTGGACGAGTCGCTGGCAACCAGTTACCGGCGAAGACTTCCACGTAGCGATTGTAAAACTCGATTTCCCTGTGTCTCGTGTTCAGTCTCGAATAAACACTTTTTTAAACAGACACTCGCGTGCCATGCAGCAATGTCGCGATCGGTCATTAGCGATAACGAATATTATGCTTCTCTATCGTTTATTTCCCGTGGTCGTTGTTGCCCAGCTGTCAAAAGGGTTTGATCTTGCCCGATAACGTCGCGACATGGAGGAATCCTTCGTGTGACCGGTTAATTCACTGAATGATAATAATAATTTGCACGCGGGTATAGAGCGCGAAGAGAAATGATACGAGGTTTGCGGACGAAGGAAATGATTACTTACACGAACAAATGATAGGATTGCACTTTCCAAACGACGAGAAATCCATTAACGCACGGTTGCCTGAAAGCCAGAGAGATAATTCCATCGATAATTGAAATGAAAAAAGTACAATTTTCAAGTCAGATTAACCTTTAATTGATTCCGTGCTACAGCATTTCTACCCTCTCAAAGATAATACCTCCATTTGTTTATTTATGTTTTTAACGTTTTAACAACTTTTAATATTGCATCGCAACGAGTCAGCATAGGGCGGATGAACGAACAAAGTGCATTTGCTTCGTCCCAAATACGTTTTGCGTGAATGCTGGGCGTAGTTTTGCAAAAACGCGCTGTCTATGGAGGGATATACAACTCCGAAACTCTTCGCAATCAAGAAATAAATTCGCGAGAGCCTGGCGTGCGGAGCAGGATGCGCGGAGTAGGGCGTGCAGAGCAGCCGTGTCTTTGCTCCAGTTCTTGCTTTATGGTCGTTCGGTTTCGGTGGTGCAACGGTTCCCCGTTCTTTTGCGACGCGGCGGTGATTTGTCACGTGGTGGGTGGCGAACGATTACGTTGCATTTGCAATTTCACGCGGCACTCCTCTCGCCTCGCCGTTTCTTCTGATCTCTTTCCTTGCGCTCGCGCGATCCACCGAATACCACTTTGTTCGTCTTCGGCCCGCAGGCTCCGCGTCGTCCTCTCTCCCTGTTTCCGAAAACGCACCACGATCTACGGAATTCAAGAAGTTTTGGGGAACGGGGGCAGACGGTGGCCAAATTACTCGGGCCGCAGATGATTGTCTCCGTTTCGTTCCGACGCCTCGGCACCACCCTGAATGTGCCAGCTAAATGAGAGCGTGACAAAAACACCTGGAGAAACCGTTCGTTCTATTAAACTCCCGCTCTAAGTTTGCCCGCAGCGCTAAGTAGCGACTGCCGCCAACTTGTGACAGACGTTACGCCGTAATCGTCGGTTTCTCCTCGATACCAATCGGATCTCGAGGCTCAACGATTTTCTAAATTCCCAGAGAAATCGGACAACGCTCCCTTGGGCGGAGGCGCGGCCAAATCTCGCAGATTGGAATACTGTAAATTCGACGTGCGCGCCGCAGTAATTTACACGAGCGCATTCGTTTCGCGCGATTTTCTCTTACCAGATGATAACGGTTGTAGTATCCTCTTACACGGCCGGGCCATGCGCTAATGGAGAGAATTAGCAGGGCAACGCGTTCGCGCGCAACGATGAATCGGGAAAGAGCCCGCTGTGGCGATGACCAAATTACTCGCGGCGCAGATGATCGTCTCTGTTTCGATTCGTTGCTCTTCTCGTCGAGAGAACTGCGCTCCAGATAATCTGTCAGGACCGCAGAATCCGGCCGTGGCCCTGCCTGGGAACGAAGCGGTGCGAACCAGACGAACCGAGGGTCATCGACCAGAACAGAATGGCCCTCGTTTTTGCGGTCCGCGTAATGTCGTGCTCGTAGACGAACCGCGGATTAGCAGGATCGTCCGTTCGATCAAAGAACCTGCTGGTAAAAACTGGCTGTTTTTGGTGAAAACAGGAATCGTTCTAGGCTCTTTTCCCAGTTTCTACAAAATGGTCCCTGTTCCTTGGCTATCTTTGCACCATTTGCGTTAACCGAACGAGTTCTCGAGGAGGAACAAATTCGCCAGTCCAGGACATCCGTGTACCTAATATTCAAGGGCGTGAAACGATCGTAATGTTGGAAACGTATCTATTAGTCGTCGCGTGTAGGATGCCGCGTGAGGTGGATGGTTCCATCGTGACACGATTGTTGATGCATCGTTGAAAAAGCGCCCATCCCCGAGATAGAGAATTGCGGAGAAACAGTTCCGTAATAGTAACGAGTCGTCGCGAGCAGCGAAGAATTCGCCTCTCTCCGCTCACGAGAAAATATGTTAACAGGGAAGCGTATCGGGCATCCCGGAAGCCATTGGCCGGCGCTCGCGTTATCTGTTTCAGGTGCATTGAACGCATCTCGACACGATGATGATACGAGCGCAACGGAGAGCGAG
The DNA here is from genome assembly GCF_041682495.2 of Bombus fervidus. NCBI lineage: Eukaryota > Metazoa > Arthropoda > Insecta > Hymenoptera > Apidae > Bombus > Bombus fervidus. The sequence continues at coordinate 13,047,205 of NC_091520.1, read as the reverse complement.
AGAAAGAGAGCAGCACGGGTAATGGTTATCAACCGCGCGTGCCTCCTCCCCGTTCATTCGATAGGAACTTTTCTGTTGCTTTTCATCGAGGATCATTCGAGAGATTCCAGGACTCACGTTACCAGTCGTCGCCGCGTGTTTGCTTTTCTCTTTCTCTCTTCGCAACTTTTGAAATTCCATGACCGGATAAACGATCGCGCGACGCGTAAGTCCTGACCGTCTGTTCCATAGCGAGTAGAATCCGGAGCAAACTTAAAATGGACAAAATAATAACTTTAACGAGACGCTACATCACCATGGTTGCATCTCTCTTCATCCTTTGTCGCGAAAACGATGATTCTCGCTAGACGTGAGAAGGATCCTTACTAGGCAATCGTTCGAACGTGGTTCGATCGAACAAAACGATCCACATTCCTCGGTCGGATAGGTCCTTTACCGATCCACGTACACGAGAGATGAGCCACTTATACGGACGACGAAGTCTCGATTATGACCTCTCTACGTGATACGTGCGTGACTATCCGGAACGGGAGGTAGGTCGGCTTCCCGAGGGATGATGTCGGACCATTTAGTCAAGTGTTATAATTGCTGACACCTGCATAATGGAACGATGGATCATTAACGAACACTAGTAGCATAGACGGACGAGATACGGCAAACCAACGATTCCACGACATTTCCGTTTTCCTTCGCATTCAAATTTTTCATCTAATCCACGAAAAGAGCCTACTGCCGTTAACCACGATAATTTTCCAACAATATCTAACGATATTATTCGCGTTAATCTCCCGTCATTTACCGACAACGTATAGAGTCGAGCAACAAAATGAAGTAGAAAACGAAAGAACAGGATATTAAGATTTCACAGGGACTCGAGACACGCTTCGACTCCATTTTCTACGAGAAATTTCGTGCAAGCTCGACGATATCGTTATCACGAACAGACACATTTCGCCGTGCTCTCGGGTGGAAGGTTATGGATTATTTAAAGATTTCCGTACAATCGTCACGCGAGCCGTGGCGAGTCTGCGAGCGAAAATAATCGTAGAAGAGGTACGACGTTACACTCTCCACGTATATCGTGATCCACTCTCCCTCTCTTTGGCTTGCCGTGTGTTTACGTTGCGGCCACGGGGCACGTGCATGTACGCGACTGCAACTGCAATTGGCGTGTACGAGCGCGCGCTCGAGCTGCGTTCACCCTCGCCCCTTCGCTCCCGTAGGGACGTTCTCGAGCATTTCGGTTAGGGTGATAATTGCCGTTAGTGTTCCCTGTGACGCACGCATATGCTCGACGCGCCATTGCTCAGGTATGCGCCACGCGATCCCATCGACGCGTACGTGGTCACGTTAAGCTCGATTCCTGGTTCGTATCGGCCCCATCCTTTCCGACACGCCCGCCATCATCGATTCCAACGAGATATCTTACCAACGCCGACCATTAAGCATTTGATCTTTCGCAGGATGGGCGTTGAACCGCTTTGTTACGCGCGACGATGCCGATCGTGTTTGATCATGTGCGTTCCGGATATTGAATCATGCTGTAATACCTATTCAAGGCTGTCCGCGTGCAAGTATTAGGACGATTAGATGCTTTGACATCGATCTGTCGCCGCCGTCGACTAAGTACTAATCGATTCTTCGATGCTGAACGTGCCACTGTGATTTCGTCAAAGAAATATATAAGAATCGAGGGTTTCCGCGCGTGTTTCCACGGTCGATCGATGGTATTATGTTATGTCGAGTATCGAGTTATTGGAATTTACTCACGTATGATCGAATTAAAGATATTTCGACAAAAGGACGCAATAATCCTCGAAACAGCCGTTCTTTCATGGTTTATCGTGCTGTTCGCAAAGTCCTGCTGGCATCCATGGTGTCCAGTTGCTTCGTCGATCGGTAGCGCTCGATCCACGAAATCGCCGTACAACCGAGCGAACATTTATTTCTCGTGCTTGAAAGGACAACGAGAGAGAAAGAGAGAGGGAAGGAAGTATGGTAGGGAAGAAAGAAAAGGCAAGGAATAGAGGGGGATGGAGGATAGTGTAACAATACGGCATATGGCGCGTGCTCGTCCAGAATGCAATGGCAGCAACACGCGATGCAGTTCAGCTGCCGACCGCATCATCGTTCGGTTCTCGCATGAACCGAGCATCGAGCTGTCTTGGGTTCTTCCTTTATTCTCCTCTCCTTCTGCTCTTGTGCCCTTCTTTCATTCAACCTTACTCCACCAACTTTCTCTTCGTCTTCGATGTTCCGTCTATTTTTCCATCGATTTCACTTCTATGAGATAGCACTAACGAGTACTAGCCCCTTCGAATCTCTCTTTCTAGTCTTCTCACCAAAGAGATCGAGTCTTTGAACGTTGTTCGCAGGGTTTCTCGCGGGACAAAGTTCTGGCATCCCGAGCCGGGGCCCCCGGGGCGAGAAATTCGAAGGATCCCGAGCACGTTGCGTGCTCCCTCTCCCAGCGGCACCACGAGATATTAAGAGCTACCTACGTCTTCGTTACGTACGTTAGCTCGCCTCGGCCCACCCATGCTTGATGGCGAGACGAAAAGCATTACCCCCGAGGGCAGCCGCGAGCCCCGAAACCAGCCTCGTCCCGTCTCTCTTTCCGTGTCCCGCGTCGCGGTTCCTCTTTGTCAACTTTCCAATCGCGGCAAAATTCCATCTTCTCTTCGTCGAGCTTTGCATGACGCGGCATCGTTATCGTTTAGGAGAACCGATGGATACGAGTGGCCGTGTACAATTTCTAGTCGGACAAAAATATGAAGAAACAGGGAATGGGGCAAAGTAACAATATGGAAGCTAGAGAAACAAACGAGACCGTATGAAAAAGGAAAAGGCCGTAGTTTGATACAGCGACACGATTTGCACAAACGCGCAGGATTCTCGGAGAAATCTCATTCCCTCGTAGCTCGAATCGTACAAACGCGCAATTAGCATTTGGAATAATTTCGCGATACGCAGCGGGACGCGGCGAAAGGGGAGTAAAATCGTAGTGGCGCGTTTCTCTCGGATCTGTAGCGAGAGAGGAAGGACGAGAGTAAAAAGGAGGACGGGAGAGAAAGAGGGGCGGCGGTGTAATGGTGTTGGCCTCTGCATCGAGCACGGTGGCTGGTCGCACCTGTCGCGATCACGGTGGTCTCGTCCAACCGAGAAAGAGACGCCCCCACGGCTCAAACGGGTCCCGAACGAGTTCGGTTCCGTTCGAAATTCCTTCCAATTTCGCTGGTCTTGTACCACGTTGCACTCGACTCGTTTCGAATCTTCGGTCTAGAGCTAGATCGCCGGAGAACGAGCGGGCAACTTTATTTTAGAGGGGACCGTAATTCGTTGCTCGTCAACTAGACGAAACAACCAGGATAAACTTTGCCGGCCGACAACTTCGTTATTTCTTTCTCTGTTTGTGCGCGAGAATTACGCGCTTTAGAGAAGTTGCCGAATGATCATGGGGTTTCGTATGGCGAACGCAATAATCGTTATTGTTAACGCTGAACTTAATCAAAGCTTGGCTAGCTTCTCGAGTAAACGAACGCCACGAGTCTGTGTAATTCGCTCGCGATGAAGTAACTCGAAGAAACCGGTGAGCGCGAGAAGTTTAATGAAGTTTGCTTCGGCGTACCGTCCTGCTGCAAAGTTTTTCAAGCAAATGAGTCACAGCCCGAGAGGATCGGTGAGATCGAGTCGTTGCGCGAGTGCCTGAATTTTCGGCACCCGATTCGGCTTAACAGTTTTTAAGGTCATTACGAACCATTTAGACGCGCGCCGCTTGCCCTTTTTACCGCGGCTAACGAAGACATTATAAGCGACCGTTCCTCTCCTCTCTCCTTCCTGTGGCTTTCTTTTTCTGTCTCCTTCGTCCCCTTGTACCTTCAACTTTCCGTTCGTCTTTTTCCCACCCCCTCTTCACCTTTCACTTTGCACGGCCATCCTCTCTTCACCGTGGCCATTACGAGGTATCGTTAATGCGGAGCCCGGCGGTACGACCAGCGAAACCATCGAAAAATTCGCGTTCTTTGCGTTTCATTGTAGCGCGGAGAGCCGAACGCGGTGGACACCGTGTGGTGGACCGAGTGAAAGTCGAAATCAATCTGCGATCGATCGTTCGCCGATAAAGAGTATGTCGGTTCATTTACGCGGCGAACACGAAACGCTTCGTTCGTCGATTACTCTCCAAACGAAACGCATACAGGCCACGTTGTAACGCGCGATACGATCTAGAATCGGGCGAGAGATCGTCCAGCGAGAGTGTCGCGTCCTTTTGAAAACGGAGTCATTGCATCTTAACCGCAATTAAAACGTTGTACGCGCATCAAGAGCCGCTTATCAACTTTCGCCTTGGATCTTTTCCCGCGGGGCCGGTGGCTCGGCCAGAGTCGCGCTTATCAGTTGCAACGAAATCTGCCGGAGGAGTCTGACATGATTGCATAATGCCATGCCAATAAGAACTCTGCACGACCACGCGAAACGGGGGAAGAAAAGAGGACAAAAGCATCGCAACGATGCGTCATACTCGACGAATGGCCGCGTAACGTCTGTCCGTCTCTCTTTTTCTCTCGGCGCTCTTCTCTCGACTCCGTCGTTCCTCCTCGAACGACAACGGCGCGGAATCGATCGTGCGGATCGATCGACGACAATGCTCTTTCCGAAGCGTAGCGTATATACGATTGCATAACGGTACACGTCAGAGTACAGCGCGCGTACGCACACCGAGAACGCGCAACGAAAATCAGCAGGACGAGTACGCGACGCGTTGCGCACCGAGTTTCAACGAGCAGCACAAAAGGAAGCGATCGCACGTCATACTTAACGAGGGCCCGTCCTCCCTCCCCGTACCCTCATGCTCTCTTTTCCTCCCTTCCTCTCTCGTTCACCTCCTCGTCGTCTCGATCTTTTTTCGTCTCCTCCTGCCTTATTCTTTCCCCCGTCAGCTCGTAGGTTCGAATCTCTGTTTATCTTTATCTCTTTTGGTTTGGTTTGTCGGCTCGCGGCTCGGCACCGTGATTACAGGGTACCCGGCACTCACCTCGGTAACTCTGGTGGTCCTCTCTCCTCGTACTACCAGAGGGACGATGCGCAGCATCCTCGGCAGGAGCAAGGAGGACCCTACCTCCCGACTCTTGGCGTCTCCTCTTCTTCTTCCTCCCTTCGTCTCAAATCTTCTCCTCTTCTCCTTGTCTTGTTCTCTTTTGCTCCTCGTTCAACTCCGTCGTATCTTCCTTACCTTCTCCTCTCCCTCTTTCCCTCTCTGTTTCCTTCACCTGTCTCCGTTCTCTACGTCGCTCCGGCTGTCTACCTTCTCGACTCTCTTTTTCATTCGTCCCGTTCGATATTACTTTTCTATCTTCATTGTATTTCGCCCGGCTTTATTATCCTCGTCATTCGCGCTTTAACCTCGCTCCTCTCGTCCACCGTCCGACCCGTCCGTCCTTTTCCTCGTTCTCTTCCTTGCCCTTGCTTCTTGCCACTCGACCTTCTTACTCCACCGATCTCCACCTCCTTCCCCTCCCTCCTCTGACCGCCCTTCGTTCGCTACTCTCTTCCTTTCTTCCTCTGCTCGCTTCGCTCTCCTCCTCTCCCCCGGCACTAACTACCTGTGTCTTATTAGCGATACAGTCGGGGCGAAAAGGTAGTCTTGCTTGCGCCGCTGATGTGTTAATCAGGTGATTCCAAGCGCCGCCGACGTTTTGCGCGCGCACGACACTTTTCTTGCCACTACGAGCGATTCTCTCTTCTCGCTTCAACGCAACACCACCGGATTTAACCCTTTCCTCTCTTCCACGCGTCTAGTTTCGCGTTTACCAATTCGTTCGGTTACGACGTTGTCGAACCGTTTTCAATCGGTGTGCCCGCTCGACATCGCTGTATCGACTGCGTGCGACCAAAACAAGCATGGAACGAACCGTTCCAATCGAATCGTTCGCGATGTTGAATTGTTAAGACTGTTTCATTATCCACCGATTGCCGTTTCGTAACTGACTTCCATCCGCTCCGGGCAAAGCTGATTAATTAAATAAGTCGAGGGTCTCTCGCTAAAAATCATTACCGCCCAGATGATGGATTAACGACCTCGTTTCGTTTCCCCAGTCGCTATAAAACAAACGGGCGTTCCAGTCGATAATTCGTACGATGAAATATTCATTCGGCTGAACTATCGTATCTTTAAGCATAAAAGTGTTAATGGCGTAAAATCTTTCATGGCGACAAAAATAGCTTAGGCGTGTTACTTGCAAATCAAATATCGCTGTTCGAAATAGACCGAGAATATAATCGAACGCGAGTTCCAGGAGACGCTACGACGAAGATCGCCATTCGTCGGCCTTTACGCTCTGAATTTTCGAGTCTCGATCGCAGCTTCGCTCGCGAATGCCCTGTCCGAGTTACCGTTATCGGTCGCTCGTCCATGCGAGACGTTTTTCGAAATTGGCGATGAAAGAAGTACGACCGCGTTCCACTTTCTAACGATCGCGACGGAGAACGACGGTATTGCTCGATCGATATGGATGGAAAAAATTCAGTGCTCGAAAAACGAAATAACAGGAACAGAGGTAGAAAGGCAGAAAGGGGAGAAAGAAAAGAAAGGACGGGAACGAAGTTTCGTCGTCTGTGGAGAGCACGAGCCGAAACGAAGCGGCATGGCCCCGTAACGAGGAGTTAGTCTTCCACCTGTGGCTAAAGGAGAGAGTACTCCGATTTTCCATCCCCTTCCAGGTCCGGACGATCCTATTAGGAGTGCACGCGGCGATGCGCTCGCGGACTCTAACGAGCCGTGAGAGAAAACTGCTGCAGCCGGTCCGGTGGTGCCCGTGGCCACCACCTCTAATCTAAAGTGAATTTCAGCCGCGAACCGGCGCCGCGACACAGCCGATTTATTTTCCACGATTTTATGACGACCATCCCCTCGCCGCCCTCGTCTCTGGCATCCGACGTCGGCGTTACTGGGGCGGTTTTGGTTAGCGCGCAAAATGTCCTGCGGTTCCGGCGCCGGAGTAATGCTTTCGGTGCCAATTCGCTTTAATTACGGCCGGCTGTAATTATCGAGTTCGGCTGCAAGGAACAACGACCGGGCTCGATGCCGCCCCGAGAGACGTTCACTTTTACCGTTTGCTCAAATCGTTTAATTGCACGTCGTTTGCGTCTACTGTTTTGAGGTCGTTCAGACCACGTCCCACCCTCATCCTTCTGCCTTTTCACCGCGTTCACTCTATTGTCCTCGAGTGTCTTTCGAAAATCGTACCATTTCGTGGTTAAGGAAATCGTACGTGGGTCGAACGACGACGACGACGACGACACGTTTGGCCAAGGCGCTGTATTTATTTTCCCCGGCTTGTCGAGATAAATCGCCGCCCGAATTGATACTCGGCAAATGGATGCAGTTCGCGAACCGTTCTCCTGCGTGAAATCAGATAGCCCTTTAGCCAGAAACGTTCCTCGGCTGTATCTTCTTGCCTCGTGTCCCAGCCAGCGAGATTTGGAAGGCTGACAATTCACCGTCGACCGGCCCCAGAGTGTCTTTATTCAAAGTAACGATCCACGTAGCCCGCCCGGGAGAGGATGTCTCCATCGAGAGAGCGACAAGCGTGGCGGGATCCGGCGAGAGATCTCTCGGCCGGTGGACGATTTTACGATCACGTTGCGAAGCACGGCATACGCGGTAAATTGTTGCCGCGCCGTTAACACGGCCCCGAATAGTCGCGTTAAAGGAGACGATGCGCGCATCATTCTCTCGACTGAAATTAAGGGATAATCGGGACGGAGAGCGAGTGGAGGATCGCGTGTACCGAGGATAAAACCGGACTCTCACGTGTCGACCTGCGAATCGTCGCACCTGCGAGTTTATCAGACGGAAGAGGCCATAGAGTCACGGTAGCCGTCTTCGAGTCTTAAACGGTCAGCGGTAGTCGTACACTGTCCGTTCCAGGCTTATCGCCAGGAACGCTACCAAGGTAGCTTGAGCTAGCACTCGTGCTTCCACCGGTCGGAATCATTCTATCGGGGAGGCCTTAACGCCTCGTTGAATCTCTACGGAAACGTTCGCGTGTTGCCATTTTCTGGCCGTGTTCGTTTGTCAATCCCTGGTGAGCTTCGACTCGGACGCAGAGGAAATGATAAAAAGGAACGGGAATAAAGAAACAGGTACGCGGGAATCCACGGTCTGGTGTCTAGAGTTTTCAAAGTCGTCGGGAGAGGTTGTAAGTTTCGTCTGGAGGTTAGGCGCTTTGCCGGGACGCGAGAACCGACGGAACTCCCGGCGTAATTAAGGGAATTAAAGAAAAAGTTTCCACGTCGTACGAGAGCTGGCGCGCGGCAGGAGCGAGTACATTACGCGCAGCCGAGGCGACAAATGGCATTCATACGTCGTCGTCGCTGGATAAAAAGCTGCAGGAGTTAACGATGTACCGGAGGACTTCATTACCGCAGGATTCCCGCCTTCCCTCTGGCTCTTCCTCGCGGCCGCCACCCAGGGACGTCATTTTGATGGACCGTTATTTATTGCGCGCTTTATAAATAACCGTTAATCGATACCGAGTTCTCGTTGCTCGCTTCGAACATTCGCGCATTAACGAGTCTCCAAAAATAATAATAAAAAAAAAAAAAAAACAAAACGGATTCGGCATGGAAAGTTTTTCGGAAACGAACTCGAACTTTGGTCGATTCGGATTCCTTTTTCGTCGTATACGGGAAGGGAATTCAGCCCGGGACGAATTCCTCCGCGAATGCTTCCTCGTCTAGACGATCCTCTGGCGCGTGTAAATAAGAATACAGAAAATTCGTGGAAAAAGAACGAGTTCCCCTGGAACGGACTATTTCGGTAGGATCCGTCGAAGCCACCGACATTCTTGGACGCGTTCGGGCCCAGAAGTGACAATTCCGATAACAAATACACAGGATTTACGAATTATGGCGCGCGGCTCGATGCCGAAAGCGGTGCGTTCAGAGAGGGAAGAATCGCGTTCGGACCAAGTCGAGTTCGCGCATAAATTCGCCACGTCTGGGAATACTTTTGTATCAGGGCGCATCCACGGAGCGAACGGGGGTCCCCGAAAACGGCGCTGTGGCCGGTGTTGGAACGAAGCGAACGAGGCACCGTGTACGAAGAAAGAACGAAAGGGAACGGGAGTCGCGGAACGTGTAAATTCCTGTGTGGTCGTTTCCTACCTTCTCGTGCCACCTCCTCCGACCACCGTGTTTCTCTCTGTCCCTTTCCTCCCTTTCTCTCTTTCCCCGGACCGCTCTTCCAGCGGCGCACAGGCCGATTTAAATATCAAAGGCGGCTTAAATCTGACCTATACCACGCTGAATCATGTTACCTCTATAGACTTATAAGGGATTTACCAGTGCGCTATTTCGAGGGAACTCCTCTTAGCAGCGTGTTGACCGAGGCGCTAACATCCTCCGGGACAAAGGCGGCCACCGCGATCCTAACGATCGTCCCGGGGAGAGCCGAGGGAGAATGGAAATATGCATTCGTCCTTGGACCCTCCTGTGAGAAAGTTCCTGATCCTGCTTGTCGCTAGCGCGCGCGAGCCTCGACCATCCGCTCGTTTACTCGGGCGCAACCGCGACTGTCTTATTTCACCGAGTGCAATCCTGCTCGCTGCTAGTTCTCTGTAATCACCGTTACGCTTCATTTACACGTGCCTCCCCATGGAACGCGATCCAGCCGGTTGCCGCTCGATTCTGCGCTCCTTTGTCGTTCCATCTGCGATCGAAATTGCCTCCTTCGAGGCGTTCAACGCGGTATCCAGCGTCCGTGACTCTCCCACCCAGCATCTTGTTAAACGACTGCTTATATTACGGAATTTATGACACCCTAATTACGTAAAAACCAACGACAAAGAATCGCGTTTACAATTTCCTCTTCTTATTTCAGATCCGTCTTATCGACGTCGAGGTCCCGCTTCGAACGAAAGCTGTCGTCCTTTCCATGCCTCCCCGTTTTCCGGGCCAACGGCGCGCGACTCCTCCAGCACCTGTGCAATCGTCTCTTATCCGTCGAGGATATCCGCCAGACCAGAGAAATCGCGTTTCCTTCAGGCACAAACAAATTTGCTTTCTCGTCGTTCGAGGACTATCACCGATACGGATTTCCGCGTGATCCTCGATTAGGAACGATCAACGACGTTCACAAGGTGATTAAACAATCGTGCTAGAATCGAGGGTGCAAGAAACGTGCACGCGTCGAAGGTGGTACAAAGACGGTTTGTGTAAAAGGTCGTGGCAAATGGTAACTGGTCGTGAAACGAAACGAGGGGAAGAAAGATGGCCGGCGGTTGTCGTTGGGCCAAGCCTCGAACCAGGTTATATTTTCTCCCCGTACTGTACCTTATTTGCCGATAATCACGAACGGAGATCGGTCCTGGGTAGACAGGGTGATGGCTATTTTAGTGGGTGGAAAATTATATGGCGGCTTCCACAGGCTCTAAAATGGGCAGCTCTTCGGTTACGAACTATAATAATCATTTCGTCGGATGAGGAAGGAGCTGCGGCAGTGGTAGAAGAAGGGGAACACGAGTGAAAGAGTAGGGGTCTGGGATACGCAGGCCTATGTGTATACGAGTCGCTTCCAAGCGTGCCGATGTGGTAGTCAACATATTTACCGGCTCGTTAACGTCTCGTAGAGAGAGGACGACGTTCCCCCCTCAGGGTATCTCGACGTCTCATTCTTCGTTCCTCCCCGGCCCCTAATACGCACCCCCAATTTAGTAGTAACGTGACTAGAAGTAAGTCGTTTAGCGGCCGACTGTCGGTAGGCCAGCGTCGTTCGGGTAATTAATTTTGCTCTCTTTTTCGTAGCGCGCATAGAAAGTGGCGGCGGCTAGGGACTCCTCCGATTCCGAGCGAGCACGTGATCGCCGCACGACGTAGCAAAAATTCCTTCCCTAATTGAGATCTCGCGGTGGCCAAGCGCCGGGGCTGATTACGGCATTCCAGAGAGACTGTTGCCGCGCGCGTGAACCGCGCTGATTGCCACGCCATGCCGCAGAAGAAAGCAGGATCGAACCGCGGGCTAGAAAAACGTCCAGACGAGAGAACCAACGAAATAAATTCGTTCCACGCGCTCTTTCTCTTTCTTTTCGCCAGCCGTCGTGTGGTAAGCGTGCATAAATAATAACACGGGTAGAAAACGGACTCGAGCGGTTCGAACGATCCGGTAACAAGATCGCCGACACGAAGCGATCGAAAAATTTATGAGAGCGATCGTCGGAAGGCGGGGTTGGCCGATGCGGTGTCACAGCCACGATTACGCGCCGGAACCCTCCCACGGGAACAGAACCGTGAGAATATTTGTGCCGGCTCTCTATCACTACCATATCGTTTCATTCCGTCGGCGAAACGAATTCTCCGGCGGATTTTCTTGAATAAAATTTCTCGTTTACAGGGAAGAGAACGGAAGCTTCAGGGAATATGAACCGTTGTACATATAGAAATTAGTAGATAATCTAAAGTTAGGCGCAATCGAGACGCCGAAGCACAACAAAGACGAGAAACTACGACGGCGGTTTCTCGATTTTGGATCACCCTGTCCCCTTAACGAGCCAACACTTTTCCAACTTGCTACGGTTAACCCAGAAGACCCTCCGCGGGTCCCGGCCCACGGTGATTTTTTCCCTTTTACTCGTTTTTGATTGGCAGCGGAGAGAGGGAAGGGAGACCTATAAAGGGCCGCCGAAAAATAAGACCAAGCAACCCCTTCCCAGCGTTCCTCTCCTCTTATTCTCTATCGTCCCCTTCCTGTTCCTCTTTCGTTCGTTCTTCGTCCAGTGGTCCGTCTCTTCTCCAGTTTTCTCCCTTTCTCTTTTATTTTCTCTCCCCTCCTCTTGCGTGGCCCTACCTCCTCCGCTTTGATTTCGGTAGGTAGAGAGGCTGCGGATTGACCGAGAGGGAGCAGGGCAGAGCGAGAAAGAAGGAGAAGAAACGAGGAGGCCCCCGAAACCGGGCAGTGTGTAATTTTGCGCCGGCTTAGGAAAACACGGCGGCCACCCGCGCGTTTCGCGAGCGGCGGAGATTTAAAAATAAAAGGCCTCCTCCGTGGGTGGGGTCCAAGGGGAGTCGAGGGGTGCAAAGAGAGAGAGAAGAGGGCCAGGCCGATCGCAGCGGCCACCTTGTTCTCCATTCGGGCGTCTCTTTGTCTCTCCGAGGCGAGAAGAGAGCCACTTTGCATTCCCGAGCTACGCGCGTGCTACTCGCCGAAAAGCTCGATGAATCGTGCAACGCTGCGCTCGATCAACGATCGACGCTGCCGAGTATTTTTGCATCTCCGAATCGCAGCCGTCCCGTGCACGCTCGAACGGTTGTTTGCCATCAGTTTTTGGTCGATTTCGAAATTACCGGGTTGATCGTTCGTGCAAACCTACCGCGGAATAAATTTCCGGCCAGACGAGCCGGGGTGATTTCGCCAGAGTGAAAGCACCTGAAAATATTCCGACTCGATTAAATATTTTCCAGCGGCGGCGGCGTTACGAGTGCGCTCGTCGTTCGACGATTCAATAGACAAAACTTTGGGAGGTCCGGTTACGTATTCCTCCCTCGACTTAGAGATCGCGATTAGGGGAGTTTTAGGGGTCAGACGAAGGAAAAGCCGAAAATCCTTGTTCCTCGCGTTTTCTCTCTTACGTTTTAATCCGACGCGCACGTATTTCGACGCTCCGTGTGAGTGCGCCGGTGTACGTGCTCCGATAATGGTTTGCGCCGCGAGAGAAAAGACATTTCTCGCCACGTTGCGCCGGGGCTCTCGAACTCTTCGGAGCATAACCACTTTCTTTCGTCTCGAACCAAGAGAAAGGAGCCCGAGGTGTTCGCGGGATTCTTCCACGCCTTCTACCGTGTCCTTATCCTCCTTATCCCCTTGTCGAGTCGGCGTATGAAAAACTCCGTATCGCCTGCCGGAATCTTCCCGAAGCCGTGGCTACTGTCCAAAGTGCAAGCTTTCTCTCGGACGCGAAATATATTCTCTATTATCGTTTCTCGCCACGGGCTTTCAGTGCTGTCACGCAGAAACGCCCCACTCCCTCGTCACTCGATAACGCCTCTTAAACTCGAAAACACAAATCCCACGCTTCCTTTCTCGTCACTCTGACTCGCAACTTTTGGCTCCCACAAGAAGCCCCCGTTGCTGGGAACCCAAGTAACTCAATTTACGGAAGAATTTCAAACCATCGTATCTCCGCGATCTTCGGTTCTACCCGTATCGACGAACATATTACAACGCCTTGTCGTCGAACTATCGGGCGGAGGTCCGGTTGATGTTGAACGGCTTAATTTCGAAAGTAAAGTTGACGGTAGACAAAATTTTGTCGCGCGAGTCCGAGGCCTCCGTGGATGTGTTTACTCTGCGCCGTCACTTCGTGCTTGTTCCTTTTTCTCGCGTTCTCTTGGCCCAGGTAACCAGATACATCGGCGGCGGCACGCCGTTGCTGGCCAAAAGGGACCCCCACGGCGCCGATGGCGCGGTGGGTCCGCATACGTGCTCTCCTCTCCACGATAGAGACCTCGCCTTTTCGCTCGCTTTATTTTTTCCACGGCCGCCGATCGATATTCTCTCGCCTGTCCTCTCCGTGCCGACCGCCGACTCTCAGCCATACGCGTGCATTTAGTAGACCACCGATTGCACGCAACGCGTCCACCGTTTCAACGGCCTCTCCGCTCCGCTTCCGCTTGCACAAGTTCCTTCGGTAGTCCGGTTTTTAAACGAGGTTGCAATGGTCTTTGCAGCGGCACGAAAACGGGAATTCCAACCGGGAAATACGAACAACCGGGCTACGACTGCGATCTTTGTAATTTCTCGCTCGAGGCGTTCGAGTTATTAACACGGACTTAAATGTTGCTTCGCGCCGGAGAACATTAACAATGATGGTACGCTGCGAAGCGGATAATACGAACGGTTGAGCAACGTGCTCGCTGGCGAACAAAGTACCGGCTGTAATGACGAGCCTGGTCCCGAAATAAAGTACCATTCGGTTACACCGTAGCCGAGCTAATTTTCTCCTAATTGAAATTTCAGGTTGGAAGCAGGAATTCGGAGATCGGGATCTGAAACGGTTGCGCCGCTTAGACCAAGGTTACCAGAGAGAACAAGGCGCCGTGGTTCCGTGGAGGTAATCTAGATTTCTGAACATCGGCTGGCTGTAGTCGAGCTGGCCGCATCCTGATAGTACAATACGATATCCGTGATTTGAATCTTCGAGCGTCATTGTCTTACGATAACGGGGCGAGCTATTCGCGATAAGGCCAATGCAGTGATTCGACGGCTAGTTGTTCGATCGTGTAGTTGTTTGGTGATTGAATGTCGCGCCCTAGATAACAATGATTCGATTACGTACTTGGCCGACGTCGAAAGACGTCTGACTACGAAACGGCAGAATCTACTAACAATCGTGAAATAGCTTGTCGAGCTTTTGTATTCTGGCGACGCTGGAATATCTTGGCGGTCAGAAATCGGTGGAGATTAAGAGAGCTCGTAATTCACGATTTTCTGGATGATTTCTACCGGTCATAAACGAATGCAGCTACGCTATGAATATTCCATTATGTACCATGCGGTAGCAGTTTGACGGTAAAGCCTCGTTTGTATCGCGCGTAATTCCATTGCGACCCTTAAACCTGCCTCCCCTTCTATTCTAGCATTGCTTAGTTTCTTTGCACGATATTTGCATGAATCTACATAGGCATGATCGACTACGATTTTATGGGCGGTGGACGTTCATTTCCAAATGACTCGTTCGCTGACTTATCCACTTTGTTTCGCTATGAAATTACCATTCGCGTTCGAAACGATCGCTCTTTTATGGGATTTGTTGGAGCTCGAGCGACGAAAACACTGGGTCAGACGTGTCGATAAACACGATAGAACGTTTGATTTAGTTTCGACCGAAAAAGGCAGTTGCTTCCCGTCTTCCCGAACGTGAACACGAGGGATACGATGGATACGTGTCCAGCCTGTGCTCGAAGGGAAAGAAAAGGAACCAGCGGCCATAAACCAGTTTGTAGTATATGTATAAGAGGCAAATTCGTAAAAGCGTAATCTTACAGTGGCCGGGGGCCGTCTCGGGCCGGGGTCACGTTATGATAACATCTTTATCCTTTCTCGTATAAATTTTACGGGGAACGCCGCTTTAACCGAAATACAGCCGTAACCGACCGCACGAATTATAAGGATCGTTTCGCGGATTAAAGGGACCCCGGCCGCGACGGCGATAAAATTGTGTTATTCCTGTCTCTCTTTCTTTCCACGACAAGGGAACGGAAAGGGGAGGTGGTCGGGAACAAAGATATCAAAGGCAACGGACGGCCAGAAGTCTGCGGCGCCACTCTTTCGCGTCTCTTGTTTCCTCCCTAATAACGGACGGATAAACGACTTTTTAACTGGCGTTTGTATAGGGAAACGATACGATTGTCGCGTAAAACGTCTTACGATCGCGCACATAATCGTCAATTTTCAAACTTTCTCCATTAAGCCTTTTCGTTGTATTGGTTTATGTTCCTTTAAATGAGTTAGTCGAACCGTTCGTACATCCTCCTGGTTGTTCCTTCTACCTCGATAGAAAAACACACGACGCGTGAGTCACTTCGATTCCTTTTATCGTTACGAGTCGCGTCGAACTACGGTCGAACGGTATCGTTCGATATCCATTAATTATCGATCGGTTAAGTGGAAGCACCTACACATATATAGCTCTCGTTCGCATAAACAGGATATTTAGTAGTTCGGGCAGGCGAGCGTACGAGATATTAAATCTATGCTGTTCCAAAACTATCGGCCACCGCACCGGTGTTTCCCTTTAACTTCCTACATATTCCAGACGCGCGTGGAATTTCAAGTTTGAGTCCGCGTCGTTGCTCGAACAACCCCTAACGAAAGCGTTGCACGAAGATATTCCAATAATGCGAACACGGTTTAGAGGACGCGCCGTGCGTGAGTTTCGTCGCGGTCGCCTTTCTCCTCCTCCTCCTCCCTGTCAGTCCCGCGAACAAAGACGGTCCTTGCGAGAGGGAAAAATCCACCCCTTCGCGAGATCGAGACTTTCTCGCGCGATTGAACAGAACCTAAGTCAACAGAAAAACCGATTATACCATTCAACCCTCTTTTGTTGTCTCTCCTTTATCGCGGCAAACAGAACTAGCCCGTTAACCCTCGACTTCTATGTTCGGCTACCTTCCTGTCTCTACAAGGAGCAAACACTTGCCTCGATACGAGTGTCCTTCTTCGTTCGCTGCCTTCTTATTCGAGTCTTTGTTGTCGGATTTAATTGCGTGATAACGGTGTTGCAACCTCGCGTGGATTTTCTACCTTTGCTCGCGTTTCCGAGGACAAACGATATCCTGGTTGCCTACTTATGGCGTCGAGTGATACGCGTTGCGAGAAGCAGCACGCTTTGAAGGTTGCTTCGTTCGTTTGTTACGTAGAAGCACCGTCGACGTGGGTGAGCTGACCTCGGCCATTCTCGCTACATTGTTACACATTCCTCGGATATTAACCGCGACGCGATTCTCTCGCGATCGACTGAAAAGAATTCCGCGAGTCGGATTGCAGTCTGGAAGACAAAGGCGCGACCTCGGCCGGGGTTAAATTGCCTCGCGTACCCAGTCAACTTCTCGCGCAGTTCTCTCTTTTAACGTTTTCCGTGTACGGTTTCAAACGGCGGGAAACGGAGGGACCCTACGAGAAACGGTTCGCCAATGACTCAAAGTGCGAGATTTATTTTCGCCGGCGACCAGACTCGTTTCGCGAATCGACGCGATTCGTTCTCCGTGCGCGAGGATTTTTTCCCCGGTGACTTATCGAATTCATACCTGATGTCCTGCATATCGATTCCCCTCTGGCAGAGATTAATCGTGCCTCGTAACTCCCGACGTATCTTCCTTAGGTTTAAAAATTCACGCGAACGTACGTCGTATTTCCGTGTTAGACGCGCGTGTGTCTTCGGGAAAGACGGCAAGAGAGAAGAAGGAAGCGTACGTTTTGCCGTTAGCAGCAGCGACGACATAGAATACGGAGGTTGTACGGTATAAAAATGAAATCGAAAGAAATTTGCTTTCTTCCAGGTCGAGCGAGACGGTAGAATTCACATTGCAGCGGACCTCGTTTCCGTCGTTGTCGTAAATCATTCATTTCCGTCGTTCACATCGTTTTTCATGAAAAGCTGAAATCCAACGGGAACCGGGGAAAAAATTACGTTAGAGACCTATTCTGGGATTCAGATTCTTCGAGGCAGCGAATACCCACGCAGATATTATCGAACGAGAAACGGTTCAACCAGCCAGTCTGTCAGCAACGCCCGAGAAATCGAGTTCCCCTTTCAACGGGACCGTCTCCTGTGCCTCGTTTGTCCTATTACTGCAACATTGTTCGCCCGTTCGTTATCGTCCCCGATGCGAATCACGCTGAAAGTCGATTTGCGAGTAATTTAATTGCCGAATAGCCAGGGGTATTGGATTAATTCGTTTCAATTTAATCGCCGCCGAGAAGAACCGATAAACATTTCTATCGAAATTTCTACGCCGTATTGTATATCTTTGAAAGGATCTTGTAACTGTACGGAGCCAGGGATCGGAGAATGTAACAACAAAAGAAATAACTCACAGATTTTCAAATACTGCTGTCAATATTGGATGGAGCCGGATCATAGATACGAACTGTACTGTTCAATAATTCATGTCATTCGGCTGAAAAGCTTAGCACGGTTCAACGATATTCAACATGCCACGGATATATTCTCCCCTTTTCGCGGAGAATGGCCCGAAATCTCTTGAGGCTGCAAGAAATATTCGTCAAGTATGTTCGCGTTGAAACTGGCGTATTTAAAGGTCGATAAACTTAGCGAACTTTTATTCGTCTGGAACGCCGCTTGGTTATACGATCTAATTAGCGAGGCTACTTATTTTAATTAGGATCGCACAGAAATCTATTTTTCTTCCGAATGACGCACATCCATTAACGCGTTTGTGAATTTGATATTCTATTCAGTTCCAAAGGATCCTCATTTATAAGACCAAATGATTCTCTTTGTATCATCTTCTTAGCATTGTCCCTTTAATTTGACAGCTAAGAAATTTCTTTCTCGAACAATGTCGAAACCTTGAGCCAAAATCGGTCAGAATCGAACGTTGCATGGCGAACGGAAACGACTAGGATAAATAGGCAACGAGAAGGCGCGTAGAAAGCAGGGAAAAGCGAAGGAAAGAAGCGAAGCGCGACCGGTTGTCGGATTAAAATGTTATTCGCCTCGGGCGGTCTTATCAAACGGAGCCAGCGTTGCTACGATTTCGCTTTTTGTATCTTTTTCTCGCTCTGGTTTTAACTAGTGCGATGTTTCCAGCGAATTCACGCGGGTCGTGCGACAAGTCGAGCTTAATGACCGAGTGGAAATTTTTGTTTGTCGAAGAAACGCGCCGACTAATGGAGAGGTTACGGGATTATCACGGAGATGTTCGGCATGTTTCGCGTGTACACGCGTGTGTAATGGTGCAAGAAGCGTACGCTCCGGACCGAAACTTAGGTACTTCCGAAGTCTTGTGTTCGTTGCGTTAGTCGAATATGCGACGACAAGGAATTTAGTTACGTCTCTCTATATGCTACCACTGACTTGTTAGAGAAACTTACGGAATCCGAAGAAAACGTGTAATTAATAGTTCCGGGCGACTTGCCACTGGCAATTAGCCACGCCACAAGAAGTGCAACAGATTTAAGTAAGCAGTTAGCCGAGCTGGTTCGAGCTGTCGCGTTTTCCAGCTTAGATCGAACAGACGCGAATCGATAGCGACTTCGATCGAGAAGCGCGAGGATAACGTAGCCGCTATTTCCGCCTAAAGTATTTACACAACGTCACTCAATTAACGCACAGTCAATAGGGACACACGTCGTGTCCACGTCGTCGAAACAACGGCCCATTAATTCGCGCCCCGGCCCGTGTTTAGTCGGCGACGAGGTAAATATCATTTCCCGGACGAAAAGTACGCTTTCCGCGCAATTCCGACGCGCATCGTTGCCTTCGATCGCGACAGCCCTGATTGCGTGTCGATACGGAATTCCGATTTCCGCTGCACGGTTTTTCCCAACACCGGATCCGGACATCACGCGGCACGCAAAAAGGAAGCGCGTTACATCGCGACAGATATTCAATTTTGCCTTGTTCGAATTTTGATTTATTTAGTCGCGAGCTTGTCAGGGAGAAATTCGCTGCGCTGACGTCATTTTCGGTTCATTTTCAAAGTTGTAAACGAAGCTGTTTAGCGGTTGGCACTCGTTTACGAGGGGCTTCGGGTATTCGACGCGCGTTCGCTATTGCACGTCGACGCTAATCCAATAAAAGTCCCCCGGCCGAACTTCTCATAAACGTAAATCGTGTTGGCCGAACAGCTCGCGCGTTGTCCACCGTGTCCACAGCCAGTAGCCACGATGTCTATTCGCGCCTCGATATCGTCCCGGCGTTTCGTTCGATTCGTGCATATTTAAAGAAAGCGAAGAGAGAACAAGGCGAAACGAGCGAAGAAGAAACGCGAAGAGATCCTCCCGCGACAGTAATTACGAGACGAGCGTCGAGTTTTCTCGTCCTCTGGCAAGAATTACGCGACTGTAATAAATTTCGGCGTCTTTCGAACTCGTCGAAAGAGAGAACCGTGTTACGTAGAAATTTCGTCTTTTTCGTGCTCGGCCCGTGAAATCGCGATAAGCGGCCGATCGAAACCGAGCCGTGAGAATTAACGAGGTCCGAATACTTGCCGCCGACCGAACGGTATTCGCGATACCGGCGAATTCCGTGCAGATCCGCCAATTAGATTTGTATCGATGCAGGTCAAGAATACCCAAAACACCCGGGCTCAGAGATATTTCGGGCTGGTAGAAGAGAACAGGTAGCGAGAGAGGAAACGCCCCTGGTATTTCCAGTGTTTCGATCGGTGGTCGTGTTTATCGAGAAAATAAATTTTGTCCTGGCTCGATTATCCGCGATGATGTTTGCCACTCCGCGATTGTGCGATCAATTAATGCTCAGTTTGCGCACCGGCTACTTTCCGGGCCACTTGTTCATTTCCAAGCGCAATGTTTCTCCATCGTAAACGACCGATTGGAGGAAAACTGGGGAAGAGATCGAGTCGAAACTAGCTATCTTGTAGCTAATTAGATCGTGGTATCGAGAGAAAGGGTGACCAGCCTTGACGGCAGTTTAGTTCGCCGATAGCTACCAGTTCCATCGCGGAGGACCACACGCGAGCCACGTCGGTTCTTCTTCCTTCTTTTTTTTCGCCTTGGTGGTTTACTCCGTGTTCCTCGGATGCCCCAGGCATTTCGCAACCAATAATCCAAGTCCAACCAAGATAAGTCATTCGGTGTATCCCTGGTTGGATCGCAGGTATCTTATCGGGAGCGAAAGTGGCAACGATAAAGGTGGGATATGTCGTTCAATTGGAAATCTCGAGCACTAGGTTCTGGACACGGGCTCCATTTGCATTAATTCTCGCGGTCTGGACGTCTTCCCGGCTCGTTCTTGTCTCTTTCTCCTTCTCCCCCGTCTGCTAGCAGCAGATCTTCTTAATTAGCATTAAAACGTGCCAGAAATTTCTCGCTGCGGAAATTCCAAGTAATTATGCTATTTCCGACTGTGGTCGTTCAATCGACCGTTCTAACAATTCGGTGAAACTTCTACGAACATCGAAGTTAAAAATTCAGAATCGTCTCGTGGGAACCGATAATTCTGATAGTGGGACGGGGTATCGAATTTCAAGCAGATTCTGTCACGTGGTCGTTAAGAAGAGTAAAGTTGAGAAAGCTGCGTGACCATCGGTTATCTCCAATTGTGACTGAAAGGAGAAGTTGCAGCGACGTTGTTAAAGAACGTGTATAGAGACGTCAAGGGACGAGATATCAGGCGCGTGGCTAATGCGGCCGTTACCACCCGCGTGTTTCAAAACGGCCACCCTCGACTTGGACCGTTCCTTCCTCCCCAGATTCTTAGCCGCCTCTCGTCTGCGCTCCGCTTACCCGGAGGCTCCTCTTAATCAGCGATCGCAGCCTGAGAAAAATAAATCGTCGCATTATTCAAGGGCCCTGGTAATATGGATCGCGGGATGATGAAAAAAAAGGGTTAGGGAAAGAAGAGAAGAAGGCAGAAGCGTAGACGAGAGGGAGAAGAAGAGGAAGAAGAAGAAGAAGAAGAAGAAAAAGCGGAAGAAGGAGGAGAAGTTTGTGGGATGGGACGCGAAGGAGCCGGCGCTAAGCGTTTGCTCGTAGCCGACGAGATAACTTTCTGTAATTCAACCGTACGGCGACGAATACTAATTCCCGCCATTAATCTCCGTGGGTCGCCTCGTACGGACCTTTTCGATCCTGGCGCTGGTCTGTCCTCTCTTCCGGCCGTGAACGTGGCTTTAAGAGCGCCCTTAAACGCTACGAAATCGTTGCCCGTGATTGTCAGACCGTGTCCGCCCAACCTCCTGCCGAAGAAAATTCAAGGGTGCCAACTTTGCGTCCCGAACGGGGAAAGAATTTTCACGCGTCGCCTCGACTGGAAATAATTGAAGTAAAAAGTCGGTCAGCCGGTTGAAATATCGCCCTCGTTTGTCCAGGCTAGTCGCGTATCCATACGTTGACCCATCGCTTCGTAGGGAAGAAGCTTTTTCCTTCTAAACCCGTGTCCGTGTTTTATCGAAAAGCAATTAATCCCGCCAACCATGCAATTAGACGTTGGAAAACGGTAGATTAACGCGTGCCTGTAAATCGAATTTCATCTTTATCGTTGCGTACGCGACGATTTTTGTCATGCCTCACCCCGTTTTTTTTCCCCCAGTGGCTCAGACAGCTTGCCGGGATTATCGACGAGCGGATATGACATGTTATAACGGAATCAACGAGCGGCGAGGCATGATGAAATCCACCCACACTCGGCCGACCTCGATACACGTACGAACGTTTTTCATTTCATCGAGTTCATTTAGTCGCTTGTTAATACCGACCCAGAGCCCTTTGCCCCCGTTATCCCGCCACCGACGTAACGCTAGTTGTCAAAGTAAAAAATCTGCCGAGAAATCAATAACGTAAGCTCCATTAAAAAACTGTCAAGTTCACGTCCTCCTGTGATCGGTCGGTACAAATTACACGAAGCTTCGTGCAAGGTTCGATGTCTTGCCAAGGTATTCCATAGGGTGGAATTCGTCCTTGTCCTTCAAACGTCCCTCCACGTCATTAAATACCACTCAGTGTCGACTGTAACGCGGCTCATTAATAAAACACTGATGATCCTCGAACGAGCTTACCTACAAATTACAACGTTAACCCAAATAATTTCTCCGCAAACATTTCATTCTGACACCGAAGACGAGCCACGTCGCTATAATTCTTCCCGCAGCATTTGCTCAACCGGGATCAGAAATACACGAATACTCGTCGAGTATTTCTCTCCTCCCCCTCTTCCTCGTAATCCCATCATTCGGTTTATAGTCCATACTCAACCCGCGAGCATCGCGATAAATCGTCGGCCGGGAAATATGAGTACGAACGGCGACACTGAGGCGTCGGACGGAATCCACATTGCGGAATTGGCACGATTCCATCGGTCGCACCTGTCGCTCGCTCACGCGCGTACATAAATTCTTTTCCCCCGGGATTCCCTGCTACGTTACCCCCTAACTAGCCCCCGCAGTCCCAATTAAATAGGCTCAGATTAAGCGAGGATTTCGTGCCACCGCGAATTTGCTTAGCCACTACGAATGAAGCGATTTCCGCGGTGATCCGGCCGCGACAAAAATCTCCTTGTAGCCGCTAAGCCTATGCTTGCTATTCCTGGTTGCGGTGTAATCGGTTTCGCGGAACGGTTAACGACGCTTCATTTTGTCCCGTTCGTCGGTCCATGAATTTCACGACGATCGCCACACGGGAAATTAATTCCGGCATCGTTTGTTGCATTCGACCAGATCTCTTTACGGCTTCTCTCCGCACGACAACCCTTTAATATCTCCGTAACTTACAGAATAACATCGAACTTAATTAATTCTTGAAAAAAATAAAAATCGAATCTCTTCCGCTGCGATCATAAGGACGCTTTTCATCTACTCTGCGGGTAAGAGGCAGTATAAACTAGGAACGCAGACGGCCGCGAGCGATTCCTTTGATCGGACTGATATGGACGCGAACGTGGACGATTATACTTGCGAGATCGGTCCGTGCTGCTCGGTCGATTTGAATTTTTTACGCAGTTAATTTCGTCGGGTCATAAATCCGATCGTACGAAATGAAATGGACTCGCCACTTTTTTGAATTTCATTGCCATGCAGTAAAAATTTCGGCGATAAAAAAACACGTGCGCGCTGATACAAAAAAAAAAA
Organism: Bombus fervidus; assembly: GCF_041682495.2. Lineage (NCBI taxonomy): Eukaryota > Metazoa > Arthropoda > Insecta > Hymenoptera > Apidae > Bombus > Bombus fervidus. Next base: position 13,023,880 of record NC_091520.1, on the reverse strand, counting down.
AGAAAAAAAGTAAACGAAAGATCGCGATAACATACGCCTGAACGGTAGAAAAAATACGCTAGAAAACAAGGAAGAGGAAAGAGAAGAATGTCTTATCGTTTCTGATTTCTCTAAATTCCACTTTGTATTATTCGTTCGATTGCAAATGGGACTTCGTTATTCAACACTGCAACAGTATACACATTTCCCTGTGCCACGAATATTCCTCGCCCGTTCTATTTTACATTTCTCGATCATTGTTAATTTTTTAATCTCATGCAACAAGTTGTAGCTAGTATCGGAGATCTTTGTCGGATTTTTCATCCAGAAAGTTTAAAACAGAAAATCATTCCGATACAATAGGTAAATAAAAATTAAATGTAATCTTCGACGAGAATAAGCGATGTTGTACTTCGTTTTGGAATGGGCCGTTTTCTCCGGGTAAAAGGAAAAAGGAGAGAACTTTTCCTGCCTCGACGTCGGTAGACGGAAAGAATTACAACGGACGACGATAAAAATGAGGTTCGCACGCAGCCCTCGCAGTTCAGCAGCTTCATATTAAATCATCATAAATTTGCATTCGGAATTGACTTAATGACTAGCAGGAGGTCCGACCATTTCGAATGCGGCCTCGTCATAGTGCACGACCGTTTCTGTGGCTTGTCCTTTCCACCCTGTTCCGGCGTGGTTCGCCTTTTTGCTCCGATTTCCATGCGGTTTGTCGAATTACTATGAGCGTACAAGATACGCCGTGTTTGTCGCAGAGACGATGGAGTACGAACGCGTTTATCCTATCTTTTGCATAATTTTCTTCGTGAATTATACTTTCGGTGGTAGTCGGTAGGAGAGAAATTAAGGCAGCCAGCAAATCAGACGGTAAGGTTACCAGGCTATCGCCTGACTCGGGAATTCTAACCGAATCCAAATTACTTAAACTGCCCTGAGCCCTGGTGATAATTTTAAAAGGCAGATCGCGACTCACCGCGTGTCGGTTTCATCCTGCGAACGTTCTCTAGAAAGAACAAACAGTTGTATCGAGTCGATGGTATTCCGTTCAACGCCCATCAATACGTTACGCGTGCAAATTAGTTAAATAAATCGTATGTTCCGGTTAACTACAGTTAATGGTCTATCACTCGTAACAATACTGAACTTGTTCCCTTTATAATTAATTCAGATGTACAGCGATTCAAATTCAAACATGGCACAGCTGCTCAAATATTTGCGTTCCTCTTCCCCCTTCCTATCGCGCGGATTCGCCGTTGAAAATTACAAAAACGAGAAACGGAACGATCGAACATGATTTTATGACCGACCGGAAATTCGCTATCGGAATAATTCAATTACATTTCTACTCCAGGAAGCAAGATGCGATGTCCGTCTTTAATAACGCGTCGATACAGCTCCAGGAAACCTCCCCTCCTCCCATCGACTCCATCCCCATTCTATTATCCGAGCATTCTCTCCGGTTCTTATGTAGCTCGATTTCTTTGTCTACCAGCTTCCTCCGGGCTTCGGGCCGCGGAGCACCTTCGAAGAAGGTCTTGGTCCGATTTTAACATGAACCTTTGGCGCGAACGAATTCTAGACCGCGTAACCGGACGTATTAGGAAATGAATTTGGCGATGAAACCTTTTTGTCCCTATCCCTCGACCCTCTTCCATTCCTGTCTCGATTCCTGTTAAAGTCGGAAACGAAGACGGTTGCACCGGCCTGGAAGGGACTGCTTGAAACATTTTTAATCCTTAAAAATCGTATAATTGCGCGTTATACCACTCGTAAACTCTCCGTTATTATATTAATTTGCCTGTAATCATCTACCACGGGTAGATCCTAGGAATCAATGTCGTGTCCCCTGCCAGCCGTAATTGCAGCATCGACGTTCAATTTCCGTTATCAGGGCTCGGTTCTTTTTATTCTCGTTACCTCAAAGGACCTTGTTACCCAAGGGAACAGATTTCGCCGCGAAAAGGAACCGGATCAAATGGAATTTAATCACGGGAAAGCCCGGCAATCAATTTACCGGCTTATGAAACAGCTCCCGCTTAAACGCGCGCGCGGTATAAATTTTCATAACTCCGGGCCGCGGCACCGGTTTACCAAGTCGAAATCTCGAGCCGCCGCGAAACGCGATATAAAGCCGGACAATTATTAAAGTGATAACTAGTTTTAATAAAGGAACTAGGATTATACGGCGCTGCCGTGGCGCACGAATCCGTGTTGCCCCAAGTATATTAAAGTATGGTGCGGCTATGCGACAACGATCCGCGTACACAGTCCCGTGTGAAAATCCCCTTTACGGGAGCCCACGTGGCACCGATTTTCTTCAGAGAGTCCGGAGAAGAACGCGCGAACCGCTGCGCTGCGAACAAACTTTCCTACTCACGGACGAAGTACCGGCCTGCTGGCTAATTAACATAATTAGAATCGCTCTTAACCGTGGTCCAAGCAAGAAGGAAAATCCCCGGGTAGAAAGTGACGCAGTCAGCCCAATGAGTAGACTGCCAGTCGGAAGACACTGACTGGAGAGTAACTTTTTCTGGATCGCTAATTTTCCAGACGGTCCGCGTAATGAAACTTCCTTTCGAACATAACGTAGTCTGGCCACCGGCCATAACCGAGTTCCACTTCGGGATATTTTTTCTCCGGGACGGTTCTCTTGGTAGCTGGATGGTTCCTTCGTCGGGTATACGCGAGTTTATCGCTCTTTAGACGGAGGGATTGGGCGATGGCGCGGCTAATTTTACGGTCGATGAATTGGAATGATGCTGGAACGGTCCAGTTAGTTAGAGGGAACGAAAACTGAAAACGAGAGAATCGATAGATTCATGTACTTAACGAGATGATGAAGTAGCTTAAAAGCACCGACAACGGTGTGTCATGGTAATAATTATTGCGAACATTGGGGCTCGCACGTTGCAGCTGCGAAATATTCGTAGGGCTGGCCGCGCCGTTGCACTAATTTACTTCTAATCGCTGCAAAATACCGGCGGATAGAATAATATTATTATCCGACATAATGATATTATCGCGATTTGGTGGGACGATGCGGGAGAGAGAGACAGAGAGACAAAGAGAGAGAGAGAGAGAGAGAGTGAAAAGAGAAGGGTAAAGGGGGTCGAACCACAACCAGAGAGGGACGAATGGGAGGGTGAGAATCAAATTTCGACGAAGTTTGCGCAAAATCATTATTACTATGGCAGATCGTTGCAAACAATGCGCTCAGGATTTCAAATATTGATCCTGTGACGTAATCGTTGCTGAAATTGCCCCAGCGGTCCGCTGTAACGTGTTACGGTCTCGTTATGGCGTTGGTTTATGGTGGCCTGTTTAGCAAACATACCATTCTAATCGGTGATAAGGCCAACGCGCACCCCATTTTTGCCAATATTCTCGCTTCCAATTAACTATCTTCCTCGAACGATCCTCGAAAGGAGATTATTGCTTTTCAAGCAGACGCGTTTGCGCTCGAAGCGTAACATTGACCATTGGTAGACGAAACACAACGATGGGAACTTCGCTTGATTTTCTTCTTTTCCTTCCGCTCGTTTCCCCTCGCATTATTTTCTCGCGTTCCCTAGTACTTTCGCGTATTACGAGTGGCCGAGAGTTCGCGTTTATAACAGTGAATTAAAAAACAATCGCGCTCTCGACTGTCGACGGAATGAAGGCAAAAGGAAATTAGCTCGTAAAGCTCGTAGTCGCGCGAGTGCGGCGCAAAATTCAGTCTCTTAATTTTCCAGCCGCATTAATGGTTGCCGAGCATATAGGTCGACGCCGTCAAAAGATGAGACGGATACGACGTGGAAAGATGCGCCCTCGCCGCACAGCTCGCACTGCAGGGAAGAGCGTAAAAGTGCCACCACGTTCAGAGCCAGAAATTACTATTAAACTCGATTTCCTCGAAATATCAAGGGACGCGTATATATCCGCGGGTTGATGCCATTTTCGCGTGAGGATTCACCACCTCGCGTTCCACCGAGCGCGCTTGGTCTCAAAACCAAGAAGAAAAACGAGTGGCTACGAACGAGGACGCGCTTTTCGATTCACTGTTTCTTCCGCCGCTGCTGAGATTCCAACTTCCTCCTCGCGCTGAAAGAGAAAGCGAGATAGAAAGGGAATCTTGTGCAAACAACGTTGCTGTAAGGAGGGTGGTATCTCGGGATCGAAAGGCAAGATAGAACTTGGAAATGGAGGATCGACTGATTAGCGATATAGCAGATACGTAGCGGAAAGTTACTTCAAGATCCTCCGTCTTATATGTTCCTTGGCTTCTCCTGACAACGCTAACACACGCTTGGAACTCACTCTGACAACCTTATAACCAGAATTTACGTTATAGGACGTGTATCAAAAGGACACGTGTACTCGTGTATTACGCATACATATCCGTACCACAAACCGTATCTGTATTTTCCAGTTTCAGTACACGAGCACCATTATGGACACATACGTGCATTATTTCACGCGTATCAACGTATCCATATTTTGATTCCTGTGATTTCTCGCCACATTATTCCAGTAACTACGCTGAAATACTCTAAATCCTTTATTAATTTCGCAACCTTTCAAATTTCTCGCATATCCACGTATTAAAAGTCACGCGAATTAAAATACGAGCGCGTCAATACACGTATATCTGCATCTACTATCTATACACGCGTGAAATAAGGATTTCCACTTATAACGCCAACTGGGTACTAGAACGTCCCTGATCAATTAGGATCGCACGATTCGAGAAAAATTTGAACCACACGACAGAAAGAAACACAGATAGTCCGTGGTACTCCGTGTGGGGAAACGGTGAATTTTGACACGGCGTCGACAGAGTTGCCGCGGAGGCTGTATAATTTAAATGTAACTCAAACAGTCGGTATCCGTCGAGTATCCACTTTAATGCCGGGCAGGAGAAAGAGAGAAGCGGGAGAAAAAGAGAAGTGTGTACGGGATCACGATGTGCACATACATTTCTGTCAGCCGACGATGGAAGAAGAACGATGGCTACGCCGAGCAAGCTGGTTCACGGTGAAACAGGGAAGGAAGAGGGTGACTACCTCCATGGGGGAAAGAAAGGCAGACGGACGAGCAGGAAGGGTGGTTTGAAAGAGAGACGGAAAGAGGAGTGACTCCGAAGAGAAGCCGGGGATTTCAAAGCAAATTGCCAACCTCACCCACGAACCCTGCGTCCTGTCTCTTTCTCTCTCTCTCTCTTTCTCTCTCTCTCTCTCTCTCTCTCTTTATCTTTCTCACTGTTCATCCTTTTTCCTCCGTGCGTCTATCTTGATTTCTGTTTCTCTTGCTCTTGCCGTCTTCCCTTTTCGGCTGCCGTGTCGCGTTGGCTTTCCCTTTTACGTACCGCGACACACCCTGCCAAAAGGAGCCGAATTCGACGTTCGCGTCAGTGTGGCGCGTAACGTCTCGTTAAACGTTTTCACGTTCTTTCTGCTTTGGATAATCGTGCCGCGAAATTTGAAGTTTATTAAATACACTCGGTTTACGTAGGCCGGTCTTCGCAGCCGCTTTACGCATTCTCGTTCGCCAAAGTCGCAATTAATTGCTCGTCGTGCTACGTTAGAGCATAGACGGAAACCTTAAACTGTAAGCTAAAACAGGGTTGACGTTCGAAGTGAATTGAACGCGAGTAATTCGTTTAAAGTAATAACGTCTGATGACTCTCAGTGATATAAGTGGTAATCCTGATTAGAAGCAACGTTCGCAAACACGCAAGGATATCGTTGAGTTATGTATTCGCTGGTTGAAGAGTTTCATCGGGAACAACATTGTCGGCGTAATAAACGGCAAACTCAAGTTTGTCGATAACGCAAAGCTGAAAACTGGTTTAATCAGCCGCAACGTTCGATTCCACGACAATAATCTCGAGTAATACCGGATGACGAGGAAAGGACGTGGCTACGAGTTACCAACGAGGAATTAATGAATTCGGTATCGACTTTAGCCCGGGCCACTCGATACCGCGGCCGGCTAATTATTGCGTAATTTGTCTCCGACGATATTAATAGCGACGTATATTGCGGTACGAAAGACAGGCTGGACTGGTGGAGGACCGAGTCCGTAGACCGAGAGATCGCACGATGAGATTGCGATTGTAGATGATTCGAGCTTCAAAGGGGAACCCCCCAGGGCGAGGATAAGCAGAGGAGAGTTCTCGATGTGGGAGGACTACCTCGTAATCGAGATGCAGCGAGAGGTAATCTCCGGCCTGTCCCCTGGCCAGTTACCTTTTTGTTGCCTCCGTCCTGCCGCTTCCACCCCACCTACCTGTGTTTCCAGCAACTGTTTAAGATAGCGCGCGGCTTTCGCGTTAATCTATCAAGCCGTATTAACGAGTCTCGCAATTATTACGCCATTATCGTGGCCGACCTGTAATTAACCGTTACGAGATTATTAATTTCGCCCCGGGTATTTACTCGAGAAGTTGATGGTGGTTCGCGAAGAATAATAGGTTGCTTTCGCAAGTAGCGCTTAACGCCATGGTATTTGTCAAAAGCGTCGATGGTGTCTTGATCGTCTCTTGATTACAAAATAATCGAGTAACGCGGGAACGACCGAAATAACGCAGGGGAGGCGGACGCGATCCGCGCGGAGACCCGAGGCTTCACGGCGAGGCGCGGCAAGGCGCGGATTCCAGTAGTGGCGGCATAGGACTTAGGTCTGTTCATAAAGCGACCGGGTAGAAAGCATTTATCCTTTCGGGGTAGAAGGCCTGGACAGCGGTAGAATAAACGGAGTCCAGGGCAGTCTTATTTTGGCGAGGACTACGGCACAGCCGGGACGTGCTCCTCCGACTTGGACGGGCACCATTATTTCTTCAGTGTCGACAACTCCTTGCCGCTGCCCTTCTGTCCTCCTCCCTACGGCCCCTTATAGCTTCAACAAACCAACGCCAAATACAGAGAGAGAGAGAGGGAGAGAGAGAGAGAGAGAGTTCGACCGAGAACAGGCGAATGAGAGAGAAAGAGAGAAAACGGTGAAACGCCAGGAACTGTCCCCGGCGGCGAGAAGAGGACAGCGGGAGAGGCTGGCTGCGGCCATTCGCAAGGACTACGCCGTTAAGCCGGGGGAATGGTGGCCTAAGACCATCCCGCGGGCTCTGCCTCTTTTGTTGACAGGACTATGAGAACTCGCGCACGGTGATTTATCGAGGCTCGCTTATTCTTAGTCCTTTGCGGCGACTCGCGTTATACCCAAGCCGCGTTTGCTAACTGGCTGGATTATTAAGCGTGATACGCGCGCCAACTCCGCACAGCCGAGACTCCATCGAATTCCCCTTTCCTGTCTCTCGCTTCTTCCTCGACATCCCGCGTCCCTTTTTCTCCTTTTTTCCTTCTCTGCTTCTTCTTCTTCTTTCCCCGAATAACGTTTTTCATCTGTAGCTCGAACGTGGATGCGTTTGACGTCTTAGCCGGCTTTTCGCCTCAGCTGCTGCACCATGACGGAACTTGGCTGCTTCGAACGTATACAGCCCACGAAAGGGGCGAATCTCGACATCGTCACAAAGTGCTTCGATTTGATATAATCGTGGAAAACGTGGAGATTTTAATATTCGTTAAAAATGAAGGCGAGAAAAGTAGCACCTTCGTAACGATTTAAGAAAAATTCCGTTCGCGGATTCTGGATAAAAAGTTCGATTTGTAACGCGCGAACGTATTTCTAGGAATATTTAATGCAGCCGAATTCGACGGTAACCCACTCTCCACTCTAATTATAGGTCGGTGAAAACATAATCGGCGTGACGCGCGACTGAATTTAACGTACGCGTGGCCGCGACGATACGAAACCCCGAGCCGGATTCGGGGCGCGCAACTTCTCGTGCAATTAATTCCCAATGAATCGTTAAACACGCGCTCGCGCGTACACACGAGGGGAGAATTTTTCCCAACTCTCGTCTAGCCAATCGAAATTCAAATTAACGCAGATTCCATCGCTCGTTCTGCACTGCGAACATTCTGCACGAGCACTCATACGCGTTAGAAAAATTTGCAATCGTTATTGTTCCGGCGAATTCGTAAATATTTTCGAACGAATTCGCGTGTCGGACGGGTTTTGGTCATCATGATTTCGAAGCGTGTTTAAACGTTGCGGTCTGGGATGAAATATTCGTCGACGGTTGAAACGCGATAACAAGGCCGTTGGGCCGTGAGAAAAAAAACACACATCCACGCGATCAGGAAATATCGCCGAGGAAAAGCTGAAAACTCCATCGTCCATCGCGAGAACGACTCGAGGAGCTGGACGAAGAAACGGTCCCCTATGTATAATAAAATATGATAAAACGCGGCCAATCCGTACCACCCATCGGAACTCGACTTCCCTCGCGGAAGTGAATTCTCGCTAGTCACAATGCCAGTCATAGTTTTACCCTAGATTTCCCACCCTTCCGCGAACTCGCTCGATACAGGCTGATCCAAAGATACCGCCTCGAAATCATGTTAATTTCAACGCAGCGAAAATTTCCACAAAGAAAATAATCGACGAGATCTGCTCCATAATTCAAGAAGGGAAATGGAAAAGACGGGATCTCAAGAGGCTCTCCCCGGAGATCAGCCGGAGTGGGAAAAATGGAAAACCTTATCGCGAGTTACGCGGCTGCTTCGACGTGGGTTACGACCGCAACCCTTGGAGGTCGCCAAGCCGATTTGCTGGACGAACGATCGGTAATTTTTTCGATTTTCGTAGCTCGAAGGCACAGGTTGAGAGACGATCCCGGTTACGCGTCAATTTTTCAGGCGAATCTTCCGGTAAACGTACGGTATCGCGTATCCGATTCGAAATTTGATTTTCCCCGCTCTGTGTAGATTAATGCGCACGGTTGATCCGCCGGTAACAAGAAACAAGAGTAGAAAGCAACGTTAACAGGATGAAGCGTTTTAATCCTTTCAACGCGGCGGACGATGTATGGCGTGCACCGCAACGCGCGAGCGTGTTCAAAACACGGTCGGTAGAGGAAAAAATGATTAATATACAAGAGCGTATATATTTTTGAAATTTCGACGTAGCCCGTTGATATCGGGAAACGATGAATTGCTCTAGGTAGGGCGAGTAGATTTTTCAAAAGCCCTTCAAACGTTCAACGTGATATATTTACCTCTCGATACCATATAGAACACGCACGGTTCGTCCCAAACGATAACATACTCGAAAAATATGATGAAACAAATTTGATTTTCAAACGGCTTCCAAACTCTACAGCCAATTACACTTCACCATTTTTTTTCTCCCCGCCCTTTAACGAATTTTAACCATCGTTTTACATATTGAACGCAGTTTAAATTAGAATTCAAACTTCAAATTCAATTGAAATAAAAAAAAAAAAAGTGGTCTATACGGAGCTGGTCAAGCGGTGAGGTCGATTGTTTGGATTAAAATCCAACCGACCGCCGACGCGACGGCCAGGGTAAAATAAATATTTTGCGTTGCGTCGAAAGGAAGCTTCGAAATTTCAAGTCACGCTCCGTATAGCGTACTCTTGATTCAAAATCACGGATCAAAGACGCATCCCAAGACCGCAGACGGTGTTTCTGGTCGGGTTTTCGACGGGAAGAGTCGGCTAGAGCCGGTGACGGGAAACCGGTGCGCCGTCATTTACTCGACATTACCATTCGTACTTGGACCTGTGTTAAAATGCAGCCTTCTCGCGTACCTGGAAACGAGCTACATCGTCCTTCCTTTTCGTTACCCTTCTGCCACCCAACGTGACCCGATGCGTACACGGCACGTTAAGGGTTTAGCGAGAAAATTTATGACCAGACGGCGAGATGAATGAGAACAGGCGGAAAAGAGGAATTTTGGAGAAGGGATGAAAACCGAGTTGTTGCAGAATATTATATGCCAAAGTCGTGGTATATACTCTTGATTTCACAATGACACAGTCCTTGTAGGACTTGACTAGTCCCTTTCGTGATTTTATGCGACTAAACTTTGTCTTTATGGACATGGGATTTTCTCTTTGCATTCTACGCCGTTATTTCAAGATGCAGGTTCGAGAGAGACGTCGATCTGAATCATTGATCTAAGGGATGGATCTTCTCTATCGCCATGGTTTGCTTCTCTTTATTTCCCTGGACTTCTTAACACGGTCTATATGTCTACGCTGGTTCATCGATCGCTACACGCGCCAAGAACAAACGTCTTACAATGTTCAACAGTCTGTTTAGTTACCTTCTATATTTGTACGTTTATTCTATTACATCGTGCGATTTGCCGACGTTACAAGACAATTGTTCGATGCACCGTGTAAGATAATTGCGTATCTACCGTTAAACGACGATTTTTCTTTCTACATGTGCAAGATCGTAATCCCATAGATCAATAGTCAATTTGTACCTTCGTGTTGTTTTCCTCCCTGTCGTGTCACTAGACGGAGAGATTACCGATCAATGTACGATACCATTATATATATATACATATATATATATATATGTTATATTTTAGTTTTTCGTTGCACGCCTGTGAGATAACGTTTTTAACGAGAAATCAAACGACGCCGAAACGTTGCTACCTGTCACGTTTGATTACGCGATCCGGAAACACGGTGGATATTTAATCGGCTATCCGTCAAACCGAATGTCAAAGTTTCACGCTACTTTCCATCGGTGGAAAACGCGCTTCGATTCGATAGAACGCGATTCGTTCAACAAAACTGGATCTTCCTTCGAGGATCTTGACCGATTATCCGATCAAATTAGTCTCGCGTATTAACGTTCTCTCGTTTCGAGAAACTGGCTCCGCATATTGCCGATCGACGCAACAGAATGTACTCTTTTCATCCCCCCACTGCCTGTCGATTGATTAACGAAATAAACTTTTATTGCAATCCGCCGATACAGAAGGAGAGAATGGAACTCCGTTCCGCGTCACTGTCACGTCGGATAATTTTTATTTTTCGAATTAAACGATAATCGGCTCGCCGGCACAGCTAATTTTTATCGAATTTCTGCCGCTTTCGGTTGTGTTGTTCCAAACGACGTCCCGACAAATTTCATTTCGACACTTTGATACCGGGCGCCACCCGTTTCGCGGTGCATTTTAATTCGATACGCTTTGATAGCCCGTGAAATTTGTTTTCCATCCGAACGGTACTCCGCTGCCTGCGCCGATAAAATTGGATATCGGTACGGGGTGTCGATTTTTGGGAGGGTTCTCGACGATCCTTTAGGAACCGAGAGCCCATCGCTCCAACGACCGCGTTTCTTATTATGCAAATTCATTGTTGATGAATTGAAAGGAAGGATACTAACCGTTTTATTAACTTGCAGACCCTCTGGCGCGAACATCTTATTTGTATTCAGAGGGTAAACCACCCTTGTTCGCGTCGTCATGGCCAATACCTTGGGTCGGCCTTCCGCGATGGGAAATTTGTGGCAGAGATAAAACTTGCGCCACGTTTTCGTAATCGTGGTGCTGGCTGGAATATCCCCGAAACCCTCGTAGCTTGCCGAATTTGTTTCGCGAATAAACTCGAATTCGACAAAATTCGGCGAAACATCGGCATTCGTCCTCTGAAAAGAAACGATTAAACTTTTTAACAACGTTGCGCCGTAACGAGATTTTCCGCGATGATTGCAGCCTCGCGAGCCGATTGCAATCAAAAATTTATATATAATACTCGGTGAACAAGCGGCGTGAAACGTCCGATTTTTGAGCGCTCGTTTCACAATGCCCGACTTTAAATTCTCCGCGCATGTAACGCTAAAGATAAGACCTGGCTTCGTAAATTTCATCCCCTCCTGGCGTCAAAATCCAATTAACAATCTGTCGGTTCTATAAAAAACTATACACATCCGTAAAACACGGCGCGGACAGATAACGGAACGGACGAGAAACGAAAAACTGGGATTGTCGAACAGTTTCGCGTGAACGAAATAACGGAGCGGCCGTCCGGAAACGCGTCGTCGGAAGATCGATGGTCGATCGCGATGAAGATGGAAGAGAATACGGAGTAGGTTGGAGCGCAGAGAGGGAAAAGAAAGAAGGGGTCGGAGGAAGACGGAAAGGGGAGGAAGCGCTAAAGAGGGTTCGTCGTGTGGTACGCGCGCGTACACGCGGACGCGATCGCGCGGCTCAAAGGCTCGCCGCTAAAACAAACAAGAATCGAGGTCCTATCCCAAGACGCCGAGGGCGACGCATGCCTCGGCGGGCCAATCTTTTTTCTTTTTTTCCCACCGGTTGGCCCTCTCGCGAGCCCGGCGTGGAATTATGCGAGAATTTTAAACGCCGAATATTATGAAATTCTTTCGCGTAATCTCCCACCCGGTTGTCCGACCCCCCGTTTCGTTCGAACATCCTCCTTCCCGCCGTCCCGTCCCGCAACGTGTATTTCTCCTCGCATCGTTGCCTTCCCACCACCAAGCTGTTCGCCCTGGACCGCCCTCGAAATCTTGACGATTAATGCGCCCCTGCGCGCGGGCCCCGCCGAGCTCCTAATTAAAACGTCACTCCTTCCTCCTTATCTCGTCCTTCGAGGAAATGCGTCTTCATGCCGGCCGAACGTTTCGCCGAATGCTAGACACTCCTCTCGCGTAATTGCTACCTCCTCGCGGAGACCACCGGAACGCGATTCTCTACTCGCGAGCGTTCGAGATCTTTATAGGAGGATCGTCCGACGGAGGGCGGGATGTTTTTTAATTAAAGCGTCAACGATGCTGGCGTCGAAGACGCAACTAACGAGTAACGGTTTCGACGTCTCTAATTTCGCGACACGTCGCGGAATCTATCCTTCCTCTTTCTCTCGTTTCGATTTTTCAATAGTAAAATGTTTTGATCGTGGATAGTATGAAAGCAAAGTTTTTACGGTATCGATAAGTTCCCGGAACGCGGCCGATCCCATCCCCAGCCACCAGTTAACGACAGGTATCCGCGCCAGTTTACCCCGAACGTTAACCCCCGAAGCGGCGAAAAAGAGGCCCCGGGGGCAGCCTCGTTGGGGACCACCGTCGCCGTGCGGGAAGACAAGTCGGAGCCGTGAAAGAGAGCGACGCGCCGCGAGAGAAAGGAAGACAGCGTGATCCAGAACGCGGTGATTTCCGAGCGGGTAAAGAAATGCGGCCGAATTAAAGCTCCGTTTGCTTCGGGGGGCCCGGAGAACTGGCCTGCGAGAACGTTTTCGGTGGCAGCAGTGGAAAGGGAAGGGAGGGAGAGAGAGAGAGACAGAGAGACAGAGAGAGAGAGAGAGAGAGAAAAGACAGAGAGGAGAACGAGGCGGCACAGGGCCCTACCGTAATTGGTTCTGCATATTTATGAAGGCGCTCCTACCAGAACCGCGCTTCGTCGCACCTCACCTTACCTCGAGCCTTGCTCGCAATTCACCGTCGTTGGGCTGTCGCGGTCGTTCTAAACGTGTGCGTTCCCATTTTATCTCCTTCCGATCGGTTTTCCCGCATTACGCCCTACTTATGTAAAGTCGTCTCGCGAGTCTAGTAAAGTCGTCTAGCTGCACTTTTTACTAGTTCGGGAAAGGTTCTCCGATATCTACGTCTACGTCGAATAATCGTCGGAGGTCGACTTCCGCCGTAATTAAGGAAACGATCGTTTTTCTTCGGCGCATCACGACGGCTGGCGGATATTTTAATTGGGCAATTAGTCGGCAGAGAGAATGGAACCATCGCCGAGCGATTCCCGGTGTCTCGTTAGACTTCCGAAATATGACTGATCGTAGATCCCTTTTCGCGAAACGACTTTCATTTCACGGCAGTCTAGTCCTGGTTCGACGCGGCGTCACGATTCAATCCTCGTTCCATTCGTCGATCACGCGGCGTCGCTATCTTCGGAGGAGGATGCTCGAGCGGGTCGTCCGTGTACACGCTCGACCCACGCCCCCGGGGAAACGGGCTGTTTTGTTTTCCCTTGGTCGGTGCCAGTCGATCCCCCTATTTGTATCGTCGAGTGGAAACATTTTTCAGATCGAGCCGAAACTTGTTTGCCGTTCCTAGAAAACACGGGATTCCAGCAGACGCGTTTCGCAAATCGTTCACGACGTCCGCTCCGCTCGATCCGTCGAAGACGCGTTTCTATCGTTAGGCCGTGATCCACGAGCTCTGAATTTCGGCCGATCGCTATTTATTGCCCTTTAAACTTGGCACAGGACTCCATTCGTTTCGGATCGAACGTGCCATGTGTGGTGGATACTCCGCTTCAGTGGTAGAAATTCCACCAAATAAATCGGTAGTCCGGGGGAAGGAAAAAACAAAATACGACGATCGAAGAGGAATTTCAGTACGTGACCTCCGATTAAAAGAGCGAAATGAAAATTCTGTACAGCGGGGCGTCGCGTCGTCGCGTCGCCGCGAGACAGGGTTCGATCCGACCGCCACCACCCGCGGCTATTCCTGTGAAACGAAGCTATACATCAGCGAATCCGTCCTTTTATCCAGCCGCGAAGTGTTGGCATGCCTCCCGTCGAATCAGCGCGTCAGAAAGATCGAGAAATATTGGCCAGGTTTGTTTAATTTTCTTGCCAGATGAAACGCGATTGCGCCGGCAAGGTTACATTGTTTCCTGTTCGCCAACCGATCCGATCCGGTCTTCCGATCGAAATATTATACATCGATGCTCTAAGTAACGTGCAAAACACGAAACTAAAAAGCCCGGACGATTTTTTTACCGGATATCAATCCAATCGGGCCGAGAGTTTCATCGGTGGCTGCTGTTTGCGATCGCACGGATGACCAGAGAGACTCGCGAAACGAACGAACGCCATCGTGTCGGTTTTTTTTTTTTTTTTTTTATCGAGAAAAGTCAGCGTATATCGACGTTCGATTCGCGTTACATGATTTTTGGCGAAAGTCGGATTAAACACGGAACCTATGCGATGAACAGTAACGACAAAGGTTGGTCGAAAGGTCGATTCGATGACGGGATTTCGTTGTGCAAAATCAAAGCGATAGGTGGAGGGAACGGGTGCCCCGGCCGATCCTCTTCTTTGTCCATTATCGGGCGCGAGGTGTGGACGCGCGTCCCGTACCGCAGCGACGTTCAAAAGAATAATGCAAAAGCAATAATGCCGGTCGAGCCGAAAATTCTATCGCGCCTTTGACGTTCTGGAATCGGTACGCGTTCGAACACTCGCAACCATACAGATTATTATGTTTTTTCGGAAAGCTGGGAACAGCTCGACGCGCGGCTACACTGTGTCGTTTTGCATGTGACATGACCGTGATTTACATGCGTGGCTCCGGTCGAACTTTGATATTTCTTTGCAACCTCTGGCTCGAACACAGGGCGAGAACGTTGACGCGAAAATCGATCGGCAGATTTAATCTCCCTTTGTGGCAGCTTCTGTTCGTGCGATACAATCGCACGGCGGGCAAGGGGAACTTTTGCAAACGTTTGTCTCCGAGTCGTACGATTTCGAAAAATGCAGCGCGCGTATCCGTCGAACGTTTCACGAAGAACAGAATACCTAAAATAAATTCACGTTCCCGTTCTATTTTCCTGGTATCGAGAACGGTTTCGCAGCGCGACGATGGTTTGCCAGTTCCCACTCGCTTGCCGTTCGTTTCCCGGCAAACAAGTCTCCCCGATACAAATCCCCGAGAGCGATCCCTGGCTCCCCTATCGACTCCTCTAATCGCTGAGATTTCGAGCGCTCGACCCCCCGATGATCGCTGCGGGCTCGGAAGAGTTTCCACACCGGGACCAAGTTCAAACAAACAGCATACCGCGCAACGGATATACAAACGAGCCGAGAAGAGACACGCGCCAGCACCGAGCCAACTGTATCTATTTTTACGGTCCTGTGAATTTCGATTCTCTCGAGCTCGTCAGTCGACTGGCTAGAAGATCTCGTATCTATATTGTAGAAACCGCCACGAGAGACGTCTGACTAGGAGCGACCGTGATCCCCTAATCTACTAGCGCGTCGACTCCGTTGCTGCTTCGGATCAGTACCGGGATATGTAGAGTGGTACTACCGCAAATATTCTCGTAATTACAGGATCCAAAGAAGCGCGATTGAATTCGCAAATACAAAATTCCAGTTGCTGTTTAAACGGTGTGTTTGAAGCGCTATGTTCTTTCTGGCCTGTGGCCGCCATCCACGTTCCAACGGCATAACGCAGCGCAAATAGAGTCGCGTTTTTTTCCCTTTGATTTGTTAAAAATGTTCCATCGAGTGATGCACGTTTACTTGGTTGCGCGCCGGGAAAATTAAATCGCTGGCACGAAGGAGGCACGCAGGGGAAGGGGATGGATCGAATTAATTACCAACGCGGAATATTTTTCCGGGTGCGTTCGGTCGGTTTTGACGTGGTGCGCCGCTCGGCAATGGCCTCGATAAATTCCGCGAAAACGGCCGCGTCCCGGAGAACACACGGTTTAGCATTATGTAAATTTATTCACACCCACCTCCCTCCCCCTCCAAACGGATTCACCCGACGCAACTGAAAATATTCGGCCGACGCGATAAAAATGCGAGAGTCTTTATCGCGCTGGTGCTTCGGGAATAGAGCGAGAATCGTTCCGATAAATCACGCACTCCGTCGTCTAGCGACCATCGTCTTTCTCCTCGAGGATCGCTTTATGCTTTCCCTTATTTCCCCGGCGCGACTGTGACTTTCCTCGAGCAGTTTGTCGCTACGACTACGCGTTCACGGCACACGGGTACTACCTTCCCTCCGTTTCCTCGACTAGCTAGCGACAAGGGCCGTTTTTCGTCACACGACAACCCTCCTCTGTACGCTACAGGTACATATATAGTTCGTCGTTCTCTACGGTCGTTTCCTTCATACGCGTTACCAGCCACACTCACGGTAGACAGTGGTCACGTGATCGTAAAACGTCTCTCTTCGCGACGTTCCTTCCATCGTGCAACCTCGTTCTGGACACCGTCGATCGTTCTGTTCGCTCATCGAATCGACGTTTACGAGTTTCACGAAGAAATCGTAACGACGGCGAGCTCGCTGACAAATGTCCCTGTCACCGGCAGCCATCGTTGCACCTGAGACCCGTCCAGGGATACCTTCGTCGAGCATTCAGATTTGTAGAGGGAATTTTTTTCCCTTCGTCACGCTCCCTCGGGAATTGGACGATGAGGGTCGACAAAAGACGGGACGGTTCGGCGAATTTATACCGACCTCTATCTCGCAACGACCGCTGTCGAGACATTCATAGGGGAAATGGAACTTTATATCGACGTTTATACGCGCTCCCTGCTTCTAGTTTCTCCTTCGAACGCGTCTGCTAAGGGAGTCGCTCACTGATAATGCTATCGAGGACGTTCGTGTTGGAATAAAGCGGAATTTATCCAGCAGACGATCGCGAAGATTCGCGGAAGGAACGGTAATCGGTACATCGTACGGACCAGACACGAGACCAATTTAGCGGTGGCGGTAACGAGTCTCGGCTCGTTCCCCTGGTCGCCACTTGTAACTTGTATTACGTTAAATTATCGAGATACATGTAAAGTACGGATCGCGTTGACGAAGATAGGTATAATTCGGGACCGTTTCACGGCGGGAACATGCTGCGGCAATGTCTTACTCGATAAGCGATACCGGTGGTTGCGTTCGCTGGAAATCATCCGGATTAAACGATGCGGAGATCGACCACGGTCTCTTAATCGATCCGTGAATATTAAAGACCGTTCCAGCGATGGACCGAGGGTAAATAAGTATAAAGACGTACGACGAACGAAGGAAAGGGAAAAGCAGGGAGATAGGAAAGAGAGGAATCTCGAACGAATTAGATTCGATTCCAGCCATCGGTTTTTCCGATATTCAGCGTTCTATCGGAGAGAGAACGATCGGGTAACGATCATTTGGTAAAAGGGAACGCGCCGATACGAACGTAATGCAATCTGCGAACGCGTAGTCACGCTTGAATTCGACGAGGTGCGAAAGGCAACCGGGTTAGGGTTGGAGAAAAATTTTAAGTAACCTCGAAGAAGTAAATACAGGGGAGGGAAAGGGAGATGGTAGTGGGTAATAGGGGGATGCAGGTACGGACCGAGGGCGGCTTTCTGTCAGTAAGAATGCCCGGTCGTCGTAATCGGGTCCCCGCCGGAAGTAAAACCCAGCCCGTTTCCATTCTTCGTCTTTTCAATTTCCGATATCCCCGCGGAGAAAGCGTCTAATGGTAATTTTAAAAGGAAAACGCAATGGCGCATGCATAATACACTCCGCGGGCTCGTTGATTTTCCCGTTGATCATTCCGAGTGGGAAAGAGAGGCCACGAAAGAAAAAGAAAAATGCACGGGAACGATGTAATTCCGAGGGTGCGGCGTCGTCGAACAAAACTTCGACACGGTAGAATGGTTCGAGACCGCAACAGACAGAGAGAGAGAGGGAGAGAGAGAGAGAGAAACCTCCTCGCCTTTCTCTCCTTTCCACTTTTCTTGCTTGTCCCCTCTACCGCCTCTCTTCCGCGACAACTTAAATAAATAAATCAGCGTAACTCGCGAAGTAATAAGAGGAACGAAGGGCTGAAAGCTCCGGAGAATTTTCTTATAGCAGCGCGACAAAGAAGCGTCGTCGTCGTTCCTCGCGTTCCGGCTTTTTAATTCGCGAACCGCTTAATTCGCGATGTGAATCGTTGATGAGGACGCGAGCCACTTCTCTGGCTGCACGACAGAAGGAAACTTTCCTTCGTAGCTATATTTCCTCTTTAAGGAAGAGGGAAAGAGCTCGGGACCGAGTCCAGAGAAAAGGAATCGAAGCGGATAGAATTACCGCACAGAGACGTCGGATTAAACGCAACGAAAGTGCAGCGGTCGATCGATAGAATCATAATCCTTTAATAAATTCAGCGGATCGTCGATCGTCGAACGAACCTGGCCACAAGGTTCAATTTTAGGTTAAATAGCTGAAAAGCGGCGAGAGCATCGAAACGACGTGGATCTCGATGCGAAAGAAACGAAAGAGGGTAGAGAGCAATTATTAGCCAAAGGAAGGAGAATAAGAGAGAAAGAGAGATGAGCGGAGGTGAGGAGAGGCTTAACGCGGGGCCCTTAATATGGCGAGGGCGGCCTTAATAAGGGAGGGAGTTTCGGCTTATACGTAGCGGGGACACAAAAGCCGCGGACTCTGGGCCGGCCCGATACAGGAGGTCAAAAATGCGCTCAAAAAATTGCCGCCAATTTGAATTGCTAATAAGGACGATGCGCGAGTCCTCGAGTTCGGCCTAACCGGTGCAAAACAATGGTCCCGCGTATAGCGGTATACCCTGAGCGGCAAAACGAACGCCGGTGACGAAGTCCATATAAGTGTCCCGTTTGGCTCCGCAGAAATGCCGTCCGAGGGGAAAAATAAACGAGTCACGGGGAGCAAGAGGGAAGGAGAGAGGAACGGGATGCCACGAGAGGATGCCGCGAGGGGATACACGCTGTGGATAGAGGGGAGATCGACGCTACCGACCATGAGGGAGAAATCGTCGATGCAACCCTAAATAATTAGTCACTGCCACGTCCGAGGTTCTCTGTTCTCCACCCGTTGAAGGAAACCGTGGAAAGGGGACGCCGGTTAGTGGAATACTGTCCGGAACGTTCCACCGCTCGTGGGAAACGTTCGCGACCGAGTCCAACTCGGAGAATTCGCGGCAGAACGGACCGCGAGCTTGCACAGAGGAAGAGCATCCGTAAGAAAACGTCAACCCCGATTTACCGGCGACTCAACTGACGAATCCACCGATCAAAGTCCCTCGCCGATTCTCTCTGCTTTACTCATATTTTCATCATCTCGAACAAAGTTGACAGTCGCCTCTAAAGAGTGCGCTCTTACGAGGAAGGATCAAGTCAGAGAATTATGGCGAGAATAAGTAACTTCGGCGCGGCGCTGTCTGCCAAAGTACTGCACATTTTTCTTGATCACGAGGTTCCTCGCGTGTAACGAGTTTAATAGCCAGAGCACCGGGTCCGCGCTTGTATTAATTGCTTCATTAACGTAACGATGCGTCGGTTATCGAGAGATTCGGTATTAAAAGACGAAGCTTATCCAGCCGATCGCGCAAACGAGGGCCTGATGTATACGGGATATTAATGCTTGAAACGCGGCCACCGCTACTTATTGCTCATCGAGATAATCGGTACTTCCACTATCGGAATGCTTAATTCCTGCAATTTATCCGTAGTTGGCCGCGCTCGTACTTCTTTCTCGCGGCGCGCACGCTCGCACTCGAGAAAAAGCAAGTTGCGGACGGATCGGTGGCGTGGAAGCGTGTCCGAGCATTCGTCCTTGATAAGATAGTCGCGAACCTACCGCCGCGGTGTCTACGCAGATAGCCGTGTAACCGGGAACCGGTAACCGCGAGCCGCATTCCCGAGCCAAACGCCGAGACCGGCCTCCGTCTCACCGCGACGCCTCGCCTCCTCGAGGACGCCTCCTAGGCTATCTAGCTTCCGGTTAACGTCACCTCGACCTCGCCTCCCTTCCCCTTCACGGAGCTACTCGGCTATCGCGTGCCTGACGATTTCTCGCGACAAATTCCTCTCGCTGCATTTCCGAAATTTTACCATTCTGAAATTACTGGCCGATCGTTAATCGGGAAGAACGTAGAATGTCACGAGCGTGTTTGCATCCGGATGTACCCTTGCACGTGTGGAACAGAATTTAACCGAGTTTACAGAGGCGCCGACCGAGTGGACTTAATCACGCATTCACGGAATACAATCGGCCGTTCGCGTTATGCATGCCGAGGATCTCCGAGTGGTAGGAGACGAGCTCAAAGGGAGATAACTGGTCATCGAAGCAATATCCCAACGTATCGATCGATACCAGACCTCCCTCGTTGTCGCGATAACCTCAAAGCGCTATAATTGTCCGATGAGATCTTCAGACGGTGGGAAGGGAAGCGGCGAGGCCAGCTCTGTCGACTGACGCAAACCGGAAACTGGATAAGGAGCCGCTCAGAAAAAATCCCTCGACCGAATCTACCGCAAATACGCTACCGGCATTTCGTATCCACGAAGATCGTCCTGTCGATTGCTGGCTCGAGTAAAAATCAAATTAATTAATACATCGACGATTCCGAACGTTCTTCCAATTGTTAACTGCGACCATACCTTTTTATTTCATCGTAGATCGAATTAGATAACGAATTTGCGTTCAATTTTAAACCAAATTTTAAAACAAATAAAAAGAAAAGAATTTTATTTATGACAGTCTGACGATGATCCGTGAAAATTTAGTTAAATTAATTTCGTCGGAAGCTTTCGATTCGCCGGAGATGCTTCGATGATATACGAGAAAACCACGGGACCGTGTTAAACGCGGCATATCCGAAAACAATTCGAGCAAATCTAGCGAAAATCCTACGCGAACGCCTCGTGAAAGATGCTGCACGGACGAATGCGAGGCGCGATTGGCCGCCGCGTGAAGGATCAATTTTGCCGGAGATAATTTTTTCCCGACGAGGTTAATCGATCTCCATTCTCCGACGGATCCGTCATTGTTCCGAGAAGCGGGACCGTGAGATCGGTATGGTTTATCGATATCACCGTAGATAGACCTATCAGCCGTAGCAGGTACGGTTAAATCGTCGTGCACGCGTCGCAACTGGCAGCTGCATCGAAGTAACGTTACCGTGGCTCGAGCTGAACGATCCGGAGAAAGAGAGTGGAGAAGGTTGAACGAGGAAGGTCTCGGGACGCGGAAAGAGACAGCCAGATCGATCGTCCGTGCAGCACGGTCTGCCTCCTTTGTGAGATCTCTTCTCGTTCGTCGTTGCGTTTGCCACACAGTCGCGATCATGAATTTTCGAATTAATTTTCGATCAACATTCCCCATCCGGTGGTCATTTACAAAAATTCTGCATTCCTTCTATTAATTGTTCTAGGGAACAAAGCTATCGGTTTGAGCTATCGCGTATCTTCCGTCCGAGCATCGGCTTGGTTTAATGGTCCAGAGTGTCTATACGAAAGGAAGCCTGGGAATACTGGCGCGCGCAACGAATAAGAATTATAGCTCGTATCGTTAAGGAACCGTGGAACGCAGCGAGCATTAATAATTGGAACGTTCCTGTTCCGTGCAGGCGCGAAGCCAGCCCGATGAAAGGAGACAACGAGCTGCCAATGAATACGACTCCGCAAAACGGCGCGAAACCCTCGGTCCTTCCGGTTGATGGCGTGAGAGAAACGCCGCCAGCCAGCCAGTCGCTAACTTACGTACTTAATTCCACGGTGTTTTGCCTGGCTGCCGTTGGCGGCTGCCACCGCGGAAATATTAACGATCGGGAGGAACAAGTTTGTCGCAGCGTTTAACGATTGTCTCTCCAGCGAGACGAGCTGCATTACGCGGAAACGCCTCTTCGCCACGAGAAGAAATTAATGGCGAGCCTTCCACCGAGATGAGGAGAGTACGAAGAGGAGTTTTTGTTTTCTCTCTCGAGATGCCCCTTTTCGTAAAGCTCCGATTTTAGTGGAGCTCCATTATTTACGATCTATCGGCAGATGGGTTAAAAGGTTAGAATGCAGTTTGCCCGGAAGCACCGGGACACAGGATTAAGGAGGGTCCCATTTGTTCAAAGTGCCATTTCGTAGGAGCATCGAGCACTCGATTTCCATCGGCTTCTTCATTTATTTTTCTCTTTGATCGTTTAACGAGAGTCCACTGCGACGATAGAGATTCACGTGAAAATAGAAAACGTAGTGGCGAAGAAATGAGAAGAACGAGTCGTGACTTGGATCGTTTCTTCGGTCTCCATTAGGGATTAAGGACGATACGTATATCACGATATCGACCTCGCAAACGTAATTGTGTTAATAAAGCAATGAAAGCAGAGGAAAATCGGAAGAAACTTGATTGCTATATATTGCTGGATTTTAAAATGTCGTCGTCACGTTTTCGTTAGAGTGCAAGCTATCTCGCGAATATTGCGGTTCCGGTCATCCAATGAACTATTCCAATAATTAAAACGAGCTACACTTTGCGACACGATCCTGTACTTTTTCTGGTTCGGACGACCTGACCGAGAAAGGAAATGTTTGCACGTCGCACGAATTTCATTTACGTAGATCTTGACATCGGCACTCCTTTTAATTTCCACCCTTCATCGTTTAACAACCGTGCACCTTCCTACGAACGTAGAGCACGATTGCACGTAGAATATCGTACAAAGCTCGACCTTACTTACCATCGGATCAGTGCGCGGAACTCGAGGTCGTATCGTCGAGAGACAAAAAAGCCTTTTGGCGATACGTTTCCAAAAGAGGAGCGACACGCGGACTGAAAAGAATATCGAAGCCGATCAAACTCGCTCGTAAACCAATTATTGCCGATCCCTTAATAATCAGCGCCCGAGAAAATTCCATTTGCTGAGGCGGCGAACAAAGGACGCGAGTAAACAGCGCGTTGCGATCGATCGGCGAACTATTCCATCGGAAACTTGGGATAAAAGGATTGTATGGAGAAGTGGGACGAGATGGGTAAAGAAGATCGTGCAGGAAGGGGGACGATCGCGAAGTTCCGTCGCGGCGACGATCCATTAAGGATTTTAATCAAACGCCCGTGGCCAGGGAACGACGTCTGGCTACTAGGAAAGTTCTGGCATAAGATCCCAACTGGACTCTCCCGGCACGCGGTCCGTGGATGGCAAGGCGGACCGTAAAAGGACATTTGTCGCTTTATATGGACGAATCGGCTACCAAATACATCGCGAGCCGTCCGTAGAAAAACAAAAGGAGCCCGAGCCAACAGCGGGCTCTCTCACGAGAGTCGCACTGACACATCGGCTCAAAATAATGTCGTACGTCGTACGACATCGTTTCACTCCAACGAAAACTGCGTGCTGCCTTCGACTATTGTTCCCTTTTACTCTTTTCGATACGGGAAATCTGAATAACAAATCCTTCGATTATTTGGTCGGTTGTTGATCTAAACGATCTTCGATCGGCGATAAAAATAACTTTACGATCCATCAGAGTGTTCGTTAATTTTCACGCGGAGATAAAGGAGGAATAGAAGGAAAATCGGTAGAGAATCGATGTCGGACAAAACGAAATCTCTTCGATGGCCGTCAGTTTAGTGGAAGCAGCTGCTAGTCGGGACTCGAGACACCTCGATAGGAATGGGATCGGCCTCGCACGTTCCTGATCTCTCGAGCGGTCGCGCTCCCACGGAATGTCGATGAAATCCACGGATTCCCGGGGAGAATGTGCGTTTATCTATTCGACCCGCGTCTGTTTTCAATCCCTTAAAACTTAGTCGAGCGGCCCATACTGCACGAAGCAGAAAACCGACGGTTCCCTTTCTCCGCTCGTTCGATCGACTGCCAGCCACCGGATTTCCGCGCTTCCCGACTTCCCTGCCCTCTCCCCCTCTTCCTTTTTCCCTTTCGTTTCGTTCGAGTTCCCCGGATTTTCCTTAAATCCGGCAGACCGTCTATGTAAATTCAATTTCTCGCCGTCGTTACATCGCTCCAGTTCTCTCTATCGTCCTTTCCGCCGTTTATTTATAGGTCCTTCAAATTCTACCTTCTTAAGGACGTTCGTCTCCTCTCCTACGTTTTGTAAAGAGAAAAGACAGAGAGCTACCGTCGTTTACTCGACTCCGATAATAAAATATAACAGCTGTCTATAGAAATCGAACTCGTTCGAAGCACTCGCACCGACGTCGATTATTAAGAATCGCACGACGTCTCGCGATCGTCCGCCCGCAATTTGTCGACGATTTCTTTGTGCCTCGCTTCGTCAGAGGCGAAGGTAAAGCTCGCGAAGGGTATGAGATCGGAGGCCGTGGAAAATCGCGACGCGTACGAAACGACTGGCCCCCAGCTTCTGCTCCACTCAGCTACGTAGAAGTTTGCAAATTCAATTTCTCGGTTCCGCGAAGCTTCGCATATTTCGCCGTACCTCGAACTCCGCGGAGCGTGTAAAGCTGCTAAAGCGCTAAGGAGTTCCCCGTCTAGTCCGGACCTTTCATCGTCCTCGACGTACATCGAATTTAAACCTGAAAAATGCTCGATAGAGACCCGGCCTTGCTGTCTCTCGGTGTCTTGGTGGGAGGCATCGACCGGTATGGAGAGCTACCTTGCTTTTTCAGCTCCTTCCACGGTTACTTCGGTTCTCCTCCGATCGGCGTGTTTCGCCAGACGTTCTAAGGTGATTAGGTCGAGGCGATGAGGCGCGCACAGGCGGAACGGTGCTCTTCGCGGTAATTTCCCTCGAACGTGGCTATCAGGTTACCGGTGAAATCCTATGGAACTAGCTGTCGCGACGAAAATGGTCGAACGGTTGAAAAGTCGGCTGAGTCCAGATGGATGATACTGGAAAACCCGATATCATCCCGCGGTGCAATCATCGACGTAATTTCGTCGGTAAATAAATAAATTTCCCGGATAAAGGAACGAATAAATGGATGAGTGTGCATGCGCGTGGTCAACTTAATTTATAATTACATTAATCAGTCTTGACCACGGTGGCAAAGCTGCAAGTTACAGCCGAAGCCGTCGTGTATGTATGTAAATAGAATATTACGGAACAATCGATAGCGTTGTCGTAGAACGGATGTTGCCTGGTCAAATGTAATTTATCCAAGCGATATTTAATAGTAGGAAATATCAAATAGAGTGGCGCGCGTGGCAGCGCGACGAGGCGTTTTCAAACGAGGCCACCCCATTAGTTAAATATTCATTATCCGATATTTGGATGCTCGTCTCGCGTTTCGTACGGTCAAACGACATAATTCGATACGCTGGTTAACAATGCGTTCCGCAGGACGCGTTCACGCAGTCGATTGTAATTTTTCGTTCAGAGCAATTATCCGTTTGTGTTCGTAGCGTCACCCTTCTGGTCATCCTTTGTAAAACGGCCGAATGCCCCGTCATTATGTGGCAATCGGTAAATTGAGTTGATCAGACAAGAATAGGATTGCTGGCAAAATTGAGGCCAACTACAAAAGCGACGCTGCACGGCATGTCGCTCTTTTACCCCTTACGGTTCTCGTTAAAACGTTTTTCGTTTTGAGAAATCGATCGGTATTAGCCGTGAAACTTTCCGACGTATAGTTTGGAAACGACTTTTCAATACGTTCGAGCATCGTCCTTCGAGGGAATTACCTCTAGCTAACAGGTATCAGACCTTCGTGGATCTCGTCGCGTACATCGACCCAAATCTTCGAAGATTCCATTCACGCGTACCTTAGAACGTTATCGTCGGATCCAGGTGCTGGAGGGTCGTCGCGCGATAACATAAAACGCAATTCGGAAGCGAATTTCGACAAAGACCGCTCGTTATCCGACCATTCTATCCACGGATAAGTTACGTCGCCCAGATTCGTGGGCTAAAGTTTTCCGACCACTCGATTCGTACACCTCATCGTCTCGTTTCCCGCCGGGCTTTCTCCTCGCGTTTCTCGAGTTTCCTCCCGACTTAAAAAGCTTACAGGGTGGTCGTCCCTGTGGCGAGGCGGCACGGTTCGAAAGGCCGATTCGGTTCGATATCAACCAACTTCCAAATAATTTCCTTCCCGACTTTCGCTCGAGACGCCGGCAAATAGCGAAACAAACTTCCGCTCTCGCGATCCGGGAAAGTTCGCGGCAAATTGCCCGATAAGCCACCGCTCCAACCACCGAACAGGAACAAACGGCTATCTTTTTACCCTATAAGAACTATGGATCAACCTAGCCAGCCCCTTATCGTTACCTTTCGCTGTTTTCCGTCGATGACGATGTTCCTCTTTTCTGTAACACGAAACCGAAGCTCGAATACATCTTACGTCGTCGTTAAATGCACATAAGCATGGCTAGACACGAAAGTTTGAGATCGTGAGCCTTTTGGAGCGCGATTTTTCGTACAGAATGTCAATACTTTCGATGAGAATTTCGAAATCCTTTGTTCGTTCCTTATCCATTAAGTAACTGGTATTACGTCGGAGCTCCTTGGAACGCGACGATATCGATTCCTCCAAGTTTTCTCGCCCTGGGGAGCTCTCAAGAAAACGTATTCAAATCGTTGTACGCTGCAGAGAATAAAGCGTCGAAGCGTCCTGTAAAGGTTCCGCAGTGTTTGAGTCCTTCGCGTTGAAAATACATAGCAGCGCTATGAGATTTGCTAGTTTCTTTTTTACAAATATACATTTGCAGACGTAAAATTGCTTGCGGTACACGCGAAAAAGTTCGGTAAGCTGTAAACCGCTTTAGAATGTCTTTTAATAACCGCGAAGCAGCCATAGCTCACTTATTTTCTCTCTTTCGATTATGGCAATTACCCGAGATGTTTCTTCATCTTTGACTTTACGTGTGAAATTGATCGAAAAAAATACAGAGCGAAAATCGGGCGTAGCGCAAACCGGAACTGAAACTGCAACCAACAAACTATGAACGCGTATGCAAATGCCAGAGTATTCTAACAATCGGAGGATTGAAAGCTTCTGCATCTTTTTCTATTTTTTTTTTTTTTTTTTTTTTTTTAAACAATGCAGTATTGTTTTAGCAGAAGATGGATCGTGCTGTTAATAATATCGTCCCAGTATTGTTTCTGTCCGTGTCGACAGTGTGCCAGTTTTGCTTTTCGAAATCGCGCTTTGCATGTTCCCGTCAAACGGATGTTTTCAAAGGAAACGCTCGAAACAAGCAGCCTAGCCGGTGTTTTAAAGAACAAGCGGCCACCACGTTTTGCGAACAAACTTGACAGTTTGAACAAACTCGGGTGCCACCGCTACACGTTAACAGTCTTATTCGGTGGCAATCTTATTCCCGTTGAAACACGGAAAAAGCTGTAACTGCGGAGATCAGCGTCGGGTCAAACGCCAATATATACGTGACAACTTTCCTGCTCGTTTCCTCCATTTTAGCAACTTTCACGCGTATCAAGAAACACCGTGTATTTTCCATTGGTCGTATCGATGGCACTTCCGCGGACCATGATTTTCACGCTAGAGTACGTCACGAGGAAAATACGATCGGGCAGGCGTAACGTCGATAACGATAATAACGTGCAAAGTTCTCCATCCCTTCTTTCGGGCTTGATAATTTTAGGAGAGTTTACCTTAAAGACGGTTCGAGCGTCCGGAAAGCAATAGCCTTCATGAACCGCGTGCTCGTACACCGGCTGTCGCTATTCGCGAAGCTGACGCGGCTTATCGCGGCGAGTAAGCGACGATTGTTCAAACTCCGGCGTTATATCGTCATCGCGATACCTTTAATTTTATCCTACCTCGTTTATGTCGACGGTAGTTGAGGAAAAAAGAGGAAAATCGATTAAAACAGACCCATAATTTCGCGGTAAAATCACAGTATAATCTGGACGACCGTCGATCTCTGTCCCATTCGGAGGACATTTCTGTCGCGCGAAGAAAATATTTAGCCGGGTAGACCGCGCGCTAGCGATTTCCGAAGAATTTTATCGGATTAATTGCAGGTCGGGTTAGAAATTTCCGTGACCGTCTAAAGCGATGGTTGACCAACCGTGCGACCGGCCACCGCCGTATTTTACAGTAATTTTTATCGTAACTGCCGACGCTTAAATTATTTGGACTTTTTTTTTGCATAGCGCGAAAATATTCATCTCTGACTCACGGCGTGATACGCGCATTCATCATTTTGATACTGGTCGTGTTACGAGCCGCGAACGTAAATTTTCAAACTTCCACGGGAATATTCACGTTCCCCCGGTGGCCGCGCGCGTAACTTTCGCGGAATGCCGTAACCCAGGTTCCACACTGTTCCTACAGGCCGGTGTTTACTTTACATCTCGGCCGATTATACGAACGCTTGACCTGCAGAGTGCTCTCGCCTTGCCTCGCCGTTCGTGTTCATTGATAATAATTCCCTGCCACTAGGACTAACCTGACCCTGCGTTCCGAGGCAGCGTTGCCTCGACCTAGTTCGCCAGCGGCTCCAGCGACTTGATTTCCATCGACCGAACTGTCAATACGCGAGCGATAGAAATTAGTATACCGCCGCTCCGCGTTGCCACGAGTCACCGATTATAATAGGAAAATAACGAACGCTCGAGCTTGAAGAGTTGACGCTCGTTTGCGATTCGTTGATATTCGTCTCGCGATCTCATTCGTGACATCGACCCCCGTCAGAAAGGAAACCTTCCGAAAGACCTCGATCGTAGTTGGCGGTTCGATGTCGCGCGATAACGGGTAATTCGAATTTGATTAATAACAGTGCGAGGTATTTTCGTGGTTAGCCGTGTTCGGTGGTAAAATCAAAATGGTAGAACTCGGCGAAATAGCGTCGGTTGGTACGATAACATCGTACCGATATACACGAAGAACGTAACGAAACGAATCGATGAGGGCTCGTGAGCTTTCAGTCGTCAGGATCGGAATTACAAGGCGGAGACGTTGATAAAGTAAAGTACACATTTATTTGATTATCCTGTGGGGCCACATTCCACCGAAGCCTCGAACGTGTCCCGAATATCATTGACCAGCCACGCCGCTATCATCCGAAACCGTATTTCCCTAATACGATTCTATTTGCGTAGGAAAATCGGAGGACGACGCGGTCCGATCTTCTCTCTCTCTCTTTCCCTCTCTCGTTCGCAGTGGCTATCACCGTGGAGACCGTGGCAGACTGCGAATTAACGCTACACTCGGTCCCATCGGAACGAGAAAATGATGTTCCAAGTTTCGTCAGCGGCGAGACAAAAGTAATTAAACCCAGAGGACTACTCGATAATTTAGCATACGTTCCGCGGTACGTTCCAGGACTAACGAAAGTCCGTGCAGCTAACGCTACTGAAACGAACACACCCTTAGCGAGCCGCAGAACGTCCGAGGGAAAGTTTATAGAATTTACAGGCTGGTAGGATCGATGAAAGCTTCGCTACCAAGACACTGCCTGTGACACACCGTCGACGAGCGTCTTCTATGCTACGATCTTTTACTTTGTAGAACGTCTCGTAATAAAAGGGCGGGCTTCTTCCGCCAGAAATATAATAGTTCAAACAGTCCGATCAAGGTAATTGAAATTGAAAAGCAAGCAAAACGCTATGTACACGGGACCGGAGGAACGTGCAGACGCAGAGGCGATGGAAATGCATTGTCCACGAGGAAAATGCAAATTAAACGCAGCGGTGTAGACGCCTGTTCGAATGCATTAAGGCAGAGCCAGGAAGACGGGGTGAGCTGGTCGTTAATTTTTTACACAGCTTCCCTGAATGGGGATCGCCGAATGATAGGACGAGCATCCTAGCCGGCCATTCCGCCCGTCATTATTGCCAGATTGTAATTATCATCGGTGACTGAGAAAGGTGAATGCACGTCTGGCTTGTCGATTTCATTAAAAACTATATAAACTCGACGATTCGTCGGCACAATAGGATCGGTAATTACGGATGCATCGTCGCTCGTCGGATTTTATCTTCGGTACTCGTATCGATCCGCGAAACGGAAGGAAGACAGGAAGACAATAGGCCCTCTCCTCGTGTTTTCTACCTACGTTTCATGACATGCTACAAATTTCAATTTGTTTGCCCTCTTCTATACGCATAAATATAGAAGGCTGAAAAGCCGCTTCCATTCTCACTTCCTTTGTTCGTCGTCATCTTTTCTGACCGTGGCCATTGTGTCGTTCGTTATTGCCGAAACATAATTATTTTCGTTGTACCTCGTCGTCATCGTCGCGAGGCCGTTGTGTTAACCTTCGTCGACGTCGCATTTTCGTGGTGCTCGACGGCTGGCGTGGGGTCCTCCTATAAGGGATAGGCTTTCGACGACGCTATCGAATGTCACCTACTATCGTCGACTCGGCTCTTGAACCCTCGAGATATCCTTTGTAAGGTCGACGACGTCCTTGGAACGTCCTCGGAATATCGATGATGGAACGAATCGACGTTTATTTTTACTGTCGCGTCGTTGCGTATCGACGTCACGAACCACCTGCCATTCGAAATAGAGCTGCTTCGACGAATCCGTTCAACGAAGGAACGTTGACGACCCACGCCTACAACGGAATGCCGTTCGATCTGCTCTTAAGGCTAATTAATACCGCGAGTACCGACTCGAGTACGACGCGTTCTGGTGTGATTCGAGAGCTGCTTAACAGGATCTATACATATATTTACAAGTACTAGTACGCCAGGTAGATACGATAGCCTGTATTTTCACTAGTTACCGATTCGATATAAGCTCCGTGAATGTTTTTGTTCTCTTTATCCATCAAAAATTCTACCAAGATTTATCTTCTTTCACGATGCAATTTATCTTAATCACAAGGCACGCGAGCTCCATTTCACATGGGAAGAAGCAATATATCCACATAGACGCCCCAACGGTTACAAACTTGCTTAGAAACCGGGTGTCGTCTCGAAGGCCAAAGTACAACGGCATTACGATCGCGCGAAGCACAAGGGACCCCTGTTCGGCGCACGGAAATCCGGCTCTATTTGCACCATACTTACATACATAATTTACGAAGTAAACAGATGGGCCGGACTTTGCGTTCTCCCGGGATGTTCGTCGTGGTAGATCAGGTTGAAGCACTTTGCTGAACTAATCAGTCCTCGAGTAGACGACTCCGGGGGACGCGTTCTACCTAGTCTCTCCGGAATGTGGTGAAAAAGTCTCCAGTTTGCCTCCGAACCGGAGAAAAACGAACGAAACAATGGACATCTTCCATAAATCATCAGATCTAATGGAAATTGTCCATTATTTCCCTGTTTATATCCAGGATTTTCTCTATAAAAAATTTATACGTTTCAAATATACAAATATACAAATATATAAGTAGTTGAACAAATGTTAATACACAGTAAGTGGAACTAGGAAGATTAAATGAAAATACATTTTCTAGAATCATTCGTTCATCCGAACAAGTGTTACAAAACGTTGAAATTGTTTTTCACTCGATTTATGTTAGTAAGCAGCTGCGATTCGCCAACAATGTCCAGGGACATTGCTCAGCCGTCGTGTCATTTACGCCGACTGTTGCATAGAGCGGAACGCTTGCCAGGCAACAGGCGAATTATTAACTTGTATCAAACCGTGGAGACACGTTACGCGAAATACGTCAACCAGCGCGCGGTCGTCTTATTTTCACAAGCCGGATAGATTAGACCGGCGACTGTTGACGGGAGTTGGCGCCGTGCCGCCGCGCTGGTTTCTCCTTCGAACTAATCAGCCTCGAATTCTCCGCGGCGGCGGACCACCTCGCTCGAACGCCGTCAAAGATTTCTACCTAAAATCCGTGGCACGCGGCAAAGAAATTGGTCCGTCGACCTGGCAGTACCGTAACCGACAAAAACATCCCAGGATTCGATGTTCAATTTAACAGTGAATCGCAGTGTCTACGCTTAGCTTAGAGTCCCGAAAAATCCTCGCCAACAGATCGCTCGGATTACGATCGCGTTTCACTAGAAAATTAACGCGATGCGCAAATTCTGAAACTTCCAATACCATCGTTCGCCAATTGGAAATTGAATCGAATGAGAAACTGAAGGATGGAAGATGAAATTCAAGCGGATGACAGAGAAAGCCAACGACGTATCAATTCCGAAATGCTTCAGGGCTCTAGCAGAGGGACCCACGGATGATCGACATTTTCGACATCGTTTGCAACACGTTCCGGGCGATCTCGGATCGACGAACGACGCCTCGAATAATAACCGTGCCATAATGTCGTCGATGGCATTCTGAGACTCCGTTTGGACGCCACCGGCTCCTTCCAGCTGGACGTCTGCCACCCTCCAAGAACTTTAAACGCGCCACCTGTTCGAGACGTTGACACTGTCGCGCTTTCTGATCTCAAGGCAGTCGCATAGCTCGAATCTATTCGCGGAATGTCCACGGGTTCGATTTCAAACGCCCACGTTTTCACGGCGAATGGAATTTTTGATAGTAACAGGAGAGCGATTGGTCGAACATCTTGCGAATTAAAATTCTTTATCGTCTGCGGAAATTTCTATCAACTCGAATTACCCTAGTTTCACAAAAAGACCAGACGAGCGCTTAACGATAAAATATAACGCTCTTTGTTCAGCAACTCGTGAAATAATTATGGCCCGATTCCCTTTGACTTTCGCGTTTTCGATCGACTCTTTTGTTAATTAAAGCTTCGCCCAACTTTCTCCCAATTACCGCCATCGATGTCCCAATTACATTTTCTATGTTAGAAACCTTATCAACGTTCTCGTTACGTCAGCCGTATCGCTGCAACATTCTCACCGCATTTTCATTCGTAGTTTATATCGATGTCGCAACGTTCTGATCAACATTCTTCTCTATGTCGTAATTTACATTTTCGATCTACCGCGATGCAGAATTTTCATTCGCACCAGACCGCCGCCAGGTAGAAAAGAAATCGCTCTCTATTTTGAGAGATCGCAAAACCCGGACAGGACCGCAAGGAAGGAAACCCTAGGAGCATAATAACGGCGGCAGTACGCGCGTCGTTAACTTGCAGAGGGATGGTCGAAGGGGAAGATGGGCCAGCGTGGCGGACGATAAACTAGAACGCGGCAGGAAGACGAGCCGGCTTTCGCGGGCCTGACGTACGACCTTCCTGACTTCCTACTTACGGCTACAAAGCCGTTAGCCCGACCATACCCGCCGGATAACTTAAGCAGTCGGCCGCAACCCCTTCGCCAGCTCTGTTTAACCAAGCAGCGCGTACACCGCCGGGGAAACTGGATGGCTGTTACTAGCTCTAAGTAGTTGCGCATTCGTTGGCCCCCTTATTAAAACGCTATTCGAAGAGATGCATCCTCCTCTGCTTCCACCATACCCTGACTCTCGCTTCCTGTTCACCCGGGCCCTACTCAGCCTTTTCTTCTCCCATGTCTTTACGCTCTTCGTTCATGGTATTCGCCAGTAGGTACGAAACACTGTGGTTAAAGCGATGCCGAGGTGCACTGTATTTACGTGTCGGGTTGAATGCATGGAGGTAAAAGAGTCGTAGACTGAAGTTATGGATCCTAAGAAGGTGTCAGGAATTGTTTAAACAAAAGTGAGATTAGATGCGTGTACATTTGAAACAAATCGAACAGCTCGTTTGCATCTGCTCCGAATCCGAACGAAACGATCTCGGAATTCGGAACAGTGGCGCAATTAAGCTCGTAATCGTTTATTCAAACGAGCGTGTTCAGGTCCGCTAGAAATGTAACGGGAGGTTCTTACAACAGAGAGAAGGCGATCCGTGTTCGCGCGAGGCGCTGTGAGAAAGTGAAAAATTCGAAGGAGGGGTGAAGAAATAAAGTACAACGGGGGTGTGTGCTCGAGAAAGGGACAGCGAGGGTGAGAGAGAAAGAGGGAGAGAGAGAGAGAGAGAAAAAGAGATGCTGTTCCTAGGAGAGAATTAAAACGCGAAGGGAGCGAGGCAAGAGAAAAACTCTCGAACGTGGCGAGAGTCTGGAACGACAGCCGAAGCGTTCCAGCATTCTCGAAATTTTCAAAGAGTCTGCCGGCGTGCGCGTTCGAGCGTCTCTCCAGCCATTACTTCTCTCTTGCTCGCCCTTCTACGTCCGCTTGGTCTTGTAGTTCCGCGTGGTATTTCGTTTAAAGCTACGAAAGCACGAGTTACGAGAAGCCTGCCGTGGATACTTTTCCTAGAGCCCTTTTTTCCAGAATTCATCGATCTTCTCCCAATGGCGAGAAATGGGCGGAATTGCCGCGCGATCGAGGACTTTCCTTTAGAATTCGAGAAACGTACCAGGAATTAGGGGAATACGTTGGCGAAGACCATAATAGAAAACACATGTTGTAGAAAAATCGTGGCCAACATCGTACTAATCTTTTGCGATTCTTTCTCACATTTATAGAGAATTTTGCTTCGTTCAAGTCTTGCTTTATCTACACGACAGCATATTTAGTTCCCGTAAATACCGTAAAAATTTGCAATTAACGTAGAACCAATTCACCATTTCCCGGAATATTCCAAGGAAAACCTGCTACGCCTCCCTAGAGAGTGTCCAACGTTATTATTTGTCGATCGAAAGATCGTTGCGGTTTATTAGCGATCGACCACCCTACCAAATAGGGGATCTCCTCACCGCCATAGAACTTTTCCTCCTTTTAATCGAATCACTTTATTTAATCGAGCAACGAAGAAGTCGGAACTCCGGAGGGAAGTCCGGGATACTCTAATGGCGGCACAGTAATAAAATAGTAGTAATTACACGGTGTAAGATAGACGGCGGTAAAGTTGGAGGACCGCGTGCGAAGATCCAGACTCGGGGAAATTGTAACCGCAGATAGCGAGACAGTCGTAATACTAATATCGTTTCGCAAACATACGCTGCCAGAATGGGACACGTGGAACCGCCTAATGCGGCACGGCGATTCCGGGTCACGGATTACATTGTAGCACGACGTTAATTTCATTTTGCAAACGCTGTAAATGGACTTGGAACGCCGATACCGTGGATCATCCTAATAATTTCGCTCTGTAAACGGTGACACTACCGATTACACTGTTCTGTCTGTCTGCTATGATAAAACGGAGACACTTGGCCGTCCGTGGTTGGTCGCGATTTCGTTTTCACTCTGCCTCCTCCGGCGTGATTGCTTGTTTCCTATCTACGATCGTGCTGGTTCTAACAGCCTCGTACCCCCCTCCGTGAAAACGCGAGCAAGGCGCCGCTAAATCATCCAGAAAGCAGTTCCTCTAAGTAGCAAAGCGATAAATAAAGGGGTCCAAAGTTGCGTGCCTCACGCCATCGTCAAGCTTCTCGATCGGGGCGATCGTATAGTCAAAAATGGCCATCGATGAAAGAAGAGACAGGATGGGCGTGTTCTTAAACTAGACGCTAATTTCGCCCGCGGAACGAACATGCTGGCAGGCAAAGCACACAAGGTGATTCCGTGTAATGGATTACAATGTAATGCGATGTAATCCCGAATCCTTTTATCTTTCGGTCGCGAGCACGCCATGTTACGCCACGCGGTGCAGTTAATTTGCATTACTTTCGGAATCAGCAAATCAGCGCTGGCTATTTCACCGTGTATCTCAGACTTTCATCTTAATACGCGTCACTTTGTCCTTAATCAACCAGGCGATATGTCATTCCCTAACGAGGAGTAAGCGCGACGTGACTAACCACCCAAGCGAGCGTAACTTAAACCGGATAATTGTATAATTTTCGTGCTGTCGACGCTTACAAACGACCGGACAGCCCGATCTTTTCCTTTTTTCTCGAAGCCACAGAAGTAATAAAAAACGGATTCGATGGTACGAAGGCAAACGTTGCGCGGCTCTTTCGCCGACGATAACGAGATGCAAACTGATTATTCGTTCAATTACCGGTGGTCCCGCACGAGATGTCCACCGTTTGTCCGGTAGATCGTTACAAGTGGAAACAGATCGTTCGTCGCACTCGTCTGACCTCTTCTCTCGTTAGAAATGTCAACCGTCTGCAAAATTGCAACCTCGACTAATGAGTAGCTAAAGACCGGATATAAGATATCGCGAGCAATGTAAGGCAGCCGTACGAAACGATTTCGTTCACGCGACTCTCTCCACGAGGGTTATTAACAAAATCGATGCTTGGAATAAAAAGACCGTAAGGGGAACAATAAAACGTCTTGTAACAGAAAGAAAAAACGAGCGGCAGCCGCTCGAACGTATCTCTGAAACGACGTTGGATAGAAATCTTCGGAAGCCCTCCAATTCTTTAAACGGTCTTCTCATCCCTATTTCTGTCCCTATCACGTAGTCGGAAGAACCAGGAACGGCAAGCGGAAATTTAGGGCAGGAGGTTAGAGGCGTTAACTAGCACGAATTTATAGGCGATTAAAACAAAGTGGTCAGCGTTACGCAACGTGATTTGCCTTAAACAGTGGATCGTTACGGATTCGAAAGAGACAAGGGACGGTTCTTTCATTTCCATAAACTTGCGCTTCTTTCACGCTAAGATTCCGGGTCACGGATTACGCGGTAGCAAACCGGCGATTTTGTCAGCGGCCGAATTACCTCCGTTGATCCTGGCCGCTTCGAGCGTGTAACGCGACGATTCGACCGCGCAAACGATGGCATTGTCACGATCGTCGCGCTTCTTTTATCGCACCACACCGCTTGACGCCAGTTAATTTTCCTTATTTCCACGAACAAAGAGTGGAGAGACCGAGAATTAGTGAGCACGGTGGGGACGGGCCACTGGTTTCGTCGTTTGTCTGCGGCTAACAGCCGGCGAATCGTGCAAAGCGAAACGCCGCAGGGATTTAACGGTCCGCAATTAGACAGCTTACCGCAGAGATAGAAAAATACCGGGCACAACGCGTGCCGAGCTTGTGCATTCTTCGACCATCTTTTGCCGTTCGTTGCGCTTTAAATTTCTCGCGTAGAAAGTTTACCTGGAATCTCCAAAATACTCGCGATGGAAATCAACGTATCGAGATCGACGATCTATCGATGTTTTCTTTCCTCGAGGAAGATTAAAACGGTGGACAGAACGGATGGAAAGACATTCAGAGAAGATACGTGGTACACAACGAAAGTATCAGAGGCATCGAACGATACGTCGAAGCATAGCAAAGTGCAGTTTGCAGTCATTTGACGAACAGACCGAGTTACAGTGGAATCGATTACACCGGTTACAGGGCATAGTGCTGATTATAACATGGGGGTGTTCAAATTTGACCCGCATCTCGAACTTTGGTGGAAATACGACCCATCGCCGTATCCTGTTATACAAAATGGCCGCGTGCCAGTAATTATAGTCAAGTGACGCAACTAAATCGCCGTGCAACTGTATTTATTCGGCACAAAATAGAGTGGCTTATACCGCGTGTGGCAACGATCGAACAGTTTATTTCCGAGACGTGTTCGAGTCGTTTCCAAATCGAAATCCTCGCGAATTCTTAAGAGCAAATCGAAGGAATTCTAAAGGCAAATCTCTCGCTCGCGACAAAAGATTCGAGCAATCACGACGAACAAACGTCGTTCGAGAGCGTGACGAAAAAGGAGACCAAGAGATTTCCGATAGAAGAGAAACTACGAGATCTGTGAAAATTTCCGTGTTAGTCGACACGATGCATTACCCGAAGAAATATTCATTCATACGTTGTACCCGTGACCGAATGTTTGTCCGTCGATTGTTTGACCGACCGCGTGAAGTATGCAGCGTGAATGATAAATAAGTAGCAAATACGAATCTCGCATGTTGTTAGAGAGCGATAATTGCGAGTGAAGTCGGTTGGTATAGTCAATGGAAGCGGAAGGATCCTCCATATCGAATCACCGATCGTTCTTTGGAACCGCTATCGTATATCCTTTCTAATTTTCCCTCCACACGTTTTCTTTCAGTGTCGTAAACCTTGAGAAACACATTGCCCTATCCTTCGGATTCTCGTTCTTTCCGTCCCCGATAATCTTTATCCTCCTTTCGAAGCAGAGATTGTAACCTTTCTCGATCTACCATCGGCATCGTTCTTGGTAATTGTACCTTAAGCTTAGGAACGAGAACTTCTGAGTACTCCAAATAGAAACTCTGAAATCTTCACGATTCAAAATCGATGATCAAGGGATTCTATCTGCGCGAATCTATAGCTGGAAGGATTCTCAATTTCCGGATCTCACGTGTATCGTCGCTCGTAAACAAAAGACCATAAAAAAGGCGGTGAACGAGGTCCGAGTTCCCCTTTAATTGGCACTCTAATTGCTCTCTAATTGTGTATCGATTCGCGTTTAAGTGAACCAATTACCGGGGATCGCGTTTGAAGCCCTCACCTTCTCCCTCCACCAAAGACACTCGAAAACGCGAGAGCCGCTTTCCACCGGAAATAATATAGAATTGATCACGGAGAAAGATCTCTCGGTTCCACATCGGGCCGCACGCGTACTCGACATTGTCTCTGTGCTTGTGCATGCACACACCGAGTGCTTTTATGGTTAATCGAAATCGCTTCTCGAAGCCGCCTTCGCTGGCGGCGCTATACAATCCGCGACTTCATTGTGTCCGAAAGTCTTCCAAAGCAGGCAATTTCTGCACGGTATTCGATGCCCGTCGACGAATCGCAAGGAAGGATATTCGAGTGCCGCGAGTCGCGAAACCAGCTTTTCAAGTCGCGACTAGAATCGACTATGGCACAACGCAAACGAAATGTTTCATCGGAGGTGTTGGTAATTTTTGAGCCACGGTATTGAAACTATATCTGAACCATTTGGTATTGAAACTATATTTAATACGAGTTACGTTATACGAGTTGTCAAGGTGACCAATACGTAATTTTTGATAGAATTTTTGTGGACTTGCATTTTGTCACAAGGTATATTTTCATTATATATTTTCTCGTTCTGATTTCTTTGCCACCGTTCCGTACCGGATAACCGTTCCACTCGTGGTTCCTCTAAATCGAACAGCGAACCTACGCTGCGGAGCATTGGATTTTTAAACAGGAGCTCGAGTTTTAAGACTGACGAACGCGCTAAATTCCTGGGAGGTGGCCGTTGTGTAGAATTAAAGTGGGCTGAGGTCGGGAACTTTTGTACGCGTATAAAGCTCGAATAGTGGCGCGTTACCGTTGCAAACGATCTCTGCAGCAAGCCTTTTACCGAAATTGTAATTCCAAGGAACTAGGAAGCCGTAGGGATAAAGTTTACCTTAACACGGTGGGTTTTCTCATAAATGCGTACGTGGAACGACCCATTAGCAAATGCCGTACAGAGCAGCTAACTCGAAATACCGTGGTGTATCGGTTTAAAAAAGCTAAGTATATCTAAAAAATTGTATACCCTTACGTTCAATTTTCTGCATCTCCGTAAAAGACGTTATCAAAAGAACGGCCACGAAACTGAAATGCACGCGTTACGTACGAATAATACGATCTCGTTAAAGAACGTCAGATCGCTTTGCCGAGTCCTCCCCGTAAAACCTATAAAACGATAGGCAGTGCAGCCGTAAAAAGTCGCTACGGTTTATCGCCGATAAATATTACTTCGAACGAACGTTTTCGTAACGTTGATGCGAGCAAGTAACGTATTAATTTATCATTAGATAAATTTAACATATAGAATGCAACGAATCCCCGTATGAAACGCCGATGTTAAGTTCGTTGCTCCTCCATCTTTTGCCAGAACTTTCCCATCGATACTTCTATTTGCGAAGAGTCACGTTCCGCCTCAAAACACGTCTTACCTAGTAAGGTAAGGTGGCGGCTAGAAATAGCCGGCCTAATTTCTAGGCGCCAGTAAATTCGATTCGCATCGGCGCAATCGGCAGTCGTAGAACAAGCCCTAATTAAGTTAACCGTGTGCGCGCGTACAGTATCGAGAAACTATCCCTGATTGCCTTGTTAACGGGATAGGTTACCAGGTAGCGACGATATCGATCTG
This sequence comes from Bombus fervidus, assembly GCF_041682495.2. Lineage (NCBI taxonomy): Eukaryota > Metazoa > Arthropoda > Insecta > Hymenoptera > Apidae > Bombus > Bombus fervidus. Next base: position 12,983,737 of record NC_091520.1, on the reverse strand, counting down.
CCGACACAGAGGAGAAAGCCTGATAAGGGCTGCAACCCCCGTCCGTTCACCACCGCACGCGCTCTGCCCCTAGCAGATTTATACCTGGCGTTCGTGAATATAAGCGTCGTGGCGATTTCACACCAGGCAAATTAATAAGGACCGGCGAGCCGAGTTCTGGATAGCGAATCCTGGGACCGGTGTCTTATCGTCGATTCGCCGCCTCTTTGTAGCCGGCGATCGTTATTAGAATGATAACGAGAACTTTTTCCCCCGGCTCTTGCCTGTCGACTGTGCTCGACCGGCTCGGCCAGACGATTAATTAAATTATACACCCAGTTTCACCCGACGTCGCTTAACCACCCCTTAACGAGCCGCTTTTCGTTCCTTTTCACGGGAACGCTCGTTCGACTATGAAAATGTCCGCCAAAGATGTATAAATTGACGGGACAGTTTATGTCTTATAGGGATCACTGTATCTCCTTTTCGCGCGTCGTTAATAACCAAAGGCGACGGTTCGCGACGACACTAAAACCTCTCTCTCTTTCTCTCTTTTGCGGATCTACGTTCTATAAACGTTCATTCATGATTTTCCCTGTATAGTTGTTTTTCGTGGTATGTTAAAAGAGAAGAAAATCCAGCGTATGGAAATTGGGAAGATCCGCGTGACGCTCACGACACGGAAAGCAACGTGATTGATAGTGTTACGCCACGAGGCTCAGTATAGATCGTATTTCTAACCGTCGCTCGCGGTCCTACAGCGTCGCGGACAGATCGTCTTATCTGCCCGACGAAAAATATACAATGTATCGATGAGCGCATAGTTGTCACCAAGCAGCGAGTTCCATAAACGTCGATTTCGGCCCGTTATTTTATTCTCACAAAGAAGATGGCCTACGTGTTCATAGGCGCGAACGGTGGTGTGATCCGAGCGTAGTGAGGATCGTCTCCTCGAAAAGACAAAGAATTGTTCTAAGGGCAATCAGTCTCATTTGAGGATTCAAACGACATACATCGAGAGGTCTGACGATTGAAATTAAAGTCGCTTAGTCTAACGAATTCATTGAGAGATATCGTAAAGTCGGGTCGAATTTCTGTAACATATTAACTGTATTCATCGCTAAATAATTTGTGACGCTTTTATTATTACATTATTTATTGTTAAATATACAAGTTATATTAACCTGTTAATACAGTGTTAAATTCATTGAACCACCTCTGTTATCTTCACCGAAACAGGGGAACGACTAATTCGCGGTGTCGATTATACGAATCGTAGCGAGAATTTACGCCTCTCGCTGACGCGTTTTCCTCGCGACAGTGTCTCTCCGTGAACGGTCGTAACAGATATTTTTTAGGATGGAGGAAAAAAATAAATGATCTCGGCTGTGGAAAGCAGGGAGATCGTCGTTTCTTTCAACGGGAGAGAATCGGTTAGGATGCGTGATGTATCGTCGTGTCGGTTGGAATCATTCACGGCTCGATAACATTCATACTGCGTGACACGGCGCGTCGCCTAACGGATAACTATCACTGCCCGTGTATCACAAGGGGCTTTCCGTCGCCATTCATAAAACGCCCGATTAATGTTGAATTCGATAATGCGATTAATATCAAATTGGATTATATAACATCTCTATCCGGCTCGCGTTGTACGAAACGAAAACGTAACTATCGTCACGAACAAACCAGTCATGACCTTTTAAGTTATTTTCCAATTGGAACGAGCTGGCGCTTCCGCGACGTGTTCGTAGTCCGATAAAGTAACCGAAAGGAAAACAGCGTGCATTGCAAACGTGTAACGATTACGCTAGAAGCGTGCGCGTCTTGGAAAGCGACATTTCGTTGTAACACCGGGGCCAAGCATAATTATGGCCGCATCGATCGGCAAAACACTGTGGCAGGAATGCCTAATTTAAACAGGGTACACACACCGCTAGTGTTACGTAACGAGAAGGGAAGTTGAAATTCATTGGCTCGCTGCTGACTTAAACTCTTTCCCTCGTCGCGGAATACTTAGTGGTCGTGGCGAGACCGTAGCCGCGGAATATGAGATCAGTTTCGCGGGTAGTTTGCATAAATAGCCGGTCGAGTTTCACCCCAACGCCATCTAACCGGAAGATCCATTCACCGTTTCGGTTAAACCTCTGTTACGGTTCGTCCTCGTTCCTCCGATTGATCATCGTGTGATTTTTAATTGTTTTCACGACGGCATTTTTGAAATTTAATCAGAGGGAAGTTGCACTCCGGGTGAATATCGAATTTCAATCTGTTTATAGATAAAACGTTTATGAAAATAGCAGCTTTCCGCGCTACCCATACATAATTCGTTCGCTTAATAAACGATCACGAGCGTGATCAGTTAAAACTGATGTACAGTCGGCGCATTTTTTTCGCAAATAAACGCCATTGAATTTCGGTGAAAGAAACAAAAAAAATATATCGGTGTTCTGCATACGAATCTACTATCGGCGCGGGATGGAACGAGCGCAAGTAACACGGTGCGAAAATCATTGCGTAACGAGCCAGAGAGCGATTCGATGTACATATTCGCTAGAAAATGATATCGAAATAATGTACACGTACCGGGCCGACAAATGGTGGATAACAACGTGTTCCCAAATCGTCTGCCCCCGATTCACATTCTCTTGTACCTGCTACTTCTTTTTTTTTATGGAACACGCCTACATCGACACGCGTTTCAAAACGTAATTTATAGACGAAATATCGTGCGTCACCTGAGTTATTACGTGATATGTACCCGTTACGTGATATGACAAATATTATGTAAAATGTGCCCGTTCTCGATCGAACTGCATTCGTCATTCTCAGTAATTTCGTTCGATTTACACGTCGTTGAAAAATATAACGCTGATTGTACTTTCGAGCTCACTTTCGCATTTTAAAACGACGCGTGCGTGTCGTTCATGCCAATCAAATGGGAAACTTTGTCGGCTGATTTCTTTTCTCTCAGAATAGTTCACACGTGGAAATCGGAAATTCGAGATTGTTCTGGGAAAACGAGTCAGCGTATAACAAGATATATTTCCTAAAAATGAAATATGGCGGCTGGGTGGGAATCCGAAAGCGCAGTTCGTTTACCAAGAACAATATCCATCGGCTTGACGATAATGAATGCGACTGCGCGATAAAACCGTCGTGGTTTTGCGCCAGCCCTGCATTCACATAGTTCACGCACATAGAATCTTCCACGGGCAGAAAAAGTGAAATTAATTTATTAATAACGAGGCCTTTGATCGTCAATGGACGACATCGCGTTCGTGGTTTTTGCGCGTTTGCACGCGTAATCTCGTCGCGGCTCGTTCCTTTCTTTTTGTCTCGCCGTTCGTCGAGGCAAAAGTACGTAACAAATTTGCGACCGCAAGAACTCGCAGAGCAATCCAACGGATTTACCGTATAAACAAATTTCATCCTCTTTCTGTCGGCGAGAAACCGCGAAACTAGCGGAAATTCCTGTAAACGTCGTTCGAGGGTTGATCGTGACCAAATCGTTTCAACACAGTTTCCTCTTCTTTCCTTCTTTCGTTTCTTTTTTTTAAAGAAACAGTGTTGTGCGTGTTACACGAAAAAGAAAAATGGGATCTCCGTTCTTTTTCGCAATTAGAATGCACGATACCTTGTCTGGCGGACAGTTCAGCGGCGTCTTCCGGGACGACGAGATTTATGAGACGCGCGAATCTTCTTCGCGAATATTTTCGCATCGTAATGCATCACTTTGTCGAATGGCAAAACGAATTTCGCGAGCGTTTCCCCTCGAAGCGTTTCGCAAGCTGGCAACTGTACCGTAATCCTGTTCAAGGCGGTACCGGCATGGCGTGCGGCGAATCAAAGCCGGGAATTTAGGCGTTGTAATTCGACGAGTTTGCGAGTCTAACGAGCCGCACGGACTCGCCCGTAATTTTTCCATTTCCATTTCCGTCTCGCTTCTACCGATCCCCCCTTCCTTCGCCTGTCAACAGACAAGGAAAACGGATTTCAGAGATTTTATTCGAGGAATAGCTGATTTACGCGCGTACCCGATGACAGCAAAACGAGCTTGAAATGGAGGACGATGAGAATTACGCGGAGATTATAAATGAAGTGTAAAGATGGGTTTTTTCCAGGATTTTTTCGATGGGTTTCATTTTAGCCGGAGAGCCAGTTTGATACCGGTATGTGTGGTATTCGATAATGGTATTCAAAGAAACGTTATATGAAATCGGATATGTCACTCTGTACTCATAATCCATTGTCGCGACGACCGGATAAAATCAGAAATTAAAGGCGATCTAAATGCTCGACAAACCGCGTTAACAGAAATGAACGAAATTAATGATTCGCAGAATGAAAAAAGAACAAAGGTAAAGGGTATAGGAAACCGTGACCAATTAAACTGAAATTAGACCATAAATCAATCAACGAATCGACAATGACAGTAGGCAGTATCGATCGAAATTTATTTCACCGACGATACGAGAAATCTTCCAACTATGATCGTTCGTAGAGATACTACCAATCGAAATTTTACTTTCGCTTCATATTGTCGTTCTACAATTCTACAAAACGCACGTATAGTTAAACATTTTATTTTTACGCCCGTCGTCCTGTCAACGAGGGAGACATGAAACTGCTCCTAAAGTTCCGGGGACGCGAGTTACGGCGAATAAGACACGGGACAGCGTAACGGGACGGTTCAGGCCCTCACTTCCCAGTCGTCCGTCAGTAACCGGCTGCATAATGCACGCGGTGCAGCTACTTTGGCAAACTGAAAAATGGAACAGCCTGGGACGGCTGGCGGAGCACATCGAAACGCGGCCCCCTCGAACACCACCGTCCTCCCCATCACTTATTTAACGTCGTTCGCCTTCGCCCGGCTGATGCCTTCGCAGCCATCTAAACGCTCCACGACTTTCTATTTTCCACTTCTCACTCGGTCGTCCGGCCTTTTCATCTTCCGATTCGACCCTCTTCCATCCACGTAAATCGATTTCCCCGCTCGCCACCGAGGATAGCTTCTCCAACGGTCACGGGAGCGTCTTGATATTTCAGATATTCCTGTTTCTTGTCCCTGTTTATTTTACCAGTAACACGAAAAAATATTGCGATATCGTGAAGTAATTTTAAATTGTTGAGAATGCATATACGTTATTATTATCAGGGGTGGATAGCTGTCAGAGATATTCGTGTATTCGTTTATTCGTTGAAATTGCACACACGAATCGAAACTTTTCATGCACCGCAGAATGTTTTCGGGAGGAAGTTTATCGAGGTCTTTCCGACCGGAGGGATCGCTATAAAATGTCCCGAGAAGAATCCGGACCGCAGGCTCAATGATTCGTAAACTTCTGACCGAGCGATGTACCTCGAAACGAAGAAACTTTCCAGATCGAACGTGTCATACTTATCTCCTTATGAACGGTCCAATTGGCCCAAACAACCGGACTTTCCGACTGCGGATTCCGCGATCCAGGGATTTCTTCCCCTTTCCGAGAATCAATGAGATAAACCAATCTCGAATTTTTTCCTGTCCCGTGTTTTTCCTCCCCCTCTTTTAACAAGCAACGTCACGATGGGGATCGATATCAGTGGAATGGAATCTGGATAGGGAGCGTGGAAAAATCGTAACTAATTACCGGTGACATTAGCGAGCAGACGGCTGGCCAGTCAGATTTCACGTAAACGAATTTGAGAATTTTTTGTGGACCACTGATGCGGCGACGAACGAGGCCGCGTTTTTCTCGCCGCGGCCGAGCCAATCAGTGACGGATGCGATTTACGATGAGCCGAGGTGTGTCGCCACACTCTGATTGCCGCGATAACGATTTCTTCGACCACTTCGATAATTGACGCCCCGATCCCTCGGTCTATCGTTCGTGTTCCGTTCGTTTGTACCGCCGCCGCTGCTCTTCGGGTCTCGAGGAAAGAGGTAGCTGTCTCGTGGGTGAAATTTTTTCCACTGACCTTGGCGATTATATCGATCCGCTTGGAATTCTCAACGCGATCCGGAAGAATCATTTGAAAAAAAAAATTTGTACCTTAAAAGAACAAAGATCTCTGTATGAGATACTGATTTTTCCCACTCGTCCTAAATGTTCGATAACGAATAGAATTGTTCCGATAAATAACAGTGAGACAAGATGGCCGCGACGAACGGAGAGCAACGGCGCCAGCCGCAAACAGCTTCTATTACGAACGAAAAGGGGATGATGGGCCTCGTCGAAATGAGATAAGGATAACGTCAACAAGAGCTTTATGCGTTCGCGTTCACGATACTTTTATACGTCGCCGTGGTGACGAGTCGCATAGCCACCGAACCGTCGTAACTGTCGTCGTCGACGGGCCTCTATCGGCATCGACGACTCCCTCGTTGCTTAAAGTCACCGACGCAGAGGGATGAACGGCGTCCAGAACCTCGTAAAGAAGCCTGGCGCCACCGCGAATGCGATGCTTGCGTAGGGTGAGTTATTTACACCAAATGGAAAACGCGAACCGCGGTGTTTTTCTTGGCGAAAGCGTAACGAGCCTAGTCCAATGGGATTTCGATAAATTGTTCTCTCCTACTCGATGCAAGAAGGTAGTTAAGATTGATGAGTCTTTGGTTGGATGATCGGTGTTAGGTTCAAAGAGCGATATAACGATCGTAATCGAGCCGTTTCTTTCGTCGAGAAATATTCTTTTTAGATATCTGTTCGCGGCGATGATTCCTCAGACTGGCGATGAACGATAAGCAGCAGTGTTTTGTACGTTAGTGCCGGAAGAATTCTTCGGGAAATTCACGGGCTATTGGTTGTTGTAAAATCGTGACGATACATCGAACGATAAACTGGGAAAAAGCAGAGGAAAGTTCGAACGAGGAGTGAAGTAATACGCGGCCGTAACGAAACGACTTTATATTTTTGCAGTGGATGGGACGTAAACGGGGATAACGAGGACAATAATCGTCGGGAAAATGGCGAACCAACGGCTTGCGTCTAATGGAACGGGATCGTTCGAAATTCAAAGGGTAAAGCGCGGCTTGATTTTTTCGTTTGCGAAGGAAATGATCATCGAAACGAACGATGCTTGTCCGAGAAATTAAAAATAGAAATTCGTTCCACTTTTTGACGCCGCATCGCGTACAAAATGGTAATCGGTGTCGATCTAAATTCAATAAATATGTCTCATTCCTTATTTAACGCGAAATCGCATATTTTCTATCCAGAATATTTCCGAATTTCTTTCTAGAATCTTCCAAGGCGTACCGGGAGGTCTGTTTAAAGCACAAAAGTCTGGGATGATCCAATAGCGAGGTGAATCTCGGTGGAAGTTCCGCGATGGGATTTCCCTGGGACGGAAACCGCGAGAACGAATGCCGGGCACGATCCACGAGGCCGCATCATTCACCGACAGATCGACTGGTAAGACACTTCTCCGTGACATGGTGGAAGAGAACACGCGATGGGAAAGAAGAGGGACGATCGAGCTGATGATTAATCACTCGGACCACCCTTGGATTTTCGCTCGTGAACGCTTGCACCTCTGACGTTCTATCAATATTTTCGTTCCTGTACCTATAATGGCTTCGCCGTAGTCTCCTCTGGCTTGTCCTCCCGTGCGTCCTTACCGTGAAATCGATAGAGAATAAGGATAGGAATAAAAGAGTTTGTACGATTTTCCAGATTTTCGATGCTTGACCATGTTGGTGCGCGTAAACGAAGTTGAATTTAAAACGCGTATTCTACGTAGAAAATATTTTTTCTCGCGAGTACGTCGAGTCGTAAAGCAACGCCTCGCTTTTGCCACGTCGAGAAATTCCAGGCCAGAATACCGAATCACCATGGTCGCGCGCCAGTTACGCGTTTGCGAGAATCGAGCTGACTTCTCTCTGCAGCTACGCCGTCCGGACAAGGTAAAATGAGCGTATGCAAAATTCATTGAAAGTCCTATACACCTTATAAATTTAAAGAAGGAAACCCTGCCATCGTTGAGCTTCGAAATATGAGGAACGTGCGCGATATTTCATCCCGCTGGCTGGAAAGACAGCTAAGGTCAATATCGCTTTGTAACGTTGCACAGCGCAGGTGTAGCAAGACGATCGCCGGTTCTTCTCGCGCAACGTTGCGCTTTCTGACTTAACGACAATAGAAACGAAGCAAAGATCGAATAATGGAGGGGATAAACACTTTTCGCAAGAAATTCCGCCTCTCCTTCCCTCGAGAGCTACATCTCGAACCGCAGCAAGTGGTTACTCGTATTTTCCTAGGAAGCACGTCTAGCAGAATGCAATTTCGATCCGTTCGTTCTTGTAAGTGGAATCATCTAGATGTTCCCAAGAAACAGGAACCTCGTTCCACCGTGTACAGGCGAGAAAATACAGAACGGGAAGCGTATTAGCATTATCGTCGTTAGCAAGGGGAGGTTGTTATCGCCTTCTTTGACGTGCAAACGCGGCCAATCGCGCAAACTCGCGGATAGACGTCTCCATCCGTTGCTGCACTGCCCCGTTCACGACCCCTTTTCCCGTGTATTGTTTTATTCACCCTCTGCGACTCGTTGTTTTCCATCTACATTTTTTCCTCTTCAATTTTGTTTCCCGAACTGTGCAGTCACTCGTTTCCGAAACATACTCGAAAGGGTTAATTAAATATTCCACACGGCTGGAAACAATTCAACCCCCTTTGACGTTCCATCGACTCGACGAAGGAACTATCGACACTCGTCGAGCGCAGCGTGGAAGCACTTAACCGTTACACTTTGACAAGCCTTTCAAGCGCGGGCACGCAATAAAACTTGCATCTAACGTTCGTTTAAAGTTTCTTCCGCCACGGCGAGAAGTTAATCCCTCCGACAGTGCCGGTGAAAAACTTCTCAACAGAGGAGGCATCCTTGCTATTCGACTGCTTCTTAAACGCTTACACGCCAACCGATACTCTTGCAACCTCCTCGACGAGTTTCGATTCTGCCGAAACTCTCGGCGAAGTTTTACATCTTGAAACCAAAACTGTTTCCCTGTCTTTTGCGCTAGAAAATCGCAAAAATGTCGTCTCTGTAAACGAGCGTGCCTGGTCCTGCTGCATTCTCCGGAGTTCTTAGACACGAAGACCGTGAAGAATGGAAGATCGAAAGGGCATTGGGTTCTAGGCGAGGACGCAAAAAAGTCACCGGTCGAAGAAGATGTAAATGCTTCTTGCTCCGCGCCAAGAAATCGTTCGATGATTCTTGCGTCGCGCGGTGTGTGGGCAGCACGGCGGACCTCCATCGTGGGCCCCTCGCCTCTAAAAGAAAGCCGGAAAGGGCGGTCTCGGGGGGCCATGGGGAGTGCAGGGGGAGGCCGGGGGCCTCACACGGGGCCCGGCGTGAGTCCCGGCGCGAGGAGGTCTCAATCTTACGGGATACGCCGCGAGCTCCGTCCGCGCACGCACACACAGGGTGGTTAAATAATTCTGTTGATCCGTTCGGAGACCACTTCAATCTCCGTCGTTTCTCTATTCCTGTCGTATAGTTAATATACTCACTGTGTCTCTTCTCGTGTAATAGTTACGATTCGAAAGTGGAAACTGCAAATTTGGATGGATTTCGATTACGGTCTATCGTCCGTGGAAATATTTTCGCGAAATTACCGTCTGTAGCGGTAGGTTTCTATGACGCTCTGCGAATATTATACGAAAATGAAAACATATGCATTTTTATACAACAAACAGCTATTTGAAATTGTAATTCCGCGAATTTTTGGAATTTTCATCGAAGTGCCTTTTATCTTTGAAAAATACAATGGGACTTTTTATTCGGACGTAATTTGCAACGGGTATTCGTATATCGTTTTTTTCCACTTTCCGCTTCCTATTGACAGATATCCTTTGGTAAAATTGAAGATACCTGATTAAACCCGTTGCGGCCACCCTGTATGCGTGTACGTGTTCCACACAGATGTATGCAGACTTACAGTTGGAGACAGAGAGAGAGAGACAACGGTGTAGAATGAGAGGGAGGGAATCGGAGCGGTACCAGCCGAGTTTACCATGATTAATCGGCACCGCCTACTTATCGTGTTAGATTTAGACGGGTGGGCCCGCAGGGGCCAGCAGCCCTTGTATTTCGGCCACCACAAAGAGCGTAGCCGCGAATGATTCATTGGCTCGCGAAGAATGCACGACACATCGACTCGGGAAGCTTTTTCGAGCCTGAAAGCCCGGCCATCGCCAGCAAGGCTACACCAGCCGAGGAGTCTTTAATTAATTATGCTCAAAACGTTCGTCGTGGATTTAATGCGAGACTTTAAAGATCCCTCGTGTATCATTATCGATCGCCTGTACGCTCGAAGCTTCTTTTATTTTTCTACGACTCACCGATGGATCGCCGGACTTCTCCTCTCAAACGCTTCCGCCTCGACTAATCCTAAGACGCCGGACCGTTCTATGCTCGCGTTTTAACGAGATATCATCGTCGAGCAGAAACGAAATTTCTCGGTAACGAGCGTCGACGTTTAACGCGGCCGTAACTTCCACGTGGCCGTGAAAAGCGTGGTCGATGGGAAAAGGAAGTTCTTCGAAGTAGTGTCTATAGGTTTAGCCACCGATCAACTCCTGTGTTTGCTGCTTCGAACGTAGTCTAGACAGCCAGCTTACTTAGTCGTAGATGTAGACGCAACCGACAGTCTAGGCTGCAAATTGGAAGCTGACAGCCAGTCGAAGTATACCTCAGGGCGACTGCTTTCTCCGTTGCTTAGCATCAGTTCACCGTCGTTCGGCGCACTCGCGAATAAATTAATCGGCAGTTCAAAGGGCGCGGAACGCGAGCACGGATCCTCGATCGAATAACGCTAGCTCGTCTTCGCTCGTTTCACTTTCTCTCCTTCCACTCTCTCTCTCTCTCTCTCTTAGTTTCCCACCACGTTCCGCCAGGCTATATAATTATGACATTAGCGGGCAATTTCGCTTCCCTTATAGTTCTCTTGCTCTGTCTCTCTTTCTCAACAAGTTGGGTCCGCTTCCTTTCTCTTTCCAGTCCACGACTGCTCTGTCTGCTCGATCGCTTCCGGCGATGCATCGAGAGTAGATTCTGTGTCCCAACGCGGACCGAATTCGAAGATTCCCTTTGAAGCACCCACCCCGGACACTCCCAGATGATTGACTATGAATATTTATGCCTGATATCCTGCGTTCACGCGCCCGTTAGAGCTCGATGGTACCGTTTAAACTTCGCTCGGAGCTGGCTACGAGTTTCGCCTAGTGTCGCTCGGTACCGCAGGCGATCGTTCCTCTCGACTCGTTCGTGTACTGATATTGCCAATTCGGGAGGTGTTCTACCTCCGGTTTGGCCCACAAATTCTCCACACAAACGTGCTGTTTGCGAATCTTCGCGTTCAAATCCATTTGAAAAATGCTTAATTAGATCGTTAGAGAGAGGATCATCGAGCAGAAGGACGAAGAGAAGGAGGAGGAGGAGAAGGAGGAGGAAAAGGGTCGGAACAGACCGTGACGGTGTCGGGAACTCGAGGCGAGAATTAATTACGGCAACAAATGTCGCCGAGAGTAGCGGTATGTCCCGAATGATCGGAACTTTCGAAATTCCCCGGCGGAACGGGCACCGTTTAACGGTGTATCGACAACATTAAGCCAGGCTCTCACGTACGTAGTTATCGGTGGTTCTAGCCACGGCAAACTGGTCTAGGCTGGTCCTGGCAGAGGCCAACCAGACAGAAGGCAAGGCGAAAGAAAGAGAGAGAGGCGTGAGAGCTGGACGGGTCCCATAATGCCACGGGATTCGATGTGGGAACCCATAACCCAGCCCGAACGCCGATTAGTCCTGGGCCACCGCGTTGTTTACTCTGGACAGCTCCTCCCTGCCACCTAGTTTACGTTATTATATATGTTCGTCCACGCAGCCATCGACCGCCGGCGTGGATGCAGCCCACCACCGTTGGCTTTTTCAAACTGATTTCCCCCATACTTGAGCACATCGCGCAAGTGGACTGTTGAACCTGGTCGCGCGACCAAGTATCAGTTTCTCGATGAACGATCGTACCCACTCGCGAGGATGATGCGGCAAAATTTTAGAAATAGAGCTAAGTTCGGCTTACACGGAAACAACCGAACGATAGAGCGTAGTGAAACGAAGCAAACGCCGCACGTAGAACTTTGAAATAGCTCGTAAACGTCTTGTTAGAGGACTCGTTAAGCGAAATCTGCCGTGCGACTGATCGTCCTTGAATAATAGATAGGCGAATCGAAGGATGGTAGACGAGAGACCTCGAGGTAAATTGGCGACTGTCATCGGCCGGTCTATCCTCTCCAATGTCTGGATATACCGCTTCGTGAAATCGAAGATAAACTCTCCTTATTATTCCTCTAATATTCATCAATGTCTCCAGTGTTCTATGAAATTCATTCGAGCGACTTGGCTCGATTCCAGAATCGAGACATATTCAGAGGCATTCCTAATTTCCTAATGACAAGAAAAATTCAGCCCGCGAAACAACAGGGACAATGTTCTTACGCCGGATACATCGGATTCCTCGTTTCGGCGGAATTCAAGTGAGAAATGGGAAACGGCGCAACGTCCACCGTTCTTTTTTCTTCCCTCTGCACTTTTCCCATTACGCCGCCACATTGTATTACTACGACCCTCAACCTCCATCCCACTCGCTTTGTATGCATTATTCTTCGGAAACACGTATCCCTTGCCACTGGACGAAAGTTTCGAAAATTTCGCTACGTTCTCACGCGCTCGTTAACGCGATCGGAGAAAAATCTTATTCTCGAACATCCTTGCCTCGTTGTGGAAACTGTGGGAACCCAATAAACGAAAAATTAAGCGTCGAATTAAGCTTCCCACGATTCAAAGCGTGAAGATTAATCGCGTGTGGAGCACGTACCACGGAGGTAGCGGCGTTGCACTCAACAATAAGAGAAACTGTAAAATCACCAGGCAAAGGGATAACAAACGGCAGCTAGTGGCATCGCTAATTCGGGAATTATTTGGGTAAACAACATTCTCGTTCCGTGATTGTCGGCTGAGTTCGTGGGAGCTGGGAAATCCACAGCGGCGCTCTCGCGTCGTCTCGACGCTTCCGAATTCTCAGAGAAATCGTAGAGGTGCCGTAGACCTTCGATTTGCCGCCGAACGACCACACCCGACCTTGTTTGACTTTCTCATTAGCCGACAAAAAGCCGCGGGATCTTCTTTAATCTTGTTCAAATTTTTTCACCTCTCTGTCTTGTTCCCTGGCGGATTGATTTTATCAATCGTAGTGAATTTTTCACGATCGATCGAACAAACACTGAAAATTGGAACGAATAACAGTGTTTCCCGTAGACTTTTCGTGACATTTGACGTAGTCCGAGAAACTTGCACCAGCTTTTAACGAAAAATCGAATTCCACTGGCAAAACATACTTCAAACCCGTGGAAGCTGCAATCTTCTTATTCGTACAAGTTCTCGAAGGACGAAGGTGATTTTGCCGAAGCTGAGGAGAGGTCGATTCGTACGAAGAAGCTTCGAAGTTTCGTCGACGAGGTTTCCGGGCGAAGGAAGCGTTTCGGGGCCAATCGAAGGAAATTCGAAAGCTCGAGGATAGCAATCATCGGTGTGCCGGTGATTCTTCTCCCTCGTCGTTCCTCTCCAAATAGAGAATAATGGGGAGTGAAATATTAACCGGGTCCGTGTATTTTCATACGTATCTTCCGGCACGATGGCTGATTTCCATTTTCATAGGAGAAACTACGACAACGGAGTGATCCATAATATCGTAGCGGTGGAACATCATAAAAAAGAAGGAACGATATCGCGGAAGTAAGTGAAGCCCGCGTTTTATTACCATCGAGGGGGCTGGGTTAAAAAAAAAAAAAAAAGGAGAAAAAGAAAAAAGTAGAGAAAAAAGGAAAGTAATGAAAAGTGAAGAAGGAAACGAGAAGAGAGAACGAACGTGCTCGAGATCCGTTCGGCGTACAATAGGCGCGTTTAAAAACCAGAGTCGATTCAAACCAATCGACGACTCGTTCTGTCTTCGAGGGCATCGATCTTGTAACTCGGTGGATATACCGAGAGAATTGGTAGTTCTGCTTCTTCGGTTCATGCCGGTCCTCTGTTAGGTGAAAGCACGGAAACCGCGATCTCCGGGGTTTTGCCACTCGAAAGCTTCGAATGGATCGTTCCGAGGAAGATAACAGAGAGACGACGAGTCATTTGTTTCGGTCGTTCGAGCTTGTCCCCTGTTTTGCATCCAAATTTCCGAGTCAGTGGTGGAAGACGAGACTTCGTAATTTCGAAGGCAACACCTTCGAAACGACTAAGCGTTTCTTTGAGCTTCATTTTTCAACGACAGCCATGGCTCGTTAAGGCGAGACCCAGAGACCCGGCGCAATATCTGCTGCAGTTCTCGCTCGTATTCCATTCGCTCATCTTAACGCGCTTTGAACTCTTTCATAAGACGAGAGGATTGTCTGTTTCCGGAACAGTAAGAGGAGCTACGGAGACTTAATTGCCTCTGTGAAACCGTGGATTCAAAGTTCCGCGGAAGGGAAGTCTTGCCAATAAACGATGCCCGGTTACCGGGACAAGGTAGCGCTTATCTGTGTAACTCCTAAAGCGTCGTCGATAAAAGACGAAAATACGACGGAAGAACGGTAACAAACGAGGATATCAAGGCTGGCCGAGTAAAAGCGATTCGCTGAAACGAAACGGTTTCTTGGCGCTGACATTTCGTCGAAAGCCAACCACGAAGCCGTACGATCCGCGAAGCTTTTTCCTCGAGACTCTCGAAAGAAAGCAGCGAAAGAGAAGTACAGAGAGCAGCGGAGAAGGAGAAAGAAACAGAACAGACAAAGGCTGACAATCTGACGCCTTCTAAGGTGCACCGTGCCAGAAACGGAGCCACCGAGCACCTGGGACTTACTTCTTCGACTCCTTCTTCCTCCTCTTCTTGCCCCTGTGGTCCTTTTAAGGACCACAGCTTCGCCAAATCTTTCTCCGCCAGCCACTTTTTCACCCGCCATGCCGACTTTTGGCCACGGAGAAACTTTCGAAGAAACAACGTCCGTATACGAATTCCTCGATCATCGACAGTCTGTCGTCTTCAAAGGACTTTCTGCAGAAAAGAAACGGACAATTGGAAGTTGGAGCGGGTCGCTCACGTACCTTCCGAGACTTCTCTTCCGCCGGCAGATTAAAAAGCTTTCCTTTGTCTCTCTTCCAAGGATCGTAAGAGCATGATCGAGTAGAATCGGCCAAAGGAACGAGCCTCGTTCGACTCTAGTGGAAGTTTCGCGCTGATCGGACAACGATATCGGACGATCGCGAAACGAAGATTCGGGCAACGGGAGAGGCGCAGAGATGCAGGAGCGAGGGGAAAAGAGAGAGGCAGAGGCGGTTTTTCAAGCGATCGACCATAAACGGGCGAAGACAAGGCTGACTGTAAATGGCCGCGACGGGAACCACGATGCCACGTGTATGCTCGTGCTCATAAGTCCTGACACAGCCCGCGAGCGGCTATCTTTTCGACGAATCGTCCTTTTTACGTCTACGCTGGCCGCTGCCAGTGCCAGCCGCATTTGCAATCGCGCGCAGATGGCTCGTGGAAAAGGAGATGCCCGCGGATGAATATGCACGGTAGTCCTTAGAACAGAGCAAGAGAAAAACGTGGTCGTGGAGGTGCGCCATAGCCAAGCCAACCTCTTTCGCTCGCTTCCAATTATGATTCGTTGCCGCGTATTGTTCCAAGGTTTTAAAACATGTCAGAACTCTTGGATATCTGGCGACGATATTACGACGCTCGCGAAACCTCCGTAACTATTTTCAACATTGTTGGGAAGCTCGGCAACTTCCAAAATGCCAAGCATCCTGGAGCCTCGACAACGTGTTACAACAATGTTACAAAACACAGGCGACTGTGTAATGATTCACAATGTTACGCAACTCTGTCGTGAATACGTATATTTCGAGTACACGAAAGTGTCTCGCAAGTTATGTCGTAACGCACGATGAGACTCGAATTGGTATGAAAACGTGATCTCGTATTATCTCGTACTTCGTTTCCAAAATCATAGAACGTAAAGCATTTGCATTTCTTCGTAATCTCGATAGAATTCATATACCGTTTAATTGCGATTGATTCGCGCGAACGGTCGTCTGATACACGATCGAACCTCTGATACATTAGTGTACCTTCACACGCGTTGTTAATAGCATTACATATATAGTATGTATATGTAGCATTTACGGCTACGCACGCGTTACATAGCCAACCTCTAACATAAACGTAAACTGGGGGTCGCATAATGCGTTCACCTGCTCCTACAGGATTACAAATGTCTCCAGGGAAATCCCTAACAACGCACAAAGACGCTTTGTCGGTCGTATCGCTTTCCTTTCAAAGGGGTGTAATCAAGTCCGGCACGTCCGGAAGACTGTCGTACGTGCCGGACCGATTCGTGAACAGCCCCTTTGTAGCCGAATCAACCAGACCGTCCGTTACTCTCGACATCTTCCACGGATTCGTCCTGAACAATCCTCGTTAATTCTAGTTAACTTAGCTCGTACGTCGCTTCGCACTTTACAATCCACTCTGCTTCCAATTTTTGTTTTACTTGCTTCTTTGCTTGCTATTATTCGACGATAGAATATCAATGATATATGTAACGACAGAGACGAGAGTGCCACGGGCGAAAGGTAATTATTGGAACAACGCTATTTCTTCGAACGTACGAGGCTCACCCCTTGGTCTGCCAACATTTCCACCCTTCGAATTTTGCCGCAATATTTCGCGCGGATATTGAATGGGCCGGTGATTCGTGTTGATAGGCAATTTGCCAATTTCCACTTCTTTCTCCTCTATCGTATGCCTCCACGGGTTTTGAGTTTTCACCTTTCAACACTTAATTTCTGTCTTCTCTTTAAATTTTCATTTCGTTCCATTATATATCGTAGTTTCCGGCTATCGAATTGAATAGCGAATTCCTCTAACATTTTGTTAGATGTTAAATTATTAATTGCAGTGTTACGAAGATCAGAGCCGATTTTCCGATGTTTAATAGTAAATGGCTGGTAATAAACTGAACTGGTGTGGCGCGTGACTATTTCTTTTTTTTTTTTTTTTTTTTTGTTGGAATGAGGTCTAATTTTGGAATATTGGCTTGGTCATTTGAAAAGTAAATCTGATATTCATTACGCTTTCAACATCGATCCTGACCAATGGGGATACTCTCGTGTAATTTGCGAATTACGCTCGCGTACCTTATAATCAATGGATCGGTTCGGTTGATTAAATCATTTAATTCACCATTTATAACGTCGCGGTGTTGCCTGTTCCTGTATAAAATTATCAAAACATAACGAGCAATTGCTTATTCGCGTTAATTGCAACGTTCTATCATGTAAAATGCATTCAATGAACAGCTCGCAATAACTGCTTTCGCGTAGTGAAATTTAATCCCGGCTGATTTAGAAGTTTTGCAGAGGATTAAAAGCATTATGCAGTTCTTTCGTTAAAAATTTGGAAAAGCGCAAAGTGACGACACCTATAGCTCTGGAATGCAACGAATACTTTTCAGTTTCGCAAGATAGAGTTCGGTTTTGATTCTGTTAGCATCGACGCGATCGATATTTGAATGCTGCAGAGTAGATTTCTCCTGTATCAACCGTGGGGTGCGTTTATTCAACGCACGATAAGCACTCGACAGCTAGTACACGATCCTTCGTCAATTAGAAGAGTTGTCGTTCGTTGGAAAACAAATGTAACTACTGTTTTCTGCATTATCTACTACCGACAAAAGGATGATTTTTCTTAGTGATCGTTGAAACGAGAGAGAATCGACAGTTTCGACAATCCCCTCGTTGCATTCTATCTTATCATTAAACAACCAATCCTAATCCGCTCTGTTTGCGGAAATCGTTAAATTTCCAAATGTTTACCCATCGGGAAATACGTGAATCGACGATTGGGCAATCAGGTAGTCGTTCTAACGGGGCTATACGACAGCAGGGGTGAAAAAGGCAGATTCCTGGAGAGCAGAGGGGAGGGGGAGTCGATCCACGTGACGGACGAGGTCGCGAAGACGCGTTATTCAGATTTTTCTATTCGATTATGCAAATTAATGTGAGACACATAAAACTGTCTATGGGGGGTGGCGAAGGGACGACAGCCACGCAAGAGGAACGATTTTTATGCTTCTTCGGAAACAAAAGTCTGCCGGCGCCAATCTTTCTCTTCTTCCCTCTTGGTTCCCTTTCTACGGCTTTGTTGTTCCCTTTCGTTGCCTGGTTCGCTTCACGAACGTCGTAACTTCTGGCATGGTGCCTCCGTCACGAAGATGAAAAAGGGGGTGCCGCGATCTAAAATGGTTCCCTTTGCCTTGTCGTGCATATGTCTCTCGGAAACGGGAAATATTGCAGTCGAGACCGATCTTGTCTCCATGCAACTATTCTCATAATCTTTCGCCTTCCCGATCCTCGGATTTCTCTATCAGTCCATTTTGAAATTTGCTGACAAATTTCACCCCCCCCCCCCCCGCCGGTTTGTTCACTTGCAAATTTTCTGATATCGACCGCCAGAATATTCCCGTGAAATTCAAATTCAAACTCGAGATTGACATTACAAAACACGGCGATTATTCGCTGGGACGACACGCTTCCAACAAACGAAACACGAAAACGCGGCGACATCAATTTCAACATTCGACGAAATATCCCGCGACAGGGCACCGCGGTTGCAGCGTAATGGAACACCGTGTATTTAGATTGCGCTCGGTAAATCGAGTTGCCGAGCAGGAGAGAGGGGCACGGGTAGACACCACGAGACCGAGGAACAGAGAAAGAGAGAGAGAACGGAGGGGTTGTTTTAACGAAATCGCCGTGATGCCATGCAAATGGCTCGGTAACAGCTTCCGCGGCTTCCTGTACCCGCCGCCGGACTGCACGCCGCGCCGGCTTAACTCGATTCCATACATATTTTAACACGGCCGAAACCGTAAGAAAATTGCGTGATATGCATAAACGACTTCGCAAACTAGGTTACTCCGTCGAGCGGGGCCGCCGTCGGCCAAAATCTTAGCCGCGGAACGTTTCTCGATGATGTTTTATCAAAGATAATCCGGAATCAAGAGGAGACAAAGTATACAGAATCGTCGAATGGTTCTTGCGCTCTTGGATTTACATCTTCCAGTGTTCACCGGTGAAAAGCTGACAGGTCACATAATTTTGCCCGCACCACGGAGTCAATGGAAGTCTCGAAATGACAATATAAACGATGCAATACATAATAATGCTTTACAGAATCGATACCTTTACAATGTAAAGAGAGTCGGAACGGTGACAAGGAAAAATATTTAACAGTTTCCCTGGAATAGACGGAGCGAAACAAATAATCTCGTCGAATTTAATAAAAGTCAAATATCGTCAACCGCGATAGACCGCCTTCAATGAAATACAAATGGTGAAGGAAGAATTACAGCTACGAGCGATCGATCTTCGTGATTTGCATTCCCGTTCGAGGAACGAAAAACCTTCGTAGCGTCGAAGACCGGATCGACGCGGAGAACACGGTTCCAATCACTTCGACGTTTTGTTCCAAAGATAAGGAACGCTCTTTTTACTCGCCGGTACATGGTATTCCGCGTGGTTTCGTGGGATAAATATCGGAGAAATTAAAGGAACGACGAGAGTTGGCGGATAACAAACGCGAGCGGATCGCGCGCCACGTCGGCCGACGTGCAGCGTGCACGTTAAATTATCTATCGCGCAATTATTCATTTATGCTTATTCGCCTTGATACACCCGCGGATCTTGAATTATTACCGGCTTAACCGGACTTTTAATTCTAACGTATTACCATACTTATCGTAGCGTACGAGCGATTCGCTGCCCCGCGCCACGCTGCTGTCACGCGGCGTTTTTACTCGAAGAACGTCGCTTAAAATGCTTTGCTCGAAAACCTGTGGCATCCTACTGTGCCAGATTTCTTCCGTTCTAAGTTCTCGTACCAATCCTTCGAAATTTTTCTTCTAAAAAAAAAAATTAATAAAATAATCGGAAAAACGAGTATGAGGAAGAAAATAGTCGTTTCGTGTACAAATTTTCGCATAAAATCGTTGCGGTTCGGAAAATCGAGGAAAAAGAGGAAAATATAGAGAACGGAAGCTCGGTGTACCGGAGATGAAACAAAAGGGGATGCTTCCAAGAATTCAGCAGCGGGAACTCGGCAACGAGAAGCTGTGTTGCTCTTCCAGGGAGCTTCAACGGTGCTTGGTTTGCGAGTAAGGCATATTTAGTACATAAATCAAAGCGCAAGTGGCCTTCGCTGGGGGCTATGAGTTTATATGCTAATATAAGGTAGAGCACACTGTACACCGGGACGCCATCTTGACCGCCCCCGAAACGTCTTGACGATTCACCCCGGAAGATATATTCGTAACGTTACAACGCGGCGACGATTCTGACTCGTTTCATAAAAAAAAAAAAAAAAAAAGGAAAGCACGTACCTTTCTTTTTTTTTTTTTTTATTCATTTTTACTAAAGTACAGAACGTTGTTAGCAGAAATTCCTAATTCTTGTCTTCATGAAACAGACATCACTCGATCATCTTTTATATATCCTATATTCAAAGATTTATGAACAATGCTTCAGATATTACACGAGTGCGACACTGTTATATAAAATCGTACTAGATCTCTGTTGAAGTGGTCATCACTTCTAAGAAAACTCTACATCTGGTCTTTAGTTTTCTCAAGCACTGAAGCCATCGACAACGTATAGACAAAAGACTGGGTCGGAGGCAAACCATAAACAGTAGATAGGCGACGTTGGCTTCAGGGTTTCCAGTCATAGTTCAATTATATTCCGAACTTTGTATTTACACTTTAGTATTTAAAATATATATTGCCTACCTTACAATTTATCCACGCGTTCCTTCGTATTCACATACATCTCATAATCTGAACAATCTCAAATATCGTATTGTTCGTCAGAACGTTGGTTTCGAGGAGTAAGTTAAAAAAATGTCCCACCGTTTCCGAGAGAAAATACGCCGCGTCGCGTCGCACCGGGTAAAAGCTAAGATCTAGAACGCCGGAAAGTTTATATGGAAATGGAAATCGTAGTGAACCGTATAGAGTCCGCCATCTTGACTGCGATAGAGCGGACCCAGGGGGTTGGTCGGTGCTCGCGGGTAGATGAAAACGTTGGCAGAAATATTCTCCGCGCTTGAGATTACCAATATGCCCCCAACACGGCGAGTCCATTCCTTTTGGGCGAACGGAAGCGGAGTGAAGTTCCTGAAACCGATCGTGGCGAAACTTCTCGCTTCCGTGTACTCGCAGAACTCTTAGTTGCGTCCGCTTTCAAACTGGAAAACTTTCGAGCGTTCTCGCCGAGTTTGGCGCCCGAGAGAAATCGATTACGTGTTGCATTTTCGTACGAACAGGGAAGAGTCGTAATTAAATGGTAGAAAACACACGAGACGACTTGTCCCTCGATTTCTAAATAGCAAGGTCTCCCGAGTCTCTTTTCGAGATCGAACTTTAAACAGAATTTCGAGAGCACGAAGCAGTTGCGGTTGAGGGGGTGTTATCGAGAGATCGTCGTTAAGACTGGAAGATCCGGGCGCGCTTTCTTCGCCAACCTTTCGTGGCGTTGTTACGGCAAACGTTTAATTAAACTTGTAAAGTTGCCGCGTTCCATGGCCGAGCCACCGAAGGGATTGGTGTTGTTATGCGCGGGGCGTGATCCAACCCCGTTTAGCCGTATCGCGGCGTCGTAAAGGCGACTGCCGCTTCGTGTTTCGTAATGCGGGCATCTTCGTACTCGTGTTACGAGAGTCGTTCCCTTATCTCCGTCCTGGCGAACGTGTCATCTGCTCGGAGACTCTATTCTCCGCGCACCTATGCCTCCGACCGAACCTGTTCCTGTTATTCCTGGCCCCTGCGAAACGAGCTTTCGTCGCGCCGTAAAAATACCTTGGTAAACGATCGGCTCGACCGTTCGTGTTAATAATTAAGTGCTTAGAAAATGACAAAGTTCGTCGTGATTACACGTTGTATCGTGTTTTCGTCGCGAAACAAGAATTCTTGGCCAGTGTTAAAATATAAAAGAGCGTCGACGGGAGTACCGAAGGATACCTATTTCCATTTTTCATCAGACCGGCCGTAATACGGGCTGAAATAAGTCTGCTAGCGGGGAGGGAGGGCGGATGGTGGTGGTGAGGGGTGCCTGAAAAAGGCGGAACGGGTGTTGTATAAAACCGCTCGCGACATTACCTCCAATATTCGCAAAACGGATTCTCCGGCGGCAGCAGCCTCGTCCACCCGCCCCCTGGCAAACCCCTTCCACGCAACCCCCAACCAACGGCTGGTAATGAGGTGGTTTCAATTCTGGCCTCGGGGAACAACCCGGCCCGGTGTGTAGGTACATCAGCTATTGCCATGTAAATGTCCGAGAGCGAGAGGGAACGAGCGAACGAGATTGATAGGAGGGACGAGACCTAGCTACCGATCCCGTGCTTTCCACTTTTTTCCTCCGAAAATTCCCAATGAATCGCCTCGATCGAGCTAACTTGCACGGCTACGGAATTAACAGAGAATTTAACGCCTGAGATTTTTAGGCGACTAGAACGTAGATACGTATAGACAAAATTGATGAACTTTTATAATGGACGATCCTCGAAAAATAGAGAGAGAAACTGAACGATATATTTTTTGCGAGATACATAGCGACAAGATTTCGTGCGAGTTACGAATGTTGCTACACAAAGTTCGAGCGAGTGAAGAAGGCTGGCCGTCAAGTGCTTCCATTCAAGAAAGCTTCGAAGAACTACGACGACGAGCTCGCAAACACCAGCGTCGAGTTATCGTCATGAAACGGAAACGCTGCTTTAAATCTTTTTCCCAGAGAGCAGTGAAAATTTGGTGGCACGAAATCACAGCCCAGTCTTCTGTTGGCCCCGATAACGATATAAAACAGTAGTCCACGTCCCGGTCCGCGACGAGCATTTTATATCATCGTCGACCGATGAGCGGGCAATATCTCAGCGTCTTCAAAACGGTCGCGAACTTTCCCGTTTCTCACCCCGTTAACATTGAGAGTTTCGCGTAGAAAGAAACTTGCAAGAACAAAGTGGCGAAAGAGGGACGACGGGAACGGCGAAACGAGGCTCGTGAAATAAAGTAGACAGTGTCACTCGGTATAGTTTTACGGATATATGCCCGCGGGGGTTGCCGAGGGGGTGGCACCCCCCAAAAATAAATCGCGAAGGCGCCGCTGCTCGTAATTTAAACTAGCGCAGTTTCGGTAACTAGTTCCTCTCCCCGTTCCGCTTGGACTTTCAACGACAAAGAAAACGATGGAACGATCGAAGGGAGAAATGTACGAAGGACAGAGAAAGGAATAGAGGTAGAGGGAGTAGAGCAAAGTGGTGAAGGGTCAGAGAAGCGGAATAGGTGACGTCGTAACCGAGACGGCTGTAAAGCGATTCGCAGTAAACCGCGGAATGAGTTTATTGCGCTTATTGACCGAACCCACCAAGCAGAAGTGTTCGTGTTAAAATCGCTGTTGGAGGTTTTGCGCTAGCTCGTCGATGTTTGCAACGCTTTCTTCCCTTCAATATGGAAGTCCCTTTGGCAAACGGGACGCGTCGCCTCAGTTTGTCGGAAATGTCTGATATTGCTAATTTCCTGCGAACGATAAATATTCGTTGAACATAAATCAAAAGCAAAAATCGTACGTAACTTAATCGATCAATATTTGGAGTATCTTAAAGGCCGGACATTTTCTGTAAGAGCTCAGACGATTATAAACTTTTAGTCGGAAGTTTCTAATAAAATAGTTTTAAAGAAGTGAAATTCCACATGCAACTCTAGGCACAACTGAAGCAATCGGTATCGCTGCTTAATAGTTTAATCTACAGTTTAATCACATTGTACAAGCCAGACCGATACGAATCTCAGAAATATTTGAGGATATCCTGTTGCCATTTGCTTCGTAATCATCAGTGACGTATTACGTTCGATTCGTTGCTTGTTTTTCACTGGGAACCGCCTCTATTTCTTCAGCAAGCCACCGTCCCTTCCAAGGTCCATAGACGACACAAATGGAATCGCGGGGGGCAGTATTTTTTCTTCCGGACGTTATCCGCGCTCTTGCGCGACGGCCTTTTAATTCGAGGCCTCTAACGAGTAGTAAATTTTCTGCAAAGGCAATACCGGTAAACGGGAGACTGCTCCTAACAGGACAGAACCACTTAGTTTTTTCCCCCTTTCCGGCCGGCCCCTTTCGCGCCCCCAACACCCACCAGTATTAAATACTAATTCCATTAAAACCGTAGAAGGGTTGCGCCCATATCTCTGACCCATATTTCATGCCGAAAGCTTTTCAATCTGAGAAAATACTTATGGATCCGGAGCGGACCCTCTGGGATCGCGGGACGAAAAGTATGGAAGCGGGACCACGAGGAAGGATCGATAGTCGAAAGCTTTTGTTTGTCCATCGAGCCGTCGTCGGATCGTAAAAAAGAGAAATCAATTACCTTCTCCCTCTAGAAACAAATCCCAAGCCTCTAACGTCTCCTCGTAACATCAATCGACGACATTTAAAAATTTTTATCAGCCCGTCACCTGTTTTCTTATTCGATAGCGAACCACCCTCGTACGATCGCTATTAACATATTCCACGAGAGGAGACTAATTTACGATGCAGATACGACGAAACGTTCGTTCAACGGTACGTTGCGGACGAACAAGATCGAGCGATATCCGTAGCTCCGATTTCATTAAGTTTCTTCTTGGAAGGGTGGGTGTCGGCTAAAAAGACACGGTTTGGCGAGCGATCTCATCGACGAGCCGCGAGATCGCGCGAGAACTTCTTGCCGGCAGATAAACGCGAATGATTCGGCCTCGCGCTACCGATGCAATCACGTAGAAGGCCGCGATAACAGAGTTTCAATTACGGGCCATTCGCCTGTTCCCGCCTAATAGGCCGATCGACGATCGAAGATTAAAAGCCGATCGCGGGGGATCGGCCTGTGTCGACCGATAATAATAATAGTGGCCGGGCGTCGGCAACTTCTCGCGGACACTTTCCAATTTCGTTTTCTTCTTTTTCCTCCTCTCTGTCTGTTCCTCTTCCTCCTCTTTGCTCGTATTCCTCGCGTCGCATCGTTCGAAGGAAAGAAAGGGAGGAAGAGAAAGGATAGAAAGAGGATCGGTAACCGGTGGCGAGAAAGTTTTGGTTCAATTACTTGGCCGGTGGCGTCGGGGCTATCGCGCGATAACTCAATCGACGGGCCAGATACATGGGTGCAATCGCTAAAAGGCCCTGCACGCCTTCGATGACGATCGCTCCGACTGATCGTGAGAACGCGCCACGGGAACGATTCCACTTACGAGCTTCTTTACGAGCGCGTAATCGTTCGCTCTGAGAGCAGCTCGTAAATCCACCACTTCCTTCGTGGAGAACTCGCCAAACGTACTGATTTCTTCATCGTTCATGGCCGATTTATTTGTAATTTGTTCGCTTGAGGATGTCTCTGGATCTTAGAACAAAGAATGTCATGGAAAAATGCGATAATATATCTAGGTATACTGAAAATCTCAGCTATAATTTACACCAAACTTAAATAAATATTTATTGAAACGATAGAAATCTTAGAAACTCGTAAATAATAATAATAATAATCCTTTGGTACAGAAAAAGATCGATATATATGAACAAGTAATGAACAATTAATAGGAAGTAACGTATGGTGCGAGAATAAAGACGAGTTACTGACATGTTTCTTAAACACAAGCAAAAATTCGCAGAAGTTGGGTAGCTGGACCAGTGAATTGGCATGTTTGCAGATACGCTTGATAGAGCTACCGAAGGCATAGTTAGTCAGATCCTGTACAGAGATGTGTAGAATAATGGAAACTTTCTGAAACCTCTAGATGGAGTATTAAGCTTAGAAAACAGGAGAATTTCTGGGCAGTCTATGTATCTGTTTATAGTTCTATAGACAAATGTAACGTCAGCTACGAATCTACGTTATTCCAATGTAAAAGATCCACGAGATATTGAGAGCGGATCACAGTTATAGCATGTTATCTGAATAGGCTTGCCGATTTTGCAGGAAACAAATTCTCAATGGAACCAGCATACGTCCGGGGGTGGAGATTCCAAATAAGCGAACAGTAGTCGAGGTGGAAGAATCAAAACGGTATAGAGAATTCTAAATGTTATGCGATTCCTATAAATATGTGAAATATAAAAGTCAACGCAAGTTTTCAATAAAGATTTATCGGATAGAGTATAGAGGAACCGTGTAGCTCGATTTCTGCAGTGACTCAATAAGAACGACGATGGTCAGCGATTGGCCACGAATCAGTTGCGACGAATCGCGCGACGAGCAAGAAGATTGATTGGACCGGACACGCACTCGAATATCTAGGAAATCCATGCAGATCGTTAACGACGGTCAACGACAGTCCAGAGAAACGAAGCGAACGTCCATCGAGTGGTAGAGCCATTGTGTTCCCGACCCCCTGAGACAACAGGGTTCGCACCCTATTGCTTCCGACACGGACGTCTCAATTAAATGTATACGAGGCAAGTGGGGTTGATAAAGCGTTCAGTCATAAATATGAATTATCCGCGGTAAACGCTCCCTCGAGTACGGCAGTCGGGGGTTCGAAGGAGACTAAAAGTCATCCGCGAATCTGTCCTAAGAATTTGTCAAAAGTTGTTGATTGATTGCAAAGAAAACATAGATGTCCCTGGAACTTTTAAATTAGAAAATCTTCGGGAAATGGACATTTTTCGCTATGATGCAATAAGATCTTTAAGGGCGGTAGAATAGATTTCAGGGGGATAGAAAGCGAACGGAAACCATGGGCGCGGATATCGATTCTTCCTTTCGTCCAATCGTTCTAATAGAAAAGTAATGTCACTCCCGCTCGCCGTAGCATCTCGAGGCTAATACGTCTTGCGGGCATGCAGGGGTGTTTATGAAGTATGGCGATGCGTTTTAGCAGATTGGTGACGATACTAGGGCGAGATCGTAATAACGCGAGCCGATCGAATGAATCGGCAAAGTTGCGCGAGCTTTCTATTTCAGACTGATAGATCGATGCTTTTATGAAATTGCGATAAAAAGCCAATTCATCTCATATCTTGAAGAAAACTGTTCCGTAAGAAATTCGCATTTTTTACTTTCTATGAGAAACGCCATTTTTCTGTGATATACAGATTTTAAATTTTAAAGTTACGAGGAAAGTTCGACGAAAGTTACAACTAAAGGTTTGAACATCGAAAGTGACTACATTATCCCTACAGTGTCCTTTCCTAGCATGACTCCGCGTAGAACGGAGGCAATTTAACTCCAACTAGCACCTGGAACGAGATCTAAATCACGTTATCCTTTAGCCAGTGCGAAATCTGCGTTCGGGAAGTTCGGCTACCGAAGTACCTGCCTCCGACTAGCAAGGTCAGGAAAGGGGCAAAAACGAGTTCTAGAGGGTGGCGGGTGGATACAATCCCGACTAGCTAACTCGCACGGTCGCTCGTCGTGTATCCAACAACCTACATCGGTGGTTTCCTTCCTGTGGAACGTTTGTCGGTACCCCGTGCGGAATAGAAGCGGCCACGACGATTCAGAGGAGTGTGACTCGACAAGTCCCAGGAAGCGTGTGCTTTGCTAACGATGACAAACTGCCCCGTTCTAAGACGCCATATTTATGCTAATCTAGCCGGGTAGACTCTGCCTCGAACCTACGAGCTTTCTCCCTTCCCTTTTATCCTCTCCACAAACGTTTGCTTACACGTCCCTTGCCTCCTCGAATTCTTTGATCGAATCGCGGGAATGGATCGTTCACCGTTCCCTTCCATTTTCCTACGAAATAGCTTTGTTCTAAAAATTCATCAGCTTCGTTGCAAGCGCCGATATTTGTTAATCAACCCCCAAGAGAAACGACGAAGAAGTAGAAAGCAATACTATAACTGGAACCGACTGTTCTGCAAAGTTTAAGGAATGGTATCATCGATGAGAAATCGTTTTCAGAGAGTCGGTTATAAATTCTTTACGACGTATCTCGACCTCAGCGTGCTCGATAACTTCGTACCTATGTGATGCCAGAATCTAGGGGCCACACGTGCTGGTTGGAACGCGACAGGAACCATGCGTGTCTCGCGACTTCTTGTCTTGCCAACAGCGTGTTTTGCCTTTCTTTCCACCCTTCCTTCGATATTCCCCCGTCCCCTGGATCTTGCTGGGCCCCATCCCCCTGCACGCTCGCGGAGAATATGGATCGGCCCTGACAATATTGCCGCTGGAACCACCCCGTGTCTAGCGACATGATATACGCGGCCGCATTTCATATATTCCATTGTTTCCAAGTTTTCGGATCCATTTGTAAGATTAAATTTGTAATGCGGCCCACCACCCCGGACCCTGCCGCTTCGCCACCTCCTCGACGCCCATCCAGCTTTTCTGCGCGCACAACTAGAGAATCGACGCATATGGCCAACCGGCCAATTTCCATCAGACGCTTCAATCGAAATCTGTATGCTGAAATTTTGCAGATTTTTTCGTACTTTTAATGATCGTCAGAGAAAAAGAAAGAGAAAAAGAGAGAGAGAAAGAATTTTACTTGAATTAATCATCACTCAATCTAAATCACATAGCTTTCTGGTATTATTTTCAATAGAAACAGATCCGATATAAGCTCTGTACAGTTTGAATGGAACTTCGATCACACCACTTTTCATCATTTCGCATCCATATGCGAAAGTATTCTCGAAGAACGAAAATGGAGCACGAAAAGGGAAAATCGGAAACGGGATCTGGGCCAGAGCTACGCGGCATTCATTTCCATCGGCGGTTTTCGTTGCTTCTGGACGAAATCACGAACGTGGGCGCGAACATGCGCCCGAAACGTATGGTGCATAAGCTGTTCGCTTTAACCGGCCACTTTCAGATTGGATGGCGCGCTCCTCGGCATATGGATTCGTCGCGGATTGAGCCGCGGTTTTCATCGCGAAATGGGAATTTCATTTCTATCGGAACCCGACACCGGGGCGACTGCCAACAGAATCGAAACAACAATCCTTTTAATCCAGCAACCAAGCTTCGTTCCTTTTCCCAATCTGAATCCTGACCAAATTTTGCGAATCTTATTTTATATCCTTCTATATTTATTATCAAAGACAATGTGAGTGTTCCACGATGCACAGAATAGAATATTCCTACACACTGTTGTAGTTCCCGTGTCAAAGTCTCTCTAACAGACAAAGTGACGTCAACGCGACAGAAAATACTCAGGGGGCGGGTCGCTTCTTCCGTTTCCGTAACGGAATCGGGCAGCAGCGCTCGAGTGAAGCAAACATGTTCAGGACGGTGCAAAGCACAGGTCGGCCAGTCCACCTTCGCGCTGCCACACATGCGGCAGCCTTCCCAATTATACCGCGCGAGGTCCGCGAAACTTTCATAAATTTCGTCACAGAGCGAGCAAATGGCTTCCGGTCCAGCGGTCGGACATTGTCGATAACAGGCACGTCGCCAGGGGCGAATTCAATATCGCATTCGCACCGTTCTCGTCCAACTCCACCATTTCCAGTGCCTCTACCCTCCTTTCACCCTGGCGTTGTTCCATCCCCTCTGCGAGCGACGGTGTCCTCTCCTCCGCACTACCTCTACATCCCCCGTGCACCACCCCCTCCCCACTCCCTCCCACGCACCCCTCGCATTGTCCCTCGCATTGTTCCGAAAGTTTTCGCCGGAGCCGCGTAGTCACTGCGCTGCGCGCGATTACCATATGAATTAAAGTAATGTGATATACGATCACAGGGACTATCCGGCGGAGAGGCTCGAAGAAGACGCGCGGGGCCGCTCCGAGGAGGACAGCCTCGCACCAGAAGCTATCTCGAGATCGGCCCGATCGGAGCAGCCTGCCTCCTTCGATTGATCCATCAGATTCTTCAGACAAAAACAACTTAGTGTATCGCTAAGAGCGATAACGATCCTCCAGCGGAGGAAGAATACGGTCGTGACGAATGACAAATATTTTAATTTATAGCAATTAAGCGGAGAGAAAAGACTTTCCATCCTGATATAATAATGAAATTAATTTAAAAAATGAAATCATTCGTATAGTTTCATAGAATAATAATTTGTACATGTAATTTAAATAGAAATAAACGTGAAATATCTACATAACGATCGTCGTTCGAAGGTTAAAAGAACTATTAATTCGATGGGATTTAGCGAATAAAATTTTACAATCTCCGATTGATACTTTCGAATGGATAGAATAAGCGGAGCTCTATAAGTAAGAGTCAAGGTAGCTCTATAAGTAGAGAAAATTAGTACAATGCAAGGGTAGAAATGATGCTCTGCCTTCGGAATTCTAGAAGAATCGTCCGGCGGTCAAGGAATCACGATATCGCTCGCAATTCATTTAACCGGAGAAGAAGCTGTACGCGTGGCAGTCCCAGATGCATTCTGATAAGGAGCTCGACCCCAGGAAAATGGGTGGTTGGTTTAAAACAGCGACGGGTCCCCTTGATCGCGGTCTGGACCTTTACTAGGAACGATTTGAAAGCGGGTGCACAATAGCTATCGGTTCGACGGGGCGCGTAGCACGCGTCTCTGCTTTCTGGCCGACGCGATATCTCGATCGCAATAAATTCACATTAACCTATCTGCTGGTGTGGCCCTTGCCGCAGCTTTAATACATCCCATCGGGCGGCCCGCCCTCTATATCGGCCGCGGATCCGCGCCGTCGTCGGCGCCGATTTTAATTTTTCAATTTTACGAACCCCGTCGTCTTCTCTTGCCCTCTTCTTCTCGCCTATCTCTCTCCTTTCCTATTGCCTGTCTTCTTACTGATTTTGAAGCAGATGCAATCACGATTCGATGATAATTGGATAGAGCACGTATGAAATATTCCGTTTAACTTCCTTCAAGATAAAGCGATTGAAAGAGAGGATGAAAAAAATCTCGGTAAGTGATACAGGTATCGCGATTAAAAGCGTAAAAGCAGGTAAACAAGGGTTGGTTAAACGACTCGGTTCACAATGACCGGTGTAAGGCTCGAACATTAATTTCTAGTAATTATCAGAGGTGTAATTCACCCGGCGAGGGTCCCGGGTCGCGTCCGGGGTCGGCCAGTGCGTGTTAACGCCGTTGTTATGCCCCATTATATTGTCCTACCTACACGCCAGCCACAAAGGGGAAACGACAACTCTGCACAAACGACGAACAGAACAGATCTATTTTCAAAATTCTCACCCGCTGCTTTACGCTACTCGGTAGTAAGCAAAAATAATAAAAAGAGCCGATACATTACAATTTTTTTCAAACAAATTTTCCTTTAAAAGCTACAAATATAAGTGTGGATGTAAGAACTACAAATTGT
This sequence comes from Bombus fervidus, assembly GCF_041682495.2. NCBI lineage: Eukaryota > Metazoa > Arthropoda > Insecta > Hymenoptera > Apidae > Bombus > Bombus fervidus. Next base: position 12,952,409 of record NC_091520.1, on the reverse strand, counting down.
TCCGTGACGTAGCGATTCATCGATCCGCGAAATGTTTTTTGAGGCAGCGGAGAACTTTTTCAGCAACTTATCACGCGGCAAATCGGTTCGCGAAAGATGATTCATCGAGGCGTAAAGTTTAAAACTCGAGCAATTGTACGTCGGAACAATGGTGAACGGCGTCACCGCGTAACGAATCGCCGCGAAAATTGATAAAATATTATTAAACGCCACCCCGGGCCGCCGACCAAGAGATAGCATTACTAATTTATTTAAATGGACTTATCTTTCCGAAGCCCCGATAGGAATGTAAATTGAACCCCACTGAATCAAGGGAGTAATGGCACGAGTAAGATAAAGATATTTTATTGCTTTGTGGTCGGACATATTTAAGCAGGATAGAAAATCTTTTTTCCACCGTACAACCATCCTCTCTCTCTCTCTCTCTCTCTCTTTTTCTCTTTCTCTCATATGCTCCGATATCACAAAAAATCGTCCACCTTTTTTAACCATGTTAATTGGAAAAAAGATATTCTTCTTTAGAATTCACAGTACCTTCTGAACTTTTTCAAACGCTCAAACGCCTATCCAAACGTGTAACCTTGAACGTCAACACGAAACACCGCGGCGCACGAAGCACACAGTGACAAGGAACGGAAGCTGGTGAGGGCGCGATCGTGCGGCTGGACCATCCGCAGAGGGATGTAACAGGCCTGCGAGGGTGGAAGGGACAGGAGGGAAGAGAGCGTGTGAGCCAGGGGATGGGAGAAGGTGGTGAATCCTCTTCTACACCTTGATTTACTGTCGGCGATATTTTCTCGTCGGCGCTAGTTGGCGCCTACCGCACCACCGCACTCGACAATGGTGGCCGCTTGACATTTTGTTTCGAATTATTGCCCGCCTGGCCGGTCCTTTCTATTTCGGCCTGCACCGCACGACACCACTGCGGTCTGCTTTTTTCCCAGACAGCTCTTTGTCGAGCCGCAAACTATGCGCGAACGGTGCGCAGTATCCGCTTCGAATTCGGCGGCTGTCCTTTCACCGCGGATTTACCGTCTCCCGCGACAGGACAGAAGGATTCAGCGATACCGGCGATATGCTGGACGTGTGTTTATTCTCGTGGTTGAGAAATTCGGTAAATTTGACATATTTCCGTATTTTATACTACAAGCGGATGTATGTATTTCCATCGTAATTGCTTCTGGTATCGCGTGTGAAAAAGCTTAAAGGCGAAACGAAGCATATGTCCTAGAAAAGTGGCGTTGTGAAAATCGTTTAGCAACGTCTGATTGAAATCGATACGCCGAAACGGGGATCATCGTGAGACCGATGTAAGCTGCGTGTTCGCAGTCAAGTTACATAATCGCGACGAAACACCGTGGCTAATTGGGAATCGGGGTGACCGACGGCACTGGGACCCATCTTTCTACCAGCACTCGTATAAACTCTGACTTTCAGCCGTATACTTTTTTACAAAAATAAAGTGCTTCTTCGATTACAGTATCTTATATAAAAGTTCAAATCTTTAAAGCAAGTCTCGTTTCTTAACGAATGCAATGGAAGATGGAATATGTAAGGGTGAGTCACGTCTTGCTCGATCCGCTCATGGGAACACAGAAGCGAAGATATCGAATGATCGACGTAGCGTATGTGGTCTCGCGTCGAAGACGTGACTCGTCTGGCGAGAATCGGCAAACCGAGAAGTTAATGTCTTGGAACGGACGCCATATTAGCATATCCGCGTCCAATCGTCGCCCACGTGGCAAGGGTGCCGTGGCAAATCAGCCCGGAGCTATGACATTGTCATTATTTCACTGACAGAACAAGCATGCGCGCGATTCTCCACGGTGAAGTATCGCTAACAAGGGTGGGAAGACCGATTGTCTGATCGGAACCAAGAGGGATGAATAGCTGCGATGCTCCTTTTAAATGGAACAACCGAGCATAATGGTCAGGATCTCTTTGAAATTCACTTCCACCTCCATACCGCGATTCGTTTTTATTGAATCGTTGCGGTCGTCGATTGATACTTTCGTCAACGTTTCGTGACTGTAAGAGAATGGTTCCTCGAATTCGGTATCGAGTCGGTAGAGATGGAAGGGCGACGATAATAAGACGAAAGCGTAGAAGAAACGGAAGCGTCGGAGGACGGATTTGCTCGTTAAATGGAAGACAGGAGCAGGCCACGGTGGAAAGAGGATGATGGGAATTTCCGAGGGGGTTCTTCCTAGTTTTATAAGGGATATGACTGTTCCCGGAGCCCGTGGGCTGCTTCGTGTTATTTATCTTTATGGACCTCGGGCAGAGGGTAAGTACACTTATTCTCGGGGTAGGGGGTTAAGGGGCGAAGTTAAGCCGAAACGAGGGCGGTAAGAGATTGTTTGTCGTATTGGCTGCGGTTTCGACGGGCTTAACGTTACCCGTTTAGGGGATTTCTCTGTGGTTTTTCTCTCGAGAGTCTGATACCTCCCTGAATAGTCTTCAGGGAGTTTTCTAGCGTGGATGTTCGATTCAACAAGTCGATATTTGCGCAAGTCACTTTCGCTGGAATATTTGTCAGTAGCCTCCTTTGTAATTGTAATTTTTACGATCGTTTCTAACAAACGTTATACGAGTAGGGTTTCTTAGGAAACAACGATCGATACAACGACGTTCGAAAGTATCCGAGTAGGGAGAGATTTCAAGTGGTCAAAAATTAATCTATTGCCGTGTAATCGGCTTTTGGGCGGTGCAGGGACAATCGTACAAAAGAAAAACGAATTAAAAAAAGTAACTTTAATACTTCTCTCGAATGAGAGAGTTATTACCATGAAGAATTAAGGACAACCAAGAAAATACGGTGTAGAATAACGTTAAACTTCTGCTACGAAACCATAGAATTTATAAGATGGAGGAGAGACGAAACGAAGAAGTGGGTAAGGTTTAACGTTCGCAGAGTTCTCTTCACGGATATTCTTTTTATTCATTAACAACGATTTCGAATACATACAGTGCTTATGTACAGAGTGATATTTACATTGAACCGATACAACGTGACACGTCGTGATAAATAATTCTTATAAAACAAAACAGAACGTCGATGATAACTTTACACCTGTATGAAGAGTCATTTACATCGGACTTACATCGTGCACATATATCTAGAACAACGTCGTATGGGCCGCAATATTCTAAAAAATCCGTGGATCCGATATAGAATCGTTATTTGATAACGTCGAACTTCCACAGAGACTATTCCATGAGTCGCTTTTATAGTATTAACGTCTCCTTTAGCGATCGAGGAAAGAACACCCTCATTTTTTTTCTTTTTTCATTAAAATTGAAAAAAAATCTTCGAGATCGAATATATATACACACTACTGCAATTATTGCTGTACAGAATACTGTAGCTTTTTATCATTCTTATCCTTAAAAAGATTTATTCGTTTGTATTGGCTCGAATCCCATCTGTTTCCTTATTTTATTTCACTTCTGTCCCGATGCTTTTGATAAATTCTTAATTATCAATGTGCTCGATAGGAAGAACCAAAGAGGGAAACATAACAGAAATACACAGGTGAGCGAATCACGATTCAGCAGAGCGACGAAATAAGCAAACATTAAGCCAGGAATGGAAGTGGCGATAAGTCAAGCAATTCCGGGCAATATTAAGCCACTCCGAGCGGCAGGTTAACCCTATGTTAAGCCGTACGTCGAGCAGGAGGGGATCATAGGGGCGGGGGAGGCACGGCGGAGGTGGAGCCGGGGATAGCTACGGAGGTCGCGTGTATTTAAAACGCGAATGCGCGCCAGCCGATTCACTGTTTGAAGTTAAATGGAGTGTAAATGGCAGATAACAAACCGGCACTGTTTCCGATTACGGCATTCATTGTTTCCTACCATTATGCGCGCTCCGCCGGTTTGTGTGTTAGCCGGGGTACGGTTTACGATCTATTTATTGCCGCGCCACCCCCGACACACAAATGAACGCGGCTTACGTCGCGTTCTGTCCCCGCCAGAGCACGCTCTCTGCCCCACCTGTACTCCAACCCCTTCGACACACCTGCTTACCAGCCAACGTGAATCAAAACGTTCGGTTTTTCCAGCTGGAAAAAAATATTGACAATATTTTAAATCGCGAAAATTGTGATGGCGTAAAAGAAAATAATTGGGATTCAAGCAATACTCGAGCGATCTATCATACCCTTAAAACTAGGATAAAGTCCGATCAATCGACGATTAATCGCGATATTTACAAATTTCTCCTACCTAATATTGACTAAAGAGGGAATATCACCTTATCTCGCAAAGGTAAGATCTCTTAAGTTAATCGATAAAGCTTCTAGCGATTAGTTCGTTATCATACACGTATACCATGTAAAATGTCGTAATCGATAATCTCATGAAGTACTTCAGTTAAAATGGACAAGTGCAAAAATCTCGTAAATATTTGATTAACGAGGAATTTATGGTAGAATAAGTGATCCTGTGTATCGAGCTACGTATGTTAGGAGATGATATCTTAAAAAACTGGAAGAGCATTTATCTTCGTCTGATCGAATTTCAATTCTCATAGATGAATGATCAGATTGAAAACAGATTAATCGAGTCTTCTAATAGAATAACAATAAAAAATAACACCTCTTAAACAAATTCTCTCACTTCTCCTTCCAAGTTTTCAAAGTCCTTAAAATTTAAACTCCATATCCTCCCCTTCGTAAAAGAAACATCTTAATTTTCAAACGAATAGCCACTGGTCAGTATCGTGTCTTCTGTCGACGATTTCCGTCGTCACTTGCTGTGAACAGTGGTGGCTCGCCTCTTCACTTCGACCTGATCCACGATCGCGTCGCTCTCCTTATCCTGATGCGCGGTCATGTGCCTAGTCAGATGGTGCCTTTCCCTAAAGCTCTCGTCGCAGACAGGGCACCTTAGTTTCTCCTCCCTTCGCCTTCTGGCAGCTTCACCGGAGTTTTCGTTCTTATGATGTGATCTCATGTGGTACACCAGGTCGGAGGTCATCCGAAAAGATAAATTGCACTTGGCGCAAACATTTTGCGCGGGCAGAGTCAAAGCGGCGAACGACGAGGGCAGAAGACCAGCCACCCCAGCGGCCGTCGCCAGAAATCTCGGTCTAGTCAACGCATCTGCCATCGGTGGAAACACAGAAATCGGATTGTATGACAAATTCGGATAAACTGGTGGTAGATCCGGTCGGAAGCTGGGTATCTTTGGACTGGGTACTTTGGGTGGTTGGGCAATCTGGGGTATCTTCAAATTCTCCAGTAGACCTGGTTGACTGCTCTCGGGACTGACTAGGAAAGGATAAGACATTTTCGTGGGAAACGGCGCGTACTTGTATCCAGTAGTAGCTGTCAGTGGTACCACCGGTGGACTGACGCTGCTCTGGTATCCGGTACGATCGTCTGGCGATATGGAGGATCTTGGCGAAGTCTGTCCATCGTCGTTGAAGCCGTTCCTTTGTGCTGTCAGATTCACCTTCGTAAACGCGCTTCGAGATTCTCCATGTCTGTCGGTCGGACAGGGTATAACTGTATCGTAAACCTTGTTGCAAGTCAAGTTTGGTTCCACCGCATCGGGGCAAGTGGTTAACATCGACTGATGAGTAGCAAACGCAGGTGGACTGGGTGATTTCTGTAGACGGGTGCCAGAGACGTATCTCCGAGTGTCGGTATCAGGTGACAAACCTGGTAACGTCGGAGTCAGCGTTCTCGGAGATATATACGGAGGACTTAAAGAGTTCTCCGTGCACTGCATCATCCTCCTCCTATCGGAACCACCGGTGTCATTGTCGTAGTTCTTGATCGTGAGATTCTGCGGCAGTCTGTCCGAGTCCAAGATATTCTCCGTTGATATTTCTTCGCGAATACGATCCTTCCTGTTCGACACCATCCTCATTTTCTCGCTCTGCCGACGAGCAAGGTTCTCGTCAGGCGCGACGAGGAACGCCACATCGAAGGAACGCTTGCTAGCACGCTGAAGAGGATACGAAGCGTCGGAGGTGACATCGCTGATAGACGGAGGACTGGACGACGTCAACCCCGACGTGGCCGTCGTAGACGTCGCGGGGGCGGCACGGTCGATGCCACTCGTACGATCTTCCATTGTCATCCTGCTCGCTCCGGATGATCGACCTGTGACAATGACGGCCGATGGTCAATTTACCAAGCTCCGCGGAAATGATGGATGAGGCTCGCGTTTCTATACTCGAACACCAGGTGTTACGACCATGCTCAAACTGAGGGAAACTGGGTCAATGAAAATAGACAAGCGATTTTGTACATGCGTTTGAACGTGTGGAGACGCCTAATCGAACGTCAGTGAGAATTGACAATATCTTCTAAACGATTGATAGCGTGAATAACAAAGACTTTCACGTAGAAATTACAAAGCAATTAAGTACACGAAATTAAGTATAGTAACAAAGTAATTATCTAAAAACTACAAGTTTCGTGGAGAAACGAAAGACTACTTAATCGCTTTGTTTTAAGCATACAAAACTAAACTTACCGGACCACGCGTCCAACAGGGAATTCTTCCTCCGGCAATCCGTGTATCAGCCACGCTGCTCACCCCCTTCGGGTGTCAATCCTCCTTGGTCTAAGACATCAGTTCACACAGTTTTCTTCCATCGGATAACAAACATGAGGTTAATCACAAGCGTCGGTGGTAACACCGGCACAGATGAGCGATCCGATCGCAGTAACACCGAAGAAGAAACACAGAGAACGAGGACGAGGGTACAACGTGCATCGGCGGACCACGTTAAAATGAGGGAACCGGCCGCGCATCCCCTGTATTTAGGGGTAGAATCCCGCGGAGGGTAGCTCGGCGTGGCAGGTGGAGGCGCAACGAGGGTGGCACCGGCCAATGGCAACGTTCCCAGGGTTAGACGGGGGTGGAGCGTACGAACGGGGTGAACATATTCGGTCGTCGGGACGCGTCTGCTAGTCCCATCCAGACCACGCCTACATATTTCAGGTTCGACACATGTGCCCGGGATCGTCGTCGTCGTCGTCGTAGCCGTCCTCGTCGACTCTTTCCTCTTCTGCCCTCTCTCCACGTTGCGCAACGCGTTCCGCAGGATCCCGTTACCCCGTTAGCCCGAGATCTAAAGGGAATGGGGGTGATGGCGGGCCCGAGCGGGGCTGTAATTCAGCCTGACAAACGATCTTGAATATTTTTAACGCCCGCGCCAGCCTCGACTCCTTTTTTTATGGTCGATCTCTTGGATATTGGACGTTCGGCAGACTCGTCGAATCCGCTGATGGACCTCCACCGTGCCCGATTATCCCGCCAATGATCATTCGCCCCGACTTTTCGAGCATTCCCTCCAGCATTTTCTATTCGAGAGAAATCTTTTCTCCGATCTTTCTTCTCGTCTTTAACGTTTATAAGGTTGCATATAGATTCAACGACGTTGAAGAATCATTTAGATTTTAATTCTTTATTTTTGAAGTTCAGAACTATTCGTGGTTTAATAGTTGGTCATCTTATGAACACCTCGTTACCGAAGAGAAACGAGGTGCATTAAATTGACCGTACCGGACAGAAGGTACCAGCAGAGCCACCAGAGATCATCATTTTACGGATTATCTTCTTGACGAATTCCTCCCATTTCTCGGCAGTTCGATAAATACCACGATCCCTCCAGGTGATATGCGGCTCTTACGAAAGCGTTTCTACCCGATAATCACAATTTTTTATCATTCTTTCAACGCCACTGTTTTACCAACACCTTCATCATGACCAAATTTCATTTAAAATTATTCGGCAAAGCTTGTTAATATTTGCAATATTTTTTCATGATATGTTAAAGCATAAAAATAGGAAAACGGAACAATTGATACAAGTAATGGAAGCAGAGTGAGACTGGAGTTCTATGCTTGAGCAATAATACCCGCTATCGCGAAAAAAAAGGAAGTAAAAAGGCTGGCTAGCTCGCGAAGCCAATAGGCGATCAATCATAAAACTGGTGATCTATTTTGCCCGGCATGTGAGAGCCGTCGAGTTCTTACGCTCACGATTCCCGGGATTCTGCGAACTCTGCGGGGAACGCCTAGAGGTTAAAGGACATTAACTTCTTGATTGAGTCGGCAAAAAGTTGTAATGACCTTTCGATTGGACTGGCCGACCCAGCGGAGATTCGCGGATCACGGAAGACGAAACGACCTGTATCTAAGTTTTTCCCAGCTTCCCTGTTTCGAAATTATTTACTACAACCAGATTAATAATTATTATACGACGAACCACCGTTATAAACATTTGTCCCGGTGTTGTTCCACACGAGCAAGAGAAAAAGAGAGCTTTCTCGAAGCTAGAATAAATTGAATCGTTCGACTATCAACGAAGCAGATGATGGCGAACGGTCCAAGCCGGGTTTAATCCTAATTCGTGGTCGTAAAGTCGACAGAGCCGTTTCGTCGACGTTATGTGTGACACGCGACTCGCTGCGGGACGTCTAGGAACGTTTCTATATCTTTCGCCAGCCATTCCTGGCTTATGAACCATATTTATTGCCGATCGTGGCATCCTGTCCCTGCGCGCTTCTGATGGCGATATACCAATCCCTAATACCATTTTATGCTTCTCCGCTGACTACGTTCCAACGACTATTTTTGCTACCTTTTCTCCATTGCCTTTTCCTTTTTTTTTTTTTTTTTTTTTAAAGAACGAACCATAAAAAGAAAAACTTATTGTTTTATCGAGAGGGGCGAAGGCTCGGATTCGTGAGAATCATCTAGGTGTAATTTCGCAGGCATCTGTCCTCGTTATCCTCCAAATCGGACAGAAAGGGCAACTTTGCGACGCCCAATTCGTCCGAGTTAAACGAACAGAGGGTCGCTGGTCGACCGGCACGTGACTGACACGCGTGAGCTGTTAACGCTGAATCGTAACAGGGAATGTTAACACTAACGTTGCTTCACCAAAGGGACACCTTGCAGAAAGCTTTCTACTCGCTCGTATGGCCCCCATTGGTGCATTGAATTATGCGAAAATTTCTAGAAGATTACTCGAATTAATTTTCAACTACATCGTCTAGTCTATATATGTCCGAAATCCAATGGGTGTTTAATTTATTCATTCCTTTTTAAGAGAAACGACTCGACGCGCTTCCGAGCAATATCTTGCGATACTTTCCAGTTGGCTGACGCTAACACGAGGACTGCTGAGTCTGTCCGGTGATAAATATGCAGCCGATGCAGTTGATGAGAGAAGGTCGTTTATCAATCACCCATTAACGCAGCCCCAGCACTCTGTGCAGCTTTACCGGCTCCGTCGAAAACCTGCTCGCTCCTGCCTCCATATTTCACGGAATCATCGTGATTCTCTTCCAGCGGGCTTCCCCGAGCGCAGTCGATTTTCCATTAAAAGCCGGCATCCACATTGGTCGCATACAAGCTCGCCGCGTTTCAAGGAAATATCCCATCGAGATACGTCCCTAGGCCAATCATACCTCTTCAGAAGCTTGCTAAAATCGTGACCTATAATCTGTGGAATTGCGTCCCATATACCACGAATGAAACGTGACTTAAGTCGATCGAATAAAGATTAGTCGATCGAAGGATTTGCGAAAGTTGGAAAAATATTACAAAACTGCAGAATCCAGTCCAATTGGAAAGTCCAATTTCTGCATGTCTTCTAGCAATAAAAAAAAAAAAAAGAAATGAACAAACGATTTGTACAGCTCAAAAAAACAGGGCAGTACATCTTGAGTCCTTGATAAATTGAATGTGTGATGAGGATCAGAGGATTCTCGAAAATAGCTGGCCGCGGTGTACGTCATCCGCGAAAGGGGAAGAGGTACGCAGCCCTGACGACGAGTACCAGAGATTTAGATTTTACGGCCGCTTGAGCAATTTCTTGACTTATAAGCGGAACCATGCATACCAAGTGAGCCATCAAATGTTTCTGACTGTCTTAATTCCTGGAATCACCCTCCAAAAAGTGGCACAGCTTCATGACGAGCCAGCTTATTATCCAGACTCTTCGCAATCTCGCTTTATCGCTTGACATAATTGCCAATTATTTTTATATCCAAATATTATTTTCCTGGGAACTTTGTGATAACGTTTGCGGAAGTTACAAAGTTATATCCAATCAAACTTCCAAGTCGAATCTTCACATTCAACCGTAGCATTGTTTCAAACTGTGATCACTCGGCTCCGCAATACGGGGTTCCAAATAAACATCGATCAAAGCCCACCCGCAGCATCTTTTGGCTAACACCAAAACTGCAACAACATTGATCCGTAGCTTCGAAATCTACCGCACCAACCGAACGTCTCCGACAAAATTCGAATTCACTTTGCGCGTTTACAGGATGGCGGAGAGAAGTTTGTCCTCCCTCCTTCTCTGCCGCTTTTGTTGATATCATCCGGAGACGATATCGACTTGCTCCGCAGTTGCTCGGGGAATTTAATTCTATTCGAAGTGCCACCTAAGATGCCACCTTCGCCTCTTATCTCTGTGCACACGGTGGGCTGCGCGTGGCGGTTGCTTATGTGTTACGTGAATACCTTACCTAAACGCCCGGCGAGGAAGCGTTTCTGCGTGCCGTTACCTACACGCCAAGCCCCCACAACCCTCGATAGAACCGTACCATCCCCCTGTCGCGTTTCTACCACTGGCACACAGAGGGGGAGTCGACCGAGAGAAATTAATGCGACTTCCAACCGGGCGTTATCGGACGCCGCTATCTCGCGCCTCGCTCGCGGAAAACGTGAGTCGCCTAGGCGAGAAGTTTCAGAATTTAAGTGGCGAGGCGCCACGAAACGTACGCGACCCTCGGATTTCAGGATCGACCCGATCAGATGTAGGAATTCTATGTAGAGGGTTCCTGATAACGGTGATTTAAAATCGAAGGATATCGAGAGCTTGTAAATCCCGACGATCCGATGTATACGAATTATGGTCTGGCGTGTGCAGGAAGCAACCAATCAAACGATACAAATTAATGGCACGCGTAAATATTCATGGGTCATTAATCATCGGCGTGACTGGCATCGACGCGCGAACGCGATGCGCTCTTAAGAGCGCACCCCTTAACGCCGATTTAATCACAATGAATAATCGTGTGGAAACAGTTCCGTGTAATCCAACGTATCTCGTGGAACGATCTTCATTTTGTATACTTCTGTTAAGAAAAATAGACGCGCGAGAAAGGAGAGCCGCGAAGCAACAAAGAATGCCTTACAGGACGCCGAAGATCGCGTAGATGCAATGCACAGGCGTCGCGACGGTCTTGTCGTCGGCTTTACGATTATATTTGCCGAAATCTTGGAAGAGGGGTGACCGTTCCGCGTGCACGGGTTCGTAATTCCCCCATGGTCGTCGACGCAGGCCGAGCAGCGCCAGGGAACGAGGAGGGTTGGAGGTCGAGGAAGGTAGCTAGAGGCCTGGAGGAAGCTGGATAGAAGGGAGTTATTAGAATGGTCCGGAAAAGATGGCGCGGAGTCGCTCCGTATTTTTATACTGTATGGCCGCTGCTTTGCATAATCCCGCACTTAGCTCGCTCGTCCCGAGATGCCGACTCGCTATGCAGATCTGCTCTGCTCTCTGAAAACCCGAACCTACCGAGCGTTTCGTCGTTTCAGCGAATGATGGACGATGCGTAGACCCTGCGCTACCCTGCCGCAGACCCTCGAGTCTTCCCTCCGAAGAGAATCCGCTTCCTAAACCAGCAACTGAGACGATATCGGTAACGTTGACTGTAGAACGGAGAGTGAAAGTCGAATTTTTAAATGAACGAAGATTTTGTAGCTTTCGAGGATATTCCTACGAGGAAAAGGATCGTTTGTGATGTAGTTAAAGACAAGATTAATAGAACGAAAATATTCTAAAATATCGAAGATCGATTTACAGATATCTATAGATTATCTGATAGTTAATAACGATAAACTTATATTTTAAATTTCTACTTCCATAACAGTTTTCTACTATCTAAATATCACGTATTGTTAGATTCTACGTCACCTAAACATTTTTTTCTTTTGAAAAATCACTCTCGCACTTCCACGAGCATTTCTCTCGCCTTGCTGTATTATTTTTCATTGTCGGATCTCGCTGTCTCGATTCCCGAGATTGAAATATTTAATTATCTTACGACAGGTGAGTGTGACAAAGATTGTTTCGAGTGCAATGTCACGGAACATTTGTCAGTGGGCTCAGTTGACACGGAGACGAGCTTCCCACTCGGAGACGTCTCATTTGCAACGGAGAAATCACATCTTCCTTTCTCCTGCTGTCTCGCGGCGGCTATGCCCGCAAAAGAGAATACTGGAAACGGTGAGAAAGCGCGGGAGGCGTCATCAATCTTGCAGCGAGAAGACCCAGGACGACCGTGGCGTCGTTCTGAACGTCACAGATGTGACTTTGATTCTCTTTCGGCGTTCCCAGGAGAAACGAACCTAGATTAAGTCTGTCCCGCGTGTAATTTGTCCGAGTCCTGATTCCCGAGCTGCCTCGACGTGCCAGATCCGCGAAAATGTAGCAAACACCTGGGTATCTCAGAAAGAATTAACAGAGACTTCGAGGAATTCGACCACGATAAGATGGTTTTCGACTTTTTGCTTTAAATCGGATCCTTTGTCTCGTCATTCGAGATTCAATGGATGGAAAACGGCTAATTAAAATGTCGATGAAAGGTGTAGCGATAGATACGATTAGATACCGAACAACATATTTCATAGTTACAGCTAGAACGAAGCATATGTGCAGGGTATCCGGTTTCGCTATCTTTCGATCCACCAATCGTCCGTTCATCGCCCCTAACTGCGCTGTCAGAAGCAATCACGTCGGATCCTCGGAGATCAACCCTCTGTCCAATGTTTTCCTACCTGATCGTTCAACTGCGTCTCCACGGAAATGAATGCGGTACAAATGTCGAGACTGATTCTTAAATCTGCCATGAATGCTTCGGACGTTTAAAGCAACAGGTTTTACAAAATGCAAAGTTCAAGAATTAACTAAAAAATATGGCGTATTCATTACGTCACGTGTCGTTAAATATTACCACGCATCTTCCTTTAGATATAAAAATCTTATTTTATAGGGAAGCATAAGAAGAATATTCTTTATCGTAAAAAAATACGAAGGAGGAACACCAGGCATTCGATATCTGGCTGCGGTTCCGAAAGTTTACGCGCAGCGTATTCCGTAAGGGCAGCAAGTGCGACGGACTCGGTCACGGTGGATGCACTGTCTCCGACAGAGAAACCAAGGTATAAAACCTCTGGCCCGTTGCAGCGCTGGCCACGTTGCGAAAAGCACGATTATACCGGAGGAGCAGGGGATGAAACCGGGAGCATACCTTAGTTGTCCGCTCGTAAAGCAACCCCGTATGCCCGAGGAGTGCGTGCCGGGTCTGTCTATCTCTCTCTATACCCCTTTCGCCGCTACTCTTACTATTTCTGTATTTCCGCCTCGACCCTTCTCTCTTTCTCTTGCCCACGTCTCTACGGAGTGTTTGTTAAACCGGAGGAATATGCATGAGAGGGCCAGCCGGCACGGAGTTATGCTCCGCTGATCTTAACGATGCCCACGACCTTAAATATGTATATAAGTCCAGCTTAGCAAGGTAATCGAATGGCTCGGAGAAGAATGATCTCGATTAAAGATGGGCATCAATTTTAAGAAATATATATGGTATACATAAGCGAAGATCTTCCGATGGAAAAATTTTAAGGTCGCAACTATCGTATCACGATTAGTATATCGTATAATCGTGTACATAGCACAATCCTCGTGGTGAGTGGAGAAAGAAAGCACGCGACATATTCTCGTAAGCATGCATCATGCGTTTAGACGTGCACGCATATACATACGTAGGACATATGGTGGTTGGCACGGTGCTTGGCCCCCATGCAAAGACTTTACAGAGACTTCTAGGGCAGGGTTCAGCCCTTGGCTCACCTCCCCCCGTTGGTCCATCCCCCACTCTGAGAGTCCTCATGAGTTTTCAATGAGATTAGCGGCCCATCTGTGCGGAGACCGACCCCATCGTCATCATCGAGCACGAACAAAGCTAGTCAACCTGCTCACTGCCCGTACACTCTCCGTGGGGGTCTCTTCTGCTTCATGGTGTACGCACCATGCGTGCACTTGCCGCACAAACTCATCCGTGGCCCTCGTCTCCGGTTGCGCCATGGTTAGAGAAAATACCATGTTTTTAGCCGCCCTCATCATATGGTTGCATTTAAAATCACCGACGACCGCAATGCTTATGGGAATCGATGGAAACCATGGACCACCCGAATTATCTTTATTCTCAGCCTCTCTTAGCATTCAACGCGCTTTTCTGCATCGTCCTCCGTAAGATATTTGAGAAAGGTATTTTTCTTTCTTACGGTTCCTTGAATCCTATGTATTGTATGTATGTATTTGAAATATTTATAAAGCGTTTGCATAGTTTTCACGATAATCTAATTTTCTTCGTATGAAGCTAATACATGAGTCGTAAACTTTTTACGTAGCTAAACCCTCGTAGTTAATTATAAAAATCTTTGAAAAACACTGTGGAAAGCCACAAAATCTGACCGATTAAAGAGCGAAACGGTATCGATCCCTCATGATGGGGTACGGTACTTTGGCTCCGGGGGCTACGTATTTGGGTCCATGGTGGCCCATATGGAGCCTGCCGAGCGCATATGTTGCGACAACGCCGCTAACGACCTGCCTTCGGCCTCTGTAATGCTAAACTGTGGTTCGATTCTCACCCCATGAAACTAAATAACCATTCGATTGTCATTGGTAAATAGGTAATCAGGACCGTCAGTATCATCACGGATCTACGAGCCGCAACTACTTGTCTTCTTATCCTCTTCCCATTCAAAAAATATAAGAGCCCAGAATCTAAATGTTATGATTATAACAATTAGAATTCCGTTTTTTATCATTATCATCACTATGCGCATCTTCTTATGAAAAACGACACAGCAAAGTATCTTACTGTTTCTCTGAAACTGAGATTCCAATGGCAAAAGTGAAACGTCCACGATTTTTTGATCAAAGATCAGCAAAAAGCGATCACGGGGGTGCGTTAAATGCTTTGGCCAAGCGAAATCCCGCGGCAGTTCCGCCCTCCTTACTCTTTTCGTCAACCTGCAAGACTAAACGAGTTACGTATTACGACGGGGGGTTGCCGAGGGGTGAGCCGGTACTCAATACCAGGTTGTATGTTCTGGCCGTGCCATCTGGCACGCTATTATACGAGTATTTTAATTTAATTAACTCGCCGCATCGATCGATATTATCGGCGCTTTCCCGGGATTAAGCTTGTACGTGGACCACCGGCGAATTCGAATCTGCCGTTTAATTAGGATTTCGCCCAGCAACGCGAGCAACAGATTTTATGGAAACGAACCGCGCCGCATTCGTGAACGCAGATCGATCGCATCACTTGTTTTTTCGTACATTCGCTTTTATTAAACGTTGCCCGATTTTCTATCTTGACAATCATAAAAAACAAGTAGAGTTGAAATCTAAAATCTACCTAGAAAATGGCTCCTCTTTAATTTCAACAGGATGAATTAAGACGTTGAATTTGCATTTATAAAGGTTTCGTTAACGACATATTTTTCCAATCTTGGCCAAGGCAACGGAGCTTTGGATGTTTCTCACTGGTAATGACGTCAAGGCGCTATCTAGTGCTCGAACAGAGTCGAACAGGGTTGTCTGGCCCCGATGAAACACTCTCGGTGTATTCCTGTATTTACAACATATTTGCGGCAGCGCGAACACAGCTCTTTGTCATAGCCGAGTGATTTTCGGGTCGGCATTGGTCCCATCGAAGAGAGCTAGTGCGCCATTGTACTTTCAGGGGGTCATTGTGATCGACTGTACCCTCATCCATACTGCACAGTGCACTTCCCCTGCTCGTGCATCTGTCCTCAATCAACGGCCTACGAAAATGGGATATATGCGACCTCGTCGCGGCGAAACTATTGACCGTCGGCATCTCTCAGATAATCAGATTATATCGAGAAGAAATTTTACTCGAATATCAAACAAAAGCCAAAGAATAAAGTAAAAGCGTCCGTTCTACGACTTACGTAGATATCCCAAAAAGCAAATAATGGTAGAAGAATGGAACAAGAAACTAGCTTTGCATAGCAGAGATGACTGGAATCCCAACCAGAAATATCATTATCTTGTCACGATTTCTTCTTCTGGTAAGAAAAGAAGATGGAGTTCGGTAGATTCAAAAGTGACGAGAATCACGGGTGACATAGCTCCTGGTTCTCGGGGACAAAAACAACCCCGTCGGTCAACGATGGAAGACTGGCGACGGAGCGAAGGGGTGCTCGCGAAAGAATGGGACGCACTTAACTCGGTGCTGTTTAAACAGTTGTTTGATCGGCATTATACATTAGCATGTGGCTGGTGCCAATACTTATTGGCGATATAGTGTCGAAAGAAGCGCGTTAGGATGCAGGCATATAATACGGAGGAACTTATCAAAGGACCTGTCTCTAAATTTCCATGAGAAATCCTGCGTCTGTCGCTTGGTCGTAATCCGTGCTGCCATTAAACGTAGCTTCTATCCAAAAAGGAAGGAGGAGCAAGACAAAAAACGCAAAAGGAGAAATGTGTCTGGCTTGCGGCCATCGACGTTGCTCTACTCGGCCAACACGAAGAAGAATCTTTCCACATTTCAAAAGCTGAACGTGCCTCGCGAGAAGCGAAGAAACACCTCTTAAGAACACTGAAACGGGGATCTATTCGCGTGCGATCCCTTTTGTCGTGTTAGCAAAGCCGCGTGTCCGCGACAGTACTGGCGAGAGAGAAAGAGAGAGGGAAACCTAGGTATATTATTCCGGATATTAAATCGCTTTTAAATCGGCTTAGCGTTAACTAGTGGCACTTTAAGCTGCCCGGTGAAATGATTATCAGGGCTTCCCACTCCGTCGACCCGGCTAGCTGTTATCGCCCGTTGATTAATTGTTATGCAATATGACGTCACACACGCCCGCCTACCCGGATTAGAATCCCGCGGTGGAGCGTCACGGCGACTGCCACGATCTCTCCCTCTTCCCACTGTCCTAGCTTTCTCTCTCTCTCTCTCTCTCTCTTTCTCTCTCTCTCTCTCTCTCTCTCTCTTTCTCTCTCTCTCTCTCACTCTAAACCCTTTGACCGTCTTCGTCCTTCTTCGTTAGGTCGACTCTCTCGTGCAACGGCGCGACGCTTGCATAGAAGCGGAGGGAGCGATGCGAAGTTTCCGGCTAATCCTACGAATTTGAGCCAACCGAA
Source organism: Bombus fervidus (assembly GCF_041682495.2). Lineage (NCBI taxonomy): Eukaryota > Metazoa > Arthropoda > Insecta > Hymenoptera > Apidae > Bombus > Bombus fervidus. Next base: position 12,935,180 of record NC_091520.1, on the reverse strand, counting down.
CATAGGACGCTGATGAATATTGATACAGAAGCGGCGGACCTGACACCCACCCGGATACTCTTCTTCCGTCTCCTCCGCGCTGAGAAACGCAAGGTGTCGCGAGAGTGCATCGTCTATGCGTCGTCAAAGATACGCGGTACTACCGATGCAACGCTTGCTCCGTTCTCTGAGATTCCTCCGATACGTCGATAGAACGTGAAAAGCTATTTACTTTGTTCTAAGGAACAAAGCGACACGTATTCGAAGAACGAAACCTGGTTTCTTCCTTATATTAAAACAAGGAATACGATCATGACTCGCCTCGTCTAATATCTACAAGTTCGAGCGAAGACTGGTAACCTTACCCATTATTCCCCTAAATAAAAGAAACCATAAATCGCGAGTGTACGAGGCCGTGGAAGAACCACGGTGAGGCTCTATTATATCTTTCGCCATGAACGGTGCCCTCCTTCGTCGGCCATTATGCCGCGGAGATAGTAAGGAAGGAGCCACCCCTTTATCTCGGCAGACTCCGCGGTGAGAGTAATGCCCGGAAATCAAGGGTTAATTCCTCGGCGTCGTAAAGCATTTTATCTGGCTCGACTCTCCTGACTGCTGCTAGAAATATTCAAATATGGCGATACACCGCCGAACAGAAACTCGCTACTCGATTACCTCGAAGATTCGCGAGTTGGATCCGACGGTAAGAGAAGAAAGAGAAGACAGGAAAAATATGGAATAGTTTGGATGCGGTTGCCTGTGGGAACGGACCACACGGAATGCAAGAGAATTATTATGCTTCCTGCGTGGCGCTGCAAATGGCGAACACACCACACTGGGATCCCGAGAACTTCCAACACCTGATCCCTACTAAAGATCGTATCTAGAAAATTGGATTCGGTGTCAGGGTGACCGCTGAAACGTATAAGCAGCTCGTAAAATACTTTTTAGCGCACCACCGCCTTCGCATCGGAGGGATTAAGCTTTGTGGACAGATAAGAATCCCGAATCTGGATCGACGCCTGCTCGTCGAACACTTGCACTCCCTTCGAGGGAATATTAACGATTAACCATGATCCCTGACTCTGTGCACGCGGATGTTCCATCAGAAATAATCTCTCTCGGTCGCGAAAGACAAAGTAGAATCGGACAGAAATCCGTTTCTTATTGTTAGCTTCGTCGAAAGAAAAATATCTTTTCAAAGGAAATGTCCCTTTATGACGAGCAACGAGCGAAATATCGTCTCGAAACTCATTCTTCCAGCGGCAATAGGAGTCAATTTGGGTCAGAGAATCGCCTTATTGAGAAACGGGCCACAGGGACCTTCAACGTCTCAGATGGAAAGCAAAATCGAGTTACGTCGACGCCATCGCCGTTGCAATAAGTGACGGAGAAAAGGTGCCGAGACGATATATGGAACGGCTATTACGGACCCTGTTCGAACCGGTGTTCTTTATTGAACACTTTGTATCGTCGATCAGACTCGTTTGAAACCTTGTTCTTATATTTTCATCTTAACATAGTTCCATTCTAGTCTATAGACCAATTTTGTAATAATTCGTTTCTTTATATTTTAGATTTACTTTAATTCCGTATATAAAAAGTCTATATGACAGATTCTTTCGACGATTTCACGGTAAGAAATGTATTTATTCGCCGTGGAATTCGAAGACGTACGAGGGCGAGAAGTGAAATTGAGAACCCGGACGAGCACGTTGCCCGATAAAATGCTGTCGGGACAGCAGGGTCTCCCGATGACATAAAAAAGTGCCCCGGGGATGGCGACTGGGAAAAGGGAGAGGCTCGGTATAAGGCACGGAGACGTTTATTCGCTCGGACAGGAGCCGAGTGACCGAGTCAAGTCGAACGTACAGCTTGGTCACACTCGGTTTGATCTAATAAAAAAGCAAGACTTCTCTATCCTTCTGCAATTTCACCGACCGAATGTGTACTTCACATCTAGCTACCCCGATAGTCGTCCATCTCGTTCTATCTTCAACGAAATTTCCCTGTTTTCGCGTTGTATCGTGTGCTCTCGCAACCGTGTTTCCAACTTCTTTTCCGTGAAAATTGAAGAGTTCTGTGCAAATGACGACGTACACGTCGAAGAGAGCGTGCAACAAGCACGCCAATCTCTTCCATCGTGAAATCAGTAAAGACTGCAAGAGCGAAAGAAACATCGTCGCAGCCGTCGATTTTTTCCTGCTGCTCGTCAGGGTGCTGTCCGATATAATCCGCAGTTGATCAGATTAAACGGTGCGCAGAGGGCGAGTCGCGAGGGTGTGGCGGCTCGGTAGAAACCAGCAGAGCAGCGTCGTCGACAACGGCAACCATTACCGTCGGAATCGCGGCGCGAGCACCGTGTCGCCGGATGAAAGAGGCTCAAACTCATCGTGCCGTAAAATAACATTGTCCCGGTGCAGAGAGACAGAGCGAAAGAGGGAGAGGGCAAACTGAGAGGATAGTAGCCGGGCAGCAGGAAAAAGGTCGGGCGAGGCGAAAACTCGAGAGGTTTCTTTATTTTCTCCGACGAACTCCGACGTACTTACGTTAAGTACCACGGGAGTACGGTGTTTCGCCATTGCGAAACACCGAAAAGACCGCCATTGGCGCGACTGATCGGGGACAGAACTTTCTCACCCCCTCGTTCTTCCCTCCTTCCCGTGAAATTTACTCGCTGGAAATTTTCCATGGAACAGAATAGATCGTGGAAAAATATTACAAAGGGACGAACGAAGCGCCACTTTCGCTGCAGATTTTCTGTCCAAAGTTCATAGAGAAATAGCAGAGTGGTAGTTAAATATCGATCAGAGAAAACGGAAAACTCGACTGCTGAAATATATGGGCTGGGTTAAGAGATCGCCGTTCTTTCATCGTGCGGTGCAACAACGGAAACGGCGATTCAAGAAAATCTCGTAGTCTACGCTACTGTGACGAAGGGGGTGCCTGGCGTAGTGGAGCGAAACGCGGTGGGCGGCGGTTGGGGTGAAACAGGGTGTCGGGGGTGGAGATTACGGCAGGACAAGCAATATTAAGCGGCCAGGAACAAAAAGACGATCCAGCACGCCGGATTACCCGCGATGCACCGCGTTGTCCCGTGAAATTGATACGCGAGTTGCTTTTTAACGGGGAACACTGGCCCGGGGGCGGACCGGATCTCTAAGCGTGCTACCGTGGAAATATTCGACGCGATTTAGATAACGCGCAGCCGCTACAAAAGGAACGATTTGCACCGGGGGTTGGCCACCACCGCGAGAAGAGGGAAACAAACGAGGAAAGACTGAAAATAATTAGATCGTCGATCACCCGAGATGTTCTTTCGTTGGGACTTGTTTTTACGCGTGCTTTCTCACGTTCAGACCGCGAATTTTCGGAATTATTTCGTTGGTAAATGGATATCACGAGATAGGGCGTGAACGAACGGAACTCTGCTGTGTTATTAAATCGTAAATATGGAGTTCGATCGAAAGGCAACATCGCAATTTTTACTTTACGACAGCTATCGTTTCGCAGCAGGTAATTAAACATATAAAACCGTGCCGTTCTCGCGATGAGAAAGGAATCGACAATAAAACGCGCAACGTTTCCCGCGTTTATCTATCACGCGAGTGTTTCCTAGTCGACGCACGTACCTTGGTTTATCTAAATATTGCTATAGAAGAAAAAAAGAGCAAATTTTGTGGCGAGCGTGCTTGTATCGGCCGCGTGGGAAACATTACTCTCGACCAAGCACGATCCTTATCGCTGCGAACCGATTGTACGAGCAAAATTTTTATTTCTCCGCCGCGTATCTACGACATTGTTTCGCTTATGCTAAAAAAAAGTTGATTAATCAACCGAGCAGACGATATTCTAAACGATCGTTGAAAAATTTCATCGTCAACCCGAACACTTATGTGATCGCATGTTACGAATCGAACGAAACGCTGTGTTAAGATTGAAGTGATCGTCATCAAAAACGCTTACACTATAGTCACAGAGTGGCCCTATGGGAATATTATTTCTGACCATAATGAGGCTCACCCTTCTCGAGCCCTTCGCCCCTCGTGAAACGTAACCGGATTTGCAACATGCGGGCCACGATCTCTACTCCGGTTTCTTGAATCCGGCTAATTCCACGATTACAGATTAACCCACAAAGACTATAGGAAATCCACGAAGGAAGCTTTTATGACACTCCGCTATTGGATTGTCCTCGAGAAACCTGATTTTATGATAACATGAAGAATAGAACAATTCAACGATTCTTGATGCTTAAATTGCACAGGTGCATGAAAGAGAAAACGAAGAGGCGAGGGGCTTCGTTGAGCAGCACGTGCGAGGGGAAAAGAACGTTATTTTGATCGAGAGACGCATATATTATCATATCCGAACGAATAGCACGGGAATATTGTAATTTGCATCGGAGACGGTGGAAAGAACTAAGTCCTGGATGGGGGCAGACGGCGGAGGAGAGGCGAGCAAAGCATTGGAATCGGTGAAGTATGCAAATAAGGTGCCTCGGTGCGTTCCGAATCTTTAGATCTGGACGAATAAGTCGGAAGTGGCGAGGCAGCCCCCTCCGCTTGTCCATATCGCGACCAGCAAGAGCCAGAAGATCATCCAGTTCCGAAAATACGGATAATCCGAACGTCGTGGCTCTCACGCTGATGCAAATGCCCGCGTACCCGTCACGAAGCTGCTGTTCGCCACTTTGTACTGGCTCTGATCATTTTGGCATTATTTTCTCTACGGATATTCAGCCAAGATTGCGCTGAGACCTTGTAAAAAAGTGATGCGAGTTAACTGCTTTTGAATTTTTTTCCAAAGTTTCTATAGGAGGATCAATTTGTTCGAAACGTAAGGAAATGAGAAAACGATAAATCGATCGCAGAAAACGAAAAGACCGACAGGGAAACCACGCAGAACCCATTATCGACTATCCTCGAGGCTCGTTTCCTCGTATGATCGCGGTTATCAGTCGTGGTTCACGAGAGAAGAGGTCGGATCGAAGGATTTATGCTCGCGTTTGCTGTCGTAACGATTCGAATACGTGTTACACGTCGTGTGAGGCGTCACGGTGGGCCGCGCATCGCGCATCGTATCGAAGAAAAATCGGCAAATCCAATAAAGGGTGAATAATGCTGCGGCGGTGTCGATGCGCGAGTCCACGGGTTCCTTGAAGCGAAAACAATACTAGAAAACGTGGATAGAGGGGCGAACGAAATGAAACACGTAGGAACAACAAGAAAATCATCTACTGTAATAAAAAAAAAACGTAAGTAACTAAATTTGACATTGAATTTAATAAAATTTCATTAAGACGACGAAGAAAACGCTTGCGACAGTGTCCATTTGATATATACAAAAGTACAGTTGACAAAATAGCCATAATTGAATGATTAATCGTCGACTCCGATCGAAATTTCACGTGCGTATAAGGAACGAAACGAAGCAAGCGACAAAGCGGAAAACGACGAGACACACGGACAAGAAAACAGAGAACGGGGAAGAAGGAAGAGCGAGTGCGAGTCGGCAGAGCACACCCTCGCGGAGGGTCGTCCGGAAAACGCGAAATTTGTAATCGAGAGAAACACCGGCCGTGAATATATGGCCGCCTTCCGCAGCGGCGACGGGTTTTACTAATAACCGATACCCCAAGCGAACCGTGGAATATTATAATTGATTTATTGCGGGAACGAAGCGTAGTCGGATTTATCAGCGCCTCGGCTGAATTTCTGCTCTTCGTGCTCGGTCCGTGCCGCGGACGCGATCGAACGGAACGACGGCCAACGATGGACCGCATCCGGTTCGCTCACGCTGTTGGCTGCATTCATTTCGCGTGTCGTTTCGATACGTCAACAAGCGTTCACGCTCTCGCGTTTATTCGCGTTCGATCACCAGATAATCAGAGGTAACTCGCGACGAATCTCGAATCGCGAGAATTTGAACGGTGCTTAGGCCTCCGAGAATGGGAAAGTTCGGGAACATTTATTCCCTGTAATCGATAGTCGAAGTCAACCATGAAATATTATAATTGATTTATAGCGGCAACAACCGTCGGATTTATCAGCCGCTCCGTTCTGCACGGTTCCACTCCGCTCTGTGCCGTGGACGCGATCGAACGGAACGACGGCCGACGATAGACCGCGTCCGGTGAATGAGTGGCCAGTGCATTCGTTCGACGCCCGTGTGTTTGCTTATGCAATTAACCATTGTGAATCGTGGCCGCCGACCGAGCGGTGAACACGCGGAAAATTCGATTGGATCGCGTCCGATTTTAAGAACAAACGGCGACCACGAATCGACATGTATTCGCTAGTGAAACGTTTAAACGTGTGGCAACTTCTCCCCTTTTCCTCGAACGTTTATTGTATTTCTTAGAAGCCGAGCAGTTCAACCCTTCTAGCGGAAATCTGCGATTTCGACCTCTTGGGCCGAGCATTTCCGCGTCAGAGAAAGAGAGAAGAAAACTCGACTCGATCGACGACGAAGGGGAATTATTCTTTCGACCGTACGATCGCCATCCAACGGCAGCGTGCTCGTTCCAGGCAAGGGTTGATAATAAATTCAAATTTAGGGGTGCGCGCAATCTGTGATTCAGCACCATTAAGCACAGGATCCAGCGAAGGACGGGTCGCGTACTTTCTCCTAACTTGGCACGTCCACGAGTGGTCGCCTCTTTAAACCTGCTAAGAGGTAAAAGAGATCAGTTTGACGGCAGAAGAGCACCGCCATATCAATTCCTTATCGTTTCACGATTTTACGAGGTTAAAGAGCTAGACGGATATTCCGACCGAATGAAAACCCCTGCTTGTCCCACCTTTTCCAACTTGCTGGACAAAATCCGGAATTTTATGGATTCTTTCTCTACATTATGTTTCGACACTACGTTGTTGCTCAAACAGCCGGAGAATTACTCTCGCGTTGATCTGTCCACCGATTAAGGCAAAGTATTGCAAAGTTTTTAATATGTGGCTACATAACGAGTGAGATCTATAGCTTTTTTATAGTTTTCCTAGCCAAGACGTATGCACAAAAATCCCACGCATCCCGAATCGAGTTACAAGACAGAAGTATCGCGATCGTAAAGCAGGCGAAATAAAATCTACCTAAGTACCTTAGAAACAGAATGCCGAACGAGCGCGCTTTATGGGTAATCGAACCAAGTTTTTAACTATCTACATGCTCCTCCTTTCCGGGACATAAAATCCCAGGAAATATCTACGTGTACCCACCAGAGGAATATTCGCGTCTAATATGCGCTCTCTGTACACCCATTGCTATTCGTTCTTCTCTGCGTTTCTCTTTTTCTTTTTTTTTTTTTTTTTTTTTTTTCAATGGAATTCGAGAGCCTCGCCATTGTGAATTGGAACCGATTAATGAGTGGACTCGAAAGATACGATGATTTATCGTTGGTGTTTCTTCTTATTTGCGTGTCCCGAATCGATTCTCGTGCACTCAGGCTTGTTTGTTAACAAGGAAACGAGGATCGATCGTCGGCGATAATGAATGTAGAATCGGGACGAGAAAAAGAAGGTTTCTAGGAGGTCTTGATTTATATCGGCTCGATATTTTCCGCAGCTCTCAGTGTTTCTTAATTCGAGGTTTCGCCGCGTGCCCGCCGCGGAGGTAATTCGATTTCCTGGTGAATCGGTCGGAAGTAAATCAGAGTACAGTCCCCGGCGAAACTCAATCCGGGATATTGTCATAATTTCCCCAAGATACATAGATGTCTCCGCGTCGTTTCGATAGAAAACGTTTCTTAATCTCGAGACTTCACCGCGATAGAAATTATCTTCCCCCTATCCTTCATTTTCTATCAGGAATATTTTGAGAAATTATTCGTTCCGAATCCAACGTTTGTATTCGTATTTCACTTGGTTTAGAGCCAATTTGAGAGCCAAACTTTTCGAAAGAGGATTCATCCTTGTATAGATCGTAGCATTTTTGCGGATCGTGGTGTTCGTCCAATCGGCTTCCGCGGCCGCATGTGCTCGAGGATGTCGAGCGGAAAGGACGGCCGAAACCTTCGGCACGACAGCTCGAAATACGGCTTGTAAGTTTTTACACCGCCGCCTGGCCTGCCATATTCCCGAAAAGGAGCAGAATCGAGCCACGGGATATCGATACCACGAGGGTACTCGTGCTAAGCTGCCTCGAGCTGTGGCCTGCTGATAACAAAAAGGTCGAACCAAGTATTCCGTTTAAACGGAACGGACGTTCCTTCGCGAAAAGAATTCCATTACAATACAGAAGAATCTTTGAGCTTGCTAATCTTTGTAATCGTTCCATCGTGAACAACGATATTCTCGAACAATTTCACTTTTAAATGTCTGGGTGGCTCGCTGCCGACTTAATTCGAATTCCTCGTGTCTCCAGATTCCATGACCGGTTAACGATCCGTCAGAAGAAAGAACGCTTGGCAACGTACGCTCCTCTTTTGCCAGTCGTTAGTATTCCGGTGCGAGGTGATCGTCGGGAAGCGATTTGACCAAGTTTAACGGATCCACACGGGTCAGCCTTGTCCAGAGGGCCCCTCGTGCGAGAGAACTGTTGCCGGTCTCCGTGCTTTAGCCCGATGTGCTCCTTCGCAAATCCGTCTGGCCGTCGTGGCAGCCACGAGCAGAATACCAATTCCCAATTTGTCCAGGCATATCGACTGGGTACTCAAGGGCGTGACACAAATGCCAGATGCAATCAACGGCCTCCGAACGCCGACACTGAGAGTGCAGTATTTCTCTTAATCCGCGTCATCGACAGCCGCTGAGCATCGCTAAGAAATTCTGTATCTCCTTCCGAAATGGAACTTTAACGAAGATATGGTTGCTCGATAGATTATAGAGAAAATCAGGAAATAGTTTAGATTAAAATATAAATTCACGTTTTAAATTATTCTTGATTCTGTTGATCTCTAAACAGAGATATTTTATTCGTAGCACGAACTGTAACCAAAGCAAAAGAAAATAAAGGAAAAGAAGGACAGTGACCTAAGATCGACACGAACTAGAGCCAAAATCCAGTTGGTTTTCTTCGGCGCTCCCGTCGCCTCAATATTGTCGCTATCTCTTGTATACAGTTGCCGCCATATTCCACGGGAAGCCGCCATATTACCAGAAACTTCCACCCCCTTTTATGTGGCTTGCCGCGGACCGTCTCCGCGAAAACTACCCCCATAAAAGTTGACGACTTAAATCGCGGGGCGTATGGCCTCGGCTGAGACAACCGCGCCACGGAAACGTCGAACACCCTTACGATTCTGCGAAACGCCTCGAAATATTTCGTCGTATACCACCGACAGTTCCAACATTTCCGGTTCATTCTCTCATAGTGAAACGGAATAGAGAATTCTACTCTACGAACATCTCTTGTTTTTAAAAGCAATCGATACGTTTTAAGTGAAATAAAGTTGGAATATTCCCTTTGTTATTCAAACTCGTAGAATCGAGAAGAAGACTCGTTCGACCAGCTCCCATGGAAATTATTATGAAAGCCATTCGATTATGCTTCCTCAGAGAATTATCATCGCCGCTCGTAAATTCCCCTGGCGCGCAAAAGCAATCTGCGTGTTCGTTCCAAATAGCGGAGGCGGCGTTCGTTGCCGAATAGGCTGATAATCCCGGAGATACCGAACGATAAAAAGGAAAAGAGAAGAAGAGGAAAAGAAATCTTCAAGTGGCCCCGTAATGAAGGAGACCAAGATAAATATGGAAAGGAGGGCTTAAAGCAAATGGCGACCGGCTACACGATCCAGCCTCAATATGCTTGAAAGTGTCCCGCTGACGTGGCGTTTCGGAATTGAATGACCCAGGGATTAGTCCGATGTCATTGCGTTGACGATACGGAGTTCGGGATAAATTAAAATCAAGATTGGAAAACTTATATTGAGAAAAGAGAATAAACAACGTACAAACGTTTTATTAACGATACACTTTAATTAGCGTCTCTTTATCAGAGCCAAAATTGGCTGTTGGTCCAGCCAATTTTCTACCTAACAATCCGAATTTTCATATCACTCAATGACGTTACTCTACTAATTTATTTTTTAAGTTAATTCTTACAAATTTTCTGTCCGATTCATTTTTAAAAGCGAGGACACAATCTTGCAAGTTAAGTTTTAAGAAGCACGGAACAATTCGGCACAAAAGTAGGCATAGACAAACGGGACCACTGCGAGTATTCCGCTTTGCGGCTAATATGACCGATGTATGTATGAGGGCAAGCCACGTATAGGGCAGGGGTGCATAAATATATGCGTATGCGTCACCGCGCACATAAGTGCCGATGAGGGGATTTGTAAATGATCTTAACGTTTCGTGTCAATCACTTAAGTATGACGTTTCGAAGTTCGTAACCTCACTGGCTATCGAAAAATCGTCGCGCTGGACAATGTTTCGAATCGTTCGAACGTTCTTTACTAACCAAAATCTCGTTCTCTAAGGAGGAGCGCGGAATTGTCAGTGAAATACAACCGAAACGTCTTCTTGCGATTTTCGCGAGGAAATGCGAAGGAAGTCGGCTTAGAATCCTTTGCCCGCGAAGCAGGTCGTGACATCCGGTTGGAATCCAGCAAAAAAATATATTCCGCCGACTGATATACCGTGGTGCAGAAGCGAAGTTCTCTTAAGACGTCGGAAACCGCGTAAAAAGAATATTTGGTGGCGGCAGCGCGAAGGGGCGAAATTACGTCAAAAAGTCCGGAGAATTTATCGGAGCACTTTTTAAACTCCGCCTTCGCGCGATTAGCATATTATTTCTATGGAAGCTCGGCCGGAGGGAAAGAGAGAGAGCGGGTAAGGTTCCTCCGTCGGGTTTAACGCGGCCAGGAGCATATCAAATATGTTGATAAATGATCCCTTTGAGCGATGAATAGGCGGCGTCGGGCTTTACGTATCCTTTTTCGTTCGTGCACCAAGCATTTGAATGTCAGAAGGAATGCTTTCAGTGGCTGCTCGTCCCCCGTCTCAGCCATTGGGAAAAATCACAAGCGTCTGCGTTCTCCGCGTCGGAATATTCCACCGGAATCGAAAATATCTTGAGGAACTCGTCGACGACGGATTCGTTAGAGTCGATCGAATGTCGAATTCAACGGCTTTTCCTTTGGGTATTACATTGTTCGACAGACGCGGGAAGAGAATGCTTATGAACGTTTGAATTTTCTCGCGTGAATGTGTGAATGAACTTTATATGATCGTAGAAAAGTTGTAAGTGGAGCAAGTGGTAAATGCTGCACGCGACACTGGCAAATATAAAGATTAACGTAGTCAAACTTTCGGATATTTTACCAGGGGAACATTCGTCATTCTACAGAGAGGGTGAACGACGAATTTGCAAGCCTGATGGAATTGACACTTGACTTTGATCTCGAAATCAGTACAGTTCGCGGTTACGGTCACCGATATAAAACAGTCGCATTTCCGTTTCGCCAATCAGTTCTGACCGACCGCACTTTTCCCAATCTCCATATCATTTCACCGCAGGCGGAGAAAAGAAAACGAGAGAACACCTTCGACGATTTTCTCGCTAAATAATTACGGTGCCAGTGTAGCTGGAAAATTGATCGCGGGAATGAAAAAAAGCCGACGGTTCGAAAATTGGAAAAATACGGTAGCGGCGGGAAATCGCGAAAACCCGATGATATTTTACAGCATCCGCGTTACACAGCGCCATAGAGAAAATTGAAATATTTCGCTGACCGGCGATGTTTAACAAATTTTATCGTTCGATTGTATTTTACGGACGGCGAACAATAACGTTCTGACAATTAGCATTATAAAGGGAAGAACACACGTCGGAAAGCATAACGAGAACGGAATAAATTTTCGCCAACGTAAAATTAATTGTTAACACTCCCTGTTCGACGAGTGTATTGGTGACGACAGCAGACAACGCGAAATTGTCCTCTAATAATGAATTTCTGTGTTATTAACCGGGGGTACGAATCGTCGATTTTATCGTCCGAGACCTCCGAAATGCAGAACTGTTCTGAAGGGATAAGTTATCGGCTACCAATAGATCATGAAGAATTGTGCGATCGTATGGAATCGCAACATTATCATAATAATTCCGGCATAATTTTATCGTTTGCAGTCCAAACGTATAACCATTACGCGAGATTTAAGACCGATAATAAAAATGATTGCATATATTACTTTCCAACTGTTTAATAAAAAAAATCATCATATTGTCTTTCATCGTTATTTAGAAAACAATCGATATTTTAAGAAATACTCTGAAAACAATTAAGTGATACATGCAATCAATCATTGATTAAGGGCAAAGTAGACATTAAATAGAACTTTGCTCCTCGGGTTCTGAAATACCGACGTGGAAAAAATCAGAGTGTTTCTTACGCCCTCTGCGTTTTGTTACGACAAGTATAGTAAGTAGTAGCGTACCAGTGCTTACATATGGAATGCCATCTAATATGCATGTACAATGTATATATATAATTTATTGTGTATTTATTAATTTATAGCACTATGTTTATATATATATATATACTTTTGACATAAGATAAATCTATAACAAAGTTATTTACATATTAGATTAACACATTAAAAACGTTTCGGTTGGAAAGAGAATACAACAGAGAGAAACAGAATAAATGTGAAAATTTAAAACCTTTATTTATCTTTAATAATAAAACTTGAATTTTATTTCTAGTTCAGAGATTTGTAATTTGTAAATTGAAATTCAAAAATCTAAAAATGAACAGTTGCATTTAAAAATTTAATCAAACGTGACCATGATATATATATAATGACAAACATAGATATATAGGGTGTATATAAAAGTTGGAAACAAACTTTTGGAACCTATGGCAGTACTCATTAAAAAAAGCAAAAAGATCTTTAAAAACGTGGACTTAAAGACAACTTTAAAACATTCAAAGAAGCTGACATTTTCAGACGGCCTTCGATAAAATTCTTTTTTTATAGCAATAAAATCGATATCCTGCTTAGTTTTAAAAGTAGTTTTACTCAACTTTATACTATTTTACATATGTGGAAAATAAACGCTCGAAATTCTAACAAATATCTTAAACCTTTATAATAAAAAAAACTGTAATTCCTGTAGGATAAAATGGAAAAGTGGAACTGAATTACGCTTTTGAGCTAAAAATATTTTTAACTGATATTTTTAGAGTGCGTATTTCCGCTTTACATCTTCGTAGTTTATCAAATCATTATCACGAGTCAGAAAATAACGGATATTATGATACTTTACGGTCTTCAGTCTCTTCCTGTCCTATCTATGTCGCTTGCTTGATGGTTACTGAAGTTAGAAATAAATTGAACGCGTGTTAGTATATCTATTTTTGAACGCTCACCCTAGAACAAAATCATGACCGCACATACTGATCGTGGCTAAGGTAGACCTGACGTTCTTTTTCTTCATCTCTTTTCACGGCACGACGTACCAAGCACTGATATTCCAACACACGCGTGTACTACTGACACCCTGAACGAAAGTGAAGTTTTGTCTCATTATCAAAAACGTGAACTCAAAGAGCAAATCGAGAATTCTCCCAATTACAATTTGTTACAATGACCAATCAATTTTAAAAGATTTCTTAATAAGTAAGTAAAATTACTTAGATAATATACAGCATAAACTCAAAATTGGAAACTTATATTTCTTCTTCATATAATACATAAAACCTTTGTTCAATATATATTGAATTTTTTGCATGAACATCTTGTTAGTACTCATTCAGATCTCCTATTATTATATTTTTCTTATCCTTCACTGCAAATTTCATAAAACAATCTTTTTACATCTTGTTATTTTCATAATTTAAAAGTGAATTCACATTAATTATAAACATAATATTATATATTTCACATGAGCATTTTATACTTAAACGTGTCGCTTTCAGTAGCAATAGGAAAATCTATGAAAAATTGTCAAATTTAAATCTTATCAAAATCGATTTTCGAGAACGATTATACGACATGCGTAACGACAAACAGTCGATAGAAGTCATTATGGTACACTGTGTAGATAACAGTTCACCTGTCAAATTTTTCTTGTTCTGAGGTTATCTCTTCGTATCCTAATTCTTAGAATTTTCCCAAGGCTTACAATGGGTACACGCCAAATGCGTGTAGAAATTCTTCTTTTTATCTTCACGATTCTGGGGTCATTTTCATTCGGAAATGCAGCCTCCGCACATATACACTCTCATCAGCACAACAAACAGAGCAGCAATGAAAGAACAGAGGATGGTGCATTTAGTCCACGAGACATGGACCATTATGCTGGAGGAGAACATCATCAGGAGTTTGATCATGAAGCTATTTTAGGTATTTTTTATATTATATTACATTCATAACTTATTACAGTAAAACCAAAATCTTATCAACAAAATCATGTTTCTGGCTTTTCACTTTTCATAGGAAGCGTAAAGGAGGCAGAAGAATTTGATAAACTTCCAACAAAAGAATCAAAACGACGTTTAGCAATTTTATTGACAAAGATGGATTTGAACAATGACAAATTTATTGAGAGAAACGAACTGAAGGCTTGGATTCTGCGTTCCTTTAGCATGCTTTCTGCTGAGGAATCTCAAGATCGATTAGAGGATGCTGATACAGATGAAGATGGTAAAGTCAGTTGGAATGAAATTCTTCAAGATACATATGGCACTGATCCAGAAGATTTAACAGTGGATGACAAACTTATCACTGATGACAAGCAAACCTTTCAAGCTGCCGATATAAACAAAGATGGTTATCTTGATACAGAAGAATTTAAAGCTTATACACATCCCGAAGAAACACCAAGAATGTTTCCACTTCTATTAAAGCAAGCTCTGGATGACAAAGATACAAATAAAGATGGGTCTATTAGCTTCCAAGAATTTATTGGAAATAGAGCTAAAGCTGAAGATAAAGAGTGGTTGTTAATAGAAAAAGATAAATTCGATTATGAACATGATAAAAATGGAGATGGAAGATTAGATTCTGATGAAATACTTTCTTGGCTTGTGCCTAGTAACGAGTGAGTAAATATTAATATAAAATATTTTTTAATTAATGACAGGAATATATGTGACAATTAAATATTTTAGGGAAATTGCAAGTGATGAAGTCGATCATCTATTCGCCGCATCCGATGACGATCACGATAATAGATTGTCGTTTGATGAAATTTTAGACCACCACGATGCTTTTGTTGGTAGTGAAGCTACAGATTATGGAGATCATTTACAAGACATTGAGCGTTTCACGGATGAACTTTGAAAATCGATTACTAAATGCATTAGCAAAATTTTACTTCCTTTCATAATAGCTGTCAAAAACTTATGGCTGAAAATATTTTTAATAATTCTTAATGCTATGCTTTCAGCTCTTATATGTTTTAGTATTCCTATTTATACTGCATTTAGAATACATCTATATTAACACTGGTACAACATCATTTACAATTGCACGAACTTGTTGCAGATACTCAACAAATAGTTTCACAAACCACAGTCTTCCAATTTTTACAAAAGTTTAGTGCCATATAAAGCATATTATACAAATCTTAGCACTTTAATATTTATGTTATAAAAGTTAGTATTGTTTATAAGAGTTACCAAAATTATACTATCTCATTTTTATTATTTATTATGTATAATAATCACTTATACGTGCATGCATTGATATCATTTTCTTTTCATAAACTTACAAACATAGGTGAAAGTGAGATATAAGAATTTAGAAAAATAGTAATTTAAAGTGTTAGATTTTACTGATTTTAAGAAATTATTCATTCAGTTCCATTCATGAATCATTTTCATCAGAAACTAAGAATATGTAAAATGATTTACGTTGTTGAATATTCATAAATACTCTTTGATGCAGTTTTGTCTACTTTTCATATTATGTGACGAATGATATGTAATGAAATTTTTTAAATAAAAAATACACTACATCTAACATGAGTTTTTCCTTTACATTATTGTAGGAAAGAATTAAATGATATTTCCTGATATTTTTTAAAAGACTATTTTCAAACTAGATCTTTCATGGTGGCGCTGCATTCCTAATTTATAGACTCTATGTATGCCTATAGCAGGAAGAACAACAGTAATTTAAGACTGTGAAAGGAATATATGTATTAACTGAGCTGGTATTAACTACAAAATATATTTTGTATTGATTTCAATACAAGGAATCCGGTAAAATGCCGTACGCGAATCAACCATCAGTTCATATTTCAGATTTAACAGAAGAAAATGTGAAATTTCAAGTAGAAGATACAGAATTAAGGTAAGATAGGTTATATTGAATGATAACTAAATTCCTTTCCGTTTTTTTCTCTTATTTTATTAAACTTTTAATTTTTATAGTGTAGCAAATAGTATGAGACGCGTCTTTATTGCCGAGACACCTACTATGGCCATTGATTGGGTGCAATTAGAAGCCAATTCAACCGTGTTAAGCGATGAATTTTTAGCACATAGGATCGGAATGATACCATTAATAAGTGATGATGTAAATAATTAAAAATCAATACTTCAATATATTTAAGATTTTTTAACGAAAACGGAAAGTTGGTATTAAAATTATTTAGGTTGTTGATAGGATACAATATACAAGGGACTGCCAATGCATGGATTTCTGTCCAGAGTGTAGCGTGGAATTCACACTTGATGTAAAGTGTACAGAAGATCAAACACGACATGTAACCACTGCAGATTTTAAATCCAGTGATCCAAGAGTACTTCCTGTTACATCCAGGCACAGAGAAGATGATGCTAGTGAATATGGAGAAACAGATGGTATATATTTATTTAAATATTATATCCATTACTTTTATAATGCATTATACAACATAAATTGACATACTCTTATCCAGAAATACTGATAGTAAAATTGAGAAAGGGTCAAGAATTAAAGTTAAGAGCATATGCAAAGAAAGGTTTTGGAAAAGAACATGCAAAATGGAATCCCACTGCTGGTGTAAGCTTTGAGTATGATCCAGATAATTCTATGAGACACACGCTATTTCCAAAACCTGATGAATGGCCAAAATCAGAATACAGTGAATTAGAAGAAGATCAATGTAAGCATCACTTTATTATAGACATTGATTCCATACTAAATTCAATCGTAAAATGTTTTAGATGAGGCACCATTTAATTGGGAAGCTAAACCAAACAAATATTATTTCAATGTCGAAAGTAGTGGAGCTCTAAAGCCTGAGAATATTGTCATGATGGGCATTGCAGCATTGAAAAATAAATTGTCTAACTTACAGACACAATTGAGTCATGAAGTTCAAAGCGATGCTTTAAGTATTCATCATTGAATGAAATATATTGTTAATATTTATATATTCTAAGATATTCTCTTTATATTTTTACAAAAATTAAAATTTAAATTGACATGACTTGTATTGCAATATTATTTCTGTATCATTTATTCCCATAATAAAAAAGTAAAATAAAACATTCATAATTTAAAAAAAATTAAATTATTAATTAGACATAATTTATATTTAAAAAATAAAGTTGTCTTTGGTTAGAAAATGGTATTTTTTTGTTTCTATAGTGGCCACGAAAACGCGTCTCCCGCCCAAATCTAGGAACTTTATTATACCGTCGCCTTGCAGATTATTTTACAAATGTCGCTGTGCCAACAAGTCGGTTGAACGTTTTTGTTCCATTCAGTGACAGAGAACTTAAATTTCTGATTGAGCTGTTGTAGGATATTAACACGAGAAACACTCGTGTGAATAATAATCGCACCATGTATATCAAACAGGTATCACAAAAAAGATTTAGAATATCCTCTAAGCTCCTGTCTATTTTTGCGCGGTTACTACAACTTCCTTTTGATAGACGCTCTTCGTTAGAAGTATGGCTACTATCGTTTAGTGTTAACACGCGTAAACATTGGTTTACACACAATGTCTCTATTCCTTTACATTCGGTATGAATATATTACGCGATTACACAGTTAGATTAATACCTTCAGTAAATGTAACCACACATGTAAATTTACCTACGTGCAGTGCCGAACATAAGTATTGGCACACCCTATAAAATGGAATAACTTTTTATAAAATTGGACCAAATGTCTTGGTTTCTTTTGTGAAATTAAAAGGATAATAGATATCAAACTTAGAAGGATTAGTGTATTAAATGATGCATAAAAAATAATTTTTTAAAGATGCAATTGGGCACAATCACGGTGAAAACAGTGAAAATCTCATTTTATCACCTTCTCATTTGAGCTTTTAATGAAAATTAAGAAAATGCGTCTTATAAATTTATGTCAGTTATACACATTGCTATGAGCTACAAACAGCTAGAATTGGTGAAGATCGTAATTTTTCATGACTTTCGGCCTATAACTGTATGTTCAAATAAAAAGGTTTATTAAAAGTTTGATCTTTACTATTTTCTTCGCGATTCCGAAAAATTGTAATTTTTCAAAATGTGTTTTATATGTCATCTACCAAATTAATCCATCTAACTTCTAAAAAAAAAAAAAAATCAAGTTGCTCTATCCAATTTTAAAACTGATATTCCATTTTAAGGAAAAGGCCAATACTTATGTTCAGCATTGTAAGTAATTAGAAATATGTGGACAAAAACTTTTATGTAAGGGAACTTACAATTTTAAGACATGCAATTCATATCTATACGCAATGAATCTTTCTTTGATCAGGTGATTATACAAGGTTTCAAGTCATATCGTGAACAAACAGTGGTAGAACCCTTTGATCCAAGGCACAATGTAGTAGGTATGTACATATATTTCATTTACATCACTTTAATGGTATATAATATGTTTTTTAATCAAATTTATGAATGATTTCTCTGAATGTCAAGTTGGAAGAAATGGTTCTGGCAAGAGCAATTTTTTTTATGCAATCCAATTTGTTTTGAGTGATGAATTTTCTCATCTCAGACCTGAACAGAGACAAGCTTTATTGCATGAGGGCACAGGACCAAGAGTTATTTCTGCACATGTTGAAATTATATTTGATAATTCTGATGGGAGATTACCGGTATGTAAAATTTGCTATTACATAATTTTCATGCATTATTATTTATTTAACAACTTTCTGTTGCAATTTCTACCTTATTTGTTCTTATAGATTGATAAAGAAGAAGTATATTTGAGAAGAGTAATTGGCTCAAAGAAGGATCAGTATTTTCTTAATAAAAGGATAGTAACAAGGAATGATGTGATGAATTTGTTAGAATCGGCAGGATTTTCAAGATCGAATCCATATTATATTGTAAAGCAAGGAAAGGTATGCTTCATGGTGTGTTTGTGATTTATAAAAACGGGAAAAATATGATACATTGCATTGTGTAGATCAATCAAATGGCAACAGCACCTGATTCTCAAAGACTTAAATTATTAAGGGAAGTAGCTGGTACTAGAGTATATGATGACAGGAGAGAAGAATCAAAATTTATTTTAAAAGAAACTGAAGGGAAACTAGAAAAAATTCAAGATTTTTTAAGAACTATAGGTAAATTATTATTTAAGTTAATGATGTCGTTTTGAAAAATAGTTAATAATTTATAATTGCATAATTGCAGAGGAACGTTTAAAAACGTTAGAAGAAGAAAAAGAGGAACTTAAAGAATATCAATGTTGGGATAAACAGCGTCGATGTTTAGAATATACAATTCACGAACGAGAGCTCAAAGAGAATAAAAGAAAGTTAGAAGATCTGGAAAAGTCTAGAGCTAATAGCGGGGCTGAACAAGCCAGATTATGTGCAGAAGCAAAAACTGCACAGGAAATGGTGAGAGCAGCAACAAAGCGTCTTAAGGAAGCAAAGAAAGAAGTGCAAACTGCAAAAGAAGAACGGGATACACTAAGGTAATATTCTTAAGATTATATGTGAATAATCTAAAACAATTGTTTATGTTAGTTGTAAATTGAAGGTAAAATTTTCAGTGCTGAACAGCAACAATTATTAAAAGAGAAAACTAAGTTAACATTAACTATTAATGATTTATTGGAAGAAGTAAAAGGAGATAATGATAGTCGAAAACGTGCTCAACAAGAATTAGAAAAATTAAAAGTAAACATTGCGGCAAGAGAAGCAGAATTAGAAGAACTAAAACCGGAAGTAAGTTATATCATTATTAATATGCTTGATAATAATTTCATTTATAATTATTATTTTAGTATGAAGAAATGAAACGTGTTGAAGAGGAATGTACGCGTGAACTACAATTAAAAGAGCAAAAACGGAAAGAATTATATGCCAAGCAGGGTCGTGGCAGTCAATTTACTAGCAGGGTATTCAATACAACTCAATTGTATGCAAAAGATATAGGAAATTTCAATAATTTATTTTAATAATTCCTTCGTGTTAGGATGAAAGAGATAAATGGATACAAAATGAGCTTAAACAACTTACCAAACAAATTAAAGATAAGGAAGAACATGAAAGAAAAATCAGCGAGGACTTAAAACGAGATGCAGAAAAACAAATTACTTTAGAAAAAAAGATCGAAGAACACACACGCGAAATGGAACAGCAACGAACTTCGATAGACGAGCATAATAAACAATATTACGAACTTACCAAAGCAAAGGATCAGTGTCAAGCTACTCGAAAAGAACAGTTCGTTTACTATGTAGCCTTTTTTATAATTAAAGAATTTTTACAAAATATAAGCTAAATTTTCGTTGTAGATATCGACAAGAGAGTGTATTACAACTCAATTTATCTGGACTAAAAGAAGATTTGGCCAAGGCAGATCAAAGCTTACGATCTATGGCTGGAAAACCTATTTTAAATGGTCGAGATAGCGTGCGGAAAGTGTTGGATACATTTCGGTAAGCATTATTTAAGTAGTTTGAAAATGTTGTTTTCTAATGTACGTTTTCTTTCCAGAACTCGTAAAGATATGGCCCATGAGGTAAGTAGTTATTACGGGCCTGTGATTGAAAATTTTAGTTGCGACAAGAGTGTTTATATGGCTGTAGAAGTGACTGCAGGAAATCGTTTATTTCATCATATTGTCGAAACTGACAAATTTGGAACAAAAATTTTAAAAGAAATGAATAATCAGCGTCTTCCTGGGGAAGTAACATTTATGCCTTTAAATCGACTCCATGTAAAAGATATAGATTATCCAGAAACCGGTGATGCCATACCTATGATATCACAGTTAAATTACGATCAGAAGTATGATAAAGCTATGAGGTAAATAATAGTAAAATTTCTAGTAATACATTTAATTGTTATAAAATTATAAAACAATAAAATACGTAATATTTTTATGTTTAATTTTAAATGCAGGTATATATTTGGAAAAACATTAATCTGTCGTAATTTAGAGGCCGCTACAAATTTGGCTCGTACCTCGGGTTTGGATTGTGTGACTCTTGAAGGTGATCAAGTATCCTCAAAAGGATCTTTAACGGGCGGATACTTTAATACACTAAGATCCCGGTTAGAAATACAGAAAACTAGATCGGAGTTAATAGCTCAAATTTCATCTCTCGAATCTCAGTTTTCTACTCTTAAAGAAGAAATCAGAAAAGCGGACCAAAATATCAGTTCTTATGTTAGTGAAATGCAAAGGACTGAAACTAAAAATAGTAAAGCTAAGTAGGTTACTGAAAGATGAAAATGAATGTTTGTATGGAACATAACAATTAGAAATCCGACAATTTTCTTATTTTTATAGAGACGTATACGATAAAATGAAAGCAGAAATACGACTTATGAAGGAAGAATTAAGTGCAATAGAAAGATACCGCACACCGAAAGAAAGGAGTCTAGCGCAGTGTACATCGAGTTTAGAAGCAATGCGTGCAACGAAAGAAGGCTTGGAAAGTGAATTACATCAAGAACTCATGGCACAATTGTCTGTTGCTGATCAACGTCAAGTTGATACATTAAACGATGACATAAGGCGATTAACAAAAGATAACAAAGAAGCATTTGCTAAGCGAATGCGATTAGAAGCTGAGAAAAATAAATTGGAAAATCTGTTAACCAATAATTTGGTCAGAAGAAAAGACGAATTGGTTCAGGCATTGCAAGAGATATCAGTAGAGGATCGACAACGTCAATTAGAATCATCAAAAGCACAACTAGGGGATATTGAAAAAAGATTAGTGAAAGTAAATGCAGATTTTAAAGCTCAGAATGAAAGAGTAACAAATGCTATAAAGAAGGTAAATATAAAAATTATTACCTAAATATATTAAGCCTAATACATGTTATATATGTATAAAGTCCTTTGTAGCAAAAAGCGGAATCTGCAGAGGTCGAAAAGTGGAAAGCCAGGGAAAAGGAAGCACAGGAAAAGATAGAAGCAGATGCTAAGGATCTAGAGAAACTAGCCAGCAAATTGAACATTTTACAACAAAAAATAGTAGAATGTACACAAAAAATTACCGAACTTGGTGCATTACCTAGTCAAGAAGTATATTCCAAATTTAGTACTCTGACTACTAAACAGTTATTTAAGGAAATGGAAAAAGCAAATAATCATTTAAAGAAATACAGGTAAACTAACAATAAAATAACACATATAGAGATACGAAAATTTTTTATGTTATGTTACAATAATTTCTATTATTACCTTTTGTTTTAGTCATGTAAATAAAAAAGCATTAGATCAATTCATGTCGTTTAGTGATCAGAAAGAGAAATTGGTAAAAAGAAAAGAAGAATTAGATAGAGGTGATGAAAAAATTAAAGAGCTAATGTCAGTACTTGAACAACGTAAATGCGAAGCAATTCAATTTACATTCAAACAAGTATGTAATGTAATTTTATTCTATGCTTACATTGTGGTACTGTTTCGCCGCTTACCTTTTAACTGTTACAAGTGAAGCACTCAAATCGTTCTTTTCATACTTAGGTAAGTAAATATTTTAGCGAAGTGTTCAAAAAGCTTGTACCATCAGGTCATGCTCAGTTAGTTATGAAAACAGCAGATGGTGACGAAGGAGACGATACGACAACAGAAGCAGCTGATTCTGATAGATTTATCGGTGTTGGTAAGAAAAGATGCAGCTTCCTATTTTTGTTAGTAAACAATAAATAAATGAATCATTACGAAATTTTTTTTGGTACAGGCATACGAGTATCTTTCACTGGTCATAGAGCTGAAATGAGAGAAATGAATCAATTGTCTGGAGGTCAAAAATCACTTGTAGCATTAGCATTGATATTTGCTATCCAAAAATGTGATCCAGCGCCATTTTACTTATTTGATGAAATTGACCAAGCACTAGATGCGCAACACAGAAAAGCTGTAGCGGATATGATCCATGAACTTAGTTCCGATGCACAATTTATCACAACAACCTTCAGGTAACTTTCTACCATTTTTTCTGAATTAATATATAATCTCTTATACAATCACATACATAATTAATTGTATTATAGACCAGAATTGCTGCAACACGCGAACAAATTTTATGGTGTCAAATTCAGAAATAAAGTTTCTCACGTTGTATGTGTAACACGAGAAGAAGCAGCAGATTTTGTAGAAGACGATACAACCCATGGTTAATGTAAAATATGAATTATTTATAAATTATATCATCGATCTGGAAACAGTTATTTTTTTGAAAAGTGAGGTTTATATAGGGTGTAAATTAGCTGAAGTATATTGCGTTTACTCTTTTTTTTTTTTACAACTTTTTTAAAAATAAAACTGCACATTTTATGTTAATGTACCTGTTTAGGGAACAATGAATAATCACTTTTATTTTACATTGGTAAGTCACAAAATATTTATATACTCTAAACATTTGTTACTTTGCTTTCTGTATTTCTTGATTGTTAAAGATATGTATAAATCACATTTCAATGGCTATCATCCATTTAATTTCAGCTGTGATATTGAAACTGAAATTGTCGAATAGAGCATCACGTAATCATGTAAATAATTCACTAGTAACGTAAATGAATACAGGAAATTTTTATTCTATTAACAACTGTGTAAAAGTTTATATTTGTTTTTCTATTGTATTTAAAAACGAATTATAATACATATGCCAAAAATCGTCGGATTTTTATTTTTGAGACAGATTTACACCAATATGAAGTATGTATATGGAATATTAAAAAGACAATTGTTCCATGAATTATAAAGAAAAGAAATAATTGCGTTCAATTGAATATCATTCCTCCTGCTACTTTTCTTTACGTTGATTAGTTAAGCTATCATGCATACTTATTACCACGTTTTCTATTAATTCTGGTATAACAATACCATTGATATCAATAAAATTCGCAACAGATTTTGTAACACTAGTTTCATTCACGTTTCCTGTGGCTGTACTTCTGACGGATAGTACAAGATTATATTTGTCATCATGTCTCTTTAAATATGAGCTTGCTTCCCAAACCAGATCTGGATTAAAACCTGCTGGATCTCTGAAATAAAATATGATAATTTGCAACTTATTTATAGTCTTAGCAAACAGTAAATAATATCAGATTTAATGTACTACCTTTCAATGGCAACGACAAATATACCCTTTTCTTTGTATGCTGTGTATAAAGTCAAAAGTGCCATTAAAAAGAAATATAACGAAACACAAACAAGTAACACAGGCTTTGATGCAGGGAAAGGATATAAATAATCACAAAGGAGGGCAACAATTGCAACTATTATAGCAATTCCACATAGAGCTAATCTTCCATCCAATAAAGCAAAATTCTCTATGTAATTGTATTTTTTTGTAAGCACATCCTTAACTGCATCATCTAATGCATTCTTTACTGCAGATCCATCCCATTTGTTGATTTTGATTACCTGAAACAATAAATTTTAGAAAAAAATTAAATTGTTTAAGCAATAAATTAATTAAATTATTGTATGTTACAGTAGCGTCTCTTCAATACCGGCGAACACAAATTTATTTCGGACATGTATAAAAGATAAATTGATAATGATTAGAAAAAAACATAACGTTATTTCGAATAAATTCCCATTAGTAAACACAGAAAAATGAAATAAATTACAATTTTTATGTTGTTGAAGCGTCATACGTGGCGTGTTCTAACACATGTTATAGCTAAGTTATATATCAATAAATCTTTATACTGGTGCTAGAAAATTCAGAATACACACTTTACTAAGCATTCATTTATTAAAGTCAAACAATTAAACTTACAAGATTTTCTGCATTCTTATCCGGACTCATCTTAACCACAATCTTGTAACAAAACAGTTATAGTTATAACTATACTAATTCAGTATATAGAGTTGTACCAGAGATGGTCTCTAGTTGTACACGTCAAATCATTAAATCTTCTGGTACATTCATACCACTCTAAGAATACTTTTTTTTTTATTATGTGATAGTCGGTACATGATTTATCACATTTTTATCCTTATGAATGATTAAAAGAAATGTAGAAAAATTATTTCTTAAGATAAATTAATAAAGATATCGTACATTGAACGCTTTAAATTATAATTAATTACAGAGAGTTAATTATTATACTAGTCTCTGTGGAACGTTGGCAAACTTGCAGAAGGAAGAGTTCGTATTTTGATTGTTTAAGCGTGTCAAAGGATGTATAGTTCTATGTTTCTCATGGATATAGCAATATATGTCTATGGTATTTCTTTAGTTGTCAAGTTAAAGGAGAGGAAAAATGGCGGATGAAAATGAGGATCAATGGTTGTATGGAGATTCGACTGACGGAAAAGAATACACACCAACGTCTGCTCAACCAGAAAGCCAAGAAAATGATTCGCTTCCTGCTACAATACAAGAAAAGTCAGAAACCTTGGAAGATCAAAAAACAGAAAATGTTCCTGATGCACCAACAGAGGTATACCTTTTCTAACCTATTCATCCGGTTATTGCTATTGGATTCCATTGAAAAAGTTGAATAAAGATAAATACAATGTACTAAATGCTTAAGCTTTTTTGATACGGAATATATGCGTGATTAGAATATCAATAAAGATATTTTATCATAATTAAAATATACCTTATTACTCGCACAATATAACCTATTTGAGAGGTAAATGATCTGAAATTAAGTACAATCTTGAAATGACATTTATTTTCATAGACGCCTGAAGAAACAGAACCACAGGAGGAAGAGTCTCCTCGAGCCGATAATGTTCAGAATGAAAACAATACAGAAGTGAACAAAAATGGTGTAAGAGAAGTTTCCAGCCAAGAAGATGGTGAAGCCGCTAGTGATTCGGATTCCGATGACGACGTACACGTTGTCATAGGTGACATTAAATCGACCCCAGCATATGGTAGCCTCAATATCAAACGAGGAGGATTACTCACAAATGCATCGGGAGTACCAGATAAATTGAATAAGCAACCTGGAAAATTTAGTATAGATGAATTTGAAACTATAGGCGTTATAAATGGAATGCCTGCTCATGAGTTTAATTTAGATCAGTTAGAAGACAAACCTTGGAGGCAACCTGGTGCAGACATTACCGATTACTTTAATTATGGCTTTAATGAAGAAACATGGAGAGCTTATTGCGAAAGACAAAAGCGAATGAGAAGTGAGTCTGGAGTAGGATTAATATTGAATGCAGGAGGAGGCGGTGGTAATGCAGGCAGCATGAGGGTACCTCAAGTTGCAATTACTAATGATAACAGTAAATATTCTGGTATAATGGGGCCAAAAAGAGCAGGTCCGCCTCCCGGAAGAAAAATGGCAGGGACAATAGATGTAATTGGTAGTTCAGGTTTGGCTTCCAGAAGAAATCTCGATAAATCTCCGCCAAAAGGAAATGTGATACAAGTAATGACTGCAGATAGGAGAGAGTACTCTAGGAAGCCAGGTTATCCTGATATGAGTGTGCCACCTCCAGGAGCAGGAATGCCTCCTGCATTTGATATACCTCCTCCTGGATACCCTGGAGAGCCAGCTCCTTTTTATATCCCAGAAACAGACCCATATTATCAAAGCTATGAGCCTACACAAGATAACCAATGGGGCAATGATCCGGTATATCTCAAACAATCTTATTTATCCTACCAATCTGATCTTTCCACTGCATGATGTCAAGCAGTAAGTAGCTTTTTATTTCTAAAAAAAATTTGATTATTCTTTTTACTTTAGACATGGCAACCGACAAATTTAGCTATTCCAATGACAGAGGGAGAAGATGATAAAGATACTGGCCCAAAAACGATACCAACTATGGTTCCTCCTACAAATATTCCTCCTATAATGCCACCTAGAGATTCTCGAGATCGTGAAAGAGATCGAGACCGAGAAAGAGATCGCGACAGAGAGCTAGATTCGATGGGACGGGACAGAGAAAGAGATAAGGATAGAGATCGCGATCGTGAGCGTGAAAAGGATTCTATGATTAGAGAACGAGACAGAGAAAGAGACTCGATGTCGCGAGATGAAGAAAGAGATCGTGACAGATCTCGATCTCAGTATCGACACAAAGACCGGTAATGAAGCACTGCGGAATTAAAATTTGATACAGTGTCAATAGAATAATTACAATACTTGCCATATTTTTGTTTTAGACATCGACATCGATCCAGATCGCGATCTCGTAGACACAAATCTAGGTCCAGAAGCCCAAGTCGGCGTAAGAAGAAATCTAGACGCTCTGAAAGAGAACGTTCTAAAGAAGAGAGCGAATAAAAATAAGAAAATATGTATTTACAAACATCCGTGATCACATTGGTATGCTGAATTTAAGATGTCGATTCATTTAATAATGTAATTTTTCATATGTTACTTTCAAGAATATATGTTGGTACAATTGTCGCACGAATTATCAAGAGACAGCGACAAATCATTTGATCGAGATTTGTATGACATTCTCCGCGATCCTAGCCAACAAATAAGTTAATAGACAGTAACAATAAACTTTATCTTTAACGATACGAAATGTTCATTACAATCCTCATATTTAATGCGTATTGTATACGCGTTACACTATTTACAATACACTTGTGGTTGATAGATCTACAAGGAAACGGGCACGGGACACCAAAACTACTAAGATTTGCCATTCAATGTATGGTTTTATATCATAATGTTATTACAGAAATGGTATTTTATAATAATTAAAAGTAATAGTAGTTTATTGGTAAATCACTCGGGAGTGAATTGATCGATACTCATACCGACTACATAGACGGACTCGTACCGATCGATGCGTACACGCGCGAGTTCTTTTTTTCTCTTTTTGTAAATTCAATTATACCACATTTTTTTTGCATCAAATCTTTCCATTTTTCATTATCATTAATATCATCATACATAATGGAAAAAAATGTTACATTTGTACAGCCATCATATACACGTTACATTTAGAATACCGTTAATTCATTATTTTTTTCGAGTGTGTAAGTGTGTAAAGGTGTAGTGTATACCTGATGCATTAGGTACGTCTACTAATGAGTAAAATGCTAATCAAGACAAACTACCAGTACGGCTACCTACGTTTTAATTTCAATTTTCTTATTTTCGAATAGTTATTTTGGAATTTTAAGCGCGCTTTCGAAATTTAAAGTGATCCACTGAACTATTTGTGAATCCATTAATGAAAATTTAAGAAAAGTAACAAGTGTTCAATAGAAGCGAGAACGTAGATCGCCCTACACGTAAATTGTCTCGAATCATCGGTGTAGGAGATGACAATAAATAATATTTAAGGTAGGTATTTCTTGTATACAAAAAAAATGAAAAAGAAGACAAAACTCGAGCAACAGAAAGCATATATATAATTATCATACTAATTAATTAATGCATCTACTAGTTATAAGGTTTACAATACGAACAAATACCATTTAAAAAATATACTAAAGAATATTTAACTCGACTAAGTAAACGCTTGTAGTTTTATTTAGTGCGACAATTTTAAAAGGAGAGCACTTGCGGTTGTAAAAATGCAATTGCATTGACACGGTTTGTCCTTACTTTTTACTTTTAATATTTTTTTTTTTTTAATAAACAAAAGAAAAATACAGCATTTAATACAAAACGATATACAAAATAAAGAAAAGAGAATAAAGAAAAAAATAAACGCATAAGCAAAAAGCATGAACACTAACGACGAAATAAGTTGGAATAACGTTTGATTCGAAGTAACCGGAAATGCACTGGATCCAAAGAGCAAAGCTTGAGCAACGAGAAAATCTAAAACATCGCGAGAACACCGAATCGATTGAATGAACAGGAAAATGTGGAAATGTTTCTTCATTTCGTTTTGTTTTCCTTTTTTTACTTTTTTTTTTTCGTTTTATTGTAATAAGTTATCACGACATCCTCCTTTCACATTATATTCAGATTCGAAAATCCTTTTTATTTAACGTTCTAGAAAATATGAAATACAATCGACAAAGACGCTAATTAGTATATAATAATACCGTAACGATGTGTATCGTTCTTGGAAATAGTTTTACAATACATATATATCGGCGGAAACGCTTTGCATATTGTTGGTTTGACAGAACGTTTAACGTAAAGCCGCAAAACAGAACTCTTTGGACCTGGGCAATGTTAAGGAACCGCTACCACCACGAGTCAAAAAGAATTCGTATATCCCAATTAAA
Organism: Bombus fervidus; assembly: GCF_041682495.2. NCBI lineage: Eukaryota > Metazoa > Arthropoda > Insecta > Hymenoptera > Apidae > Bombus > Bombus fervidus. Next base: position 12,905,703 of record NC_091520.1, on the reverse strand, counting down.
GAATCTATCAACAGAAAAACAAGAATGCGATAATTGATGAACGAACGAACACGGTATGTCGTTAAACAAGAAAGGAACAAGTAATCGTGGGAAGAACAAAACTTATTGCATGAAACCGTTCGTCTTCTGGCTTTCATGTGCTCGTAAAAAGTGATCTCGCGTGCGTCGCTTCTCGCGTACTTTTTATGCTCGAAAAATTCCGGTACGTCGATTCTACCATCGACAAGTGACTATTTAAAAAAATCTACGCTCTTTCTTTATTTTATCGAGGAGTGAGTGTATATTACTTATTTCTTATTATTTCTTTCTTCTTTTTCTTTTTAAACGTTTTTCTTTCGAGGTGGCGGTTTGTAGTGGCTCTCTTTCGTCGCTAGTGCATTTTTTATAAACCTTTTTTTTTTGACATGCTCTCTTTCGTTAGCTTTTTCCTTTTTTAGTTTTTACTTAAATGGTACAATGACGTATTTTTTATCATTTTTTTTTTTTGTTTGTCTCTTTAATCTACTCGCACTGTTCTGCCTGCTTGTAAAAAACATCGTCGAAAATGATTTTTTTCGTGGCTATTTCATCGTTTCTACGTTCTATACACTAATATACAAGTTATGTAATTTTTGTTTTAATCCGTATGCCTGTCCGTCCCACTTATCTAATTATCCGCTAACATGGAATACATTTCTTGTTCTTTATATCCCTCTGCATCTACCGTGTGTCCCAGAAGCATCACCGGCTCGTACATTGCTCGCGCGATTATCGAACAACAATTGTCTTTTTCTTTTCCATTTTGTTCAACGTATGAACGACTGTTATCATGAAACGATAATGTTAGCAAGAAGCTAAGAAAATAAGAAGAGAGCTTTCAAAAACGTCACACCGTGTTGTCACAAAATTTCACACCTCTCCTCTCCAAGCGAATCGAGCAACGCAACGTATCAAACAATTTATAATTACAGCTTATACATGCTTCGTATATATTACAAACAGCTTACGATTTAGCCGATGACGCCTTTTTCTTTTCATTTCGCCGAAATGAACGATATTTAATTCGCAACAATGTACACGCGCATACGATTAAATATCAAAAGAAAAATCACGAATGACACGAGTCGACCCGCGTGCAAGTGTAAGAGCCAGTGGCGTGGCAAACGAGTGTACGCATACATATATGACATATATCTGACAAATATATACGATATATATATATTTATATATATATGTTCAATTAGCCCTGCGAATCCGTGATTGTTTCGTGTAACCGTGTCGACGATAGACGTGTACGTGTATAATGTGAGATTATGTAATGTAATGAAAATGACGATATTTCTGCGGTGAGAATAGCGCGCTACTGTACATCAGTCTTAATATCAGGGCGCACCATTCCCGTGGATGTTCTCTACGTCCTCTTCGTCCTTCCTTGGTTCACGCGTGCGACCACGCGCGTATTCGCGTCCCGTCATCTAAACAGGCAACCAAAGGAACGCCGAACGGTGAACCAAGGATGTTGCGAATCAATTTTCTATTTCACGTTTTCCTTTGTTATTCGATTAACTGTATAGCGCCATGGCAGTTGAAACCGGTGGGTGCGAAGATGAAAAATGAAGAAGAACGCGGTGTCTTAGATCTGTGTGCTTCTTTCGCGCGTGTATGTTTGTGTGTGTGTGTGTGTGTGTGTGTGTGTGTGTGTGTGTGTGTGTGTATTGTATTGTATGTATTCGCAAGCTTGCATTCAACGAAGAAAGGTAAGCTGCTGCTTTTTTTTCGTTGAATACTTGTAAACAGATACCGTGGCATATCATCACATCACCAAACAATATCGATCTTGTATGTCTACCTATGCGTGTAGGGCATGCGTGATATATGCACATGTAGCGTATACGTGTGTGTAGATGAGTGTATGTTGCGTGTATGTGTACGATCGAGTGTGTTCTACAAGTGGGAGGTCGCAGATCTTTCATATATATATAATACAATTAGCATGTAGTATTAAAATCATATACAATTGTTACAATATTTAAATAGTACTTATTACATATATATCATATATCGATAGTTTTTAAAGGTTTTAGGTATACATATACAGATATATATATATTTATATGTATATATATGTATAATCAATTATTTATAGGGTTGCTTAATTGTCCTCCTCTTTCGGATCATATGCGTTCCCACCGGGAATCCTTTCTTGATTTTGCGTTTTCTGTATATTTTTGTTTCTTTATCATGATGTTCACAAGATACCTTCAAGAAAGAGTGGCGTGTGTCCAGGTATAGATGGGGCGAAAGAGAAAGAGATGATTGTATCTAAAGTACAAATATTAAAGGCTTAAAGGGAGCGCAAAGGGATATACGTAACGCAACGTGGGAACGCTGTCATATTACTTGCACGATATCTCTGTATATGCCGAATCGAGTATCGTATTGATTGTTTGCAGATAAATGTCGATATATAAAACAGTAGTCAATTTATCTTTCGCATAAATTTCGTTTAATCGACAAATCCTCGTCGTGCCCCTCTTGGTGAACAATTACAGTTGCAAGAATTTAGAGCGGGGCATTTAACTGAAATTTAGACGGAACAGTAAAAAACATTCGTTTATCAAATACTGTTCCATGTGATCCGTTACATATACAGGGATATTACGACACGAAGATGCTCCTTTGATAATGTGATCGGCGTGCGCGAAACTTCATGAATACGAATTGTGCTGCGGCGAATTTCAATGGTTTTTGTCCAATTGAATTGCTAGATTGGGATGTTTACACGCCTTCTATTAATTGGAAGAGACGAACGAATCGATCGGTCGTCTTTCTCCTGGTTTTACTTTGCTCTTTTCTTCGTTAAAGGCAAGAATAAGTTCGATACTGTTTGCGTTACAAATCCCGCGATTCGGATCCTTTATTAACAAAATTTTTCATTACTCGGTGACGAATCGTATAATAGCACAAAAATTTACAAAAAGACATACCAAACTGTGTATACAGAAATACTGAATAATATGTATCGCACTTTTACATATTTTACAAAGAGTACACGCTCTCAAGGAATAGGATGTACGATTCGCTATAACTAGACAAATTTCGCAGACGGATCTGAGATCGCACAATCCGTAATGCAGGAAAAGAACGAACGGTGAAAGAATACAAAGTTCAAAGTTACAAAAAAAAAAAAAAAAAAAAAAAATCGAGAAACCGTCGTGTGTAATGTTATGTGTACCATGAACGTATAATTCCGATTTTTCCATCTTTTTCCCGCTCTTTACGTTTTGTTTTATACATGATGCACGTGCACATCGTAGAAGTCGCGCAACCAATAATTATTTCATCCTTCTCGCGCTATATAAAAAATTTACACTATTTATAATCAAAAGTTATTGATGAATTTCTTTTCCATTCCTCAGAAGCTTAAGTAGAGATGTGTATATATATATATATAACACGGCAATAAGGTTGTCAACCTATCGCTAAACATTTGCACTAAACTGTTTTTTTTTTTTTCATTTTTTATCTTTTAATTAAAGTAAAGATTCGTATCTTTTCTTTTATTCTTGCTTCGAAAGGGCAAAATGAAAAAGCCGGAGCATAAAAAAATGTGTTCGTACTATTTTATGTATCATATTTATAAAGCGTTATATACGTGTGTTTGTCATACTTGTGTTTGCATATATGTATATATATATGCATGTATGTATGTATGTATATATATGTATATATATGCACATATATATGTATATATATATGCACATATATATGTATATATATACGCATATATATGTATATATATGTATGCATGTATGTATATATATATATAAAAGTGTGTATAAAGCAATTATTAGTAATAACAATAATAATCCGTAGAGGGAAGGTAATCAAACAATATTGATAATTATAGCAGAAATAATAATAATAATAAGAAGAAGAAGAATCATAATAATAATGATAAGAATCATAATAAGAATATTAATAATATAATTATAATAATAATAAAAGTATAATAATAATGAATAACCTTAGCTGATAAGACATGAGATTTTGCGTTCGATTTTTGCTTCTGTTGAGTGACTCTTCGGTATTCATTTTTTGCGTTTTTTTTCCTAACTCGACAGGGTGATTATCGATGGTTCTATTACAAATGAGATGTTGAATTCCGACGTTTAATTTACAGATGATGCGCGCGATTTACACGGACGAAGGAACTATCGTCATTCCTTATTAAATATTAATACAACATATTAACGTCGCATATTTATGTAACCCGCGTTTTAAAAACGGCAAAGTATCCTGTCGGCTGAGGGTGAAAAGTGGCGGTTGGAATGTCTCTGTCCTGTATATGTTGAGTTTTTCCGTTTCGTTATATCGTACATGTGACACTGTTTTTCATCTTTAATTTCTCTTTTTTTTTTCTTTTTCTATGTCCTCGATATTCTTTTGTTTGCTGTTCGTGGCTCTAAAACGAGCAGCCTCCTCTCAGCGATTTCCGAAAAGATCGAATTCATGTGTGGGGAACGGTAGCTCGCGTACGTTATCATCCATTCTCCACGAGTACCAGTACCAATCGATCGAATTACTCAGAGAATCCGTGGGCAGATTGGAGGGAAGCAAACGAGAAAGAACGAACGGTCGTTTAAAACCCGATAAGTACTGAGTCTTACGCACTTCCCCTCCTAAACATTTCCAAACATTTCCTCCCTACTTTTGAACCTGTCGCGCCATTATTACTTTTTGACAGCAATCCTCCAGCAAAGACGAAAGAGAAAGAGAGAAAGGGTTTACCTAAAAATTTGTCAATTTCGTTAATAAATCGTTATTTACAATATGTTACAAAGAAAGCGGCTATTTTCTTCCTCTTCTTTCTTTTTGGCTCTTTCCTTTTCTTTCCTTTTCCCTTTTCTTTTTCCCATCTTTTTTGTACAAAACCCTGACGGACCTTGAGTTGTTTGCGCTGGTTCCTTCTATCTTTCTTTTCTTGTTCCTCTATTTTTTGTTTCGTTTTAGAATTCTACACGTTTAACATCTAAGTTAACAAAATATTATACATTGTACACAGTTGAGATACAACTCGATCTTATTACAACTACCTATCGGCTGTGAGAATGCAACACGCAACGAACTTCTTCTTTTTACGAATGTATACAAATAGGTGTGGCAAATGTGTGGCGCACACGAACGTCGAATTTAAAAACTTAGCGAGATTTTCTTTTTGTACAACCGTCGAGAATCTCTCGATGAAGAATAATTATATACATACATACTCGTGAAGTGATTTAGATGAAACGTTCTACTTCGAAATGCTGTACCGTTCTTCGAATTTTTCGAAAACCCTCTTAAGAACGAGCTACAGGTTATTCCAATTTTGTCTTTAAAAATGGAATAATAAATCTTCAATTTTGATCTCAATTTTTATTCCTCTAGGAATACGTCTTAAATAAATATAAAAATCCTCCTACGCAACGAAGTATGCGAGAATGTCGCCGAAATGAAGTAAAAGTAGTATATAGGTGAATTGTACAAAAGAAAATCCTTCGGGAAAGAACACTATGAAATTGATTATTTTGATCGATGAACTGCTTCACAACAAAATCTTAGGAATATAGAAAGTGATGCAAAAATATATGATGCATGCACGATGTACGAAGCTAATCGTTAAAGCGAACCAGGCGATTTCCAGGATGACAGAGAGGAAAAAATATACGAGAAAATATAGTTATGCGTGTCCTTTTACAATGCGGAAGTTCGATTAAAGGGAACAAGTACGATGTTATTGAAAACAGCTGAGAGGTGCTCTTTCCAACCGTCTGTGTGATCAGTATATATAATACAATTGAAATGCTTGATGTGTATAATATGTTTGAACTAATGTGTGAACGTGTTGTAAAGGCGTAGGGAAAGAATGGCGCGAAAAGATATAGATACACACGCATTGGGAATATTAATTTCCTGACGTTTTTCTTCTTTTAAAGAACGCGTTATCATTTATACAATGTACAATGGATCTCGGTTACGTTCAAAAATCACCGCGATAATCGCGATGGCTGCGATTATTTAAAAATGGAAGGGAGTTATCGGGGATGTGGATCAGAAGGGGTAGGATTTTTGGATGAATTCGAACATAAGTGATTTCTTTTCTCTAGAGTGTTTCCTTCGTCAAAAATCTTCATATTTTACAATTGAAAAGTATGTATAAATGTATGTGCCTGTACGTGTATAGAGGGGGAGATCGATGGGGGTGGTTGAAACCATTTTTAAAACGGTAGGAGAAAGGGAAATATTAACGTATATTGATCGAGGGTCAGCAGCATTAGAACGTAAATCATATTTAAATTTAATATAATTAGTAATTATTATAATACACGATATTCACAAAGTGCGTTAAAAAGGAGAGAATTCCCGTGAAAAATAAAATATTCGTTGAATTTACGGTTCCTCACGATAAGGTTGTCACGTCGTACCTATACACATTTGTTATTTATTTATATCACAATTTACAAAATTTGGGGATCTCAGGAATAGGAGAAAGGAGAAACAGGGCGGAGGGGCAAGGATCGGGAGAAAAGGGATGCAAAAAGGATGTAAGAGAGTAGAAAAAAAAATGCTTCGCGCTCTAGAGCGACAAACGTAAAAATGAACAAAGGAGAACCGTGCTAACGACTTGATGTCTCTCCTCATTGTTTTGTTTCTGTCTTTTAGTTTCATTCTTTTCATCTTGTGTTAAATTCTGTCTTCGAGAGAAATACACACATATACATAATATACTGATTCATCTTCCAAATTTTTATAAACGTAGAACGAGTAATAAAATCGATTTCTCTTTTCTCCTCTTTTCTTTCTTTTCCTTTTTTCTTTCTTTTGCGAACAATTTGAAGCAATCAAGGGGGCAGATCAGCGGTCAGGTCAGGGATACTCAGTTTCATTCCCATGTCAAATGCTATGCTAGATTTAATCAACATATCTGTAGCTCCTAACCTCTATCGAATCTGAATCGATATTGATTCAATGATCGGACGTATACCGCACAAACACTATTTTCAGCGCGAGAAGATAGTACGGTACACTTGCGATCAAGACATTTCGTGCATGGTGTTAACGGCCATCGCACCCTCATTACAACTCGATATAAATGCATGCAGCTCTAAGATCTATCCTAGCTGTCTAAACACAATTTTCTCTTCTTCAAAATTTTTGTTTTTATTACCGAGTTTTAATCGCGACGAGCCGTATGACTCACTTAAATTCTCCTCTCGCTCTTTCATTGTTTTATGCTTTTCTCATAGGTGTTTAAATGTTTACCAGAGGGCAGAGCGTATGCTCTTTCAAAAGAGTGCTGAGTTCAAAGAAGTTAACTAACGATTTTACCCAAAATGAGGGGGAAGTATGTTATAAATTGTTGAAACTATCATGCCGTTAAAACTGTTCTAAAACTCATTGAAAATGAGTGGCGTTTAAAATACAATCAGCGATCTCAGCACTAGTTTCTTTTATATAGTTGCTCGAAGCTTATCCAGCACGTGTGAAGAAACTCGGCTCTCGAACGTTATTAATGCAACTTTCGCGACATTTCAATGTAAATCGCTATTAATATATTACTCGGCAGCACGTTTGATTACTAATAGAAAAAATGCACTGTACTAACGTTATTTTAGAAGTTGATTTTTCCTGACACACATTTGACCTAAAAATTCGTTCTTCTCGTACCGTAATTTCGCGTTGTCCATTCTTGTTAATCTGTACAAATTGTTAGCGTCTCTCGTTCTTTATGGTTTTGCAAAAATAAGAAAAATTATCTCGGTAGTTCTTGTTTTTCATCTTAAATGGATACGCGTGTGTTCTCTTCTTTCAGCTTTATAGTTTCAAGAAGGGACAACGTGACAAGCGGCACATTGAAATGCATTTTTTTTTTCTCGTCCATTATATGTTTAATGGCGATAGATACGTTGCATAAATATTACGTAGATCTTAGTACGTGTTTTTTGAACGTACGAAGATCCTCAAGTTGTTACTTTCCGAAACCGTACGCTTATAAAACCTGCGTTGGCTGCTGAGCTGGTGTAGATACTGCACCAGCAGCAGAAGCAGGCGGTCCAATAGGACCAAGATCACCTCCACCACTCGTAGCACCAGCAGGTGTTGCTACCCCCATCGCGGATGCAGTTTTCATGAAGAATTTCTCCAGCTTGACAATGATGTGCTTGCCATAGGTGTACTTGCGCAAGCTACCTAAATGTGGGCGGATCTTGTGCATCAATACTTTACGTTGTGCTGGTTCTGCTACATCGATCATTTTCTGAACCACGTAGTTGGCATACTGATCCTTCATCATGACGTTCAATGCGCTATTTCGTAACAAGTATAAAAAGTAGGCAGTTAGTGGCAAGTACAAACGAATTTTAGCAATGAAGTTGCAACAAAAGAAATATTGGTGGAAATAATTCTCGTTGATAAATATCGAAGTTCTATATGTTGCGAAACTTACTTGTCGTTAAATCCGCATACTTCTTCAATGAGTACAGCACGCTCTTGTCTTGTAGCATGGGTCACGCACTTTTCAACGACGTTGCTCGCAAATTTATGTTGAGAGAGAGTAAGTACTTTACCCCTAACACTGCTGATTAACTGTGCCTTGTCTTCCGGCTTTCCATGTTCTATAAAACAAACACGTACAAATGAGTTACTCTGGTAGGAAAAGAAAGTTGTAAATATATTTTTAAGGAACGACATTTACCAAGCACATGTTGGATCACATAATTTCCATATTGATCTTGTATAAGTTGATCAGTTGCAGCGTGTAACTCTTGAAGAATGCCCTGAGTTTGTTCAGGAGTGCAGTGCTCAAGAATACGTTGAATTACTCTGCAGCCGTATGGATGAGTACTCAAAGAATATACTTGACCAGCAAAAGCTCCGATTACGAATTGTAGTGCTCGTGGTTCAACGCACTCGATGCATTTTTGCACAACGTGATTTCCATTTTGATCCTTAACGCATTTCAAAACGTGCCCGTCCAGTTCACGGACAATCTCTTGTTGCTGTTCTGGTCCGATCGATTCGAGAGCTTTCTGAATCACTCTACAACCGTACATTTGCAGTGCCAAAGGCAGTACGTGTCCTCGAACCTAACATCAACGATTGATTTAACAGTAGTAAAGATCTAAAAGACTTTATGCATCTACTTTAATCGTTCAGATACAATTATTTTCGATCAATAAGTATCAGTTGACACGCAAAGGTATTCATCATTTAATCTACTTCCTACATACATAAATAAAAATGAACGTCGTAGTTACCTTCTGGGCAAGAGTGGATTTTTGTTCCGGCGTACCGAACTCGAAGAATTTCTGAATAACATAATTCCCAAAAACATCGGTCATCAATGAATAAGCAGAAGTAAGGATCTCTTGGAACACAAGTTGTTTTTCGCTAGCCGAAGCGCGTTCTAATTTCTGCTGAATAAAACGGGAACCATGCTGATCTTGACTGAATTCAACTATGTGATTGGCCAAATCACGTAGCTGAAGACTCGGGAATCTGAAGTATATAAGAATTGCTTGTAACATAAACTGTGTTACGAGAATAACGAGACACTCGTGTCCTCGAGCGATAACTGGGGAAGCACGTACCGGTTATTCCTAAAGTCTTCTAACAAACGTGATCGTCCACCGGCATTTTTGTCTCCGATGCTGGTCGTACCGCTGCGGCCAGGTTTGCCCACCAAGTTCGGGAAAAGAGAGCTACTAGAGCCGAAAACCCCATTGGCTGTTAAAGCTGGAACTGCGCTAGCACGGAACTTGGCTTCAGCGCCGGGGGCAGCGGATACCCGACTTGCTCCACCGACGAGTCCACCTAAAGACCCTCCCAAAGTTGGCGGTGGTGTTAAGGATAATCCTAATGGGCTTGGAGATGCAGTTACCGTGCCTGCAAATAAGATCGTGCAACTGTAGACGAACGTACTTAACCCTCCGAATTATACAACACACAGAGCAGTGGATCAGTACCTAAGGCTCCGTAACTCTGAGGCCATTTTGCACGGCTGTACTCCAAGCTAGGGCTGAAAGCAGATGTATTTCTATCGAAGGAATCTCTCCGGGCGGTCGAAGAAGCGCCAAGACCTAGACCTGAGAACAGATAAGAAGAGATGCGAGATTTTCTAAAAGCCGAATTTCACTAAAGGACAAGCTCACGATTGTCGATGTACGATTGTTTTAAGATATACAAAGACGTCACTAGGAGGATACGTTCAAAATGACAAGTGTGTAAAGACAAACGATAAGGCTCTTGCAAAGCATGCAAACATATGCGGTCGTTATGTACAAAAGAGAAAAATCGAGGACACCGCCGACGCCTGAAACTGAAACATCCGTTTCGAAAGAGTGTGTTGTTCGTTGGCTAGGAATGTGTACCTGTACTCTGAAGCTGAGCGGGCGAGCCTAGTGCTCCCAGAGGGGAGCCACCATATCCTAGTGCCGCTAAACCTGCGGCTAGTCCTGATCCTTGCTGTTGTGCCTGCTGCACCGCGACTGCTTGAGCCTGTGCAACCACTGCTGCTGCACTGCACGCCGCCAGACCTGCACCAAAAGCCCGCAACCCACACACGCTCTTAGTTATCAATTAATTTGCCGTACCTTACCGACCTTATACCGTCTATAAGCCTAGCGGTACACCGTTCCAACACATACACACGCACGCTTCCGGTATCGACAACGAATTCGTACTAGACATTTTTAGTCACCAGGTTAATACGTGGCGTGTATACACGTATGTACAAGTAACAAAGAAGTTATTCGACGTTAATATATATATATAAATACATATGTATATTTATACGCATAACTGTTTCTCAAAAATTCACCGATATATTTAATCATGAGTCATGCATATGTATAGGCTATACATAATATGTATATAGATTTATATATATATGTATATCACGTAGAACAGAATCAATATATCGGAAAAAAATTAACACATATCTACAATGCTGATGAGCAGTCCGAATATTTAATTACAATCTCTATGACTACAATGCTTCTTACCCAAACATTCTCCAGGTGTTGCGTTACTATGGGACGTAGGAGTTGGCTGAGAATATAGACTCGGTGGTGGTGGAGCCGGTGGTCCTGGTGGTGGTTGTGACGGAGCTCTGTTTACCAAAACGGGCGCTGGACTGACTAATCTCATAGGGGTTGCCGCGGAACTTAACCCACGTACTCCGCCCATCACGATAGATCCATTTTGATCGTAGTACGCGGGTATCACCTGATATTGGCCTTGAACCTGTCAATATACCGATATAAAATCAGCTGTATATCAAACGTAATATAAATTTGAAAACACCGCGTACTAGAAGCAAGTAGCTGCTCTGTTTGACACAGAAACGTAGGAACGTTAATGAGCTGGCAAATTGTTGCCCGAAGTTTATATTTAATCTCCACGGCCAAATTTAATCGAGAAACGTTCAACAGGCGAGCGACGGGAGAGACTTTGCACGCAGCGAGACACAGATCGGCAATAGCTGAAATTGCGTCGCGACAATAGGATTTATTTCTAAACACATGCGTCCGATCCGAATGTCCCATTAAAAAGCGGGCTAATTAACTTGCTTACAGTTTGAGCCAAATTATTTGCAGTGTCTTGAACAGCAGCTGCTGCTGCAGCCGAGGATGGCGTCAATGGTCGCCTAGGGGGCGGCGGAGCGGCAGCTTGAGGAGGTGCCTGCGGTAACAATCCGGCTGGATAAACCCATGGCGCCACTCCGTAATACTGCGGCACCACCGGAGGTGGTGCACCGGCTATCAATGCTCCGACATATGGTTCTTGTCCGCTGATTACAGTATACGGTGCTGTGGGAAAGTTCTGTTGTTGTTGTTGTTGTTGTTGCTGTTGAGCCTGCGAGGCGGCTAGGTACTGCTGCTGCTGTTGCTGTTGTTGTTGCTGCAGGAGTTGCAACTGCTGTGGTGTGGCTCCTTGAGGCTGACTTCGGAACAGTTGCTGCAACAGAAGGAAATCGTATTCGTTAAGCATAATTTTACTCGTTTCTTCCGCGGTTACATGTGGTCGTCGGTAATAATTCTACCGGACTCTGTTAAAGATACACGTAGGTTCACGGCGCGAGATACTCGTTGTAATCCGCTGTAATTTCACGTCCCTTCGTATTATTACCTTTTACGAGATACCGTACAACTTAATATGCTCAATTATTAATGAAATGGGAAAACAGCCAGCTACCATCATGTACGGGAATTTAGTCGCAAAAACGTCAAATAGCGGGAGCAGTTGGTAGCGACAGGCGATCGCGAATTTTCGGTAATACGTGGCAGGTCCACGAAGCATTACAAACGACGTCAGCTTCTCCTCATCGTCTTAATTTATTCGACAATACGCAGCGAGCATTTACCGGGGGACTCTGGTCAGAACTCCAGGGATTAGATTGTTCAAAAGTCGGAGTAACAGCTGATTGAATTGTTAGTGCAAATTCCCACGGTGGTAATGGAATCGGTTCCTCGAAGCTGGATGACGACATTCTGTTATCGGGTGAGGATCGAGCCGGGCCAGGTTTAAAAATCCGGATCAAGGTCGAAACATGAGAGACGAAAAACCAGCAGCCAGGATGGGCTACATCCTCAAATATCGGTGTAAAAGCGATGTTAACGCTGTAGACAGCTAAGGTCTGGTTGGCTAGGGTCGACGACCCCTCGCGGACATTCACCGACATGCGCTCGCCTCTATGTTACCGGTACTCGTTCTGGACTCCCTAATTGACCGACAAACGCGGTACAGTTTGACTGTAGACGGAACGCTAGTACCAAAGAATCGCGTTTGATTCAATTCATTTCTTTCTATCGATCTCTCGAATTTTCGTATCACGTTGCCTCAACGACTAGAGACTAGAATTGATCAATTTTGATAAACCAATTTCACGTAGAAAAGTTCCAACATATTGATTGAAATAGACTAAGAATGAAATGGTGACGCGAAGTTCGATCGAATAGCATCGGCCGTTACGTCAACGTTAATTGTTAGGATTGCAATACAAATTACAGACGCTATTACAAACGAATAGTCTCTGGCGTCAACGTTTCATTTAGCCGGGAAGAATGCACCGGCTTCTTCCCCAGCAATTACGCTTTACTCGTTATGGAAGAGGACCACCTACGACATTTTTCCCGTGCCGTCATTAACTTTGACCATAAAAATAATCCCCCTAGGTCCCTTAACGAACACAACGATCTGTGTCTAAATAAATAGGCATTGTTCCGAGTAGGTTGTTGCTCCGCGAGAGCGTAGAAACTTGAACCATTCACGACACGCTCTAGCCCTCCGAGTCAGCGATGCGTTTCGGGTATTAACCTCTTCCGGAAGCGGCTCGAGCTTCAACCAAGGCCACGGTTACGTTCGGTGATTGTTCCATGCGCGAACCTTGCGGACCCCTCTTCTTTCTCAATCTGGTGTACAGGTTGCTTTTCTTGTCGCTCAAGGTTTAACAAATTCGGAAAGTCTGCCTATACAACGGTTCAACGAAGTTCGAGATATCGAAGCAAATTTATCTAAGTAAAGCGATTTTAAATATCTGAGGTGCTATTAAACATGTAACTGTATTTAATAATGGTATACTAAAATTCAGTTATAAGTACAAGTACAGAGATAATGTATACCGGTCGTAGTCCCCGTTCGCCTATTGCTACTATGCCGATCGCACAAAGGATAACAATTCAACTGTCCTAGGAAGCCTGTTAAACACATTTATATCGACAGACTTATTACAAAAAGTTTAAAGTTACAGTTCTTATGTAACTCCGACTAAAGATTACAAATAACGGCAATAACAATCTATCCCGAGTTCGTTTGCCTCTAGTCCTTGTAAACCAAAACAACGTTGGCACAATAATATCAGTTTCTCCAGATTCGAAATTTCCGTTGACCTTTCTACGCTCATGTACCGCTACAAATCATTTTAATTTAACGTCTTTTTGCAAATCTATGAGGTTAGAAGGGATTTCGCTTACATCGATGATACGCAATGCAGACAATCTTTTTGGTATGCAGGATTTTAAAAATTCGCAGGGCCTAGTTGCAATCAACGTTAACCCACTTCTCGATATGGTACAGTGTAGCCATTCGAAGTAACTAAGGGCCATAAAACCGATTGACTTGTTTATTTTATCTCCAGATACATCTCTTGTTACGAATCTATTCGAGGAAGAGCAGCACAGTGTAATTCGCTAAACCGGCTAAACGATAGGCGCCAGATCAGGCTGTTAATATTTATTGCGTCTACGAAATGTTTAATAACGCTGTATACTATCTTATCGGTGGCCTGACCCGTGTGGCAACAACGATATACAACGGCGCTCCACACCCTACAACCCTGCTCTATCTTTCAATCTCATTCAGCGATTAAGTTTCAATTACTTAACACGCTGTAATTTTCAATCTTCCAGCAGGTATGTTAAAAACGTCTAAAATACTGCAATATCTTATACCGATACTGACAAAGCAGATACAAAGAGGAAGCGGACAGGATTCGAGTTGTGGTGTCACCGGCTGACGGTTGACACGCCGATGGCTTACCATAGGAAAGCGTAAAAAAGAACGGTCGAGGGGCTACTCAATTCACGGCACAGTTTTCAATGGAAGTTGCAGCAGGAGCCATTACCGCAGAAGTCATTAGTGCCCTCGAACGGGATGAGGTGAAAACGAACGCCTAAATGGAAATCACGGTGATTGCGTTTGAAAAGGGGTGAAAAAAAAAAAAATGGGGTTGAAGCTCGACACAGAACCGGGGGAACCGTTTGATTTTGGCAAGGGTGGAAAACAATGCCCGAGAACATTGTCGTAGGTGAGAGAAGAGGGCTGCTATACGTTCCTGGAAGTGTGACTCACTGTTGAATACGTAAGGTTTCCGCCGGCGGCTTACAAATCCGCGCTACAATACCAGGCCTATTGATTCCTGTTCTCTACACGCTCGAGTATCCACACGTTGAAGAGAGAATCTGGCACGAGTCGACCGTGACAATCGTTGCCAGATTTTTCGAAAATCCTTCGGGCATTATCCGTCCTTAATGGTTGGTGGCATTCGAGTTTTCCGCTCATACGACCACGATCACGATGCTTACACGACCGCACAGTTTGTGCGCAACGATCATTCTATTCGTGCCTGCTAATCGAATATAGCTGGCTCACGCTCGTTCGAGCTCGTACTACTATTCGATTGAGGAAGTTAAATGGCATAAATTAAGCCTGGTGAGGTTCGCGAGAATGCGATCAATTCTCTTTGTGGAACAGGTATTTTAACACGCCTTCATAGAGCTCGATCGCCTTCCAAACGAGACGATTCGTTTCTTATTAAATTTCATTGGATCGGTAAGCGTTAAAAAGACGAGCTTTGACAAGAGGAGCTCCTCGTTCTCCAGTGCCAGAGAATTACACGTCCAGCGAGGAACGATAGAATTGGCGAAAAGCCCGAACTTCGATTACCAACGCTAGAAGCGGTCCACAGCCGGCGTAATCAGTGATATAAGAAGCATTAAGCGAGAGATATTCGTTACTAAATCCCTCGCAACGCGGTCGTGAAAACGGGTTTCAACGAACGGAGTTCAACGAACTTTCGAGCGTGCTCGTTTGACTTTCAAAACGGCGTGCTTCGAATGGTAACTTTAACATTTACCACACGAACTGCCTTTCTTGCGGCGCGAGTGAACTACGTTCGAAACGATCGATCGTTTTGACCGTCATGCGGCGCTGTCGAAATTTTCGACTCGACGATTTTCGCTCGGCCGAACGCCGAACGTCGAAAATCAGCCAAGCAAAACTAGCACCAAGTTTACGGCAGCCGATGGCCCAATGGTGTTGCGACGTCGTTACGGATAAAGTAGAAGGGAGGAGACGACGTTTCTCGTTGTCTTTCTTTTTATCCGTCTCTGTCGCTTTCATAGTCCAACAATCAGCGACATCGCACTTTCGACGTGGCAGGACGTGCCAGCAACGACACTCTCGAAGAGAGGAAGAGAAATCGTTTGGACGCGCAACGCCGATAACTTTTGTCGTTAATACGTAGCGTGTTGTGTTCCCTTCGTGTGTTACACGCGTAAACTCTATGGAGAAAGATCGATGTAATACGGGCATGAAAAGGTCTCGAATCGGAGCATGCATCCGCCAGCAGCGTTTTATCGTTCATGCATTGTCACAATCGCGAGAAACTTTGATAACGGCGTGGATATCGTACCGGTGGTGTTTCGATAACGCATTTTAGTTTCGCTGACACTAACGTTACAAACATTCAATTCTCAACGCGTTACGGTTTGCCGATCGACCGCAACGCGTTTTGATACGATTATTCCTAACCTGATGTGCGCGATTCGAGAACACACCACCACGATCAAGTCGATCGGTCCTCCAAACGTGTCGATAGATTCTTATCTTTATCAAAAGTTCAATATACATAGCAACCAATTACTTGATACGGCGTATACGTTGATTTAAAGATGATTTTTATTACAATCGGAATGACGATTACTCGTTATCTTGAAAAAATACCGCGGAGGAGTATGAAAAATATTATCTAAATTTATAAATTTCATCGGGGGAGATTTGCACGATCGAGACCCAAATCTTGAAAGACCACATCTGTTTGGACGAAATGTGCTTTTCAGTGCACGATCGATGTTGACGTCAGGCAGCTAACTCGAAAATGGGTTGCAAGTAAGTATTGGTAGACAAGGTACGCTCCATTGGCCTTGTAATGTCACGCGTACCTCGATAATTACGTATTCTGATGCCTGATCGTCGATGTTGTATCACGCGTTCCCTTCTCTTCTCTCAACTTCGCACTACCGACGACTCCGGCGACAAAAAATAGAAAGTTTCGTATTTTTTCTATGTTTCTTTAATTCCCTAACTAATCTTTCACCTGTGTAAGACGGACCACCGAAGAGGATGGCGCAGCTATTGAAACTTTTCGATTACAAGCGCGCGCGAACGTCAGAGACCGTAATGTTCGTGCATCTGCGAGTGGTAATGAACGATGGAACTAGCCGGTAAAACTTTCCACCAGGCTGAATTGAACTGAATCTAGATTTCGGCCTGCACATTACCATATCTCCTAGGCGAGCGCGTATTATTGATTCTAACCGAGCAAAGTCGCTATTCCGTTTGGATAGCAGCGCGGCGTGCCGCGTGCACGTAAACCGCTTTGGTAAAGACGAATTTCGCCAGGGAAATTTATTAACATTTCGCGGCCGAGGCAACGCCATTAGCTTGCTTTGATTGCCGCCAATCTGAATATCAACCTTGAACGAGCGTTTTACGAGCCCCGCGAAAACTATCTATGATATAAGCAACCAGAGTGTGCGCATTCGCTTTCCGCGGGGAACAATAGCGATGCGTAACGAGAGAAACTTGACTTTTAAAATTAGAACTTTTGGCCAAGGGAATGATCTCGATGATCGTGAATTGATGATCGCGAATCGACGATTCATTTCACCGGCGATAAAAGAGTCGTTCGGATTGGCAGAACGACAGATGGGAAATGTGGCATGAAAAGCAGGACGCGTATCGATGAATCGAAAACTGGCGGGGCAAAGCAGAAGCAGGATATTTGTGAAACACGGGCTGTTTGCGTGAAATAAAAGTACAACGACAAATAGCGGAGAAGCCCGTTACTTAACCGCTTCGGAGCACCGTTAACTCACCTGACTGCGTGTACGGAATATACAGGGTGTCTTCGACGTGGCTGCACAACGACATGTTCCCACTCGGCTCTATATCGAAAACGTTCGCGTAGGTAATTTTCCAATCTAAATCCCCCATCGACGTCGTAACCCGTTCTCCGATTATCGTTACAATTGTATCACGCGCTATTAATTACCAAAAAGCCTGGCAAACCTCGCGTTTCTCCGCTCGTTCCCCGACATCGATGTTAATTAAACCGAACGTTCTTTTATCACGAATTTCCTCTCGGATCGATCGTTCCTCCCAAGCACGAGTCACGATCACGGTTAGATAGATAATGATAACTCTTTTAAACAGAAAAATATTCCGGCGTTCGAACAACAGAATTCCGGTCTACTTCTACATGGACGCGATTCAAGAACTGGTTCGATAGCCATCAGGAACAATCGGGGACGCAACAATTAAGACGATACAAAAACAACGAGGACCCTGTGAATGCAGAGAGCCGAAGAAATTATTCGTTCCCGGAGGCGACCGTCTCGGACCCCGCCTATACGCTAGCCGGTAGAGACGAGCAGGATTCGTGACAACGACGACGAGAACGACAACGAGAACGACAACGACGACGTCGACGAAGACGAAGACGAAGACGAAGACGTCGACGATGGCGAAGATAGCAATCCCCGATGGATTCATTTCAACGGAAAGAGGTCAAGGGTCGAAGTGTCCGATTGCAACGACGATTTCCAGAGACGTCGATCGTTTCATGAAATTACCGCTGCGTTCAGCGGCACGGTATTTCGATGTGTACAAGGCCGAAATTGCGGAGCATAGTTTGGTGAAGCTGGTATTTCGCAGGCAGATTTGACCGAGTCATGAACTTGGCCAGTATTCCAGTCCGGTTTCCATTGACCGTAACGCGGCTGCGTTCGTTCCGCGACGTGAAATCGCGTGCAGACGTGTTACGATTAAAGCAGTGGAATGACTAATTAATCGGGTAGAAACGTTCGCGTGTTCGGCTGCGATACAGCTCGATTCAAAGGAAGTGCGATCGAGGAGCATTCTAGAAACGCCTGAAACGACAAATTTCGTTGATAACGCATAGAAGAATCGTTTTGCAGGTTTAAGTAGGCCAGACAGGATATGGGGAAAGTTTTAAATATCCTTATCTATCGTTGAGCTTGTTCAACCAGTGTTAGGAAAACGTGAAAGAAAAGCACAGTGTAAAACGTTGTTTCACGATGGCTACCGCTCGCTCCAGATAACGCGTCGCTCAGAGCGATGGCAACTTTCTAAGCGTGTACAGGGTCCGTTCTTTCCGCAGTTCCCGGTATAAATCACGCGATCGGACCAGCAACGCTCTCTGTGTATATGTATACACGTGTATGTGTGTGTGTGTGCCGGTTGCGGAGAACCGCTGGTGTTAATGTTCCATCGGCAGAAACCGGTTCCCCAGACACCGGGAATCGATCGAATTGACCCAAGCTTGCTCGACGCACGATACCCTCCTGACTTTGTACCGTTCTCCAACCAGCCACCGAATGATTCGTTGTTTTCGCGTCGCATATATCGTCAACGTCATCCAAGGAGAGCTTCTCTTGCTCCTGTTACGACACATGTCTTTGTGTCACGAGGAAAACTGGAAGAAAAAGAATTTCGCGGATGCCACCTGTAAATTCGTCCGGTATCGCGTCGCTCGTCTCGACGTACAGACACGTAGAAAATATGCGACGTCGAACAGGTTGAACGACGCTCGTGACGAAACCTGTAGTCAAGATGGGACAAAACCAACTTAACTTTTCAAGCAGACGCGTCGCGGACAATCTTTCTGTTATACCGTTAGTTGGAACTGGTGGCGAGTCTCGGTTTAAGGCGGTTCATTCATGAAACATACATCAGTCCCGTGGTTTCGTGGGACTATCCATGGTTCGAAAAATGAATGTGGAACGGATTCACAATTATCGAGGTAGTCCGTAGACATCCACATCAGGACTTGAAGACAATGCCTATTGTGAGCGTCTATTCGTGGTCTGGTCTCGCACGCAGCGCGTTTCCCGTTATAGGCGCTAGCCTAGTTGCAAAATTCAATTAAAATAAACTCTCTCGTTGGGACACGCGTCCTGTTCTCGGTGACGGCCGATCCCATAGGGAGAGACGAGTGAAAAAGTTAAAAACAAAGAAAAAAGACACTGAGCGGAGGCGGATACAGGAAGGAAACGAGGGAGAAATAGATAGATAGAGAGAGAGAGAGAGAAAGAGAAGACACAAAGGTAAACTCGATGGAGGAGAACTCGCGTGATAAGGGTTGGAACCACACCTTGATACCAGATACCCCTTCGCGGTAGCTTTTAGCCAAATGACGCGGATTTTATTATTGGATGGCCTTTAAGGGTGCGGCCCGGTTATCCTGCCGCAGTCTAATGGGCCGTTAACCAGCCCCACCTTCCTCTTGGCATTTTTTTTTTCACGCGACACCCGTTATGCGTCACGTGGAGACCTGGATCGACCTCCGACACGCGACTCTATCGTATACGTAAAAAGAGGCCTACAAGAAACATCATTTTTTTCTCCCTATCACGAACGAACCCTTCGTCCTTCGTCTTCCACCGTACGAGCCTGAGATTCACGTGTCACGAGAAGAATAGTAGCCGAAATTAAGGATGACAAATTGGTTCGTGCCTGATAATACTTCTTCGAAATGGACTGAATCTTTATATACGTGGTATCATAATATAATACTCGCGAAAGCGTGGCTTGACTTTCCTCTACGTTTTTACCATGAAAGTAAAATCACGACGACGAAGGAGGAAATCGAAAGTGTGTTTCGAAGACATCCCACGAATTTCGTCTAAATGTCATTGAAAATTAGAATTTCGTTGGATCTGCGTTTCGACAAAACCGCATCCATGAAAGATCGCTCGTGAAAGCGTGTCGGCGGGAAGTATCCAGCGAAACCGATGCCGTGTAATTGTTCTCGAAGAGAAAAATCGATCGGCGAAGAAATTCGAAAGTCCGAGACTGAGTTGGATTTTGTCGTTAGAACGAAGAATGGGAAACTCTGGGAGGAATTAAAGGAAGTCCACCGTGGAAGCGTACAAGAAAGCGTGTCGTTGATGGAAACCGTGCCGAATACCTGGTCATCAAGACGAGACTAATTTCTACTACGTGATATCCCGAATTATTTGCTGTGCAATTTGAACACCGTTACATGAACACGCGCTGTACTACTTCTAAATATTTCTTACTCATTTGAATAAATAACCGAGTAAAACTTTAAATGTAAATACACGGCAAATCTAAAACGAGAATATCTAATATAATTTCCTGGTAATGTCGTCGATGTAGCATCTACTTTAATCAAGCTAGTAGAACCCGTAAAGTTTCTCCGATGTTGAAACTTTGGAAATGTAAAAAAAGAGTTGGAGTACACTCGATGCTATTGGTACAAAAGCCATTGTCACCAGTGGTTTAGGATTTCTGATCCCGATCGTCCACTTCACCAGCTGGAGTGCCCTCTGACGCGAAGCGAGCACTGGTTATAAGCGGAAAGTGGATTTAGAAAATCGAAACGGATTGAAGTATCGACGCGCCATCGAAAACGTACAAGTGTCGAAAATATTTCACGGTTAGTTAGCTAAACCTTCCTAGCGTCTAGGCTAAGTCGATCGTCCAACGCGTCTTCGTTCATCGACCAATTCGGCTGATTAGCGAAGAAGAACTCATCCGCCGCTCCTCTCAACGATTTCCTCCGCAAATTCGTTTTGAGGCAAATTTGTTCCGTGGACTGCGGGACGTTTCAGTTCATTGAGACGTTTGGCAAAGGAAACTGGGCGGAGAAAAGAGCGAGGTGAGCCAATTAGTTTTATTAAGGGGAGAGAAATCGGCGTAGGCGTTGTGCAGCAACGTAAGACGAGCGAGGAAGGTCTTCTCTCAGTGGCGCCGCCGATTTTATTAGACCGTTATCGTGCACCAGACAGAATATTTGTCTTCGCTTCGCTTCGCCTCTTTGTCGTGCCGCAATTGTACCCGTCCACTTTTGTTCGACCTTCTGCTTTGCTCACGCGCGTGTTACGCGGTGAACACATTGTCGTGTGTATACGATTGCACGCGTATAAGAGCCTCACTCACGCCCACGTATACATATACGCGCAACTTACGTTGCTCGACTTTTCCAGCAGGGAAGGTCACAAAGTCGGTTCACGCCTCGCGATATTGGATTTATCAAATAATGGCCATCGATGATCGGATAAACGAAGCAAATATGTGAACAGCGAATGAACGGTGAATGGATTGAAAAATTCTACAGACGATATGCGTTTTGCTTCGAAGAATTCAAATAGAAACTGATACGCAACATCGACGTATCAATATTTGTCGATGCTCGATTTCGAGAAGCGATGAATTTTCTTACGTAGTCACCACATCGGAAATGTTATCAACGCGTGTACAGTTCTATCTATGAATCTTCTAATCGTCGTGTTTTTTCCGACTGCGTTCGATTTTTCCTGCTGTTATGTTCCCAACATTTGTCATCGATGGGATCTTGCGATCTCATCGACGAGACTGCAGTTGGGAGACATCAATCGAACACGACAAACCAGGGGGTGCTCGTTAACACGGCTGAACGGGAATCGATGAATTTGTAATCGTAAGAGTACATCGAGGACATAGAAAAAGAGGGAACGAGGAAGAGAAGTGGAGGGAACGAGAGTAGGCGTACGGGAAACTGTCGAGTGCGCGCACTGTCGAGGAAAAAATAAATAAACGACGATAAATACACGGAAGAACCGTTAATACGCAAAGATATCGGCGCGAATATCAAGAGGATGAGAGGAAGAAAGATAGAGGAAGAGAAACGGGTCCTCGTCGAGGCGTATGCTGCAAGCATGGGGTTGATTTTAATACCCCCCAGGGAGAGAGGGGTTGTAGATGTGACCTTTATGAAATGCTACAACCTTTGTAAGCCCTGATTGCACTTCTTCGTATATACAGAGAGGCGTACACAGACTCGAGCGCCTACACAAAGATGTACACGTATACCAAAGCGGTATGAAAGCGCGAGCGCAATGTGCATCGCGTGTACATGTAGAAAACGGACCTAACACAGTGTCTTAGGATCGTCTGGCTGTACACGAGCCATTGTTTTTCAAACATACACGTCTCTTCCAACTATGTGCCTTAGGTTTGCCCGGCAGTATCGCATTCTGCGAGAGAAAGAAAGATAAACGGCTGGTGGTATCCGTATCGAAGAGGCGAACTGCTCGGTACCATCCTCCGACGTATTTCCAAAGGCTGACGCGACTCGTGTGTGTATCGTGTTGCCAGACAAGGAGAGGTCCATCGATCGATGGAAACATGGCTTTACGTGACGTTTACATACGTTTAGACGAGTTTACGCGCTCACCTTAGACCTGTCGCCGATGCGAGAGAAGCTCGTATCTGTCATCTCACTGGGAATTGCCGCTAGTTTGCAACTTCCTTTGAGAGTCGTGACGAACTTTGCTTGAAGAGAGGCTGTTAGATTTCATTACGCCCCGCGCGCATCATCGAGGTCAAAGCCATTCTTTCGTGTTCTATGTCGCTAGTATCCGAACCGTTTTCGAGGACAAGACCGACCAAGAGGAGAGTCACATCTACTTCTATGATACATTTTCGACGAGTTCTTTTCGTTCATTTCGCTCTTGTAGCGTTAAGGTCGTAGGTAGGAGCTGATAATTCGAGTATAGGTAGGCACAAAGTATAAAAAATCGGGGCTGATAACGTAGTTCGTGGAAAAGAGGCTGTAATCAGTGTAAATAGAAACGAAGGGGCAAAGGAAGCGGCTAGAAAATTGCAGGGATATCGTTCCAACGAATAGCTCCGCTGCGAAACAACGGTACTTCCGCGGTCGTAAACGTTGCTTGACCGTTAAGTTGACTCTTTTCGCCTCCTTCGAGAGATCTTGTTCTCCTCGTCTTGGTCGTATCTACGCGACCAAAACCGCGAAAATTATTTTCATAACGGCGGGGTATCGTGGAAATAAAAATAAACGGCGAAACTTAATCGGTCGACCGACCGGCGATCGTAGCTCTCGTGAAAGCACGTAGGCTGCAATTCGTAGGTTTATTTACCAATCCGGTACTCGACAGATTACGTAATTGAAGGCGAGGTGGTTCTCCTAAAAATCTCATCAATATTCCTAGCGTGTTCGAGTCAATATACCATCCGCAAGATAGAATTTAATTTTGTTTCCTTTTACGAAAGAACCTTCCGGCTTATTACCTCGCTCTCAAGGCAAACCGTGTCTCTCTATCTCCCTTTCTCCGATTGGCTTTCTCCTCCTCCCTTTTCTTCCCTCGCTGCCGCTTTCGGACACCTCGGTTAAACTTCCATCGAACAAGTTTCAAATGGAATTCTTCTGTCGGCCGTTAATAGCTCGGTAGGAAAGAAATCTGTGGTGGTTTGAAAACGAAGTGGAATAAAAGATCGAAGTCGCCGCTGACTGTGATGGCGGTTGATGATGGACTGCGAAAAGCGTCGCGCGCGCGTGCCCGCAACAATGGCGAACTAAATAAAACACGTGAAAATACGTGATCCGTGAACGAAACAGAAAGGAGGACGGCGGGTGGGACGCGAGCTCGTACAATCGCGAATAATAAATTCCTCGTTGGAGCCTGGTATAATAAACGAAACCGGCTTCATCGGCATCATCGTAATACCTATCATCGTGCGAACTCGTCGAAGAAGAAACGAGCTCGCTCAACAACGCGTGGCGTCGTGTCACGCTGCCAGATCAGGAGAAAAAACGATCGAATTTCACGTGCAGCCTGCAATTCGCGTCGCATCGAAATCACTAGCGACTGTCGCGCTGCATTGGGCGGACAAGCAGAACCTTGATGGTAACTGCCAACGTCATCGATTCCTTCGACGACAGTCTTAGCTGAACGCCTACAAATCGCACGAATCGATAACTTTTCTATATCGCGATCAGCGTCATTTCCACTAGTCTTTGCAGAATTATCGTATCGAATGCTTTGCCATACAACAGAAGGAAAGAGGATGAGACACCGTTTTGTATTCAGGCGCTGAGGGGGGACGGCAGCTCTTGCGCGACCTGCAACGATTATTAATCGTGCCACCGTAAAACATATTAACCACGACACGTCTATGCATCGTTTTCTTCTGAACGTAGCGCGCGAGAGAAAAAGAAGGGAAAGCAAAACAGAGTTGAGGGAGCGGAAGTGGCAGTTTCCGGAATAAAAAAGCTAGCAGCGGAAATTCGTCGCGATAAGAATAATCGAGTCCCGCGAACCATCAGCCTGAAGTCCGTTCCTCGGGGTCGAAGGAGCTCGTTAGGAAACTAAACGCGGCTGTTATTAATCAAACGTTCGCGTATTTGCCAGCAGATCGTTCCTCGGTTCGTACACGCTTGCACGCGGGTTACATTCGCCGGACTGCTTGAACTAATTAGAAAAATTCAGTAAGATAATACCCGAGATAGTCAGCACTTGGAAAACCTGATAATAGTAGAAACGTTCGTCCATTACACGGACGATAAAGACATTAAGCTTAAAGCGCGATACTCTGATTACGTCAAACGACATGCGATTCAACAAGAATCCTATTATTTCATCCGTTTCCCGCGTCGAGAACGTCGTTCGCGTTTCGAGACTCGTGATTCCGCGTAATCTCGAATTAAATTTCAACCGCAGTCGTTTGCTAAAAATTGTCCGAGCTACGATATTCGATTACATGACGCCGGTGTCGACGTCGACGATACCAAACCTACTATACGTTGTATTCTCTACTATACGTCGATCTTTATGTGCGTGCAGAGACGAACTCCGGTGAAAAATCCGAACGAAAGTCGACGAGAATCGATCGACAAGGAAAAACCACATGAAAGACCAGCCTACCGATCTCCAGATTACATCTCTTCATGATTTATCCAATAATGTTCTATACGTATGATAAGACGGTTGATATCGCTGAAAGCTACAACAATCTCGAGGACAAGGCTGATCCCACAGGGAACTATCCGCTAAGTGACTAACTAGCCACCGTGGTAACACGGTATACATATCTCTCTGGTTGGTTCGACCAACAAGAAGTCAGCCAACGTGAGAGCACGAAGACAGAGGAGCGCTATCTCATCGTGGCCGCTTGCTCAGCGGTAACGCGAGACCTCCGTGGTAATAAGACCTGCCCTGGTAATTATTACATTCCCTTCGTGTGAGACGTATATACGTAAGGTAGATTCGCCGTGAGATGGGAGGAAGTGACGCGGTTCAACCGGAACGTGAATTATCGCGTCCCTAAACGACATCCTACCAGAAAACTGCCATCTTTATCGTCTAATTAATCGTTATTTATATCAATCTATTTGATAACCGGTATTTATTTACACGCGACCTGAAATGATGTATATACGTAGCGATGTAAGATCGTCGACGACAATTTGCGCGTAGTATTGGATGAATATCGAAGGACGATCGATGGTAGTGTTATAATTTCGCGAACGGAAATGGAGTAAAATATGTGATCGGTGCGCATTGAACCGTAAAAAGGGCGATCATCGAGAGGAATGCGACGTAAGCCCGAGGCTGCGAACGAAAACTCGTGTATATCTCGCTCCGAATGAGGAAGACGCATCGCAGCCGTTTTCTATCCTACAGGAATTCCAGAATCAGGCCAGAGCGAGCAGCGAGCGGCTGTTATCGCGACCGACAAGACCGAAGACGGAGCGCTTCTCCGAGAGAATAAAAGCCGGCGGAACTCGGACGAGCACGGGACGCACAAATGAAATATTCCTGGCATCTGCGCGTAGACTCTGCGCCTCCAATTTATTTAAAAAAGAAGCGAACGAATAAGGAAGAAGGGAAAAGGATTAGATTTATTCTGAATGCCAGACACGAGAGAGGATAAAAGGCTGGCATCGCTATGGTCTGCACATGGCTCGCTCTTTTCGAAAAGTTAGTTTAACAATCCGCAAAAGAGATGTTACACATTTTAATCCGTTTTTCTCGCAATAAAAACAACGACGGCACTCCCTCGATCCGCGAAAGCCGCAGCGAAAAGGAAATAATGTTAATTAGCGCGGGACGGGTACTTGGCGGGAGTTCATCGTCGCGTTTTCACTTTAAAATTCTCGGATAAAAGTCCTATTTTTCCCCTCGGTGCGCGCTCATGCTGTTTGCACGACGCTTCACGTGCGTTCCTCGTCTATGGGATCCTCTGGAACCCGTTCTCTTCCATATGTCCATACTTTCCACGCGAGATCGCTATGAAAAGGGATCACCGAATCGCGCCGATTTCACCGCAGGATGAACCGTAGATACGAGAACGTCGTATACGTGCCGATATACCGTGTATTTCTCCGTAAGCGAGATATGGCAGGACGACTGAAAGTGCAGCCTTGAATTCACGGCAAATCTGTCGTATGCATAATAAAGCGTCGTTCCATGCAAATCTCCCTCTGCCTCTCTCCTCTCTTCTTTTTTCTTCCTCTTTCTCGATCCCTGCTTAGCTATTTCACTTCCCCGCCGCGCGTTTCAACGAAAGAACGATCGCCTGGCATCGTTCTCCGCTTTATATTTTTCTGGAACTCGTAGCGGTCCACGCGCACAGGGAGAAGTATCGCGAACATTACCGAGCATATATGTACCTCGATTTCGATTCCGTTCAGCTTATCGACCAAGTATCATCCTTATTCAAAGCGTTTTTCTTTTTACAGGAATGCATCGATCGGTCACGTAAAAACTTGGAATCCTAGCGCGGCTGTTGTGAACCGTCGTTCGAACGTTTAAAATGTTTCTACCGTGAATCGTGAAGACGACCGAGTTACCGGGGAAAAGAGGAAGAGGAGGAGGCAGACGAGGAAAAGGAAAACGTGGAAAGGCGAGCGCTCGCGATCGATCGCGCTCGAAACACTTTCACGGCGAAAAGGACGCGGAAGTAGATAAGGACGAAACGTGTCAAAAGGAAGGCGCGAATAACCGAGTCACCAGCTCACGGACCTCGACAGCTGTGGGTTTTCTGGCTAGTCAATGCAGCGCGCCACAGACAATGCTCCATAGAAATTGCCAGATGCATCTACAAGTGCTACCGTTTCAGAGGAAAATGCGACAATGACATCGAAATGCATCGAACGACGTTCCTATCGGGCACCGGAATTGCGTACGTGGTTCGCGTATCAGACGCCACCTTGTGATTCACGATCAATCTAATCGTTGAACGCGTTTTGTTTTTCAAAACTTTGAAAGCGTACTTTCCATCTCGGATCGCGAATTAATATTCCCTGTTGGAGAACTTCAATGAATATTCCTTATATTGGAAAAGTTGAGAGTTGAGAAAGTTACGTAGAATGTGATCGTTTGAAAAATCGTACAGAGTGATAATAAATGCTTTAGAATCACGACGACGTGCTTAAGCTACTCTAAAATGGGAAACTTAGCGCTCTGCATGAAATTACGCGGTATACACGTTTTCGCGAGTTGAAAGTGGCTCGTTTCCCGCGCACAATCGAACATGTTGACATTGGCAGTCGCCGCATAAATCCTGCGAGGCGTATAAATAGACCTCTCGTTCGCAAACGAAAGGTCGTTACCGAATGCACCACGAGTTGCACCACAAGTTACAATACACCGCTACGTCTGATGGATAAGACTTGAAAGGTGGATGGCTCGATGACTTAACTGGTAAAGTACGCGAAAACGCAATTTACTTCGCTCGACTGGCTACCGCAAATTGGGTCGCGTCGAATTCCAATGGCTCGCAAAAATATTTTAATCGACAACGACGATTACATCGTGATATTCTGTTAACAGGGCGAACAATAATCCCCTTGCTCAAGGAAAAGGAAGAGAAGGGAAGGGAAAGGGAAGAAGCCAGAAGAGAAGGAAGAAAAGGGGGAGGAGCGGAGAAAACGAGAGAGGCTTATTACCTCAAATCGCGGCTACTCCATCACCAGACGTTTAATAACCCCAGACCGATTACAACGGGGTTTATCGAAATGGATTTTTTTTTCTATTGGCATAGTTGGAAATTGAAAGGCTCGTCTTGAGAACTACTCGAGTTCCGGGTCTCTGTGGCAAGAAGCAAGCGGTTTATGCAATGGCCGATGCAACGGTATCGAAAGAAGACAGGCGAAGGGACGGTGGGGTGGAAGGAGGTGGAAAGGGGCTCGAGAAGCCCTCCACTGTGTTCTTAGCATTCCATCGAGCATCGTGGTTCGCGGTTAGACTAACCACCGAGCAAAATGGTATAGTATTGGAAGAAAAGGGTTTTGAAAGAGGACGAAAGAAGCGTCGAACCATTCGATTGGGCATATACAGCACGCGCCATTGACGCGATATTAAACGGCGTGGATTTCGCTGGATTCTTGAAATCCAATTGCCATTAAACGCGGAGACCTCCATTCTTCTATCGATCGTTTCTACCAGACAGTGCGTGATCTCGTTATCTAACGATTCCGCGCGTTCATCCGCGAGATACCGTCGATGAAATTGACAGCGAAGCTTGTGAACCGCAGTACGTCTTCATTCGTGAAACGGTTAATCGCAAAAATCTTGCTCGCGATTCCAAGAGTCGCGAGTTTCTTTGCCGCGTACTACAAACAATGTATGTATATAAAGAAACGTTTTCAAGTTCGCCGCGCATTTCCGCAACTACCGTCTCAACGTCTAGAAACCGGTGCGTAATTTACATCGTATTATTAAAGGACAGCGTAGGACGGAGATTAATGAGAAGGGGAAAGAAGGAGAAGCAACGGAAAATCCGATGGAACGAATCGTTTTGCGGACAAGCCACGGCGACGTTATGCGTAAACGGGTCGTGCTCGGTCGACACACGATAATTAAATTTTCAGCGTGGAGGAAAGGTGAAAAGAGGCGGAAAGGCTCGGCGGCGGTAGGTGCAACTCGCGGACCAATTAGGAAGAATTTAACTTTTCCGCACAATGGGAGGTAAAGGTAAATCGAGCGTGGCGCGCGGTACACCGAGACCAGGCGTAGTGTTAACTTCGTTTTACGAGGTTCGTTTGTTTTCACCCCGGTCGGCATACGCTAACTTCGATATCCTGGTGGAACTTTAAATTCGATTCTCGAACGCGAAAGATCGACGTGTCCGAGCCGAGAAGCGGGTCAAATGCGCGCGAACCTTCGCGCCGGAATGAATTGGCATTGCTTATATAGAAGTTCTTTTGTCCAGATTAGGATCGAGAACTACTTTGCGTGTTGGCGAGTACGGCCAGTACACCGCTCAAGGTGGGGTAATAATTAGATTTTCAGGGACGGAGGAAGCCAAGAACGAAATAGGTTTCGTATTTCGTCTTCGCGTTGCGGCGCCATTCTCTCGTTGTTGAGAAAACAGAAAGAAAGAGAGAGAGAGAGAGAGAGAGAAAATACAGGAAAATAAGTACAAATCTGTTCTTCACCGATGATGGCGATAGTCGAACGGCGATCTTTTTTCTTCCTTCCTTCGGAGGCGGGAGCGGAATGATTATGGAGAGCATAGAGGAAAATCATTATCGTGTGCATCGTAGAGAGAAAGAGCCAGTCGGCGTGATAATTAAATTTCCATAGACGAAGACTACGGATGAAAAGGTGGAGTGAGAGGAAAACCGTTGGCGGATAGAAGAACCCGGGGGTAAAAGGTGGAATTATGGTAAACTATGTTCCCCCCGTGACTTTCGTCGTTGTGAATTAACTCACGCTACGCTGCGCACGTTCTGCCGCGTCCACTGGATTTGCTTCTATCTCGAACAGAATATCCGAACGTCCGAAGTCAAGCTCACGGGGACATACCGTAAAAAATTTCCAATTATCTCGCGCGAACCTCCAATTTTTATCGAACTAGTTTGGTGAAAATTCTAATTGACGTCATTATCGTTTACGCGATACTATCGACAAGACATACGACACGATGAACAATACACCTTACAACATAGCCGTTTCCGCTCTGTGACTCGCTGGGAGAGAGTCGACGAGGAGAACACGGTGGTGGTTTCGTGAGTTGCTGCACAAAAGTGGGGCGGAAAAACGGCCAGGAAGACGGGAACTAACAGATAAGACAAATATATTGGAGAGGTATAACGTACGTGGTTATGGCGGAGCATCACAGTGCCGCACGCGAACACCGAGATCTCGATAAATCGTGGTTGAAGCTAGCTCGGGTTGCTTTGAACATTTACACGTTAATAAAATACGTTTCTCATACCGTGATAATAAATTGCCCGAATATTATATGTGGCAGCGATAAACGCAACATTGCAAAATATAATAGAACAGAGAAACCGAATGAGAACGATTGAAAGAGATTTTAAATGAAATGTTCTTTCGCACAGACGTTTTCAAGGTTCGTTGAACGTTCGACGAGATATTACGAGTGACCGTAGAGAGTCGAGGACAGTTTTGGTTGCAAGGTGACGTCACAGTTGTGGACGAAGCGTACCGACAAAGGAGGAGAGAAGTCGCTGCTCGTTTCGAGTGGTATTTCGTCGCCGCGCCACGTTCGAGAGTGCCCGCATGTCGGAAGTATCGAAGACATTAGCATATCGCGTGCGCTTTCACCGAGGTTATCAAAGACACTTTGGGTTTATACCACGGCATGACACGTGCACATAAGAGCAAACAGGGTTCAGGTCTATTTGTCAAAATGCCAATCAAAAAGACCCCCGCTGATAAGAAGACGCTCATCCGACACTAGCCAGCAAATTGCATAATCAAATTTAATATACCGAGAACGATACGAAAATTCTCGAGTTACAAACACGCTACTATTCAGCCGACAGCCAGACGAGTCTAACCAACCACCGAACATTATCGATCTCCATGTATTTCCATTTCATAAGATTCCCTTGGCAGAAACGACGAGTTATTCGACATTGGCTCTAACGTAGTTATCCGATTAGAAGTCTATTTTGCTCAAACACAAGAATTCCGACACTTTGTCCGACACGTATCGTACGAATTTTGGTGAACTGTGACTCCTAAAAAACTTGACAATAATATATTTTTTAAGTATCACCAGTTGCATTAATCTGGCCAGTCTTCTTATTACTTTAGAGCGTTCTTAATCTAATCTTCAACGTAGAAATTAAACAATCTGAAGCGCACATCGAGTAAATCGACTATAACTGCACAATGTTTTCCAATTACAAACATTGGCTTTACTATTACATATTGGATTTCGAAAGTTAAATTAATCGCATCGTAATATCCTATACGTATATATACGTAATTGTGCTGCCTATAGAGAATAGGATCATCGTAGATCAAATTATTTGCAAGTTTGCAATGAAAATCGCACACGCAACGGATCGGATTACCTACACAACGATGCTTCGAATCGAGGCGCAATCGAGTCACGTTCATCTTAATTAATCGTCGTTAATTAAGACAACTACCGAACGAACCTAAGAACCTTGTAACGCTTGTATTATTAATTACCGTTTATAGTGGCTTGCCGGTGAATCGAATTAATGCCCCGGGAACTCAACGAGCTTCTCTAGCCGGCCGCCGGTTGCTCAAACATGATCCGAAAAAATTGCACGCTTAAATTTCGCGCAGGCGAACAATATGTAACCGGATTTCTGCTTCGTAAGACTTTTTAACGACGTCTTTGCTGGTGGTGGAACGCGAGGAAAAGAAGGAAAGAAAAAAAGAAAAAAGAAGAGTGCGCTAAGTGCTTCTGTACGAAGCTCGTACTCCTTGCGACGGATCTATGCGCGATTAGTATTCCACGGAGGTGGATCGAGTCGCGCTGAGATCGACGAACAAATTTTTAAACTCGCCGAACATCGTAGCCTGTAGTCGGTACAGAGCCAACGAGGATTAAGGAACTCGTAAACGCGAAACAACCGTTCGTTTTCCACGAGCAGAGTTCCGTTGGAACTTGTCGTGACTCCGCGTAGATAAAACACAGCTCCTGTATTCGTTTTCTCTCTTAATTATCGAGTGTCTCACGGTCTTCCGCTTTGAGTCGTTCTTCCTTTCCTCTCCACCATTTCTTTCACTCGGTTCTCCTCTTTCCTTCACGAGGGTAAATTAAGAACCGCGACCGTGGCGACATCCGAGAACCAATTTTCCCTAGGAAAAAGTTCCTCCCAAGGGGAGAAAAATAGCGCGGATGCGCTGTGTAACCGGTAATCGGAACGTGAAGACTATTTTCCAACGAGAATTACAAAACGTGTCGCTGCACATCGGTTCTGATTCACGGCGAAGTCTACAACTTCGATACTCCTTTGTTACGCTGCTTTTATCTATTTTCCGGGAGAAACGATAAAAAATGTGAAAAATACGATAATTCGTTAATCGAAGTCACCATTTCCTGACACTTTTTTTACATTGTATGTTCAATGCACGGCGAAACTCGAGGAATTTGTATCGGAACGATAACCGCAGGACAAATTATATTCCCCTCTGTTTATCGGAGATGCAGTTCTTAAATCAGGACGCGTGTTATTCGAGGTTAAAGCAGGTTACTCGATTATATCTGCTCGGATATATCGGTGGAGAGAGGAGGGCTCGATATGCGCATATGCACGTTCCTGACCTAATACAGTTAGCGTACGCTGATACACATATGCAGCCTCATTAACGGCAAAACTTTAAATATTTAATAGAGTAACTTTTTTATTGCGCATATTCGATCGAGAATAGCGTGTGTAACGGATAGCAATAGCCTGGCCGCTCGTTCGGTTAAACCGTTCGGAAACTGGACGTAACCGATCTCGTTCGTTTCATTAGCTCCCGCGGCGAGAGGAAAAAAATCGATCGAGATTAACCGTGTATCGTGGTGTTGATTAAAACGCTGATATATAAGGCTGCCTCGAAGCGTTGCTTCATACCTCGCGCGGCGCCGATGAGAGAGAACCCTAACGCTGTGAAAAAACGGTTCTCGATCTACGGAGCGCAAAACGATTTAGCCGCATTCCCGGCAAAAATCCACCTTTCTCCCGGATGATTTTTGCTCGTGCAACAGTATTAGGAAATCGTTTCGCGGTCCCGATGCATTATAAATAACATTCGCGCGGCTCGTCGTGGATTAGTCCCGCCGACGAAATCTTCAATGAACGGTTTTGTCTAATGCCAGCTGATGAGTGCATCGTGCAGGAATTCTACACGCTTATAAATATCGTTCGTGGCGACGTTTAGAAACCGAGTATCCAAAAGTCATCGTAAACTTGCACAAGTTATGTTCGAAGAGAGAATGAACGTTCAAGGTGATCGCGCGGCAACCCCCGATGAGACAGATCTATCGAGTGGAATACGTATATCGTGGGGAGATGGCGCGTAAATGCGCAGTGGATTAAGTCCGTACCTTGTCAGCCGCAAGACGAGCGACCAGGGCCTCCTTCAGAGGGCCCAGCCAATGGTGTGCCCCGACGAAACGCTTGTTCAGCAATTTCGTATGGGGGGCGGCCTGGGCATATACGGTCTCCAGCTCGAGCACCACCATATTTTCAGACCCAGGGCTGAGATTTCCTCCTCCGCTCTTCTTTTTCTCCCCCTAATCCTTCTGCCGCTCAGCCAACGGACGGGGCTTCGCGAGACGCTAGCATTTATTATCGCGTCCGCTTCGATAATCGTCTCGAATCTATACAACGTTCACGTACACACGCGGGCACAAAAATTCACGGAGAAATCGAAGGAACTTTTCTTTTTTCCGTTCTTCTATCTTTCTTTCTCTTTTCTTTTTTCTTTTTCCTTCTATCGTACTTCCTCGCACTTTTCACGAGTTACGTTTCAATGGAATCTAAAGTTGGATTTCATGTTTCGTAAAGTTACCAAGTTTAGGAGGGAAACGACAGATCGGTGAAACTTTGCGGTAAACCGATGCTGGCATTCCCCCTTTTGATCCGCCAACGATCACTGTTCCGTCAGAATGATCTGTCGCGCGACGATTCGACGGTTGAACATCGCTTTCCGCGTACGCGCGAACGAACAAACGATCGATCACTGTCAAAAAGGTAAACGACAATTACGCGGAACCACGTGGTGTTTCCTTGGTTGCACACACTCCCGAGATTGGACACTGTGTAAAACTATAGTATTGCTCTCGACGAGACACTTGTATATACGTCTAACCGTAATAACAACGGCAAAAAGGAAAGCGACACGGGGGCGATTCTTTTAGAAAGAATCACAGAAGGCACGAAGATTATGCGACTTAAACACGGAAGATCAGGTGATGATACACCTTCGAGGTAGAAGTCATAGTTTCTCTTTGTGACACCGCGGATATACCGTTGAATGGAGCACACACGTACGACACGACAATAGGTTCCTTGTGTCCTGATAATGCGTTCAAGCTGTTCGAGCTTCGTTGGTATCCAGCGTGCTTCGACGAAAGCGCGGTGTAAAGAAGGCCGGTTCTCCGTAGCGAGCCGTTAAGTCCAGCGTGATCCGGGCTTAAGCCGCGCTCGCAACGGTTGCCGCATAGAAAGGCAGTTGAGAACTGACTGCCTCCTCTCGAGCCTCCTCGCTCCCATGGCCCGAGCTTTGAGTGACGCGACGCGACGCGGCCGGTGTGACGCGTACACCCCTCTCTCTTCCTCCCTTTCCCACTCTCCTTTTGCCTCTCTGTTTCTCTCCATCCTAGCCCCCGTTCCTTTCTCTTTCCCTCTTCTAGCCCTGAGCTCGTTCCTTCTCTTTTGGCTCTCCGTGCTCATTCTCCTTTTATCGCTCCCTCTTTTTCGCTCTCATCGTCGTGCATCCGTCTCGTTTCCACTCTTTCGCTCCTCGTTCCTTCTTTCGCTTTTTCATTCTTTCCGTCTTCCTGCTCTCTCCCCTTCCCACTCATCCTTCTCTCTTTTTCTCCATTCCCTCGATCTTTCTCCTTTCCTCTAGCCGTGATTTGCTCCGAACTCTCTCTCGCCAACGAGCAGACAGTTCGTTCTACTCGTGGCAAGACCCAACGAGAATACAGCCCTGTCGCCCTCAGAGACTCCTTCACCCTCTCCCTTCCCTCCCAATGGGCTCTT
Source organism: Bombus fervidus (assembly GCF_041682495.2). Classification (NCBI taxonomy): domain Eukaryota; kingdom Metazoa; phylum Arthropoda; class Insecta; order Hymenoptera; family Apidae; genus Bombus; species Bombus fervidus. Next base: position 12,870,083 of record NC_091520.1, on the reverse strand, counting down.
CTTTTGCCGAGGACACGACAAAGCCACGAGAGCTTCCACGATTTCGCGGGAAGATTCGCCTTGCCGGTTTTCAAACGTATCTCCCTGTACAACCGTACTGCCGATCGACCGGGAATTAATGACCGATTAATCGTCGCGACGCGTCGTGTTCCGTGTTCCGCCTATTCGTGTACGCATAAGCGTACATTTTCCATTCGTGTACATTTTTCCCACTACAGAACCATTTCCGCGTTTTTCTCTGAGCCGGAGAACATTTCTCGGGATCGGCAAACAGACTGCAAACCAAGAGAGCCCTCTTTCCTCGTCGTACCATTCCCGATCGAAGAGAGAACGGCACACCGACTGTCTCAACTTCGACGATTTCCAAGGTCCTTCCAGCTCCCTTTCATTCGCTTCTTTGGCGAGGATACGCCGAACCTAGCGAATCCAACCATTTCTCCTCTAACATTCGACGGTCGTACACCGACTTGCAGAGAATTCATTGATCCCATTCAAGAGCGTTGATGTACTCGAGAATCTGGTTGTACAGCGGACGTGCGTGTTCACGGCGTGTGATTAAATTTCGGCTTTTAATTGCGCTCATAGCGATTCAAACGAAACAGGTGAATAAACGATCGTGCATTAAGATACGCGGAATGCTTGCCTGGTTTAACTCGTCGCTCTTTTTTATGACAAGACCTCGCGAGACGATCTCTGTCATCATTGTTCTCGTTGAAGAAGGAATAAATATTTTCATAGAGAGAAATAACTGCGAGACAGTCCCCTTCCTCTTTTTTGATACACTGCCTGAGCGACGAGAATGAAACTTTGAGAGGTCACCGTCGCTCCTAAAACGACCAAGCAATAAACAGCGCCACCAGTGGAATGTTAAGCGTCGTTTACTGAAAACGAGCCGAGTACGGGTGAGCATCGCAATGCCGTTGACTTCCGGAAAATGAAATTTTCCTTGGCAGCCGATACACACGTACGGGGGTGAGGATCCTACGCGACGTGCCATGCAACCCCTCGATTTCTTGCGGTGTCCGGCGCGCGTACAAGCGCGACTATGATTATTCTGAATAATTCAGTTGCCCAGTGAAAGTAGCACGAGACTTTGCATGTAATTTCCAATATTGACAGACGTTCCTGAGACCCTGTCCCCGAGGCACCCTCCTCTCTATCCTCTCGGCTCCTTCCTTCTCTGTTTCCCTTCTCTCTCTTCCCGTCCAAGTGCTTTTGAGCGTACGGCCCTGCCGCCCCAACCACCTGCACTTGGACGAGGGTGAGACAAAGGCGGGCGCGCGCGCGAGTTTCATGAGATTCAAAAGAAGATGACGACTACCCCCTTCGTGCCTTGGCACACAGAGCGGAGCCAAGAGGGAACTGGCTCACCCCAAAGTACGGCCCTGCCTGTTCTTCCTGCCTGCCCCCGGTGTCGCCTTGCTAGTCGAGAGGTTTGCACGAAGATCAGAAACTCGCTCGCAGGTGAAAAAGTAACTAGAAGTATTAGCACGGCGGCGGCAACGGCGACGATAACGTCGACGAGAGCAGAAATAAGAAGAGCAAAGGTGCAATAAATCGGGATACGAATCGCGTTTCGGACTCCTATTGCCATCGATTTCGAGACTACGCGTAGAAAGTACAGACAAAGAAAAAACAAAGTGGGAAAAAAGGAAACAAATCGAAGATCGAAAATTTCATCCCCGGGGGAAAGCCGTACTCGTGACACGGATGCACTGACGGTATGATGAATCAAGTCTCCGAATGAAACTGAAGGGTATCCCGAGATGATATCGTATCCCGGATAACAGAAGACAGAATAAAAAAGTAACCGTGTATATTCGATGTGTACCGAGCGTGATCCTTTGAAAGAGGGAGGAAAAAATAAAATCAATTGGCCTACAATACTCCTGGCATTGTTTCTCCTTCGATCGAACCAGCACACAGGAAAGGGTTAATACTGGGTTAGATTCAAAACGCAGCACTATGTATATATATATATGTATATATATACATATACATATATGTCTCCTAAATGCCAATAATCAACTATAAACTAATACGAACGCAAAACGGGTCGCACTTTCCCATCTCTTTCCACTTCGTGTGCGTGTATCGATTTTCACGTCGACCTGACAAGTTTAGAAAAGCTGCAGACTGCTTTTGCGGCTGAGCGTTATTATTACGACGCACCGGCAACTCTTTTTTTCTCTCCCCTGCGTGTATTACCGCGGCGTCGAAAATATCGTCGATCCCGAAATATCGTTTGAACGCCGGCTAAAAATCCCGCCAACTTTTCGCGTCTCGTCCGTGAAATTTCCTTGTTCAGCCGAGAAACGCGTCACGGAGAAAGAGAGAGAGAGAGACGTGTTTCGCGCGACTTTAATTGGCCGTGCCTTAATTTTGATGTACGCTGTACCACCTCGAGGGTTCTCAGGGCCGGTGAAGAGTCGAAAGGGAGCGGAAGAGAGGAAGGAGAGCGCGGAGGAGAAGAAACGAGAGCGTCGAAGGAGAGGAAAGCAGACGGGTGAAGGCAGCCCTCTTTCTTGCACAGCCGGCACATTGTCGTCGCCCGTAGCCAACAGCCTATTGTCTACAGGGAGCTCTCCCCCTTTCCCTTTTGCGGCCACACATATATACATATAGAACGATACGGCGACACACAGAGTGGAGCTGTGCGGGGAGTGACAAAGAGAGAGATGGGAACCACCGACACAGAAGCGGCCACCGGGGAGGGAAGGGGCGTGTTATAAAAGAAAAAAGGAGGAAAATACACAACATGACGGAGAAGCAGAGCAGCGGAGAGAAAAGAAGAGTGCGAGCGAGAGAAAAGCTCGGAGACGGAGAGAAAGAAGACAGTGGGTAATAGTTAAAAAAAAAGAAGAGAGAGAGAGAGAGAGAGAGAGAGAAAGAAAAGGAATATGGAAAAGAGGCAAGAAGCGGGGAGCAAGAAAGAGAGGATGAAACCGACAGTGTAGTAGTAGTAGAGTAGTAGATCGAAGATGAGTGGGAGAAACGGAAACTGGGCGAGAAAACCGATGGATAGTTATAGGAAAAAAATAAAAAGAAGTAATTATAGGAGAAAAGAGAATGTAGCGAGTGGAACGAGGAGAGAACTCGATGTATCGGCGAAGAAAAGGAGGAGAGGCAATCAAAAAGGGGAGAGGACTATTCATACCCCCTATCCAACCGTACCTTGCAGCAGCTATTATTTACATATCAGCAACTTCGTGCTTCCATGTACATAAATGCGCAAATACGGTTGCCCATGAGAATATAGCTGGCCGTGGAAGGGGAGGGGGCGAGCAAAGTACAAATGTGAACACACACCAGAAGCGGCATTGTACGGACGAATGGTAACCGTCAGGATGGTACTATCCGTTAAACTAGCCTGATTTCTGAAAAGAGGCTCGCGCGTTCCAGCTCCGCAGCAAAAAAACGCTCGAGCTGCATATCGAAGGGAGCGGTAGCAGCTATGGTCAATGAGTCGTTCCTTTGCGTAGTCGTCGCCAACGAATTAAAATCTCAACGGTAATTCACCTTGCGGCCACTGGACTATGCAACGCGACACGTCCCCTGATACATCCGTGGTATCGCGTATTTGCGTGAAATCAATGGCACACGGAGCGATAGAACGTTGAAAGCTTCGTCGAGCCAAAAGGCTTTCTCGTACTCGACTCGTCTCTTCCTCCTCCCTTCCACCTTTTCGAGCCTTCGACAAATTCATGGCTTCGATCGAAAAAAGAACGAACGCGACGGAGTACACGCTCCATACCCGCGTTTCAAATTAATATACCACGCGTTTAATTAATACACGTTAAAAATGGAGCGTGATCTTATGCGATAAGAAAAGGAGTCAGTGAAAGCGCGATATTGCTATTTTATATCTGTTATGCGGTCGAAGAAAATTGGGCCTTTTCTCGTGTCCTTCTTTCCTTATTTATCTAGGAGGTAAGAAGAAACGGCGGAACGTTCCCAAAGCGCTCGTCTAGGCGATATCCGGTATTTTCTCGGGTGTTTCGTTCCACGACTGAATCGAATCGATGTCTTTGACCCCCCGGGGGGATATCGCGAACGTATCAATCGGTCTATACGAATTCGATTGCCCGACTGAGGCAAGTTGAGAACCTCTAGATTCAAAGGGATGGGCGAGCACGCGAGTTCGCGTGTTAGGTGCCGCGAGGCTCTCTCCTCGTCTTCGCCGTTTCTCCGCACGATGTCTTTCTCTCTCATCGACCCCTACCAACCCTTGTGAAACACGGCAACGCTGCCCGCACCCTAGGATCTTTTATTATAAGAAAAAATTTCCAGCTGAACGCGGCATACGTATAAAAATATAGCTAGCAATTGCCCACACTTAGAGTCGCTCGCTCGGCTACCTGTGTGCACATGCACCCGTGACGACGGTGCAACAAACGCGTTTCCATCGTAGGAAGTGGTTTTTAAAGAGCCTTCGTTCTGAGGAAAAAGGTGATAAACACCGATCAAGCGACACTTGGAAATTTCCACCCTTTGTCTCTCTCTCTCTCTCTTTTCCTCCCTCTCTTTTAAACGCGGTGGTGTAACCACGACTGAAATTCTTTAACGAGTAATCGATAAAGCAAACTCGACGAAAAACGTAAATATTGAAATTACCACCATCGACGAAAGAATCCTTGACCGTTTACGAGCCCGAGTTTCTCTTTCCTCTCCGATTACATATTGAGAAAATAACCGTGTTCCAGGTAGAACGTTTTAAAGTGTCTCTGTTTAGATTGTTCGATCCTTCTCCTCGTTCCTGTGCTTTGGTTATGTAACTCATTGATCGTTGTTTTTCTTTTTCGTTCATTTCTCGATGATTAACCAACACAAAGGGGACAGACAGACAGCAAAAGAGGAAGGGAGAGAGAAAAAGGGAGAGAGAGAGGGAGAGTGGTATAAGTATTTTGAGCACCGCCGGTTCTAGAGTTTGCACTTGGTCACGATTTCAGGGCGTTTGCTTTGTGTTTCCATGCTCGAGATGGTAGGTAGATGTTGCAAAAAAAAAAAAAAGGGACGAAAGATGCGGGGGCTACACGTTGAAACAGGGCTGGAGGTGAAGGTGGAGAGGCTACTTCAAGTTGGTTTCTAGCCTAGATTCGACTCCGCGGGTGATCCGTGGTTTTAATTAGGATCCACCACGAGGCACGACGCTGTTCTTCTAAGACTAATGATCTCTCTCGTTTCATTAATAACCTCCAGACCAAGTGTCATTTTCGTCTTGAGGCCGCGTTGCATGACAAAGCAATATTAAAACTAGTATTCTTAGCATTCGTTGATATTACGCCTCTCAAGACGCGGTTCGTTGTCGGTTAATTAACTTCTCTCCACCTATCCGCCGAACAGCGGAGGTCTCTTAATTGAAAATGTTATCGGTGTTGTTGGTTACGCGTACGCGTGGAGCACGAAATAGCTCGAAAAGCGCCGACGCCTGGCATTTTTGCAATCGACGTTTCGAGCGAACATTCCGCGGATATTCGGATGAGTCATCAACGAAAGAGCTTTCTCCGCGAAAGAGAGAAGGAGAGAAATCGCACGATACTTCGACAAATTTCAACGAACATCAACCCTGACCTTTCTCTATGACCTATTAACGGGCTTAGAAGAGAGATAGAAAGAGAGGAATTACGTGGTAATTTCGGCCTCCGGGGAAATAATCAGCTTGACACTGGGATATACTGTGAACACGAAGGGTCGTGAATATTATGACAGCTAAAAACACGGGTTTAATAGCTGTTGAAAGAAAACCAAGAAGCTTTTTCGCATCGTTGAAAACTCATAATTTCCATATTTAAAGGCAATGGCTTTTGGACGTCGAATATTGAAGAACGTTCGCGCGAAACTACGTCAGTGGTTCTAACGTCGTAGAATCGACTGCATCAATTACGAAAGAAAAATAGAAGTAATTAATAAATCTGTATTGAAGCAAAGACGAGATAACAAATGAGCTCTCTTGTCTCCAAAATTCGATCTACGAGTTAGCCGGGAGCGAGGAAAATTTACGAGAGTGTAGCGCGTCTGGAAAGATCGGATCTTTCCACTTAATTGCTGAGGCGGTAGTCTTCCAGGAGACTAGTCCCTGAGGTGGAAAGGTCCTTTGACCTGCTCACTCGGTTTCCGCGACAGTGAACACAACGTGCGAGACACTTACATAAACTCGCAGAACGGTGATGCCTACGCACGGGTGTTGGAAAAATAGGAGAAAACGTTCATCTTTAAAGATCGCGACGCGTGGAGTGCGCGTCCATCTTCGTCTACGACGATCAAGGATGAGAGAATCGAAGAAAAACGGGAGACGTTGAGATCGCGCGTGGCTTCCTAATTATCCGGAACGCGATAAATCAGTTTTCGATTAGCCACGAGAAACACGCCATGAAACGGGTAGAATACAAGCCCGACAAATGAATCGTTGTTTAATAAATCTGTCGAGCGAGCGGGTTTGCAGAGAGGAGTATAGAGCGAACGAAGTAGATTATGCTATCTAATTAGAGTGTAGCCTTCCGATGAAAGCACGGTGTAATTGGTCGAGGTAAGGAAATGGTGCGCACATTCTTGCCGTCCTTAATTGCTTCAGCCTCTATCACGCTACTTCGTCATGGATTTGCTAATCCTTGTTGTTTTCGATTAGCCAACACGTAGCATTCGCTGGCAGGACTGACGTTGCCTGCCACCTGCGAACTTCGTAGTCAACTAACCGCATGCCAGAATAGTTAGAGAGCTCGTACGATCGATAATTAGAAAGAATGTGGAAACGCGTTGCATTATCCGAAAGTCGAATCGCGCGCGACTAAAAAACGACTAAACGAAAGATAGAAAAAAGGAAGAAGAAAAAAAATAGTTACACGGTCCATTAAAAAAATTCTGGTAAAAATTGCCGGTCTGGCTGAAAAAAACCTGCAGCGCGGAATAATGAGATAGGAGCGATGAAGTTGAAGTACAGAAAATTTAATGTAATAAGCTGGACAAATCCCTTTGTAGAGCGAAACACGTATGTGAAGGACACGGTGATATTCGCGCGGCTTCCGTGGCTGGCTATGCCAAAGTGAGTCAGCCAGCGTGAAAAATTGAGGAGCACGCGCACGCGGATGAAGGCAGGGAAACGGAGGAAGGTTTGCTACGTAAGTATGGCCGATTATGTAAGTCTACCAAAAATATCGTCGAATGAGTGACAAGCACTTGGCTTGTTCGCCGATATCGTCAGGCAGTTCGAGGCGCGCTAGCAATTATTTGCAAAACTGTAGCAATGCAATGGTGAAACAACAAAGTCGATTCGTTAGCCAAAAACGCATCTAAACGATGTATACGAGCTCCGAGCAAAATCGAAACGACCTGACATTTAAAACCTAACTGAGTACAAGCAACACGCATCGTTTGGCCGTAGCTTCGCATAAAATTCGAACGTTTGATGGAAGCAGGCAGAAAGAGAAAGAAAGAGAGAAGAAACCCGTTCTGCTCGCGAAGAATTTCGGGCTCCAAACAATCGTATCGACTTCTTCAGCACCAGCACCAGCAACAGCAGCAGCCACAGCGGAGAGAGGTATAGCTCGGGAGCAACAATAGCCGGTCGTGGATAGGGTGGCTCCCGCGTGCATATTTGTCAGTTCGTCAAAGGAACTGTAAAGCGTTTAAAACGGAAACGTTGGCTAGCTGAAAAGTTGGAAAACGGAGCTGCCGCGGAACTCGATATTCCACAACAAAGAAGGCCACTGGGAATAGGACAGTGGCTTGGAATTTCTGACCGGAACTGCAACGACGGCGAGGAACGTCGTGCTTACCCCCGAAGAGTGTAGCCTTCGGGCGATGATACAGATTTTCATCGGAGGAAGTCATTGCACTTTATGCTGAATGGGCACCGAGTCAACAACCCGATGCCTGTCTACGTGCTTGCGTGTATATATGTGTATACACACCTTTAAAGGGTTTCTCCCGCTCTCACCCTCCCTGCCCTCTCTCCTTTCTCGTGCTCCTCTTCCTGCTTTTCGCGTGATCACAAGAAGAGCACTGTATGTATAGCCAAAGATGAGCTAAAACGAAGGAAAGAGAGGAGAAAATGCCAGCGAATCTAGGAGAGCGAGAAGGGGAGGGGGTGCCTCTGAACAAGTTGAAGAGGGAAAAACGAGAATGCCGTGGAGTGGTCGGCTACAAGAAAAGGAAGAAGCGAAGAACGTGCAGAATGGAGAAACAGAGAGCGAGAGGCAAGGGAAGCAAACTGCAGAGAGAAGGGGAGAAAGGAGAGACGAGGTCTGGGAATCGCTTCATGCACTGACGAGCACGAGCCTTCGCGTAATAACGCGATCAGAGGGCAGCCGTGTCTCATGCGTGCACGCACTTCTCTCGTACCATCGCACACGCTTTCTCGTGCTCCGAAGGCAAGCACGCGTGCATAAACGCTGGCGTAATACGCTCACGAGCTGCACGAGCGTTCTATTTTTATGTGTGTTACGTCGTGAAAAACCATAGGCTACAACGTGGTGGAAATATCCGCGAGACGCGACGAAGAAAGGGACAAAAACGGAGAAACAACGGTGAAGTGGCGGGACAGCGACCGTGTCGCCGAATATTCGGTAAGAGGGTGTCATTGGGGGATGAGTGGCACGTGTATTTGAACTCGCAACGTCCGATGGAAATCGCTGGAAACGCAACCACCGCACGCCAGACGAACGGCGCGCAGCGTGTTAATTAATACGACAACCACTGACGGAATCCGGTTTGACGTATAATGCGGCACTAATTGCGGAAGGGAAAATGGAAAAGGGAAAGAGGGGGGCGGGCAAAAGGAGGAAAGAAAAAAATTATAACGAATTCGTTGGCGAAACACAAGTCGCGTCGCGAGTTTGCAATTTTTTTCTCTCCTCCTCGGCGACCGCGTACACCGCGCTCGATGCATGCTTTGTGCGACATTTCGCGTTTTCATCGAGGCATGCGGAAACGAAAAGGTAGAACGAACGTGCAAGGAAGAAAGAGATTACAGGAGCCATGGCAGTCAAGCTGCACCTGTGCATACGCGCTTCGTTCGTCACGTGGAAAATACAGCGCTATGGCCCCTACCCTGGGAACAATGCTGCCTACGATGGGTACTATTTCCCGTAGAAGAGGAGAGGGAACGCGAGCTCGCGCGCACGCCACGCATGGAGAGACATATCAAGAGAGAAAGAGTGATAGGGATACGAGGGGGGTGGAAAACGAGTTGGACGACCCGAGGTCTTGTACACCGCATTTTCTCCCCTTTCATTTGTGATTTCCTCTTTTCCAAGCAGAATTGTATATTCACGTGCCTAGCTATGCGATACACCGCATATATTCTTATTTGTCTTGTCACACAGACACAGGTGTGAATCGCACAAAAAATTTCCGAGTAATTCGTTAATCCAAATTTGTTATTGAAACGCTTACGCTTTCGAATGGCAACGCTTCTCTGCGTCTGTACGCTCAGAGGAACCGCGGACATTTCGTACAAAGAGAAACTTACTATCCGTCACAGGTCCACGGCATGGAATTATTGATTTTCTTACAAAAATTCTATCTTTAAAAGCGACGTTTCACGTTTTAATCGAGCACGCCGTCAAAGCTTTCAGCTTAGCGTAGTCCTGTTCGAAAGAAGAGCGGGAATATACCGCGACCAGACTAGCTACTACGCTCTAGGATAGGAAGAACGGTTCGCTGTAAACACATAAGAATATGGAACCAAGCTACGTAGATTTATCGTTGACGAGAACATAATACACATCGATGTCCTCAACTTCCGGTCCCCCGATCTAATTTCGAATCAACCACTTTCGAATCGATCTCGACTTCGATGATTGCGTCCACGGGCAAAATTAAATGTTACACATCTCCAATTACATTGCCGAGGAATTGTCCAGAAAGGATACTCTGTCGGATATGTACATACGTATATTTATAGGTAATAACGTAGCGTGTTATAATCGCCTCGATATCGAGCGCAAAGTTGCAATAAAGATGAAAAGCACTGGCAGCCACGTAACACGAAATTGCTGGATGACGGTCGAAGTATGAAGAAGGTTTCATAACGAAAGGCATTTTGATGCATTCGCCGATATAACGTTCGGACATGCAGTGTAACGTGCATAAACATGAATATGTGCTAGGATGGCTATATAACGTCTGTTCTATTTTCTGAATAGGATTCGAAGTAGATGTCGAGAACTTGTCACTCTGTGATTTATACATTTGTCCCTGCCGGAGGACGAGATCGTTCTCCATTCCCCTTCTACGTGTCTCTTAAGCTGTCAGGTCATACCGAGTTCCAATACGAAAGGAGAGGTAGAGGGGGGCGCTTTTTCGCTAAGCGAAATAGAGAGAAGAAAAGGAAAAAAAAAAAAAGAAAAGGTAGCTACATATGTTTTACGAGGCTACATTCTCAAGGATAAAACTAGCCAAGGTTGCCGAGAGTGGAAAGATTCGATCATTGGTCGCATCTCGAAGCCAAGTTTGCGGCAGGATGCTCCGAGCGTGTTGGAACGGAACTTATCTTCAGAATTATGCAAACTATGATCATATATTGATGTTTATAACGAAATACTTCAATAAATTATCTAAATGACGTGATAGGTAGATTATAAGACAAGTATTGACGTCAAAAATATGTGAAAGAAACAAACGGTCAGCAACGATAACGGTCCTGCAAATGAGCTCCCGACAATGACGCAAGCTCGAAAAATGACACGTCTATTTTTTCTACTGGCCACGCTCTAAAAAAAGAGAACGAACAACACTTGGAATTTCAAAGGTTTCCCGTATCGTTGAATTGCTTTTAAACTCGCTTTTACAGTGCCATCTGATCTTGTACAAAAAGGAATTCGTCAACTAAATCAAAAGTCGCAAACGTTGAAGGTTTGCCAAGTCTGATCAGCGGCGAAATAAACGTCCATTACATGTTTTATACTTTGATTTGTAATTACGACGGTTACATCAAGTGCTATAATAATTTACGATACTCCTTTCTATAATTAACATTAGCTAAGAAAATCGGTACGCGGTTAATAATGCATCGGTGATTTCGTGAAAATGCTAGTAAATCATGCAAACTATTCCGTCTATTCTATTGTTGCTCGCTTGCACCTTCACCCCTCGACAGGCATGCTCGTTCGAATGAAACACGACTTCAAAAGCGAAGGAAGTCCGTCGAGAACCCGTACAAGAGGGTTGCTCGGTGGTTGGACCGCTCGTTAGTATCAGCTGCTTGCTGCTTAAAAATAACCTCTTCCTAGTCGCCAGTACAATCGCTAAATTAACGCCAGCAGCGACGCGACGCCCTTCTCGTGGAAAACCATCTACAGACTTTAAATACTCTGCGCCGTTCTAGAACTATTATGGATTCCTCGAGTTCTAGACTAGTCAGACCGTACTCTATTGCACCAAACGTAACGTTAACAAAAGAGGACGGCGTTTACGAAATTACGTACAAACGTACGGTATGATCTACGGGCAGGTTTGCTGACTAATTAAGATATTACGACAGTCTGAATACGTAACTAGTATGCTTTCCCAGATTCACGACGGACAAAAGAGAGAGCATCGGGTTAAAGCTTGCCCAAAAGTCAAATATTTTCTTTCGTTGCGAAACATCTCGTCCAAGTGTTTAAATTAGATGGCAACGGAAGTATATAAAGTGTACTGATAGCCGTCGCAATCAGTTAATGCACGAGCTTCGTCGAGCTACTTGATCAAGCAGCCTTTGATAATAATCAACAACCTTACGATGCACGTCTATGTAGGACGTTCAAACTGGTACGATTGCTTTCACAATTTACGAGTACGTTTGTGATTTATTAATCGTTACACAAAAATATACTCCGAGCTAACACGAAACTGGGACAACCTTTTGATATTCCGTTGGAATCATCCTTAACCGGCTCCAAAAACAACAATCAGCCGTATAGATAGGTGAACTTACATAGCCGTTCAAGTAAATTTTCGCTTGCACGATGAAATCTTAGAGACGAGATATGTACTCTTGCTCGCTCGTTACTCCTCGTATCTCACGCATACTATCATATATCGTCTTAAAGGTCGTATTCCACCGAGAGAAAAAAATTCTTTTCTCCGACTTCGTCCCGTCGAATCAAAGAGAGAAAACAATAAGGTCGAGACTTACCTGAACATCAAAGTGAGTGGTGGTGTCTTGCGCCTGTGGGGGCCCCTGTTGCTGTTGTTGTTGTTGCGAAGGTGGCGGGCCCTGTGGGGGTGGCGGAGCCTGTGCACCAAAGAGTTGCGCCGCATGCGAATGCGGGTGCTGAAGATGATGCGTCGGTGGTGCTTGATGATGTTGCAAATGATGCGGCGGAGCCGCTGCAAAGGCGGCCATGAAATGTTCTTCGCTCCCAACCACATCGACGCCAGGTTTCAATAACACGACTCCACCACCTCCAGCGCTCACAAGAGTCGTTGCTGCGTTCTTCTGAAATTCTTCTTCGCCTGGAGAAGGTTGCCGACTCCCGGGTGTACGACTGCAAATAAAAGACGAAAAACGGCATTAAGCGGTCGTTCTTCCAACGAAAGGGAATTCTTTCATTCATATAGCGGATAACATTTGAAAACAACTATAACGATTGTCACGTATAAATAGCAATCAGCTACTGAATAACCAGCAGCCGTAATATTATCACAATTAACCGTAACTCCACTTTAACTTACTAGAGACGGGAAGAAGCAAAGATGAACAGATTATGCAACCGTCTTTGGGGCCGCGGAATCAAATACTTTTCATCTCTTTACTCTCTATTTCATGCATTTCACTGATTCGTTCTAATTGAAGGCAGCCTACGGTACGTTCCAGAATACAATGCGTTCAACACATGATATACGGAAATATAAACAGTTTTGCTGGATACACTTATGAAAATAAAAGAAATGTAAATCATTTGCGAATCAACGTGTACTGTAACATACATGAAAAAATGTACGGCTTGATATCTATGCGTATCTATGCCTCGATAAGGCCAGCTGTTTTCCTTTCATGGAAGAATATCTTAATTAACGAAAGCAAACAATGATTACCGAGAAATGAATTTCAATTTTCGTTATGCATTTGATGATTTAAGTTTGAATTTCTATTACGAATTTTCAATGTTAATTTGTATTATACTCAAGATCTCTTCAAGATTTCTTAAAAAACTACCTCTGATTGTAATGGTAAGGAAACCATTGCACAGTGGTATTACTACACTGTTGTTGTTATTCCCTATATAAAGAAAGTGACGTAGCTTTCATTGGCCATTATAACACCACAATCGTAAATGTCACGAACCTGATTCTATGTGACGTGGGTATACAATTCTTAGGCTAAAAGAATTCTATTTTACATATTGTGATAATAATCTATTAGTAACATAACTCGCGCACTTAAACTTGTACGCGTATATAATTATATACAAACGTCTTAAAAATAATTACAGCGCGTTAGAAATAAATGGGTAATAAAAAAAACAAAAACAACTAGAAAATTGCAATTAGTTTCCTCTAAATCAACTTGTTTCACATTTCTCTAATACTAACGAATAATCAGGTATAAAATTAACGATAAAAAAGAACATTAAACATCTATGCCTTTGACGAATATTTGTCGTTAACGTTATCAAATTCCAAGTCGATACCTTGAATAATGTCTAAAAAATCTTTACAAACTTGTCAAGCAAGATTCTACGAATGTACGATTAGGAGTGCAGTATAACGGTACATTCTGTATAACGACAGGCATAATATAATTTAATATTCATGTTCAGGGACCTGTATCTTTGATCTTATAAAAAGGGGAAATTCGATGCCTAGACCGTGACGCTCAACAATAATGAATAAACATCATTACCATAATGAAATTTTTAAGTAGCAACGGCAACGCTACTGTATAAGTTTCGTTCTTTCCTTCTGCTTTATTTGCCACGTTTGTTAATCCAGTTGATCTCAATGTTCGATTTTCAGTAATATAGAACGAAGAATGATGACCGAGTAAGACATTTGCACGATAATTCGCATAGTTCTTTAAATATACAATAAAATTTACCATCCTTTTTAATTATAAAAAAATATAAATTTTTGTGTAAACGAACTAAGAATTATTATTATTATTGTCATTTAACGAAGAAAAGAAACCACAGTGATACAGTATAAACAGCACGGAGAGTGTCGGTAATATCGAGTAGATGAAGTACAAGCGGAGCACCAGATGGCGTACAATGATGGTGCAACAAACACCGGAGAGGCAAACTTATGATGTCATCGTCCACCGAGTAGGTAGAACATGCACGCCCTTGACAGTTGTCACTTTTACGTTCCTCGATCGTGCTCTTCACAGCAATAGTAATTGTTCACGAACAGCATATGACACATTTACTGTCGTTCAATTGAAAGCAATTATATATAGCTACGCAAGAATAGCAACGCGTTTTTCTCCTAACTTATTTACGCAAACACTGTATGTACCGCAGATTGCGCCTAATAAATACCTTCATTTTTTCATATTCTCGTAATACAATTATCTTTGCATCTTTTTATAATACTTCTTATACGATATAATAGTCGATATTGCTCAAAATTAAATCTCGATACTCACTTAAATCCTTTATCGTCGTCAAGACCATTTTGAGACGTTAATCCGTTGTTTTGTGGACCTGTGTCATCTTTAGAACTGTCAAACGGACTTGCCGAGCCCTTCTCTTTTTCTTTCTTGTCTGCATCGGTGTTCTACACGAGGAAACAAAAATATCTTTTAATAAAATTGTAAAATTTGTTTTGGTCTGTTCGATATTTTATTTCGTCTATATCCTTACCAATCTCAGAGAAACCATCCTGGGTTCCAAATCTTTAGGTGTTGTTGGGCTCGACCCGAGGACGTATTCGACCATTTTAACCCCCAGACCACCCGTTTCACTGCAAAACAAAACAATTCGATGACTCAAGGAACAAAAAACTTATCCCATTCCTTGAAATACTTAAATCATACGCTAACCTGCTTCTGGGGCTAAGGACCGTTCCAACTTCTGATGTTTGATGATGATAACCAGTCCCGACACCCACACGCCTACCTGTGCCCATGGAGATCGGTTGTGAGACGGCATGGTCTGAAATTAAAAACGCCATTAATCACGATGCCATGCTGACGTATATTTCAATCAAACACCCATCCCCATCGAAAAATTACAATCAAGGCTCGCGTGTAAGACAGATATCCGATAATCCGTTATCCTTTAATCCCAACCAACGATTCCATCACATTACGTCATAAAAGCTCTTTAATTCGAAGCTATTTAACCATAAAATATTAAAAGAAGTCCAGCTTTTTTACGTGAATAAAATTCGACGATTCTAAAAGGGAACGTTAACAATGTCCCGAAACCGTATCGTGTTCGTGTCGTATCAACCAGTAATCGATAAAAGGCGTGGAGCGAGAAACCCGCAAAGGTGTAACGGAAATTCTATCATAAAAATCCTTAACAGTTTGCCACTGTATCGTTGGCTTTCCCGCGAGACCATTTTATTCAAAGGGTTTCAACGATGATTGAAAAGGAAAAAAAAGAAGACCAGCTTCGTACATTGTGAGAAGAAAAGGTTCGCTAGGATTCTAGGGTACTATATGAATTTTACGATTCCATATGACGCAATTTCGTCGGGTCCAGGTGGATATAGGGGGTTGGTGTGCCGGCGCTCAGGGTGGATCAGTAGGTACGACCCTGGGCATTGGGACGTTGCTCCCACCGCCGCTGATGCCGGGCGTCTGTCGCCATGGCAACAGCCGCGTTGCACCCATCGAGGTGACGCACACATGCAAACTCGGCCCGCGTGCACATGGAAGCCGGTACATGCCGACGCGAGAATCAGGTGTTTCGTGCATACAGTGCACACACAACATCGCCGCCACGGTACCATCGCCCTCGCGCAACAACCCCGTACGACTTAAGGCTCCGTTTAACGAGAAAGAACCTCGCGCAACCTTTCCAACGCACAACCTCTTTCCGTTTCTCTCTCTCGTTCTCTACTCCTTCCTTTCCCCACACCAATTACCGCGGTAATCCGTTTAATTGACGAGAAATTCTGATGATTTTCAGCGACACGAAACGACCAAGGAATAACCAGGAAGAAATCGAAATATCAACCACGAGAGGAAAGATGGACTCATCTGGGTTAGATGGTAACAAGAAGTTTAAAACGGTTCCCGAGGTAAAGAGATAGAGAAGTTTGTACACGGACTCGAAAATACCAGAAGCTTGGCTGGTATCGATTGATCGTACAAGCAAGGGGAAAGAGAAAGAGAGAGAGAGAGACAGGCAGACAGAGGGAGAAGACTGTGGATTTCCTTGGTTTTCGTAAAAGCAAACAATTGGAAGAGATCTGTTTTGGTAGAGTATCGATTATTGACATTCCGCTCGAAGCTGCGGAGACACAAGTATTTCTACTTTCGCCTCTATATATTGTTCTTTCGGTGCTGTACCAATCAATAAGCGTGCACGACATAAAACACACGGTATCGCTCGCATCTCGTTGTACCCTCCTCCCCCATGGACGATGAGTCTCTGATGTTCGTCTTTATTCGTCTTCGTTTGACGTTTTTATATAATTCGCTTTTCTCTCTAATTTTACCGAACCTGAAATACGTATCAGACGTTCAGGGAATTCTACGTCAAACGACAAGGACCTTCGACAATCGTTGACTCGCCACGCATTTTGTACCAATACGAAGGGTATACGGCGTTAATCGGAATCAGCTCATTAGCTCATTGTTTTGAACACGTCGTAGCTCTATTCGCTTGGTAAATAATAAAGTCCATTTACATAATACGAATATATTAAAAACCGAATTTACATTGAACGAAATGAACTTTGTGAAACTGTTTCGCCTCTTTCACATCTATCTTTCTACAAACGAAACGATTCTAATATTGAAGTTGCTAATACCAAAGGTAAAGAAGCCAGTTGAACGATGTCGTTGCTCCTATTTTAACCACGATTAGAGAGAAGCCAATGCTCGAATACCTGGACTAATAAGCTCAATATCCTCTAAATTGTATACTTCGAGAAAGTGACATTCAGGTATAAAGGATCGAGATCCGTAAATATGTACAAGTCCGTATAAGATATTTTACGTTCGAAACTTTTACAAAAAAAGAAAGGAAGCAAAGATAAAAATGTTCTACAAATCATAGCAAATATTCTTTATCGCGATAATTTTCTCAAACAAGCATAAAACGCAGTAGGTCATGTTCCTTCGGTCGACTGACTCACGCAACGCAATCTCGTTCCTTTCTCAACGACACGCGGCTTTCTTTTTCGAGAAGAAATTAGCGCGTGTAGTGCAACCGATTTACCCTTAGAGATTATGTAACGATCAGCCACGAGTAGTGTCGACCGAATCCATATCGATCAAAGCTCGCGCGCTTAAATTTCGTGTCTGGAGGAAAACACGCCACGAGGACTAGCATATTTCGAGGGATTTAAAGGACTTCGACGAGGGATCATCGGCCGGAAACGCATGAACGCGGTCGAGATTAAAGTCTGCCTTTATATATGGCCCGGCTGGGTCAGGCTAGGTAACCATTGAAACTCTGACTGAACGAAAGCTGCAGATAGCCTGGGTATTAATGGACGACAATTAATAAACACTATCGTGTTATCAAGGGTCATCTGAGATTTTCAAAATGCGTATAGAATAGATAAGCCACGGATAGAGCGGACCTACAAAGTGGTCAAGCGTTAATGCCTGCCATCCATGAATTATCGATTCCGATTAACCCCGTTCATGGATTATCCCCATCTCGAAACCCTATTCCAAATATTCTCAGCCCTATTGTCATTGATACGTGTCAGTACGCTCGATAGCACGCCGGCAGTGTGTACTCGCTGCGGTTAGTCAATGGAGCCGAACGTTTCCGCGTGTGTTTCATTGAAAGTAATAGGAACCAATATGACTGTGAAACACATAAATACCAACAAATATACGTTACGCTATTCTCTGAATTTGAAAAGTCCGAAAGTAATCATACCTGAGGTGCTCCAGGTAGAATCTCTCCACATCTGGTGGTCGCCCAAGTGAAGTATCCCACCGCCTTTTACACCCCCTTCGTCCTTGGAGCCGCCCTCGTCCACGCCCCAAAGCTTTTTTGCCGAGGGAGCGATCTGAAACAATATCAGAAAACGGGTCGTAAGTACACGGGGTCAGTGAACACATTTTCAAACTCGGCGCGTGCTGACACGAAACTCCCAAGAGCTCGCGCCGCCTCGTGCAACGAAAGATACAAATGCGAACGATCGTATTAATTACACTAACCAACTACAGAGACTAGCTTAAAATTAGCGTATCTACCGTGTACAGAGTCGATCATCAGAGTTTGATATCCCTTGTATACATGCATCCCTTTCTTGTTGAAATAAGAATCTGGCAAATACCTTTCGTGCCAACACACCAGTCTGCTTCTATAGCTTCCCCTTTTTTCATAAACTTTAAAACTTTCATTTTTCGCTACACAACGTGTATCACTCGTAAGAGATACGAAGAAAAGTGTGTACAGTGCCAATGCTCGAAATGTGACTTGGTTCTCTATCGGCAGTCGCAAATATTGACATCGTTCTTTCTCTCGACCGGCAAGTTGGTTCGGGATCGCAAAGTTTGGCGCGAAAAGATAATCTCGACGGAGGAATGGAAAAGACTCGAATCGAAAACATAGGTGAGTCGTTACGTTCCATCGTGACCTGAACTCTGCTGCACTGTTCCCGACCTCACCTAACTAGAGGTCAGTGACGTAACCAGGAGAAGCGGTGGGGATGGAGGGAACCATCGTCCGCAGATTGCGGGATCCTAGATGCAGGTATACTGCACGTGCGATGGTGACAGTGCAGCTCAAGAGTGCGGGCGTCTCGATGCATTTTCGTCCGCATCGTCACTCACGCCCGGTCTGTGGATCGTTAAACGAAGGTACCAAAAGGGAAGGGATGGGTTTCGATTCACTCGAAGCTACCTGGTTTCTTCTTTCAAGTCGCTTCTTTTCATCAAGTACTATTCATCGTGAAACGTCAACGACTCGATTCCCCGGAATCTCTATAAGCGTTTCAATCGAACGTTCCTCTCGGTAAATTAGCTCATTAAGTACCATATAGTTATCGTTTCATCCTTATCGCTGACGTATACGAGCCACTCAGAAGCCCAGCTGATTAACTCCACTTTAAAAAAAAAAACCTTATTTTTAACTCTAGAACATACGACTAGTATTTAAGCAAATAATTACCATTGATGAAGTCGATCAGTGTGCCTTCTCTATGACTCCTGTAGTACGAGTTTTGGTTGATCTTTTAAAACAAAGAAATCGATGTAAAATCAGCTGATTTTACGAGCGCGACAGCAGACTTTATAAGTTTGGCGAATTGGTAGCTTGGTGAATTCGATTCCCGTGTGCATGGCATATATGTAGTTCATAAAACGATATCGAGGAATCGAGCGTGCACACGCAACGCGTGGTATCGTAACGTTACCGCATCAATGCGACGGCGCTTCTGTGCAAACATTTCACACTTGCTCGGACAAATCATGCGTGTAGTAGATTATTTAATCGGTACACGGACAAGACACGTTGCGAGACCTTCGATGAATCGACATGATTCATCGACGAGGCGCTTAAAAGTAAAAAAAAAAAAAAGAAAGAAAAAGTACCGTGGGAATACGAGGGATTCGAAATTTCACGCGTTTCCACGACGAAGACACACGCGATATTTATATTTTATTGATCAAGCAAACGATACCAGGTACAATAGCATCGTGCGTCATTCACCGAGTGGGTATAACAGTTCGAATACATAAACCACGAAATATCAAACGACGCTGTTTATCGTCTACGGTGCATCTGTAAGCGCATTAATTATATCTCGTGTCGAGACATGCTAGCGTGTGTCCTTTACAACGAATTAATCGTTATCAATTCTACGCGTGTATCGCTTTGCATGCAAGTCGTAAAAAAAACCATCGATAAAGAAACGTTTGAACACGTCACACGAACGAAATATATCTACGTGAGAGCTTAGAGGTCTAACATGAAATTCTAAGGCCTGATTCCTGGCGAAACGCGTACGTCTTTTCACCTAGTTCGACAAATCGGCGGATAAAAGGGAACAGAAGAAAAAATCGAACGGGTTGTACTAGTTTAGGAACCGGTTAGAAATCCCACGGGAGAAAACGTCGATCGAAGGAGCGCACGAAGCTAATGATTCGCGCGTATCAAATTGGAAAGCGAATCTTCGTTTGCATCATCTTACGGCACATTTTTTTCAAACCTGTATTTCGTGTCGTTCCACCGGGTCATGGTTTTACTCTCTTTCTCTGTCTCTTTTTTAATACAACAGTGCTGCTGTCACTGTTTTTGACCACAACACAGTAGTGAAAATATCCTTCGAGAGAACTGAGCGAGCAACATTCTCCGCTTGCACGCATCGATGACGTTCGAATGATTTTCCAGATTGCACGGCACGTACCCGTCAACACGAACTCTACGTAAAGGCAATGAGAAGCAAAGTTTGAAAATGATTGAAAGACTTTGGACCATTGCCACGCTACACGTTACGATTTTTAATTTTGTTTCATTCTATAACTGAGGATTTATATACCAGGACCATGTGCTCGAGCCAGCTGGATACGTCGGTGATTCCCATCGTTCTTCACTGCTCCGGCAACTTCGTTGTATTAAAACAACCACAACGAAGTTCCTTTTTACGCACACGAATGGGATACGAATCGGAGCTACAGAGTGAAACGAAGGATACGTCTAAAGGTTTGGTAAGGTAAGGGTAAGGGTAAGGGTAAGGGTATGGGTATGGGTAAGGGTAAGGGTAAGGGTAAGGGTAAGGCTCGGTCAACCGGGGGCGATACGCCGTGAGTATCGACCGCGTCGCCGGCCGGCAGAGACGCTTTTGCACGTTAAGCATGACTACAGGGAGAAAGGGACGAGAAGAGGTCGAAAAGCGAATGAACGAGCAAGAGAAAACCCATCGCAAATTTTCTCGTTTCACCACCGAGAAACTTCCAAAAGGGAGGCTTCTCCACGTCATGATTCCCTACATTACGATTCCTGTGTACCGCAAGTCCATTAGCTTGAGAACGAACAAGTATGAACACGATTCGGAATAGAAAACAAACAAGAGAAAAAATGATAATTCCCGTTGATTCCGTTCGTTCGTTAGCAGAACGAAAACGGTAGCATTCCGTCCCTTGAAACCGGTCAGCGAAAACTTTTGCACATTCAGCGAAGACTGAGAAGAGTGGAACAAGAAGGGATAAAGGAGGAAAAAGGAGAAGGTAAAACGACGTGCCGCAGTCGTCATCTTTCGTTCGCTAGACGAGGACGATATCGTTCTACTCATTCGAACCGGCCAGCAAGAGCAGCAGCAGCAGAAGCTCTTTTGCACGTTGGCCGCAACCTCGTTGGAGGGAGAATTGCGAGGAGACGAAAAACGAGGGTGAACGAGCGAGAGAACAAGTCGAAGGGATATCGGACGAAAGAGTAAAAAAGGAAACAGAGAATGAGACGAGACGAAAGAATACTGGATCTCTCTTTCATTGAACAAAGCCAACGATAGTTCGCTATACCCCTAAGCTATACCCCACCATACGTCGACGGAGCTAACCCCCTCCACGCGGGCCGCCACTCCAACTTCTCTCCCTACTCACCCCGCACACCCACGAGGTTCTCCCACCAGTGGAACGGCAGCGTGGATGTCGTCGCTAAACTGCCACGGGGCCACCGACCCCTCCCCAGGCCCCTCGGCCTCGGGTCACGGCCACTGTCCTCGCGGAGAATCAGCAGCACGAGGGAGGCGAACCCTGTTGTTCTCTCTCTTTCTTCATCTCTCCCTCGACCTCCTCACTCTACCCCTTTTCGACTCTTTCTCCAATTGTGCGTGTGCGTGCGCCTGCGTGAGCCAAATGCGTGCGCAGTAGACACGAAACAGAGAAGAACGCGCGATGGGGGTGGTTTTCGCATTTTGTTGTCCCGGCTTGATTTTTAATTAAAAAGAAATCGGCGCCGATCTGGCATTTCGTAGCTAACGCCATCACTATCGGTTTACCGTAACCCGAGCAACATTCTCGTTCGTGTAAGAAAGCATAGTACGATGGTTTAGCTTGTAGAAATTTTAGACAAATGATCGCGATACGTAATCCTGGAGAACTAGAGAACAAAATACGCAAATCGATATGTTTCGAAACGATGCGACACGAGCTACTACAGTCGTGGCCGCGCGGAGGAGACGTTTACAAATAAATTTCTTCTTCTTTGTGTAGTACACACTGCTGTTCCCGATGACGAATCTACAAGCGTAACCGATGCGTTTAGGTTCAACGACATGCGCGTCACGTCACTACAAGTCACGACGCGATACGTCACTTTACGGCATAAACGAGGGAATACTATCCGACGAGGTAACCGCCACGTTCGTAGAAGAAACACTACAAAATTTTGTACCCAATGCTGGTTAAATTGAACTGCTCCCCTCGCCCCGTTCTACGTATAAATTTCCACGATACGATTCTACACAGTCCGAGTTGTTCACCCCTAACGGCCGGGAAAGCTCGATCGACTTTTATCCAGATAAATTTCCAGAGAAGAAAATCGTTCGAGTTCGTGGACGAAGATTTCACAAAGATCTATTTTTATGCCACGCTTTAAGTTCTACAAAGTGAAAGTACAAAATTAGAGAAACTGATTATACGATACGAGACGATTACACCAACTATTAGTATGATAACTCGCATGCTACATACGATTATAACATCTGAACTCAAATCACTCTGAAAGTATGTAAAAGATTATGCAATTTATTTATAAGAAGTTTATAAAACTGGTATCCAATGCTCTAAGAATGGAAGTACATGCAACATACGAATTATCCTGAATTTGAATAGGAAAGAACAGCAATATCATTGAAATTGAAACGATCAGTACATGCAATCCTGTTTTTTTTATCCACTCGCTTCGAGACTCGAATCAGCGACAACTATCGATTATCGATGACGCTTTGCGTAAGTTCACAGACATATAAGCCGATGTCAATAAACATTTCCCTCCACGGCTTTCCCTTATCGTCAAAAAGTCTTATATTGCCATTTCAGATAAACAGATTATCCACTGCTTAATAACTCCTTTGCATAGCGTTGCAAAACATTTCTTTCGAGGCTGACGTCACTTAAGAAACCGGAAACTGGTTTCACTCTTCTTTTATCGCGAATAGAATACGATAACGCGCGCGCGTGGGAGTTGTTTCTTACCAGTCCTGTCTTTACCGGTCAGCGTAGTCAACCATAATGTTGGCCGTGATTCAAGTCCGAATATTTTGTCGACGGTAGTTTACTTTTTCCGAGAATTCCTGTGTTTCGCGAGAAAATATCGCGTCTAGACGAGACTCTCATGGAGCGCGACTACAAAACGAGAATTTCGATAAAAAGGAAACAGCCTGATAATTTGCCGCCAAAAATAGAGAAGACAATGGAAAACGGTTCTTGTCTCTTGGATAGATTCTGCGTAAGATGTTTACTGTTTCTTTCAAAGGAGAGTTAACGCGTTGCAGAGAAGCACGGATGCAACATAATCGAAGAGCGACACTGATCTTGTGTAACGATTATCGTGGAGAGGCTTGCGAACCGTGGGCGTTAACTGCATAACTATCCATAACCATCTGTTACTGTCGGCCAGAGAGAAGAGAAAGTTCGCTGCAACGAGGTGACAACCTGATATTTTTATGTTGTAACATTATGTATAATACTTTACAGTGTACACGTCCATAATCCATGAGGATTATAATACCAATTTTCTTCGGGACATCCTACATCGCAAAACGTTTCGCGTGTAATATTTTTACCAGAGATTTGTAAAGTTGAATTACACGGATTCTACATATATGTACCTGCCATCGAAAGCGTGGCAATGCGAATGACGAGGCTAATTGAAAACATTTTGTGGCAAGTAAGGTCAAACCTGAACCGCGAACCCACTAGAAGAGATAGAGTGACTCACGCAAATCAATATCACCTCCAGGCATATTTGCCGTTTATATTGGTGCAAGAGAAGCGCGGTATCGTGCATCTGGCTCACGGATAAATGTATTTATCCTTTACGATTTTATCAATGCAGTATCGTTAATGCACACGGCTTCGAGGGGAGCTCGTCCGAGTCGGCGTCTCGGTCGGTAAGCCAAATAAAAACATTCGACGCGACTCGAATGAAACGTTCCGCGACGAAATTCGCCGTCAGCGTAAAGAATCGAGTAGAAAGACTGGTAAAGGCATTTTACTACGATATACGAAGGAAAATATACTATGAAACTATGTAAAGTAATTTTGAATAATTATATTCGTGAATTCTAAAACGAAATGGCTAAATCGTCACGATATTATCAGACCTATATTACCAAACTGTAAACCATGAACGACGAACATCAAAGTGAAAAATTTCCATTGAGTTTTTCGGCACACGCACCATTCACATGTGTCACGACAGTCCAGAGAAGACCCTGACAGTGTTTCAATCGATTAGGTGCACCCAAAGGGGGAACCACAAGCAAGGGGAAACATGCAAAACATAAAGCCGTATAAATTTAAATGGCACCGGTCCAAACAACATGGCCCTCGTACAAAAAAAGAATAGCTACGGATATAATACGGTATTCATAATCTAATACAATGCAAAAAGAACAAACTGATTGATAATCGGACCAAAACGAAGAAATCCTTCGAGAAGACGAAACACGTTTTTAATATTATACAATACAATTCAACCGCGTGAAACATTCTTAGTTCGTGCGAAAGTACATTAACCTAAAACAACGCGAACATTCTCCCGTACCTCCGCTTTGCTCGCTTATATATAAAAGAAAGACAAAGAGCGTAAGGAGAAAAGAGAAGGAGAGAGAGGAAGGATAGAACTCCGAACTCCGGGCGTTATACTGTAGAGTTCGAGGACATAAACAATGAAGAAATAGTTGAAGGAGCGGAGCGCTGCAAAGATTCAGTTCGGACGTCTAGATACATATTTTTTCTATGGTTGAAACGTGCCGGCAGCGCTCCATGGATCCAAATTTACAGCTATCGCATTGAGAAACTTTCCCCTCTTCTTCAACGAGTCCTCTTTCCCATCGTCGAGACAGTCCTGAATTATTTAATCATTTTATAACACGACCGATCGAAACCCAATTGTTTTGTCTAGTTCCCATTAAAATAAACACAGCTCGCAAACTTGCCATCCTTTTGTCGTTAAGGTACAAGGTAATGCTAATGGTTCGTTGTTATATTACAAGGTTAAGCGAATTCGAAGATCTGATTGGCTGAGTTACTGTCGGATACCTCCATGCGAGAGCACATTCGTACGACTATCCCTGCTTACGATTCAGATCATCCGTTCTTTTTTACGATGTTTGACGATATTCATCAACTTCACTTGTAGATAGTTTCGAAAATTTTTACCTTGATAGTTACGCGATATCAAGTATGTACTTACGAATGTATACGAATATATTTCGATCGTAGTAAACAATCTAGGATCGATGCAAAAGAGAGCACCGATATTGATATAATTTAACGTATTGCAATATGCAGAAGTGCTTTCCTAATGATTGCACACCACTTAAACATGATTGTTAATTCGTTCGTTTTCTGCAAAACTATCCATTTAAATAACAATAGCAAGGATGTTGTTTACGAGTTGTAATTACATCAATGATGAATAAAAACTGAATTAAAAGGTTAAAGTCATTCTTTCAGAACAAAACATTTTTGACCTACCATGAACCGGAGCTATCAGCTTTCATAAAAAGTTTGAAGTATCCTTGAGAAAGGTATAAAACTTAATAATATAACAAAGTGCTCGTTTGTCTATGAATGTTAGTCTAACAATATAAACTTGTCAATGCAATTACTGCATAAGTAACAATGAAAATATAGTTGTACTAATTTTTAACAAAAGGGTGCTTTTTGAAACTATCAGATAACGTAAACACAAAATATTTTGATAGATACACTACGACGCTATGCTATATTTAAATAGAGTAAACACAAAAATTCATCGTTATTTAATACCATTGATTGAAATATTTTTTTTACTGAAAGAACGATGAACAAAAACAACGCCAACAGGAAAACGAGACACAAGATAAAAATACACCATTACACACGGTATTCGTTATATTCATTAAGTGTAAGATGAGCAATAAAAAGGTTATAAATAAAATAAAATCGTGATAATACAAAGTTTCCAAATTTGCAAAGGCTTTCTCTGACGAATAATACCCATTTTAACTAAGTTACGATACATGAGCGGCAACAGTGATTTGTACAACCAAGTCAAGTTCCCCCCTGAAGGTTCATAAACATGGAGGTTTCCATTGTGGAATAAAAGTCTTCGAAACATAACCTACAAATTGGCAATGTTCGGCGACTCGTGTCGCATGGAGAAGCAGAAATACGAAAAACTTGAAAATAAAAAAGTGTAATTGAACTGAAATAAATACCATGTCGGCCCCCAAATCCTTCATGTCGCAGTAAAGGAAAAGATCCCCCGGTGGTTTCATCCAGTCGCCTGTGCTCGTACCTGCTCCCTGGCCGTACCCTACACCGAAACTCTCCACCGTCTCCAAGGTACCCTCGGCACGGCGCGTCACCTTCGAGAGATTCACCGTTAACCCCGTAGTACACCAACAACGCGAACGAAAAATCGAACACACACTCTTTAACACGCACTATCCGGTAGACGAGGCTATCTTGGAGGAGATTCGTTGAATGTTGAGGATACGTTGTTGAAAAATAAGTGAATCGTACGTCGAACGGCGGCGTCGGGGCGCGGACGCCGATTCAGCCGGCACTGAATACACACCACTCCCGGTTGTTTTCACGTTCGTTTTTCCTCTGTGAACGCGGACAGACCTCTCGTAAACGGAACACACCACACCGCCGCTGAACAATACAAATCGCAGCACCACGAACGGGAGTGTGAGAGAGAAAGAAAAGCGCTCGGCCGCCTGTCAAACAGTTCGACACCTCGGGTGCCTCGATGCTGCCACTGCTACCTATGCTCCTCTCTTCTTCCTCGTCCTCCTCCTCCTCCTCCTCCTCCTCCGCCGCCGCCGTCGTCGCCGCCACCGCCGCCGCCACCTCCTCCACCTCCTTTCTCCTCTCGCGCACTTTGCACACTCACTCCGCGAATACGCGTTTATTTATTTACAGGGGGAGTAAGTCGATTACGTGTTCTTGCCTAAATTCACGTCCGTCTTGACATATCGCAAGACGCGTCGTTATCGGGCGTTGAAACAACGCTCGGCGTCACGATGCTCTTACTTGTCGTCTCTCCTCGAATTTTCGTTAACCGGCCTCTCTCTTCGATAGAGACTGCCCTCTTAACCGAAACAAAGAACGACGCTCGAATGGTATGCCCTCTACCGAGCATTTTGACAGTTACTCTCCGCTTGGCGAAAGATACTGACCAATCATCGTCCTTTTTACTTTGCACGACCTCTCACGACGACCGGATGAAAATTTGATTGTGCTTAGTAAATTTACCTGGCCTGACTAAGTATTAACGTCACGAATGAAGGACAATACTATCCCAAACCTAACGTATATACGTTTGCGAATTTTCAAGAACTATTTTAACACAATGCCAGATGATCTTAACTAGAAGAAATAAATTTTTGTTTCTTATTCGGTTATCACAAATTATTCTCAAAATATATCATATATGTGTAAAGAAAATTAGAAATTAAAACATTTTTCTCTATTTTCTACAAATTTTATCTATGATTAAGATAGAAAGTATGACGATAAAAAAATCTGCGATGTAATTTACCGTGTACAAAAGCCATTAACGTTAAGAAATGCCTACATTCGCTATAGTTTACAAAAATAAACTTGAACGAGGAAAAAAATAATGAGTAAAGTAGGAATTTGAAAACACGTAAAGGGCAAATTGAAATTTACAGTTTACATTATTATTATAAAGAAGTATCTCTTATTTAGAATAAACGCATATTTAAAAATGTAGTAGAATATTTCCTTGAAAGTTGTAATGAAAAAATAAATAATATAACGCATACTCTTTTAAAATACAAGTCTGTGTTTCGACTAGTTCCCGACGTAATTAAATGTCGTAATGTGAATCGCCAAATTTTGGCCCTGACACTGTTTTGTCGAGGAGACCTACGCATCGATTAAACTTCCTATTTAGTCGATTGATAACTACTACCGATAATGTCAATGACATTCTCTAATTAAACTAGTAGTACAAGATTTAAGCTCCTACTAAATCGAATGCGTTAGTTATATCGAAAGATAATAAACAACAACACGAAACTATGAACCAGTAGACGATAATGGCTAATTGTTAAATGATAAAATATTTTTTCATAAAAGAATATCGAAGATATTTTTTTGGATATAGTCCAAATTAGTTCTATGTTTCAAAAGACTCAAAAATCAATCTGTTTTATCAATCTTGATGACACGACATGGGAATTAAACTTAAATATTATTGATATAGTACATTTTGAGAAAGTTATGATAACAACGCCTAAAATTTCTTTATTGATATGATATATATGACAGCATCATTGAAATTAAAATTTTGGTATATCACGGTCACAACTGTATGCGTTTCAATATTAAGCCAAATATATAACGGAAAAATAGTGGTTAATAGTACGGACGAGGAAAGAGATACGTATTTCAATGCATTGTTTCTTGGATATAGACATATCTTCATTGCAAAGTTGATCACATCTCCATTGATAAATAAATATACACACACAAACACGTGCGCGCGCGCACGCACACACACACACACACACAAATAGACATTCTATTCAATGACACTAATTTAAAACATTGAATAAACATATCTCAAATATCCCATCTCTAATTATAATATATTCTAAAGCTACTGAAATGATAATTATGCTTACCTGGCCATTTCTGAATTGTTGTTGTTGTTGTTGTTGCTGCTGTTGATGATGAAAGAGGGCAACTTGTTGCTGTGCTGTCATTTGATTATTAAGGTAAACTAAATGTTCTGTTCCTGGTGCTCCACTCTGCACAACAATAAAAAATGCAAATATTAGTACAAGATCATAGAATATCTTTTTCATTAATCTTGATATTAAGTAATATACAACTTACTTTAAGTTGCATTGGATGGATTTCATAAGGTAAATGAACATTGTTCATAGTTTGCAGACCCAATTGTTGTGGTTGATTCTGTTGTGGTACACTCAGTTTAGTAATGGGATATTTCCATTTTTCTGGATTCTATAAATCATTTAAATTTGTAATCAAATGAAAGCAACGGATATGCTACTTATCTATAATACTTTTGGAGTATCAAAACACAAGTCTACAAATTTCTTTTCGCTCCTACAATAGATCGTATAATGTATCTTGAAAAATATTTTGTACGCTTACATTATCAATAATAGCATCATCTGCAAGGGCCCAAGCACGTGGTGCCTGTTTTGTTTGGAAAGCTGAAGACTGGGCATTGAATTCTGCTTCTGTAGGTCGTTGAAATACGTAACCAACCATGGCATCATCTTGAGTTCTGTTCACACCAATTTGATGTGTTTGACCAGGTTGTATACGCATACTATCACCACCAGCCATTACTTGCCCACATTGTTCTGTATCCTATTAATAAACAATTATTTCATTACTTCAAATTTTCTTTATTACTCTCATAGATAATTTATAGTTATATTAAATGAATAATAACTTTTGCAGATAAAATCCAAGTTTAAATCAGTGTATTTGAATTGACACAAACTTAAGATGTATAAATCAATATATTATTTTATAATTAATACTAAACAAATTACAATTACTGAAAATTGTTTACTAGTGTACATACAAAGAAGGATTATCATATCAAATTTATTAAAGATATCATTATAAAATTGTTAATAACTAATGTACATATTATAAAGTACGTCATAACTGTTTAATCAATCACGGTATCGCAGTGCTCTAAAATATGCATATATTAGTATTTTATCCATGTTTTACCAGAAAATTAATAGGAACATAAAACAATAAAATCTCTTTTTGATATTAAAACACATATAATTATTCCTACAGTTCAAAGAAATTAGCAACATATGCAGGATTAGTCTTGTTTCACTGGAGTAAGCAAGTTGATAAATGCAACCAAAACATCTTCATTTCTATACAATATCCTGCCATGATGGATTAAACAAAGCATAAGCATGTGCAATATTTATACATATGAACAATATAAAGGACTGTTTTCTCATGTTTCAACAGTAGAATAGAACTTTCTACGTTAGATAATAATATACTAAATAAAAAATAAATAAGTACAATAGTAAATTTCTGGAGTAACGATCGAAAAATAATATTTTAGTTAGAAGACACATGAAATGATAGGTTATGAACACTTCGATCCGAGTAAAACTTTGTAACGTTAGATCGTTTTACACGGTATACTAATTACGAGATAGAAAACTAGAAAAAAATTAAGATAAATGCTTACTGTGGGTATGTGTCCATTCGCGGAAGGATGGTGCAATTGCATAGAAGGTGCCGGTTCACCCGCAGCACCAGCGCTACTCGCACCGAGCCACTTCATCGTTCTGTCAATCTGTACCACTGCTTCAGGTCCGACGAACGATGATCAAATAGATAAGAGGTACCCTCACTGTGAAGGTTAGCTCGCTCAGAACCGGCGTCTGGAGCTAAAGGTAAAATCACCCGCTATGTATGTTCTGCGAGCATGTTCTACGTGTGACTCTTAACAATGTGACATCTTCATTGTTTCCACGACGACGAGAACGGCAACGATAACAAAAATAATCACTAAATAGAATAGTATTTATGAATGCCTGTGATTGAACGCTAGACAGTACAGCAATGGCAGCTGGAACACAGCGGTGCTGCCGGAATTTTGACAACACTGCCGGACACGGGGAACAAGAGAACACAAAGAGAATTGTCGAACTGAATGCAACTTAAGTCTACACGGCTCCTCGAGGTTTACCAAACGACACAACCGCTTCAGCGACGGACGAATGAAACTGAGGGGATGCCGAAGAAAAAAAAGTGAAACATGCAAAAAACGACAACTGCTTGTTCATCAACGGACGAGAGGGAATTAAGGGTAGGAAAGTAGAGAGGGGGAGGAACCAAAAGGTTCGCAAAATTAGATTCTTTGTACCGTTATTGATGTTAACGAATCCCTTTCCCCCGAAACTATGCCAGGTACAATAATGGACGTGTTGCCTCTTTCGATTTACGTTAGAAGCTTTACCTCAATTACTGCGATAACTATAGTTGAAATCAATTGACAAATATCGTTCGTTTCGTTCTATACTACTCGATATTTTCACGGTTACTATGTACGCTTCGGTCTTTCACACGCTCATCCCGTAAAACTAAAGCTTAAAATACACTATTCACAGGTATGTACATCGAAGTACTGGCACACAATGTGCGTCCACCGGCATACGCGTGTTTCGCGCGCAAGGATGCTACGAGATTTTCAGAAGGGATTCGGAGGGCAAGAGGGGTGGGGAGGGTAGTGAACCAACCCGCGTTTAGAAATACCGCGACACGATACCAAACCAATACGTTATTTCTGTCAATTTCATGCTTTTTCTAATCGCGACTTCCAACTTGATTTTTACTTTCACCTCAGCAATCGGTTCATTAATAACACTAAAACTAACGTTTAAACAAAAGTTCGTAAACTTTGTTCGGCGTTAATCGTCCGTTTCACATTTACACAACGCCGTACTTAAAGTGTCAAGATTCTAGGTTATACGACAAAATCATGGATGAAACGAATAGATAGCGATGTTTCATGCTAGACTTAAACGTAGCATATTTACCGCCATCTGGTATAAAAGTCGTATTTTAAAATTAATTGTTCACACTTGTAATATCTCATATATGATCGATTTCTTAAATATTAATCGAATTGTCTAGTTTGGAGGATAATTTGAAAATATACGTGTAATAATGTCGATAAAATATTTCATATGCTTTATGATATTATGTAGCTAATTTGTTAAGTGGATAAATAGTTAGTAATAATTTTATTCGAGAAATTCACGTTTATATACCGTAAAACCAATGTAGCTAATGGTTAGAGTCTATGGTTAGAGTACTTAACTCTCCAATGCAAACGACTCATAATGTATGCGGAAGAATTGTAAATTGTAACTCACACTGTCTCCGCTTGCCACATGAAACAGTGTTTAATGACTGTACCCGCACATGAAAGAAAATTTGACAATTTAATGCAAAGAACTTGTTCCTATGATTACGCTGATGATAACGAATGTTCTCTATCTCATATTTGAAATCTTTTTATAGGAATGCTGAAGCACACGGTAAGATTGATATTTTATTCAATTCGTCAACACAAGATTATTCGTGGTTTATATAAAAACATGTTAACGTCAAGTTTTTAATGATAATTTAATAATATGTCTTGTATTATATTTTTCCCTCTTTTTTTAACTTTGTTTCATTATGTATTACCTTATACATTCATACTTCCTACTGATAAATTAGTTTTATTGAGGATAATTTGTACTGTTATTGTGAAGTTACACCTACAATATATATTTCTTAATTGCCTAATAAAGGAGTTCAAGTAACTCTTTTCTGTACTCACAAAATACTATCTTACAACGTGCTTTCAATATTTTACCTTTGTTACATAACAGTTGTCATGTAATAAAATTTTCCATTAAAAGAGTGATAATTTTACATTTATAGATGACGTAATGCAACTCATCAAATATAATATAATTATATTACCATAATATAAAATGGCAACATTTTGGTCAGGGAGGCCTGGTTGGTTAGGGAAAGTAGGAATAGCATTATTAGCTACATGGCTTTTGGTACTAATAATATCAGTATCACATATCTTTAAGGCTAATAATTTATCATCCAATAATGAGAGTCCTACAAATAAAGAAAATGCTCAACGTTTAGCTCAAATGGTTAATGATTTTGAAATCCTTAAGAGACAAAATGAAGCATTAAAAAATATAATTTTAGGGTAAGTTTATACCAGAAATTATAAAAGCAGACAGATTTATTTGAAGTTTAAAACAAAGAGCATTGTGATCTTTTCGTTGTACAGGATAACGTAATTTCCAGAGAAAGATCAAAATCTATTCAAGGAGACCATTTAGGTTCAATACAAGAAAAACTTGAGAAAGTTTCTCTTTATGATGATTTGTTGAGTCATCAGGATAATATTAAGCACGGTGTCCCTTCTTCTGAATATGAAGAATTAAGAAGAATGATAAGAAATAATATTCAAGAGACATGGTAAATATAGCATCTAAGGTATAGTTTGTCACTGTATATGAAACTATGAGAATGTTACATGCGATACTTTAATATTTTGAACAGGTATTATATTAATGCAGAACTAAGTAAATTTAGGAAAACTATTGATAAACTTAATTATGAACAAAGAGAAAAAAAAATACAGGACACATTAAAAAATGTTTGGGATCATAAAAGATCTCTCATAATAGACATTGATAAATTAATGAAAGCAGATGGCTATGATGAATGGCGTAAAAAGGAAGCGAAAGAATTATCTGATCTTGTACAAAGAAGATTCAGGCACTTACAAAATCCTAGTGATTGCAATAAAGCAAGAAAGTTGGTTTGCAGTTTAAACAAAGGTTGTGGATTTGGATGTCAGGTAAATAAAAGTTATTTTAAATAAAATATAAGAATTTATATAAATCATTATAAATGAAATTTTGTACATTATGTTGTGTTTTAGATTCATCATATTACATATTGTTTCTTAGTTGCTTATGGTACAGAGCGAACATTAATAATTAGATCTAAAGGTTGGAGGTATCACAAAGATGGTTGGGAATCAGTCTTTAAACCACTTAGCGAGACTTGTGTATCTACAATTGGAGCATCACATGCTAACTGGCCTGGTGACTCATCTAAACAAGTCATTTCATTGCCAATTGTGGATAATGTTTATCCAAAACCGAGGTTTCAACCACCAAGTGTACCAGCTGATTTAGCTTCAAGGTTAGAGAAACTTCATGGCCATCCCTTAGTGTGGTGGGTAGGACAAGTTTTAAAGTATTTAATGCGACCTCAAGAACATGTGAAAAGAACATTAGAGAATGCCAAGGAAAAACTGGGTTTCAAAAAACCTATTGTTGGAGTTCATGTGCGAAGAACGGATAAAGTTGGTACTGAAGCTGCTTATCACGATATAGACGAATATATGGTTAAAGTTGAACAATATTTCGATGAACTTGAACCAAAACCAGAAGTGAGAAGAGTTTTTCTAGCGAGCGATGATCCAAAAGTGATCACAACGGCAAGAAATCGTTATTCAAATTATGAAATAATAGGAGACCCAGAAATAGCAGAGACAGCTTCAGTTGCGAAACGATATTCCGATTCTTCTTTACAAGGAATAATTATCGATATACATCTCTTATCTGAATGTGACTATTTGGTGTGCACATTCAGTTCTCAAGTGTGCCGTGTAGCATATGAGTTAATGCAAACATATTATCCAGACGCTTATAATCGTTTCGCGTCATTAGATGATATTTACTATTATGGTGGTCAAAATCCACACCCTCACCAAGCTATTCTAGATCATAAGCCGAGAAAGGAGGGTGAAATTGAATTGAAAGTAGGAGATTTAATTGAAGTTTTTGGAAATCATTGGGACGGTTATTCCAAAGGATACAATACTAGAACTAGTATGACGGGATTATTTCCTAGTTTTAAAGTTAAAAATCCAGTAGATGCTGTAGATTTTCCGAAATATCCGTATGTCCCTTTACAAGAAAACAAGAACGAGTAGGCATACTCTGAATATGTAGTGATCTTGAAAGCATTCAGATTGCTTGAAAAAAAAATAACTTGCCTTCATATTTAAATTGTTAAAAACAGTAAAAAACTTCACAAACACGTATATATTTTACTACTAGCAAATGACAAATTTAATTCTTGCAAACTGAAACTATCTCAAATTATATAAAAAAAAAAAAAGTGAATTATTCTATTGCCTATGCATATGTATATCTTGAATTTTGAGAAGACCGTATATAGATATTCGTAAACAAATATTATAGAAAATTTTGAATACGTTTACGATCTTCTTACAAATTGAACTAAGAACATAAACATAAAAAAATAAAAATGCATAGCGTACATGCGCGCAATATAATTAAAAATTTTTATATATTTTGATTGAAGTTACAAATTGTAGTCGTTATTTTAATAAGAGATTTTATTAGAATGTGATTGTATTAATGTATTACATTGCAACTCTTTAGCGAACTGAATGTATGTTTTTTATATAATGCATTTAAAATAGATACATAATTAACATATAATATAAAACAAAAATTATTTGTGCCAATGCACTTGAACTCAAAGTATTATTTACAGTGGCAAGCCAATAATCAAATAAAACCTAAGTAACATGTCAATTTTTATAAAATTGCAAGAAGGTTTTATACATTATTAGTTATATATCTCTCATATCTCTTAATAAAGGCTTGCATTATAATTCATTGTCATAACGTACAATTTGTACATAAGATATACAATATAAATTACGTACATAATAATTTTTTTGATAATAATAGAGCTTATACAAAACGCATAATAAATATTGCATAAATTGCGTAATATGATAAACCTGAAATGCATAGACATCGAGCTGGGCTTGAGGCCTATCTTATTATATAATTAAGGATGTTTCTTGTATACATATTGTAATATATTTTATACTATACACTAAACGTAAATGAAAATTGTTATTATATTATAAAAACTGAATTTGGTTTTAATAAATATTTAATTCATGAATCTTTTGGTCTTGTTTCCGTTTTCATTTGGAAATAACGTTTTGATATCTGAATGTGTTATTACATAATTTATTTTATATTTTTTCACATTTTCATTTTACACGTTAATTTAAAAAAAAATATGGCGAAGTTAATTGGTATAAAAGTTTAACGTCATCGATATAATTTTATAATAACGTCACTAACTTCAGTTCAATAATGTCGTAGAATCATAACAATGTTCTAACGTGTAATTACATTAAATTGTTTTTAAGTTTGCAATTATATACAGAAAAGATTTTGAGGAAATGGCACAAATTTTTCGTGTGTATAAATTTGAAGTACCTACATTAATTCATATTTTCTATAGGAATTATAATTATCAAAGGTTAGAATCTGAAAATAACATATTTCATCACGTATATACATGCATCAGTTAATGTTAAGTATGCTTTTTAAAGACGTAAATATAATTATTACGAAGTATTGCATATTTCTTCAAATGCAACCCAAAAAGAAATAAGAGACGCTTATATCAAATTATCTAAACAGGTATAGTCATTTTTTTAAGTGTTTCAAATATTTTTCCAATTATGTTTAATTTCGTGGTATTTTAAAATATTTAAAGTATATAGCAAATAAATGGTAATTTAAGTATTTTTTTAGGTGCATCCTGATTGTGGCAATAAGGGAAATCATGATGAGTTTGTGAAAATAAATGAAGCCTATAGTATTTTAAGCAATAAACAGAGCAAACATAGTTATGATATTGATTTGAAGCAGAATAATATTCGTGAAAATTACTATTATCAGAATGCTGGGTATATTTTTCAAGGAACTACGTTTATTTTAAGAATTATTTTCAAAAATTATTTTTATTCGTTATTATAATTATATTTATTTTCAGATCTAATAATCGTCACCAATATGCATACGATATGTACTATTCAACATATAGAAGAAAACCTTCTGAAGCAGAGAAAAGAAATGCAATTATATTATGGGCGTTTCTAGTGATTACAGGAGTAGTAATTCAAGTGATACGTGTTAT
This sequence comes from Bombus fervidus, assembly GCF_041682495.2. NCBI lineage: Eukaryota > Metazoa > Arthropoda > Insecta > Hymenoptera > Apidae > Bombus > Bombus fervidus. The sequence continues at coordinate 12,833,185 of NC_091520.1, read as the reverse complement.
AGTATGGTCAAATCTTAATCAAGATGCAGCATTAAGAAGGAGTGGTCAAATTATGCTAGAGATTGAGAACAGTAATAAAAAGTATGAAAGTAAAACACTTGAAGAAAAGCTAGAAATGTTGGAAAAAATTATGGCAGAACGTATCGTGTCTACAGATGATAAATAACACATGTGAAAGTGTATTTACTTGGATTCACATATTGTAACATAGAGAGATTTTTAAAAATTTTGCTGTGCAAAAACATAAAATGCGTTACACGAAGTAATAGATGTGTTATGAAATGTTATTTTTTAAGTAAAATAGGTCATATTTTAAATTTAAAAAATTGTATTTATAGGTAAAAAAATTATTTATAATAGAAATTATGGTTACATACAAATCATATGTCATTTTTATTTTTGTGTATAAATTCATTACAACGAAATAATAACAAATTCATAGATATTTTAAACACATTCAATAAAATTACGACATGTAACTTTTATATATCTGTTTATGCTGCTAATAATGCAATATTCATTTATTGTTTAAATCAAGTGTACTTCTTAACGTGCGTGTTATTTCTTAAACTTTATTATTGCTGACGTTTTGGCACAATTAGTTTTTATAGCATCGCGATGAAATAGTTATAGATATTAGATTGATTCGTAGAAAAATAATAAATAAATGTTTATAAAAGAAAAGAAACTTTCAGAAAAGAAATGTATCATGTACAGATATTTGATAATAAAAAAAATATAACGTAAATATAGGAGTGCGTTTCTAAAAGTTATACTCGGTTTTAAACAGGTACTTGATTTCAAATACGTATCATGACACTTTTCACAATCTCCTAACGTACGAAACAATTTCTGTATGTGGGAGTGCGGGGGTAAATACAGGATTGCCATCCTCGTCTAGATAATCCGCATATTTGAGTTCGTATATTCGTTCAAAGCCCATTCGTGCACAAAGTTTCCCAGAAAAACAGGACGAGCAGTCGGCACGTGCCATGTGAAAGCCTTTCTCTTTCCCAATTTCACTACAGACAAATTTTCGTGAGTAAATTATTTATATACAGTTAAGCATTATTAAATATTATTTGAATAAGGTATTATATATAACAATATTTTAGTTAATAAAATGATATTGCGATTGATTCGCTGTGTTCGTCATAGACTTAATTAACAAAGTGAGACTTACAGTGTTCTTTCTAGAAGCGCTTTGCCAACGCCTTTGCCTCGCCAGTCAGAATCTACGGAAATTATTTTAATTTCTAAGACATCCAACCCTCGAAATTTGTCATCGCGATTTACATTTCGATCCACGTAATGCAGTAACTGAAGAATTTTTTTGAATTTTAGGTTTCGACACGTAGTTACGTAGTGTGGTTCTTCGTCGTTTGGAGGATCCATCTTCCCTGCATTTAACAAGCACAATTTATCGATTATACTTACGCAGAATTTGCGTGCTTATCTCTAATTTATGTAGTAACTGTTTAATTTATTATGACGTCTCCATAAAGCTAAATGTGTTGCATAAATTATATTGCATAAATATCAGGTAGTTGATGTAATTCAGCCTTAATAATTTACATCTCGAAGGTAACTTTTTAACATCGGCTTTGCATTTAAAATATAATTATTTTTATACCGACTACAAAGATGTTTCTTGTTTAAGTTTCACAATGGAAATTCCGAGTATTTTTGGTCTACACCAAAAAGTTTATGAACGAAAACAAAAAAACATATATTTTATATGTTATATATTTTTAGCTTTATTCTTTTTATTTGAATAAGCATATGGATAACTAGATCTGTCGATAGAATTATCTAATTACTGTGATTGCAACAACTGGTAGCGATTAACAAGTCTCACGCTTGTTCGATACTGGCACAACAATTTATGTAACGTTAACTAGTAACGTTTTCTAGTAGGTGTATCTACTATTTTTCTTTGAATTTTTTCTTTGTTTTTAATTTGATTCATTTAAATTTAACTCTACAGTAAAATATATAATCATAAGATCACGCGAGTGTTTCAATACGATTCTTCCTATCTTCAGTACCGATCTAGTAGTATTAAACAATAGACTACTTGCTAGATGCTCAAACAAGATACGTCTCGTAAATATAGCAATGGCCTCCAAAGATTATGAACGAATATTTCGTACACTATTTTAAAGTATCTGCTCATCCTATTACCCTAGATTCACTTTAATATACAAACTCGAGGAATAATTATTCATCACGACCGACTTGTCACCACTTTGTATTCGTGGAACTTTTTAGCTCATAGCATATCATTGTTCCTGCTGAAAATAGAATGTTCTTGGTACCCGATTGTGTTGTTAACCCAGATATATCAGGATCTTGGGTAACACAATCGTGGTTCCAGCAGCTTTCGCGTAAATACCCCAATGAACAGTGAAAACATTGTTAATATTTGATACTCATAGATCAAACTCTTACCATTTAATATTACACCCACTAAAGCACCGTTCGGTAAGACTGCCATCAGATTGAGATTGTTCTCAAAGGAAGTTAGACTATAATTCTCCAATTCGCGGCAAGTGTATTCTCTTTCTGGTAGCAATTGGACCGATTGATTGAGCGGTTCGTCTCTGAAGAAGAACTTCCTGAGAAAGTTAAGTACCCTGACCTTATCATTTTTAGTGACTACTTCAATCTGATAGTCCATGCCAATTCTTTCGCTGTTCGCTGAATCAGCTAGCTGAAGCAGACAAGAAATTTAGAAAAGATTTACGAAAGTTGCAAATGTGTAAAGATTCGCATAAATTGTTCGATTACGCTTGTTGATAGTTGGTAGTTGGATCATTGGCTAGACAAAGTAGCAGCATATCTGATTGCACGAATTCTGCATAGCGATGTATGGTGCAACAATGCATATATAAGTAAACGTAACTTAATGCAACCAGGACAATAACAATTCATTGTTTTCACGACAACGGGAATTGAATTAACGCTTTCACACGCAACAATTAACGGAGCAATTCGCGACGTGTTCTTATTTGCGCAACGCTTTATCTTGATCATCAATGACCAACTTTGGCGAGGGCTGAATTACGGTTAATCTATTTCGATGCAATGATTCGTGACAGCTAATACAAGTTGAGTAGGTTTTGATTTCCAGAATCACAATTACGTCTTTTTCGCTGTAAAAGAATTCGTTCCACCATCTGTACAGGATATTAAAGAAAAGCCTCATCAGTAATATTATGCTGTCATTACTACATTGTACATTTTCTCGGTTTCGCGATTTAATCATTTCAATGTAGATATTTTTTTAAATTAGTTATTGATACTCAATGTATATAGGCAAAATTACCGAATATTATCGAGAACGTGATACTTACGTTCGTATTACTTTGTACACGAGTACAGAAAAATCTTATGTTTATTAAATCTACTATATTAACTACTATATGATCGAGTCAGGTCGGATACAACGAAAAGAACTATCGCGCTAGTAAAATTTATCGCAATGCAATATCGTCGAATCTCGCAGCGAAAAATATTGCCAGCTTACCGTATACTTGACCATTTTCGGCACATCTTTCGCGAAAGTGGTCTGGCTCTTGCCGACATCGCTAAGAGCAGGATTGACCAAGTCCGTAGATAGCGCAGTTTCCATAATGTAATATTCAACGTGAATCTTATACTTTCGAAACCGGTTTTGTTAAAATTTGGGCAACGATATCGTTTCGAAACAATGACAATTGTTGATTCAATTGACCACTGAATGTAGAAACATCGGCGAGTTTGTCAATAACGCGAGGCTCGTTGTTGACGTCGAGGTGGTAATCTAACACTGCGCTTTGTGATAGGACGTCGTCAGTCTTATATACTCTCAGTACAGGCAAAAGCCATTCTTACAGGTTCAGGGACAGACGAATACTGTTTAGGATGCTTAACGATCATAAATATCGGCATTTGATCAGCAGCGTGACTCGCACGATTTTTTCTATTCTTATATTTTTTCGTTATACCTATAGTTTGTCGCTTAAGCAATCGATCTTTTCGCCAGGGAACGAAGATATTTCAAGCGAGATTGATATGCATCTTTTAGGAATTGGAAAGGATACTTTACATAACGTTCGTGTACACGTTCGATCATCTCTCTCGCGACGTATTTCCGTTCTTTCCGCTAATAATTAGTCGCGCGAGTTCCTCTTTCAAGTCTCTTGATTATCGATGATGTCTCCATCGTGTGTAATTTACCATGGACGCAACAAACGAGGGAAGATCTAATATTTCAGATACATTTGTACAGGTTCTAGCATTTAATATCACTTATGCAAATGAATCGATTCAGGGAGGTAAAAAGCAAAAAAATAATATGCGTTAAACACATGTCCATGTTTGCCTGAGACACGCGATCGACGTTTAATAGAAATTTAAAAAAAGAGTGAAATTACTACTTATGCCAATTACTCAGCGATATATCATAAGACCCTGGCGCACGGTAGGGTCCTATAAGAATGAATGGTATTAACTAACTTGATTATCCTCGAAGCTGCCATGACATTCCGCGATACGCAATAAAATCCCGTACAATATTACAACTGTCACGTTTTCTCATGATTCGTGTACATATTGCAACGTGACACGGAAATATAACAGTTTCGTGCGTACAGAAAGCTCCAATTGGTTTTCCTTTCACATTAAAAATCTCTTAGTATTTGCGTCGGTGGACGAGCGAGTTTTTCCGCTTCGGCGCAAGGTGTTTAATTCAAGTTCAGTGTACATATGCGGCAATAGATAAAATCGAAAAATAATTGGACAACGTTTGCCGATAAATCGACTTCCGTCATTCACGTGTTGACAGACATTCGTGACACTGAAAACCGATTAAGCTCGCGAAGACGTATTCGTTTCGGAAAATCACCGAGTATCTTCTCGAACATTTCGCTTTTACTTCACTTGGTACGGATCAAAACGTTCGCGTAGAATAGAAAGATATCGCGGTTTTATTTAAATGTAAAGGAAGGGGCTTGTGTGTCGGTTGCCAATGCACGCGTAGATATCGAATAGCTCGAACTTTAATACCGTCTTTCGAAATTGAAAGTCGATTCGCGTGTTACGTCGTCCCTTCGTCCTTTTCTTCCCTACCGTCGATCTACTGTAATACCAATCAAAGGCTAGTGGAGGCACTGTTCAAACTTTCAAGATGTAGATTATCGAATGTGCTGGCTTTCCGCTTTGAGAAATGTCTGGTCACGTGGACCACCGTTTGTCTCGGCGATACAAAAGAAATCTGTCACGAAGCGCGAACCGGATTCGGAGCTGAGGTTATTTACCCACGAATTATGCAATTCCACTGAATTATACGAAACGCAAAAGGTGCTCTGGACCGGTCACGGAACTGTCGTCGATCTAAACTCGCGAAGGTCAGCGAAGAGAACCGTAGTCATGCCTTAGGTGGCATTCAATGACGTCGACTTTTAGTTGCCGGGCATCGAGTATCGTTCCATATCCTCTTTCGATGTCATATTGAATTTAAAAAACGAAAAAAAAAAAGATAGTAACTCGCAGCCTTCAAGATCTTTGTAACAATGTGAAGCTTAGTTAGAGTTCTTGACCCATTTTTCTTTCATTTTTCTAAAGGCGTTTACATGGACATCCTGTCTATCGTCCGGTGATCTTTCGATCGGACCTCCGATGGACATTGCTAGGTATTCTGTAATGGTCGACAACGAGAATACAATCACCGGTTTCTGCAGCCTTTGATCGCGGGGCCTGATAAATGAGGCGATCGCTAACGCATACGACAATGAAATATAACAATCGTTCGTTTCTTCTAGGAATCCTTTCGAACCGGATTCGATAGGAGGTGTTAAACCGCTAACGATCACCGTGGTCAGACGACGTTGACCTTTTTCATTATATCTTCCTTCTCGTGTTTTCTATCGTGTGTTTTCATCGTTCTACGCTTTCCTGAGCAAATTTGTTACAAATCATTCGTCACTAGTCGGAGATGAAACGATAATGGTGCAAACAAGTTGGAACAAGTGCAGCCATTGCATCGCGTGATCCCATTGAAAAAAGATGAAAGGGGAAGGAGGTGGCGATATGAAAAATCGCGTAGACCGATGGAAGAATTAATTGTTCGACACTGATTTATCTCAAAGGTGTTATTGTCAGTGACGTGTCGTTGCGTTTATGATTGATGCAATTATTTATACCATTGATGTGTTTCTTAGACGCGAATAGATCGGATCTCTTTATTCAATCAGAACTTGAATTGCTTGAGAGGCGTAGAAGGATACGCGTATCGAATGTACCGTTATTTAGGACATTAGGTAACGTAAGCCGTGTAAGTTACAGAAAAAATGATATTATAAATTTCAATAGCAATGTTATACAAAGGATTAAAAGGGCCTCTATTTCATCGAGTTTAACAAATTTTGAATTCAACTTGGTCTGACTGATACGCATTATTGATTTATGCGATAGATTTTTAATGCTCATTAATAATCCTTTCCTAACGTTAGTCGATCGATCAGTGATATACATGGCCGCAACTTAATCATCCATCCGTTAAGAGATCACGATACGTGTTACGTGTACACATAAATGATTCTCTATCGACTGGCAGAGGCGGTGCCAGATCCGTAAGTGGCAAACCAATCGGAATAAAGTAGCAATAATTGCATGTAAATTTACCTCGAGTATAAAGTACCTGCTTTAAAAAGTTACGACTCATAAAGTCAAGATGACTTTCTTTCTCTTTTTCCTTCGAACCATTTGCTCATCTATCAACAATTATCGTGCAACCTTTATTCAAAACACGAGACGCAAATATATAGACGAGGTCCTCAATGTACACGTTATGATTCGTAATTTCATACACTATATATTTTCTGTATACATACGTATCTGTAATTAAAACATTCTTGATATATCGTTGAATCAGCTGATCTATGGCATAAAATATAGAGTGACATTCATGCGAGTTTACCTTGAAGCCGGAGTGTAACATGTTCTGTGTAATAAATCTATTAACTGACATATAAATGTATTGATTACCATTGAACCCTCTGTCGTGCCCTGGAATTAATTGAGATTTACGCGGATAATTATACAGGATACGCCTTCGAATCGATCCATGCGCGGAAGTACGATTATTTCAAATGTACTAAGTAGACTCACGTACCGTTTAATACCTGTTCACGTTGAGATTTTTATTTTGTAATATTATATGAGTCATTTGACAATAATAAGAGCATCGTTTGCACGTGTAAATACCGATTAATCAATGTTTCGATCAATTCGTAACTTCTAATCAAAACTGAACGAGAATTAACTTATATAAGTTAATGCCGTCTTATATAGTTTTATGATTATACAAGTATTAAGTAATCGACGCAACAATGGAGTTGTATCTTTTATCAATCAGAGAACACATGCTGAGGACAGCTTGCTCGAGACGTAAGAAGATAAAAAATAATACGTTGCACTCGACTGAGTTTGTACAATTACGTTATCGCTCGCTGCACGACAATTATTTAAGTGTTGGGAAAAAAATGCGGATAACACGAACAGTTAGCTCAGCCGAGCGGTTTACGCAAATGGTCCAACCATTCGAACGGTGATCGTGTTCCCTGTTCCCCTTTGCATAAACGTTCGTTCTCTTTAGATTCGATCGAATAATAATGCTCGCTAAATCAAATACGCGACATATCATGGTTTTTTCCTACGCAATAGTCTTCTGAAACAACGTCAAGTAAACATATAGCGAAGAAAATTAGTATTCAAGCTTTGTATGCGATCACCGCATTCGATCGCGCTCTATCGTTCCAATCGAGGCTAATCTCGTTTAGAGTTTAGTCGAAGCTCTCTCCTCGTGCTTGTTTTAAAGACGTTTCCGAACGCGGTTAAATAACGAAATTTCCAAAAGAATGCGAAACTCGACTTTTCTGTCGAAGGTATTCGGTCGATGCTAGTCTTGCTATTTAACATAACAACAAACACGAACGTCTTGATCATAGCGTCGTTTCGCGTTGGCTGAATGATCGTCACCCTTCTCGCTAAGAGACTTGCCACCTTGAAGCTCGATACGTGACACGCATGATCGAAAGGTAGCCAATATCTGGTGTACAGATGACGAGTTGTGAACTTACCGTGCAGTGTGTGGATTCACGCAACAAATTCAGAGGCAGATAGGATATATAATCCCTACTTCCGCTGGTCTTCCGGCGTAGCTCGGACGATCTCGATACGTGACACTCTCCAAATTAGCGTCGACCAATCCAAATATCCAAATATCGAAGTTGAACTTCTTAATGCAAATACACCAAACGTAGCATTAGGATATTTTGTACATGAGGCACGTGCACTGCTCCGAAAGCGAGGCTTGTAATCGAATTACAGCTGACACTGCCGGGACAAAACAATTCTTGTACACAGATCCGGTTGTCCGCGTCTACGACGTTTTGTTCATATTCGTCAATGTTTACATACTTTGGTCATATTCTCTTGACCGTTTAACCTTCGTTGATAAAATTATTTACATAGATATATATACAGTTAATTGTTCACTACGCTTCAAACTCACAAACAGCAGTAAGCTGATAATGTTATCTAGTGAATAAAATTTGTTTCAAAAATCGAGTAGTACTGGCAATTTTACGTTGATTCAAAAGAAATATTTAGTAAAAGATTTAATAAAATCTTCTTAGCCAAGGTAAAATACTAGCGGCTATTTCTGTTCGTAAAACGAGATGCACCACGGATTCGTCCGAGAATAGAAGCCAAAGGCTTCGAGGAGAACACTGCCAATGTCGGTGATATATTTATTCGGCAACTCGGTGAACTTTCGCATCTTCGTTTCACGGAAAATGTATACCTTCGGTCAGTGAAACATTCGTCTTTGAACTCCGCTACCGTTTCTTTATCCGATAAATCCGGTGATCGGATTATTCTAACACGTGAGAAAATCGATTTATCGTTACGTGCAGCAAACTTGTTGGATGAACCAGTTGACCCGGCCATGTATTCGATAACGTCCAACATCTATTGCCTATTTATCCGAGGGAAATATGAGGGAATATATGAAACAAAAGGTATCTTTGTATCAAAATGTATTATTTTACACGAAATCTCTCCCTTTTTAATTTCTTCTCTTTCTCGATAAAATACGAACATAACGACACATTTACATACCTGAAGAAGCAACGAGCTTTCTAGACGATTTTTCGTTGTTTTCAAACACACGCGTCCCCTTCGGTCTATCGCCAACTACGCACTGCCAACGTGAGAGCAATAGGGAGGGTCATTACCATCCAGCACGTAATGTCCCTTCGACAACAACCCATGGAAAGGGTAGCCCCAGGTCTATTTTTCCATTGAATTTGATTAGGTTGCAAGATCTGGAACTATCAGTAATTGGACCCTCAATTCGATGGGTCGACCGATCATAGAAATGCTCCCCAGCATTCATTTAGCCATAACTAAGTTAAGCAACTTAACCATCCGTTGCTTTACCATACACGCCGCAACGTTCGAGGTTTAGGTCAGTCTCTGTTTATGAGATAAAACGGCGGAAATTTTAATTAATCTGTGATGCGTTTTCGTGAGATAGCCTGGTACGGTTTAATATTTCAATCCAGTGTGTCAAATTCGTTATGATATCGACTCTGTTATTTAACGCTATTAGCCCAGATTACATTGAGCGAGTAGGTTTAATAATATTCTACAAAATACGAGACGCAGGATAATTATGTATAAATATATAAGTGTATAAGAATAAGCAGGAAATCGTATTAAATATCAATGATTCATTCGACGCGTATGATTACCGTGACGCTTGTAATTACTATTTGCACAGCGTAATTACAAAGTATTCTACTTCGGTAGACCCTGCGATCTATATCGGTGAAATTAATTAAAGTCATCGATGGATTGACTTCAATCGTATCTATTTTACGCCGATAGGCGAATTAGCACTCAAACATAAACAAATGTCAACTAATTGCAGTAGCGAAATGATTGATTACATTTTAGTGTAATCGAATTTTTTCAGCGTCTAATCGGCGAGCATAATGATATGCGTATAATATACGTCTGCACGTAGATATTGCGTAACGAAATACAATGAATTGGTATCGAAAGAAACATTTTTCTATCTATTGTTACTAACGCTTACAATCCATAAATAAAGAGAATAACAGGTTCTTCATTGACTCTGCAGTTTCTCTTAATTCGCGTTTCGTGCTCCAGTTTCTCTTTATCTCAACACATTGTTGCATTCCGCGCGTAAACCGCATTGATTTATTTCAACTACGGAATAGCAACGTTATTTTACGACTGACAATCCGCCAACACAACAGTAAGCAGCATTATTTCTTACCATAAGCCGTGCCTCATGAATCTTTTATGCCAACATCCTTTTCTTAATTGCAGAAAAACGTTGTTTTATTACCAATACTGTTAAAATGATCGTACCATCGATTATTCAGATAAATTTTAATCGGCATTCGAGGAACAAAACTTAAAATTACACGCTTCAAACTTGCTCTCGGTAGTTTTCCTGTAATGCAAATTTCTCTTTTTATCTATGGCACTTGTTACACCGATGATTTTCTAATAATGCAACTATAGCGATCTCCTTGATATCAATCCTATCAAAGAAATCTTATTCGTTGTCATTATTAATCACCACCTCCCGCTAACAATTCCGATATTATCAAGGTTAACTACAATCCCCCATTATAGTGGTGTTTTTTATTACACTCTTTATGCGACTGGCAATATATGTGAATTACCTTGTGCGCTGGCCCAATATCCGAGTTTCGCATCAAAATGTTGCAGGTGTTGGTAAATCGCTTATGTAATATGGCATTACTAAGCAGCTACCCATGGGGGCAAGTATTATCGGAGTTTGTCCTTTTCCAAATTACTTTATCGCGCTCGAGGATGCTTCTTTTGGCCTTTGTTGGAGTTATGAAAAGAGCAGATAGAGCAGAAAATGTCAAAAACAGACCTTCAGCTGGCAAAATCCACCTAAGAGTAATTGCTTCGTGCATTAGTAAGGCCACGCTACGTTATCGCGAACATCATGATAAATTATTTTTTGCTCGAAAATGAACGAGGTGTGGTTATGAAAAGAACTAGAAATTCATCGTGGTTCTTTTCCAATGAATTCGATGTGTAATTACGATATAAGTAATTATATATTTAATCGTAAAACGAGAAATCTTCACTCGGAATTGCATATTTAGATACTTTAATATGATATTTGTGCCTTTTAATATATTTAAGTACCGAGACTTGTCGTGCGATTCTTATTACATTTAAATTAGATCCTTGACTAAATACAGGATAGAGCTGATGTTATACGGAACTTCACATCTCACGTTCTGTAATACCGACCTCGAAAAATTCGGAGTGTTTCCTACGCCCTCTGTAATTCGTTACGGCACTGATAAGTATAGGAACTTACCTAGAAAAATGATTATTTCTATCTATGTTTTATCTCCATTTGTAGTTACAGTTTGCCTATTTGATATTAGAAACTATTTGTACTCTTAAGGTACATTCATACAATCTTATGGAAAACAATTACAATCTACATTTTCGAATCGCATGTGATATTATCGATTAGGTATAAAATACAGATAACTACTATACTTGTACGTAATCGGTAACGTTGGAAGTAACATGAAAATGTTAAGAGAAATCCTATATGGTTTTATTATTTGCTATATGATTTATACATCTGCCATATGATTTTATTTCGACAATTTGAATATATGTATACCTCAAACTCAATTATTAAAAGTTTTCGTCTAACAAAATATATTTACTAATTTCACAGAGTACTTGGTTTCTAGGATACGTTACTGTCGATGCTTTGTGTCACCGGCGCGTTCAGCCAGCGGTTGTCATGGCGACTGGCAATCATCTTCCCCCACTATTTTCGAGCAAGCTCCCTCTGCGTCAGTCGTTCGCGAAGCCTTGCAGGCGGCGGATAGTGCGCAGTTCGCCAATTGGTTGTAGTGTCTATTGGTCTTTTTCTTTTCTACCCCTCTGTAAGAAAAAATCATAAAAAGCAACGAGGAAAACGGTGCGCCTCGGAGGCGCTGCCGCAAGTGTACGGTGCCGAATTTCATCACGGTGATTGACTTCGCTGCCGGTTCTTCTCCACACGGTCAATAATGAGGGACATGGCGGGCAAGATCGCCGAGTTGAAGTTCGAGGCACCCCTCGCACGTTTCGAGGAGGAAGACACGGCCAGCTTGAAAAATATGAATCTACTGACAGGTGCGAGGGAACGCGCGTGCCGACTTTCCTTTTGCTCTTTCCTGCCCGATTTGTGACGCATCTTACCGTGTCGGACTCTTGTTAACCTCGTTGTGGATCAAAGTTTATCGCGATGTTTTCGAATCGGAATTGTCTCTGTTATGAATACGACGTTTCGTCAATTGGCAAAATTCTGATCTTAACGGTCGTTCGCGAAACTGAGAATCAATATATATAGAGCTCCGATAATCCTTACTCCTTCTCTATTTTTATGACAATCGATTTCGATTACTCGGAAAGTGGGTGACGATTGTTCGCTTATGAATAGACTGCGGATATTATTTATACATCTACGGGAAATTTAAATACATAAGAATACGCGCAATGTAGAAGAATATGAGAATACGTTTAAAGAGTAAAACGAGTCCTTACAGTTAGTTTCCATTTCTTTGGTTGAGTCTACTAAATTATAAATTTGCGTAAACAACATCCGTAGTCTAGTTACGAAACAAACATGATTTACGAATAGGGAAACGCGTGGTTTTCTTGGTGTTCTGGGATGTTCTCCTTTACTTTGACTAAAAAAGGCGTTCCAGTACGACGCCAGTGCGGCACTATAAGCGGAAATTTCGAAACCAAAAGAGTTTCTCGGTAGCGGGAACAGGTTTCGTGTGTCTCTCTGCATTAAGCGTGTAAAACGTGCGTGCACGCGTGGTCACGCTCATTTTGCGGACGTGCAAATTAAATGACGAGGGTGGCTTAGTATAGGCAGCGGTGAAGAAGCGACCTTCGGGCGACAAACGCGTAACAAAAGGCTACGTCATGCGTACAATTGGTGTCTAATATCCTTCATATACGCTTTAACTCTCGTATCACTTTTCACGACATCGTAGAACACACATCGTTGGAAATCTGGCCTGGAAACGCCGCCGGGGCTCCTGCCTAGAGAAACGCAAATATATGTTTTACGGTGTTCATAGAAAAATCACGGATATTTAATCCTAAAAACATTCGATCCGCTATGCGTCACTGACGTCTACGCGAAAGTACGATCCATCGCGTTTATGTAACTGATAATACACCCGTAGCAAATGTAAATTAACACTCCCACCGGCTATCAGTGGGTGTCTTTACGGCGAAGAATCAATTTCTTTTTCATTCGTTTTCTTAATTTTTTTACGAGTCTAAGATCTAGTATCTAACTGTTCTAGTATCTAGTGATATTTCAGTGACATTTTTAAAATTTCAGTTTCAAATTAGCATATAAGACATATTGATTTTTGTAATTACGTATATGTATGCAGTGTTTGTAGCAATATACAAAATCCAATTACACAGTAGCATGCAAATGTCAGAAAGCTTTTAGAAGTTCTTCGTGTAATTATTTTAGTGACAGGCAAATGTTAATAACCTCTCCCTAGCGAGTCCTTTGTGACACGGCCCTCTACATATTATGTAGGGAAACAATAAGCCATTCCGGAATATATGATTTATTGCGTCTCACGTTATTGAAACTTGTCGATGTTTATTATACTCTGAATTGAATTAAGAACGATGACTGATAAACTGATGTGTCACTGTGTACTAAAAGTAGGACTAAGATAGAGGAAGATAATAGATGTGTAAATACTGATGACGATCTCTCTTGTTTGTCATATTTAGAGCAATTGCTGGACACGGGTTTAAACACGAGCTACGGAGAGAATTGTAACGCAAACGAGCCAGCGACTACGCACGAAAATGGTACCGATATACTGCAAGAGGGGACATTCAGCCCCTTCAGCGGCAGTCTCGAGGATCTCGTTAACACCTTCGACGAGAAGATAACATCCTGCTTTCGCGATTACGGCACGAACGTCGAGTCCCTGGCACCCGTGCAAGTACGCACGCAGGAAGAAATTATGAACGAGTGCCAGTAAGTTTCTGGAGCGTCAATCGTTTTTTTTTTTTTTCTTTTCTTTTTTCTTTCTCTCGAATATCCTATCACCATGATGTACGCAAATATAAATTTATAAGCTATACAGTTTATTATAATAATCTAATTTGTCGAATGTAGGTATTACGTAGAAGTTGGTCAGAGTATTTAAATGGCAACCAGTTTGCGAACGGTAGCTGCAAAAGGAAAAAGCTTCCTTGATAAGTCAATTAGTACGAGACATGAGATAATCTACTGGTGAATGGAAGATACAGCAATTCGCTTCGTTTCCTTCCTTTCCTTTTATGCATTATCATCGAACGACCTCTTTTTAACGGATCGTCGACAGCAAAAAAGAAATTATAAAGCGCGCAAGTGAAAATTACGTTAGTACGTGCGCGATTGAGAAGTTTCTATTACCCTTGGGTCACGCGATATCTCCGGTACAGTTATACCGGTTTATACGGCCATGTTCGATGATTAAAAAAGTAAAGCTGCTGACGCTGCGTTGCGGCTCCCCGGGTAAATGAATACCCCGAAGATTGTCGGAGTTATCGCATTCAAATTGTCGCGTTTACCTTGAGATATCTATTACGCCTTGCAGCTCTGCGATCCTCGTTATAAAGTAATGATAGTTGCGCCACACTTCTTGTCGAACGGAAGTAATCGTTTACGGTCATCACCGTTACGATATTATATCCCGTGTGAATAATAATTACCGGTCCCATGATTCGGTATTTCAATGACATCATTCAAGATGTCTACCTATCCCGTTTAATGTAACTTTTTGCAACAGTTTATAGATCGTATAAACGACGTGCAAATGTTATACCATTACGGTTCTATTGGTTGTTCTGTCGAGTAATATCTCATATTCCGTTTAAGTAATCTGGTGTTAACGCTTTCTTCGACTCTCGTTAAGACGCGTAAACAGTTTCACTCGATGACTCTGGCTAAACCGATATCGTTTGAACGTTACTCGTATGGTTTCATTAGGAAGCGTTACAGCTACTTGCACTAAACCGCCAGATTGATACGGTTCAACGGGTATTATACTCTTGTTTTTGTCGACGGTACATGAATCGACCTCATTGATTTTTTTTTTTTCTAAGTAAAAAGCGAATGGGTTATGATTCGTACACGAGTTTGATTTACGGACGCCCACTATGAGTTAAAATTGAAACAAAAAGTGGAGCAAAGTAATTGTATATATGTTGCTGATGGTAATTCGAGGCGTTTGAATTCGTTTCAACGAGACGCCAGGTTTTCGTTACATGTCTGATCCTTAAGATCACGGTATCGATTTTACAAGAAAAGTGTGCCGCCATGAGTACTCTCTACGTGACGTTTGCGGCGCGCGCTCTGCAGCTTTCTCTCCGCGGAGTGGACAGACCGCGTAACAAGAAAGTAACTTACCTTCTAATTAGACTATCGTCGCGCGCCGTGCACCGGCACATCGATGCTTGATCGGCCGGTTCCTTCTCGATTTCTAAATTCCACGTAACAAAAGCCGTGCTCTCGTTATTTCTTCTATAACATTTTCTCGGTTTCATCCTCGCGAATCTCTTTTTCTCGGTCATAGTACATTACGTAACGTCGCGCTTCCTCTTTCGGTATATTCCGTTAGGAGTTGCTGATTAGAGAAATACGTGGTTTTTCCGATAAACTAACCTTTGGAAGATGAACTACATAGATATATAACTTTTACTTTTAATGTACTCGTTTTTGCTTATTAAGCACAAATTTAATAACTTATTTAACTGCTTGCACGGTATTTCTATTCCCGAATACTTGATATATTTCATTATGCGCGGTACTGACGCAATTAAGGACGAAAATAGCTCGTCCTTTGTGTATTAATTAAAGCAACAGACGTAGAAGAAGAGTTCCAGGAAAAGTCGAGCATCGTGAAAGCTAATTAAAAATAGTTGAAATTCCTGACCGGAGAGACGCGTAAGAGGTTTCAGAGATTCCGGGACAATATTCTCCATGAAAAATCGACGCTGTTATTCTCGGTGCAGGTGTCCGACCGAATATATCCAACCACGTAATCACTCGGTGCAGGTGAAGCTCAACGAAGCGCAAAATTGTATCTTCTTCGCCATAGAGTGTAGAGTAACACGGCGAGGCTCTTAAACTCGTTTCAACTCCGGTTGTGCATAAATTTCTTTGAAGTCGTGCCTTTCTCCAAATTCGTCTAGACGTCCTGCTGCCTTTCATCGGTCCGATGCGGTCGGAGAAGAAAAGAAAATAAACTTATAAAAAAGGCATCGGTGTAGGGCGCGTAGTCTTTAGGGGCCGAAGCTGTTATATCAAAGAAAAACCACTTTGAGATTGTAACGGAAAGAATTAACTCTCACCCACTAGGGGAGGTCCAAGTGACCCACGCATAGTTCTCTTCGCCTTGTATACTCGTATACCTGCATATTATGTACCTGCTGCTTAGGCAGGCGCCTACCTAAAATTTTCTTCTTTTATTCCGTTGTCATAGAACTCTAGGGGCGGAGTTGTAGGGGAAATAAATTCGATTCTTTCGCCTCGCTTACGTCTACTTTGCTTTAACCATTTTCGTATAGTACGTTTATTACAAAGATCCTCTGTACTGGGTACAGTTTTTTATGGCACCGTAGTGGGATCTTTCGACGTCGTAAATCGCTATACGTACGTATAATGAAATTATCCAAGTCGGAAAGCTTAATTGAAGCTTTAATTAAGGATCATCCGAGTAGATCTTCTTCGAGAAGCATCGAATCGACCGTACCCTGCTATTTCACTTCGATGGAAACTAAGATCCATCTGAAATCAATTTCCCGAATTTCAGCAAGCGCAAACGCGAGCACGGTTTTAGATCGAGCATCGACGTATCGAAAGTTGAAGCGTCAGCGAGAAGTCGAGAGGTCAGTGGCCGAGGTTTGCGGAGATCGGACACGTGCACTCGCACGTGTCTCATTCGGCATCGGCGCCGCTTTCATATGCATGCACCAAGCCGGAAAGAATAAACGCATCCGTGCGTGCGTATCCGGTCTATTGTTCGTAATCCAATTTGCCACGAGACAAAGTTCCTCGCTCAGGAATGAGCGTTGTTCGACGGATGAAACGCGTCTCTCCTCTTTAGAGAGCCAAGGTCGTGGCTCCAATGGGTGCGCTCGCCTTTGAACGCGAAACGCGGTAGCCTTCTCTTTTCACCTCCGAAAGACTTTCTCGCCCCACGGCACGTAACTTCCTTTCCTTTTTTTCATGGCCCCCTTTTCAGGCCACGGGTCGTACGTTCTCTTTGGCAGCACTTTGCGCGTAGTCCTTCTTTTATCCTTTTTCAAACAGTTCGCCGTCAAAATCCATAGAACCGCCGATTAGATGTTCGTGGAATAAAAGAAATCTTCGGACAAGTACGCATTGCAATATTTCTGGAACGTACGGTTCAATGGTGTATTTGTATGTTTCGTAGAAAACTATGTACCTAATGTAATGGTCACGAGTATAAAAATGGTCGAAGAGAACTCGTGACGAGGGAAGCGAGAAACGTAAAGTAATACGAAAATTCGGGTGCCGGTGGAGGAACGGGTCAGTAACGCGATCACAGTAGCGAGAAATCGTGCATCGATCGAATCGCGAAGGGGTGCCCCATGAAAATTTGATCTCTGTGTTTTGTTCGGTCGTTCGTATCGAGCCACCCCTCCGGGTGGACAAACGTCAATAAAGCAGCGCTTGCGCTGTATCAGCTAACCGCGATGCGATGTTTCTACGAGCGCCGTTTTCTTTCGTGTCCCCTTTCTTTGCTTCTCAATTTATTTATTTATGTCGATGAAAAGTGCACGAGAAGAGGCACGCCGATAATATCGTAGAAATATGTAGCGAAAGTGCTCCGGCTCTTTTGCATTGTAATACATTTTCTATTGTCTGAAAAAAGTAAAAGAAAGAAGATATTAACAGGATTGTGAGGGATAACGAAACGGTCGTCGTAGATTTTATTGGCGTTTTATCCGCATCCTTTGCTATTTTATCTGGTTCACTGTGAACTAAGTAAAATAGATTGAATCGCAGCAATTTGTTAGGATAACGAATCGTCGAAAAGCTGCTGTTTTTGCTCGTAAGCTGTTTATGTTACGCAACGGATAGCGTACGAAGACTGTACAAGCCTCGTCACGGATCATTGAACCGAAGAATGAATTAATAAGCAAGGGGATACACTCGCCTTCCCGAGAATTCAATTTCACTGCGTTTTTCTCGTTCCAGTTAATGGGGAAAAATGTACAGGTCGTTTCAAGAGGGACGTCCTTCCAAGGGGATGGACGTTACTTTCTTCCATGTATTTTCATTCAATTTTAATACATCTTTTAGCATCGATGTTTATGAATTATTGAATTGAATTAAATGAATTATTGCACGCGTCGATTTCAATGAGATATGGAAATTTTTACGAATACGAAAAAACCGTTCCTGTTTCGATAATTCTTTCGTCGGCACATCTGGTCGGGTTGTTTAGGCGTTCGTCCCGAATGATGCGACTAACATGCGCACAGGATGAAGTCACTGCTTTAATGCACTTAACATTAATGAGAAACTCGAGTGGGTCGAATTGACCTCCATTTGTTAATCCAACACCATCGACCGGGCCGCCGTATGTTGCCTCTATTCTCCTTTTATTTCTGAGAACCGCTCGAGCGTTACCATACGGCAACTGGCTAAATGAGGAGAATAATAAGACCGAGACAAACGAAGTTAATTTGATCGATACGAATAATTACAAGAAAAAATTTGAAGGTTGCCAGCGAACCGTGAAACTCCTGCTGCACCGCTAATTGAGTCTAATCGATTCGTTCGAGTTTAGTTTGGTTTACTCGATTATCTGGTAATCGTAGTGGGAAGAAACTTAATTAAACCAACGGATAGAAAATAAATAAGAATAAAAAGATAGAAGAATGAGGACAGAATCGTCTTGTAGATCGTATATCGTATTATCTAATCGAGATTGTTTACAAATCGGAAGTATGAGAAAGACTGGTTGATAGGATCTCGTTCACGGGTACCGATTCTATGCGAAAATTCATTTCCCTAGAATGGATGCATTGTTGTCGAAATAAGTTAGACTTTGTTTGCAAGGGATTGAACGACTTATCTGTACGTGGTGTGTACGTGTGTACACGACCCGGGAACCGCCTACGAGGAACTAGTGATTCACACGGTATCCCAGAAAACAGAGACTTCGTTTGAACGTCTGCCTCCGTCCTCGAATCTTATCGTGTCTTTCAACAAGCATTTAAAGCGATAACGTGTCTCCGAGGATGATGCACAGGATGTGTAGGCCTCAACGAAATTTAGATTACGATGTTCACACGATTGTTTTCCGTTCGACAGAGTTCGCTGAGACAATTCGTTCGCGATACGTTGCCGTTACTTGGCTAGTTTAAAGATAGAACAGTTGGTAGCTAGAAATGTGGCATTTTCTTAAACATCCTTGCCCCGAATTTTAATGTACACCGTCTTTTAGCAAGCGTGCCTTTCTGAAGTCACGTAAGATTATACTTCGCTGTTGATCCCGAGTAATCGTTAAGACTCGGCATGTAAAAATAGCAGTCGCTTGCTCGATTGATGGTTTTGAAACAACGGCAGACGACAATTCAGCGGGAGGATATGAGTCAACTGGTGTCGTGTCTGCGTAATTGAAATTAATAATACGCCTAATGAAATTTAATGTGTCTGGAAGAAAAAAAAATTTGCTCGTTATCTCATCCTCTAACGAGAGATTCTCAACTTGATGCTTTTACTTTTTCTTGTAGAATGTGGTGGACGATTACCGGTACGTTCGGTAACATATTACCAATCGATTGGAGCAAATCGTACGCCAGGAAAATGCACATGCCCGCGCTTAATTTGAACGAGGCTCCGGTTTCACACGAAAGGTAAGCTGTAGTTTCTACAGCAGCGTTTTAAGCAGCTTCTGTACTTTGTTTGCTGCTTTTCTTTCTGCAAGAATACAAAGAATAGTTGATAACGATAAAAGGGACATTTCTTAATGTGTTTCAAAATATACAAAGCGCGATCGACGTTTGCAAATTAGACGCTTTCATTTTGTTTGCTATAGACCTGAACTAGAGGATTTAAGTAGCGAAGATGAGGCTGTCGCAACTGATTTGGACATGCATGCTTTGATCTTGTCCAGTAGCACCGATACTCACAGTCCAGAGGAACCGCTTAAGACTGCGGAAGAGGTACTCCGTGAAATAGACGATATAATGCAGGTAAATATACAATTTCTTCGAGAGATAAATTCACAAGCAAAGAGGGAAAAACATCTGTGTTGCGTAGGAAAGTCCGTCGATGGAAAGATCTCCGGATTCCGATGGGTCTTTATTGGATAGCGACGAGGCACTGGAGAGGAGCAGAGAAGTTCTGGGCTCTCCGCTGCACGAGAAAAGTATATTTTCATAAGCAGATGCGAACCAATAAACAGCATCAGAATGGGCTTCATAATCTTGAATCATGATCGTTTGTTCTAGAGCTAAAACAACTTACCTCCAGCCAACTGACTGAGTTACTCGGGGAGATGGAATCCTTGGTGGGAGCTCTGAGCGAAACTCTCATCGCGGAACTTGCATTGCGCGACGAGCTCGAATATGAGAAAGAATTAAAGAATCAATTTATCTCGTTGTTGTTGGCAGTACAAAATCGACGAAGGCAGCATCATGTCACGAGAAAGAGAAATCAAATGCAAAATGGTACTAGTCCTTTACCACAACATAGATCGCTTCAAGAATCTAAGGTAATTCGCGATTGTTGCAGAACGTCGAATTCGTAGATATAAATTTGAAATATTTCATTTGAATAACGTTGCTTACAGTATTTAACTACCGTAATTCCGTATCATATGGACAATGGCCCACCAGACAATCAGGCATTACAAGTTCTCATTAAAAGTGAGTATCACTGAATAATTATGCGAATATATTAAACGCTTAACTCTGGTATTTTATTTTACAGTATTAAAAGCAATTAGCGAAGACAGTCCAACTGTACCTACTTTATTAACAGATTATATACTCAAAGGTAAGTAAAGAAATCTTGAGTTTTTTCAAATAAATGTGTAAGTTGAATGTCTAAAAAAAATAATTCCTATTTTCAGTATTGTGTCCTACTTAGTGAGCGTACCATAAATTCCTCACGGAAATCGATAAAAATCAGAAAGAAAGATATTAATTATTAACGAATACAATTTGCTCTCTTCTTGCCAATACGCTTTCAGCCGTTGTTGTGCCGCATATTCTTGCGTTAAGGCAGGTGATTTTGCTTCTAAATTGTGTCTGGAACTATACACTGTATCGACTTTAGACTCATAGATAGAATCCGTGACACTCACATCTAGTCTTACTTTATATATTATCACGTGTATATTATTTTACATAAGATATATTTCTAATAATCTATGTATGCGCTCTATAAAATACCTCTTAATCGTGTACGACTTATAAAATCTTCATTTTTGTATACGTCATCATGAATTTCGTGACAATTCAGTTTTTTGTAATTTTTTGTACATAAAGATCTTATCGAAATGTGTGAACAAATTTTACTATATTACCGAAAATATTTATATTTATGTAGAAAAATATACCGATTAACTTGTAGATTACAACATATAAACTTATAAATTTAGTATATATTGTTGTAATGCTCATGTACCTAGAATTATCTAGTAACGTATCGCGCAAAAATAAAAACATCTTGTTGCTGGAACAACCTTATGAATCTACACTTGAAATCTGTTTAATAATTACATGCAAGATGCCATTGAACACTTTGTGTACGGCAACACAGTTGTTTTACACATATTACAGATATTGTGTTTGTTGAAATAAAGAAATAAATTGAACAATCTTACTATTGAAAAGTGTTATTTTTATTCATAAGAAGGCAAGTTTTCTTTTGTATAATTCATATACCTTTTTATTAGTTAATTAGTTTCGATATTTTTTATCAATTTTCATTTCGGTTTTAATGAATTGAAAATTGTGAAGTATTGTAACCATAATTCGATCACGTGACGAAAAGATGTTCTATCTTACATTTATTATGCAATATATATATATATGTATAGCTTATATAATGTATATATATATTTAAAATTTATTAATAACGTGTAATAGGATTTAATTTCATTATCAGCAGTGTCTGTTTCGTTATTGTGTATTGTACTTATATATTGTAATAGCAATTTATACTTATCGATAATGGAATAATGTAAGTAAAAACATAATTGAATGCTGAACACGAGACAGTTACGGAGTTTGTAAGGTTACTCCAAACGTATCCGTAGGAAAATATTTCCTTGCAAATTGTTTAAAAGATGATGTTTATGAGACAATTAAAGGTATGTATTTAATACATGTGATAAATCAGTATTGTGATTACTTACATACGTTATTATTTGAGAAATTTGCTTGTTATTTCTTTGCATAAAACCTAACCTACAAATTGTATAAAATAAAAGAAATAATTTGTAAATACGATAAAACTTTTTTCCCATTTTATATTTAGATACCATCGCTTAAGAATTTATCAAAAATAGCCCTTTTTGGAAGCGTTATTGTTACAGCTACAGGACTTATTATACGTTATGATTTAGAAAAAAAAATTCAGCGAACAATAACATATAAAAATGCAATGAAATTATTTTATGATCACAAGGAAACTATTAAACATTTAGGAGAACCTATAAAGGAAGGAAGAATAACACTTCCAGACTATAAAACTGGTAATATTAAAAGATTCGGTATTAATATAAAGGGAGCTAACACTACAGGAAAACTATATTTTGAATATCAAGTTCAACCGGATGACAGAACTGAAATAAAGAAGGTAGAAATTAAATTTAGTGATATTCCTGACAAGATGTTTGTGATTCATGAAAATTAGTGTATATAATAATGAAATATATTGTATTGTTTTGTTTTTCTCTTATATTTTTGTGGTACTGTTTAAAAGTATACAAAAGTTTGTTATTATATAAGCTTCAAAGGAGGATTGACATGACAACTTGATTGTCTTCAACATTATAATATCATCAATAAAGATGATTATAATTTACCTAAATGTCTGTAATGGCATATCTGTAACACCCTTTGGAACTTTAAGACCTCTTCGGGTATAACCAAATCCAGCTTGAATAATGTGTATAGCAGCTTCAACAGTTAATTGAATATCATGTTGATTACCAATGAAAGGATTTACTTCTACAAGATCCACTGCATTTAGTCTTTTAGTTCTGTATAATATTTCCATTAAGTGAACAGCTTCTCTGAGTGACAATCCACCACGTACTAAAACAAATAAACTGTAAGAATTAGAATGAAAATTATTTAGACGAAAGCAGATAATTTACCAGGAGTTCCTGTACATGGTGCTTCTAATGGGTCTAAGGAATCAATATCAAAACTAACATGTAATGATTTTGATTCATTAGGATCTACTTTATTTAGTGCCATGTAAACAACATCATGAATACCTGGACAAAGATATCATTTAATAATTGATTTGTTAATGTTTTGGTCAGCTTAAGTATATAATATTACCATATCTTTCAACATCTTCCATACCAAAAGCAGTAATACCAAATTTTTCAATAACTAGTCTTTCATAACGATCAACAGATCTTAATCCAATATAAGCTACATTTCTAATTGATAACCTGTAAATAATTATAACATATTTAATATATTATTTTATCTATTCCGTTTTGATAATATTATTGTAATATAATTACAAATTACATTGGCTGTTGCCAATCCATTCCTGGTAGGTGTGGCCAGTAATCAGCTAATTCGGAAGTTAATAATGCTACAGGCATTCCATGAACATTTCCACTTTCGCTAGTTTTATTTGTATTTAGATCTGCATGAGCATCAACCCATATAACAGCTACATTTTCTTTTTCCTTTAATAGTATAAAGTATAATATACAATGTGGAAAGAAAAAATTGTAATTTTTAAAGAAGTAAATTATACCTTAACATGACCATCTATAGTTCCAATTCCTACACTATGATCACCACCAATAGTCAATACTCGTCGATCATCTTTCAAAATTTCTTGAACTTTCTCAGATAAATAACTTGTACAGCCAGCAACATCACCCAAGTGTGACATGTTATTTACTCCATCTACATTTTTTGCTTTATATGAAATATCACCATAATCTTTCACATCTAACCCTTGTTTAATGTGAAGAGTTACAAAAATTAGATTTTTAATTTTTTAAACTGTTTGAAATCAGTGAAATATGTAATAATAATTACCTAATGATTTTAATTCTCTCACTAATCCAGCTGTTCTAATTGCCTCTGGACCATGTGCTACACCTTCCTTATGCTATATTTATAATTGCTGTATATTATTACTTTATATATTATGTTATTATATTACCATGTACTATAATACCTGTCCTTTATCAAATGGCACCCCAATTATTCCAACTTTACCATAATTGCGATTTCCAAGTTTGGTAATAACACTTTGTATTTTCTTTAATATATTCATTTTGTATATATGCTGTTTGAGAATATAGTAAGCTGAAGGAACTGTCTATTGACCTATGCCCTCAGACTGTTGTAATACATATCTGTTGTAATATAGATAACACATGAGATTTACAGCACAAATTATGACATAGTTGTGCAAGAACAGAACTTAAAAAAGATTTAAAAAGTTTATTAAATTGAGGATTACTACTTGTCGTAATATTTCGCATTTATTATGTGTAACATTTCTTATAAATGATTTATTATATAAATTATTAAATATGTGTAATTAATACGCAATAAAAATATTTTTAATATTTGATAATAATACTTATATCACAATTTACAACACGTAAACAAAAAATTTATTCAATAGCTTGCAATTAAAAAATTTTATTCTTAACTTCTTTCTGTGTGCTAAAATTTATTTGGGACCAATCATATTTTCCGGTTTCACCCATTCATCAAATTGTTCTGCAGTTATGCCATTCTTCAATGCTGATTCTTTTAACGTGAGATTTTCTGCATGGGCTTGCTTGGCAATTTTAGCAGCCTGAAAAATATAATTTTTATATTATATTTGAAGACTGTAATAAACCAGTCTTCTTTTAATTAAAAAATTGTAATACCTTATCATAACCAATATGTGGATTTAAAGCAGTAACAAGCATTAAACTTTCATTCAAGAGTTTACTGATACGATCTATATTCGGTTTAATACCGACGACACAGTTCTTTGTAAATGAGGCACAGGCATCACCTAATAGTCTTGCAGATCTTAATGTATTTGCAACTATCATAGGTTTAAATA
Source organism: Bombus fervidus (assembly GCF_041682495.2). Lineage (NCBI taxonomy): Eukaryota > Metazoa > Arthropoda > Insecta > Hymenoptera > Apidae > Bombus > Bombus fervidus. Next base: position 12,807,705 of record NC_091520.1, on the reverse strand, counting down.
CATTAAGCTCAAAGTGGCCATTACTTCCACCAATAGATACAGCAACTTGATTACCCATGACTTGGCAACAAACCATAGTCAGTGCTTCGCATTGTGTTGGATTAACTTTACCAGGCATAATAGAACTTCCTGGTTCATTTTCAGGAAGAGATAATTCCCCTAAACCGCAACGAGGTCCACTTCCCAAAAATCGAATATCATTAGCTATCTAAATAAAAATTTTATATAACGTAAAATAACAGATATAGATTTTTTTAATCGAATAGTCGTTAAACATACCTTCATAAGCGAAACTGCTACTGTATTTAGCGCACCATGCACTTCTACCATAGTATCTTTAGTCGCTAAAGCTTCAAATTTATTAGGAGCAGTTACAAATGGTAATCCAGTAATTTCTGCAATCTTTGCTGCTGATTTTTCTGCAAAACCTTTTGGTGCATTTAATCCTGTTCCTACTGCAGTACCACCAAGTGCTAACTCATATAACCTTGGAAGAGTATCTTTTACCCTTTTAATGCCATTACAAACTTGTGTTGCATAACCTGTATTACAATTATTTGCTTTTATAAAAATAGTTTAATACATATATTTTAATCTTGAATATTTTAACCCCAACCTGAAAATTCTTGTCCTAGTGTCAAGGGCACAGCATCTTGAGTATGAGTTCTACCAATTTTTATAATATCTTTCCATGCATTAGCCTTTTCTTCTAATGCTGCATGTAATTTTTCCAAACCAGGAAGTAATACCCTGTTAATTTCCAAAGCAACTGCTATATGCATAGCAGTAGGAAATGTATCATTGCTACTTTGAGATTTATTTACATGATCATTTGGATGGACAGGATCCTTTGATCCAAGCTTACCACCGAGTAATTCAATTGCACGATTTGAAATTACCTAAATAAAATTAATAAACTAATTACAAGTCTACTCAATTGTACTTAAATTATTTAATAATGCGTTAATACCTCATTCGTGTTCATATTGCTTTGCGTACCAGAACCTGTTTGCCAAATTACCAGTGGAAAATGATCATTATAAAGGTCTCCACATATAACATCATCTGCAGCTTTACTAATAGCATCTGCTATTTTTGCATCCATCCCATATTCTTTATTTACTAGTGCAGCAGCTTTCTTTAATATACCCATTGCGACAATAACTCCATACTAAAGAAATATCCAAAATATAAACTAAGAATGTTATATTCATTAAAACTTCCTTTCTCTATATTAAATAATTAGATTTCCTTACAGGCATTCGTTCAAAACTATCACCAATTGGAAAGTTCATTTTTGACCGCATTGTTTGTGCTCCATAATATTTGTCAGCAGGAACCTTTAGTTCACCAAAAGTATCCTTTTCAATTCGAAATTCACCACTTGACTCCTGAAATTACAACATTAAAAATTTATTACAATACTAATGATGAAATTTGTTTATAAAGTAATTTGTACTCGTATACCATATTGAGAAGGTAAATTATATAATAGAACTGAATGAATATAGCTTCAAAATCAGTACTATAGTAGTTTGAACAGAGGAGATTGAAGGTCAGTCAGATGAAGCCAGTTATAAAACCATGTATGTGATAATATGTATGTAGATATGTACTCAGATAGGTTTTTATGCTTGTACAATATCAAATTTAAAAAAAGGGAACACAACACAAAAGAATTATATATATAAATATGTAATATAAAAATGAAATATATAAATATAGTATCTTCCGTTATATAAACGTAAGGACTTAATACGTCACGTTTAATTAATATTTTTTATAAAATAAAAAATTTGTATCATACCATTTAGTTTTATAAAATTCATTCCATAATCTCTATTTTCACTGAAAAAGTTCCTTTTTTCGTTTTAGAGATGATTAATCCGATTAAATGTCAGACGCGTTCAATTGTTATATTACAAATGACGTGTTCTCAAAAATATGCTAAAAAATTATTTATGACAAGGCAGTACATTTTTTGTTTATAATATTCTGTGAAACTATTTTAAGAACTAGTTCTTTAATGATTATGTAAAAATAGTGCACAAACTAATTTAAAGATTTTAGCCGAGGATAGTAGAAAAGAGTAAATTACGAGAAAGGATAAATAAAATAATCTAGCTATAAATTTAAAAGAAAGCGTTATTGAGAAATAATACATTTTTAAGTCATAAGATTTATTTTATATGACATAGTAGTACCTTTTTATTGCCTTTAGAAACTACCGATGTATACAATGACAGCCTTAATGTTAAAAAAGCCGATGATTTCTTTAATTCCAATAATCCATGATTGATAAGTGAACATTTCAATAAACTTAACGTCATTTTAATAATTTTAAACGTTTAGTTTTTTCAACAATCGTTTTAAAAGTTAAAAAGGATCGAAAGAATAAGTAAAAACGACTGAAAACAGCACAATAGTAGAGGCTCCGATTGAATTGTGCACTAACGAGTAGCTTGAAAGCTAAGCACAAAATATGCTATAGTTAGATAGATTCTACGTGAGCTAAGCGAAGATATCAATTTTATTGCAGTTGCAAACATACAGTCAATATATTGTGCGCAAATAAATAAGACAGTGATTGGTTTATTTAGTTCATGAACTGATTTTAATTAGTTTAATATTATTATAAGTAAAAATGTATTCTGTTAGACTGCAATAAGATTATTTAGAGTTTATGAAGTGTTATTGTTATAAAAACTGTCTTAGATGTATTTTAATAGAAACATGTAAAAGAAGTAATCAAAAAGTTTACATGTTGGTATTTGAAATTTCTGATTGGTGAGCTACCATCCTGGTTTCCAAAAACATGAACTTTCAAACATACCATATAAACGTACCCATGAAATTTTTTTCTTTTCGAATTGTTCTACTTTCAATTACGAATACAATGTCGACCAATTAATAGTATGTTAATTATCGGCGAAATTATGTAGTATTTTTCCAAACTATTAACTTTCGTCGCCATTGTATTTATGTTATATGTGCGTGGTGGTATTGCGTGTAGTTGAAGTAACAAAATTATGGTGTTTTTTTGAAAAAACGTCATCCAAATAGTAGTCGATAACAAACTGATAAATTTGTGTAACACGGTCTTATCATACATAGTCGTGTGTCAATTGGAACTAGGAATTTCTAGTGACATCGAGAGTAATTATTCAACGATTAAACGAAGCGGTTAACACGCTTATTGAATTTTAACAACTTTAGCAAAATTTTAAGATTTACGTCTCATGTAAACAGCACGAGAATCTTTACATGTCATCCCGCTTAATGATCCTTATTATGTAATTTATGCAAAACGGAATGCTATGCACAAAAAATTGTGGTTAAAACTTCGTCGAGTTTGCATTACAAGTGGTGTCTTTCGAAAATGACTGACTTTTCTTCCTTTTCTACTTTTACGAGGTAAGTTAAAAACGTGTTTTATCAAATGCAACATGTCCCGTTCCCAACTTCTATGTAAATAAACAAAAGTTTCTTACTACAATTACAAGTTATTTTACGAACAACATGTCTTCCAACTTTTAAGTTGATAAAAAATACGTTTTATATCCTTAACCTAGAATGTCACGAGTACCGGGCTTCTTGTTCTCAAGTAATTTCTAAAATAATTTGAAATCATTGTAGTATTTCATGTTAATCAGTTGTATTCTTTAATTTCTTGTAATATATGTTTAAAATTTATTTGACTGAGATATGAAACCCAACTTTGGTATATAATCATTGCACATAACCGATCATTAATATTATATACATTAACTTATATTTATTTTTCAATTAAAATCTTGGAAAAAAGCTTAATTTTAAGTTTAGAAAGCGTAATGTGCTTTGGAGAAACAATTTCTAAAATTAAGAAGTTTTGTATGATATTTATTGGTTTTATTTAAAATTGTTTAAGTTGTGAGTTAAAGTGTGGTTTAAGTATAATTTTCTAAAATAAATGTTTTCAAAAGTTAATTATTGTAATCAAGGAACAAAATATCAATAAGAGTTTTACGAGCAAAAATAATATTATTCCTTTTTGCAAAGTTATATGATGAAATTTTACATTAGTATGACAAATATTATTACAAACAAAGCGTGTTTTTGTATATTTATTGGATGCAAATTAATTTTTATGTGAAAGAATCACATTATTCTATTAAATTATAGTTTAGCCATATTGTTATGAAAGATATAAAGAATAGTCTTATAAGTCTAATACAAAAGTTTAATAAAAGAAATGAAAATAAATATTTGAGTATTTAAGAATTATTTTTATGACTATAAATTTTAGTGTATTTATGAATTTGCAGGATAATCAATAAAGTATTAAATTTTGTAAAATGTACTATTAGAACCAGTTTTGTGATACTCAACAATATTTATTGTATACCAACATATGTAGTATGGATGACATTATTGTTTCCTGTAAAAGTTTATCAACCACAAGTATATTGGAGAATCGAAGGATTATTTTTCCATTGGCTATTAGCAATGGTATCCACATGGACTTGGTCTGCAGGTTATGATAGTAAGTATACAAATAATTTATATATTTAATTAAAATAGCAATATTAAAATAATATTGAAATAACAAATAACATTTAATTTATAGTAATAGAACAAGGTGATGATATACAAGAAATTATTAGTGAAAGAACATTAGTAATAGCAAATCATCAAAGTACTGGTGATGTTCCTATACTCATGACAACATTTAATGCTAAGCCAAATGTGTTACCTAATCTAATGTGGATTATGGATAGGATTTTTAAATTTACTAACTTTGGTATAGTTTCTATTTTACACCAGGACTTCTTCATTGTATCTGTAAGTGACTATAGATTTGTTAGTTTATTAATAATATCTTAAGTAACTGGGTTACTTTATTTTTGATGATATTTTGTGTTAGGGTCGAAAACAAAGGGAAGGAAGTTTAAAAAAGCTAGAAAAGCATTTAAAAGAATCATATATTCCATTGAGCAGAAAATGGATGGTTCTCTTCCCAGAAGGAGGTTTTTTATGTAAAAGACGAGAGACATCACAAAAATATGCTAAAAAGAATAATCTGCCAATTCTTGAAAATGTAACCTTACCGCGGGTAGGAGCAATGCAAACTATATTTGATACGATTGGTCCATCACAAGAAAATAATACAGCAGAACAACAATTGAACAGTAGGCCAAGTAAATAATTTTATAGAAACTGTAGTTTAACTTAAGTTCGTGTTTAATTACAATATATTAAGTAATAATATGTATTGCTAATCTGTATAAACTTTTTATAGATATGACGGCAGCTAAACCACAAATCAATTGGATTCTAGATATAACGATAGCATATCCTCAAGGTAAACCACTTGACTTACCAACAATTATAACTGGTTCACGACCACCATGTGAAACAGTATTATTTTACCGAGTTTTTCCTAGTTCAGTGGTGAGTTTTTTAAACATATGTAGATCGTCACTCATTCATATTTTCTATGAGAATATTTTATTACATCATTGATTTTAGGTTCCGCGAGAACCAGAATTATTGTCTAAATGGTTATATGATAGATGGGCTGAAAAAGAATCACTTTTGGAAAACTTTTACAAGTATGGATCATTTCTTGGCACCCAGGCACCTGTCAATGAAGGTTCTAAAATCCATCAGGATCCATTGAGATTCCTAGTCCTTCATTTATTTTTTATAACGTCTAGTTATATACATTATAATATGTTTACGTATGTACTATCTTGCTTCTGGTAAAGCGTTTTATACTATACAAGAAATTACGTTCATATATGTAAGTAAAATTAAATTGTAGTAAAGTAAAAATATTCCTGCCTCAAATATTATTCTTGATGTTGACTAACAAAACTAACGGATGTATGGATTGTCAATTTCAAATGAATGTTTATAATCTAATTATGCCATAGATAGTGAATTACAAGTACTCGTTTCGTTACCATTCAGATTTAATCGTCATTATTTGCCTATTTTGTTGGTGGTACGAATATAATTTCAAGTATGCTTCTTATTACAACAAGTTATCAACAACTTTATGCAGGACTGGGATGTCCAAAAATATTAATTTGAGACACTTATTTGCTGCTATTTTTTCATATTGACCTCACAACAATAACTTACATTTCGCGGTATAGTATAAAACGCTTATATTTGGTAAACAAAATTGATAATAACAGTTCGTTAATAAGTTTATTTTAATTGGATAACTAGTAATTCGAGATAATATCAGTCTATTTTATTAAGTATCGACGCTTAAATTTCTGGATATATAAAGCTTCATAATATTTTGCATGAAATACTACTACGTTCTAAAAACGATTCAAGTTTTTTTTTTATAATAAATTCACGATAAAATTACACTTCAATATTCATATTATCTATATAAAAAAATAATTTAATGTTTGTTGATTCAATTACTATATCTAATGCTACTAGTTGCATGATAGTTTTAAAACATTCTCTATTGATATAAATGTTATCTTTTTATTTGTTCATTTATTATAAATTGCAAAAATGTATCTATATTTGATTATTTGTCTGGAGGACTTGGCAGCATTTCAGGCGATTTTCATCCTGCATGTATGTTTTGTAATACGATATCTTAAATATTATCTTGAAATGGAATTGCGAAGTGTAATAGTAAATTGTTACTGCTGTTTTGAAGCAGTGATAGTAAATACCATTTCAAAGAATATCCATTTATTTGTGATACATGATAAGAAAAAAGTATTTTTCAATGCGAAGTCAATCATATAAACATAATTTTTTAAATTACATACTAGAAAACTTATATAAGTTCATAACTCTATGAAGAAGTAGATGTGAAATTTGACGTAAATTGTTTTGAAACTTGGCAGAAATAAAAATAAAATGATATCTTTGGAAATCTGTCAAAATAATTAAGGTGTGTACTTTATTGTTAAACTTCAACCAATAATAACGCTGTTCAGTGAAAGAAGACGATACGTCAGCTGTGCCTTGTTCCTACGGACAAACCTCAGTGTTAATTGTATATACGCATATGCAAATCTCATGCATAATTTTCATAGTCAAATCAACGCCTACAATTAGTTCTTAAGATATTCATATTACATCACTTTATAAAGGAGGAACTCATATTTGCATGTATGTAGAAATAATAGAGTTATTAAAGACAGGTTTTCAATGCTGCCTAATTGGTTATTGTAAAATAAACGTATAGTCCAAATCGAAAGCAATTTCTAGACTGATGGATCAAAGAAGTAATTAGCCAATGCACACATAAAATAAATATTCCTTGTCATGGAATAGCTGTAGTAGTTAAATTTTGGTTATGATTATTATTAATGGGAAGTTTCTAAAATGTAACAAATTCAAAAAGATCAATGTTGATATCAACTGATAGACGTAGATATTATTTATATATAAAAGACTAAGTTTCTATAATATACGATTGCTCTTATTAAAACACGGAAGTTTCGAACACATAAATTTATATGAAAGAACACTGTGTTATTAAAATATACTATTATTCCTGACATCTTTTGCATTTGATTGCATTTAATATAAAATATGTAGACACAAACTATCTTCAAGTATCTTACAGGCAGTATCATGATAGGAAAAAATGATAAAATCAAAAGAATTTAGATTTGCGAATTCACTGATTTCTTGTATCCTATTTATGTCATAAATGCATTTTTACTTGATAAGATGATAAAACACTGTTATTGTTTTATTTAAGAGAATACTTTAAATCATGATTAAATCTCTAGTCTTGGTAGCAAATTTTAGAAACGATAAAACGAGGTTCTAAATATGTCACCAATTGTACTATAAGGGATTATTAAATTTATGAAAATAATTTATGTTTTTGCATTATGAAAACTGCAGTACGTCGTTTAAAGTTATTCAATTAAAAGAAATAAAATTAACTATATTGCTAATAAAAAAAAAAGTTACAAAATATACATTAAGATTCTGCTAATACTTAATTGTAATGTAAAAATAGCATAAATAAGTTCTTATTTATGTTTAAGAATATAGAAAGGAAACAAAACAAAATGTAACATAATGCTAATTGCATAATAACGTATTTACTCCATTATAAGGGCCAATATTTTCGAGATATTTAGCCACATTAGATTTAAAATAAAACATATAGTACAATAAAAATTAAAATGTCAAGATTCATTAATAATACAAAATGCTGTAATTAAAAACAATGTTGTATTTATTACAAAATATATTTATAACTCTATGGTTATTACATTAAGCATTTATTTCTGTGCTGTGTGTGAATTGCAAAGCATATTGTTGAAACCTATCACATTTTATACAGCACACTCTCTAACAAAATATCAGTATAGAGAAGAAAACTAAATAATGAAGAACTGGTTGTGTTTGCTTGTGCTTTAATTTTTTTACTTTTAGTACTTTCATAAAAGTATTTCTATAAGAGACAGATATTTATATGTATTATATTTCAAACAAAGCTTTGTTATTATTACAATATCAAAACGTGTTTTACATATTATTACCTTATATTCTTTTTTAAAAATATATATAAGTAGCATTTAAGATTTGTAATGTTATAGATAAAATAAAAATACCGAAGTTGAAGACTTTACAGTATATACTGATATTTGCAACATTAGTGTCCTGTATGAAAGGTGTTTAGAAGCTTTGATTTTATACTTGTACATTGCATACGGTTTTTTAAAAAATATAAACATATAGCTAAAAAAGTGTTTAACTATTTTTTCAGAAGAAAGTCATTGTAACAATGAATTTTTAATATCCGCGAAGGAGATGTGTAACGCTCAAAAAATGATAGGTCATTTCTGTGCAATGCACGAGGCAAATATATTACACTTCATATTTGTATCATAAAAATGTTTACACAATTTGCCGTGTTTTTGACTGCATCTTAGGTATGGCTGCATATTGATATTCATAAATATTATATAAAAACAAATGTAAAAAAGATGTAACTTAGCGTAAGTCCCCGAAATTTTACAAGAAAATACCTTGCTTGTATTCTTTTCTTATAAGAACTTTAATAAAATTGTTTTTAAATTACGTATAAAACTTTTCTTGCATAATTTAATTTGTTATTATATGCATTCATTAATTTATTTTTCCTTTGATAGAACGTTTTTTAATGAATCATACGTACTGAAGTAGAATGAAATTTTGAAATTCCACAAGGTGGTGCAGTGGCGACGTGTAGTATCAGATGAATAAATTACACCAGTTACATTTACTTGATCTGGATCTGAGCAGATCTGAGTGTGGATTAGTTTGGACTTAGTGTTGATATAGTCTTCCTGTGATAAATCACGTTTATATCACGTTTATTTAATTAATATTTTATTGCATTTAAAACATGACTACTCTTAGGCCTTTCACATGCAACGATTTATTTAAATTTAACAATGTGTGAGTATCGAAATATGTATTTATCAATTGCTAATATTGTGTTTAACCTAAATATACAATTTTGAATGAAAACAGTTATTTATTAACATTTTTAATCATTCTATTTTTTATAGAAATTTAGATCCACTTACGGAGACAGTATCCTTTAAATATCTTATATCTTATTACGTTTGTTGTTTAAAATAAACATATTTATTTAGTACCCAATTTTGGTATATATTTTTCTTAATTTTAAACTTGTTAAAATTTTACTTGGTAAAATTTAAAACTAGTATGGACTTTCTTTTTATACACATTATCTAGCACATTGGCCAGAGTATTTTCAAGTAGCTGAATCGCCAAGTGGAGAAATTATGGGTTATAGTAAGTTTTTTTCTTGTATCATATAAGATACGTCTCTTTGATAGTGCATTATAATCAATATTAGAAATTTAAAGTTATGGGAAAGGCAGAAGGGCAAGGGGAGAACTGGCATGGTCATATAACAGCTCTTACAGTTTCACCTAATTATAGGAGATTAGGTTTGGCTGCAATGTTAATAGAATTTTTAGAGAAGGTTTCAGAAAAGTAAGTTTAATGGTGAAATATGGCTTGATAGCCATATATATATAATATGGCTTGATATATATTCTATGTTTCAATGTATTTTATATCGTTACAGAAAGCAAGCATATTTTGTAGATCTCTTTGTAAGAGTTAGTAATAAGGTGGCAATCAAAATGTATCAACAGTTAGGATATATTGTTTATAGGACTGTTTTAGAATATTATACTGGAAACCCAGATGAAGATGCTTTTGGTATACAAATTAATGTTATTTTTTACAAATTAAATAATTACAAATTAAATGTTATTTTTATAAAAAATTTTTAAAATATAAATTAAATATTTTGTTCTTTTCTTCTTTCAGACATGAGAAAGGCACTTTCAAGAGATGTAAAGAAAAAATCAGTAATACCATTAACTCATCCTGTAAGACCTGAAGAAATAGACTGAATCTATATTATGATTATGTATATTGGATTTAATGTACAAGGATTTAATTTAAAATAAATGATAGATTTATGAGAAGCATATAAATTGTATCGTATGATAAGGTTTTTAATATTTACAATAAATAAGTAGTCTCTCAAAGTGTAGATCCGAGCAGTTTATTTTTCTTCCTGTACAATAGTACAATGCTTTTCGCTCACACCGCTCGTGCCCTTATGCGTTGTTTTATGCGAATAAATAATAAATAGAAATGTAAGGTGGTAGGCTCAGAATATTCTGTAGACAGCTAGACGATCGCAAGAAATTTCTACCACGATTGTAGCCTTTATCAGCTGCCCTCTTCTCATTCTACTATATTTAGAAACTTAAGACTAAGGTGATATTTACAGATCAGTGACTCTTTTTTTTACTGCATCATGATACAAAGGTGCTAAGCACCTAAATAGTAGCATTTCATTGCGTATTATAAAAATTAAAGACAAAATGTCGTTCTTGCATATCTTTGTACTGCTCCCAGTAATCTGAGGTTTCTATCGTTTTTTATTTTATATAAATCTTCAATGCGCTAAACAAAGCCGTGCATAGAGTTACTTTGTCTATACTGCTCAGAGAGGCACAGTCACACTCAGCCTATCTCAGGAATTATAAAATTATAGAAGTCTTGTACATATTGCACGAAAGCCCTACTTTTAAACTTTTATTTATTTCTGGATACTAAAGAGAAGGAAGACATTTGCTAGTTATGTAGGACACGTCAAGCGAGTACAAAACTTCTATACGTGACGGGATCATCGTTTAATTAGTACAAAAATGTTGCACGTATGTTACCGCAGGAACGATACTAATTATTAAAGAAAACGCGTTCCCATTACATCTATTTGGTCGTGTCCTTATAAAACGAACTTATTTGCTTAAACATTAAATAAATATAAAATATGAGACTAGCTGTTATCAAAATAACATGATAATGTGTAAGTTGCATTTGTCACCTTCCGTACAAAGAATTTTTTTCTTATGATTGAGCTTAAATTCAACCAGACTTAAAGTTAATACTGTCTGTACTTACTGTCACCAATCAATCGTATTTTTCAAATTAGTCATTATAAGATATAAAAGAAGTAATTAGTTAATACAATAAAAAATCGTGTACAACACTTTTTAAACTAAAACAGATCATTATGTGAATAATGTAGTGATCGAAGGTAAGTTTTGAATTTACAATGACAGTAGGTACAGTTATTACGCTTGAAATATCTTTATATTTGAAAAATCTAAATACTTATATCCATGTGTTTGTTTTTATTTGCACTGCAAAGCAATTGCAGGCTCCTCGTACGTGTACTGCGCGATCGATTTGGCAAGAAATAAGAATTTCGTCGACATATTCTCACATTAAAGACAAAGGTATCGCTGCATCACTCACTAGACTTCTAAACATCCATTAACTCCGATTAATTATATACATATGTGATACATCACTTCTGCATCCTTATCTTACGCTAAACGTTTTGAATTTGGTATATAAATACGGTAGCAAAAAGTTTCAGCACGATGCCTTAGCTTTTTTTAATGAAATTATTCGATGTAATTTCAGACATACTAATTTATTTTAGGCAGTGTTGCAAATCGTTTTCGATTAATTTCAGTCACCCACGTTTAAATCGCGTTAACGTGGACCACAGAGTTTTGCATGCTATCAGGTATGTACACAAAAACGTTGTCTGTCAAGCATCATCTCTAATTTACACAAAACGCAACTAAAATCAACTACAGCGCACACGTTGCTGAGCGTCGTCCAGTGTATCGTTTTACGCAAATTCTTACAATACAGCCTGTAGTACCTTCGAATATAAAGTTAGTGCCTTGGCAGGATCAGACTTTCATGAACGAAGTGCCGTATTCCCCTGCTTCTTTTTCCCAATTCGATTGACCAGTCTTTTTTTAAGGTCTTTGGTGGTCTGGCGTCGACTTTAAAATATCTGGTTGCGTTGGAAGACAGCCTGAACCTAGTTTAATTGTTATTCAATCAGTAAAAACAGAGGAAAAATGACATACAAAAGTATGTATTTTTACAAACCGGTTGTAGGTCTTAGGGTCGATTTGATGGATCTGTGAGACCCATTTCGAGTTAATGTGTTCATCTGTGGCGTGCCAGGTAAAGTATGTCCCAAGGCGTTCATGTAATCGGCAATCAACAATGTTATCTCCAGAATCTGTACAGATGCGAATAGATAATATTTAATATTTAGAAATCTCGTTTTAATTAGATTGCTCGATAATATACCTTAGGTTTTGATAGAGCAAATAAAAGTTTTTGTTCAGCTGCTCCTTCGTCAGGGCAAGCGACCAGCATAAAATCATCCAAACATCCTCCGAACGTAACTATGTTCGCATAATTATAACGACACATCACTGCCATCGTTTGTAATTCTAGAAGAGTAACACTATCTTCGGAAACGGCTATCCATACGGTTATCGGTTCAGCTTGCTTCAACTATGAAACAAGATATTTTTAAATAATTTTCTTTTTCATTTTTGTTTATCTATAAATATATCCCGTTATTAACCTTTGCTTGATAGAGTGTAGCTCCGAAGAAAGGCCACTTCCTGGTACAAGTTAGATATATGCGAACACAGTCTAATACACTACGACCTTTTAACGCAATCCACTTTTCTTGAAGTTTTTCTTGTAGTTCTCTGCAACAAGAAATCCGCGATTGTAAACATAGCTGATACTTATTTATGTTTTTTGTAATTTACATGGTACTTGCCTTAATTGCTCGGCAGTGATGTTTGTCCGATATCGTATGGGATAAAATTTGTCTAAAGCTTGAAGCACCAAATGATGGGGATTGCATCCTGGGCCGCTGCCTCGAGCTTTATCGTTGTTATATTCACCAAAATCGATCTACAACGTTTCATCGTTACATTAACAGTATTTTCATTAAAGAACTGTACCATTATTTTCGAAGAGTAACTTTACCTGTGCCATTAACGACGCAAGTTCAAATGCAAGTTCTCGATTCACCGGAAATTTGCCTTGTACGACTTGCTGATTTATTTGGTAACACAGAAGAAGCCTTTCTCTGTCGGTTTCCATCTTAGCTGCCTGTCTCCAATAACATCGCGATTTGTACGTTAATTGTATCACCCTGGTATTCTCGAATTTCCCTGAACCCTTCTCTCTCAATGCGGTTTCCCATTTGGAGATTATATCACAAAGCTGGAACGAATAAAATTATCGCGTCGGAATATTTTCGTCTACTGTAATTTCCAAACTCTCCCGAAGTGCATACTTTTGCTTGAAGATCGATGAAATGTTCAAGATCCTTCTCGATGGGATCGTCACTAAATAACGTGAAACCCGATTGATGAACATCTCGGCAACCGATTTCCTGGTTCAGAGTATTCAGAAATTCTTCTATCGTTGTGCTGCCATCGAAGCTTACAACCTGATACGTCCCATTCAAGAAGTGAACCGGTATCGCGTGTGGTAGGGAATGATGGTAGGGATTTTTCATTAATATCGATAGGACCTCCATCCTCGAGGGCTTCACCTCCCTTCCGCCGTTTTGTAATGTCCTTTCCAACGCTCTTTCGCAATAGGCTGCGTATTTGCCGCACTCCGTTCTAACAATATAACAAATTCATACGTTTCAATTTACATGTTACGATTGAAATTTTGAAATTTGAATGCTGATAGAACGAAAGAAGACCACTTACTTAGTATCAGCGTTTCTTTGCAAGTGTAACTTCAGGTACCAGAGTAGCCGATTGTTTCTTGGTAGGAATAGAGAAACAGCGAGCGCGAGCAGCTGCCATCCCTGGATAAGAACGTACTGGGCGGGATTAGTTTTGCAGTCCAAAATCGTTGACGTCGAGTGGCCCTGCATGAGCGGAGGACTGTGAGAAGTGGAGGCCGTCGACTGTGCGTCCGCATTTTCACCGCTGCCATTTGCCGCGGGACTTTGCGTATCGCAGGTGAACAGCGATTGCGTGGCGCAGAGAAGGAGCTGCTGCAATGGTATGCTGGCATACTACTATATCCCTGGATCGAACCAGACCTAATCTACTACTTTATTTATTTATTTATTTATTTATTTTTTTTCTTTAAATAAATCGCGCTCCACTGTCCTCGTTTATTATTCGTTTGTAGAATCTATTTTAACAGGACAATCAAGGGTACGTGTTTTAAAATCTTTTAAATCTGTGCAGCTCATCGAGTTTCTAATATGCATTTGGAATTGTACGTGGAGTGTTTGGGACAAACGTTCGAATGCCCTCGGATCTGATGGAACACTCTAGATTCGTTACACTTTCGTCATAATATAATGCCTGTTAGTAATGTAAGCAATCGAAATCGGTCTGATTAACGCATAACTCTATGTGTGTTAATCACATAAAACGCATGAACTGTAATAAGTCGAATGAATTAAGAGAAATGTGGATGAGATAAGCGCTTTCGTATTTTTTTAGGCCATGTGAGTCTACCTTACAGCTCGAAACCATTTTTCTCTCGTTCGTTTGTCACGAACGAATCGCTCGAACGCGCTCTTTCCCTTTATTATTCTCCTTGACACTTGATACACTGTACTCAACGATGCATAGCTTCCGAAGCTCTCGATCTAATTACATTCTACGATGTACGTTCGAATCTGTAAGGAGCTTCTAGCTGTTGTTGCTATTCTTTCTTTTTCTTTTTTTTTTTTTTTTTTTCTTTAAATCAATTTTCTTATATAACCGTTTATGACCAGATAATCAAAGACTAATTTTTCTAAGCAGCATTCAAAAAACAGAGAATATTTTGTAATGAGCTATCGAGCAAAAAAACGTACGGAAACAGAAACAAAAAACCAATCTAGTAAAAAGATGTTTTTCTGTGTGTGGTTTTTTATGTACACCAACATACCATTCTGCAAGTGTGTGTGCCGCAGAACGTATTTTGACAAGTCCGGAGATCGTGGTATTTTATTAGCGAATCGGACGATCGATCGATAATGCATCGATGATGAAGTATGATCGATGAAATAAAAAGTGAGTCTAAGTGATTCTCCCGCGATGAGAGGAATGAATTGTCGAAATATGTTCGGCTCACATGATAGGGCATCAGGGTACAGGTGATCGGGTATCATGTATAAATATCAAAAAGTACACAATAAAAATAAAACAAACTTAACATGACGATGTTCTATGAAAAAAGATAACAAGAATCGAAAAAAAAATGCATGCGATTTTAGAGTAGCCTAGGAATAGCACACGTAAAGCAGCAAATGAAAATGAAATGTGAATGAATGTTAAAACTAAAATCGTTTTCTGTTAAATACTTCGTCAAGTATTATTAATGTTATTGTTATTACTATCATTACTATTATTAATTATATATTGCTTTGGCAAATAAACGACAACCAGTTGTATTAATTATTAGTGAGTTACTTTACAAAAGAAAACAAAAAAGAATAAAGAGAGAGACAACTAAACAGTTCACCGCTACTTCAACGGAATTACTTCGTATAATACTTGACTAAGCGTACCCGATGTACCATTTCTTCTGATTATACGGAAGCGATATATCCAATTATACATTCGTTTTTTTTTTAACTAGCCTTTTTTGAAGAATACCATAGATTTTAAATCTATTAGCTTGATAGTAACGTTTCGGCCAATAGGTAAAACGTTTATTATAAATTACGCGACGAACACGTCGGCTGTAAAAATGGTACAGGGTTCAGAGTGTTTGTTAAACAATAAGCAGGACTTACAACGCGCGCAGTACCCAGCGACACAAGTCTGGCGGCCTTTTTTACCTGTACGCCCAAACGATGTTGAGTATGACGACTTGTCTGCTTTACCAATGCACATATGAATTCTGATTGTAATTCAGGCTGGTCTATGCATTGTTGCAATGCGTTTTGCGCTAATACCACATGGTAGTCTATGCCTGCTTGCTCCACTGCCACCGACATGAACAACTGACAAGCCTGTGGTGTAAAATAACATTTCCTCGTATATAAAATGTCTGATATACGATATTTTTATATTTTATGTATTAACCTTGAAAAGCTTGATAGCCTCGGTCTGCAAGGCTTCGGATGTCAAGCTGGTCAGTGGGCTAGTGATGTTCTCTTTCGTGTGGAGCAACAGCGGATGTCTCCAGAGGACACAACTAGGATCTCCATCGGTTTCCATTAATCTTTGTACTAGCTGCTCGTACTGAGTTCCAGCACTAGGCCCGCCTCCAGATACCACCGTCAGATGGTACAGCCAATTGTCTTTATCTTGTTTATGAGGCATCAGCAAGTATGTAGGGCCTTGATGAGTAGGAAAAATACCGATTGTTCTTTCGTGAGGACCCTCGGCGTCCCTCTCTTCGCTGTCGCTGTCGGACACGTGCTCGACTTCTTCTACTCTAGCGTCTCTCATATTTATTTGTCCAATAGGATTCTGAAAGACAAACGAAACGGAGGCATTGGTAATATTCACGTGTAGTCATCGAATAATATACACATTGAAAGATCAGTGGCTTACCGTATCGTTAGGGCACTTAAAGTAAAGGAACATTTTTCCGATGAGGACGCACCAGCACTTCTTAGCGTGCCCGTTTTTCACTTTCGTCAGCCATCCCTGTATCGTAGGCTTATTATCTTCCTTACTGAGCAAAAGTTTCGTCGCGTTCCGCCTTTGTACGTTTTGTAAAACCCTTATCCAGTCTTCCATCGTTGCGATACAGTCTGCCGTTAAATAATACGTTTTCTTCCCTGTTGCTATCTCAAACGTGGCAGCACCTTCCGCCCTGTTTATCCTATTAGGAAAGTCACGGATAATTTAAATTTTACTTTCTACGAGGGAAATACGAGAAAATATATATCGTTGCACAATGACCTGCACACTTCGTCCAATACAATTTGGCCTTGAGGTTTCCGATTGACATCGTTCTGACTTTTCCAATAGGTCAGCACACCGTTCTTCAACACGAACCATCTCTTTCTCCAGGTTTTTAATTTACCACCGAGTTTCGCTAGGTGGCCGGTCTTCTCTAATGATTCTTGTCGTTTTGGACTCTCGCCGGAGACTCGCATTAGCAAACTCGGCATACTAGATTCGAAGGATGTGGAGCTTAGAGCATCGGGAGGTATCGCGTAGTCTTCCGACAGACCAGATTCCAGAGAGGTGTCTGCAAGCGAGGTAATTTCTAAGTTGTTGGATGTACGATCACGGTGTTCGACGATGGCGAATGACAATTAAAATGCTTACCACGTTTCACGCTTTTGCTAGGAGAGCCGCTGGAGCTTCTCTTGGCAGGACTAAGGCTGCTGGTGGTTTTAACGCTTTTCGAAGGACTACTTCCACTGCCAAGCGAAGAGTCCGTGTTGTCTGAAGAGCTATTGGTGATTCTCGTGTTGGTTTCCGTTTGATTGGGATGCTCTTCGCCGTCCGAGCTGTCGTCGGAACTGTCACCAAAGGGCATTGACCTAATTTGACTGGCTCGCCCTAAAAAATCGAAAGAATCATGGACACTCGCCCTTTTAAAACGAATACTTGTTAAGAAACGAACGACAGCGACTTACCCTTGACCGTTGCATAGACTGGAACTGAAATATCGCAATAGCCTTGGGAGTTGTGCGCAGTCAAGTTGTGTCCTGTTGCTTGGGAATGTTTCGACGAGCTAGTTGTGTTTGTCATTGTGGAAGGCGCGGATTCCTCGTTCGTCGGTGGACCGATGCCAAGCCCGCCATCCGCTACCTATGGAATTCGTAAACGGGTTTGTTTCCTGACTGTAACAACTTGGCGAGTATGCTCGTAACGCGTATTTCCTCATAAATATAAGACTCGTTGATTTTCTACTCTAGAAACTTAGGTTAACCGTTCACATGCACAAACAAACCTAATAAGATTAACGCGTATATCTGTACCTGGTATATCTTGGCTTCCCAACTAGGAAATCGGTGCAAGGGTGGAGTGGGTGGTCGAGGACCTTGCGCGCTTTGAGCCCAATTCATTCCTTCCCTGCTCGGCGTATAGATCTCCGCGTAATCGTGAATAGCCTCCGAGCTGCCACTGTCTCTGCTCGTCTCCGAGACTCCAGGTATATTCGGTAACATCACCAAGTTTTCCACCGCCGCAGCGAGCTCCTCCGACAGCAAGCTAGAGCGGAAAAAGAACGGCAAGCATAAAACACGGAACTAATTTAGCCGGCAAATGCATTTTAATCGCTTCGATAGATACACGATCAGCGGCAGCCCCGTAGCGATGTGCTCGTGCCAATAAGAACGAAGGAAATAAAAGTAAAAAGTAAAAGAGAAGCTCTATACTGGAAGGCAACAGAGAACAAAGTATATACGGGGTTGACAGATCCCCGCAGGAAGTCTCAGGACGTTACAGGGTACCACAGTTTTGAGAGTCGGGCGCCGCTATCACGTCGTGAGACCTCCCAAGGAGAATCGAGACATATTTACGCGACGCTAGAGGCTAACGAACGACGCGCAAGCAGAAGCGAAAGAAGCGATCATTACGAAAACAAGCCAAGTGTATGTAATAATGTATGTAGGCGCGAAAAGCGTCAGACGACGAAGTGCTACCTTGAATCCATGTTGGTGGTCGTGATCCCTCGTTGTATAGTTCCACAGGCTGACAGGTGTCTTCGGTGCTTTGTACCAGCTTGTGGTTCCGCTACGGCGCTTTGTACGCTTTCCGGTACCGCCTGCGGTGTTCCCTCCAAGCTTTCCGATCGTCTGCGTAACGTGGGGTCAACTTCCAGAGATAAGGATGCTCTTGTGGGTGCCTGAAACGACTCGTACATTGGTAAATGAATTTTTAAAATTCTTTCCTGATACTGAAACACTCGAAACAGAATTCTACGTACAGGTGGTTTCAGGCCGATATTGGTTATGTGATTTCTCAGTAGCTCCAACTGCTGATTGCACTTGTTGTTCTGTTCCCTTAGGTGTTGGTTTTGCTGCTCCAGTTCCCTCAACTTATTGGTCACCCATTCCTTTATTCTCGCGGCTTTCGCCTCGACCTGCCTCGCGTCTTGAAGCCGTAGCTGCCTCTGCAAGCGTTTCGTAATCGCTCGTAGATTATCAGTTATCTCGGCCGCTCTTTGATACGGCGCGTTGTTTTATCATGACGCAACCGCGTTAGATTATCAGAATACTGATTCTGCAAAATTGCTGATGAAATTAAATCCGTTCGTCGTATAGAATTCATAGACGTTCGAAGGCAAACTGATGCTACGAGAAACCTGACGAGGTTCCGATACGGCAGATCGATTCATATATTTCTCTCGGAAGAAACGTTTGGATTTGTTTGCATTACCTGTTCCTCGACCTGTGTTTCTAGCTTCGAGATGCAGGCACAATGTACATCCTCGATCTTGTCATTCTGCGTACCGGAAGTCGACGGCAGCGAATGCGGTGGAGAACCAACGCCGGATGTGCTTAAGCAGTATTCACCCTTCACTAGCCGCTCCTCCATCATCCGTACCTGTAATACATCCAACACGTCCTTCCAGTCGTCGCAAATCCGTTTATCCGTTACGACAGATCGTTTTACTAACTTAATTCTCAACTCTCAACATCGTTGATCTCCGCTTTTGTCTCTTAAAGTACTCTTTAGCTCATGGCCCAGAAGACACCCATTCACCGATCCTTCCCCATAAAAACATTGCCTGCGCGAACCCTCTGACCAGCCTACTTTCCAACCGATAACTAGAACTCCATGAATTTCGTCGGTTCGGAAAGCGTCACGCGAGCATACCGCGTTTCCGGCACGATCGAAGAAGCATGGCAGTCGGAGACGCGTGGCGTGGGATCGTCGAGTAAACAGCAATGACAAAGCGGGCAGAGCGAGAGAGAACGAGGGTGGGAAAGGGGAGGAGAAAAAGGAAGGGACGTTTGGCGTTGCGTGTGGACCTGGTGCACCCCTTTTCTGCCACGATGGTGGCAATGCTCGTTTTGCAGCAGCTGTCAAAAATCGATATCACGCTCACGCAGCACGGATACGTAAGCGCTGCACTCCGCGCGTCCACCACTAAAGCAGGAAAAGGGGAGAGACAGAGAGCGATATTGAGAAAATCAATACGCCAACGGAGAAATCCTCTGGCCGAATGTTTTCCTCCTGGCACCGCGTGTGGTTGCATGTGCTCTGCGAATTATATCGATCACCCTTCGCGTTTTCACGTTCATTGTCGTCTTTTCTCCAGAGTCAAGGATCCCGTGATACTTCGTTTCTCTCTGTCGTTTGATTCCGTTCTTTAGCTTCTGAATAGCAAATTCAGAGATTCGGAGGAAAAGATTTTAGAGTCTGAGAGAATCGGAATAAAAAGACGCGTTAAGCTTCGTATTTTCGGTTGCGAGATTGATCGAACAAGGCTGCACCGTTTGCGGACGATGAGTAACAAAGCTGGGCTGCAACGCGAATCATCGCTGGCAGAGCAGTATTAATAGCACCGACATTCCACCGAACTGTCGTTCCAGATATTCGATCACTCTTTCACACCGAGCCAGCACACTGGCCCATTTCACTGTAAATCTCATCTGGCCACGTGCCGCATCGTTACTCTACACCTCCGATACGATTTATTCGACTCGCGATACGACGATCCTACGTTCGATTCTTGTTTTTCCACCAACTTTTCCCAAGAAATCGTATCCTACCGAACGTTTAACAAATACGATATTAGATGGTTCCTTACCCAGGTTACGAGTGGCCATGATAGCCGATCGCGAGCTAATCAGAATCGACCAATGACCCCTTTAAACCCTTCGTTCCTCTCCTCGAGGGCTCTTGCTCGATTCTCGAGGACACTCCCACAAACAGCGAACCAGGATACGAGATTTCCCTTGCCTCGTAACCGCAACTCGAACGAGTCTCAGGGGATAAACTATGGGGATGAGGGTGCGCACGATGCCGATGATCGAACCGAACTGAACGAAACTAATGCACGTAAACTCTTCGGCCTTTCCTGCGGCCGATGAGTCACGTTGGCTCGCAGCCAATGGCAGAATTCGTAGAGGTCCTCGTGTGCACACACGCCACCCCTCAGGCAAGTACGTCGGCCTGACAGTAGACGACAGACGGCGGCTCCTTCCTTAGGCTCTCTGCCGATTCGCAGCCTCTAACACCGCCCAGGTCGGAGGGAAACCGATGAATACGCGACAGCCCGATCGCGAACACGTTCCACGCTGGCTCTACGTCTTGAGATTTATCGATCTGCTCCACGTTTGTATCTCGCAGGCCTGCGCCTGTCGTCACCACGCGACACGTTCTGCGATGAACGATCGTCCACGGAGTGTCTCATAGCGACACTGATCGCTGTATGGGAGGGACGAGCCTTCCGGTTGTCGACTTCTGAACGCAGAAAGTTGATTCGTCGTCGAGGATTCACGGTTGCTGGCTTTCAATTATATCTAGCGGGTGGTACAGCAGTTCTGGGATTTCTCACTTTTAAAGGAGATTGTATTTAGAAATTGGCTATCTCCGAGGAATCAAATGGTCCGTGAAACTCTTTGTCTTTTTCAATGCTACTCGGTTCATTGGATTTCAATAGGGAAACAGAGGAAGGCAGACTTGGCAGTCGAGTCGGAGCTGTTTAATTCAGAGACAACGACCGGCTACGGCGAGTTTATCATTCGATCGAACGACTTCTGCGGACGTTTGAACTCTATCCGAAGATTTATCGATTCGTGTTGCGTCTCCGCAGGCACAAGCCTGAAAGCCAAATACTGCGAAACTAGAAATAGCTGCTGGCTGGAATAATCTAATCCCATCCGCTGATCTACAGAAACGTCACGTCTGTTGCCGTTTGCATTGTCTTACGCCTTCCTTTTTTTTCCCTCGGTTTACCACCTTCTTGATAGAAGATCGCAATAACGTTTCATGAAAATTAGATCGATCCATTCAGGCTACTATGTGGCAGATCCGATCCCACGTCTAATAACCTAAATCCATGGTATTACAAGCTTCTTGAACAAAATCGTTCGTATACGTTCGAAAGCTTACAGGGACCTTTCAATGGCAAAGGGCCACTTTGTTTTCGTTGGCGAAGGGGACGCACGAATCATAGTGGGTTCTATGGGACGAGCTGAGAGGCTGGCCCCCTTATCTTTTCATGGTGGTTCGACGCACGTGCGCGTACACGCGACAAAGCGGTATCACCTCTCACGGACGCATCGTCGAATCGCGTTGGCTTCCCGCCAAAAGCAGCCCGTTAACGTGCATGTACATGTAGAAACATTCATTCAACTGCGATCGTCGGGGGGAACGAGCCGCGGAAAAAAAAAGGGAACAGACGACTACGACTGCGGCTGGCTAAATGGATCAACGACCGACGAACGCGTGAGAAACGCGTCGTCGACCGAGAAGGGCTCGACATTGTCCGCTATTCCGCGTATATCGCGCGACCTCCGCGTTAACGAGGAATTGCAAGAGACTGAGAAGGTCGGAATTTTGAGGCTCGAGTGGAGCTACACGCGAGTTCTTCCAGAAAAAGTATAGTCCACGGTTGACGGTAAGTTTGAAAAGAACGTTTTTCAAAGACGTAGCGACAGAAATATTTGCAAGATACACGATGAACCTCGTTTGTCGTTTCTTTGTAAGTAGATCGCCGATTTGCACGCGTAATATGTAAAGATATCTAAGGTATCCAAAGTATAGTGTCATTTACGATATTTCATAGATAAAACGATCTTTGCTCGAGTCTTATTTCTTCAATTATTTTAGTAAAATTACGAAGTTGTATAAATATATATATTTTATCAGTTACCAAGCGGTCTATTCATCGGTTACTAAGAATGTTTGCAGATATTATAATCGTATTCCACTTGTGACAAGTAAGCACAAGGTATAGTTACAAACACTGTTCTCTAAATTTACCTGACAATTTGTCGTTATTTATGTTTTGCCACGAACGAACCTGTGAACTGTATAATTTTATCTTACTTACGATACCTTATTCCACATAACTCAAATTCGAACATCACATCGTCAAGACTAAAGATAGCAATGAAATCAAGCGTTACATCCCTATGACTCAAGCCCAGCGAGAGAGATACCGAAACCCTAGAGATTAAGCGACCTGGATCGCACGACGAAGAAAGCTGCGATTCTACGGTGACTTTAAGAACCCTATTCTCAAAGGGCAGATTCGGAGAATCGACGTTCGAAACAGGGGTTTCATCGTAGAGAAACAGCAACATCGGAACAAGTCCGGCGCCACGGCTGCTTTGAAATATTTAAAGGGGAACTGTACGCGGGGAGTAAGAAAGCAACGACTGCGCGTAAGTACCTTTATTTTGTTTGCTTGCGCGGCAGCTCACGGGAAACGTGGATTACTCATGAATTGGCTACACGCCAATTCTATACGCGACACGTCCCGTCAAAGCGGGTCGTTAAGTCGACCCGCGTCCGCTAAGACGCTCTCCGTCTCTCGTTTCTTCCCTCGCGATGCTTCGTGTCCACGCACTCGTAGATCTGCTTGGATTCAATCTTGATCGAACACACTGATAAACCTGCATCTATACTGAGCACCAAGACACTCGTCCTTACAACGGCCACGATCAAGAACATTTCTCGAACACTACGATGAATATAATATAAGTCGCTGTTCACCTAAAACGCTACGATGAATAAATCCCCTTTCTTGATAGAAACAGAGTTCGTTAAGAATTCATCCGTGATCCGTAGGATAGTTAAACATAGTATCAACATCGAAAGGAGCAAGTCGAACTACAAATTACGCACGATCTTCTCGAACCGAACAAGACTAAAGAATCAAGAAGAACAACTGCGAGGAATGGCTTCGTCAACCATGACCTCGTAGCTATGAAACTCGATTAAACGTCAAAATCAATAGCTATAAGGAAAAAATGGACGAGATGTTTGAATTTAAAAGACAGTGTGTGTGGTGACTCGTGTCAAGGGGTTTTTACCTTTCATCGGTGTCACCTGCCGGTCTCCATAATTTTCAAGAACGCGCTGGTTCGTCGACGACGCTGTCCCGACCGATTCTCCCCGTCACGATCGAGGGGTGCACCAAGGATCGAGGGCAAGAACGATCGCGGAAGATCTACCGCCGGCACCGGCACCGGATGCACGTGGTTCACGAACGCCCGACTTTTTGGCCGAATTTCGAGGTCATAACAAAACGACGGTCTTGCCGGCCCGTCGTACGGCCATATTGTCGCTCTTCTCTCTCTTTCTCTCTCTTTGCTCTTCTTGCCTCTCGCACTCTCCTCGTTCGTCCATCAGCGGTTTCAGCTGGTCGTCTTTCTCCCGTTCTCGCGGTCCCCGTCTTTCTCGCCAGCCAAACGCAAAAATCAATGCGACGTAACATGCGCCCTGACA
The DNA here is from genome assembly GCF_041682495.2 of Bombus fervidus. Lineage (NCBI taxonomy): Eukaryota > Metazoa > Arthropoda > Insecta > Hymenoptera > Apidae > Bombus > Bombus fervidus. The sequence continues at coordinate 12,782,947 of NC_091520.1, read as the reverse complement.
CCCGGATCCTCCGGTGTACCGACCGAACTTTTACTCCCGAATTCTCTTTACTTCCAGGGTAAAGTAAAATTTTCGGTTCATCGTCGTTGCTTTGCAAATTATACGATTCACTTTTTTGGTAGATTTTTGAAGAATCCACGAAGACAAAATTTGAAGATTAATTCAAAGATTGCTGTCAATGTTTCGTAAATAACGTTCCGAATCGATCCACGCCTTCTTTCTTTGGTATCAAAAGGGAATTAACGTGGATTAAAGAAAACAGAGCAAACGAATCGGTGAGCTGGTATCTCAAAGGATCGATTTATCGAAACATCGTATGCAAAGTCGTAAAGTTCCGAATTGCGATTGCCCACGGTTGGTACAAAGTCAGGGCCGGATGGTTTATGAAAATTTGAGTATCCGTCGGTAAAGACCAGGCAACCGGGTTGCAAGGTCGAGGGAAAAAATCGATGCGAAACTCGGTAGAGACGATAGTCGGTGGGTTTCCAGGTGCAACCTCGAACAGTTGGTTATCTAGTCGGTAACGCAGTATCGATATTTTCACGTGAAACTTCGCCGTTTGATCGCTCGCGTTGCGAAGCGTGATAAAGCTAAATAACAGTTAACAGCATTTACGATATTTAAATATTCACTTAACAAGTCTTTTGTCGATGAGAGGAGACTATTCGATGTTCCTATCTACGCTGGTAGATGGGAGATCAGACACTTGGAACATCCGTCCATTAAGATACGACTCCATTCCGCGTATGTTCGGCTTCACAACTTATGCACGAACGTCTAATTAACCTGGTTCACTGAATTTAATGTTTCACGGCCCGATTAAAAGTCAGGATCTCCGGCAGAAACTCAGGGACAAGGTTCTGAAAAGGTCAAAGGGGCGTGCATAGCTGCAATGCAACGCTCTCTTATGCCGTTCTATCGATTACAAAATTATCTATAAATCTTATTGTATAATTTCTCCATTTCGTTGAACGATCGAAAGAAAAAGCGGCGTTCTAATTTAAGCCTCTAAAATATGATTTTTAGATAAGCTAATAAGGCTATATCGGAGAGTGAATTATAACGGAACACTCGGTATATAAAATACTGGCCTGATGGAGGCGAGTCATTAAAGCGGACGGTAGGACTTGCTAGGAACGTCGTTACCACTCGCTAAATTAATTATTTATCCTTGGTGTCTTCGGGCCAGTTGGTCGAGCATTAACCAACGACACTGGCGTTCCGTTAATAGCAGAGCTGCAGCGCAATCATTTACACCGAATCGATTGGACGTTCGTGAGCTACGATGCCGTGAGACGAAACCGATTTACCAGCAGCGTTTCGATTTCTCTCAACAGCCTGAATCGATGTTTACGACCTGAAGGAAACGTTAACGAGCCGAGAATCGAAAGGATGATCGGTGTTCTTGAGCGAAAAGCACAGAGGAGGAGAAATCTCTTCGAGATGACGAAACGATCGCGACTGGAAAATTTATTCTCACCTTGTCCTCCGCCTCGTCGGCTCGGCCCTCCGCTTCCAACACCCGCTGCTCGAGCTCCGAGAGCTGCAACAGAGAAAAGAAAATCAGTTAGTATCTCTAGATCCTACAGCGAGATCACCGTAACGAAACGGCGCTACTTAGTATTTGAGAAATTAAGTTTACTAATAATTCATCACCATCGTTGTTTGCAAAATATATTTTTAAATAATCCTTTTCCACAGGGAATTTATTTAGACAGCAGAGAAAACGACGATCCAACACGTTCGGAGCGATCCTACGAAGCGAGTCGTCGGGACACCGATAAAGCTACTCTGGAGCGCGTATTGTCCGCAAACAATGAACGCTTCGTGTCCATCGAGGTGAATGTTGGGTCTCGAGGAGCATAGACGCGTCTACCGTGTCGAGGAAAAAATGAAATATTCATAATCTGGCGTCAGCAGGCACGAGGAATCAAGAAGCAGTTCGCTGGTAAGCCGAAAGGAAAGAGGGGCTGCGATATCTCGCGTCATCTAATTTTCCTTCCAGCGGGAAAACTTCCATCAAACTTGGTTAAGTCCATAGCTCGACGCGTGGATGCTTGCCTGACGAGAGTTTAATGGATACCACGGACTCAAGCGGTGCCACAAAACTTGCTTGATCCGTCAAAGATTGATACGCGCCGCTCCTCCACCGACACGCAGATATTTCTACATTTTCACCCCGAGAATTGATTTCCCCGCGAAAGATTTTCAGCTCGATGCGAGATGTCAAAATTTTTGAATTTTTTCATTCAAATTACGAATACTTGAATTTGAACGTTTACATCTAAATTGAAACTGCGAATGAAACAATAAATATTATATTCTACTCTATTTTACTATATTCTGTGTCTATCGTCACAGTAAGTAATCGTATCACGACTGTTGGGCAGTATTTTTACTCCCGTATATCGACTCGTCTTCGGAGGAAGCTGGACGCCGGTGTCCCAGAAGACTCATGAGCGACGCAAAAACGTCGTGTCCGTCCGGCGCGCGAGCGGCGACTATTTACGAAAATAATGGGTAATTCATTCGATACGCAGCCGTGATTTAAGTCTTCTTGGAATTAGCAGGGTGGCCCATTAAACCGGGCAGAGAATCAGACTCGCTCGTTGACTCTCTCTACCGTGGAACCGGCTAAAAAGTATTCCGTGGTTGACCCCTCGGGACAGTATGAATTGCTCTTAAAGCCGCGCCTCGACCCGTATATTAACCTCCGTTTTAATTAATCACCGAGTGCCCGAGCACAGCGACGCCTGCGTTGTTTCGCCGCGCGTGCACCAGGCAAAACCTTCCGTATTCGCGCGTGTTATATCGTCGAAAATTCCCCGGCTCGCTCGGCCACTATCGCCTCTTTTCCCCGCAGCACAATTTATTCCGCGGCAAAACTGTTTATACAATAAGGGCCTCGGCACCGATCAAATAACCGGAGCATTTATCGCGTCGTTCCTCCTCTCGCCGTTAACGAGAGAACGATTCATCGTTGCTGGTAATTGACACGGTGAAACGTGCGAAACCATCTGCTGCGAGGGCTGCTGCGGCGTTGCAACACTGCGTTGGAACGCGGCGCATGCTTTAGCATCGCTGATGTATACGGCCACGGAGCGTACGAGTGTTAACGACTAGTCGATGTATCATGGTTGATTGTTAAATAATAGAACGCAGATGCATTTATAGCGGCGTCGGAAAGCAAGTCGTAGATTCGACGGGACGAGCCAGCAGCGAATAGCGACAAAAGGCAGGGGAGAGCAAATGGGAGTCCTCCAATTATTCCGAGCAACTTTGCCGCCGATAAGCAACGGCACTCGCGACCCAATCACCGTGATGAAAGGCAGCAGAGCGCTCGACGAAGCGGTTGGCGACGCAAACAACCGCAAACACGGGGGTGGCGAAGCAGATAGCGAGGGCAAAGGGCGTCGAACGAGCGCACGAGACGTTCGATCCAGGGCTGGTCTACGTGCTGGAAGGGACCGCGTGCGTGAGAATTCAGCCCTTCCTCGCTAAGACGGTTCGCTGGAAAGAAGCTGAACAGGCACAGCCTACAGGAGGATCTCATCAGGAGGGTGCAGTTAGTAGCATCTGGCGTTGAGAGAGAGCGAAAAAAAGGGGGAAAATCAAGAGGGAGGAAGTACGAAAGGAGGGAAGAGGAGAAAAAGATGAGAAGAAAAGTACGAGAGCAAGAAAGGAGGTACGGTGTCGAGGCGAAGGTACGCAGAAACGTTCCTCGCGACGGGGTAGGCGCGGATTTCCTCTGGCGTTAAAGTCGCGGCTAGACTCGAGAAGAAAGAACGTCTGTGATGGAGGGTAAGGGCGGTACATTAGCCGCAAACGGGATACCAGGAGAATCTCTCAAACTGTCGTCAACGCTTAAGCTCTCCTTTTCTCCCGTTTTCTCTTCCCTTTCTCCCTTAGCTCGTTGTGCCCGCGATTCGGCAACGAACACGGCAATAAGGGCTTATGAAAATCGTGGCTTGCCGTCGTCGAGACTGCGCGTGTTCCGGTGATGTTTCGTCTTCTCCTAAGAAGAGAGAGAAAGAGGGAGAAGGACCCTTCCTTTCCTTCGTGAATACAGCCGACACCATGAATAGCAAACCGTTGAACGAAACTCGCTGTCAGGGCGAGCGTTCTCGTGAATCTTTTAGCGAACGACGAGGTGACTAGCGAAAGATCAAACGGTCTGTTAGATGGCAGGGCCGCTACCGATGTTCCTTGGAAAGCTAACAGATTTCTTCCGAAACTCGTGTTAAAGGAGAACGTTTCAGATTCTCGTGGATTTCGTTCGACTCGACCGACAACGGCAAGTTTTTCAAGTTTCGATGGAGAAACAGCTCCGTGGAGGAAAGGAGCGACGCCTCGCTGACGACGGTGCGAGGGTATGAGAAAGCAAGGTATATAACTCGCAATGCAAGAGTCGATCGTTATCGAGCCGTTACACGGCTACGAGAGGATGCATTCGTTATGGGAGCTCGTGCGTACTTCAGCTTTCGTTGAAAGCGAACAGGTGACGCGAACACAGGCAGCAGGAAAAGGGGTCGGGGAATTAAAGCGGGAAAAAAAGAAGTTGGCCCCGCGGCTAAATGAAAACGTCTGTGCGGTGGTATTCGACGTCGAGTGCGCCGTGGTATGGCTGGAATTCAAATCGAATCGATCTCGGGCAGTGGCTACGTCGAGTGAAGAGACAGAGAGGCGAACACTCCATGAACTGATCGTTCCTTATGAACCGCGATTTCACAAATCTATTCCGCTCTGTTCTCCTTTAACCTTGTTACACTTCGATAAACGGGTCCTGCAATATCTTCTAGGCTTTTCTAAAGTTTCGAAAACCTGCGATGAATCTTCGCGATAGATCGACCTCCTAGCAGCGTCTGACATTTACGAATTACGGCTGGCTATGCCCGGCGAGCTACCGATTCGTCACGAAACAAAAACATTTATCCTCTCCCGAAAAAGGAGCGACTTTTAATCAGCGAATCCAACCACAAAAGGTTAATCGAGCCTGTGAAGTTCACGATTCGCATCCCCGGCCGCGTGTGTGAGTCACGTTCCATCCCCAAGGAGGGCACGCAGAGGATGATTACGAGACAGGTTGACGATGATTACGCTCGTTCGCTCGACGAAGGGGCAACGCAGAAACCGCAACGCGTTGAACGAACACGAGCGACCAGAAAAGCCACGCGACAGAGAAAAGTGGGCCAAACAGGGAGAAGAAGGCCAGCGGATTCGTTAGGGTTTAAGTAGTCGAAAAGGGGTTGGTTGAAGTAAGAAAGGGCGAGCGAGCAGAAGAACGCGAGAGCAGTCGGTCGAAACGATAACTCTCACCCCGCGGCGTTTTCTGAGAAGGGTGGAAAACGGTCGGAGAAAGGCACGATGTTGGGATTGGTTCGTTAATGTTATCGGTGGGTCGCGTGATGCGAGACATAAAGCATCGTGCGCCTTCTTGAGTTTCGTTTCTCTTTGTGCCCCGACGAATTTATGGCGGACCGATGGTGTCGCGTGAACGAAAAAGAACGCCGGTCGGAGGGAACCATGCTACACGCTCGCCACCGTGTTCGATTAATACCATTTCCCTTGGAAAAACCGTCACGCGAATCCGCTCCCTCCTTCTTGCGAATGATACGTTTCTCGATAACGATACGCATCACGAATCGCGTTTCTTTCAACGTTTGACGAAGAATAGAAACCGATTCCTTTCGCGTTTGATCGGGCAAGTTTTTCTACGATATACGATATACGAATGGGACGTCACTGTAATCCACCGTAGAATTTTTCTATCGCTTCTGAGTTTTCTTTTCAAGCGTCAAAGTTTAACGTTACGCTTTATCTTTGTGCCACTCCGTATTGCTCTTTACATCTTGCGCTGTAAATTATATTCAACGGATCTCCTTAACGTTTCCCCTTCGGTTAAAGTCGCGAACACTCCGGAGCGGTAGGGCACGGTTCGCGAGAAAGGCAAACTCCAAGAACGCGTGCATTTTTTATGAACCGGTCCGGGCCGAGGTAGCGTGCAAGTCTTTACGGAAGCACATTAGCACTTCATGGGCTTCGCCGACCACCCTCGGAAAGAGCTTTCCTTGGGCCGAAATCCCACCGCCTACGGATCGCTCTCTCGTGCCTTGTATATTAATTATTTCGAGCGGAAAAGGGTACAACACGGTCGACGCTCCCTCGAGAGCGGAGCGGCAAGAAAATTACGTGGTCGTAGCCGGCGACACATCGCACCGTTGACCTAGATTCGTCACGTTCACCGCGTTATCAGTTTCCATATCGATTCTATTAATTAATAACGTCGATTCATGTACGCGATCGGATAGATTATTATTCACGAGGATCGACGAGCCTGCATTAATAAACGAACGACCGACGAGCAACCGGTTATCGAGCATCGCCGCGTGATTTATTCTTTTACGAGGTAGATTGGGTTAGAGATAATTGGAAAGGAGGATGAGACGTAAGAAGACGCTTCTAGCACGAGAGACAGACGAGTGTTAATATTGCAGGGTGGTCGGAACGGTCTTCTATATCACGAACCAGCGTCGCGGGTCTATCGAATCTCTGCATTTCGTTGGATCTGCTCTTTGAAACGTCATTAACGAAGATGTAAAGCGCTTTGTCTTTGTTAAGGGGGATTCGCAACAATCGTAAGAATAATCAACTACCGGTTCATCATCCTTAAACGTATGCTTTTCGAAAGACGTTGCGCCCAATTTACGCGGTGCAATTTGCGCCGGATATTTCAGTTAGACTGACAGGTAGACGAGGTTCAAAGAAAAGCCGGGATTAGGGAAACAGGAGAGAAACTAGTTCCACGATGTTTCCCGGCTGGTGACCGAAAGAAGGAAATTGTCACTTTCGGCTATTTTGCCGCGCGCTGACTTGCCACCGGATGGACTTTCAAAGTTAAATCTAATTCAACTTCCAATTTCAACTTCCACAATTTTCCTTCAACGAGCAGGCAAGTTCTCGCGGTGTCAACGAACTGTACGCGAAGCAGCAGAAAATTACTTTAATCCTCCTCCTGGCTCGTTCTCCTTCAACTTTCCTCGGATACATCGATCTTCCGTGAAACGTTCCATCGACACGGAGTAAAAACGCGCATAGCAATGTCCTAAAATTTTTCGTAAAAAGGCTTAGACTTACCGAGTTCTTTGTTTCATTCGTCTTTTATCAAAGTTTCCAAAAAAAAAAAAGTGTCTTTGAGAGGGATGCTACCTGTTGTACCCTGTTCCACCTCCGGCAAAATTTCTTTTCGCTCACTGTTGCCATTATTACAGTCATCATCGTCGAAATTATCGCGGTGAAACCTACTTACGGTTCACCCTCGGCCCTGACCACCTCCAGCCTCTTTGTATTAATTGTTTGTTTAAGAAGCGACAACCTGTAAGCGCCCGAGGGGCCGGATTAATTCGCTTCCACCGCTTCTTTCAAACTTTTTCCTCCTTTACCGTTTTCTGGACACCTGTTCTTCTTTCCTGACTCCCTAACTTTATTCAAACATATTTATCCATCGTCTCTACCTCGCTCTATGACAGCGAGAGGGAAAAGAAGAGAGAGAGAGAGAGAGAGAGAGAAGAACGCGAAAATTAATCACGCGAGCGACACGCGTCCATAAAAATCCCGAAGAGGGAACGGGGATTGGAGATCGACGGAAAACGAAGCAAATTCCCGAGGATCGGCCATTCCAGGACGTATTACTTATTCAAAGCAGGTCACGCCGTTTGAATTTTTCCCAACTGAGAATCGTAAAAATAGGCCATGAAAGATAAGGCGAGATTTCTCTTTCGGGCTTCCCGATTTCAGTACGGGAACGAGCGAAAGTTCTTTACCGTCCTCGTGAATCCGTCTCCTTACGATTTCGTCGAGGTGTGGACGCGAAACGGGACAGGCGCGCGACACAGGCCTCGTTTCTATAAAAATCGATAACTCGATTTCCCGTATGGAGGATGATCATCGGTGGCGAGCCGTTCGCGAATTAATTTCCAACGATGAAAATTTCGTTAGCGGTGCCGCGTTATATTCGCGGTCGTCGGACAATGCCGGAGAGGACGGCCGCGATCATATAATTCATCGCGCTCCTATTAGCGGCGCGGATCAATCAATTACATCAACCTAACGACCAGATCGCGATTAACAATCCGGTTGACCTTTTTCCGCTCGGCGAATCGCAAAACGCGTGATTCCGAGCGCGCCACGTCGCCAGCCTGGCAAATTTGCCTCGACGGAATTTCCATCATCGTGATCTCTTCCAGGGAAACGTCATGTGTTATGCATTAATTTGGAAACGAGCGAACAGTCGCATCGAGATAGGCGGTTTATCGGATTAGAATTTGAAATCGGTTGGAGTTGTTCTGGTAGAAACGCGATAATTAATTCGACTGTTTAACCTTCGTCTGGCGGGGACTGGGTTATTGCTATCGCTAGGCTGTCCACGTTTAGACAAATTCAAATTTTTACGGATACAAGAAGTGGAACCTAAATACATAGAGATTTACCTTTTATATTTTGCATATTTCCGAACATTACACGTGTCCCGTATATTTTTACGCGTTTAAATTTCTGTCTACGATGTCGAGTTTCTTATTTTATAAGGATAAAGTTAAAAAAAGGATAACGTTTGGCTTTACGTGATAATAAAATTTACTTAACCTGTGAACTGCGGAATTTAGTTTAAAAAATCTGTTACGGGGTGCGTAGTTAAAATCGAGCAATGACGAGTATACACGTCGAACGCAGGGCAAATGCTCCTATCATAAATTTTACGAAAAAAGTACAGCAAAACGAGGGAGGATTACATTTTTATTCGATAAAAAATTAACAACTCGTTGTCGAAAAAGGTATTGTTATTAAAAACTTAAAAATTGCCAAAAATTAATAAAGTTCATAAGCAAGAAAAATAAAAAAAAATTTTTTTAAATTCATTCGATTCTAGTGCGATTTTTTTCAAAGCAAGGTACCACACAAAGTACCGCGACTCCTTACGAGTTCTAGCAGACGGCACATTTTCGAAATAGATTTGCTTCCGATAGTATAACCGGTATAATGTTATATAAGCTGGTATAAAACACAAAACAATTCGGAGAATAGTCGATATACGCACCAAAGAGAGTAATCAAATAATTAAATTTTTGTTTATAAAATACACAATAGGTTTACTGGCAGTATAAATGAAACATATCAGTAAATGTAATTTGTATTACTTTTCACTAAAATTTTAAACCTTTTACAGTAAATGGCAATTTTTTATTTCACACAATCAGTATACGCGTCAACCGCACCGAAATAAAGCTTTGGATTGACGTCGCGTATACACGTGTCACAACGCAGTCACCTGGTTAAGAGATAAAATCGTACGTAAGGTACCTCCGAAAGTAATAAACGTGAAATAATCTGCACGAAATCTTTTGAGAATTAATCCAAACTCCATCCTGTTTGAGCATTAAACGTTTAGATAATTTTTTAAGAAGAAAAGCTTTCATCGTTTTATCGCTTATGACGTTAAATCGACGAGTGCCATCGAATTTCTCTAGGTAGTAAGTGGACAGGGGTTGACGCGTAAAAAATGGATAGGAAAATAATTCCAGTGGGCGTCCGCAAGCGGAATTGCATTGGGAATTGGGCACGTAGGCAGTCGAGAGGCGGAAAACGAGCGAGGGCCGCAACTCGTGCGTCGACCCAGCCACAGTGCAATAACAATAACGACGATCGTACTAACAATCGCGAGGACGACGATGACGGCGTTACCGCGTCGATAATAAAGCCTCGTCCACGGGACAATCGAATCTCGAGTGGAGAAAGAGGTGGAGTAGGAGGACGAGCAGGAAGAAGCAGTGAACGCGACGACGATTCGATGCGACACACGCGCGAATAGCTGTGATTTTGTCGCGCGGAACTCGCGGCTCGTTTCCCTCTTTCTCGATGGTTCGAACGTTGGATTGCCAGGCAATCCGACTCGATGGTTTCCACACTCCTTTTCGCACCTGAGAAGTTCTTGTAAAATTGAGGCAAATGCCTGGATTTTACCGCCGCGAGGAAACCCTGGGGCGAGAGGAGACTTGTTTCGTTATTGGAAATGATGCTCGCTGGATTTTGAATCGCACACTCCATTTTTTACAGTCAAATTTGAAAATTTAAACCTTTTCTCGACAAGTTATCGCGTAAACGATATTCAGCCATTCCCAATCAGCAATATTTCACCAAACAGAACCAATTTCCCATTTCTACTGTCATAGGTTTTTAAACCTTGCAAATGCTACGCGAAAAAAATGTAATTTCTCCCTTTTTCCCCCCTGTTGTTAGCACAAACTGGTTACACGTACGTCGTTATTTTCGTTGCACAATATCCGGGGAATTTAATTTTCATACACGGTATTGAAAGCCTGTTCGACCGCCGCTTAATTTGCGTGACGATCAACTCGATTTTTCGCGACGAACCGCGACGAAAATCGCCCATGGAAAATGCATTATATTTGCTTTATTTATTGCCGGTCGTGCGGTTAGATCGATTTATTTTGCATATCGAAAAGCTAGCCATGGCTGACGAAGTACGCGCATTTTGTTTGCCCATCGCTCGTACGAAGCGGCCTTTTGCCAGCCTCGTGTACAACACGATCATGAATTTTTCAAGAACACGCATCACATTTTCTACGCACGGATATCGTTTGATCGAATTTTACAAACTTTCCCTTTGGTTTCTGCGCTATTGCTGGTTCTACTATCCTTTGAATTTTTTTTTCATTATTGGAATTTTCGTTTCGGTGTATTAGCACTTTTTTTCTATCGCTATATCGCTGATACTTCCTTTTGGTCCATTTATTGAAAATTCTAGTACACGCGTGCTATATTTTAGTCGTGTTATAATCATGTCGTATTGAAAAGATTACAATCTGTTAGACAACTCTAAATGCCGGTATATTTAATTGGTACCGCAACTCTATGCTTTAATGTAGGACCTCGCCATATCGTAGTGTCTGCTATATCTCCAGGGTAATTGCACGGATTGAAATATGCAGACTGTTCGTGCACGATGGTCACAGAACTTGGACGTATGCACAAATTCGCGCGACGGATCGACCGGCTGATAATTAAGTCTCTTGGGTGCGGAAGCAATCATGAATCCGGCCTTAAGTATCGTCTGCTGGAGATTCGTCGAGCCGGGTTACAGTCTGGGGAAGCCATGGGAAAAGCTGAAGGATGGTAATTATCGAACTCGAGGAGACGAGGAATGAACGGGCGAACTTGTCTGCTAGCGATCGAATCGCTACAGCCGCAATTTTGTTGGTCTCGAATCATTTCTCTAACGTGTAGAATTTTGTTAAAACGCGCGGCAAAATAGTAATGTACGATCGATAATTAAATTTGTCTGGCACCATCAGCCACGTTGATTGGACAATCGGATCTTTTCGTTGTCCTCGATGATTGACACAGTTGGATCATGGTAGGCTGAATGTCGTAATTGGATCTCGCGAGTATAGCTGCGATAGTTGTCAGATCGGTCGACCATGGTCCCTAGATATCGGTTGTTGTCAACAGATGTCCCATCGGCTGGGTATTGTTAGGGAACTTCGGGAATAGAAATATCACCGATGTGTATATGTGTGTTCTGGTGAGGGAACTTGCAACCATCGTGTAGACGCGCATGAACGTTGCTTCTCGATAGCATTGTTGACTCGATGATCGACCGTCGTTTACCTCGTATCTCGTGTGACGAATGATTCAGTGGTATTTCCTTAGCCAATCATAATTTTATTTGAAATCGTTTCAAGTTCGCTGGAACTTTATTACGAAAGTTTTCGGAGAAGGATCCAATTAACGACTCGATGTTAAACAATAGTTTGGTGCATCAGGTGCTTTAACGCCGTCGTTGCAGGGCAAACGCGTCCAATTAATAAGGCAACGAACCACAGACTGGCCCTAATACCGTGCCATCCCTTGCCATACTATCTGCACACATTCGCTCTGGTTCGTTGTCTGTGCTTTCCCGCGCGGCTACGACTCGGCTGGTCGCATTAAGCGTGGGTACACGAGTTGCCAAGTAGCTATCTGCATATTTACACGCGTTTCCCCGTGTACCGATAAAATCAGCCGCGCGCAACCTGCTCCGGAGGCGGCGGCGGCACTGCGGTGTCATAATCGTATTCCTTGAAATACCTCCGAGCATTTTGGAACCTCGTTACCGAGACGAAAGGTAAACACACGCCGGGAATCGAATCGAACTACCGCAGACCCTTATGGCTCTTTGAATCGTGCATCGATTAGGGTTGGTTTATAGTTGCCTCCTTTGAATACCGTTTTCTTGCTCCAACAATCGTCCTCTTCTCGTTTAGCGATTCGTGTTTGTTTGTTAGAACGTTGTATATACGACTTCTTTCTTGATACATTACATTTTCACGTATTTTAATGGAAACGAAATTATTCTTTCCTTTTTGTTACACGAATAACAAGGTACTTTTAATTAACGGCGATTTAGTTATCGAAGTGATTCCATCGCAAATTCGACACTGGCCAGCAGAAATCGGTTCACTACCGATATCGATATCGGGAACAAGGATGTACTCCAGAGGGAACGCGTGGCGCGGTATCATCCACGGTTATATACGCGTGCACTTAACGCTTGCAATTTTTAATTACGCTCTCCGGCAGAATTCGCCGGAGTGCTGCAAGTTTTACGATAATTTCGGGCTATAATTCGTTCTACCGCGCGATCCACCCCTGGTTAGGAATTTTATGTTATTCCCCCCTCTCCCCTTCTTTTTTTTCTACCATACAAACTAGCGGACAGTGTGGTCCGCGATCGCGGCAGTAATTAAACACGTCCGACGTAAAACCGCAAAAATTCGTGGGACGAGGACTTTGGAGAAATAGAGGGGCGTAGTCTATGAAGAAGCGAGTGTATGGGCGCGATATCGATGGTCCCCTTTCCGGTATCGTATTTAATTTTTCCTCCCGTAATCCAATTAAAGTAAATACGCGGCTGGTTCTGTAGGTATTTCGTGGAGGGTCGCAGGGTCGGCTTTTCGGTCACGCGTGAAATAAATGCGGGGTTGGAAAGCTAGCGAAAGTGGCTGTAATAAATCTTGGAAACGACAGAAAGCGGAAGAAAAAAAGGAAAGGAAAGGAAAGTAACGCGTAGAAAGGGGAACGTCTTCGCTCGGTTACCGCGTGATGACGATCGCAAACGTTCATTCGTTACCTTTTACTGCCTGCTAGTTAATGCGTTTCAACGGCAGAGATTCCTCCTCGATCAAATTCCCAGTTGCGAAATATTCGACGGAGATGACGGAGAGCGTGTCTCAGTTGATAAGCGACGCTGTGTCACGATAACTGGAATGTGAAGCGGCCGTTTGATGGGAGAAATCGACCGGGTATGTCGGTTCGCGCGAATAATGCTCTCTTGTATATTCGTTCGGTCGTTTAATAGCCTTTTACATAAAGTACGAATTCGCGCGAGTCAGACATCCGAGAAGGTCAAGGGCCATCGACGAAGCAATCTTACGGGATCATCGGATAGCTGGCTGGTTTACACTCAGCCAGAATTTCAATGCTAATGCGTGGCTTCGCAGACCGTGCTTCCCTTTGACCGTGTTGCTGGAACGAGTATCCATTTTCATAAAGCTGGCTGCATTAATTCCTTTAACCAGCCAGCTTAATGGGTTCATTTTCTAGTAGAATATCGAGTTTCTTCGCTAAGCTATCTATCGTAAAATATGGATAAACGTTTTCGCATAAAGAGCCTTTGCCATTTTACTGTAACAGAGAAAAGAATTCGCCAGCAAAGCTACGCGCGAATGCATGAAAGAAACGAATGGAGATGCGCGACGGCGGTTTAAACGCTTATCGGTGTGAGAGGATGGTCATGCGAATCGTTCTCCATCGATGGGACGAGAAACGAACGAAGGATCTTCGCCCGGAGGTCGACAGGGTGGATGGAGAGGTTCGAGAGAAGAATCGTTCGGGGCGCGAGATAAAGAAACGAGGCACCCAGATGTGTCCCGCGTGTTTTATTGCCCGTTACGCGACCAGGCCACGATGGATGCCGATATGGTTTCTCGTGTGTTTCTTCCGGACCCCTGAAATCCAAGTGGGTTTGCAAGTTCGAATAAATTCTAGTCGTTCGCGCGATTTTTCCTTTCCCCTCGGTTGAAATTCGATTTGATCGAGCCTGGATGTTTCGCGTTGTTCGCGAGTCGAGATAATCGTTCGAGGAAGATGCTCATAGGTTTTTCTCTATTCCACGGTTGATCTCGGAGAATGTGGTAAATTGCCGAAGAGAAAGCCGAGATAGAGAAAAGCAGTCGAAACTGGAGAAGATTGTTAAATTTGAAGTAGAAATGAATCTCGTGAATGGAGAATCCGAGAATGGAGAATTCGACCGTCAATTATTTCAGTAACAAAATGATCTTGTGGGGGCGATCGTCCGTGATAATTTGAAATATTTGGTGCCGCGTGTTGCCAGCTGCAGACACGCTGGCTGTTCACCAATGCGGAAGGTGCGCGGCCACGGTTTCAAGGTCACCGGCACCTGTCCGTTCGGCCGCATACCGGCTGGTTAGCAACCTGCCCAGGCACTTTCTCCGTTTCCCCGGCTGATATGCCCGCACGCACGGTAGGCAACCGAGCGTGCTCGCCTCGTTATGCATTTTTCAATGAGGCGGGTGTCCGCCTCGAGCGAGCCGCCCTTGACTTCGTCCGTGGCCCCTAACCCTCTCCTCCGAGCTTCCTCTTTTCTTTCCGTCTCTTGCTTTTTTATACCCGCAGCGCGTTAATTCTCGAATAACTCGTCAAATGTGAACTCGACTACAGTTTCCGAGACAGGGTTTAACAGCATCGCGTGCCGTTTTTTCGCTCAATCGACTGTTAATTTCACGCGTTTGTCGTGCATCGCGGTAACAGAAGATACAACAGATATTCCTCTCGTCTAGCAAATACTCGACGAGTATACTCGACGTATTACGAATCTTTACGTATCTTCGTACGTCTTTATGTATTTTATATACGTTTTATTGGTTTGGTAGTTAAGGAAATGCGGATTTTGTCAATGCCAACTAATGACAAAATCAGCATTCCTTAGTTGTCAGCACACAGGACCCGCATTTTCTTAGTTGCCAGCCCATACGACCCGCATTTTCTTAGTTGCCAGTCCATACGACCCGCATTTTCTTAGTTGCCAACCCAATAAAATTTGCATTTTCATGAACAAATGGATGATATATTGGTTCCTAAAGAGATAGTTCTCTCGTCTAGCAAATGCTCGACGAGTATACTCGACGTATCACGAATCTTTACGTATCTTCGTAAGTCTTTATGTATTTTATATACGTTTTATTGGTTCGGCAACTAAGGAAATGCGGATTTTGTCTCGCACGTCTACGTGGATATCGTAGAACAATGTGTCGATAGTTTAGAATAACGCAGGTCCAACCTTCGAGTACTTACGACGGTATCTAATAAATCCTGCACCACAATTTTCAGTGAAACTTCAATTCACTGCGATTAAGTGGTCCCAGACTGATTACAGAATGGAGTAAAAACAACCGAAGTCCGGGAACAGGTACGGTACAATACCAGTTTTCTCCTTCATACAACCCTTATATTTTTTCCCTCGCATCGTGAATTTCGCCGGTGACCTCGTGCACGAGGGAGGGATTTCCTCGATGGAGACGGTCGAAAAACTGGGAAAACATGCCTTTCAACTTTGCCGTGTATCCCTGCAGGGATATCCGCGGATTCCAGGGGTGGGAAGGGTCCAAGGGCTCCGAGGTTTTACCGCCCTTCGCGTGGTCGCCTAAGCGGCTTTTTGCGGGACGAGCGGCTCTATTTCTCGCACGATTCGGAGAAATATGTGACCTTCGTTGACCGTCGAGGGGGTGGCTTGTACTAATTGAACCTCCTATCTAAAAAGAAACGCCGTGAAGAGCGTGGCGCGAAAAACGCTCTTCGACGTTTAACGTTAGCGGATAAGCGGCTAATTGGATAGCTGGCGATGAAAGTGAAATTGCTTGGCAAATAGAATCAACGATGCCGTTAAATTGGAATTCACACGGAGCTTCGTTCGAACGAATTGCAGAGTTTTTTTAACACGTGTTTCAAAGTGTGTCACTCTTAATGTACAAGACTCGCACGAGTTTGAGGATTTGTTTAAACAGAGAATCGAATCAGAAGTTGCTCAAAGGATTGCCGCAAAGGATTGAGTAACTCTATCCAGTGTCCGTGCGAATGCAGCGGCAAGAAGCAGCGAGCAAGGAAACAGGTTAATCTGCAAAATTCGATTTCGAAATTTGCTCATCCACGGAAGCAGAGCGAAGATCGAGCTACGTTTGCGGTTTTCGTCCTCTGGCAGGATGTACATATATCACAGCTGGTATAATCGAGTCGGACGGTTCGTTCCGACGAGATTGAATTAGAAAGCGTGCCGCGTTCTCGGATGTTGTCGCTCCTCTTGACGGATTAAGATGGAACCGCGTTGGACACATAAAAATGGATGGACCGATGGAGGACAAGGTGGAAAGAACAGCTAAGGGGATCGGAGAGCATCGAAATAAGGGACAGGGATGTTCGATCTCGCTAAGTAACGAGTCTTATCACTCCCACCGCGAGCAGAAGCTTCTGCGATCAATATTTGAATAAAGCGATTCGTCGGTAGAGAAATATTTGACGGCGAACCCCGAGCAAACAACGAGAAATCAAGACTCCGCTTTCCGGAAAGAGAGAAACAGAAAGAGAAGGAGAAAGAGAAGGAGAGAGAGTTCTCTTTTCCATTTCGAGATCGCTACAAGATCGCTTTTCCATTTCGTTAAAAGGCTGCAGAATATCGTTACCAGGAATCGTTCCAAGTGTTTCGCCTTTGAATCGGCCATAATTGCTCGGTGCTCGTAAATTTCCGCGAAACGTACGCACGAGGACAGCGTTAATGATTCTCGGATCGCATGGGTAATGTCGGGATAAGTCCTCTGGAAGGGACGTAGAAACGTGGAAGAGGCGGTACAGCCGTAAGAGGGGAAAGAAAAAGAAAAGTAGGATATTCAAGAGGCGAAAGAGAGGGGTATAAGCCACCCTACTCTATCTATTTCTATTTTCTGCTTCTCAGAGAAGTTATCGGGCCGGATGAGTCTGTGCTTAGAGGGGGCTGGAGAGTCGAGCTGGAAGAGCCGCCACACCAGCCGCGCTCTTATTATATCGATGGCATCAAGCCGCCCTAGAAAAGCCCCTGATATATTCTCACGATTTTCCGACAAAGCGTTCTGCCGTTTCGCGCCAAAGTGCTCGCGAATAGTCTCATTTTTAACAAGGAGGGATGCGAGGAGGGAGCTGTTGTTCGTCGCGAACGCTTCCCGGTCAGGGGTGCGCAACCACGGTCGTACGCGAGAATTTTTCCCTCGATGCTTCTCTTCGGTTAAAGGATGCGACGTGCCTGTAACTTTTATCTCCGATAGGTTTTTCCAAAATGCGAGACAGCCTATTTTGAAGTTCCGTTGATGTTTCTTTATTATTATACTTGCCAAGAGCGAGTACCTACCCATATGGCAATTACCAACTTCCAAAGACTCCTCCTCGAGTTCTATTCGGAAAGCTATAAGTCAGGCGCCTAGAGATCTTCGAAGGATCTACGTGCCTCCGGTTGCGCGAGACAGCCGAGGAAACACGCTTCCTCAGACGAGGCGAGCGTGGAATCCGATTCCGGAGGGTGGTCTATTTACCGAAGAAGAAGGAGCGGAAGGAGCAAGACGGTTAGTCGGTGCACGAGCGATATTTGTTTCCGTCCTCCGACCGACTGATTCTCCAATTCGAGCTACACGATTCATTACGTTTGTCGTCGCTCGTGTCTTATATTGTATTATACTTGGTCATCGTTCACGGAACTTGGCGGTTTTCTTCTCTCTCTTTAGTTGGCCATTTACTCGTTCTTGGTTGTCCATCCAAAAATTGAAATCGATCTCGAGCTAGCGGTTAACGAGCTACGCAAACGTTTTTCTCAGCTTCCAAGTACTTTCTACGCCTATGATGTCTGTACTCTCCGAGTTTTTCGCTCCAACTTCCATCGAATTATTGGCAAGGCAAACTCTTAGAATTTTTGCCGAATTTCCTCGGAGCAACTTTCAGAAGATGGAAACTCGGCAATGAAGGGTTAAGATAATATTTTTATATAATAGAGGAGGATAACGTTGCGCACCTCTGCCTTCGTCGAGCGGAAGTTGGTGTTCACGGAGTCGCTGCCAACGCAATTTCAGCCAGCTGGACGTTTGCCCCACTAAGCGATACGAGCAGCCATAGACAGAGAGAATTTTTCATCCGTTAAGACGCAACCCCCGGAGAAAGGGTCGATCCGGCGGTGCAACGACTACGGGCTATACGGAAGCTTTATCATCGTCGTCGTTGTCACCCGTCGTTTCGAGCTTTTCCGCGTAGCTTACCAACTGTTAGCCATACACCGGAAAAACGATGAAACGCAACGTTTTAAATCCAAATGCAAAGTGACTGTTCCAGTATTAGAAGCAAGTAGTTGCTCCCATTTCCGTCCGCATTCAAACGGATGAGAAATAGCCGTACGAGTTGCGGGTTCACAGAGACTCTTCTTCTATGCATATAGAATATTTTTTATGAATACGTATCGATAGAACGAAATCTCGATAACCGATTCTAATTTCCCTCAAAACTTTTTGCATTACGTCGGCAGCCGGTTCTTCCGCGACCTCGGCTCCAGCGAATTTCCTCCCCGAAGCGAATTTCCTATCCAGAGAGGAGTTTTAGAAGAGCATCCCAGCCAGATCCGGATCGTTGGAAATTAATCTGGTCGCTCGGGAAATCCGGGATATATTCTTAACCGCGCGCGAATCTCGAATCGCTACTCGATCCGTTATCCATTTACGAATCTTTGCCCGGCTTCGATATCGGTCCAAAGAAAACGCTAATTGCGCGACTAATTGCGAAGACGCTGAACACCAGACTGTATCTGCCGTGACAAAGGTAATTGCACGGTAACGAAGAGACAATTAACTGCTCCATTCTCGCGGACAAATGGTCCCGCATTACCGGTGTCCCTTTTACACGCCTAAACACAGCAACAGAGGCTGCTGGTGCGCGAATGCAGTGGAAGGTGGTCGCGTTATTTAAGCGTTATTTTACGCGGCCAAGCTTTGCCTATGCAAATCCACGTCGGCGGATTATGTATTCCATGCATAAATTATAAATACGACATAGGTACGTGGCAGCGGCGCAAAATTTTTACTCTCTTCCGCTTTGTCGAACGTCCTCGCGTCTCGTTTCGGCGTTGCGTTCTTTTTATGAATGCCAAAGATCTTCCTTTCAGCAACTAGACAAACTTCCCTGTTCCATCGAACGAAGATCTTCAAGGAATGATTCTCGTTACAGAAAACTTATTCGCGATTCTGTGTAGGATGATTTTTACGGTTTATAAATCGTACCAAGATTGCAAATAAAAGTATTACGTTCGTACAAAGTGGCAACAGCTTGTAACGTTTTGTAAACAGACGCGGACGCCATCGTTGCCCGATCAAAGTTCAAAAAATCGCGTTAACACGGCGTATTTTACGCACGAATGTGACGTTAATGGATCTCTTTGAACCGTGTTTAATCTTTCTCTGGGCGGGCAAAAAACAAAAAAGGAGGAAACGCGTCGCGGGGATGGTTAATTCGTTCTTTTTAGCGTCAATTACTCGGTCGCCGACGATTTTTCCCGCGCACTCCAATGAATTGCACGCGCGTCGAAGTAATGAAAAATAAAGGGGCAAAGTCGCAGCCTTAACAAACGCCAATTAAAATGAAAATAGCCACGACGTAGTAGCGAACCTCGCGGAACAAACCGGCTCAGGTCGAGGAGAGGGCGGTTTATAATTTCGCCGTGCTTTTCCGCGGCCATTGGGCATGAATGTTTCATGAGCTCCGCTGAAAACGTTCAAATCAGAAACAGCTGCCGCCGAGGAAAAGATCAACCGTGTCGTGACCGGTGAAACGTCCAGGTGAAAAATGTGGTTGTAACCGTAGGAGAAAAGAAGAGGCAGAACAGTCCAAAAAATTTGTAAAATATCCTGTCTTCGAATTTCGTCGTATTTTACACGACACGAACAAGATGAAGATTCGAAGATCGAGCACCGATGGTCGACGAGGAAATCTACCAAAAAGGAGAAAGTGGGAGGGGAGGGAAAGAGAGTCGAGAAAGAAAAAGTCAGCGAAAGAGATTGAATCTATCGTGCAGAAGCGAATAAAGCTTTGCCGTTCGGCAAACGTTCTATCTTTCCGGAATCTGTCGCGCGGCAGCTTTGCCCGATCATCGGGAGCTTTTGCTTTTTTCCCTCCTCTTCCCTTCCTAACTCGACTAAAAGCAGAAAAATGCAGAACGCGCGGAGACAGCTGGTGGCGAGCGAAAAAAGGCAGCTAATACGCTGGCACGAACGCTCACGTGAAAATCAGCGCGACCGTTTGACGTGGAAAATCGTCAAAGGGGAACGACAACTTTCCCCTGTGCTACATTAAAGCTACATTACTGCAGCTACGCGAACCGAGCTTTTTCCTCTTCTCCTGGTCTCGTTCACTCCAGGCTCTCTTGTTCTCTATCGCATCGAGCAAAGCCAAAGCTAGAGAGGAGAGCCGGAGAGGAGAGCTCGCCGTGTGAAACGCGTCAGAGAGAGAAGCGTTCGTCCAGCGGACGTACTAGGGAGAAGTCGGTAAAAAGGAAAGAAAGGAGAACGCAACTCGTTTAAAGAGACCTTTTTCTTCGTGGTAAACGCGGCCACTGCGCTTCGTCATCGATAAATCCGTATTCTCCGTCTCGATCTAAGATCGTCTGCTGACCGAAGATTGAAAATTTAAGAAGATTGAAGTTGATTAAAGATTATCTACGACAATGTGGGGGATGTCTTAATACATCGGATAACATCGCAGGTAGTTTCTACGCTCTAAGAACAGACCGAACTTTGTTTTCTTAGCATACATTCGTGATTTATGGCTACTCCAGTATCAATATTAGCGTTCGTCAGATTCTACACGAAGTTAGTTGTTATATTAGCAAAATGGGTATAACCCTGTGGAAGCTCGCGTTTTGCTTTCAAAATCCACCTGTCCATGGCTATCGTACGTCAAAACATCAGGTTACAACGGATGACCGTGCAGCGAGACGATTTAGCTAAACGGGAGAAAGTTGGTGGCATTCTCGGAGCCACCGGCTCGCTTCCTGAATCAATAATTCCTAAAGGGTACTTCCTCGTTTTCGTTCCATCGGATCCCGCTTATTTGTCCACACCCACTCGACCCAGAGAGCGAGAGCGAGAGCGAGAGCGAGAGCGAGAGAGAGAGAGAGAGAGAGAGAGCACGAGAAGAGCGACACCCGTCTGTTTGCTCCCCTTTTGCCACCGGCAAAGAAAGAAAGAAAACGAGATAGGGGGGCGTATCGTTTTCACCGACATTCGGTCGACGCTGTTCTTTTCGACCGCGAGGGGTGAAATTATGGCGGGTCGCGTGGAAAAAACGCGACACGAGAGTCCTCGATAGTCCTCGATGGGCGAGGGGGACTTTCTGCTGAATTGACCATTAGTGCGGTTATTAGGAGGGCCAAGGGGGATCCGCGTACATGCATGTATATGTATTATATACATATACGTACGTGAGGAGGAGGAAGGCTTTAGAATCGTTAAAGCGCTTACGCTAGAAAGGCTGGCTCTCTTTCTCTCGCTCTCCGGCACACATGCGTACAGGATAGTCGCTAAGTGGTCCATTCAGCGCTGCCTAACGGAATACATTACAGGAAGTAGCAGTTAAAAAACCTTTTCCCCCGGCAACCCCCGCTGCCTGTGCGTCTTTGGACCCACGGGACGTAGAGTAATTCTTGCTCGTTAAGCCGAGTTATTATATCTTCCTAATCTGTATTACGATGGCACGCGTTTGGGTGGATACAGAGGTACGTTCGAGCACGAGCAGAGAAACGGCGATGAACGTAAACTGGGGGAAAACCTGGTGTTAAATAGAGTCGAAAGTTGTTGGAAAGTTATTACCTTGCGGAGCATCTCCTCGAGCGACTCCATGTCCAGGGCGGAGTTGTTGTTCTCCGTACGTACGGGTTGAACCATTTGTCACAGTTTGTCGTCGCAGTTGGCCGCTTTCTGATCGCACTGTTCACTCGCGCGTCACTAGTTCCTTTGGAGGAAACTCACTCTTGACCATCGGCGTCCGACGCGAAGCAGAAACGAGCGGAACACGGAATATCGAAACCACGCCTCGTATCGAGCACGATCCAAACACGATTTCTATCGTTTGCTATTCAATGCCATTCGACGATCCATCTCCGATGATTTCTACTCGGCGATCGAGAGAATCTCGATCGTACTTTCCTAACCTGCAGAAGATAACAACCGCCGCTAGGAATTCTAGAAAGCTTTCGAGAAGCCAGAAGAACAAAAGAATCGAACCATAGTTCGCTAGAACTAATTCCTTTTACCACAAAGGAGCATTACATCTACCGTCCAAGGGGACCGTAATTTCTACTTAAAGTTTCCATCGTGCTTCCGATCTTGGAAGCTCGTCAAGAACCCCTTCGAGTCTTTAAAATGCTTCAACGACCGCTTTGAGCGTTCAAAAATTGTTCGTAACAGCCGAACGAACGAGACCGAGAAACTGGGAGAAGGATTGGTAAAAAGGAGGGAAGGAAAGAGGCGGGAAGAAGACGGTTTCAGGCGGTCTCCTATTTTAACCGGCATATAAATTACGAACGGTGAGTCGACCGAAGGAGACCGAACAAGAGAAAGAGAGGGAAAGAAATCGTTCTTGTCTTTTTGGTGGTGCTTTCGAGCTTTTCGTCGTGGAAACATAACAAAACAATGAGAGAAAAACTGGCCATGGGGGCAAACGACGAGCATCGCGAGAACATCGCGCGACGACGTACGCGTCGAGGGTGTTGGCGCGCACGAATCGACTATTTTCGGGCGGAGGATATTTTTAAGCCACGTTTGGAGCACGAACGACCGATTTCCAAGGAGAAAGAAGCTCGTTTCCCGCCCCCGTGCCTCGCGTCGAATAAACCAAGAGGGGGACATGCAGTCGACGACCGTCACGGCCGATCGAGAAAGAAAACGCATCGGATGTGTGCCGTCTTCTTTGCCTCTTTGTATCTTCTTTTTCGTCTCTGCTCGCCGGGGAACATCGCTCGCACCCAACTAATTAAGCCTGGCCATTGAAAAACGCGCCACAGAATTTTCTTGCCGTCTGTTTTTCGTCCGAATCTCCGCGAGTTAGGTTATTTTACCTCGTCGTGATTTCCTTCGAGTTACCGCGATTCTCTAACTATGTTTATTATCGCAAGAAACGTATCGATTCGTTCGTTGGAGCAACGAGTGGGGAATTCTAATCTAACATCCTGACCACTATACGCGTATACTTGCTCTTTCTATACTACCACGCGCGTTTCACAAGGATTATTAGAAACTTTTCTGCACAATTTCGTAATTTTTAGCTGACGTTGCACGTCCGAGTGACTACTGGACACATAAACTACACGCTGACTCGAATCCGCAGCGAACGATCTTAAGAGCAACGCGTGATCTTAGTGACAATTTTATTGGCTCTACCTGGCAGATTAAAAGCGAGTCAGCGATCGAGAGACGTTAACCGCTTCTCGGTTGGAAATTCAAGCAAGGCGCGTTATCCGACTCGGACGAGATGAAACGCGAATCGAAAGGCAGTTATTTGGTCGTATTATCCGGCACGTTGGCTCTTCCCTACAGTTATACGAGTTTCAGGTAGTTTCGGGATTTTTACAGCAGCGGATATCGCTTGGACAGGAGGGTGTTACGGCCTATCGGTAAAACGGCAAGCCTTGTCGCGTTTTCTCGAGAAGCACCACTAAAAAAAAAAAGAAAAGAAAAAAGTTTCGTCGTAAAGCCGATTTAATAAAACTGCGACAACCTGACTCGCGTTACGGCCCCTTATTAATTCTCTCGAGTGGACGACCGACGAGCATTCGTTCGATTCTTCGAGCAACCGTGACACGAAGGTTTCGTTAATTACCACGGGAACGCGTGAACGAAGATGCCTTCGCCGGTTAATTTCCCGCGAGAGACGGTACCGCGACACGATCGATTTAATTTTTCAGAACGATAGGTCCGATCGGAACGGAAATCACTCGGATGATTCATTCGCCTTGATGTTCCATTTGCCCGACGACTTTTAATCATTTCGCACGAATGACAACAATTTACGATTGGAAAAGAAATTCTTGGCGGTTGGATGCCGCGTTTCCAGCGTTCGATGTTTGAGCAGCGCTCGTTAATTCGCGGACAGGCCCGAAGTACGGGTCAAAGCGGAGTTGCTCCTAGGGGCATTTAATTACCAAACACGCTAGCTCGACAGGGTGCTCCGCAAACACGTAAATACGCGGCCGTTCGTCGAGCTTTCGTTTATTTTCGAACGGAGACCGACGGGTTAATGTATTCTGCTACCTCCGCAAAGGGTGGAAATTTCGCGATGCGCCGCGAAACTGGTTCCTTTTGCTTCCCCTAATTGCACCTTTTTGCAAACTTTCCTTTTCCGCCTGGTGTTTTCTCGAGTACACCGAATCCTAGAAAATCGATATCGCCGTTTGAAAAACAGGCATCGATCCTGTAGAAAGGCGCGGAGATCGACTCGCGTTAGAAAGGTCAGCAGCCCGGACTTTTCACTCCATTAATCGCAAACAACCGACGGATCGGTCGGATCTCGTGACGCTTCCGTCGATTCGCCGGTTACGAGAACGCACGATTCGTCGACGTATAATAAATGGATAGACACGGTGAAAGGCGCGTCAAAAACGATCGAGGCTGAGAGGTGATTTCGCTAAACCTACGTTTCTTTTTGTCGATTTATCGCGCGTTCCACGAGAGAGGAAGCAGGCCCGTGTGCTTCGCCACTCTCTTTCCAACTTGTGCCTCTTCTTCTCTCGAGTTTTTCCACGTGTCTCTGTCCGCCGAGCGATCGACCGATGTTCGTTCGAGCTCTCGACACGAACCGAGCCGACGCGTTTTATCTCGACTCTGTGATCAAAGCTTAATTGAAAAAGGGCCGAACCCATCGCCACCCTACCGTCACCCCACCACCAGCGTCGCAGCCGAATGGAAACTGATACCGACCAAATACGATCGACAATGCAGCCTTTACCTCTCTTTCGGCGCGTACAACTTCGGTATTCGCGAGCTACTCGGCTAAATCGACAGATTAAATGCCGTGGACAAAGAGCGAGAGAGAACGCAACGGGGAAATGGAGAATGGTTGTGCAACTGCCTAGCCACGTCCGAGGTAATTCTCAATGGCGACCGCGTAATTCCGATATTATCCGCGATTAAACGTCGCCTGTCTTCATTTTTCGTGTATCTCGATGGACCCGGGTCTTTGTCTACCTCTGCTATGTGCTTCGATCGTTCTATCTATTAACTCTGAAACTCCCTATATTCCACCGATTCTATCGAGACGTACGATTTATCGGAGGTAACCAGATAATAGCGCGTTGTTTCTTTCATGGACGTTTAAATCGCTGTACCCTTTATTGCCGATTTAAAAAGCTCGTACAAACGAATCGATAGAGCGCAACACCTGTCGTGACACGGAAAAGGAATAAAGGTTCATCCGGGCGCGAAATGCATTCTAAAGGACAGCGATG
The DNA here is from genome assembly GCF_041682495.2 of Bombus fervidus. Taxonomy (NCBI): domain Eukaryota; kingdom Metazoa; phylum Arthropoda; class Insecta; order Hymenoptera; family Apidae; genus Bombus; species Bombus fervidus. The sequence goes on along the minus strand of NC_091520.1, from coordinate 12,757,320 downwards.
ACAAAAGGGGCTGATGCTCGGTTGCACCTGTTCACGGATCCACGGGCCATGGTCCTCGAAAGAGACGTTGGCTCAGCACACGATCGCTCAAGCACCCTGCTAATTGGCTAGGAACTTGAGCCGAGACCGATTAATTACCAGCGCGAAAAGATCCCTTGATTTTTCTCGCTCGGCCGTGAGCCGTTTACCTGCTAATTAGTATCGTCGGCTACGAGGGCTGCTAATTATCTTAGCGGCTGCCGGCGCGACGCGTGTCACAGTCGTCGAGAGAGCGGATTCGAATACTCGTGTAGATCGACCCTTTCAGCCTGGAGAACCTGTCGACCGTTTGCCACCTGCCATTCGATCGCGTTTCATGGTGCTCGATGACACTCGACCACGATTTGTTCCATCGAGAACGACAAAAAGTCTGCTTGAAAAAGTTAACGCAGTCTCCGTAAAAAAGAGAAAGGAAGTTAAACGTACAAAGGATCCGAAAACGAAAAAAAGCTATATGGCTGTTCGCTATCAACCTCTCGACTTCGCGGAACAAAACTCGTTCAACATCATAAACGAAAAGTGCAAAGACACTCGACAGAGATCGAGACTACTTTAGCATCCCTTTCTCCCAAACTACATCGATACGAGACAAAACCGATACTTCCTGGATTCCACGTTACCCTTCGTAATGGATCCTTCCATAAAAACACGTAACTCTATAAACAGGTTTTCCGGAGCAGCCCTCGTGAAGCTGGCTGTTCACCGGTAACGGCGAAATATACTCGAGACGCGAATAATTCATCGAATCGCGGGTAACGTCCCGTATAGTCAGCGAACGGATGAATAAACGATGGGGAAAAATGGTGCTCGATACAGAGCGGATGTCGTGCCGTAGCGTCCGCGCGAATCGTAGGTTCGCATCGCGTCGCGTCGACGTGTCGATTCGCTCGTTATTAAGCCGGTCGCGTGCGCGCTCTCTTCTGGTTTTCGCGCCTCGAACACAACGCGAATCCCCACGCGTCGTTATCGTAACTTCATTAACCATGCGTTAACGAAACCCGTTTAATTATGCCGGCGGGCTCGCGGCGGTCGGACAGCGATTTTTTTAATTAAAAACCGCGTCATCGATCGACCGACGCGAGCTCTCGTCGTCGGTGTGCAAGGGCGGAGAAAAACGAGGACGAAGGTAAACGCGTGTGTGCGCGCACGGTAATAACGAGAGAATCGCGGCGACAATTAATTACCCTTACCGGTGGTGTCTTACGATCGTCATTTCACGGGCCGATTAAGCCGCGCCAGCGAATAAAAGCGAATTAAACCGCCGCACTTTCCTCGATAACGGCCTACCGAACGACTCGCAGTCGAATGTCTTCTATCGACCGATATCCGCCTCCTTTCCTTTTACAAATTCCACTGAACGTTCGATTAATCGACGCGGGATATGAGTTCACCCTCGATATCCGACTCGTAAAGCAGATACTTGGAAATCCTTTCACCGATAATCGAGTTCCGAGCAGTCCATCGGAGTCATCCTACGGTTGGTCCCAGAACGGTCGACGATCGTTGCACAGTTTTTGCTCGTCTAAATCCACCACCTTCTCTACTTGGAATGCGTTGTCGGATGTTGTCAGCTCGTGTCACTGAGTATCGAGGGAGAGGGGCGAAGAACGTGACGCGTCGCGGCAAGGCCGGCCGGAAATGTCCATCGCGAGTCACGGAAGCGTCAGCGTGCCTCGGAAGCGTCAACGTACCAGAAGAGGAGTCGAACAGAGAGGGTCGGAAAGAGAGTGGGGATGATCGCGTGTCTCGCAAAACGATGATCGATCGAACGACAACGAGAGCGTGCTGCTCCGGTCGCGGTTCACGGGCCACTGAGAGGGAACTTGTGTTCTAGCGTCCAAGTTGTGCTCCGAGCCACCGAAGAGACAGAGGGAGCGACAGAGAGGAAGAGAGCGTGCCGTACGTCACATGCGCGTTGTAACCCCAAACAAAAATGCCGGCTATCCTCGTTCCACCTGGCCGAACCCGGTGTCTGCCGTGTTCTCTGCCTCGCTGCTCCTCCACCGTGAACAACAATAACAACAGCACGCGCGCCGCACGGGGATGCGGCGGATCACTGCAGAATACGGAATCGGGAGTTCTGCCAAACTGTGCCCGCAACCTCTCCTGCCCTCCTACAAGCTGCCGCGTCGCCTTCCCTTCTTTCCTCTGTCTCTCTTGTATCGCGCTGACAGCCGCTCGTAATCACCTTTTTCACGCGACTGCGGCAACTCTTGCTTCGCCCACTGTGCACGAGCTTAACTCCCACTTTCGCTGCTTCGGCAAGGGGTTACGTAACGGATAGGTTAACCGAGTATCGGGATCGTTGGAAAGGTGGGACGGTGACATAGGATCTGGATGCTCGATTGCGCAATACGTGTGTGCGCGCTTTTTCGCGATAAGCACCAGATCCTTTCGAATAGGTAGATTCCAACAGAGTTCGACAAAGACTGTTTGACACGATTCAACTTGGGGTAGGTCGGTCCGCGTGAATCTACCGTGGTCAACAGATAGTTGGAACGTGGGTCTACCTTGACCGAAATAGTAGTTGCGGAGGGAAATTGAGAAATGGTCGATAGATGTAACCTGTAGACGCGAAATACGTGTCCGGAGACTCGACGCCTTGCATCCAAATCGGAAGTCGCGCTTTCACGGTGGATTTCTATCTAACCGAGCTTCGATCGATCGATCTAGATACGACGCTGATAAATTTATGCGAACAACTACCTTGCACAGCCAGTTCCAAAATGTGTCGCTTATTCTGCATTGGGACTCACCTGCAACAAAGAGAAAGCAAATTTTTACGTTAGCGTTTGGATTCGTTGGAAGCTTGAAAAACGCACTTGAAAAAGTCCCCTCGCTTTCGACGAAATCTCGTCTCCCCTTTAAAACACTCGGGGAGAGCCGCGCGTCGAACGATGTTTCGACGGCGCCGTATCACGTAACGTTATTGTTCTGACGCGCGTCACCGCAAGAAACCGATAGCGGAAGCGAACACGAGTACCGAGACGCGTTTGATATTCGGCGCGCGGGTTAGACAGCACGGAAACGTGGCCAGGATGCGAGCAACCAGCTGGAAGCCGGGATATCTCGGCTTTTGGTCATCCGCGTGTCACCACGGACGACTCGTAGTGACGTCGTTTTACGGTTGACATCGACGACCGTCACTGACGGGACGCATATAACCAGGTTTACGCGCGACCAGCACGACTCGTTGCGCTTCCCGCTTCGCGCCGTAATTGTCTGGAATTCGAGCGACGCTATTTCCGATCCGAAATTTTCTTCTTTCTGTTTTACAAGATTTAATCGTTACGCAACGGTGGATCCAACGATGATGATCTTTTGGAAATTACCTCGAGGGGAGAAGACCGTGCTCGGGAGAAAGGTAAATTGATTTTAAGTGGTTCGAGCGTGGGTGGGTTTGATGGTTTTGGCAAGTTTTTATTTGCCGTGCTGGGGTGAGGTTTAGAGGCTCGTGAAACTGTAGAAACTACCAGCCGGGTTTTAATTGCGCAATTTGGAATGTTTTTATGGGTGCTTGAGGGGTGTTTGGGTGGAATTCGACTGAACGAGAAGATGGGTGCTAATTAATTACGAAGAGAGTTTTAAAACGCGTCGGACGAATGAAGTTTCGAGCAGGTATACCGTCGAATAAACGATTCAACGAGGCTCGAAAACTTCTTTAACCGTTTTTGTATTTTCCGAACGACTCTTAGGAAGAACGATAAAGATACAGACAAGGGGAGAGGGAACGAGAGAGTTTAATCCCTCGAAGAGGATTCATTGTCTGTCAGTCGATCGGCTCTACAGACGCTTGGAACTTTCTTTCGAGTCTCTCGTTCTCGATGATCGTTCGATCACCGTCCCTAGTATATAACGAAGAAACACGACTCGTTTAGATTTCCAAACGCGTCCGGAGATCCAAGAATAAGACGTGTCGGTTGGCTCGGCTTAACAGGATAACCGATTTAATTTCCCTCGACCTCAGCTGAACGAATGAAATATGTGCGAATCTCTTAATCGCGGAAAGGTTTAACGAGATCCGTAGACGTCGTAAATTCTCCCTTATTTCCAAATTAACCGAGCAGGCACGAGTATGCTTTTATTTGCGCGAGATGAACGCGCGTCCACGTTCAAACTGACCGCCGACAATATTTTCTGTCCACTGGCGTGGCCGCGTCTTGCCAGGCTGAGGCACGCAGCAACTGGGCCGGAAGTGGCTATTACGCGCGAGGAAAATTAAGTCCCGCGCATAATCGAGCTCCAGCTCGACGAGTCTATCGTGTTTTTCGTCTTCTCTGTTCGTAGCGCGTTAATTTCCGATTGGGTACGGTGAATAGACGTTCGATCTTTTGGATCGCTGAACCGAAACTGTAATTCGCAATCCTTCGCTCGCAGGACGGCGTATCCATCGATCGATCTGCACGGGCTCCTCTGCTTTAATCCTGGCGTAGAAACAATAGAGCTGCGTTGTTCAGCCATGACAGATAGAACGATGTAAACAAACAAACGTGTAAACAACTAGATAAATAAAAACGCAAGCAAGCGAAAATGTAAATAAATAAAAATGTCAACGGACAAACAGGAGGAAGAATAAACATTTTAGAATAAATTGTTGCGAGATGCTCGTCCAAGCACGAAACGTAGAAACTACAGGAACAGACACGAGTGAACGAACGCCAGAATTGTAGGGAACGAATCATTCGCGTTCCTGAGCACTGCTCCATCAATTTCTTCCTAATCCTGAGATCTCGAACGGTTGTCGTGTACAGAAACGTCCATCATACCAGAGAATCACAACGAAACACGCTTTCTTCCCCTTTAACAGAGACCAGGATCTCGATCCTTGTCTCTTCCAGACCAACTTCTACCCGCCCACGTGTTCTATGCGATCTTCGAAAGCGCGCTTCGAGTGCCTGGAAAGATGATTAATCGATCCGATCGGTTAATTAACCGATGCGGTTTCATTAGAGGGGCTACCGGTGACCGACGGCTATGCCGGGAATTTTCGCGAAATTCTCCACCGACTCCAGAGCGTAGTTCGTGCTATGAATTTTGAGAGGCGATCCGGCCGCGCCCACGCGTCGTCCCGCATCAACGACGAGCGTTTTTTTCAATTACTCGACCGCCCAGGCGACCGGCGACGTCGTAATTATCGCCGACAACTTTGCAACTGGGTCAGGACCGTCGCTTAATCGCGGATCAACGACGTTCTCCTTGCGTGGCTAGTGGCGAGCGAAAGAATTTCTGCGTTGGACGATGGAGAATTCCATCGAGCCAGCCACGTTACCGTTCCGACTAGCTCTGAGAGCTGCGCGTTCTTAGGTCACCTTTATCGAACGATTTTCATCTCTTATCATCAGCGCGAGAGACAAAAGAAACTTTCGTCTGGAATCTAACGCTAATGGACGTTTTCTCCAAGTTATCAACGTCATTCGACAGTCGAGTACTCTTCAACAAGGACAGGGATGAGGAGCAAGAAACGACGAGGCAAAAGAGGAAGCTGCGTATTTTCCCGCAGGCCATTGCTAATAGACTCATTAGCTAGGCTACTTAGCGGAGCCCAGGGTCTGGAACAGACTCGTGGTTGCGGTAGACGATCTATATCGAATGATCGATACACACCGTGCAACTCGTGCAATAGCGAAAATCGATAAACTCGTGCCGGCAATAGCGTCGACCGCCAACAACAGCTTAAAAGGAGACCCTGTAATGCCTTTGAACGAACCTTCCTGCTATTTTTTACACCGCCGTGTCTCCGAAAGTTTTTCACGGCGGCGGTGCAGGAATGGAAGCTGAATAGAACGACAAAAGGCGACCGGGACCAATAAATTTCGATTCATCGGCGCGGCATTCGAAGTTCGGCAGCGTCTAAGGCACGCAAATAGAGGCTAAATCGTTTTCACCGGAGCTTCGAAAGGAGAGGAAGCCTGGTAGCGCCCTTTTAAAGTCGACGTAAGTGGATTTTCGGCCAAAATCAGCGATAAACTTGTCGGCGTCCCCGCCCCTTCCCAACCGGCTCGCGAACAAAATCAATATTTAATTCTGCCAACTTTTCCCGCTGGCTGATAACCGGATGAACGAAGAATGGAGCGGTAAACAGGAAGGAAGGAAGAAAAGGAAGAACGAGGTTGTGAAAAACGGAAGGAGAAAGAGGGACCGCTCGGTGGGGAAGCGGAAGTTCGATAAGACGTACCGAAAACCGTCAACCAGGAATCGTCCTACGATTGTACGTTCACGGGTGAATTTTTTCTCCAAACGTTCTTCTTACTTTCATTTTTTATTTTTTTTATTTTTTATTTTTAGAACGCATGATACATCGAAAATATGTTTGCACGAGGTGTATCGGTTTAACTTTTGCGAGATTAAATATTGCATTTTGGCAAGAACTTGCCAGTGCGATTAAAACAACGTGGAAACTTTGGTGGAACAACGGGAGACTGATATAATTAGCAGCGCGCCAATAACCTTTGCACCGGCACCGTTGAACGTTTAACGCGCGACGTGGAACGAGGCAGAGCGTGATTTCAAAATCTCACGGCATAATTATCGGAATGTAAATGCTGCATAATGTAGTTCCATTTAGTTCGATAATTGGTAAATGCACGGAGGCGAGGCGCACCGGTCGCGGCGGCTTTAATTAAATTTTCGCCTAGCCTCGCCAGACCGACCAAGTGCTGAAAACGATACGCTTTCGACACCGTAAAAAATGTCCGATCACGTTGTTCCTCTTTATTCTTCACGGATCCAATTTTATTCTTCCTTGAACAAATACCAATTTCAAGCGAAATTTCCAACAAACTCAGACTTCCGAAAATGAGAAACTAGCTACACTTACGCTCGATTTAGGACCGCTTTTATACTTGCAACGGTACGAACTGTACATCAGGGTCCCTTAGCGTTCTTGTAATTATCACAATTTCAATAAAAATAAATTGCCGGCTAGAACGAGGCCACGTACTTCCATTTAGATCCCAGGAAACATTTCACGAAGAATCCTGTGGCCTCGCGAGAAACGTGTCCGAAAGCAGCCATAAATTGTCAGGGAAGAAGAACGATATATCTAGTCGAAACTGCGGCGAGGGTTCGGAGCTAACCCTACGCACGGTCAAACAAGTCCCAGGAACCGATAGGCGTGCGCGTGATGAAATTTAATAACGCTCCCGTGTCCGTCTTACAAACGAGCCCGATTAATTCCTCGGATAAGGCTAATCATCGCGGCGATCGTAGCGAGCAAAACGTTCGCGTCTAGCGCGAGGCTCGGTTACCCCGCATCCCTGTAAACGCAAATCTAACGAGTCGAATCGGAGGGGGAGATGAGAAAGAGAGACGGTCGATAAGGAGTGAAGATAAGCTTCGAACGCGGCGGCGATTTTTTCCCAGGCAGCAGATAAGCCGGATATTCCGGGGGCCTCGAGTTTCCCCCCACGAAGGGTGAGCGGACGTTGTCGTGGAAAATTCGGTCGCGAAACACAGCCCGTAAATTGGCCGTTTGTCAGTGCGTCTATGGTCGACACACCTATGTAAGGGTCTATAGGCCTGTATAGTCGGGGAAATAGTTTGTTGTCTGCGTATAGGCCAACCAATGATGCGACGATAAATCATCGGCCGCTGTACGACCAGCAGTATACGTGCCGTCATTGATTTCCCTCCGCCGACACGCGCACCGGTTGCGTCTCGCGATTTATCGCGACCGTTATTGTTCTGTCAGCTCGTGATCGCTGAATTCTCCGGAAATTCGTGTTAGGATAAATACGCAAAGTTGATAGGGCATTATTAGAACTAAAGGATTTCGAGGAATTCGAGGTATTTAAAGCCGAGTGGATTTCAAGCGAGTACGAACGTACTCGGAACGGACTGACTCATTGGCTGATTGATCGAAATCGGCCAGATTACGCGGCCTAATGGTTTAAGCATCCCTCGAGCCGGTTCTGCATTAATGTAGTGCTCTACAATACCAAGTTACGACGTCGTTGCTCGGTCAACTAATTTTGATGGCGGAGACTCGGCCAGCCTCGCGTGGCTCGTTTACGTACGAACAATTTTGCGTCTAATACGTTGGCTTAACGTCTCGCAGTATTTCCAAACACCGCGACTTATCCCTTGGAAACTTAGAAAATGTTGAATCTGTCGTTAGTAACGAGAAACCTAAATATTTCGAATACTCGCCGAAAAATGCCGCCAAAATCATGGTCAATGAGCTTTTAATTACGCGAAGTATGTAGAATTTCGCTACGATCGGTCTGAGTAGGTCGTTAGACGGGCTCATCGAGTACGTCCTTCGACTTGTAATCTCCGCGAGAGGTCTGAACAGGTATAACGAGGAACCAGCGAGGAGTACGGCGAAATCGATAGAATTAATGACTCCGCGGCTATATAACCGGGTAATATTATCCCTCGCATGGTCGGGCTGCGCGCGGGATCGCGCGTTTCCACGGGCTTGTTATTCCCGCCCGACTTCCGCTCGATCGATCCTCCTTGACGATTCCTCGAGAGTCTCGCGCCCGTTCACCCCTTTCGTCGCGAAAAACCTACCTCTATAGGCGTCTCTAGACGCTGTATGTCCGCAAAAACCTATCCCGATGGCTCTGTTTTCGTTCCGGGATCGCTGGGAATTGCCGTGAAAGATTAATCGAGTTCTCCAAGACGAAACGCGTAGCGTAAAGCTTCCAGCGATGTTTTGTCTACCGTATCAGCCAGCTAGCTACCTAACAAGCCTTTAAGTGAACGATCGTTTCAACTTTCGACGTTATTTAGAAACGAGCGAGTCTGCTCAAAGAGATCGACGATCGAGCAGATTATAGAAGAAAAGATCGACGCGTTTCATCGTGGTAGAGAAAAGCCTGTGTTTCATTGAGGATCCGATGGGAAACTCATCGAGTGGCGGACTAATCAGTCTCGTATCTTGGAAGAATTCTTCTAAAGGATCGGTGATTAGCGTTGAAACTCGCGGCGGGCGCGGTGATCCTATCGTTATGATGAAAATCTTCCAACGCATCAATCTCCGAACGCGAGAAACGAGAAAAAGAAGGAAAAGAAGGAAGAGAAAGATGGAGATAAAAAGAAGGAAAGCGCCGACAAAAACTCGACCGCCATCGGAGATGAGAGACGGTGTAATCAACGCGTTACATTCGACAACGATTCGAAAACGCGACTCGACAGGGAAGAATACAGCTCGGTAATTTATATTTCTGGTGCGCGGATGTGGCGCACAGGGCCACGAATGGGACAAACAAAAGCGACGTGTAAATAACGAGAACGCTGATGCTTTCCCAGCCACCGGATGATCGTCATTGTTTCAGCTACAGGTACTTCTCGTTGTTCGCGAGATGGCCGACGAGAGTAGGGGGTGTGGGGCCACTCCCATTTACCCGTTTTCGTTCGCTCACGATTCCTCGATTACAATGCCTCGCGAGCTTTCCAGCAGCATTAACGGAACACTGCAGCCGTGTGCGTTTTATTGCGGTTCGCATTAACAATTTAACGTGCAGAAATTGAAGCTGCCATATGGAAAGCGTTCACCATCCTAAGTGAATAATTGGAACGCAAATGGTCTGGTCGCTGTCGGCTTCTTCTACATTTACGGAGTGATGCAAGAGTACGGTATGAACCTGTTTATACGAATTTGTCAAGGTACAAATAGTTCATACAGAACCTCGATTAAATGGCTTGATCGGGTGACAAACAGTCGAGATAAATCGAGGTTCAACGGATAATCACGGGAGACTGTGTTTTCTGTGCTACGATAACCTTGATATTTCTGGGCATGCATTTTCTTTTATGATATAATCTTTTCCTCTTTTTTTTTTTAATTTATGACTGCAAGGAAGAAAAATATTTGGTCGATCGAGTTACTGAACAGGGATTCGAACTTGGGTCTTCAGCTGGCCAGGAAGATGCTTCCTCGATTAAGTGACCCAAGCTGTCGACTAATACTTTCATCCTAAATTCTGAAATTGTTCACTGCTTACGTGATATAATTACTTAGAATGTAATAATATATATTTTCAATTTTGCATTTACAGGTGCTTCCTTACGCCAATTTTTTACTATCGTTAAACTCTCTGTTAAATTAGGTATGTCGTCTTGTTGACCCAAATACTAAAGAGCAAAATCGAAGCACCTTTTTTACGACTAAGTTCATCATCTACAAGTCCATCGCTGGGATCATTTTATATAGCAGCGATCATATCTGCATCGGTGATGTGTGAATTATTAACCACTTTCTTATCTTAACTCACAACCAATAATTTTTATAGATTAATATCTCTAACGGTAGACTCACCTACACCGAAATCAAGAATCATCGATTTCAGTGATTCAACCGAATCTATTCTTGTAATATATAATATAATATAACAGTAATAATAACTGTCGATACTCGGATGGTACCGTGCAACTAAACGACAGAACTTGTTATGTACATAAGACACGTACACGCGAGCGTTTGTTATTAATAAACGGAAGACTCCAGATAATCGAGACCCTTGATAATAGACATCTCGGTTGATTGAGATGTCGAATAATCGCGATTCGGCTAATCGAGATCTTACTGTAATTGGAATTCGTATTATAGAAGTTCACACTCAGATTGGTAGATTCAACCGCCGGTACTTCGTTTAGTCGACCACTAACTAAAATCTCGTTCAAATAAATGAGGTTCTATTGCAAGTGCATTTGCATACGTAACTCCAAAAATAAATAATTATTACTAGAAGATTAATAAATTTTGCGGGTTATCTTGTACGAATATTTATGAGAATTTCAAATTTTAGTTTCCATTGTTTTCTCACCACTGTGTATAAAAGTTTCCTCCGAAGAATATCAGCGACTGCCACTTGGTATCCGAGAGGAGAGCGACATTGCCACGATGGTATTCAGATGGACGATTTGCACAGCGCGATCCAATATTTAGAGGACGCATGTGGCAGTCACGTCGGTTCGTCTTTCATCCCCGAAGAACTCGCGATCACGGACTCACAGAGAGCTCGAAGGAGCTGCCCTAATAAAAACTGCATCGTAGCATGTCGCGTTACACTATTTACCAGCGGAATCTCGAGGATCGTGGCCGTGTATCGCGTGTAAACGACGCCGGCTCGAAATCCGCGGTTACGTCGGCATCGCGCTGGGAACTCTATTCCCTGCTCCTCGGGGAATTCCCGACGTCTGCTTAGCGCCCGGCCCATCCCCGGGATTCCCGGCTCCCAATGACACGCCATTCGTGTCAGTACTAATCCGGACTAAGGAGGTTGAATGTAGGATTGTGGCCATTAATTCGAGCCACCCCTCGTGGCGAGCAGTCCGGCCACCGCAAACAATTCCGTCGCCACCCCTCGCCGAGGTTATCGGCGTCGTCCCGCTTCGCTCTCGTCGCTCGAGCATCATCGAACGCATTGCGTGATCGAGGATCATAAGTGACGCAATTGACACCTCAAAGATCGTGCTTACGAGCGCTTTGTTTTTAAAGGGAGAAGCTTTTCAAGAGCACGATACACTTGTTCGAAAGGGTAAACCGTACCTTCGCTAAGGGTTAATCCTCGAACCGGCGAAATATCCTCCACAGTTAACCGTTTCTGCACTTTGATACCGATACAGGATTCACGAGGTTGCTCGCGGAAGATGCTTCCAGCACTGAGATCCGGATCGAGATTAGCTGTTAGATTAGCTTTGTTGCCTGTTTACTACGACTAAAAATACAGCGATCGATACGAAGCATTAAGCGGTCGGGGGTCAAGGATGAGGGACGCGTGACAGGGTTGGTTCCGCGTTGAATTCTATTCCTGTTCCAGACGCCATTCGTCGCGTGACTCGGTTAAGCTCGTCGATGATCCCGTTCGTCTTAATCCGAAGCATCGTGTCAGAGGGTTGAAGAGAACGTGACGGTGTAACCGATCGAACGAGCGTGAAAAATCCGCGAGGAATCTGCCCGGACGAACGAAGGCTTATTCGATCGCGGAAGAACCAGCAGCAGGAGACATCGAGAGGGGATCGTATAGGGTGATGATGAATTACCGGAGGAACCATCCATCATTGTCATAAACAGCGCGAAGATCGCCGTTCCGGGGAGCAACCCCGAGCTGCAGGCGGCCCCTTGCTAAGATAATTACCGGCACCTTCCAATAATAACCTCAGAACGCCGATGCTGTCAGTCTGTTAAGTATTATCGCCCGATTCCGCCGGGCTGCAGCTTCATTCGCCAAAATGTAACGACCACGTGTACAAGCGGCGGAAAAAGTGTGGGTTATATGGCGCCTTCTGTGACATGTTTTCGTGAATTTGCAGGGAGATTACAGGAATACGTTTGAATAACAACCGAGTGAAAAACAACGTAATCTTCAGATCTGCGAAAAAAGATCATCAAGGACACTAGGATGATTCTACGGTTCTAGACTCTACGATGTTTTTACGAAGTTTTTCTACTAATAGAACTTCAGATGTTCCTCTCTTTGCAGTCGTTGGAATCGCGCGAGAGCTTTCGCTAAAATTAATGCGATGTTCCAAAAACAAAAGTTTGGTAATTGTAATAATAAAAGTTGGAATAGCGTTAAATTTTTGACGATACGTATTTCTTTGACGCAACACGGCGCCGCGAACGGTAATTCTACGACTGTGAACATTTATTCCCCATAAGATGCTACATAAACGCACGTGAGCGTAGGACACGAGCGATATTTCAGCGACGCTTTCCACGAAGCAGGTAGCCGGATCGCTGGCGGAACCGCAGCGGATGCAACGAGCGCTGACAATATACCTATAAAACCGTCGTCGTGGTCGCGATCTTCGTTATTCTGGCGCTATTTTCGACGGCGTTTCCGGCGACGTCGTCGGTGAATCAGCGGCCAGACGAGTGGAAACCCTGCGTACGGTAAAACGCAGCGAACAGAGGACAGGGAAAGGGAAGTGTACTCGGTGTGGGTGTGCTTTTATTATCGTGTCATCCCGTAAGTGCAGCCGGTCCTCTCTCGTCGTTTCGTATCTCGTCGTCGTGCTCTGGCCTCGTTCGCTTTTTTTCTTTCCATTCTCGACGCCCAAGAGCCTCGCTGCGCGCACGCGATAAGCGGTTTGTTTGCATTGACCGTCCACCTCGATCGCTCATCGTTCAATCGCGGCGATTTCCAACGACGCAACGGATGTCACGATGGTTGCTGTCGATCGACCGTGACGATGTCTATGAAAGGACGGACGAGGGAATCGCTGACGAAGCTTTCATGTGGCTGACGAATACTTTTAACCCTTTACCTGACGATCTAATTCCTAACTCGCGTGTAATATAGTCGACAAAGTCTTTTGCGCGCTGCAATGTTTATTTATAGGCTACCAATTTGAATTAGTAGGTTAAAAAGGTTCATCGATCGATTTCCCTGAGAGGTTCGATCCGTATTACGTATGTTGGCAAATACACAGGTTTGCGGTCTCCACGTTGGAATTATTCAAAAGAAATGTATGTTTATTAAATAGAAAAAGATACGGATACTCGTTTGCATACTAATAAACGACGGAACGTGTCGTTAATTTTCCATCGTTCTCCATCGTCCGACAATCACATACCTCGGAATCGCATGGTATTTTATGGCAGGTCCTAATGAGGTTTCCCTACGACCGAGATGAGTAAGTCGCGGTAGTGATGCGGCAAGTTTTTAATTAACACGTTGATGTACTCGTCACCGAGCATTCCAGGGAACAACGGGTTCGGGCTCGTAATTTCGGTCGCGTCAACGTTACGTCGTAAAAGTTGGTTCCCCGGACAGGCTCGTGTCGTCCGTAACGGGGCGAATAATTCCGGGTAGAAGCAACGGGAAAAGAAGCCGTCAGCTTTACGATGTAACAACACCGAGAACACCGCTACGTGTTGATTAAAGTTACCATGGTTGCTTATTCGACGTACCGCTAAAAACGCCTCTGCTATCTCTGCACCACGCGCCAAACGATCGTTTTAACGACAGTTGTAAAATATGGCGATGCATGAAACTTTCTACTTTCCTCGTAGATCTTGCAACGATTCGAAGGAGAACTAAAACTCGATCGATCGAAGTGCGAGATACTGCAGGTAGGATAAGATTAGAAAATTCGAATCAACTTGACACGCAGATATTTTAATTGCCCGTCGTTGAGAGCAACTCGAAGATCCACCGTGTCAGAAACGAATCGTACGTGAATAAGTTTTACGTTTAATTGGCCGTGCTCGAGAATAGCGTCTGTTACGCAATCGTACGCATCCTGGCTTCTCCCATGGGGAACAAGCAAAAAATCCCAGGGAAGACCCCCGAAACGAGGAGTGAAATACGGGTGTTGCGAGACCGCGACGGATATCGATGCGACAATTTCCATGGAGAGTTGTTCCCCGTGAAAAGTGAAGACGGACGAGAGGGAAGAAAAGCGAAAGTAGAGAAAAACGAGCGTACAGAGTGAGGCAGAGAGCGTGCAGGAGGAGGTAAAAGGAGGATCGAGAGGGAGAGCCGCGTTCGAAGAGACGGCCGGTAGTTTAATTTATAAATAGCGCTGCCGGGAACGGACGCTAGCAGTTAATAAGCCCCTGCTTTGAACTTGCCACCAAGTGCGATCGTTCATATCCAGCGAATGGATCGATTCGAGACTCACGCGACGACTTGTACTAATCGTCGCGATTAACGATTACGATCCATTCTCGCGTCTGTTATCTTTCTCTCCGACACGCGTGCATACGCGAAACAATAGCGGGTGCATTAAGAAAGCCACGGAAAGAATAGAGGCCTGGTCTGTCTGTGTCTGACAATGGCAGACGCGTTCTACTGGCGCCAGGGCGGTACGCTCACGAATCACCCGGAAACGGGTGCGTCGTTTAGATCCATTTGCAAAAGCCAGCTCGCTTCAATTTCCTACCGCCTCTTTCTTCCTCGTTCCTCGAGATATACTCGAACGTATAAAACGGACGGTACGCGACCAGACCTCGAGAAAGGAAGGAAGAAACCTCGTCGCGTCGCGAGAAAATGGTTAATCTAGAGAAGCTGAATTTTTCAAGCATCGATTTAAAGAGAACGCTCGTGTTCGAAGCAACTGGGCTCTGAAAGTCGGTTACGAGAAGTTTCCACGCCGATATGGGCTTCTCTCACTACCGAGAGAATCCACTAACCGACGACGAAGGAAGAAGGAGAATTTTCACTTTACGATTCTCTCGCCTAATCCGCCTAAAGGTCGCTCGTAAGCGAGACGGTTCGTTCGTGACGGGTACGACGATTGGATGGTCTCGCTTTGTCACTCATTGTGTACCAAACCGTTTCCGCGTCTTCTTCTTTCTTTTCTATTTTTCCCTTTCTCTTCTCCGTTCGAGAAGATCGTACGGAAGCCTGATCCGCGATATTTCCGCTCCGTTTTATTACATCGTAATTGTGGAATTGTCCCGGTAAAGGGTCGCACGCCAACGAAGACTCTGTTCCGCAATTTCGCCAGTTATCGGCCCTCCTCTCGTTTCTTCCTTCCACATCCCTGCCTTTTACGCGGCCGACACTTAATGAAACGTGGCACGAGTCCGTGTCGTACACGCATTGCCAACGAAATGTATCAATTTCGTTGATGACATGACACCGCTACCTCGCCAAACCCATCTGGAAAATACCCAAACTCGCTCGCCACGTGACGCGTTTGATGTGGAACCGGACCATGATAATGACCACGTCGAGATCGATACGGTATCTAATTGATAGCGGAGTGTAACGAGCTGTGTGTTACTCTTTTACGTATCCGTATCTGTGATACAAAGGGTGCCTGAAAATTCCGTCTGTTCTCTTTTCTTTTCTTTTTTGTTCTGCTACGATCGTTAGTTGAAACATTGTAACGAAAAAATGCTCGCATCCAAGTTTGAGAATCGGATTTTGTTCGTGCTTGCTTTTTCGTTCGTTAATAACTCTTAACGAATTCTCCGGACGAAAAAAGAAAATTACGAACACGTCGCCGTTTCGCGACGGAAGCTTCGACGAAAAAAATCGATCTCGGCTGATATTTACGAGCGGCTCGGCGGAATTCTGAAAAGAGACACGTGGAACAGGGCACAAGCTGGCAGTGTAAGGCGGAATTACATTTTTTTCAGTCGCGCGACAATTTCTCATTCTCGTCCGGTACGGCCGAGAACGTACTAATTAAAATTCTTGCGCGAAGAAAGGGCTGCGCGAGTGCACTCGTTGAATAAAACGGAGAGAAAGGAAAAATGAAAAGCCGAATATACATCCAAGCGGAAAACCGGAGGCCGCGACCCGGAAACCGTGCCGGTAAATAAGGATAGCGTGGTTTTACGTCTCGCGGATACGAATACGCTCTACTGGCGAATGGTAATAGCCAACTTTTCAACAGAATTTTTTCAACTTTTCAACGTTTAACGATCTTAACGAACTGTGGGTATCGACGCGATAATCGTTACACGATCGTCTTACGAATTCTCTTGTTTCTCCACCTTTTAACTGTTATTTTATTTCTCCGCCTTTTAACAAACTTCTACTTTCTATACAATAGCGAAAGTGAAAGAAAAGTTTCGTCTATGGCGATTCGACACATCTATAGGCAATGGCTGACGCGCACCTGTTTGGCGCTGCAGAGTTTCCAGCATTGAATTAACTCGAAACAATATATCGCCGGCATTGTTAACCGAGTCTGCGTTGAGCTTCGGCGCGAGGCTACTTCATTTATCAAGTTAAACAATGGGTCTGGTTCTCCCTGGTTGGATGGGCTATCAGCTCTCTTCGAGGTTTCCACGGAAAATCTCTTTCCTCGTTCTCATCTTCCGCTCAAAATCAACCCGAACGTTTCTTTTCTTTTTCTGCGCGAGCCTGCTGTTTTTCTCTCGGCTCCAGTCCGCGAACGTGAGATTTTCCACGGGAGAACACGCTAACCGGAGGAGACGTTTCATCGTATCCCACGCCACTTCTAGTCGACGAGCTCTTGCAGTGGATAATCAAAACTGCCGCGCCGCTCATCTTATTGGGGAACGCGTTTCATGAAATTCTAACTCAATTTTCGCCGGCTCGTTGCCCGGCTTCTCTTCAACGTTATCGCTGCCTAATTCACCGCGAGAACAAACCTTCGACCAGGCACGAATGCGACGTAAAGTTAGATGTAAAATCGTTCTCGTGCAGGTCTCCTAGGGGAGAATTGGTATTTCTACGGAGAATTTGGTACAATTGTTACGTTCGTTTTACGATAGGGAATTTATGTAGCTGTACTCACAGAAAGTGGTTACAGCGGCGGTATTTCGCGCTGGTTATTTCGAACGGAGCGCCAGCACCGAGGTAAAGTCGATACGGAATCGAACATACAACCCTTTGTTCCTCTATTTCTTCGTTACGTTGGCGAACAAAGAGCAGGTGGATCAAAGGAACGCGTAAACCCTGGCCAGTTTTGCAGATGCCGGACAACGAGCGGAAGAAGGAAGGCGACTATCGTTCGTCTTCGTGACGCGACGCCGACCGGGCAGGTTTGTTTAAAAGTGTGTTCTTTGGAGTCGAGCCAGGTCCGGTGTATCGATAGATTCCCATTGAACGAGACTACGTTCAATTAAAGCTAAGTAACGAACCGTGGAATTAGAATGGTACTATATAACGCGATAACACGCGAAACTCGAACACGGCACCGGAATCGTGCGAAATTTAGTACCTTAATCCGGCCGGCCACGTTTCTTTCTCCTCGTTCGTAGATGTGATTTAACGGTCGATGAAATTCTTGTTTATCGTCGTCTGGACTGTCGCAGAATTTTTTCCTTCGTGGTCAAATTGTAGCGCGGCAAAGGGAAAGGTCGTTCCATTTTCCTCCGGCGAATCACGACGAAGCAAGGACACATTCGGTAGCAAAGACTATTCTCCTCGGCAGAATGATTCTGGACGAGAGTTTCAAATGGTTGGCATTTTACGTTCCTCGGTATCTGATTCTTCCTCGCTTCGAGGAAGAGGAGACGGTCGAGGAAAGAAATTTCACGCCTGGAAATCAGTAGCGAATAGAGCGTGTCGTCTCTTTTTCTACTCGCGTTTCGGCGTCGCTCTTATCAAACGCGTGCACACGCGGCCTTCCTTTCGTCCACTGTTCGAAGAAGAACACCGTGAAATGGCAATTTTCTACCTTGCAACGCGCGCTGCTTCGCTATTTACTCTTTGCTAACCCGCCACGCTATTTATCTACTTGCTCGTACGATCAAAACTCGTACACTAAACGTTTTCGTTCATGATGTAGTATTCGATTTCGCGTGATTTCCTTCGCAGGACAAATCGAGAAGATTTTGTAGAATCGAGGACGATAAGTTAGTTTGCCGAAGCAATCTCGCGTGCATCCGAGTTCTCCTACTTTCCGACTTACAGCGATTTCTTCTTCCCCGTCCCGATCTACTTACCGCTAAAAACCATGGATTTCGAGGAAGATTCCGTGAAGTCGCCGCGAAAGTTCAACGAGGAAACAAGAGCCAACCGGATGATTTTCTATCCCGCGTCTCCCAAGTTGTCGTTACATTCGTCTAACCTTTTAATCAATTTCCAGAAGCTCGAAAGTTTTCCTACTTTCAGAAGCGAGCCTCCTCCTTCTCCTCCTCCTCCTCCTCTATCTTCGTCATTCTCTATCTGCAACTATTCTCATTTATCGGAAACTACATATTACGAGTCAATCTTCCGGACGTTTCTATCTTTTCTCTTCGATTTGTTTCTTTCGAGTGATACTCGATAATTTTCCAAACGGAGAGAAGAAAGGCAAATAAAGAGAAGACGAATGGCGGAGATTTCGTCAGAAAAATTCGAAAAGCGGTGCCGGAAAAAGATAACGCTCGATCTCCGTGAATCAAGAAGACGCTATTGCACCAGCAGGCAAGAGATTTCACCGGGAGGGAAGGATCTCGGGCCAGATTTTGCAGCGGGGACCAGCAACGACACGCTATCGGGCTGAGATTTCCTCGGAAACGGGAGAAGATCGTTCGGGCTGGAACTCCGAGGCTCTAATCTCGCCGTTAGTATAAACTACGCTTCTCGTCGCACCTCGAACGACGCCCTCGTTAACCGTGAAAGCGTCGTTGTTGCCGACCCTCTTTCGAATTTCTATTCCCCCGATTAGGAAGTCGGGAAACGAGCTCCCATCCAGTCTTCGTCCGGAATATCTTCGCCGAGCACTCTCTTGTTTCGTCGTTTACCAGGGTTAAACTCGGCGAAATAATTAAAACGATCGGTCAAAGAACCTTTCTTTCATCTCGCTCGTGTCCACCGTACAAACACGAGAATCGGAGTCCGGTTTATCGTCCATCCGAAGGGTATCAGGCAACAGAACTTTCAAACTTTTCTCGAGGACGGAACGTGGGTAGAGATAAAAAGAGCACTTGGAATCGCGACACCTGGATACCTTTTGGATTTACTGCGTAAGTCTAGCAGTTAGTATCGTTCCGGAGTAATCGAGTGTTCGAGGAACAGGATGAGGATCGATTAGATCCGAAATGGACCGATCGAACAGTCTTTTTTCAATTAGATTGGGAGGTTTCAGGTGGAAAGGGCTCGGTGAAAGGGGGCAAAGGGGAAAAGAAAAGGGTACGACGGTGATCGAGCTGGACGTGGAAACTCGGTGGAAGGTCTTCCGTCGCGTGGACGATCGTCCGTTATCGCTCCGAAGGGAACCGCTTGACCAAATCGCTCGATAAAAAGCCCATCAAGCAGTTTATTCTTTTTTTTTTTTCGTCAGCCTTTGTCTCGATTTAAAACTGTCCCTATTCGGAGACCCGCGGGTCCCATTATACTGGCCAATTCCTCCTTTATTTTCGCTTGCGGTAATTTATTGAATTATTTCGCATCGTCGGGAAAAAAGGAGGACGCGCCACCAAAGCGCCAGGGAATTTCCCCGATTGCTTCTGGTTCTGTTTGCGATCGTAAACGAAAGAGTATGTTTTCTTCGATGAGAAGAGATTTGTCAGACCTGTTTGCTTTATCAATTTTCCAAAGGCTTAACGTTCAATGCAAACAGTGTTTCGCTGCGAGCTTCCGCCGGTCAGGGTATTTCAATTCATCGAGCTTGCAAACGTTTAACGCTTGATACCTCGTAAAAATAACGAAGTGGTACGAGGAGGGGCCAAGAGCGACCACGAAAGCTCCGCAAACGAGAAGCCCACGAAAATAAAACCAAGCGGATCCCGATGATTCCGGCTACCGTGCTCGTTCCCTGCGTTTTTTAATCACGCAACCTGTCCCATTGTTTTCGTAGTCATCCGTCTGGACGGCATTGTGCGCCACAGCAAAATGAGTTTCCGTTAGAGCGCGCCCCATTAATATATATTCACGCGTGTCCATGTTCTCGTTCCTTTCTCGACCCGCGTTTCGTTCCTTCGAATCGTCGAATCCCGAAACTTCTGCTCGTATTTATATAGATGAGAGACGAAGGCGTTCGACGAGGTCCTGGACGGTGATAAAAGACACGGTGTAACAAAAGGGAGGCACTTACGCGAGGCGAGTGGCTCGATTTAGCAAAGTGATGGGAGGGACGACGAGGGACGCGGCATCCGGGGCGGAAAAGTTGCCGGTCGGTTGTTTTACGCGATAACGTTACGTTTCTGTTCTCATCGGCGTATTAGTTGAAAAATCGAGCGAAGCAAGGGAGTAAGCAGCTGTCGTGAGCAAAGGCGAGAGAGAAAAGAAGAAAGAGAAGGAGAGAAAAGGAACGAGTATGGGAGGTGAGGTGAGGCAAGGTAAAGTGCAGAGAGGGTACTCCCAGAACCGATAAAGTTCGCCGAGATAACTTCTCCGAGGGCTAAATGGGTTCGCCTCGTACGAGCGAAGCTTCCCGTTGGCAACTTTTTCGAAAACTAACAAGAAGGAAGCGAGGATCAAAGAGAGAGAGAGAGAGATAGGGGAGACTCGCGGAGCACTCGCGAAAAAGCCAAATGCCGCGTTAATCGAATCTGTCGGAAGCTTTTAAAGCACTCCCGATCAGCTAATTTCCTCGTAATCAGCGGTCAGACCGCGCGTCTCTTTAATCGCAAAACGCCAACCGTTACCTTTACGCGCGCCACGCTCCTCGTAATTACATTTATCGATCAGACGCTCGAACGCCGTCTTTCGTTAATCTAAAATATAGAAGATAAAAGAGAGGTAAATTACACTCGTGGATAATAGACGGAAGGATGTTCCGCTTAGAAATCATCGAGGGATTCAACGTTTAGCGCCATGACAGAGTAGAAACCGTATCCGTCAGGATGAGAAAACAGCGGGAAACTACCGCCAGGCTATTAGATTTCAGAGAAAAGAATGTATGCCGATCGCTCGATCCATCAGAACAATCGTCCAGCAAACGAGAGATCCTCCTGTTTTTCTTGCAGCTCCATTAAATTCTTTATCCGATTCTTTTTCTTGTCACGTATGTATCTTACACGCGTAGATCAACGATGATTATCGTCGATCCGATCTTAACGACCTTATTCTCTTCCCTGCTTCCTCCATTCGTAAAATATAAATACTCGCGTAGCATGGGATCGAACCGCGACTCAAATCGACAGGCATCCACGATTCGTATTCTACGGATCGTTCAATCCAATCCGCGCATCGTAAAACCGCTTCTTATTCTTTTCCTCCCCAATGAGAGAAAATATACAGCCGGTTGAAACAATCAAAATTTCAACGGGGATTTCTCCGTTTACCGAGTCGGCGTGAAATGAAATTTTCACCGCATCGTCGGAATCTCTGGCCGGGAATGAATCGCTCTCGCCTTGCGCCCAAACTTTCACGCGAAAGATTCCCTTCCTTTCTTGTTCTCTCGCGATGAAAGAAAAATCGCCACTGCGTGCGTAGATACAGCTCGCGCGGCCACTGCCTTGGCCGCAGCGTGCCTCCAGAGTGTTAATAATAATGGGCAAAGTTGCACGGAAAAGAGAATGTACATCCACAGCTTCTCTCCATGCTCCACTCGTACTCCATGACAAATTACACCCCAGGGTTTTATTGTTGTTCTTCTTGCTTCTTGCCTCTCGTGGCCGGTCTCTCCGCATACTCTTTCAGACGCCTTTCCACCGTTCTTTCCACTTTCTTCGACTTCTGTGCGTACACCTCTCGTCGCGTCGTAACGCGCGTTCCGCAACTTTTCCACCCCGTCTAGGGCGTGGCTAATTAATATATTCCGTGGCGTTTACCACCGGTTGCTCGCTCGTCGACCGAGCTACGCGTTTTGCGGTACGCGATCATCCTCGAATAATCGTACTTTTCGTTTCTCTTCCTCTTTTCTATCCCTTTCTCCTTTTTTGCTCGCCCTTCGTCGTTTTAATTAATCGTTTCAACAAGACGATGAATTTGTATACGAATTAGTTGCGCGATCGATGAAGGAACAGAGGAGAAGGTGGTCGAAAGAGGAAAACGGCAACACGATGAAAGGGACAAGGTTCGGCAGAGGCAGCGAGTCTAGGAGCGGTCATGTAATCGGAAGGAAGCCCAACCTTCGACGAACGAGCGAAGAAAGCTCGATAATCCCGTTAAGGTTACTTAGCTCGGCCGTCTTCGCGGGGTCTCTCTGCAAGGGCTGCTCTCTGCAGTTGCTCGTTTCGAGGTGTCGAGTTATTTATCGTGAGATACGAACGAACCGGAGGAGAAAGCCGAAGACGAAACAAGACGGGCTTAAGCAACGCGAGAGCTAAAAGAAATTCAAATAGAATCAAAGGAGGAGCGCTGGAATCTAGAAGAGAGCCGGACGGTAGGAGTAGAGCAATGTATAGTATATCGGGGCAATCGAATCGGATAGAGTAGAGTGCGGCATCAGCGTATTCCTCGGATCGCGTAAAAGGAGAAGGACCGAGGAGAGCTTAGGATATATTGACTGCTTATCGAAGCGTTCCCCTTCCACTTGCTCGTTCCCGTAGGAATCTATTCTTCTTTTCGCGCGTGTCCAACCCACCCTCCAGTGGATCCAGGAAAAAGTCGACTCGGAAGGAAAGTTGCCACTTCGGTTTGGCTCACCGGCCAGTATATCTACTTTTTGACAAGCGAATACCGCGGGAACATGGTTGGTAAACAAGAACAGGGAAGCGGTGGAGGGCAGTCGCGAGAAATAACGACGAAAAGGTATAACGTTGTACCGTCGTATATCTCGAAAATTGGATTCGAGTCGAGAGATTCGTGCCTGTGATAAATTCTCGCGGGCAGATTTCCTCCTTCCCACTTGCTATGGTATCCTTGACCAAACTCTGGGGCCATGGTAACGAAAGATCAAGGCTGAAGGAACGTGCACGATGGAGAAATGGAAAATCAAGAAGCCTTACAGACAGTGGGGATAGATGGTACCGAGTCTCGCTACCGAAACGAACTGCTTCCAAGTGGGAAACAACTTGGCTGACGTACTGTTGTACGTTTGGTATTTATACGCAGGCAGAACAGGGGGAAGAAAACGGTTTATCGCGGAAGGAATATTAAGAACGGGTTCTTGAAGGGAAAATTGTTACGCTCCCCTTTTTTCTTTTTTCCACTTGAATTCCCTTCCTGACTTTTTCAGCGGGAGGAATTAAAACGCTTGTCCGCCGTAATTTTAAACCTCACCCCTGTTCGGTCCGCGAAAGGGTGAGAAGCTCGTTTCTTTGCTCCCGTTTAATTTATCTGGTCACCTGTTCGCTTCAACGATCGTGATAAAAGGAATGCTATTCCCGGTGCTTTCGTTCGGCACAACAAGTTCGCGTGCAATTTAAATTACAAGATCGAAGAAAGGAATAATTCGAGTATTGCCGCCACGTGCAAGTTACCGTTTCTAAGAAACGAGCGAGAAAAATGTCTGAAAGAGAAAGACGATTGATCGATGGAAAATCGCATAGTTAAACTTCGATAGCCTTTTCTCGCTAAGCAAACCGATCGTCGGTTTGCTTAGCAAAGCTCTCTGACAATGTGACGAACCGTAAAAGCACGAAGTCACCCGGTTATTACGAGAGAAGTGGAACGAGCAGAGGGTGAACCTGTGACCTCGACTTTACGAAGCCTGGTCGTCCTCTAACGAAATTTCCAGGCGCGAGGAATTAATTACTCCGACGGTTCGTCGCCGAGGCTTCGTCTTTGAGGGCTTAATGGCGGCTCCAAATGTCCTCACGTACGATTCAGTGTGGCAGCAGAGACAAGAGAAGAACGGCACCCTCTTGTCATCGCCCGTTGCACTTCGCGCGATGGGTCCTCTCTCGCTTCCTCGCGCGGCCAATTATTGTCGGACCGAGTTATCAACGACAGATTGTCGACGATCGATTCTCGTCTCGTCCTGGTTCCACAATCTCTCCTACGAGCTAGCATCGATTCGGACCGGCAACGATCCACTTATGTCGTGGCAATTGAACACACGCGCGATAATAATTCGAGATTCGGCTGTTAATCGATTTCTGAGACCAACGAGACGCATTTAATTCGACTACAAGGAGAAAACCGAAGTACCCGTCGCTATGGGATTCGAACTCGGAGGAGGATTACATGGAACGAGACGTATACGTGTACAAAAAGAAAGGGATATAATTGAAATTCTAACTATACTGAAGTATATCTGTTTCATTGCAATTACCTATCATGGATGATAGTACGGGGCAAAGATAAAAAGTAAGAGAAAAGCGTCGACGCACGAGAAGCCATCGAAATAATTGGATAGCCTCTCGGTGCTCGAAATTACCGCCATAAGCGATCGTAGCTTAAGCTGCGCAACGCCGTGCTTTCGTTCTTCGTACTTAAATGGGGTCGTTTGTTATATTCAACTGATACAAAGAAGATGGTCAACGAGGTAGCCACGACCGAGTAATCAGCCGTCGAATATCGTTCATAAATGTTTCGCTTTTTCTTAGAACGTCCTGTCTTCGTTATTCTCACCTTCCATCTCGTTCCAGAAGATTATAAAACGTTTCCACTATCCGTCTCTCGCATTTCACCCTGTTATCTAGCTACAAAATTTCATCAAACTTTCGTCGAGAGAAACTAGCTGGGAACCGAGACTCGTTACCGGAGAGCCACAGCAGATTACCGCGATCGGATCTATCCCAGAGAGGAAAGAAAGGGAAAAGATGCAGGACAGAGGATCGAGAAGATAGAGTCGTCGGAACATTTCGGACAAAGGTAGAGAGGTCCGGGGAACGAATGTAGGAAAAGCATGTACGATCTTTCAACGTCGTTTCACGACGAACGCCAGACGACCGGTGCTCTCGTAGCGAGTTCCGAGCGTAGGACCACAGGATAAGCCTCCTTTCTTCTGCAATTTTCGCGGCCCTTCTCCCAAAAATCCCTGGAAAATACACGATCCTACGGAAAGCTTGCTTTTATCACACCGCGTGACGAGAGACCCAGTCTCCTTTGTCCTGTTCTTAAGCCTGCCCGTCTGAGCTTCTTGGCGCGTGTTTCGAGCAGCCGTCGTCGACACGGACGCAAACAAAATTGCGACCGTAGCCTGCCATGGCGTAGCTCGCCACTTTGGAAAATTGGAAAGAATTTCGGCGAGAATTTACCGGCGCGGATTGTTCGGTGTTCTAAACGCGATCTTGAGACGCCTTTCGCGGCAAAAATTGAAGCCGCGAAACAAATCGTCCGTTTTTAGGAGACTCGTTAACAGCTTGCTCTCCACTCTACGGTTAGGGAGAGAAGAGAAGTGGAAGTTTCGCAGCTCGCTCGACCTTCGTCCTTTCCCCTAGGCTCGCAACGACGAGACCAAGTTTCGCGACGCAGACGCCAGACACAAAGACGAAGAGCAGATCCCTGAGAAAGCAACGAGGAGAAAAGGGAAACGAGGACGACGAGGGGAGAAGGAGGACGAGACCGACTCCGGCTCTCGTTACAGAACCGACTGCCGGAGAATATTCTTTTGTGCGGCCTCGGCTTCGTTAAAATTAAATATCGATTTTGCTTCCAGGGCATTTCAAGCTGGCCTCAGGAGCAACCGCAATTCCGCTCGTGAGCATTTCGTCGCCCGAAACGGATATGACCGACGAGAAGATGCTCCGTCGAGTCTACTACGATTTTCCTTGATTTTTCTCCGCAGCACGAAAAACGATTTAGAAAATGGCGAAACGACTAGAGGACGATTACGAAGGATCGATGAACGATTAAAGAACCAAGAATTCGGTCAACCGATATGTAATAGAGTGACCCAGAAAGACGGCGCGCAACAGTAACTAAGCGCATGATAAAATATTAAACGTCATGTTCTACTTTTTCCACTTGTCCTAAGCCAGAGGAAGAGGCACGAGACGATGCTAAAACACGACCCCGTGATGGCTTTTGTCCCGGACTCTGTTTCCCCTGTACTGGGTCAAGACGATGCGCGGATAGAGGGTGGATGAGACGGATAAAGCAGAGATAAGAGGTGCTTTCTCGGACGAGTATCTTGGACGGATCGAAGCTAGACGGTGCACGATAATTGATCATCGCCGCCTGACACGATTCGGAATCGAATACTTGGCATTCGGTGCGACTCGAATTAGCTCCTCTTTGTCCTCGACGAGTGTTTAATCGCTCGGCGACCCGATTCTTCGACAGATAACTTTTTCCTTTCGTCTAATAATCCTTTTTCACTCCAACTCTATAGAATCTTCTCTTCCCAAGGCCGTTTCCCAAAGAGAAGAGGGTAAAATCTATAGGGTCCAGAAGAGTGACGACACCGTGGAGCCACTTTAGCGCCAGCCACATTCTCTGCCTAACGAGGGGCAACGGGTCGCGCCGCGGCTTTTTCCGTTAGGCACGCACGAAATTAATAAATAATGTCGGTCCACTTTATTGCCGGCTTTTCACGAATCACGCGGAGAAAGCAAGCCGCCGTGCAATATCTTGCCGTGTTCCCCTCTGCGCGGCTTAACCCCGAAGGCGCCAAGGGCGAAACTTTCACGAACCCCCGCCGAGTACTCGTCACGCTCCAGCCTAAATTGTACCGAAGGGCGGCGGCGAATCTATTGACTGTGGCTCGAGTAAGAGCAACAGAGACGCTGGTAGGCGACCTTAATAATTTACCTGGGCGAAACGCGGCGTTTTGTAAAATTAGTTTTGTTGTGCCATTTGACGTTCGTACTCTGGTAGCAGATTGTACCACGTAGCTGATCCGTGTCGCGCATTCCATGTGCCTTTCCTCTCTCGCAACCCTCTTTGTCTAGAAAATACGCGCCCGAGCATCTCTAATTTCAGGGTTAGTTAAAGTCCCGCGGTGATTTCGTCTAGTGAGACACGTTGCCGCGTTTTCGCTTCGAACCCTTCTCTTGTTTAAGAGCGGAACATACACCATTTTGCAGTTTCGCCAGTTTCGACATTACTCGTGCAGCGTTTCATGGAAGATTTGGAGAGGTTTGCGCATAGGTAGATTTGAAATTCGCAAGATAATACACATTTTTTATCAAAGGAGAACAGAAGTCTCGCGAACGAATCCGAATAAAAAAGATCGGTTGCAGTGCAGACAAGGACGCGAGTAATTCTATTATACCGCGAGAAGCTGTCGCGAGTGGGAGAAACAAGCCGAATTGTTTAACGAAGCCGCGTGGAAGATGAGAAGTGTCAGTAACGAGCACGAGGAACGAACATTTCGTGTCTGCTTTGAATCGAATTTTTGTCGCTGAAAAACAGCGTGTCTACCTTCGTATTCTATTTTCGCGATTCCCATGCTCGGCTTGAACATTTCCCTTTGAAACCCAAGGAGGCAACGGAGTGAGATTTTCTGCGAGCGGGCTATCGCGATACCTTTGCCGAAAATACAACGAACAAAACCTCGCCACGGTCTATCGTAGGTTGTCAGCAGCTCTGACACGCTATATCAGCTCGCTTTATATTGTCGGAGTAATATCTCGCGCCGTGGTGCCCTTTGTTCCGCGCGTCTGCGAGCTGTTCGCCGAGATACAAATCGAACAGCTCCAGTGAAATTGTGAATCTTCTTCGTTTCAAGCTTCCTTCTAGCGGTAAAACGAAAAAGCCACGGGCATTGCCCGTATTCGATTCCGAGTTTAAGAGATTTCAGGTGGCCGAAGGAATCGCGTCCATCGATCATCGACGACTCCGGGATGAATCGGAGCGACTCGGATCCCTGGAATAATATCGAGAACCGAAGAGAATTTTCGCCCAAAATTTCGTGCAAGACCAGCGAATTTACGACTTCTCGAGTCAGGGAAGAAGATCGAGAAGGAGCTTTAACGATAGAAGATCTTCGAACCTTTCTCGAAATCATCCAAATTTCACCGCGTTCAACCCTATCGAGAGATTAATCCACCCTACGCGTCTGTCCAGACTTTCCAACCGTCCGAAAAACCTTCTCTCTTAGAATCTTGTAAACCCATTACGACTTCAGTTCCAACGATGATCTACATTCGTCTGTTACCGCGAATAATCGTGTCTACGATGAAAAAGGCTTGCGTTACGCTCGCCAGGAGGGGAAAGCTTTATAGGCAGCGCAATATGTAACTGTCGCGGGAGCGGCGGACGTCCAATAAAAGCAGGCTTTTTCCTTGGCCCCTTTTTCCCCCGCGGGGATAAATGGATCGGGCGGACGTGGGCTTTAGGCTCCGCGTTGCTAGCCGAAAAGAGAAAGAGAGCTACCAATCGCACGACGTCGTTCGCGTCAAAAACGTCCGGCGGTGTCCAATGGAGTTGCACGACCTGGCTTCCACAGCTGCGCTCACAGAGCAACTATCTTGTAACGAGTTAGCGACACGTGCATCGAACTGTTGTATCCTGGTGGAAACCGGTGCGCAAAAACACCCTCTATCCAACTCCGCCGTTATTGTTTCTGTCTAATGGTAACCCAGTTTCTGTGACGAACGGTGGCTCGTAACGCGTTTTTGTCCGCCGTTTATGCCTTCTTTCTGATTCAAGAATACAGCTAGTGACACAGGGATCGCGTCCTAAAAACGTTTCTAAGCTTCCGACATCTGTTTGTTCTTTGAATCGTTCTTCTATATCGAACAACTAAGATACGAGTGGTAAGTGGATGGAATCCAGGAAAATAGTATCGGCGAACAGATCGGTGGAACCCGGAAATTCTTCGATGGAATTTAGAGGCGAGCAGACGCGTAAACACCGAGGGAAAGTCGAAACCGCGAGCGATTCTTAGTTGCTCGCAGTATGCATACGAATCAGATTTCGCTTAAAAAGAATATATACTTGGGCTAGACACGCAAATTTCCCGGGAACATCGAAATTTATCGAAAGGCTGGTCGGAGCAGGAAACAAATTCGCCGCGCGGAAGTTACTCGTTCAGGGAGAAGTCGAGCGCAGGAGCGTTGGAAAAACGTGGCGGTTTTATTC
Source organism: Bombus fervidus (assembly GCF_041682495.2). Lineage (NCBI taxonomy): Eukaryota > Metazoa > Arthropoda > Insecta > Hymenoptera > Apidae > Bombus > Bombus fervidus. The sequence goes on along the minus strand of NC_091520.1, from coordinate 12,728,116 downwards.
CGCGCACGTCTTCGTTCGGCCTGGCAACGGTATCGAGTAAAATCGTTTAAATTCGCGAACGTGGATCGGCGGCATTCTCCACGGTGAATCGGCGACGCCGTTCAACAAATTCGAGCCGTTTTCTCCTCTCTCTTCTCTTCTCTTTCCGCAGTCGATATTCGTGCGAGCCCGCGGGACAAACTCAACCATGCGTCTACGCGTCTACCTGATACGTGTACGCGTGTACCGTACGAGCGTGTGCGTGCCCTCGTGTAATGGACACGGGGGAAAAATCAATTGTTGCCCAAGGGCTTTTAATCACGGACTCGATCTTTTTATTTCCACATCCCCGACGAAAAGTTCACGGGTTTACCACCGCATTTTTTCCATTACTCGCCCCGACGAAGAACACCAGGGCCAGCCGGCCTAATGAAAAATCACCTGTTACCCAAGGAAACCTGCTGCCGAGAACACTTGATCCGTTTATCAAATTAACGGATCCTGATGCGTTTCCAATTAACTCTCTGGATTACTCTATCCTTTTTAAGGCTTCCTTTCAACGGGAAGAAATTGCGAAACTTACGGATTGGAAATTTCCGCCTATACGCATTTATATTTCTCGTGTAATTTTTTATTTTCGACGATGTGCGATGTTATCGATCGAAGACTCATCGAATACGTAGCAGAGTGTGACGCGGTGAATGGCGGGCCGTGAATAACGTGCTTATTTCTATAAGTGTTAATCGTTTGAATTAGAAGAGGACCAACTACGTCTAACTATTCAACAAGTACCAGTCTATTGAAACACACGTACGTGCGTACGTACACGCGAGTCTGCATCAAGATCCATTTCACTTTGCGTTCTCTCGCACAGAGGCGAAACAAAGAGCAACTTTCGAGAAAAGTGGAACGACCGCGATCGATCACGAAGCGGGAACAGAGCGAGACAATGGCACAGTCCAGGCTCGTTCGTAGAACTTCTCTGATGCGTTGGGAAATTTCCCGCCCGTCAGACCCACCGTGCCAACTGTGGAAAATCAACCGACGAGAAAGAATCGAGCATGACGTTATTTAGGAAAACCGACCCGCGAGATTCAACCAGCCAAGGGAAAAGTTCGTCCCTTCGACTAATATTCTTGAAGATATTCCCCCCCCCCCCCTTGAGTCGCTTCTGAGATTATTAATCGCGAAATTCTCTAGCCATAATGGAAACCACAGACGACATCTTTGAGAATTGAATAGATAGAATTCTGAAATCGAATTCCGAAGAAACGACACCGACCGAGGAAATAACCCACGACAGAATCTAAGGCGAACGAAAGGAAGCCAGTGGAAAGACAAAGAATGTTATAGTTATCTTCCAACAGGATTCTCAGGCCATCGACTTTGAAATGTAATCATCGAACTCTACGGGACATCGAGATACTACTACGTCCAACCTACTACTACGTGGAAAGTTTGCACGGCGACAGCTTTCGATCGAAGCGATCGATGTTAAGGATATTATGGAAATTAATTCGAGTCCTCCCTCTTTTTCCCCATTTCGATCCAATTTTCATGGAAATAAAATACTCGTTTATTAACGATCGAATTAATTCGACAATTTCACCTGGCAATAACACGCGCTACATCGACGCCATACAACGTGACTATCAAAAGGATTTATCTATTAATCGAAGCTTTCAATGTGGAAAACGATTGCGCCGTCGAGACACAATAACGACACCGACGATTCCAGTGACGGGTCTCTCGCAATCGTCGTAACGTATCGACGCGATATCGCGATATCAATTCTTGCCGTTTCGCTCGGTATCCTGTCGTAATCGTATTCGCGACAATACGTTGGTCGGTGGTGTGTGTCGCGCGGATAGAGGTGCGCCTTTGCAGCCGTCCTATCGGCCTGCTCGATGGACGATCCGCGACAGCCATTGGCTCTATTCAATAGCCGGGATATACCGGTCTAACAGACGGCGTGTGTATACTGCGATGCCAAAAAATCCCCGATCGATCGATCGTGCCGCGACAGCTTTTACGAGCCGTCGCGATCCAATAAACGCGCGACGAGTGGCTGTGCCCGTCAAAAGTAGATTACATTGCTCCAGCGTGGAATTACCCCGGAATTCTCGTTCGACCGACTATTCTCTCTGCGATGAAACGCCTAAACCTGATACCGATCGCTTTTCACCCTATCTTACGATAACCGAATAGAGACACGTTGAGACTGGGAGAAATTCTGACGTAAAAATCGATGCTTTAGGACGACAGAGGGAGAGCTCTCGGTATCTATGGACACACCTTTGAACGAGTAGAAACGAGGCAGTAAAAAGCCATCGGTATCGTCGATATTACGCATCGAAATCAAAGAATGGGAAACACTACTCTACTACCGGGTAATATACGATCTGGCTGGAAAACAACGAGAAGAAATACCTTGCGCGACAACCGATCGACGATAGCGGAGTCACAGAATCGAAAGAAGGCTCGTGTATCAGAACGAGTGTATTAGGGGGTGCGACAGTTTGCGATCTCGTTACCGTTCGGTCGGTCGCGAGTGCAAGCACAATTTGCTGCCTGTTGAATCGCGAGTCGGGGATGTCGGAGGACATACGAGCAACCCTTACACAAAGAATCCGCTCGTAAAGGGGCTGATGGAACGGAGTGGGAGGTTCGGCCCGTTAGACACGAGCTTTATCGTACGTCTGGTCAAATGAGCCCTCGGTGTGCGCTCGTCGTCCCTGGACTGTGAAACCGTTCCTGCCTCCGACTTCTCCAAGGAGCGTTTTCTTCGAGATTTACGTATTCTCCGGTGTCCCGGTTCGGGCAGGAAACCAGCCACCGCCGGAGGGTAGAGCGCGAAAACGGTAAAAAGTCAGGGGTCGGATTATTCCTCGGTGCTTACATGTGGCAGTTTCCCGGAAAACGAGCCCAGAACCCGGTCCAAGATGTATATACTCGGAGTCGCGAACATTCGGGGGAAAAAGTTTTATTTGGGACGTGAAACGACCGCCACGATGTTCTTAAGTTCGTCTCGATTCCACACCATCGGTATGATATATAAATCGTTGATTTTGGGATGCGAGAAATTGATTCGAAATAGAACATCAAATACAATTCTTAATCGTAAATCGTACGTGACAGGATTTTTATTCGAATACTTTCAAAATTCGGATACCACCGGCGGAATTATAAAAGAAAAAAGCTGTTTTCGTTATTGCAAGAGGGCGGATCGTTTAACTGGCCGCGCGAGTTATCGTGAAAGTACCGAGTTCATTCGCGGCTTATTATTATTCCGGAAATCGTGGGGCGTCGTGGAATTAGAATACCGCGGTAGAAGCTGACCAAAATTCCATCGGACGTCGTTCGACCGGAAAAGCCTTGGAAATTTAGTGGCGCAGCGAGCCACCCCTAATCGTCCGGAGTCGTTTCAACGGGAGCAGAACGGTGGAAGAGACGGACGACGAGGAGAATTACACGGAACGAAACGAAACAGTCCCCGATGACAGGGGTTCGTGGGGAGAACTTGCTTTACGATCCGCGAGATGGAATTCATAAGGTCGTCGTGACTGCACTGCGGACGAATATCGATTACGCTCGTGAAACAAATGGAGAAGAAACAGACTCGTAGGACGGATAGATCACTCGATAAAAACGTTGGACGGTCACGCGAGATGGGGAACGAGTTATAAATCGTTCGAGACTCGCTCGTTCGCGGAGTCGCGGCGCGTAACCGCGGCAACATCTGAAACCGGGCTGTCTGAAAGAGGGTGTACAGGTGCGTACAGGGTGGAATGAAAGGAAAACACGCGGTAGTACGGCGACGCTCCTCGGTTGACGTTACAAGGGGATGGGTGAGCCACCCCAATTTACGATTACGAGACACTGGAGGGCTCAAACGAAGGGTTAAACCGGGCTTAATCAATTCTCGTCGAGACTGTCGGTGTTTAGGGGCTGGATTTTCAACGACATATGAAAACACGATCGGTGCCAAGGAAATTCGAAAGAAGAGAATTCTCTGTCTCACGATAATAATAACGACGATATACATATAGTGGACGAATGAAAATAAATGACTAGCAGATTGGATGATTAAGAAATAACGAAGGCAGCGGACGTAAAAGGGTCGGGATCGAATTGTCTCTATTTCCCTTTCATTCGCCGCGTTTTCACGGTGATTCGATTGAGGGATGGGGGTACAGAAACGCTCGGGAAATTAGTCACAAAGGGATCCCCCCGGCGGGATATCGCCACGCCACTCGGACCGTCCGAATCTCATTCCGGAAAGCCACGGCTTCCCAATTTCGTCGTCTAGGCTACTCCCGATGAAATTCGTCGCCCGTGGGAGAAGACGACGCCGCCGCCGCCGCCGCCGCCGTCGACGCCGCCGTCGACGCTCGCTCACCGCCCCCGTAAAAGGCTGGGACAAGGAAGGGGGAAGAGGGGAAGAAAGACGTGTATCCAAAGGGTATTGTGAACAGGTTTGTCGATAGGATTTTATCACGGACTCGAGGGTGGACCGTACGTGCAAAATCGACTGCCTCGTAGCCAACCGACCCGTGACGTACTAGTACAAGGCCTGCGGTTCATGGATACTTAATCAGACGGTCCAGCACGTGCGACTCGACGATTCTTCATTGGTTAAATCGTTTCGGATGGAAAGAATAATCACTGGAAACTCATGAAAACTTGGAAAACTCTACGAGAGGATTATTTGTATTTTAACCAGCGAGATCTAAACGCGAGCTTTCGAGCGTGTTCTCTGTTAGAAATATGTTTCGAGTTTATAGCGTGCAGCGTGATCATGGTCCGTAGGGGACTAGTTTCTTTTTACGAAAATAGTTAGCAGAACGCATCTGAGCCACGTAATAAACGAACAACTTAGGAAAATTCTGCTAAGAATAATTCTACATCTTAAAACCAGACTGAATCGACATTATTTCTCTCGAAACTAAGCTATACGCCATCTTCTAGCTCTTTATTTTATCGAAATAATAATTATCTATTTACAATTGTCCCTGTACAAACGAAGAAACTAAACTATTTCAAGTATACAACATTAATTTGGAACCGGTAAAAGCTCCTACTATTTCTCGACAACGATTTCCCTTTAAACAAGCCGGTTGAAATTGCAAATTTCGTCGTCTGGTTACACCGCTAGGGAGCAGACGTTGATGTAGGAACAGTAATTGAAGTACGAAGTACAAGCTGCAAAGCAGGACACACGTACACTGGTTAAAGCAACGTCTGTTTGTCGAGATGAAGTACAGACGGATGTGTGATCTGGGGCAAAAGGGACCCTCGTCAAACAGGATCCGGAAGAAACGTGGAGAGGAAGCACGTTGGAGCTTTGATCATTCCCTGTGGAACATGTCTGAACCAACAACAACGCTTTAATCTCGGACCTTTTGAAAAGATTCTGGCACACGTACGTATAATTGCGTGCGCGAAAACGTACGGTTGTTTTGTAAAAACTGAAAACCTGGCCACCTTCCTCCTAAACCGCCGATAATCAAAAGAGTCAAGATGCCGGTAAATGGTCGCGAGACCGGAACAAGCTCGTAATAAAAATGGACGACTGCCTAAGGAGCGGAGAAGATTCGAGACCCATGAAAGACGATGCTACATCGGAAGTTTCTCGACTTGCAAAGTCTTGGCGCGAGCTCGTTTTACCGCGCGCGTTACCACCCTTAATTCGTATTTACTAGAACCGCAAAGCTTTCGTCTTTACGAGCCTATACCGAGAATTTTTACCGCACCACCCATCCCCCGTGTTCTTCGCCGTTTCTTCTTTACGAACGACCATTTGACTCGCTCCGCAACATGGAACAATCTTTTTTTACAGTTGCTAAAAGTTCGATGACTCGTAGATGAAGAAAGATCGAGAGTAGGAGAGAAAAACAAGGAGAGATCTATTTCAAATAGATACAATAGATACAAAGTCTGCACGTTTTACCGGTGCAGTGGCGTGCAGCGTGAAAAAGTCAGAGGGTGGTCCAGTTCGAGCGAGACGAGATTTATTCAGACGCGGTCGCTTATTGGTGTGGAACTTTTCTCGGCAGACAAGACGACCGGCGTCGTGGCGCCGGCTCCGACACACGCACGCACGTACCCACACCGACCGTGCAGACGCGAGAGAATCGAGAAGTCGTGTTGGTAAGCGAACGAGCTCCAGGCTCCTTCTTTCTCCCTTCTGCGTGGTGCTCCGCAAATAAAGGATCGAATTCGGCGGACTTCCGACCGTGTCCTCGACCACGGCTACGGAGAAACCGCCAGCAGGAAAAAGGGATGATGAAAAAGGAAAAAGACGAAATATTTTAAAATGTCGCCCTGGCCTCGTGAATAAGAGGGACAAAATTCTGCTTCGATCGTGAGCAAATCCCTTTTGTGTAGAAGCGTCGAAAGTTGCAAGAACAGACTCTACAGAAAAATGGAACAACAACCCGACGAATTCTACGCGAAAACGTCTACGATGTCTCTGACCGTTCTCCTTTATTCGATTTATTCAGAGAATTCTCGACTTTTCGCAAATTCCTCGAAAGCTCTAGAAAATAAAAGAAAATATATGCGCAACTATGAAACACGAGCTTTCGAGACAGACGATTTCGATGTAAAAATATACATAAACCAGGATATACACCGAGCCGCGGTTTGATATTCGCGCTTCTTTCGTGTCCTGTCGTACTCGTTGCGATGACACGCAAAGCCGGTCGATTATCGGATCCAGTTCGATTCCAGTCGTCTCGAGGCCAACCCATCCTCGTCATCTCCGAGACAAGACCAGAGATCGAACCGCTGGCACACGCTCGTTTCTCATTCCAAGTGGAGTAACACACACGGAGACGACACGCGCAAGGTGTTCCGCGATAATGCACACTGCTCGTATCTCTTGTTGGCTTTAAGAGGACGGATTGAGCGACGCGTAAAGATAAACGGTAATGTTTACTACGCTCGTGTAACCGGCATTAACGGCACGGCTCATTTGCATTGATAAGTTACGTCGCAATATTAAACGCGTCACGCGCCAACACTTTCTCCTGCTACCACTAAAGAGATCTAAAGTCGGACAGCCTGAATTGATACGTGAATTTACAACGCTATTCTTCTTGGTCGATGTCTACCATGGAAATTGGTTCACGCCTCTTTCCTAAAACAAAAGGCGCATTAACTCGACGATGGTGGTCACGGTGAATCAGAAACTTTACGCAGAGCAAAAATTCGGAATAGTAATTTCATTTCATAATTAGCAAAGAATAACGTGATTCGTATTACATACGAACACACAAACGTGCGACAAGGAAGATCAAAGGATTAACAGATGCATCCTCCTCGCACTAAACTATCGACGAAGAAAACAGAATATGTTAGGCATATCGAGATCAAACTGCAACCATTCGCGCATAAATTCTGACCGCCTAGCCTATAACGTTGCAAAGTTATGGGGATAAGAGAATTACAAATTAGAAGCTCGAGGTGTATTTTGGCAACGTTCGACGATATTAAAAAGTAGCTAAGACTCCCACGCTTACAACTTTCACCAGGGTGTTTGCAAATAACCGACTGAGAAGAATACGATTTTTTAATTCGTATAGAGGGAAATTTGGCACGGACCGTGCCGATTATTTCAAGAGAAACGCGCTAAAAGTGGCGATGACTCGAAGCATGATGCGGATCTAAAAATCGAGACGAAGTTCGAGTTGGGTGCCCCCGGAATGGCCGCAGACCGATTCAACGCCGTAGAACGATCTCGTGTCGTGGGACGCGAAGTTTTAATTGAGATGCGAGTTCTCCGAACTCGAATTTCGTTAAAGTTTCCCGCTGCCTTGGCTACTAATTGGACACGATGTCCGGGTTCCTGGTGCCGTGCAATCCGACGTAGTCCTCGGTTACAACGAGGAGTTCGCAGATTGTAATTTTCCATCTTACTTCTCTTACCCTACTGTTTCTTCCCTCCGAATACCACGTGTATTTCTATATACGAGGTGTCTGACAATTTTCAACTCATAATATATCATTCGCCTTTTAGTTCGCGGTAAAATCATAAAAATCTAAGGTATCGTGAAATATCGTCTAATATGGTCGATGAAGATGGCAAGGTGCTGTTAACAAAGATGCAGGAATATTCTAAAAAAGTTGTAAACTGTTTAAAGCACCGGCTTTAGTACCTTTCAAAGAAACCCACACTACTCAAGAAAGCAATTTTCCAGGCCGCTTTTCTCGGCAGACACACGCCGGAGTGGATTAAAACGAGACACCTTGTGCACGTACGTGTGTATGCGTGGCTCTCGTCCCTCTATCGTCGGAGTGGCCGCGACGAGAGGGCCGAGGGACTTTTGAGGGTTCCGTGCCACGAAAGGAACCGAGTCGAGTCGCTCTTCCTGCCTGCCTCAAAGAGAAAGAGAGACTCTTGACAAGCACAGAGGGACACAAGACACGGAAACTTGGAAAAATATATATAACGAATGGGTGGCAGAGGTTGTAACGAGTGCGAAGCCTCGTCGTCCGATACAGCTCGTATATCATCAATGCGAAAATTACCAACCTCTGTATCTATGGCATCTTTAACGATGTTTTCCGTTCACCCCGCTTTGATTAGCAGCCGGTGAATTCGTCACGGAAAATTCGGACGGTCACGAAGGAGACGCGAATATAGAAGACAGCAAAGTGTGAAAATTCGGATCGTACGATAAATTTAATTGTAAAGCAGCTTAATTCTCGACTCATATCGTGTCGTTTCGCGGATCGTCTTTCTTGTTCAAAGAGAAATCTCCGTCAAAGCGAAGGAACCGAATCAGAATCATCCCCGAGACGGTTCGCTTAAAAACAAACACCACTAGCGACGGTGGTCGAAAATAACCGGGTACCACGTAGAATTTTAACGGGCTGTCGCCAATATTAATTTGGAAAATTTGCGTCCTGATAAATATCGCTGGTTCGCCATGCGGTGCCGGAAATGAAACGGAACGAGATAAAGGACGTCGGCTTTTGAAAACGAGCCAGATACACGCCTCTCTGCGCGGCTAGAAAACGAGTCGTTTCACGGTCTCTTCTCTAGCTATCTAGGTATACCTGTATCTCTTCGTCGTCTCGTTTCGTACTAGCGGCGAGGGTACCACCGTGCTTCGTTGTCCACCGTGTGGAGAAGCGTACGCGTGTGCAGTGTGCAGCCAACGACGGGATAGAACACGCGGAAACGGAGAAGTTCTCTCTTTGAGACGAGCTCTCTTAGATGGGGCCAATTAGAGACACCCTACTCCGCAGTCTCGTTCGGCCGGCGCGTCTTTGGCGTATTGCCCTGACATGCCGGAGTCTAAGCCGACACGAAACAGGAAACAAAGAGCGGCGGAAGAAAATGAGCCGAAGGGAACCGATAAACGTTGCCCGGAACTTTCGCGACGTTTGCCCGCCATAGACTTCGACCAGTATCAAACAGCTTTCAAAGAGACCACCAGACCACGAGGAGACTTTCGTCGATCCATTCACCCTACCACGACAAACTTCCTCTTCGAAGAATAATAAAGCTACGACTTTTCGAAAAGCAAGTCGATTCTTAACCCCGCGAAACCTTATACACGAGTTTCCCCGAACAACTCATTTACCTTGAAACCTCGTAAGAACGGAGGTACGAGGACCGACGCGACAAAATCCTGACGGATTACGGATAGCTAATCGTTTGTGGTTGCAACGGGACGAAGAATCGTGCACGTGTTACTCGGTGAAACCGAAAGTGACGTGACTGATCGCGCGCAAGATAATCGACCAATCCATTACGATGAAACATTAATGAATGGAGCGCGAGCGAATCAACGAACTGATGGACACGATGTGGGGACACTCGGTAGGTATACAAATCAAGATAATGGCAAATATTTCACGGTAATGTAACGGGTGGCTGAGTCGTATAGGTCCCACGAGCATTAGGTATATACAAGGCCATCATCTGTATCAATAGAGTGCCACAGCCGGCGCGGGTTCTCCGTTTCCCTCTTACTCTTTATACCCGCTCCGATTCTGTTGCATAATGCTAGTGGAATGCAAACGGGCATCGATAAGTCACCTCGTGTAGCTCCAACGAACCAGGATTCACCGGGAGAATGTTCTCGAGGGCAGTGGAAGAGGAACGCAAAAGGGGTGGTGTGAAACGATAAAAAGGAAGAGAGGAAAAAACCCGGCCGTGATCGATATTAAAGCGGGTCGTCTCCGAATATTGCGAGCAATTCGTTCGAGTCACGCAATTATTTCCCTTAGTTTGTCGACCAGTTTGGCATTGAAACTCGCACCATTGACTCTGATCACGAAACCAACGATAATTTCCCGGTGACGTCCATCGTTACGTAAAACCATTCGTTTTCGTGCGTTATTCAGGTTTTTGGAAAAAGAAGAAGACGGTATTTCACCGGCTGGCTATTCGTAAGAGAATGAATAAATATTGCATCGGGCACTCTCGCAGTTTTACGCGACCGCGTCAACGACGATTTTAATGAAAAGTTGTGGTCACCGGTGGTACGTCGAGCGGACGATTCGCACGCGGATTCCACCCTAATTCCGGAGGGCAATTTTATTCGCGTCGCGCGACGCCAATTCAATGGGTCGGCGAATGCAAACATCGAAAGTGTCGGGGAATACACAAAACAGGTCGTTACGTTTGCGAAGAACCATAGCTAAATCCCAAAACTCATTTCGGGGACGCGTACGTTCGCGCGAATTAGTTATCGCAACGCCAAGTATCGCGCGATGTGAATAATTTCATTAGCCTCGTTGCCTCGCCGCTCACGTTCCCGATTTCGCGAAACCTTCGGAGAATAAATCTATCGAAAGCGACGATCGTGCTCCACGCTCCGTTCATCCGTCTATTCTCTAAACATCAACTAAATACAAATCCACGATTCGATACGATTCTCTATATATCTGTTTCTCTCGATTGAAACGGAAATGAGAAAAAAAAAAAAAAAAAAAGAGGCGTGCGCCAATGGAAGCATCGACAAAAGCGAGAAAAGAGATAAAGATACTCGCGGAGGAGTCTCCAATTTTCAATATTCCCTGAAAGCGTACGAAGGCACGACGAACGCTCAATCAGAAGGCTCTGAGTAGTCGCTCAGCCTTCAATATCCTTTCCGCTCCCGGTGACAGAGAGGAGCGAGGCGCCAAGTTAACATCCGTTTCATCCGTAAATAGGTCTGAAAACGTTCGAAAAGGAGGTTCAGCCCTCCCTCCAGCTGAAGCCATCGAGGAAGGCAGCCTTTTGAAATCTGCGCGGCGGAAGGCTCGTCTGTTTGCACGAGAGCCTCCATTCACGCCGTCGCCGTCGAATCAATATTGATACGGACCTTTATATATGTATGTGGAACGCGCCGCTGTGCACGCCGTTCCGATGGAATGCAATATTAATAGGACGCCTGAACAATATATTCCCGGCTACCTGTGTGCACACGCGTATACCAACGCGGCGATATTTGCTTAGGCGCGTCCTGGTTCGGCCTGTCATCGTCGTCTGGATAACGAGGTGTCGCCAGTTAGACAAGCGTCGTTTCCTACCGTCTCTCTGACGTACATCGCCGCGCAAATTAACCTTTTTTAACGATACCGACAATGGAAAATCTGTGACGTGTTAAGTCGTAAGTGTAAGGATTTCTAAGTATGACCAGCATCGTTTTTCAGATTGATCGGTAGATAGAGCAAAGAGTAAGGCAAACAAGAGTGGAACCGCTGGTGTTCCCGTATTTGTTCCAGTGATGGATGTCTTGTTTGGTGTTTGACGCGATGTATCACGTCGTGCAACTGACTAAATCCCAATAGTTGCGCCGAGCAAGATTAATTGAATCGATAGGAACAACCGGTCTGAATTATTAGCTCGAGGGAGCATTTCTACGGAGCATGTACACGGACGTGACACAGTTCCGAAACTCGGATGTTAGGCGTGTTATTCGTGAATCCGCAACTGACACCGTACAGTTTCACAGTACATAGTCGCGGAAATGGGAACGCCTCTCGTGGAAACAAAGATGACAAAATGGAGAGACGATGCTGCGATATGGCACGAGACAATAATAAGAAGTACGAGCAAAGGTAGACAAAGGAGATCGAGGGCAAAATCTCTCGGGAAAGAAATATACCAGTTGGGTAAATAGCGGACCTCCTTTAGAAGGATAGCGAGCGTAAGACGAAATATCGCGTAATGACGGGCGGTGTATAAATTAGAAATTCTAACGAAGACTGAGAGAAGGCTCGTTCGAGTTCTCGGCGAAACTGAGACTCGGCTCGAATCTCTGTAGAGCGACTTTTAAAGAAGCGCGAGAGATACGCGCGCACAAGGGAAGAAATAGCTATCGCGTGGAACTTCACCTGGAAACGTTCGTCCGAAGATTATATCAGCTTCATCGCGCGATTCAACGGCGCCGTATTTTCCACGTAGCATAATGCTCCACGGCTTTAATATTTCGCAGACAACTACCAACCATTTCGGACTCACGGCTAGAGTCACAGCGTATCCGTCTCTGGAAAGATTGTCTCTGTAATTTATTCATCAAAAGTAATAAACCTTATACCACGACCTTTTATGCCTCCGTCTTTTTTATGAAATTCATACCTTGCCTTGTCTACGTTCGTACATCTACTCCGAATCGATATTCATTAGTAGCATACATACGTCGATTCCACCGTTTCGCCAGGAATCAGAACGAAGGATGAAAAATACAGCGAAAAAGAGAAAACAGGAGGATGGAAGAGGCGACGAAAACCACGTTCATCGACACGTACGAACGCGTCCGATGCACGTCGCGATATTTACCGATTCCCCGTTTAACTGAATGTTTTCGGGGGTGGAACTAAAACCGTAGCCGGAAGAAGGGCGAAACACGAGGGACAGTCTGGCAAAAACGTCGAAATATGGCGGGTTCGCGCGGAGGCGGCCGTATAATTTCCGACTGAGCGCAGCTCGCCGAATTCTCGTCAACGTTTCACGTTCCCTCTCGTTCCACCCTCTGACAACACACGCGCGCGTCCTCACCCTTTCTCGGCCGCAGTTTGTCTGCATTAACGCTCAGCCGGGCGACTGTTCGACGCCGCTTTACTGAAAATGTCGAGAATGGAAGAAGCGGAAAAGCCGGGGAGAAATTCCACTCGTGGGAAACCGAGGTTCGACGACGAGATTCTTGTGTCGCGCGAATTTCCGCGAGGCCCTAGCTATCTCGCGTCCTCCGACGCGTATATTTTTTCTACTCTTTATGGATGCCACGACCGTCAGCGGCGGAAGGGCTTTCAACTCGCGGGGAAATCGTATCGCACCGGAAGCGGCCGAGTGCCGTTAATTTTTTTACGAGGCCGTAACTCGTTAGTGCCCTTTGAGAAGGCTTTAAAGAGCGCGATACGCGGATAGTTGACGGCTTGCGGCCCGCTATCTTCCTCCGTGTCCTCCACCTCTACCGCCTTTTCCACCCTACTGGTATGGTTGAACTATTTCCGTGGCGCGACCGTGAACGCGGAACGTAGCGTAGGCTCTTGTCACGCGACGAAAGGTCAACTCTCGGAGCACGTGAGCAATTTCTAAGAAACTATCCCGCATATACGCGCACCGCCCCCGTTGATCCAAACGCGAACATTGCGAACGGGGATTCACGGGGCCATGGAGGTACCGAAGGATTTCCGCGGCCGAGACGCGGATTACAAGCTCGTTGTAACTTCTGCTTGTTAGGACGGTGGGAATCCAATTAAGCAGAGCTATTTATCGATTGGACTAAGGGATTATTCGTCTGGTATACCACGGAACGAAACTACTTACTACCCTACGGCAAACTATGCTTCGTCGGAGATAGTCGGAACTCTGTTGTTTTGAATAGATTTCAAGGTTTCTTTCGTATAATCTTTCTATATTCTAACGCAATTACGTGACACAGTCGATCTGCTGCTCTGCTCATATGTTCAATCTCTGATGAATCAGAGCGTGACAGTCTTTTACGTATGTATAAATTAGTAAGTATAAATGTCGCAAGTATTAACATCCATTATTCGAAATTCTAGTGGCCGTCCATTTATGACACGGACAGACGCATTCCCTTCTTTAGGAAATTCCGAATTACATGTCCTCCCTGAGCTGTAAACCTAATGACTGCGAGGTCGGGTAAAAAACCCCGGGAAAGGACCAGCCGGAAGGACACGATGGACAGACGAAACCCAACGGCTAGTAGGGAGAACCAGCAACGTAGGACAGTTCGTCATCAGACATCGTACCATGCGGATGAAATCCCAACAAGATCTTACCACTACCGTGTTCAAAACTTCACACTTTACTTTTCTACAAGTGCAAATACAGTGCCAGATTACTCTAACACTCGATCTATTAAATCTCCTCCACCAGCGTTAATTCATTCGAGGTACGCGATATCGACCGATCGGTTTGGCTTGACCGGTTGCTCTTTAGTCGAGAATTCGCTACATCCATGTCCCAACAATTTCGCACTCGATATGACACGAAACGAGTTAAACTACACGATCGAAGAAGAGTTTGAATAATGAAGAGTACGGAATAGTGTAGCATATTGTTAGATAAATCGTTAGATTTCGTGATTTTGAACTCGTAATAAAACCGTATCTAATTGAAACAGCGAGGGAACCTTGGGAGAAGCTTGGGACGAAGAGCCGTAAAAACGAGAGAAAGGCGAAAACGTGGGATGCAGTGAAACGAACTTGAAGTTCCGCGCGAGCGTAATCTGCAATCTCGCCGCGAGCCAGCCGCGCTGTAAACAAACGTTACGTCAATCAGGACAACGATCCGGCAGTGATGCAAGCAACGCGTAACGGGCTTCAGCTCGGAGGCGCGATACAAAAGCGATAAGGAGCCATGGTCGTGGCTTGCTCGTCGTCCCGTCAGCTGATTTTACGACTTCTCCAAGTTACGTGCGAACGTTACTCCATAAACGTTTCGAGTAAAGAATTTTATAATTAATACGATTCAGCGTACGCGCTTGTGATAAGATTTATCACGTTCTCCGTTAAAGAATTAAGATATCGAAATGGAAATACTATCGGAGCTAATTAATTTCTTAGAAGCAATAAATCGATAGAATAAAGCAGTACACGCAAGACACACGACGCTACTTTCCAAACTGTGTATCTGTTGTTCGTATCTAAAGGAAACGATAGTGTGTTTTATAAAGCTATTACAATCGAACGATACCCAGTCGTCCGTATCGATTACGAAGTATTTAAATCCTCTTGAGAATATTCTGTCTGCATAATTCTACCAAGAGTTCAATTTCCAAGGTCTTATCCATAAATTCCAAGCTATTTTTGTTATTCTATTGCTTTTTTGTATTTTAAGAATGACAAGAGGCTAAAGATCAAGGACAAAGAAGCAGATGAAGAAATATCGGTGACTGATGATATTTTAGTGAAAAGTTGGCGTGATTTTTCGACAAGGAACGGAGCGCGGAAAGCAACGATTTAAGCTGTGGCTGCGGAGTCTCCTCGTCCGGTAAGTAATTCAATTCCGTTTAAGAGGCACGAGGGGTTTTCAGAGAGCAAAGAGACCATTCTCTCTGGCTCTCCATAGCGGCGGCTATGTGCCTTATCTAGGGTGGTCGCGTTAAATCGTGACGCGTGACCATGCATACTAAAGACGTATGTACCTAAGCGGCATTTTGCCCCTCCGCCGACCGGTTCACCCTCCTGCAATTCATTTGACGTATGTCGGGCGTCGGATAAAACCCGCTCGTGAACGGTATAAATTGTTCCAGGATCGTAACGAGGACCGGTTCAACGTCGTTTTCGATCCGAATCGCGACCTACGCGCGTCTGGCCAAGGATCTAAAGCCTCGTTCACACTTGCCGATGTAATCGACCAACTGTACGAACTGCCTGACGAGTTTCCAATAGGAATTGGACAGAGCAGAAGGTATTTCCCTAGGAATTGATCGATCGATAATATACGACAATGCTTCTTCGATGTTTTCCCGAATCTCTCCATTCATCCTATCAACTTACGTATTTCAAATTAACCTAACGTCTTCTGTTCCTTCTTTTAAGAGGCATAACGAATTTATCGGGAAGTGGATACAATTCCGGAGGAACGAATTTTGCGAAAATGCAAGCCGCTCGATGGTCGAGACAACGCGGAAAACGGAGAATAGTTATCGGGCAGAGGCCGTGACGCCGCCGGCACGGAACGGGATCGCTTATTGGTTTAGTCACGGACCGTTTGTCGCGATTGGTCCCCGCGGACTCGCTAGAAAATATGGTTCGGGAGGCTCGGAGGTAAGCCATCTCATCGGCTGCACTTTCCACGATCAACCTCTGTAATTTCCTTAATCTTCGTTGGAATAATACGATTTCTTTGACGCGTTAAACATCGCATCCGATCGTAACCGAGTAAATTTCCAGCGGTTCTGGAGATACGTGCTCCGCGGCTGACCAGCTGAAGTTTCTCGAACGAATCCGGTGGAAAGCGGATGAACGAGAAAAGAAACGAGCAAAGAGGTAAAGATCAAACAGTAAACAGACTCACCTTCTCGCGAAGCATGTCTCGCACCCTGGTGGCCTGACTTCTGCTTCTGTGCAGTTCGAGTTGCAACTCGAGGCACCTCTCCTGCCAATTAAGCTCCTCCACAGCGCTCGAGTATCCATCGAAACTCTTGGACGCGCCGTAAGCTGGTCTGCTCTCGAGCTTCTCCTTCTTCGCGTCCGAACTAGCAGCGGCTGCCGCAGCCACGGCGTTTCTTTGCTCCACGTACAGTCGATTCTCCGCGAAGATCCTGCCCGTTTGCTCTGGCTGCCTGCCGGAGAACGAATACGCTCGATCAAAGTGTCCGCCACGTGGCGCCGGTCCAGGATCGAAGTTCGACCTAGCTCTTGCAAACGCGGCTAAATCGTTGGCGTCGTAGCAACTAGAGGAGCCGTCGAAGTCAGTCTGCGCGGCGAACGTTCGTTTGTCCGTATACTCTACGTGGCCGCTCGACTCTGATGTGAAATCGTACGGGCTGCACTTTGGCTTGGTGTCCCGGAGTTCGACGTAACCGGCGCTTCTCGCCGTCTCTACGAATCCCTTGTTATCCTTTTGGAAGAGCAAGTTCGGTACGTTGACGTATGGCGAGTCCCTGGCGTGGACCGGTGCCGGAAGGCTTCCAGAGGCGGCGATCGCCGCGGCGTGATTGTTGTTCGCGTTGTTCGCGTGTCTGGGTCGCGGCGGTGGGGCTGGCGCCTGACGAAATTGCCTTGGCCAGAGTCGAGGACTCTCCGCTCCGGTTGGCGGCAAGCCGCCGCCTCGACTCGATTCCGGGCCGGCTTGCTGTCTACGTGCCGTGACCTCGGCTGCTGCTGGCCCAGTTTGAACGATACTGCCACTGCTCGCCTCGTGACCTCGTACGCCTAGTCTGGGACTGCAGGGGGCCGAGTTCGAGCCAAAATCGGTGGCAAGCCGCGCGATCGGGTCGAGGATCTGCGACAGGCGTCGCGCCGGGGAACCTCGCACCTCCTCCATCGTGTTTTGGCTCCGTGCTTGTCTTAGCTGACTTGCGTATCCTCCTCGATACTCGAGACACCGCTGTCGAGGCCTCAGTGCATCGCTGGACGGCGTGGCCGGTCCCTCGCGTTCCCTGTTTGCCTCGAGGGATCACGTTGAAACGCACGTCGGAACGGGCGTCGCGGCCATCTTCCGGCGATCACGATGATCTCACGCACTCCTGCGTGCATCCTTGCTCACATCCTCGCGGCTATACTGCGACCTGCAACATCCAAGCCACCAACTGACACTGACATGGCCAATCGTGGGATCGCGAGACTGTGTACGCGCGTCACGCGTTTAGACAGCCGCTCTTCCGGCTACCTTAACCTCGCGTCAAACTCTCGCGTGTTACGCCGCTACTGTAATACGCCGTTATTTACCACGTCATCGCGATCTTTGCCTCCCCAGCTGCCAGCAGGAATATTCGTTTAACCGCGTCTTACGTTCCTCTCGAGTGTATGTTTCTACGCGTCGATACACCAAGCTCTCTCGAAATTTCTTCAACAATTCGGTAACACCCCAAATCCCTTCTCTACCTTCGTAGTTCATCTTCCGCGCACTTGAGTCATGTGCAACACGGTAACACAGCGACTCGAGACGAACGCGATTATCGCGGCGTCCAGGAGGCAGGTAGCATCGACGTTCGCGATTCGGTAATCGGGAAGCAGTCAACTCGACGTCTCTGACGCGACTCTAATCGGCCGGTTTCGCGGCCTGTCGCTTCCAACTAGGAATCCAACCGTATCCAATTTGTGCGAGGCATTAGCGAAGTACGCGTAGTCGTCTTCTCACGTGGAAAGTTTCCTCGTGATCGCGCCGCCGCGTCTCTGTGTCCCATCGACAAACGTGTGCTCCGTTAGACACCCTTAGGTTTAATCTACCCTCTCGAGAAACGACACTTCTCCAAACATCTATGTCGTCGTCTAGTCGAGAAGAGACAGCAGGTCTCTTCTCTCGACTTACCGAACAGCGGGCGACAAGTTTCACGAATTCGTTTTCGCGGTCCAGTCCGACGAGGTTAAACCAGGAAATGGAAGGCAGATATTAACTCGCTGCGAGTGTTTGCAGTACTAAATTGAAAGCTGTAACTCTTTGGGGTGTCTCTTGAAGCGCTCCGCTCTCTTCTCTTTCTCTCTCGAACCCCCTCCGTTCCTACCTCTTTCATTTCCTTCGGCCGCGCTTCTTCGGCTGACTTGGCATGACGAGACGCGCACACAGAGCCCGAAAGAGAAGGGAGGATTGCGAAGGAGAGCGAGAAAGTACAGAGGGAGTCGAAGAGAGAAGAGGAGACGACTACGACGACGAGAACGACGACGCAGGACTACAAAGTTTATTTTAAGGTCGACACTAAAAGGGGCCAAATGAAAAACCGGATGGAGGGGTGGGCCGTGTAACGTTCCGTTCTGCAATTACCGCGAGCGAAACGTCTGCGGCACTTGTCCGCTCGCTCGCAAAGGGAAGGCCAGCCGAATGGGAAAAACAAACGCGAAAATAATAGCCTGCGCGACATAGGCGGCTCGCGAAATCGGTCAAACGTCAAAGTTTACGGCGTTCGAGATATCTGCAATCGAATAAAACCAGAGAAGATAAAGACTCGAAACCACAGTGAAGGCCGCGCGTAGTTCAGTCCCTCGTTATCGTCGCCTATCGTTGACATTCTACAACTAGCGAGACCATTCACTGATCTGTATGTATGATACACGTTGAAACGATGCATCGTCGGGTCTTTGCTCGCAATACCAAGAAGATAAATATCATTTTAATAAGAAAATCACGATAACAAACGAATCAACGAGACGCGAATCCAAATCGGAGTGAAATTACCCAGAAATAGAAAACAGTATCCGCGAATCAAAATCAGAATCGACGCTGGCGAACGGCGTAACCATGCAGACGGCACTCGAGGCCGATAGGATCAGCCGACTCGCGGAGTCAAATAACGAATAACGAGAAGCCTTTCTCCTTCCATTCGGGGATGCGTGAGAACTCCAAATCAGCATCTATTCACTTAGACAGCCAGTCGATTCACGAACTCGATACCACGCAGCCACATAATGAACATACGTAAGCGGGATTTGTACGCGATCCTGAATATTCTGAATTAATTTGACGTTCTCGTGAGCTTAACCCGATTCTCCGCAGTCCCTTGTGGTCCCGTCAGACGAGTCTATCGGCTCGAGAAGACACGATTTCCTACATTTTTCATTTCCATCTCGATTGCTTTACGCGTGCCATCTTCCATCGATTCGTCGGCCAATTACGATAATGGGGCCGATGAGAATCGCAAATTGGAGACACAGAAGAGACGGGATGGCGCGAAGCGACGAAACATCGACGCCAAACGTCGAGTCAAAGGTACGTGTTTCGGTGTTTTCGGCGAGGAAAGGGATAGAAAGTTTTTTCTGGCCACAAGGGACCACAGTGAAGCTGCTTTCAGAGAAAACAGTAATTATACAAATTGATGGCGCGGCCGGAAACCAAATCTTCGTCTAGAAATAGCAACGCCGCGTCGGCTCGTTTCGCAGAGGAGTCGTCAGCCCTTTACGCGTCCTCTCTTCTTTCTACTCTCTGTTTGCTTTTCTCTTCGACGCTGTTCATCTTATCGCGAGTGCCACGGTTGGCACTTGATGAGTGAAAAACCTCGTGTCAACTACCTGTGGCGTTTCCTTGCTGTCGATAAATATCAAACATCAACGGCCACGCGACAATTTCGCTAAGAAAATGATCGTTACATATATGCATATATGATAACAGACGAACATACGTTCTATAAGGAACGTATTCGAGTATGCTAACTATATTTTCCAATGATGAAAAATTGCGCTTCCGTACTACGTACGAACGAACGTTACGCAATCGCACTCGTAATCGACAACGATCCTCTCGATTCCAGACCTCCGTTCGCGTTACGTCAGCTTGACGAGTATTTTTATCCATCGTGACTGATCTCCGTCGAGACCGAAGCGGATCGACGAGTCCTCCCATTCTCGAGGAAAAATAGCTGACTAAACGAAGAAACAGCCAACGATTTCGCGAGTGGCGCGCCAGAGTATCGATCGACCGGTCGAACTTCCATAAACCGCGACGTTTTAATAAAGCCCCATGCAACGCTCGTATTCCGCACGTTTTATTATTACTACGCTGTAAATCTATCGGTCGATATGTATTGGCATAGGTTGATTTTGCGCGGCTTCTACTTCTCTTCTCTCTTCTGCCGGATTTTCTGCAAAGTGTATACGCCTCTCTCTCTCTGTCGTCGAACGGTCACATTCTCTCTAACGCGCGGTTGCCTAATATCGTCGATTTTACGAGCAAGCGATATCTTTTACCACGCGATGCGGTATACTTTTGGGCTTGTCGTTTTCATGAAAGAAACGCTCCTCGACCGTGTGGCGTGACCCTTTTTGGATACACGCGAGATATACAACCGCAATAACGGCGAGTTCCGCGTATAAATCTGAATACCTACACGAAATACCTAAATCTTCCCGATAAACCCGTGCCCCCTTGTTCCGCATCGTTCGGCTCGCAACAACATTTACTTCGGGACCACCGCGAACTTTTCGAATCTGGACTACCTAAGCAATCTTTATACCTATCCCGAAACCTCTCCCTCCAAACATGATCGATCGATGTGAATTTTTCTCTAACCGTCGATTCGGAACGACGTTCTCTTTGACGTTTAGATTCGAAGAAACTTGAAACGACCTCCGAGCGAGAACGAGCCACCGATCGATCGACAGGACTTAATTCTTAATCGTAATAAAATTACGTATTCATAGGAGGCTGGTTTGTCCTTTTTTTAGCCCTACTTTACCCCCGTTTGGTAGCATATAGGCCTACGAGCAGGAGCATCAACGTTCCAGCTACATGTACCTACGTAATAATACCCGGACGTATATAGAGAAGGCGGTAGCTAGTGGTCCCGTGGAGTCCATGAATAAATTTCGAATTAACTTTCGAACGGTTTTCGCGTTATACGAGGCGCGACGGAAGCCCTCTTCAATCTGGTCGGCTCCTTGGAGGCAGTCGTTATAATGCCAATGGCTCACTCCCGTGCCCTTCCCTCGCACAAAGAGCCACTGTGTGGCAAACTGGCAACTACCTGACAAAGAAACGATCTCCTCTTCATCGAATCCAGGAAATTTTCCCGCTCTGAGTCAGTGGAATTCCTGCTGAATATGAAGCTCCGATTACGTATTTAATACAATTATTATCGACTCGAATTAAAATTTAACGACAAGTTCCAAGTCCTCTATTTTAAGAAGAATCACAAGGTAAAATCTAAAGTTGCCGCCTAATATAAAGGACCGCCTAACGAACCGCCTCCGAATTTTAATCGAAGGCAATTCACAAATGTAGACCATCAATAACCGAAGCTCCAAATTAACCGCGCTTTCTTTCCACTGTGCCCTCATAAATCACGGGTATTCAGACTCCCACTACGTTTAACAAGTGGCCTCCGCCATTCTCGATTCTTCTCGTGTTAAAAGAGAGCCGCTGGTCGAATCGGCAGACTCGGCCGGCTCGATTATCGAACCGTTGCTTTGATTTGCTCGAATTCGCTCTTCCAAACCGACCGAGAACATTTCCCCTGCAGGTATCTGGAAAACAAGATATTATCGGTTCGTGGCGGAGAAACAACGCGGTGTTCTTCGTTTCCACGCAATTCCATCGGTCGGAACAAAGTGTAATGCCGCTTGCGAGTAGTCCGTGCGCTTACACGCGCAATTACTGTTACGTATATCGACGTTACGAAGAAACAGAGAAAGGAAGGAAGAGAAAGAGATCTCCGAGAAAAAGGGCGATACAAGGGGGCTACACATCGATTCGAGGGATTCCACGTCTAACGTCTGTTCTTCTTTCAAAGAAATACCCGTTTTGTCGAAAATCGAGCGATTTTTCGCTCATTGCTACTTTCATCGAGACGTGAAAATTGAAACTAAATTTTCGCTTTTCGACGGACGCAGATGCTACGAGATATCAAAGCTTAACTCTTTCGTATTGATGGACGAAATGTCTGAATTTATAAAAGATGGAAAAACACCTACTGTCCAAAAATATCGAAAAATATCCACTATCATTCGTAGCATCGTACGAAGAATGTCGCGTCGCGAGATACGTATCTCGTGCACAGATGCAAAAGGGTTAAGATGCAAAGAGGGATTCGTTGGAGAATTCTCAACCGATACGCGACTTCCACATCAGACTGTACACGCATCGATAAGGCTCGCGTCTCTTCTCCTTCGCGCCGCTCCGTTTCCTCCGACGTTTCTCCCCTTTTTTCCGCGAGCCAACTCGCCTGTATCCTGGTTATGTATTATTTATGGCCCGACAGATCCCCGTAGAACGAAACCGATTCTTTCTCCACGTGAACGGACAGCCGGCTCGTCGATGTAATTTATTCGACACCCTGTATGCAAACGCGGGCCCGATAGCTTGTTCAAATTCCGCGAGAGACGAGCCAGCCCCGATCTGGTTTGTTCTCCGCCGAAAACAACTTCTTCGATTACGCGACACCGATGCGTTTCTCTTCTTTCTATAAATCTTCCTTCCACATTCTATTTGTTGTTCGATCGAGAATCGCGCGAAGATTTCAATGACTTACGTGATACGCGAGCTGATTCCAAGTTGTTCCGACAATCGACATAGGAACGCGAAACATTGACTTACGTCTTAATCCTTCGATTATCAATTAAAAAGAACAAAAAAGGGACGGAATAGGGTTAACGATTATAAAATACCGACCATCTTCAAATGAAACGCAGGAATCACCGAAGGATCTGGTTGAAACGGCCAGTAGAAAAGGCAGAACGATCGAATGACTACCTGGACAAGGAACGCAAAGCAACGAATTTTCTAGATCAGGCGTACGAGCAAAAAGAGTGAAAGATATTTCTATTGCTCATTCTATCTGTTGGTCGTGTTGCTTGCCGTGCAATTTCTGTGACGATCGCTCGCGTACACTCAGCGAAATAAAGGACATTTCACGTGGAGTCGCGTGCGAAGAAACTATCCCATGGATACGTGACACGAATACATCGCCGATGCTAATTGCGGGTAGAAAACCTGTGTACTGGGCCCCGCCTTGAAAACGCCACGGGAAATATCCACACAGGGAGGCGGGGGAGACGAAAGTGGCGAACTGAAAAACGCGGCGAACCCTTTTGAACGCAGCGACGCAATTACGAGTTCCCCCATTTGGTCAAGGAAGAGCATCCAGGACGAAGGACAATAGGAGGACATTTACCGAGTGCTTGATGAATGAAATTCGCGTACGCGTACGAGGGAAGTAACTCTGAAATGGAGTTGACGAATATTTTTCCGAAAGTCACCGGTGACCAATCGCGCTGAAATTTGATGGAAAGACGAGTTTACCATAGCAGATTACTGTTTATAATGGTTCGAAGAATAAATCGACAACATTTCATGGTAAAATAGATTCTACGAAGATAAAAGTTAATCCTCGAGGCACAAAGTTGCCGGTAGCAAAGTAATATAAATTTCACGGGATATCATTGCATATGGTACAGTCGAAATTCCCTGTAGAGGTGGGGAAACTTAGTCGAAACCCGGAGAAACTTTCGCGACCCTTTCTCGTGTCTAAAGCAATACGCGAGTGCCGAACTTTTGCACGCGTTTGAGTACGACTGGCGAATGTTTGCCAGATTGCGAGCACACCAGCCTCGAGTTTTATGGCCACGGGTTGACCCGATGTTTCGCAGTACCCGCTACAACCAACTAGCCGGTCCCGAATCTTCTAATAATCGAACCGATATCACAGAACGTCGAGGTCCAGAAAATCGGCCGTCTTTCGCTCTGAGAAACATTTCGTATTTTACGAGCTGCGCAAGGAGAAAAGCTGCGATGGAAATCGTGCGAAGCGACGATATCGCGGAAGCGAAGGAGAGATGAGGAAAGCAGACGCAAGAAAAAAAGAAAAGGACGAAGTAAACGAACGAATTAAAATCTTATACGTATTTAAAAATCGAAATATTTGAAAATCTTTATACTTTTGAAATTTGAGTATCTAGGAACTTGGAACTTGGAACTTACTTGAAAATTTAAGTACAGGTGTCTCCGTATAAGACGATACTTTTATAACACGGTTTCGCTCTAACAAGATTTAAGAATTTGGAAAATCGCCGTACAGAACGTCATATAATGAAAATTTTCACGTGCAAGCCAGGAACAAACTGAATGAAGTTCGAAAGTATCTGTTTTCGTGTTACAAGGTTATATTTGCGACGGGGATGTGAGAGGAAGCGCGTTACCACTTTCGACAGCTCGTCCCATTTTCCAAATGGACAGAGGCCAGGTCGCCGACGACGATACCAAGGAATCGCATCATCGGTAACTCTAAACTGTCGCGCTCGTTAAAATGATTTGTCACAGGCGACAGACTTGCTTATCGGGATTCCAAAATTGGCAAGGACGTATCTACTGCAACTACGCGATGCCCTTGGCACGCACGACAGTTAAACGGGAACATGAGTCACAACGACACGTGTTTGCTTCCGAACTATAACACTAGGACGGAATGCCAAATAATAGTTCGTAAATCATAGTATATCGTTAACGACATTGTTCCGTTGAAACGATAGTTAATTGAGATTAAATGATGACGATGCATCGGACGAAAGTACTCCGAGTAAACGTTTGCTCGCGCAATCAGTTAAATTATCTTGACTTTCTTTGTTACAATTTGAGATAAGGAAAAATTTACGAAACAACGAGAAACCGAGGCAAATAGCAAGAACAATTACCAGAGTTAATCGGCGTGATTTGGCCATCGAGCCGACTAAGCATCGTTAAGGGACATTAATAATCATTAAAGAGGCACTCGACCATTTCCGGTGTAGGTCAAGATGCACGGTAATCACTCGAAACCATTAGACTACGTAAGTCGATTAGACGATGATACGAATAATATACGCGACGTTTCAGTCCTTTGGGGTTTAGTCGAGAAACGGGAGCAGAGCTATCGAATTTCGAGACCGCAGATCTCGAATTTTTCCGTGGAAATTAATTTCACACAGAGGCATCAAAGAATCGGCGATCGATCGTCGAAGAAGCAGCTCGATCGATCACAAAGCTCCCGCCAAAAATTCCTTCTCGCTCGATAGGATCGAATTTCAACGATCTATACCTAACCAGACCTCCCAACAAAAATCCCAACTACATTTTCTTATATTCACGATGTCGTGAATCATCCGGTGGTATTTGAACACGTCCCTCAAGATATCTGTCACGTACCGTGGCTGGCCGTATATACCGAACTGCGGATTCGATTCCACCGTTCGTTTATTCTACATTCGGTATAACGAACATGGCTGCTGTTTCTTATTCGTCGGAATCCTCCATTGTTCAATAACAATGGCTGAATTTCCGTAACCAGATATATACGTTCGAACGTGTAAAAGGCAATTTAAAAATGCAAAACTATACTAAATAAATATTAATAAGGATATCATGTGTCATGCGATTCTAATTTTCAAAACCGATAGCTATGAAAATGTTTCATTTGTAAGGTTAGGTGATACTGCCGATCGTAAAGAACACGAACGTTCCATAATGCGCAAACGTAAGAATAACCCTAATTTAGTGAACCGTAATGCAACATTACATAAAAAAAGAGAAAAAAAGAAAGCAGCTTCGACCATAGACTCACTGTGTTCTCTGGTGTAGCGAAGGTTCAATGGCCATAGATAAAACGTGCAGCTGTATACCGTCGTAAAATCGGAAACCAGACTCGCATAGTTCGAAAGGCAACCGGAAGGTGAAAAGCGAACGCAGGCTTTCGAGGCCCGACATGGAAGCTGGATTATAAGCGGCATTCGACCATTGGAAATTAACGCGTTTGATTGTCGCGGAATCGAAACTGACAGCGAAACCATCCGATAACGGATACGTACAACGCGCAGCTTTCATGCGCATCGAGAAAACTAAATTTCTCGATCGACCGTGTCACGTGAATCGCAAAAAACGCGGGAATGGATGATTATCGATTGCAAAATATACGTGTTCGAGATTGACAGCTTGTCAGACGAAAGCTTGAGAACAGCAGCGAATACGTTTCGACCAACGAACGAGAATGCAAATCGATGTACTATTGGTCTTCATAGATGAAATTTGATTTACAAAATAAGTTAAATAAACAATTCCAATGAACTGCGATATCTTCTAATATTAACGCACAAATACATACGGTGTGGCATAGACAATCGAATCGACGAGAGGCGTGTTATGTACATGCAAATCGATGCGTTCCGCATAATTCGAGTTTTTTCATTTTTATCGAATTCGAGCCGTAGTTACGGTCAATTACAATCGTTAAACATTGTTTTGTTATAATGTAATGGGTAGCGCTCACGAAGCGCGCCCGTAGGCGAGTGCACGGCTTGCATTTTGCATAAATTACCTATATAGTTGTGTCTGGTTCGCGTGGTTGCTCGGCGTTATTGTCAAAATAATGCGGGAGCAGGTTGCCGCTGCAGGCTTGATAAAACAAATAGACCCTCGACACGTGAGTTGTATATTCGACCTTTTCCTGCTCTCTGAACGCCCAATTGTTTCCCGCGAACACGGAACTAAACAAGAAGAGAAGAAAGGTTGGCTGCACTTCCCATACGAAACGAGACCTTATCCGTATGACGTTTAATGCGTATCGTGATAATGGAATCGAAAATAAACCGGAAAAATAAATTACGTTAAAGAAATTAAGAACCTTGCTTGGTTGCGTGTTTCGTAACGTACATATGCAGAAGTTGGTACTACTGTGGGGTAGCTTTTTATGGGTCTGCATACGATATATAAATGTAACTCTTTATTATATGTATGAATCCATGATTAAAATTTATATTCCAAGTACGAAATACGTTACATGATATTGCACATTGCATTTTCATTTTCATCGATCGTCGATCATAAATAGAATTCCCTGAAATTACCGGTTCTTAATTACTACATTCTAAAAATAGATCTTGTAACGATGCTTATTCGTTGATACGCAACGAGTTAGTTTCTAATAAAATGTTTCCAGTGTGTTCTGTAGAAACAGTTAATACATGTAATTTTGTAAGAAGCAAATGATTCCCCCTTCTCTTGTAGAACAGCCGGAGAGGCGGAAAAAAGAAAAAGAAGCGCGAAGAAGCGAGAAAAATGTAAATAATCGGGTATACCACACGTAGCGTCGTTTTCTTCATCATCGTTTATTAAAAACACTAGATAAGCGGAACAATGTAAATGATCTCGTTATGAAATGCTCTTTTCCTGTGGCTAATGTTTGAAAAGCGAATGTCGTAATGAATGACTTTAGTCAAAAATATTGTTCAATTGTCAAAGAATGCTTAAATTTTCAAATTTTGAAAGGTGATTAGTAAACATTTTTACATTTCAAAAATGTGTTGTCGAAAAAGCTATTAGTTTAACAAATATTTAACTTTTACACTTCAAAAAATAATCGTTAAATTACCCGTATTTATTTCTCACATTCTTTTACTTCACTTCTGATTATAATGAGATGTAAACGTATACGTTATATCACGTAACGCGTTAACAAACGAAAATTGTTGTTTGACATGCACCGCTCCATAGCCCATAGTGAACATAACGAATGATTAAAAATGTCATGGAAGTTATTAAAAGAAAAATGGCTTAGCAATTTTCCTGTTTGCGAAACGAACGAATCAAGACAGGCGATCAAATCGAACATGACAGGACGTAACGAGTAGTCAACTTGACATTGAGAAATTCGACCGATTACGAAAAAGAATCAAGCGCATTAAGGCAGAAGGTATCAAACTACTTATGGTAATTTAAAACAAGTTTAGACCCACGGAAAATATATATGTCGTTGCGCATTACTACTGGTGTGCCTAAGGCGTGGACAAAAGATGAATTTGAGACCGATGACCTTTCTCCTCGAGGAGAAAGAGAGACAGGTCAAGAAAGATCATTCGAGAAGGCTCCGTTAGTTGATCAAGCGCGAAGGCTATTTAACATTCCGTGTTTGGAAGGACGCACTTTAGGAATCGCAGATGTTCAACGGACTGGCAGTGCTAGTTTTCAAACTTGTTCTCGCTGCTCTCGCTTGATCTTTCCGTTTCACGCTCCTTCCCAGTTCTGGCTCTCTCTCTCTCTCTCTCTTTCTCTCTCTACCTCTTTCACTCTCTCTCTCTCTCTCTCTCTCTCTAACTCTTCTTTTTCTCTCAATGTGTTTTTTTACATGAAAACCTACCCGAGAAAGGCTATCGTGTGGCACGATTCCGGTCAAGAAGAGTTCAATCACGGAACACAGCTCGGTCTCAGACAGAAATATTCTAATCGAGAGATGACAGCTTGTACAACAAGTAGGTCATACATAGAACAGGGAATGAAGGAATCGACAGGATCTTCTAGGAACGATATAACAGTTCAATATGAAAGTGAAACAACATGTATGGAACGCGATCCCGCGTGTTTATGTCGGCGGAACTCACCTTGGTTCGACTGGGACTGCGGTAACGGCTCGTAACGATTTGAAACGAGCGCACTGAGTCCACTCCATGCCTGGTACACACACAGCCACTATCTTCTCAGCTGCTTTTTCCTCCGTTTTAATCTGTTCGAACACTCGTGGACATGCTGCCTCTCGTTCAACGCAGATAAAGATTGTCGGCGCACACTAATACTCGACGGTCACGACGCTGAGGCGCGAAAAACGCGAAAATCCGACGGATCCGCGGTATAATGTCACGAAATACGTACCGAGTCGGCAAACGTCGAGCCGCGACAGTGGCGTCTACCTGCGCCAAGCGGTTCAACTAAACTCTCTAGCCACTAACACCTGGGGATATTTCCCCAACCGACATTTAACTCCACTCTTCCGTTCTTTTTAAATTTAAAAAAACGTTATCTTTCCAGTTAAGAGTTTCTCAATTTGTCACAGAATTTCTTACTTTGTGAATGTATTCTTTATTTTACAAATAGAGCAACTTTGACATGCAGAATTTATTTTCGGTGAGGTTCTTTTGCGAATAATGCTTCAATTACATCTTTTTTGCAATTCGATGATAACATTTAAATTTAAGTGCTTATATTTTTGTCTTGGTTGAATAAAAAGATTGCGACTATATTTTATTAAAAAAATTCGATTTATTTTATGTAAACATTTTATAATATATTTTTGTACTGTTCGTATGACAAAATTTGTAATAATTTATTCTTGTAAGTCGGGTTCAAAATATCGTGCAATTTATTTTCGAGAGTAGGCATGTAATTTTCATAATTCTTCACGAGCGTTCTAAACGAAATGGATTTTTGAAATTGGACATTCAAAAGTGAATTGACCCAATTTATAGCGTCATCTGGCAATATAATGTCTATATAATTCTTCATATTTTTTATTAAAAACTCAGCACATGTCCTTGATACCTCCAAAGGTTCAAAGAAGTCATAATTTGTACATTTGTTGAACACCTTAAAAGGAATAACATTACATTTACAGTATCTTTTACATTTTTAATATTTTAAATAATATTTACTTACATCTGTATCATCCATTTCGTAATCTATATAATCTAATAATGCAATACTCCAATAAAAAAGCGCAATACACATATACTCAGGATGTTTATTACGTATATTGCAGTCTAAGAATTTGGAAAGTAGTAAATTCATGTATGAACAATCATTAATCACTGTACAATGTACTGGAACATGATCAATTAAAGAGAATGCTTCATTTCGTATTTCGCGATTATTGTCCAGTAACAATTGTAATACTGTTGTCCACCACTGAATCTGTACATCTGTGATCATATTTAATTAGGATTGTATACATAAGAATATTTTAACATTTCATAACTTACATTGATACTCTTCACATTTATAACACGCTAGAAAAAGGCCCTCCATTATTTCAAATGCAGATTTTCTAAAATCTCTACTCAAATTTGTGATCCATAGATTATCGCAGAAGCTACTATATACATCATTTGTACACTCTAAATTAATTGCTCCATCATGCTTGTTAAAAGAAGCTAAAGTCACATATGATTTTCCCAATAATCTTAAGTAGCAGTCTCTCTCATAGTATCCACTTTTATTATCCTGTAGACGTATTTCATTTAACACAAATTTACAAATATCAATTCTTCTCATGAAATCAGAGGATTCAGTTTGATTAATGCATGTTAGGCTATTGTATAGGAAATCAAATATCACATCTTGCAATTCTGGACTATACTTATGAAAACATTCTATAGAGTTGCGAATTTCATAGAAACCATAATTTAATAATGTCTCTATTACATCACTGTATTTCACTTCATTAATGATTTCTGAAACAATTGACCATGCAGCAATTTGCATTTCAGGAACTTTTAAATTATGCAAGCATATTTTGATTACTATGGACTGTTGAATCAGCGAGGTTTCTCTCGCTATTGATCGAATGAATCTAATTACTGATAATTTATACAGTTCTCGCGCAGGTCCTTGTTTTAATTTTTCACCTAATAAATGTGAAATTACGGTATATAGCATCGGCAACATTCGTATCGCATACCTGCAATTGAAACGATTTTAGTATTTTGTTAATAATTCGAAACTTTTAATATAAATTTCCCTTACGTTCTATCTACTTCACATATTTTATTGCAAACATTTACATAATGTGCAGCCAATAAAAAACTTGGCGGTTTTGAATTTTTTCGCTCCAGATTTTCTATGATCCAAATTGTGCGTTTCAAAAATTCATCCCAATTTACATCAACCAATTCAAACGATTTAAAATTGAAATATATTAGTATTTCATATATCTATAACATTAAAAAAATATTTACTTAAAAATCAATTAGTATTTTAAAGAAATGTTCATTACTGATATGCATACTTGCAACATATAACCATGTATTAAATTTAAAGATGAATAGTTGGTCCCTGCAGATATTACATTCTCAATTATTTTTGTTAAAACATATTGAACAGATTGTGTTGTTAATAAAGGTACAAGTGCTCTGGCTGCTAATTTCCGTGTTTCGAATATCGCACTTTTTGCGCATTGTATAATTAAATCTATAAGATCATTGACCTGAAATAAATGTATAACTTTTGTTATGAAACTTTTAAGTACGAGCATGTGAGTAGCATTGTTTGTCTGCGTAACAGGGGAAAAACAAGTTATTTAAATCCTTAGTCATGATATTTCAGAAACATGAGAAATTATCGGTTCGTAGAATAATTAAGAAACAAAAAGTGATTTGTAGTTACAGATATAGTTTATATTTCTGGTGAAGTTATATTCTTCATTTCATCACCACTTCCACTATCATAAGGAGTTTCCGCTTTCTAGTACTTGTACAAGATGGCTTTTAATGCCATGAGGAAAGAGAGAAAATTTCGAAGACTATCTCGTGATAGGAGGAACAAAACCGTTGACTATTCGCAATTACATATACTCGTCCGTTGCTGCAGCAGCTAATGATACAAAGACGGTATAAGCCTTTGATACCATGGCGAACACAGATCAAACATGCCAATACGAAAACATTATCGTTCAGGGGCATGGATAATCTGCAAATTCATGGTCGCATATACGCGACAGGTAGACCGTACGGTAAAATTAATGCAGTCGCGTATAAGTAACTATAGTACATAAAGAGTT
The DNA here is from genome assembly GCF_041682495.2 of Bombus fervidus. NCBI lineage: Eukaryota > Metazoa > Arthropoda > Insecta > Hymenoptera > Apidae > Bombus > Bombus fervidus. The sequence continues at coordinate 12,696,002 of NC_091520.1, read as the reverse complement.
AAGCTAAATTACCATATGAAACACTTATAATTACCTTCCGTTGAATATCGCTAGGTTCCGTATTATTATTACAGTATAACCGTGATAGTAAAAGCAATATCGATTGTATATCAGCTTTTATAAGAGTATCATCCATTGCCATAAATGTTTGCAATTGATCCAAAATAAAGGATAACAGATTAGGATATTTTTCAGAAAATACTCTGTAATTCATTTTATTATCTGTGGTAAGATTGATATGGTCTTTCGTTCTTTGAACGCCAAAGATTCTAGTAATAAGTGCACTAAAAAGTAATGTTGCTGCGTTTCTTTCCTGTAAGGAACAGCATACATTTTTTATTCAATTTTCACATTATAGAAGAAGTTTACTTACCGCCCATGTTGCAGCATCGTAACTTTTAAATGCCGCTATTAAACCATCTTCGACATAATTATTGACTACTTCTGCAAGATGAGAATGTCGAAAAATTGCTCTTAAGATATTTAGAGCATGTGTTTTGATTTCCGTGATTTGAACGATATTTTCGTTTACAGGACAATCATCGTTGTACTTTAATGTAACAAGCGAGTTCTCATAATGTGTAAAAACAGAGTTTGAGTATATCAGTTGTTGCACTTTTCCCCATAGATCTCCACTTTTCAATTGTGTAAGTCCTAACAAAATTTTTATCACCGAATCAAAGGTTGTAGTTTTTGTATCTTTGTATTGACGAGGTTCTGTAGATAGTAAAGCCTGTTAAGTAAAATTCGTATAAATAAGATTCATAAAATAATGTAAAAAATATTTGATATCATTTACCTGTATCATGAATGGTACTCCTACACTTCTTCTGGTTGCACACAATTTTGAGTTCTCTTTAATTCCCGTGATGGAAATCAAAATTTGATGCAACCACAATTTAGGTAATTCATTTAGAGTTGTTTTACTTAAACGCCATAGTCGAGTACACAATTGGCTGAATCCTACATGAGCTTGTTCAAATGCTCCTCTATGCTTTGTTTCAGTAAGCAAGGAAACAAAATGTTCTCCTATTTTGATAATCTGTTAAAAATTTGCTTTGTCTTATTTTCTTCTAAAGAAATAATCTTTTAATACAAATTGTGAAATTTTACTTGCTCTTCGTTTAACAATTTTATGGAAGGATTGTCTTCACATATAGGTGCCTTAGTGGAAAGTAAACCAAACAATAAGCTAACTTCCTTTACAGTACGCCAAGAACAAAGCAACACCATTTGTGGTGTTACTATTTGTTTATTAGGCACAGAATTACATATTTCATTAATAGCTTGTGAATTCAAATCCATTGGTAAATGTCCCTCTGGTGAAGAATTATTTACTATTAAAGAAACTGCATGACTGCATTCGAAAGATATGGATATTAATTCTGTTACAGTGCTCTGCCACAAACATTCTTTCCCAGCATTCTCCAAATTGCATTCAGATAACAAATTTCTTATACAGAAAAGATAGCCATACAAAGAATGTTTAATAACAGTTTTCACTATATTCTCTTTTGCTAGAGTCAAGGAATCCTACAAAAATAATTTATATAGCTATCTACATAAAATAATTGAGTCATATAAATAGGCACAAATACCTTCAACTTTTTCAACAAAATTAGTATCAGTTGTAGTATTGTTGCTTCTTTTATATCTTCAAACTGTATTATTAGATCTAAATGATTTTCAAGTACTTTTTGCACAATAGGTGACAGTATACTAACTTTCAGCATATATACAGCTGTAATAGTATCAATAGGTCTTACACTATTGCCTAATTCAATAGCAACCATGATAATATCACGAACACGACTTTCATTATTTAATTGCAATAAATTTGGATCTATTGATTTTATTAGATTGAAAGCCATTACTTTATTTGTTTCATATGTATCTAATAACATTAGGTTAAATATTGCTTCCACTTGCTCAGACTTCCAAGTAACTTGTTTAAATTCATTATCTAATAAATCTCTCATTAGGAGTAATATCTGTAGAGAACACTGCCTCCTATTATATGTTGCATCAGGGCTACATATGCACATCTGACGTAGAGATTCAAATTTACAACTATACATGTTTATATCACTTTCTAAATTGCAAGATATTTTATATGATTCATCTATCACTTCTTGTTTTATCTCTGTTGAACTACAATTTTTTCTATAATGGTTTCTCATTTTTTCTTCTTGTGCATATTGCCGCCTTATGACAGCTAAGCTGTCCTTCATTCGCTTTAAAGTCTACAAAAACAAATTTATGTTTCATAGAAAGCTTAAATCTCCATTATAGTGATCTTACCTTTTTTATTAGAGGAACAAATTCTATATTTTCTTTAAAATTGACTTGTAGAAACAGGATGATTATATCAAGTTCTTGAGATGTAAATTTTAAAGTGCTCTTCTTTGATTCTACTATAAGGGCTAGTGTATTTAATTTTATCTAAAATAAAAGTTAACATTATATAATAAATGGATGAAATTGTTTAAAAATTTATCTTTGATAAATTAGTACCTCTTCATCATAATGATAAACATAATGTTCCAAACTATCATACGTGATACAATTTCTCCAATATTTATTATTTGAGTTAAGAAGCTTCTCCTCAGTGTCCAATACGCCATTACGTTTCAATATTAACAAATCTTTTAATTGCCTCTTTATTTCTTCTGATGTAAACATATTGTTTCCCTCTCTTTTGTATTAAATCTCAGAAGAACATGTGCTATATCACAGTTGAGGTTGAGGATGATAAATTTCCTCACCTGAGGCAAAGTACTTACACAGACAAGGTATAAATATATATTTTCTCTCTGCTATAGAATAGACGTGACATTCAATGCGTTTTATATCTTCAATCAATGATAAATATTGCAGTATTACATACACGATCGTACATATGCGGTGATCCAGTACTTGTCCAATTTTTTATGCGGAATGTTATTATTCTGATTTGTTATGATACATTTTAGTCCCTTTATTAGCCGCATGGCATTATCACAAACTTACTTTAATGCGCATGCTCGTCGTTATCTATACTTAATGCGACTTCTACTGGAGAGGGAATTTCCTCTCTACTTTTACGATGTCATGAATGACATCACTGAAGTTAGAGCAACACACTCTATTGCTGACAGAAAAGTCATAATTTTATGTCGCGTAGAAACGTACCATAAAAAATTTTAAAAATTTAATTAGAAGTGTACAAAAGTTTGGTTATAGCTTGGTTTAACAAAAAGTGTTAGTTGAGGGGAAGTTTCTTAAAATGAAGAAAAGGAAAAAATTACAACGCAGTACTACAGAGAAAAACTTTGAACAAAACTTGTGGTAGATCAACCGATTCCAAAAATAAAAGTTCTCACAACAGTTAGTTTTGAACGCTGTAACATTAAGCTTTTAAATGTTACTATGAAAATGAAAGTTATGCATGTATCTGAAGAACATGCTAGTCCTTAACAAGAAAATAGATGGTTTTTATCACGTTCTTACACATCAAAAGAAAAGTTCATAAAAGAATGTTGAATATATAGTATATTTGTATTGTATTGGGTTGGCAATTAAGTGATTGCGGATTTTGTCATTAGGTGATATTGCCAAAATCCGCAATCACTTAGTTGCCAACCCAATACGTGCGAGAGTGAGGGAACATAGAACGAAAACATACTGAAGTATATATCCGCTCCTGGTATGCATGTGAGCGTCGCATGATGCCCTAGGACTCCATTAAGACAAAAGAGAAAAGAGCAGTATGAAATTTCGTGACCTAGGTCTCCGACGAGTAACCCACGTCGCGAGCTAAGTTATGTGAATATTAGAATAAAGTTCTTTGTAATACCTCAACAAATCCTCTCCATACTTTAACAACGAATATAAAAGCTCTACTACAGAAATACAAAAGCTAAAGAATTTTATCTCCTGATTTTAATTGAAATCGAAAAGGCGATATTAGGAGGCAATGTTGATAGCTTAAAAAAGTTAAGTAATTTTATTGATTGTATAAGTAGTATAGAAGATCAAATAATTTTAAGAAATTATTATAATAGTTTTAACCACCTTATTAAAAGTACTAACTTAGTTATCTTAGCTTGTAAACACAATAAAGTAAAAATTTTAGAATACTTATTTAGTAATGACAGTAAAGTTCTAAATAATCTATCTATTGATATTGAGAAGAGCACTGTACTACCAAATGATGAAAATGAAGTATGCTATAATGCATTTTATTATGTTATATGTTCAGGCAATATTCATCTTCTTGATACACTCATCAATAAATGGCCAGGTAATTATTTTGTTATTCATTTGGGAGAATTGGATGGGATTCTTTCTATATCTTATGAAAAATTAAAGCTAAGGGATGTACCATTGTCAGAAGAAATAGAAATTTTTATTGAAAATACATTAATAAACCTCTGTTTCTTCTCTAATACTTATGGACAATATCAAAGCTTTAGTAATAATATTACCAATATCAAAGAACGGATTGAATTAGTACTTCAAAACATTAGCCTGTTAAAAGCAGAGTATTCAAACACAGGAATAGTAGATAAAAAATTTTTATTCATAGCAAAATTTATAGCACAAAATATTCATATATTAAAACGAAAGTTGGAATCAACCTATGATAGATTGGATATGACATCTTGGAAAGAAATGGAGTTTTGTTTGATCAGTTTTGTCGTTTCTTTTAATAAACAACAAGAAATTAATATATTTTATCATGCTATATTGAATAAAGGCAAAATATTAAAATTTGTATGTTTTTGTATCTTTCGTAAGTACCTACAGTAGGAAAAAACGAGCTCGTTCATACAGTACTGACATCTATAGCTTTAATTTGTAGTACTTTCAAAAGGAATAAACGTGATTATCTCGCTATTATTGTTTCTTCTACTGTAAAACTTTCATGAGCGAAACAATAACATTTAAACAAGATTAAATTAAACGTGGGGGTTATATATACCATTTTTAATTGCATAAAGGATTATATAATTTAAGTCGACTACTAATAATTGTCAATGTCATCGTTTCATTATTAACTCCATTCCGTCAACATTAATCATAAATAGCTTTATTAACTTTAGTCCCAAATGTATATTGCATATGTTAATGTAATTTAAAAACGTACGTAACATCGTGCATGTTAATGAAATGAAATGAAGACAGCCAAATACGATAGCCTTTGGTAAAAAAGGATCAAATACATACGATGTTTGCTCATACTCGTACTCGTACTCGTACTCGTTAATGATCAGTTGAACGTTCGCGAAATTCAACGAATCGACGGAAATTGAAGAATACCGGTATTGAAAAATAACCGGTACCAATAATTTAAGTATACTATGAATCAATATATATTATATTTAAGTAAATTAAGTAAATGCTTCGTATCGTTTACTGTAATAAATTCCAGCTTAATAAAAGTCGATCTTTTATCTACGAATTAACCGTTCGTCACGTGAACTCGCGATGAAACGGTAATCGCGATTAGGAATAGAAAGTTTGTTGACGGGAGACGGAAAAAGGTTCTTGGTACACAACCGTTCGGACAATGGCCTCAGTTGCACTCGGTTTACTTTTTCATATAGTTCTCGACTAATTTTAACTGTACCGCGGTCTTATTGCGTAACTGACCTATACCGAGGCAACTGGCCATCTCTCTCCCTCTCTACACGACTCTTCTTCGATGTTTCTTTCCTTTTTACTATGCCCGGTGTCCTCGTTGTTATTTAAATCGGAACAAGAACGCCGGACGGTCGAAATGTTTCTGTCTCTCGACTCTGACTTCCACAAAGTTGCACTTTTTTATACAACCGTGCAAACATTTTCGTCAAACTGACGTAGGTCGAGGTGGCGCGCACAATAAAAGGAAAAAAGAACACGGCCATTTTTTATCGCACTACCAGCAGCCCAGGAGTTGTTTGTGTAAATCGAGTCACTTTCGTGTATCAATTCCGTTGGTAACCAATTCTTTGATGTTTTTGTTTTGGTCGCGGATACGAACAGTGGAGTTAACAGTCGGTATGGTTGTCCAGCCTGCTCGTTGCCATCGGGAATTTTTCGCCATGATAAAATAGGATGGTATTTGCTGGTATGCGCGATAAAAAGAAATAGGCCAAGAAGAAGTATTATTTAGAAAAAGTGCAAAGATAGGCTTGATAATTTCGAGAAAGGAGAACGAGGTGTGAAAGAATAATGGGCGAAAATAGTTCGTTTCTGTCACGATAGTGGGCGTAATGCGAGGCAATGGGAGCTGTTGGCGCGTGTTTATCGTGGTACCTGTACGTAGAAACGTGACATTTAACTGGGGTCGACAGAAACCGTCTGTCGAGCGCTTATCGCGCGAACCGTATCTACACGTTTTCCCCAAACCGGACGAATGCTTTCGCGCCCATGAAAACCAGGAACCTATTTAAGAACGTCTTTTAGATACGAGTTCTTCTCGTTACACATGATCGATTTTTCGTATAATAAATCACAAGGTATACGTTTCGCAATTTCCCGTTCGCCCCAAAAACTACGTAGTGGTATATACTAGAAACGTTTCGTAAGATCTATATAGATAATACGATATAGGGAACTCATAAACTGAAGGATCAAATAGCGGTGTTGCCGGTCGATACGGTAACAGGCAAGGTTGCATGCAATATTCTGCCTGTTTTAACAGCTGTGTTACCCTATCTGAAGTTTTCGCCAATTTACTCAACCGGAAATCCCTAAATATAAAGGTATGATAAATAAATTTTATGCTTTGGCTGATTTTATGATCCTCTTATATCGTGGATCTCTATATTTCTTCTCTTTCCTTATTATTTCTTATCTTATCTTTCCTACACCTTTCTTGATTTTTCTGATGATCATACAACAAGATTGGCCGCGTTGTTCGCCGTTAATTTCTGTCGCGAGAGGAAAGACGAATCCTTCGGTGTTGCGCAACGTTCGTTGTCTTCCTTTAATCATACATCTTGCTGGGAAGGATCCCAGGACGTTTCCGACCATTCTGTCTCCGAAGGCCTTTTTCTTATCTAACCAAGACGTTCTTGCGAACGAATATTTCTCGCGTGCGTACACGAGGCACTGCGATGGTTATCGTTAATTGCGAGTCCCATTAAAACTCGTTAAAAATTTTTTGGAAATCTCTCGCGGACCTAATGATCGAACTTAGCCTTCCATTGTTCGACGCTCGAGACGCGTAATCGCGAGGCCCTCCGGGAAAGAAAGAAAGCGTATGACGAGTGTTTGACGTTCTGCTTCACGCTCGGAGAACGTCTGAAACGTGGGATTTCCATTGTTGTACGCGAACAGGGGGAGGGGGTCTGTGGACTGGTTCAACGGATAAGGTACAAGCCGCTTTTGACGTGTCTGACGGGGAATTGTCCGACGCACAGGTAAATAACCGGGAATCGTCTGCTAATTCAATTTGCCGCGCCCTTGTCGAATCCAATTAACAGCGAGTTACCGGGCTTCCCGGATAATCGTCTGCTATCCGCAATTAAATTCGACAATTTAATGTCGTGCCGCCGACAAACGTTTTGATTTCTCCTCACGAGCCGCCGACAGAGAGATCGTGTCTTGGGCAATTCTCGTCGAATCTGCTATCCCTGATAAAAATTCATGAAAAGCACCGGACGATTCTATGCATTTTTATGCCATTCTCCTACGTCGCGGAACTGCCCATTCCTCTCGATGAGATTCCCAATTATAGTCCACGTAATTATAAAGTTCCGCTTACATACACCGTTTCACGGCCGCAATTTGTTTGCCCGCGGTTCATGACAAACGTCTCTCAAGCGCCAAGAAGCGGAGAAGTGGCTCCTCGATCCGAGGTCGGTCCTCGCGCTGCGAGCAAACGCCTCCACTACGAACTACGCCGTTTTCCGGACCACTTGGTTTTCGCTTACGCGGAAGCGGAAAATAAACAACGCGAAAATGTACTGGCGATGGACGACGCGCGTGCGAAAGGACACACGCGTTCGCGTTGAAAGAAACGCGTGCTAGTTTTCGCGATTGTGAAAGGAATAAGGATACGACGTTAATATCGGTCGTACGACGATACGAAGAAACGTTGCGACATAGCCAGTCGCGTTTCATTGTTTTCCAGCGGGACGATGTCGCGTTCGCGAATCATAGCTCGGCGCACATGTTGCACGCCATGCAATCTGCGATTGATAGTCGGCAGCCGGCTGATTCGTCTCGTGCATCCTGCACGTAAGTACGTGCAGGAATTCGGTAACAAGAACCGAGAAATCTCATTTTTATTCCTTTACGACGGGATCTCGTTGTTTGCCGCGGCCATGAACATCTCGCGAAGATATCTTGGAATTTCCGAGTTCCTCCGTGAAAGGCGAATTTCTTAGACGTTTTAAACGACTGTTGTTTGCTCCTTGGATTAATCATTTACGAGGTAGCCGATGTTCTTGCGCGTACCTATTTCCGTTCGCGTCTCGGGAAGCATTTGCTAATTTTCTTTCCTCGAGACTCCGACGTCCGAAAGAGCCGGAGATCCTTTTTTTTTCGGTAAACACAAGCGTCCCTTTGATCGCGCAAATCGGGTCTTTTCAATTTGTACCGTTCGTAAATGAAATTTGCCCTGCTTCGTAATTACGAAAGTAGACGTCTGAAGATGGTTTTCGAAGTCTGGAGCACTGGCTTCGTGCAACTCCTTGTTAAGTAGGCGAGCAGAAGGAAGTAAGAAGAACTGGACAGAGAGTGACGCTGAGAACCAAGGAAAAAGCAAGAGGCAAACTCATAGCGTAATACGAGGTTAGCCGCAGAAAGGGTAAAGCTCGAGAAAATAAATTCGCGTCTTTGGAGACACTTGCGTGAAAAGCTCTGAAAGGGGCAGAAACAAACGGCTATGTGGATCCTATGCGCGGATGCAGGCAGAAGCAAGAGGCAACCATACGAGGTCAACCGAATTTCGACTTCTTAAAAGGATAGAGAGTACCTTTTTCGGTGCGAGCTCTCGAGGAGCTCGGAGATCTTTTTACAAAATGTTTATCGAGCTTCGAAAGAAAAACGGTCTACCGTGTAACCATCGATAGCGACGATCCTCTTCTTCTTGGAAAGCAATTTGCCCAGGTATCGCGGCTGGTTTTTTAAGAAAGTGCCCTCCTTAGGCGTTGAATTTACATCGCGAAATTCACATGGCGTGGAAATCGGAAGAAAAAACTCGATTGCAAGCCGATTAAGAAAGAAAGAGAGAGAGAGAGAGAGAGGTGGTTTATTAAGTTTCACGAATGGGACGACGACCAGGTAAGCGGCTGGCAAAGTCAAAATTTCTTTGCTTTTAAAGAGCAAAATTGAAAGGGTTCGTCTCGAAGCAGATCGAATGAAATTTGCGTCGCTCATCCGTCGTCGCTTTCACCGGCCCGTGAAAACAACCTCCAGAAAATTTCACTGAAAATGCGTTGTCTCCCTATCGGGACTTGTCGAACCGAATCGAATCGTGTCCTTTTATCGGCGGCTCGTTAAAGGCTGAACGACTTGCACGTAGGATCACGGTGCGCGATACAATCCTTCGTTACGCAAACTCACCGATCCGATCTTCTTCCTCGTATTCGTTCCCGATGCAGCTGCAATCGGAATGGATTGATTCGTTTGAGACGCGCGTGATCCTCGTCGATGCAGCGAAATAGGGCGCAGCTGTTTGCATCCTCCGTGTTCCCCGTGTAATTTGTAGCCTATTGTTAGCGTGGCAAGCTTAAGGATATCCGTAAACAGGTAATCTTACGTGCATAGGAATTGAATCGAAGAAGAAGCTCACGCGAATGCAAAGGGAAAATAGAGAAGAGAATAAGGTTTATCCGGTTGAACATCAAATAGGAACGAGATGGAACTTTTTCGAAATATTTTTTCTCTCTTCTTCTTCTTCTTTTTCCGGCTACGATAAGGCGGGCCGATCGAAACGATATCGAGAAGAGGCGACAAGATGCTCGAGCGTCGATCGACGAAAGGCTCTTCGTTGTTTGAAGCGGCAGCCCGATTTGGAATTACGCGTCGATATAAAGGTTCGTTCGAAAGTTGGAATGTTATCGGACGTGAAAAACCAGATCGATCGGTAGATTGTTCTTCGGAGATCGGTTGATTCCAGCCACGCAGTTACATTTTTCATCTTCGATCCTTTTTCCCGACTCTTCACTCGACCCACATACCGAAGAGAGATTTGCTGGAATCGCACCACTGAATTTGTCGCTTTCGCGAATATCGATGGAAACTTTGTATCGGTAACGAATTCTACGGTTTTTAAAATCTCGTGAATTTATCGTCGGTAAAAGTGACGCAAATATACTCGCACCTTATCGTTAAAATTCGCTGAAATCGATCGACCTGTGCTCGACTTCCACCTAGTCGGATATTCATCCTCCTTGTCGTTTCATCGTTTCACGCGGCGAAAATCGATGCTCGCTTTCCTTTGTCCCTTTTATTTCCATGTTGATGGCCATCGTCCATAGAAGGCAGCGATTTCGCGAATGTATTTCTGAACCGCGGATCGTGAGAAGAAGCGATTTTAACGCGGAGAACTCGGCTGTAATAGGCGACGAAGGAACAACGATCGGTCGCAGGGCAGTGGCTCGCATAAAGACACCAACGGGTTATAAATTCGCGTGAAAAAAAGCCATGGAACAAAGGAGTACGCGAGTACGGTCTGGAAACGTTGGGAAAATCGATGTCGCCGAGGAAATCGATTAAACGTATTGCAGTTTGCTGCAGTGGGATTTGAATTAACCTGGAGCAAAGGGAAATTTAAAGGGCTTGACTGCTTTCCTCCACTGTTTCAGCTCCAACAGTAACTGCAAATCGAGTCTGTTTTTTTGATCTTCTTCGATCGTGAAATAAGAAGGGATATACGTTTATTTATATGTATGTTTATCGTGAAGTGCAATATAACTGGGATAGTTGACCGCGGTAAAATCTGGTTTGTAAAGGTTTCTTATAGAAACAGACTCGATAGAACAATACGGTAAGAAAGTAAAGTCCTTTGGGACGAAGGGAAAGTAACGAGCCCTCTGATCTCGACTAAACGCACTTAGTGTCCCCGATGGATAATCTCTATTTGTCATTGTCGCGGCTTGAGTGAGATTAACGACCGTCAGAAGAAAACTCGGTGTCTGATGCAGCGACAACGTAGCGAGAGTACCTCGTTTTTCGTCATTTCTTGTTGCCCTCTGGATATTTAACGATTTCCAATATCACTTTTTCATATCGGTAATAGCCGAGCGGATCTTCATAACCTTGTGAATTTCGGTTTTTCATTTCAATCGAGAATCAATTGATTCGACGGTACGACGACGGTAAAGAGGAGAGGGGCTTGGAACGTCGCCTTTGCACGGCACTCCAGCAAGATTTATGAAATCGATATCGCGCGATAATCGAGTCCACGGAAAAGCCCGTCCCTGGGAAAGTAATGGGCAAAGTTCTGGCAGCAACCAGTGTTCGCGGATATACCCGTTTACGTCGGTTGTTCCTCGTCGAAGCATATTTACGTACCGTGGGTTAAACTTCCCGTCGATGCACCGGTTTGCCTTTTTGTCCCGTTTATTTATTCAAACAAGACGCATCGTGTTCTTAAGAGAAGTATACGTCCTCCGTCGTTCTCCACAACCATGCGAGAAACCATTCACGTTTTAATTGTATCTCACGATAACGGCACGCGTGCGACCCGTGTTACACGATAAACAGAATGTTTGTAAGGAAACGAGGAAAATTGCCGGATGATACGGTCGTTCTGGAAAAACTGCAGTTCTATCCGTCGTACCTTCTCTCGTTCGTTCAACGCCGCTTTCTTGCGATATTCGCAAACCTACGGTTGTATCGTTAAGGAGACATCTGGAAGCTGTGTAGCGGGTATCTCGTTAAAAGTAGAGTACTCCGGTTTTTATCGCCTGGTCGTGATATAAAAAGATACGAGGCGTTGGGTAATAAAGAAACGCTTTAAATTCGAGCCTGTGATTTCGAACAATGGGTAAACTGTCGCACAGTCACTGCGAGCATCATCATTTTACACTGGATTTTGTTCCACCAACGATGCAGTTTACCTCATACCGCGTCACCGTATTCAAAGGGCTGATTTTCGTGTAACGATCACGACTATCACACGGGATATTCAGCTACGAATCGCACGAAAATGCACGGAGTATCATCGGGTATTATATTTCGGGCTTTATCCCGGAAACCGGAATGACACGCGACGAACGGTAACGAAAATTGTTCGCAAATAAGCATACGATGATAGCTGGAATAAACGATCCGCTTCGAAATTCGCGCGGCCAAATTAGTCGCGATAATAACGAAACCTATAGAACGAGCCGCGTGCACGGTAGTGGTATACGCGATTCGAGATTCGTGGCGAATAGGGAGGAAAATTTCGCGGCAACTTTAATGACACGTCACGAACGTATGGAAAATACCGCGATCTTCCTGCGCTTCAACGATAACACGATCTCTTTTTCCAGATGCAAGTACGTGCGTTGGAATAAGGAGGACGCGGTGTCGAGCGAAAGTATTCAACGAATGGTTCGGAAAACACGGAAGAACAATACGGCCGAGAAAAAAGCTCGATTGTTATGCGAGCAAACAACCGTTGATGGTATGTACCGAGACAAATAGATATAACGAAGTTACTCGTCCAACTCGTATAGCTGACGATTGTTGAATCGAACGATTATTTCGTTTAGAAAGAATCTAGTTGTACATGGATGTAACAATGATATCGAGAACCAGAATCGGTTTTCATCGATGGATCTAGCTGTGAAAGATGTCAAACAACCGGATGGATCAGCCAGAGCGATACGTAGATAGATATAGCGCGGGGCACAATTTTCAAAGCGTCGATATCTAGTTTCATCGAAGTCGTTGACTGGAATCGCTCGTACTAGGTAGCCCGGCTTATCTATGTTTACCAGGACAAATGGAAAAGTGTTGGAGAGGGAAATAAAGTAGTAGGCGTAGGTATGCTCGGCGCCAATAGTCTTAAGAGAGCGGTATCGGGTTACGCGCGATTGTTGTAATAATTACGTGTCACTCATTCCTGCGTACGTACGTGTTACGCTATTATTTAGGCCGCGCCCACCGTCGCAGACACATTGTCTAGAGACCATTCGAAATGGACAAGAACGTTCGATACGTATTTCTGGACACGTGTTTCATTCCGTGGTCAAATCGCTAGTATGTTTTGTTATATTATGTATTTAACCAAAAATTTATTCAAACGCGTATGTTTAAATTTACATATTAAAATTGAAATTTGCCAGCTTAAAAATTTAAATGGAAATATTCAAACGTGAAATTTGACAAGACCCGATATAGAGCCTTTCGAGAGGAAGCCCCGGCTACGCATTTACAGACGGACATGTTCGCACAAAAGGAGACGACCTGTCTTTTTGCGGCACGCACGAGGATGCGAGAGATTTCATTTCGTAAATTATCATTGAGCTCTGTCTGCATGAACCATAGCTGTCCGGAGAGGACAGCATTAATTACACCGGCAGGTAAAACTTGAGCTTTCTGCATTGTGCGCTGGGATTACAATGCATTTTATGCAAACCAGCTCGTAGAATAGCAGCTCGTTGAATACCGTGGCCAATCCTCTTTCCCCTCTTTGTTCCTCGGTCCACCCGTTCGCCGATTCTCCTTCTCCTTTCTATCTCGTTTTCCTAGCTCGGTTCCTTTCTCCTCTTCCTCCGCCTTGTATTCTTCCTTGTTACAAAATAATAAACGAATCTGCAGTTACTTTCTTAACTATCGTACCCATTGCCGGCGAACGACCAGTTTCGCCTTTCGACTCTGTTTTTTTTTTTTTTTTTTTTTTTTAGGAAACCATCGCCCTGGACAAAATATGTACCCGGACCAGTGTTCGTAAACGTAATATTCCCGCGCACCGTCGCGCGCCAACTGCCTCAATTTGTCAAAATGTTCGCATCGCGAGTTGTCGGAGCAATTTGACACGGGTGGCCGGTCTCGCCGAATCGACGTAAATTGCGATTCGTCGCGTCATTGGGCCGCGCGTGATCGCAAAACTCCTCCACGCGCTCGCCAACTTTCGAAAAGCCGATTAATTCGCCGACGAGCGCGGTCTAAAGTTACGATTCGTACTTTTGTCGAAGGTGAGCCGAGTGTGCCTGTACGTATACGGCTTCGTGGTTTTCGCTCACAGAGAAATCAGAACCGCCACCCTTGGCGCTCCGTTATCAGCCAGCCGAGGGGAACGTTCGATTTGGCTCGAGACAAACGAAGCTTAGAGCGATTTCGACAAAATTACGTGGTATTAGGTACATGTGTATTTGCTGGATCATGCAGATGCGTAGATGGTGCGAAGCAAACGTAACGTAACGGGTCATTGGAAATAATGGTTGACATGTCGTCGACAAGGGGGTTGTTCACTGCCAAGCTAACTGGAGGATAGAAACGAGCGTATAACGGAAGCAGTAGAGTTAAGGAATTCGGAACGATCGTAAAGCCAAATGAGATTCTTAGAAGGGACGCATTAGTTTAGTAGGCAAAGCCGAGTACGATTTGTCTTTAGTAAATTGTCGGCGATTTAACTCTTTCCAGACGATTGCCCGAGAACCCGTTTCTCTCCCCGTCACCTCTTTCCGTGTATCTACGATTCGTTGGTCATTGGAAAGCGCGTGCATGTTGAAAATTGAAATAAAAATCGCTGATAGAATTCGTGTCAAGGATGACTTGGTATCTTGTTGTTCGCGAGCATGAAATTCTACGGATGGTCATGTTCGTTTCAAGGTAAATCGGAATGACGATCACATTGTGAAAAAACGACGAAATTATCTTCCATCGGTGTAGGCACGTAAAATTCAACAAGTAATCGATTCCGTTGCGTAACTGTTTCTTTTCTTGTTTTCAGATTGCTAGGTTCTCGGCGAATACAAGATTAGAGAAAAGTACATATGTAGCATACGGGATGAATCGAAGTAAGCGGAAACCCTAGTTTGGGCTTCTATAGATATTTGATTACACGCTCTAATTCGGCAAGCATGTAGATCTCCGTCTCTGAAACGTATCGCGATATCGCGATACGAAACTGTATACGAGAGGCTTGCTCGAAGGTGATACGGAGGAACGAAAAGGGAAAGCAGCCAGCCAGCAGCAGACAGATATCGAGTATCTCTCGTTCTCACAAATCTTCAATGTCCCTAATCCACGTGGTGGCGGGTTGGCCGTGAACGAAACGGCGCTACAATAAAATAGGAACGAGTGAATGAGCAAATACTACGCCGAACGCGTGAGAGTACGCCCTCCATTCAGTGACGCCACCATATTGCTCCCACCTGTTATATCCGTCAGTACTTTATCTTTCCTTGGCCGTATTAACGTTACCGCACCACCCACCCCTTAGTCTCACTCGACCGATTTGCAGAGCACTTTATTTCCAAGAAGAATCCACTCGTTTGTCGGCCTTTCGAATAAAAAGGTAACCATCTTCCGCGTGAAAATCGTACTCGTCAAGTAAAAGACCTTCCACTACCTTTTTCCTTTTACAATTTACTCGTCGATCGCCGGTCTTTGTTTTCATCGTTATTATTCTCTCTCTCTCTCTCTCTCTCTCTCTCTCTCTTTCTCTCTCTCTGTCTCCTGGGTGTGCGTAGATAATGATTATTCCCTGTCGTAAAATGTAAAAGCAGATTGTGCCCGGTTTAACCTGAGCGTGACGAATAAATATTTACGGTGCAGCTGTACAACGACAATAGTGCAATATACTCGTGTTACGTAGCATATGATATATAGATACGATAATAAACGGAGAAAGTATTTTTAGCTTCGGGCAACGTCCCTTTCGTATGCTTCTAACGATTCTATTGCTCCGTTTCGGATTCGATAAACTCGAACGAACGTCCTACCGTAGAACGTTCTGCCTTGTGTGTATCAGGCGTGTCGTTGTCCTAATGGAAAGATGAGTATCTCGAAATTAAATATGACTCGTGTTTGGTGCACCGACTTGCTCCGAATCGGACACTTATTTCCCCAACGTTGACGGAGGAGGAAGGTGCATCATATGGAGAACACGAGAGAGAAACAGAAGGATAGAAGGAAGGAGGAAAGAGAAAAAGAAAAAAGGATGAACGTGGAAGAAAAAAAAGAGGCCGTGTCTGTGGAACAGCCGGAACACCCACCTTGATTCGATATCGACGTTCCAGACGATCGAAAAAAAAAATCCATTGCAAGGGTCCCTCGAGAAAATAGAGTAATTTAGATAACAGCCATCTCCCCCACCACGCTCTCCGTCTATATCATCGGCCAAGTTCCTCGCGTAACGTGCCTCCGGTGGCACAATGCAGACGCTGCGCTGAGCGCTGGTACCCTCGCCGCTGTTGCAATTGAGAAACGACGTTATTCTCTGGAACTCTATATTTTCTCGCCTATACCTCTCGATATTCGATCAATCAGAGACATATGGTTGTGTATTAAGGCGTGATACAATCGCGAAAGTCGATCGTGAAAATTCGTGAAAACGAACGTTCCAAGTTACGCTTATGAACGTGGGCTTACCGTAATTCGCCTCTCTCCCTCTCTCTCTTTCTTTCTCCGGTCTTCCCCCTTTCGTGACTTAGTTGCTTCTCTTTCGTTCGTTCGTCGGAAAGCCAGACTTTCTCTGTCACGTTACCCCTACTCCGTCTTTTGTCGACGACTCCCCTCCAGGAGTCGAGCAGGTAACGTGCCAACGCCAGGCAATGGCGCCTTAGCCGCTGCACCTGGGCTAACCGTTCGCCAGGTGAGAGAGTACGGTGATTGGTCGAGTCGCGCAAAACGCCGCGCTGATTGGCCGATACCACGGTTCTGCCGGTACGGAGCTTTAATCTCGTTTACCGTAGGCGCGCTGCTGCTCAGTTCAACTTACCTTAGCCGCACGGACGGTTGGCCACGCAACTCACGCCGGACATTCCACGAAACGTTGCGACGAATAGCCCCCCCTCTTCCCTTCCGCCCTCTTCGTCGCACAATAGTGTTCGTCCTCGGGTTAGTGGCGTGCGTAAAATCGTGTCGATCTTGGATCGTCGCGGGTGAGATCGCTGGAAAGCAGCAGGGAAGGATCGACACGACACAACACCCGTAAGATCGCGTCGCCGCTTGTCCGTGTGTGCGTGCGCGCGCGCGAGATCCCCCCTTCGGTGCCTGTGTATATACCTGTACGTAGTGTGTACGAGCAAGCGGACAAGCGCGCGCGTGTATATAGCGGCTCCACTTCTTTCTCTCTTCTTCTACCTTCTTGTACCGTCTGCGTTCCGTGCCCTCGTGTTCGTGATTGGTCGGTGCGTGGCATTTTTAAAAAGTCGTCCTGCTTCTGTCCGTTATAACCTGAAAGATCCGGCAGCGGCGATGTCGCGAAATCACGAGTAAATCGATACGGCGATCCATGTCGAAATAATGTCGGTACGACGAACCGGCTGCTCTTGGCTCCGAGTTTCTCCGGTTGTTCGCGATACGACGGTACCCTTCGAGTCGTGATCAACAGTGTACCACGGGTACTCTGTTGCTTTTTTCCCAGTGATAGCAGCGGCAAACAACAGAAGAAACCGTGCAAGGGGCACGTATGAGATTTGAGCAAGAAAGGAACGGGGGGGCTCTACTATTACGGTACCGGCTCTCTTGCTGCCAGAATTATTCGCGGTGGCACGTTCTTCGAATCAGCGGAAAATTCAAACACATTGGAGAGATCCATCCTGACTCGGCAACGCTGGCGACGTAACAACGACGCTATCGT
This sequence comes from Bombus fervidus, assembly GCF_041682495.2. NCBI lineage: Eukaryota > Metazoa > Arthropoda > Insecta > Hymenoptera > Apidae > Bombus > Bombus fervidus. The sequence continues at coordinate 12,678,283 of NC_091520.1, read as the reverse complement.
CAGTGACAGGTAGAATACGCGACACGAGAACCGGAGGAAGAAAACGAAAGGGAAGAGTGCATTGCAAGAGAAAGAGAGAAAAAGAAAGAAGAAAGCCGCAGCGTGCGCGTGTAGTTCCTTTTTCACGAGCTACCCCCGACTGACATATGCGTGTGGCGCGTAGATTCCAAAGCCAAAGATAAAGTTTCGTCGCGAATCAGAGTTCTGGAAAGCGGCTGAATTTCGAAAATAGTTTCTTGATCGCGTCTCTGCGCGTTGGAACCAAGAAGTAGAAGGAAGGGGAGAAAGAAAACGACGGAATAAACGTCTCGGCGATTTTCTGGTCTCTCTTTAGAGGTGCGCCTACAGAGGCGTTCTCCGTACGTCGTGGATCGTTCGCGGAGTGTCGGTCGTGCTGCAGTGTATTGTAGTTGTGCTGGTGCAGGGTGAGGTTAGGATCGTGTTGGAGAGAAAGGAAGCTAAAGAGAAAAGGATAGATAGGAGTGGGTAAATAATAAACTGCGATTAAGTGCAAACGAGAAGAAATATCGAAGCAAGAGGACACTGTTCGAAGAGGAGTCGCTCGCAACCTCGAGAACTGGATAACACGGGCGACTCGAGAATCGCCAAAATTTTGCCGGTTTATAAAAAAGGTGAGTACGCATGTTGATGTTCGCGGTTATTGGTCCCTTGTATACACCGATAGCTTATCTTCGGCAAGTTGAATAAACGCGCGTCCAATTTCGTTAACTAATACGTCGATCTATTTTTTTCTCTTATCGTTTGTTTTTGGATCGGTTTATCGAGTTTATTCGATAAGCTACGTTTATTCGACAGCAGCGATACCGGCTGCGATTACAGCTGCGACAAATATACGACCGCTATTTTGTTTGCATTACCGATTCAAAGCATAAAGCAACGCGTTAATTTGCAAAGAACCAATTTGCCGTTCGATCTTTAAGAGCCATTTATTTTTGAATGGATCCATCTCGGAAGATTATGGTCCGTAGTCTTGACAGAAGGGAGAGCAATAATAATCACTAGGACTCTTATGGGTCGTTAATAGTATTAAACGCAGTTGGATCGAAATCGTGCGATTTTTTACGTGACGCGTACAGTTTTTATGTGATTCTCTAATTTCTCGTCGCGCTACGGAAGAAGAGTCAGTTTGCTCGCCGTTTAACCTCAGATGTCTCGCTCCGCCTAACCTTGAAATCCCACTCGTCGCCTCTTGCGTGTTTTTAAAACACTCGGATCTTGCCTCTCGTAAGACGCGCGCATGCGCCGTACCGCTGGTCCTTTTTGTGTTCTTTAAGTCGTTTCTTTCTACCTTCTTCGTACCCGCGTGCCTTTTGCTCTCGAGACTTCGACAAAATTTCAATTAAAATCCTTCCTGATGTCGCTGACACTGTCGAGCTCGGTTTAATCTCGAAATAGAATTCCATTTTATTCGAGACGGCGGGCAAAGTGCAAGAATGAAAATGCGATGAATTTCGTTTTACGCGATATCTTCTGTATACTTGAATTTCGCGGGCTTATCTTTCCCATGTTTTCGTTTAAACAACGTGTGACCCAAAAGGTGTGCGTCATTGTTTCGAATTCAGGTAACAAAGAGTATTGTGATCGATAGAACTTCTGTAATTCGTTGAACGTTTCACGACACGAGACAAAAGATGTTTTTGTTCAACATCCATTAATATCGATCGATTCTTGACAATGGCAAAAGCTAATATTTTCAAGTTATCGTGCATCGATAGTGTATATCTTTGACGGCATTGGTTTTCCCTATTGTGCGCTCACCCTACGATATCGTGTTGACAGCGTTCGGGGATGTGGATCATTGTGAGAATCACTGAAAGGAAAAAAAAATCAGGTAAATCGACTATGACGAAGCTGAAAATTGCACAAGAAAATGACCAACGACTGTACAAAGATGATTCGGTATATGTGTATGTCAAGGGCGTTGTAAGGCCATTCGAATTTTTTTTTAGCCTCGATCGCACGTACGATTTTTTCGGATGCTACCAGCGTCACACTGTGACGCACCGATTTTCCATTAAGAGCCCAGCATCATAGACACGTGACGACAATCAATTTTTGTTATCTCTGTGAAAACAAATGGATCCTACCCTGAACTTGGTAAATATAACTGAAAATGGTCAAATTTATAACCAGCGCGTATGGTTTGAGGTTATATTATATAGTTAAAATAATTTATTAAAACAAACTATTAACTCTTCTTCTCGTGTATTCTGTGATATTACTCAGTTTTGCAATTGCTAAAATAGATGACAGATATTTAAGTAATCTTTGATATATATTATTGTCATATAATACGTAACTGTCATAAAGTAGTAAGTAAATCTTCCTATCCAGGAGATCTTTCATGAAAAACAGACGAATATTATATGATGGTTCGAGCGATGAAAGCAGATAATATGATGGAGATATCATAGATTTATTTGATACTAGTACTTTGTCATACGATAACGATCTCAACAGAATACATTTACCAGTCATTTCTAACACAAGCGACGATTCACTTGATGAAGGTTATGATGATTCTCGTAATAATGATTGGATAGAAGCAAACATTTATCCCGTTTTACATAATTTTACCGGAACGGAAGAACTAAGAGTAAATCTCCCAAGAAATATTTCGGTACTAGATGCGTTTTGTTTATTATTTGGCGATTTTCTTATGCAGAAAATTGCGAATTGGACAAATGCTCGAGCTTTGTTGTTATATCCTATACATGCATCTTCCATGTTACAAAAAGAATGGAATCCAACTTCAGTTGAAGAAACAAAACAATATATTAGGATTATATATTGCCATGGGCAATGTTCGAACGCCTGCTATTATGCACTCTATTATCACCCTCAATTTAACAAAACAATGCCTTGAAATCTACATAAGAAAACTCTTCGCTGCCTTTGCTTCTATGAACAAATGTGTGATAAATCGTACCGCCTTCATACAATTGATCAAGTATTGCAGCATTGGATAAAAAATATAAAGGATTGCTATTATCCTAGTAAAAATTTATCGATAGACGAATCAATGTTATCATGCATTCGTATTAAATATTCTTCCTTGTTCTGGAAAAAATACAGCACGCAATGAAATCGGGCATGCTTTCTCTGTTGTTTATAGATTATTAAATGACTATTTGGGAGAAGGATATTTATTACATCTACATGGACAATTATTACATTAGTGTTGAACTAGCCACCTCTTTGTACAAAAATAAAAGTCATGTGGTTGAGACACTAAGGAAAGATCGTAGAGGTAATCTCAAGATTGTAATTCAGCAGAAATTATAAACTGTATGTATGTATTTTCTGAAGAAAAAATAACATCTTAGTTCAAAAATGGAAAGACAAACGAGACGATTTAACAATATCCACGAAGCATAACACAGACCTAATTGAAATACCATCTTCAAGAAGAAAAGGAACAAAAGCTCGCACTGTGTTCGATTGTAGTAAAAACATGTCTGGGGTTGATCGGTACGATCAGATGAAGGCATATTATTCCACGCCACGAAAAGCAATACGCCGGTATTTGAAAGTTTTCTTTCACTTATTTAATATAGCAATTTGGAATGGGAATTGGCAGCTGAATAGATTTAATTTCTCAAAAATGTCTTATTTAGAGCTTAGAAATAATCTTGCACTAAAATTGCTTAATATCGATACCTATGTCCTTAATCTCAATCTTAGCGGGATGTAACATTTTTCAATAAAATTAGAGAAAAGATTAAGATGCCGTGTTTGTGAGAGGAAAAAGAAATCCACTGCCACATGGTATGCATGCGAAGCGTGCAAGACTAATGAGATTGAACCAATAGGATTATGTATTAGCATATGTTTCAAAATGTTCCACAGTATATAAATAAATTATATTCATTTTAAATACACGTTTGTATAGTTAAATATGGCATATTTTTTCCAGTAGAAATTTTATTTACTTTATGGATCGAATAACATTTTCCACGTGGCCCAGTGTCACATATTTGTGACACGATTTGTGACTGAAAAGCTAGATTTACATGCTCATTTACTAGGTTTTAAAACTGCCGGAATAAAAATCTGTAGTATATTTTGTAAAATTCCGGAAGAAAAAGTAATGGGTTGTGGGTGGAATTTCTCCTCCACGGCGTGATAGCGAACACATTAAAAAAGAAAAAATAACTCGTCCGAGTTACGTTCACGTAAATTTTTTGCTCGTCGGATCGGCAAATTTCGTAGATTCTATTCGCGTGTAATTGCTTGCGTTTCGCGACTGAAAATTATAGGAGCTACTAATTTCGTGGTGCTGCCGCGGCGGGTGACATTTATTTAACTGTCGTATACTTTGTCTGACAACTCTCGGTGTACATTTCGACGACGGATAATAACACTTTTCCGTCTGAAATACCGCAAGAACGTTAGGAGAAGGGAAGACAGCTACGAAATTACGAGGATTCGTCTCAACCACGGAGGAAAGGCGTCGAATTCGAAAAAAAAAAAAAAAAAAAAGAAAATGCCTGAAAGAATGCAGGAAAGAACGGATGATCGTATCTTGGTCGAACAGAGTCGACTTTCGATTCAAGTCGAAAATGCCGAATATACTCGATTCGTGAAAACTGGACAAAATATTCGCGTTATTTTGCTTCGTTTTACGAGCTGTTCAGTGACTCCTCCCGCGATTACATAAGGTAATAAACACGTAACGCAGTGACCTAGAAAGCGCAGCTTTCGTCATCGTTTTCGAGTGACATAAATTGCAGCTTTAAGACCGTTTTATCACACATTCGAGACCTTGAACGACTCAACGGTTGTCCAGGTCATCGAACTCGCTTCTACTCGCAACCCTAAGGCAACTATTGCTATTCGAATGGTTCGATTCGCCGTAGGAGAACGTGTTATTAGCAAAAGCCAGCGCGATTAGGCCATTCGTAGCGGAATCACGCGCGCGCCGCACTCTCGGAGGAGAAAGATCGGCTCGGGCAACGGAGCAAAGTTGAAGTTTTCTCGGAAATTCTTTGGCACCACTTACGCCATTGCTCGTGCCGCACGGTTACCTCGAAACTAATTACGTTCGGTTAAATTTCATTTGGGAAGGAAAAGTTTCAGGCCCAAGCCACCTACCTTTCGCTTGTGCCTCGTAAACGAAAAGAAGACGTTGATTATTTGGACGAAGTTGCGCGCGGCAGTTTGATCGCGTCGGTATCGGTCGCGATTACTGAAAAATCTTGCGCCTAATGAAATCTTCATGAACGTTATACCGTTCTATCGGTCGCGGCTCATGCCTCGGACTAATTTTCTCCGCGTTCGTTCAATTTTCTATTAATTAACTGGCCGTTCCAACCTTCCTCGTTTGGCTGAATTTTAACCATGCGTTTCCGTGTTTTATTACGTGTTAGCGCGACGGCGCTGGTCATTGCACTCTGGTCGCGCTAATTGAACGTTTCGTTATCGCGACTCGATCTCGTCTACGCTCGGATTCGATACGAAGAAGGTAAACGGCGCGTATTGCGAGTTTGAAAATCGCAAGATGCAAAGAACAAAGAAGAAACGGGAAAGATATGGCGCTTCCTGGATAGCTCGTTGCTCCCGCGATCCGATTCATTCACACGCGCTCCCGTAGAGCTACTGGTTGCGCAATCTTCTCCGTTGCAAAACTTTTACTAGACGACTCAGCGTCTCTGAATAATTCATCGGAGGAAAAATATATCGAGCAATTGCGAACGTTTAATCGAGTACAATTTCTCGCTTCGATTACGTTCATTGCTGTTAAACGGTGAACTATACGTGGCAGCGGAAGTCGGTATAGATAACTCCAACGACTGAGTCAGATTGCCTGAAAAGCGGTAAAAAGGTCGAATGATATTCACGCGAGTGCTCGATCGGCTTGCGACTCCAGTTTACGCACTCGTGCCACTTCCGTCTAGCGTGCTCGTCGACCACTCGAGTGTGACGATTGGCCTGAATCCTTGCGAATACGAGTAAGAACGAGAGATACGCCGCGGTACGGTCCGTCTTTGTGGGAGTTTACGACGCGAATTACCGAAGCGCGATCGTCTTACGCCAATTATGCAACTATCCGATTTTCATAATGTGTTGCATTTCCGTTTTCAGGGGGACGCACGGACAGAGATGGCATGAGGGACGGTTCCGGCAACGTTGCCGAGGTGGTGAGTGTTTTCTCTTCTTTCTATTCTTATTTGCATATCGAATATATATATATGGAATTTGTAAATGTTTCTCCAATTACGCAACGACTCGTACGTGTTGTTAACCGAACGGTACATATACATATATAGCTGTTACGTGCTACGTAACTTTACTGAAATAGGGCAAAAGTCTTGAGGGAAACGGAAACGATTCCCTTCCTTTTGTCTTCGTTCCTAAGAAAATGGATTCCAAACATACTTCCGGGATACACATACTCGACCAAGCCTCGACCTCGCGGATATCCCTTACGGTACTCGTGTCACCCTTCTCTTGAAACTTCTCAACAACCCTTTTCCTCGAAGAGAGTATACGATAAACACAATGTCAGGTAGTGTCACCAAGGAGCATGGTGAATGAACACCAGCATCGACCCTTCGGCTTACACAGGTTTAAGATAAGGTGGCGAAAAAGTGGCAAGGTGATAGATGTTTTCAGTTTACGCTCGAAGGTAAAAACGAGCGTTTCTCCTAGTTTCCTTGCATTCGGACGTTTACCTGGCGTCGAGTTCCTGCGACCTTTGTGAGCGTGAATAGGGCTTCTCTCGAGCCGATGTGCCGTAGGAAACGGCGAGTAGGTACGCAAAGTATTTTCGAAAGGCTCGAGGCTGTTGGCGCCAGGAAGTAGGCTACCGGGTTAATACTTGACAGGGAGAGCCGGAGAAAAGCACGAACCGTGAGAAGAACGTAGAAAAACTAAGGAGAAATTTCACCATCTTTAACACGCTGCTCCATAATTAGCCAGAATGTGTTGCCTCGATACGTATCGATCGTTCGAGATAATTGTCTTGCGTTCGATCGAGGTACACGCGAGTAAAGTTAAGCGAAATATCGGCGTGAAGCGAGATAAGTAAAGTAAAATACACCATCGAGATCGCATCGGCTAATAGCGGCCATTGTCGAAACAAAAACGTATAATGGAGCGTACGATAGCCAGGCGTGCCGGTTGAATCGATGAAAACACAGTACATATATACCTGTTTCCTCGTTGCCTGACCTTGGAGAGATCAGGTGAAAAGTATACCGGATTGCATGGAAGGGGAACGTTCAGGTTCAATATACTTGGTGGATGAGTGTCACCCAGATCCACAGTTTGCCAACCTTGTGTAAAATGGGAGAAATTATGCGAGCCGTGAGGTCACCTACGAATCAATTACGAGGTCGTGGAATCCAGATACTCGTCGAATTTGCCGATTGTTCTTCTTTCGCACGATCTCTGGTATCTGTTCTAACGCGTGATTTAAGTTGGAAAGTGGACCGAAGAATGGCACGTGCCATGGCAGTTTCATAGTCCCTCGTCACCTTGGAACTTTAACACGATTCTAGCCTCGAGAAACTTGTTCCCTGGAATAAAACGTGCAAAATAGCTAGTCTCGGCATAACTCGACACCCAAACGTCTAGCATTTTACCCTCTCGCTTAAAAAGAACCGTCGTCGTTCTTGCTACGCCTACGGTTTTTGCACGGTGTCACGATTTACGCAACCTACGAATAGACAAGGCGATATTTATACGGGAAACCAAAAATTTCTTCAACGTGATCACGATCGGTACTGGTACGTTTAATCGATGAAGAAACTTGAACATTGTTGAAGTAAGTTATTCGAGAACGCAGTTTACATGGCGGTTATACCCTCTGTTCCCTCTCCTGATTCGATCGTTCAACTAACATTGATCTTCCGGGCGGTTCTATCCTAATTAAAACGAGGCATTCCATTGACCAAACTTCGCTGGCCCAATTAATAGATCTTTGCTTCGTAACCGTTTCGCTTTTATAGCGCATAGTTTATCAAAAAGTGAGATTGCACGATGGCAACTAATTGGGACACGAATTCCACGGGTTCTTGATAGCCATCGAATCGATTATAAGCGAGGATCCGCGAGGTCGCTTCGAATTACCAAGTTGTCCGAACGAAATTGCGACAATCGTCACGGTAAACATAGCAGACTCTCGCGAACTGCTATTACGACGGACGTGTACGTTCTCGCATATTTATCGCTGGTTCTGTATTTATTTTTACACGATCCGCTATCCGCCCCGTTCGTCATTCTCGTTTCAGCTGGCGATTAAATATCGCGACAATGTTTGACTTTGCTCGCGTCAGCTAATCGGATTAATAAAACGTCACATACGGTGACAACGCCTCTGTTTCGTGCCTTTGTACGATCTTATCGTACGTGAAAAAATATTTCTCTGATATCGCAATGCATCGCTTTGCGAAATCTCCCGTACAAAATTTCGTCATCGTACACCTACGATAATAATTTCTCTGTATTTTAATGGTCGCGTCGGTTATGACAATTCCATACACTCGACGCTCGATAGAGAACGAGAGAGCGATCGAACGGTGCTAAATTAATTATCGGCTCCCTTTTGTGGCGACGTCGTACAAGCGACTAACGGTCCTGTAAATGTTAAACTCGGATGTAATTGCTATTTTCACAACCGAATGGGTCGGCCAGGGAAATTCTCGATCGCAAAATTTCACGGCCATTTCGGAACTGGTTTGCGCGAGACACGCGGTACGTTCGCGTCGTCGTGCGAATCCTCTAGGCCAGCGGTGATTTTCGTTCTCGATTTTGATCAAATGCTTCTAATATCGAACGTAAACGCGTAATGGACGTGTGAAAATTGCCACGTAGATTGCACGTTTGCAGATATTATGGAGGGGAATTCGCGGCGATATTCTGCCGCGATCGAGTAATTAATGGGACGATAATATCGGAATCAATTGGCGATGTAGACAGATTGAAACGATGGAAAAGCAGCGCGTGTATGCACACGCGTGATCTTTCACTGGGATTAGTATGATTTCGCTGGCGAAATGTGGGATCCGTTGTTTTCGCTGAAAATTGAGAAAATTACAGGTTGCGACATCCCGTGCGTGTATTTTAAGCTTTAAATGGAATCGCAATTGGATTTCCTCGTTTCGAAACGAAAGGTGACAGTCGGTGGAAACGCAAGAGAAAAAGCGTTTGTAATAATGGAGGGATAGCGGTTGTTTCACAGAGTTCCAACAATCGGTAAAACACGAATGAAAGATCGGTCGGAGGGCGGGAGGGTACCGACAAACAACGAAATTACCAACGAACAGTTAGACAATGAGTGCTTTAATTAACCTCTATATAAATTGTCGGTGCTGCATTGTTTGAATCGGGCAAATAATACGCGCGAGAACCCGCAATGACAGGATAGGTTGCAGCGAACCACGCAAATGATATATGACCGCACTACGTATCTAGCGTGTCTGTTCTATGCTTGACCCACTGTTTTGCGTCGATCTTGACAAATGACGTCTGCGTCGATGCTAAACGCATAACGCAGACATCCGTCAGCCATGTATCATCGTTTCTGTAGCATCATTGAAAACCGGCGAACAACCGAGATTTATTGACTCTTTGACCGACCGACATTGGTCGAGTAAGACGCTATATAGAACGAGTTTCTTCTCTGTCTAACAGTTTAAATATCGCGCGTCGTTAAATATAGTCATTCAGAAGCACGAATCTCGACGCTTTATCGGTTGACTGTTGTCAAGACGTTCGATCGATTCAACGTACCGCCGACTATATTCTTGGTGTCACGAGCAAGTTTCTCAAACGCTAGGCTATTTCCGCCGGTTCGAACAATGTTCACGTCGCGAAAATCGTTTCTCGTTGGCAGACCATTATAAAATGGCGTGGATCTTGACGTTAGGACGACAGCTATCGAACGTTACCTCGGGGACAACTTGCGTTTACACGCGAAAGCGTTCGCACGTGCTGCTATTTCTTCCCTGCTACGTGTCGTTGATGGATAGAAGGGAGTCGATACGTGTCGTTCCCATGGAACGAATACGTTACGCACGTCGTACGTATGCACGATTTTACTACCACATCTTCCGTGAGTTTCCAGTTACGAGAACTAGATTCTCGGCCCTTGGACAAATTCCAGCTCGCACCTCTGTTTGACATCCAGTAGCGAAGAACAACAGTTGTTTCGAAGAAACGCGCCTCTTCGATTTTACTTCTGGAAACCGTGTCGTTTACCGACCCTTCTTAACGCCCCATTCCACCCCATTCTTATATAGCTTTACACTCTCATACCGAAGAGCCGCTTATCCTAAGAATGCCGTATTTATCGTTCACTTTGTTACGTACGCTTTGCGTATCTCTAGTTGCTTGTTTACGTTTATTTATTCTTTTTTTCTTTGCGTGCGATACTGTGCCGGGTTCGTTTAAAATATTAAAGGAGCTGCAGGGTATACGTTCAGAGTGCAACGACGCTGCAAACCATTTGCGAACAAATATTCGTCGTCCTCGCTAGTGGAAAAGATGGTGCGTCTACGCTGGTCGAGGCGTACGTAATTAGCTTTCAAAGGGACTTAAACTCGGCTCGTAGTGCGGCTTCTTCTCCGAACGAAAAGGGTTATTATAAATTCCCATTGATTAGAACGGCTGTAAACGGGTTTATGACGTACAAACGAGGGGACACGACCTCGTGGTCGAAGAAAAGAAAGATTTACGACATCGATAGTCGGCGTAGCGCTCGCATAGTGGCGCGTACGGCATGCAGCTGTTTCTTTTGACGGAAGTCGAGCACGTTCCGCGAACCTAGCACACCGCTTCGAGGAGGCCAGTGTCGTGGCCGCAACGTCGAACGCCTTCCACCACGAACATCTCGTGCACGTGAACGCTCGCTAACGGTAGTACAAGATCTACGATAGTCCTCTTCCCCTTCCGTTCTCTGCGGTTTCATTTCTTGCGGCCCCCTTCCTTCTTGGTCGACCAATCACGAAAATTCTCAGCGATCGATCGTTAGATCTTGCGCGAATTTCCTCCATAAATCGCGTCGAATCTCGAATTTGGTTACTTCCTTTCATTCCATTCCAGAAGTTGGGGGGAACCGATTTTTCTTGCCGTGTTGCTCCATAACGCTCGTATTTGCCACGTTTCGTTCCACCGCCGTCCATCGTTCTGCAAATTCATTGTCCAAATCGCAACGATGTTCCGTGTCGTCGCTTGCTGAGAAATCGCTCGAAAATTTTTTCTAGGTTCGTCCTTGAGCGTATCCAACTACCTTGAGGAAACGAACGCGATTTAAACGTCCTATAAAATACTTGTGCGACAACAGTGACGGTAACAGCGTAGGGGTAGCGTTACAGGAAACGCGATTGGGGTGACCGGTTGTATCCCCTTTGTTCGCGTCACTTTAGAGTCCTCGTTCGATCGGATACGCTCAGACGGTTTTCGCTCTGGGCACTTTTAAGGCGTCCTTTCTAAGTACCTTTTATTCGATGTCGCGAACTTTCAGGCGTTCTTTCTTTCGACCGAAGATACGAGCTCCTTGAAACGTCGCTGACGTCTATAAAATTCTTACGACGTCGCCATGGGACTATTATCTTTACCAACTTTTTCCTTCAAATACTTACCTTTCAATTTATCTTTTAAACTAGTATTCCGCACCCGACGAAAACATTCATTTCCGCTCTATCGTACAGTCTTCGGAGAATCTGCGTAATGGTAACTTCATTCAGAACTACGAGTAGAACAATTACGGTAGCTAGACGGTTGGTCTACGTTTCTCCATCAAGCCCGTATAAATCATAATTACCGGGAAGCTCGTAATTTAATCTCGCGTACCGGGTGATGAATGACAACAGATGTCGACAAGGACCACGAGCGTTATCGTTGCTCAATTAGGCGGCGCGGGCTAGAAGCGCAGGCTCAACCCACATGCTTTCCCGCACCTTTGACCTCTTTCGTTTCACCTCTATTCTCCATCCTCTCTTCGTTTCTCTGTTTCTCTTTCTGCTCTCTAATCAGCTTTCTCGAGGCGACTCCTGGGGAATTTGCTGCGAATTCACCGATTCCTCGTGCGTATCAAAATTCCACGCCCGTCCCCGGTATCTTGCCGCGCGTAAATTCGAGACGAATTTCCACACTCGGAGCGTCCTAAGACGAATCTGAGCGTTCTTCGAAGATGTCGCTGGTACAATGTCGGCAAATGGACGCGTGTGTGTGGTATCATTGCTTGCGGTACAAAGCGCCGTAGTCGAGTATTGCGCTCGTTTTACAATCTTCGAACAGCGACCAGGTGGGCGATGTGGAATTAATAGCTCTCTTAAAAATAGTTTCTCCTCGTGGAGAATATTCTTTCGTTTCCTATGAGCAACGACCGCGAAATCGTAGAAGAATCGTGGAGGAAGATTCACTGCGTCGACAGGAAGCGGAAGCGGTCCAAGGCAGGTTTCTTTTAATTAAGCGTTTCTCCGGCGTTATTTTCACTCGTATTTCCCTGCGTGATTATGCGAGGATTACTCGCATCACCGGTTTTATTTGTCGTTCTTAGAACCTGGAATTACCTTTTCTCTGCTCGTGTCTGCTTTCGGAACGTTCTTCTCGCTTCCAGTCTAACGAAGCGTGCCTGCCCAAAAAGGATCGCACGTACACGATGAAATATGCGGCGAGCTAACGCGTTTGCACGACCATTCCCGCGTCTGTACGAGCGGGTAAATTGCGCGAAAGTTGTACGGCGCGAACACAAGCGGGATTTAAAGCGGGATAACACGTAAGAAACGCGATGAAGCTGCATGTGGAGCGTAGAAAGTTGAGACTGTATATCGTCCCGTGGCAGAAACAGGAGAGCAAAGTGCAAAGTGCACGGACTCGTCGAGAGAAAGAGGGGAAGGTCGATGGTAGACGAAGAAAGAAGGGAGAACGCGCCAAGGGTTCCTCTGTCATTGACTCTCTGCGTTTCATCGTCTGGCCTGAAAGCCTTCCTTGTCCTCGGCTACAGTGCTTTTCAGAATAGGCTGACACTATCCAGAAGCTGGCTCGCTGCATGAAAAAGCCGGGAGATCTCGTTGCCGGCGTAGTTTTGTACCAATGGTTTCAACGATCTTGACTGTTCGAAGAAAAGGAAAAACCGCTTATCGTGTCTACTTGAAATCCAGACTTTGACTAATCGAAGGTTCTAGTAGCTGTAATGTTCTTCGATTAGATCATAGCGAAGTCAAAATTGATGAACTTCGTTTTTTTATCGTGTTCTGATTGTGTCGAACAAATCGCTTCCATTTTTGATCCCACGAACACGGGACAAAAAGTAGTAGAATTTCGAAATAACAGAGCTTGTAAAACTCGATTCAGCAGCTAGCACAGGCAACAGCTTTGGGAAATTTATGCCACCCCGGAGTAAGAACTCGGCTGTTGGAAACAACGTCGGACGAGGATGATCGCGCTGTATACCGGTGGAATACGAAGTGGAATTTCGCCGTTAATGATAACAGAAACAGAGTCGGCGGAGTTTCGTGATGTCAGTCAGTCGCAGAGAGGCCACTCTTACCGAACCTGGCTTTCGTGGCACGGCTGCTGCATTCGGTTTTGAGCGTACCCACACGTGCTATAATGCACGCCGTGTGCCGATACCAGCTCGAGATAAAGTACTAGGAAACGAGCGTGCATAGGCAGAGAACCGACGCGCAACAACCCGGCGTCGTGCATCGCGATCGCCATAACGTGTATCGCTCGTTTCAAAGCTTTCCGTGCACGGTATTGCACCGCGCTCGTTCCATACGAAGAAAGGTGAACGATCGTGCTATTCGACGATCAAATATTTGCCGAAATTGGTAAGGAGATTCGACGTGCTCCTTCGCTAGTTTCGAACAAATACACTAGATTTCATTATGCACGCAATTTATATCATTTTAAACGAGATACATTTCGTCACCCTTCTATCTCTATTTATAAAAAAAATATAGTTAACCGATTCGCATATGTCTCATTGGTATAACGAATACGTGATAATATGACGAAAATTCTACTTAGACAGCAACGAACGTTTAGTACTTTCAAGCCCACGCGGTAATATCAAACTTTATGAACTTTAAATTCAGCCTTCTCGATTTACAAACTAGCAGTGATGCGACAGTGTGAAGAGCAGGAACGAGGGTTTAGCGCAGAGTTGCCTTTCGAAAACTCGAAACTCGAGACAGTGTTCGCAACGTCACCGCTTTTGTCTACTTTTCTATGTACAGAACTGACACATTTCTCTTCCTCGGTAGGGTCCGTAAAAATATAAATTTGCGTAAATTGCCACAGTCCACTTACAACTGTATAGCTTCTTTGTATCGTATCATTTTCGCTGTAAATTATTTCTCAGCGACCGACGAAATCTCGCCTTTGCTCGGAAAAAGGGGGCCGATTACGTCGAATAAATTCCGGTCGTAGAACGCGTTCCTTCTCCTTCGCACGTAACGGGGTCACGACCTGCGAAGAGGCCCTTTCGCGGCTCGTCGAATCCGCTTTGTAATGAAATTATACCGGGTCTCGTCGATCGGCAAATTACGGGCTAGATATTGGTCGATGTACACCTACCAACTTGATAACGCGGATATCCGTCTACGTTACAAATCGGAGGTCCGACGCGCGCCTCGCACCTACGTTAAGCAGATTACCCGCGCGTCGATGAATATGTATGAGCGTGGCGCATACACGGAGCCGAGAGACCCGGTGATCCGTGTCACGCAGAAGAGAGAGAACGGTGGGCGTGCGCGTATCGCACGCACGTGGCCACGTACACGCGCACGCATCCACCTACGTGAGTACACACGCACGCACGCGTCTGTGTACGAGCGAAAGCGTGGGTGGAGAATGGACTGGCGAGGAGTTAGCGCGAATAGACAACGACGAACGTTCCATCGCGAAACTGTGTCGCTCCGGGATACCAGATTTCAGATTCGAAACGGGTTTCGAATGAAGACACGCCGACTGTAAGATTAGTAATACGCGATAATTAACTCGTTAACCTGTAGACAAGAGAATTAAGCGTTTTAATCTATGCGACGATGCGTTCATTCTGTCGGATCTCCGTAATTGCAGGTAGCTTGCTACGGGAAAAGAAATTCTAATTTTAATTGTAATTTAAAGGTTGCTTATTATTAACGGACACGAATATATAAATCGTATAGTGATACAATAACAATAGATCAATGAACAAAACCAACATTCGTGCAGTACGTTGTATGAAACTGTTGGTAATTTTATTAGCGCTGTAACGAAACACGATAAACGCGTGTCTACATCGATTGGAACAATGAAATTTCAAAATGTCTTGTACTTCAAAACGCAATATATTCGTACAAATGTTCTCCATATAAGTTCTATACTTTCGAGAGCCACCGTAAGTGTATGCGGGAAATTTCCTATTACGCACGATGACAAATAGAAGATGGAAAGATTGGACTCGCTGTGGACGCTTCCCCCTTTCACATCCCAGGGAAAAATAATTGCGGTAATCAAAGCCGGGTCGCGTTACCGATATCCATCCTCCTCTACAGGCGCGTGCATGGAGCGATCAACGCTTGGTCGGTATCGCGTTAAAGCCAGGCTGCTCGACCCGGCGACCGGACAATCGCGTAGCGTGTACGCGCACGAATAGAGTCGTACGCGCGCGGAGAGAGGATTAGCGAGAGAGCGTGGGTGGAGCATGGCAATGGGAGCAACGGTGGACTTGTTAGCGCGAATACATCGTCAGGAATAAAGCGTGTCGCATGTATATACGTCTAAATATAAAGTCGGTGAAGCCGGTGGAGAAGAGGCGCGAGTGCCGCGGATCCCTGGCGAAAGAGCGGTGTAACCACCTAGTCAAAACACGCCTGTTGTGTCGTTCGGAGAACTCGCGAGGCGACGTCGCAACAGCGACTGCAGCTGTAGTTGCAGTTCGCTGGAGCTGAATCCGATTCCAGACCGCCCTCTTCTCCGTGTTCTTCGCGAATACGTCGTTCGAGTTTCTCTCGTCGATTATGTTACAGTTTTATGTCGTTTAGTGGGTGCGTCTGTGACCAGTGAAATCGATACCACCGTGCAAGATCGATAGTGGAAGCGAAAGAGAAATTGTGAAAACGGTGAATTTATTAAAAAAAGAAAATAAAAAACTTCGAATTTTGAACGCTGATACGTCGATGAAATTCTCGTTTTACATCTCGATCGTTCGTCTACGTCTTACGCGAACGCGTTTATATTTACATTCAATGACACGCGTCTAGTACCCCGGTGATTACCAAAATACGTATCCCGAAGAAGTCGTGGACGAAGTAGATGTTCGCGAGATTCGCGATACCACCGACCAGTGGTTAAAATTCGCTCGCAGTCGCGTGTCGCGTCAGAGAAATATAATTAGCCGTGGTTTTCGAGACGCGACTGGAAAGCAGGCTGTCCATTTTACGACGACCTTGGCTGTGAGGAATCGTAAAAACCGACGTGGAACGCGCCATGCTCTCTGTATCGCGCTATTTTCGGGCGGATACCGAACTACTCGCGCGTAAGTGGCGAGCGAGATCGAACGGGGACGCGATACTCAGATATTTTACGACGGAGTCCATCCATTGACGTGGAAGTTCGTTTCGCGAACTTCTTTGCAGAGCGTCCATCCGTACTGACGTTAATTAATTTATCGTTCAAAAGGGAATCGAGTCAACGGGGAAGACGCTTTCGAGCGATCGGCGTCGTCCGTTTACCAGAAGCGTGGACCCCGAACGAAGTTTCTGTCGAGCGTGTTAACGGCAATTATCGTTCCTTCCCGGTAATCAGAAGGGTGGCGCAATAAAAATCGGCTGACGTGGACCGATGAAGTTGCATCGAGATTCCTCGACTCGTAACGGTGTTGTGCGTAAACAGGTAGCTCTTCTGGCCTCCTCTACTGGTACTAGATTCACAGGAAACGCCTTAGAACTGTTATATGTTACATTCTACCGCGGAATACTCGTCGTGATGATCTCTGCGCGTCCTATATCCGTTCCTTCGTTCCTTCTTCGACAGACTAGATTTCCTGGGGTTCTTGCATATAAAATTTATACCGTTCGTTACATACGAAGGAAGGATTTTACGATCGTGGATAGTTTCGCTCGCTTTACGAATCGGTCGCTTTACGAGGAAACAGGGATCGCCTGTCTCGGTTGGTCTCAGTCTACAGGTTGGAGAAATCCCGTAAATACCGAGGGTCCGGTATCGTCACCATCTACGATCCTTCCGTAATTAATTATTCTCGTCGAGTCGCGGGGCATTTAAACGAACGAGGCCGAAGGCCCGTGAGAGGAAAGCGTAATCGGTTAAAAATTGTGCCGTCCCAGAAACCGAGGGCCAACAATCTGGACGAGACCGCTCGCGAGAGAGAGAGAGAAAGAACAATAGCTCGGTTGATGACGATCAAACGTTCTCGTTGTTCCGCGTTCGTTAAAAGAGAGAACCGGCCTTCTCTTTCCGGGATCGACGCGACATATCACGCTTATTACGAATTAAACGAAAAAGAGGTTAATTCCGTGGCGGCTAAAACGGTCGATTCGAGCGGCTATTTTCAGCTGGAAACGTGACACTTCATTCATAATCCTCGACCGTGTAAGCTCGCCAGCCGACACCTAATTAAATCTGAATTTCCTCTTGCACTTGTTCGAGCGAACAACTTCCTCGTTGCTACTCGAGAACAAGACGCCACGCCGACCCCCTTTCCACTCCGATGCAAATTTTATTTACCTAGTAAAACTTGTTATTCTGTATTTGCATCGTACCATTGAACTATACCATATACATAGAAAAGCGTATTTGCTACTGTACATCGGCAAAATGACACTCGAGGATACTTCATCGACGCGTGATCGATGATAGTCATCGTAGCACATCGTGGCAACGAAAGGATTTCGCAAGCGAGTGTCAAGGGAACGAAGGACTAAGTGGAAACGCGTGTTTCCGTCCCCGTTCGGCTGCCCTTTCGCCCTTAATCTCGCCAGCCCGTTTCCACGACAGCACGGAACTGAGTCGGTAAATCAACCGGGTATTCCTTTCTTGGTCTCTCATCCACCGAGTGCAGGTTGGTTCGCGATTGCGGCATTAAATTTAACGCACCCGGATTAAGACCTTTACTGTATGTCGCTAGGATTAAAGTTTCCCCTTTATGCAGCGTCGCGAATGGGGAACGTCGTTAAATGTTACCAACCGCTCGTTGACCAAACGTTGTTGGATCCTCATCTACCGACGATATTCTCTTTACCGATTCTGTTCCTGCGAAACAATTTCAAGGTGGACTTGCTCAGGTTTTTGACGAATCGTTCGCTTGTCGTTTGTCTAATCGGTAGTGGGCGTTACAGATAGATCCGCGGTTGAACATATACTTTCGCTGTGGCTTCGTATTTCAATTCTTTTCTAGTAAAAGCTTTTAAATCTTGTTCGTGGAACGAACGATCCTAACGATTTGCGCGCGTAGGACTCGGGTCGAAAATATTTAACCGACCGTGTCGAATGTTGACCCTAATCGCGACCGAACCAGATCGGACCCGGCAATTTGTGGCCTGTGCTCGGTTAGCCATGCGAGGATTGTGACTGTGCGCGAGCACTTTGTGGTACGATTCTACTTATCGAAGAACGAGCTGGAGATGGAGCGTGCCATTTCGACGGACGACAGTTGCGCGAAGAGGCTGTCGACGATCACGGAATACTCGGAGCCCGGGATCGACAGCGACGATAACGATCGCGAGGAACGCCGCGAGGAGGAGTCAGCGATCCCCAGAGGCGATTCCGAGCAAAGGCTCGAGGAGCAGGCGACAGCCGTCAAGTACTTCCTCGTGGACGACTCGCCGATGGCGAAGTTCAGTCGGAGCATCAAGTGGATCTACAAGAAAGTGAGTCTCGAAAGTACCTCGGTTAAAGAGCTTTGTACTTTTTCTTCGTCTCGAATAATCATTGTAACGTTCGCGTAGTGGCTTTACGATAATAATTTCATAGCGATGATCTTTGGAGATCCTTGTACGACGAAGGAAACGTAAGGGAATCGACGAACGAGACACCGAATATCGCAGATTTCGCTGTGAAAGCAGAGAATAAGCAGAATTCTCGATACAGTTCGAACTCCAGGGAATCGTCTGTGAATGTGAATCTGCGATTCAAGCAGATTCGCCATTTGCACTTCAAAGTCAGCTTATGAGCGAACGAGTGTACCAGGGACTAATTCGTGCATATGCAGGGCAAAGCTCGTTTCCAGTTACGATACGCGCCTTTATCCCAAGTTGCCACCGTGGAATTATCGTATCCCGCGGATGTCTGACGTTGACGTTTCTATCGGGCCGGAAGGTTCGATCGTACTCTAGTCGCGTCCGCTTCGTCTTCGTCTCGGTGAAAGAAGCTATTAACCGCACGCAGCGAACGCCGCGCGTTCTTTTGCTCTGTTTTACTTTCGAACTCCTCGAGCCGTGTCTGCTTCGTACGGAACGAAACGTACCTTGTACGCCCGGCGGTTCCTGGCGCGACTCACGAAAGTCGTGACGGGCCTCGCGCCTCTCCTCCGCTCATCTACGATGCCTCGGAACGTGCTCGAAAGCGTGCCCCGTCGCGATGCATCGACGCTTCGCGCTGAAAAGGTCTAGCGTGCAGGAATTTTAGGAGAATTGGTTCGCAGTTGCGTCGATCGAACTTCGTGAGTGGCGGTTGCGCCAGGAATTTCTAAGCAGCGAGTGAGAACCATGATCCAACAGGGCATTTTGTTCCGCTATATATTCGTAAGAACAATCGAGAAATGATTTACGCTCGAATTAATACGTTTCCTCGGTCCCTACGATTCGTAGAAAAGCCTTTCTATTTAACGTTCACTGCCAACTACGAGATATCTCGCAGTAAGCGTATGTACCAAGACTGCCGACGGTATCTCGTAGTTTGCGGAGTGAGCACAGGAATTTTATTCAGCGACGCCAGCTGCCAGTTATCTGGCACTGTTTTCTTTCATTTGCAACTTGGTGTAAACATCATTTTAGTACTACATCTGCAACTAACAAAATTTGCAACGAATGGGTTAAAGACGTTACAATGCACTTGCACCTTCTTTTCTTTATATTCTTGGTTTGTTCGTTGGCATTCCTCCTGTTTATTCGTTCTTATTTTCGCGCGACAAAGCGCACCGATGATGGTACACAAAGCACGGAACGTGTTAATGAACTCGGTGACAACATTCTCCTCTTCCTATCCGCGTCCCCGACCTCGGATGAAATGCCGGTGGAACGCGAATGCCCGGAATCGAGATAGAATCCTCTCGCGCCCTCTTTCACCCTCCTTCCGCCTATTCTCCCGTTCCTTTCGTCCTCCTTGCTCTCAGTCTCGCTTTGTCTCGTTTCGTCCGCGGGTCTCCCGCGTGTCTTTTCCAATCTCTTCTCGTCGCGTGTTCGTCGCAGAATGGGGAGGTCGCGCAACAACCACCGAGCTACTTGTCCTCCGCTCCTCGCCAGACGGATAAAGAGCAGAAGTGGAGACAGTCGAACCGGGAGCACAGAAGAAACAGTCTGAGAAAGATGAACGGAGCCGAAAGAGGGGAAAGAGGAAATCGCGTGTCGAGAGGTTCCAGCGGACCTAGAAACTCTTCTCCGGCCTCCGCTACTAAAGAGTCACAAGACCAGCCTCTCGAGAAGGTCTTAGAAGGCGGAATGACCTATTTCGCATTGTGGCTAGGTTTTCGCTGTACCGGCGAAGAAACGAGAGACGAAACGATGCCGGCGTTACAGCGAGTCGCGTGGACTCGCAAGCGACTGTTAGTTACAGCTACCTAGCAGAGTATTCTTTGAAACGGGAAGGTTAACGAACTTCCGTTGAATTCCGGACGCGTTTTCCACGACGTAGAATTTCGTGTTTTACCTCTTTGTGACTCCATGAAAATTGCCAGCGTCTTACGCGTCGCGAATGAACCGCCGTCCGTGTATCGTTGTCGGTTTTGGATGAAACAGTGGCGAGAAAATTGTGATTCTATTTGAAAGCTAAAGAATGTAACGTGATGGAAGACTCGAGGAGTAGGTTTATAGAAAAACTTAATGGGCCGGTTAGGAGGAAATCGATACATCAGCGCGACCCGGTTACGCGAGAAGTGATAAATTTTAATTACCAAATTATGCTGTCCGACCCGACACAGAGTTGGAGGACCATCCTAACCCACGACCGACCGAGCTAATTGAAATCTCGATTTTTGGTAGCTCTAATTCGTTCTCTCGGCTTTATGGAGTCGTACATGCCTGAAATATCTCAGCCATTCGCCGTGCGCCAGGTGGAACGAATAGGCGGCACGAGCTCTACCCGAGATTCTTATCCCAACTGCGACGCGTTCCATGCGTCAGCAGGGTCTTCCCTCTCTTTACGTTCCTTCGATCGACAATATTCCGGGGTCAATAGAAACCGAATCGTTCCAATTTCTTGCTGGTCGTTTTCCCTCCGCGATTGTTTCGCCCCGGTGTCGGACTTTCCTTCGAAGCAGCATCTCGCGCCTCGCTTCTGATACAAACGACCGAGAACAAAGCGAATCGCGTTTACACGCTTTTAACATGGCGACGTATTGAACGAGCGCGCTCTTAGGGGCAAAACCAAAGTAATTTGCAACAGGAAACGCGCGTAATCGCAAAATCGACCACAATGTCGATGTCGTTGCCGAAAGTGCGGCAGCAATTTCCATCGATGGGTTCGTCCATCGTCTGCGGGCTGCTGTGTAACGACCAGACCTTCGATTGAAAATCGCAATTGACGTTACGAAGTTAACGCTTACGCACGCGAGATCATGCTCCATGTTGCGAATAATACCACTGGTACCGGAAATATCGACTATTTTTCGAAATTACTATACTCCCTGAGTAATCCCATCCTCCGTAATTTCAATCAATTC
This sequence comes from Bombus fervidus, assembly GCF_041682495.2. Lineage (NCBI taxonomy): Eukaryota > Metazoa > Arthropoda > Insecta > Hymenoptera > Apidae > Bombus > Bombus fervidus. The sequence goes on along the minus strand of NC_091520.1, from coordinate 12,656,430 downwards.
CAACCCCTTTTAACCTATCGGCTACGATACGACTACCATCTGTCATAAACTTTCACGAATCTCATTCATCTTCCTCCTTTATCTTTGGAATTTGAGAAAGCAACGGATCGCGACAAGGAGACAGGTTTAATTCCGTGGGTTACGATGATCTTTTTAAATATTTGCGACAGCGGTAGATGCGTATTCGTTACTTTAAACATCTTATTATGTCTGAAGGAAAACCTGGAAATATGTATACGAAATTTCTAGTAATACGTAATTCTGGTTAATTCAGAAACTTGTTAATGGTCTTATCAACGATCCCCGAGTCGCTGTTCTAGTGGATTTCGTAGCGATATAAATAATCTCGTAGCTTCACATTGAAATAGTAATTAGAGCTAGACTTTGATACTAATACGTAGGAACTTTATTACTTGGAGTAATTAATTCTTACAATGTCGTGTCCATAGATCTTGAGATTTATATGCATATATATATTATTATATATGTGTCGGAGATGAAAGGACATCGGGCTTTTCTTTTGGAATGTTTGGGAAGGTCCCCAATACTTTAATCCAAACTTTTTATTATAGCCGTACTTAAACAATAAAACTGAGAAATGGCTGTTTATGAATCAAATCAATTATGTTTGCCCGAGATTTATGACAGTGGACTTGAACTCGAAGTGACATAACGGGTCGCTGAACGGTCACGAAAGGGACGTGTACCAAACAGAGGTATGAAGTAATTAAATAGTTTTCTTTAAAAACAAAGATTGACCCGAGGGATACAGAGAGATACGGAGAGGAGTATATAAGAGGGCAGTTCCACTTGGACCGAGGCTGAATCCGATAAGTTCGACTAGCCCAGTGAACACGTACATCGAGTTCCTAATCGCAATCGTCCGTTGATCGTGTATTCGTTATCGAACTTAAACTCATCGTCACCGACATCTCAATTATTCACTCACCGATATCACTTGTTAACCTTTGCGATACATTCGCTTCAATAAATATCATCTGGTATACAACAACGATGGACAACTGGCAGAAAGATTCATTACACGCCCCGACTTACAACGTTACCTCGACATATATATGGTTGTGCTAAAAGTTTCTCTCGTTTTATAAGGAAATAATAGACGCACAACGTTTTCTCTTTTGTCCTATTGGAAGAAAATGGATCATGCATAATTCAAGAAATAAAAAATGTTGTGCGTCTATTGTTTCCTTGTAAAACGAAAGGTTTTCGGGCAATCTATCGTATTGAATTGTTGGTAAGAAAGTGGTGACTTAGATTTTAGCCGCACGCAACAGAACGTTGAACATTAATCGCGATGATCGAACAGGTATGGACGATGCAGATCGTGAAATTCGATAGCGTGGATCGCGATCGAACATTCCGGTTCGCCGATGTGTTCGTACTCGCAGGATATTTGATCCGCCGTGACAGTCCATCGAGACTTTTCGATTCGAGGACCGGACCGCAGCATCGAGTCGTGACCGACGCGTTAAAGCGAATCGATTTCACCGAAGCAAGTGTCACGTTAATTGCAGCGGTGCCAGCCGATAATCAGCGTGTCATTAAACGTTGCGCGGCGACGCAATTCCGGCCAAACAATAACAACAATCAGAACGACAAATCGGAATTTTGTGCTCGTTCGCGAATTGTTGGAATATCGAAGCCGCGACAGAGAGGCCAGCCTGCAAAATGAATTATTTATTTTGTCAACCGCCGTCGTGCTGTGCTAATTCGATGGTCAATTAACGAATCCACCCCCTGTGACGCGATTTGTTCGTCTGTTTGCTCGCTAATGCGCTGGAAATTCGTTTATGCAGAAGACTCGAGCCCCTATTTATGCCTAGAATGATTTACGCTATCGCGTTCGATGGTTTCCGCTATATGAAGTCCAGAGGCAGTAACACGATAAACCGTTATTATAATAAATATAGGATGAACGGTTTTAGTCTGCAAACGCAAATTACTCGTGCGCTATGTGCGCTATAAAAGAAAAAATAGCTCAGATAAGAAGCGAATGATTTCGAGAGGGCATAATCTGGTGTAGGTAGTTTTCTTTAGACAGACTCGTGCAGGTCGTACGAAGGTGGCATACATTTCTCTACACGGAATTGCATATTTTTTAACGCACGAATCGATGTAACTTGTTATTCTTTGCAAGAAAATATTAACCTATTTCTACCGAACGATCGTTAGTTTAGCCGATATTTCAACTCTAATTTATCAAATTTAACGTATGAAAGATCTAAAATATCTGCTAAAGTAATGGTTCTTTCGGTAGAAATAGATTAACAGCTTTTTTGCAGAGAGTATCGAACTGCGTCGACTAGCACATTACAAAATATACAATTCCATTTAAAAAATAGTGTGTCACCTTCATACGATCTCTACGAAACTATACACAGTCTATCTCAACTATTCTTTTATACATCATATAACGTACGAGTAACTTGAATTTATAGATTAAAATCGGTCATCCTGTATGTATCATCTTTATTAATGGGAATTATGCTGACAAAGTGGGATAAGTCCCCAGTAACGCACATAGGTGTCAATGCAGAATACACGATTATTTACGCAATTACAGAACGCAGGTACTGGGTTGACAAATAAGCGATTGCGGATTTTGTCATTAGATGGTGTTGAGAATTTTGGATCTTAATAGCCGAAATAATGGTATAGGAACGCTAAATTTACACTTGGAATTTATATTAGAATAGTTATATATTTATTTGATAAATGATTTCAAAGATATTCATCGATACACCCTTGTACGCGTCTCAGCACTTTCTTCCATATCCGACTGTTAACCGACTGAACAGTTTACATTCGTTTGTTTTCGAGACGCCGCGCACACACATGCTTCCATACACTGATATTCATATACAAGTATTACTACTACGCAGCCAACCCAGTCTAGCATATAAAATTATACATATCTCAATAGGTGGTAATGACAAAATCCCCAATCACTTAGGCACATGGTACAAATCGTATGCTTTGTAACGTTTTTGAAATGGAATTTCTGGAGTTACAAAGTCTAGTACGAAAAGAATGTAAACAAGCGCGTTACGAGTTGGCAGTATTACAAATGCGATTCGCATGATCCGAATTAACCACTGAGGATAAATAACGACGTGGGAGAAATATCCGTGTGAACCTAAACGATCTCGTGGGGGCATAGAGATTTAACAACTAAAAGAGTCGAGAGCGATCTATCGTATAATGCTATTAATAATCTTAAAAAGAAATAACAAACCCGTCACGATTCTCCATGACTCGAGGGATCGCAGGTTCGGCAAGAACATAATTAGACTGCAATCATGGTCAGTAACAGACATACCCTGATCCAACATGTATTCCGCGAACCTAAAACAACTATGCCGCAGTCTCTCAATGAGCTGCTTATATTCCATTGGCTTGGCGACCACATTACAGATGCATACTCTGAGTGTGTTGTAACTAATGCGCGATATAAAAGTTCGATGGTTCGACGATGAACAAAGTTAAAAGTACGTCGCTTGACAAATTCTAATTTCCTGTACGCGTCGTTAACGACGATAATTATATTTTTCGTTTCCATGAAACTTCGTCAACTTCTCAGCTATCTTCAGAAGGTTCGTATCTTCGAGCTTGAACAGGCAGTTTGCATTTTCAATCGTGTCACGTTAATACGTTGCTGTTTAATCGTAAAACGGCGTTAAAATCGGTAAACCAACAAAAATGTATCTCGCTATGTTTTTCTCCTGGGAGCTTCATTCAGATTCGATGAAAAAAATATTTCTTTGAGGCGCGATACAAGCTTATCTTTTTCTTCTTTTTTTTTTCTTTTTTCTTTATTCCCTTTCCCTCGAGGGATGCGCCTTTTTTCGTGCTATTCATCGCGAGACACCCTGCATAAAGCGATAAATTGGATTCCCGTCGACGAGGCAACTGGAAGAGACGAACCGTAATCTTCGCGGGGACTTAACGCGTACACGTAGCATCATCCGACCGAAGAGAGCTGGCCTCGATTAATCATACAGTCTTACGGTGACAGCTTCTATGAAAGCTTGAATCTTCGCCTTGTTGCTCCGCGATGAGATCGATACGGTGATCCCATTGAGACTAAATTACCTCCCATTATGGGAGTCACACGGCCAACCGATACTCTCGCGGCCGCGCACGCTGCTCGTTTAATCTCTTAGCAGGGATTAACGATGCACGGTCCTGTGTTTGTCGAAAAAAAAACTGTAGTAGTGAATTCTCAGTTCTTTGGGGGTTGCCCCCTCTCCAGCTTCTATTTACTTTCCTGCGATACTTTTATGTTTTACGTTCCAAGTATTTCTGGTGGAACGTTGACGTCTAGCATAGGCAATCATTTCTTCGTACGATCTGTTTATTTCCCGGAGAAACTATACAAATATATTGCATATTTGTGCAAAAAGATTCTGAGTACAAAAAATAATATAGAGTTTCTAGGTTGTTTAAACGCCTGAAAAAGCGTTTCCTGGGTAATGCGAAAATATCATCAGATCGATAACACGTATTTCATGAATAACATTAAATTCGGTTTAGTTTGAAAATCGAGTTAGCTGGATAATTTTCTATTTTGGCTATCGGATCCGCGTGTGTGTGTGTTCTCAGGGAATGACTTTCCTCGGCAAAGGAATGTACGGTGCAGCGCGACGGCGAATAAAATCATTGCGCGGGGTCGTGGTCGAGTTCAACGACACGAACCTTGGCTAGAGAAAGAGAACGGATCGAAAGGATCGAGGATCCAGGGGGGATCCGGTCGATCTCCGTGGACGTGTTTTGGATAAGGATACGTTCTTCTCTTCCTCTTTCATTCCACCTACGCTACGGTGGCGCTAATTATCTTTTACGTCGCAACAATATCGCGTAATTAGTTCTTCCCTTCCACTACCTCGAATAACACCGAGTAGAACTGCTGTTGCAGAACGCGGAAACACCTAGCGAAATAACGTGCATTTTTTGTTCGCTTTCATTCGGTCTTCCTTCTCTTTTTTTTTTTTTTTTCCTAGTCGGAGAACTGGACGAAGGAATTTCGTGTCGAGTATAAAAACTGGTAGCTGGCCAGCGGCCCGTTTTTATCGGCTCGCTTCACATTATCGGCTATCGTTCGGCCGTATCGTCCCGTTCGTTTATTCCGAAATTCTTCGACAGATTATGACGTATCGGTCGTTTATTCGGCGAGGCTGACGCGCGAATGAAAGGGTCCATGTCCTGTTCGTCAGGATAATTCGGTTCTGTCCCGGACACCGATAGAGATCGATCGATTTTTCACGCGAGTTTATGGATACACGCGTATAAAAGATCCGCTGGGAAAATTACACGCGTCGTAATTTCGTTGAAAATGAATGCAGCACACGCTTCTACGATTTATAGCAGAGTAAGATGATTCGAGTGATCTCAACTTCCACGTCTTAAAATTCAATCTTCAACCTTGCACGGAATAATCAAACTTGTCGTGTATTATGAAACACCATCGATCTTCAACGTAATAACCGAAGAACGAAAAAATATCGCCTACTTAGATCCGATCGATCTCGAATTTGTCGTCGAACGATTCGAGGCTTCTATCGTACGGAGTTAGCGTAAAACCAGCTTGTTCGTTCGTGCTTTTCATTAAACCCAAACTCAAACAAGATTGCGAAGAAAAAAAGCACTGCTGTGACTTCGTATTGTATCCGAGCGGAGTAGAAAACCGCGCGGGCGAACAACGAAGGAATTCGTCGTGGTACGAGTCGAGAGAAACACCCCACTGCTTCTGTCTACGCCATAGTTTTTGCAAAGGAGATGAAAGAAAAAGTTGGCAACTGCAATATCTGGTTCCCATCCGCGTTCCATGTGTCACCGATCAGTCGATAATTGCAAACCGAACGACCGACAAACATTTAATGGAGTTTTGGGCCACGGTCTCGCGCGCCACGATCCACTTTTCGTTTTACAAACGGCGGCCAATCGTTTCCTTCACCGTTCTGTCCGACCCGGTTTCAATCCGCGTGTCGATTACACGTTTCGCGCTTTCTCTATCGTCCGCGACTCCATATCCACTTATTTTCCACTATTTTTATCTATTTATCTGGCTAGAGGTTCGGCCTTATCGAGATTCCAGGGACAATTAGCATTTTGTTTCCCGTCGAACTCTGTCTTACACGGCTTCTTTCGTTCTTCCGTGGTTTCGTTGGTTCTAAGGTACTTTTTAAGGAGAGACAATCGCAGGAAAATTGATAGTTTCGAAGCTTTATGATACACCGTGTAGGCTACTGCTACTTCGTAAAGTTGCTGGGTTGGCAGAAGAAACGAGATCCCATTCTTTGATGCTCAGCAGTCCGAGAATACACGTTGTTACGTAGCGGGCTAACCAAGTATCACGCAAATATGATTTTTCTTCGCTCACCCGTTTTACTAATAATTGAATATTACGTAATGACACGAATGCTAGAATGAAGTTGCATAATGTACGTACTAATCGAATACGGTATTTAGAATCTGGAAACACTGTAAATGCATCGACGATTCCTACAAAGAAACGTGGCGTAGTAATGCAAGGAGAAATTGAATTTCAGAGTTTTGTTCGAAGGATCTTTGCGCCTTCCAGCGAATCGTCGCGACATTGTCTTCGGTCAGAACTCGCAAAAATATTCTCAGTCGCGTTTGTGCTTCCAGATAACAAGAATTCGTTGCTAGTAGCGATTTATAAAATTATCTTCCTCTGTTATTTTCCGAAGAGAAAGAGATATATTACATTTATATATTTCTTTACGTAAAAAGATCTAGTCGTCGAAAATAAACTTCGATCCCCCAAACGCGGTTCGACGCATCGTCGAATTATTTACGAACCAGTGTACGAACAATGCGCAATCACCTTCGCCACGAAGGACACGGAAATGGGAGCGAAACGATCGCACGAAAAGACGTCGTTAAAGGAGGACGATCGTACGTTTGGATTAGCGTGAGTTCGCGCGTCGAACGAAGCGGAACGGCTCGCGTATAGGACCGTCCGTTGGTGACAACGCGTTATCGATAAAACGTAACTTTCAGTTTGCGAGACAAGCGTCCGGACTGCGTTGTACGTCTGTCTTAATCCTCGCATCGGTGAAATATAGCAGCGCGGTCACGGGAACGCGGGATTTCGCCGGTAAGCCGCGCCCGTTGTTCCCGATTCTTTCTTTCTTTCCAGTGTCCCAGTTAAAAAACGAGCAGAAGAAACGACGAACGGGATATTCGCCAAGGTTAGAGGGGTCTGTCGGTGTCGCGATAGTTCGGTAAACCCGCTCGTTCCCTCGAATCCGTAAAGGAATTGACTTTGCCACGGATTCTCGTTATTCCCCAGGCTCGTGCAAACCGCCACGACAGGATTTGCTTCTTTTGGAATAGGACGATCCGGGTATCGGATGACGCAGGAAAGATTTCAATTTTCCAATGAAAGTATTGTTATTGTTTATCGCGCTCTTACTCGTGCGATCGGGCAATCGTTTAAAGTGCATCGTCGTTGATGTTCGTCGACTTCTCGCGGACAGGAAACACGTTCGTAAAACAAGATGATATCGCGTAAAATGTTAAAAATTAATCGTAATTGGATAGCACGCGAACAATTCCATGTGCAGATACAACAATGGGATTAAAAAAGTGAATTAAATTGTAGAAGCTATTTGCAGTAACGACGATAAGATTAGCGCGATTAAATTTATCACAGAATCTCCTGTATGATTCAGAAAAGGGAAGGCAATGACATTTAAAAACGGTAAGACACGCGTGAAGAGAGATCTCGCGTATGATTTTTCTCTAGAGGTGTAATAATGAGTGTAACGTGGAGCGTATTTCGCTCTGACTGGGAATTAAAAATCAGTTGTCAGAATTGAATAGAGGAGGAGCTGGAACGAAGAAAGAGAGTCGAGAAGGAAGCGCGTTATTCCGGGCCGTGGTGCACGTTCGAATAATCCGCGGGAAATTCGTCACGGCCGACTGGCCGCATCATTCGACGATAGTTTTAGCGAACGAACGTGCCTCGTCACTGTCGCGCCATTCCCGTCCGTTCTCCTTTTTTTTTTCCCCGGGCGCAATTTCCGCGCTACCCACCACTCGTCGATATTCATTCCCCTTTCTTCGGCTCGTACGCAGAGACCGCTCCGAGGGTAAATTGATTCAGCCTGTGCCAAGGCAGGACGCGGACATACAGCTCCTCCGTTCGTTCGATCGTGTATTCTCGCGATTCAGCTTCCTGTGTTCGGTGCAGATCGAATCGACGTATCGTAGAAAACGAAGAGAGAACGTCCGCCAGGACTCGTTTCTTGGAAAATCTTTTCGCCTGGCGAACGATGGAATTTTGACGTCGATGAATGCGCAAGAAATTTTCGGGCTACTCGATGAATTTTTAATAGAAAATTTCACGGTGAGGCGGACCTTTGTTGGGCGGTAGCTTCGCTGAGAAACGAGCATACGTTGACATTGCGATCGTAGGGAAACGGAATTTCTGGAATAAAATTAGATCGCGCAGGCACTAATTCGACGGTTGAACAGCGTAGAACGTTCAATGATCGATTTTCGTGTGGTTGCCGTGTTACAATCTTTTCCGTCGAATATCCTAGATGCCCGTGCTTATGTATTTGTCAATCAGCTTCATGGAAATTCACGAGATTCTGACATATTCGTCAGAACGTTAATTCGACAGAAAATGCATCCATCGTAATCATAGCGACAAACAACCAGCGAATCGTCGATATCCATAAATTTAGTCGAGTTCGACGCGTCATCCACGATCCGACGTGTTAGTCCCTGTCGCGATCGTTAAAAGCAACTGCCAAAGTTCGTACGTTTGCTCTTATTTAACAAGAGCATAATCGTGAAAGGGAGTACCGCTCCAGATTGTTCTATCGGAGGGAACACGTGTTTAATATTACGCTTACCGATATCACCGGCTAAGCTTGTCGGAGGAGACTGAACCATGGAGGGAGGTCATATTTGCAAGTTAAATTAGAGTAGGATAAAAAAAAAGGGGCGGGAATATGCGCAGCGTGCAAGCAAAAGAAAAGGGGATTTTATCAAACTTATGGCTCGGTATGGCAAGGGTGAAACTTGAAAACTTTCCTCCTTCCTGCAGCCCTCCCATCCGCTTTTCACCTCTTGGTCGGAGCATCCTTTTGTCGCTCGAGATTCATAAGCTTTTTTTTTCCGGTACCGTTTCTCCGCAATTTCAGCGGAGTGGCCTCGCGTGGTCTCGAGACGAGGGCACGGGAATTCACCTGTATACGAGGGTCGTGAAATCAATTCTGTGTCTGCTCGTGAATTCAAGGAGAGAGGTTTGCCAAACTAAATAAAAGAGAGAGAGAGAGAGGGAATCTGGTCGCGTCGCAAATTAAACGAACGCACCTGACTGGCGTTCGCGTGATCGAAGCTATTGTCGCCTCGGTGGACCCTTTTTCCCTGCAACACCGGATCTATATTGTTCAATTTGACCTGGTTGTCGGGTGCACCAGCCGGTTTCAAACGCGCAGAGTGCTTTTCAAGCGGGATGCCATTATTTAGGAACGTGTGTAACCGTGAAAGTAGCGAGCGACACACGAGCGGTTTCCTTGAGTTTTTACCTGACAATTCTTTCCCGTCTAGCCTCGATTCGTCGTTGCTTCCACCGTTAGAAATCGTTGGAAACCGATGGAGAATTATCGTTGTCGTACTTTATTTTTCTTGTCTAACTGCGCGTATCACTCGGGATCGAAATTTCCACGGGGCCCGGATATTCCGTCTAGAACGAGAGATTCATAACGAGCGTTAATTTTCGAGGCAAACGGCGACGGGGACGAGCTCTTTAACGTTCCGCGAAATTATTTAACGGAAGACGAAACGATATACCCTGGCGGCTTATTAAAGCCCGGATTTTCCGGAGGAAACGGGAACCGTCGAAGAAAACGAGGAGTGGAGACCAACGCGAAGAAGTTGAAAAATCTACTTTGCGTTGATCCCCCTAACGAAAATCTTGTTGAGAATTTCTGGCAGCAGATTCAACGTCCCTTAGGTAACGAGCGGCATAAATCTGCTAACGGGGTTAATTCGCGTTTCTTTCGCGCGTCTAAGAAAAGAGAATCGTTCGATGTTAACGTACGGTCCTCGCAAAAGATTATGTAAATATGGGCAAAAATATTAGAAAACAAGAGAGAATATTTCGCCACGTTCGCTATATGTCGCGTGCAATTAGAAATTATCCCGGTGCAGGCTCCTTTGACCGCGAAATTGCGGTTTCTCTACGATGTAATATTTTACCCAGGTTTTTCCGTGGATGCGCGAACCACCGCAGGTCAGACAGGCTAGGTCTTGTTCCGATGCACGCGGTTCTTCTATTTGCGATACCCTACCTCGTTGACGGGAGATGATGCACTCACTTTAATCAGAAGTCTGGTTCGACCATGCCCGAGGCAGCGTACGGCTCTCCTAAATGTTACGACGACGAACGCGGTCACGGATACGCGTGCTCTGCCTCTGTGGTATATACTCGCGACGTGTACAGCGTTACCTGGCACTCCGCTGCAAAAGGAGGAGAGAGAGCTGGCAAAAATGACAGACCATTTGGACGAGTTATCGAGAAGAGCAATCGCGACGATCTTTTGCTTGATTTTCGCGAATATGTGTATCGTTCGAACGGTAACGGTGATCTTGCCGCAGTCACGTAACTTCTTTACAAAGGTATCACGGTGCATCGATAATTAATCGTCGATAGATCGTGCAATTCGGACACGCGACAGTGGCGATCCGATGAAGCGGTGGATTAAAACGAACGGGGGAAATAAAATCGCAGACTCGGATTACTAGGAGGCGCGCACTCTCCACTAGATATCCACTTCCTCTTCTTCTTTTTCTCGCGTTCGAAAAAGGCTGAGGGGAGCCGTTAAAAGCGACGAGCCAGCGGTCGAATTACGACGGGGAATGGATTACTGGAATTTATATTGGAAGTGTATCGTTCGGAGGACTCGATTCGAATGGCTTCCAGCCGTATCCTGGTTGACGATATCAGGGACGCCTTTATGGAAATGTGGAAAATTCCCGCCGGCGAAATAGTCCGCGCCAGTTATCGACCACCGGTGCACCAATTATTCGGCCTTTCTATCATGAATATAAAAATAAACGCCCCGCCTCGTACGGCCCCTGTCATGCCGCTCAGGTGGTAGGACGCGTAGGGTGCCACAGAAATACTCGGCGTTTTATTTAACAGTGCGTTTATTAACTCGACTAGCGATTCCACTCTCGACTCGCGATTCGTGCGAACCACTGTTCAATCACGATTGAATTCTTAATCCGCTTTATTCTCTTTTGTCATCTTTCGATATCCCCACTACGTACGATAGTGATCACGTATGTCTTCTTCCGAGTATTTGGCGAAAGGACCATGGGGATATCGATGGCCCTTAGTCCTGTCGGCACTTATGCTTTATCACGGTCTTACTTATATTTCGTTGATCTCTCATAAACAGTTTTTCAGCGATGCCATATCGACGAAACCTTTCGAAAGAGAGTTATCCTTTTCAAAGTTCCTCTTTTCACCTCTCGCCAATTTATCGTCAACCGTTTTGTCCAGGCTCGTTGTACTCGAGACGACAAACTCACAGAGTGGCCGCGTAAAAGCACGTAGGAGTACCGTTTTCTATGCGTTCACCGGTGCGTAAGACGGCCCCTGAAAGCCTGCAATTAAACTATTAAGCGACGATTGTTTCGTTCTTTGTTTCCTTCGGTGGTGTTTCGCGCGCCGGACAGCTCGTTTCGTTTTCCCTTTTTCGGAATTCCGGCGCGGTTTGACACTCCAGCCAATAACCGTGACAACTGTGCGAAAGGTAACCGGGTCTAGGGCTCCGAGCCTCACAGGTTCATTACGGACGCTACCGTTACGAAATCGTTTTTATCCCGCGATTCTCTGGCCGCGTGTACTCGTATCTGCTCGTTAAATAGACAGTGCGTAAGTCGCTGGGAAATATGGCGCGCCGTTATTGCTTGTCTGCCTTTAATAGAAAATTGAATCACTTTCCACCGGTGAATAAGCGACTACGCTGCGTGACGCGATTAGAAAGTCGAGCATCTGGCGAGATGTTTCGCTGTTAACTCTCGGAGATATCGTGATTCGTTCACACGGGTACACGCGAAATTCTTCTCGAAATGTTTTTTAAACCGATACATCGTCGGGCTTGTCGACGAATAAAAACTATATTGCACGAGCTATTCAATTTCTGCGTTCATCGCTCGTTCTGAGGATACATCTACCCATATCGTATGAATTTCTACGATTCGAGAGATAAATGAAAACGAGGGAGGAAACGAGGAAGTAGAGCAACGAAAAAATGTTCTTATGCAGAAATGCAGTTTTTGCTGCCACGAGCACCTTACGAATAATAAAAAAATCCTTCGAAATTCCTAAAGATCGAGAATCTCTAATTAGAAACGAAAAGACCTTGCAGAACTCGGTATTCGCTAAACCCTAAATGTTATCCCCCTAAATGGATTTGTAGCGGTACATCAGTCAACGAAAGATTCGAATCGAAAGACACTCATATTGTTTTGCCTTGGAGTGCCAACGTTGTTTTGCTTTGCTAGGTTCAAAGGTAAACGAACTGCAGACAAAATATTATCGCTGTTATTTGTAATCGTCGACCGGAGTTACGTTTGAACTTTTTATAATACAACCGGTCGATACGAATAGACGAACGTGTCCTCTGGAACAGTCAAAACAGCGAGACACAGCGAGTCACACAGTCGAACAGCGAGTGTACAATTGAAGAGAATCATTGAGCTGCGACGATTACGACCAGCATACACTATCTCTGTACTTGTACTTCCAGTGATTTTAATATACACCGACTAGTACAATTTTATCACTCGTCTCTTTAATAAACCAACCAACGCGTTTGATAATCCACCTGAGATTCATCCCCCGTTAGAGGCAAATAAGATCGGTCGGAAATCATTATCGCTGTTATTTGTAATCGTCGACCGGAGTTACGTTTGAACTTTTTATAATACAACCGGTCGATACGAATAGACGAACGTGTCCTCTGGAACAGTCAAAACAGCGAGACACAGCGAGTCACACAGTCGAACAGCGAGTGTACAATTGAAGAGAATCATTGAGCTGCGACGATTACGATCAGCATACACTATCTCTGTACTTGTACTTATAGTGATTTTAATATACACCGACTAGTACAATTTTATCACTCGTCTCTTTAATAAACCAACCAACGCGTTTGATAATCCACCTGAGATTCATCCCCCGTTAGAGGCAAATAAGATCGGTCGGAAATCAAATACTACCAGGCTGGTTGGCATACAATGGCGTTCAATGGCGTTCGATATGTCCGACCGGGTTTCCTGGCAAATACCAAGACACCATAGGGCGTAGTTCCTAGGACGTAGTTAGGGGCCAGCGGTGGTGATCAGTATGCCAGTGGTCGGCCAGCGAAACACGGGTTGGAAGATCGGTCAGTGTATCTATCGGCCCTGACCCTCGTCAATTCGGCCTTTTCCCTTCCTCTTCCAGTCGAACTATTAATATCGTTGATAAACCGTTACCTAACGTCGTCAATTGCCGTGTATTTCCTTCCGACTGGGTACGCCGTAAGAAACCATTTTCCCCGCGTTCGTTGCGTAATCGGTTCTATTTGTGGTTTTACGTGGGGAAACGGATAACTTAGGGTGACGCTTGAGATTGATATGGATATTGGATCCGATAGGATTTTGATGAGATTGTTTTTTGACGCGAGGTCTTGACCAGACGAATATCCAAGTGGATTTCGATGACTCTGTGTCGAACATCTCATAAAGAACAGGGCAATTTTCTTTTCTCTCAAATATATCGAAACTTGGGATTTATCGATGGCGGATTTACTCGTGTAATATCTCATCGATTTATCATCGGATGGCTAGCGAGGTAGAACGGTTCATTTTAGCGAATGTTTCAACTGGTCGGTTTTTGTTGCTCGCTGGTCGCCACGCTAGACGCCGGCAACACCAAATGGAATTAAACCGAATAAAACTTGCATCAAAATACGATTGGATTTTGCCAAATGGAAATATCGGGTTATATCTAATTTTCCAAATTTTATCTCATCGAAAAAGGGAACGTTGTTAATCGACCACCGTGCGTCGCTCGCGTACAATTGGCTTTTAACCGAACGATTGGTTTCTATATTACCAGTCCCGCCTCGTCGTTTACGTTGACATTAATTTTCCAAAGAGAAACAATTTCGCTCGTCCGTCTCGTTTTAGGAATCGAAATAGAAACAAAAGTGTCGTGTTATGGTTGATTCCGTGGCGAGAATCGTCGATATCTCTCGACGTCGAGTGGTTTTCCTCGAGCCATTCGGGAAACGGGCGCACACTGACGGAAGGATTTCCTGCCGACCGCCGAAATTTATTCCAAACGCGTACTCGCCTACCCTGACCCTACTCAAGCCAAGAAACTAATCGAAGCCGGAATAAAGAAACGAGCACGAGGACGTAAGAAGTAGCCGCTAACCGTATTGAAACGAAACTAACGAGAATTATTAATAAAATAGCTGACGGACGTTAAATTTAATCTTTTATAAGCAGCCGTCCGGAAATTTCCGAGTGAAATCGCTTTGGTTCCCAATTTTCCATAAGTCGTCGTTAAAATCGAAATCTCTTTGAAAGAGGGCATTAACAAACGAGCATCGAATAAACTCGCAGCGACGGACGGACCCACTTAGAATAATAGTCGCTGAGCCGTTTTAATAATAAAATCGATCAGAATCAGACGGCTTACCGTGTGGAAATAGCCGCGAGAAAATTGCCTCGTAAAACAGGGGAAATTATGATGCGCGTCCGGTCGATGTTCGATTAAAACTTGCGATTATCGTCACTATTCGTTATCGCGGCCATTAATCCCTGTTTCCTGAAAAACGATTTTTCGGCTAGTTTATTCGGAACGTTGAAGATCTCTGGTTGGAAACCGCGTCGCGGAAAAATCGATGAGACACGCTGAAAAGCGTCAGCTCGCTGCCACATTCTCTATATTTCACGATTTTTCCCGGAATTTATACGGCCTTCTATCCGTTTGGTCGTTTTCATAAATTTGTTAGAAGGGATTCGACACCGAGCCCGTGTAAAACTTCTAAGGCTGCACGTCCAGAGAGAAAATTTATGTTTATTTGATACATCCTGTACCGCGACCTTCCATTCTGTCCACCAGAACCATCGATGGGGAAGCGTTACATTTTTCAATCATTTATCTCTCGGTTTATTACCATTATCAGACTCGCCTTATCCTTTTAATCCAATCTAACTTTATCCCCGTTTAATCGATAAACTTTTTACGGTTAAGAGTTGTGATTTACCAATAGCAGCTGTTTAAATTGCCGTACCGTGATGAAATTACTGCGTGTAAAACGATATTGTTCTCAACGATTTGGCTCCTCGGAGAAATCAGCCCGACCGATGGAATTATCTAATGAAACACTCCCGCGGCGTAATTGCACCGGCCGACAAACTCGATTACTCTCTCAGCCGAAACACGGTAAAGTGGCCGTAAAAACGGGACTGGGTGGAACGAGAAGACGAGTGAAATTCGTGGAACTTTCCGCTCGTTACCATTTCCATCGAAACTTTTCGATTAATCAATGCCACGTTTTCGATCGTCCAAAGATATCCCACGCTCGTCGTCGTCTATCGTTCGTAACTTTTCTTTCGAACGCGGCGCCTTTAACGACTAGAGAACTTGGAACGCGACGCAACTTGACGCTCGGAACGTCGCTTCCGAGTCGCATATCGACCCAACAGTTTTTCTCCGTTGTCGTTCCACCGTGGAACTGCAGGAACACGCTGGCCGATGACAGTGGCGGACGATCGCGTTGAGAAGTTGGAAAGTTGGGAAATTGCTCGCTGGAAAAATGACCGGTCGCGAAAGCGAGTTTCTTTGTCCACGGGCACACCAGTCATTGCCTCGAGTCTTGCTTTGTCCGATGGAAAAATTTCTTCCATCGTGGACGTCGAGGAAATTGAAAAAAATCGGACGACGAAAGCGAGAAACGGTTGGGTTTGATCGGCCGAGAAGTCGACTCTGTAACCATCCTCGCATCCACAAGATTTATGACTCTCATACCTGACGACCACGCTCTCTCAGCTGTCTCGTAATATCCACTATTACTTCGTCGGACTAATAACCATTATGCTCCGTCGAATATCACGGCTCAAGGGATTATCTCGGCTTCTGAAAACACAAAGAAGTGGCGAGTTTCCGTTAGAGAGGGTTAACACCATCGGACTTGTGCCCGTCAAGGAGATGCTCGTTCTCTGAAGAGGCGCAATCGTGCATTGGCTGCTGGGATATTTAGAACGCAGACGGATTTCAGGTTTCCCGGCCGTGGGAAGAAATTCCAGGGGTGAATTGCCGAAAGGCATTCCACCGTACCTGCTCGAAGCCCCCGACCTACCTTCTGCTTCCTGTCTGTAGAAGAAAGAGATACTTTTTCGAGCGCTATCCAGTTGCCCTATGGTGTCGCCGTGAAACGCCTGTTGACGTAATCGTCGTTGCTTTATCGCCACGATCGAGTACACAGAAAGCAACAGGGACCTGAAAAACCGTATTTAAAAGTGCGGTCGGGATAGTCGTTCGCGGGTCTGTTACGCGGTGATGTACGTGTTTATTCGTCGCGCGTTACAGTTTGCACGACCGACTCGCGCTTGATATTACCGACGTACAACTTTACCCGCGAGATTTCCGTTTCAGTTTGCGGAGTTTCGAGTTCTACCAACGAACAAGTGTCGGATCGATCGAGACGGTATTACTTTGTTTTATGCAGATTGTGGAAACTACAGAATTCGTTGCACGGCGTAGTCTCGGGTCTTTTACTGTTACAAGTCGTAAAGTTTAATCTATTCGAGTAATCTAGTTTGTTCGAGTCGTTCAATTTATTCGAATAAACGGGGAAACCTCTTTAAGCTTGAGAACATACAAATACACACGTTGGTACGTAACTTCGCGAAAAAGCTAATGCAGAGGAAAAAATATAACAGTTGAGATGGCAATCTTTCGATGTACAAAGTGCAGCCCATTAGGGATTAGTCGGTACTCTGTGTATCGAAGTGGTGAATCCTTGGATGGTAGAGGACCAAAAGCCTCTCCGATTGTAAATGTTACAGCCTACTTCGTATATTCTATTTATAGTAGTGCCGTGGTCGGACCTGGGGACGATGAGAGTGTTTACGTAAAAGAACTTTGATAATCTGGCAAAGAAACGTAGGAATATGGACGTGGTCTGTTAAAAAATTTGATATAGAAAAATTGCATTTGCGAGAAATCTTTTGACAGCGAGTGAAAAGTATGGTAGAAATTGATGTCAGATTAGCCGAGGCATATTCCATACGAGGAAGAACGAATGATTTGTACGGTAAGATTACAGCTTTCGAGGTTTTGAATTCAGTGCAGCTGCGTTTCAAAGAGTTCTAGATGAGGTGGCTATCGTGTGATAAACGTAAGCTCGTTGTCAATAGTAATTGCAAGATGCGGAATTTTTGTGACGACATTAAGGTTGCTGTCAGGTAATTAATTTATAAGACAAACTTACTTATTACCGCGCGAAGATCTTAGTAAAAGGCGTTTAATTACGTCAATTATTATTTCTACGTTAAGGTTCAAATCTTAAGACGCCTGGTCGAATAATTTATTAATAATTAAAGTTATAAGAAAAACTTCGGACGAGATGAATATATCGAGAGGAAAATGAAGAGATCGCTGAAAACTGGTAACGGGTAGTTCGTGCCTTTGAGTCTTTCAGTAAATTCTTCTTCTTTCGATACTAAAAGCATCAGAATTATTAAGATGAATACACACGAAGCAAAGAAATATCGGAGCTGCTAGAAGCTAGTAAGTAATAGGGTTGATTTTAAACGCTAGTTAAACTCTTCTTTCGCTATCAAGAGTCGGAGAACGATCAAACAGAAAATACAGACAAACCGAAGAAGCATCGAAGGAAGATCTTCCCTCGGAAGTCAGAAAGACGAGGAAAATGACGTTGCGAAACGGCAACAGTTCATTTCGGGATTCGCTCGACGAAGCAATAATTAAATACGCGGGGAAGAAGCAGTAATTAAGAAGCGGGTGCAAATGGCCAATTGTGTCGATATCGATCGAGGGAGGAGCGCGGGGTTGGGCAGAGAGGAGGAGGAATGGGGTTACGCGGGATTTGGAGGAACGTGAAATTTATATACAGGGTGACCGCGTCGCGTAACGACCCTCACTTCCGGCCACGGCCCGTTTCTACGTCGATTGCGATGATTCCAGCTGTTGCACGGATTTACCGAAAGCTGCACCAGCACGCCGTTACAGTCGGCCGCCCTAAACGAGCCCTCCGGCTATTGTCTTGGAACACAATGCGCGTGTTGTCACCGGCAAATTTTCGTTCGAGCTGTGCCCTGGACGTTTTGCATCTGTGCCGAACACCGCTAACTTTTCGCAACTAGGAAACACACCACTCCACCGGATGCTTGGAATATCCATCCCTTTCCGGTGATATCGATACCGGCGCTCGTGTTTTACACGTCAATTAGCGTTATCGACGCTAATGATTTTCGAGCTGCGCGTCCACGCCATAAAATATGAAATAACGTAAAAGCAATGAACCAATTGGGATTTGTGTTATTATGCAGAAAAGTGGGATATAAATACTCATCGAGCGATGCGATTATAATTTGTAAATGTGTTTCCCTCGACAAATATGCGATACGTTACGATCGAAAATGATGATTCATCGCGAATCAATCGGATCTGTATTCCTTTTTCTCGTCTTCTCGCCAGCTAAAGCTAGAACCGTGTCACGGTTTGTCTACGATAATCTGTACGGAAAATTATTATTATACGAAGCCAAGAATCAGTACGAAAGAATGCGATAGAAAGTACAATAAGAAAGGAAAGAAAGAGAAAGAAAGGAAAATATTAAGAAGCGTGACACGACGCGAAAGTATCGTAGAGATCCGTTTTGAAAGTGGATAAGCGTCCAGATAAAAAGTTGACATTTTCAGCGTATCGATTCGCTAATTTAATAATTCCATTTAATGGATCTCGGCAAAATGGGAAAATGCCGAAGTATCGATCTCTTTTTAATATCTACATTTGGGCTTTGCATACAGGTTGATTTGCTCCAAAAGAGACGAGTTGATTGTCCCATTAATAATTTTGAGTAAAACCGACAGGTATCCTACATTCCATATTCACCTTACTCATACAGATATTATTCGAAATAAGAAGGTAGTTGTGATCGTGCTACGACATTCTCATATCTAACTTAAAGACAGCAAATCTAAGGAATTCGTGCTGAACTTTCTACGATAAGGTTACGTATTTATCATACAATATTTATCATATACCAGGTCTGACCTGACGCTTTAAAATTTACACGTTGGTCGCACGTTTTCGCGGATTTGTTGACAATATCGAAGCAACGTTGCGAAAAATCCGAGTTCGTTGTAAAAGATACTCCACGATCGTCAATTACACCAAACTCCGTTAAGCTGCAATTTGGTGGATTATAGCTAAAAACAATTGGATTCGTTTTACAACGGTCGTATAACGGCGTGCCATCTAGTATTTCAGAAAGCACGCCAGATTTGCAGAAGACTGGAGTTAGGCTCGTGGAAACGGAGAGGAAAGACCGGCGCGATTTATATGTGGACAGGCAAGTTTTCAAAGTAAAATATAACCAAGAGCCGTAGCGGAGACGGCGCGATAATTTATCGCCGGTGTCGAGCACGTTAAACAAACTTTATTTACGAGGATCAAATTGCATCGGGAGAGTTCCGTTCGCGAATCGGTGTAACAGAAAGGAGGAAAAAAGACCGAAATCGTGTACAAACATTGATATTAACTCGTCGACGGGAATCGGGGTCACGGTTTCACGTACGCACGTACTTCGCGTTTAAAAGAGACCGCACGCGTACTCTCGCCACGCATTCTTCCTCTTCTTCTTCTGCCACGTATATCATCGCGGACACGTGCGATCGATTATGTCGATGGAATATGGATAATAAGCTTCGTGACGAGGTCGCCCGGCTGTTCAAACGATGAAAAACTTTCCCCTGGGATCGATATCGCAGCTAACCGTCTCGTTCTCCGTTTCGTTTCCTTACGCCTTACGTAATTCGGGATGTTAGTTTTCCAAATGTAGCTCGACGATCTGATCTCGTTAGGTCGAAAATAGGTTTAATTAAGGGACAATCTGCTCCTATCAGTTACTGACACTATGCCCGTTCTTGAACCTCGGTAGTAAAGTGGTCTAGCAGTTGCACGGAGTTTCCACCGAGGTACAAGAATTGGAATTACAGTCTGATTTCTTCGTTAACGCGGTAAGATAAATCACCGAAACAGAAGCAAAGTCGAACTAGATAGGTAGATTAGGAAAGGTGACAAGGTATAAACGGCGAGTTAACGCCCGCGGAGAAAGGAACGGGACCAAAGAGCACGCGAGTAACTTCACGTCTATAATCATGGTTCGCCGGTATCTCGGTGGGAAGTTTTACGAGGCGAGATACTAATACGCTTTTAGGTCGATATCGAAAGATATTACAGGCATTCGCAACAGATGCTTATCGTTCACGGTTCGTGTTTAATCGTGGGCCCGATCGATCCCGATAACGAGAGAAATTACAGGTTGCTCGCGGCTGCATGCGTGGATACAGAGATGTACTCTCGAAAACCGTTCTATCGAAACTTGGTAATCATCGAAACTTGAACGATTAACTACATTTGGTTCGTTGCGAACGATGAATAACACAGCGCGTGCTTTTGTCAACGCGAAGCGCAATTGCAAATGTAGCTGGCATTCGTCAAACTTTGGTGTAATCGATGCCTGGCTGTTTCTATTACACAAACGGATTTCGCGTTAATTGGATAAAAGATGCCCGGTTAATTGGCCGGTCCCCTACCGCGAACCAGACCACGAGGAAACAATCGGTTAGCTGGGAATTCGGATCGTTTCGTTGATTTAAATAGTCCTTTCCCAGCTATTTCGTACCAGGGGAATTATTCTATCGACGAAACGCAGAGCTTCGAAACCTAACGCGAACTAACCGCTCTTTTCGTGTTTCTTTTTCCTTTTTTCTTTTTTTTTTCTCTTTTCGTCGATAGCCTCCGCTTCTGTCGTTCGTCAAAAGATGAAGTAGACGCGGCGGCACGTATCGATGTTCGTAGCCTCGAGGATGCTTCGAAGAACGCGTCCGAAGCCATCCACGTAAAAAAGCCACTTTTCGTCAATGAAACGTATCTGGCCTCCGGATGATAAGGGCAAACGCGTGGAAATCGATTTCTCTGGGGCTTTATCGCGTCATCCCGCGGCGATCTTTCAACGACACCTACTAAAGAACGAAATCTATATCCATTGATCGTCGAACGAATCCATAGAAATTGGCTTGGCTCGAGACGAAGGTAGACGCCGATGTCTATAGCCCAGGGTTGTGGCGATTGCGTGCTGTTGTTGTCGTTCCATCGTCACGTTCCTATAGTAACCACAGGCCATTGTTCAATAAACGCTGAATTATGAGTCAGTCCCTGTATGTAGCCGCCGGTCGAATTCTGTGTGACGCGCTTGTTCGTGACGAAGCGCCAGGGCCTTTTTTTCTCTTCAACAGGGGTGGCCACGTTCAACGAATCAGGTGTTTCGTCAAAAGTTCACGTTTGCTTTGGAACTTTGACCGACACCATCGTCGGGACGAACGACAACGGTGAATTTTACCGACGTTCTCTCATATTATTTTTGCTCCGTGGTCGCGGTTACGCGATCGATCCTATGCTGCATCGGTTTTGAACAAACGGAGCGCGATAGTCGAGCATAGGCGGACGCGAGTTCTTCTTTGTCCGCGAAAAGACGCCAGGAAATCGGGTACTGATTAAAGGAATCAAGGTAAAGGCCGGGTCGAGCTTCGGGCCACGTATTTAAATATCAAATGCTCGCTTGAAATGTAGGTCGTTGAAATACTCGCCCCATTATTTCGCCCTCAGCCACTCAAGAATTATCTTCGCCGAGGGGGAGGAGTTTATGGACTAGGAAGCAGAGGCAGAGCATAACTGGGAAATAATAATATTTAACTTGCTCGCAATATAATTTCATTGCGGCGAAACTGGGTTCCCAATTCCCGCCGGACTCGAACGAAATTTTAGTCGATAGAATTAGAGATCACTCGTCTGTTCCGACTGGTGAAAAATCACGACACGTTCGGGATTTCTTCCGTGACGTTTAGCCATCGCGCGATTAAAAAGCGAGTTTTTTTTTTTATTTGTTTTATTAAATTTTTACAATTTGTCCAGAAGGACATTTGGTAAAATGTTATAGCTTAGAGAATAAAAGAATAAAAAATAAAAAATAAAAATAAATAGAAATAAATAAAATATAGCATGTGGATGGTTACCCCCAGCGGGGTTCCATCTTCTAGGTTTCCTATTGCATCTCTATTTCGAGGTCTGCGGGATGCTTCCTCTTCAGTCTTCTTTCTATTTTGGTTTTATTTGTTTCAGCAGCCAGCTGGTTTGGGTGTGCTGCAAGTCTTTCTTTGTACTTTTTTGCGTATCTAGCGATTTCCTCTTTGACTGTTGGAATTTTTAGATCTTTTCGTAGGTCTTCATTTCTGACGTACCATGGAGCGTTAACTATTGTCCTTAAGATTTTTGCTTGCTCTATTTCTATTTTGCTTATGTGACTCATTGCTGCCGTCCCCCATAATGGGACTCCGTATGTCCAGATTGGTTTGATTATTGTTTTGTATATATTTAGTTTATTCATTGTGCTTAATTTAGATTTTCTATTGATTAACCAGTACATCTGCTTCCTTTTTGCACTTATTCTGTTTATTATTGATTTTATATGGTGCTTCCATGTAAGGCGTGTGTCTAAATTTATTCCTAGATATTTGACTTGCTTTGTTTGTGCTATGTGGGCGCCGTTCAGTTGAATATCTGGTGTTTTTCCTTTTCTAAGTGTAAATGTTATGTGGTTGCACTTGCTGGTGTTCACTTTTATTTGTTTGTTTTGCAGCCATTTTTCTATTTTTGTAGTGTGTTCTTGTAGTAGTGCGGCGGCCGTTTCTAGATTTGCATGCCTCACTAGTATGGCCGTATCGTCCGCAAACGTCAGTGTTTTACTGTTGACAGTTGTTGGTATATCTGCCGTGTATAGTGTGTATAATATTGGTCCTAAGACACTTCCTTGCGGTACTCCTGCCTTGATGTCCTTAATTTCAGAGTATGCATCATTTATTTTTACTACAAAGGTTCTGTTGTTTAAGTAGGATTTGAGTAGTTTGTAGATTTGTTCTGGAAATTGCTTTTTGATTGTTTGAAGAAGTTTTTCATGGTTAACTTTGTCGAATGCTTTTTCGATATCCATAAAGAGTGCTGTGCAGTATTGTTTTGTTTCAAGCGACTGTAAGATTTCATTGACGAGTCTATGCATTTGTTCTATTGTGGAGTGTTTATTCCTGAATCCAAATTGATGGTTCGGTATTAGTTTTTCTTTTTCTATTGTTGGTTTTAAGCGGTTATATATTATTTTCTCTAGTAATTTGGAAAACGCAGGTAGTAATGATATCGGCCTGTAGGATGCAGTTAAATGTGGGTTTTTGTTTGGTTTGGGTAACATCACTATCTGTGCTATTTTCCATAGTGTAGGAAAGTACTGTATTCTTAGAATTGCGTTAAATATTATCGTTGTTAGTCTTATTGCCTTTGGGGGAAGGTTTTTTAAGATTTTCCCATTGATCAAGTCAAATCCTGGTGCTTTACTTGTCTTTGTTGCCTCAATTAAGTTTGTAACTTCTTGCGCTGTTGTGCTGAGTATGGTGCAGCGTTTATCAGTTGTGTTGCTGGCATTTTCCACTTCTTCATTTGTTTGCCATCCAGGGATGCTGTTATCAATTTCATACGGCGAAAATATATTTTGTAGGTGCTTTGAGAATTCTTCTGCCTGTTCTTCGTTGGTTCTAGCCCATGTGTTGTCCATTTTTCTGATTGCTGGGATTGTTTTTACTGTTTTCTTAATTTTGTTAGTGACTTTCCATAGGGAGTAGTCGGTATTCTCATGCGCGGATAGTGATTCGATGAATTTTGAGAATTCGTTATTATGATGTTCCCTTATTTTATTCTTTAGTTCCTTTGCAAGTTTATTTAGGTTTTTCTTGTTTTCTCGTGTTCTCTGTTTTTGCCATTTTGCTTTCGCTTTTCTTTTTTCCCTGATTTTGTCTAGGATGTCCTGCGGAATAATTTTTGATTGCCTGCTATTTGTTTCATAGGTGGTGGTTGCCCACGCTGCTTCCTGTATTATTTCTGTCAAAGTTGCTACTGCCTGCTCAATGTGTTCAGGTGTTTTCAACGGGATATTGCAGTTGATTTTGTTTTCGATCAGTTCTTTGAAAGTTTGCCAGTTGGTGGTTTTATTGCAAAGCGACTCTGACTTGTTATAAAGTAGTGGTTTGCTTGTATATTCTATTATAATTGGTGTATGGTCGGAGTTAAGCTCGAGGCTGGTTGTTATTTTTAATTTGCTTACATTTAGCCCTTTTGTTACTGCAAAATCCAACAGGTCAGGTATTTTATTGGGGTCTGTCGGCCAGTACGTTGGTTTTCCTGTAGATAGTACGTTGAGGTTGCTGCTTCTAATGTATTTTTCCAATGTTCTACCTCTCGGTGTGCTAATTCTCGAACCCCATAATGTGTGCTTTGCATTAAAGTCTCCTGCCGCTATATATTTGTCGCCTAAGGATTGGAAGTACTCTTCCCATTTTTTAAGTGTCATTTTGTGTCTCGGAGGTGCATATACTGCTGACATCTGGAAGTAATTGTCATTGGTTTGTATTGTGACAGTGGTTGCTTGTAGGTGTTCTTGATTTGTTTGACTATGTAAGTGATGCTTGATGTCATTTTTTATTATTACTGCAGTTCCTCCATGTGCTTTACCTGAGGGATGTTTGGTATCGTATATGGTGTAGTACGGTATTTTCATGTAGTTTTTTAGGGTGAAATGTGTTTCTGAGACAAGTAGTATATCAATATTATTTTTATACAAAAATATTTTAGTTTCGTGGGCTCGCTGTTGCAAGCCATTGGAGTTCCAGACTGCTATTTTCAAAATGTCCATCTCTATTTTTTACTTAGCAAGTTAGTGAGTAGTTGTAACATGATTGTTGTTTGTTGTGCTTGTTGTCTTAGTATTGTGTTTAGATCACTTACCATTTTTCCTAACATTTCCATACCTTTAATGGATTGTTTGAGCATTTCTTTGATGTCTGTAACGTCTTCGATGTTATTGTTTTCATTCTGATTGATTGCAAGCGTTGGTTTGCTAATGTTTTTAGTTACTTGTGCGTAGCTTCGTTTACCTTGGGGATCTATGGTTCTGCTTATAGCGTTTAGTTCCTGTTGTGCTTTCAATGTTGTTTCGTTATCCGTTATACTTTGTTGTGGTTGATGGTCATTGTGTGATCTGTTGCGAAGTGGAGGAAACAGTTTACGTTGTATTTGTTTCCTTATTTCACATCCTTTGTAGCTGGCTGGGTGGTTTCCGTTACAATTATAGCATTTAACTTGTTCTATTTTTCCTGTGTATGGGCAGTGTATTGTTAGGTGATTTTTTGCACATTTAACACATGCCGGGCTTCTGTTGCAATAATTTTTTGTGTGTCCGTATTGTTGACACCGCATGCATTGTGGTATATCTTTTTTGTAGCGTGGTGGTTCCACTGTTACAATTGTATTTAGTATTTTTTTGATTTCATAGATTTCCTTGTTATTGGTTCTGGGTTCCAGTTCTATTAAGAATAGTGGCAATGGTTGCTTCGTATCGTATCTTGTCATATTGTTTATTGCTCTTGTTTCATGGCCAATTTTTCCTAATTCTTCACTTAATTTTTTTGTGTTAGTTTTTGGATGTAAACCTCTTATAACTATTTTATAGCTCCTTTCTGTTTTGAGTTGGTACGTGTGGTATATAGCATTTTTTTCCTTTAGTTCATTTATCACTTTCCTATAAACTTCTGGGGTGTTTGTTTGAATTTTTACTTGTTCTAATTTTGTTTGTTTTATTGTGTAGTTATCCTTCCCGACTACATTGTTTAGTCGATCAATAAGCGGGTCTATTATTTGGGCCTCAACAAATATTGGTGGTGGTTTTGATATGTAAGGTGTTTTAGTTGTGGTTTTGCTTGTCGGGTCATTGTCTATTTCTTCCGTTAGTGAGCTGAAGGAGTTTCTTAAAGGTAATTCTTGCAGCCATCGCTGCTTTCCTGTATCTGGGTTTTCTGCATCGTTTGTGCCTGGATTTATTTTACGTTTTTTGCTAGTCTTTGCTAGCTTCCAGTTTTCGTCCTGGTAACTTATTTTGTTGTCGTGTCTGCACTCCTCCTGTCTCCGCTGCTCTTCCATTTCTTCTATTTCCATATCATTTTGGTTGTTATTATTTTGCTGTTGTTGTTGTAAGCCTGGTAAATCTGATGACCCTTTTATGTAATATTTTTCTCCATTGGTTGCAATCTTGATCGTTGATATCTGCTGTTGCATTGTTTGTCACTAACACTATTCGTGGCACTTCTCTGAATCACTTGACTGGAGCACACGTTTGCCTACGCACATCTGTTCGCCTCGGTTGCCCGAGCGAGACTCATTAAAAAGCGAGTGACGCTCGAGTTCACTTTCGTTTTCCCGCGAGTGCACGAACGTCCGTCACGAAACGTCGATTCGTCGACGACGCCCAAAACGCCATTAGATTCACTTTCTTTCCCATTCTCGGCACAACGTCACGAGATCGTAAAATTCTCGCAAAACTCCACGAGTGGAAAAGAGAATAATCGTCGTCCATCTCGAGGAAGGACGCGGTAACCGACCCGTTTGTTTATTTTTCACGGCGAAAACGAACTGGTGAGTACGAGAGTACAAGAGCATCGACTTAAACCATACACAAAAGACCTATTTTTTTCCACACTGCAATCAACGTGGCTCTGTTTCATGTCACGACAGTGGCGAAGACTGGTGTGGTCCGAAGACTCTTGTTCGTCCAGACCCGCTGCGGCACCTGCTGCGAGTAACGAGCGTTTGTCCGCCCGTGAATGCTCTGTTTCCTGTTACGAAAAAAAGGCGGACGAAAGAAAAAGAAGTAAATGACTGTCAAGTTTTGTCGATCGCTCACGACAGCACAGCATTGTGTCGCGGACCGCGAGTAATTAAAAAACACGCATTTCCACGGGGCGAACGGAAGCAGAAAGAACGCGGGAATAAAATGTTTCTTGTCAAGCAGCGAGAGAACAGTAACAGAGAGAGAGAGAGAGAGAGACAGAGACAGAGAGAGAGACAGAGAAGCTGAGAGCGACAACCGGTCGTTTAAACGGTTCGGGACGCTGCGTTCGTTCGTTTCCCATTAATTTATCAATCAACGTTGGCCGCGGGCCTGAACCTCGCAATCTGCCGATAATAAAATATTTCCCATTCCCTATCGACCAATGGGCCCACGTTTCGGGCTAACAGATTCGAACGGTGGAACGTTTCATTGGAGCGGGGATTCGATATGGGCTTCCTCGACGGTACGAGTGCAATTATCTTAATGATTTCAGTCAGTGGGTTTAATTAACCGAACGGTTCGGCGCTCGGCGTAGATACATCCACATTTCGGAATTACGTGGATCTCATTGGGAGATTATCTTTCAGCCGCATCTAGCTGTGAGTTTCCTTCGGCGCGCGACACTGGTCTAAGCGAGTTCCCTGACAAAACTATTTAACGACGTCGCCATCGACGGGTTAAGAAGTTCGGTCGGGCGTTCTAGCAACACGGTTTAAATTAAACACCGAGCAACTTTCCCCTGTTCACGACGGAAGCCACCGCGATCGTAACAGCGTGGACGACCGAGAACGACCTGTGATCGCTCTTCGAACGTCCTAAACGATTATGGATGACGCGCGTTTTTGTGTTCCCGACTTTCCTTGCAATTTGTGCTCCGGGCACCACGGAAAATCACTTTCTCTCTTTCTCTCTCTCTCTCTCGTCGAGAGTAGCTCGTTTCCCGCAAAGTTTTTTCTTCGAATTCCCAAGTAGACGAGGATCGCGTTTTCCTCGCTTCTCCGATCGATCCTCTCGTTCTGTTGCTCGTCCTACGCAAATCGATTTTGACATAGTTGGAGCGGCATAGTTACACAGGCAGAAATGATAACGAAAGCAACAGCAACGCGGTTAATACGCAAACCGCAGAGCCGCGTAACCGGCTCGACGATATTTCGAGTTTATTTCGCTCGTCGGTGGTTTCTCGCGCGGCAAAAACGACGTAACGAGGCAACGCTCGCGTTTGGTCGAAGGGACACGCTCGTGAATGCCGTTATCGGATTACCGTGCGGTCGCCTGCTAAAATATTCGCTGGAAATAATCGCATAGAACCGACCGATAATTACCGATTACAGATCGTTCCGTGGATCCGATCGAGTTCTGCTAACGACATAAAGAGTCGTGAAATTCGATTATCGCAAAAGTATTTACGTTCGAATACCCGTGCATACCCGGTGTCGTTATAATCGTGCTATTTCGTAAAATTAAATCACCGAAGGGAGACTTCCAAGTTATTATAGAATATTTCGAACGCAAGACCGGCACCGCTACCATTTCAGCGCGAATATTACGCGCTGCACGTATCGGGAAGTTTCGTTAATTAGTTGGCGAGAATTTCGAAATGCGACCCAATTTTCACGCGAGCCAGAGTTGCACGCGGGCGTAGAGACTCATCTTTCGTCTGGAAGACGAAAGATCGCGTTGAAAGACGATCGTGGAATCGGGCGAAACGAAATTATGACGTTTCCACGAGCCAGGAATTCGACGGAGGAAGGAAACGTGATCATTTTCACTCGCTCAATTACACGCTTCCATCTTCCCACGTCAATCGGCGAACACGCACGAGCTTCCAGCCCTGCGTGAAGCCTTCGATCCAAGGTTCTTCCCAACCTACTACGTC
Source organism: Bombus fervidus (assembly GCF_041682495.2). Taxonomy (NCBI): domain Eukaryota; kingdom Metazoa; phylum Arthropoda; class Insecta; order Hymenoptera; family Apidae; genus Bombus; species Bombus fervidus. Next base: position 12,627,468 of record NC_091520.1, on the reverse strand, counting down.
GAGATCCGACAGATCAGCGAACTAGATCTCAAAGAGATGTTACGCGATTCCGAGATCCTCGAAAAACGATAAACACGAAACTGTTTTCATTGTGCATGGAAACAGATATGGTTGTAGTATAGTCGTGGTAAGCCAGAGAAGATGACGATTGTGGGAAGGAGCTACGAGAGCGAAGGTCTGTTTTCCTTCGACTTTGGAAATTAGGGGACCCGGTCGAGGGTCCTAGAAACTCCTTTGTTTAAGGAATTCTCGTGGAACGCGTTTCGAGTGTCGTGGGATAGCTTTCACCGTACATTATCGTCCCTTTTTCCAAGAAATCCTCCGAGTAGAATGCAATTCGACTTCAATCAACTCGCTTCAATTTTGATAATTACCTCTCCGTCCCATTTTTGGAACGGTCCAATTACAATCAGCGATGAAGTATGTATAGAGTCGATCAATGGAGGCATCAAAAAGGCCGGGGAACACAAAGAGCAACGTAAAAACTGGTGGAGCAGAAATTGCTGGAAAAACATCACCGACCCAATTGCCGGACGAGTAAATTTGATAACGATTTTCAAGAGCGATCCACCTTTCTCCGGGAGAATCGCTCGTTCGCGCGTTATCGAGCCACGATCCACGTCTTTCCTCGATCCCATCGATTTCGTTCTTGTTATCGCGATTAATGACATATCTCCCGTGTACAATACGAGCACGAAACACTTATGTAAATAACTCGTATCGATAGGAGCGCGTCGAGTGGAGGTGGAGCTGGTTCCGTTGACATTTGCGCGCCATTCATTATCCGGACAAGCTAACTAGCATAACCTGTCTCTGGTCGCTGGTCTCGTCGTGAAACTGGGTCAAAGGAAAGAAAATTCCTGGAAATTCTTCTTACTGCGTTACCTGTTTTTCGATTTTCTCTCGGACGGATGCTACGCGAGTTGCGCCAAGGAAATGATAAAATTTCTTCTCCGATGTCGAATGGTTCTTCGTTTCTTATAATTCACGAAACAACGAATACGCCGAGTCAAGAAGCCAATTAATCAGCGTGTACCTACTTAATTTTACGAGAGGGAATTTACCGTATCAACCGTACTTCATACAAACCAAGCACCACTGTATTACTTTTAAAATAAATCGCAGGCATACTATAGCGGCGAGCTGCAACGCTGAACACGAGGAAAGTTATGGCAGATCTTCTAAAATAAACCAGCAACAAACGAAGCAGCGCGATGACGCGGTGCGGTTTGAATCGCAATCGGAGGATAGACGCGAGCGAACCTCGTTAAAATAATATTCGCTGAACGAACTTAGTCTGTATTCGACTGTCGTGTATGCTCGTCACGGCGGAAAATTTCGTTTCGGCGGGCCTTTAACGCGACGTTACTTTTTTATCGTTTCACGCGCATTTTTTGTACGATGCACAACGGGTCGAACAACGGCGAAAAACACGGTCGCGCGGTTCAGGAGAAAGGTACGGACAGATTGCGCGAAATTTCATTGCGCGCCCGGTAAAAATATTAGCTGTCGGCTTTTCGGATCCGGCTGGCCGAATCCGCTTTCCCCAATCCATTCGATAATAAACGGTCGACAAAGCAATAAGCCGCTCGAAATCGTTATACAGATATAATCGAGCTTTGTGTACTCGTTGTTGGGGTAATGTAACCGACTGAAAATTTGCCTGTACTACGCGGATCGCCTACAACACGAGCATCGACAAATGTTCGAGCGTTTTGTTAACAGATTGCCCCAAAAACCTACGCTTCTCCGTCGAAATAAACAACGACAAAAGAAACTGAAAGGAATTGGGGGATAGAATTCCGAGTGAAAAAAAAGTGCTCTTTAAGAAAGGATAAGTCCCGGTGATTAAAGCTCGGTCCTTGAAAGATTAAAGAGTCTTAAAACCGGTAACCTGACCGCGTATAAACCACCTAGCTACGACACAGCTTGCAGACACGCGTTCTAGTCGGACGGTTTGATAGAAAACCCGTAGAATTACCTTGGTTTTCTCCATTTCAAACGTCATTTAGATTGCTTGAATTATTCATCGGATTACGTGGGCCGAGAAGGTGGTCGACTTTGATGGAACACGCGGGCTTTTTTTTTATCGAAGGAAGACCTCGGAGTTGCTTCGGAACAACGAAAACGAACGGGAAACACGGCGCGACACGACGAGTCGCGTTCAGACCGGAAGCTCCGTAATTGGAGAGGACTAACGCGAGTGTTGGCCTCGAAGGCGTTGTTTAAACTCCGTGGCGCGACAAAGTTCACGTTGGAAATTGCGCAATCGCTGCGACAATGCGAAGAACGCGATCCCAGTTAACGAACCTGCAGCTCTCTCCTAGTCTCTCCCACGAACTCGCCTGGCACATTGTCGATTAAACGAACCTGCCGAGCTTCGCTACGAAGTTTCAAAGCTTCCACGAGTCGATCGAATCAATCTCACGGCAGATTTTCGCACCCTGGTCACGGCAACCGGTTACATTCTTGCTTAACACCTTCCTTCGCCATTGTTTCCTCTTATTCCCTCGCGTAAAAAAACCGTGAATCATCGTGCGTAGTCGTCACGCGCTTTACGACTTACGACGGATTGTTTAGCGAAATCAAGGAGTTGCTTTAGAGTTTAGGTGGCCAGGTTTAGTTGAATTTTGGATGTTCGCGACTGACGTAGCACGAGATCGATCGTCTTTCGCACGAAGTTGCACGTGTTTAGAGACAAGAGAAGGCTATAGAGAGACGTATGTTGCCTTCACAACGCTTCATTATGCAGGCCAATTCGTCTGGCCGACAGCATCGGGATTTGAGCAGCCGAATTATGGAGCGCGTTAGGTGATTGGAATACGTGCGTCATAACGTAGAACCCAGATGTCTGCAGCATCGGTTACTATGCGTGGAATTCGTTCGCCGTCTCCCTGCGCATTGTACAACGTTTCGATTTTTACAGCCACGAATATTTTCGTTCCACCGACTCGAACTCGCACGAGATGCAATTTTAATTATCCATGTTTTCCAATTGCACGCGCGATCGCATGATTTACGGTTACATAGATATACGAGAACAAAAAGGAAACGTTCGGAAAGATTTATTCAAATCGGAAGTTGCAATTGAATAATTCCATCGAACAAAGGCGGTACTCTGTAAAAATTGGCCAACTTTACTTGGAGACTTTCGTAAATAATTCATATCCACCGTGAATAATATACAGGGTTGCAAGCGAACCGTTATTTTTATCCGTTGAGTCGAGATGCTCGTTCGAGATCCAGTTTCACCGAGATGCTACGTTTTTCTCAAGAACCAAGGGAATTACACGACAGGAGAACCGAGGACGTACGTGTAATTAACCGTAGCGTGTACGGAATGATAGTCTACCGGCCGGAACCATCCGTTTCGCGTGTGTTTTCTTATCGGCGTTTTTCTTCGCCGTCGGCCAACGAGGAGAAAGATCCCCTAAATTGGGGTAAGAAGTATCTTCTCCGCGATATCTCTGCGATATAATGGCTGTGAAAGTTGAAATAGCGTTCCGTTAAGTAATAGATAGTAAATATATATATATATACACCGCGAAGCTCGTTCACAGATTTCATAACCCAAATATCTCCAGCTACTATCGCGCATAATGGGGATGGCTTAGATAATTCGCACGATACGATTAACAGTGTCCGAAGAGCAGTTGGGCGTTCCCAGCTCTCCACCAAATCCACGAACAATGTATATCGTTGCAACATCGTGGAAGAATCGAGTTAATCCTAGAAAAGCCGAAAAATCAACATCCCGAAACGCGCTCGATCGAACGCAGCACGCGCGTTGTCCTGGCGGATGCGAATCGGCGCGCAAATCGAATTACACGAGGCGTTTCTGTCCGCGCAGAGGTTTATGACTGAGTCTATCGCACTGTCGGGCATAATATGCAGTTGGTGGAGGTAATTCGTCGGTCCCGGGGATCCGATGAAGATCCTAATCAATTTAATTCGGTTTCTGTCCACGCATCCCCCGTGAAAGTTGCCGGCTAGCCGGCAAGGGAGTGCGCCGCGCTCGACGCATTTCGGTGGTCGGCCGAATACCGCCGAATACCGAAGTCGAACAAGACCGAACAGAGCCGAACAGAGTCGAGCTCGGCGATGAGCGCGGCTCGACACTCGCGGCGGCCGCAAAGCCACGCAGTTGGTCGACGAGCGCGGCACGGTGTATTAACGGACCGGTTTCCTCTCTTTCCTTTATCTCTCTTCTCTTAGTCGCGCGTCCTTCGAGCTCTTTGCCAGCCTCGTGACAGCTGTTCAGCCGGCTCCGATGATCCGCGAGACGATCCACGGCATACGAGGCAGGAGCGGGCTGCAATGGTTCACAGTAAGCCAATCATTCACGGTTTTGATTTCGACACGTTAGCGATGCGCGAACGTGACACGCGCGGTGTTTCTCCCCAGAGGGGGTGGTTTTTAGGTATCCAAGGCTTTCGAGAGACTGCGTGAGATCGCCAGTGTAATTTGTACGGATGATATAGGTCGGCTACTTTTCCGTGGTCCGGTCGTGTCGCGAAACTGGCGATAAGGCCGAGTCGATGCTATCGCTCGGAGAACGATAATTCAATGGCTATTGTCCGTGTTCTACTACGTGTGTAATGCATCTGTACCAAGAGGTTTTGTACCTGTAGAGCAGAGCTAACAATATCGCGGCTTTATTTCACGGGCGGATACAACGTGACCGTTTTGTATGCATACGCTTTCGCGTTTAAGCATCCGCTCTCTTTCTTTGTCGACTGCGTTTCTCTCGCTCTAACTACCCCTTTCCGCCTATGTACTTTCACGACATTTAATTACCTCGCCAACGCACACAGAAACTCCACATCCATCCAAACTTTTCAGTTTACGATTTCCAGCTGTCCTATATTTTCTCCTAACTTGCTCGCAGCTACCAATGTTATTACTGCTAAATACGCTTTAAGCTCGAAAGCCTCGGATCTCGTAGTCGTGGCTGTAATACACCGAAACACGAGTTTCGCGTAAACGTTACCCACCGTCTAAACGGCTATGAAATACAAAGATAGCCAAAAACTAGGAGAGACTGTTACGTTTTAATCGATGAACGGCTCTGGGAAGGATTCGCGAGGGGTGACTTACGACAAAAACTTGCCCCATGGTTCTGTCAGTCGGTCAGGGTCATTGGTAATCAACGAGTTTTCTCTTCCACACGCGAATGGCCATCCGATATTTTTATTTCCTGCGATATCCATTACGTAGAAACGTTGTCTAAAGAAGAAAGGACAAGCGATCTCTGTCGAAGATCGGAATACCGAGCTCGCTGTTGGTCATTGGCCTGATCGAAAGTAGCTTAATTTAATCTTTTTTCGGATTGCTTAAAATTCGGTGAATCGATCGAGAAAGCTTTTTAATCGTGATCGTGAAAAGGTGATAATAAAAGGGAGTATAGCGAGTCGGGGAAACCTTTAATAGACGACCTACGGGCTACGGCGAATAGGGATATCAAATTTTCAAGAGATAAAGGCTAGAAAGGCCGATCGTGCCAGTTTAAAACGTCAGAACGTTATTTAGATCCCGATATATACGATGAACGGTGTGGCCCGTGCCTCGATTCCGTTCTCACGTTCACCATCTTCCCCAGGAATTTTCCTAATCTTCTTCCTCTTCTGGGTAGATAAGATCTTCGTTTATAGTCTCTGGACACGTTCGATGCTCGATTAATCTTCGATTTAAAGTCCAATAGATTACACGAAAAACCGTGGTACGAAGCGAACACGAAAGTCTCCGCGGCGAATTAACGGAAACAGGCGACACTAAAATTATCATCTTCGGTTCGCTTTTGTATGTTGGAAAGAGCGATGACGATGTAGATCGATATTCTTATGGAGCTGTTTCGATATCGTCGAGTCGTAGCTTGAACCTAATATGGAAAGGCGAGAGATCGATCTGACAAGGTGACTTTGTCGCGTTTCTTGCGCATTTTTCCATTGCCAGTTGACGAGTTTCTATGCTCCACATGGTACCGTGATAAGAATGTACAGCAAAGGTTCTACAAGAGGCAAGGCGAGCCTCGTTTCACGGTTAACAATCTTGTAACGTCTCTCGAGGAAAAATAGTGGGAGCCATTGGAAGTCGTCGGTCTGCCAAGCTTGGCCGCCGATTCCTCTAAATGCAATTACTCGAGCAGTTAATCTTCCAAATCGATCCGTCGGTCCTCCAAGGATCGAATTTCTTTCTCCTCTTTTCGACTCTGTCGTTCCCAAGTAAATTAGGTCATATATTTTTGTACCCGACATTCAAAGGGAAGTTTTTAAATTCTTTATTCAACAGATTCTCGTATTCGTTCGCGTAGCCACGACGCGTTCCGCGTGAACGTGTCGAGGTTCGCGTATTGCTGCGACTAAAAATTCGCCTGTTCTCCGATCCAATTACGGCGACGTTGGAGCGAAATTCTTCACTTTATTGCTAGAAACGATTCTTCGTTCGCGACCCAAGTTTTTTTCACGAAACTTCGATAAGCCTTCGTTTTCGCTAGAAAATAGACACGGTTTCCTCTGGGAGGCGTGTAATCGAAAATTCACCATCTCCTCTGTAACGTTGTAGCGCGGAAGTTTAACGGAATCGACGAAGGAGAGCGTCGATTTCTGTTCTCGAAAGTCGTCGTGTTCTTTCGACGTCACGAGGGCTGGGCACTCGGATCGTTAATTAAAATTCTCGGCTTTTTCTCGCACGATATGGAACAACATTACGCGCGGACCAGCCCCCGCCCGAATCACCTAATTTCACGCGCCACGGATATTAAGCGAGCTCGCGATTCGTCGCATTTTCAACTTCTCCCGGCAGAATGCATCGCGTAACGAAGAAAACGCTGAAAGCGTTTCTTTCGCCTGCCATTCCCCGGTTATTTGCCTCTCGGGCCGCGTTTTCTTTCCGCCCTTCCGCCACATTAACCACGACAACCGAGTGGTAATTGCGCAACGCGATACCAACGCCGGATAACAATTATCCGAGAAAGCGAATTTCACAATTGAATATTCTTCTCGGGGATTAATCCTTCCTTCTTAGGGCTTATCGAGTCTCGAGGGCCACTCGTTCCCCTCGACAGTCCGAGGCGGCCAGTTTAAGGCCGCATTAAAGAGATTAGTTCGCGTCCAAGAGAGCCAACCTACGCTCTCTCTCCTTCTCTCGCTTCCTCGCTCTCTTTTGCTATCGGTAATTCGAAAATCCCGGCGTCCCTTTACCCTGGAGGCGACCGTTCCTCTTACTTATCGCCCTAACGAACCAAGATGAGAACTTTCGTCCCCGTTGAAAGCCGAAAATCGTGTTTGTCCAGTGGACGGAGCGCTCCTCTCTTCGCTGGCGCTGTGATTCGCCATCGTTGCACGAATTCGGTAGTATCCGGCAGCGGTAGCAAATCCAATAAACTTTGGAAAACCTCGATGGACGATAGGATAGGTTTCAGGAAGAATTCACGAGCTCGTGAGTCTTTTCTCGAAGAAAATTCCCGGTTTATGGGAGGTTGAGTTATTATCGGGTTAATTAATGAGCAAGCGAAACTTCTTCGTTGCGGATTGCTCCCTCATGTAGCTTGTGATTGTTTAGAGACACGAGTTCGCAAAGTTCCAACGAAAGGAACAAACGTGGAAGCTCCGAATCGGGACCACGTTCTCGATAACCGGTTTTACGAGGGCGTAAAATCTCGTCACGAAAGCACCCAATTCCTAGAGTTGGTTCGATGGAAGCTCCTGAAAATTTCTGCTCGCGTCGAGGCCGAAAGTAAAGGGGAACATCTTCTCCGTGGTATCCTTTTCCTTGTTTCTTGCAGACGAAGTTGATCTCCGAAAGATCGTCGCGGTAACAAAGATAAATAAATTAACGTGAACGAGGGAACGTTGGAGTGTCCAGGATGAGAGCGAACGCGAGAATTTCATTTTCCGTGGGCCGGGAAATATCGAGCGACGTTACTTGGTCTTTTGTTTTCCAACGGGCTCGTATTCAACAACGTGCCTCTCCACCGAAATACAATTTGCCATAAAAGCTTTCCGTTCGCCGTTTACCGAATGACAAACCTTGTCGTCGCTTCTCACGTGATTTCCGAAACGTTTCGTTACACCAGCGTTTTCATGCGCGTTGATGGCGTAGCTATCCGAGAGGATGGTGTTTCGTTGTTTGAATAAACTTGGACTTTGAGACGTCCGGTTTACATGCAATTCTCGCGTTTATTCCATCGAAAGTGGGTCGTTTCGTTTTAGCACAACGTCGGTGTATTTTATCTTTTTCATCCGCGTAGCTTATTCAAAATATTATATTCCGCGAAGGGAGGTGAATTTAAAAATACAAAACACCGTCGAAGAGGATACAACAAAAGCATCGTTGCCAGCCGGATTCTCCCAAAACGGCGCAGCAACAACGAAGCACGAGCCAGCTTGAAAACGCGATTAATCATCCGGTCCTCTTTGCACGCAAACTCTAACCAACCCTTCGCCCTTCGCAGCGGTATCGTCGTTTCTAGCGTACGTACATGGCAACAGCCCGGCAAGAAACTAAACTTCGATACCACCGCCGATATACCGACCTCTGAAATATACATTCGATGTATCCAGAAATCAAATCAAATCCAGAAGTCTATCGAAATCAAATCGTTCTTTGACGAATACTCGTGCAATCGGCTCGATATCTCTCCAAGGAGGCTGGAAGAAGTTTCTCGCGGCGAGAAACGGACAGAAGAACCGAATCGACGAGATGGTTTATTCGAGGTTTTCGATGGTAAATCGAAACCACGATCGACGAATGTTTCGCGAGCACGGCCGGTTGCGAGGGGCTGCTTTTAGTCGATGGTTTTATCTGTCTATTGTTCGTTGGTCCGCGAATAAACCGCTCACGCATCTGCTCGACCGTGCAAATAGATGGAAATTCGCCGGAGAACGAGGCATTTTTCTTTTTTATAAAGAACAGGATCGGCGACGATAACGACAGATTTATCGGGCCACGGACTCATAAACGACGCGTTACCAGTCGCCGTGAATAAAAACCTGTTGAGTTCTGGTAAAACTACGAAGATCCTTCGGCTATTGTTCTCCGCAGGCTGAACACGCCATTTCGCTCGAATTTCGTCGCACTGCCATTGTTTTCTCCGCTAACGATTCCGCGGTTTTACATGCAAATCGACGTGAATCGGCAATAGACACGTTTACCTTCTTTTTTTCGCGACACAGTTTTTCGATTCCGAGTTGTCCGGCTGTAACGTAGATACCAGAGTACCTTCGCAATGTATCAGCTTAGCACGATTTTAAGAAGTAACCTACTCGAAGTTGAAAATTTGTATTTAAATATTCCAGCGAAGTTTCATCGATTAGTTAGCTCGGTTTGCACGGCCCAAGTTTAACGTCGTCGTTTGTAACTGGTCCAAAATATGGCCGGTCTAAACTAGAGTATCCTTTTACGCGTCGTCCTTCGTCGTTAACATCGACGTCCTCCTTTTCGCACCTGCTAGCCTCAACGACCGCGTAACCGTAAATTCATTGCGTCGTTGATTTCAACTTAGCTCCGAGGCTTCAAAAACCTACGGGAATTATGTACTAGGTCCTTAACAAATGTAATTAATACTCGCGTACCATTTTTTGCACCAGCGGCACATCTTTCGCCTTGTCGTTTCTTTATTTCTTTCTTTTTTTTTTTTTTTTTTTTTTTTTTCAAGCTTAAAAAAAACTTTGCGACACGATTGCTCGGTGTACAATGCAGTTCGTTATGCATACCATTACGATCGCGGAGTGCAGCGGTATTCATTACCAGATCCATCGAGTTTTTCCACGAGGACGAGCCAGCTCGGGGCAAAAAAATCGTATCACACGTACGCCAAGCTTTTTCCCGTAATTAAATCACGGCTGCGTCAGGTGCTAATTAACCAGCGACAACTTTCTTAACTCGCTGCCTGTCCATTACGCGAAAATGCAGCGTATCAATTTGCTCGCGTATTCTTCGACGAGGCCACTGCTCACGCTTCGACTTTCCAGCGTACAGGGATTTAAAATTAACAAATTATCGCCCCTTTACGGTAGGATCTAGTTATCAGAATTTAGTAAAATCTAGTAAGATGTGATATTATCTAAAGATATCGTCTTTGTCTTCCAACTATTCTCGCTAAACCGATTCGACGATTCGAAACGAGCGAAGCTTAATCCCACGAGCTTCGTAGAATAAACTTCTATCAGACTCACATATCTTGTACAAGTTTTACACAGAAAAAGAAACTTTCATTTTCTCGGGCGAAACGAATTGTTCCGAGTGTCTTGGGTATCGGCCAAACAGCTTCCAAAGTAACAAGGAACTCCGGGTGTACGATTACACGCGACCGACCCCACGGTTTATAGCCAATTTTCACACGCGACACTTTCGTTCTATCGTTTTTCTAGCTATTTCATTGCTCGATAAACGATCAGCTGTTTCGTCGCGAATTCCAGAGAATTCGCCAATGAACCGTCGATTACATCGAATCGGACGATCGTTACGGCCACTCACCGCGTCGCTTACGCGTCGACGATAACCGACGGGAGCGGAGGCTCAACGAGAATCCTCCAATTTCCATAAATCGCGACCACCCTCGCGAAACGTAGACGCGCTGTCTGAGAGAGCAATTTGCGTAACCGTCTGCAAAAGTTACGAGTCAGCTTACACCCTGTCACTCTGTCCGGCTGACTGCCGCCCGTTTTCCCTCTCTGGCTCGCGTCCATTTGTCAACGACCGGCCACGCGAGCCACGCTATCTTCCACCGCGCTATAGTGTCTCGATTTTCGCGCTATTTTTCGCACGAATCTTTTTGCCGCGAGTTTGTCTTCTCCGATGAGTGTATGGCGTTTCTCAGGCGGAGCCGTGCAAAAGAATATCGAACGAAAATTGGGAAGAGAATCGCGTGGACGAAAATCAAAGTAAATGAGATTCTCGTAACACGAAAAGGCGTTTGCTGATTGTCGAAGACAATGCTACTTTGGAGTAGCTATAACGCGCGGCAGCTGTGGTTAAATCCATCGACGTGTCGGTATGGGGGAGAAACGTATTTTCTAGAGCATTGCCTCGCGGAATGATACGGCTGTTACTCAAAAGACGTGTACCATCGCGAGCAAGATATATAATGGCGCGTGATCTATAACTCTCGGATAAAGCATCTGGAAAGCGTCGGTACATTGCTGGTAACGACGCCATCTTTTATCTCGTGTCATTTCGACGTAACGATGATCGAGGATCGGTTGGAACGGTCGCATTTATTCGTAGACACGATTTTTCAGGGCTAGTTCATTTGCTCTATCCAGCTCCAAATTTCAAGCTGCCGATACGAGGACGAGTATTTGCGAGAAATCGATCCAGATAATCCAGTCTTCGGTCCCAGGCTACTGACTTTGTTTCTCTTCTCAACTACGTACATACAACTTCCACTTTCTTCGGTTCTTCTAGACTACCTCCAACGAGCACTGTCGCCGTCTGACAAATGTCCACGGCGGCAGGAAGGCGGCAGCTCGAATCGAGTGGAAAATATCGCAAAGTATCGGCCGATCGACCGAGACAAAGCGTCTTCCGCGTAGCTTCTACGCGGAGACAACAGCAGCTGCGGATTTCAGTAACGGTACACGCGCGTGTTCAACGTACGACGCGTGCAAATCGCCGATCTTCGATCGAAGTCTCCACGCGAAATCGGTTACAACCTTATTTCCCGTACTCCTACGGGAAATCGTATTCCGAAATGTTGCAGCTGCTACCGAAACGACGATCGTTAGAATTTTTCCACGAAAGCTACCTCGACTATAGCTGCGTCGATTTCGACCAATATGAAACTCGAGACGAAGCATCGAGCACGCTCGATGGAAAATTGGAACGATGTTTCGCGAACGTGGTCTGTTGACCGACCGCTTAGGGGCGAATTACAAACACTCGATTCGAGATCCGTGGAACTGTCGCCGACAGAGGGTCGCTTTGTTTTTCCATCCGACTCTCGACGAGGAAAAGTCGTGCTGCAAGGTTCCATGGAATTTTTGGAGTCACCGGCCATAGAGGAAATTTGGGTCGATTGGCTGCAGCCGATTCAAAGTTGGCGTTTTTCGACGACAACCCGCGACCAAGTTCTTTCCAATTCGTTTTTTCGATGAAAGTTGAAGTATGTTGAAGCGAATGGGGAACTTTGATGTTTGAAATTTTAATGAAAAAGAACGTCGTGATTTCGATATAGAGGATCGGAATTTTTTACCAGATATTCGATCCCCTGCTCGTAGTAAATTTTCCCTTATCGGTGATTACGTCGCCGATCGGCTTACTTCTGCCGGCAAAGCTCCAAGCGTTCGTCACGTTATCGGTAGCTGGCGTTCGTCGAGTCAAACTTTCGACGCGTGGTAGCATGCCGCGGTGAAGTTGCAAGGGAATAGGACGGACAGCTTCGTTTCCTAAACGTCCCGACCGGATAGCAGGAAGAAGGGCACACGGAAGGGAACGTCACGTAGGCTTGAAACTCAATTTCATCGATGCCGCTGCATGCATCGAGTGGTTATATTTTCTTTCGGGTCGATCGACGTCTCGGAACAATCGACGTCCCAGCTGGTCGATTGTTACACGTAGCCTTGGAAAATCCACGTTTCTCCGTTGCTGTATCCGCCGGAAAAATGATGAATACCTTGCACGCGAGACGAATATCGATCGCCTAGTCTTTTAATAAGATCGACTTTCTGGTTTGTCTCGTCTTTCAGAGAACGTAACTACGTTCCCACTGAGATTTATACGATTCGTCGTTGTGCTCGTGAATCGACTGGTTGGTAGCGTAGTTTAACAACGATCTCTGTGGCAGACGTACGGTAATACTGCGATGATTACAACATACTTCCTAGTTAAAAGAGAAATTACTTGGAATTCCCGAGGAAAATCATCGACTAAACGTTGAGATCGTAGGTCGAGTGTTTATTTTTCACGCGATTAAAAGAATTCTCGGTTGCATCTTCGCTGTGAAAAAATCCGTGGTATCGAGGACGTGTGTCAAACGCAGTGAAATTATCAGTGAGAGTATCAGCGTGGAGTGGAGTTCGTGGTCGATGCACGAAAAATCGATAGTTTCCACCAAATAAATTTATCAGTTCACCATCAAATTGCTGTCGCATTTCGTTCTCTGAAATAATATCTGGAAATATACATTTTTAACGAGTAGTGACGAGCTGAAAACTCCACGGCGCGGTACTGTGCGTTAGGAAAATAGGAGAAATTCGCGAGATGTCCCGGTAACGGAAGCGAAAAAGGTGGAAACAAAGCTCTGTCCTCCTGTGTTCTAGTTAACGTGTCACGAACTCTCCTCGTGTCCGACACGTATTCACCTTATTTTGTTCGCTCGACGGGAAAAATACTTCGATAAGAAACGCGCGATTCATCGCGACTAAACGATCAAATCCCATCTAACCGTTTCATCCTTGTTTCTTTTCTTCGCTTCCATTTATGGAGCAGGACGTGTAATGTCTACGATATAGCCACATCCTAAATCAATGCATCGAGTAACTGGCGCGATGAAATTTACGACGTTCAAACGTTTTGAAACTAATTTTTAGAAATATATCGACTGGTTATCGACTAATCGGTTAAACCAAAAAAAAAACCCGTCCTAATTTTTGAATGTATTTACGCACAGAATTGACACGTGTATGTGTAGCTAGCGATTTAACTTGACTTTTCCGAGTTACCATTGGAATTCCTCTTCCGAAAACGCGCTATTTCAGCAATTTTAATGCCTCGTATCCTCCCCCCCCCCATGGCACGTTGTACCTTCGGAAGGAAGAACGAGGCCCCGGTACTGCTACGTGGGGATGTGCGTCGAGGTGGTGTAATTTACACCCCTGTGGAATATTCAAGAAGATACGAGTTGTGAAACCGTTAGATCGTGTCGTTGCGTGACCGTTTGGAAACTCCAAGGTTTATGACAAGGTCTCGACTATTGAGCTAAGGAGAAGCGCTGCGATGACGTTAAAAATACATGGTACTGTAAGTCCGTTAAAATAACCCACGTACTATCTGAGCGCTGGCACGCAGATGCTCGTAGCGTTAAAATTCAGTTTCTCAAAAATGCCGATTGTTCTTGACCGTGGCATAAGGCTGGCCTAACGGAACTCTTCGTTACATCGCGTTGTAACATTCAACAGAAATAGATTTTCTCTTCTTTACCGATATATATATTCGACATAGTTGAATACTGTTGTTTATCTCGATTAACTATCAATATTTCGTAGGATTTTTTACTCAGGTTTCTATGAAATCGAATACGATTCCCTTGTCTCATGATTCTTTACGAGTACCGGAATATCGGAAGCTGGTTTACACTTGTGTCTAGCCGTTGACCAAGTAGTTGACTGAAACAGTGTCCGTCCTGTGGTCAGTCAGCGGTCGGTAGTGGTCACTTTCTCCAAAATCATTTCTAGCCAACTACCTAACTTCCGTGAACGTGTGTGGACGTTGCCTTTTCGGCTTCACGCAGTACCGCGTCCATTCTGGATCAATAGTACGAAATAATCTATGATCCACCAGCTTCTCTTTGATATCATCGTCATCGAGACAGCCAATCAGGATGAAACGGATTCGGAGCTTCGGTGGACGCGAAAAGGATTTTCCAGGAGGAATTTCCGCGATAAAAAGCGAGGAACATCGACGAGCGAGTTCCATTGAGCGCGAAACATTTACGACAAGAAATGGTGCAAGTAAGGAGGATTTCAGCGATATTAAAAAATGTTTATCGCAGAAACATCAAAGAAGGGATTGTAATAAAAGCAGGTAACGCAAGTGTGCTTAAAAAACAAATTGAAAGAACCGAAAGAAATGAAACGGATAGAAGAGACTGAAACAGCAAAGAGCAACAGAAGGGAATACCATCGATCGAAACGCAAACTGATAGAACTATAAAAAGAAAAGAAAGACATCGTTGATATATGAAAATTCTGAGACTTTCTAGCACGAAACCGACATCGATATCTTCGAACTTTCAAACGCGTCTATACATATGTCAGAAATCTGAGTATGGCAGCTTTTAGGTGGAATGGGTTCGAGCTACAAAGTTGTCGATGCGAAAGTACGACACGATGCAAACTATGCATGATCTGTAGTCTGCAGCCTGGAGGTGGTTTTCTTATCCGCAGTTTCCTCTGCCGAGGAAAATAAGGAACGACGATCGAACCATTAAACCAAAGCTTCCCTTTTCACGGTCATAAATAAGGGTAGCTGTCGAAGTGTCGCTGCATTATCAGGGTATCTGTTCCCCATGGTCGGACCGCGACGATTCATCACGATTTTATTCCATGCTTTCTAAGAGTCGTGCAACGCCTCGAACCTCACGTTCCTGCTTGACTTTGGAGTTGTCCGAGGCGGGATTTATCGAGATTTTTCGATCGTTCTTTTACCGATTGTTCGTTTGAACGGATACTCGGCCATTATCTTAAGAAGGTCACGAAATTAATCTGGTTTATAGCGACGAGAAAGTAGAGAACGGTGAAACCCTTGGCTCTAGGAGTCGGTTCGAGGAACGTCTTACGGTCACAGAATTTAATCTGGAATGTCTGACAGTCGGAGACGTACACCCTACGTGTCTAACAGAGGGCAGCGTGCAGAGCAAACGGTTCTCGATTACAACGCTGGTTGAAAAAGTTAAAAAGAGGTGTGGAGTAAGTAGATGGAAGACAGCGTCGCGGAACCTCTGTCGTTTTACACACAAAGGCTGCGTCGCCCCCGTGGCATTGTCCGCGTTCGAGGTGGAGCTCATCTCCACCTTCGAACCCGCGTCGTGTGTTCTCTTTTTTCTACTGTCTCACGCCGGCCCCGGGAACAATCGGTGACACTTTGAACCGCATGAAGAGGCGCGAGCAGCCTTACAAAGCCCGCTGGAACCAACGAACGAACCAATGAACGAACGAAAGAAAGGAGAAGGTGGAACGACACTGTTCTTCCTTCAGCTTTCCACACCAAAAAAGAAGACTTTTCCTTCGTTGTTGTTGTTGTTGTTGGCAGGCAATGGCCACAAAGTGTTCGCTTGTATTTTTTCAGCACGCCTTGTTTTCCGCGAAGAGAGAAACAAACTCGTGAGTCGAAACAGCAAAACGGTGTTGTTGTTTCGCGAGTGGTAAAGCTACTCCGCCCTTTTTCGCTGGGAAGCGCTCGAGACCCAGTGGATTCGCGTTTCACCGAGAAAGCACTGGATCAGCGGGTCTCGTGTTTCGTTAATCGGTTAACGCTGCATCCGTGGGATAGCAGAGCAACGCGGAGATTAACGCAAGCGAAGAACGGAAGAGGCGATCGAGAAGAGAGAAGAGAGGCTTAGAGAGCCACGAGACGAGACGTGGGTTGGAATCGGTAGACGCTACCTGTTACACGCCATTTCCTCGCCGTTATTAGCGATACAGACCGAGGAGCATGCGATTTATAACTGAAAGAATTTATAGCTGCAGATGGTGAATTATATCGAAACCGTTAACTCGCAGGCCACGGTTCGCGGAATCGGCGAACGCTTTTAAGAATTTACCTCGCGGTTTCTGCCGCGTCTCTCGTTCCATCCTCTCTCCGCCTCTTTGCTTTCATCTTCGTGTCTCTACCTCTGGTTTAAATAATTCTACGAAACCAGGTACTCGCGTGTCGCCTTGCGGAGAAAGAAAGAGGAATATTAGTTTTTTAGACACCGAAGGTTGGAGGGTTTAGCCGGTTAAAAAAGGAGAATGGAAATTGGACGCGAAACCGATGCATTCTTAATCTTCGAGCAGAACTCGGCGAACTTATGAATTTAAATCATCTCCCCACCGACGGCTCGTTTCTAAGCGGGTACTTCCGAGGTGGCGAGAAAAATAGTCGTATCATCGATCCCTGTCTCGGTGCGCATTCATCATCGGTCAGTTCTACCCGCGCCGAGACGCGGCTGCTCGCGTCTGCTGAAAGATTGAGGCAGGTCCTGCCCGTTCCAACGAGAGTGAAAACGAACCCCTTCTTACATTGTCCATCTTCGATCCATTTTACACTGCGAGCTTCTTCCATAAATATCTCCAGTGGTTTACTCTACTTTTCCCAAACGAATGTTCTCCTTTCAATGGTAATCAATTAGAAGGCGAAGTTTTACTATCGACGCGACGTCGTCACTATAGGTTTCCATTGCTGTAAAACGGGACTCGTGTTTCTTTCTCGAAACGTCTCGAGATCGGTTAACGAGCATATAACGGAAACGACCCCACTTTGAGTTAGATTCTCGCACTGAGTTGAGCCTCCACTTCGGATTACTTATTTAAGCAACGACCTCTCCCTTTTCCGTCTGTGCCGTCAATCGACAGACATCGATCAGGTTCTTCGTCTTTCATCGAACGCCTTCTCCGTTTCAAATTCTTTACTCCGACTGGATATCAAATATTTAACAAGGGCTGCTGCAAAGCAACGACGCGATCGCAACGCGAAATAACGAGGCCCCTGTCGATGACTGGTGAATATTTGACGATAAACAGCGACGGCATTCGCGTGCAACGATTAATACGCCGATGGCTGAGAATCCGGAGCTCGTTTGCATTTCACAGGGATTGTATAATAATTCCAATATACCGGTCGATGATCGTAATTGAACGGTCTCTCGAGAAAAAGGATATTCAGCAGACTTCCCCGGGAGTCTACCTATTCGAGGACTACTTCATCCGCAGACGAGAGGACGCGTTCCAATTGTGGTTTTTACAAAGATCTCGGGCAGACCGATCTCGTACGATAATGATATCGATCGAGTATTTTATTTAATGCCAGGTGTCCGTGAAATTCTCAGAATGTCGTCCGACTTGGTTAAACCGCGGCCATCGAGAACTCTCCTCCTCTCTTTTATCTATCCAGTCACCGATCTAAATGACATCCTTTCTCCATAACGAACACCTTTCACGCCGCTTTGCAAACAAAAACGATAATTTCCCGCTCGTTTAAATATTTTCTTTAGCCACTCTTATCCGATGTGTCATCGAGGTTCCGTGACGATTTTATTCCACCCGGCGTCTCTTGCGTCCCCGATTCGACCCGGTCGAGCGTCCATTAGCCGAATTAACGAAGAAACACGAACGTGTTTTGCGCGAGAGGACGCTTTTGATAGCGGGGCGTTGGTTTTTCCGTAAATACACGGGAAATATTTCGACGAGCACGCCAGTTTCGTGTCTCTCCGTCTGTTTCATCGACCGCGGCTGGCGTTCCCTGTTGCAAAATCGTTGCAAACTGTGGTACAAGCTCTCTAGTCATCGTCGATTCTGCGTAACCTATGATTATTCGAAGCGTGCACAGCCATCACCGTCCCACGGATTATCATTTCTATGGGGGTGAACCGCGAGAGTGCTTGCTCTGTCAGTTTTCCGCTAAATCGTGTACACACGTTGTGCAAACAGCACCGCGTTCTACGATATCCCATTTTCGGCGAACACTCGGAGCGCGTTCTACCGTATCGTAGAACAAAAAAGATCTCGCCCGTTTCAGGAAATCCACGGCTTAAGTCGGGACTTTATTTGTCATACGTGGAAACGAATGAGAAAACAGCGTGGAAATTGCCAAGTTCTCAGCTGCCGGGCTTTTAGGACGTCTACTATCCTGCTCGATCTTAATTAACTTCGATCTATTTGGTCGGTCGTGGTGGTTCACTCGCGTCTGCAATATCCTGGCAATATTCGTGACCCTTTCACCGGAATCCATCCTCGGCGATGGATCGAGCGGACGCCACGAACCTGCTGCTCGCATTCACGAGCCTAAAACGGACGATAATCGGGATGCACGTGGAAGGTATTCGCGTTTACAGTCTCCAAGTTCGTAATGGACGCGTGCGGGGGAGAGCGAACGGGCGAAACGCCGACGTTATCGCGACGAGATAACGTATTCACGTCGATGAATATTCAGGGAACGGGGGCAAATTTTGCGAACGCCTCCGTGTCGATTTCGTGTCATGCTCGGCTATGTGTACGGGGCTTAAGCTCCATCGTATGTCGAGCTATTTAGACCGCGACAGGCTCGGGAACGTGTCGTGGCAAGACGATAACGTTGAATAAGGCTGAGCGAGCGAGATCGACCGCTCTGACGATCGGGACAGTAGCTTCTGTTTCGTGCAAGTGGGAAAATGTGGTGAATCGTGTTGGAAATAAAAATTATCCCTCGCGGTCTCTATGTCTCGCGATAGGAAAGTAGAAGAATTTCATTTATAAAAGTTACGAATTTATAATTCGCATCGCGTGTTTTTTGCAAATCGCCGGAAATTCTGAAATGACGATGATATATCGTGTCCATATCGATTTGGATCAATTTGAACGTTCCAATCTTAATGAGAAACACGTTTAGATGTCTCTCATGCACTGGAACGAGACGAGAGGTAGTAATTTCTCGAAAGATAGGGCTCGGATCTCGAAGCTGCGAGGAAAGTGTACGCGAGTTATCTTCCGGAACATGGCGCGACGCCATCTTCTCCGTGACGTTCAAACGAAAGTGGATGAAACCGTGGGTCGTTGGTTTATCGAACTATCGAATCGACCTCTCTCCAATCGGCTCGGCCGCTTGAGATTCAGCAGCGATAGCCGCGAATATCGGACCGAAAGAGTAGCTTCTCTCGTCTAGTTTCGCGATAAGAAAACGATTAACGATTCTAGGGCGTATCATCGGTTCCGTCGAAAGCCCTTCTTCTTCTCTCTCGTTTATAAAAAAAAAAAAGCATTCTTGTCTCGAAAAGAATCCATCGAACGTTTTAAATAGGATGGAAGAAACGCGATGCCAAAGTTGGACAAAGATCTGGCGCAAATTAACAGCACCGAGTCACAGCACAGAGTCGAGGAATTGGAAAAGAAAGCCTCTCTCTCTCTCCCTCTTTCTTTCTCTCTCGTCGGAGTTAATTTCCAGGAATCTCGGTACGATACTTGAGAAACAATCTACTAGGTCACGAAGGCCTCCGAGGTAATCGAAGATCGAAATAAACCACTTCTGTTTCTTAGTTTCTCGCGGGCTGATTTTTGTTGCGTGCTTCCTGCTTTCCTCGAAGCGATATCGGAAGAAAATGGGAACGCACGTCAAAGAATAGAACGGGAAAGAAAATTAGGTACAGACTATGAATTACCGGTACTGAGAATTTGCCGCGTGTTTATGCGCGTACGATACTCGTTAATCGACATTCGAGCCAAGCATAATATAACCCGGCAAAATCAAGCTCTGCATGATTAATTTAGCGTAACAGCTTGTTGGGGTGGGGCTCAACCACGTAAGTAAGGTATATATACTCGGTGCGTCAGTAAAAACATCCCCTCGAAACTCCATCCAAAGACAACTTAGGTTTCCGTGTTATAACAAACCGACTGCCAATTCCACGTTCTCTTGCCAACAAAGCAAACCTCTCTGCCACTCGAAACATGTAGTTTGAAGGAATCTCGGGACACACCCCTGTTAACGCGAAAATTCATTTATCGACGAGAGCTCGAACGAGCTTAGTCGGAGGCCGCAGGCGTCGATCCGTGGAAATACTTTCATTCCCGCGGTGACACGCGTCTCGAGCAGAGGGGCCTGTAATCACGCCCCGATTTTTCCCCTCGAGTCAGCCGCAAATTAAATAAGACAAACCCCGTTAGGGGAGCGTTCGCTCTGTCATATGGTAGATTCGCTTCTTCTCGCTCCGCGCGTTTCTCGCCATGCAACAGGCCTTCGGATACGTCTGGCCTGTGGCAAACTTTCGAACAGTCTTTGACGCGTTTTTAGGTCGTAAGGTTCGAGGACGATACGCTTCTTCGTCGTTCTTTCGTTTATTTTTAAAGGAACGATTATAGATCGACGTGATACCGAGACGGTATTGCTTAATCGTTTCCGATTCCTCCTCGTTCCCATTGTTTCTCGAATGCACGAACAGAGCCGCCACCGCTTCCCTCGATCGATTTCGGATACGGCTAAACTCGAGTTACGCGCCGCTAAATTTCCACTCGGCCGGAGGATTCGTCCTCTCGGAAGCGTAGATTCCTCGCTCTTCCCTGTACTCGCTACGTTTTGCAAATTTGACTACCCGAGAACGAGACTGGAATGTGGAATTCGGCGGTTGAAAAATATCCGATTGATCGGGTTTGATTAACGAGCGCGGAATTGGACGAGTACGCGGAGAACGATTTCAGGTTTATTTCCCATTTTCGATACCACCCCTGAAACCGTCTCTCTTCCTATGTCTCTTAATCAAAGCACGCTGTTCCTTTCGCTTGTAACTTTAATCCACGCCACTAATCGGAACAGGCGGGAAAAATCAAAGGAACGCCGTTCGCAGAACACCCTTTTCATCCGAAGGAACACAATTTTCGCCACGAGGCCAGTTTTCAGTAACGTCGACCTGTTTGAACGCTTGTAATAGAATAAAGGGAGAAGCAGAGCGTTCCCGGAGCAGGGATAGACTGACCTAATGAAAAATTTACGATCAAGCATTCTCTGAGAAGAAACGGGAGAAAGAGGAAGTAAAGCCTGGTGAATACAGCCTCCCTATTTCCTCCCCTATTCCGACGCCTTTACTCAACGCGAAAGACACTGGAAAGTGGCCGCTCTAGCATTTTCAACCCCGTTGCCGTCTGCAATTCTTCGCAATTCCCGGCAATTTCTCATTCTACTTTGCGATTGCTTTACATATTAGTCATACCGTGGATCGTGTGAAAAGTTGGCCTCGACGAAAGATTCTTCTATCGAGGGGAAAGTTGGTCGGTAATTCATACATGAAATAAAGTCAGAATAAATAAGACGCTTGTTCAATTTTAATGACTGGCAAGGGAATTAAAGAGAACCGCGATGCTCTATTAATCCAGTGACCCACAAACCTCTTAATTTATTGTGTACTTATAACGCGAAAGTCGACGAATTAATTAGGAAAAAAGATGTGTTCGTGGAGTAATGCGAAATAAATGAAAAGCGCACGATTTTCCTTGGTCCTTGTTAAATGTGGCTAACGTCGTTGACTTCACGGTTCACGGAGATTACAGGAATAAAGGAATCCTCCACGCGTTATCCAGCTTTATGTGAATTTCGAAGCTCGCTGCGCGTCCCACCCCATCCTTCTCGTACGTACGCTTTCAGAATCGAACGGAGAGACTCTTGGTAACCATAGAGAGATGCGCATACAGAGTTGGCGAACTGTATACAATTGGCGAAGCTACGCGTCGAATCGATGCCCATTGCCCTTTTCCCTTTGCAGGCGGCAGAAGCGCGGTTATAATTAACAAGAGTCGCATTACGGATATCGTTCCTTGTAAACGCAGCCCGTCCTTTGTCACCGAAACTCGATTTACGTACGAAACGTGGTTCCAGATTTGCACAGCTCGACTTCAAGATGTAGATAAGCGTTTCGTTTCATTTCTTTTCTTTTCTTTTCTTTTCTCCTTTTCTTTTCTATCCTTCATTCCCATCTGACGCGTATTTAAAAA
The DNA here is from genome assembly GCF_041682495.2 of Bombus fervidus. Lineage (NCBI taxonomy): Eukaryota > Metazoa > Arthropoda > Insecta > Hymenoptera > Apidae > Bombus > Bombus fervidus. The sequence goes on along the minus strand of NC_091520.1, from coordinate 12,605,095 downwards.
GTTTTTCAGCCTCGTTGGAATCTGCAATCCCATTCGCGAATAATTGCTCCATCTGACTGAAACAAACAGCGATACCTTTAGCAATTATCCTTCGTATACGGTTCTATAAAATTAACGAAGTTCATCGTACTCTTCTCCTGGCGTATTCACGATCGGCGGATAGATTTTCTCCAGCGAATTATTTTTACGTTACGGTGGGAGAGGAAACACGAAATAACGGTAAGCGATTACAATGAGACCCAGTGATGAGTTCAAGAGAAAACGGACGCTCTGACAGTTAGCTCGCGTTTTAATTGGCAACCGTAATGAAATCTAACGCGTGAGCACCGAATTCTAGAAGCGTTCAACTCTGGATCCTCGTTACGCCATGCAATCGTTAATTATCTTTGACAGTCGGCTATATTCGATGACCCGCTGATACTTCGTCCCGCGCAACCCTTTCCAGAGACAGTCTCTCCGTGTCAAAGTCACCCTCTCGTAACCGATTAACGCTCGTTGGTACGATGTAATTCTAGAGGCGGTAGATTCGAGGAGAAACGATTCCAGCGAGCAACAAGCCCCGACGAAGAAAAAGGGAAACCTGTGAAAGTGTAACGCGAACGAACGACGAATTAACGGCGGTTGAAAAAACGTGCTTTTAATTAATCGCGGAATTAACGAGTTTTCCGAGGAGCCGATGGGACCGCGACGCGCGACCCTTAATTGCAAATCGGAAGAAAATCGCGCGCCATCGAAAGAAGGAAAGTACCAAGTTCGCGAACGTTGAGCAAAAAGGGAAAAGTGGTAGCGAGTTTCGAGGATAGCCACGCGTCGGGAGGACAATCGAACGAAAATAATCGCGAAACCGTGCCAAGGCACGATGCTGGCGTGCGTTTATCCGGCGGAGAACTTCAAGTCGAAAGCCGTGACGGTGAAGCTCCGGCACGGCCGATCCAAGAGAAAACCGAAGCTGCTGTCCGTGAAGGAGAAACCGGCAGACGGCAAGCAGCCGGAATGCGACAACACCCCTAAGCTCGAGAACGAGGTAAGCTCTCGCTTCGTATTCCAACCCCTTACTGCCATCGACCACGAGCTATTACCGACTACGCTTCTCTTTCCCCACCTACTTTCATCCTCTCTGATTCTCTATTTGTTACGTGCGAGATTTTTCCCGTTCCGACGTTATCTTAGAAAGACATCACAGCCACGAGAAACTTCAATTATCGGTTTTATTGTTATTTTATCGCTGTGCAACCTGAACAGTGTATTCTTGACTTTTACGAAGACAAGGCCGGCAAGAAAAGGAAAGAAGTAACGGAAGGTAATTTCATGGAGAGATAGATCTCGTTAAACCTGCACGATCCTCCATCGGGATCGTTATCTCTGTCGCCACTGTCCCGCGGAATTTTTTCCCATTTTACGTGCTCGCCGTCCTCCATCCAATAAATAAATCAGCCATTTATCTCGGATGGAGGACGTTCATTACTTCCTCGCGATAAAACGTGGCCGCGCTCGGAGAAGGCGGGCCAAGAAGAGGGAACGCGTCATAGTTCACAGGGACTACATCGGCTGGCTGATCGAATAAATAATAGTTACGGCCACTTAAACTGCCGCGAGATAACTTTGTAAGGCGGAGGCAGCTGGGATTATTTCGATGAAATTCCCTTGTTATTTATGCGTTCTCACCGGCAAAATGTCTCTTCGTCGGTGAATTTCCTTAATTAACATCCCCCTCACCTCAGTACCGTGTGCCGCTTCGTACCAGAATATCTGACCGCTTATCACCGATGTTTATTTAGCCGTGTTTATCAAAATTATTGCAAATTTCCTATCTCGAGATCCACGTGAATTCATGTACGTGAATCAGTACGATGATGAATAAACGCTGTGTAGGGTAAGGAGAGGCCGCTGAATTGGATACTGATCTTCCTACATTGGTAATTATTGTCGTTGGTGATTGCACTTTGATGATTCCCACGCAATAATCGCCATATGTACACCTGGGGGTCGTAACGACATGCGTAGTCCGTTTCCGCGAACGTTTTAACTTTCGTAATCCGTTTCGACGGGGTGCTACTCGTCGCGTCGCTTTCGAGCGCAAAAAAAAAAAAACGGAGCGTTCGAACATAACGGCAAAGATAATTCCTTTCGATCGTACGAATGCCAATAGTCGAAATCCTACAAAATCATCCGGGTTCTCGAGAAACATCCCGCTAAAGTTCTCAACGAGAAGCTGTTGATAGAGACGCGTATCGTTCCATCGTGTCCGCGTTCCACGCGATTCAATCGCACGCTCGTTTGCCGACCGTTACGGACAAATGCTTTCGAAAAAGTTACAGTATAGTCGTTGGAAGTGTCGTGTTGCGCGATAATCGTCGGGGATTGTCCGTTGGCTCGATTTTCTCTCCAATACCTCTTCCCTCCCCATGCTCGTACCCTCTTCTCTTTTTAAATACCACTGTTCCATTTCTCGCGGCTCGTTCGTTTGCTCTCCAAACGAAAATGGCGCGGTTTACAGTAAAAATTCGACGTTTAAACGGCTACCCGAACGAGTCTATAGTCGTTGTGAAAATTTCGCTTTAAAGAACGTTCCGGAGCAAACAACGCGCCAGATATTCTTCTTCGTTTTCGACTTTACTCGACGGTGGCAGAGACAGCTGCCGCCGTTTCTCGTACACGAGGCGAATTTACTCCTTGGAAGCGGAGCTTCGTCTGAAAATAGGGCAATTCGTTCGGTTCGAAGGATTTTCCCGGTAAACGATTCGCGACGGGGGTATTTCCGAGCCACCCGTTAGACCGTGATTGCCGGACTCGCGTTTAACCCCGACCTCCGGCCGAAATGAGAAAGGTCAATATGCCGCTCATTTGAAGAGGCTTAGCTCTGGTAATGCTCGACCGGTTTCGTTGCTGGCCATGTTTTTACTGGAAACCCTTGATGGATGCCCACGCCGAACTGAAACCACTCCTTTGGTCGCTGATTCTCTTTATTCCCTGATTCTCGTCGACAAGCAATCAGACTGTTGACCAGAATTTGGATAACGAGAATATGACGCTATATTTACATCCGCTTATCTCATGCTCTGTTATCAGTGATCGTGTCAGATAGAAAGCGACAATTCGGCGCCCTACGCGTTCAAAACGCAATCTATTTCGTTTAACACGATTGACGGGTCCCCTTAGCGCCATACCTTTTTTTATCAATTAATCTTAATGTTAATCCATTCTGTGTATTATTTATCTCGTAATTCGTATTTCTCTCACATATACAGATTATGTTTACGTTAGTCTTGTACTCTCAGGTTATTCATCTTCGTAGTTACTTCTAGTCAAGTACATTTTGCCGACCAAACGTATAAATAAACGATTAGAGAAGCAACAAGGTAGAGACAGGCAGAACGTTGTCTCCGTGGAATGTATTATTACTATTTATCTTATTTACGAGCGCACCTACCTAATCTTTGTGGCCATTAACGATTAATAAGACACGTAACGAGAATGTACGACAAGAAGATTTACAAACGTAAATAACAGTATCTATACATTTTGAGCATACATCGTACAATTAAGCGTACAATTACAATTAAGTGAAATTAACTTCAACTCGAATTAATATGATACATTGTATGTTAGAACCAAGTGCTTAGCTTGCAATATCGTAATTGGCGATACAAATTAATATCTTTGATAAAACAGAAAAAATCTTCCCGATGCTTTTTACGATTTAGAACGCGTCTGAATTTCGTTTGAAAGAGCAAGTTTAATTTTTTATTAGAAAACGTTGTTACAATTTAGAAGATGATCTACGGACAGAACACAGTTACAGTGATTGCTCTTATTCGGCTCATTTTTAGCTGCGAGATGACAGTGTTGTCAGTTCAAAGTGCCTTCGTGGAATGTAATATCGAGCGCCGTTGAAACATTTGAAATCGTCGCACGCGAGAATCGAGCGAATCCATTCTCGCAAAGAGGCAATTCGACCGAATATTATTTGCAAACGGAATATCCAAAGATCGCGACTTCCTGTTTGTCGTTCATAAAGCTCCCTTTGAGGAACACGTCGGAGAGAAACGGGGAATGATATCGAGAATTCCGTGGGACGTGTCTCTACGACGCTGTCTCGTTTCGAATCGAGGAAGGATTGGTCGGAGCTTCTACCGCCTAGAGTGCTGCAAGTCTCCGAAAATTATACGTAAGTGTCTTCCTTCCTTGCTTCGAGGCTGCCTGTTCAATGTCCTATCGCAGAAGACGCAATCTGCTCAAAGTGGAATCTCGCGAACAGGCTGGAACAACGAGCCTTGAAACGCCGCTGGGTCAGAATAATCGAGCGCTGTAAAAAGATTAACGAGGCCCCGCTGGTGTATAAAAATACGATTTTTTAACCGAAACACCAAGAAGAAAGAGAAAAATGGGAAACTATGTGCCACGAAGCGCAACGAGTTTGAAAATATTCGACGCGGATCCACACGGTTTGTACAGAGATAGAATTTTCATGTTCGGAGGCGTGTAGAGCGATAGAGAGAGAGAGAGTGAAATCTCTTCGCCTAGAACGATTCGATAGCGTGGTAGATAGAACGTCGTTTAGAAGGAAAATCGTCGAACGTGGAACGAAACGAGGCGAAAGAAAAAATCTCCTTCGAAGATAAATCCGCCGTTGGAAAGCGGCGTTAACGAAGATAACGAAAGTTGGACAGATGGAAAACGTTCGTCTCGAAAGATCCGTTCGCACAGCTGTTTGGTTATCAACCGCATTGATTTTGCACAACGCAGATGGTAGGCGTGAAGATACAATTTGCTTTTGAAAATCGCGTATGTCCGTGATCGAATCGATTCGTTTTCATTTGGAAAACAGAAAGCGTGAATTACTCGTTCACGGCGATAATGAAAATTAAGTTGTTCGTAACTGAAAGGAAAATGGAGCTGACGAGCCGTGCGATCGAGCCATTAATAGTCGAGGACTCGCTTTTACTTCTAAATAACTACATGACTCGCAAAGTTATAGAACATCCGGTCACGTCTTCGAAACTCAGTTAAACCTCGTCTAACAAAGGTATTCGCCAGCCTGAAGATAATAAAATATTCTTTCGTCCATGGAGAAAATCACTCGCAGCGAGCCAGCGTCGTTAAATCGCCTGCAAAGGATGCCGAAATGAGCAAATTCAGCGAAATTTCTGTACACTTGAAACACAATGCGGCCGACGAGATAGCTCGGAGGTGTTCCTTTCCGAGCGTACAGGATAATAACAGGGCAGTCGCATCGCGTGTCCCTTCGAATCGCACTTGTTCGAGCTTCACGCGCGAAAAACGCGGCACGCTCGGAGGCATGCCAGCTCCTTCGCAGGGAATTCTTTTCCCTGGATCAGTGACCGCGGTTCTGTCTATTTACGAGCCGACGGTGCCGTTGAAACGCGGGAAAAATTTGTGGCTTTCGAAGCGAAAATCCCTCGCTCGCAGCTGCACCGGGGGTGTTTGATATTTATTCACCCTCCTGCTGCCTTATCGCGCGATTTATTGCCCACTGCAGCCTCCATTCCGATCTTTTTTCTTCCTCGATAACGGTTCCAGCGAATAAGTAGACCGCTGTAAATTAGATGTTTTTCAAAAAGAGGTAAGACAAACGTTCGTTTTATATCAATATGGAGGCAGGATCTCGGAGATTCGACGATCAAGTCGATCGTGATAGAGTTTGAAGGAGAGTAAGCAGGACTAAGAACGGGCGGCGGATAACTTTCGTGGTTATCAAAGTGCAAAGTAATCGAATTCGGATTAACGGAGGGTATCGTCGAGACAGCGGCATCGAGAAAATTGAATTGTCGGTTAACGAGCGGAGAAGTTTCCTCGATTTTCCGTTCGCCGGTGATCCTTTGCATTAAAGATTACTCCTAACTTGAACTAGAGAGGAAAGGAGAAGCCTCCATCCGCCATTTTCACGAAGGACTAAGCTAATAAAGGGGAGGAACACGAGGTGGAACGACGAGTAACGCCTCGATCGTACGACGACGTCGATCAATTCCACTGCTAATAACCGGCTTCTCTGGCGTTAATGATGTCACGACGAACGTGTGGTGAAACAAAAGCCCATGTAACCTCGAGCCTTTCCTTATTTAACGACGATTCTCGATGAATTTGACTATCGGGAATGAAGCTTATTGATATTATATTTCAGCGTTAGGTGCGCGCGAGCGTTTCACTTAGATCAACATTCTCTATGGAGAAATCGGATGATGTTCAATGATGCGATAAAGGAGCACGATAAAAGAGGACTTTAATAAGGATTATAAATCGTACAGCTGGTCCGGTGCGGGAGGTTCGAAATCGGTCGTTTCGGGAATTAACGCTCGTAGCAACCTACGTAATAGATATTAATACGCTGGCAGATGATAAACAGAGAATTAGAGAAGATATTGATTTTGACTCAACAGCGTTAAAAGGAAGTCGCGCTGTTGGATATAATTTCGGTTAGTTCGACGTCTCGCGCTCCACTTTCGTTTCAATTCGCTCGATCTATCGACGAACTTTTATTTCACTGACCGGCGAATCGTTCGTTAAGGAGAACGCATCGAGAGAAATTGAAATTCGAATGGAACGGTGCGCGTGCAATCTGATTCCGTAGAATTGGGAGAAGTTTAATTGCGACATTGTGGGTTCGCTACTTGAACGAACGAAACGGAACGAAGGCGTAGTAACTGCGACGGAGACTTCGTACAGATGGTAAATGGAATTTTAGTTATCCGGGTGATTTTCGTTATTCGAATTATCTTCCGCGATATTAAAAAAGAAAAAGATTTCCACGTTGAATCTTTTTCTTACCTATTCGGTCATAATTGTACGGATTTACGAGCAAACAGAAATCGCGAGTGAAAGAGCTCGCGAGATCCGTCACTGGGAAATGCAGCGAACGCGATACGCGAGAATCAGCGACAGACACGTTCAGCTCCTTTTCGTTGACGTACGAAGGTTACCGGGAGTCCTTGTCGCTGTGGAATTCGAAGGGCCAGGTCGACCTTGGGATTCTACTTGGTATCGCCGGCCGGTCCTTTCCAGATGGTACACGAGGTCAAGCAAAAAGAACCGCGAACGCTCCTCCAGTCCGGACCTACCACTCTTCGTCTCGCTTTTTCTTTTCTCCGCCACGTTACGCCTCTCCTCGGACACCGGCCCCCTTCCGTTTTTCCATTTGTTTCTGCTACCCGCGAAATCGCGTAATCCTCCCGGTTTCTCCTCCTCTCGTTCGTCTTTCTCTTCGTCCTCGTCTTCCTCCACGGGATCTTCTTCCTCTCTTTCTACCTCCTCTTCGTTGCACTCTGACTCGCCGTTGCGAAATGGCAGCCTGACATTTAGACCGTTCGGTCTCCCGCGACATCCAACGAGATTTTATTGTGCAACCTCGAGTATCGTTGCCTTTAATCGAGATGAATTTCAAACCGAAGGCGGTACGTTAAATTTGGCGAATCTGGTATCAGCGTCATTTGTATTTATAGAGGCGAGAAATCTTACAAGCTGTGATTAAAGAATAAAGTTGCTCGCAATCAATGAATTTTCTATCTCAGTCATTGGTTTCTAGATTGGCCCTTGATTTTCTGATTACGAGATACCGTTCCGGAGGAACATTTACAAACGAACAACTAAATTTTAAGTTAATTCGATGTTTTCCACAATTGTCCGAAGAAAATCCCAGTATAGAGAAGAAAATGCAGGACTAGTTTCACCTTCTCTACTGCAGATATTTGTAACCGCTTTTCCTCATGTACTCTTAATCCTGTTTCAGTTACCAGTGGGCGGGGGTGGTGCTGTGCTGGTGCTCAGCGAGCTTGAAAGCATGGCAGCCAGGCAACAGCGGGAAATTGCCCAGCAAAGGCGCCTCCTGGAGCAGAGAGAGGCCCGTCTAGCCGTGCTTCGAGGCGCACAGGTGAGAGAGAACCACTTCTTCCAACCTAAATACGGAAATCGTTCTGGAAATTGCTCGACAAAGCTCCAGTAATATTCCCTCGGTCTTGGCCGGCTCCCGATGCGTTCACCTTCCGCTCGTCGATGAGCCCGGCTTCCGGTTGCGACTCAACCTCACTGCTCAGACACACCGCCGTCTTTTCGTTTTCATCTTTGTGTCCTTCTATCTTCAACATTTTTCTACACGCGATTGAATTCAAATATAAAATTCGTAAAAGACAAAACAGATGGGAGATGATAGGAAAATTCGCAAAATTTTATCGACTAAAGTTAGGATGGATTCGTTTTTAGCGTCTCGAATACGGTTCGTTCGGAAAGCAAAGAATCCTCGAGACAAAAAAAAAAAGAGAGAAAGAAATAAAAAGGATCATTTGGTCATTTCGAAAGTTTATGACGTTTTCAAAACCGAAAACTTCTAGGAAGATACAAAAATATCGAACGAACGTGGCCAAACAAGATCTCGATTCTATAAAAATACATTACCTTTGAGTTTTGCTAAAATTCGTCTACGAACTTTTTTAATCTATTACTTAGAAATATTTATAAAATGACAAGATAAATACGTTCTTTAGATATAGAGAATAGAGTGGTAATTTGCTCGGTTATGTCCGACGTTAGGCAATTACCTTAAAGGTAGTCGCGGAAGTACTGCCGAGTCGGATCCAAAGTAACTAACTAAAAGAACACCGTGTTCAACGTCACTGTTCTTCCCGTTCGGCAGGATTCGATGTTTAGCTGTTTACAGCTGGCGAACGACGATAAAACGGATCGTAAAGAACCTTCGTTTCCCGTGATATAAAATCTTGGAATGATCCTGCGACTTTCATCGGCTGCTGCTAGTGCCCGCTGGTCTCGCGACGACCAGGGACTCTTCCGTGGACCAGCCAAGCATCCGCGTCATGAATAATTCAAAGTAATAATAGGCTGGCAAACAATTTATGCCTATTATCGACGAAATAACTGTCCATTCTGTTCGGCCTCGTCATCTCGAAGACGATCGAGCCGTCTCCAGCTCGTTGCCCACCAGCGTCGAGCGGTTTCCTCGCGATTCCGCGCGATTCATGCGCCACTCGCCACCGGAAGATCTATCACGCGCACCGTAATAAAGCATAATCACCGCGCGAAGCACCAGGGAGCTTCGTAATTCTCGATTAGGAGGTAAACGCGTTTTGTCCTCGGCCGTCCACCTCTCACGGCTATTGTAACCGCTCTCGCATGGAATCTCGCTGCGATGCTGCGCGCTTTACGACGCTCAGGTGGATTTCGTGGATGAGAAACGTTCAACGTGGTGGCGTTATGATTGAACTTAATGTTTATTAAAGCTAATGCGACGATAATGAAGATACGGCAGACTACGCGTGCGTCGTAGCGGTAGAAATTCAACGCGACCCCAGTAGACAGACTTGTGGCCACAGGACGCTGCGTTTCGAATATTTTTGGACACCGGATTGATACGAGCATTGCTTCTAGTATAGTATAGCTACTCTGTAGATGTTTTAGAGATCGCCAAAACCGAAAACGCAGGCCATTTTTTCACGGAAATAAGTGGCAAAAAATTTCGGTCAACCTGTTGATACGTGACGCCCTCATGGATTTTGACGATACCTTTTTTTAAATTTGATACTCCTAAATTACTGTATAGCTTGCTCTTTATGCGTTTGAATCGCGAGTAATGGATTATTTTTTATACTCTTTTCTTACGCGGGTTTCTATGGTTAAGACTCTCGTCGATCGAATATTTATGAAAGCGAATTTTCAAAACCGTTCATTTCCGTGAGAAAGGAAGTTCGTTTTAGGTTTCAGCGATCTAAAATACCGCAAAAAGGACGCGTTCCGATCAAGAATTGTGCATTCCGTGTACTATACTTTATCCCGAGTATCTGACGTGCTGACATCATCTGTTACATCACCAATGACGCATAGAACGACGCGTGTGCAATTTGTGCGTGCAGAAGGTGCCTGCTGCGACAGAACGCGTCATCGGAAGTCACGGCACCTCCGCACACCATGACAAGGATTTTCATACCGTTGCTGAATTCCTCGCTGACGTCGTCACGGATTACGCCAGTATATCTTCTGCGATGGCCACCGTATTTTTCCTTTCCTTCCATCTAGTTGATTCAGGGTATTGTAACGGTTCGTACGCGTCACGAGATTCGCGATTCGAGTAGCTCGAAGGGAATAATTTCTGGGGCTAAAAAATATCGAAGAACACCTGCTCTGGTCGAGTAAATAATTAGCAGGTTTCTATCGTTCGAAAGGTGCAATAGCGAGCAAAGGGCAACCGGCAATTACATCCATCCAGCATTGTCAGTCTCCTCGAAAATGCCTAGCTAAACAGCCGGTTGTCCTCGCGCGAGATTCGATGGTAATTCGCGTGGAAAAAATCCGAAGGCCAGATGTTCCTCCGGGAACGCCAGCGATTCGTCGTTGATGAATTCACGATCGAATGGTTGATTCGAGAACGAAGAAGACAAGATGCAGAAAAGTTAGTAGATGTACCTACCGTTAGTCTGGCATTGATAGCCATGACCTTGACCCCGTGTACGAAGAATCCGACTACAGACGTTCGAAGCGAAGAAACGCGAGAGATCGATACAGCTCGGCGATTATGTCGCAAAATGACGCGTCATTTAACGAAGACGTTACTCGGTTTCCATACTACGATACCTCGATTCGTTTTCACCGTAACACAATTGCGAATCACGCTGTGTAGAATGAACCGCGTTCTCCTTTCGTCGTTATTATTCGTCGGGGACTATCGATAGTTTACAACTACGACAACTACAATAGAACAAGGTCTGTCAACGTCGGTCGATGGAACAATGGCGCGAAATAGCGGTATCGAAGAGGCCGCTATAGGGATGGAGGCGTTCAAATCACCGATTGAACTCGATCCGCTTAGCGCGCGATTTTAATCAAGCCGCGTTCTCTCGACTCCGTTGCAGCCCCTCGCGAGTTGGTTAAGCGCGTAGCACGCTGAATTCTTCGTCGAGGGCGACGGTTCCTTGTCTCGTGTGCTTAGCACTCGACGGCCGTGTAACGAGCTCCTTCTTCTACGATATTAACGAGATTAAGAGCCTCTACTGCGCTCCGCATCCACTTCGTGTCGTTAGCTGGCGTCGGTCTAATCTTCCAACCGTTACTCTCAACAACGAGCCCTGACACTTTGTTAGATCGCGTGCAAAAGTCTTGAAAAATATCAAAGCTAGAGAGAAGACTAGCAGGATGGCACAGGAGCAAGACGATTCCGTTCGCTCCGCTGATTAAAGTATACGATTAACAATGCGACTATCTCAGCCGACAACACGCTATTGCCAAAAACACGTACTACGGATATTCAGGCAAATCTACGTTTTTATGAACGCAACTAAAAATTAAATCTATTCAGAGGTCCGTTTCGCTTGGATATCAAATATTTAATATTACGTATTTAAATTACTGTACTTTGAACGTTCTATTTATATGCAAGGCGTTTCGTAAGACGACTCGCTTCAGCAATGGCCAGGAGACACAAAAGTAGCGAAAAGAATTCATACGAACGTGTGACCTATCTGATCTTCTTTCCAAGTTACGACCAGTTCTGTGTTATCATAATCCGCGACAGCTTATCTTCATAGAAAATGCTCGAAGTGACCACCCTCGGTTTGTATGCTTTCAGTCGTCGCGTCAAAGAATCTCGCAATCTCTCCAAAATTCCAAGTGGATGTCGAATAATACAGACCGAGGATAACCATTTCGAGCACGTTCTACGAGGCTAAGCTGTCGCGGATTTTCGTAACGCAAAAGTAGCTATAACTTTGAAATACAGTCAAATAGGACACCTGTTCATACGAACTCTTTTGATCGTTTTCGTATCCTCTGTTCACTCCTGATGCGAGCCCCACGTGTTATGAAACATCCTGTATCTTCGAATACTACGCGCATTCTGTCCATTTTTGTTAAATCTTCCAGAAGCGGTTGAAAGTCCACGGTCCAGCAACTGATCGAGCCAACGTTCCTTTCAACTCTGCACAGTGCCAAAAAAGCATGGCGGAAGTTTGCAGGTCTTTCAACGATCTCTTGTCTCCCATTTCTTCCGTTTCCACCCTCTAATACGAAGAGCTCATCAGTCATCCCGATAAAATCGAGCCGAAAAATCCCACGATACACATCGAACCTCGTGTCACTTGCAACGCGCCAGCTTCACGAACGATTCGAAGTAATACCGGGTAGACGGCGACAGGACTCAGCCAGGATTTTCTAGGACTTGAAAGCCTTAATCCTCGGCGTCATGGCTCTATTCCTGGGACGAGACGAGACGAGCTCGATACCAAAGATAGTGTGGGTCGCGAATCCCTCCATCCGGTATCGCTTTAACATTGACGGGCAAGCTGCTTTTGCTCGTAAGCTCGGGGACTTTTTAACGGTTGACAATACGCGCCATAGAACGTTCTAGTACTAGCAAGTATCCAGGCGAATCTTACTTTCTACGCGGAAAGGTTGACGGTAATTTTAGTGGACGATTCTCTGGGGGATTACCGGACTCTGGTCCGACCGCGTCTGGTAAATTCCACGTGGATTTTAGAGGTGATTTCCGGAGAAGTCTCGGTGTCCGTTTTCTCTGGACGACCGTAACGTAGAAAGAGGGTGATCGTTCCATCGGTAGAGGGTCTGAATTCGTCGCTAGTTAAGCTCATCGGAGGTAGCTCGTTTCGGCGGATTTGGTCGTTTCGCGAGCGGTATTAATAAAAAAGGCAAGGTAAACGAGAGAGCTGCCGGCAACGAAGCGTAATGTCATAGAGAAGACAACAGGGCTCTCTCTGTTATTCGGTAACCGCATGAAATATTCTACGACCTCTGTGTCCGTCTCTGTCCCATTCGTTAGTCAGTATTCACTTTGGATTCGCTCTGTTATTCCGCTGCATTCAGCCCCGTATTCAACGAACGGTGTTTACTGTTTCAGGAGCCAGCACAGCAGGACAAACTCGCCAGATTGAGGCACAGGCTGGACCAACAACAAAGCAAGCTGAATCGGCTGCGATTGCTCAGATCGCAGACCGACCAGTCACGTGCCAACAACGCCACGTTGAGTGAGTTTATTAACAAGTCTCTTTCTATCTTTTGCTCCGTCCAGTTCGATATATTTCACTTTTGTTTTGGCTGTCGTATGTTAACACATAGGAACTTCCTGATGGAGCCACTACTATCCTCTGTTCGCTCCGAGCGCCGTATATTCGTTAGAAACTATTCGCGAATCCCTATAAAAGATCCCTATAAAGCAGAGAATCCCCGTAAAATGTCCGATGATAAACTTGTTTAATCCAATTCGCCGGGATTATCGACGTCCAGAGCGGCAGCGGCATATTGCGTTGGAGAGTGAAAGTTTGGTCCGGACGCAACGAATCGTAGCCGAGGAAATAGCCCGCGAAGAGGAATAAAGAAGAACTTCTCCGGCCATTTTGGTACCGAGAATATCGTTCGAGTTCGGCACGATCTCGAGCGAAGAAGGAACGAGCTTCGTTATCGTTTCGTTCGTGTTGGCGAGAGACGAACGCAGCAGGAAGGCGAATTCTTGTAATTTCCAAGGGGATCGAACGTCTCGTAAAAGGATATCGAACGAGCCAGCACGAAGGAATATCGGATTCAATAAAGATTTCGCGAACAAAATGGTCCCCATTCGAGGCAAATGGCTTTTCTCGGCCGTCTCACTCCCATTTTCGGACTTGGATGATACATACGCCGTATTTACGGCCACGATCTACCACGGCCCCGTTTTGGTCTTTCCGTGGAAAGCAAGCCTGCAGGATTTGCGACGAGATTCTTGGCCAAGGATCGTGCAACATCGTAGCTGTCTTTTCCATCGTCGAAGGCTAAAACGATTCGTGAGATAGAACCCCGAAAGTGACAACATCGTCGATCCTAGGTTCTTCCCCGATACAAAGATCTCTCGAGCTGGAAAAGAATCGATATGGTGTACGATCAATCGTCGTGTTTGATTCGAAATCGCTTGCATGTCCTAAGTTGCCGAGCACTCACGCTCGAACTACGAAAGTTCTCTACTGAGATAATTCGGTATTCACGCGCCTGTTCCCCGTTAAGCAAGACGCTTCCTATTCTTAAACCCAATTCCCTTTCGAACCAGGAATTCCAATTGGTCTCGTTATAAACGACATCTCTTCGGTTCGAGGCTTTCCAAACATCATCTAACTTGGTTGGAGAGGAGTTCGACTTACCAATGAGCGAAGCATCACGCGATCCTATTCGAAAGAACCTCCACTCGTTACCACCATCCATTTCCAGCAGCCCCTGCTGAGTGGTACGCCGCACGTGATTCGACGTCTGTCTGTTCCCGATTCAACCACTGCTGCAACATCGTCCTCGTTGTCTTATCCGCTGCGTTCGCGGATTTTCTCCACTGGAAGTCTATACGTCTTTCTCCAACAAGTTTCCCGCAAATTCTCCTCAAGTCACTTCGCGACTGAAAGGCGGTAGACCGAGATCAGCCCGGTGAAAAGTGCAATCGGTCGAGAATAAGGTTCGGAACGAGGACAGAACCCGAATGGAACGATCCGATCGCGTTACCAGCGGAAATTCGTGTAATCCACTTCCTATAGAACGTGGAACTTGGTCCTCGTTCGCTGATAGATTCTCGTTTCCGCGGCTGGGAACTCGTACAAATGCAAATAGTGGGAATTCATCGTCGGAACATCTTGGATAACCGTTCGAAGCATAAACTGCGTCGTACTTGCGACGAGTTTCTGGCGCGACGTCTGGAACAGTGGTACGGATTCGAAACTTTGTATCATCCTGACCCAATATGGTGCAGCGGCCGCAAACGTTAGTATCTACGCTTTATTCGAATAATAATATCCGAGAAACGTTTATAGAGCGCGTAGTTTCCGTCTTTTACGCCTGGTTCTTGCGTGAAAATTCAATATAAGAAAGATGATAATTTTCCAAGGGAACTTTTATTTATTTTCTTTTTTTGTCTCTTGAAAATCGGGCAGACGAAACATTTTCTTCTCGTTGGAAACACATCCTACATCTCGTTAAATTAATTTCAACGTATCGTTCGACGAATCTCTGTGGCAAAAGAGCATTAAGTTCACCATACTTACAAGTACATTGCATTCTAGATGCAAAACAGACGGTTATACGACACTCGGAATCAAAGAAAGTCTCTTTTAAATATACCCTCGACGCGAAAGCCTGGCGAAGATTCAGCCAGAACGAAATAGACGCGACCGTAATCCTCGTAATCCCGGCGTTCTACGCGCGATGCGGTTTATTTAAAAAATCCTGCGAATTAAACGGTCGACTCCATAGTAGCTGACGGGGCGGGCTTTAATTAAAGAGGGCTTTCCGGCCTCTCTCGTACATTTCCCGGACGGAATTAGGGTGGCTCGAGTGAATTTGTCCCGGCAAAAGTCACAACCGCTCTTCTTCACGTCGGATGAATAATTCTCAGATACGTATCGTTGGCCTCGCGATCGTTTACTTCGCGTCTGTATTTACTGTATTTACGTTGAAATGTCTGCCGAACCGTTCTGAGGTTCGTCCAGGATTTCATTTCCTGGCTATCGGTGTCGATGCCACCGGGGAAAGATCCAATTCTCGACGTTACAGCAGGTGAATCGTTTCGTAGGGCGAGAAGTAGAGTTCCAACTACGTCTAATATGACAGAAGTTTCACGACGTCGACGTGTTTACTTCGTTCCAAGATAAACCTTTTTGAGTCGCGCTGTCTCCCTCGACAAAGAGTCTGTTCCTTCCGACGAGACGATTCTTTTGGTCGCTCCGAAGGTAAGGGACGTTTGACGAGCCCTGAAATTGGCTTTGCCGATTTTTCAGCCGTAGCAGGGTGAAGCGACTCTTTTTTTCTTCTTCTCACGGAAACAAACGTCGTCGAGGAGAATCGAATATCGCTTCGTTTTTTATCGAAGACGATATTTACTACTGAAATCGGAGTTACTCTCATTTTTTCTTTACGCCGAGGGGATTCCTTCGATATAGAGACAGCCGAAGCAGTAATCTTTTTTCTTTTAAGCAAGCGCAGATTTCAAACACATCGAATACCAGTTACAGGGTGTACCACGTGCCATGGCCAACCGAGGTGATCCTACGCGCAAAAATGAGTCGAAAACGTGGAATAACATTTTTTTTTCCGAGGCTTCGTTTTCGAAGATTTGTCAAATACATTCGAATTTGCCTAATTATCCGCTAGATGTAGACAAATAATAAAAAAAAGAAGGTTATTCTAGATGCAAAAATGGGTTAAAAATGTGGAATAAAATTTTAAGCCTCCGTTTTTACGAAAATAAAATTCGAACATATTAAATTAATTAATTGACTTAATACACGCGTATGACAAAGTTTCTCTTTCTTTTTTGTCCGAAGTAAAACGTTACGCGAAAACAGATTAATTTACTCATACCTAGCCGATAATTAGCCAAATTCAAGTATACTCGATATATTTTCAAAGTTGATTCTCTCCGAAATCAAGCACGGAACAACAAAATTTTATTCCGCTTTCTCGACTTCTTTCTGCAGGTGGAATCACCACCTAGTCGATTGATCACGTTATCTGGAACACTCTGTATATCTCCGCGCGAGAATTCGATTTGGAAATTGAAGAATGGTAGTTGGACCGAGCAGCAGGAGACAATGTTTAGATAATCAGCTAAGATAACCGTGTGGCATCGAAAACCGGAACCATCTATCCTCTTCTCGCGAAACAGCGAAAAGTTTGGAGTTAGCGCCGCGGGAATTTCACCAGGAATAAATCTCCCACAGAGTTCCCGTCGTAGTGAAATCCGGTCCGCTAGCTGACAGACGTGGCGGCGTAATCGGGCAGACTCGTATTTTCCGTCTAATAGTTTCCACTTCGCCGCGTAATGGCCCAACTTTTTGACAGACCATGAATTCTAATTTCGACCGTCTCTATCGGAGAACGTCGCCTCCTCCCACCTGTCTCAAGCTGAAAAGACGCGCTTATCTCCTACTCATCTTCCTCGAAGAGGAAACGTAGCTATCTGGAAGATTGTTAACAAGGTAACTCGTCGACCGGAGTAATAGGAGACAGACTAACTGGTTGGATCGAGGATGCAGAACGGTTAAATCGATATTCAATCGGATAATGGAAGCCCTAGAGGCTTCTGAAAAACGGAGATTGTCCTTTGATCCGTTTCTCGAGACTCGCCACGGTTAACATTCTGAATGTCGATAATGGCACGGCTGATGCTAATGGCTTAATCTCGAAAGCAAAGAAGATTATTCCAAGTCGTTCGTCGTAACGCGTGAAACGCGAACGCAGTTGTTATTCAAAGAGATTATAATACACGGTGTAACGTGGATTAATGCGTCCGAGGTACAAGGTATTAATGCGTTCGCGGAACAGCAGTTTTGAAGGTAAAACACCTACCCGTGATTACGAGTTACGCTTGGTCTTTCTTCGAAATACGCTTGGAAATAGGAAATTACGGTTTGGAATGTCGAGATCGTAAAACTGAAATTTGACCGCGAAATCTGAAGCGAATAAAGCGAATCTTTCTGGCCATTTCAACGAGTAAAAATTTATCAAAGCATAGGTTTCCCAGGTATGACAGGTTCGCCACGTTCTAAACGTAAAAGTCACGCCAGCCTTCTATGAATTTCAAACGATCTCGTTTCCCGTCAACGGAGCATGTACAGCGATCTTTTCCACATCGCGAACCTTCCTTCCACGAAATACATCCGAAATAGATTATTTCGAACAGATCAGCGGAAAAGTCGAGTCAATAATTTAGGATCTCGTGGGTGAAAGGTTAACATAGAGAATTAAAGATGGGTTGCGACGTAGGTGGATCCTCTTGATAACGAACGGTAATTTCGTACATCGTGCACGGTCTAATTTTACCATATCTCGAGGCGTTTCTTCTTCCACGCAGATATTTCCCGAGATTTTTGCTCGACGAAACGAAGGAAGTCGAGGGAGACGGTCACAGAGGGCGTGGAATAACTTCGTCCGACTTTTCCTCATTTGTGTATATAATGTATTTTAATCCCTGCCGGACGATAAAAGTGGGGAAACGTAATATAATTTTTCTCTTATCTATGGTCGATGGTTAAAAAGAGAGTAAGATACAATTAGAAAACGCGTTATTCGAAAAATAAGGCAGAGACACGGGGAAAAAGTGCGGAAGTAGAAAGAAGTCTAAAATACCAGAAATACAAAGGTCCCTCCTTAATTAGAATAACAAGCGTAAATTAATTTTCCTCGAATGGCCACGAGTAAACTTAGGTTGAATAAACTTAAGCCGATTTCCATGTTTCTAAAACGGTGAACTCTGATACACTTCGACACAGTTTTAAAGACTGCTGCGTTTCTTGCCAGAGAATTTCAGAACTGTTTAAGACTATAAACCTCGTCATAGATAGAGATCCTGCTTAAATTTCTTCCTCGGAATATCTCGATATAATTTCATCGTTTTGCGACGAAACTCCAGTGAAATTTCCAATGTGAAAAATCGCTTGATTTCCTTTGATGTAATAAAAATCGCTCACCGATCCTTTTACGGATTCGACGCTTTTTCCCTCTCGAGTTCCGCCATTATCTCTGATGCCGAACAGACGGAATCCAATCGTACAACTTTGGCCGATCGATTCGAAGGTAAAGTTGCCTGTCGAGAAATCACGAGATCAGGAATGGAAACGGTTGCTGAAAATAGCAGAACTTTTTTTCGACGATGCACAGCGACGAAGTCTTTCGTCATCCCCCTTGTCGTTTCTTGCACTCGCGAGCTCGATACTTTGCATTTACTAGGTTCCTCGTATTCTTCGTATTCCTCGGCAACTCGTTCCGCGAGAATAGACTGATGCGCGCCCGACGAAAGGGAAAAACTCTCAAGTATCGACTCGAGCTGCCTTAAATTATTAATCGAGAACGGAAGCTGCAGAAAGAAGGATTCACAAGCCTTGATCCAATTGAAAAACCAACACGAGATAGAAATTCTCGCGCGAGTGCCGAGAATATCATCGTTCATACCTATGTACGACGAAGCAGGAATCACAGTTAAAGGAACATAAATTGCAATATAAATCGAAGTCTCGTATCAAATTTCTTCTACGCAAACCTGTTAGATTATCCCAAAAATTCTTTTGGTTTTATCGCTAGGCACTAGGTGCACAATATTTCATGTGCTATACAATATTTTTAAGTTATTGTACACTCTCATCTATATCATTTTTCTAAAACTGCTGTGGTTTCTCTAAGAATATTCTATTATTATTGTTCAGGATTTTCATCTCATTCGTTAAATCAAAGTCTTAGTTGCAATTCTTAGTGCGCAAACAATTTTTTAATGAAAGCAACGGATAGCTATTTGTCAGTAATTTTTGACGTCGTGAGATTTCCGAAGAGATGGAAGAGGCTGATATATGAAAATATATCGTATATAATTCAGTGATATTATACAGGACACGAAATATTATACACTAGCAATGTCTAGCAATGAAACGAAAAGAACTTTTGGTACAAACCAATGTAAATTCTCCTGCGCGGATAAGTACGATACAATTGAAGAAGTTTTTAAATTGACCGGCAAACTTTCGCCTAGTGTCTATCGCAAATATGACGAGCTCGAATTCAAGGCGTACCGCAACGGAAATATCAGAGAATCGGGCAGCTGTTTTAAAACGGTTTCGTGGTTTCAAAAGTGAAGCGACTCGTGGAAGCGTACCGTTTGTTCTCCGATTCGCGGCAGAAAGAAAGAAAGAGAAAAAAGTAACGATGGAAAGAAAAAAAGCAGAGTTTACGCTCTAACGTTCGTTTAATTAACGACGCGAGCAGTACTGCTTTTAATTGCGCGTCTAACGAGCGAATTCTGTATTTTTAGTTTCACCAAACGGGATGAAAGTGGGAAGAAAATCTGTCGATCGGTCAGCTAATGCGCATTCCTCGCCAATTAACGATTACACGCATCCATTTTACAATCATCGACCGTCTTATCGTGTCTTCTCACTTGGATTCATAATCGGTGGTTCATCGTGTTTTTCGCTTATCTTGGGAGGATTTTAGCCTGGTGGGGAAGAGCTTGCGAGACGCTGTCAAAAAGCTGGATGTTAATAACCAGAAACGACTCGTGGGTTTTACATGTATCCATGTAACATGTAATCATGAACTGAATCGGAAATTATTAAACCGGCTCGACGATCTTTTTCAGCTGAGAACATGTCTGGTGTTGCAACAGTTTTGCTCCCCTTGGTTCTCTGTACGATAGTCAAATCAGCAATAGCACTTCCCCTTTTGATTTGAATCTATTCTTCGCAAGATCTCTCCGCTACGACGCGATCACGTAGAAAATGGTTATCTCCACAAAGAATCCACGGAATTCACTTTCAAGGGTCGATGTACTCGCGTATTAAATGAAGATTCGAATTAAAGCAACGCAGTGAACGGAAGTACTCTCAAACGTTCACAGCATCCACACAGAACGCGCGACACTGGCTGCAGCAACAGGGAGCAGAACATCTTGACCGAAGAAACAGTGTGTGAAAGGATAAGGAAAGAAATTAACGGCTATGCCGATACAATGAATAGCGATAGACATTGGTTTAATCTGGAAGCGATTTTCAAAACGTGTTCGCGTCTAACGAGCGGAAGACAATCAGCGAGTCAGCTGCTGACATCGAAGTTTCGTTTATGCAAGAAATCACAACTGGCCGTGACAGTAAGTCACGAAGAAATAACAAGACAAAACGAAAATTATAATATCAACGATTTCCGAAATGTGTTCACGTGCTGCAGCGCGATAGTATTGAGTAGCTACCCTCGCTGGCAACCACATTTTCGAGTCTCCTCCGTCTACATTTCACGAACTGGGTTAACGCAACCGTGACCCTCTTCCGATCGCGAAATCTCGTTTCGACGGAGCACAAATATGATCGAGCGAACATTGTTCGCTTTCCAGCGGAGAACAAATAAGAGGAGCGACGAACGTGATCCCCCATTCCGTTTCCTCCTCATCTATCTTCTGCATAGGGTTGTTCGCCTCCTTTGCGCGAGATGCGTGGGTCGTTTTAGAACGAGTGCTCCGGAAGACTGTGCCTGAAGTACTTGGATCGCGAGTTCTCATCTCTATTTTCTCTAGAAACGGGGCTAATTTCTGGGCTCTTCTTGTTCCACGAAATTGTTAACACATTGCCGTGAATTCGACCCGAAGGGAATTTCCCGATGATCCAAATGGTTTAAATTGCTTCTGATAAAAAATACCCATGGCGGTGTTTCTCTTTGAATGTTACCCGTGCGCTGCTTTTAAACTTTGAGCGTGAGTTTATGTTTGCTATACTCTCGAAAGTTTCGTATAAACTCCACTCGTGCAACACGCTAGCTATTCCAAATGTGATTACTTATATACGTGTAGGCGGTGAGTCCTAACCTTGTTTCACGTTTCATTCTTGGAACACTGTCCGGAGTTCATAAAATGAGTTACAACTTGAAAAAACGACGGAGCGAGTTTATTTTTTCGAGTGTCAGAGTTTTTAAGAAAAGCACGATCGTTACTCTCTTAAACGTCTCTTCGTGTTTCCAGCGATCCTTTATCCGTCGCGTTCCATTTTGACTCTCGTGCAATGCTCCGTAGGCTCTCCCGGTCGGGAAATCTCGTTTCCATGGGAAATAGAGAGGCTGGAAGTAGTTCCGCGATAGCAAATTTTGTAAACCTTTCTAAAAATGTATCGCCACGAAGAGAAATAAAGATCATCGACCTACGTACAAATTCTTTGCATTTCGATTTCTCTTTCACTCGAGAAATTTCGTTCTCGTGGAAAATGAAGGCTGGAGCAGCTGTGCGGCGAAAAAAACCTCTAAGAAACGCGTTACCGCGAAAACCATCAACCAACGTACGTACAAATTGCTTGGATCATCGACGAGATCCGATGCAATGCTCGTTCGCGATAACAAGAAATCATCCTCGCCCTCTCTACGAGACGAAAAGTTTCGTCGACGAAAGAAAGTAAAACAACGATTTCCCGCGACGAGCATCGGTAACCATCGGCTTCGCAGCTTTTGAGCACTTTGAAATCTCGCTGGCCTGCCTGTCGACAGGCAGAACGCAGCGGAAACTTTCCCAGCGAGCCGAAGGACTTTAGAGGCGCGAGGCTTCCACCTGAAGATTTGGTATTCAAGATGGAACGCTAGTCGAAGCTCTCTTGGTCGAAGTTTCGCAACGTCCCGTCAAGTCCTGCGAAGAATAAGAAAACCGATTTCTCAGTCCGATTTTTCGAAGGCGTCGCTCTTATTCCGGTTTTACGATCGACGTAAAAAGGGAGAGAGCGTCTCGGGATGCCTTTGACTCCGTCGAAACGCAAAAACGGGATCGCTTATCTTTCCGAGCTCAATTTTGAATCGATTTCTCTCGTGGGCTCGCAAAAACCCCTCGAGGGAGTCTGATATGTTATGAACTGGCACTTCTTCCTGCTTAAACTTTTCACATAAAGAAGTTCCTACGATACAAGTTCGCGTAAGTCTTATCTAATTACGTCTTTTTCTTAAAAACCATCGCTCGATCCTTAATGGGTCACTGATTAATCAAATTGGTCACTGATTACGCGTCTATCGAAATTAAATTTTTGCTTATTCATATATCGATACTTAATAATTAATTATCGTAATTAATACCTAAACTACGAAATAAGTTCAAGGACGAAGGAAATTAATTTTTCCGTGTTCCTTAAAAGAGATATGCAGGCCTGGAAGTCTACAAAAAATAGAGTTAATCTAACATTTTTTTCGCTTACAAGTATTTGATAAAAGATTAAGATTTTCTAACTCTGTGTTTTTATTTCTTTTATTACATAAAATTACAAAATAGCAGAGTGGTATAACACTGTCTTACCTCATATTCAGCGGAACCTTGTTTGCTTGCAGCCAGTGACACACGTGACCGGAATGTAAAAAATAAATCATTTTTGTGCGAACGTAAACAAAAATAGATTATAATGTAGTGTTTGATGACTCTTTTAGTGTCTTAATCCGCTGAGTTTCTATAAACGTTTAAAATTGTTTTTTTTTTACCGGAGAATAAAATTTTGTCTCTTACGAGCCCCCATTTTCCCGTGTTTCGAAATTATGGAAAAATCGTATGCTACATCGAAGGTAAATCTATTTTTAAGTTCGCGTACAAAATTTTTATTTTCTACGCTGGATATGGAGTCGGATAATGTTGCAACCACCCTGTCATTTTGTAATTATATGTAATACAAAAAACATAAGCACAGACTTAAGACATTGCTTGAAGTTTCCTATAAAAATCTCCTTCCTTTACCAAATATTTGCAAGCAAAGAAAAAGAGAAATGTAAAATTAAAATAGCATACCCCCTTAAGCTAAATCTCGATCGACAGACAATCGCCTGCAAACACGTGTCACAGCCAATCAGCGTGTGTCTGCCGTGGAAAATCCACAGAAAAACTTGCTTATTTGGCTGCGACGTTCGTTTGCGAAAATTCCTCTGTCAGTACAGACATTTAGCCTCGGTAAGAATCTTCAAATTTCGTTACTCGGGAGTTACTTCAAAATCACCGGAGAATTAAAGGCAAAGAGTGGCGGAAGCATTCGCGCAAGATACAAGAAAGATGGACGACAGGAAAATTGCCAGGGTACTTCGATAAATTTGAATCAGGACACGGCGCTTGGCGTATCGGAGGCACGCGATGCTCGCGTATCAGAAATCCATTCGGTCGGCGTAGACACGGAAAACACGGTGTATCCGCGGCACGGATGCCGAGAGGCGTATCGAATCTCGAAGCCGCGCGACAGCCGGGAACACGAGCGAGAGTTCGCCAGCCGGCACATATAGCCAGAATTCGATAATGGAATTCTAGGTCATCGGACAATAGCGCCACGCGACGATACATCATCCCCTCGCTCTCACCCTCCCTCTATACTAGGGAGATTATGTAGCCGAAGCTTCGAGCGATTGGCCCACGGTCTCGCTAGTTAATTTTAGACGAACTTCATCCGCGAATACCGCAGCTCGTAATTTTAACGAATCGACCAACGATACCGGCGATCGAACAAGTTTGCAAAAGACGCTTGGATAATTATTCGGAATCGGTTACATCTGGCCGATTTTTGACGACCGTGAAATACGTTGTCGAGGTCATCATTCTGAACAGACTTTTCCCTATGCATATTACCTCCACTCGGCTTTGGTTCTCAAAATATTCGCACATAAAGGGCCTCTATGCAACGTATTCTTTCTATTCTTGTATCGCTTTTTCAGCTCGCAGACACGCTTTATCTTTACGTCTCTATGTCTGTAACCATAGCCGAAAGCGTTTGGTGTTCCGATGTTTTTCACCGATAGCAGTTTCGCAAGAGTTGTCGTGGGATCGCGAGTTGGGAAAATTGAGGACGCGTTTTGGAAGATTCGAGGAAGTTTCATAAAACGAGAGCTCTGTCTCCGTAATTCTGCGAAAGTTTCTAGGGTTTTCTTTGCCTCTGTTTCCCCTTCGATTCAAAAGGTACCTCGACAAGCTTCAGCATAATGGCATAAAATTTGGACACCAATTAGAGATAAACATCAACTTTTCTCGTTAAAATAATTCAACAGCTTCGTCGAAGGGAGCTGTACGTCTAACTATTGTGTTCTGATGTACCAAAACTCGTCGAATTTTCGTAAAGGAAAAATAGCGGAATTAAACCAATAAACCCTTGCGTGCAACTTCGAGACACCCCGCGTATAAATAACAGAATGCTGGCCATTTCGTGGTAGCCTGCGCGATGCGAAATCGTTCGGGAGGGAAAACGGGTGAGTCTAACAATAAGAACAAGGATGGATCTTCGTGGCCGATTTATTGTTTTATTTCGACTATATTCTGCTTCGATGCAACGAACTCTGACAATCAAATCCAGCGTGAAAAGCAATCGAGCCATAAAGCATCCTCGACGATTCTAACCCGTACTTTCGTTTAAAAAACAACGAATCGATTCTCGAGTACACTCGATTCAAATTAAAACGAATCTGCGGGATAATGAAAATGAGAAATTTCTAAAAATCCATCGTTTCCATGACGATTATTAAAAGCTCATGTCACTCCACGTGTAAGATACGATATGGTTGTTCGACTTATCGTCGTGTTCGTAGTAAATTAACGGAGAGAAGTTTCGAAATTTCCGAGAAACTCCAGAGTGCTGGAAACGGTCGTTTCCGGTGAAAACTCGAACGGAAATCCTCGTTCGCTGCTGATAGACGTGGGAAGTCGTCGCGAATTTGCATGAACCCGGAGAATCGAAGAAGTATAATAGCCGTCGTAGAAGCGGTGACCAATTTTCGATAGTGCAATCGAACTTCCAATTGCCGGAAGGTCCGGTGTTCTCAGGACGTGTTCGAGGCGTGATACCCTATGTGCGTCGCGACCTCGCGAAATCGATAATCACCGCCAACGTGCGGCCACAATGACAACGTATCATCAAACTCGAAGCAATTAATAGTCTCCTAGTACGGCCGGCACGAGGTTCCAGTTAATTATCAGAAGAATTTGACGATTTGTTATCACGAACAGAGATACTGTTGCGGATAAATATTTCTCATTATCGCATAAAGAAATTAATACGATCGAAGTTACGCAACACGTAATTTGAAATGACCAACGAAAATTCAGCTCGCATTCGATCAAGATCAAATTGCTTTTCAGAACGTGCTAAATGAAATTTCCGAACAATTAATATTCTTAGTAATATTCTTCTACGCTTTTGAACACGAAACTCAGCTTTTAAGGTGTCCTTCATTCTCTTCCATTAAATACGATCCAAACTCTTGAATCTTTAAAGAAGAAAACCAAGAGAATTGCTAAATTTTCTGAGATCCATCGAGGCAATAGATTCTTAACCGAGGAATTTAAGTCAACGTACCTCTCAACGAACGACGAAAGTGGTCTTTTTTCACGTTCATAGCGAGCATCCTCTTAGAATGATATGAAAGATGCAAACGAAACTCGAGAGAAATTGGTACGTAAACTCTGTCTACTAACCAGACCAGAGAAATAATCATTAACCATCTGGTTTAATGTTTCTGACGTCAGGATCGCGGAGAATGTGGAAATTTCTGGCAAAAATCGGCAAACGTTGTCGGAGAGGAACTCGCGCGATACAGCGGCCAGCGTTTAATTAAATGGCATCCTTTTAATTGGTGCATACAATTAAACGACGAGAATTCATCGATGCGAATGCAGAACGCTGTTGTTGTTGTTGTATCGTTTATCGAACGAATATCTCTTCGCGTCGCTGCTAACGACCGTTGCATCTTTAATCGTGCAACAGTATCAATTGAACACGTTTTACGCAACCTGATCCAATTAATCAGACCGTTTCGCAGTTCGCATTCGTTTATCGTGTAAAAACGAGGCAGCTCTCGATCGTTTCTTTCATCCCTTCCGTTGGTCGTTGGATTTCGAGAGATTTTCAGCAAACTAACTATAACTGAATCGGCGAGCAGACTCGCGAAATACGGGACGTTTGAAACTCAGAAGCATACGCAGGAGAC
Source organism: Bombus fervidus (assembly GCF_041682495.2). NCBI lineage: Eukaryota > Metazoa > Arthropoda > Insecta > Hymenoptera > Apidae > Bombus > Bombus fervidus. Next base: position 12,578,668 of record NC_091520.1, on the reverse strand, counting down.
CAAAGTCTGAGAATGTTCAGCATCGAATTAGAGTGCTCGTGTTGTTAAGAGTAAAGTTCGCTACTAGTCTAAGCATTCTCCGCTTTTATAAAGCTGTGCATCTAGTTACCACGTATTTTACAATTCTCGAAGCAGCAACGCGACCGAAAACGACAAATTGCTACGTCTCTCTGTAACTACGCTTCGAGGAGTGAATTTTCCACAGCGAAAATTTTGGTTCGTCCGCTAACTCTCGCGACATAATTTCCAAATTAGGCATACACGAAGGCGCGGCGTACGGTTCGACTCAGCTCGCAGTAATTTCGAAAAGGGACGAGCTTTCGCCACGGCGTGTCTGTCTCGCGGTTCACGAGCGTTGCCGAGAGGCAATAAGCTGAATGCAGAAGAAAAGGAAAAAGAAGGACAAGAGAAAGAAGACGAAGAAGGAAGGGGGAATGGAAATGAAAAGTCTAATAAGGCGTGGCTGAGACCGATCGTTCCTCTGTGGAGCAACGCGACAAAAGGTCCCTTCTCCTACATTCTTCGCTTCCATTTTTCCATCCTCATCGTTTCCCGGGCTGTTTTTGCTCGCCGCTTTCCACCCGCGGGAAATGACGGCAAAGCGGTCAAAGGCCTACGAACCAGTTCTCTGGTTTTTGCGAATCCGGGTCTCCTTGAAATTAAACGCGACGTTGCTTTAATACATACGGTGAGAGGTTCATGAAGACTTCTGGCCAAAGATTTCGGTTGGAAATAAAATTGCGAAATTTTAATCGCTTGCAAAAGTATTCCTAGTGTGTAACCGATATTAAATGTTAATTCGTGAATTTACTTTCTGACCGATATTCAATGCCGATTACAAAGATCGTCGATCAGTCGCTGTAGCCAAAAAATCGTACGAAGAATTTTAAAGAATTATTTGAATCTCAGAGGTCCTGAAATATTTGGAATCGCATTCTCGACGAAAAGACGACCTTCCTGAGCGTTTTATTTCTTAGCCACGACTTACGTTCGTCTTTCGTATATGAATTCTCTGGAGGTTTTCTAATTAAGCGAAGCTACGGCTGCCAGCGAACCTGAAAAGCTTAAAATTCTCGTCCTCGGTACGTCCAACGAAGAGATTCGCAATAAACGTCAGCACGCTGCAAAGAAATGAAACACCAGAGACAAATAAAAGAATGGAGACCAGTCGAATCATGATCGCCGCACAGTATTCCACGCGAGGCACTTTTCTTCGCTGGATATATATCGAGGACACGAGACGAAGAATCGTCTCTTCCGCAGGACAACCATTCGGTCGTCCAGGATACGCGTGGTTTACGGGCTTTCGAGGCAATTCTTCTGCGGTGGTATCGAAACGAGACAGTCGAACGCGGACGACTGGTTCCAACGCGATGTATTCCAGCGAATCGAGCTGGAAAACGCGAGACAGCCGCGTTGCAACTCGAAAGAACGATCGTTCGGAAAATCGAAAGGGTGGTGGGATGCTTCGATCTGGTCGATTTGCTGGAGAAAGAAATTCCTGGACAGTCGAAATACTTTTGACAAATTTAACAATCGAAGAGAATCGAATAATTTCTTTTTAAGATTGTATATTTTCTGTTGTTTATTTGTTTGTTTGTTTGTTCGTTTATTTATTTATTCATCGACGAGAAAACCCTTTAGACGGAAGAAGATTATACATCTATGAAATGCAAAATTGTATAATGATATAAAATAAAGTAGAGAGATGGGAACAAACAAAAGTCATAGCGAATTACGAGCTCGTAAATGTTTAAACGAGTGGGGCAACTGATAAAAGAGATCAAAGGATTCATGAACGTTTCATGATTAATTTGCTGAGAATCAAATTGTGGAATAAATAGATCGTTGAAAATGAATTCTAATTGGATTAAATTTCGTTTATTCTTACGAGAGAAAGGCGCGCTTGTAGAGATCATTCTTGAAAGGATCGTAGGTGTAAGTTACAGTACACGTGTAATGTTGCGAAATGCTAATAGAATATTCCAGAACGAGTCTTCGTTTTCAAGAGATATCTTTTTTAATACTCGTCGTTCTTTTGTATCGAACTTGCTAAAATCAAAAAGAAAGTCATGCGTTAGGCCATTCAAATCCTACGAGATTTTCGCGAACTTTTCAGGGGAAAAACCGTACAACCCTTCGTGTTTCCCTTTCAAACTCGATAACGGAGGCTTCGAGTTCTCCTGCAGTTCGGAAAACCCTCATCCATCGGCGGTAATTCGATGTACGAACTCGCGCGAGGCAAAGACCCGTGCGACGAGAAAGCTACCTCGGCTGGCGAATAACGTTGGAAAGTTGGAAAAAGTGTCAATTAAAGGAATGATTTACGAGAGACACGGCAGGGATTCGCGTTACGATTCGACGTGCTACGATCGGGCAATTAGTCGTTGAATTGTTTCGCCGTTCTCGTTCCGAGAACGAATCGATAGTCATCGAATTGGAAAAACGGGGACGGAAGATCTTGGAACGATCGTCATTTTCGCGGTCAACGAGGAAAGCGTTCGTTTCTTTATCCACGCGAATTCCTCTGCTTAGAAGATATACGACTTTCTCGTCCTGGGAGAAAGGAGAAGATTATTTGTTATTTCAGCTCGGATACGTTTCTTGTTTTCGATAACCTCTACTTTAAAGTGCGGTGAGCGACGAAGAGAAGAAGATAACGTCGTTAGACGGAGATTAAAGCTGCGAAGAAAGGTGTCGCGAACCAATCAGGCAACGGATCAAAGGAGAGAGGAAATAATTAAACGAAAGTTTCATCCTCGCAAACTATTGCTTTGTCGGGTCAAACGACCGACTCGTTTCACCTCCTCTTACAGACTCCTGCTTTATCTTTGTAGGGATATCGAATCAGTTTCCGGTTCATACTCGAAGCCGTGCAACTCTAAGGAAGAGACTCGAGAAGTTATATATCGACTTGGAACGATAGTATTCCATTCTCGAGAACGATACTCTTTAAGAACGAGTAAAAGAAAAAAAGAAGAAAAGCATTCCTTTTACTATATAAATCTTCCATCTCGATTTCTCTGTACAATTTTTTAAACGAAACAGTAACAGTTTGTAAATAAAATATTGCTTTCCGTTGTAACGTTCTTCTTGGTTTGATGCTCACAGCCTCGGACCTGGACTGCATAAGGGCGCTGTTTAACGAGAAGGAGAAAGAGCTCTCTCTGGCGGTGGCGAAGGTCGAGGAGTTGACGCGACAGCTGGAGGAGCTGCGGGGTCGACAGAACGCGGCCGGGACCGGAAACGGAGGTGGAGGTGCCGGAGGCGTCGGTGGCGGAGGCGTTGGCGGCGGCGGTGGTGGACACTTGTCGACGCCGGCCAGCGCCGAGCTGGAAAAACTTAGGAGGGAGCTTATGGTGAGCCCTTTCACACTCTCTAGCCGTCGCTCCTGTTCGCAGCTGCACCATTCTGGGTCGTGGCTTCCATTTGCAATAAATTGTAACCGACCATCCGAGGGCGAGTAGGTCGATATCGTCCGTTCCGCGAGTGTGATCGGAATGCTTTTACCGATCCCACAGAATTTTCTTATACAATGGTTTCTTATAGAAATGGTTGAAATCTTAAAGGGTCAGATAGAAATTGAACAACTGTTTTTCTCCTTTTTCGCTTTAACGTCTTAAACGAAGCTGGATTCGTGTTACTGATTTTAACGAGAGCTAGGAAATTGAAACGAATCCCTTTTCCCCGTCAACAGTATCGTAATAAGATGAACGAGCAGCAAAATCAGATGGTGTCCCAACAACGGTTAGCCCTGGCACAACGACAAGCGGAAATGGCGTCGATAGACGCGAGGATAGCCCAGCTCCAGGGTCGTCTTCAGCGTAAAAGAGCCTTGAATCAACGACTAAGCCAGCAACTAGGCTCTGGAAACCGCACGAACGCGAACACGGGGTTCACGGAGTCGAAGCTGGACTTCAACGCCGGAGGAAAGTCCAGACCCGCTGGAAACATAGCCGCCATCGAACCATACTCCCATATACCGAACGACAACGATTTTAATCTGAACAAGAACGACCCCAAGTACCAGACACTGCCTTACAACACCAAGTTCACGGTGAACTTCAAGGCGGCCGAGGACGACGTTAACAAGAACAAGATTCAGCACTCGGCTAGCGCGTCCCAGCTGGGTCAGAGAACGGCGTTTCAACAATTTGGTCATCAAATCGCTCACAGCCAGTCGCAGTCGCATATTCAAGGTTAGTAGTTTGAACAAAATTTTCGAAGAACGATTTAATCGTAAGCTACAAGCTCGATTAATCGATGATTCGATTGATATTTTCTTAGGTCAATCGCAACTGTTAGGCACGAATCAACAGCAGCACAATCAGAACCTAGCCAACCAGCCCGTGAACATGCAACAGACCTGCAACAACAATAACAATAATAACAACAATACCAACAGCACGAACAACAATTTGATCAGTTCATCCCACAACTTCAGTCCGGAGAGTCTGTCGCAGAATCTTCGGATCCATCAGCAACAACAACAGTCGCAAACGCAACAGCAACAGCATGGGAACGTACAACAGAAGCAACACAATGTTGGTTCGTCGGCGTCGAACCTTGGCACCACGGTGTCCCTTACCCAAACTCAGAACCATAGAAACCTTCAAACGCATCAGAAACCGGTATCCAGCGTGGCGCCGAGTTTCTCCGTCAAGTCTCAGATCTATCAGACTTCCTCCACGAAAATTCATCCTGTAATGCCTCAAACGTTGAGTCTGATAGGCCGTGGACATAATAACGCGCAAAGTTTTGTCGGCTTGAACGCTCAAAATGCCAATCAACAGCAATCAAATCAATCTATCCCTAGCAGTCAAACGTCAAATCAGGATCAGACTTACTCGTCGAGGCACAATTATCCTGTGATTCAGCATCCGACTCAAGCAAACACTCACGTGTCTTCGTCCTCGGTCTATCAGACTCAGAACTCTCCTAACCCTCCGTCAACCATTCACTCGTCATCCAGCGGAACCAGCTTCGGGAATTCGGTTCAAAGGTACAATCAAACTCAACCGATGACCAGTCCTACATCCAGCAACGAACTATCCGATAAGATGAAGTTCGAGCAAGGAAAAGGCCAAGAAAAGTTCGAACATGTTCTTCCAGCTAAGCACGAACAGCAAAGGTACGAGCCCAATCAGGTGTTTAAATACGATTCTCATCAGATAAAGTACGAGCAACATTCTAAGTACGATCAGCATGGAAAATACGACCAGACCAATCAACCAACGAAATTATACGAACAATCAAACAAGCACGAACAAACTACCAATCAGACGAATAAGTACGATAACGTATCGAAGATCGAGCAAGGGAAATACGAATCTGCGCAGAACAAGCACGAACAAATACATGGAACAAAGTACGATCCTAATCAGAATACTCAGCAGTACGGCAAGCACGATCAGCACGAGGTTAGACCATCGGTGGTGAAGTACGAACACAATGCAGGATTCAAGCACGAACCCTCGAACAAATACGAAGTCGGTGGGCAACAATTCAAACAGGACCCGGTCAAATTCGAAAACAATCAGAATAAATTCGAGCAGGGTTCCGTGATGAAGCACGAGCAAAATGGGAAATTTGACATCCCCGCGAAGACCGCGGAGAAAACGTTCGAATTCGACAGGTTGAAGAACGAGAACGAGAGGAAGAATATGGGAGAAGACAAGACGAAACCAGCACTACCTCCTAAACCGAGCAAACCGAATCCTCCGCCACGGCTGACTCATCATGAAAAGGTGGATAACTCGACCGACGGTATTAGCGACTGCAAGAACAATTTGGGAATCAATGCAAGGTTTGTACGTTGTTTCGCTACCGTTTATTAGGCGTATTAATTTAGATTATAACGAATTTCACAGATTTCATACCTACTATTAAATTAAAATTTGAATTTCGGAATTTAGATTGGAATTTTGAAATTGAAATTTCTATCTCTATTCGAATCCATGCCAAGCAACTATTGCCCAAAGGAAACTGGTAGATGGAACAGGGATTTTGGGAACAGCTCGTAAAAACGATTACCGGGTTAATTATAAATGTTAATTAGTCCGTGATCGATTTGGCCGGTGAATCGAAGCCTGTCTCGAATAATAGACACCAAAATAGAACCACTACCGTGCAGCTGAGACAACAGTTTAGTGTACGCGAGCTCTTCGATCCATCGAGGCGGGATCCAAGTTCCTGTTTCCTGACCTAAGTTCCCTCCAAATCTTACCATCGTATCGCGCGCTTTTCCCCTTTCTTCGAATACACGTCAGTCATCGAAACTTTTTTAAGAGATTAGGAGTTTGATAGACCTGGTGTCTTCGACCATTAATTCAAACACTTGACACAGAGTATCAAAGTTAGTTGTACGTATTAAAGCGTCTAATTGTTCCGAAACTTCTTCGAGTCTCTAAGCTCGAGGATTAACCACGTCGATCGTACTGTCCCAATTAATGCACCTTCTTGGACAACCGCAATCCTCCAAGCTATTCTGTCGATCCTAACCGACGTTTCCACTGAATCGTTCACAGAACGGAGAAAGAAGAAGACGTACCGCCGATTCCTACGTCCGAACCGCCGGAGTCTCCAACGGAAACCCAATTCGGCAACCATCAGATCATCAAAGCGAGGCCTCTGACCCTGAAGAAGGCGCCGATCTCCGAACAGCCGAAGCTACGTTACGCCAAATCGAATGTTCACGTGTCGATAAATCGACGGATTGAGATGCCACCGGCGTTTCTATTCCCGGAGACCGAGATTCCAGCGGACCTAATGCAAACGGAACAGCAGCAACAACAGCAACAACAACAACAACAACAATCTCAGCAACAGTCACAAATCATCGACACGACGGACAATTGCAAGAAGAGCGGTATCAACGAAGATGTAATTAGCAACGAGAAATTGGAAGAAGCGGATATCATCGACGCGTTGAACGTCATTAATATCGAGGACAAGGCAAAGGCGAAAGAATCCGAAAGAAGAACGGAGCTGGAAGTCGATGGGAAGAGCAACGAGGTGATGAGGAGGAAAAAAGGGAATCTCAAGTCTAGCACAGGGAAGGCAAATCTTTCGAGGAGGGTTTCCTTTGATCCTCTGGCGCTTCTGTTGGACGCCAGTCTCGAAGGTGAATTGGAATTGGTAAAGAAGACTGCTAAAGAAGTGGCGAATCCTAGTTCGGCTAACGACGAAGGGATTACCGCGCTTCATAACGCCATTTGCGCCGGTCATTTGGAGATCGTTAAGTTTCTGGTGGAGTTTGGCTGCGACGTAAACGCTCAGGACAGCGACGGATGGTAAGAGCCGTTCATTTTATTTTAATCGTTAATTTTATTTTGTTGTAAACCTTGAATAATTGTTCGATTAATTTTACCGCAGGACTCCCTTGCACTGTGCCGCGAGTTGCAATAATTTATCTATGGTGAGATTCCTGGTGGAACACGGAGCTTGTATATTTGCCACTACCCTCTCCGATCATGAAACAGCAGCGGAAAAATGCGAAGAGGACGAGGAGGGCTTCGACGGCTGCTCGGAATACTTATACAGTCAGTACTAATTTTAACGACTAGTAGAATGTTTCTTGAATCTTGATGAGCAATTGCAACAAGTTTTATAACTCGCCGCAGGTGTCCAAGAGAAGCTCGGAATAATGAACAACGGGCAAGTGTACGCAGTGTTCGATTACGAGGCACAACACAGCGACGAGCTTACACTGAAGAACGGCGATTCCCTAGTTGTACTCCGAAAGGGTGACGATAACGAGAGGGAATGGTGGTGGAGCAAACTGGGACACAAGGAAGGCTACGTACCTCGGAATTTACTTGGCGTAAGTTGTTGAACTATTTACGAAGAGAAAAGCCACAACGATCTGTAATTTAAAAATAAAAAAGATAAAAATTCAAGCTTGAAACGTCCTGAAAATATCCTAGATCCATCCTTGATAACTTGTACCTGTTTTATGACCTATTTTATTCATTCTTCTAGCTGTATCCAAGAGTGCAACCGGCAAAGGTGGACTGAAGCGCGTCTCAGCCGGCGAACTCGTAATATCCGATGATTCATTACCACAGTATTCGATTCGCAGCTTTATCTCGTTAAGTATCATAGTTGCATCGTCGCATTACGGATCGTTATCTTAATTTAATCGCGTCCCATTGTCATCTGAACAAAGCGAGCAGCAGAACGTTCTATATAGTTTTTTTTTTTTTATGTTTCTTTTTCTTTTTTGTAAAGCGGAGCGAAGAACATTGCTAACAAGCCCGGATCATGGGTGAATCGCGTAACATTAACGAACAGTTAGGATGTAATTAAGAAAACCGGAAGAACGATGAACTGGATCTTGTATACGCGCAAAGTTTAATTACATTTACTTTTTACACTCTTGTTTACTTCCTTTTTGTGAAGGAAAAGATAACCACGAGGTCAATTTAATTTTGATTATTATAACTGTTAGTCAGTTCCTTCAGCGAAAAAGTACAAAAGAAAATTTCAATCTCATTACCCATGATTCCGCTTTTAGCCTGTCAACCGCATAGTTCAGAGATGGAGCGTTTTCGTTTTAATATCCATCAGTTAAGATCACTCAGAAAGTTTCAGAAAGTTTTAAAAATGTCAAATTAGAAATTAATACAACTTCATTTATCTCTGACACAAGATAAACGCAAATCTTCTTCCTATTAGTTAAAAAACAATTTTAATTAACTTGATGTAACAACAAACGATGATAATTTGCTTTTTAAGCTTGATCGTTCCTATTTTTTATGCCTTCCGAAACTGGTCGAAGCAGAATCACGAAACTTTTTGAATGATCTTTCAACCTTATCAGAGAGGCAACTTTTATTTTACCCATATTATGCGAAACGTTCTACGTGAACAGCGTAGACAAATTTAAAACGCGTTTGATTTGTTTCAACTAAATGTTTTTATTTAGATGAAGTCAGATTATATTGTTGCGCTCATTGTTACGTTTTTATTCGTCTGGTGAAATTTTCCAAATCCGATCGAGGCAAATTCGGATTTCGAAAATGTTCCTAAGAGTGGTGTATAATGTAATCTTGCCAATACGCACTTCTAAATGATCCGTTGTAAGAAAAAAAATTTGCGCTTATGAGCACGAAAGAGATCGAAAGGATCTCGATAATGGTACACGACTTTTTTGTCGTTTTGAGTTGTATTCATCAGTGCGAATTTCTAAGTAATCGACTTAACACTTGACTAGACACATGTATAATTGATTATCGTCTAGGAAAAATTCAAACGGCTCGATCAGAAAGATTCTGAGCATCGTTATAATGTCTAAAAGAGTGTACAGTTATGTGAAAAGAAATTTTACACGCTTCTTAGGATGTTTCTGATATTTACACACTCATTCATTCACTCACACACATGCGCGCGCGCGCGTACACGTACACGTACACACACTACGCCACATCATACACCCGTAAATGAAGTATGTGCCTTTCAGAAGTAATAATGGATATATTATGTAAGAATGCATGATATATTATGACGAATAAATTGTTTTTAATAAAAATCAGTTTAGATGTATGTTTATTGTCATGAAAAGATACAGACGAAAAATTGTACCAATGAAATAAGTATCGTCCTTAAGTATTTTTGACAAAATACACATGAAATATATTAAAATAATGTTAAAATACCTTAAAAGAAGGTGTCTATCATAACTAAATCATAAATAACAAACGACACTAACGGTATACACACCTGAAATAAGTTACCTTGCACTAATAACGTAATATCGTTTTTAAGCAATATTCCTAGTTCGTATAACATCAATTATGATTGAAAAGTTTATAAAAGTATCAAGTATCTCGAACAATTAATACAAACGTAATATAAAAATATCATTTGATTATCTTAAATACTATTAACATTACTATTTTAATACCGTCCTATATAAATCTCATTATATGATATTATTATAAAAAGAAATAGTAAAAAAAATATAGTTAATTTAACAACTATCAAGACTCGTTAGTCTTTACATCACGATTAGAATTAAAATTTATGCATATATTAAAAATATATATGTATATAAAAGTAATAGTATTTGTAATATGGCATACTTTATGTTGACGTAGAGAAAGCATTTAAGTTTCATTGTTTTTTACTTCGTTTATCAACTGTAAACAAACTTTTAAATCCTCATAATCTGCAACCATCGCATCGAGCCTGTGAACAATTCCATAAAACAGAGTAATATCTTTTATGCTGAAAATACAAAATCCAAAATTTTTTGTCAGTACCTATCAGTAAATATATCCAATATGGTACTCGTGAAGTTTCCTCTTTTTAGAGCTTGAGAACAAAAGTGTGTCAAATTTTTAAAACATTTATGAGTCAAATTACACAGGCTTTGATTTTCCTCTTCATATAGTTGCTTTGTAATATTCCATGCTGCATAAACATATTGCATAACTGATACCCAGTGCTGTGATTCTACAAGCCTTTTCCCCTGATCTATAATAGTTTTCTGTACAAATTGCATATAGCGTTAATAACAAATTAAAAAAAATATATAAGATTGTAAAAAAATCACTGCACACCTGAAAGTTATCTAAATAAATGTGAATGTCAGATAAATCATCCCTATTAGATAGGACGATGCTAATTTGAATATTTTGCTTTAAAGTATTTAATGTGTCGATTAGTGGTTGTATATCAGCCATTGGCATCTTTTTTAACAAAACATTTCTTATTTTTTCATTCTCATGTAACAGACCATCCTCTTGCGTGGAAACCAAATCCATAATCATGTGAACTAACTGATTATGACTAAGACCTCTCAAACCATTTAATAAATTGCCATTAAAATATCTCGGTGAATTATTAACATCCAAAGAGACCTGTGACTTTTTCTTCTTATCTGGTGTTGTAAACTGAGATTCAGTGACATCACCAAGAGTAAGCCTTTTTCTAGGTGTACTTCTCAATACCATACTTGATTTTGATGGACTCTTCACCGGTGTGCGATCTTTAGAATTTAAGCTACAACAGATTCAATACATTTTTGCCTAATTGACTTATAACAGAAGTAATTGGGAACGAAAAATCTTTACCTAAAAAGGCTGTTTCTTTTACAAGTATCAAGATCAGGGGACCAAACTATAGTTCTACGACGACGTCCTCGTTTTTGGATTACCATCTCGTCTGGGCTAGGTGCAGGGCTCCAAGAGTCAGTGCCATGTCGACTGTTTAAAAAATTATCCATTGCATTAACTTCGGTAGAATTTGCTTCTCCTAAAACACGTAAATTGAAACTAAAAGAAATAAACAAAAGATAAGATGACATGAAAAATGTAAGGAACGCACCAGGTGAAGCGGAATTATTGACAGGAATCACCGCTAAGGCTTGGCGAGAAGATCTCCTACGCGTTCCATCTGGTCTCCGCAAGAAATCTCTAGTTGTTGGAGTATTCATTTCTTTCAATATAACAGAGAATTATTCATTCGAACATATAATTAACTGATGTATGTTTTCCTCGGGAAATTATTACTTAAATGTAGAACACGAAATGTCAACCTTATTTTCTGATAAGAACAGAATATTTAACTATTTCACATGGTTTACTGATAATCAGATGAAATTATTATCTATAAATTGATAAAAAATACACGTCAGATCACAAATAACACAAAATATTTAGAAAAAACGATCACGATAATGCGTCAAACAGAATTATAACTTGTAACAAATAAGACCGGAAAATGGCGGGAATGAATCTAGTTGGTTTATTCCAATGTAACTTTCTACTGAATTCTATTACACTACTTGAATAAAATTGACTTAAAAAAAAATGCACATCTTATTGACTAGGCATGCATGACAATTATTTTTGATATGATCTGTGAAAGTTTTTAATTTTATAATCAAATATAATTTTTATATTTATTTCTATATCTTTTTTCATGAAATAATTGATTATTTACAAAATAATCTTCAATTTTTTACAAAACCGCCTATTCGTTGTTTACTGTTGTTATACATATCTAAAACAAATTTATTAAATAATTTCCAATAGAACTAACAATTAACCAATTAGAATCAACATAATAGAACTTGACACTTTGAAGCCAGGTAAGGTTATGTTAAAATATATTAGTAGCACGTGAGTTATGAGAGTTGAATGTTGTCTGGGAAATCATTAATTTTATATTATATAATTATTAAGTTTAAACTTTAAGATAAATTTAAGTACTTTATTTCAAATTTATACGATAATAGATATCGTAGTATTAAATATTTTTCAGTCACAAGTTCTTACAAGAAACAGTAAAGTAAGTATGAAATGAGGTTATTTACAATGAACATTATACAATAGTTATACATAGATCTATATAATTTATCAGAATAAAAAGTAATTTAACATCTTTCTTCTAGCATGGATGAATTATTAAATGATAACCGATTTGCTCATATTGCCAGAGATCCTAAATTTAAAAGGATCCCAAAAGCAGAGAGGAAAGTGAAAATAGATAAAAGATTTCAAAGTATGTTTAAGGATAAAAAATTTACAGTTCAACATACCATTGACAAACGTGGTAGACCTGTACATCAGACATCATTTGAAAATCTTAGAAAATATTATGATTTATCTAGCAGTGAAGAAGAAGACAGAGAAAAAGAACTTGAAAAACCTAAACAAGAAGAAAAGAAACCTAAGAAGCTTAAAAAGACAAAAAATAAAAAGAATGAAGTTCTTCGATCAAAAAAAAGTGATTCAGAAGATGATGCAAATAAAAATGCGGATACTGATTCATCAAATAATAATTGTTTTTCAAGTAATGGGGAGTTACTTAGACTTAAACCAGAAAAGGAAAATGATGTAAATTCTGAGAAACAGAGTAACACAGACTTTGAATCTGAATCTGAAACAGATGAAGATGAGGCAACCGATGCAAGAAACTTCGAAATAGATTTAGAAAATAGTAAAAGGCAATTGAATATTAGAAGCAAAGATAAATCTGAAAAGCTTACAGATAAAATCAAAGAAAAGTTAAAAGATTTAACTGTGAATTATGCCAGAGGTGAAGGAATTTTGATAACAGACAGTTCTTCTGATGAAGAAAGTTCTGAGACTTCTGGTAACATATATTAAATGATTCTTATTTTATATATATATGTATATATGTATGTATGTATATGGCATTTAATAACAATTTGTTACAATTAGACGAACAAGATATTGAACATGCTTGGGGTGAATTAGACAAAGAAGCTGAAACAACAGATGAAATTACACATAGATTGGCAGCTTGTAATATGGACTGGGATAGAATACGTGCTGTAGATTTAATGGTTTTATTTAACTCTTTCTTGCCTCCTGGCGGTTTTATTTGCTCAGTTACTGTAAATATAATTAATTAACAAATAAAATAAATATTTTCAACATTTTTATAGTTAAATAATTTCAGATTTATCCATCAGAATTTGGACTACAGCGGATGAAAGAGGAAGAAATTAAAGGTCCAAAAGAGTTAACAGAGATGAATAAGGAAAAGGAAAACGAAAATGGAAGTGATGTACGAATTCATGCTTTTCTTTTTAGAAACACAAGTGAAATTGTATATAGACTTAGAATATAATTTTTCAGGACGAGGAAGGATCAGCATATCATATGGAAAAATTAAGACAATATCAACTAAATAGATTAAAATATTATTATGCTGTCGTTGATTTAGATTCTGCTGAAACAGCAAATAAAATTTACACTGAATGCGATGGTATAGAATATGAATCTACAGCAACAAAATTGGATCTTAGATTCATACCAGATGATATGAAATTTGACCAGGTATGTTACTTAATCCTAGTGTATGTAAAATGTATTCACTGTATATGATCTTAGATACTTATTTTAAGACTCCTAGAGAGGTATGTGATAAACTGCCGGAGCTTACAAAGTATCAACCAAGACAATTCATAACTACAGCTTTGCAACAAGCCAAGGTACAGTTAACCTGGGATGAAACAAACCCTGAAAGAACCGAGATTGCACAAAAACTGAGTTCTGGAAAATTGAATGAAATTAATGAAAACGACTTACAAGGTTATTTAGCAACTGAGTCAAGTGACAATGAATCAGGTACTATATCTTTTTTTATCACTCAGGACTTCGTACTTCTATTATTTCATTAACATTTTTTTTTTTTGTTACAAAAGAAAAAGAGGAACAAAAAGAATCTCAAGAGGATAAAAGCGACTCGGAAGCGGAAAAGAATACTGATCCAATTGAGAAGTATAAAGCTTTATTAAAAGAGATAGAAGAGAAAGAAGAAGCCAAACAGAAAAAGGACGTTGAGCTAGAATTTACTTGGGGTTTGGGCACAAAGGAGAAAGCTGAGAAACTGGTACAAGAAAGATTAAAGAAAGATCAAAACCTTACGCCATTTGAGCAATATTTAGAAAAACGAAAAGAAAAGAAAAAAGCTAAACGAGAGGAACGGAAGAAACATAAAAATGTAAATAAAGATACATTGGACTCTGAAGGTTCAGAAATGCTTGATTCAGATAATGAAATTGGAAATAATAAATTATCTTATAAAAAGAAAAACAGTATGGAAAATGATAGCCTTGCTTCATCAGATAGCGAGGACGAAAAAAAACGTAAAGCTGAATTAGAACTTTTATTAATGGATGAAAATGAAGATGGCAAACAACATTTCAATATGAAGAAGATCGAAGAAAATGCCACAATGACAAAGTCTAAACAAAAACGATTGAGTAAGAAGAAAAATAGACAAGACCAAATAGTAGAAGATAACTTTGAAGTAAATGTACAAGATGCAAGGTTCAATGCGTTGTTCACGTCGCATCATTTCAATATCGACCCAGCAGACCCACATTACAGGAAGACTAAAGGTACTGAAGCTCTAATTAAAGAAAAGTTGAAAAGAAGAGCTGATAACGAGTTTAGCGAAGTGAGTAAAACTTATTTATATGTATTCTCAGTCTACTTATATATATTACATGTATTTATTCTTGCTTTTTTAAATATTTTAGGAAATACCTGTTAAAGAAGCAAAACTGAACTCTAATACAGAATTGCAGTCATTAATTAAATCAGTGAAGAAAAATGCTAAAAATATTTCAAGGCCTATAAAATAATTCTTTTTATATATAATGTCATATGTTTTTAATAAAACGTTTGTAAATACATATACAAATTCAATTATATTGAATTTTATTAATTCAAATGTGTATTTCTGATAATTTATGCAAACCTTCTATACCTCATATATTAATCTATTTTGCATAAAATATAATGCTGTAAAATATTTAAAAAAGCGAAAGTCAATAAGCCATGACACGATAAAAACAAAAACTAAAAAAGTGTTGGTTGAGTTTCCCTTCTCCTACGGAAGTCCAACCCCACTCCTATGGCACTCGTCTTGGTCTCTCCCCACTGCAGCGACCATAAACTGAATTTTGAAGCAGTGTAAAAATATATACTAATAATATCGATAGTGCGGACGAACCACCATAAGCTGTGAAATTTCTGTAAAGTAAGATATAGCAATTATGATCTATGTCTATTGTCTATGGAATGTATCCAAAATAGTAGCCCTATGAATCGTCGTGTGAGATTTCAATACACGGTGATATATATATGTACGCGTTGTATACGATTGTGCTTCAAACTTTTAAGGGGGGAGGTCTCGTGACGCTCATATCTCTCGCGATTCTCGATACTTCACAAGTGTAAATTGGGTTACCCGCCAGAATTCGAAACTATGACACCAATCACCGATGTAGACTAGGTTATTTGAAATTGCGCAACTTTTCATGCATATTCACAACGCAAAATCGGTCGAGCTCCCACTTTTTGACAAAGCTTGTCATCATACGAAAGGTACGATTCTTGTAGGAGAAGGGAAACTCAATCGAAATTTTTTTACTTTACTGTCTTTGAAGGGTCTTGGGATGCAACAAAAAATTTCAATGTCTTTGATACAATAATAGTTATAAAGTCTGTTTATATATTATTACATATAATACATTAGATTCACAATTTTTTGTTTCCAGAATTACACATTTCCTTGTAAGACATTTTCATTATTGAACCGAGAGTTGTTTCTGCTTGATTATTCCGTACTAATATTTCTTTCTACTATTTCTCTATTTCTTTGACGTAACAATCATTCTCAGATTTTTTAAACCGATTTTATGTCATTAGGATTATTTTTCTCAGCTATAGAAACTTTTCTTTGGCTCTGGTCACATCTTCCTCTTACATTTCAGATTTTTCTGTGTTATGGTTTATTGATTTGCATCCGTCCTTGATTCTATGATTATCCGAGAAAAAGTTGTAATTTCACTTTCTAAAGTAGAATCTCTACTAATGATATCATTAATATCCATGATGCTTAGGGTTTCTGTATTATAACTTTCGGTCAATAATGGTCAGGTAAGTCCTTCTTAGTTCTTCGTTTCTTTCGTTTTATCTTTAGAATAGGCTCACCTGAACATTATTAAATATTTTTTAAATATTCGACACAGGGTACGTTAAATATGCTTACAGGAGCTATGATGACAAATCGTTTAACTGTGGTTAAACGCGGTTAAATTTGCGATCTCAATTCTCTACCGTGCTGGTCCATGTGAGCACAATGTTCGGTGAGTTCTGACAGGAACTTCGTTATTTAGAACTTTTCGATATCCAATTTTGATTCGTTGGTATGATAGCTATCATTGTACCAAGTAGCTTTTACTTAACGCGATTTTAGGTTTATTTGGTTTCATTTAGTCTACATATACGTATAACAAAAATTTCCTCCTACCGTGACCTCATATCGATTTTTACAAATCGAGGGCGCGAACTAGTGCCGAGAACGCTATTGTCTTGTAGCGAATGTTATTCACTCCTAACCTAACCTATAATTTTACAAATTACCCATAGTTCTGTTTTATATATATAATCCATGTTTATTCACCATTTATTACGAAATAATAATAAACAAATATTTTACTTTCGATCAAAATATATATAACGAAAGGTAATAGATATCTTAAAAATATGAGATAATACGTGGTGTTACAATCTGTCTTTGTTGAATTTACATTTCTTATGAGGATTTAAATTTTAACTAATTATTTATCAATAAGCCTGCATTTTTAACATTAGATCATGCTGAAATCATAGTACCTGCAGAGGATACAAAAGATGAAAGTATGGAGGAAGAAGTAAATTTAACTTTGAAACTTGAAGAAACTGAATCACAGTCAGAAATAATGAAAAGTGATATAGAAGTGGACCCTGAAAATAAAAAGGAGAATTCAACTGAAGAAATTGTAAAAGAGTCACAGTTAGAAATAATTAAAAATGATGTCACAGATAAGCCTGAAAATCAACAGAGTAGTACGTTTTACCAAGAGATTATGAATGAATCACAACCTGAAATTGTAACTAAATCACAGTTAGAAATAGTCAAAAGTGATGGAAAAGAAGAACCCGAAACTAGAAAGTATGCAAAACTTCCTAAAGAAACTTTAATAGAAAATGAAAAAAATTTTATTATTAATATGGATGATAATATTGCACATTCAACAAATGTAGAAACAACAAGTGATGTTGAAATGGATGCAGAAACAGTTGTAAAGATAGCTGATGCAGAAGATCTAGAGTTAAATAAGAATGAGGAGGTCTCTAACAAGCAACAATTGGAAGATAATTTAAAGTGCGATACCAATAAAGATAATTTGAAAGATATTTTAGAAACTGCTAGTAAAGTAGAAGATATATTTTCTGAAGAACAGTGCCAAAGTACACAGGATATTGTTACAAGTATCCTAGATGATGTAAGAAATGCAACTGATTTCAAGAATATTTTAAGCACGGAAGCTGTCGTAGCAAATGAAATAGAAGAGGTTCTTCAACAATCTGGAAATATTCCATTAGCAGAAACTGAAATTGAAGAATTGACTGAAAAATTACCACAGGATTCAGAAGATATCCTGAATAAGGATATGGAAGATTCAATCTCAGAACACATAGATTCCCTAGAAGGACTATTAGGTTTAGATTTAATACCAGAGGGAGAGGATTCCTCGTTGAAAGCAACAAAAGCTGAAGAGGAACTTCAGAAATCAGACCAATTATCAAAGGTTGTAGACATGAGTCTTTTGTTAGAACAGTCAGATCCCATTTCTGACATGGCACAAACTTCTGATTATATAACACAGGTAATCAGTAGCTGTTTAACAGATCAAAATGATTTATCATTAGAAACTACAAAGAAATCCAATACAGTTGAAGTTGTTGATGATAAAGTTAAAAAATCTCCAGCTAGTGATATATTGAAAATCGATGGAAGTATAATTGTTGAGTCTATAGATAAGGATGAAAATGTTGAAGATTTACAAAAAGATTTAAAGCAAGTTACGGACCTAGAAGAAAATGAATTGGACATAGATTTTGAAGAAGCTCAATTGGAGTCCGTAGGTGATCTTGAAGACATAGAATCACAGCCAGAAATAGATAAAAATGATGTTGATGAAGAATCTGAAAATATTAAAAATGCAAGACTTTCTGAAGAAATTGTAGCGGAAGATCAAGAAAATTTAGTTATTAATATGGATGATAATACTGTAAATGCAACAAATGTGGAAACAGCGAGTGATATTGAAATAGAATTAGCTTCAGATATCTTGCTGCATAACATGGATCATAATGATAAAGCTGAAAATGTAGGAGATATACAGAAAGATTTAAAAGTGGATACTGATTTAACAGAAATCGAATTTGAGGAAGCACACCTGGAATCTGTAGGTGATCTTGAAGAAATAGAATCACAGGCAGAAATAGCTAAAAGTGATCTTGAAGAAATAGAATCACAGGCAGAAATAGCTAAAAGTGATCTTGAAGAAATAGAATCACAGGCAGAAATAACTAAAGGTGATGTTAAAGAAACAGAACCACAGGCAGAAATAGTTAAAAGTGATCTCGAAGAAATAAAATTACAGGCAGAAATAGTTAAAAGTGATCTCGAAGAAATAAAATTACAGGCAGAAATAGTTAAAAGTGATCTCGAAGAAATAAAATTACAGGCAGAAATAGTTAACAGTGATGTTAGAGAAATGGAATCACAAGTAGAAATGCCTGAAAGTGAAAGTGATGTTGAAGAAACAGAATCACAGACAGAAATAGCTAAAGGTGATGTTGAAGAAACAGAAGCACAGACAAAAATAGCTGTAGGTAACATTGAAGAAACAGAATCACAGACTGAAAGAGCTGAAGATGATGTTGAAGAAACAGAATCACAGGCAAAAATAGTTGAAGATAATACTGAAGAAACAGTATCACAGGCAGAAATAACTAAAAGCACTGCTGAAAAAGCAGAATCGCAGGCAGAAATAATTAAAGGCGATGTTGAAGAAACAGAATCAAAGGTAAAAATAAATAAAAGCAATATTGAGGAAACAGAAACACAGATAAATATAGCTAAAGGTAATGTTGAAGAAGAATCTGAGAATGAAAACAATATGGAACTTACTGAAGAAATTATTATTGAATCACAGCCAAAAATAATGAAAAGTAGTGTTGAAGAAAAGTGTGCAAATAACAAGAAAATGGAATTTACTGAAAAAATTGTAACTGAATCACAGTCAGAAATAAAGAAGTGTGATATTGAAGAAGAGTCTGAGAATAGAAAAGAACTTCCTGTAGAACTTCCTATAGAACTTCCTGCGCAGCTTCCTGAAAAAATTGTAACAGAAGATCAGGAAAATTTAGTTATTAATATGGATAATAATACTGTAAATTTGGCAAATGTAGAAAGGACAAGTAATATTGATACCTCAAATATCTTGTTGCATAATATGGATTGTTATGTGAAAGAAGAAGATGTTGGGGATTTGCAAAAAGTTTTTAAAGGAGGTACTAATTTGACAGAAAATGAATTGGGCATGGATTTTGAAGGAGCTCCACTGGAATCTGTAGGTGATCTTGAGGAAACAGAATTACAGCTAGCCAAAATTGATGCGGAAGAGGAATCTGAGAATAGAAAGCACATAGAACTTTCTGGAGAAATTGTAACTGAACCACAGCCAGAAGTAGTAAAGAATGCTGATGAGGAAGAACATGAGAATAAAAAAGCTATAGAACTCTCTGAAGAAATTATAACAAAAATCCAAGAAAATTTAGTTATTGATATGGATGTTAATGATGTAGATTTATCAAATATGGAAAGATCAAATGATATTGAAACACAATTAACCTCAGATATTCTGTTGCATAACGTGGGTCAAGATAACAAAGATAATAATTTTGAGAATTTGCAAAAGGATTTAAGAGAAGGTACTAATTTGGACATGGACTTTGAAGAAGCTCCATTGGAATCCATAGGTGATCTTGAAGAAACAGAATCACAATTAGAAATTGTTAAAAATGATATTGAAGGGGATACTTCTGAGAATAGAAAGAATGCAGGACTTTCTGAAGCAATTGTAACAGAAGATAATCCAGCAGAAGGTAATCTAGCAGAAGCTAATCTAACAGAAGCTAATCTAACAGAAGCTAATCTGACAGAAGCTAATCTGACAGAAGCTAATCTGACAGAGGATAATCTAACAGAAGCTAATCTGACAGAGGATAATCTAACAGAAGCTAATCTGACAGAGGATAATCTAACAGAGGATAATCTAACAGAGGATAATTTAACAGAAGAAAATTTAGTTACTAATATGAAAGATAATATTGCAGATTTTCCAAATATGGAAAGATCAAGTGACATTGAATTAGAATTGCCTTCAGATATCTTGCTACGTAACGTGGATCATGATGAAAATTTAGATGATGCTCGGTCTGCCATAGAAACATCTCAACCTAGTTCTGAAATATCCGAGCTTGAATCAGCTGTTAAATTTTTGCAAGAGTCTGAAGAACAAGCAATGGATTCTCCTTTGGTATTATCTCCTAAAATGATGGAAAGTGTCGTAGATGATATATCCAAACAAGCTGACGCATCATCTCTGTTTGTACCTAATGAAGATATATGCGAAAATACGTCAGAATTAGAAGTGGAACTACAGAACATCACGACGGATTCGATTTCTATTTCTGAGGCGGAAATCATCTCGGAAGCTGCGAAACTGGAAAGCGAGAGAAAACTTGCCGAGCAAATTAAAATTGATGCTTTACAAGACAAGTTTGAGATAGATGATGACAAAGAGACAATAAATGAAGGTATAATCGAAGGGAAGATAACACTATCTGAGACTAAATTTAGCGTAACACCTTTGGAGAACATCGAAATACAGCAATTACAAAACTTAGAAAGCAATAAGGTATCTGACGCAGTGTTAACATTACCACATGTTTCACCCAACGTTTTAAAGACATCCGAATCTATACCAAAAGTTTCGATTTTAGAAGAACGTCTAAGGGAACCACCCAAGATAGAAATTCCTACTACAGATGTGGCAAAAGTATCGATATCTCCGAACATCTCTAAAGATAGTCTCTTGATTCAAAAGGACGCAAAATTAATTGCCTATCAAAAGATGTTGGAGTCGCCGAAGATGTCGGATAAATCAGAATCGAAGATAGTTGACACACCACGAAAGGATTCTGAAAAACACGATTTCGAAAATGTCGGATCTCCACGAATCATTTTAAAGATAGCAAAGTCTGCAATTACTGATTGTGGCGAACCAAGATCGCCTAAAAGTCCGAAGATCAGATCTGCGACCAACTCGCCAAATCCTGAAGATAGTCCAGGTCAAAAACTAGGGAAAATAAAATTGAAATTATCTAAAGGAGGTCATCCTTCTATAATATCTAATGAGAACATTGAAGAAGTTGGACAATGGTATTCTGAAGGATCATCATCGTTGTCTCCTCTTGGTATGAAGATTAAATTTTCAAAATCCGGGGATCCATCTATAGTTTCCGCTGAGAAATACGAATCGATCGATGATTGTAAAGAAGGTAAACATAAATTCGAAGAAACTGTGCGAACAGAATCACCGATTGGAATGAAAATCAAGTTATCAAAAAGTGGTGATGCGTCTATAGTGCAACAAGATGCAAAAGAAATGCAGATAAAGCATAAAGATAAACTAGATATGGTTCAGGAAAGTCCAAAGAGAACGGAATCTCCAATTGGAATGAAAATTAAGCTTTCAAAGACTGGAGACGCCTCGATAATACAATCCGAGAGACAAGATTTTTTGGAAGAATATAAAGATAATGTGCAAATAAAACCAAAGGAGAAGCTTGAATCATGTTATGGTTCTCCCAAGAGAACTGACTCTCCTATAGGAATGAAAATCAAGCTATCTAAAAGTGGGGACGCTTCGATCGTTTCTCCGGATTTGCCAGAAGAAAATAAAGATATCAACAAAATGAAAGATAAATTAGAGTTATCTCCAGAAATTCCAAAGAGAACCGAATCCCCAATTGGAATGAAAATTAAGCTAGCAAAAACGAAGGGTGGCGGAGCTTCTATAATATCGGTAGAAAACTCTGAAGAAGTAAAAGACAAACTAGAAATTTCAGATATTCCCAAACGGACGGAATCGCCGCTTGGAATGAAGATCAAATTGTCCAAAACTGGAGATGCATCGATCGTTCATTCAGAAGTATTGGACGAAATTAAAGATAAAATGGATACAGTTCAAGATGCGTCGAAATCATTAGAATCATCACATATTGAGGTCCCGGAAGAAGAGCAATCAGTGGAAACTATACATGAAACTTCAACAAAAATCGATTCGCCTCTTGGTATGAAGATCAAGCTTTCTAAGTTTGGTGACGCATCCATAGTTTCTTTAGAAAAGCAAGAACAACTGGAAGAAAGTCCCAAGAGAACAGAATCACCTCTTGGTATGAAGATCAAACTATCTAAAAGTGGCGACGCTTCTATTATACAAACTGATACGTCTGAAGATGCGAATAAAACGATACGAACAATCGAGGCAGAACATTCTAAAACCACTGATGCTTCTTTAGGTATGAAGATAAAGTTGTTAAAAACCGGAGACGCCTCTATAGTAGATCCAGAAAAGAAGGATAGAGAACAGAGACGTCGAGATGCTGAATCATCTCTGGAAATGAAAATTAAACTATCTAAAGTGGGTCATCCAACAATAGTGGCTTGCGATAATCAAGCGGAAGTATATAAGTCCAAAGAAGCTGTTGATCCGTCTCAAAATTTTGCGCAAAGATACAAAGAGCCTGGGCAAATCGGACACAAAGAACCTGCACTAAAGATTCTTAAAAGTGGTAATTCGACTATTTTACAAAGCAATCGTTCAGAACTGACTATTGAGCCAGTGCAAATGCAGGGAAAAAAATTAGAGAATGTGATTGAAATGTCTCCAAAGCGGAAAGATATCACCATCGCGCCGATCGAATCAAAAAAGTCCAAGCTGGAAACTCAGCTTACTCAAATTTTACCTGAGGTTACTATTCAACCTGTAACGTCTAGGGAACAGAAGCAATTCTTGTTCGATCCAAAAAACAGTGCAATCAGTCTTCAACAGATGAATGTGATAAATCAAGAAATCAGTATTACTCAAGTGAGACCTCAAAAGTCGACTGATGCTTCTATGAATGAGAAATTGAAGGATATTTTATCGAAAAACGTATCCGGTTCTCCACTGAATTCCGACTGTGAAATTATAGAACACCGTTCAGAATTGATAATAGTAAATGAGAACTCAAACTCAAGCCAGGATGTTGTCATAATAGAAGAGGTATCTACAAATAGAATGCCAGAAGTTAAGGTGCCCAAGAAAAGAGGTAGACCCAGAAGGAATCCATTACCACAAGGAATTACTCATCCTCCACCTCATTTGTTAATGTCTAGGGATTCTTTGCCTTTAGACGATGCACAACAGATGCAACAACCACAAGTACCTCATTTTCCACAATCCAGAGAGAATGAGAGACCTAAGAGAACCTGCAGAAGCCAGAAGAGTTATGCACCTCCTAGAAGAGGTAGAGGGCGAGGTTTGTATCTTAAACTTTTCATATGCAAATATTATAATATTCTTTTTCATATTTTACCTACTATTTTTCTTTGTTTCTTCTTTTTCGTTTCTAATTCATTAGGTCGAGGAAAGCGAAAATTGGATGCTGTGGATCCTCAGATAATGAAGAAGCCTAGAATCGAGCAAGATCTAAACGCGATAGAAGCGTCTACTACAGCTGTAATAACAATAGATGATTCTGGGTTGCAACAAGAACCTTTCATAAAGTCACCAGAATTGTATAAAGCTCTTAAACAACCAGCAATGGACTCCAAAATTGTTAATTCTTCGGGTAAAGTCAACAAGAAGATTATGGGACAAAAGAATGGCGGAGTAAAAAGTGCAAATATAGTTAATAACACGCTTCCAGACTCCACGGGTATGCAATCGGAAACAAACAAAACACCAGAGATGCGATTACCTAAACCCATATCGAATGACGTTAAGGATAAAAAGTTGGCTGACATCGTTCCTGAAAGAATGCAAAAGACTGCAACGAAATTAGATTCAGATAATAGATCTGATAAACCGATGGAAAATGCAAAATTGGAAAACAAGGACATGTTAGTACCACCCGGACATCCAAATTGGTTAACACCAGCATCGAAACGAACAGAAAATACTACAAAGCATGAGAATATGTCTATGGTACAAGTAATAGATGAGGAAACAAGAATGAGTGCAGAATCAGGTTCCAGATCTCAGACTCCAGCCAGAAATATTTCTGCACCAGGTATGATTTTTACGCTTTTTACAAATTACTACATCATTTATATTGCTTATCAATTGTATAAATAACACAACAATTATTATGTTACATTTATTTACATATTTTACACTTATATTAATTATTATAAATTTGCGATATAGATAAATGACAGTAATAACTTTATTTTACTTTACTTATGTATATTAATATTAATTATAAACTAATTATATGGCCTACATAAGATATGTTTTTTATTATATTTTAAAAATGAATTACTAAGGTAAAAAGCATATTAACTTATAGCATATATAACCCATAGTCATCATATGACTAAACTAAATTAAAAGATAAATGCATTGGTAGACCTCCAAGCAAGGTATCTATAAATAGATCTTTTTCTTGTGTCCTAACATCTCTCAAGTACCTAAATGTGAAATAGATGTATTTCAATCAAGCATAAAAAGTACTGTTATTCCAAAACAGAATTTTTAAATCATGATGATTAGAGTTTTATCTATTACTTATATTTAATCTATCAATTTTTAAAAATATTTCTATCTTGGAGGATTTAATAACATTGATATTGAAAGTTAATTTTAACTGTGAATAAGCTGACATTTTTTTTTAAGTTCCATTTATCTTAGTTTCAGTATAAAGCACATAATTATTTTATTCAATATCTTTTTTCCCATAATTGTTATTCTATAATTCAAATTATACAATAGTACATATAATACTATTATAATAATAATAGTAATAATAATTACTATAGCCTCTGATACCATAGTAAATGAGGAGTCTCAAGGAAGTGTACTTAGTACTGCAACTACGGAGTCAGAAAAAGTAAAGGTCAAGAATCGAAGAATGGAAATTAATTTTGATCCAGACGAAGGACCATTTACAGTCGATAAAATTGCTGAATATGAATGGCCACTTGACCGTAAAGGTGAAACCTTTATGATACAAGAACAAATATCTCAATATCTTGGTGTAAAATCTTTTAAAAGAAAATACCCAGATTTGAAGAGAAGAGTTGTGGATATGGAAGAAAGGAATTATTTGAGAGAAAATGGTTTGGTTAGCGAGGCAATGTGTGATATGGGTAAGTCACTCACTACGTACATGTAAATTGTATTTGTTTACTAATGTACTCTCCTTTTAACATTAACATAGGTCTAACTGCTATATGCAGTTCAGAAGTATTAGATGTAATGTGTAGTGATTTCCCAGATCAGTATGAAGAATATCGCAAACATATGCGTGAGAAGCAAGTAAAAGAACATTCCAAAAAACAGAAAGAATTAACAGCAGCTGCAAATGCAGAAAAAAATAGAATTGATCTAGCAGAAATGGCAGTTCAGTCTGCATTATCTTGGAATATTAGCTTAAATAAAGCTCGACGAGAAAATAGGAAATGCAGCTTAGACTTACAAACTTTCACAATCCATGTGCCAAAGAAACAACAGGAAGTTGAGTCGGAACGCAGAATTGGTCACTATCCTGTTGCGTTGATACCAGGGCAGTATACAGATTATTACCGCGAATACACACCAGCTGAGTTACGGTATTATCCTCTAAATACTGTTCTTTATGGTCCCATGAGGCCAAATGAACGTAAATTTGATAGCCAATCAGAAGGATCTCAAAGTGATACCGATAGTGATTCATCTTCAGATGATTCAAGGTATATCCCATCATTTTAAACAATTAGTATTTTAATATTTCGTGAAAAAACAGCTGATTTTTTTTATGTAGTTCGACTTCTAGCGAGGGAACGCAAGATACCGAAGGCTCACAATCTACAATGGATGACGTAGATATGGAAATAACAAATCGAAAAGATGAAATAAAATTAAAGTGCAAGATGTGTTTGAAAACTTTAAATAAACATAGTAAAAATGAAGTATTAATTCAATGTGGTACATGTAATGGACATGGTAATTACTTTATTAATCTATTATCCTTTACTGGTATATTCTTTATTGTTTTACAATATAAATCATAATATTTTTATTGCAGTCCATCCATCGTGTATAGATTTAACATTAGACATGGTTCCTCATATCCAATCATATGCATGGCAATGCACAGATTGTAAAACTTGCGCTCAGTGCCATGATCCTGCAGACGAAGATAAAATGCTGTTTTGTGATATGTGCGATAGAGGGTATGTTTTTCTGTTTTATTACAAAAATAAAATATATGATAACATATATTTGTGTAATATTTAATACTATTCAGATATCATATTTATTGTGTTGGTCTCCGACGAGTACCGCAAGGAAGATGGCATTGCCAAGAATGTGCTGTCTGTGTGAATTGTGGCTCAAGAGAACCTGGTGGTATAAATTCTGATAGAAATAGTGTCGCTCAGTGGCAACATGAATATAAGAAGGGTGACAAGAATACTCGCGTTTATGTTTCTACGCTATGCGTTCCATGCTCGAAGTAAGTAATACTAATTCTTTTCCCTTCATCTTATGGTGTGATGTATGAGTGAAGATGTGATTCAGAATACACATACTAAATGTTAGTCCTCAAGTTTTCACGGGGCTTCGTTACTGCTTCACGACTTCCACAATTCACACAAAACTCCTTTGTTATAGAAGTTTTTGAACTAATGTTTAGTGTTCAGTTTTATCATATCTGAATCCTTAGATTACGAAAGTTGAATATAATACAATTATTTGCTTAGTTGATAACATTTATAAATGTTAATAATATACATTCATTTGTACTTAATTTATCCGTGCATGACTGAGATAACAAAAAATCGTTCTAAGGTTCAGGTTTTTATTAATTAAAATTATACTAAATTCTGACATTATAATAGACCCTCATCCAAGTTCACTAACCCCATGATCTTTATGCAATAACAAGGCTATGGCGAAAGGGTCGCTATTGCCCGCACTGCAGTCGCTGTCATACTGCCCCAAGACTTGACCTGGAAGTGAATCTAGTGCATTGCAGCGCATGTGACAAATATCTGCACTTAGGTATTGACACAAATTCCATATAATTCCGCTATATACTTTTCATTGCATGTTGTTGCGTTTGCATGTTTCATCAAATGTAATTGTCTTTAAAAATAATGTAAACATTTGAAATATGTATGAGAGGTTTTAGGTATAATAAAATACTAAATATGAAAAATTATTTGGTGATGTAGATACATATATTAATATATGTGCATAACGCACAGAAGTTGTTATCATTAGTGTTATTAATATTTTCTTACAGGTTGCGTGGAGACCAAGGGAATGCCGCTAGACAGGAAAAATTATCTATGTGATTTCTGTGCACCAAATCGT
Organism: Bombus fervidus; assembly: GCF_041682495.2. NCBI lineage: Eukaryota > Metazoa > Arthropoda > Insecta > Hymenoptera > Apidae > Bombus > Bombus fervidus. The sequence goes on along the minus strand of NC_091520.1, from coordinate 12,550,659 downwards.
CAGCAAATGGTGAAATCATTAATATCGAGAACATTGAGAACGTAAACAAAAATAAAATTTTTATTTCAGCTCGGGAAGTGTATAAAATGTGAATCACGCGCGTAAATGATGAAAGTTTTTATTTATGTGGACAATGAATACATTGTGAAGTCTTAAGTATGTAATTGATTTATCATGAAATGTTTCGTACGAATTTTATGAGCGAATGAAATATCATTGTAAATAATTGTATGATTATGCTGAATTTAAAAAATTAACGTTTTGTTATACAGTAATGAATATAAAACTAACTGCATATAAAACTTAGAATATAAAGAAATCTCTCTTTAAATGTTAATGTTCAGTAAAAATCTTAAGGATTCTAATTTTTTTATAATTTTTATCCTTTTATTTTTAGATATTAATTTTCCTTTATGAAGATATTGCTGCAAAATGAATCGAGGAGAAATCAATTTTTTTGTTATATATGAATTGTGTTTATAATTTATCTTCTTTTTCCATTACTTATAGATAGAAATTACGTATCACGATAAGAAATAATTATGGGAGAAGACTGCTTCATAGAATTATATAAATTTTCTAATGATTTTTAACATTTCTTTTTAAATGTATATAATGTGGTTTTTTTTAATATTTACATTTGTTACATGCTTATACACAAGTTCAATAATAACTTATAGAATTAATTTTAATTTATAAGAAACTTAACAATTTTATAATTTATTAGTACGTTTTCTAAAAAAGCACTGAGAATTAATGCGTATGTATATTGAAGGCAAAAAAGGGAGTATAATAAAATATGAAACAAAATAGCAATTTCTTAAAAATATATATCACTTTCTTTATTTTTCTTTGCAATATAATCCTCGGAATAGTATTTTGTTGCGAGAGTTGTATGCCTTGCAAATATCTTTTTACATATTTATAGTAACGCAGTATCCACGTCGTGAACAGTATATTTCATGTTCCTCGTATCAGAATTTTATCTTTCCCTGACATTCACACGTAATTGATAACCAATTGTCGTTTTCGAAACTAATTACATTTTATAATACATTGCAAAAATGTTTTAGATTATTTAATAATATGTACAAGAAAATAAGATGGCATAAAAATCGATTAAACAATGTCCAAATTGTAAAATACAAACTTTGGCATATCGTTGCATGAATATTATACTGTCAAAAATATTTTAATATATGTATAGCACATCGTTTTTGTACAAGATGTATCTTTAAAACATTAGATCAATATTGCAGAAACTACCGAGGATTTAAACAATACCTTTTTTGCGGAACAGACATTTTGTTATATCTTTTTGCAAAGCTACATGCCTGCCATTTAATATAAAGTCTAAATGATAGCGGAACAACATCGGCAGCATTTCAAAAGTGAAAGAAGATAATCGTTGAGAAGTGCGTGTTTTAAATTTCCGCGTATCGTTCCAGTCTCCTTTTTTTTCTTTTTTCTCTTTTTTTAAATGTTTTTGCCTAAAATTAGAGAGGGCATAAACTAGGTTTTTTTCATATCTGATGTTAGAATGTATAGTTTCTCCTAGTATGTCTGATACATTTTTTTATATTCAGTTTACTTTGAGCGCTACTATAAAAATGACTGTGCACGCTTTCAAATTCTTCCATAAAATCACACACTTAACACTCCGCACGTATCGTGAAATTGTGAAAAATAGAAAATAACTTGAGCAAAAACGAGGCATAGCATACAGCACACGTTATGAGATGGCATAACGTGTTTTACATTATGTAGAACACTTATACTAACGAGACAAAATGACTTAAAATCACTAACGTCTCGTTGACTAGCCGAATATAAATACACTATTGACAGATGTCAAGTGAATTCTGAGCAAACCCAACAAGCAATCAGTAGAAAAGGTGAAAAATAACGTTTACATTCGAGCACTGATACTGCTAAGTAATTATCCTTTAGAATATATAAAGTTTTACAATCGTGGTCGAGTTTCCACATAGCCGTTAATTATTTTCATATTCTTATCAAAATCAATTTGTTCTTGGTTCATATATCTATTGATCGAAATAATTTAAACGGCAAATAAAATCTTTGCAATGTTTATACGAGACAATAATATTAATGTAAATAATTGACAACGTAAAAACTATTGTTAGGCTTTACTCGTGTCTGATACCACATATAGATAAAAATGTACTGAAATTATGTAAGTGCGTTGCCGGTATAATAGTAGTGACTAAATTTCGTGTAGAAAATTTAGAAAGAATGTCCTGAATAAAATTCGGTCCTGGCGAACTGCCGACTTTGTAGAAGATGCGTAGATTGCATGTCGGATTTACAGTTTGGGATCCCTTTGTAAGTTTACACAATACATATTCGAGTGCTTCTGTTAGTTCGTTTACAGTTAACTCTGTAGAAGATAAATTCGTCTCTGCGGCTAAATTACCAGTTGAATTGGACGAACCTAATTAGGATAGAATACTTTTTATTTGTTTACGAAAAGTTGTAAAAATATTCAAACAAAAATATGTACCAGTGGACATATAACACACAATTGCTGAAACGTTATTTTCGTAATTCCATCTACGCCTTATTGCCACTTTGAAATTGCCTACGCATTTACCAGTCTCTTCATCTGTAAAAAAATGAGTTTTAAAAATATTGCTTAATAAAGATTAGTCCTTCATATACTTACATTCAAATCTATTATTATCTCTATGAGCCCAAACGCACCATTCAACCTGAGCACCACGTGGAAGATTCGGTACAACGATGTAATCCACAATAGCATTATTTGTTCGCTTCTCCCATTCCTTTCGTGCATCTGGTATATAACTAGAATGAGTCAAAAAACAAATACCTTGCACAATATCCCTGAGTTGCGTATTCGAGTCCATAGCTTTAACAATACGATCTATATGCCTCAACGTTAAACGACATTGCCTTTTAATATTTAAGTCCAGAATAGTCATACTACCAGGCACCAGTGGTATTTGGCCAGCAACTGAGATAATATCACCCACCTATCAAATAAACAATTAAAATTTCTGTTGTGAAAAATGATATAATTATTTTTTTATATGTATACTGATTAAAATTGATTCAGAATTATTAGTGTCATTTAAATGTTTTTTTATATTACTTATTAAATGTTCAATTTCTTATTTTCATTCTAAAAAATTTTATTTTGTTTACCTCACTGTTATGTTTCTTTTGTAAACCAGATGTGTGTGCGTGCGCGTATGAATGCGCACATACACACATTTTGTCTACATATACACACAGAGACGCGCACGCAAATTGGTTTGTAACGGTAGTACACTCACACGAACAGCTTGAGAATAAGGACCAATGTTTGCAGGTGCCCAGTGACTTATGCTCTGAACATGCATTGTATGTCGTTTGTGAATTTTCTTATCACCACAGTCTTGAGTTTCTTTATAGGCTATAGCATCAAGTACAACATGTATATTTAACGGACATTCCACACATACACGAACTGGTGGATTTGTTTTGTTCAAACATGAGATATAAACCTCGTTTATAGATATGTAATTCGACATATCTTTTATATATAACGTTACGGCAACGATGTCCGATATTTGAAGATTTTCCTTTTTGACTAGACCTAGACAGTCGATACGTGTGTTTTATCAATCTACATCAAATCCAAAATACGATATTACACGAAAAAAAAAAAAAAAATGAACTAAAAGATGATTTAAAAAACTTAAAGTTTACCTACTGCTTAATTTCTCCAATGCCTCTCGCATCGCAGATTTAGCATCTGGATGTTTACCAGCGATACCGCCAAACCAGAACCAGCCGGTTTGATTTCTGTTTACTACTGGCACATCAGGATAGTCTTCTTCCTCATATAAAATTTCCATAGGACTCGGTGGGTTAAATTGACCTATTATTGTTGTAAATTGAATTAATTTATTATGTGATAAACAAGATAATCTGATCGATTAAAATTTACCAGAATTCGAAGTTCTTAGATTATTGTCTGTACAATCATGTTCATCGTTTTCATCTTCCGATAAATTACAGCCGTCGTGTAATTCTGGTCCAACTATTTCTGTAATGTAATCAGATGGGGTTTTAATAGGAACATTTTTTAATCTTTCTTGTAATGTTAAACCTTCTAGACCATCCTGAAAAAGTTTTTCTTGGTTATTTATGGGTTTATTTAGAAATTCATAAAAATATAAAATATTTCAACTTACATTTTTTTCTTGTACATGAATTTTTTTAAAGTTTATATATCCGACGGGTGCTATGTTATCATTTGAGTGAACTACACTTTCATATTCATCTCTAGAATAAAATAAAAAGTACATATATGTACTCGTTTTACATTCATGTTGATAATAAATTTGAGAACTTACATTACAATACTTTTATTAAATAAGGGGCAATCTAATATAAAGGTTTCATATTCTCCTCCCTCTCCACATATGTTAACACCATATTTTTCTTTCTATAAGTAAACATATAGCTATTAACATAATATATATATATCTACTCGTTTACAATTTCAATAAGTTTTCTTTGCATATACTTTTTTTATATGAGCTATTTATATTTGGAGTACTTCCAATATAAGATGAAATCAAAGGAAAATCTTTTGTATTAAATTAATCATTAAGACATTTTACTTACTATTTTGGCAAGATGGGATTGCATTTCAGAAAGTGATTTACCCAAATGCCTTGGTTCAAGGCCTAAAGCTGCCACCTTAATTATAACTGCATTTACAGAACTTTCTATCATTTCTTTTAACAATTCATCTTGGTCTCTTCTCCATAGATATGATAGAGAAACAAGTCCTAAACGACTACATCTGAAAATAAACTTTCAATATATTAGATATTTTTGTCTTTATCAAATTAAAAAATAAAATCTTTATTTTCTGTTTCATAAACTTTTTCATAAGAATTAAACATTTAAAAATCTGCATTAAATAATTACACATTTTCCACACGAATTCGTTGATAATCACTCAGAATAGCTCCTGATGAAACAGCTTCTATATTCTCTTTTTCCTAAGGAGTCAACGAAGTTAAAATAATTAAACTAACAAAATTATCCTATAATGTATTTTTTATATCTTACCTTCACTTTACTTAACAACCTAAAGAGATCTTCAACTTCATCATTTTCTGTTGGATAATAATACTTTTCTTGCATTTTTGACCTACCAAAGGTTGGTTCACGATACATTGGTAAACCTATAGCTTCTGCAATGTATTCAACACCTTGATATCCAACAGTTTGAAACATAAATGAATCTAGTTCATCTATAAATCAGTTGTTTCATTAGTTATAATATATTTAAATAGATTGAAAGATTTTATCAGCTATTATTTACCCTTTCCAACAGGATATAAATTAGCTAGGGCCACAATATCATGGCCTGCAGCTATACATTGCATCATATTAAAGCAGGAGTCTTTACCACCACTGACTAGTGCAACAACCCTCATTTTGTTTAATTTACACTAGAATCTCTCAAAAAAGCTTATCAAGAGCTTAAAGTAAAGTTAAATCTCAATATATTGTTTCAGACAAACATCTGTAATAAAGCAATAAAAAAACCCAATAATAATGATAATTTTATCATATTGACATGTCAAATGTGGAAATAATTCTATTATTATGAAAGTAGACAAATAAGATTACAAATGGTTTTTTAGATACTATGTATATCTATATGTATGTATAAATGTATAAACAGATACAGAAAAAATAGCTTAATAACCCAAATATTTATAAAGAATCATTCCTTTATTTGCAACATTTATATGAGGACAAACTATTTAAATATAGATTAACAAATATTTACTACTGGGGGTAAGAAAATATCTAAACTACAAACAACATAATGATAGGAGCTTGTAACATATTTTAGATTACATATGTATATATACTACTTGCAAATATATATTAAGCCAAAATTAAATTTACAATGTATCTACACAGATGTTTATCTTGAATGGTCTAATATATAAATAATACAATAAGCATTATTATTTTTCAATAAATATTTAAGAATATATTCAGGAAAGTTCTTTTTTTCTTTTCTTAGTTCTAACATGTTTTCAATAGAGAAAAAGGTATGTACTATCTTAATGAATAAAATCTCGTAGGAGAGAAGCACAAAAAGGATATCAGATATTAAATTTAACTTATTAATATGTGTAACAATTGGCTGGTGAACAAAAATTAATCACTGTACTATTCTAAACAGTAAACGTCACATAATCCGAAAAAATGTAGACAGAACCTAGATTCTTTTTAGGATGGTTATAGAACTTGATGTGAAATAAAATATCTAACATTAATGAGATGTTAAGGAAAAAATCAGCTATTATTAAGGAAAAAAAGAATACCTACGGAGAGATTTTTTGGTTATTGCCGATCTCGGCTAAACGAGAAATATTACGGAATGACGCCCAGCAATGAATTGCACAGGGAACGCAAACAATAATTTCGAACTTATGTATGCTAAAATAAACTCTAAATTCTCAACAAATGTAATATTTACATTAAATTGGCGATGAAAGTTCCTTACACGGCAAAGTCTATCAGAGACTGCGATTGCTTGATAGTGGCGCCTCTTAGTGATAAAACTTTCAACATAAACTGTAGAATTGAGGTTATGACTTATTTTAATTCTATGATTATTTATAACAATTATTAAACAATTTACTTTCTGTATTCGTCCTTAATATACGTTACATTTACTATTATCGCAAGCTATTATTTACAATTTGGCGAATTTGTTACAAAAATTGATGTAGCCTACGAAAAATTCTCAGACATAATTCGTGCCACTATACCTCGTGACATCATCAATGTATAAAGTATATCGATGTCTCGTTATTTCAATCTGCTTCTATGCTATAATTTGCTGATTGTGATATAACTTAAACCAAATTGTAATTTAATCGTAATTCCTTCCTCTTTATATGTATTTATTTATAATTTTTCATACATCCATCTACATCAAAAAATAAGAATATGATTTGTTGCAAAGATCAAATATATAGCATCAAATATCAAATGTGTATTGCAATACAATTGGGTTGAAATAGTTTTCAAATTCATGCTTTCTCGAATTACATAACTTCGAGTCATTTGTTTATTACCATCAGTATCATTTGTTTAGGGTTTTAGCTGGCGTATTCCAAATATAGTTATAGAATAGATTATTAAAATTAATATATATGTCTTCATTCATGATTCGATAAAATAATGATACTGATATATTTTGTACAATATAACAATATTTTACAATTATAATTGTTCATTTTGTGAAAATAAATGAATTTTTCTAAATTGATTCAAAACGTTATGTATTTTTATATATAAGTAATGTAAGTGTGTTAAGAATCAAATGTTTTATTATTTTTGCATATATAAATAAGATTGTTTTGCTTAAGTTATGTATAACTTCAATTGAAAATACTTGTATCATAATTATAAAGAAATTATTGTAAATATTCGTTTTTTTTTTTTTAAATACGATTCATTTCGAAATACATCGAAAATATACGTTGCCATCTTTACTTAGTAAATCGTTGACCAATCAGATCACTTTCAATAAACAGCCATTTTACTTTCGCTACGGTCGCACGAAGCGCGAGTCGAACTCTATCGAACACGGTGTAGTTTCAAGCTATCGCCTGCATCGCAGGTTTTGCTGATTTTTCGTACAAAAATCTCTTTGCTAGGGTAATAATTTGATATAAAGTAAATCGAAGAAAAGTCGGAGGATGGTTCTGGCGGAGAGAAACTCAGAAAATGTTAGAAATGGGCGCAGATCGAGGGGCCCCAGCCCTAATGGACAGACGGAATCCTCGAGCGAAGAAGACGGAGGTACTAATTTCATATTGCACTTCAATTAGTACTATAATTAGTGTGATCTTCTTAAGCCTTATTACAATCAATATATCATAAATATGCAATAACTCTAAGAATATATTCTCCTTTGGAAGTTTGCATACTTTTATATTGATCGAACGCGAAAATCCGTAAGGATCTTCAAACAGCGCGCCCCACTTTTCCTCTTTTTAAGCTTCTCCCATTTTCAGCCAATTCCTATGAATATCTCTATGAAACAATTTTAATTCACTTTTTCGGTATTATTGAACTTTTATTTCTATATATCGTTGTAATAATATATTATTTTTTTTAATCGAACTAAATGAAGTATAATTGAGTCTTTATATATGTAATTGTATATTAAAATAATTTGTAGATATTATTGTATATGTATTAATAAAATATAAATAAAAAAAACATTTTTGGAACTTCATGTCTTAATAAACTATACAATAAGTTCACTTATATTTTTCCATTAATTTAAAATTTTTACATTTTAAGAAAATTATAATTTCTCTAAGTTCCAGCAGAGAAAATCCGTGTTGGAAGGGATTATCAAGTTATTGTTCCAGAATTTGTTCCAGTCAGTGGTATGTTATTTAAACAGAATTATTAATTTCAGGTTCTTTTTACATATACATTGTAATTTAAAAAAAAGTTTCTTTCAAGTTCATATTCTTACTTTCATAATTATAGATTTTATATTTTAGAACGACGATTAGATCAGTGTCCTGATAGAGCATTATTGGTATGGTCTCCTACTACTGATATACCTGATCAAAAATGTAAATATTAACTGTTTTATTTATTTGATTGTTTATAATACATATATCATACAAATTTCTTTTTTCTTTATAGTGGATGAATATATTATATTAGCAAAGGAGAAGTATGGATATAATGGAGAACAAGCATTAGGGATGTTATTTTGGCACAAACATAATTTAGAGCGTGCTGTATTAGATTTAGCTAATTTTACACCATTCCCTGATGAATGGACAGTAGAGGACAAAGTTCTTTTTGAACAAGCATTTCAGTTTCATGGGAAAAGCTTCCATCGAATTCGTCAAATGGTAGAATCTTTCCTGAATTAAAAATTAAAAAACACAAGAATTATATAAATAATTATTAATTTTTTTGTCTTACATTTACAGTTACCAGATAAATCTATTGCCAGTCTTGTTAAATATTATTATAGCTGGAAAAAGACACGGACTAGAACATCACTAATGGATAGACAAGCAAGGAAACTAACGAGTGGTGGGAAAGAAGGAGAAAATGGTAGTGAAAATGGGAGTGAATTAGGTTCCAATACAGACAGTGAATCAGAGGAAAAAGTAAGACATACTTTTCAGATATTTAACAAATGCATGCACTTGATGTCCATGAAAAAGAATAAATTTTCTCTCTCTCTCTTTCTATCTAAAATAATATTTCATATTATAAACTATCATAAAATATCAGTTTTTAAATATTTTAGTAATTACAAATATAAAATTGTGTTTTATTAATTAGAATAACAAATTTATTTTCGTTGCTTGTTAACTATTTTTACAAACAAAGTTCAAGCTTTTTGTTTCCATTTTAATTTTGCTATTTTTTTTTTTTTTTTTTATCAAGTTATGTTAAGTAAATTAACGTTTGTGCTATTGCGTGTGGTAGTGTTCTCCTCTTGCTGCATTTTAATGCCATGGCACTGGCTCGAAATCGTACATATCTACTATGCAGTAATATGCGTCTAAAAAATGTATCCACACGGTAACGTATTCCATGCGGTGAATAATACGAAAATGATAAAAACACTGATCTACAATTGGTAAAAATTATCAGAACTATGAGTTAAGAGATAAATATGGAATGAACTAATATAATATAAAAAAAATACAACTTAAATACATTAATGTTAAACTTCTATTTTTCGTATCTTAATAATTTTCTGAACTATTAAAAAAATCTATATAACATCAGTAATACAAGACTAAAGCTAGTTAAATTATCGTTGCATCGTGTATGAACGTAAATGTGGAACGTTCTAGAAATGGACGATCCACCGCGGAATACGTCGTGGAAAGAACCAAGCTGTGCCAGGAAGCCAAGGCACTGACGCCAAAGCCCCATCCGACTCGGAAAACGCCCCTCAGGTTCAGGTACTCAGCCTAAACCTTACCCTGTTGCATAGCATAGTATGCTTATTATATTTTGCTATTATTTTTACCGTCCCGTATTTATTATTTCTCTGCCCTACACCTTTTTTTTTTTTTTTTCTATATCAAAAAGAACAAAATTTTGCAAAAGTAATCTACATAGTAGAATTGATAGGCTGAAACCTTACTGAGGAAAAAATGTTGAAGCCCAAAAATTATCTAATACAAGGGAGATCTAAATATCTCATGAACTTATTAATTCGAAACAAATTATTGGCTTTTTATTACTTAAAAGTTTGATTAAAATAATAAAACTATAAAAAGTTCGGAGCTTCTAATTTTTTATGGCGGGCCGAATTAACGTTTCTAGATAGAATTTTAAATATTCTCATGTATATATTTCATTCTTTTGGTAATAAAAAATTTCTAGAGATTAGTTTAGTTACATGTTAGATAAATATTAACGGATGGAAAGGGTGGGGGGATTGTCAGAATATATTCTAAAAGGGTATTATGTGTTGTAGGGCTCGTGTAGCAACTGTGGCGTTGCTTGTCATAGTGTTCGTGCGACGCCGAAAGGACATGCGTGTCACAGCTGCTATCTGCACTGGAGGTCAGTGAGCGCAAGTTAAATAAAATTTCAATAATTGAGAAACTATTAGAACTTTTCTTAAAATTAGAATGTTCATGCACATATTTCATTATGAATTAAAGAATTATAGGAAATTAATTTTATATATTTAATGAGTAAAGTAATAATACATGTATCACAAAACTTTTTAAAATATACTTTCATAAGAATGCATGAGCATTCTTATTTATATTAGTTAATTTTAAAGGAAGTTCCAAGAACGAAGTAATTGTAGATCAGATATATCACTGATAAGAAAATATTAGAAGTATACATTACAAATTTATTTAAATGATTTAGGCGAACTGGTGTAGCAAGACCATTAAGTTCCATGCCAGGTCGAACAAATAAAAGAAAACCACCTCGCGGTCTCGTTGTTAATCATGATGATTTAGCAGCATTGGCTGGTCAACCCAATCAAGCAAACAACAGCTTACAAGCGATTGACACCGAAATTGTTAGCCTAAAACGCCAAGTACGTTTCACAATAAAATAATATGAAACGTGTGGATACATTTTTATATGGAAAATTGATATAATTTATTGTTCAATTAAGAAAATCTGAGTTAGCTGAATAAAATTTTTTATTTTAATACACAGATACAATCAAACAAACAGCAAGTAAGTGCATTGAAACGTAAAACAACTGATGGTATTGATGATTTACGACCACCGGAAGTATCCAGTCGTATAAATGCTCGTTGGACAAATGACGAATTGCTCTTGGCCGTTCAAGGTGTCCGGAAATATGGGAAAGATTTTTCTGCGATTGCTGATGTAATTGGAACTAAAACAGAAGCTCATTTGCGATCATTCTTTGTAAATTATCGACGAAGGTATAATTTAGATGCTGTCTTGAAAGAATATGAAGCTGAAAACGGTCCGATATTAATTGATGATGAAAAAGAAGAAAAGGTAAAATATTTACAACTTATTCTGCTTACATTATTTATAGATATTATTGGATATTAATGTTTCAGATGGATGTGGATCAGCCTAATGAAACAGCAGAGTCATCTCAAAAGACAAAATCATCTGTAGGTCTTGGACAAACTGCTAAATAACAAATGACTATACTTTTGAATACTGGCAAACGTGAAAAGAATAATCACAGGCACGTTGATAATCGATAATATTCTGTAAAAGGTATTTGTTCATAATTCAGTTCGCTATTGTTATTTTTAATTTTACTACGTTATGCAATACTAATGCAATACTGCATTAGAAACATCAAATACAAGCAACAGTTTTCATTGAACTTATGCGTAAATCAATAATTCATAGAAAGGAATAGGAATAAATTAATAGGAACAAAAATATATGAATTTATTTAGCTAAACAGTTTTGCATATACTTAATATGGATTTTATTAAGCAATATGGAAGAAATGTAATTCTATTAAAGACATCTAGTACATAATTCTAAGCATAGATAAATTAGATTAAAGATGAATACATCCAAGTGCTAATAATAAGTATGTCTGCAACATCCATTGTATGTAATCATGGATGCATAATAAGTTTCTTTCAAATAAATTAACTGTGTTGTGTAGCATATAATATTTGTAGATATACATAAGGAATATCAAAGTCCCATTTTAAATGAAAGTAATTTAAAAAACAAAATTATTCATTTTAAATAAAGAAAGATTCAAACATTAATAAATGAATGAAAGATTGATACAATTGTAAAAATATTGAAAAAATGCTATAGTTTACAACGTTCAGAAAGTCAGGTATGGTTCAGTAACTTCGATTTCATATGCGGATAATCAGCGGTCTTCGACGATTTTTTATCTATGCTCAAATATTAACTAGATATTATTCTAATGATTTGTCGCTACAATGAAGCTGTGTTTGTATTAATTTCAAGTTTTGCATGCACTTTATGTTGACTTATGTTCTGTATATTTAATTTTTTATAAAGTGTTCATAAGAAATTTACATGATATATGTTACGAAACTTAGAGTAAAAAGAATATATAGATAAGAAAAAAATATAGAGAGCAATCACTTATTTATATTTCATTTATGTAAAATATTCTCAAATAGCTTTCGTGATTATTTCGTAATTACATAAATCGGAAAAGAATTCTTGTCTTGTGCCTATGCATTTTTGGGCGTATGAAAATGAAGGAAAGAACAGTAAAATTAAAAAAAATTCAACTTTAAAAATTGAGAAGATATTTCTCTTCTTTTCCCACTGCTTCCTGTTTATATAATATGTATTCAAAATATAACATTGAAATTTAGCGAGAATTAGACAATCTTCCATTCTTTATTAAAGTAAATAAAAATTTGGAGAGCAAGAGAAATTCTTCCAACTTTTAAATTTTTCATATAATTGATTATAAATACTTGAAACTGTAACAATATCATGCTGTTCACACCATTCGCACGTATATTATGATTCACATCATTTGTGAAGGTACTAGCAAAAATTTAATGCAATCATTGCCAAGTTATTTTACTTAAAAATGAAATCAATGATCGCGTTGAATGATATATTATTAAAAGAATAATGCTCAAGGAAATAATACAATTTCATTCACATTTTAACAAAAAAAATTTAATATTTTATTAAAATACATCACAATAGAAATTTTTTTATTAGTTTTATAGAATAACAAACTTGAGAGATTGAAAATCGAATATATCAAATTGAAAAGAATATATTTTTATGGCTTGCTGCTGCATACTCAATCCATGTGTATAAAAAACAAGAAGAAAAAAATGGTTCCTCATATTTGTATTGCATTATGCAAAATTATGTGTATACTAAAATTGCCCATACTTCAAATTGACGGTGCTTCTATATTTAAAAGCACAACATTTTGTACTCCTATAAAATGAGAGTATTTTACTTGTATAATAAAAAATTATATTGAATAATTTTAATTCGACAAAATCTTTATACAAAAAAAATGTTTTTTATAAATTTCTTGAAATGCTTGTGTAATGTTAGATATTCGAACAAATAAGTGTATGTATATTAATCCGTAATTCTATCTTAGAAGAAATTATGTCGTCAATTTTCTAGGATTTAATAATAATTGTAAAAGATATAAATTTAGTTCGAAAGAAATAATTATTATTAGACATCATTTTCAAGATAAACTTACTTCCAATGATTTTTTACTGTTTTGCGAAAGAACATTTAAACATCATATACCTGTAACTTTGCTTATAGTTTCATGTGTACATCCACATTTACTATTAATAGCAATAGCAATAAGATCGTTAGTTTAATGTTTGTCTAGGGTAGAGTTTACTACTTAATGTTAACCGTTTGAGTCTCAGGGGTCTCTGAAAAAATAGGATCGAAAAATCCCGAACAGCGCGATAGCTCTTGTCTTAATCGATTGAGAAGAGAAACAAGCGGCGCAATAGATCTCGTCATATTTGTTATTTTTGTGAAATACATCTATATTATTATATATCCGTACTATTAGTTTATAAGTATTTTAAGTTTTGCTCAATAAAAATTATTGAGAAGATAACAATAAAATACAAAATACAGCGATCACGCTGCTTAGGACTCAAACGGTTAATAAAAAAAAAAACACTCGCAAGCGTGTGTGCACGATTCCTTTAATAAAAGATGGTATTCTTGAAAATGATTATGAGATTAGGTACACCGTAGAAATTATTATATAACATGAATGTAAATAGAAATGATCACCAAAGAAATTTACCGTAATCGTTAGCGACATATCACGAAGGCAGATGAAATAGTCGACAAAGATTATCTCGTCAAATTGTTTGCAAAACTCAAATGAAAAAGTATATAGTACGATTAAAAGTAAATAGAAAATTATTTGAAATTTTCTGTCCTTTTTTAAATACAATATTCCATTCAAGCATAATGTAATGATTGTAAAATATTAAAACTTTTAATGAATAGTACCTACATAGAAAAGCATTTGATTTTACTTGTAACAAATAAGGAAAGGTTAACTTTCAAAAATGTTCAATGAAAAATAATCTGTTATGTTTTGATGGTTTTTATATTTTTAGTACGTGCAATTCTTTCACACACGAAAGCATGGCGCAGTGTTCAAATATATTATTAAATATAAGCTTTCATAGTTTAAGATTGAAGAAGGAAATCACATTCAAATATTTTGCTATGTGGATGTTCTCTTTTCCTTCTAAAGGAACTTCTTTCTTCAATACTTCTTTAATTACGAATGCATTTAAACAAACAATGATGGGCTGTCAGCGAATAAAGGATGTTTCAAACGAATGAACTTGCTTATGTCCAGATATACTTTTGAAATTGAATTTTTGTAATTTTATATATACGATATATATTGCTAATTATTAGAATGTTGCGTAAGGTTGTTCTGATAATTCATGAAGCACATTGACGTTATACAATACTTTTAACTTGCACGGACAACAAAATTTTTGTTTAACGATTAGAAATATTATGTATTTTGAACAATATTATGATAAATTTATTATATTTGATAAGGGTGCGTAAGGGTGTTAATTGTAGATACGGTAAAGTATGAACAATGAGACATATTAAAGGATGAAAATTACATAGTATGTAATATACACATATTCTATGATCGTTCAAAATTTTCTAATATTTTAAGGCAATTAATGTAGCATAATGTAAATATAAAGTTACAAGCTTCGTGAATGTATAAACATTCATATGTCCGTAAAATGTACAGATGTATTTATTCAGAACTACATATTAAATATTTCTTGTGTACTTTGATAGGTTAAAAAGCATTTATTTCGAGACACCTTAATAAAAAATTATAAGTATCTAGTTATAAAGAGTACTCCGTTACTGCTTATCGTTTATTCATTAAAATTGTACATTACATATTATTATTAGCTATAATTCTGTATTACAATTTTTTGTTTCATTAATAAATAATTTACATACTTAGTATTTAAAATAGTTTCTAAATTCATATCATCGAAATAACATTCTCGTTGCAGTTGATATTTCGATTCATGAGTTTCATTATCGCATTCTATCATACTATCTTTTGTAGAGTAGTTATCATGGCTGTGCTCCTTTCGTTTCATGTAATAGAAACAAAGATTTAGAAACTTCGACTCTTCTCTATAAAAAGGATTATCATCATGGTAGAAAGGATTTTCAATAGCCGTGTTGCTATCAAAATACTTAATACTGTGTGTGAACAATTTTACGAAAAATAGATTCATATCGTTATCCGTAGGAAAATTTAATTTTTCGAGCATTACTTCGGATAATAGTCTTTGATATATAAGTTCATCATGCCCTAAAGCATTATATTCAGTATTAATTGTCTGTAGAACATGCGCCCTTAAATTTTCCGCAATAATTTCGCGTATCTCTGTAATTTCATCTTTCAGCAGAATTAAACAGCAATGTAAAATACTTAATTTAGTTTTGCTTGTTAATTCTGCAAATCGATGAACTAAGAATTGCATAAGTTCAACTGCGATTCGTCTCATGTGTTCTTCTTCATGAACACTTAATTTGAGTGTATGGGATAGTACTTCGTCTATCATTGCCTCGTTTCGAGAAAAAATTATTAATATGCATTTTAAACTCCATAAATTATAATATCTTACAGTTTCTAATTTTTCAATAAACGAAATTTCTACTATTTTCGTAATATCTAATTCATTTATATCTAATAGCGGCCAATGCTTCAAAGTTTTCAAAATGTAATTTATCATTGCATTTAAAAGTAGTTCATTACATCCGTATTCATTTAGCAATACACGTTTGAGTAAAATTTTCAAAATTGGGATACTATGTGACACGTGATTTAAGAAAGAAATACTTTGATCGATACAAGGGGAGTACAAAATTTTATGCAAAATATCAATATTAACGTTATTAGTACGGTTTATATAGTCAGCATATAACTTTGTAGAAAGGTCTACAAATTGGAAAAATCCTGGTTTTATTTTCTCGGAAGAAAGTAAAAATCTGTTTCCGTTAAAAATAAATATGTCTTCTTTAGATATCTCATCGGAAATAAATTCTTTTAGTTGTAAAAATAGCATTTCAATCATGTAACATATTTGTGAGCTACATTCTCCTGTCGACATATTACTCCAAATTTGTAATATTTTTCGAAATCGCAGACATTCTGGAGATTTTTCTAATCCACGATCAACGTATCGCTTAACATCCGAACACACATTTATACTTTCAATTTCAACGGATAATTTTTCTTTGAGAAATTTCATAGTTAAAAAATAGCCATGGATTAAATTAACACTCTGGCATGAAGAAATATCGCATTTTAATTTCTGAAGCTCGAGTTGAATTTGTAAAAAGTCTGTTAATGCTGCATATGCTTTTGCAGCTAAGAATCTAACATAGAAAATAGGATTTCCAATCAGCATACAAAGTAAGTATTTTACTTTTGATACATATTTTTGCGAGGAATAATCAATTAAGTTGCAAGCACTACATGAAAATTTCGAAAGGAGTATAAGAATATGAACGATATTCGAATGTAAATATAGAGCAGTAGAGAACCTTGTAAAGGTAAATGAAAACCTATGTAATTCTTTCATGGCATAGTCTGCAAGTAGTGGATAATGCGTAACAAAATGATTAATGGAATAACCATTTCCAAAATCTAAGGTATTCCCATAACTTTGGCCTATTAATCTTGGAACTATCGAACCAAATAATTGTAGACTTGCATTTCTGATAGTCCATATTTCTGATTGCAAATATTTAAAACAAGTTAGTGAAATTCTTTCCATGTATGGAGCTAACTGTGCGTTTATTTCTTTATCAGCTACTAAAGCCCGTAGAAAATATAAACGTCTTGCCCATGGAGAATCGTGTTGAAATTCTATGCTCTTCAAATTCTCATCAGAAACATCGTCCAACAGGTCTAATAATTTTTGTACTGCAAAATGCAAAAGAGGTCTATCTCGTCGATTATCGCTAACGACAATTCTATGAAACATAATTGATAATCCAGCACCTCTTCTGGTAATGTTTAAAGTATCCATAGAATTATTTTCTAATATATGCAATATATGTGTTTTTGGCAAATTAGAATACTTAGTTTCTTTGCACAAACATCTGAAATGACATAATTGCTAGATATTTAATTTTTCTATTATCCTATCAATATGAATTATACCTCGTTAATTTTCCAATTGCTGTACCCGCTGCTTCCACTACACCTTTGTGTCTACATCTGAGTAATACAGTAACGATAACATTTGCGGAACGTTTAACTGTATCGTCGGAACACATTAATGTACCTATTTCACAAGCTATTTCACAGGAGACCTACATAGAAAATATGCTTTATTATCTTACTTTTGTTTACAAAGAGATATATTTATTAAAATTAAACGATAAAGGTTTAAACTTTTACCTTTAAAGACATCCAAATGCAAGAGATGAGTACCTGATGTGCAGGAGTTAAACTTAAATCATCGAAATTAATGTTGTCTATCTTACTATTTTTAATAGCTTCGTTAATCGCTAATCCCATTTCTGCGAACGACGACGAATATTCTACAAATTCAGTTACAATTTCATCTAAGGCAAGATATATTTTAGACTTCAATGAAATTGAATAAAATGTACCTGTATTTTTGGATTTTGAAGAAAATATATATAGAAAAAAATCTGTAGCATCTTCCAATAGATACAATATTTTTTCAATAAATTCTAAAGATATATTAGAACTTTCTTGACCATTTTGAAAAGCAATATTTAATAAAGCAGTCATCACACCATAAAATGGTTTATTTTGAACAATTGCCTTTAGTACATCTTCTTTCATTTGTATTAACTGATTCGTAGCTTCATTAAACAAGAAATTCGAATATTTCAACTGATCACTATAATCCATATGATCTCGTAAAATATTCAAAGGCAACCATTTTACTAAAATTGACATAAGAGCCGCACCACTTTCAATTTCATAGAATTTAGAAGAATTACAATTTTTCAATGCCGTGTGAAATAATATCTAAATCAATAATGTCCTTTTTTTTTAAATGAAAAACCAACTGTTGAGAGAAAGATGAATAATTTCTTACCTGCTTTTCTACATGAGACAAAATATCTTTATTGAAATAATTAAGAATAATAGAAGCAGCTAATTGCTTGACATCAAGTGCAGAATCTAGTACAAGTCTTAATAAGATAAATAAACTTCTTCTGTTCGTGAATTTCCAGTTTCCAGTTATTATTAAATGTTTTTCCAGCAATGAAATGCACAAAACATTTTCGACATTGGACTTATTTGTGACAAAGCCATTGGTAAATGAAAGTATGGTTCTATATAAATTTAAGCCTAGAATTTTTCTTTGATAACAAGAACCAATTTCAAAACAATCCAAAAAGAATTCATGCAACCAATGTGTAATATAATACACATCTTGTATACTGTTTGAATTATTATCACACATTTTTAGAACGTTAGTATAAAATATTTTAAAATATTTGACAATCCCATCTCTCATGTACACTGTTGTACTATTTGCATTGTGCCATAAAAAATGTTGTATTGTAAAAAACTGATCTCTATTTTCATTGTATAATCTAGTTATTTGATAACAATTTATGGCAAATCCATTCAATCTTATGATTTCTTTATTATGATTTATATAACATTCTATCCCTGCTTGTTGTGGAAGATCAATGTGCATTTCACAAGCCAATTTTTGGAGATGTGAACGTAAAAAATGTTCTCTTATATCTGTGATTAAATTCCATAAATAAGGTAAAAGATTTCTGTATTTTTTAACAACTGGTTCAAGCCAATGTTTGTAGAGTAACTGAAGAGCATTATGATTTTCACTGAAATTAAATATCCATATTTTGACACTCGAATTTTCTATTATTTGTAAAAGTTTGGAAGTTTAACTTACTTCTCTGACGATTCCCAATGGTGAAAGAGGTAGTTCATTATATGTCCAAAGGCTTCTTTCCATTCATTTTCGCTTAATTTTTTTACAATAGCAAGATAAACTTTTGTACCAGCAGAACGCAAATAATATTTTGTTAAGCTAGTACATAAAGAAAATAAAAAGTCACGAGATGTAATAATTTTGATTTTGTCCAAAACTTCGCAAATTTCCGCAAGTATATCATATTTTAATTCGTTCTGCCAAGAAATTGTATTGACACAATGCTTAAACAGATACTCCAAATATCCATTATATTTGTTTTCCATGATTTTCAGGTACATGTTAAAAATAAGTGCTGAATTTTGCTTACTTATGTCATTGATAGCATTACACCAATTTGAAAAGATAATTGATTCAAGTCTCTGTTCTACTTCCGAATATGTACTCCAAAAAGTTGTGTTTATGGTTCGTTGCAACCACATATATAATATTTTGTATGCAAAATAAGAATGTTTAGTATATCTTACACAATGCTCGAATATAACATCGAAAATGAGAAAACAAATATCATTAGAATATATTTTACTGCAATTTACTTGTAAATACCCATAAGCGCAAATCAGTTTAAATAATCCGGATTCAACGGTATTATACTTTTTATTGAAGATGTATACTTCATTATGTTTAGAGCTCAAAAGATTTGTAAAAGTTTCTTTTAGAAATACTAAATTAGATTGCATTGACAGTAAAGCAAAAAATGTATGGGAAGCCAACAAGGTTCTCTCTCTTTTTATTTCTGTATTCGAAGCAAAAGCTCCTATAATATGTATATAAACTGGTTGCCATTGTTTTAAATGTTCATCATTCCAGGATTCTTTGTATGATGAAGCAAAGTTTATCAGTTTCTAAAAAGACAACAACAAAATTCTTTGTTTATGTAAAGTAATCTAATAGACATTAATCGTTTTAAATGAAATTGTAGATTAATAGAATCATAAAATACTAACTCTGAAAATAGCAGTGTCTTCTGCACATGTTTGTAACTCTTTGATTACATAATTCAATTCCATATTTTTTGTACACATTTTGTTATTGTAATTTAGTAACAGAAGATTCAATTTAATAATTATGTATATTATATATATTTTTGTACCCTAGTCATACGTGTTTGTATTTGTTGTTTGAAAATTAAAAACTGCTTTTGAAGTTTGTGCAGTTGCATCAGATTTGTCTGTTTTGTCTCCATCAAGGCCGCATGTCCTGCAATTAATATGTAATAATGACATTCTTTAAAATTTTGTTTTTTAAGCATAAAAAAATTAATAGAAAACAATTAATTCCTGCAAAACCATAAAAAAACGTTTAAAAATTAAAAAATAATGAATTATTGGTTTAAATGTAAATAAGCATATCATCCAGCAGCCATAAAATTAGCCTCTATGTGTAAAATAATTGAGAAAGAAAATATTATCAGCTTTTAATATAATGGATTAAGGATCATCATACAATATAAGAAGACAATATTGTTACTTGCATTTGTTTTATTATAAGTAATAAAAATAAGAAAACTTAATTTGGAAACAATCTAATAGCTATTAGTTCAAATGTAATAAATTATAAATTACAATTGCTAAATTAGTTTTATATTTTATGTTGCATTTTGTTCTTCAGGAACATACCCCCCTTGTTCTAGCTGCTCTTTGAATTTCAAGTACTCTCGTTTACGATCAAAGTGTTTTACCTAGTAAAAAGTGATAAACATGAAGATTTAATGAAAGAGAGACAGGCATTACACATAGGAAAATTATTTCCTTCACTGTTACTTATTATACTTCATAAGTGAAAAACTTAATATTACAATTCTTCAATTATTGTAATAAAGTACAAAATTTACCCATAGTGCAGGACAAAACTTTTCATATTGATCTCTAAATTTTTTACACTCTGTTTCTGTTTTACCATCATCAAGACATTTCCAATATTCATCTCTATGATTCCAACATTTTGCACGATCTTCTTTACTCGGAAAAGACATCCTAAAATAATCTTTGCATTACCAATTATATATTACACATTTATGTTTTCCTTTTTTAAATTAATATGCATTCCTTTTCTTTAGTTTTACAAACTTATTAAATAAATTTTTATGTATTTTTTAGTAAAAAAGAAATTACAATGTTCCAACTCAAAAGAATTAATTTGCACTTACCTATATTATATATTGTGGAACTGAAACCTTTTCGGAATTGAATAAATTTTCACTTACAAATTCAAGATGTGTTACAAATACTTATTTTTACAGAAATTAAAAATAAGAACCTTAAAATAAAACAAAATGATTACATAATCTTATAGCACTGTAGCGTAATTTATACACCAAAAATCATAAGGAAAAATTGAACTTTTTTATTTTTTAATTTAAAAATGACTTTCGGAGATATAATTTATTGATCTAATTTTTTAATTTATTATATTGAATATGACCTGTGTTATAGGTTACTCAGGACAATAAATTCCATTTTATTAAATAATTTATAAAGTTTTTAATATTATAAAAGCATATATACATAAATAAAACAAGTAAATTGAAATTTGTATTATTTATGTATTTTACCTTTATATAAATGAAGATTACTTTATTTTTATGCTAATAGAGGAAAATAGAAACTAACCTGTTTATTAGTTTCCTTAAGATAAACCATGGAGTACTACAACACAAGATTATATAAAATTTTGTTGTATCGAATTTACATTCGTTTTTTAAATTACAGATATATATAATCCTTATTTTTTAAATTTATTGTAAAACAGTATGAATATTCAACACAAATTAAGAGTCCTTGCAAGCATAATTTATTATTCTTAATGTGTACAGTCAAAAAATATTACTTTATCATCTAAATTAGGATAAAAAAGGAATTTTAATCCAATTATTTTACAAATAGAAAAGCACATGGGTATCCATATTTAATATTCCCACATGTACTTACTTACTAAATGGAAATGAAATCAGTGTTGCCAATACCCATATATTAATTTGTGATTTTTTTAGGAATGAGATTTATTTCTAGCTAAATTCGTATAAAAGTGGTAATACACTATCAATAAAAAATTAGAAATCTATTAACGATATTGATATCGAAATGAATTAAATTGCCACATTTATTCTGTCATTCTTATTTTATTGTGTACTCACATACAAATACATGTATATTAATATTTAATAAGTAACAATTACAAATTTCAAGTTCACAATGCAACATTCAACTTAATATGTGAAAGATGAAGCATTCAAAATTATTAATTCAAATATATTATATATCTCTTATAATAAAAAAAACATGCCAAATTTCTTTATACAATGCCAAAAACAATTTCCTGTTTAAAATATTTCAATAAATAATAGTGTTAATTGCATCATCCTATGTACCTGAAAATTAAAAGATAATATTTTCTATGTAAGATAAATTATAACTAAAACTATAACAAGGCATGTGAACAACATTCCACCAACTAGGACAAATCCATCCTGTCTTGCTCTCTGTTCTATTAGTCTCATTGTGGTTTGTGAAAGCCCTAATGTATTCCCAATGTCTATTAATTTCCTATGAGCCCCTTTTAAAGTTATTCTTTGTGATCTCAAACTGTCCAAAATACTACTACCACTTTGAAGGAGATCATCCATACCACTAACTGCATTTCTTAAACTATGATTGTGTTGTACATTATGATCTATCATAATATCAACATGATCATTTGTGGTAAATGTCCTAGACAGCAATGCTTCCCTTTCAGCTTCTTCTCTTTGCTTTCTAATCATTTTGTTGCGCCATGAATTTAAAGCAGCTGTGAGATGACGGCTGTCATATTTCAGTTGATCCACGCGCATTTTAGCATTTTGTCTTTGAGATATAGGGCCTTTACGGCATAACACATCTAATTTCTCGCAATTACTAAAATGTAAGAGCATGAAATTGTATATTATTATTTCATAATATTTTTATAAAATACATGTATACATACAAGCAAAATAAATGTATCTATGAATTCTGTATAGATATATGACTTCTTTGCATAAGTACCTACATAAAAAAATAAAAGTTGTTTTAAATAGCTACCTGTTGATGAGGTTTATTTTTGATTCTATGTTATCTTCTATTTCTTTTACATCCAGGTTAGGCGTTTTTTTCTCAAGTTGTGAGAAAAGGTGTTGTGTTTCTTGGACCAATTTGTTTGTTTGATGATACAGAGTTTCCATACTTAATAATAAATAGTTCCATTCGTATTTCGATAACTCGTATCGGACCGTGTGCGAAAGCTATGACGTGTACGTACAAATACTACTGTCACTGTCAGATCATCAAATGGGATATCTGTAACAGTGGTTATCAAAATCTATCAGAGGATAACTTCCAATAACTTTTAGATAGAATAAAGATAACAGATCAAACTTCAAAAAGCAAATAAATGAAGAGGGCCAAATATGAGACAGGCCAAAGAGAAAACTCAAAGTGTTAAGATACATTGCACATATAAATAAAGGAGCGAACCCTGGAAACCATGCTAATACTATACAAATCATTGATAAAATCGGTAATAGAATACGGAATTATACTTTCCAACAGGAAACTATTAATAAAAAAAAACAGAAAAAATATAAAATGCAGAATAGCCATGCGTTATAATATAACAACGCCAATCAACGTGATGAATGCGGAAGCAGGTATCATGGACATATAAAATAGAATCGAATTAGTAACAAGAAAGTACATCATTAAGAAAAAAACAGACTCCATAGAATAGAGATATAATGATAGAGTGCGTAAGTGAGCTGAAAAAAAAATATATGAATAGAAAGAGAATGCTGCATAGAAGCCTTTATGCCCTTGTATAAAAAAGCATGCACATTGGTACTTCGTATGTCGTACAGTAAATATGGAAGTGTAAAACCGGTCGACGAGTGGCGTCAATGTGCGTGCCTCATTAGACAAGCACAGACAGGCCCTCTAGGCAGTATTCTCTTTCTATTCCTATATCACATCTACCTACACGGTAACATATGACTCGCACACTTTATCTTTATTCTATGACAGATTCATACAGCGCGATACTAGGGAGAATAAAAGACATGGTAGATGTCGCCATTATAGACACCCACACAAGAAATAATTATACAATAAAAACTTTTAAAAAATAAACCCGCTCATGGTGACTTTTTTATTTATGAAGTCATGAAATAACTATAAAATTTTCTTTTTTTTTTAATCAAAAATAAAACAATTCTTGTCTGCTTGAATGAAACGGAAACTACTGACATCTTTAGGTTCAAATCGTATATAAGGCATTTTTGTAAGTCAATGAAATTTATGTTGGTAAATATAATTAAAAGATTAATTAATCTATTGGATGTGTAATTTTTATTGCATAATAGAGTTTACACAACTTTTTTTAATTTACAGTGAGTTACTTATGACCATGATATATATTGGTTGAGAGGGACAACCAAATTGTGTTTGTCGCATGTAATACCTTCTAAAAGGAAATCTATCGTTCTTACAAATGGATATCGGTGAATTATTATCGTACAAAGTACGTTTGTAAAACAGTATTATTTATGATACGGAAATTTGTATTATCTAAAATTCTGATGTTAACCTAAGTACACACAGTACATACAAGTTATTTTTATTTGCTATTCTGTATTCATTTCGTATAGCCACCAAATACACCAAAACGACCAGTAGCAGGAGAAGAAGATGATGAAGATGAGTGGGAAAATGCTAAGAAACCTAAAAGAGTAATTAAAACTCCATATCATGCACGTCAAAGGCAACAGAGAGAAATCGAAGTGACTCCAGTTAGAAGCAATGAACCTCCTACACCTATCAGAGCTGCTTTACCTTCACCAGCAAATGATGTTGTTGAACCACAGCTGACAGAGAAAGAAAAGCAAGATATTTTAAAATACGTAGAAACTGAGGCTCCAGAAATAGAGGCGTTAGATGAAGCAACACTAAAGAGAATGGTTCTTCTATTTGAAAAAAGAGCTCTTAGAAACCAAGAAATGAGAGTAAAATTCCCTGATCAACCAGAAAAGTATATCATTTTCTAGCATTATGCATGAAAGATCAAACTTAAAATATAAGATTGAAATTATATTTTAAAATTTAATAGATTTATGGAATCAGAAGTAGAACTGCATGAAACTCTCCAAGAACTTCATGTCGTTGCAACAAATCCAGATCTATATCCTTTAATGGTGGAATTAGGTGCTGTACCTTCACTGCTTGAATTATTATCTCATGAGAATACGGATATAGCAGTTGGTGTAGTAGACCTTTTGCAAGAATTAACAGATGTAGATATTTTACATGAAAGCCAAGAAGGTGCTGATACATTGATTGATGCTTTATTAGAACAACAAGTTTGTGCTCTTCTTGTACAAAACTTAGAAAGATTGGATGAATCAGTAAAGGAAGAAAGTGATGGAGTTTATAATACTTTAGGTAATTGTTATTTTAAGTTGGTGAGTACTGTACTTTGAAATTAAAGTAAATATTACGGTACATTTTTTTCAGCTATTTTTGAGAATCTTTTAGAGTTTAGGCCAGAACTGTGTGGAGATGCAGGGAAACAAGGATTAATGCAATGGCTCCTAAGGAGAATCAAAGCAAAAACACCATTTGATGCTAATAAGCTTTATGCTAGTGAACTTTTATCTATTCTTTTGCAAAACACACCAGAGAATAGGTTACTTCTTGGTGAACTTGATGGAATCGATGTGTTATTACAACAATTAGCGGTAATATTATTTATATTTTCCCTCTTTCTATATATTTTTTGTATTCTTTCTTTATATTTTACTTATTTTTATACTTTTCATACATTTTTATGTGCTTTTAAAATAATTTCCATTAATTTTAGTATTACAAAAGACACGATCCTCAAACAGCCGAGGAGCAAGAAATGATGGAAAATTTATTCAATGTATTGTGTTCAAGTTTAATGGCAACTGTAAACAGAGATAGGTTTTTAAGGGGAGAAGGACTGCAACTTATGAATTTAATGTTGCGAGAAAAAAAAATGTCTAGGAATGGTTCTCTTAAAGTAAGTAGCAGGTCAAAATTTATATTGAATTTGTTTCTTAATATCGATAAACAACAATGTTATATTCTAGGTATTAGATCATGCAATGAATGGCCCAGATGGAAAAGATAATTGTAGTAAATTTGTTGATATTCTCGGATTGAGAACAATATTTCCTTTATTCATGAAAACACCAACAAAAAATCGGAAGAGAATGCTTACAGCGGAAGAACACGAAGGTAACTAAACCATGAGAGATTTTCCTTAATTACGTTTGTCTACGATATTTTCACGAATAATTATTGTTGTAGAACATGTAGTATCAATTATAGCAAGTATGCTGAGGAATTGCAAAGGCCAACAACGTCAAAGATTGTTGAGCAAATTTACGGAAAATGATTACGAGAAAGTGGATCGATTGATGGAGCTCCATTTCAAATATCTTGAAAAAGTGGAGGAAGTTGAAAAAAATACAAAGGTTAGTAAAAAGATATAAATTTTGAAGATATTTTATCTGATAATATATTCAATGATATAGGAAGATGAAGATGAAGAAGAATCGTACCTGAGAAGATTAGATGGTGGATTGTTTATTTTACAATTAGTAGATTATGTATTATTAGAGGCGTGTACCGGTTGTCCACCAGCAGTTAAGCAACGAGTAACGCGGATTTTAGCTCAAAGAAGAGCATCTTTAAAAACTATAAGGCATATCATGCGAGGTATGTTTTTTATTATAATATTTTAGTACTATTTTATTTGCTTTTAATTTAATTATTTTGTTTAGAATATGCGGGAAATCTTGGCGATGCTGGAGATTCGGAATGGAGAGAAGCAGAGCAACAACATATATTGCAATTAATCGATAAATTTTGATGTATACTTTTTAATGAAAGAGTTAAAAACTTTAAGCTTTTTGTCTTTTTGTAAATTTTTTCCAAAAGTAGCAACCCTATGGATATCTATTACATGTGTAAAATATATCATTAGAAATATTCATTTTTATATGCAAAGATTAAAAGAAGCGTTTGTAAAAAATTAAACGAGTGTCATATATTTTATCGCAGTTTTATTTTGTGTACAAGTAAGTTGTGAAGCAAGCGCTATATCAAATTATACGACGATTAATCGATAAATTTATTGTTTTAATTCATATCGAGCAACATGATTGATAATACTATGTTGTACGATAGCGCGTAAAGCTTTGTACTCAAAATTTATAATTGATTTTAGTTCTCCGAAGAATTTTTTCACCCATTGATGAAATATTTCGTAACGATATCATAGATGCACGTTAATAAAATGGGTGAAAATAAAGCAGTGATCACAAGTCGTTATTGTTTGTATCATGTCAGTTTTGAGCAAGATAATCCCAAGTTTAATCGATGTTGTCCATCCATACGAATCGGAAGATACCGTTTATAACTTTCAAAATTACTACGGCGAAATTCTATTATCGGGCTGTTTATGGAGGAGCTGCTATCGTAGAAAAAAATTTGGTTTTTACGAAAAATTCATTGTTGACAGTGGCTGTGTGAAATATTTTCATCGATTCAACGATCGTGACGACGTATTTCATTGTCAGAAATACTTTTCCTATTTCGAGTTCATCATTTGTCAAGTAAGTACAATATTTTACTTAAATTTCTCAAAATTAAAAATGACGGGTCAATAACCCGGTGTATACAATACGAACATCACAACTACAAATGATACGTGTATCTACCACGTAATTGTACTTCGTACTTGACACTCTGTGGGAAACCCATATTTATAATAAAATTTAACATTTATTTCGTGAAATTTATAATTAAATGTAATAAAAAAAGAATGCGCGCGTTTTCTCTCAGACTCCCAGTAACCATGGTGACCCACGTGGACGCATGCGCTTTCAATTGGTACGCTTAATCGTAGTACTGTGTTTTCTGAGTTCTATATCAATTATAGCCGTACATGCACTTATTAAGATTGAAAAGAGACGTTTAATTAATCGAATTTAACGTTTACTATCAATCACGTGTTCAGAATCTACAGTGTTCACACATGGTATTCTAGCTGTCTGTTTCGAACGTGCTGCCAAATAGATATGTGTTATGATATGTATAAGTAGGAAGGAGGGGGTCAATGTTCGGTGAACGATCGATCGCGATTGGTTTAGCCGCCCAACTCTCTACCAATCGGAGCGCGTGCTGCGCCCTAACATGAAAGTTTGCTGCACGAGACAGGCCAGTTTGCTGTTGCAAGCTTCAGAGGTGCGGTTGTTGGTTGTGTAAGCCGGTTCGCGGTGTTTTCGCTGTTCTTAATTTTCACGTTTTACAATTCACCGCATAAAGTTGAAGACACTTGTCGCAGACATGCCGAGGAAAAACGATATCCGTGCGTGATGCGAGTGGTAAATTTTGTGCACCCATTTGTGTTGCAATTACGACCGACTGAATTTGAAGAAAACTGTTACGAGAAAGTGTCAATTCCTCTGAAGAAACAACCACGGTATGTCACCTGTCAATTTCATCCCTTGTTTTACCATTAATTCGTGCATGTTATTGATTGGTATCGTGCTCTGGATCGGAGCGTGCGTACGTGCGTGTACCATCATATTTACGAACACGTATTGTGATTCAGAAATTCAAAATTATTTTATGAATGGTTATTCAATATTTATATGACACTCGATGTTTAGAAAATATTGCGACACACCGTCCATCATGGCATAAGTATGTACAGTTTACTTCATCTTTACATTTTCTTGTTGACCGTATACGTATATGCGTATTCTTTTACCTAGCATAGATATCAAAAAAAAAAGTTCATAGAAATTAGCATTAACAACTAGTGCCATTTATAAAATCTTCGGATATTTATAATTAGCTATCATCCGGTATATTATAAATTAAGCTTCGGTATTATGAGATTTTACGACGCAATCAACCAGACAGTCGATTGAACCATGTTAATATTCCATCGAACAACATTATCATACACTCATCTCTGGTGCTAACTTGTTCCTCACATCGCATTCCTAAAATAAACGCTTTTTACGGTGTCGTTAAAATTCGTAGTATGTAGTTTCTGTAGCATGGTTGAAAACGAAGTTTTCGTTTCGCTCGCCATAAAGAAGTGAAGGAAAAAAAAAAGAATAGAAGAAAACGATATCGAGTGACGGTGATCACGCAGATAATTTTATAATCCCATCCGTGTATTTGATAGTGTGGATTAGCATTCCGGCGAGTTGTTAAACTGTGTTCTAAAATTAGATCGTTTCAGATTTATCTGTGAAGCTTATTTGCGCGATTCTAATCGTTGCAGTCTGGATTGTCTGTAATTCGGCCGATAGTCGCGCGTGAGGCTCGCGCATGTAATGAACATTTGATAATTTTCGTTCGTAGGGCTTCTTCGTTCTCTTGTAACGTAACTCCAGCTGAGCGTTGTCTTCTTGCTACTCAAAACCAATTTCGCGATTGCGTACCTGACGCGATTGTGTATCGGTGACGTAACATTGCTTCTTCCGATTTGTTGTTACGTGCACGTGCCGCGGAGCAATGTTCGTCACGTGATCGCTGGAACTACTACTTAGTGCTTATTCAATAGCTCCGTGTAAATCTCTGAATCATTCAAGGTCATTTCCCCCATTATAAGTTTGGAGAAAAGATTTATCTTTATTTTAGGTCATCAAAAAATTTTAATCGATTCCTACATCTTTATTAATGATAGTGCCTAATCGACTAGACGTGTCTAAAATTAACAGTTTTGTGTTTAAACTATTCTCTAACCTAACTGAATGTTTTAACCTAACTTAATTGAGATTTAACACAAAACTGTAATCCAAATTTGGGAAATTTGATAATCTAATTGAAATTTCAACTTAACTTACCTGTAAATTAACTCAAAACTACAACTCAAACATAGCTTCCTTTGTCCGCGAAGTGAACGCTGTTTTGTGAAAGTAACATTCTGCACTGAGTTCAATATAACTTCTGAAACAGAAATATTTTTCAGACCGCTCGTTCTCTCAGTTCAATACTTGTATTTTTTTTGTTCTACTTGAGTAGTATTCGAATATAGATTACGAGGGTGAATAAAAAATTATTGGCGCTTCGAAACGAAATTTAGCCAAAAAAGAAATCGTTCTTTTAATTCTAGAATTTTTAAGTTACATCAATTCTTTTAATGGGGGATTAACAAGTTCAAAGCAATTTTACAGCGCAAATAACCGCGAGAGGATTCTTTACTGTATAAATTGATAGGAGTGAATCATTCAGGGGTTGAGTTATCTCTTTCCTCGAGGGATACGGTAATTATTTCTGTAAATTACATGCTCTTGTAGCTTAACCACGTTGCGTAGTTGCGCGTCACTGGAAAGGGGAGAAAAAGGGAGAAAGTTGGGAACTTTTTATGGTTTGGAACGGGACGTGAAGTTGCATGTAAAATTCTCCATTAATATGTTTAAAAACCTGACGAAATTTTCTCGACAGAAATTAAACGATTGAATAGCAAACGAGCAGACATTAATCTCAAATGAATACGTTGGTTAGTTTTGACGTTGGAAAATGTTTAGATAAAAAACATGATAAAAACGATACAAAAATTGCGAGGTTGAAAATTTGTTGATTCTGAGATACATAGCGAAGGTTTTAATCCCTTTGCCGTGGTTTATCGATTCTCGTCGGTGCAGAATGCACGCTAGTGCATCACTATGAATGCTGCGGACAACGTGTGACCTTGAACGAGTGGCTCGCGAAATCCAAATAGAACCCGGGCAAACAAACCCTATGGTACTTTTCAAAAGGGTACTAGTCATTTTTCTGTTCTGTTTTAAATAGTTTTAATATCCACCTACTTACATCTTCACCGTCATTTTCCATCCTTTTGTACGAAGTTTCTCTTCGTCTCTTGAAAATCCTCGAATTTTTGTTTCCATGTGATCCTCTTCTTGTTTCCATAGCTGATCGACCCACGGGTATTTAAAAGTTTCTTTAATTAATTTATAAGTGGATTATATTGTAGTTTAAAACGTTGTTTTTAATTAGTTCATATTGCTTAATTGGTAGGTTTAAAAAGTTTCACCTTTCGAAAGGATTCGAAAAAACGTTCGCACGGCTGTTCGTCTCGAAAAGAGCGACGTGCCTTGAGAGAACGGCGGGCTGCGGGTAGATTGAAATACTTATTTAAGGAGGATCCAATTAGGCTGCCATTCCTGGAATTGCCGCGGCCAGGTTTACGCCATTATCGATCAAACTGTCCCAGATTCGCGAATTCTTCGTTGCTGAAGCGTTCATGCACAACGCTTCGGCTATCCTGTGCGCCTATAGTCGAAGCTTTCTGTTTGGTCTTGATAAAATCACCACGTAAATACTTGGCTTCTACCATTGAAAAATTCCTTTTCATTTCTCGATCGGGTTTTCCTTGTTTTTTTTCTTTTGGTGGAGATTAAACGAGAAAACAATTTAATTTCCGATTTTGTCCTCGAGTTTGATCCGTCTATCGATAAGCAAAAAAAGAAAAGAAATATGACTGAAGAGCGTCTGAGAAATTTGGAAAGCTCGTTTCCTTTATGCTCGAAGTAATTCGAGGCTGAAAGCGGTCTGGAGTCGAGTCAATTAGCCAGAAGTGGATGGAAATCAAGGGTGGTTAAGGAATCCCTCTTACGAGCGACTTTTTCCCACTGATTCTCTTCGCATGGAATCTATTTTTTTCCTTTTTCCCAACTCAACCCCGCTCCTCGTCTGCTCTCTGAAAGTTCGTGTCTGAAAGGCTCGTGTGGCCACTCAAGTCGCGAAAACGCTGAGCGAGCTACTCAAGAGCGACGAGCGAGCACGCCTGGTTGGAACGTGTAAGCCGCTTTCGCGAAATTTACGCTAATTTTTAGGTCAGATACGCGCCAAACTGACTATTAATTTCGAATGGCACCCATGGATGATCTCTCATCACGAAATCTTGCTCGCGCGATCTGCTTTCACAGAGAAATTTGCATAGGATGTTGCCATAAACAGTTTATCCACCAAGAAGATTCGTCAGCCTTTCACGAACTCTAACGATAAGTTATTTTATATTTTCGAAAGATATTCGCGATCTTTTCAAAGATACCGCAGACTATGGAAATATTAGTTAAACAGACATTCAGCGAAGTTTCTATACCTTTTACAAAACATAGAACTTTTACAAAATGTGGAAGAGACGAGAGAAAGAGAATAGCGTCGAGAGAAGCTGTTGATGAAGAACAATCGGACAACAATCTATCAAGATGAGATGTAACATTTAACTAATCGATAAACAAATAATAATTAAGATTAGTATAGTTTTGGCAATTAAACGTAGAGGTCCCAGTTTCTCGTCGATCAGCTGATCGACGAAGAAACGAGTCTTTTGAATAGCAGCCAACGTCCTCGTTACCATTGTTCGGCTACCTCAATGTTCCCAGCTTCTTTTACGTACCTTTCGATGAGAACATCCCTTACAATCCAGCCTTGTTGTTTTATTCGTTGGCTATTTACTTCCCGAAGCTTTTGAACGATTCTGTGGTGAAGAAATAATCGTACACAGGCTGAATCGAGCGTTTCTTTTGCAATCGACCGAAGGAAGACGAATACGGGATTATGGTCATTTCAGGCGGTTACATCACGCGCGTTCATTCCCCGTCGAATTACACGTCTTCGATGCTAACCCTTTTTCCTTGATTTTGCAATAGTCGCGCTGCATTAATTATGCGCTTCCGTGGGTAGTGGCATGCGTTAACGTCGAGAAACTACCACGATTTGCATGCACACTATTGCACACGGTGGTCGATTATGTCATCGGACCAACGAGGAGGAATTAGTCGGACAATGTTATCTTTGCGCCTCGAGTCATCGTGAAGACTCCGTCTTGCTATTTCAATATCAGGTGTGTCTTGTTTGATTCATTGGCAGCAACCTCTTACAAAAGTAAAGTAGAGTAATTCTTTGTTTTACCTTGCTATTATTCTCGCATCTATATGACCTGAAATGTCAAATGTCATACGTGTCACGGTTATTATTATTATTTTCTATAAGAAGTTAAAAGTAGTTTTGTTTATCCGATAGCAGAACTGCAAGAAGTCTTCACGCCAAAGATATACGTAACTATTCTTCGAGTTCTTTATTCTTTTACTATGCCTTTTTTATGATATAGCTTAAGCTGTCGTGGATAGTATTACATGTACATATTTTCTGCGTATGACGTCAAGATGTCAAAGAAATAGTCATTTTCTAAATTCATTCTGAATTTCTCGTGATCTTGTTACATTGTGAAAGGGTTAATAGTTTAAAAAAAATAGGTGTATTAGAAACTATAAAAGACCTCTTTAGAAGGTAATGGTAGTACACGTGGTCCGAATTCCGTATACCTTTTGTGCCACCCCGTGATTTTTCAGTTGCACGTGAGTAGGTAGAAGGGTAGAGATAGAGAGAAAGGGAAAGATAGAGAGAGAGAGGGATTCTGTGGCGTAGAAATCGCGAAAGTGAACGGTTCTGGTCGAGTTCCCATGGACTTTCTAGATCAAAGAGGTCCGACGATTCGCGCTATTTTGCATGCGTGTACGGCTCCACTGTGTCGTCGTCACACGAAGTGGTTTAATCGAGCTTACCGACAAGAAACTCGCCTC
The DNA here is from genome assembly GCF_041682495.2 of Bombus fervidus. Classification (NCBI taxonomy): domain Eukaryota; kingdom Metazoa; phylum Arthropoda; class Insecta; order Hymenoptera; family Apidae; genus Bombus; species Bombus fervidus. The sequence continues at coordinate 12,516,444 of NC_091520.1, read as the reverse complement.
TAATCGTCAAGAACCATTCCTCGACTGGTGATTTTCTTGCTTCGAAATCTCTCTGTGGCAGCCACTTTGTGCGTTGGCCTCTCGTTAAATACTTTTTTTAATGGTTTGGCTAATTGCGGAAAACGCAGAGCCAGCATTCGAGGGATTCTATTATACGTTGGTAATGCGTTTCCCGTGGCACTTTGCGACTACATGAGACACAAAGAGGTATTATAACATGATACAATGGCGTTATAGTGTAAAGACAAAGGCTGATCTCGTTTAACTTCCGTCGAGACAATCTACTTTTACGGATGATCGATAGTGTTTGCAAATTTATTCACGTAAAAGGTATTAGTTGATGTAGCAAATCGAATTATCGTGGCCATAAATAATTCTATAGAACGAGCATTGAATAATCAATGGCAATTAGGACAGAGTACGATCGTAGATATTCGTCTATAAGCGCGATGTTACATTGAACGTGGTTTGATCTTGCGTAGCCGAATACGCATGGAAACGATGAAAAACCATATGGAAATATCGTATCTCGGCTGGGTCAACGACCTCGAGTATGCAAGCATAGCATTGTGATCACGGCACAAGATAAATTGGCAGTAAGCATAGCTCATAATCGCGGCAGCTGACAGTACACCGTCTTCTAAGGTCTTCGTTTCAATGCATGATAGACGTGCAACGAAATATGTACTCGTTTCTATATCGGTGACGCAACACGTTCGATCGTACTGTTAGAAAATTTCTATCTCTCTCTCGTGTATACACCTCTCAATTTGTTCCTATCTTGTTTCCTTCCGGATAAACAGATTCTTCTAAGAAATTAGAGTTTGAGAGTCGAAAAATTTCTCCAACTCAATGCTCGACGCAAGTTTAAAATGTTTTTCGCGTAAACATCAAAGAACACGAAGCTCCGCTTTTAGCGATTTAAGGAAGCTCATGGGCCGCTCAATGACACTGCAATTTGGCAAATTACGGACCAGTTAATCCCAAAGATCGATGAACGCTGACATTTTGGCCCGACGATGTTTTGGCGATGGCGCCCGCTGCGTCGAGACGGTCTCATCGATCCATTCACTCTCACTGCCGTTTATGTGGCCCGGTCTTCTCGCTTCCTCCAATCTTCTTTCCTCTTTTCCTTCTCTCTTTCCCTTGCCCTGACAACCTGCTACCTTACACCTTGCTCCTATCTTAGCACTTCTATCGACCTACGCTTGTTTCGCTTCCTCGTTCTCTCTTCTGTACGGTCACCGGTTTTTTCCTTCATTTATTTTTGCGCAAGTTCGTTTGCTTCTTCACCCTTGTGTTCACTCTTCCCTGGGTTTGTCCATTTTGTTCTTTAATCTTCGTCAAAAGACAAAACAATCCGGAGCTCTTTTCATTCACGATCCTGTAACGCTCGAACGATCAAGAGATTTTTAAGATGATGAAAAGTACGGATGAATTTTGACAAACGTTTGACCCAGATTAACGAAGTTCGACTAGGTTACTTTCGAGCGTTTTGCATTCGCGGTACGTTCGGTTTTGCGACGCTGGACACATATTCGATAGAGTTATAGAAATTCATTCACGAGAACGCGCGAGTTATGACGCGTGTAAGAGCGACAAGGACGTGCGAAGAGTTAGAAATGCCGGCCGTATTACCGAAGGAAGGCGCGTAGGAATCGAGAGGAACGAAAAGTCAGAGTCGTAACGTTTTAATGAACAACTGCGATTTGTCATGTTGTAGGTGATGTTTAAAATAAGAAGTATTTAAGAGCCGAAGATATTTTATTTTCAACATATATACGATATTTTATTTTAATAAACGATAAATGTATTTGTTTTTCGTGAAATTCAAAATTTAATACCTCATGTCTTTTTTATTAAACCATCCGAAAAGTTATATTTCTATCAATGGTGTTTCGTTGGAAGATATTTCAAAGTTTCTGCGAGGATCGATGGACGAAAACGGTTCAGGAAATTGTAGACAAAGGTTGACGTAGCCTTGGAGGGAAAAAGCTGCACCTTCCCACGGAAAGTCGCGTAACCGGTGATCACCGGCGAAGGTCTACGGTGTCTAATGAAATTGCAGCCTTCGTTTCGATAAATCATCGAGTGATCAGCACTCGAAGCATTCACCACACCCTTCTGACCTGACCCAGAAATCGGAAGGTGGGCGCGCCAACCCTGTAGACGACGAAAGGTATCCTTTGAACTTTAGTTAGGTGGTCACCGGCTGTCGAACAAACGAACCTAAACGTGTCCGTATCCGGGTCTCGTGGCGAGTATCCGACGATCCAGAGATCGATCGACAATTTTCTTGGATGCAAAGAAAACGGTGCAATTCGATGAATCCACTTGCAAGTGGACGCTGCAACACAGCATACAGATCCGAAAATAACAACGATTCCTGGCGTCTCTTCAGCAGCTCGTCTATGTCCGAGCGTTATTAAATATTGCTCGACGTATCTGAATTAGATGTTTGCCGGGTCGGGTTGCGTATCGTTTCACAAGCATGAATTTTCTTTCTTCTTAATCTTCCACTGCCAAAATAACGTTGATCGGCAGTCGTTTATACGAAATATCGCATTTAGCGCTCGAAGAATTCCGTAGCTCCGTTTTCCTGGCGGAAAAGTCGGACTATAGAAAACACAAACGGGAAGTGGCTTCCCCGGGCGCTCGATTAAAATATTGATTTATCGTGGGGCGGTTGGGAAAGAAAATATTGGCCCTTTTCCATCGTCACACTCGACTCCTTTCTCTCGTCCTTCTTTGGAACGATTCCGATGAAATTGACCGATTCACGGGTTTATTTGCTCGAATACTAAGTTCGAAGTACACACGGGAAATCGTTCCTTAACCTAGCAAGCGCTTCTCTTGAAGACTATTTGTGTCATAGCTCGAATACTATCGTATGTTGCTGATTTTCTATATAACATGAAATTACGTGGAAAATGTACTTTGTTTCCTCCTTATTCTTCTCGTAACTGTGGTCTTCACTTCGTATCTCGATTCCAGACGATCTCAATGAGAATTAGATATCGCAATGGAATATGAAAACACGTTCAGAATTCGGTTTCTCCGTGCATCGGGCACTATAATCGTTTCAGAAATGATCGGTAGCCAACGTGGTGCATAAACCTCTCTTATCCAACCTGTTATCCTTCCAATCCCCAGTTGCAGTCGGATAACTGTCATCTCTCCCGAGTTACTCCAGTACGCAATCGTTTATTTCGCGTTTTTCGTTCAGCCACGATGCTCCTTATCGTCCCACTTGCCTCCGTATCTTCCCTCCTCGTGGCTCTATCCGACTCGTTTATGCTTCGTCTTGGAGTTCTATCGCATCGGTTCTCACCCGAGGCGGTCGTGTCGTCTCCGCGTTCGCGGAGAGGAACGAAGCAGTCCGCTCGGCCGGCTCCGGCGAGTGTCGTTCGGGCTCGAGCAGTGCTAAGAATACCGCGGCCAGCCATATTTGGCAATGAGACCGCGTGGCCGCGCGCCGCGTTGCCCGCGGGAACACGAAAGGGAGAACCGCTTCTCTTTTCGGGGGCAGAATCGGATCGTCGTTAACTCGAAGGGAAGTTATAGTGGTTCCTTCGTCCCCATAAATTGTCTCTTTGCTATCTTCTAATAAAATATTTGTCCCTTTGGCGGTGGAAAATTGTCCTTATCGATGATCGGTTCAATGCTGATTTTTATGCACTTGTGGAAAATTTAAAGATGCAATTACCTATGGAATGCACACAGCATGCCAAAATATATAAAATACCCAAAAGAAAAAAATTTCTTTAATTTCTTTTAGTTGTCATGAAAATATGAATGAGCATTCCTGCTTGATCAAGTCACAGATTTTCGTCCGAGTAAAAGTGATCTCTCCATGATCAGAAAGCGAGAGTAGTGGAGAAGTTAGGATGTCACGCTGTTAGCCAATCACGATCAACAGCATTCTTTTTATGATTTCTCTTAGAAAATTTATTCTCGATGGAGGATTTTTCTAGAAAATTTGACCGAAAATTCGAATATTCCTTTTTTATCTTTGCGCTATTGAATCCTTGAAGATATAGGACGTTATTTTGTTTCACAGCGAATGAGAGAACTGGACGCTGATGGTTTTCGTTAACGGCGATGGGGAACAACGTAGCCGGTCGCTTACAGCGTTACAGGTTTATCGCGACGATACCGGCGCTTTAACGCCAATTAGGCGGTAATTAATTGATCGTCGGGAACAGGCAACGAGGTTATTAAGGTCACCGAGCTCCGGTCGACGTACGAACTCCTCCATGCTGCTCGACCGTTGCCACAACGATGCTCAGAAATTGTCTCTTCAGGTTCGTCAAACAAATGATTCGTTTTCGAGGGTCTTTGATGGTTCTGTATAATGGCCACGTTGCAACGCGATCAATCTTCATATTGTTTTCGTACGGCAGAAATTCGCTCATTTGATGTTATTGCAGAGCAAGCGGTTCGTATAATTGAAGTTCACCTATTTGTCCCACTACCTATATTTCAAATTATTTTTATTTCGAACGATGAGAAATAACTTCATCACTTTTTCCTCTTTCGTAATTTATAGAGTTGATCGGTATAGCTTCTGAGTGACTCGTATAACTTGGAGGTATTTTCTATTCTCCTTTAGTTTCTTCGTTTATCGAGGCCTAATTGCGTTAAGTGTGGTTAATATGCTTTCAGATGGCCATCTAAGATCTCTATTGCAAGCAAATAGGTACTCGACCAGAATCGATAATTCAGCGAATGACCGACTAATCGTATTATACGAGGCCTGTTGGCGCATGCCAGAAAGGCCAGAAAGAGGTTCACGGTCTCGATATTCGTCGAACGAGTTCTTTCGTCGGTTTCTTGTGAAAAATCGGTAGATAATCGTTGCGCAAAGCCCGTGCGTTCACCTACGACCCACGCGTTCACCACCAATCGTTACGTTACGTTTGCAAAGCGCGTACAATTGCACGTGCCTGCATTTTCGAATCGATCGATGTACCAAAGCTGCAGCCACGGAGGCCCGTTACATCCGGTTTGCTAGCGATTACATCTGCAATCGAGACGCGATGTGTCGTTTAGAGGGGCATTAATCACAGGCCTGGATCCTCCGCGGTTATTAGCTTTCCCCCTTGTTGCTTCCTTTCGTGCCGTTCTTCCTTCAATGCTCCCCTTGTAGCCCGGCCGACAATTTTTCGGCCTGATTTCCACTGGTATTCCACCAAGCAAAACACTTGCTCGTTGGAACGACGAGTTCCATGTCGTTGTAACAAGTGAGTCATTCCGAAGTGAAAAGTTTCTTGCGTAGCTTCTCTTCAAAGATGCCATTAGTTTGATGAATTGCACGAACAAAGATCAACGAAATAGACGACGTAAAACAAATAACAAATAAATATTTTATTTCTCTTGTAATTGGAAAGCTTATGGCCCTTAAATTAAATTTCGTTAACAGCAGAAATATCGATGAGCGATGTACTGGACATAGATAATTGTAATTAACATTGAAATTAATTTTAATCCGAAATCTGTCTTTTTGATAAGTTTGGTAACTCTAGCGTTGACTGTTAAGCAACGATCATGTGATTTCAGCTGATGAAACAAGTGGAAAAAAGTATACGAGATAAAAAAGTAATTTTATCATTTTTCTTTACGGCAACTTTCACGACGTAGGTTGAAGAACTTGTAGATTTTTCGTTTCATTGTCAGTGAGAGGTGGTCGGCGACGATATCGTACATAAATCGCATCACTTGATACATGCATAATGTATCTCATTCATAAACACGAGGCCACCTATCGAAGAGGGCACATAGGGGCCGCGTTTCCGTAATTCGAACATTCGTATTCGACGAGGCCCTCGCATAAACGCGATAATTCCTGTCCCGCTTCGTCAATTAGATTCCGTGGAAAATTCCCCCATCAGTTTGCATTTCAGGTGTCGTTTCACGGTTTCGACGCTCCAATTCCGTTATGTAGATAGTTTCTCGGAAAAAATTCTTTTTCCGAAATCTTCCTCATCTTCCCTCATTTCGATATTTTAACTCGGGATCTCAGAAATTGTGAAATGTCACGGGGAAACATTTTTCTATTTCTAATCTAATAATATATATTGTAATGCATTTATTAAATTTCACGGTCTAGAAATTTCTCTTGGCTTATAAAAATATCTTAAAATATCCATATCTTCGTCTAGCACCCATACGCATTCCCCTGCGCATCACGCCATTTCTAATGTAGTGATTTTAGCAATTTGTTTCGAGCAATTTAGATCACATGTGTACTGTAAGAATTGTACTTGGAATTTAGAATATAATTTGCGAGATAAGTTTTCGATCTTCTTTGACGCCGAGCTCTTCGTTGTAATACAATTTTAGTCAGCGTTCGATTATCTGATACTACTTTGCGTGCGTTTCGATAAAATTTACTAGAAAATTAAACGAAATAGTGGAAATTGTATTAGAATAATCATGATTATTCAAGATAAGGACGTATTTGATGAAAAGAGTATAGTATTCCATCGACGAGCTAACTGTATTCTAATAGCAGCGAACCTGTTAAACAAATTCCTGTCGATTGAATTCATTGAATGAACGAAAAATCGTAGGTGGTGGGTAGAATAGATTTTTATTACGTAAAATATTTGCTTCCCATGAGATTCGGATAAACGAAGCTATGCTATACTGTATTCGAAATGTACCGCGTCAGACTCCAAGCATAAAGCGACACGAATCAATCTTCGATGAAATCACTGCAATTTCCCGCGAATGCCCCATCCATCATCCATCAATATCTTCGTAGACCCCGAAACCACTTATTCATCGTTTCAACAAACTCGGGATTCGCCTCGCGGAAAGTCAACTCGCGAGAAATCTGGTTTTCCGCTGAATCCAAGCTGGTTTCGAGGCATCCGGGCCGAAGTTGTAAATAGAGATTCTAGGAAATGCTAATAAAACATCCTATGGCATCGCTCCACGGCGTGGCTAGACACGACTGATGAGGATCCGCGCGCACGTAGGTATCTATGCTCGCCGGTGCCCCTTCAATTTGCGTATTCTCTTTTTTTTTTTTTTCTTCATTCGCGTACCGTCGCTGAACCGACTGAATAGCCGGCTAAAAAGCTCTTTTCATCCACGGCTTAGAACTCCGTGACCGTGAACGCGCGCCAGATTAGACGTGCCTCTTTGCTTTCTCCTGGCTTCGTCTGACGTCGACTCGATCTTGGAAAAATTTCTTTTCACACAGGAACTCTAATTAATTTAGGCTTGACGCGTTGAAATATTTAAAATACACCAGAATATTTCTATATATTTCTGGAAATATCCTCGTTTTTACTTTATTTGAACTCTCAATCTTATCGAATGTATAGGATATATCACTTACACGTTAGATGATTTCTTCAAAAGATTGTGATCGTTCCGAAAGAAAGTCAATCAAGAACAGTGCCATAACTCGATAGCTACTTATAGCAAAGAAAATTGTACGCTCGCGTCAGATAAATAAGTTTAGGCGAGAGAATGTATCCGACGTAGACACGTTCAGGCTGCTTGTATTTTTTTTACGCTACGCATCATTAGAGCGTCATCAGGAGGCGGATGATAAACGACGTAAAGGAAACAGGTTTTCAATTTCGAAAAAGCCGCACATCACATTCACGTGGGATTAATTAATGATCCGCGCGACTTCGTTGCCTCCCAATTAGGTGAAGTCGGAAGAGGCGATGTTTGGTAGAACGACGAAAATTATAAATTCGGCATTTTTCGAATAACTCGACCTGCGTAGAATATCAATTACCTTTTAAGTATCTTATTCGGGATCCGAATTGAAACACGACCAATGAGACTAGATTCTTTTCGAGATTTACGAGCGTTCTCTGCCGAGTGGAATTTACTGTTTATCACAAAATAATCCGAGTACGTAAAGAATACACCTAACTGATAATTTCTGAGATGTACTCTCGTCTTCGTAACTATACAGTGTTTATTTGTTGTACTTAAAATTTATTTGAAGAAGATACCACATTAGATAAGTTGTTTAAATTAACTATACGATAGGTCGATAAATATAGAAGCTACATACTTGGAACGTGACCAAATTATAAAAACCGATGCTTAGAAGTTTTCCTCTTCTTCGAAAGACCGATAAGCGAAAATAGATGCAGGAAAGTGATGTGCAATTTGCTTGAGACCTTCGATTCTCGTTACGTTCGATTGTTTATTGCCTTCACCTGCGTTCTATTCAACTGTAAAACGTAATTGAAGTAGGTCCCTGGAGATCGTCATCTTTTTCCTCGTTCGACTGGCAATTAGCGGATGATTAGATGATGCAGTATGTAGGTTAGGCGATCACGAGCCACGAGGACTGAAGGAAAACAACGAATTATGCGAGTTCTTACGCGTGTCGCCCGTTACTACGATACACGACATAAGAATGATATATGGCGCGAGCTAAAAATAGCACCGTGAATATATAGAAACGTGGAAACGGAAGTCTGGCTATAAGCGAACGATGCTCTTTGAAAATTATTCCTCCTTACAATTGTGTTCGTTTGTATCTTCGCTAGAATTTATACGATTGTTATTCTATAAGGAATTGTGTAAAAACGAGAGGATCGATCAATTGACAAAAGCCATAAAAATTCATAAAGACGAAGTCTTGTTGCGTTCTCAGTTAAAAACCGACTACAGAATTCAGAGTTCATTCGCGTACCATTGCTATCTCGTTTCTTTCAGTCGACGACCCTCTTGGTTGATAAAAATTCATAGTTGCAACGCTTTGCTCACGATTCGCGAATTACATAACGCGATCTCGTTGCGTCACGGCATGGATAAGCTCCGTATTTCTCGGTAATTATTGAATCGTAAATGAGAAACATACGACACTGCCCGTAGCAAAAACGAGACGTCACGTGCTAGTTGATTAATTCGCTGAAATCAAGACGTTTGCCGTGCCACGTGCGAATTCTCTGTAACAAGCGAAAAATGATACGCGAAAGAGACCTGGTCGAACGTTCTTATAAGAAATTACGATAAGGAACGTTAGTTTCTCGATACCGTGGAACATAGAATCAAGTCAGAGTAGAAGTGAAATTTCAACTTTTCATTCCGTAAACACCTCCGTAATATCCTCATCGATTTTCTTGGCAGAATTAATAGCCAAGAATTATCTATCAGCTTCTGGACGCGAGGAAGTGAAAGCGCGGCTCTCATTAATTTCTTCTTAACGTTCCCATCGAATTACCAATCTCTCGACCAGAAGAGAGCCGTGTTTTTCTTCATCGAGAGTCGATAGATCGAGAAAATGAAACTCTTCGCTCCTCTTTGATTCGTTTGAAAGGTCGACGCTCTAAGAAGACTCAGCTTCTCTGTCTGCAGAATAATACTGTAGGCTATAGGAATCGCGTCGATATCGGAAGGAACCAAGGAATCCCATTGGAGCAGAAGAATACCTCGCGTTACTGGACATCGTAACGCGGAACGAGGAAGCGGAATTGGCGCGGGTCTCGAGCGCCGGACGGAACGCAGGGAAAAGAAATTGAAAGCCAAGAAGGATCTGTTAACGAGTTCCCGGAGAAACCGCGCGGTCTTGGAATCCTCCAGGGAGTAATAATAACGAGCGGGCAAGTAGATCGCGAGGTCAGAGCATTTGCTTCGATTAATAGCGGATTAGTCGTCTAACTCTGTCTCGCAACAAGAACAGCTGGTCGTGAACGACCAAGAGGACGACGAAGACGACAAGGACTACGCCAGTCTGGAATGAGAATAGACGACATGTCGCGTATATTTTATCTCCTCCTCTTTCAACATCTTTCTCAGCCTAGTCGAATGGAAAAAGGAACAAACCAAATCGTTTCATATGCTCCGTCGTCTTCTTTTTTTTGTTTTGCATCACTTAGCGACGTATAGTTCTTGACGTGTCGAAAGCATATTGTTTATCAGCTGTCTGTTTCATCAACCAGTATTCCATCTTTGATAGGAAAATTTCAGAAGAATTGATAAACTATTTTATGAATTTCAACAGTGGCAAACTATAAATCGAAGGACAGAAATAATTCCAGGAGAAAAATTTTGATCAAATTTTAAGTTAGAGATTTGATAAGTTAGACTTAGAAAAGATGAATTCGGTCATTCAAACTATATTTCTAAAGTTTCTACGCGAGAAGGAATGGAAACGTTGACGATGGAACGGTGTTTTTCTGTAATAAAAGCTTTCGATAAAAAGACGACGAAACTCGTGAAACGACCTAGTAACAGGAAGAATACACGGAAGAGCGAAGGATGTGCGAGAAGAATGTAGAGAAGTCGAAAAACAATGAAAAAGACTTTCGAAGGAAGACAAAAAAAAAAAAAAAGAAGAACGAAGCTCCGAAGAAGAAAAGAACGCGAGATCGACTACGGTAGAGGGAAAAGAGGAGGAGGGAGGCTGGGAAAAAAAGGAAAAGAAAATGTCGAGCCGTTTCTGGCGTCCAGAAATATATTTGGCTCGGGCTGTTCTTCCGTTCGCAGCGCGCGACCGCTGCCGGAAAACTCAAAGCGCTTACCTTCGTGGAATAATTAAATCGGTTCGTAGAGAGTGGTCGAGGAACCCTCTAGGGAATGGCAAAAGGGCTGTCACGACTTTCTGCGTCACGCGCATCCGTGGACTGAACTCGAAAATTTACTCGACTGTCGACGTCGTCGACTTTTGCTATGCTTTTCTAGCTCGTCGTCTCTGTATTCGGTCCTATTCTTTACAACAACTCTGTTTTCTGGCCGCGTTGCACCGTCCAACGAGATTGCACGGTTGTTGAAATGCAGCAACAAATTGTGAACGAACTGTACAGTCCAGTTCCTTGAAACGATTCGTACACGTTCACGGAATTACAAGCGACAGCAGTTCCGTATTCACGATTACAGTGATAGGTTTAATGCATAGGTAGCAAAGTTTATGCCGCGGTCGTCATTATGGTTTCGAAATTGTACGGTGTAAGAGAGGATTTTTCGTATAATGTTGCTAGTGATCGAGCAGAATAATGGCTCAATCGAGTTCTTGCCTTATACGGAACACTCGTTATTCGAGAATGAGGGTTCTTGAAGCAGTTTCAACAACAGCAAACACAAATTAACCTAATCTAATCTAAAAACACTGATGATATGTGGTATCTTTGTAAACAGAAAACGTGACAGAGAGAATTTTGGACCGACGAACTAACCGAGTCCACGCAGACATCGTCTCTTTCCCATTGTCACAATCCAGCTATTCCGCTTAATAGTCACGTGGGAGTGAGAGACGTCGAAGCGAGGAGGATTCATTGAAATTACGGTCAGAGGGGAGTGGGCAGAGACATAAAGCGAGAAAGAGAGTCACGTCGAGTCGCGAATTAAATCTCATCATCGAGGAGGAAGGTATAGTTTGACCCAGTGACACCAGGGTTTTAGCTTGACCCCGTGATTCAAACAAAAACTAGCAAACAATAGGAAATACAATGGCTTCGAAATACACACGTCTCTCTTAGGAAGGTCCTCTTTTACGCCAAGAGAAATTCTCAACCTCTCGATGTCATATTTGCGCGAATCTCCTCCTCCTCCTCCTCGTAAGTCATATGTTTTCCTCCTCACAAAACATAACGCGCGTTCTCTAATTACCAGGAACATCGACTACGTGCGAGTTACGCGATTACAAACTTTGTTGAATTACGAGTGGCTACGAGTGATGCGTATTCTCACGTTGATTTACGTAAGTAGCGTAAATTGCGTTGGTCCTGGCACGCGTTAAACAGTACACGCCTACTTGAACAATGAAACGTTGCATAGTCAGCGAGAAATCGGTTTGGCGAACGTGTCTCGTTCGATCGTAACACTGGTCACGTGCATTCGATCGATTAATCGTAGTTTCGAGTCACGAATAATTCTTATTTTCTTTCGAACATAATTGCTTGTCCGAATTTTAGAGATTCAACTTTGTATCACTCTGTATATTTTAGAGATCAATTCGTCTTCGTATACCTGTCGAACTGATCTAGTGCAATCCGTAACTCTCTCGAATCAAACGATATAATATATTATACCTGCCTAAAATAACTGGGATAGCGACAGCCTGTGGAAAGCGTATCGCGATCGTATTCCGAAAGCCAATATCTCATGCCAATCAGAATCGCGCTTGGACATCTCCCAATCCGAAATAAGCCGGTATTGTCCAACTGAAAAATCATTTCATCAATTATATCATTCCGCGTCGCTATATTTACAATCGTGTATCAATCCCGCTAATAAATAAATCCGCTTTTCTATTCACATCAATCGTTAATCACATCAAACGATATTATTCGATATTACTTTGAGTTCGTAAGATGGGCTGTATAGAGTCTACTATCGATAAGCTTGTCGAGGGGACAGTATCGTCGCATTGAAGTTCTCTTTTCTATCATCGTACGATTCAGTTGGTGTCGCGGGATCGAGCGACGCGTGTCGTCGATGCATGCGCTTTGCATATCGTTCAAACTTTTTTCTCGTTCGTGATTTTTACTCTATACGTACTGTGTCTCTACGATGTTAGTTGTCCGTTGCGAAACCTGGTATTTTTGGATTCTGGATTTTGGAATTAGAATAGAACAGAGTGCGAGAAAAATAGAAGAATAATCGGGTGAGTTCGGCAGGCTGAATGTTATCGCGAGACTCGTGGGGATTCGTTTAGTAAATTTTTGCTTGTGATGGTACGAGCATGGATTTTAGGAAAGTAAACGTAGTATCTCGATGCCAATTTTATTTTTAACCCTTTAAAAGCTGCGGTTGAATGGAAGAGTCGCGTCACGGAGCGTAGATATTTCATTGTATTTGAATGGAAGAGGCGCGTTTGCGCTTTGGTGAAGATGATATCGAGAGGTTCAAAGGAACCAGCTTTGATGAAAAGAAAGATCACAGTGGACTTTCTTTTGCCTCGTATTAGAAACTCCTTTTGTTCGTTTATTAATTAATCTTGCTTCCGTTATTCTTCCTACCCGATAAACGTTTGACGGATAACTCGGGTTATAATCTCAGACGATTCAGATGTAACGTCGATGATTAAACGTATTTCGTTCGTATTAATCTGGTTTTGGAAACTCTGTTCGTTTTACTGTGCCTTCATAAGATAACGACTTCGTGGAATTTATATTCGGAAGATATAAGACGAGTCTCGACGGAAGAGTTCAATCGGTCGAATACACCGAGGTAGTACGCCAGGTTACAATTTTAGAAGCGGACAGATAGAAAGAAGGATTGTACTCCGCGAATAATCATGCTCCGGGATTCGACACGAACCGATTCAGGGGTTTCTGCCCCGAATACGTGTGTTCGACTTCGCATACGAGAGTATTCGCGGCCAGAAATACATTTGACCGTAAGTTATCTCGGTGTCGATGATCGACACTGTTCGAGTATTGACTCGAGCAACGTGATAGACACCTTCCTTGCGATAGTGGCGACGAACTCGATTCGATCATTTTTAATGCATCGAAATATTTCATTCGTCATTAACTTCCATTCCAGGAAGTTCATTGAATTCATTAAATAGCATTGATGTAACTAAACTCGCGATTTTGATACCTTATTTTCAGAGTTAGGATACTCGAATATTCTAGTATTTACTCGGTATTTACTCGATGTTTTCCGATTCAGTCGTCGCCTCCTAGATCCTGCGTGTGAATGTTCGCATCACGTCTAATATTACAGGACGAACCGAAATAAACTTTGCTCGAGTGCACATAGTGGTGCATGTACGCATACGAGTCGCACCTATCGCTACGTTCGCGTTTGCACTCAGCCGTACACATACACGAGCCACGATCTGCATGCGAAAGCACGCACGACACGTCTTGCTTATTTGCAAAACTGTGACTCGTTGATCGGTGGATTTTATCGCGACTGGTGACGATAGATCGCTGTTGCTTGGGCTTCCGTTCGAATAATCAATTCCTTTGAAATCTTCCGGTACTGTCGTTCGGTTGGAACTGGATCGAAGGTTGTATGAAATTATCTCGTGACTATTTTTGTCCTATTGCTGATTAACTAAGCAACGATGTTACGACGCGGAAAAAAGCGTATCTTGAACATAAAAAATTCACGATAAAAAGCAGAATAGTTGGAAAAATTGAAATTGCCTGTAGTTGCGATGAATGGTTATAACTCCATCGACAAAAGAAGTTTTATCAACGGAATTACAGTCGTCTGTCGTCGGTGAGTGGCGTGTTTTAAGCTGACACGCGAGCATTCGGTCATCGTATTCTTTTAATTTATCATCGATGTAGTTTTTAATCGGAAACCGATCGCAGATGTTAAAAGACGTCCTCTAGTCAATCCATGTTATTTCAAGCATTTAAGCAGGCCAGAATACACAAAACTTTTAAGCAGCCTATTGGCAAAACTTCCGATGTTGTCGAAAGTTCGAAAGACGTAGAACACTCGCCGAGAAAGTTGATTTATCGAAAAGTTTGCCTAGTAAATTCGAGGCTGTCCCAACGTCGTCGATAATCGCATTGATCGGTTCCTTTTCCTTTCGCTTATTGAGGGGACTCGATGACGAGTTGGAATTTTTGGGTCAATCTGATGGCAAAACTATCGACTAGAGACAGTTTCACGAAGTCTTCTGCCAGATAATAATTCATATCTCCGCTCCTTGGAAATATTTCAAAGAGATCTAAAAATATTTGCGAAAAGAATGCTTGATCGTAATCTGCCGTTCATCGGCCTTGTGAATTTCACTTGATCTTCTTTTTCATACGATGGTAAATTAAATTTTCGAAATTTTACTTCGCAACGAACTTCTACGCAAAGTTTCTTTCGGAGTGCTTATTCTTGATTCTGATTCTTCATATTTCTCGCCTGAGAAGGCAATTTCACGGACGAACCAGGCAATAAAGAATTTAATATAACGCCCGGAGACTATGGATGAATGACTTTAGGCTGTTAAGCCTAAAAACTGCTTGACTTAGCGACGAATTCTTGAGTGAAATTCTGTGGAAGGCAAGAGGGCCCCAGTGAGCGACTTTTCGACCGGCTATTTCGAGATCCGAAACGCTCAAACCCTCGTGGCGTTCGTTTTACATATTATCGCGATTCCATCTGCGTACGGAGGTTTTCCCGTTGACCGCGAGAACCGAAGGGTCCATACAGCCTTGAGATTAAGTAAACCATACAGCGTCGTTCGCGTAATCGCACCAATTTCTCTCTCTTTGCGTATTTATCATACGGACATTTTAAGGAGAAGAAACTCACAGTTCTTCAACGAATCATGTGTAATTTCAACGTCTCGATCGTTTATTATATATAATATCAAATCGTTCCATAAGTAACGTTCTTTATCTTTGTTCTGCGAATTTCCAGGGAAAATCGAACGGCGGTTGCTGAAAACTTGAGTTCGAGAGATTGACGAGTTAAAACGGTGAATGATGATGAAAGTGATGAATTGGTTTTTATATTAACGTTAAAGAAAGGATATTTTTAAGGACAGAAATTGGTACTCCTAGTGTGAAATGATCACAAGAGCTTGAAGGTTCGATAGAGGGATTCTATATTTTGCCAGTGGATCGATATCGGAATCGATGGACCGTGTCGGCGAAAAATACACGGTCATCCTTGAAATCGATTTTTTCCCTCTCTTTCGCACGTTGCATTAACTATTTATAACAAGACACCCTTCTCGTCTTCGATTGTGAAACTGTCTGAACTAATTTTCTTCGCGATGCTCCCGCCTCGTTGAGATCTGTATTCTTCCCATCACGTCGTCCTACTTTTCCCTCATAGATGATAAGCAAATTGAAGGTTTGCGCGAGATGTGTTTTAATTGAGCACGATCGAAGGTAGATAGAGATTAATTAAGACCATCTGCATAGTAGTATTTCTATGGAATCCTATGGCATCGACGAGTAACAGAATTTTGCCGACCTTCTGTTGCAACCTTTTAGGGATTTCGGTGAAGGTTGTAGAATTTGTTCGGTCGTAACATCTATTACATAATCCGCTAATATTATTAGCTTGTAAATTATTGCGCAAAAGAAGAATATAGTAGTAAAAGTATAGTAACTTTTTGTCATGTATACTTTAATCTTCTGAAACATGACAAGGCCGAGGCTATTCAATAATGCAGAGATTTGAGCTTATTTGAGGTAAATGTCAATCGTGTAAATTGCACGTTTATTTATTTTCATGACTGGGTATGTATTCCTCGATAAAATTGCAATTTGAGAAGAATAAAAATGAAAGGTAGGATTATTTCATACACGCGGAAACTGAACGTTGCGTGCACTCGACGTGGTTCCGATCACGGGATTGACACCGTTTACAGCGTATCGATATTGGCTCGGCCGCTATTTTTAGTGGGCCGTATCGTATTCTAACGATGCAAACCGCAAACGTGACCGAGTTATGCGACGTCGAGAGTCCCTTCTACGTAGAAAACGAAGCGTGTACACCGCTACGTGACAAGCTGACACGCGACCCATTACGATATACACTTATCAGGCCGCGATGTGCGATCGTTGTTCGACTTTCTGTCGGTCGTTCACGTTCGACGGTCGTTGATTATCCGGTCCTCTCCTGGAACCGTTCCAGCAACACGCGATTTCGACGTTTCACGGTATTTCCGGCGAAATTCCTAGGTAAACTCGCTTGTTATCCACTTTCGTCGAATATCCGACGAACATCGAAAACGAAAATTCCGTTTCAGTCCGTGTGTTCCAACGCTGTGATTTCCCTGGCGAATCTTTTATTCGAACTGACGAAAGGACGAGCTGTGACGCGTTTACCCCAATTTAGAGGTGGAAAATCTGGAAGTGTGATCCGTTTGCGACCTTGTTTCAGCATTTCGTTTGTTTCATCGTTAGTTGTTTCAAACAGAGAGAGAGAGAGAAAAAGAGAGAGAAATAGAGAGGGAGCTGGAAAAGGTAGGTGGTGCCGTTATCACAGGCCAAAGTGATTCATAGATTGGTAGAAAATAGCAAGGTTGTGCAGAGGTTGTTGATTCGTGAAACGGTGCGGTGGGCAGCAACTCGGAAACCAGGTCGAGGGAGATATACTTTATTTTTATTGAGCCAGCGGAATTGCGCTGTTAGAACCTGTACGTTATGCGTTTCGAAACGTTAGACAATCCGTCGATCAGAATACCTATTCGGCTTTGAAGGTTACATCATATTCCTGTAAAGAATTTATAGTTTTCGTTGTTACGTCACCTCTTATCCCTAGCGAACGATATATTTAGAGTACACCATGAATCGTTTATTACAAGCTTAAGATTTACCTAGCCGAAAGTTAAAAACTATACGATGGTAGTTACGAGACGTTCATCGAGTCGAGTTCCATCGCAAAACAACTTCAAAAGAAGGAACTTATTCGAGTATGTTCCGCGTGAAAGTAGCGAGATTGTTTGAACGATCGTTGACATTAAGGACGTCGACGGGTCTCGAGTATCTCTCGAATCTGTATTGCCAAACTTTCATAGTAAATGTAATCTTTGGGAAAAAACGAAGGTAGAAAATCTGTATGTACGAAGACAGATTGTCGTAGATCGGAGAAATAGCTTCGACAGAAACGGGTACGTCCATAAATTCGTTTGGCATATACTGCAGGGACGGCGTGCGAAAAGCGAGGACGCCAGGTTCCATTGCTAGATTCCTCGACTAAAAAAAGAAACGACCGATTATTACATATGACGATGATTTACATAACGATGTAGAGATTAGCTGACTTACATTGTCACTGATATCAGACAAACATTAAAAACGCTTATCTTTTATTCTTATCGAAACGACAAATGCAATCTATCATTGTAATCTACAAACGAGGTGAAGATAGAGAACTCGACAAATGCGATAAGTGGAAGACTATTGAAAGTCGGAGGAACGCGCCTGATTCGACGCAAGAGACAAACGCGAAAAAAGAGAAATCTTCATCAACGGAAATAGAAAGCACGAATTGTCGGCGCGACGATTTACTTTAAAAGCATAGAAATTAGAATAATTCGCCAGTGTTTCTTCGTAGTTCCCGCGAAGTCTTTGACATCGTGGCGCGAGTAGAATGCGGGATAACGTTAAAAATCATCGCCAGTAAGTTGCCAAACGCACGTCGGCCAGTCGGAGACAAAGAAAGCTTCGCTTCGGGAATACAAATTTCTCCTTGCTTGGGTTAATGGGCCGGGGAAAAGGGTAGAGAGGAGAGGAAAAACGTGAGGAACGCGTAACGTGCACGGGTCTCAGCCATTCGAGCACGATCGAAGCCGTGCACGCACGCCTGGTCACGGCCCGTACGCACGCATTTGCATACGCGTAGCAATGCAGGGTGAAAGTACCGATACGACGCTGCGATCTAACTTGGACAAAGCCTGTCACGCGTTTCGTATCCTTCTTCGCGCTTTAAGAAGCCTAGACTGAAATGCGAAATTTCGGAAGAACTAGCTGGAATATAAATTCATGGTCAAGTAAGAAACGTAGCAAGATCGTAAATCGACTTGCATTGACTATTATGCTAACTTCCAAGATCATTCGAGGCATTTTACGAGTCTCCATGAGGATTGTAATAAAGATAATCTTTTCACGAACGAGTATTTTTCGAGCAGCGAGAAAAAATGTGTTCGTTTCACGTTGTAAAGAATACATAATGCGTTCAAATTTAAGGCCAGTTTTAACGAAAACGTATGGATTAATTAAGTAAGAATTTATAATAACATTACTTTATACGACTTTGATCGAGATTTTTATTTGTTACTTTCTTACGTTAAAACTTACTTTAATCTTACTATCTCGCTACGTTTTCCATATCAGCTGTAATTATCATTCTTATTGAGCCGTGTACGAAGCAGTTACTCGACGCAAACGTAGTATATGCCACAGTAAATCATTTCTAATTACGTATACCATGTCCAAGACAAAGGGCGAGATTTATAGGACGCGATCTCCACGGTTTCACACCGCGTACCGTGGGTATCATATCCGAAAATACATCCACCTCGGATCAGCCGGGATAAATACTAATTTATATTTATCTTCTTTCAGATCACGCCCGATACATCGAAGAACGCGAAGATGTAGCTTGATCAGCCGCCACCAGCCGCGTGACCATCAAGAATCGAATTCCGCCGCAGTAACAGTGGACATACTTGGTCTATAATTAAACTATATAATGTGCTGACGGTGTACCCTAACGTGAACTCGCGCTCGCGTACCAGTTGAGCTCTACGACAAACAAGAACCTTCCTCCTCCGTTGTTCAATGCTCGCTAAAAGAACTACTTAACGTTTAAACCGTCGAGAACGAGAGATCAGGCAAAAAGACCGAAGGAAAGAAAACGAATCGAACGATGGGGGGACAGGCAGAGGGAGCGAGGATCGCGTGGACAGTGGCTCGACTTCCGTCGTGGCCGTGGAGAACGAGAATCTTGGGCCAGTTGGCCTGAGATATGCCAGAAGTGGCATCGTCAACGGTATCATCGACATCGTCATCGAGGCTCAAAGCGGAGACGGCGACGTCGAGGTCTGGCGGTATCGCTGGCCGACAGCTGGCGATAGAAATCGAGACGATCGAACGCCGGGTCTGCGCCACCCGTCGCGACCTCTTCGTCCCCGTGACCATCGATCCGCGGCCCAGTCGGGCCGTCCACTGTCCCGATCTAAACGCCTGTTTGGTGAACGAGTCCCGAACCGGCCACGAGCAGGTCGACTGTCAGGCGATTCACTTTGGCTACGCGATCCCGGTGAACGTAGTCCCCCTCGAGACCGATCCACGGCTCGCCGAGCTCGTCTTGGACCACTCGACCGAGTTAAGCAGACGCGCCGCGAGCTTCTTGCTCGAGCACCATCCCCAGCTGCGTCAGCAGCGACAGACACAGCACGAACGCTGCTCAAGCATGGCAGCCACCGCGAAGCACGACCTGCGTCAGAAGTTTCCGACAGAAACGTCGACGTCCGGTGACGAGGACATTGCAGCGATCGCCAAGCAAATCAGCGATCACGCGGAGGCGATCTATCAGACATGGAAGAGTCGAGGATTAGCTCCTACAGAGATATTGAATTGCCACAGTAATGCTACGGCCGCGGACAAATTTGGAACTGCTCTTACGCCGACTTCCGCGTCCAATAGCCCGAATAGTACGGGAAAAGTTACTCCTACGAGCTCTAGCCCTGCCACCGCGGTGGATATATTGAGTCAAACGCCGAATCTCGATAACGGGAACTTGGAAAAGCTGGTGAACAATTTCGTAGTGGAGGACAAGGCTAGGTTAGCTGCGTCGAGGCAGAGATCGCCGTCGAAGACTCTGCCCTCGTCGATACAATTCGCATTGGAGAAGTTCGAGAAGAACTCGATGCAGCAGCAGCAACAACCGCAGACTTCTCCTCTGAAGAACAGCAACGTTGGTAGTCAAGTGAAACCGAAACAGGGAACTGTTTTGTTGTCTCCGACGTCCCCTTTCGCGAACAAGCCGTCGCAGATAGTGAAGCCTCAGGTATCCACAAAGATTCCCGGTGCTCACCACCGGGAAGTGTTTCTAGAAACCATAGAGACCACTTTTCCGGCGGATATAACGCCGTCGAAGATCGTGCAGCAGAAGAGGCCGACGAGTACGGTAATCACCTCTCCCACCGCCTCTAATCTCGATGATTCTTCGACGAATTCAGGACTGACTACGTGGCCCTTAAAGAACAAATTAAACGAAAGTAAAAGAGTGACAGATCCTTCCAGATCGCCTCAGCAGGAAGTTAAATCGTTGACAAGTAAGGAGGAGAAAAGAAATAGTGGTTCTAATTCGAGCGTTTACCTCGACGAGGTCGCTCGTGAGGAGGAAAGACTGATAAATGCCCTGAAGACGGGCTCGGTGATCACGGAGGAGCCCGTAGAACGAACGGTACCTCTGACTCGCCAGAAACCGGCGATAAAGAGGGAGAAGCCGAAGGTGGAGCCTGTTAAACCGATAATTATCGGTCACAATCATCACGCAAGCGGTCTGGTGACCACTTCTGGCGCAGTAGTGAACAGTGCCGCGTCTCCGACGCCTGGTAGCAACGCCAGTGGCACGTCGGATACGAAATCTCTAAGCAAGGATGATTTGTCAAACATGTCAATGGTGGATTACGCGAAAGTCAGATACAGAGCGGCTCAGCAAAATCCTCCGACTCAACAGAGGTTGGAGGAGCAGAAAACAAACAACAACTTCAATTCTACGGAGCAGCTGGTGTCGACCACGAGGTCCAAGTTCGAAACGGAGATACAAAAGGATAAGGAAGCTAACAAAGATGAGAAGGATCCTGTTACGTCTAGATGGGGTCCTAGAATCAATTCTCCTAGGCCGAGAATCGAACAAGTGCCCCATCCGGAATTGACCACGCAACAGAAGCAGCATATAAGAGCTGCTGCTGCGACTGGCACCGGAAACAATCCTATTAGACCGTTTTTGACCAGAGGATCCGTCGCGGAACGCGTTTTGATCTTCGAGAAATGTCCGAGCGAGCTGTTGCTTGACAAACGGGGGCCACGGCAACCAGCTATCAACACTTGGAGAACCGGGCACGATGTTCAAAACAAGGCTCAGGTAAGTCGACGTTCATCGATCCATGATTATCGTTTCTCTTTTACTTTTTAGTTCGTTTATCGAAGATTCATTAACGCGACGATAATTGGAAAAATGAATTGACGAAGTTGGGAAATTATCGAGAGGATTGAATTTCGTGCCAGGGATACGGTGTAGAGGCGGAAAATTTCGAGCGAAGATTTCAGCCGGTCGAAAATTTCAGTAGGTTGTGCAACGAACGTGGATGCATAAAGAAAATCGTGCAAGACAAGCCACGTTTTCCTGGAAACAGCGTCTAATTCGATGGGATGAGTCTGTGCCTCGAAAACCTCGAGTCCATGCCGATCGGAAAGACGTGTCTTCTCTCACGCGTTCTCGCCGCTCTGGGTGGCTTATATCGGGCGTTTTGGTCGCCGTCCAAATTCCTCCTTCTCTGGGAGGATGTTCGACCGGTCGACTCCTGCACTTTTGTCTCGAAACGAGTTCAAGATCTCTTCGCGTAGAGGTCGTTTCTGCATGCCTCGAGTCTTTCTTCTCGAGCATCGCCCGATGCTACTTCTCATCTTTGTTATCGAACTCGCTGCCTTTGATCTCTCCTTTTTGGAACGATATGAACGATGTTATTAAATTGGAGCACCTTCAAAATTATATACCGAGGCTACGAAGAGTATTGGAATGTCGAAGACCATTTGTCATCGTCTTTGAACCATGTTAAAATACCTGATTTCTCGAAAAACTTGGTTACCTAGATGATTCTTCTAAAATTAATCTTTACGCGAATCTATGAATATTTCAATGTTGTTCTTAGAAGATATACTATCGAACGATAATAAGAAACACAAGTTTAAATCGATCGAACGATTAAGAAAGAAACATTCTCGCGAGTTTCAAAGTGGTTCTGGATCATAGCCAGGAAGAGGAGAAATATACCTGGCACGATTCGCCTGCCAAAAACCGTTATTGCCCTGGCTTTTCCTAGTCTAACATGGGTATACTTGTTTCGAGTGCATCCACCGGTCTTCGTAACCTTATAATCACTTCAAGCAAACTCCAACCACGCGCCTCTTTCCAAATTTTTCTTCCTTTATTTGGTACGATCTATCGAGAATCACGGAGGTTATTAAGCTTAATCGGCGAATCTTCTTCGGGTAGTCAAGAAGCGAGTTAATCGTGAGTTATCCACCATGTGATAAAACACGGTTCTCCAATATGACGTTACTGAATGATCAAACAATACACGTGAAACGAGAGCTCGGCTATGACATTGTTATTGTCTTCTCAATATGCTTTGAGATTAAACTAGATTTTGCTCAGAGAAATTCCTGCCAATTCCGCTTGCAGCTTTTACAATTAATTCGAGATCATTATCGAGCTGATTCGAGAAAATTGATAGCGAATTCTCGATATCGTTGTAATAAACAGCACAAAGTAACAATGGGAACAACAAGATTCCACGGATTCCAGCGTGCGTGTGAAGTAAACGAGAAACACATGGATATTTATGGATGCAATGTGTAGCAGAGAGGCCGCAGCAATCCCCTCGCGTTGCACCGTCGATGGATATAAAGGAGAGT
Organism: Bombus fervidus; assembly: GCF_041682495.2. NCBI lineage: Eukaryota > Metazoa > Arthropoda > Insecta > Hymenoptera > Apidae > Bombus > Bombus fervidus. The sequence goes on along the minus strand of NC_091520.1, from coordinate 12,493,396 downwards.
CGAAGAAAATTTGATGTGTTTAAAAAAAAAGCAACGTGAAAGTTGGTGGATGTATCCAAAAGTCAATGATGTTTGTTGCCTCTGCCCAATGCCAGATGTATTTTCTTATGCTTGAATGAAGTCTCTCCTTCTATGTGGTAGCCGATGTTTTCGTCGCCAGTTTTCGTGGCTATTAACCGTTTAAGACGACTCATAAACAGGACGAAGAATAAAAAGGAAAATACGTCGATGGAGTTTAAAAGACGCAGTTCATCGTGATATCAGAGAAGAGGGCTCGATTAATTTAATCGACGCGTGTCTCTCGTTTGTTTGATCGCCGAGCCGCTGAGTCACTGCTCGGTTTTCGTTACGATTAATGTTATTCGACCTCGAGAAGAGGAATAAAGCGGACCACCATGGCCATAAGTGGAAACGGACAGCTCTCGACCGCTTATCGTCTTGTACTCTTGGCTAAATAATACCCATGACGTTACGTTGATGTTATTTATCGTGCAGGGTGGTCCATGATTCGCAAGGCTATTGTATAGAAACGAATGACAACTCGATAGAATATAGTTGGTCACGACGCACGATAGGATTACTGCAATTGGTAATTTCGTTGAAATTGCCAGCTGGAATTAATTTAACGATAGAAGAACGGCTTAAGGAGATCACGCGGCTAGGTAAGGTTCCAGGTATCGGGTAATTAAAATTCCCATTGGAAAGGACGTGCGATTGGTAACGCCGCGTTGTATCATTGGTGTGTATATAACCCGATATGGAAAAACGTGAAGACTCGGGTAGCGGCGACGTGAGATCGGTGGCACGACGGTCAAAGGAAAATAGGAAAAAGTTTCGAGCGCCCTTGGGGTTAACGGCGAGAAATCGTTCTCGCCGGCGAATATCTGCGACGACTGACTGACTCATTGTAGCCGCTCCATATTGGATACCGTGCTAGATTTTAAAAGGCCGTCGTCTGTCGCCTTGGAATCGAGCGTGGCTGACTCTATCACCGCTTATGGCTGAAAAGCGGACTCTCAAGCCAGGAAAGTTCACTGTGACCAACTACAAGCGACACTCGTTAGGATAATGGGAACCAGGAAGGAAACGCATCGATATGAAATATCTTTAACGACGTACAGGTTTTACGTTTAAATTCGAACATATAATTTCAACCACGTAGATTTGAATATTTAAATTTAATATCGAACTTTAGATATTCAAATTCGCACATTTAGAAGGTTAAAATGGTAGAATAAACTATTCTCCTCTTAAGGATAGAGCTCTCGATGAATCCAATCAACAAATTAGGTTCCCTGGCTGGCGCATTTCTCTGCGCAGTTCTCTTCAACTTTCTGTACGATCCTCGCAAGAATATCTGATTGAATCAGGACCTCGATGAAACTGCCACTCTCTTTCATCGTCAGAGCCGCGGTCCAATTAATTTAAAATATGTTTACGAACCCGGCATCCTCCTCTCCCATGAATTAAAGCACCGATGGGTAACAAAATTGAATGTAAATACCGCAGCATCGGTCGAACGGTGAAGGTCAAGTATTCGGTATCGAAACGAGTGGTCCTTGGCCGGTTGGCAGAGCGAGGATTCGATCGGGAGGCGTAGCCGAATTTGCTATGTCAATTGGAACGCTGATTGACGGTATCCCGTGTGTCAGACAGCGAACCGTGCCAAACATGAGACTGCGATAATTGTACCAGTCGTTTTGCCTAATCTGCCCCAATGTCACGGGACCCGATCTGTTCCAGGATTTCATAACGATTCGCGTTTTCGCTTATCGATAACTATCGATTCGTTGTTTATATTATAACTATCTATACTATATCTGCTTCATACTCCAATTTCGTTGCTCTTCCACTTGTTAACTTTCTCTCGTGAATAGCAACTCTTACGTTAAGTCTATTTTCATTCCAAGTTAGGTTCCCCGAGTCTTATCCCCCTCGATACGTTCGATCTGGGACTATCGTTGATTATCGTTCGGTCACTCGAGCGGACGTTGCCTTATATTCGCCTGGTGGAACGGGCGTGCATTATTGATCTTCCTTAAACGGATTCCATCGAAGAAGCTCTACCGCTATTTTTATTACTCGCAGTATTTTTTTCCCGCGTCTATTATTACCGCTGCTGTCGTTAGCCTTGCCACTATTTCTGGCGATCATTGACATCTCTTATCTTCGTTGAGCAAACTTTGTAAAATCTCCATTCTTCCCGTTCTTTCTTGGAAAAAAAGCAAATATTTGAAATGAAGCAAAGGAAAGGATGTACAGTGTTTAACGATCGACACCTAACACGCGATGAACCGAAAGATCCTGTCGTCTCTTGACCGTGATGTTGGAAACAACAGCGTATATAGGAGGAGACTCGTGATGTAACCATAGTCACATGGGCGAGGCGATGCATTAGCCGCGTTGGCCGGCCTCTTTGCATTCTTCGGATCCTTGGCGTCGCGTAACAGGATGTCGTGTCCTTGGTACGCCGATAACTTCGCCTCGGAACGGCGCTTTCGAAGAAGCATAGAATTATTCCGACTCGTCGACGACGATCGATTAGACACCTTGGAGAACCGCATCGATCCAACGTAACCGGAAGCTCGAACAATATAATGAGATCAGGATCGTGGCTTGCCGTGTCCTTTGTTTGTAACACGCGACATAAACCAAGTTATGTAACGAAGGAAATTAACTGGAGGAAATAAAGCCAATTTAGCTTCTCCAACATGTTTCGAGAACTTTATGCTGCATTACGAGATTAACCCTGCTGCGATTCTTGAATTTTCATGTTTTATGGAACGAAAGAAACTTTAGCACACGATGCAAAATTATTCGGCTTCGACTTAAGAAATTTTTTAACCGTAGAAAATGTAATTCGAAGAACGCAGCAGAGTTGAGTAACTCTATAATTACGGGTTCGTTGCGAATAATATCACTAAATACACGGTGCAAAATCGTAACCATGTTCAAATAACGATCGATCGTATACTAAGCGAATATATATAGAAGAAGGTAGGCTGCGATTTTGCTACTTTTCACGGTCCCAATCAGTCTGGCCGGAACGATGCTTGTTGGTTCTAGACGTACGCGAAAGACAAGACACAGCAAAAGAGCTTGCCACCGCACACGACACTCCAGAGGCACGTGAAAGCGAACAGAAACGTTCACATACCACGGTAAACATTGATCCAAACCGTATACGATACAACAACCGTTGAACTATTCGATTAAGGATAACGAAAACGAAATTTCTATTGCAGATTTTACTTTCCCGGAGGGAAACCTCTGCCATTGTCGCAAGTAGAGGCAACTATCGCGAGGATCACCGCTGCTTTCCAAACTCTTCCTGGTCATCGTGCATCTCGAGCCCAATTTCACGCTATCACCAAGGTAAAACGACCGTTGGAACTCGTTAAAAGTCCCAAGGATAACGTTCTTCCTCGTTTACTCGTTCTTCGTTTTAATACAGAGATTCGAGTCGAGATTTGATCTTGACCATTCGCGTATTCTCTCACGTGGGCAGCGATTTCACGTGGGAAAGCCGTAACTCTAACGTTCCGTGGTTAGAACAGCTGCATACAAAGGCTATGATTTGTCTTGCAGGCATGCGACTTGCCGCTCTATTGGAAGGTGCCGCTTTTCCTTGCCGCCGGAGGAGATCAGACCGGCTACGTTGAGATGAACGCGTTCCTCGAGTTTTGGAAAGAGTATGCTATAACATACACCTTATAAAAGTCAATAAACACATCTGAAAAATGAATCGAGATATTCGAGCGCTTCAATTCGAAAGAATTGTTCTCTAATTCGGTAAGTTTAATGATTGTCGTGGAATTGATTATTTGTAGACTGTCGAACACCTACCATGACGCGGCAAGCAAATTTATCCGAATCACAACCCGGGGCCAGAGGAACAATATACTACCAGAGGATTTGATCCCATTGGTACAAGACGTAGTCGAGACTCATCCCGGTTTAACTTTCCTCAAAGAAGCTACTGAGTTCCATTCACGCTACGTACACACGGTTCGTATTCGCGCGATAAATATTTGCTGGATATTTCTCTCAATGCAGGCAAAGATAGAGGGAGAAGAAAAAAGATTCCACGGAAGATGGACCGTAGTTTACGCAACGTGGATCGTCTTGAATTATTCAAGATGATCGTGCTCGCCTCGAGCAATTATCCCGCGCGCTTCTGGTCATTGGAAAATCATTTTAACGAGCGAACGTTGCGCTGTTTTTTTTACTCGATTTCACATCAGCCACTTAAGTGGAATCTTTCAGATTTTTTTCTATTTAACCGGCTTCTGTATTTGCACGTCGTATTTGTACGTTCAATATCGAGGATGTAGTTAAGGCGACGAATTTATATTTATATCTTGTTTGATGATTTTCACGATTCTTGACGCCAGGTGATCGCCAGGATATTCTATTGTGTGAATCGAAGCTGGAGCGGAAGAATTTCCGTCGCCGAACTGCGAAGAAGCAACCTTCTGTCGGTGATAGCGATCCTCGAACACGAGGAGGACATCAATCAAGTGACTGCCTACTTCAGCTATGAGCATTTCTATGTGATCTACTGCAAATTCTGGGAGCTTGATCGAGATCACGATCTCTTCATCGACAAAACGGATCTCACAAAGCATAATGATCACGGTGAGGAAAAATTCTTGCAGAAAAAACATCCTTTGTAAGTTTCGTTGCTAGGGAATTCTCTTATTTTTGGTTGGATCGTATTATAGCTCTTTCCAAGCGTATGATCGCGAGAATATTCAGCGGTGCAGTGACCAGGGGTGGCGTGAAAAGCGGAAACGGCGTTCAACAACCCCAGGATAAAATGAGTTACACGGAATTCGTGTGGTTCTTGTTAAGCGAGGAGGACAAAAACCATCCGACTGCTATTGAATATTGGTTCAGGTATAACATGTAATGTTTAAGCTGCATGCGTTGTACGAACAATAGGTATTTCATTTCGGATGATCGATAGATGCATGGATCTCGATGGCGATGGATATTTGTCGATGTACGAGCTAGAATATTTTTATGAAGAACAGTTGCATCGTATGGAAGCAATTGGACTGGAAACGTTGCCCTTTGAGGATTGCCTTTGTCAGGTAAGTAAGTGAAAGTTACGTCATTATGTAGTTTTGTTTATAATTTTAAGTTAATAATTTTTTGGTTGGTAGATGTTGGACATGATCAAACCAGCGACGCCGGGAAAGATATCTCTAAGCGACTTGAAGAAGTGCAAGATGACCTCAATCTTCTTCGACACGTTCTTCAACCTCGAGAAGTACCTGGATCACGAGCAGAGAGATCCCTTTGCATCTGCTAGGGAGCATGACCCTGATGGTCACGAGGTAAAAAGCTTTCGAAATTATCAAATGCAAATAAAACGAAATTTACCAGGAAACACTCGTTGTTATGAGTACCTCGCTGATATCTGTTATCGTTATGTTTTCTTTTGTTTCATACGCAACAGCTGTCGGATTGGGACCGATTCGCTGCAGAGGAGTATGAACTGTTGGTCACCGAAGAGAGCGGTAACGAACAGAATGAGCAAATGTAAGTATTGATTTCGCGCGACTTACATTACACACACGGTTCGTCTATGTCATATAATCGATACGTGAATATTGTTTTTACTATCATCTATTAACGTCATCAAGCATATAACTCATCGATATTATTAATAGAGATTAGTGTTCATTAAAATGAAATCAGTCAGGGATTCGTTTAAAGAATCGTTTAAAACATTAAGAAATATCGAACACTAGCGTGCAGTACAATAGACGTTTCATAGAAAGTTCTTGCTTATCATATCAAGCTATGAAACGAAAGTCATAGCTTTCAAATTGTGGCATGCGTTGTCGTTAGATAAACAGTATGCCATGCTGCGGGATCTAACAATTTCATTTTGTACTGTGACCGTAATGACCATAGTGCGCTCTATGCGTTTGTTGCAGGCTGTGTGATGATGAAATGTAACCATCATCTGCAGCTCAGTAAGTAAACAAAACAAAAACTGCATGATCTAGTGATGCACGACCTTCGTGTATGCATAATGTATTAATTAGAGAGTCGGCTAACCGCTTATTTTTATTTCTTTCTTATTTTCTTTTTTTTTTCTTTTTTTTTTTTAATTCTCTGTACCGTTTCATCCGTACCGTATTATTCGAATACTAACTGGCTCTCGGCTGAACATACGGTATATTATTAATTTTAATTCATGCAAGATGGTCGAGATATTTCGAAACTACGATTAACGCTATTAAAAGCTGTATATTTTTATTCCTATAATCGCTGAATGAAGGAAACTCTTTACATGCTCGTAAGCCAAGAGTGAATTTCGAGGATTGAATTTCAAATGCTTTTTAGACGCCGTTTTTGCTTCTACTAAAATATGAACCTGTGTTGCATCATTTTTTAATCGACTAAGCGCTGTAGTTGAATCAATGATAGTTCACCTATTATTTTGCCCTATGACAGAATCGAAGATTTATTTAAAACAAAAAAGAAAAAAGGCGTTTATTTTTCCTAGGTCAAACGATTCCATGTCGGAAGACGTGTTTTCCCAAAACCTGGAGGTTCTGGACGGTGAATCCGTGGATGTGCTTCAGGGTGTAGATACCGAATTCCAAGGATACCCCGATTTATCTACGAACAGTCCATCGGATTTCAACTGTCAACAGTCGAGGTACCAATATTACGACAGTGGTGACAGCGACGATTACGCTGAGAGCGATAATTGAATGGGAATGGGAAAGCCGAACGTCAACTTCGAGAAGAGAAAGCAAAGGAAGGGGGAAATTGACTTTTTCCTCGAGGCAATTCAGTAGTCTAAACGCGTAGTTGTTTTCCATATAGTAGGAGTGTCGTGTAATCTTTTTGTGAACAGCCGTATATTATGGTGAAACGATTCTCGACGAAACGGTGCATACGAATCCATTCGGTGATCTGGCAAGAGTCGTTTCTTTCAAGTACAAAGACATCTGAAAACGATTGATTTTAATCTTCTACCTGGATAGTATAATCGAACAATCTTAAAAACGTATCAATGAAACAGAACCGGAAGCTTTTTTAGAAGTTAGACATATTTAATCGTTTGAGACAAGAAAATAGCAAGAGGGAAGTATCGAGCGATCCTCTTTGAAACGGAGAAGCTTCGACATCACCGAATCGATCCGTAACTATGAATAGTAGTCGAGAGGAAGATTCAGGCAACGGCACGACGATGTGTGATAAGCAAGCGTCATTGTTCAATCTCTCTACGATATACATATTGTGTACTTCACGTTGTAAATAGACAGCAAATCACGGACCCTTATTTTTACTTAACGCGAGAAAGTCACTTGAAAAAAAATGCAGGTCTTTCAATTGCTGCAGCCATTTATAAGAAAGTCAACTGACAGTAGTTGTAGAAATATAAAACAATTTAATCAGTCGGTTCTCAAGCAAATTCATCCCGATGGACTACAATTTTTCTAGTTCGAAGGATATTATTTTTTAGACAAGAACGGGATGAAATTCCGCGAAAAAACATACACCCTAGTTTCAGCCCGAGGCTGCAACAACTGGAAATTGCGCGTTAGAAGATTCGACGTCGTTGGATTTGCGAGTAAGAGGTGCTGTTACCCTATATAATCGTCTTGTAAGCCATAGTGTTACACTGTACGCAAAGTATTGCACGCACGAGAACGTTCAAAGGATCGAGCGAGATCGTAACAGTAAGATATTCCTCTAATTCGATCCGGTATAATATTCTTAATGTGGGTGTGTCCTATTCTGTTTTTGGAAATTTCAGACTACGATCTACGATTGTTGTTTCTTTTCCACGTATTTGCAGGCATTTCTTGCAAAATCATGAATACAAGCCAAAGATGAGACGTGTTCTGTTATCTTCAGCGCGAAGGTAGAAAGGAAAACGAAGAAACAGAGAAACTGTGTGAACGCAGATGCTGCTCTAAATGATAGGAACATCGTCCCTTTCAACCTATAAGTGACATTTGTTTCGAGGTTCAAAGGGATTTATTGGGATCTCCCTTTACCAATTGGACGTTGAGTGGACGTAGCTTTTTTTTATAAACTAAGTTAAAGTTGCTTTATAGTGTTCTCCTCGAAACGATGCATTCTGAATATCGATTGTTTATCTTCTTTCCATTCTTTTTTTTTTTTTTTTTTTAATTACGTTAATAAAGTGGCTCCGAGAGTTTAGATACTTTTTAAATCGTTGTTAAGAAATTATTGTGGTTTAAAGTATGCAAATCTCCGTTGACAGATGCAAGGAGATTCTATTTTTAGATTCCTTTTCGTTAGGAAAACACCATGAAGAACGTATATATGACGATCATTGAAGAGCGTGTAGTGAAATTTTGTTGAAAGTGTCTACTGCCACAGCAATGGATTCTTAAACGCGGCTCAACTTAACCTAATTTACGACATTGGAGAACGGAAGTTGTACCCTCTTGTTTTTTAAACATCTCTTAAATACGTTTTAATTGTTACTGTTAAATTAATTGCTCATTAGAGATTTTATTTCTGCGTGAATTCTACGACTTGTTGTTCCATTAAATGATAATTATACGAGCGATATATCGTTACGTTTGATTGTGAAAGTACTCGAAGAGTACTCGTATGTTCAGGGTACAATTGATTTACGAGAATCCGCTTGAGCCGCCAAGACTGCTGGAATGTATATATTAATTTCGTTTCCGAAATTTAATTTTAACTGCGTATACATATATAATATTACTCTAGTCGAAATGTGTGCTATAATTCACATAACGAAGACCACGTGAGATGGCGCGTTAATTTTAAATCTGTTTCGTGTTATTTGTTAATTAACAGAGTTGAATTGCAAGCAACGTGAAACGAGCGTTGATTGAAAATTCTTTGTCGTAAAGGATGCTCGAGTACTGGACCATATTACAGATAATCACTTTCGATAATACATCTTGGAAATATTTCCAAAGAATTTACCAAAATATATCATAAGTAATTCGCAATGGTAATAAAGACATATCGAAAATCTTTGAACGATCGGACGTTTTAAAATGAAATATTTATATTAGAAAGAATTGTGATCCTATCGATACTCCTGAAACATGGTTATTGTTCTTGTTGCTGTTACGTACCTGTGTTCGCTTGATTACGTAAATCGGTTCTTTTAAGAACCATTCTTTAAAGTCGTTCATTGAGATTTCGTGTTTACCAGCTTTCGATATCACACGATGGAATCACACGTTCCTTTACGTCGTTGAATTTTCACGATTAACAGTAAAAGAGAAATAAAGTGATGTAGGTGTTCAATAGAAAAACCTCTTACAGAATCGAATTCGTAAATATCGACGTAATATTTTTTAAGGATAGCTAATCTTTTATTTGGCGAGTTATCTATTAACTTAAAATACTGTTAGATATTCTATCATTAAAAAATGAGAAAAGAGAAAGGAAAGAATCTTTCCGATAAGAAGAGGAGATTTAGCGCTTCCTATCGACCATTTGAAGAAATGAAAAAAATGAGGAAACGATCATCCAAATAGGTCTCCCCAAATAAGAGGTTGACGTTTATCACGGAAGTTATTTAATTTCTCTATTGCGCTTCCGCGTTCAGAGAACCGTTTTCACCGCGAGTGATCGCTTTTGTTGACTGTCCAAAGATGTAACTATTAACACTTACAGTTGTATCTTTTATATAGCTCGTTATGATTTTTTTTTACAATATATATATATATATATGTATGTATATGTATATATATGTGCATATCTCTTGGTAAAAATTTCGTTGTGACAATGTAGTGCGCATCGAGTTTTCATTAAACGAAAGTTGAGACACGTGGAAGATGGGCGAGAACGTCCGGTTATATTATTCGTCATTGCATTTGGCCATGTTTTCGATTGTTATATTTATTCATTATTCTATGATAGGTTTATCACTGTTCTATAGATCTGTTACGTGATTTCTTAAATCGAGCGTCGTCATGCCACGATTTCGTGTCTTTTTCGAACAAAGGAAGGAAGACGATTATTATTATTATTTTCTTCTTTTTTTTTCGATGTGAAATTCGAATTTGTGGTTTAATTTTGCACACGCATGCTTAGACCGTCTCGATAAATAGACTCACGTTCACTATTTACCTACATTTTTATTTATATATTTTATCTGTGCATGAGTAGACAATTAAGGTAATTTTGCAAGTTAATAAAAATGAATGGTAAAAACTATTATCTGAAATCGATTTTTCACTCTCTTATCCTTCCCTTTTACCTTTATTATTTTGATATGAAATAAATTTCAAATAATGCAACCATATACACATGTATGGATTCGTTACGATAAATCGCGCAGGGCGCAAGATTATAAAAGTTTTTCGTGATCGGTATTACAGGACATGAAACATGGCATGAGTTACATGAAATGCCATCTATTCGTTATTCTATGAAACTCGTCTACTTAATTGTATTTTGTGCTCTACCGATAACATTGAAAATGACATGAAAATGGTAAGAAGTAAGGAATTCACAATTTCTCAAGGCGTTTTGTTACAGAATACAAAGATACAAAGATAATAAATTTTTAATTAGAAAGAACAGATATATAAGAACTTGAAGATGAATATTTGATAGAATTCGTTAGAGCGGAAAACAATATACCATTAAAAATGAATTCCAAATTACCAGGTACATTAATGTACATACCTGTATGGTATTGTATTTTATAAATTAAACAATACTAATAATATAATTTAACTTTTACAGATGTTCCAATATCATTTTCTTTAATTATAATCACTGCATTATCTCTGTGTTTTATTAATAGCTATAATGGTGAATTTGTATTTGATGATTCTGAAGCCATTGTACATAATGAAGATGTACAAACCAGTCCTTTGATGGACATATTTAAAAATGATTTTTGGGGTACAAGACTGACATATAAGCAAAGCCATAAGTCGTATAGACCACTTACGATCTTATCTTTTAGGTAGCATTTTTTTATATAATAAGAACTAACGTGTTAAGTATATTTTCTAAATGAATTGCATTATTTGTAGATTACATTTTTGGCTTCGTGAAAGATTGATAGCTCAAGATTATCACATAGTGAATATAATACTTCATACCATTGTTTCCTTATTAATGTTACCAGTATTTAATATACTTATAGACTCAAAAGAAAGGAGTACTACGTTTTATGCTACCGCATTATTTGCTATCCATCCAGTGCATACAGAGGCTGTATGTAATTGTAATTATATACTTTTCTTTTATAAGAATAGAAGATGTACCTTTTGTTTCCCTAATTCATATAAATGCATAGGTTTCAGGCATTGTAGGTAGAGCAGAATTATTGTGTGCTCTATTTATGTGGATATCCATTATATTTTATTACTATTCAATCTATGCAAGGAGATTATTATACAGATGTCTCAGTATGTGTGGTTGTATCACATCTGTTGCAATTGCAATGTTGTGCAAAGAAACAGGAATTACTGCAATGGTAAAAAATATTTTTTCCATCTGTTAGTGTGTAAATATAATAATGACAATATCTTTTTTCAGGGAATTTGTTGCATATATGACATTATAGTAGTGAACAAGCTATATCCATTTCAAATAATTTTATTCGTTACATCAAAACCTTCGTGTGAGCAATTGAAGAATTTTATTAAGCAAAAACAAAAATTACTAATCAGGCTCTTTATACTTTTTGCGTCTGGTTTGATACTTATAATTTCAAGATTTTGCATAATGGAGTTTAAGGCTCCAATCTTTCAACCTGTGGATAACCCAGCATCATTCATGCACAATATATTTTTACGAATATTAAATTACAATTATATTTACTGTTTGAATATATGGCTATTGATATGTCCTGAATGGCTGTGCTTTGATTGGTCAATGGGTTGTATACCCTTAATTAATTTTAACGATAAAAGAATACTTTTTGTTCTTCTGTTCTGGTTAATAGTTGGTGCAATAGTGATATATATATTTAATTCTTATGAAGATACATTTTTAAGGTAATAATATACTTCGTAAATCTATGGAACAATGAGATAAAAATATAAGAAAATTTTCTTTGTATTGCAGATACTCGATTATGGGAGTGACAATGCTTGTTATTCCATTTTTACCAGCCAGCAATATCTTTTTTAATGTTGGTTTCGTTTTGGCAGAGAGAACTCTATACATTCCCTCTGCTGGTTACTGCCTTTTAGTTGTTATAGGATTACAGAAACTTTCTAACCGTGTCCCTGTGCAATATTTGCTATTAACATATGTAGCTTTAATTTCGTTGTTTTTTATGAAATCGTGGATAAGAAGTGACCAATGGAGAACTGAAACTACCTTATTCCGATCAGCATTACATGTTTGTCCATTAAATGCAAAAGTACACTATAATATTGCGAAAAATGCGGCTGATTCCGGAAACTCTACATTAGCGCAATACGAATACGAGGAAGCTCTAAGGTATAAAAGACTACAGAAATAAAATAAATCTCTCAAACGTAAAATAACTTTAATATGTTTTAAGTAGACTAAATCCCACGTATGCTCAAGCTATGAACAACCTCGGAAATTTGCTCAAAAATCAAGGAAAGTATTTAGAAGCAGAGACGTTGTTTAAGCGAGCTATTGAGTTACAGTAAGTCTAATTGTATGTATGTATATATGTCCAATTACTTAATCGTCTTGGTTGAAATTTTCTATTGGGAAATGCAGCGTTACTAAGTTGTCATTTTTAGGGAGGACTTTGCCACAGCATGGATGAATTTAGGCATTGTTTTATCAGCTTTAAAACGATACGAAGAATCGGAAAAAAGTTACTTGACTGCTCTGACTTATAGAAGCAAATATCCTGATTGTTTTTATAATTTGGGTGTGCTGGTTAGTAATATTAATTAAAATCTTAAAGAAAGTAAATACGGAAATTCTAAGTGACTGTGTTTATAGTATTTGGAGCAGAAAAATTATGATAAAGCATTGAAAGCCTGGGAATCTGCTACGAAACAAAGAAATACGCACAGAAGAGCATGGACCAATATGGTATTACTTCTTGATGATTTAGGTATGCGTGAAGATGCTCTAAAAATAGCAAATCAAGCTTTACGATATATACCGGATGACGCATCTATTCATTTCAATATCGCAAACATATTGGGGAAAGCAGGAAATTTTGTGGAAGCGGAAGTGTATTTTAAGAATGCAATATCAAGGAATCCTAAAGATGCTATGTTTTATACGAATTTGGGTGTACTGTATCATAGATGGAATAAACTCAATGAAGCAGAAGATATGTATAAGAAAGCATTAGAATTCAAACCAGAATTAAATAGTGCAAAGGAGAATTTGAGAAAGCTATATTCTTTGAAAACGTTAATAAAATAATTTATTTTTTGATGCAAACAGATGGAGTTCGGTACATTTATATTTCTATTTTTCCCTTCACGGCTTCGATATTTCGTGGATATGCGTACGCTTTAAATTCGCCGACCTTCTTACCGTTAATATAGTTATAAGACTTAAAACAAATATCACAAAAATAACAAGGATTGTGCGGTATTCTTTCATGTTCCATTGTAACCCATTGAACAGTGAAGATACCACATATCATACAAAATTTTGAAGATGTAGGTCTTAATCTAACTATTCTTGGATATGCGGATATCACTAATTCATCATCACAGTTAATAAACCTGAAAATAGTTGGAAAGTAAAATGAGGTCAAAAAATGTAAATCTATTTCAAAATTAGAAGTTTAGATATGACACAATAAAATTACCTAGCATCGCTAAACACAATTAAATGTTCACAACCACCTTGGTGCTTGTACACCCATGGAAATCCAAATCTTACGCACAACGAATCCAGTGTACAATCTTCCATTAAGGTAGTTTCAAAAGGTCCTAATTTTGGTCTTCTTTGTGCCCAATTGATGATTACCTTACTGTAGTCAACATTTGTGGGACATCTCATATCATTATAGAAAGTATTTTCAATAAAAAAAAATCCTGATTTGTAAACATCCTAAAGTCATGAAAAATACTATAAATTACAAATGCAGTGCATCTAACTAAATATAAGAAAGAAAAATAAGAAAGAATAAATTACTTTTGCCATAGGTCCTATCGCATTGTCTAAGTTATTGCTACATTCTCTAGAAATACTGTAATCAGCAATACATGATATTTTATCCCGTAATTGAGCAAGTGTTTGAGAACCTAGAACCGCTATAATACTATGTAATCGTAACAATGTACCACATTCCGTCTTTGGTGCACTTTTCCCACGGTGCAAGAAAGGATAGTAAATTCTAACAAATATAAGAATATCATGACCAGGAACAGCACATATTTCATTTGTTGCTTCTACCTCTCTATAATTCTGAGAAAAAGACAAAATAGTAATCGTATACAAAACATATTTGTTTTCATTTCCACTTCAAACTAGATACTTACTACGAACAATTCACTTAGGTATTTATAAGTAGGCTTTCTGAATGTTTGTTTTAACCTTTGCCTTAGACTTTGAATAGTTTGTAACTGTACATCTTCTGGTGGTTCTTGAGCATCAAACACCTCTTTTTTTCTTATTTTTCTATTATTAATTAATTTTGGAACTTCTCCTTCCACTGTTAAATTATCAACGCTAAAAATAATTGTTTTATATTATCGTAGAACAACTTTGAAAGGCCGAAATTTACAGATGTTGAAAAACCTGCAATATTCTGTTAACGTGGACATTTCTTCCTCTGTAAGCTGGACTCCCATCATTTCCATCATATTATTTTCATCTTTTTTCATAGGTATAAAACAATCGGATATCAGTTTCCGATAGTTATCAAAATACTCTTTTATATGCACTTTCGCTGATGCATTTCTATTATAAAATTTATATATATCGTCCATTGTGACAAATTAAAGAAATATCTTGAACTACACTTATTTCAACGTATAAAATGAGCTCATCATTTCACAACATTTTGTGATTGTTTATACTGCATCATGCTTTGGCAAGCGGTGTTTCTCAAACTTTCGAGGTTAAGACTGAAGACCAAAGACAATAATAATAATTTTTACAGTTCAGAAAAATATATGATCGACAAATGGTAACCTTCGTTTTGCACGGAAGACGTGTTTTGTTAAAACGATGATAGATAGCGGTGCAATGCAGAGTAGAAAGCCACATTATTCACGGAGATCCATTACTTATCATCGGTCAATTATTTATCTCAAAACCAAAAATTAGGATGCTTACGTTAAAAGAGAAATTTATAGAAAGAAAGTATATTTTACTACTTATCTCACGCCATTACTTTCTATATCGTATAAAGATCCGAAGAAAAAATCCAAAGAACTAAACAAAACACCTAAAGACAAATGTATCAGAATTAACTTGCAAACTTTCTCGTACAACGCTCTTTTATCCGCAACAGTCACGACGAATAATTCGCAAGTAGAAAGTGTCAAGCGTAGTTCGACCGAAATGTTATATATACAGCGCATTGGAGTCGTCAACAAGGGAGAAGTAGAATAAGACAATGAACGCGTGGCAAAAGACCACAATGAAGAGGCGTAAACCAGGCTCGCTCACGGTGCACTGCTCTCGCCAATGGTCCGTGCGAATGTGACTCCGCCTCTTAAGCGTGGCCAACTTTCCCCCTTAGTCCCATCGTGATTATTGGCCGTGCTTGGTCGAGCGTGCGCACCAGTACTCCTACTCCGGCGCACACAATAGCAAGGGATCATAATTACAAGAGAGCATGTACTTTACTTGCTCGATCACACGGATGCGCAGAAGTGTGCGCAGAGCTTTAGTGTGAGCGGCCACCGATTGGTCGATCGACCACTTGCAGCCCTCTCATCTTCCATCTTCTTTCCACTCGCGCTTCTTTGCATATTTCTCTCTCATTTCCACTCTCTATCCTCGTTTAATCTTCCTTACACGGATGAGGATCTTCCTCTATATTTTATCTCACTCGCTCTCGCTGAATCTTTACGTTTCCTCTTATTCACTCTCGTTGCAACGAGTATGCACGATCACGCACGCTTAAAACAAGAGTACACAGTAGGTGGATACGTTCTTTCACGCACACACGGGTTCAATCACGAGAGATACGCTCTCTCTTTCTATGCTAATTCGTGTGTCGTACACGTATACGCGTAGAAGGAGTCTACTTACACAAGAGAGCAGGCGGGGGACCGCGTTCTAAAGGCTACGCTACTAGCCGGAGAGGAGATTTCTTATTTCTGCTCTGGTAAATCTGTCGCCCCAGTCAGTGAGGCAGCGAAGGGCGAGCCGCGCACCATTGACCGTGTCCGTGCTTCTTTTTTCGTCTCGTCTAGCCGCGACTCCGCTGTTACTGCCTTTCTCGTTCTCGCTGCCCCTTCCCTCCCCCTGCCCCTCTCTTTTGTTCCTCTTTTTCGTTTATGTCCACGTTTCTTCTTTTATAGGGCGAGTGCACACGGACACGGTGCCGCGCACCGGATTATTTACCGTTCAATTGTCGCGTTTTTCCGTGGACAGCCGCGAGAACGCCTTCAGTGTCCCCCTTCGGTGCGCGTGAATGAAGGACGACGAAGGAAGGCGGCGTGGCTCCCTTCACGCTCGTTACCACTCGATTCTTCCAGTGTTCTCCACCTTTCACCTGGCTCGCGTTTCCTTTCCGCATTCGCCCAAGTGACTTACCGATACCTCCTCGGTGAAGCTAATTACCCAGGTATTTTGTTATTCGTTGTTACGTGTACGATAGGAGAATTTCAAGATCCGAAGATCGTTTGAGATTCCTCGAGACGATCGGAGCGATCTGTTGCACGTATCGCTGGAAAATGTGAAGCGGGAGGAATGCTGATAGTCGAAGGAACACGTTTGGTGCACGGTGAACGGAGTGCAGACTTTATGAGATCGTTGGACGAGCTTTGGAAGCTATTATCGAGATCGGCAAATCGAAAGATCGAATAAACGAATCGCGCAATCAGCCTGGGTAGTATAATTAAAGCGGAGAAAAGCGGAGTGAACGGGGCAAGGTCTGCGGAGGAACTGGAGGAACCGCGTTGCGCGTAGCCGACGGCTGCAAGGCTGCTCTTCCTCATGGATCCCATCGTGCTAGGTGAGAAATTGCTCCTACAATTCCCACTTCGTGTCCATACCATATGACAACGTAACTACGATTACGTAATGTACCTCTGAATCTTTTTTTAATAAACATTGCTAGATGTTGAGGAGGATTCATTCCTGGTTTGTTCGAACAGTTGGAACAGTCGAAGAAGAATTTGGTTTATGTCGCTGGCAATAGCTGGAGAATATCAGAAACGTATCTGCGGAGAATTATATTTGAACGATATTCGTTAAACCGTCTAATTATGAAACTAACTCGATCGAAGAGTTGAAACTCGTGCAAGCAGAACTTTCGAACTTGTTGGATAGAAAAGGTTTCGCTCGAAAGTTTTAGGACAGTTGTTACATCTCCGAAATTGTAAAATATTAAAAGATAGTCAACGTTCGTAACGATATATCGAACACCGACGTTTCGCTAAAAATAAGAGATATGTTGCTATATGTAGTTGTTACATTACATTGGCATAAACTTACGTTAGCGTCACATGCCATAGAATTGATTTACCACGCTTGATATATACTTTCGTCAAACTTTGAGTTATGTTAGCGTCACGATATTTCTGTTTCGCGATTAATGGGACCATCCGCGTCTTATCTGCGGCGAAATTTCAAAGCGTGATGTAACTTTATATAGAGCGATGAATCGCGGGTGTCTCGACGCCGGTCTCCTAGTGAAACTCATTTTCTTCTCGTACGTTTTTGCCCGAATGCGACTGTTCGACGAGATGAAAGATCGAATCTCGATGGCGCGCGATGTGTTTGCATATGCCAATCAACTTCGACCTAATTGAATTTATAATTAAATGAGACGTGGCGCTTGGTTGTATCTTGGTGTGGCGCCGTCGCTCGCCACTTATTAATTTCAAGCGAATCGCGTACGATAATGAAATAGGTTGCCAGAATTATCTACCAACACGAGCGCATCTAAACACCGTGCACAAGCTCGTTTCATTCCAATTTTTTGTTTACGATCGCTAAAATGCATCTAAATCTCTTCTATCGGCTCTGCGTCTCGACAAACAATATTCGATCATTCCTCGATCGTACGCTATCGTTCAACGAAGCTTTCTGTTTCGTTTTCAATCATTTTTACCATGTAGTTGCTCGAAAGAAATTTTAGATAATTCATTTACGAGAAATTCGTATCAACGACGATTTTTCAAAAGAAATTCGTTAACGGAGGAGGACTCGTATTATAATTTTTTAATCTCAATGTCGCTCTTCTTTTTTTTAACAAATGATCCTTACCGTTTGAAGAGAACACTTTTAGCATATGCTTAAAATAGAAAATTATACGTATCAGCAACGATCCTTCCGTATTCTACTTTTCTCAAATGTTAGAAATTCGTTAACAATAACGAAGCGCAATGGGTTCAGAAGGCGATCCAAAGAACTGGTAGCAGAGTTAAGAAGAAGAAATGTGCGGAAACAAACATTTATTTACTTATCGATATACAGGCGAAAGCGTACGCATTAGCGTACGTAAGCTGAATAGCGTGCTGACTTGGACAACCGATAGGATCGATACGATTTACAAAAGCTTGAGTATAGAAATAGTTGGCAAATGGTGGAATAATTCGCGTGAAAGATGCTACGAGTCGATCCATTCATAGAAAGTATACTGTACTCATTTCTCCAGAAACCTTTGACCTTGCTGGGTGCCGGATGCCCTCCTCGGCTCCTTATCGCTCTGCTTTCGATCTTTCTTTCTTTTTTTTTCTTTTTCTTCTGAAACTCCCGACCAGCCGTAGCAACCGTATATCGGGACTGGCCGTGGCCACGAAGCGTAGAACGAATCCGTTCGGTGTTTAATAATTATGTCAGCGGCGTTTTCTGGCTTGACGAATATCGAAGTGGACCGTCCTAACGAGACTGTTTCGCAGACGATTCTCGGGGAGCATGATCTATACCACCAGATACCGGTGAAACGTCCAGCCAACTGCGCATTTCCGTTAACTAAACAGATCTTTGGAAATACGGAGAGAGTTTCCTCTGATATATGTTATCGTAACGTTGGCTGTTATTATGCTATCCTTCGATTTCGTCTTCTTCGACTAATTATTCTTATCGCAACAAATCTGAAAAAAAGTTTATTCCTTGTACAATGTCGATCGTATTGTACGTTGACGATATTGTTATTTCCAAAGACAGCGGATGAAATCGATTTAATAAGAATTTTGTAGATCTTACTTTGGCGATGATGTTTCCTCAAATATTCACCGGGAGAGGTTCTTAAAAATTTACTCCGTTTTTCGTCGATTTTCGCAAGAAGTTAATCCACTTTTCGGTAAGATGAGTATCCGCGCGATGATATGATAGTTGCAAAACGTATGACAATTGCAAAATGTTGATCTTTTTTGGAAAACGTCTACGATAGAGGAATGACACGTCCGATCGACGATGCTGAACCGAGTGCACGATGACCTACATTTTGGTAACGCAGGATCATAAATCTCGATGATGTTCCACGTTTATTGTGACGCGTGAAACGCTGCCGATGACCTAGATTTATCGTTACCCTTGCAGCAATACCGATCTTTCCACAGACGTATGGACGCGCGACATTATTTTGTATACGTACGAATCGCAGGCCAACCCATCCATCTTACTTACGTATAATTAAAAAGTCTATTAGCTCGAGTGTCCCTCAAAAAGGATTCGATTAGGACGAAGACTTTGTACAAGAAATATGAAATAAATTATAGGGAGCGTAGACAGTATACGCGATACAGGTCCTCTTTTTAAATATTTATAAATATTTATAAAAATGCGGAAATATCTAGTCGTACGGGTCATGTTTTTCTTGATGATAAATATACAGTCGATTGTGTTAATTCGTCGAAATAGGTTTATACGAAAACGAGCTTTAGATTTCAGGCTGAAAATCATGGAAAACTGCGTTTCTCGCTATTTTCGATCGTTCGTAGCTCGTAGCAACGTTAACCGGTTCCAATGAAATTTTCAGCACGTACTATAGCGTAACTGGCATAAATCTACAAAACGTATCGTTTAATTTTTCATTACAACATCGGGTGGAGAAGCTATAAAAAGCAACGTTTATTATCGCTGACCGATCGTAATTTTTTCGAAAGTTTCTTACGCGTCATTCGGCGCGTTAATTCTTCTAACTTCTTAAGGGAATCCAAATACTTCGATCCAATTTTAAAAATGTTATTCTGCTTCGAAGGGTATATTTTAATACGACCGACCGCGATGACCGTTCTGAAAGTCGGTAAAATTTCGCAGCGCGAGTAGAAAGAAGAACGATGGAAACCGAGGCGATGTTTGAGTCGGTTTAAAACGCCTGTGTTATCGGGCTCTGGTTTTTTCTCCAATGACGTTGACAATCTCTGAAGTCATTGACACCAATACACGCGTAGCCACATGTACGGTTCAAGACCTCGATATGTAACCGCGGTACATTGGAAACGTATTCCATAGATAAAACGACGTTTTATGTTCCTTTTGTATTCCTTCACGCCTGTTTACGTGGGTGAGACATTACGGCGGACAATACAAATTTGTCACGGCACTTCGCAACGAACGATTGACCGTTAAACGATCCTCCGTTATTTTGCACTGATCGCGAACCGTTTCACAAAGCTATCTGTGGACGTTGAGATTCATCAATCGCGTTTAACAATGCTCATAATGTGCACGCTGCTATCGACATGGAATAATTAAGCGATTAATGTACTGGTCGGCTGATGCTTAATACTTAACTACTACTGTGGGGGTCCAGTTAGAATAGTATTGTTATACTTTCGCTTTAACGCTGGAACTATAGACCTGTAAAGCGTTGTAGTGAAAATAAACAGGTATATATCATTGTTAGACTGCCGATGTTTATGCAAATTCATATCTTACGAGGACAAAGATTTAGTTCACCTACTAAATATTATAAGAAATATCGTACATACTGTGAGATCCAGACTAGTCAGAAACAATGTTGTACTTTTGTTTTGACGCTAGGATATATAGATATATAGTTATAGATAAGATAGGTCTCGTAACATAAAGGATTATGATTAAAATGAAAATATCAAATGTAGTGGGAATGAATGCGTATGTTTTATTGTTAGATTTCCGATATCTGCTTATGCAAATTAATAATACGAAGAGAAAGCTGAAAAAATTAAAATCAATAAATTCTTATGAAGACGAAGATTTAGCTCATGTGTATTAAATATTACAAGGTTTGGACATTTCATGTAGTTTTGTATAGACAACATTGGGAAAGATTTTCGTATTAATTTGGATGAAAGGAGGATACTGTTAGACTCTGTAGTCTAAGTAGAAGATCAGATTGTTCCCTATGAAAGATTCGGAAGAACGTCTCGTGTCTTATTGACACTGTCAGACAACGTGCAGTTACAGATTCATTAGCGTTCAATTAGTACCGTTTGTTCTAGTTAAACAAGGAAGCTAGCTTTTAAAGGGTCCAGTTGACAAAGGACTGCTCAAATACTTGTGCTAGCTTCTGGAGTTGTCTCGAGCTACCTACCAACTGTTCCGTCTCTGACTTCCTTTCTCAGGGATGTTTCGAATCCTCTTTCAACCCTCTCAGAAGGTTTGAAAACTTTGCGACAATTTGGTGGTTAATTTCTCGACCCTTTTAAAGCCAATTTCGTAGGAGAACCTCCGTATTTGCTACTATGACTTTTGACTAAATTTAAAGCAAATTTGCTAACTACAAATTACAGATTCCTAAAGGTCCTGTAAATACTCCGAACGCTCCTAAAACATCGTCGTATCGGACCGGTTCGTAAAATGTTTCATTCTGGATGTTTCATCGAATTTAATTGTAAGAACGTTAAAACACCGTCTTACGAAGTAAAGCTAAAACAATTATCTACCAATTACTATCTAAATATACTAAAATTGCATTTATCTAAATTCCTAGCAAGCTAAAAAGCTAATTCGTGCAGTTTAAGCGTCGCGATATCGCTAAATACGTAAATAGTAGATTGCCCAAAACGTAAGAGATGATATCTTCTTTTTTGCGACTGTTAAGCAACACTTTGACGTGTCTCTCTCGTTCTCAGAATCATATTTTCGGGATTATGGAACTTTCAGTAATATGTTATTGCACGACGATCTCTTCGGTCATTTAAAGGAATGGATACTGTTCATGAATAAATTTGGAAACATAATCGATGCATAATAAACATAATAAACTATGTAAATATCTCAATTGAAATAAGAAACGAATTTCTGTCTATTTTGACAGTTATAATACCTACTTAACATAGTTAAATTTGTTTATTTGATCCTATGCTCTCGTTCGTATTTAAGTATCAGGACACCTGCCAGTTTTATACGATACTTCACGATTAATTTAAATTAATTGTATTCAAGAAACAATTTAATCGATCAAACTTCTGTATTCTACAGCCGATACTGCAACCTAATATTTGTCCAAATTATTTGCATTACAACATGATATAGTATTCTAATAAATGATGATTGATCTCGAAAGTTTGCTGGTCTAAATCCTATTAGAGAAATTGAAGGTGAATTAGATTAGATATTCCAAAAAATCTGTTCAAAATCTGAATCCATATTATAAAATCATCTATA
Organism: Bombus fervidus; assembly: GCF_041682495.2. Taxonomy (NCBI): domain Eukaryota; kingdom Metazoa; phylum Arthropoda; class Insecta; order Hymenoptera; family Apidae; genus Bombus; species Bombus fervidus. The sequence continues at coordinate 12,470,713 of NC_091520.1, read as the reverse complement.
GTCTATATATAACACGAGTCCTTTATAGTCTAACGTTTCACTCGAAACGATAACTCTTAAAGGTTTTGATAATTTTTCAATGACTTTTCAGGTTCATTGAATTTCTCGCAAGTGTACCAATGCCTATGAACGGAAACCTTTGATGAAAACCTCGATTTGCACACACCTATAGGAATGAAAATTAAAAGCTGCGAATGAAAAGACGAAAGAATGTTTTCGACTGACATTAACGAAGTTAATCCTCTGACTGTACCTCAGGTAATGTAGCGTGGATCGCGATTTGGCTATGAAAGCGTGGCAAGGTGGAACGTATCGTATGGACTATTAGATACGGCATATAGTCATCCACAAACAACGATCGTAAGGCGAAACGATCCGGAGATGTATCGTTGACAAGTTATTACTTGCACGATTTGGACGTGAAGTTTTGCATACTCGTCTCGTGATTCAAGATCCTGGCGGCCCGCCACAGGGGTTTCTTCTAATAGCCCATCCCAAAAACCTGTCGCGACTCTATAGCATTCAGAGTCGAGTAGCAATTTTCGTCTCGGCACAGAACATGCTTTCAATTACGGCTCGCTCTTCGTTTACTTCGGTATTCATCTTCGCGGTCTTGGTCTTCTCTAAGAAAACGTAACTCTCTCGATTCTGTCTTCGATATATTATACAGAATGATGTGCCAGAATAGACAAAACGATCGATCGATAAATTTCCTTAGAAATCTCATAGGTAGATTCGCAAGTTTCCTAACTTCAAATTACAAATTCCACAAGGTCCTGCGAATACGTACTCCGTACGTTTCTAAAACATCGTTTCATCGAACTGGGTGGTAGAATTTTCAGCGATGCTGCATTATTGGAAAGTTTCTGTGATTTATGTTTTTTGTAAAGTATATGGATAAAGTGTCTCGTATATCTCGTATTTTAATTCCTTTAGCCGATTTTTCTAGTGCGCAGAAACTAAATTTGATGGAAGGGGGAGATCGTTATTAATTATTTAGGCGAAAGGAATATTATTTGTTTAATTTAACGAAAATCGAGCCGCGTTTGAAGGATCCAAGTGAAAAAAGGGAACGTAATTTTCGGCGGAGCGCGTTTTTTGTTCGTCGATCGAATATATTTCGGTCCCACTGTCATCGCGTATTCCAGATGTGAGCCGGCCTCACGCACACGCGTGTGCGAGATAAATTTTGCACGCGTGTATTTTAGGTTGCGCGAAGAAAGGTACGGTCTCTCGGAGGGAAAGGGAAGCCGAGTAGAAATCGCGCGGGAAACTTACAAATCTATTCGTTAAACGCTTAATGAATAAAACGAGTGCGTAATTTCGTCGATGAGAAGAAACGCTTTCAAAATCATGATTTAACTGATGATTAAAAAGTTGAATTGTACAGGCCCGAAGTTACGAGGAAATTAACATTAAACGATCAGTATTACGAAAACTGAGCATAAAGTTCAAAGGAAATGTTTGGATATTTATAAGGAACATAAACGTCACGGTGAAAAATTTTGAAGAGAAGAGTTGCTCGACGAGATAATCGTGTTTCGTTAGCAGAGGGATCAGAGAGTTCGATTGAAATTCATCGTAACACTCGGTTTACTCGGCAGCCGCATGTAGAAATCGGCAGAGCTATGATGAAACTATGTTCGACGAGGTCAAACGGTTATCATGAAAAATGTACCGCGATTAGCATATAATTAATTTCCTCGTGCATCGAGTTGCATAAATTTCACGCTTATAAATAGACTCTCTGCTAATCGACGAAAAAAATTCAAAATCCGTTCTTTCGATGTCGGGATCCGACGAGTTTTTTTCTTAAAGAGTCTGAGAAAAGTATATTCCTGGCATATATAAATTAACCATTCGCGATAACGCGACATGATTTACGATTTATATTACTTGCATGTAACTGCGTGTATTGCTATACTTGGATCGAACGCGATAGACGATTCGATTACAATTCCCAGTTTTTAGATTATGCGAAATCCCGTTCGAATTATTGAGAATCTTTTCGATTTCACAGCAGAATCGAAGCAAAATAACAGAGGTTTGCGAATTAACGCGCTGTTATACAGGCGAGTCGGAAGCATATATTCAACGCTCTTTTGTTAATTATTAACATTATGACTGCGTAAGAGGTGGCATATAGGTCCTAACAATTCTATTTGGCGAGTGCCCAGGTTATGAGGCCTCTGGAAATAATGATGAAACATGACAGGACTATTTTCAACGTCTGCGGATTCAACGTGAGCACGTGTTATAAATCTATGCTCGTGCATCGACTCGGTATTCCGCTAAGTATTTCGGCTAAATATCAAGATTCACGACCCTTCAGAATATTCTCCATTCCATGAAACGATCTTGCGAATCCTAACTAGCTCCGCGACTCTACCTCGTTAACTATCCTTTCGTTAATTTAATTAATTACCGAACGCTCTACGCTAGCGATGAGACCAAGTCCAATGCGTAGTAGTACGAATACGAGTCAGTTCTAGTACAAAGGTCTCGCTTTATGACATTCTATTGTTAATCGTAGGAGATTATGTTCCGCTTTATTTGAATCGATTCCGAATATCAAAATGAGTAGCTGTAGAGTTCGAGAACGTACATGTACGTATGAGTACTTAGACACTTTGATTAGATTTGAAGGAAACCTAAACTGCTAATAAATTTGAAAGGAATTTTATAAAAATGATAGGTCGAGTAGTGAAAGGCAGAAACTAAATATTAGGAATATCATTGGATATTGTTTAATAGAAAGCTGAAGCGAATAGAAAGCTACCACAAGAATATCGATAACTAATCTTCTACTTAAAGTACTCATAAAGCTTCGAATTTATCTAATCGAAATCCTCTTATGTTCGAAAGGTTCATCGTTTCCATTTCTCAAGTCCCATATAAACAGTTCGAACGTATTTTCTTTCAAAGTATTCGTTAAATAAGCCTACCTTCTAACGATGTATCGAACTGGATGGAAAATACTAAAGCAAGGAATGTAGGTCCGATCGTTTCGTATAAACTCAACGCAATCGTAGAGATGGGCAGGCGTATTGGCCGAAAATGTCACATATACACAAATAGAACAACACAGTAACGCGTGAAGGCGAGCGATACAGAGCAGTGCCATCCAGTGCTGTACCACTGTATTCTATGGATTTCGAGCCAAAACTTGCTCCAGATCGTTTCAGACCGTTTCAACTTGTTCCACGTTCACGGTGTAAAACGAAGGACCTTTAATCTTCGACACGGCGCGGCGTTTACGTTGGAAGGAACTAATCAGTGACATGTGGGCGCCGGGGTGCAGACGAGCGCGGAAATTAAACGAAAGATCCGTTTCTATAAAAGAGGAGCGAGAGGCCGACAAAGGGGATAGGCAGAGGGGTCGATAATTAGCGAGTGAGAATGGTAGACAAACACTGGTCGCGTTTCGGGCATCTATGTAAGCGGAACACGTGTTTTCGAGGGTGACACTGACATCCATCACTCGTCCGGTGTACGCCCACATCACGGACTCGCGCGTCCGTCGTTCAACTTTTCTACTTATACACCAGCAGCGTGCACCAGCCGATTTTTGCTGCTTCTTTTATCCGCGACAATTTGTTCCGCCTCCCCGGTATCGTTTTCGCAAATTTCCAGCTACCAAATTAGTCGATCCTTCCCTCGTCGTCTCGTCGGCTCGCTGCTTTTTATCGTTTTCTTCTTCGTTCCTTGGAAAACGAAGTGTGCATGCCACGAGAAATAATTGGAGGATCGTTTACGGTTTACACGAATAACAACATATATAGCTACGAGCGAGATCGAAGAGATTTAGGACCACATGCGAGACGAGTTAGGACCATGTTTCACTTTTTCAGTTGCGCGTCGTAAACGTCAAATTGTCGTTAGCTGTCCATGTTATTACCGAACCTGTATAAAAGCTCGTGCACTGATCTATTTGATACATTGCTATACTGTGTCGTACAGCTATATTGCTACATAAATTGTAGTATGTCATGCTAGAGCTGAACGTTATTGAAAATATCTGGAAGCTATTTAAATTATGATTCGAAGAGAAAATTTCAAAATGTTTGGCAAAATAACGAGAACATAAATTAGCTGATACGACAGCTCATGTGGAACGTATCTGAAATGTTACGAATTGCAATCCAAGCGGGAGAAGTACAAATTGTTAACATATAGAAGTACCTATACTCGATCTCCCGAAGCTCGTTCTATAAACTTACATAAATTGGTGGCAACCTATCTCTATAAAGGTATCATATACCTTTGGTGCGCATGGTTTTCGATCAATCGACCATTCAACGTAATGTCCGTGTCACGGTTTGACGTTATCAATTATGCCTGGACTCGCGCTATCAATCTCGATCACGAGCATGACGTCGACTTCCATCGTTTCTCTAATATAACCCACGATTGTGGTAAAATCGTCTGTTAACCTATAAAGCTTCCGTTGATTCGCTTGTGATTCATTTCATTTTCTTTCCCTTTCTTCCCTTTTCCCCTGCGTCTACGCGAAGAACCGCACAAATTTCTCGGATCCCGCGAATCGAGGTGGAATATATCGTCGTAGGAAGATCGAGTGGACTCATACGTCTGCGAATCGCGCGCGTGGAACCAACGATCTGGCCATTTCACGCGCGCACACGCGCGTGAACGTCGCGGTGCACGCAATATTATTAGACTTTTTCTCCGGTCTACGGTGATAAATGGCCGACATCAAAGGGTCCGACGCGTGTAGTCATTTTACACGCGTGTAATACACGTATTCATCGTTGAGGAGGGTGAACCGTGCACGCGTGTGTGTTTGCACACATGCTCTGCACCCGGAGGATCTCTTTCCCGTTCGGGACATTCTTCTTTTTCTCTGATACTGTCAACCGAGGAACATTGACGGTGTAGAGTTTATTAACATTGATAGGTACGAGCTCGTACACTTTAACGTTTACAATTCGTCGTTCCAGTTCTTAAGCCTGATTCGTACCAGCGGTCAAAGTTACGGTCAGATCACGATCAATCAAACGCTCGCCCTCGGTGTTCTTTTCCGATTGTTGACCGCATTGACCGCGGTTTTGATTGCTACTATATCGATGCCACGGTCAACAGATTTTCACTTGAGTCGATCGTACCGCCTACTGTGAATGTTCTCTTTGAATTACGTATATAGCGATTTTGACCGACGGCTGACTCGATGTGATCTGACTGTACCGTGATCGCTAGTGTGAATCAAGCTTAAAGATATTCGTAGCGCGACGACATCCCTCGAAAGTAAAACACGCTGAGGCTCGAAAGCCGTATTCTTCGCGTATGTCTAAGATTCTTTCCCTAGAAAGAAATTTCTTAGCTGTCTGCGCTTCCTACACTAAGAAATAATTCAGAAATGGACAGAATGATAACTTCGCATTATATATAGAGATATTTTGCATGATATATTCCAATTATATATTCCACAATTACTTTTATTCGAAACTGCACTTGAAAAAGAAGGATTCTTTTAGTCGTTTTACAGAACATAGATGTTAGTTTCTTAACAACTTTGTGAAACCGGTTTTTCCGTAATTGATCAAAAAGTCAGTTTTCCAGCGACCTTACTACGGAGGATTACGTGTTAAAACTTTCAACTTTGAAGATGAATATCTCTAGCACTATAAAATGCCACTATAAACAACTATAAACTGGCAAAACTTGTTGTAAATTTGTATTCTTTATAGCAATGAGACATATGTGGATCAGTCAATTACATTTCGATCGATAGGATTGTTACAATAAGGAGGTAGCTTCACTTTCCAGTAATTCGGGAGAACGAGCAAGAACCGACTCAAAATCAATCAAAGGCATGTCACCTTTATCGAAAGAAATATATTCACAGCCAATTAATATTCGTTGTAACAATACTGAAAGACGAAATTCTTCTTCATATGCTTTACAAAGAAATCAAGGTATGCTGCAATGTCTAAATTGGTTTATAAGATTTCGATATTTGTCTTCTCGAATCTAGTATGTTTTCGTTTCTGTTATCGGATGGACTTACAAGCTGGTAGACTTAGGGAGAAACCTATAAGCCGCTGAGAATTTATTACCGACCCTTATTGGATTTCTAGAGCTTAGGTCCTTTAAAACTCGAGGACTAATACTCGAGGAGTAAGAAAAATATTTCCCTTAGATCGTATAAAAAAAGAAACATTTCGTTGAACGTAAGGTGTGCTATTCTATATCCGCAAACAATCACGAAGATAATAATTGTTTTTCATTTTCGTTACTTATAAAGACAAAGTCGAAAAGTCTCTGTCTCGTCCGACAAATTTTTAATTCCTCTTTACTTCCAATTCTATCGGGAGCGTAATCTCGATTCGGCGAGTTGTCGACAGTTTCGTGGGAACAGCTCTAGAGCCAAGGAAATTCATCGTAATTATAAATCTATCATGCGAGCGGTTTATCCCTTCATTAATTACTCACCTATAGAAGAGAGCCGACGAGGAGCACGCATAAACCACGGGGCTTGTCTTCCGTTTAACGAGCCCGCGCTGCTCCCTCGCGATCGAACGGTTCGCCGGCAAAAAGACGGAGTTTTAATGTAACGCGGGTCATTAAGTCCAAATCGTTGGAGTTTAACGGGCCACGTCGGGGTCGTTCCACGAATCGGCGATCCGCTGAAAAACTCGCTCCTTTTAGCGGGGTGATTCTTCGAAAATCGCCTCCTCGTTTGTCTTTCGATTAAAACCGGAGAGCTTTTTCTGTATTAAAGATAATATTTGCGAACCTGTCAACGGTGGATAAAAATTATGTCGTGTGTATATAACTCGTGTAACTCACAGTACAGTGGCTAACTCGAAAAGTAATAAAATTACAGTAAAGGTATTAAAATCGGAATACCCTCTTCTTTGAAGCGCTTTATTAATAACTGGATAGATAAGACGAAGAAAGTCCAATGCTAAAAAACGATCACAGCTATGAGCTCGCTCAAAACTCTCTTCGTCTACGTTCTCCAGAAGAACGGAGACGCATTGACGATCTTATCTTCCTGTTTAAATTTATTAACAGAAAAATGAACTGTTTCAATCGTTCGTATATACCATATCTAATATAAAATATAACAATCTGATATAAATCTAACATCAAGTAAAATGCGACTTGACCCTTCCAGACCTTTTCGTTCCTCTCCGCTTTTTTCACAACATTACTACACAGCTAACTTACTTCACCCTGATCCGTCCAGTAGAACGTGTATATACACAGCAATGAAATACGTAACTCCGTAGACTTTTTTCCTGAATCTTTCAAATCCTTCAAAACTTCCATTCTACGTGTTATTAATTAGAACCGTCAAAATTATATCGTTGTTTTATTACTCTATTGAAGACAACGGCAACTTTTAAGTCACAATTACAGCGTCCACAAGAGTGGCTATTTTCTACAGGTCTTCATCTTCAATGTCACATCTTGAATGTAATCTTTTAAATTACACGATAATATTGTTTTATTCGCCTTCACTGCTCTACGTCGAGCATGTAAAGTATTGTTATTGTAATCTGTAATAGAGCATTTTTCCATGTATAAATAGATAAATAAATAGATAGATAAATGGGTAAATGTCTATCAGCGAACAGCGAAAGAAACGAAAGTCGCGAGATCGCACCATTTGAAAATTACTTCAAGCATCGCAAGTTCTAAAACAAACTTGCCCCGCGTAAATTGATAAAGGATCGTTGATGGTGGAAACGTGGCGTAAAGGGCGCGTGTTTCGCGCCTCTGCCAAGAAGCCGCCATTACGGGGAGATCGAGGGGATGTCGAAAAGGGGGACGAAGAAAAAAAAAAATGGTGGCCGGTGGCCGTGCAAAAACGCGTCTCTACGGTCGGCGGCGTCGCCGACGAAACTCTTCTTCCAGGAATCACGGAGGCATCGTAGGGCCCTCCTTTCCGCCGCGGTTTTCTTATTTATTCCTCTTCTCCGTAACGCGTACGTCAGCTCGGCGTTCGCGTAGAAAAGAGAGACGATGGGTAGGGAATATGGAGACCGACGTAACCGAAGGGAGAAAGGGCCAAGCCACATAAATTTTGCCCCTTCCATGGACGGAGGAAAGTACACTCGCGTTCCTCGATGACGACTTCGTACTTCCTTCACGGATATCCGTTCACCTCTCTATTTCTACTGCACGCCACTTCAAATAGATGCAAAATGAAGAAAGGAGCTTTCGATCCTCGACATCAAAGAACCTGGAAGATGTCAACGCATTAACGTTTTTGCACTCGAGAAGACATCTGTTTGCGAAAAGGAGGACGTTCAATTCCTTTTGGTTTTCATTCTCGTTTACGTTTGTTTCGTGTCGATCGTAAAGTAATATAGAACGAGGTACTTGCATATTGGCGAAAAATTCTATTTCGAGCGTCGCCTATAAATCTGCTGCATTTTCCTAAATAATGGAAAATTAACGTGCTCGCCGGGAGTCCTAACAACACTTGAGCATCGGTCTCTCGAGTTAAAGATAGCTCTCTTATTATTCTCGTGACGGGTTGTTGTCTTTGCTTACCGGAGAATGGAATTTAGGTGGGTTTGGAACGTAGTTAGGGGCAATTGCTAGGGCATTGCTTCGCTAATTAAGGGTTGTTACAGACGAGCTCGGCCGAGTAGAGGCAACCGACGTACATCTGCATCTCATTAAAACCCAACCCAGGCGCCAGGTGTAAGGCTCGATGCGAAGTATATTATAGTGGCGTTATTTAGTAGCCTAACCCGTCGAATCGATGCGAGATTACCCGCTCGTTTTACGTTCCAACGTAACGTAAAATTATCCATGGCTTTCACTTCGCGACGATTTTATAAGTCGACGTCGCGTTGCTGTTTCCGCGAATCGGAACGCGAGATTCGAATTGAGAAACGGGGTGTCACGTATCCGAAATAAGAGGACCGAATGAAGCAGAAATTTATTAAGAGTTTTATGGTCCCGGAGGGTCGCGACGTAATCAACCACGTTTTAAAAAGACGACCGACCCAAGGTGGCTGCCTAATTTTTCTTCGACTGCTTCCAACCGTTCTTCGACCACAACGAAGACGACCAGAGTTAATACGCAAGTGGTGAGAATTTGCTCTCGATGTGTTCGCTTTCTTCCGATATAAATGAAGAAAACCCTTATTTTTAAGCTAATGCTCCCAGACGATCAACAAATATTGGACGATATTGTACTGACAATATGTACACGTTGATCCTTTTAGTTGAGAACCTTGAAATACTTACATATAGATATAGCAATGATAGTCTGAGAGCAGCCTAAGATCGTACAACGAATGTTCCACCGCCGGAGAGTAAATTGAAGAAACAACAGCTACAAATAAAATTTATATATCGAGTCTGGTCGTTTCGAGTCGATTGCTGTTATAGTTACGAAAAGCTAATGCACCGTTCGACGTTGTTTACGGACAGAGAATAACGGGAGCGAACTCGGTGCAGATCAGCAGCAGCAACAGCAGCAACAGCCTCATCAACAACAGCAGCAGCAACAGTACGGCGAGGTGAACCAATTAGGGGGTGTGTTCGTAAATGGCCGACCCTTGCCAAATGCGGTCAGGTTGCGAATAGTGGAGCTTGCACAGCTGGGCATCAGGCCGTGCGACATCTCGCGGCAGCTGCGAGTCAGCCATGGTTGTGTCAGCAAGATCTTGGCCCGGTACCACGAGACAGGCAGCATACTGCCTGGCGCGATCGGTGGCAGCAAACCCCGTGTCACCACCCCGAAGGTGGTCCAGTATATCAAACAATTGAAACTGAAGGATCCTGGTATCTTCGCTTGGGAGATCAGGGATCGTTTGTTGTCGGATGGCGTGTGCGACAAATACAACGTGCCATCGGTGAGCAGCATCTCGAGGATATTGAGGAACAAGGTCGGCGCGGCGACCGCGATTCATCATCATCCCCATCATCCGGCGCATCATCACCATCATCATCATTTGTACGCGGCCGCGGCCGCGGCTGGAGCCGCCCTTTGTCCTGTCCCGTATCCGCCGACGCCTTATCACGCAACGCCGCCGCCCGCTGTAACGCATCATCACCATCATCATCATCATCAAGGTTGGTAGCCTCAATGATCTCGCGACTTCTTGTTCTTCTTCCTCGAGCGAGAACTTTCTGCGATTTTCAGTTTCTCGCGTTCGCATTGATCCGCGTTGCATTAGATAATTATATCAACGATATATGTACATGTAACACATAGATACGTATAGGTATCAGAAGTATCATTATCGATAACTCTTAAAGGCTATCGTGGTGGAAGTTTCACCCCGTCTTCGTGTTACTTAGTTGATCTTGGTGTTTATCTGATCGAGTAGCATTTATTCGACTCGGGTGATTTAAAGATAAAATGGAACGCACTGGGTGAAATTTCGTCCTTCGTAGTATCAACGTGATTCCCTGATAGCTTTCAAGGGTTACATTCGGAGCAAAGTTCTCGCTCGAGACGCCAACCTACCGGGCACGGTACGTGACACATTGGTGGAAGAACACAGTAGGTGTGGCACCTCCTCTCTGTTCGTATCCCGATACGACAGAGAGGAGGAACAAAAACACAAACCTGTCCAAAAAAGAAAACTTCGTTCTCCACCAGCGCAACTTGAAGTGTGCGTTCAGTTCTAGCAGCGAGCTCGCGGGATATCAGGCAACAGTCGCGTCTCTTTCTTCCATCTTGATACGAGCGCTGAATAATCGAATTCGAACGAACCTCTCCATACCAATTTGGTACCGGTGCGTTTCCAGTTGGGCCGACGACGCCGGGCAAGCTGTCACCGTCTTCCCCGACCGCTATTCATCCCGGTGTCGGCCATCAGACGGCTACTTCCGTCGGTCTACAGTGGCCGAGTTCTCACACGGTTCACGACATCCTCGCCACCAGCTGCAACTTGATCAATTCGCAGTCGTCTCCGTCGCCAACGTCGCCATTATGCGCTACGGTGAACAATAATCATCACCACGGTCACCACCATCATCATCAGAGCAACGATAACACTGCCAGCAACAATAACAACGAGGAAACCAGCGGTTACCATCATCCGCACCACCATCACCATCATCAGCAGTATTACGCGTCGGCTCTGTACCATCATCATCATCACCATTCGGACACCGTCACCCCCGTGGCAACCACGTCACCGGTTCTCACTGTACAGTCGATCATGATGCAGTCGTCGGCGACGAACAGTCAACCAGCTAGTCCCTGTAATTGAAACGATCGTGACGTTAGATAGGATTTTATCTGATAGTAAACGCGAGTGGTGGAAAGACTAAGTAACTGGATCGTGGTATAAAACATATACATAGTGGTTGCATATGTATCCATGAGTTAATAATCGATATGTAATTAAGGAAAAGGACGATCGAAACGATGAAAGTAAGTGGTTGTAAGTGAGAATAAAGACAAGAAATATAGGAATAAAGAAAGAGATATGAATAAGTACCTAATGGGGTGTGGCTGGCAAAAACGGTATATCATCTCACCAGTATTATATATTTTTATCGTCGTTTGCCAAGAGTGCCTTCCTTCGAGTGCCATAAAGAAAATTGTACGTTCGTTATTATTCGTGAAACGGACTGTGAGAGAAGACGATCGAGATTGTTGCAACTTTTGAAAAAAAGGATTTGCACGTTACTCGTGGAACCTGCGAATACTGTTTTAATCGTTTACCTTGTTTTATTTTTTTCTTTTTTTTTTTTTTGTATGTTTGTTCAAACTTTGCGTAGATTTAATGATATAATCGTTAAGGAAAGAAGATCGTTTATTCCCAGCGAAGCGAGATTTACGAACGAGACGTTCGAAAAAAGCTCCCCCGATAAATTGGGAGGATGTTGTCGATATTATTTAACTGATAAACATGTACGATCGTGTCACGATTGTGCGATTATAGTCCTCTGCCATGCTTTTTTATGGAATGCAACTTTTGTCATTGGGAAATATATATTTTCCGTCAAGTTAAACAACGAACTTACGTACTTCTTCTCCCTCTTCCAATCTTTTTCCATTCATACTTCGAAATCGAAGAGGAAAATCTGCAAAGGACGAAGGTACCTGGTATGTATTAAATAAATTTGTTAATCTCGTATAAAATATGAGTGTCAAAACCAAATTGTCGGAATGACGAGATTCAAGTCTTTTTATAGTTTCTGTAGTTACTACAAATACACAAGTGCCTTGAATGAAATTAATACTAATTCTCAATAATTACATAGCCGCCTATTTTCATGATACGACTTTAGATCCACATAATAACGTGTATTATCTTCTACGTGTAACAAATACCACGCGAGTCAGTAGCATCTATCAGCGTTGATCTGAGACATCGAAAAGATCGATCTGATAACAACGTATCTCAGACGAACTGTCTCTTTGCACGGCGGCTTCGCTATAATTCACCGAAAATTTTTCGTCCTCCGACGTTAATTTACTTCCTAGCTCACGGCTCAGTTGGCACGCTGAAGAGTTCGAGAATACAACGGTGCTTTAGATTTCCTACAACTTCTCTTCTTTTTGGCACACCTTTCGAACGTTCGGCTCCCTACGGATAATAGAAAATAATTTATTTTCTTTTTATCTTCTCTATATTTATATAATTTCCGAACGTTCAAATAACGCGGCCGTATTTCAGTCGAAGTTAATCTGTTGCGGTGATCTTCGTAATTACCAAGGCTTCCGCGAAGCAAAAGGAGAAGTTCGTTTGAGACGCGGCGATCCAGGATGAAAGAAAAACCGGCGGAGTCGTCGAGATTTAGTTGTCGGTTGTGCAATCACGAGTTTCCAATCGATCGAAGCACAAGGTACGTATTCAGTTTGATCGCCGCTGCAGAAACAGTCGACGCCGTGCTTAAGAAACGACGCAGGAAGAAGAGAAGGCACAATATATTTACATAGTTTCAGCGTCTAAACGTGAGTCTATAATTGCCAACTATAAATTGCTTCTGTTGCTTGCATTTTAAATTTCAAACTCGAACGTTCAAATGTCCACACGTGCAAACGGAGCTTTAGATTTCAGCCGCTTCGTCTTGCAGGGAAGCTTTCAACAACGAAGAAATTAACTTTTGATCTTCGTTCCGTCGATTCTTTATTGACTGCGGCCAGGCAACGAATGAAAGAGCGAGTAGAACGTATCTAGAAGAATGGGATAGTCGTAAAGCACGTTCGATGGTATTGTGTTCGATAGAATTATTGTCTATCTCAGGCTTTTACGTATTCTGTTAACGGTCTTGTAATAAATGCGCGTACATGGATCGATTCGCGCGTAACTACCGATAACGTGGACTGCTTGATTGATGCTTCCATTCCGAATAATCAGCAACGTTTCTCTGTAACCACAGATAATGGCCGTGCAATGTTTAATGAGCTGCGATATCGTTCTTAAGGCGTACAAGCTTACAACTAAATTAATCGTTTCCTCTCTTGTTTTTCACAGAAACAATGTTTCTGGAAGTGAGCTGGCCGTTAACGTTTTACCATTTTAATTAAACTTCGACCGGCGAAATGCTTGTTGCATAAGGGAACCCTGTTCGCCACGTAGCTTCGACTTCGAAGAACAAGAATTATTTAAGAGAAGTAAGTACAGGTAATAAAAAATCGCGGAATAATAAATACTATAGTATCCTTTCCGCTAATTTTAAATTTGGTAATATTAATTATTTGCGACAACAAGCGTAGATAGAGTACATAACACGCTCGGCGCTCTCCTCTGTGCAAGTACATACGGGAGCGCGCACGAGCGTACGAAAGCACCAAGTTATAAAAGCAAACGGACCGGCGTTGTCCAATCAGCGTTGATCGAGCGTGAAATCCCTCCTCTTCGACGAAATTAGACACCCACTTGGTGCTTCCAGCTTCACGATTCTTGGCCAAAATAACCAATGATAGTTTTTCCGATGGACCTCCTTTCAGCCGCCATTTATACAAAATCAACGTGGTCGCCATCGTATTTCATCGAAGAACGAGAAAGGACAAACTTTTCTAATTTCACGATCTTCACCTTTGTCGGGAACGATGTGACACCAAACGAACAAGATTCACGAGACTGTAAAAACTTGTTGAATCGTTAGCTCTGCTGCCGACGTACACGCTATATAACCGTTTGCCTTTTTCTCCTGATGTTTAGGCGAGTTATAACATAATGAGCATCGCGTCGGCGTGACGGTCTGTCCCTTTGAAATACGAATATCCCCTTTTCCATTCCGCGGTAAGATACTCCGCCCCGATACTCTATTACTCCCTAGTCAAAGGAGCGACAGAACCTGCTCACGGGAACCGCTTCTTTGGAAGTCGTTCAGTGTCGGCTTTCCATGTTCTCATTAACAGCGGGCCGCTTTTATTAACCGCGAAAAAGAAAGGGGGATGCTCCTTGGTCCTCGTAGTCTCTCCTTCCTGAAAAATTCTCATACGTGCGTACTGTAGAGAGATTTTCTGCAAGAACGAAAGAAAGGAAGAGGAGGAGCAGAGATCTCGTGACAGACCGTATAATGACTCCACACTATGGAGTAACAAACAAGAGATTCGCAGATCAACCAACGGGTTGGTCCATAAGTGAGTGCGGTTTCGTATTCTTCGTCAATATTTACAACTTCTTCTCAACGTTGCGATAATTTTTGGACTCCTCGTTCGGAGAATTCCGCGATCCAATCTCCCAGTCGTGGAAAGAAACATTCGCTTCAACTATAATGGTGGGAGCGAACATTTGTTTCCGTTAATCTCCGTATCTTTTGAACGATTAATCGCTTTGTTATTGGCACGGAAAAATATACGTGGAAAAAAGTACGCTCGTACGAAGGAAGAAAACAGAAGCTATCGAACGACGTACCTATGGGTCATAGCCGACAGGCGATTGTTATGAGATATAATATTCAATATGAAACGAAAACCGCGAACTTACGGACGAACCTATTATCGATTAAGGTAGACATTAAATAATATCGATTTAGTAATAAACGGAAGACGAATTATTAGTCGTGGTAAAGAGACTTGGAGTATAACTCGAATTAGAACAAATTCTTCTAACTACGTACATTATCGTGTAAAAAACATACAGAGTAATTTATCTCGGATGTAAAAGCTCCATCAAACAGTTACAGGTTCTAATATCAGAGGAGTGGACGGACATTGGCCGTGAATAGGCGTATAAATTTCCACGGCAAATACACGTCAGCGGTTTTTCAACGAACATGAAGACCCAAGCGTGAGATAAAGGTGTTCTCGGTCGTTGTGTCCGGTTGCGATTCCTTGCCGTTTAAAATACGGCTAGTTCTGGTAGCGAGCGTTTTGCTTCGCGCGGCACGCCGTGCTCGCGAACTCCGTCGCGCTCGATTACGAGCTACGCCATGACGAAGATACGCTAATAAATTAACGGGTAAATAAACCCTCCGCGAGAGAACAGGCCGCGCCGCGTATCTGTCTCGCTTAGAATAGAATAGAATGTATTAGAGGAGCACGGGCACGATTAATGGGCCGAGATTTCGCGCAAGTGGAAAGGCGCAGCGTCAACCTCGAGCCGCACGATTTCCCGAGAACGAGCTGAGGTAAACACGGTGATGGAATAACTTTTCCGTACTTCGAGAAACGTGTCATTTTTCCATACAGTCGAACCACCGCCAAACCCTGTGACGAGCCCACTGCGCGCCTTTTAAGTGTCATGCTTGTCGGCTCTTAATGTCCACTCTTAGAAGAAGAATAACTTATGGTATTCTGTTTGCTGATAGAGCGTTAAATGGTCTTATAGACTGTCTTTGAATCATTGAGAATTTCAAAATCAATCTGTTAGAAACATATCACATTACGATCTCTTATAACGCGTAATATAATATTGTATATTCTAATGGGTTTTTCTCGCAAATAAATCGAAATTAAATTAAATTAGATTAGATTTCAACGAGTCGCTTCTACCACATGTTCTTTCACCTTCTCGATTCAAATATCCAAATTCAAATATTTGAAGATCTTGGTAGAATAATATCTCCAATGCGACATCATCTACGTTTAAACAGGATTCCTGATCTCTGTTTCTTCTTGTTCCATCTTGTCTTATCCCGTCGACAATGAAGTCTTTTTCTCGATAGGAAATAGGATGAAGGAAAAGGAGTAGAAGGAAACGTGGTAATTAAGAAAACGTCACCATTCCCGTGGTCCAGCGTGGTTCCTCTCGTCTGGAGGCGAGTCTTTGGCGCGTTTTCCATTCGGTGTACAAATAGCTCGCAGACCCCTAGCCCCTGTCGGCTCCTCTCATGTCTCCGCGACGCGTCGCGTCGCACGCTTCATGCCTCTGCGCTATCCGATGTCGAGCGTCGCCGCTCCAACTTTTAATCTGTTCCCTTTTTTCACTTCCGTGGACGAGCGACGGGTAACGTGCGAGGCAATCTCGTGTATTTACCTCGTCTAGTCTTCAAAGCGGTTTTTACAATTATTTATCAGCTGGTAAAATGGTGGAACAGAGAGGATCGTATTTTATCTGTGTGGTAAAAAGAGAGTCTTCTTTTACCTTGTTATGAACCTGCTCCATCCAATTTTAACGAGTCTCGTGCGTCGTCACACGAGATAAATACTTCAACTACGAAACCACGAAGATTGTAAGAACGTTAACTCGTCCGAAGCAAAGGTCTTGTCATTTTTATTTAATTCTTCAGAAATTGGAGTTGTTTTCGTTTAGACCAAAGAGTAACATCTTGCGCGTCTTCGAAACATTTAACGAATAAGCTTGGCTACTGTCTCCTCCAGCGGATCGATGATAATTTTTATTCGTATTCGTTTACAGAGTAGCTTTGATTGAACTCGATCATAGTTAGAGTAATTTCATTTAAATAATATTTTAATGTAAATATTTTGTAAAGAGGTTACCGCTTACTGTCCAAAGGAGTTATTTTACCGAAGTGCAAAAGGAGGATGGAACGACGGCGCAGAGACGCATTAGCCATATTCCGAGGTTGCATGGCGGAACGCCCCTTTCATGCCATCCCCTCCTACCTTTGAATATCACAGGAAAGATAGAATGTCCCGTAGAATTCACCGACAAAGATTCGGAATTACGTTCTGGGCGTAAATTAGTTAACGAATTACAACGCTCAATCTTCGCTTCTTTATGAACTGTACCTCTTCTCATCGCTGAATCGTGTATCATCTTGCGAGGTGTTCAAGTTCGATTAAATGACAGTTAATGAAGTTTGAAAGTAAAAATGATATTTCTTCGGTATTATCCTTTATTCGAATATTTACTGGAAAATTAATTTAGTCTGAAAAAATTTAATTATAATTTAGTTAATTTACAGCGTATGCCAAAAGAAAATGTATGGGTACCATAATTGCTCGAAAAATCTAACAGGAATATGTATGTAAGTACTTTAAAGACGATTATTTCACGTAGACTTACACTACATATTTGATTCAGGCAAATTTGAACAGTTTAAAAGTTATAAATATTTATATTGTAAATTCGATCAATAGTAAAATTTTAATCGAATATGTAACTTAACTAACTTAATTAAAAACGAAATGGACATGTACATAAAAGAATCTCGTTCATTTTTAATTTATTTAAAAATACATGTAATTCAAAAATTTGTTTATTTCTTATTTAATAAAAACAAAAGAAAAATTATCTCTTAAGATAATAAATTTAAATTGATTTTATGTAACAAGTATCTATTAATATTGCTATGGAAAAAAGTTATTGACTTTTTATCCGTTATAATTAATGTGTATCGTACATATGGTGTGTAGAACAAAAAAAGAAAAAAAAGAAGAAAAGGGAGGTAACACAAATATACAAATTTTCGTAAGTATTTGAACTATACTATGTTACCAACAGATATACTCGAAATTGGAATTTATATTTTATTCTACCATACACGTAAAGCATTAAATCATTTATTCAATGCTTCTCTTCTTCACATACGTATTAAAAGACAGATGCTGATACGAAGAAAACAATGAGCCGGACTATTTTACATAATATTTTCCAAACAATAAATGTATCGATTCAATTTACGACTGTTAATCAACATTTATCAACTTATTTCTCAAGTGTTTCATTCTACTTACAAGATGATAATTAAATAATATTCTACAACAGCCATGATACAAATATATAACATTTAAAAAATATTGGTTCCAATGAAATGCAAGTATATTCCCGATCATAGTATTTCTTCTTACATCTAAGAAAAATTTGAAAAACGTTTGCTACTTGACGAATGATGACAAAATGAGTATGTAATTCGATGAAGGGAATGAATTTATATCTATATGATGACAAGTAAAAAGTGAAATATTTTCTTTGAAAATTGTAAAATTCATTCATACACGTAAAGTGTTGTGTAAGAAAAACATCTTCTCCTTCGTTGGACCATTCAATGTACGTAATATGTACAATTATTATAAGTACATTTAATACTAGCCATTATTTTCATCTTTTGTTTCGTCTACCTTTACTTCCTCCTTCTTTTCAATATCATTCGTGTTTTCGTAATTTTCATCCTTGTCGGATTTCATGGAAACATCAGCCGGTTCGTTATTCTCTGATTCTAAGTTCTTCTCTGGATTTGGATCACGATTTTCTTCTCCTTCTTCCGTCGACTGTGGAACTTCCGCTGTTGTATTTAACGTTGCGGATCCATCAAAATTTTGTTGATGTTTTCCGAGACCTACTTGCACTTCTATAAGTTCGAGCTCTTCGACCAATGCCTTCTCCCTTCTCTCGATCTCCTCTGTAATATAGAACAAATGCATATTATAATTCCTTTTATTTAAAATTTATACTTAACGCTCTTTATCGAAGTACATACCATGAAGTTCTTTCGCAGATTGTGCTAGTAGAATATCAGTTTGTGGGTGTTTACGCTTTGGTACGTAATAAATAGGAGGTTGGGCACGCGTTTTTATAAACGAAGCAAGTGGTAATTGTGCCGCGCGCCAATCCTGAAATTGTCGGCTGCGCGCCAATTTTGCCTCTAGTGCTCGGACTTCTGCTAGTTGCCGTTTACGCGATAAGAATAATTGTTGTCTTTCTCGTCGTAATTCTTCCTTTTCTCTCCTTCTGGCTTCTTCTACTCTTGCCTCTACTTCTGCCTTTTTATCTTCCTACAAAGGATCGTTATTTTCAGAAATATGAAAAAATATTCTTTCTCGTATCAAGTAGAGAAATATACCTTTGCTTTCAGTTTAGTTTCTTCTTGCCGAAATTTCTGTAATGTTCCTAAAAGGGCACCAAACATTCGTTTATTCCTTTGCCTGCTACGTTCATCTATTCTTTCCCGTCTAATAACTTCCTGTCTAGATGGAATCTCTCTCGGTGTTGCTATCACCCTCGAAGACACTGCTGGCTAAAATACCCATTCGATAATAATACTTAAAACAATGTATCGGTGAGAATAAGCAAATTGTTATAGAATTCTACCTTAATAACATTATCATCTTCATCAGCACTATCGTCATTATTAGAAGGAACACGTGCACTTAACCGACTGAAAACTGTTTTTGGTTCACCATTTGAACCTTGCCATCTCCTTTTCCCACCAGGTAGTTCATTGTTGACAAAATCAGAAACAACACGCCTTCTATCCTCTTGCAATGGTCTCTTTTGTGATAATCTACTGAAATTATAAATGAAGAAGAATATTTCAATAAATATACACATAGTCTTCTTTTCCTATTTTAATAAGGTTACATAGTTAAGTGGAACGAATATTTATCACTACCAAATTTGGTAATTATGTATCGTGCACTTAAGCAAATAAAGCTGTCATTACAACATTACTACGATATCGTAATTAAATACAATGAGATCACGTATAATTTAATAAAGTGGAAATTATCGAAATGAAATAGGTTATGTTTGTAGACAACAGTGTTTCATTCAAAGATTATTGAATTATTGGGCAAGACGTATATTCTATGAAATAGCACTTTTCTGTGATGGTTTAAGGGTGTTTGGAAATAAATTATTTAGAATCTAACCTGGGTGGTGGTTGTAGCGGACCGTTTTCTCCATCAGGGAGATCCCGGCCCAAAATCTTTCGAATACTTCGATCGAGTCCCCGAAGACCATCTCGAGCGGCTTCTAATTGCGCTTCTAACCTTTCGGCACCCCAGGCCTCTTGTGTATCTAATTTTCTCATTTATTTATATCTCTGTACGTTCACTTAAATCGCGAAGTCAATTTATTTAACAATTGTTGTCGAACCGCATTACTGTCGTGGAGCCACCTACAATTTCGTTCCTTTTTCCAAATCGATAAGTCTCGGGATTTTTCCTTGCGCTTGTAGATCATACCTCTAGTAAATTTCTCATAATGCTAACTTAATATATTACAATTGGCTGAATTTATATATAAGAAGTCTAGTCTTTAGGATATTTAAAAATTTGTTGTAAATAGAAAGAAATAAAAGAAATGATGAGATTGAATTTTGAAAGATGGTTTTTAACCAAACTTACAATATCATATATACTTGCATATGTATTACTTGAAAATATGAATTAATTAATTGAAAAAAATGTAAAAATATATTGTGTACAAAAAACAAGTATAATTTTTATTGTTATTCAACTTACATTTTATGTATTTTTATTAGAAATATTCTCTTCTTATTCTCTCTCTTATTACACACATGTGTATAGGCCCATAAGATCTATTGGCGGGCAAATTACAACCTGTACACACATGCTTCGAGTAACACAGTGCCTTGTTAAATAATAACTAATAATATCTGTTTTCCTTATATTAATTGATGACATATTGTTTATAATTAAAGCTACTTATAGTTTACGTAATTGATTATCGTACAAAATGACAAGTTTACAAAATACAGGGAAATTTCGACCGTTTAAGGAAAATACAGGGAATAATCAAAATCAAGAAGGAAATGCATCAGGGTAATTAAATCGTAATTTAAAGTATATTATGGATTACTAGTATTTTTGTAATTTATTCACTCTTTTTACATTTCTTTAGAGAGATTTCAGGGGGCAACAGGGTAAATGAAGTTAATGAAAATATAAGAATAGATGGTTTATATGGTTTTCATAGAGTAACTGATACGAAGGAAAGAACAGGATTTCTTATCAATATGCACGCAGTAAATATAAAAAACCATATAAAATATTATGAATTGCTTTGTAATTGTTCCTTAAATTATTTTACTTTTTTATAGACAGAAATTATGGAAAATGATAAAAGATTAATGAGTGGTGTAGACTATTATTTTTTAGAAGAAGACTGTACTAGATTTAAAATTTCCTATCCCTATAATCCATATTTTTATATTTTATGCAAAAAGGATACATATGAGGAAGTTTCTACTGGTTTAAATAAAAAATATACTAATTTAATACATAAAGTACAGACTATTTATAAAGAAGATCTTGATCTGGTATGATAGAATTAAAAGTGGGTATAAAAGATGTTGGAACTGATAATTCTTTATCGTCTCTTTTTAGTCAAATCACCTCATTGGTTTAAAACAGAAATATTTAAAAATTTCTTTTATTAATACTGTGGACTTGAATAAAGTAAGACGTGGTATTATGAAAGCTGTAAAGTTAAATAAGGAACGTGAAAAACATAATACCTATTATTCAAACATGTTATCAGATGTACTAAATACAGAACAAGGTACGGGAGATATTAAGAAGCAAACCATAGATTTTATGGATAATATTCTTGATATCAGGTAATATACTTTCACTTATATGTTGAGTATAATATTCATGTTAACGGTATGCATATATTTCTACAGAGAATACGATGTACCACATCATGTTCGTGTCTCCATAGACATGAAAATTTGTTGTGGTAACTGGTATTCTGTGAAAACAAGAGGAAATGATGTACCAACAATTACAAAGAGAGATGATCTTATTGAACCACCTGATCCAATTGTTTTGGCATATGATATTGAAACTACAAAACTTCCTCTGAAATTTCCAGATGCTGATACTGACCAAATTATGATGATCTCATATATGATTGATGGACAGGTATGAAAAATGTCTTATTTTAATACTTATTTGATGCTTTAGGTATATTTTATACATATCTACATTTTCAGGGGTATTTAATAACAAATAGAGAAATAATTGCAAATGATATTGAAAATTTTGAATATACCCCAAAACCGGAGTTTGAGGGATTTTTTACTGTTTTCAACGAACCTAATGAAAAGGCCACAATAAAAAGATTTTTCGATCACATAAACGATATTCGACCACATATATTCGTAACATACAATGGTGATTTTTTCGATTGGCCATTTGTAGAGACTAGAGCAGCTTTTCATAACATGGATATGAAAGACAGAATTGGTTTTTCTAAAAATCGTGATGGTGTTTACAGCAGTAGACCAGCCATGCATATGGACTGTTTATGGTACTGCAATATATAAAACTAAATTTATTGAAACTATCATATAGAATTGCAGAAAGAACGATTGCGTAAAGAGCTTTTTCCAATATATAATTTTCATTGCAGTTGGGTCAGGCGCGATTCGTACCTTCCTGTAGGTTCTCAGAATTTAAAAGCCGTAGCAAAGGCAAAGCTTAGGTATAACCCAGTGGAACTGGATCCCGAAGATATGTGTAGATTGGCGTCTGAGGACCCAGAGACTCTCGCAAATTATTCAGTTTCTGATGCGGTTGCAACGTATTATCTTTACTATAAATATGTTCATCCTTTCATATTTGCCCTGTGTACCATTATTCCTATGGAACCAGACGAAGTAAGTTATATAACAAGCTATAATAAAGGTGATATAAATTATATTTTTCCATTTACAGGTACTTAGAAAGGGATCTGGTACATTATGTGAATCTCTCTTAATGGTGCAAGCTTTTCAAGCTAACATTATATTTCCTAACAAACAGGAGCAGGAATTCAACAAATTTACGAAAGATGGTCATTTATTAGACCAAGAAACGTATGTTGGAGGACATGTTGAAGCTTTAGAATCTGGTGTTTTCAGAGCCGATATTCCTTGTCGTTTTAAAATAGTACCAAGTGCAGTAGAAGAATTAATAAATGGCGTTGAATCTGCATTAAAGCATGCTATAGAAGAAGAAGAAAAAGTGCCCATGGAATTGGTTACAAATTTTGAGGAAGTGGTTGAAGAAATTACAATGAAATTGAAAGGTTTAAAAAATCAACCATTGAGATTAGAGAACCCCGTAATATATCACTTAGATGTCGGTGCTATGTATCCAAATATTATTTTAACCAATCGTCTTCAACCATCCGCGATGGTCGATGAAACTGTATGTGCTGCATGCAATTATAATAAACCAGGAGCACTTTGTCAAAGAAAAATGGAGTGGATGTGGAGAGGAGAATATTGTAAGACAACAAGATGCGTAAATATTATTTGTTAAAATTTAATCTTACATACAAACATATATTTTTACTTGGTTTCAGTTACTGCAACTTTAAGTGAATATCAACGAATGCAGCAACAACTTGAAAATGAAAAATTTCCACCGCAATTCCCAGGCGGAGCTCGTAGGGCATATCATGAATTATCTAAAGAGGAACAAGTATCGTATGAAAAAAAACGACTCACAGAATACTGTAAGAAAGCTTACAAGAAAGTTAAGATTACTAGCATGGAAGAAAGAACACAAACGATTTGCCAAAAAGAGAATTCATTTTATGTTGACACTGTACGAGCGTTTAGAGATAGGAGATATGAATACAAGGCGCTTACTAAGATAGCTAAACAAGAAGTGGCGACAGCCGTAGCAAAAGGAGATGCTGCTGATATTAAATCTGCTAAAAATCGAGAAGTACTATATGATTCATTACAACTGGCACACAAATGTATCTTAAATTCCTTCTATGGATACGTTATGAGAAAAGGGTATGTATGTTTATCTTTTCTTATATTTAAAATTATTAATACAATGTTCGGTATGTTAGGTCTCGATGGTTTAGTATGGAGATGGGTGGCATAGTATGTTACACGGGAGCACACATTATTATGAAAGCTAGAGAAATTATCGAACAAGTTGGTCGACCTTTAGAGTTAGATACGGATGGAATTTGGTGTGTTCTACCAGCATCTTTTCCTGATAATGTTGTCGTTCATACTACTCACCCAAAGAAAAAAAAATTGGTAGTATCATATCCGAATGCTGTTCTTAATTTTATGGTGAAGGTAAATCAGAATCGCAACAACATTTTTTTATTAACTAGAGCTCCTTTTTTTTTATCATTTTCATATTATTTATAGGATCAATTTACTAATGACGTATACCATGAACTCGTCGATCCTGAAAATCTTACGTATAAAATTAAGAGTGAAAACTCTATATTTTTTGAAGTGGATGGTCCCTATTTAGCTATGGTATTACCTGCAGCAAAAGAAGAAGGAAAAAAATTAAAAAAACGATACGCAGTCTTCAACTTCGACGGTTCTTTGGCTGAACTGAAAGGTTTTGAAGTAAAACGCAGAGGTGAACTTCAGCTAATAAAAGTTTTTCAGACGTCCGTATTCGAATCTTTCTTAAAAGGTAGCACATTAGAAGAGTGCTATGCATCAGTAGCTGAAGATGCAAATTATTGGCTTGACATTCTTTATAGCAAAGTAAATATCCAATATTGTTGATTCTGTTATATGTAACATATTAATAACTAAATATATATATATTTATAGTGTGCAGATATGCCAGATTCGGAGTTATTTGAACTTATATCCGAAAACAAATCAATGTCACGAAAATTGGAGGAATATGGAAGTCAAAAATCGACGTCTATTTCTACTGCTAAAAGATTAGCAGAATTTTTAGGTGATCAAATGATTAAAGATGCTGGTTTAGCATGCAAATACATTATTGCTAACAAACCTCAAGGCGCACCAGTTACAGAACGGTAGGGATGAAGTTTTGCTTCTGTATGAAGAAAACTGTGTATGACAATAAAATTATATATTTCGTTATACAATTAGGGCAATACCATTAGCAATATTTCAATCGGAACCCGCAATAAGAAAATACTATTTACGAAAATGGTTAAAAGATTCTAGTTTACAAAGTGACAACATACGGGATATTTTAGATTGGAGTTATTATATTGAAAGACTCGGAAGTGCTATTCAAAAAATTATTACAATTCCAGCAGCAATGCAAGGAGTATTTATCTTATTTATCTAGATATTTGAAACTTCCTAATTTAAATATAACAATAGGAGAATAATTCTTTTTTAGTTATCCAATCCGGTTCCTAGAGTGAAGCACCCGGACTGGTTGCATAAAAGAGTAATGGAAAAAAGTGCAACGCATAAACAAAAAAAGATTACTGATATGTTTACCATGATGCCTAAAGATAAAGAAAAAAATATTGGCGATCAAAATATAGAATCATCTGAAACATGCGATATAGAGGATATCGCCGGGAAACCCTCAACTTCTAAGCAGTCATTGCCAGTTGTTACTAAAAGAAAACGACAGTTTTTAGAAGGAAACGAAGCAGAAAATACAAATAAAAGTTGGAAAGAAGTTCTAGGTTCACCACCACCAATGGGAACGACAAAGGAAGAAAGATTAAAATGGTTGGAATTCCACAAACAGAAATGGGCTCATCAAGCTAAGCAAAGGGCTGAATATCAGAAGAGCAAGAAGAGTAAGCGTTCTAATAATGATGGAGATGAAGTTTCTTGGGGTGTTGCAAGAGATACCAATACATCTACATTGGGTGGCTTTTTCAAGCGAACTCAAAGAAAATTGCTTATGAATCCATGGCAAATTATTCAAGTAAGAAAAATGTTCTTTTTTAACAATGATATTTAAAATTTAATAATTGTATTGAATGATTTAAATAATTAATTTATCGGTTTAGATATCAGCAACAAACAAGCCTGGTTTATATCGATTATGGGTATTAGTCGATAGAGATTTACATCAATTGCGTCTTATAATACCTCGTATATTTTATGTAAATACTCGTAAACCTAAACCTAATCCAGAACCAGGTAAAAAAGTATCTTGGAAAGAAAGCAAGAAAGTTCTTCCACGATCTCGACCTATATATAATTTATATCAATATACTGTACCGGAAACACAGTTTCAATTATATAGTCAGTGAGTTTCATTCTTTAAATTGTTTGACGATATTTTATATTTAATTATCTAAATTATTCTAATTTGTCCGTAGGGAGCTTTTAGAAGATATGAGTAGACCAGAAATTGAAGGAATTTATGAAACTCAAATGTCACTAGAGTTTAGAGCTATTCTTCAATTAGGATGCGTTTGTACAGTTGATCCTAAGGCAGCACGAACCATGGCAGATGGTGCAGATACATTTGCCCTAGATCAATTAGAATACAAGAGTGTTGCTGTGCAATCATATCTTAAAAATGTAATGGTATTTTAACTTGTAATTTTTTCTTTGGTCTAAAAGAATATCTGTTTTATTTCAGCTGAATGAAATTAATTATATTTTCTTATATCATCATTGGAGTTCAAACCATCAAAGAGCTTTATGGGGACTATTTTTAAATGCAACTAAAAGAGCTCATATATTTGTTTTGGATTCTGTTTCGTCAAATCAGATGCCTAATATGAACACGTTGTACATTCAAGAACGGGATACAGTGTATAATTTACAAAATCTGAGTTACACTTTTACTAGTCTGTGAAAATGATTACAAAAGTAATTCTTTTGCAGTATATCCACAAATGGGGAAGACAAAGTAAAATTTTTACCAGAGTCGATGCGATTCGAATTAAAATTTGAAACAAACTTTCAACAAGTCTGTCGTATTTTACAAGCAGTTATAACTACATATAAAAACGAGGGACATGGTGCAACAGTATTTATTATTCAGACAGCTTTAGGTACATTTTATTTAAATTTATATGCAGAAATTTTTCATTAAATTTTTGTCATTTATTTTATTTTTCTATTTTACGTTTTTACCTTAGATAAAACGACATTAGTAACTCACATGCCATTACTTAATGACTTTCCTCTAATTAGCACCTATGTACAAGATATCGAAACTTTATACAATACACTGGAGTGGCAGAAAGTTGGTGCGAAAACGATGTTACGTCATTACCTTAAGAGTCAGCAAATTTATGAATTAATGACAGAACAATGTAGATTCCTTCATGTGCCAATTGGAAATATTCCTGCGGATCCTATTGTTTTTGGTGCAGACTTATTTTTTGCAAGACATTTGCAAAAGAATAACTTTGTATTATGGTGTTCTCCAACAGAAAAACCAGACTTGGGTGGCAGCGAAAATGATGATAACAGGTTGCATTTATGCTTAAACATGAAATTTGAATTACTGCCATTATATTAATATATGTAATCAATTACAGATTATTGACAGATTATGAAGAAAGTTTACATTCTGCTGCAAATAATGCCGGAACTTATTCTAGTGTTTGTATTGAATTGGAGATAGAAAGTTTAGCAGTAAATACATTATTACAGCATCACCATATTCATGATATTGATGGAACTAGTAATTTTGTTGCATTCCACACTCAACAACAGACATCTGTTCAAGTATATAATTTAGAAAAGTAACGTGTTAGAAAGCGTATAAGAATATATTTATATGTAACTCAAAATTTCCATAGGATATGGCAACACACGATGGCATGACAAGTATAATTCCTAATTACGACGAAACTGTTCTTTGCAGTCCTGCTTTTAGAATATTGCGAAATATGGTAAACACATGGCTGCTAGATGTATCAGTTCATAAAAATATATTTGCAGATTATCAAATTATTCATTTTTACAGGTAAGCACGGACATCTCTATATCAGTGCTACATCTATTCTTTTTTAATTCGTAAATTTATACTTCTTAGATGGTTACGTTCACCCAGTTCTTTACTTTACGATCCTGCTTTGAAAAGGACTTTGCATACCTATATGAAAAAATTATTCGCTCAGTTATTAGCAGAATTTAAAAATCTGGGATCCATAATTATTTTTGCCAATTTTAATAAAATCATCATTTGTACCAAGAAAAGGACAATGAGTGATGCATTAAACTATATGGAATTCGTTGTTCAAACAATACGCGATAAAGAATTATTCCACAGTATTGAAATAACTTTTGAGCAGTGTTGGGAGTATTTAACATGGCTTGATGTAGTAAGTAAAATTTCAATTCTTTCGATATAATAATAAATGGTATACTTTAATATATAAAAACATTTGTATAAATTAACAGCATAATTATGGAGGTATAAAAGGAAAATTACCAAAAGATATAGAGAATACTACGGATACAAATAATGAAAATGCTGAAGACGAGAATGACGGCGAGGTAAGTATTTACTAAGGTATATAATTCTTTTTTGTTTTCTTTTTGTGATATTTTCATTGGATTTTCTCTGTTATTAAGCCTGAAATAGTAATGAACTGGAATTTAATGGAGTGTCTCCCCAAAGAAGCTGCATGTCGATCAAGCTTTACTGCTATAATAGCGGGATACTTCCATGCAATTTATCAGTTCATATTGGAACACGAATTGAATACTACTGTAAGGCCTAGAAACTTAAATAATTTAAGTCAATTATCACACAACTGCACAACTGCACAACTTGGATTAGGATCACTTGAGAATACCGCAGAATTTGCTAAAAAACTGATAAAGGGAGATATGTCCCAAAAACTATTTCAGTAAGTATAATTGTTTTACTTTATCATTATATGAAGAACTTGATTGGCATATTTTATTCAATTATGTTATAGAATTGTACAGAAAATACATAAAAATCTTCCAGAAAAAACATTAACCATTGAAGAATATCCAAATTTAGATTTAGATGGTAAAGACAGTAAGAAAATTAATCCAGCATTGGAGTTAATAAAATCAGTTTGTAAGGTATTTAAACACGGATACAAATATGTTAGGATTATTTTACGAGGAAAGTAAATGAAAATTAATTTTAATGTCAGGTTTTATCTCTGGATGCAGAAGTTGAAAACGAAGTATACTATTTGCGAACAAACATGTTAAAGTTAATTAGAGTTGGCAGTTTCAGCGATCTAGTTGATTGGAAAGATCCGTGCATTTCTTTAGTTGTGCCTGAAATTATTTGTAAAGTATGTAATCACACAAGGGACATCGATCTTTGCAAAGATAACTTTTGTACCATGGATCAGGATAGGTAATGCACAATATTATAAAAGCTATGTGTATTCTAGTACATAATACTACTATTTGTATAGGTACATATGGAAATGTCCTCTTTGTAAAATGGACTATGACAATGATGAAATAGAGTTCCTTTTGATGGACATGTTAGATCATAAAAGTATGGCTTACATGTTGCAAGATTTACAATGTTGTAAATGTAACGAAATTAAGAGGGAAAATATGAACGAACTTTGTTCTTGTTCTGGAAACTTTAAAACTTTGATTCCTAAAAGTGAAATAGAGAAGTTTATGAAGATCTGTAAATCTGTGGCCATAAAATCTAATATGAAAACATTGTTAGAAATAATTCAGAATACAAAAGTTCTTGTAGATACAAAGTAATTTATATGTTTTTACTGTGATTATATCTAATTTAAGCAATATTAAGGAAAATAAAGTAACCTTATATTTATAATTTTACATATACATATATTTCTACAACTATTTATCAAGTATAACAATTTTAATGTTTTAGTTTTATATATACTTGTAAAGAGTTATGTAATATATTCATTTTTCCACTACTGGAGCTGAAAGAAAAGATCTTTCATGTTTTATAATACTTTATAATTGTAAAACTTCCAACTTGTTTAACATAATATAAAATACTATACATACTCCTATTAATAATTTAAGTAATGAGCATACCTTCAAATCTAAATTTTGGGAACTCTTTTGGATCACCCTTTATATCATATTGTTTCCGAATTCTATCAAGCTCAGATTGCTTCTCTTTTTGAAGTTCTGGAGTAGCATCAACTAACTTTCCACCACTAAATTTATGGATTGATATTAAAACATAAATTGATATTAGAACACTTGTGTTGAGATATTTTACTTTTACTTACGCGCTTTTTGCAGAATATTCGCGAATTTTGTCTAAGAAAAGTTGTTGTATAGGATCTGTAGCCTTTTGAAGTGCTGGTGCAAGAATACCGATGTTACGTTTGATAACTTTTGGTACACTTGTAATGATTCTCTGGATAAGCATTTTTCTCTAACAAATCGAATATAAAATGCATATTTAATTATAGAAACTCTAAATGAAAAAATGATAAAATGATAAATGACAAAAAACAAAGTCAATAACGAAAATTGTTTAACATAGATTCAAATTTCTAAATGAAAGAAATGCTATACAAGATTTCTCTTATGTAATATAGGTTACGTTTATTACATAAGATATAATAAACAGAATAAAACATGATAAAAATTTGTCGAGATACAAAAAAGATAAATAATACTGTTAAAAATCGTAATATGAATTTAAAGTACTATACTTTTACCTTTTTATTCGGACAGAACCTACGAGATACTTGTCGTTACTCGTTACCCTAGAATATATGTCGATATATAGAATGTACTCTTAGTTATATATGATAAGCTTCACCAATAGGCTATGTGATTGGTTAAAATTGCACAATATAATGAATTAAAGATATTAATATTTTAAAAATAAATCTATCAAAAAGATCAAAATATTTATTTAGTTATCTATTTCTAAATAACACTTATATATTTATAATAATAGTACCAGTATAAATTGGTCCACCCTATCGAGCTCATGTTTGTATTTCAGGTTTATATTTTTAAAAGTTTACATTTTAATTTTTATAATATGCATTAATAAAATAGTAGGTAAAAATTGAAGTTAGTGTGAACCATCTATTTATTTGTATATCCCGACTGCAGTAATGTTCCAACGGAATGCGCAGAATACGATAACGAATCAGAGGAGAATGCGTTCGACATCAGTGATTGGCTAAAGGTACTGTGCCGCGGGTGGGGAGGTGAAGCCCGCTTTTAGTTTCATTCATGAACGCCTGAGTCGAGGCCATAATACACTTGTAATCTGTATTGTGTACGGGTATACCGCGTTAGTGCTGCCGATGTGCGTGCGCCTCACAGTCGTACACGTGATTCTTGTTTTGTGTTCGATTCTTGTTTTGTGTTCGATTCCTGTTTGGTGTTTTTCGTGTACATTATCTGGACAATTGACACGGTTGCACTCTTCACTGGATTTTACGTTGGAAAACAGGTAAGTGAACACGTTAAAAGATAGTCCACCTGCGCGCTTTCTGCGTGATACGAGCGCGCGAACGCAAATCTTCGAAACTTCTGAATTGTACTGGTCTTACGTTAGGCCAGAGTTTCGAGTTTTATTAATATGAAAACGATGTAGCAGTACGAGACGAAGAAATTCTAAAATATTACAACAGGGTAGAACATAGCGTCAGAAAAGAATACGCCTACGTTCGGTTAGGCCTATATTTGTTTTGACGAGTGTTCTCTTGGTTACTTTGCATCCCACGGAAAATTAAGATACGTATATTATAATCTAAGTACGTTACATGTACAAGCATGTCACAGGTTTTATTTGTTTATTTCTATCGGTTGGAGCCGAATTGGAGGTAAATAAATAGAAGTTTTGTTTTCCGTAAATATGCGTTTACATTTTATTTTTTGTATTTGATGTTATCTCTGTGTAAAAAAACGAATTCTTTTATATCATAGTTTTCGTATTATTGTATTCACGAACGTATTATCTTGTGTAAGCTTACCGTACGATTTAGGAGATATTCGATTACTTACGTCATATCGTTTATTCATATCTCTGTCTCGCTTGAAATATATTTATTTGAAGAAAAATTGATTGCACAATAGAGATAACGATTCTATTGTACTCGGTCGCGACTTGAATATACATATGTATGTAATTTACATGTTTCAAGTAAGGTTGTTTCAAAGTGAAATTCGACACTTGATGTTTGCAAGAACATTTCGAAGATTAAGCCTCTCGCATTGATTCGTATCGATCGTAAATATCTCGTACCTGATAATCGTATCACATTTTACGTTACTTGCAATTTCTTTTTTATCATTTCGACCAACGTACTTACTGTTCGTTTGTGGAATCTTTTAATAATAATCTTTGAGTAAGGTGTTTGTCGGAAATTGTTTTTTTGCATACATAATTATAAATCAAAAAATAAATATATCGATAACGCACTACAAGATACAATATATCGAAGTGATACAGAATCGATATTGTGTTTAACGAATGAACATATCTTATAACACTTCGATAATAAAATTCTATTACAACATTTTACAATTATTTGTGATTTTTATATCAAATAACACGCAAAATGATGTAAATATATATGTAAAAAAATCTCATTAGTTTTTATATTCTGAGACTAGTCTCTTATAGAAATATCCAATAGATCATTATTGCCAACCTAATCGAGCTCATAAAAATTTATCGATTTTTACTAAAGCATTAATCTAGATAGTGTGATAATATTAGGCTGTATTTTTGCGAAATATTTAACCCAATATTTTAGACTCTGACAAACAATTTATGCCAGATCTGGATCATTTTTTCTACGGTGTCTGCGTAACATATTTCGCTGGTAACGCGTGTAGGTAATATTTCCGTCGAACAGTATTTGGTATACATACAGACAGAGACGAGAGAAAAAGAGCGCAAGGGAGGAGGAGGAGGAGGAGGAGGGGGTAAAGAGATAGGAAACGCAAGGGGGAGAGAGAGAAATAGTGTGTTGGACAGTGTAAGTTAAACGCATACGAGGGGATGGCTAGCCTGGCAATTTAAAAAAGGAACGCGATGCCCTCGGTGTTGGTGGGTCGAATGGTTTTTGTACACTTTCTCGGATCTCGGGGAGTACAGCATGGCAACGCTGCGACCTACCATGCTTCTTCCCTCGTTTGTCTCTCGACTGTTTCTTCTTTCTACCAAAGACGCGACAAATATCAAAGGCCAGAGAAGACACCACGATGACAAAGCTCCGCGAACGTTCTGACATCGCACGAGGGATAGAAAGGAAGAAGGGAGGAAGAAGATGTGAGGAAAGGGATGTAAAGGGGGGAGAGGGAGCAAATGTGCTAGAGAAAGAGAAAAAGAAACCGTTGCGCGTTGATCGGTTTAAAGACAAGACGATCCTTCTTTTGCCAAATATGCTTTCTGTTGGAAAAACTAGAAAAAAAGAGAACTTCCACTTTGAGGTAAATTGTTGCTTCTTTTTTTTAACAGATCAGTATATTTATCATATACACAACTGATTAATCGGTCAACTATTGCTCGGTAATCGTTAGTAAATTATACTCTTCAAGGATTGTAGAAAATTCTAATCTAGCTGCTAAGTAAAATTTGTTTGGTTAATTGGTAACGAATCTAAGTCGGTAGATTTAAAAAAATACACTTATTCGGAAAAAAATAACTTTCCATTTTATATCTTAAAACTCAAGATTGACAATCAATCCTGTTTTGCCCTAGATTTTGATCACGTGATGTTATTTACCACTCCTGACTTGACTCGTTCAACAGAGTATAGTCAATTGTATGATGTTTGCAACAATACGAGTTCGAGTGACAATCGTTCGATAATAGCGTGCCTTCGATTCTCGAACGAAACGTTTTTTTTTACGTTCAAATTTTAAGCTGGCAGTAGTGCATCGGTAGTTCGTGGCGCGTTGAGGTGGTGATACGAATTCGGAAGTTGTGGATGGAAAAGAAATATTATGTCGGTTTTAATAAGTTCGAAAGTCAAGCGCGTAATGAGATTTTTCCCCATATGGGTCCTTCGTGGGTGCTGAAACTTGCATACGGGTCCATGTATCCCGTGCATGGAGAACCTGGAGGAACGTCTGCCCGCATCTGGAAACCCAGCGGCAGCTCCTCGAAAGATATTATATTGCTCTTTCGCCGGAGTTGAAACAATAGACACTCCAGCTTCTCGAAGGACGATCCAGTTTATACACGGTGTCTCAGAAAAACGAAACGCACGTAAGAATTTTGTACATATTTGTTCTTTCCGCCATTTTGTTATCGTTGAAAACGGTAACAAGTCATAAATTTCCTTTTATGAAAATAGTTCAACTTCTTGTAGTGTTTTTCAAAATAGTATTATTTTCCCTTTATTTGAAGTTTAAATTTATTGTATTGATTACATTCTTATATTATTGTTAGCTAATTAAAAAAAAAAAAAATGGGCATCCATTTCCAAGGATATCGTCAATATTGCATAATCACAAGACATAATAAAATTATCTTTCAATCGTGGAGTTCTTTTGGAAGGATAATAAATTTGTTTAAGATAAAGGTATATAACCCTTATAATTTTATATAAAACTTTAATTAGATTATAGATGATAAATAGCTCAAATAACTTTTCAAACGAAGAACTGTGTCTGAAACTATGTTTAAAGATATATTAGTACAAGTAACC
Organism: Bombus fervidus; assembly: GCF_041682495.2. Classification (NCBI taxonomy): domain Eukaryota; kingdom Metazoa; phylum Arthropoda; class Insecta; order Hymenoptera; family Apidae; genus Bombus; species Bombus fervidus. The sequence goes on along the minus strand of NC_091520.1, from coordinate 12,436,316 downwards.
ATTTGTCTTCTTTCCCTCTTGTCTCTCCTACTTCGGTTCCATTTCATGGTCAAGAAAATGCAAGAGTTCTCGAGGTAGTTCTAACTCGGTAACTTCGATGTTACCTGTGTGCATGAAACATTAGAGTGATCCATTCCTTCATTCTTTTTTTTTTTTTTTTTTTTTGTTCCAGTTAGTGAGTAGAAAATTCGAAATGTTATATTACATAGGTATTCTATGGTAGAGCTTTGTCTATTGACGAATGCCTCTCTGTATGCGATTGAGGAATTCGTGGAGTAAAATAAACCAACAGTGTTACGACTTTACCTCTCCGTATCGAACGATCTTTTCTTTCACTTTCATCGTTCGGAAATGCAGGTAAATGCATCTGAGTGGAAACGGCATCCTCGTGTTTACTCGGAAGTCGGCCGAAACACTTTAAAGCTTGAAACTGATCGCGTTCCCTTTCAGAGTCCCACTGATAATCTTCAAGTATATCCTAAAAATGTAGGAAACATGTATGTGTGTAATGTATACTTGTATATGTAAGAACAATATTGAGAATTTCAATAATTAGATGCTGTAACGTATTTGGAGTCTACGTTTTGGGCTCCTAGTTCTATATTATTCCATTGTTTATATAACGCATAATATTTCGTACCAAACTTTATATATTGCAAAACACATAATTAAATTTTGAATAAAACCTGCATTAATTCTAATGTATTTAATTATTTTTTCTTTCATTCTTAATAGTAATCAGCCATCAAGCAGAGTCTTATCTATCGTTGAAAGATTGAGAGATAACCAGACGTTGTAATTTAATTTGCACTCAATATGACAAAACAAATTTCCATTGGAATATTTTGCAGCAAATTCTGGAAGAATCTTTAGTGCTTCAGCTTAAGGATGATCATTAATCAATGTCAAAGTTGTTCTTTCGACATATGGTTTTCCTTGTCGCGCAATAAAGTGATTTGAAGTTGACCAATCGATAATGGTAGATTGTTATTCTGATATCAGTTTATCTGAAAACGTATGTATTTTTTTATCAGTATACAAGCTCCTAATTAACTTGCTGAATTCGTTTCTTTGGGCTTGAATCTTTCCTTTGTTCTTCGCTAGTGGTCGTTTCTCAAAAGTCTCCGTTTAGATAAACGAATCCAAGAAATCGTATCTTTCGACGAGTTAAATCGATAGGCGACTTGGAGATAAGAATCGCTATCAGTTGGATCACTGAATGAATATTTTAAGCGTTATTAATGTCGTAGTTGAAAACAACATCGTGGGAGTGAGGATTTCGTTGACCGCCTTGGTGAAAATCCTTGAAATTATTTTAGGTCAAGCCTTCGCAACATTGTCGCAGACGTTATCTATAATTAAATTTCATTCAATTAACTTGTCATAAGAATATTCATCGAAGAGTTAACAAAAAGTTTGTCAGCTGTAAGATAAATTCACACGATAGGATCATGGTTGGCCCATGGTTGACCTTCCTTCGAAAATGTTTCTATGCTTCTAATGAAAAGATGTATCTACTCTTTCTTTTTGAGAAGTTATTGGCACCTTGTATCAGGGAGAGGGTTAAAAAAAAAAGTTGAATTGCGAGGCTCTTTGTAGGCTGTGAAGCAGGAGTATTTCGGCCGTGTACAAAGAGCCGTGAGAGTCGATGGCGGTGCTCGAGCACTTTTCCACCTACCATCTGTCGTTTGGGCTTCCAGCCGGAGTAACCTGATCTTTGTAGAAACCAGAGTTCGAAAACCTCCTACGTTAGTGCCTGTAGTTCCTCGCATCCCCCTTGCCGCGTGAATCTTTTTAAAAATTGCACTTCTAACTTGCTTCTTGCTAAACCCTTATATTCTGTTGTTGTCTGAATCACCTTATCCTATTCTGTATTCTAACTGCAGCTTTGACGCTTTTCTTTGGTATTCGAGTCTTTTAGAAATTATGGAAAATAATTTTCTAACAAAGACGAAAAGCTGGAGAGCGAAGTCGAATCGTGGTATTCGTTTGGTCGCGAGCAACAGGCATGATGATTTCTCGCGTTTTAGAGCAACCAGCGTGGTAAAAGGAAGACTCGGGTGGAAGAGTAGGTACGTCATGTGGAAGAGAATTTACTGTGCAGGTTGCAAATAAAAAGGAACGGTGATTTAGCATCTCCAGGCCGCGTTCAAGAGGCGCGTGCGAGCGTTCGTTGCACGGGGAATGTCTGTTTTTAAGGCGAGTTGCGACCGCTATTAAGCGTTCAAAGCGCGACTTATGCTTTTCACGTGCAGCCACCGCCTAAATATCGAATTTACACGCGGTGATTCGAACAAAACGCCCTTTGCACGCCAAGCGATCGTTCCTTCGTGAAGGAACGAGCAAATTTATTCGTACGCTATATGTTGTGCAGAAACCAACTTATAGAATGGAATAACTATAAAAGCCTTTAACTCTTTGCTTTACGATATTTTTAATCTTTGATCTTGTGAATTAAAAATGAAGTTAGAATGAAATTTTAATAAAATATATATAATAAAATGAAAACTTTGTTAATACTCGTTCATCACAAGTATAATTGAATATTGTATAAGGCAGGGAGTTAAAATACATTGATTTTGATATTCTTTGCTAAAATACAATCTTTTTGCAGCCAATATGGATATGGAATCCCTGTACGACTACGGGGAGGAGGAACAAGACTTCTACGAGGAGAGTCCTGGTACCAGGAAAGGTTACCCGATCGATCACAGATCCATCAAGGTCAGTGATACTCTTTGATCGTTCACTCGAGCGGAGCAAAGACGGAAGGAAGACGATCGACGCTTTTAACCGCACACGATCCACAGGTGACACTTAATTACACCCGGTCTAAATGTGAAACGGCGCGTAATTTCGAAATGTGAGAGGTTTGATCTCTGTTTTGATCTGGGATTCTGCAGCCGCGTGATCGCGTCGCGACGTTATTTTCGGAACTTCCTTTTAATGTCGCCGCTCGCGCTGCCAGCCATTTCCATTGTGTAATTATCATCGATGCGACACTTCGAACTCGCGATCGTTTTCCTTTCGTTTTATTCTCAGGATGAAAATGACGGTTTATGCAAAAATAGAAAGGAATGTAAAAATTGTAAAAGATAATGGAATGCCAGAAGCTGCTTCGAATGTTTCTGTTATATCGAACCATCTAGCTGTAGTTGTTATTAGTCTCGTGAAAAAGAATGTAAATTGTTTATGCATAGTTGAAAGGAGCTAGCTATTCTCAACTTGATATTCGAGGAATTGCTACGTTTGGTGGACAGATTGACGGATGATTTAAAACTTTTTAGATTGTAACTAAATACGTTTACTTAACGAACAATCTAACCACGATCGACGATTTTTTTTTTTTGCAAAATTCTCGAATATTTAATTCGAAAAGACAATCCTACCAAAACCACCACGGAGCAGCGAAAATTTTCCAACATCGGACAAGTATGCTGCATCGTTTTGAAAATTATTAATTAACTGTGATGGCTTGTTAGGGGCGTTATCGTACAGGAAACGCGATAGTTTCTAATAAATAGAAGATAGAGAAGGAGAGGACCGTCCGAAATAGGCGAATCCCGCTCTATTTTCGCGGTGATAGTTGACGTTGGCAACTCCGTTGGCAGAGCTTGCGATTGTACGAGTGCCAGTAACAATTCGTTCCGTAGCTGCTCTCCGCCTTCGTTTCATGAATGAACGTAGAGCCAACGATCGTTTCTCATCCCCTCTCGCCCTTCCATTCCTCCCTGACCTCACGTGGTCACCGTCTAACACTTCTAACGCGTTCTCCTTTACTCTTGATCCTTCTTTCTCCGTTCTGCGTGCTTGCGTGCTTCTCTCTGTCCTGTTCTTCCTCCTCGTTTCACTCGGTTGCGCCCTGACCATCGGTCTCTCTTTGTCCTCGCCTGTTCGATCGCTCTCTTCTTTCTTTTACCGTGTGCTCCCTCCTTGTTCTTCCTCCTACTATTTCCCCTTTGTTTTATATTCCTTCGGGCTCCTCTGTCGGGGCAGACACGAAATCTTGGATAGCGTGCGCGCTTATGTAAGGCGTGATGTTTAATTGATAGCTCGGTTGGAAGACTATGTAAATGATCATCGTGTAATGGGTTTATACAAGTTTCGAATTAAACGAATAGCTATGTATACGATCGTGTAATGGATGTTCAGGCGATTTCACGTTGCATTTTAAGTTTCGTTAGGCAGTTAATCGAAGTCCGCGTGTAAGTCTCGTCCTCTTCTCTCACCTCTTCCTTGGTCGTTGTCTCGGTCCGCTGGTGCTCGAAGAAGGCGTCTTCTTGCCGTTTCTTCGTCTGGTTTCGCCTTGTTTAGCGTCTGCTGGCCCCCATCTGTTCCGACTGCTCGGATCAGGTCGACTTTACTGCCAGTTTACGCACTTTTGCTTCGAGTTTGAGCAACCGACTTGTTCCTCGATACAAACCCAATATGGTGGATAACACGTTGATACGTTCGTCTTTTACGTTTCAAGATTGTGTAAGATTTTAAAGTGGAAAATCTATTTTCGCGACGTACGTATTACGACGATGTATTATTCTACGACTAAGATCGATGGACTTTGACAAATTAATAAAGATCTACTCCATCTCCGCAGTGTCATTCGTCGAAAGAAATCATCCCGTAGGAATCGTAAACGGGTTAGCTCGAAGGGAGGAAGAAGCAAAAAGGAGGTAGCAGCAGGAAGGAGGAGTAGTAATCCTTCGAAAGCGAAAGGGACGTGGAAGAGACGGGAAAGTCGGTGAGTTAGTTAAGAGGAACGGGATGTAGGGACAGGCGGGAAGAAACGCGTGCACGGCTGCCGGTGCTCGGGGGAGGAGAAAGGAGAAATCTAAGTCGCCAGAAATAGCATCCCTTCTCGCATCATGTAGCCAGACCTTCTGCATGCGCCGTTCGTTCTAGTCGCATGCACCGTTGCCTCACCTACGTCACACGCTCTCTCGCGCCCGGTGCATCGTTGTCCTCTCTTCGCCTCTGCTCGACTCCCCTCCTCTCTCTCTGTCGACTTTGCTTCTTTTCATTAACGAGCCGAGGGTTGACGGAGCAGAGCAACGTCGTTATACAATCTAACGGACATCTCGCGGCGATGCATGCGTTAGGAGAGAACCCTCTGTCACACGTAGAAGCTTAATGCAACTCACCGTCCAAGATTGAAATTGAATTTTTAGAATGACTTTTAGAGGTGCGATGATTCAGTTTCGTTTCGTTCAGAGGGTTCTCGCAAGAGTTCTTGCTTCTATGAAAAACTATTTTGGAAATGCGTGGGTCACGTTTTCTTGACAGAAGGTAGGTTCTTTTTCTAGAGGGAAACGTTGAAAGTTTGATAGGGGACACGTACTCTATTTTCAGTGTTGATTATATCTTTGGTTATTCGAATGACGAATAGTAGTGGAAGAGAGGAAGTAACATAGGAGAATTTGAACCAGATTGATGATAAGAGCTTGTCTAGAACAATTAGCCGTTTGCAATCGTGCCCATTCGCTCGCCATCGATTCAGGATTAAACGATTTGGGCGTGGTGCATCCGTTTCCTTTCCTAGCTTCCCGCTGCATACTGATTATACCTGTTTTCCCCTGACAATACTGGTCTTGATAGATCGAACGAGCCAACCACTGGTTTTCTCGATTTTTTAAGAGGAAATATGTCAAAGGATATTTTCTTCTTGCTCCTGATTATTACAGTTATTCGAAGAGAACGTTCAAGAAGCGCCTTTCTCGATTCATGATACCCTGGAACATCGCGTTGTCCACTTGACATTTACAGTCTACAATCATCCTGTTTCCTTTGCAAATATTTACAAATTACATCACGTAATCTTTGCACTGTCAAATTTCACAGTTATCCAGTGTTTTGTTCCGAGGCCATCTGTCGATGAATATTTAATAAGAGGAAAGCAGGACAGCTGTTGTCAGCGCAGGAACTGGCCACTTGGCCGCTTCTCTGCCGGAAGTCCTCCGCGGAACTCGTCGAAAAACGATCCATCCCCCGCTCGCATTCGGAGGATCGACTCGAGTCTCCCACGATTTCTTTTTCTTTTAAATCACGTTACGTCGATCCAAGATTCTAATATCGCCTATATTAGGAAAAAAAGATCTGTGGCGTTAAGGATAATACAGAAGCAATGTAATTAAAATTTAATATTTGAAACATACCTAAAGCGAATTATTATACCTTTATTGCTATACATAGTCTCTTTTTAAGCATTGAAATTTTAAATTACGTTGCTTAGCTTTTAAGTTAAGGTGCTCGTATAGCTCTGAACTTTGAAACGATTTATTTTTCTTATTTCACGTTTTCTAGATTCTAATGAAACTAACGTTCAAGGAACTCGACGAAGCTAATATGAAAGAGTATTCATTTCGGTAGATAGATTTGCTTACGATCGATTCCAGAGAGAGAGAGAGAGAGAGAGAGAGAGAGAGAGAGAGAGAGAGAAAGAAAGAGGTTCACGATTATTCACGAACTTCTAAATATACGAGGCTAACCTTTCGTCTTTTAACGAGGGGTAATAAAATCCATGCTCGGTGCATATTTACGTCGCTAGCTACGGCAACCAGGTCGATGTAGCGGAAAAGTTTTTAATCGTGCGTGTCTTCTGTCATTCATCCCTGATAAATAGAAGCTGCGTATAAATAGCGAATGGGACGATGAATGGCGGACGTTACGTGTTCATCGACGTTTTTCTCTCGTTCTCGGTTCATTGATGATACTTACTCGGGCCTATCGAGACCCTATTCCCTCGTAATACTATTCGATCGATTCGTTTCCCTGATTACAACTATAAGATACTATAAAACAGAATAGTAATACTCTTTCTTTAATGTTTTGTTTTTAACCTGATTTAATCACGCTTTGAAATTCGTGTCCATATTAGCGAATATTCTAATTATATAATTACGTTTCGCAATTGTCTATTGACGATATCGGTGAAAAGATAGGCTGGTATTAGCGAGTTTAACGTTTGACCGGTTTATCGACTATCTTGGATCGAAAATGGTAATGTTGAACGCTTCCTCGCGAGGCCTTATCTTATCGTAGTCCACGTGCGTGCAATCAGGCGACATTCGGTCTCAGAAAACATTGATATTACGTTCATTGACGGTATGTCTGACCATTGAAATGCACTCAATTTCGTAACTACTGTATTCTACGAGCGCTTGACTATCTTCGTATTGGCTTTGGATCAATTGGAAGATCGTCGAAAGACTTTACAAGCGAAAGAATCATTCTCGCGACTTGAACAGAGATTCTTTTAAAAAATTGAAGACATATTTCCATACAGTGTCTCATGCTTCTCGATTATCCCGCAGCTGCTGTTACATTTATCTGCTAATTATATTACTTTGTCTTTAATCTATAATCACGCTGTCAATTAATGGAATTGCTAGCGTTAAACATGAACAGCCGAACGTCTCGTCCGTTAATTTTTCATTTGACATACGTCTCCAGTTGTCGATATCGTTCGTTAAGGAACCGACGAATGTTTCACGATGCATCGTCGTGAACCGCCTGAAATCTCGACGTTGAACGGATTCTCTGCGTTCGAAATACGTACTAGTTTCTATTTCGTGCGATCGAGATAATCGAATCAAGACGCGACTTGCAGGTTTCATTGAATTGGACGTTGAATGTTTAAAGATGGAATGGTTTTCAAACGAGTCTCCAAGTGACCGAGTCACGATTCGATCTTGGAAAAATATTTTCGACCGTTTTTGCTCCTGCTGCTGCGTGGCTCGAATAGATTTACATGTCTGAAAGGACCATTACTGGGAACGCGGTTCGACGTCTATTTTTGCTCGCACGTTGGTTGAAACAATCTTGCCTATTGCTCGGTGAACTCGTTCGATATTTCTCGTGGGTCGTCTGTCTTTTTTCCTTGGCTTCTTGGCTCGCTCTGAAGCCAATTGGTTAGAACGATCTTTCTAGTATTCTTCGAAGTCAAGATAGAACTTCACTTATTGGGATGAAATTTTAGTTAGTGGCCAATTAACTGAACCGCCGTCCGAATACAATTAAGCGAATGAAACGTGGAATTAAATATTCAATAATTTCATTAGCGCTAAAAGTCAGCCACAAATTTTTGCTTCAATTTCTATCATTATTGGACATAAATGGAATCTCACTTCTATTAGCGTTTCGATATCGATATCTTTGATTCGAATCAGGAGAAGTTCGATTGCAACATTCGTTCTACGAATGCAACCTCAGCTGTAGCCCGATTCCCAAACTAATGGCAAAGATTCAAGAAACATAACTCTCCGACTAAATTTCCATGCCGAAACGTTTCAGAATAATATGTTACCACACGATGAAGGAGCGCGAAGAGAAAAGAAAGAAACGTAGAAGCAAATGGGGGGTAAAAATAGCTGGCGATCGTGGTAGACGTGAAACGTGCTAATAGCTCCTTTTCGTTTCTTCCTTTCAAGGGCGTATTCGACGATCTTCTCTCTCTTGGCTTTCGCCGTTGGTCCTCTCGGTCAGTCAGAGAACACAGTCTCTTAGCCGGCTCCCTCTTCGTCTGTTCGCTTCTCTTTCGACGATTCCTCTCTGTCCCCCTTCTTCGTAGACTCTGTTACTCACTCATTCAGAGAACGGTTCGAGTCCGTTCAGAAAGAGTATAATGCCGAGTTTCTTGTACGAACCAGGTCGTCGTGCTGCCCAAAGGTGCGGACTTTGTGCACGAAGATGGAAGCTTAACGCTTTACACGATATTCCCTTTCCTACCGCTGCGATCGTGCTCTACGATCCGACTGGTTCAGAGAATCGTGCTATAAAATAAATATAAATTGTGCTATAAAATGATAACCGCACACACCGAGGCAACGTGTATTCTTCCAATAAAACGATAAAGTTATCTGTTAGGGTTTTGGGGAATTCGTGGAAGTTAATATTTTGTAGGGAGGGGATATTATCTAAAATGGAAATGACTTCGTTTTCTTTCTTCTTAGAAAAGAAATAGATGGCTCGCCCGAATGTTTCAACGGTGATGAATACTCGTTGCGTTAATTGTAAAGAATAAAGGAGTGGGAGCTGTACCCGTGACGTTTTGGCTCGGGTATAGACGACACCGATTTCCGAGAAATAATTGCGAATTGTATAGTTCGCAATTCGTACGACGATTAATTTATCTAGGCGCGAGTACAATGCACACTCATCGATCGCGGTAAGTGAATTCGTGTAGACGATGTTCCGTTCTTATCCACGTTTTCTTCTCGTCCAACCTCGTTGAACATATATGTACGAGGAAAAGATACGGAAAGCCTTGGACTTATCGTTTCTAGACTGCTGCTTGTGAAAATTATAAACGATGTTCATTTTTCACTATAAATATATAAATTAAGATCTATCGCAGCTGTTACATTGTAAATATTTTGTATATAATACTTTGTCGTATTATGCGCATTGTATAATATCTCGTAAATGCATAAACATCCGTAGTTTACTGTTTCACTTTAATCTGTTAACACGTGGCATTAATCTCTTCATAGACGTTTATTGTTCGTCAAACTTTCGTTTCTTCCGAAAACAAATTACATCATATTTACATTCGAAAGAATTAAAACCAAACTGTTTGATATTAATTTGACTTTTTTAACTTTAAATTTCGTGATTACAAAGAAATTCTGGCAGAAGGATGACACGGTTAATAGGTTAAAAAATACATAAGAGAGAAAAGGAGAAGATGTAAATCAAAATGATAGCTTTATCGAGACTCGTATGTTATATTGCTTACACGATACTAAAATAATCTCGATGGCTGGTCTCACGGATCGGGCTTGGCAGTTTGGTTCGGAAGCAAGTGGCCTGAACGTACGGTCACGTAGGTCTAACGTAGTGGAACGAATCGGCACGGCTCGGTATCGTTCGAATGCCGATGATGAAAGAGGAAGAGATAGGTAAACAGATAGATGAACTGGCGGAGAAAGACGGCAAGCAACGCGTGACAAGAATTACCAGCAGACCTCTTCTCTGCATACACGTGTTGCGTTCGTATGTGTACAGGCAATACGTGGGGGAAAATAATTATCGTGTAAGACAGAGGGGCCGTTGTTCGATTCACGATTTAATCGGCTCTCCCATTAACGCGAGATCACTTTTCTTACTTCGCGCTTTCATCCATGGAAAATCTTGCTCTATTAGACATAGAACTTGTAATACTCCTATGCGATCTTCCATATTCTAAACTTTCCATTGAGCGTTGGTATCGTGGGCGCTAGCGAGCGGTATCTCTAGAAAACAGAATACTTAGAACGATAGCAACGCGATGTAGGGAGATAGAAAGTCTGAACACTCGATGTTCGCTCGTGTTCAGTTATCAATAATGTAGATACACGCAAATATTATATACTCATGGCATTTGTATCTTCTCGTAAATGTAAATACTGATTATCCTAGGAAATGTGACTCGATGCTCGATTCTGTGATTATCATCTAAACACCTTAAATTCCAACATGAAAACCCCCGTGGCGCCAGGATGGCGGTTATTTACCGAGTTAAGTCTCGTTCTCTACATTTTCCGTGGTAAATTCAAGATTTATGTACTGTAGTTTATCGAATTGATGCGTGCACCATGCACTTGGTTGGAGTGCCATCACCGGTATGGTCCTGCGTCTATGACCGACGAGCGTCTGGTGATGAAGGAAGGGTGGCTGATGGACTGGCTCTCCGGCGACAGTGGAGGAGGGAAAAGTGGAAAGAATTAGAGGGGAAAGATGCGGAGAGTGCAACGAGGTGGGCGAGACCTGGTGATAGAGTGCATCGTGAGAGAGGTAAAGGGAAACAGAGGAGAGAAGAGCAGCGTAAAAGGAGAGAGCAGATAGGGAGAGGGGACGAGAAGCGTAGGTACGGCGAGGTTAGAATGTTGCATCGCGTCGCAGCGCTGTCGTTGCATTGCGTACCGTTGCGTCACTCTCTTGTGCAGCGTTTCATTCAACTTGGAGTCCCTCGCACGAAGGTCAAGCGGTCGTAGCTATCGCCAAGCGCGCCGACTCTGTTGCATCTTATATCCCTCTCTCTCTCTCTCTCTCTCTCTCTCTTTCCCTCTTTCCTTCTCCTTTTCCCTTTTTCCACCCACCGCTATCGCTGTAATATTAATTTGTCGGTCATCCTCGGTCAGCTTGAATTTTTTACATTTTCGTAACATTCTTCTCGACGTAGCGTATATAGCACGATGTATTTTAAACGAATAATAACTCTATGAAATCTCCCATGAAATTCGTCCTCGTCGGTACATTCATCTTTCTTCCACCTAAAGTTTAATTTCGTCTCGATCAAACCGTTGCGGTTTCTCTTCCCTTCTCTTTCCCTTCGGTCTCTTTTCAACGTATCTCTGTCCCTCGTGTTTCTCCATCTTCATCGATCATTCAGTCATCCATCTCGTTTCTTCTCCATCTTTTTCTGCCTTGTGATCTACCTCCCGTACCGTTTCTCTCGTTGCCCGTTTCTTATTCAGCGATTTTATTTCTTTCTCCCGCGTCGAGCTCTCCTTTATCCGCCCCCTCCACCTCCTGTCGTTCTCTGCCCATTCTCCTCCCTACCGTTGCTCTTTTTCCGCTCTTCTCCCCTTCCGGCACGTCAACTCCAGCAGGTTCACCGTCCATTCATGCCTCTACCGAGACGCCGTCTCCTCGCGACTCTTTCATCCTACCTTCCTACGATCCCGACCTTCTTTCTCTCTCCTTCAGCCACCATCCCTCGACGATCATTGATTCTTATCGCTCTCTTCATCGAGTTTCTTCTCTTCTCTGTCTCTGTTGTTTTACTTCTCGTTCTTTAATGTTTCACAGATCCTTGTTTTGGCTTGGTTCTTTTATACTAGAATCTCCTCGGGCTTGTTTCGATAACTGTACCAAGAACAGATACAAATCTGTACGTCATATCATAATAGTATTATAGTACGAAGATAGTGAGAGTTACGTGGATTTGTCGCTTACGGAATATACAGTAGGCAATGATCTTTCAGTAAGATTCGTGCACTAGCTACGCGTGAGATAATAGAGTGAATGTCGTGTTCCGACGAACTGTCGCTTTAACCAATGCATTATCCGAAATGTACACGCTATAAGAATTTATATACACATCTGATTACATTAACATATACGTATACAATATAACTATAGCTAAACACTGACCGTCTTTAATTTAAATAAGCCAACAGCAACGTCTAGTCTGTCGTAACTGTGAAGCTAGACTATTCGTAACATTGTCTAACATCGCTCTCTTATATTAAGAATAATGGTAGTGTGAACGTTACCAATTTATTCTTTCTACTGCTTTTCTATAACCTGAGAATCTGATTCTCGTTTACGATCGATATTAACAAAAACGGAGCAACAATGCATCATTCTGTCAATAGATCGAATTAAAAAGAAAGTCTCTGCTTTTTTTCTTCTTTCAGCGCGATGCCAGAGGCGTGGGCAGCTATCTGGGAGGCGGCAGCATTAGCGACGGTGGCGGCATGTTGACGGTTATGGCGAAGTTGATGAAACAAGAGCTGGCCTCTGACGCCGAGGAAGAGGGCCTGGTGCCTGCCCTCTCCGGCAGGTTCACCTCGATGCGGAAAGTGCCCTCTCTCTCCGACCTGTCCGATCCGGAGAGCTCCTTAGGTGAGTTTTTCTTTTCCATTCGACTTTTCCCTATGTTTGAAACGCTTACGGTAACTGGAAATCACCTGGCCCGTTGGACGATCGTAGATTCGTCGAGCATCAATGAGGGTTCTTGCTTGTTAAACCTCGTCGATGCTCCGGGTTAACTGTCCTTGCGGATCGATTCAGATCTCTATCTGGGAAATTGACGCGATAGAAGAGCTTTAGTTACTTTTGACAAAAACACTTTCAATTTCAATAACAGATAGCGTAACGAAAAGGTTTGTAATTAGTCATTTTTAATCGACGATCTTTTGGATCTGATCTAATGTTCTTCAATGATAGCCATAGAATGTTGGTCCATAGATCGGTAACTTGAAAAATATTTTTTGGTATTTAGTAGAAGCTTCTTTATACTCTACGTGGGTAGATAAAGTCTACGTTATTTCTCTTTGTGAAGGGATACACGATCGAGGGACCCTTTTTAAACTACGTAGTAAGTATCGCGGAGATTTTTCTTGCTAATGATAGCGGATCTATAAGAAGCACAGGCTACGAGTTAATCAAGGGTGCTAATCGCATATTTCCATCGCCTTTGTGTTCGATTCGCGCTTTATTTGTCTCCAATATCGTATTGATTCATTAACAGGCCTGTGATTTCCAGTTCCGTTTCTCGCTTTAACCCTTTCGCTGCGCCTTATTCAACGTATTACAAATTAGTTCTACTTTTATATATTCAAATATAATTTCACCGAATAAAATATGGAATTGAAATAAACTTTAGAGATTTACGAAAGCTGATTGGAAAGTGGTAAATTGAGATGGTTTAAGAACCACGTTGATCATCTCGATAAATCGAAAAGCAGAAAAAGAGAGACACAAATACCGTTTTTCTTTTGTTCTTTTTTAATTTATCACAGAATTTATTGTTATTATCCTCTATTCTCTTTGCGTAAACAAACTTACGAAAGTAAATGCTTTGTATTCGCACGATCAAAGGTTAATCGCCAATTTATGCTGAAATTTATGATGAAGTTGAAAAATTGACAAAAATCTAGAATCGATCAATTCGACCTCTGAGAAGCAGAAATATTATCAGCGAAAGGGTTGACGAACGTATAATTTTTTCTTCGTAGAAGAGCTCACTCCTAGGTCGAACGATTATTCACGTTTCATATACACGAAGCGATCGAACGATCGCGATATATACTATGTAACTATGCAATTTGTCCCGGGGTATCGGGTGTTGGCGTGAGAAAATGACACGCTCACGCGTGTGTTTACCCGGCCGGTCTAGTAATCGTCCAGGCAAATGTTTCAATTAGCCATGTACGCGGCCATTGTAGTTTTAACGCGCCACAAGATACCTATTGTGAGCGGTGGAGGAGAGAAGAGAGGGAGGGAACGTTTCGAGGCTCCCTTGTGTGACGTTAATTCACCGCGCGTTTCAGTAGCCTGTGGGGGAACGTTGAATTTCCCGCAGTCTCGCAGGCATATTCATCGGGCATCTTTATAGTTAATGCACGCGGTTATATGTGCCACGAACGCGTAACAGGTTTCCGGACAGGGGAATAACGTAATTGTAATCATAATCGCTAATTTTCCCCTTTCCCTTTTGCGTGGGATTAGCTGTACTTTATTTCGAGAAAGTTTGTTCGCTTTTTTGACGTCTTTATTCGCTAGGTTGCTAACTAGTTCTTTTTTTTTCTATTAGATCGGACGTAGAATAACTCTGAAACTCGGAGGAAAAATAGTATAAACTGAATGAATCTGTAATTTGAGGAAACTATAGATGGTATAAGTTGATTTTTAATAGAAGAGTCTGTGGTCGTAAACCTTAGAACATTCGCATACGCTTGGAGATCGAAAACAACATTTTCTACATAAATACGAATTTTCTGTTTCTCCCGTTTTTTGAGATGATATGATTTTAGATACTTTACTTTTCCGCTAAGCCTTCCAATTGATTATGGAACACGTTGCATACGTTGTATCGATGAAATTCAACAAAAGTGTTGAATTGAGTCGTTTTGAACGCGAATACAATGTTATTGATAGTATTTTCCAAAGATCGCAGAGCACACGTATAAAGTTTCTTTTATTCATTTGGATATTCTATTTTCTCAAGTATCAGGCAGTCGATCGGAATCGCGCGGAGTCAGCGGAAAATCCTTGCTCGGTTCGCTCGTGTTTTACGGGAGGATGTAAAAATGGCTTGGAATTTTGTTTACCACCTCGAGGGCCGAAGATGGAAGGGTTTATGTGGGTAGTCGAAAGAATTCTGGAATCAGCTATTCCAGACCTGTGTCTCTGTTGAAACACGATCGATCCAACAGCGTGGTTGTAGTGTCCTGTTAACTGTTGGATTGTGACACTAAAAGGTGCACTTACATCGAGTGATGCTTGCATAATATGAGCGGTAGCTGCATAAGCACTTACTCGTGTATAACTTGTCCGATTAGATCGCGCAGACCGACTCGCACGACGTTGCGTGTTGCGCTATTTTAAAATTTAAAACGGTGCGGCGAGGAACAAAAATGAGAGGGTGACCGATCTTAGGGAGAAAGAGAGGAGAGTATCTTTCGTGGTACTTTTTTTCCACGAAAAAAAGAGATGAAATATTCTGCGAAGAAAAGGGAAAGAAATGAAAAAGAAAATGGATAACGTTGGTCGAAGCGTATGCTCGTACGAAAATTCTTGGAAGAGGCTTTTAAGTATTAAACTGCGTATCTGTATTCGAAAGGTACAGGACAATTGATCAAGAGCGCATATAATAGTCTAAAAATATCGCCAGTCGATTTGCATACAATTTGCTCGACGCACGCGGCGCGAGTCTCGTGACGAACAAAAACGAATTCCACGAACGACAGGTTGGTTAGTCTCTATATGGTGACCCATAGAGGCGAGAAATACAGAGTACATATATCGAAATATCGTTGGTTCGAAGGATTGATTGACGAGTAAATCGCAGAAAGTGCAGTGCCTTAACAGATGCGATATGTTCGCTCGGAGGACACACTGTCGGAATAGTTGAATATTAAACGGCGACTCTGTCCATCTGTTATCTGTCCAGTTGTTATCAATCGCTTCGATCGGCGTCTAGAGGTGAGCAAAGGCCACCGTGGAGTATTCTCTTGCGAAATTCCGTCCCGTTACGAGCCCTCGTTCCCAATATTTCTATTATACGATCTGTACTGTTTTAATGCAATGTCTGCGACCAAAGGAAGAAGCTCGACTCGTCCTTGACAATGAATACTTTGACGATGCAATTGCGTCAATGCTGTCGGCAAAGTGGTTAATATGCGCGATGTACACATTCCCTTTCCTTTAAGGAACCGACCAAAATATCGATCAACCTTGTCAGCTGAAGAAAGAAACATTTAACGATTCATCGATCGAACCTGTTCTACTTAGACCCACGGAATCTCTAAGAAATTCATTTCATAATGGCAAATATATATATATCATTCGTATAAATATATTGTTCATAAATAGCTTCGAACTGAAAACGAATAAAACCAAATTTAATTCTGTCGTGTTTATCCACGTTCGTGGTAATCGTAATTTCAATCGGGATTTCTTAAAAGACAGTCGAGTAGGTGAAGATAAGCGAGGCACGTGGAAATCACGAAAAATTGATGGAACGTCGTCGGAGGAAATCGGTTGGCACGGAGCATGGAATAATTCTTGTTACTCGCGGCTCGGCGAGCACGATCAAAATGTAGCGAGAATTTACGAATTGGATAATCAGCAGCATCCTCATTAAGGCCCCCCCACTGAACGCCCCCGCCTTCCATTCTCCTTTACTGGCGTGTGTACGTGCGCGTGTACGCACGCACTCTGGCCCGCTGCTGGATCGTCGTCCACCCACTTATCTACTCCTCTACGTTCGCGCTCGTTACACACACGATCACAATTTTTCACTGATTCCACGGTTTTCCAGTTCTCGCGTGATCCATGAATCATCCTTGGAAATGTTTTAACACGGTGATTCCATTCCACCGTGCTTTGCTTTCCACCAATGCAATTTTCTTCGACGAGAAACCAGAGGATCGGGGAAACATCGGCGAAAGAGATTCGCTTGTTTCAATAGAACTCAGTTCGATCGAGATCGAATCGAATTTGTCGAAACTGAAAGAAAGCGAAAGTGGATTTTTCACAGTTTGCCTGGTTGTTTAAAAGACGAAGAAAATGGTGGATTTTTAAAGGAAAGATCAATTGTTCTATTGGGAAGAATATATTTTAACGAGAAGAACTAAAAGATCTAGGCAGAGATTTGTCTCGTCTATCAAATGTTATAGCAAGTACTAGGATCGGTAAAACAGAAACGTTTAACCAAGCGTGAATGTAACAAACGCATCGCGGTTGTAGTAATTAACGGTTTCGTTACGAGTCATTCAACCTTCGTCAGCGTTAACGTTACTTCAGTTACACGTTGACGTAGCGTTTTTCCCATGGAAACCGTCGAAGCGCTGATATGCTGGTCTGTCGAGGCTGGTGGAAAATTTAGAATTCTCAATCGAATTCCAGCTCGTGAAGGCCAGCCTCACTCACCTAACTAGTTACTGATTAACGCTAGTTTTTATCTGTTTCTTAATGTTTGCAGGAACTCGATAAAAATCACCGTGGTAGAAACGTGCCTCGAATTAGTTCTATATAAACAGATTTGTGTAATTTGTAAGCTTAAGATACAAAGTCTACGTACCTTCTTTAAATTTAGAAAAAGACCTGTTAACCAAACTTACACACATATTTAAAGGAAATGACGCGATCTAGTAGTATCGATAGAATTAAAGATTATCTAATTTCTGACGTAATTTCATTTCGACACTTTCCTCGGGTAAATATCTACATTTTTCCCATTTCTCTCGGAAGTACGTTAATATACTAAGCAAATTGGTTTCGTGTTAATACGCAAGCGTAAACGTAGATTCTCTAACAGAATGCGACTTCAGTTGGACGTACGTAACTAAACTTTCATGGTTGACTGTGTATATCAGGTTTCTTCCAAAAAGAGACAAACGTATAGTCTTTAGTCCCCGAAGATTAAATAAAAGATCGGTTCCTTCCTGCGTTGGGGAAAGGAATTATTTTATTCGAGCGTAGTTGGAACGAGGAGACGTTTACATTTTCCTGACGGCCGCAGGAGGCCATTGAATAATGCAAGTTTTCTCGGACTTAGTCGTAACAACCGCTCTGTTCGCCATTGTTACCGGATCTCCTTTCTCACCCCGTTGCCACCTGATAGGACATCTGATGACAGTTGCCGGCCGGAATGTTTTATGCAAATAGCCATTGTCCACGGCGACATTGACGCGTACAAACGCGTGGAAATTTTGTTTCTTTCCGTGTTTCCTTGCCGTTCAGTCTTGCCAGACTGGAAAACCGACACTACGGTAATAAGAAAATTGCGTACACGAGCACGACGACCACCTCTCGTTCCTCTAATTATCGCAATCGCGACGCACAGCGGCTTTCGAGTTAATTAATCGTCCGGTTCAGCTCTACTCTTAAGAGTAAAACCTGACCCGCGGCGGTAATTGCTCTGGCTAATCGCGCTAATTTGGATCTCGTGTTTGGTGATAGAAAAGATAAAGAGATAAAGATTTGTGACTAAGGCAAGTGTTCTTGAGAATGTTTTTGTGGTTTCGTTAAGATAGTTCGAACAGTGAAACATATTTAGAACGAGATTGTAATCATTGTCGGGTGAAGTTAGATTCGAGGTACAGTTGCTAAGGTAAATGGAAATTGCGTGGAGATTAACCCTGCCATGCTATTTCGAGTATTTCGATGGACCATCTTCGTTAACTGCGATCAACGGAAAAATACAATTCTTACAAAGGGTACTTCTCAATCCTCATAAACTTGTACCACTCTCGTCCTGAGCTCGTTTCGGGTAAAGATAACACACCGTTTATACTGTCCTTGAAAACTCGCCGGTTCTCTCGAGAGGGGCTGTAAAAATCTGTCACGTGTCAAAGGAAAAGCAAGCGAAGGTTTTCTCTTCCTTCGACGGCACCACGTGCGATGCAGAACTCGTTCGAGTCGAATCCTTGGTCAAAAGCAACCGGATGTTCTATATACGAACCTGCAACAAAGAATTCGTGGTATTGATCTAGGGATCTTCGTGAGTGGAACTCGAAGGATTGCGTGAAAAGATGCGAGTAAACGCTGCGAAAATGCGTTGGCAGCAGAAAGACTTGGCACAGGTCTGTCCTTCGGTACCGTAACACATTATCGTGGAGAAAAGTGAGAGCGTGGTTGGCTCTCTTTCTTCGTCGTAGAAGGCCCTTCGTAGCACACAGGGCACGTAAGACGTCGAGCCATGCTCATCCGGTGCTCGCTACCTGGCTGCGGAATAAATTGGATATATATATATGTGTGTATGCGTGTGCGTGTGTATTTATATATGTGTGTATATATTTATATATACATATATATATATATATATATATATATATATATATATATATATATACATATATATATACGCAGCCATCACTCACTATCCAGGATCGCTTCTTGGAATGACAAATTGGATACCGCGATCGACAACTCCCCCGCTTTTGAAAATCTTGGACAACTTTTTGTAACGTAGATTGACCCTTTCTCGAATCAATGGTGAAGTCTTTCATTGTTTCCTGTGGACGATTCGAGTCTGGTAAATAATTTGTTACGTTTCTTCATGCGGTTTCAATTTGCTTTACATGCTAGATAAATTAGGACGAAAAATAACGATCGGTGATTGAAAAGTTGAAATGGTAAATAATGGAACAAATCCAAATATAAATGAGAAATCCGTATATAATTGATTTAGAGTCAACAGTTAGCTCTACCGTGACGTTAACCTTAATAGCTAAATTAAATTATTCTAAATTATCCTAAAATAAATTATTCTACCATTTAGAAACGTATTTAAAATAGAATTTACGCTTTTTACCACTAAAGCGATAAATTATTCTACCGTTTGGAGTCATATTTAAAATAAAATTTGCGTTATATTCCATCAGATAAGTCAGTGATGTATTTATTCTATTATTTATAGTCGTACCTGGAATAAGATTCACACTGTTTTCCACTAAGAAAGATAAGCGTTTCACTTTTTTCTCCATTTCCTACCTCTATTACCAAGACGTCCAGGAAGAAGGTGCCCCTTTGTCACAAAATTTGGCAATTCAGGGACAAGTATCTTTCCGTTAGAAACATCGCTATTCCGTGCGCAGTACATAGGCAGAAAGATAAAACAATCTCGGCCATAGATCTAATCTAGCAGTCCTATCTGTACCTACAGCAGGAGGTTCATCGTTAACTCGTAGAATATCTCTTGTACGAAACCTGTAAGTCTCTAGACACCTTCGTGAAACACTGCAAAACGGACAATGTAGGCGTCGACTTAACAGTCCATAGGTATTTCTTGTGTTGTTTCGATTAAAATTTCACTATAAACTGCGTCAGGTGACAGGCTGCGCGATGGCGCGTGTCCCTGTCGCAGAAGAACGCCATTTAGCATTTAAGGGGAGGGGAAAAAAATATTCGTCTGCCTTGTACGACGAGTGATTGATAAGATTCATCGGTGTACAAACACACAAGCAGACAGGAGAGAGTCTAGTCACGTAGGCCAGGGTACAGTAGCGTTATTTAAAAGTGGCGGGACAGAAAGATACGAGCGCGCGAGCTGAAGTTTTTACCAGGCATCCTCGAACGCGACGACTTTCGAATCAGATCCTTTACATTTTCTTTTATACGGTAGACACATGCTTTTTTCTCTACGAGCGCGATATCGGTGGTGTATATCGACGAGAGACAATGTCGTTGGATTTCTTGGGTGAGGAAAAGACGAGTCTCGTGAAATAGAAGGAAACAAGAAGTCGCTCTCTGAATAGTTTAAAGGTTTAATATTATTTTCCAACAGCGGTGGAGGATTTACTAGGTTGTTTGGCAAGTGTCGAAGCTAGTAGCGTTTTTGACATTCGCCGTTAAGTCTCTGGATTCTGAATTGTATCGTTCTTATCTGTCACTGGCATCTTGCTACTGGATCTGTTCTAGGACTGTTTAGTAACAGATATGCTCAAGTATAAATATATGTTTTTGAACTTGTTATAATATAGACAAATACGCTGCAAGTCTGTAAAAAGTGATCGAAAGAATTTATTACTTGAAAGAAGTATATCGAAAGGACAATTATGTGGCTGCTCAATAGATCGGAAAATTCCATTGCAGAAAAAAGCAGTACGCGTACTTAGAGCGGTATGTACCGGCCCTCATCTTTCTTCACGTCGCTCAGCTTCGTTCGTTTTACTCTTTCCCATTTTCTATATTCGTTTGTGAATGCACGTACTTTCCACAGTACACGATGCCTTTTCCACGCGTACACGTGGGAAAGGATATCTTGGTTTTCGAAATGCAATTCGCGGAATCGTCGTCGTCTGCATAGTGTATCTTGCAGTCTTGTAAGACTTTGTTTGCCACAGGGGGAAGTGGTTGGTCTTTGCGAATTGTTTTCTCGTTGATTCTTGACGCTGACGCGAAACAGACGACGAAGTTTTCGAGCAATCGAGCAATCGAGAAACTGAGAAATTCGATGTATCCGTGTATCGTTGTTCGTGTTTTCCATTTTGGCGGGGGATCGTCGCAAAGTCAAAGGCTTCCCCACGAGGCTGTCGGTAAAAATTAAAGATCGGATCGTTGGAGTATTCGACACGGAGAGAACAGGAGGGAAAACGTTGAAAGGGAAAAAAAAAAAAAAGAAAAAATGCGGTCGAAGCCTGACGAGTGCATGAGAATGTGCGTGATCGTGGGGAAGAGCGATTGGACGAGGGTGCACGCTCGAAAGGATCATGAAAGGGAAACGTGAACTTATGGGACCACGTTGACCGGTCCCACGCTTCAGTGTCGCTCGCCTTTTTTGTATATTATCCACCGCTTGCATTCTACTTGCGTCTACCTGTTACTCCTTCGTACGAGCTCGTTCGATCAATCGATTATTTTTAACCCTTTTCATTATAATTAAATCCTCTACCTTCATGCAACTCTTGTCAGATTCTTTTTTTATGCTGTTGTTAACGATAAAACGATTATAATGGTACGTAAAATGTAATTACATCGGTAGCATGATAAAACAGGAGAAAGGATATTGTAAATGGAGCTGGCCCTTTTGGCGGAACGGGTAGCAGCCAATTTGGACATCATAGAGGCATCAAAGCGATGGTGTAGCTACGTGGTCAGACAATTGAAGCACGAATTAAAATCCTGTAGGCTATCCTTCGAAATTTTTAGCTAATTAACTCGTGCCTTTAATTCGTACCTTTTATGGTCATATAACAAAAAATGACTAAAGATAAGTTAATCTCATTTATATCAATATGATACAATCCATCGTTAACGGAAATGAAAACACACGGAAAACAATAGGAGACCTCTGAACAAAGAAATTATTGTACCTAAAGATGGACGTTTCAAGTGAATAGGTTACAATCTCCCCTTTCCCTGTCCTATCTATTCTTTCTTTTCGTACATCTCAAGCTATAGCTACGGGTTACAAGTACTATCTCTCGACGGTCGTTTTTGAAAAGAAACGTTCGTTTGTCATCGAAGGGAATCGATTGTTGGCGTGGGCCGTTCTCTCGAGGTTCTGCAGAGAGTACAGTGAAGAAGCATTGCGCGAAATGCGTAACCGCAGCTGTGCGTGCGGTCGAGTCTCCCCTTTCTCTCCTCTCCTCTTCAACTTCTCGTCCCTGTCTCTCGTTCGGCCCGGTTTGCTTACCTACCGGAGACCAGACGCAGATACAGTTCTCACGTCCTCGATCCCGGGAGACGACGATTTACAGTTTCAAACAAACTCTTCTGTCCCTCCCTCTCTCTCTCTCTTTTTCCCTTTTTGTCTTCGTTGTTCTTTCCCTCATCTGGGCCTCTCGTTTGCCCGTGGACAGATGCTGCGCTCGTGAAGAGGGAATTTCAAGATTTCCAAATTGCCCTGCGCTCGCTTGGAACGCTCCTTGAGAACTCTGAAGGACGGACCTTCTTCAGAAGCTTCTGCATAGAGAGGAGTTGTCGTTGAGTCTTATGTATATATATTTTTCTTGTTGAATGACAAGAATAGTAGGAGTAGAATGGTAGGTTATTAGTATGGGTTACGCCAAGGAAATTTATGGAAGCGGTTCTGTGTCCGTTCATTGATACTTGTTTGTTTGATAATGATGGACGTTCATGGTTAACAGATTCATTGATAAATTGGTTAGTTGAAATTGTGTATGTTTCCCTTGTTGTTAGAGAAAAGGAAGAATTGGAATGATATAGATTTTATCATTCTTCCGTTGGTCGTATTTAGTAAACTCAGTTTCAATTCGTGAATTCGTTATTCAATCTGTATATATGTTCTTCTCGTCGAAGGAAACGAATAATAGATAAAAAGTAACGAAAGCGGTATATTTTCGTCTTGTATTATGTTAATAGAATTGGCGAGGACCTTTCAGTACCTCTTTCATTGATACCTCTGTCTTCGGTAACAAATGCTGGTTATTTTTGGTAAATTCATTGAGAAATTTACCTTGCCTCGGTTAAACGTCGTGAATCGATCTCTGGAATCGGTTATCGGTGACTGACAGCTTGTTGTTTCAATGATTTATACCACTGCTCATTCTCCGAACCGAGAATGCGATGCATCGATGGTCTATTTTTAGACGAGGGATATATATTCTTCAAGTGTCGTTCTGTTTTTCTGCCGCGAATTTCTCCCTCCGATTCGTTCTTCGTCGTTTAAATCCACTTCCATTTTTGTCCCTGATATTTTTTGTCCCAGCGTAGATCGTTTATAAGGGATCGTTAATAATTCATAAAAACAAAGAAGGCTACTATTCTTTCAGATTACGTAATCGCGAACGTGTTACCATCGATTCGCAGAATAATCAATTTCGCTCCTGATAAATCGTAAATACCTTTGATAAAAGTACACACGACGCGTTAGCGAGTAAGTTAACGATTCGTTCGATTATACCGGTTCGATCGGTGTTTCTGTTCGCCTTAAATAGACGTTGCCGGGGGCATTGGTCGGAGGCGTTCGATAGAAACGAACCTTTCTCTCACTGCCCGACACCTTATTGAGCGGGATTTAAAGATAGTTTAGCCTCGTGAAAAATGCATACGCTTGTCGCTCCCCCGATCCGTGTGAATGATTTTGCACCGTGTCGTCGAGGTCACCGATCGAAACCGGAAAGTGGCTACCTCTATCGGTGCTTTTTAACCTGATCCGTGTTGAGGGACTTCGAGGTCTTCCACATAGGCGGCGTCGTTGTCGTTCATGTAACCCACTATGGGTAAAACAGGAATCTTCCTGGGCCCGGAATCCGGGGAATCCTCGAGGTTGCGTTACTTTGGCGAGCTACTGGCGAGTTGTTAGCATTGACATACACGTAATTCAACAGAGCTAAAGTTGCATTACCGTAGCACTGTTTCTAGTGATACTGACAATATGTAAATCATTCTTTGATTCCTTCTAACTCGTATAAAATGTAAAAGGGGAAGATGGTTGCCGTGTTCTTCTCATAATGAAATTTTCTGTTTCAAAAAATTTCCATGAGAGAGAGTGTCGAATTGAGTCAAGAAGTTTTACGAAAGGATTAAAACTCTATAAACTATATGTAAAAAGACTTTCAAACTAACTTCGAATATTTATTTACAATCTCCGAAAACTGGCACCTTATTCTCAATACGTGGACCAAGTTGTTTCCAATCTAATTCAGATCCAAGTTATACTAAACCATGAGGCCTAAAGTCTTTCGAGATGACCGTAATCCAAAACACGTAAGAGTTACGAACCGAGAGAGAAAGAGACAGGCCTTGGTGGCTTGGTAGAGGGGAGATGCGGTCGATAAGGAGCAGATAGGAAGGTATACACGAAGGGAATAAAGGAGGAAGGAGAGAAACAGGTAGCAACAGGTTGTGACGTCACAAGGCGCCACGCGACTCAGCTTCATTCACGAGGAGGCAACCGGAGAGCCAGGCCGCGGAGGGTGGACCAGGAACTAATAAACGAAGCGGCTTCTCGTTCTCGTGTTTTCTCACGTGATTCGACAAGCCAGTTTATCTCCGTGGACGGCCACGAAACCCGGTCCGGCAATTAGTAGCCCGTAACGGTTTAATTCGCCCCGGTATCGAGCCTTGATTTCTGATTTTCAGATTGATACGCGCTAAGTTAATGCGTTTCTCTGGCTGGCATTATGTTACGGATGTCGTTAAAAACATTTCGCACAACCCGATTCGAATTAACGTTTCGTTCTGCTCGAATTAAAATTTCCAATCCGACCGACTTGCCATTTTTATTCTTGAATTAAAATTATGCTGCAGACATCGAAAAATAGATTACGAATCTTCATACAAGTTTATATTTTTACGAGTTGAAAATATTTTTCGATATTACGTATAATCTGTGGACTATTATTGCGTATTAAAATTTCTCATAAGTGCATAAAAATCGATATGTAATCGGATATAAAGGAACTTAGCTTGTACTCGTATTATGTTTGCTTACGGAGGGTTAATTAACAGGAAATTGTCTATAGTGGGAGTAGGCTATTTTCCTTGAATTTGTTATTGGGACTGTAAAAGTGTCCACTGTAAAAAGCATGCAATTTCTTGGAAATTTCAATACGGCGCCGCTGTCAGGTCCAATCGCTCGGAATTACTTTACCCCCACCGCGTGATCGCCTCTTTTTACAATTGCAAAGCGCAATTACCGCGAAACCTGCTCCGTTTCTTGCGCAACGTCCAACCGTCCCGACGCATCGCCGTTTAATATAAATTGCGTCAGCGGTTGTAGTGGTCAACACAGTAAAGGGAACACCTAAATTGAAGCATCAAGCAAATGCATCGATCGATGCACTCGCATCCAGGATCGCATGCATCGTTCTATTTTGTTCAATACGGTGTCAACGATAGAGCTATTGTACTCTTCTTTTCTTCCAAGTATTCCGCCAATTTTCTTGCAATATAAACATGAACCTTTTTCAGTTTAGACAGCGTCCTGTGTTCTATTACATAGCGAAAGCTACTTTCGAAGTTCGTTCGTAATTTCTATGAATTTTCATTGACATTTAAATCTCCGTCAATGAATCGTCTCGCCGGAAGTGACTCGAAAAAAGTCGCCGCTGAAATCATCGCCGTATTTGTGTCTGACATAACCTATTGCCTAATATTTCAACACTTACGATCCTTTCCTTTTCTTGTAAAAAAGATACCGTTACGATTGTTAGTCTTCTGTATGCCATGCTTGCTTTTAGGTGCTCCAAACCTTTTCGTTTACACGGTCAAGCGCTTTATAGTTGCTTTAGTAATCACCTGAGCGTGCGTTAGCTGTTGCAACATTGTATTAGACGATATCGAAGTATTAACACTATCTTCTTTTATCGAATCGGAACAGTAATCCCTGTCATGTCTGTGACTCGTCGCCATAAGGATTATTTATTTTTATTATTATATTACATCGTTATCAAGCACCTTGCTTGTGATCGTTATCGTTTCCTATTTCTTCTATTGCATTCAGAAGCGGTAATCAACCGTAATTCTTTTCCTCGCCAGCAAAGAAACATCTGTTTATAAATAATTTGAGCTATTTAGAACGATTGTCAGTTCCTATTCGTTCTATTACAATTTCAAACGGTGTGATCATCCATAATTCTTTTACCAGTGGGACGGGAGAAATATCCATTTGTAGAAGATTAAGAAATTTGCTCGAATTTCCTCGAACGAACGACGTGTCGTATCCTTTCTCGAGGATGACCCCGAGTTCCTTACCCCCGGCCGTAGATCCACGAAGATGTTACCCCTACCACGTTGTGTCCAGGTCTCGGTTTTGCCTCCTGTAGAAAGAGAACCACGGAGAGGACAGCCGAGATACCGTGGACGATGTTGCCTGTTGACGAGAGACGAAGTGGAGGCAGGGGTAAGGAAGGAGAGTAGCCTCCCCACCACGTGGCGAGTAGCCACGCGAGTTCATTCATGAGATCGTGGGAACGTGGCTCACGGTGGGTCCGTTTTACCCCATCCTCCGGCTCCTTCGGCTTCTCCTTCCCTTTCCCTCGTCGGTGATCTATCTGTGTGTGTATGTGTATATGTGTATGCGTGTCCGCGTTTCTGCTTTCTCTTGGTCCGCCGTAATATCTGCATCTCCCTTCTTTTTCATTTCCCCTCTCCTTTCTCCTTCCACCATTCTCTCTATTTTTCTCTCCTTTCTGCTGGTTTTCAGCTCAGTCTTTCTCCCTCTCTCTCTCTCTCTTTCTGTCTCTCGGCTATCCTTTGATACGTTGGTCGTCGTGACCGGTGTAGCCTCGTTTTTGTCTTTGCTCCTTCTGGACCGAACTTCTCCGGTTCTTTTGCCCAGTTTCGCCGCGATCTTTCGCCTTCAGGCCCTCTAACCCTTCCTGCCTCTTTTCAACTCGTTTCTATGTGCGCACGACTTTTTGTTTTCGTTAATTGCAATGCAGGCTGAAAGGTGGTCAGAAGCTCATTTGTCGGACGTGTGTATATGACTAACGAGCGTGGCTTTTTCAAGCTGAAGCGAACGAGCATAGGTTATCGTCGAGAAGTTTATCCACTGGATATCGAAGTTTCCTCCGGTTAATTAATTTGACGTTTCTTCTGGATATCTGGAATTGCTATCTTCCCCCTTTCATCGGCTTAAGAAGTTTCTGCCTTGTACTGTTACTTTTCGATCCAAGTTATTTTGCTCCTTCTCTCGCCGATGATCTCTTTCTTCTTGCATAAACATCTAGCGCTTTTTCCGCTCTCGCTATACCCAGCGTCGGTCGTTTCATCCGCGATCCCTTCTCCTTCGAGCGAACTCCTGAGAAGTTCAGAGCACACACCAGTGTACAGCGGTTGCTACAAGTTGCGTCACCTCGTCAACGTTAGAACTAATTTCTCATGGAGCGTTATTGATCGTTCGCGAAGATCTGTATACTCTTCTTTATTACGGGTTTCTTTCGGGGCCGTTGCGAAATTTTGGAATACGCTAATGCACGTTAATGACGCGTACGTGGAGGAAGGAAATGGTGAAAGAAACGCTCGATCGGAGTTTATGGTATTTCATAATCCATTAGGTTTCCTGTATTTATCTCTCGATCTCGGGAATATATCATCCTTGATCGAGCCAAGGATAATGGACACCCTGCAGTCCTTTTCCCATAAAGGAAAGCATTCGGATTTATTTCTAATTCAGATTTATCTCTATACGTTACAACTTTTGCTAAATATTTTGAAATATTCATAAAGCTCATTACCACTGATGAGAAGAAAAAAAATTATTCGAAGACTTTTAATGGAAATTTCTATCGAAAAGGAATTCGAATTGGAAGGCCTTTTCGATGAAATTTTCAATGACAAAGATTCATTCATTTAATAAAAAAACGAGTGTTAACATCTCAAGGGCTCAAGTTCGGGTTAGTCAAGAAATATCGAAAATTACAATATCGGAAATTCGCATTCGACTTGAAAAAGTGCGTTGACTCTCGGAGAACCGACTTGTTACTGCGTGTCCTTACTCGCAAATAAATTAGAGGAACGACGGACGGTTAGCGTGCCGTGGTCGTTACGCGGCAACAACCGCATTCGACGTTAACTGCTCGTTTATAGGGCCTGCGTACAGCTGATTCGTATCTTAAACCGCTGGCCAGGTGTTACATTACAGCTCGGCGTAACTCGCGGTCTCCGCGGCATTCTGTCGAAGAAAAATGATTTATCCTCGACAGAGGTATTAACGATGCAAATAGAAAGATCCCGGTTCGAGATTCCGTCGATCCATCGGCGAGATATCGCACCAGATCGAAACCTGTTGATCCACGCGAAGAAAAATGAACCGACCAAACTTCAACATCGAATTTTCTTTCTTTTCATCGGCAACTAATTTATGAATTATTCGTAGGGCTGTTGGTATATGTGGTCTGGAATATTATAGGTCAGTGACGACGTCGTGATGGTATTTTTGCACCGAGTGAATCCTTTTTAATTTTACGGGGCGTACAGGTATGTAAATTATCGGGTTCTCGACGTACCATCTGGTCAAAAATTTTTTCCGCGCATACTCATGGGGATCAAAGGTTTGAAATAAGGTTGCAAATAAACAATTTGGAAATTCAATTCACGCGTTGGCATTCTGGATCGACGACGAAATCGAGGGGAGGAAGTGTGAAATAAATTTTGGCATTGCTAGGAAAGGAAATATATATTATCAGATTTTTTTCTAAAAAGAAAAATGTATAGATTTACAACCTGAATTATTTCATGGATTTACAAGATTCTTTTACAAGACAACACGTATAAGATAATATATATTTTATTGAAATTTTATTAATCGTTCATTAAGTATGTCCTGATAAGAATTGATATGAACGATCGAGTTAAAGAGGAAAGAAAGTAGGACAATAATTTCCAAAGAAATTTGTGACAAATTGGAACTTTCGCGGCCTACTGTACACGACGACCTCTACACGGTCGGCAGGCAGTGGAGACATAATTGCGGCTCGTCATCGTGTTGCAGAGCCTCGGGGTGCCTCTCATCCTCTTGAATCTTCGTCAACGAATGCTCGAGAAATTTCCCTCTTCCAGTTTAGCTTTCTCCTGTCCTTCGTAAGCCTTTAAAGTCGTTATTCCTCGCGAAAAGGATGAACGATCCTTCAGGAATCATCGAATTGTTGCTTGATCAATCTTCACCAATAATTATCAATTTCTAATCAGACTGAAACTATAAAACGATCGACTATCGTCTCCTGGATTTTTCTCAATTAACGAATCGATTCTACGCGAGCAAGTAGAAACAGAGTAGAGAAAAGAAGGCAGAAATAAAGCGAAAACGACGAAGAAGGAGCAAGCGAGCAGGTAGAAAAGCAACAGGGAAAAAGAGAAACGGGTTACGAAGAGGAGAAGAGAGGCGCACGAGGCGAGCCACAGAAAGAGAGGAAAAACAGAAAAACAGTAAAACGAAAGCAATAGGCGAAGTAAAAGGCAAACGGAAGGGGTAAAGAGAGGTGCACAGCTACTCGGTGCGTATCATACGCGCCATTACTCCTAGAAGATACGGCTGGCCGCGCATTTTACGAGCGAACGTTTATTCACCATTTCGAGCCTCTTAACGTTTGCCGCGGAATATCAGGCTTTAATACGTCCAGACGGCAGCCAACCACCTAAGCTTCGTTCGACTATCGTGTACACGCCACTACTCTCGTTTCTCTCTCCTGGCCTGTGCCACAGAATATACGCGCTTTTGAAAGGATAGATCGGCTACCAGAGAGCAGAGTAAACGGAGGGCCGCGTCCTTGCCCGGTGAGCTTTTATTAAACCGCTGATTAGTTTTATGCCTCAGCCTCCTCTCGTTCGATCCAACATTTCCGTTGAATTTACAGGGACACGCCTACGTTCTCTTTCTTCGCGTCTCTTCCTTCTAGGCAAGCTGCGTCCTATCCGTTACTCGTTCAACCCTCTTCGATCGAACGGTGATTACACGGAAAGAGCTCTGGTTTTTCCGACACGTTCACTGTCGGGCACACTTTGCGTGAATTGTCAGCATTGTATGCTTTCATCGTAATATCGAATGTTCGTGGGCAAATCGAGTCTGAGTTTACGTTCGCGCCTAACTCTTGGGTTGTGTACGGAGAATTTAAAAACATTGTCTTTAAAACTGCATTAGGAATATGTACTCATCAACCATAGGTAAAGGTAGAGCTCTGGAAGATTACCAAGCAGTGGAAATAAAAATGATTTGTCTCATCAACTACTACCAAGCAATTTACTTAAATTTATCTCGAATAAATATTCCAAATACCGGTAGGCTATAATCTCTTGTTCTTAAGCTGGAAAAGAGATTGTAACAACACACGAGCTAGAGGACAATTCAAATCATGTTGTTGTTTTGCCTCGGAGTATCAATTTCGTTAGGATACACATAATGTAATAATAAGTAAACTCCGCGCAAAACAATGTCGTCGCTACGTGCAACCGTCAAGCAAACTCGAATTCAAATTTTTCGGCTCTCTCCTGACTAATATAAATAAACGAACGCGACACTAAGAGTTTGTTATCAGTCAGTCGTCAGATAACATCGATTTATTTCGTCATTCGAATCAACAACTCAACCAACCATCCTTCACAAGATTATGGATGACTGATCGGAAACTTATTGCCCCCTACCGCCGATTTCCACAGATCTTTTATTTCCCAATGAACACTCGTAAATGTATCGGCTCGACTGTCGAACCGAATTAGGAAAATTCCTATTGAAACGGTTTTGAGGGAGGGTCGATTTCTTGGAAAAGTATAAAGAGGCTGTAATAACGACCGAGCGTGGACGATTAGGGGTAACCATTAAATATACGCCGTTGCAACAGGTACACGACCTGCACAGGTAACATCAGGCCGATGTTATTGCTCTCTCGGGAAGTCGGTAGCTGGGGTAATTGATTATCTTGCGCCCTTTATATGTTACGAGCCTGGCTCTGCCCTACCCTCTTAAATCCATCCTGCGCGATCTAAGACGCTGCTCGTTGCGTTCTCTATACCTGCAAATTATACGGCGGAATCGACCCTCTTTTTTCCTGTTTTCGCCACAGTGAAACGAGCCCAACCCGAGACACGGAAAAAATTGGACCGAACGCGTTCCTCCATGGAAAATTCTCCAAGAAAAAGAATTTTAACAGTCACGATCTCTCGGTAGCATCTGTTGCGATGTTAGATCACGTTTTCATCGAGCAGAGATGAAATTTTTAACGCGCATGTATAAACAGCCGAAGCTAATACGCTAGCGAGTATTCAGAGGGTTCAAATGTTATAGCGTTTTTCGATCGCGTCATTTCCATTAAACCAGTTAAAATGACTGGCAGAAAATCTTGGAATTTTACAATTACTAGAAGCATGCTTGTATGCTTTATATAATATTCGTATCTAGCTTGATCGAGGTAGGCTTGTGATTAGGTATATA
This sequence comes from Bombus fervidus, assembly GCF_041682495.2. Taxonomy (NCBI): domain Eukaryota; kingdom Metazoa; phylum Arthropoda; class Insecta; order Hymenoptera; family Apidae; genus Bombus; species Bombus fervidus. The sequence goes on along the minus strand of NC_091520.1, from coordinate 12,404,773 downwards.
CCTATTTATTTATCTTCATTACATCGCTTTAATTTGAATCAATTACGTACATTTAGATACATATTAAAAAGGCGTCATCACTCGTAGTATAGAATTAATGGAAACGAATAATTAAGAAGCGATAATAAATATGGCAATCAACTTCTTTGCTTGCATAACATACCATTCGACCGCTCGATCACGAAGCGCTGATCATGTACGGAATTAATGAACAGGAATAATTAACAAGCTTCCAGTGTGTAACCTCGATGCTTTTGTCTGGAGCTCTTCTCCTCACCGAGAAGAAACGTAAACAGACACTCTATAAGACGTCTCAGTTACTCAACGTCAAGTCAATTATCCAGGGGAACAAAACGAAATCATCGACGATCGATATTAATTCCGTGGCGATCTCTGGTCTATGACGAGGTTGCAAAAGAGGAAGGAAAGAAAGAAGCGCGCTATAGACGAAGCAGTAAGAATCGATCGTATGGAAGATCGATAGAAGAAAGACAGAAAAGTGTACGCGTACGGTTCGGTACTGCTTGCACTTCTCCTCTGGTCGCCTCGGTTTTATACGGTGTGTATCTGCCTTATGGGATACGGTGCCGGTATATTATGGTTAAGTTGTTGCCGGTCGAGGCTTCTATTGGAGCGCAGCTTCTGGTCTCGCGAGAGATTATAGAGATAATGGGGCCCGGATAGCAGCATTGCTCGGTCCTCGCTCCCAACAAATTGCGGGGTTCATTCATCCTCCGCGATAGAGAGAAAAACTAGCCACGCTACTCGCCGCGCACAGGATACTCTCCGTTCTTCGGCTTCCTTGCTCCCTTCTCTTCAGACTTTCTTTCCTCTTTCCCCTTTCGCGCCAACCACGAACACCTTCTCCGAGCGTGGCCGTCCTTACGCGTTCGTTCCTCGCTCTTCTGAAATTACCATTTTGCAACCATACATACAGATCCCAGCTGTTTCGTTGAAAAACTTACGAACTTGATCTCACAAATTTTCTGGATGAGGGATCGTGTTGATCGGTTGCGATGGACTTTCAACGAAGATTAGATCACCTTCGACGCGGTGGAAGAAAAATTTAATATCGGCACATGTGTATGAGTATTACGATTTTAATGTTTGTACCAAATATTCTGTTACCTCGACGAAGAGGTTTAATATTTTTTGCGGCGACGCTTAAACAGAGAACTGTGGATACACAGAAACGAATAAAAGCACGTCGATGATTCATACGATTCACGACGTGAGAACACATTTTTCGTGTTTCTCATCGAAAGGATCGATCGTAAGTTCTACGTAGAGTAATGTAAGCTCGCAAAGTTATCGATTTCTGTAACACCCCGTATATCGTATGTATTCCTTGCTGTTGTCAATTATAATTATGGCGCTTCTCCGCGTGGATCAGCACTTTCTTTCGTTCCACTTTTGCAGAATAAGTTATACTTTCCTTCCTTGGTAATTCTAACTGGGCTGACACATCTTGTAGATCCCCGATGTCCAAATTAAGCTTTTCCACGATTTCTGCTCCTGAGGGTATTTCGGGACCGGTTATCTCGCGAAAATCTTTTCCCCGACAGTTCCATTCACAAGAGCCGCGCGTTCCAAGAATTGTACGTGTATTCATGTTTTATAAATTTCACAGGAAACGAACTTGTTAAATGATTCAGGTTACACATTATAGAATCATTTCCTTATCACACGCTGACTAATACTCGATCAGATGAATTTTTCTTTTCTACGCGTGAACCAGTTCGCTCGCAACGTTCGTACGAGCAACGTGCCGGATATTTCTTTGGAATTCGCTCGCCTTTTCTCAATAACGCTCCCTTACAGTCGCGGCTGCAATTACGTATTAATTTTCAGCTGCTCCTGAAACCGTCTGGCTCCTTTATTTCACGCGCACGTTCGATATCTGTCAGCGATGGCTTCGATACGGCGACTTTCAAAAATTTCTACTATGCGCGCTTCGCTTCCGTTCGTTCAACTAAAAGAAAAGGAAAAGGAAATTTTAGACAAAATAAGATACGTTTGAATAACGAAAGATTTCGTTTTCTTTCCAAGTACTAACTAGAAGAGAATAATATTTCAGTTCCATTTTCTCAACTAGTTAAAAGAATATCCTATATAAATGAAAATACCTTTGCATGTTCACACAATGGGCGATTAGTTTCTGTACTTTAAAAAGAAGAAAATCGGATAGAATTGTTTGACAATTTGTAACAGAGAAAATTCAAGGGCCATCGCTACTGGCAGCGAGAGCAGAGAGCACGCTGGCCTCCCGACACAGAAAATTACACGCCGCGGATAATTTCACCCGACGAAGCAGATATATAGGGGTGATCACGATAATTACTTCGGTCTTTTTGCCGTGATTTTTTTGCCGAACCTTATGGGAAGTCTATTATTTTTTCTTTTTTTTTTCACACACATCGATGCTCGTGGGAATCGTTATCTCATCTGTGAATCCCTAATAGTAGTTTTGCTGTTTGCAAATTTTCGCTTGGACACCTGGAAATATGTTCGACCCTTTTGTTTCTCCCATTGGCGGACTAACGATAAAATTCACGTCTCGTTTTATTCGATAGAAACGCGAGTGCTCGATTTCACGCGATACGATCGTTCGTTCAAGAAAGAGAAAAAAGTGTAAATTCCAATTGCAATTGTAATTGCTCGAAATCACGACAACTGCTCCTATATTTTCTGTCCACTCGCAATTTTATAATTGATCGTAATAAGTAGAAATGTAGAAAAAATTCATTAATATCGTTGAATAGGTTTAGCATTTTTTAAATATAGATTTTCTTTTTCCAAATAAAATTTCGAAAGATTTAAGGAAATTTTCATTCTACGTATTACTCCGTGAATTCTGAATGATAAGATCGAGCGATGATTAAAGTGGATCTAGTTAATTCCAGCAGGTTTCTGCCCGAGTAAAAATTAGAAAAATCTATATGCATCGAGTTTTCAATATCACGCGGACATCGAATGAACTGGTAGTAGGTAGTAGGTACTACATGGATGGCAAACTGCGGGAGGACGAGGAATCGTTGTAACTAGACTAGTTAGTGATTTGTTCGCGTCGATCCTTTATCGAGTCACTGTTCGATTTGCATAAATTAATACGACTTATCGGTAAATGACTGCGTTCCGAGTGTCGTTCGAGATAGGAAGCAGAACGAGGACTTGGCATCCTATCGGTTTTTATCTCTTCTCGACTTTTAACCCTTTGCAACAATCCTGTGTCACTTTAAAGTTACGTATCTACTAAATCCGGTGTAACTTTTACACTAGAAACGAACAAATTTTTAATAAAAAAAATGCCCGTTCATAAATTCCACAGCAAAGTGCAAAATAATAATGAATTAAAATCTCTTGTTTTTGTAGAAAATTTAAATCCTGCAATAAATTAAAATCTCGTTTCCTTGAAAGCGTCTCTCGTATTCTTGAAAAATGCAAACCTTGAAATTACTCAAAATCTTATCTCTTTCCTTCTTTTTTACTAAAGTGATCAAAATGGAATGGGAAAATTGGTCCGAACACCAGAAAGTACGTGTTTCTGTTATTGGCAATTAAGAGAAAAAAAAAAAAAAATGAATGGTTTTTACAATTTCTCCAAAATATTCGATCTTGAAAAAAGTAAATAACACATAGATGCTTCCGCACCTTCATTTTCGAAAGTGTTTCCATCTCGAATAAGCAATGGAAGAACGAGGTCGACGAATCTCTGTTTCCTTCGAAATCGCTTTCTTCGAATCCACCTACTTTCCTTGGCGAACCAACTCTTATCCGATAACGACGAAAAAGTCGTCGTGATTTATAAAATACGAAACTCTGGTTTCCTCTGGTTGGTGGTTAACTCTGATCGTGTTATCAACGAAGCACCGATGATAAGAACGACGTGCTACATTGACGGAAATCGTGGCGATTTCTGGATCTGGCCTGTAAAACCGCATCCGCCTGCCAATAGAACGGCTCCCTGCTCGATGAGTCTCGCTTCGAACAGGATGATGAATTTGCCCGCTTCTTTCCGCTAGATTGCTGCAAGACGTTCGCGTCTACGTGATTACGCGATTCATCTGGTGTTTGCTATCAACGCGGAGACTCCACTTTTCCGAGAAAACCTCGTTAAACTCTTCTCGTTCCACGGATCCTTTGTATACATGTTTACTGTTTCTAACCATGAAACGTGTGTTCTCGGTACGGTGAATTTTTTGACAGATTCCCATAAGTCGTCAAGTTTTTGTAGCAATTGAAAGGCGGTCTCGTTTAGTTTCATCATGCTCGATCGCGTTGGTAATGCGCGTTGCTCGTGTGTCAGCATATTTTCTGAATTATTCCTGTGTTTATCTCCGAAAACCGACAAGACCGATTTGTTTCCTTTCAAATCGCTGCTGCATCAGAAAGTCCAGTTACCTTCCAAAAGAAACAGAAAAAAGAAAAAATTCCATTTCTAGAGAATAATCATATTCGATATCCGCCTTTTGGTCTCTTCACGCCAAATAATTATTCCAGACTTTAAGCTTCCGTGATGATAGATAAATGTCATACCTTTGGTTCTTTTTTTCCCCCTTGAAAGACAGCCGTGTTATGAATTGCACTTTTACAAAGACGTTTCGTGAACGTTACAGCTCGCTTATTCGGAGCAGAGTTTCAAATTGTGCAAAAGCGCAGCTCATAGCACGACTGTCTTCCCCGGAATAATTATTCTCTGTAGAAAATTCGTAGAAACTTCGAGACGACTCGATGCATGGTAATTTTCGTCTAGTTTCGTCGGACGTGGTTGGAAAGTCCAGTAGCCAGGAATTTCAATGGATCGGATGGACGTTACAGTTCTTATGTAAGAGAGGCCGTTTCGAGAGGAGATCGGCCGGACAGCTGATGCGTAGGAGTGGCCGAGTAAACCAGTTGACAGCGGCTGAAGTACCCATCCGTCCACTTCTCTCGGTTTCCCCTCTGCCACCAGGTTTTGCCGGGCTCGCCACACGACCGGCACGCACCAGTTAGCCTCAGGTCGTTCTTGTAGCTGTAGCCGCGCTCTGGACCAGTCGTTTCCTTTTTTTCTCTTTCTCCTCCCCCCTTGACTCGTCCTTTTCTCGTCCCTTTTCTTTCCGTTCTATCCTCCAACCTCTTCGTATCCTCTTCGTTCGGCGCGAGCCAGCCGTGTTCGTCTTTCTCTCCTTTTCTCTCCAGTGGATTCCTCAATGACCGTCGTGTGGCCTGTTTTGGACGATCTTAATCGGTTCTCGACTCGATTTGACGATCCTTGTCTCGAGATACGACATGGTCAGTTTTGATGCGGGTGAATTTGATGGAGATAGACAAACTTAAGCGGTGATGGGATTCGAAATGGTAGAAATTGCTTGGAATGGAGAAGAAAGAGACGCGTCGTGAATTAGCTTTGTGTAAGAGGTTCGATGAAGAGATAGGACCTGCCGCTGGACAGAAATTTTTCACGAAATGGTTTTATCTCAAATTTCACAAAATTCAGCGATAGTCGGCGCGCTAATATACAGTAAAATATTTACAGAAGATACGTATGGTTTTCAAAGAAAATTCGATACGGTGTACCGTGAGTCGTCAAGGACGGAAGTAAATCAAAATCAGAAACCGCAAATCTATGTTTTATAAATCGTTAATCTTGTCGACGCGAGAATAGATGTGGCGGATGGAACCGGAAATTCGGGCGGCCAATGCTCGCGTTGTTCCGGAAATAAACGCGGATCAGCGTTCCTCTTCCCTGTCCCACTCTCAGGGATCATTTAGGATCGGAGAAATGGAGCCACTGTCATCGAGCTAACGAGCTCTGGCTTCTTCTTCGTTGTTCGTCGTAAAGGCCGGGCGCCGCGCCGTGGTCTCGATTGCGCCTCGCGGACGACGTCCAGGGCGCGCGTTGATTAGCCGAACGTTAAACAAATAAAACAACGAAATAAATAATTGATTCCGCCGGGAGGCGTCGCGGACGGAGCAACGAGCACAGAGGAAGCCGAACAGGTTTTGCCCGAGAAGTATAAGGTCATGACGGTGGGAGCGAGATCGAAGAAGAAGAGCTCTCGCGTTTTACTACTCGCCAGCTCCGTTTCCCTCCTTCTTTATCCATCCACCGTGCTTTTATACACGCCGGGGCCCCGCGTGTACGCGAAGTGAAACGGGTTCTCGCGGCGATTTGTTGCGATAACGGCGGGATGCAAATGATTGTGCTTAAGGTGTTGCAGCGAACACAGGCGGTTCCAGAGCGAACACAAGCATCGACGATACGCGACCGACTCGGTCGCACTGTCGGTGGAACTGATATAGTAAGATCGTAAAATCGGTCAGGAGTTAGGGTTTACGTGTTTCGAGAATTGCAGCGAATAACGAAGGACGTGAAGCCCTGGTATCTCGTCTAGACTTTGAATCCTTCGATTATTTAGTAGTAAATTTTAAACGAGCTTAGAGAAAATCGTACTGATAATTAATGATTACGTAGACTAGTCATTGGACGTAGTAGCGATGTCGGGAATCTTCTTTCAGACTATGGCGATAGTTTTAACTGAGCAAATATTCACCCATGCTACTCTGAACGTTGAGATTAAAAGGCGAAGATATACAGATTTTAATTAGAAGAACTTTTGAATAGGGGAATAAATCAAAAGTTTAAATAATTGATAATAATCTTTGAATATAAGTTATTCATTTTAAATATACTTCCTGCTGAGTATATTTAAAAAAGGTCGTTCACTTATTATATCGCTCGCTCTATCTAGATTTTAATTGTTCTATCTTCGTTAGTTCGTAAACTGAGAAAGCTGACTTCAACGTTAAGAAGTTTAATATTATTGTATGGAGTCAGGCCTTAATAGAGCTGAATTTTTGTTCCTTTCTAAGTAGAATCTTCGTCGTATTACCATGAATTTGTATTCTATGCACCAATGAGACATATGTGGATTGGTTAATTAGACTTTTTTGAGAAATGCAATTAGAACAGAACCCGGGAACGATATATATTGCTGTATTCCAGCGCGATACGTGTTTTATCCTGGTAGACGCGTCCTACAATTCATTAGCGAGCTGCCGTATCTGACCACTTTCAATTTATTTAGGCTGTGGCTTGTAACGCTTTATCATGCGTCCAGCCTCCTGGCCGCCGAATCTTTATCATCTTGCTCGTTCCACGTGACTCGATACGGGCTTCGACGCTAAGGAAGCAAAATAGGACTTGTACTTGATAATTGATAATTGAATTTGGTGCCATCCTGCGATGCTCGAAGTACATCAGAAAAGTTATTCTTTTGATTTATGGAGGAAGCCTGGACGTTCCGAGGCGAAGTTAGAAATGGGAAGTAATTTGTACATGTTACACTTTGGAGAATCTAGTTACATAGGAAATAGATAGTTAGCGTTCGATGCTGAGTCAAGTCGGTTAATACGATGGTATAATAGGTTCATTATCTACGATCGAATCTCGTCTTATCACGCCACGATTATCTCTCGTGTTAAGTGTGAACTGTCCACATCTACACCCGATCGCGTAAGATTGCGCCACAGTTTATTATCTAATAGTTGAATAGAAGCATCGTGTATACATGACTCGCGGAAACTTCGTAACGCGTCTGTGGACCTCCATAAAAGCAACGAAAGCGAAAAATACAAGATTTATCGCGACTAACAAAATATTCGAAATTACGATTTAATTGATCGGCAGACGTTACATAGACACTGGACGGAGAATATTTCTAAAAGATATATGACAGGTGTTGGCACAGCGCTGGCGTTGTTAAATCAGTGAAACGAGTCAAAGAATTGGACGCCTCGAATCTATAGATGTAGGGAATCGCCAAAGGCGCGTCGAAAAGGACGAACGTCGTCCTGTCGTAAAGGTGGTTGAAACGCGGAAATACCTTGCACGTTATCCCCATTTGTATTCGCTGTACATGGAAATAATACGCGAGATACTGGAGCGTAAGGAGTCCACACGTACCGATCCCGATCTTCAGAAGCGGTCTCGGCATCCGGGCTTAAGGTAGGACAAGGACCGCCTGTGGAGGACGTAGGAACATGCCTGCAGGATGCGTTGCATAAAATAGAAAGTAAGAGAGGAGCGCGTACATACAGAACCGGCGGAACGTATACAAGTAAGAAAGAAAGAAGACAGATGCAAGAGGGGAGCAGAAAGAAGAGAAAGAAAATAAAAGAAAAAACGAGGGACGAGGAAAAAGGGAGAGAAGAAGGATGAAAAAAGGAGCAGAAGGAAAAGTGAAACAAGTAGAGGGGGATGGAAATGAGTGGAAGAGAAATAGAGAAGCGAAGCACGAAGAGAAGATCTCGTGGTGGGGAGAGCCACGCGATCGAGATTTATTTATAAGTCGACGAGCTTAGGCTCACTCTGGATCCTCTCGGCCCCCTCCCCCGTACCCAGGTTCGCTCTTCCTACCGGTTCGCTCTTTTTCCTCCCTGCTTCTTCTGCACTCCTCGGCGCCGTTGCATCTGCCGCGCTTCACCTTCTCCTTTCTTCGACTTTTGCTCTTCTGCTTCCACTCCCGTGGCTTCGTTTCGCCGTGGACGTTTTACTCTGGCTAAGCCGATCCTAATGTCCGAGTCGGTGTACACGGTGGCAGCGCGGTTTCTCGCGTATACAGGGTGGTACGAAATTCGTGCCAGTAAAGTTTGGTTGTAACGAAGGATGAACTGGATGTAGATCGATCCGATTCGTTTTTACCGAATTTCTATTCGCTTCGATTCTATTCGTTCGTTTCGATCTTTATGTTTGGTGTCTTCTTCGTTGATATACGAGCGCACGAGTAGCGATGGTATTCGAATGAAGATAATAACGAATAACCGCAGACAATTTTTCCGCAATTAACAGGATAAAACGGATGTCAGATTTACGATCGTGTCCTCACTGCGTTCTCGTTTCGCTTTATGAAATACAACGGCTGGCTCGTCGTTAAATTAACGAGACCTCAGGAGCACAGCGTTTTCTCCCTGTTTTTGTGGTTTATGACGGTCGGCGTGCGCGCGAGCGCACACCTGCGGCTACCTCCGTCCCTTCGTCGAAGAAACTCGTTATCGGCGGACTCGCGCATTTTAGTCCACGCCGCTAACCGCGGACGATCAATTAACAATCGGGCAAAAGTGAAAGTGTCATACGTTCGCGTATAGATTTTCTTCTCCCTTCTTTCTTCCTTTTTGCCGAGGTTAAGTCTCCGTTTAATTCGATTTAATAAAGAAGGAACAAGATTTCGAGGAATGGCACGCGAGCTGCGTAAATTTACTAATACACTTTGCGCGCTTCGTGCCACGATTGCGTAAATTTCGATGAAATTTCTGAAGTTCTGGCAACGAGGAGCGGCCCCTGTTGGCCGGGCTCGGCTGCCAAATTGTCATCTGGCAGTGCACCGACGAAATAATCGCGCGAGAGGGACGGAATATTCAGCCGATCGACAGAAGAGCATCTATTACGCGTCTATTTATAATGCTCGTTTATATCTCGCGAGTACGAGAAGGAGAAAAGTGGAGAACGTTGAGAATTCCTGTCTACTATTTAACACACGGATCGTTTAATAACCGTCGATTTAGCACCGACGATTCAACTTGTAGCTGCGTGATAAATAGATGGATCGAATCAATTAACAAGTTAAAGGAAACGCGTACAATTTCCGCCGGTTCGCGAATGAAATGTATATTAGATGAATAACATCCAACGTGTTTGTTGCACATCGTGTTTTATGGCAATTAAAGTGTGGCAATTTTATTGTATACCTTTCTTCTTATTTAGTGTTTTCTTCGTTCTTGTTGCAGATATATTCTTCTTCTAATACTTGGAATAGTTTTCTCGTTAGTTGTTATTCAGGCAAAGTTGTAATATCCACGAAAGGCTGGAAAAAGTACTTGCACACCATGTACTTATCGTAATATTTACGGTGAAAATTGTTGAATTAAGCCCAAGTATATTAAGTTCCGTGTCCTACTCGATGGCATTTTCCTGTGACTAAAAAAATTTTATGCTATAAAAATGAAATATAGATCGTGTTAAAAAATGCGGTAGAACCTGACGAAGAAATGCTTCGTTGGAAAATAAAGATATATGCAAATAGGTATATCTCGTAGTGTAAAATATTAATTAAAGTAAAGCTCGTTAGGATATTCCGACGAATGCCACGAGTAAATTTGCTGATACTTATGACTAACAGTGTACGCGTAAATTGATTCGAGGCAAGCGTCATTCATTGTAAAACGGTAGCCGCAAACGCGAATATCTCTCTGGTTGCTCGCCGTTCTCGCATACCAGGGAGATACCGGGATATCGAAAAGTTGCTCGTTCCTCTTACGTGTGTGTGTGTATGTGTGGGAAAGAGAGACGGAATAAAGGCATTGGAAGGGGGAGGTTGCTCGAACTCGTCAAGAATGTGGTCGATTTTTAGCACCTGACGCACGGAGCTCGTTTCCGATCGACTTAGCGTGTGCACGCTCGCGCTACACAGTTCTCGATTCCCGCCATCAAATGTCCCGTGGATCCACGCGAATCGTTTTACGCATCGATTTTACCACGACGTCGCCGCTTCAAACGGACGCTAATGTCAACGATGATGGATTCACCGGCCGTTCGAGCATCCACCGAAATAGACTTCTGATAAATATTTCGTTGCGATTCTGATGCGCTCCCGTTGAAACGCTCTGTCAAACGTCGGTCCTCGGTAATAAATGCTCCGATTCGGTCGATAGCTGTGCTAGATTCTTGGGATAGGACTATTCGGTGGGATAAGGTGACTTATTTTTGTCGTAAAAACTTTTATTACATTCGCGGACACGTGGAAGGATCGAATCTTGAGATAAAATTATCATCAAGCGAATATTGAAAATAATTCGGAAACATGAAATTTAACGCTGGAAATAATTTAACTCTTGTTATCGCGTTATCGGCTCACCTCAAAAATAGGTGTTTAAGGAAGTAATTTTCACCTAGATCGATGCTACGGATTTCCAATGCTGTTAAACAAGCTATTTCACTAATGACCGCCTCGCTTCGATGCTCCAGTTGAAGTTTCTGTTGAAATTATCGGATTAACTCACCGCAATTCACGGCATATTATTTAGCTGGATAATTGTTCTGCTACCGGACCCGGAACGAATAACCACGCGGTGATAACAACATTCTGACGATAGTAGAAGCTCGATCGGAACGGGTATGTATACTCTTGTACCGGAGGCATTTCAAGCTACCGGGAATTTCTTCTTCATCTACAACATCTATCAGACGATTAATTCGTATACTGCTTCTTTAATATTAGATCAGTGTCTATGGATATTTCATTTAACGTTTCATCGATATTTCAAGTTGTTCATGCCTGAAGTTTCATTTTGGCCAGATCTTATCGCCTATGAAATTTTACTGTACAGTCAGTTATTCAGTACATTAACGAAGAGAATACTTAATCACATGAAAACAACATCGAATCGTAATATATCGAATTGCCTTGATTGAACGTATGATGTTTCAGACATGTACTTTTATTAAGCTAAAATAGTATATTCTCTTTAGATTCTCGAATGAGTGACACGTCTAATTCGTTCCAGAAATATCTCTTGCAAATTTACTATTCGTACAAATCTCACAGTCTCTCTCTTTCTCTCTCTCTCGCTACTCAGAATTATTTTCCTTATTAGCCAATTTTACAATTTACAATTACGTTTCTCAAATTCCACGACTAAGAATGTTTTTAACAAAAAAAAAAAAAAAAGAAAGAAAATAATAGAATCCATGCGTGTGACGTCGATGCAACCTGTTGCTCGATGTTACAGCATAAGTACACGGGGTCACATAGAGTCGTTGATTTCCCGGGTGAAACCGGAAATCGATACGGGTGGAAATTTATCGTAGGAGCAGTGGACCAAAGCACCAGTGTTAGTCCAGGCTATTCACCAGTGCGCCCCATGGGGCATCGTACGTATGTTGTCGGTGTTATTTCGTGCGCAACACGTGGAACACGAAAAATCCACCGGGAGATATTGCACCAAGAGCGTGTACGCAGCCTTGTGACTCCTATAGGTACTCTAAACGCGTTATACTTCGCCACCTGTGTTCTCCATCCAGCGTGGTTTATCCACGAGCATGAAGCATTCCAGGGACCTTGAAACGGATCGTTCGATCGTACGAACGTTGATGGTAGTTTATCCGAGTACTTTGATTAATTATTAGTCGTCAAGGCCTTCCACCGTTAAGCCATGTTGTAGCTCTTATCGCAAGTATCCATATTTTTTTTAGCAGGTCTCTTTCTTTTTCGCGTTATGAATTTCTTCGAGTTTTACGGTTCTCTGTAATTCTCTTCTCTACATGTTTTTATCGAAAGCAGTGGATAGATTTGTTATTTTTGGTATGAAGCTTACAAATTACTGATCGCGTTATTATTATATATTATGTTATAGCTTCTGTCAAAGCTATCGATAAATATTCTTTCGATAGAATCTTTTATTTTCGATGGCATCGTTAGACTCGAGAATTTAATAGAATTTAGTTTTATTCTACTCGTAGATCATCTGCAAGTGTATCAAAACTATCGATCATGTATTATCGAACGTGAGAATTTCTTTGAATTCCGTTAGTCGATTCAATTTCACAGTTCACACTGTACCGTATTAAGAAAACGAGGCTAATTTTCGTGTAAGTCGATAGAAACCCTTTTCAGCGGGTCGTTGAAAGCAGATGCGGCGAAGCTCGCGTGTCTAGAGTCCCTTAAGGACGACTCGATTTTGCGAAAAGTTAATTAAAAGTCGAGGATCGGCGCGCAGTTTCGGTACTCATCAACAATTCGCTACCCCAATCGTTCTTGCTTGGCTGCTAGGTAATTATGGCCCTTGCCGAAAGGGTATTTCGAAGATGTCCGCGATTTCTTCTTAGAAATCGAACCCAGAGTCTTACTGGTTCGTAGAATTGGTTTAAGTAACGAGAATAAAACCAAAGTCGAATCACGAGCCTCTCGCCCGTAAATGAAACAACAACAACAAAGTCGAGTCTTTGATTTCTTAAGACTCTTTAGATGCTAAACGACGAGGTCTTTATACGTTATCGATTGTCAAATTGTCAAATCGCCGCCAATTGCTGCATACGAATTTTTAAAAGTGTCACTTACTCTAGAAAGTTTCCTCGTACGGAAATTTATCGAAATGAATGACTAAAGTATGAAATTTGTTACAAAAATATCGAAATGACAAGTATACGGAAAAATACATAATACAAGGGAGGAGGAAAATTTGCTGGAAAATATCCCTTTACTTTTAGTTTATAAAATTTTCATAGAAAATTAGGAACTGGTCATTTTAACTGCCACGGCAATTCTAGTGTTAATTTCAAATTAATTACAAGATAAGTAAGGGAAAGATGGTGGTTTCTAATTTTTGCTAGCAGATAATGTATGTTATAACAACAACGAGCGGGTGATGGTTCTTTAATCATAGAGGCCTTGCTTTTCCGCGAAAAAAATAGATTATACCACGTGCAACAATGTGAACGTGTAGCCTCCGAGATCTCGAGGAGCAGAAAAAAAAAGGGAATCAGCCGATGAGTTATGCCGCTGGTTCGCAATTACGTTTTTCCTACGAATAACAGCAACCTTGATCTTGTTCTCGAGATACGCTCTCGGTAATCTAATATGGTGGATCTTAATGCGTATAATCTGGGTGGCGTGCTCGATACAGTTACGCGCAATTTAGTGGTGCAATAATCCCTGTCGGTTTGTAGCCTCAACCAGACTCTAGGGGACATCATTGAGCCTGCTAAATTGAAAATTTTCACGCGTCTCTATGTCGAAGATATCTTTTCACGAAATCCAAAAACTCGTTCATATCTTTCATGAAAGTGCCAGAAAGTGACCATCTTCCAGCGTTGTGTATTAAAATCGTAAAGAGGAAAGTCCCTTTCTTTCGCGGTGTCTATTGATGGAAATTGGACCGCGCGTTAACACAGAGATTGACCATCTTTTATACCGTTTTTTGTCTACAAATATACATGGGAACCGAAATCTCATTGCTCGTATATCAATACTATTGTACAGAGTGTCCTCAATTTAAATGTTAAAACTTGAGAAACGTGTAGAGGATGGATAAACTAAGGAAAATGTTCCTTGGAGGTTTGCTCGTTCTTGCTATATTTTAGAAAAAATCGCGAGAAAGATAGTCAAAGAGTTTTCGTTTATTTTATCGTTTAGTTTACGAAGATTATGTTCAGAATGCAACAACGCAAGCAGTACGTCTAACATTGACCGCTGTAATTGCAACTAGATATTGTTCTGATGATATTTGGTGTACTGCAGCTACGATTTGGTTTCTCCAAATAAATAAGAGCAACTAAGTAATTAAAAAAAGAACGAAAAATCGTTTGTTTCTTTTTTCGTTATTTTCTCCAAAACGGAGCCAAAGCGAGCAATCCTCCGAGTGCCCTTTTTTGCTCAGTTTATTGTTCACCTACTCACGCTTTGATATTTTAATCAGGGACACCCTGTATATTTAAAACAGTGGCCATTTAGAGTTTAATCAGAAAGTTGCGCGAAGCTAGTATGAAAATTCTGAGGAACTTAGAGTTGGTCGGACGAGTCAGAATCTTTGTTAGCTGGAGTCAAAGATGGGAAATAGTTTGAGATGAAATCTCGCGAGTTCTTGGATTTTCAGAGAAAATCCGCCGAGGAAGGCAGCGTAGCTAGGCGCGAGGCGTTTGTACGCGGGCTGAGGCACTCGTGGAACAGGTTCGAGGTTGCTGAGGAACTGGCCGAGCAACGAGCAGGAAAAACAAGAGGCACAATCGGATTGTAGCCGATTGCCCGGGGGCAGGAATAACGGTACCAACGCGATGTTTGCCATCAACTGAACATCCAACTTTTCCATTCGTTCGCGTCCACCCTAGAAGAGTCGCGTTCAATGAGCCATAAATTGAGCCTTGATTTCTGGCACCCACTACCGTTTCTTCCGGTCTCTCTCTCTCTCTCTCTCTCTCTCTGCGCCGTTCATCTGCATTCAATGGCACCGCGATCCGCGAACACCCTGCATCAGGAAGCTTCCGGAATTTTTTGATTTCTTTCACCTTACAAGGACGACTATTGAGCGAAACTTGTAGCCTGTATATGTTGAAGATCGTTGATCCTTTGAGTAGAAATTTTTTGAAAATTTAACTATTTCGAGATTGAATTCTGTTCAATGAGATGAAGAAATATCGACGATTGATATTACTGGAAGGGAGAAGCTCTCAGTCCCGAATCTTTCAGTTGATTCTTCTTGAAACTCTCTTTTTTAAAACAGTCAATGTTCGTCTACTTAAAATATCAAATACCAACGTGCAGGAATATCGTGGCACGATCCACATGAATTAATTAACAGAGATTCGATTTCAAGGATAATCGAATACTTTCGCCTTTGAGAGGAAAGGAATTCAATTTGTTCGGTGGGTCGATAGCAACACGCACCACTGAGGTTTGCATCTAGATTCTAGAGTATCTTGAGACAGAATCAATTTGAGGCGACTGAAAAACAAGAGTAAATCGTGTCTTAGTCGTGAAACAATTCGTTCGATCGGCGTTTCCGGGGAAAATTGTTTCTCTCGGGGGAGAAATCGCGTTATGCCCCTGGCAAACAGAAGAAAAAGCAAGAGATTCGCGTGGAAGGTTCGTCGATTTCACGGAGATGGAATAAAAGAGTCCGAGCAGAAGTCGACTCTTGACGTTGGATTTATTGAATTTACGGAAGCTGGCCGAGCGGCTACATCTCCGGCCGCTGCTCTCTATCCAGCCTGCACATAAATTCAATCAATTAGCCGGCTTTTAACGTGGGCAACCTCGAATCATCCTTGTTAGCTCTCGCAGCCAGGCCTCCTGAATCTTATTCCGACGAGATTTGTGTCCTCGATGCGACACGATCTCTTTCGATCTCCCTTCCTCCCGATTTATACCGCGCAACTGTGGAAATTCGTCTCGCGGTGTAGCAAAGTAACGTGCAACGGATTTATGAAATTATTCCCCGCGTCTCTCGCTATCTTCGATCTCTAGTTTCTTTCGAAATCGAATCGTGCAATCTGTAGATGATACCGTTTTGCGTCTCTGTTTCTACTTTAATTAACTCGCATCTCGTCGAATTCTATGCGAAATAAGACGAGAAATTGAAAAATAATTAGCAAATAGAAACGTGGATAACATCCGTCGATCCGATTACCATCAAATTCATCGAAGAGGACAGATATTCCACGTTGAAGAAAGACAATACTAAATTGAAATTAACGCGTTCACTGCTACTGACGCACATATTGCATCAATTTAACTAATGTACTTGATTAATGCTGTTGACGTAACTATCTCATTCTAGTTTTCTCATGTTTGAACCAAAAAAGTAAGTAAGACTTAAAAGGGCACACAAACCGCTGTGACGAAGCAAATGTTATTAATCGAAACGAGCACTTCTTCGACAAATAAGAAAATATTCGATTTCAAAGCTGGATGAATAGTCAATGATATTTCGTAACGACGAATTAATTTGTAAACCTCTGTCGTAAATACCTGGAAATAACTGGAGGATCGTTTTACGATAAAATGCCAGCTTGTATCGGATTAATCGACGGCAGATCGAAACCACGCCATTTTTCTCTTGCTGCGCAACGAATTTGCACGACGCAGACTGTCAGCCACGATCGTACGAGGTCATGGCTGCCGGTCGACATCAGTGGTAGCGTTACAAAGATGCGAGCCATGGTGGAGGATCGGTGTTTCTCTCTCTGCTTCGCGTCACGGTTCTTTCTTCTTCTCTTTCCGTCTCAGTGACCTGCAACTCCCCGATCTCTCCTCTCTTGCCGGCTCTCGCGCCGGTGAATTGATGCGTGGGTGCAGGTTGGACGCAGATAACGCGGGAGGAGTTTCGTTTGTCCAATCCTCGATGATCCTGTGTTCCTCTCACCTCTCCTCCGTTCTCTTCTCTTTTCTTCTTGTCTCTCTTCTCCGCTCTTTTCCCTTCTCCGCGCTTATCTTCCTTATTCATCCTCCTCTTTCTCCCTCTTCCCCGTTCTTCGCGTTTCTTTGCTCCTACTTCGTCGCTCGCAATTTTTCTGTTTCTTCGACTGTTAAACCGTTTTAATGGATCGTACGAGTTTGGTTGTTCGCGAATGTAGCCAATTTTTTCTGTATTTTATCGACGTATCGCTGGAAAAAATGTTCATCGATCTTGTTTCGCGACGTCTCTGTAAATTGGACGCAGGAAAATAAGCTTTCCTCGCGAATTTTCGTAGTAGCTACCGCTGTGCAAAGAGCGATGCACGCGTAATGGCAAAATAACATTCGTTTTCAGGACTTTTCTATACGACAATTCAATACGCAACGATATTAGCGAATTGGCAAGCGATGAATTGTCGATTAGAGACTCCTGTTGCACGAACAGATTCTACAATTTTAACTGACTCGTAATTCACTATCAAATTTACTTAGGGAACTACGATAATTTCCTTAATAAACTTTACCAAAACGTTTCTAGGAGAATTTGTTATTCCGGGCAACTCGTAACTTGTAACTTTGAAAATGATTCATCTTATCTATATAGTTCGACTAAACAATAACGCCCAAAAATAGAATATTTCCCCATAGAATTCAAGCGTGGTACCATGGAAACAAATGAAAAAAATCGCGCCGATCTGCTCGGCAAAATATTTTCATTCTTCCGTCGGTTTTCTCTCGAAATCGTTTTCTCTTAAAGAATCGCGAGCAGAACCGGTCGAAGCAACGTTTCGCGAAACGAAGATATTGTAAGGGAGCGTGCGCGATTATCATCCAACGTATACAGGTATTTTTACGAGGAGCTCGATATCTCGATAACGATTATCGAGATAGCCTAAGCGTCGATCGGTGTCTCCGCGTTTGCTCATGACGATTGCGTCCCTATCTACTCCGATCTTACCGACCACTGGGACGTATAATGAGCCACGTTGTCACTTATAAAGTCTTGGTTGTAGAATCAGCAGGTTGCATGGGACCCCTCTTCGAGATTACGCGGCGACACTCTACACGAAGAATTGCACCTGTCGCAGATGTAAACAGTTTGCACGATTCGAAAACACAGCAAGTTTCCCATGTTTGCTTCTGTTTGACAGATTAGAAACACCGTTTTGGCGTGATAATTCGAGCGAGCAACCTACTATTGCCCGCTCATGGAAACAGCTTTACGATAAAACTCGGTGCAACGTCGCGGATGTTGGAGGAGATTTTTCTTCTTTTGTCTTTCTTCGTCTCTCCCTTTCTTCCTGTTGTATGCTTTGTCTGTACGAGGTTCGACGCGTAGAAAACGAAACCGTTCTTACGCAGCTCAGAAATCAAGCACGGGGCAAGAAGAGACAGAAAAAGGACCAAAGAAGATGTATCGATAACGTTAGAAGATTCAGCTCGATCGCTTCAATCGGCACGAGCGAATGAATTTTTCGAATACACGTGTTCTTGCGCTCGGTTGGAAAATGTCGGTCTACGCGAACAAAAGGACAACGCGATTTCTGCGAAATAGCTTTCGGCTAATAAAAACATCACTGCGCTTGAGCATCTACCCTGCTCGCTGGTTCTCGCTCTTTGCGACTTCTACCTCTTCCCAAGGATCAAGTCAGTGTTCAAAGGAACTCATTTTCTGTCGGTAGAGGCTGTAAAAGCAAAAACGACCGAGATTCTCAACGACTTTACAGAACATGACCTGTAGAATCGCTTTGATCGTTGGCAGCATCGTATGTGACTGTGTGCCAAGTCGAGATCTACTTCGAACGCGATCGTTGCTAATTTTCCAAATTTGTTTAATAGAAACAGGCACAGTCTCGTCTTTTCGTGTCGTAATTCGTTGGAAGGAAGGATAGTTTCTACATGGAATCTTTAACATATCTATTTTTACCTTATTTGTCATACTTTAATTAATTGAATTTATATACTTTGTGTAACACAGAAATAAAATTTCCTTAATAAAAGCTACGGCTGATCTATCACTCGTAAAAAAATATAGACCACTGCAGCATCTGCTTTCTTTTGAATATCCTAATTTCATAGATGATATATATATCAAAATGAATTTAAATACAATTTCCACGCGTAGAATAAAAATTTCTTAGTTGCACGTTCATAGTACACGGCAAGTAGATACATACGTATTTCTGTCACGCGGTTATGAGCAACCATAGCAGCCGAAGGGTCAGGTATTCTTTATTAAACTTTCTGGAGTTGTCATCCAGAGAGAATCAGGGTTGAATAATGTAAATCGTTCCGCAGTGAAGAACGCCGAACGAGCTGCTGCGGCTCGTTTCATCCAACGGAGCATGTAAGAGGAAAATGTATGAAAAACAATTAGTACAAGATAGCCTCGATCGTGTTCATCGAGCCGACACGGAATAAGGAGCCGGTGATATCATTCTTGAAGATTCGTTGCCGCTTTCCGCTCGAAACATTTTCCTGCTTTAATGGAAACTTGCCCCTGCAATTAGCGGTGCAAGTATTAAGAACAAATCACCTTTGGCCGCTTCTTACGATTTCGAATATTAATCTACGAAGAGTTAAAGGATTTCTTAAAAGAAACATTAATCCTCCGTAGACAATTTATTAATTCATTTCCTGTTTCTAAAAAATTTTCAACGCTTCGATTATCTCTATTACTCGTTCTAGACTAATTCGTTCGATCAAATGTTTGAAATTCTGTTCGACAAAGATAACTATTGTTTGAAAGAAAAATTAAAGGACGAGGTGAGAGCCAAGTGTCTTACAAACTTTGTATCGTTTTTGAATTTAAAATCAAAGACGATTCTACATTAACCGCGGATCATTACGGAGCATCTAAACGGTCCTTAATTAGTCACCTAGCAACGACCAGAATCGAAAAAGTAATTACCCTTCATCTTGCAATAATTATCGTGTCTTGCAAATAATGCGCGTTCCCGCGAGACCTATCGCGATCGAGCGTATAGTCGTCCGCGCTAAAATTGCGCACAGTTAATCCCGGTCGTATTGGGAACAAAGCGACTAGCTGGCCGTGCAACGAAGCATAACTCAAAGGGGGCGGGAGGCAGACGAACGTCTGCCGAAATGTGCCGTTCGAATGGCGGCCATGATGTTAATGTGCGGCAACAAGACAATTGCGTTCCCGTGTTCGTTGGAAAGTGCGTTCTTTTCTCCCCCGTGGATTCCTTCGTTGTTCCTGCCAGATAACAGTGCCAGGCTAATGTTAATGGCGGAACAGGTGGCCGCCGAGGCGTGACACGGTGACGTCATTGGTCCTCTTGTGCCACCGACAACACGTCGCCGATACCAAACACTTGCCCCGTAACAAAGGCTTCTTTCGTTATTGCTGCGAATATTTTTTTCGGATAACGTTGCTTCGAAACGAGATTCGATTCTACTTTCGAAAATGAGTACCACCGTCGCTGATATCAGATAAAATAAAAATATCTTCCGAAAAGAAAATCGTTCTTCCGAAATTTTCCAACATTGTCACTAATATTAGGTAAAGTTAAAATATCCTTTAAACCGACTATTCTTTGCTGTAAACCGGTTCGATACATTCTTCGAGAAAAGTGAAATTCATCGGTCGATGTGTATCTATTAAAAGATATTTCGCATGATTCTGCGTATATAGAGAAAGAAACATTAATCTTGGTACGCGATCTAAGTATCAGCTATCCGAGTATTCGTTTTATCGAAGTTCCACGATGATGGAAAGTTAGAATTACGAGAAGGGAAAGAGCAAAGGGGGAAGTACGTTAACTCGGGCGAATTTAATTTACGAGCCAACCGTTGGCGCAATCGTTACAACACTTCTTCGCTAGCTACCGTCCCTTATTAAACAGCCAGGGTGTGTGGGAAATTGGAAACGCTAGGGTCGTCTGGGTGACCGGTACGGGCCAGTGTTACAGGTGTTCGACAGACGCACGTGAGAATGTGTCACAGGTGCGCTGCCCTTACGCTCGCCTAACTATGGACGGAGCTCCCTTTACTATTGTATCGTAAATGGTGATTATCTTTTATGCGAAGGGTAGTCTAGAAAGTCAAGCGTTTTAGCTTGTTGCAATACTGTCATGCAGGCGTTGCATCCTTTCACCTTGAAACTTTTAATAGTGTGGTCTGTGAGACACTCTGCCAAGTCGTACTAAATATAGTACTGTAAGTTTTATTTCTTATATTTCCTACAAGCGTGAGCGAACCCGAGTATTTCTAATTTCCAAAAGTTATCAGGTTCGCGATCCTCGTGTCTTTCAACGAACAACAGCGAACGTAAATCCGAAATAAACGGACGATAGATAATAATGGCGAATAACGACGAACGACCACGAGGATGGAGTTTTCGTCGGCCTTCGCCGCTTGGAGGTCAGCCACGTTCTCTCGATCGAAGAGAAGAACGCTACCGGTAATAAAATGGTCCACGGCAGTCTCGACACGCGAGCCATTAATTAATCCATTAGGCGAAGTTCAGTCGGCCAGCCATCTCCTGTTTCGAGTGTAAACTCCTCCCTCTCTTTCCCTCGCCTGCATTTTTTTCGTGGCTAAAAGCCAGACACACGTTATACACCAGATACGAGAGAGAGATAATTAATCCCCGGCGAAATAAGAAACGAATATTGCGTTGCGAATTCCATTTTATTGTCGGTACACTCTTCTCGCTGCGCTATTCTTTATTTTCGCGAGCCGCCACGAACTCGAACCCAAACTCGAACTCCAACTTATACCACGGCTACCATGCACGCGTTTCTTCGCGATCCAGCCTCTCGCCCGGTTCTTCCTTTATATTTTTAACCCCGCCGACGTTTATGCCTCCTGTAAACATCGAACCCACCCGGCTCTTGTAGACCTTCGACGTTGCCTTAACCCTTTCTGCCTTTCAGAGCGGCGCTAATGCACCTCCGGTAGTCGTTTCGTGACGCGAAAATAACCTGAAACCTGTCGATAATCCCGTGGAAACCATGGAAAACTCTATACGCAAACAGCGTGTAATCGGTGAAATTCTCGCGATTTTCAACATAGAAGGTAGAAATATAACTTTAATTGCTGGCTTTGATTCTGATATTTTTCACGCGCTTTTAACACTAGAACCGTTGTCGAGGGTTGCGGTGTAAAATTCGCGCCAAACAGCTGGAAACAGCAGGCGTATGGAAGAATGTCCGACGGATGGAGGAAAGTAAGATTTTGTGCACGTACAGTGAAACGTCGTTTACGCAACGCTATTTATTAGGACGAAATTTTGTTCAGTGACTCTTATGAGCTTTAGTCGCACGACTCGTTCCATGATACGTATAGATTAGTGGAGTTTCACTGCACCGTCGAAGATGTATCTTCACAAATCTCCGAGATTATACTCGGAAGAATTCGAAAACTGATCGCTTTGATCCCACCACGCGTGCCATACTTCGACTACATATTAATATAACACGATGATCGTTTCTCGAGAACGAATTATTCCACGCCAGTAACGCAACGTTGTTTCTCGAATGGAGGAAAAACCCGAGGAGATTCTCTAATTTGCCTACAATAGGGTCATCAACGAACACGTTCACGGAATCGCGTCACCGTCGATATCACGGAATAACAACGTTCTTTTGCATGTCTCTGAACACGTAATTCCTCATCCTTTCGTTCGTGTAATTCTGGGGGAATAATCCTGCAAGAATAATCCTGGAACAATGATTCTGGAAGAATATACCGAACGATCGTAAAACGTGTGTTTGTTTCGTCACGTCGAGGAACGTTTCGTCGATAGGAACCGAGCGCGGGAAACTGGATTGGCGAAACGAGACTGTGCAGGTGAGTGATGAGAACCCTTTTGTAGCAGTTTGAGGAGCGACAGAGGGCTGGTCTCTGTCGGCCGTCCAGACAAAACCGGCGTGGGAGCGAATGCACGCAGGCTCCCACGGGCGTGCATTGTGCGTGATACGCATCTATACGTCATTTACCTACCTACCTACCTACCTACCTACCTATGCTACTCTGCCAACGTTCTCCCGTTCTCTTCGTCTATGGGGTCACCGATAGTTTCATGCTCGCAACACTTTTTTCCACTTTTAACCCCTTTTTCACGCTTCTCCACTTTCCATGATCCTCGTTTTTATTATTTTTTTTTTTTTTTATCTTCATAGGACGACGCACACTTTGATCAATTCGATACTAGATCTTTGACAGATGTTCTATAGCGTAGGGAGGAACCGGCTTCGAGATTTTTCGATCGATCGGAACATTTCAAATTTCCTCTATCCGTCGGTTTTCCATCGCCTCACTTTGTTACTATAATCGTTCGCGTAGCTCTGCATTCACGTTGGTTGTTCGCCAGTCGAGTTGTTAACAGATGCTTCGTTTCCAGAAGGCGGAGAAGCGAACCAAATTTGATCCATTCGATTTTAGAATATCAAACGCGTTCCGATCAACGCGAATGTGGTGACGCACGATGCGATTAATTTCGACTAACGATAAAGAGAACTTTATTCTTTTACGTTCCGCGTAGTAGCCGAGTCGTTGAGAGGCCACAGCGACCACGCCGTGGTAAATTGAAAAATAAGGGAACACGATGTAACGAACATTGTTTTTTAAACCAAATTTGCCATTTACTGTTATGCCATTTCCTCGCGGTAAATAGCCTCGTGCAAGTAAATCATCCGTTTTTTGACAATTGAACGTTAATTATGTTATGTGCGTAATGAAATGCAGAAATTGACAAAAAGCGGAGTCGATCGCTTTGGCTTTCGAGAGTAATAATGGACACGATTCTCTTCACTCTGTTTCATGGTTTTTTTTTTGTTGCTTTTGTGGCGGCAACCCTTTGATTTTCGCGTAAGACTGGATTGATTTCTGGCAAGGACAAAGGAAGAGAATCTGGTTCTTCGATAGAACCAGCTAATAATCGAAGTGATTTTCGGTGCGTCCCGCACCCTCTGTAACGAGTCGGTAGTCGGTAGAAAGGATAGGCCGAGGGGCAATTAATTAAATCGAGGCAAATAAGCCTTTAGAAGGTTGATCGCCGTCAGGCATCGAAGACAGTCGGTCCTGGGATCGACGGAGGCGCTAATCGTCGCCCGAAGCTATCATTAGTCGTTGCTTTCACCCCACTCGTGTTCGCCGCTCGTTTATTGCCATTATTCGCATGCGGGAGACACTCTTCTGTTCCTTCTTCGCATGCCTCCCGTCAAATGCCTACACGTCTGCACCTTTGTACGTCGATTTCGATCCCTTCTCACGAATCTTGCCTTTAAATTCTCCAAAAATTCTTGCCATAAAAAAAAGTTCAAAGAATCTTAGATTGCCTACGTGTTCGGTGACAGTTGGGCCTTTCACAGGCCGAGCCGATCGACTCTACTCTTTGTCAATTTCTCAATTTCATTTACGTAGGTATTTGTAGCGGCACACGAGTTACAGTACAATTCAAATCATGTTGTTGTTTTGTCTCGGAGTATCAATATCGTTAGGATACACATAATGTAATAATAAATAAACTCTGGACAAAACAATATCGCCGCTACGTGTAACCGTCAAACGAAGACG
Source organism: Bombus fervidus (assembly GCF_041682495.2). Lineage (NCBI taxonomy): Eukaryota > Metazoa > Arthropoda > Insecta > Hymenoptera > Apidae > Bombus > Bombus fervidus. The sequence goes on along the minus strand of NC_091520.1, from coordinate 12,380,306 downwards.
AATTTTAATTTTTCGGCTCTCCCCCGACCAGTATAAATAAACGGACGCGATCGTAAAGATTTCAGTATCTACGAAGTAACTATCAGTTATCAACGAACTATCAGCGATTATTTTATTTATTTTAACGAATTTATTTTAACGATTATTATCTGTGTTAATTTATTTATCATTTTAAATATACTTGACGGTTTTCAACAATGAGCAATCTCGTCTTATAAACCTCACGATCAACCTCTACATATTCTCTACATATTTAATCGACGTCCAATTCTCGAGAAACAAATGAATTCGTTTCGTATGTACTGTAAGAAAATGAGACGAATGACGACCTAAAACTATCAATATACAGAGTGTAATAGAACGTGTGATGTTCACTTCGGGGGCTGATTGTACACCAAGAAACAATGGGAAGAGTTCATACAAACATGTGCTTCGTCCGTCTTCGTATACGAGATACGACGAATTTTTCGTTTCGATTCTGTGTTATATAATTATCTTTGCGGATGATGGTAAAAATGATCAATTGCGTCTCAAGGTAAGCCTCTAGACGTCTAGTCACGAATCCGGTTACACTTTGACCGATTCCTAGTGTTTCTTGGATTTCTCGAATTTCTCGAAAAGCTTGTTCTGCTCTGCATCCGAGTGTTTCAATATTATCAATGGATGTCGTTTACAAAATTCGTTATATCTCATAAACACAGACACAGCACGTCTACGTGAACATTTTCGTTATCTTTAGGTCTACAATCAGCTGCCGTAATAAGTTCCACACGTTCTGTTACAACCAACATTTATCGACAAACTGCATTTTCGTCAAGAACCTTGAAATACTGACGATATTATCGACTGTCCGAGGACATCCTGAAGTACGTCTAAAATACAGTAATTTGTAAAGTCATAATCCTTCCCTATTTGTCAATTACTCTTGGTTCATAGCTTGTGCAAGGATGGATTAAGAGAGGCAAAATGAAAGCATAAACGTCAATACGCAGGATGCTGGGTGGTAACGGTCAGTGAAACCGACTCGAGAAACACGACGAACCGGCATCCACCAGTCTAACCAAGCTCGAACGTCAATGAAAGCTAAGGTCGATCCTTTCATATTCACGCTCCATTAATGATCTCGTTGCTCGTTGCTCGATCGTGACACGGTTTCGCGAATGAATCGCTGCTGGATTTTCGTGCGTCACCGCCTACGTACTATCTCACGCTTTCCACCACCAACGATTTTCCACGGCGCGTAGGGAAAGGCCACCGGTAGCCGGGGATAGCGACGTTAATCGACCGTTCGTTAGTCGTATTTTCAGCTGTATCTGAATCCTATCTAAGAATTCCGGTTTTTACGCGAGCTGGTATCGCGAGCGAGCGCTCAATTGCCCTCGCGTTGCGCAAACGCGTGATTTCATTGAGCGAACGGCCGCACGCTGGCCCGTTTCCCTTTTCACGCTGGCGATCCAATTCACCGTGCAAGCGCGAGCTCTATTAGCTTTTTAATTCGCGGCGCGCGTTTGTTTCCGGCGGCGTGCGTGGAAAAAACAGGCCGCTCCAGGCTGCACCGGTGCGCGTAGACCATTCAAGACTTTGCGCGTACAAGTCGCGGGGCTTCGTTGAGAAAATAAGAGAGCAGGCGGCGTGGCGGGGCAGCCGTTGAGTCGCGAGACGCTGTGAATGATCGATGGCGCCGGAAGTTGGCCGCTCGATCGCCGGGGAACCGATTAAGGCCGATTTTCCTGTCGGTTGCTACTGGTTCCGCTAAGAAGTCGTTAGAATGGACGCTCGTTTCGATGGGAAAATTGACCTTGTTTTTTCCTCTTGCAAATTGCTTAGAGGAATATGTAACTCGATCAGAGGTCGCGCTCTCCATAAATCGAAAAGTAGGGAAAGGCGATGATATTACGAATATTATTTTTCCAAGTTTGTCTTAGAATTCGCCGTTCGTTCTTCTCGACATGGAATACGCATTGCGTGCCTAGACGATAAAATCTGAAAATATGTAAAAAGAGGAACATAGATTGTACGGATAGACGTAGGTTGTTGTATGAATAGTTGATAGAGTCCAGATTAACTCACGATCATCGTTGTCCAGTTTGTACGCGTTTTCTTTATGCGTAAATTTGGTGTTTTGTGTAAGGTCAGTGTTTAAAACTGGGAGTCATCGCAAAGTCTCAAGGCAAGCGGAAATATATGTACATATAAATACATATAGGTATATATAATACATACAAAAAGTGAATTCGATCAATACGTCTTCTGAGGCTCGGTATCGTATTTTTCATTTTCATTATATTTCCCAACGATTGCTAGTTTTCGTAAAATTCTTCATCAATCTACGCTATCTTAAAACTCGATACCCTGTCTCAATTATCCGAAAGGAAGATACGAAAGGATCAAAGCGCCAAGAGGAACGTGCATGCAAACAAAGTGCAGTCGATCGAGCATCGAGCTCGATTGTTAATTAAACCACGCCAGGAATCTCTCCCTCTTTCTCTCTTTGATGAGGTGGATGAGCAAAGTATGGCGTCGCCTCTGGTGGAACGGGAGGAAGACAATGCCAGATAACGCTATGTACGGCACATTGTGCACGCGTTTCGGCATGTTACCGAGCGATCGTTGGTCGAGGTTGCGCAGGAACGCGCAACGACGACGACCTCTTTTACCTGTGCCTCGTGTGCTCTTGTTCCCCTGGCCGTTCCAAGTTCACGCATCGCCGGCCACCGGCGATTTTTCACCAACTCCGACCGTGATCCAAGATAAAAATACCACGTTCGTATCGACCCATGCGAATTCATCCGTCTCCTCTTCGGCTCCTGGTTCTCGCGTGGTTACTATAGTTTGCAACTTGTATCGTACAACGCGGTCGCTATTTTCCAGTCAGCGCACAGTGGTCTGTAGGCGAAATTTTTTAGTGTCTCGGTGAATCAAAGAAGATAATTTAACGTAGTTGAAAACATAAAAATAATGATAATAATAAAAATGAATTATTAGTTCGTAAATTCCTCGATGTCTTTCGTCATTTTTACAAAGTTGTTGGGATCGCTTCCTAAATAGGCTAATAACGCATTATCGTTCTTTCCATTGCTAGATTTTATTGCGATAAATATACATTGTTCTTATTCCATCCGTGAATCGGTATTTATGACGACTACAATGATCAATCCTCTATTTTTTCCATTTATTTTCAACATATTAAGGTTCGTTATAATAATAATAAACAGCAGTTATAATAATAACAGTTATAATAAATAGAAATAAATTTTGTATCTCGACTCTGGCCTCAATTTGTATCGGTCTGATTTACATATTTTATGAACCAACCAGCACTGTAATAGCAAAGCGATTGTTTTATCAGATATAATCATACGGTATGGTGAACGGTGTATGGGATTTTGGGTGGGATCGCGCGATCCTTGGGACTCGGGGCAGTGGTAAGGTTGATCGTTTCTCGGATAACCATTCTTCTTATATGAGAATCGTTCGAGAGCGATAAAACGAAACCTTTTGTTGCGGCCATATCGCGCTTATTGTACGGATAGCTTTCAGACAGACTCGGTATGTAGTCCATTCATGTGATCATGAACGATGATGCTACATTTCCGAGGAACATACGTGTATGTATTATTTAGGTTCACGTGGCAACGAGGGAGAACGCGCGAATTTTCTAATTACATTTCATAGACCGTTTCCATCAACTTCATACTTTAATTAAACACAATCCTCCTATGATGTAATCATAAATACAGTAATTGTATAATACTATAAATATCCTGGTAAAAAACAGTTGAAATGTGTCGAACAGAAATTAAAGTTGTAGAGTAGTAAGTATCTCGTTTACCTTAAAATAACAAAAAAAAGAGTAAAAAGAAAACAAACACGGAAAATGATCAATTATCTTTTAATTTATTTCTATAATTAGCGTTTTAACATAACTATGTAATAAAGTTCCGTTTCAATCGAGTCTCTCGAAAAGTCAATTTCTCGACCAGTCGAGCAGAGTCTCCGACTCTTTGGAGTCGGCTCGGTTCGACTCGTCGCTACACCGGGAGCACCGAAGCGTACTTCCACCTCTCGCTGCTGCCCTCTTCGCGCAGGTCGTGGCTGACCTCTGTGCCTCGAAAACGATCCAACGTCGTTCCACTTGCTCGCGATACGCCGACGTAACCCGACGAACACGATGACGAAACGCGTTCGCGCTTCTCGACACCGCCGAAATTAGACTCTGCCCCTGTCCTCCCGCTCCTTTTGCCTTTTTCTTTACCTCTCTAGCCCCGCTTTTTCTTTGAACTCATCCAGGAAAGACGTAAGAACGCACGACGATGGAACACTGGTAGAAAATTGGCTGGAAGTGGAGCAAAAGTCTCCTCTTTGATCTTTCCGGCATTTTATTTCCAAGTATTCGAATCTTAACTTATTCGCTGCTGTTAAAATATGGCTACATCGTCTTTGGGATTGCTCATCCTTTTTGTCGCAGATGTCCTTGTTTTAAGTACTTATCGCTGTTCCAACTCACTGCTTTCGAATACATCGCGTACTTCTCAGTCGCGACAAATAATTGGGTCCACCATCGTACGATTCTTCTATAGGTACGATATTATGTTCATTGCAATTGAATTTGCAGAATTATATATATATATAAATCTGCATATTGTACGTTATATAATTCATATATAGATTTATGAACCGTGTACATGTAGTCTCTGCATCAATTTTTTGACTAGCAATCGCTGTTTCAACTCACTGCGTTTTGTAACTTGCAAAGATATTCGATGGAAACGTGCGAAAAATAAAAATACGACAATTGTATCAGCGGTATTACTCTAATAATTGCATAGACCGAGTACTCGGACTTTAGGAAGTACTTTTAACCCGAAAAACGTTGAACCTCTTCTGCGAACGAAAGAATCGATAAATTTAGTAAATTACTCTAAAGGAAGTTCGTTTCTAATGAAATTTTTTTTTCCTCTGTTTCAGGTAAGTCAAACCTCTACAATTCTAGTGGAACCTAAAAATGGACGACTATACGTTTTTTTCGACGACTGAACAGAGTATTATTGGTAGGTTCGAACACGGCAGATTTACAGAGAATCGGAGTACCGTGATTTTTTATTCGAGCAAAGAGACAGAGACGCGCTTTATAAACACGAAGAACACAATGGTACCGCGAGGTTCTCGCTACGTACAAGGTTTGGTTGGGTACGTTTGAGGTGTGCTCATGTAGATAAGCTCCGATAATGACCGGACGTGTGCTCACCCAGCCAGAACTCTGCGAACTCCCTCCGTACGTCCTCCTCCTTCACCACCTCCTCCTTGTCCTCCACCTCTTGCTCCACCTTGTTGTGTTCTCTGTGACCACGTTTCTTCTTCTTTGCCATAGTCTTCTTCGGGGTCCTTCGGTATACTTACCAGGGGACACACACGTGTCAGCTTCGTGCACGCCACCTCCAGTGCCCGTACCCGTGAACACGAGCCTTCTGATTCCTGTTCCATGGAAATAGACCGAAGTGCCCGCTCCACCGACTTTAACGACGATTTTTTACCTTTCGTGGAAATTATTCTAGGTTTCGTGTAATAATTATGCCGATTTCTTTTACAAAGAGACATAACGATCCTATGTTTCGATTTGAATTTCCGATTTTTATATCGTTCGACGATTAGATTCATGTTTTAACGCAGCAAATTCAAAGACAAGCTACAGAATTTTAATTTTAACGCTTTGTCGTCCGCATAAATTTACTAGAAACTTTAACCAGTAGCCGGTGTTGTTTTTTTTTCTTCTTTTTTTGTAGAGAGCTTGAAATTTGCAAACTTTGAGTAAATTTTAAATCGATTTGACATCAATGTAGTGTCACCGGACACTAGGATTTGACCTGCATTTGATGACACGTCGGAGCCATCGGACGTGAAAGTGTTAATTATAGCTTTCATTCCAGATTATCAGATTGCTGGTTACTGAACAGAGATTCCGAGTAATATTTCAATATTTTCCTTTAAACATAATATTAAAGCAAATCAGTCGCGTTAGTATCTTCTAAGTATTCAATATGATAAGAAAAACGCATATTATGTGTACAAACGAATAATCCAAATTGTTCAGTGAAACTCAAAATATTCACCGTGATATATCCTTTCTATACCTTTAAGTCATTTAAATCTCAGGAAGAAGATGAATTCCGTCACTGTAAAGTGCCATATCTTTTCCTCCAAAAGACAAGATCCGATCATCGAACCATTTTTTGGTATCTCATAAGTAATTGAAACTGGGTATCGGATAAGATGTGTTGTATCGATCGGAACAGGTCGTAGTTCGAAAGAGTAGCGTCCAGGGAATAAGCTGGCTGCTGCAAGAACTGCTGACTGTTCCAAACAAGACTCATTATTGTGTCTTTCGTCGTAGAAGCAGTGCGTGGCCTAGCATTGTCACGTAATAATTTCACAGAACGTTCTTCTTTGTCAGTGCTCTGACGACTGGATCTTATCTAAAGACACGACATTTTTCCGTGATGGAACTTATCCTAATTGCCTAATAGATGGCTATAAAGTTAAAGTCATCGAACTACTCGCGATTTTATTTTTAAATAAACATTAAGTTTCACTAAAATATTTCGTTTACTTTTGTACCTGAAGTATCTAATTTCGAAAGCAAATAACAAAGCTATTTTGTAAAGATTGTAAAAATGAACGACTTATCGAGTAACATATAGTGTTCCTCTCTATAGTCCTTGCCTTACGGATTAATAACTTCGGCCTATTTTTGAATTTCTTCGATTTCTCCGATCTTTGACTATGAATCGAGAAATAGGTTTCTTAGATTTGTATGATCGATCGATCCGCTGTAGGAGTTGGTAAACATCTCTTAGAAATGGGAAGCGAGACAATAACGACACTCGAGATTAGAAAGTCACCGTTTACTTGAACAACATTATTATACCGTGTGCAACGGTATCGGTGTGTACAGTGTACACGGCATAAACGCGGTAAATCTTATCGCGTAAACCTGCCCGGAAGCTCAATTTCTGGGTTTCCTTGGTTAAGAATTCGCGACTGACTTAATGGTTATTTCATTTCTATTCATGAGCAGGACGTTGTGCTAGAAACAAGCTAGTTTCCAAGCACCTCCTATGAATGGGACCACGCGGTGGACGAGGATCGATGCACTATCTCCTGTAGCATTTCATTCAATCCTTCACGCGACTATTATAGAACCAGCATCTACAGAGTGTCGCAAAAGCGGTGCGTTTAAAATAATACCGTGGCAATCGTTACTATCGTACACCGTAAAATTCTTTCGATATTTGAAATACTTTTTTCAACGACGAAACTTCTTTGCTATTTTCCACGAGATTGAAAAAAAAAAAACCACACGGAATTTCTTCGTAATTCTTCGAGTCTTGAAAATAGTTCTCGTTGTCGTTATACAGTCCAGAATTCTTCTAACGCGTGTTCTTCGTGCATAGAGAAACGAAATTACGTTCACTTTGCAAAATTGAATATTAAACAACTCATTGGCAGTGAGGCTAAAACATTTTAACCTGCACAGATAGAATTCTTCTATGTATCGTTCTTCGTCTTCTTTTCCGATTACCCTAAAACTTCGTCCATTCTTTCGTAACGTTAAGGGATATAATATAACAGAGTATAACTATGATATAAATACGACAAAATTTATATTTTACTTGTATAGTTGTATACTTATGTATACAACTGTTGAAGTAATTACTTCAAGAAAAACTCCACACCTTTTCTTTTGTATATTCGTGATCTGGAGACCGTTGTAACGAAGAGAATAGAATTTAGTGAAAAGATTCAAAATAAGGAGAGGCCCATATTATTGTACCCTTGAATATAAATTTTGTTTCGGGTTACATGGTCTAAAAACAAAAGAGTCTTAAGTAGATTTCTATTGCTGTTTCTTGTAGCCTTCAGGTAGAGCTACATACCAAGGTTAATTTTTTGGTAATGTCCTTTGCTATAAATATATGAACGTTCCTATCGTAATTACTTCCTATTGTATTGTAACGATGTAAGAGTGATGATCTGGATCAGCATATACTATACATGTACTTATACTTATTTCAATATATTTTCTATTACAAATTCACCCACTTGGTCCTCTATCAATCAACCTCAACAATAACCCTAGAATTCTAACAGTGGAAAGAAGTAAAAAGAAACATAAAAGATATTTCACTACGTGTGGGAATATCAGTAGGCATTGGTAACGACGTTTCTCCGATTGTACATTATTTTTGGACAATCCTGTATCTGGCAGAAATCTAGTCGATATTGGAAATGAAGTAAACCGTTGCTCGCATAGATAGTATCTTGGGATAAGCAGAGGGCCAGAGGCTTAATTCGCCCGCTGGTAGATCGACACAAAGCAATCTATTGAGTAGTCGCAGTTAGCGAGTACGCCATTGAATAATTCTTCCGGCGTGGCGGCGCGGTACGCCGAGGCTCTACGCGCGCCGGAAACGATCTGTTACCGTGCGACACGAAAGGCACGCTCTCCTGCTCAGGTGTGAGATCGTAATGTCGAGCTTGGTGGATCGCGAAAACCAGCTTCCACTGCTTCGTTTGCCCGCCTTCATCTCCGTTCACTCATCGACTAATAGCGAGTCTTTGATAAATTTCGCTCTTGTTCAATTTAGTTCTATTCTGCATTCCTTCCATCAAAAGTCATCAGTATAGTATCTTTTATTCGCCTGATAGAAACTATAGAAACTAGCCTATAGAAACTATGAAAAATAGCATCTAACGTAGACGCTAACAATCGCGATCGTCTCTTACGTCTTACATCCAATTTAACGTATATCCAACCTAAGTTTATTTCCAAAATAAAAAATACGTTAAAGTGGAAGATCTTAACCAAAGCTATAGTCTTTAAGAATGAAATATTCCATTGTTAAAATGTAAAATATATATGTACACATACATATACATATGTGCGTTTAAATATCAATAACGTACAATGTAAAATGATGGTTGAAAAAGAGTTCCAAAATTGGCGGTGAAGTTGGGTGGCTAACGAAAAAGAAAGAGCGTTGTCTGTTCGGTATAGTGGGCAAGAGGAAAATATGACAAACACGTAGAAGCGATAGCGCCGGAAACGGGCAGTTGTCTAACAATAATGTACTGGAGTACGAAGCGAGTTAGTGAATGAACGGGACGGACCGGCCAGGCAAGGCACGATCGCCTATCGTCTACACGGCCGACACGCTGCATACGAATGCTTCGTTCTCGCTAACTGTGCTTCTGCTTCTTGGAACATCATTTCGGGACGCGGAGAACACCTCCGCGGGAATTAATTCTGCCGAGCTGGCGCCGTCTCGTTGCCCCTTACCCGCCTCTATCCGCGAGTACTCTTCTTCGCGAGTAACTCTAGCCGCTAATTAGATCCAGTTTATTTTCTCCTTTGATTCGACCTTACGGCCGTTTGCATAAAAATCTTCAAGATCTCCAGCGATTTTGTCTAACGCGATAGTTGAAATAATACAGTCACGGAGTATACACGAGAAAATTATTTATATCAGCAAGGAGCCTGGCAATTACCGAACGACTAACTTTTAATAGTTTATTTGAACAACTGTTTTATAAAAAAAAACAAAAAACACAAAGTTCACGTACGTGTAATTTTGTTAAAAGCTCATTCATGCTACTTTGTTGCGATACGATTTGGATAAATGGTTCGTGAGATGGACGAAGTTTGGGAATTTGGGAAATTCGACGAGATAACGATGACTTCGGAAAGATATCGACGGCAGAGAGTCAAAGGTGGAGTTTTCCCAACTATCTTTCCTCCATAAATTTGGGATATTTATTTTTTTCTTCAAGTTTACATACGTATGGTAAATTAGGTGCAACGGAGTATACCCGAAAGCATATTCCACGAATCTCCCCAAAAAGCTTGCACCGAGCTGTCGCCGCCTCTCGTGCAGACCAGACCTCAGAGGTCCGTCATATGTTTGAAGACCGATAGCAAACAATCTAAAGTTAGAAGTGTATGTTCGCTGCACGAGCCGTAGGAAGGCGAAGAGAGTAAGAGAAAGATCGTAGGAGAGCAACGACGAGATTTTAAGCAATGTTTCCGACCACGACAGTAGACGCACGCGTGTGTCACTTGTTGCATTCTGATTTCGATACACGCACCAAAATAACTCTTCCCCGTGTTGGCTCTCACCCCTCTGGACGTCCCTTATCCCCTTTGCGTGCGTGCTACCGTCAGCTCGTTCCCCCAACCTTCTCTTTTACTCTACCATTACGTTTCTCTCTCTTCGTCGTTCATTCACTGCCTCCATCCTTCTTTACCACAATATTGCCCTCTCTTTTTCTACATCGTTACCTCCTCGTCTCGCTATACCTGTTCCTTTTGTAGTCATTCATTAGTGCTCCGTCTTCTTCTATCTTTCGCCCCTTTGTCGTCTCTCCCCGCCATAATCCCTGCTGGCCGCTGTATTACTCATTCTTGGACATACTCCCACTGTCTCGAAGCGAATATTCGCATCTCAGTCGCACCAACACGGTCGGCTTTTGTCGAAACGTTTTCTTCGTGTGACGGTTGCGCCGAGCCGCCAACAACGTCTCTCTCCGAGTGTCGGTTACATTATATTTCGGAGGCGTACAAGTTTCCCTTTTTCTTCTTCTTTCTTTGTCTCTTTTTTTTATTCGTCGTATGTCGTTTGCCAGGTTTTTTCCTTACGGGAAGCGTGATCGGACGGGGATCGGTAATTGGTCGTGTTGTACACGCTCGTAATTCGTGTATCAAGCACGCGCGCCGTGGACTAGGGATTAGTAGGAGTAATAGCCGATGTTGGCTTCCTATTATTTTCCGGTTTTATGGTCGTTGTACGACTACAATGTGTGTCTTTTCGATGTTTAGGGCAATTGAAGGCAGGAGACTGGAATTTGGAAACTTGTTAATATTTCGCAAATCCAAGAAATCCTCCATTTTCGCAACTTGTTTCTCGATCGTACGTTTAGTGTTCATAAATGTGTACCCTCCGGAAGAATGCGAAATTATTTTCTGTTGAACGCTTAGCGACGTTGCACCGCTTACGCCTACCGTACCTGTTTCCATAGGGTGATAAATAAAACTTCACTAAATCCTTCCACCGCAAGATCGATATATTTAATCGTGGAATCTCGGTGGAATCTCTAAGATCCTCTTCAGGTCGAATTTTATAACTTTTGTATTTTAACTTTAACTTGTAATCTTAGCTTCTTCTTCCTAATGGTTACTTATTATTGTTTCGTTATTTGTGTTACTTATTTTTTCCCGTTTTTTACCAAAGAGATCTTTCGTTCCCGCGAAACTAATAACAGACAAAGAAACGTCATAAAAAATTCTGCCAGTCTTTAAAGCCTTCTACATCCTATTTTCTACCTATACAAAATCCTTCTGTACAAATTTCCAAGAATGAAAAAAAGAAGAAATAAGAAAAATAGAAGAGGAAGGCAACAGAGAAGAGGAAAAGGATTATAAGGGCAGGGGAGCAATTAATATCAATTAATATCGAGCCCTTTGATCTGCAGCTCGTTTAACGTACTGCCCGTCGTAAATCGTTTCTTTTTCTCTTATTTCGCGTCTCGACCTCTGCTCCAAATTGCTCTTTCTCTCTGTGCTCGTGCGGTGTGCCGACCTTTTAACGTATATCCTCTGTGCGCTGCTCTTTCTTTCTGGCTGCTGCTTTTCTTCGGGCTGGCCGGTGCCTCGTGACGAGCATTCGGCCGTTTCCGGTTCCCCGGCCTCCACCAGGGGCTTCCCCTTTCGAACTTCCGCTCGTGTCTTACTACGCTTACTACGTGCCCTCCCCTCCCACACACGCGCGCCTCTCCTCTCATCTCCTATCCTCGTCCCTTTTGCCACTCGTTTAGCTTTCTCGTTTCTTTTTCTTACCCACGTCCTCCTCTTTGATCGACTTGGACGGTGCTGAAATTAAAACGAGACACCGTGGCGCTTCGAATTCTCCGCTCTGCCGGTTAATTTTCTAGAAATGTAGTTGAAGATACAACGAATGGTACCTGACAGGTACATTTTTGTTGATTACTTGATTTTAAGTAGTCACTTTAATAGTCACTCGGTGATTAAAAGGGCAAAGACACCTGAAAGTGGAAAGAACCTGTTGGATCTAAAGATATGGTGGACGAAGGCAAGTAATATGCGAATATCTCTTAATATGTTAATACTTTTAAACTTACGATGATGATAGAGAAATATCGTAGATAGATCGTAGAAGATGATAGGTGTTGAGTTTGCGAAATCACGCGAAAGGATAATTTTTACAACACGGATACGATAATAACGTAGATACTGAATTAGAAAATTGCACTCTTTTAGTCTTCGTTTAGTCTCCCCACCCTTTCTTCGTCACATTTCCATCTCTTCGAACGTCTTCTTCTTTTTTTTTTTTTTTTATCTAATACATTAAATTCAAAATGAAACCTGTCTTGAAACCGTTCGTTTAGATCGTAATTTACGCAATCGGTGTAATTGAAGATCGTAAGTGTCTCTTTTTTAATTAACAGACGTTGATAAATCATATACATTCGCGTATTTTGATTGTTTCTTCCATAAAGGATTGCGTAGATCGGCCGGAAAATTCAGCGTTCGATAAGAAGCCGATCGATCACATTTCCTTTTTCGCCGATACGATCGTTAAGCAAGGGTTGCGTAACGGTTAATTGCACGAAAGTCGCGGGGTCGATTAGGAAATTGTTGCCGCGGCGATCGTTCGTAAAAACGAGAAAGAAAGAGGAAAAAGAGGAAAGAAAGAGGGGAATAATAAAAGGAGAGACGGTTTGCCGCGCGATTGTTCGGTCGTGAGATCTCGCTTTTCGATAAGAGTGACGAGAGAGAGGCAGACGATGGGATAGAGACGAGGAAAGAAATCTGCGAGCGTCCTGCGTCGCGCACAAAACGTTTAATCATATGTCTCAGCGAATGCACACTGATAAAGTCGATCAATCATGGTTCGTCGAATCCAATCGTCCGTAATTAATCGATAGAGACGTTGTTTAATTGGCGGTGGCATTTCTGTCTGTCTTTCTCTCGCTTCTTTTTACCTGGACCGTGTCGCTTTTCATACCGCGAAATCATCGTCGTCCACTCTTTATTTCCGTGTTCTCGATTTCGTCTTTGCGAAATCGGCGAACGTTATCCTGTTGCGTCATATCGGCGAAAGAAATGTAGAAAGAAATAAAAAGCGTCGATATTTACGTTGCATCGACTCTGTACGAAGATAATATCTTTGTAACAAGCCCAAGGCTTGTCCTCTTTGCGATTACTAAGAATACGTCGATACTTTTGGCCAAATTAACATTGCGTCTTTTTTGAAAGACAATTTCATGAATTTTAATTTTCGAAAGTTACACGACTATCTTTTATTTTTTCAACAAACGATTAATCGCGGTAAATTGGATCGATTCGTCTCATGCGATTCTAGCTGCACGTTAAGTCGTGGGACTTTTGCATCAGCTTGTACAAAACGAAACACTATTAGTATTCGGAAAGTAGCGTTCCACTGATAAGCGTGCAATTCCCAAAAGGTACAAGCTTATCAGTTATTGAGTACACGCAGCGAGGTACACACCTGTCTCAAGGTAGCCTCGCGCGTGGGAGTTAAGCTGAGAACTTGTTTCGAGGATAATCTGCTTCTGTACATTATTCATCGCGGCTGTATCTGCTCGAAGACGGCATTACGTCTCGCCAGCCGGAGACCGCTTCATTATAGAGCCGACTGCCTCGATTGCTATTCCTCCTTACCAACTTTTAAGTGTCGCCTTGTTGAGGTTACGGTTGCACGAAAGGCCACTACAAGTTTCCCTACGCGATGTAGCTATTCTTAAGAGATTCGCCAGATTTACGAGGTATTATCGAGAATTCTCTTAAGCCTCAGAAACGTGAGTCAGTGGGCGATAGAATTTATGAATGTAGAACAGTAGGTGATCTCATACTTTTGAGCAACAGCGTACGTGCTCGAAGACTGTGTATTAATTCCAACCAGGTCATTGACAAATTTCTATCAAACCACCGCACATACGTCGTTATTCTTATCAGTTTTGTTAGAAGCCAAACTGAAGCCACATTTTTCTCACCACATTATTTTATACTTTGAACATTCCATTACGAATCAGCTTGCAGGAGAAGCAAACTTGCTTTTCCTACTGATATTGCATCTATCAAGACTACGATTCAGAATCTGGAAACAAATGGAACACGAAATTCCTAAAAGAAATTACACGTGGCAATCGGCTGCCTCGAGAATTACGGGATCTGCTCATAAACCTGACAACCTTTAATTCGACCACGATACGGTGTAAAGCGTTCAGGAAATTCGTTTGAGATCGTTCATCGGTAACTGGAAGTCGATGGAGAGGAGATAATCGGGAAATCGGCTTGCCAAATGCTCGCACCGAGTCGCAGACGAGCGCAGAGAAGCGGCAGAGTGAACGCTTGCGTTCAGGGAGACCGGAAACTGTCGCCTCTTCCCTCCCTCCATTCTCGTTCTTTTTCTTTCTCTGTCAGTTTCGCTGGCTCGACGATGTCCGCGTCCTCCCTTTCCTCTTGTTCCGTCTCGTTTGCACGGACGTACGGGACGGTGGACTTTCACGCAACGATCTCTGCGTTCCGATATTGCGTTGCCGCAATAATCGGCCGTTGCGAGAGAAAACTTGTGTTGTTGGGACAATCGTTTGACGGCGGTGCGGCGCGATGGCCTCGCATAATCAGCGCTGAAAGTTTTGGCGAGAAAGCCGGCGGTTATTTAACGCGTTGCTACACGCCTCCTCCCGAGTCTACGATCTTAATGGTATTATGCAATCGAACGTTTCTGCTTCGCTCGCTATTCCGAGGTTCCAGTCACAATATTTCTGCTCGTACATCGATCAAAGTGATTAAGCGATCGTTAGTGTGAATGGTTCTATTGCATCAAACGAGAGAATTGAGGCGAAGATGTTTTATGGAATTGATAAATTGACGCGTTACTTTGTTTGATATTATAGATACGATTATAAGCGTACATGTACGATGTTTCTTAATATACGTGCCAATTTCTTTAGTCTCTAAAAATAATTTCACTTCCGACGACTCAAACGTTGATTATATACTCTGCGTCCATAATTAAGAAATATACAGGAAAAGGAACTTCCAAACTTGGAATTTAATTCTCTGGATCACCTATTCTATTAATATAATAATATTCTATTTCGCGCTAGATTTTCAATCAGAACACCTGTATCTACTTCGATCGAAGTAAATAGCAGAGGATCTGAGGTTGAATCTCCGTACAGATGCATCTGGTTGGCCGGTTAGAGCGCTACTCTATCACGATCCCATCCATTTACGCGCAATCTCCATTGTCAGACGCGAGAAGCCGCGGCAGCCACGGAGGAAAGAGTTATGGGCCGTTTTCCTAGGTGATAGAAGGTGGAGCGCACCACCTTCTCCTGTTGCAGCCACGTGAACGAGCCCCGCGGTGCGACGTCACTTCCTTTACTCGGCTTCTCCTTCCATTTTTCTTTCTCTCACTGCCAGCGGGAGGAGGAGGATCGGCAGGGATCGGGCTCACCTGCCCCGCTACGGTCACTCGACTTCCGGTAACCCCAAGCGCGCGAGCGCATGGCCCACGGCCACGTAACCGTGACTTCTTCTTCTTTCGCTTCTTCTTTCCTTATTCTCTCCTTCTTTCTTCCCACCTTTTCTCGTTAATGCTTCCGCTCTCCTTTTTTGTTCGTGATCTCACGGACTCGGTTAAATTGACATTCGTTTTATCAAAGATCGTTGATCGTTCATTAACTTGTTAATTCCGCAGGTTAACGAGGTAGTAACGTTTCAAGATAATATTTGACAAGGGCATCGAGTTCTTATGATCTCTTTAAAATCGGTATATTTTTATCATTATCGTCATCGTAGATGAAATTATCCATAGAATTAATTTAAACCCATTTCTTTAATTTTTATCGATAATAGAATTAGGGAGCTCCGTTTTTCTCTACGTGACGTTTCGTTTTAATTCAGACCGGATAAATGAGAATATATTTACGTTTGGAGGCATTAAAAACGATTTGACTAAAACTAATTTCGTTCAATAAGCATTAACTTGCTGATTATGGATATTTTCGACTCGGTTACTCTTAAAACGAACCCTGATCCCGTGAAATGGAAAATTATGCAACGATCGAGCGATGCACTCGCGTGGTCATCTCCACAGTTCGTTAAATTTCTATGCTAATTAATACAAGAAACCACGGATCGCCCGAAAACGTACACTCCCTCCTCTTCGTTTTTACGATCTGAACCACGTTACGCGTCCGCTCTAATGTATTCCAACCCGAGTTTATGCCTTCGCCCGGTATTCGAACAGTCGTTAAGATTCCCCCTATTAATTAATATATGAAACTCGATGCGGGTCGAGAGGTGTTCGCTTTCGATCTCTTCAATGTTCACACCTGCGTACCTCGCCTGGAACAGCTCCGCGAAACTACCGGTTTCATCCCATAAACGTTAATCTTGCACGAAGATTGTCGTATTCTATTTAAGCCTGATTGCCCTTTCAATTATTCGTTCGATAAACCGCGAAATAACGGACACGCGCCGCTTACATCGAGAACGAAGAGGAAATTTTCTTACGCGAAGAACTCTTCCCCATGCTGTTCATCTCGCAAGTATCAAAATTTATCATAATTGTGTATCGCTTTGCAAAGTCACGAAGGATCAAAGAAGCGACTTTCAGATGTCCGAAAGAGAACGAAACGATTTCTGTTTATCGCGTCTCATCGTAAGAACTACCTCGCGTCCATATATCTCGTAAATAAAATCTCGTTGGGAAAGGGGAGGAAAAAGTAGCGGCGAGGAGGAATAGGGATAAAAATGCGGAGTAAATGAGCGAAAAAGATAGGTATAAAGGCAAAGTCGAAGGAAGTGACGTGTTACGGATAGGCTATCCTACGGTTCTCCTAAGGAGCAGTTTCCAGCGGCGAGGAAAGGAGCACGGCCTGCTGCTGTTTGTATCTCCCTTCCTCGGTCTCTCTTTCGTGCCTTATAAGTTTATGCGTTCTCACGCTCTCCATCCCACCTCTACGTTTAAACTATACCTTCTGCGCGCGGTCGCGCGCCTCTTTGAAACACTCTGCCTTCGTCTCCTTCCTTTTTTCGTTGCTCTAGAATGCCAACGTCTACCGTGCTCCTTAATAAGTTCGCAGCAAGCGTACAGTACGAATGGAACTTTTCTCAGTTTACGAGGAAAAGCTGCAAGGATACGAATTGACGTTCTGATAATTTCGTTAAGCGAAGATTTAATCCTCTGGTCGTTGGTAAAGATCGCGGTGGATTTAATTGGTGGAATGTAGTCTGCGAATAAATATGGATATCGCGAATATCATATAATACTACGTATGTATTTATTAGCTCTTGCCTTTCAGCTTCGACAGACTTTCGATTTTAGACACGACTCCTTGCAAATTATATGTAACTGCTTTCCTTACTTTCTTACTCGAATTTCATTCCATTATATAAAATTCTTGTTTGCTTTCTTTCTGTCGCTATTAATTATCGCTACGGAAACTTTGCCCGAGTAATTTAATCAATCGTAAACTCTTAGCTACCTGCTAACAATCATATTGTACGATACGAAAGACTTCAATATCGCGTTCGTTCGAATTGGTATTTCCTTTAAAAAAAAAAAAAAAAAATATATATACCTCGTTCAGTTGCAGACGTTGTAGCCGACTTCGTAACTCAAACTACGTATCAATACAGTATACAATATCATATAAAACATTTATGGCGAAGTGCGATGTACGAAGAGGGTTCGTACCCTAGAAAACTCTGTCGGAATAACTGTTCGAAGGTGCAGGAGGCTTCCGATCGCGATCGAGCGGGCTCCACGCGCTTACACGCGTTCATTGTATATCGGGTTGCCTCGCAACGCGCATCAGCTCTTCCTAGTTATAATAAACGGCGTAAAAAACGCGAGCAAAAACCTGCCTAGCCTTCGGCAAGTGTACACCATGGAACAGCTTCTGCTCTCTATCACCGAGTCCATCCTCTGCCTCTCGTTTCTTCCCCTCCGAACTTACATATCGTTCCCCTTTCTCCACTTCTCGTTTTCTCTCCTCTTCCCTCTCTCCATAGAACTCACCGTAGGTGTTGTTGTTGTTGTTGCTGCTGCTGCTGTTGGCATCTGCCGGACAGGCTACTTCCTTCCTCTCGCGGTCATCTCGTTCCTTCTTTCTCTCTCTCTCTCTTTCTCTCTATCTCTTCTACTTTTTCGATCACTCGTGAATCCCAACCTTTCACTCTACCGCTGTTACCTTCTTTATGCTTCTTTATCATTCTGCGTGTCATTTCTTCCCTGAAACCGCGCATACACTTATAGCCTCCTCATGGCCGGCTCTCGTCTCATTATTCTGGAAGATGCTGGCTGCTCTCCTTGCTTTTTCGTTCCACCGCCTCCTTCTCTGTTCCTGCGTCCGTCTCTCTCTACCTTCCGCTTTATTAATATCCACCGCTGGCTGATCGACGGTTACGATTTTCTCGCGCTGCCTTCCGGGTTCTCGGCCATGCAGCCGCGCGCGGATTATAGACCCGCGACCGAGAGCGGATTTGTGAATGGGACGAACCAGGTCGGCCTCTCTTCGGATACTCTGCTCGATCAGATAATCGTTTAACTCGACGATCTTTCTCTTTTCGGTTCGATGTTCGGAAGAAGATAGGTTCGTGTAGAATGACTCCAATGGTCAAAGGGAAGTACGATCAACGACTGATCGGAGTGCAAAAATCTTCGATGAATAGCAAAACGGAAGGAACTCCGGTGCCAATGCAAGCCAGCGAGGTAAATTCATTCCCACGGTGTGTAGCAAACACGAAACCAGTCGAGGCAAATAAAAGTCATCGAAACGAGCTGTCACACGATTTTATCTGCTATTTAATAATACTGTATTACTTACAATTATCTTCCCTCTTAAAAAGAAAGAGAACCGGCCTTGCTCTATTCCTCGAATAGCGCGCAACTTCGATCGATCCGAGCAACGCGAATCTAAAAATCATGAAATCAAATGAAAAATCTGATTTTTTTTCTCTCTCGTTCCATTCACCCTCGCTCGAGTCTGTGACGAATATATTCGCCTGCGGTCCGGTTGTTTATCGGTTGCCGCACCTGTTGCCCGTGATTAGAGGCAAGATCCGGACTCTACAAAGTCGGCGGAACGTTTCCCAGCTAATTTATCGAAACGAATGCCGCGCAACCGGTTGGCAAAGAAGGTTGACCGCTGGGAGGAGGGTCTCGCGCGTATACTCTAAACTCTAAGTTAAACGGAGTAAAACGCGCCTGAATGGATAAAAATTTCCGACATCGTTTCGTAATTGTATGATAGGACGCTTGACATCTTTCGTTTTTCATTAAGCGATACGAAGAGATTCGATCTATCGATTTGAATATTGCGTTACGTTACATCGGTAAGATTCAATTTTAGATTAGAATATTTTGTAGAAACGATTAGAAAATCCTGGAAATTATTTATTCCTCCGGTATGTCGGATGTCATACGAAAATTGATGAAAATTTTCCACGTACGTGCTCGTGTTAAGCTAATAATTGCTTACGATATATCGCGTGTATGTTTTATCCAGCTTCTACGTCGAAAATTTCCATTCGTTTAGAAGCGTGATACGCGTGATCGAATCGGAGAATGGTATTTTTTTTAAGACAGACTCCTCTGGTTTCCGAATCACGCGTCTTAATGTTTGCACAAGCCTCGAACATGATTGACACTGATTTATATTGCGCTTTATTATGCACGGTTGCTAGTGGTAATACCAGCTGGCTGCCTAATCTCTCCCTGCGAAGCGTCTCTGCAACGGATTCATAAATCATGCAGCAATCGTGGCTCTGTTCGAGTCCACTCCATTTCTAATAGCTTTCTAATTATTCTGTGTCACCCTTGATTGCCAATTAGCAATAAACCACGCTCTACTTACCCTGGATAACTAGCGTTCCGTTCGATCTTATCTCTGTCTTATTTTCTTGAAAAGTTCTTCGAAATAATCGAATCCACAAGCTTGTAATAGCCCTGCAAGTATGGCGTTACGTTGATTTTAATAAAACTTTGTAGATTTATTTATTTATTTACATATTCGTATACCTATACGGAAAGAAAAATCCTTTGGGATAACATTAACGGCTCGGGAGCGTTGACAAGTGATCTCTTAAAAGAGTACACGATGTTACCGAAGAAATCGATGTAGCGTACTTGTTGCACGATTTAACTTCTTCCGAGGCGAGAAGCCTTTAGTCGATAGGAAACGATACTGTACTATTTCGAACCTGACAGTACGGACTAATACGAACTCAAATTACCGAGTCAAATTGCAGACGAGATTGAAGCAAAAAACGGTACAGCATACGCAATGTATCGTGGAAACATGTTGATATTCCGAATACGAGATCTCTTGGCTTTAAGCATCTTAGTTGCAATAACTGGAATGTGAGAAAAGAGGCTGACAGTAAAATAAATACCCAAGTCGCAATTGTTTAATTTATAGTCTATACTCGCAGTCTCTACAGTAATATTTTTATTGGCCATCGATTAGGTATATTTAGAGGGTGAAATGTTAAGGGTAAATAAATATTTCCTGAAATATTTTGGGAAATATTTTGAAGTAGTAAGATTGTGTGGATGAAATCCTGGATGAAATGTGATTCGATCCTATCGCAACAAACTTTTACACCAAGTACTTTCAATATCGATTATTACGATTATTCCTCGAAATGTAATAACGTTTCAAGGATATCAAGCTACTTTTAAAACAGTGACTCATCACGTTTCGGAAATGATCGGATCACCGTACCAATCATCTTCGGATCATTATTAAAAAATCAGCGTTTCCTTCTAAAACGAGAAGAAGAAGAAGAGGAGAAGGAGGAGGAGGAGGAGGACGACGACGACGACGACGACGAAAAGGATGAAAAAAGAAGGTAGAGCGATTCCATTCAAGATCTACTCGCGTCAGGGCACGGAAGTCGCCTCGTAATACTCGGCAGCCCGGTTTTCAGAGGAATAATCGACGAGAATACGTAGCATTCGGTGGAAGGCGAGACGTAATTACGCCGTACGCTCGAACGCAAACACTATTTAACAACGTCGGTAATTTCTGCTTGTCCCTCCGCCTTTCCCGCGCCACACGCTCTCAGCTCGAGGATGTTGCCTCGCGGTGATTAATGTGAAACTTCTTGCTCGCGGGCAAGGCTAAAAATTTCTTACGGGACGCATTTCCGGCAGTGCGAGACCATTCATAAACTCGCCACTCGATATCCAGCGGACACGATGGAGAAAACTTTTACTCGTAGCGAAGCTAATCGCGTTGAAAGCCAACTTTATTTCGCAGCGTAGAAGCAACTTTAGGTAGGTTTTTTTGTCGAGTCAGGTGACTACGTTGTGTCGTATCGGGCAAGCGATGGTAATATCAATTGTCATGGTATTCGAGCCGAAGCAAATTGATGTAATGAAAAGATGAAAGATATCATAAATTTGCAAATTTTTTATCGACAATAAAGAAACCCGTGTATGCCGAAGAATGAGATTCGTCGCGTCATTGACCAATAGCGACATAGTGTAACCACTATACTATGTATATTCCTTTAGAAAGTGACGCGAGGATCGAACGATAATTAACATCATCTTTAACGAGAGTTATATCTTTTAATACGAAAGAGCGTGGCAGTCACGCTAGAAGCATCGAATATTCCAGAATCTTGTACAGCTGAAACAAGCCTCGAACGAGGTTCCAGATGCTTCGTAGGACAGTAGTTTAAAACAGACATCTGAATTAATTAAACGATTGCAGAGACTGGCTTTTCCTTTCGTCGTCGTTTAGTGTACGTTTCGTCGTAGTATAGCGAGACGATGCGTTCTAATCGTTATTGTAATTTGTTCGACAATGCGTAACGTACAGCATACCGCGAAATAATTTCTATGTGGATGTTCCAACTGTCTCGACAAAAAGAGAACGTTAAGAAACGAATACTCGGTAAAAATTGGGCAAGAAAGAAACGAGAAGCATCGTCGGACTCCATTCACAAAAGCGAAGCGTAGCACGCGAAACCTCCTCGGGGATTCATTCATCGGGCATTCCTCCCCCGCACGTGTTGCCGGGGAAAACCGCCCCCGGTGTTGGAGGGACGCGTCAGAAAATCTTGGCGCGAGCGAGATCGTCGGCCCGTGAATAGTATTCTTTTGCGGTCGTCGCGACGTCAGCGGCAGCGAGAGGCAGAAGGAAAAGCGTAGCTGGTTGGTGGGGGCAGTTTCAGCCGGGCAGACTACACGGTTGAAACGTGTGGCTGAGGCATGAATGAACGAGCCGACCGAATGAAGGAATGGTCTGGTCTATGTCTGTGTCTATCCATGAGGAGCCTCGTACACTCTCTCGTGCGATCATCTTTAACCTATGGAGCAACGAGGACAAATATATATAACCCGCGCTTGTTAGAGAGGAAAGATGATCGAGAAAAAAAAAGAAGAGAGATATATGTAGATGCGTACGCCTAGAAGAAGACGAAACGATAGGAACGTAAGAGAGGAGGATGGAAGTATTGGAGAAAAAGAGATTCAAAGGGAGACGAAGGTACGTAGGAAGAGGAAGAAGGATAGAGTAGCGTGTAATTGAGGAAGATGACGAAGGTAGTATAAAGAAGGAAAGAAAAAGGTTGGGAGTGGGAGAATCGTGGTGGTAGGAACGAGACGGGAAGCGGGTGGTCGTGTGCGCCGACGCCAGTGTGAGTTTGCCGCGTCGCGTCGACGGGAGAGTATTCATTCATAAAACTAAGCGAGGAGTGAGGCTAAGCCAGCGTGCACCGGGATTGGTGGGGACCCGACACCGGGAGAGATCGTCTCTCCTCTCTCTTTTTCTCTTCTTCGCGCGCTCGTTCTCTCTATCGGCCGATCGTCTCTTCTTTGTCTCTACCGATCGTGTGTTTCCTCGGTATATCGTTACCTTGGCGTTTTGCTCGTGAATCCTCGTGTTTGCTTTTCTTTGTCGCTTGTGACCCGTTTCTTCGGACAAACTCGCTTTTCTCAGTAAGTTTTCCGATTTGCGTCATTCGTTTTAATACGCGGTGTTTCCAAAGTTTTGCAAATTTCCAAAAACCCGGATCGCACGATCCGTTGCCGTCTGTATAGATGCAACGGGAGCGATCGTATCCAATTTGCTATACGTATATCCATTTTCTCTGTCCTTTTCCCCTCTCGAAGTCATATTTGGCTCGGTACACGCAGACCCGCAACGATCTCCGTTATCTCGTCAGCCAGCCAACGAGCGAATCTACGCGATTCAACGGGCCGAAGGACAAGGAATAACCCACGGTGCTTGTCCACCTCCGCCGTCGGCTCCGCCGCCACGTCCCCCACGGCCCGTTGCCTCGAATAAACTCTCTCGATCCCCTCTCTGCCCTCACGACCGTGTCTCTTCGCCTCTTCTGTTCTTCCCTCCACCATACACGATCCTATCCTCCTCCTTTTCCTCCTTCTCCTCATTCTCCTCCACCTCTTCTTCCATGTCCTCTTCGTCCAGCTGGCTCGCTCGCTCGAACTTCTTCCTCTACCTCCTCTCTCTTCTACGCTACCTCTTCTTCATCTGGGTTCCTGCCCTGCGTCTCTCTCTCCTTGCGTACGCACTTACCTGCGGAACGCGGTCGTACGTGCTCGACGGTGGCGCTTCGGCCTGACGAACCAACGAACCGCTCTTCCACCACCAAGATCGCGCCCGATCTTCCATCTAGATCATCCGAAAAATATCTTCACTCTCGAGGAACTCTCGTATTATATCCGATCACAGTGGTGTTCTTCTATGTTACCATACGTATATCGTCGTTTGTCGTTTCGTTCGTTTGTGTGTCTTCGTCGAGTTCCACGTGTGTGCGCACGATCGGCAAGGCGCCAGTGAGAGAGCGGATCGAAACGAGCTACGGCCCGATTCCAAGGATCGAAAAATCGTGGCACGGCTCGCGAGGACGTCGCGAACTGGAAGCTCTCCTCGCGTATTTTCGGAGCCAGGTCCCCGCGATCGAGCCTCCTCTGCTTCCGCTCCGGTGTCCCCCCTCTTCTTTCACCAGTCATGGTTGCGCAAGCAGGTATTCGGAAATAGCCCGGTGGGTCGCGGTTATGAATTGATAGCAAACACATGCTGGACACTACGCGCGGACCGGCTTGCAAGACGCGAGGAGTCGCCTCGTGTGTTTCTCTTCGTCGTTCCTGCCAGTCGTAGCCGAGTTCGACCAGTTTCTTCGCCGAGCTGCTCACCTGCCGTCTTTACAGAGAGACCTGCCATGGCTCGCGGTCTCGTTCTTCTCGAAACCGTGCCTTTGCTTATCGACAATGTTCGATAACGTCTAAAGTTTACAGCAAGTCGAAGATTTTCTGATCGCGAAGACTTTCTCTCGACTCTGCTCCGTCACACAGCACCAGACGATACTCGAGAACGATCATTTTTGAACGTTGATCGTTGTTTGGAAATTCGATGAAAGTTTTCATTCGCGAACCAGCATTTCGAAATAGTGTGTAGAATAGTGTGAGAGAAGTTCTTAACGGCAAGCTCAGCTTCTGTCAGACCACTGATGCTCCATTGACAGCTCGCGTCATCGACCACTCGAACCGCCGACACCTTGAGGATCTAGCATGGGCTAAAAGAGAATTTTCGATTCCGTCATCGACTCCCTTTTCGCAATTATTGTTCGCGATGCCGTGACCGATCGAAGTTCGATCGTTCGATCGACGAGCAACGAACGTTTGCCCCGATGGAACCGGCGATCGTACCACAACCGAGACGAGTTCAGTTCAACCCCCTACTTGTTGTGTTACTTTCCATCCAAGTGATGTAATAGAGGCGCGTTCGCGCGCGATACACGCCACAGGGAAATACAAAAGACGCAAAGTGAATGACAGTGATCCGGGAATTCGTGTATGTACAGTGAGCACGCGAGGACAGCACTCATGTACGTTGACTACGGCGGCGACGCTTATGCCGGAATGGGAATCAAGGCCATGAAGTCCTTCGCCAGGCCCAGAGGTATGGAACCGAGCAAACGCGATCGTCCACGTCCTTCTTTCAGCGTGCAACTTTTCGCGTTTATGGCTTCTTTTCCATTCCTGCGGTTAAGAAAGATACTTTTTACCTTTTTTTGCTACCATTACGTACCGAGGTAGTACTACGACTTTTTTTGCCATACGGAGTATTTTTTTTTTCTTTTCAGGATTTTTGGGACGTAGTGTACTATGTTTTACTTTGGAAATTTTATCATTTTTATGTATATATTATCTTTCCTTTTTTCCTCTTTCTATTTTGGTTAATGTAGTACATGCGATGCACTGATGTTATTAATGTATTATGTATCTTTGCAACGCAATACTACATTTTCTTTTGGAAATATCGTCGATGATAGATATTACTTTTTATGCTGTCAACGCAATACCACGCGATACTTTGTTCATCTAATTTCGTTGACGAAATGTTACAAACTGTTATTCGGCAAATTATTGTGCAAGAAAACCTAGTTAGTGTTTCTTATTTTCTACGTACATTTTATCTACAATTTAAAAGTGAAGAATGTAATTCGTTTGATTCGTCGATTAACAGTAAAGTCGGTTGAATTAATATCGTTAATAAGATTTTCGAAATTTTAATTGACAAATTATCGCGCAACGGTATCTAGGTGTCGATAAACCTCAATGTCTATAGATTATCTTTAAACTGTATACGTAGAAACAAAAATGGACTTTGCTACTTTCAATATACGTATTTATCTACGATTTAAAAACGTGAAAATGAATTCAAGAATTACGCGGTTACTAAATTTATGAATGAAGAAAGTCGAACCAAGACGCGTCGATTCGCAGTAAAGCTCCGTGGCACGCTTCTCCCCGTTGAAAGTTAACCCTGACAGTCAGGCCAGTCGTCTCGTAATCATTCAGACTCGCGACGGATTAACGTGACGAATAGTTAGGCGCGCGAACGTGACTTAGGCTCGGACAGATTGTAACAGATGTGGAGACCGTAGCAGTGCAACCTGCATCCCGGTCGCATATGCACTTCCTGCAGTTGGAGGGACTCTCTTTCGTGGGGAAGGGAGTCTTGTTCCAGAAGTGGCCGACCCTTGACCCTGACACGCTTCCTCTTGCTCTGCGAGCACGGGCCATTTCTCTTTTGCAACTAGATATTGGGGAAATAGCGGCTTCCAATTAACGAGATTTCTTTACGTTTCGTCACAGAAACTCGATACAAAATTTAATCTCGGACACGAAGTCGAGTATTTCAGGCGGCGGATGAATTTTAAAATTTTGCTATCAGAATGTTTAATTAAATATGTAATTTAGCGTTTTACTCTTTGATTAGAAACTGACTCGTTGAGTTTGCATCGTACACGTTCATTAATCTCTTCGGAGATAGATTTATTGAGATCGGGAAAAGATAATTGTCTTTTATTTTTCACTTACGTCTATCTAAAAAGATTTTGATTAACGCGAAACAAGATAGATACGTAATTGGAATTTTAATGCCAATGTTTAAGGCATTGCGTTTTATATCTTTTGCAGTGCTTCTTGAACCAAACGTTATCCAGCGTTAACATCCAGCAACGTAATATATTAGCGCTCCTCAACAGCATGAAAAGTACAATTCTGATCCTAAATCGATAACATCGATCTGCCATATAAATCACCTCTTTAACACTAACCTTACCAGACCCGGACAAATGACCGGTTTTAATATTTAATTTAAAATTACGCGTTCGTCGTTACTTCTTTTGTTCGTCCAACTTTATGTAAATTGTTCTATCAAGAAAAATCAAGAAATCGATTAATCGGATAACAAAAGAATTTACATAAGGTTAGACGAACGTAGGAAATAACAAGGAATGTACAATTTTTAATTAAATATCGAAACCGGTCTTTGTGACCGGGCCTGGTGAGGTTAACGTTGATCTCATGTCTCTGAAAGAATTATCGACAAAAACGATGTAACCGAGATCGAATTATAATACTTTTTACGTTGCATTTAAGCGCAATAGCGATGCGTACACGGTTATCTTCTACTCGAAACTTGTACTCGATGTACATCTACTGAAACGCGCGGCTTAATGATAAATCTCACGGGTGGATTACACCCGTTGTACACGCGTGCTCGTTCGCGAACGCAAGTCGAGGCTGCTTCGCCTCCTAAGTAGGGGATATCTCGAGCGAAGAAGCTATCCGGCGATGCTGCTGCTTCCTGGCAACCGGTTCCAGCGAATGGCTTGATCCGTTTTGTTCATGTAGATATCACCGAGAACCGAAGACGGATTCGAGTGGATCTCGCTCCTCCTTTCCATCGACTCGCCTTTGAAGTTGTACCGAGTCACACGAGTCACGTATTTTTATCTATTCGTATCTTCGTTTCTAACAGATCGAGTTCGGACTTTTCTACGCTTGCAAACGAAGTGAAATCAAATCTCGCGTCTAATCTCTCATTTATTTACTTCATTTTCGTATGGGTCTTAGTTTCTTGAGAGGATTCGGATAGATATCGATTGAGATATGAACAGAATTCATCTTCAATTAGTTTGGTTTCATTAACATTTTCGATCCGAGATGATTTCAAAGCTACGATGAATATCGTTACGAATAAATATTTCCATGTGCAGAGGCATAACGATTTGAATTATTATGAACATTTTTGAAACTTAACACCAGATGTCTACAGAAATAGAAAATGATCATCTTCTTAACTGATCTTGACGAATGTTTTTATAAATTATATCTTCGAATCGGTGGCTGAAAAAGGAATTTCCTATTATCTCAAGTACAGAGAAACGCGTAGCTACATTTCTCTGAAAATATACGTTTTCTTTTTCTTTTTAAATATCGCAAGTGATTCGATATATAAAAATATTGGTCGATTCGTAAGTCATTTTATCCCTGTTTGTCCTTTCACCGATAAAACAATCGTTGAGTCGTTAATAAAAATTCGTTTCTCCACCTAACAATATTACAGTCAGTTGTTCGTTTAACAGTACACGAAACATTTTGCGCTAATTGCGGTTTCGGTCGAGGCAATTTGCGTCGTGGCGAACGATCCGATTGGTCGTGATCTCGTTTCGATCACGAACGCGTGCGATCGGTCGCGGATAACGAGAACTGTGGCAAAAAAGAAGGGAGAAAGAAACGGGGCCTGTACGTACGTATCGTTGTTTTATCGTGATTCACGGAGTGCAACCGGCGGAGAGGGACTTTGAAAAATATTCCGCGTGTAATTTCCCTGTGGTAGATTACAGCCAGTCGAGACGAAAACCGGCGGCGACCTCGTGAATTAATAACGCCGCGAAATGAGAAAGTAATGGTCCGTTTCGATACCAATTGCCGTGATACCAATGCACATTTCGATCGATCATTTCGAGAAACTGGTAGCCCTTGTTTAACCCTCTCACATTCTTTCGAATCGTTTTCGATTCGATGCTACTTTTCGCAGCAAGAAAATTATCGTCGTAAATTTTTAGTATTCGCTTACAAAGAAATAAAATAAAATAAAATAAAATAGACGTCTAACGATATAATTTTTGGACGTTTTAGACACTTGTTACGACGAAAGATAAAATGGAAATATAACAATTCTAAGCGTACAGTAGCGCTGGCTAGAATTTATTTTGATACAAGTACTCGTATGATTTTGAGTCTGACGAAACTAGAAACTATAAGAAGGAAGGAGGAAAAGAGTTGGACAGAGTCTGGAATAAAAACGAGTGACGGGAGATTTTCGCCACGAGCGACATACCTGCGTATGAAATCATAGAACAATAATATATCATTCGTCGAGCAGCTTTCTATTAATAATCTCCGTTCGACTGCGTCAAAGTCGGTCAATAAAATCGATCGTTCGAACCAATTCTGGATCGATCGATCCGTCGTTCTATTGCTTATCGATCCTGTCCAAATTTAGATCTCCATTGCAAACTATACAAACTACCCAACTACATACGCGGTAAGAAAACAAAAACTTGCATTAAGAATAATAATTTATATCGAGATAAATAAAATTATTACTTTATAATAGAAAAAATGATTATTTATTTCGATATAGGAATTTTCCACGAGAAATATATAATACACGAGATATCTTCCATTTGAAAATCTATAAATTCGTACCTGGCCTGTTCGCCTATCGATACGTTCAAACGATGATTTCTCACGATACACATGCGTATAATTAAGTTCGTAATGCTGGTCATTCTGTGGCTCTTATCTCGAGCACGGCGTCCCTTTGTGGCTGCTAATTGGCGAACCATTTAATATTCGATAGCCTGGCGAGTTTTCTCGTGGAAAAGCTACGGTAACGAAGCTCTTAGAGCGAACGCAGCGAAACGATAAACGATTCAGCGTAATCGGCCGTTTTATCTGCCAGTGGGCTCGAAGAGAGTAGCCAACCGGCTAATCAACATGGCTACGATAATTGGTCCATACGTCGCAACGCGTCGTCGTCGTAAGTACCACAGTTTTAGGAGTCTGTGTTTCAGCTTCGTTCACACACGGACGCATACTCGTGGTTGGAATTTGTCGCTCGATGACGTATCGGAGCGTCTCAGGAAGTTGGCATGGTGTGCATGCACGTTATCACGGGACGCACGCCGTCAGGACACGATATCTCGGTGAAACACGCGGTTTCTTGATAATCGCCGCGGTTAACAATGCCGCTGCCACTTGTTGCCCGTACTTTCCTCCCTCTGGTGATCTTTTTGCACAGTTAACTTCGTGGAATTCGACGAATTGAATAACGATGGCTCGCGAGGATCGGTATTAGGGCGATTTTCACGCATAGAAATAGGCCGTGGAATCTCGTTTTAAGGATATTAAAAGGCCGCTCTACGCGCTGAAATATGTTGCGATGCGTGCATCGACAGTTAGGCTTCATAAAATTTGCATCAGTTTCAGTTTACCTGCGCATTAGCGATTCTTTTCAGTTCGTGGTGCGATACCAACGTTGAAACACGCGTTTCAAAATGTCCGATCATTTCCCAAGTTCTATTATCGTTAATAGGAGGTACGTTGATTGTAAAAAGATAAAAAGTTAAAGGCTAGAAAGAAACGGGCGAGACGTTGGTTAATCGAGAGAAACGGATCTTCCAATTCTGCGTTATCAACGATATCGAGAATGAACGAACCGAGGGATCGTAGGAAATAGTTGCGTACGGATGATTCTGCTTTTCAACGCGTATTGGACAAAGTTCGCCTAAGAATCGGAAAACAAAGTACAATCGCGAGAGACGAGACCTTCTGCGACGCGAACATCTTTAGCCATTTATTTTAAAACGAAAGAGCTTTGCTAGATACAAATCAAATGATTCCTTTCGATAGGAAATTTATTTCCTACAGAATTATAAAAAATTCTAAGGCTTCCTTTATATATACCTATATATCGAATAGAGTTTTAAATAGAATAACATCTGCACCTTTATTTAAATTAATTTGAATGAATTTTGCAGCTTGATAATTATATAGATGCCGAAGATTTTCATGAAAATTTTACTACACCAAAAGAATATCAGAACATCATAACTACATCCTTAGAATATCAAAACATCCAAATGTGCGAACCCTATTAATTTCTTTGCTGAATTTAAAGATCTACGGATTTTCCCATAGATTCATCCCATAGATAGACCTATCGAGATGCTGTCCCAGTCGTTATCTTGACTCGCAAATCACAGTGTTTCCCGCATTTCCGCCACTAGTTGCGTCCATTTAACTGATTTAACTAGCACGACACCGATCATTAGCGACATTAATAACACGCCATAAGGATTCGTACTTTCGCCGATTAGACGTTAATTATTAAGCGTAACACGCTCGTTGTCCGTTCTTATCGTGCCGAGACACGCGGTTTCGCGATAATCAACAATGTCGCCAGAGTGCTCGTTAACATGGTCGTCATTATCGAGCCGCGATTCGGACCAAGGGCTGCCCCTTCGTGCCGCACTGCTTTTTTTTTATCTCTCGCGTTACCCACAGGATTATATCGTGGTCCTGGCTTTCGGTTCGTTCCGACGCAGACCACCGTACAATCTCTTTTAAACGAGATAACACGTGGCTACGGTTTCACAAAGATGGCAAACTTCCATGGAAAGGTTTGTAGAATTCAATCGGAGGATAATTTCGGTCGTATTGTAATAAAACTCGCTCTGAACATCGAAACGATACAGATCAATGGAAAACAGGATATTACAAGCGGTAGAGAAGTGCGATGGTGTTGTAAACGTTGGATTTCTTGCAATTTGTCGCAGAATTTACCATTTACCATTTTACCATTTGAGATCGTATCGTCTCTTGGAATTATGGAAACGAATCGTTCGATTTTAGAGAAATTGCACGCTGATCGTGTGACTAGAATTCTACTTACCGTACAGTGTCTCTTAAATGGAAGAACACGTGGTTTTACGAAGATTTGCAAAGCGAAAGTCGATAGAATTGAATTAAAATCGAAATGTTACGAATGAACGGAAAATGAGATGTTAGAAATAGTAGAGAAACGCGTTGGTATTATAAACGTTATATCTTTTGCAATTTATAATCGTGCAATTACCATCGTCCGGCAATAGGTAAAATTATGGAAGTAAATAAATTTGCTTTTAGAGAAGTGGAACGCTAATCATACAACTGGGATTGTAATAAACGTACAATCTTTCTTGAAACCAGATAGTACGTGGTTAGAGTTTTACAAATATGGCAATCTTCCGTGATAAAGTTTGCAGAATTGAATTAAATGGACTGTTTTCACTGTTACAAATAGTAAAGAAATCTAGTGTGATATTATAAACATTATGTTTTTCGTAATTTATCTTAACATTCATCGTTATTCGCAGCAACTCCTGGCGATAACTGGAATTATGAAAATGAATCACATGCTTTTACAGAAGTTGAACGCTAATCATATACCTGGCAGAGAACGAAATCGAGAAAATACAATATTTCAAAACAAACACGCTTGAAATATCCGTACGAATAAATTTGTTTAATCTCTATCATCTACAGGATTTCAAAAATGAAATAGTACGATCCGTGAAGAATTACATATACAATACTATGATTCTCTTCTGGTTCCACGACAAATTCCCAAGACGGCAATTTACAAACTCGTTTGAAAGAATCCTTCGTTCAATCTCCTTCGTTTCCCAAACCTGACGATCGTTCCTCTTGATGGTTAACCATACGAGAGGCGTGGCTGAAAAGACTATCAACAAAATGACGACGTACCAAGCGCAAACAAACCGTCGTCGTCGAGATAGATAAGTTTTATCTGGCTACCGGATAGCCCTGGTCAGCCCTTTCGGGGAAACCGCAAACTATACAACTTGTGTCGTATATTCTTAACGACACAGGATGTGTACAGGGAAATTACGGAATCTTACCACAATCTCTGCAACCACGGACCTTTATTTTCTTCGTTTAATTCTCCTCGTCTAAAATCCTTCTAACTTGATATAAAGAACACGCTGATTCCAAGTGGCAGAGTCGCAATCTACTTGAAGTAAAACATCAATTACACAGAAATACATATTTAATTTGGCAACAATATCGAAATAATTTTTTTACTATTTCACTGACTTTTCGTTAACGAGAAATATGTATCTTTTTTATGGACGCTAATAAAGTTAGAAGGCGCATGTGATTATAAACATACAACGAAGAAGATTCTTTTATCCCGTTGATTAAATAAATTTTCACTAATAAACGTAATTGTTCCGAAATTTTTGTCTCTGTTGGAGTAGACACAAAATTGATGTAATCCTTATGTTGTCATTAGCGTGTCATTGCTATGTGCTGTGCCATAATTGCCGAAGGTCATACTGAACTTTTCCTTCTCGTTGTCACGATCCGATGCGATGTGAAGCGCATAATATCGATTACAATACGAAGCATTATTCCTTTTTACGCGTTAAATTACAACAGGATTTCGAAAGGAAGATGAGTAATTTTCTATGTTTCTTTCACCGCCAGTGACAAATTGTTCTTTAAAAAAAATACTGACAAAAAATGTGACATTTCTACCGCTGAAATCCTTCTCTATCTAAGGACAACGTCTAATAATATCGGACGCACGTTCATGATATTTTTATAACGAATAGCGTGGAACGTTCTCTGCACCTCTAGAGATTTGCGGCTGTTCTGTGGGGAGGAAAATACATATGTATTTCGTTCTAGTGTATTTTTACCACAGCAACCCTCGTTCGTCTCGAATTCACGTTCTTTCCAGTGGTAAGTGGAATAATTAGGGTGAGTTCCCCTATTGGACGCGTTTCACGTCTCCACGAGGCCGCCGAGCAACAGGTGTACGAGGGTCACGTGCACGCTAAATAGACGCTGGAACGGTGCACCGTGCGTCTCATTAATTAGCGCGATCGACAGTTTGCAACTTGATTAACCGTGGCCTGCTTCTTTGTCTCGAAGAATTCGCTAGATAACGAAGCGTAGGTAGCTGAGAAAATTAAGCAAAGTAATTGAGTAATATATCAAATATAACGAAACTGGATCTTTCTAAAAATAAGCGGTATTTCCATGGTAAAAAATTTTATACAACAATTTTAATTCTCTTAGGGTTAAATCGTTTTAGGCTTTAGACAAGAGAACAATTTTTCTCTCGTCGATCGTTAATTCTTCAACGACACAGAATGTTTATTGACATAGTTTTACTATGTGAAATAATTGCATTACGATGAGCAAATAATATATCTACGAATCATTCTATTTCATCAGAGTAAAAGCGTTCTATCGATAAAACGTTCTTTTGGTATTTTTCACGGAATGAAATTTAAGAGCAATTTTGTCGAGAACTAATAGGTATATTTATCGCGTACTTAATTAATAACTTATCGTGGTATACGCTGCATCGAGAGTTATGAAAGGGCTAAGGTGTCGTTATTCGTAAGTTTTATATTTGCCAATCGTCTGACTCAATTTTATCCGGAGAAAATGATCCTGTCCAACTTTCCAAACGCAAAGAAATCGCAGTTACGACACCTGTGTGCCGTTTTTAATGTCTTAATTAACGGATAGAGGGAAGTGTCAATTAGAAGCAC
This sequence comes from Bombus fervidus, assembly GCF_041682495.2. NCBI lineage: Eukaryota > Metazoa > Arthropoda > Insecta > Hymenoptera > Apidae > Bombus > Bombus fervidus. Next base: position 12,346,225 of record NC_091520.1, on the reverse strand, counting down.
GAACGATCGGTGCAGCGTCCAGTGCGAAAACTGCTAGATTAAAAAAAAAAAAAAAAAATAAAAAAAGAGCGAATATAAAAACGAATTACAATCGTTTTCTTGCGTGCAGAGCACGACTAAGCGTTTTCTTCCAGTGATTGCTACCTTTGTTTGCTTTGTTCACGTGACCTGACATCTTAATCGTCACGATTTTCCCATCGGATTAAATCAAGACGTTTTTCTGGATAATATTAATATACGAGTCATTAATACATATTAATACATAATATTAATGAGGCGAAGTCGACGGAACAAGAAACGAGAATAGAACAGCGACGATTCGAATTAAGTCGCAATTAAGTCTCGTTCATACTAGTCAAGATGAATCAAGGCAAGTTAAGCGTTTTTCACGCCGTTTCAACTCGTATACCATGGATCGTGTCGCTGATAAGCATTTTCGTCCTCATCAGAATGTTACACTTCTCGCTAGCTGCCTTCGATATCCTTGCGATGCAAGGCCAGTCGTCAAGCAAGCTATTTATCAATTAATTCTGCCTATATTACTCATCGATTCTATGTATATTACTTATTATTAATTCTCTATATATTAACGCTTTAATTTGATTTCACACCGCTTGATGGATGTAACTTGATTTGTATGAGCACGAATTTGAATTCAAACAACACGAGAGGTTTACCAACGTATACCTTCTATATTTACTTGACTTGAAATATCTTCAAGTTTCTATCTATTGCCTCATTAATCAAATCACTTGACGTCGAGTCAGTTTGTATTCAAACAACTTGACCAGTCCGAGCGAGACTTGAAACGAGACAAAGAGGAAGACAAAAAAAAGAACGAAAGTTTACAAAATTGTTCGAGTCGTATACGTATGCGTGTAACGTGGCAACGAAATAAGAGAGTGGAAGATTTTGGAACCGAGCTGCACACACAGGCTAGTAGTTTGTTCAGGACAGCTGCCGCAGTTGTTTGGCTGCTGAGTATATTCCAGAGTCGCCGTGGAAAGAGGGATAAGCCAGAAGACGTTGCCAGCACGTGCCCCGTGTCCGTTAAAACTCATCTACAAACTTACTTCACCGTGTTCCACGTGGTGGAGAAGAAGGGAAAAAAATTACGACCCCATAAGCGAACGTCGAAGGAACTCGATCGTTTTTTAATTCTCCAGCTTGGAGAAAGAGAGAGAGAGAAAATATGGTCCAGGCGTTGCACGCGTATCCGGGAAAATTTGACGTCAACCAGACGTTGGTTCGCTCAATTCTCTTTCTCAGTCAATTACGTGAAACGCTTTTATCGGACCGCGATACGTTTCACCGAGTGCTTCCTAGTTTGTTCGGCACTGAGAAATTATTTTATAATATATATTGGAATGCAACGTAGGTTCTATTAAATTTTTAAGCTCTCAACTTTCTCACTCTGAGACATTCAGACGCTTGTTTGCCTTTGACAGAGATTAATTTAATCGAAAAATTCGAGACAAATTTTTTTGCATGATTTTATTCTTTGCGATCATTTTGCAGTTAATGTATAACAGAACGCGACACGATGGAATTAATCTTCAATACGAGCCGCTCGTAGCATCTCTCGGATTTTTTTCACGTTGAAACAACGTAGACTCGTAGCTGACGTTACGTCTGTCCCTAAAACTGTAAAAGGCTACGTAGACTGCTCGGAATTTCTCCAGCTTTTTAACCTTAAGTCTCTGTACAGAACTAGCTATACCTCTGATAGTTGTATCAATCGTATCTGCAAACATGTCAAATCGCTCGCCCACCTATTCCGCTTCTTTTGCAAATTCTTAATTATCTGTTCATTTGTATCAATCTTTAGCTGTACCAAAGGCTGTTATCTCTGCAATAAATAAAAATAAGCAAGCAAATAAATGAAATTAATATACGTGTAATAATAAATTTGGAGTAGATACGTACGTACCTACCTACCTAGCTAACCTAAAGTTTGTTGGAAACTTCTGTACATTTACATTGCGTCATTCCTAAATTATAAACTAGACAAAGAAGGTTGTTTCAAACGACCTTCTTTTAAATAGAGCCTGATTGTTATTTCTACATTATTCATTTAACATTATTCAAATGAGGAATTACTTAAAATACTCTGTCTCGTGTTTGCACATCGTAATGTGATCACTTTGCATAAGATACGAATTACCGGGACCAGTCGTTAAACTATTCAAAAAATATCGAATAATATTCTGTAAGGTATTTATCTTCTAGGAATTTCAAACGATCCTCTAAAAATGTTTCCGTCGATAAAATCCGAACGATCGAGCCGACCACAATGACGAAGTACAGTCGCTTTGCAATTAAAAACAGTACGTTTCGTGACAAAAGATTTTTCGGCTTCGTGCACGATTACCAGGGAAAAATGCAGATCACCAGAGAATACCAAGTGACTGAGGACGATTATTAAATTTGTCTTCGAAGTGAAAGAGTACACGGAACCGGAGCAGATCGAGAGTGAACTTTCTATCGCTGATAATTAACGATAATGGCGAACGTTTCAGAAGGAACCTTTCGTCGGTGAAAGATTCTCTCTTTTCTTGTCAATTGGAATTTATCCTGCTCTTGAGTTGCGAATAATCTGGTGTGTTTCAAAAGTTTCAGTGTTACCCATAAATTGAAACCATGACCAAAATTTATATCACCATACGACAAACTATAAACCGAGCTTTTTTTTTAATAGAAAAATGGTTGAAACGTGAGTGATTGAATTTAATATTTTTACGACACTAAACGATAAAAATTGTATTAAAATTATGATGTAACAAACTAGAAACAGAGTATTTCTCTGTAAAATATTTCCAAAACTCAAAACAATATAACACGTTCATGCATATTTGAAGATCTAATTCCTACAGTCTACACGGGCAGCCTTTAATCGTCTTTAATTCCATCGTAGAAAATTCAGAAGGGAAACTAAAAGGGGCAATAAATTCGTTTTAACGTCTGAAACCGGCGGGACCAAAAATCCAAGTCGTCCAAGCGACTGTTTCGAATAAAAGTGTGTCGCTTCAAGTCAATTAAGCTTATCGTATCAAAAGAATTATTTTTCTGTCGACTGTACGATATCGGTTAGGCCCGGGGTTGAGCTCTGGTCGCAAATAACACGAGCTATGCAAATTTATGTTGAACGAGTCGGGTCAAGTGTCAGCCGGGTCGCAGGTCATTAGCCATTTGCATTTCCATTCGATTAAGCAATGCCCATCGCGGATAACTTGGCTTCGATATCGGGCTGGATATCGAATTTTGTTCCGTGACAAGAGAAAAAACAACATAGAAACGAAATAACCATTCTTGCACCTGCACCTTCTCCATCCTTAAATTCGCGAATTATTTTTTAGACGTAGCTGTTTGAATTGGTAATATTCTTCGAATATAACGCTTGGTAATATAGCGGGAAAGTATAAAATAATATATACGAGGGAGTAATAAAAACCTTACAATTACTGTGTACAATATAAACCAGAGATCAGCGTAATGTATACACATGCATATATGCAATAAGAGTCCTATATCGCGCAAATAGGTTTATCCTATTCACTTTTTGAGATCATACACGGTATAATTGTAAATATCTCAACTGTCATTGGACAGCAGTTAGTCACGAACATTGGCTGGAAAGTAAAAGCAATTAGACAGCTATAAAAGTATTCTCCAGAGGCTCTATGGTTCCTAATGGTGCAAGAAGTTAACGCGAGGAATGCGGAGGTAGACAGAGCTCAGTCTAGACAAAGTTACCACGTAAGTAGCGCGTTATACCACGTAAGAAATAATGCTACTTAACTTCAACTCATTCGTGTACTCGATTTAATTTTCTTTTTTTTTTTATCGAGCAACGAACCAGCTAGTATTCCCCTTAAGCGTTCGTACGTTTAAAACAACCGCGATAATAAATCCTCGATTTCATTAAAAAAAAAGCCCTACCATGAGAGTCGATGCTTCGATGGCAAAGCAATTATTCGAAGATTAATCGGTCTGTCCGAGACAGCACATCTCAATAGGCTTTCGTTTGAGAACGTAAGAGTGTCCCAACAACGATCGATAATCGCGATCGCCACAGATAGGCAGATGCATCCTCGATCTATAGGCCTGTTTCGATCACCAGCTCACCAGCTAACAGCCATTACATCAGATACGATTAGTCGCACGAAAGGAAACGTAATGTCCACATGTTCCACTTGTAACGTAATTACGGCCCGCGGCTCTCCTGCGTATGAGGTGCTACTTGTATATGTTCGAAAGGTTTCGTATGAGAAAGTGGAAGATACGAAACGCAGCCTCCTTCGACTAGGATTATCGAAAATGAATTAAAAGAAGCTGTATTTAATGGCTCTGTTCAAGCTACATTTAATAATGATAAAATAAAAGGATTTCATTTGGTCGAGTATCTTGTACGTATTTTAGGTCTCTAAATTCTTAGAGAATTTACTTTTCGTTCGTGGGAGATTGTACAGATGTTTTATGTAAGTTGATTAATTTTCTATTAAGGTAGGTTAGATACTTTCATGTAATTGTAGGTGATCGACGCGATTACTATGTGTTTTACATAGTACGTATCGACAGTGATATTTATCGCGTAGAATATATAGTGTCAACGTTGTCAAGTTAGCGTCAGTCAATAGTGTCAAAATTAAGTACCTTGCAATTGAGTGGTCTGTGTCACGCTATTGTGGGCATAGCCTAACGATACGTTTTTACTGCAAACAGCAGATATATATTTACGAATTCGTCTAATAACTTCATTTTTATTTCCACTTTCATGTAGCGAGTGGATTTCATAAAAAAAAGTGAAATTTCAAATGAATTTCAATAAATATGTAACGGTACATGAGCTACAGGACAATTCAAATTATGTTGTTGTTTTGCCTCGGAGTAGCAATATCGTTAGGTCCATCAAACGTAGACGAATTCGAATTTTCCGGCTCTCCCCTGACCAGTATAAATAAACGGACGCGATCGTAAGGAATTCAGTATCTACTGGTTATCAACGAATTATCAGCGATCTAATTAGCGATTTACACTGTCTTTAACGAATCTGTTGGTACGAGCGATTATTGTCTGTATTAATTTATTTATTATTTTAAATATATTTGACGGTTTTCAACAGCGAGTTATCTCGTTATTCGAACAAACCAACCATCCTCTACAAAGACTAAACGATCCTCTACAAATAAAAACCCCTGGACACAACGAACCTCCAATTTTCTCGTAAAAAGAAATCCCCCCATTCCATATTTCCCATCCAAGTAAAAGCCAAATTTCGAATCTTTCTTCCTAAAAGCTGCACACAGATCCAGAAAATTTCAAACTGAAGCAAATATTAACCGAAATTCGCCACTGTTTCACTTGCGCGAACGCTGTTTCGTTTCATCGGCGTATGAAACCAAATCGCGACAGCGTAAATTCGGCTTTCGGGACAAACCAAACTGAGGCAAATTTTTAGAAAGGCGACCTCGCTGTTTAAACATTCTCATGGCGAATACGCGATTCGCGTGAAGCAAATATTCGATGGAGAAATTTGTAGAAGGTTCGAATTCGACCTAAAATTCTTCGATCACGGAGGTCTTCGATTCGCTTGGTTCTGACAGGAGATAAATCTGCGAGGCCTGAGGATCGACTCCATCGCGATCCACGGAATCCGAGGGGGCATCGGGCATTTACTGGCAGAGCTCGTCGTGCTCGATCATACACGGCATTCGCAACGAGCCAGCCACAGGCGTCGTTCCTGCAAATGTGGTCCGATTGATATTCCAACCACGGAGCAAGCGTTGCGCCGTGGCACGTGGGTTTTCAATTCGACTTCTCCGGCAGCCGTGCCGGCGTTCTCCGTTCTCTCGATCCTTACAACCGGACAATCCTTCTCCTCCTGACGATTACACGTTCCACGACGCGTACGTTCCCTCGTCACGATGAATAATTCCGTATCGTGGCTGATACACTTTGCACCCGTGCCATCATTCCCTCTGTTGGATGTGGTGTTTCGCGACAAGGCAGTGCCGATTTTTCAACGAATTCGTTTAGGATTATTTATAGAAGAAGATTCTGAAACTTCTTTATAGCCAAGATTTTGTTTGCTTCTTAAAAGGAGCAGATCGTAATTCGTCGTAATTTTTCAGTTTGGTCCGAGCTTTCGCAGATAATAGTCGTATCGCTTGGAAGTCGAGCTGATCGACTACGTTTTCTGGAAATTTCTTAATTTTCATATCGGAACGTACGATCGTAAATAGCGTATCGCTGTACACGTGATACGAATGACAGTCAGAAATTGATAGGTAACAGAATCGTGAGTAATTCATGAATCTGACTTGATCGTGAACTTTAAGCATTTTATGCAAATAAATCGCTCCGTTTGTCATCTTGTAAAACATCTTGATTTTCTAACTTCTTCGCTTCACATCTCTTCGTACATCTCTTAAATATCTTCTGAAGTTTTACGTATCGGAGAATGAATAAATTTTGTAAAACGTTCCTTTCCTTTGTAAATTATACATTGATTCTACGATATAAGCCCGTTTTACGGGAACGGATTAACGATATTCGCGATTTATTATTTCTATCGCGTGTCAAATTCGCCAATGCCATTTAAGGATACGTCGGACGATCGGGAGAGCTCTCTAGCGAATAGCTGGCTCGAAACGACCACGAACAGCGTCGATACTTTGTACGTTTGTAACCAGCGCGCCGGCATGCAAATTTGTTGGCTCGCACGTGTTCGTGAGTGGCTGTACGCACACGCACGCGGCCGCGTGTGCCTGTGCGCGTTGAGACAAAGGTGCTTATGGGTTACGGGAGACTTACCGTGCGTGCACGCCATACATACTTAATGGACTTTCGGCGGTACGTCGTTGGAAGAGCTTATAGCCATGCAAATCCAGCTGTGCAGATATCCCCGCGTTCCCCAAGGAAACACGATTTTTATCGCACCGCGCCATCCTAAGTTTCTTGACGCCGCAACTAGCGTTGCTTTCGTCTAGAACGCGTTCTCCTGTTTCTTCTTCCTTTTCTTTTTCGTCTTCTCTTTCTTCTTCTTCTTCCTCCTCCTCCTCCTTTCTTTCTTTATTCTTCGTAAATCTTGATAAATCATAAATCGTTCGATTTACTGTTTTGAGAACAGGTTTCGTTTTAAAGCTTCGTTTCGTAGAAGCGAAGAGAATAAAGTTCGAGCCTGACGGATAATTTGCGTTTATCGAAAACGGAAGAAACGTAACGAAGCAAGTTTGATAAGATAGAGCGGTGGTTGGTGTGAAAATGAAGCCAGTGGTCTGGTCATGTATGGCCGCAGGTCTTGTGCTTCCTTCTGACATAAATTTTCCAAAATGATGGATTTTTTCTCGAATGAAATTGTAACGATTAAAGATTTCGTAGAAGCATAATCTGCTTGCAATTAAGTATTCCCTCGCCATCGAAACGTTCTAGGCTAATTTCTAGCCTCGAACCGTTCACAAATTCACCCCAAAACTCCAGTCTAACCTACGATAAGGTAATGAAAAGACAAGGAACATCAGATAAGGAAACAAAATTCGATCCTTAACCATCCCCCCAGGAATTTCAAATGCGTGCTCGTACGTAAATCCCAGACAGAAAACAGTATCGCCTGACAAACTGGAATAACGTATGAAACGAAATCAAAGAACATCTTAAGGTATTTGTGGCGCGATAATATTCTTCGAGATCAAAGCACGCCGAGACTCGAAAATCATATTCTTCGCGCATGTCCGAGATTCTCCGTCTAGGAAGGAATTTCTTGGCTGTCTGTACTTTCTACGCGCGCGCACTAACAAACAATTCAGAAATGGACAGAGCGGCGCAACTTCGCGTTATAATATACGGCACTTTGGGCGCAGAAATTACCGATATGGCATACTTCACAGTACGTACGTACTTTTATTCGAAAACGACGAGACAAAGGCTAAATTTTCCGTAAAGAAAAAAAGAAAGAAAAAGATTCTTCTAGCCATTTTACGCAGTACTTTTTCTATCAATTTCGTAGTAACGGCTTCTCTGTAATTAATTAAAAAGTGATTTTTCCAGTGACTTGAGAATCATACAAAACTTTCAACTTTAAAAACGAATATTTCCATCTTGGTAAAGCTAGGTTCCCTAAAAAAAATTGAATCCCACATAGGTGAAAATAACGTACCGCCAAACTTTCAACGAAATCGTAAGGAACTCGATGTACGCTACAGATAGCTTAAGGAAACGGACATTTAATTTTAAACCCCGAAGATCTTTCAAAGTCTACTCATATATATATATATATATGTCGTATAGATGGTAGACAAAGAATCGCGGAGAGGAGAGCATTGAGCGATCGCGCCATAAGGCGTACGCCGCGTTGTGCACGGCATAGAGCAAGCGTACCTACAACGACGATGCACCTGCACCTGCCCGCCAGTTGCACCCCTCTTTACGACGATGCTATCTAGGATGTAGTGTGCATGCCCCCCTCGCCTCTGTTCGCTTTCGCTGCTCCTGCCGCCGCCGCCGCCGCGACACCTGACGCTCCTCCGTCTACACGCTCCTCCGGCTCTCTCTTCTGCACGCTGACGCGCGCGCGACCGCGTGCACGCCGCTTTGTGAGAAGTACCATTAACCTGGCTTCTCACACATCCACCGATCCCGACTGTTCCGAGTCTGTCTGCCTCTCTACCTGTCTCCCCTTTTCCAACAAACACGCAGTTTACCACCTACCGATAATTTTCATAGGCAATGTTTGTGCTAGGTTGGAAATATATGTATATAATGTGTACGGAGGTTGAGAGAGGTTTGAGGATGGCAAGGTATTTCATTAGGAAGGAGATGGTTTAGGGTAGGTCTCGGAGCGGTATACGTGTCGGAGAAATTGGGATCTTTGGTCATAGTTTTGCCGGTGATTCTGAAAGATATTCAACGTTTCGCGTTTGACGGACGAGTCGAATTCTGTTGAACGACGCAACAATCAACTCGATGCAACGCTTCGATTTCTATTACTTCGCAAAGATGATGTCAGATTATCGTAACGTTAGTAGAAGCAAAGCGAGATAAGCGATAAGCTCATCTATTTTAGATTCTTGATTTAGGACACTTTCATAATCACCGGCACAGTTAATGTGGGAGATTTTAAAGTTGCATCTGTAATTGTGGGGTAATTCTGGTTTTGTAGAGTTTGTTTATTATATACTGGAGCGCAAAGGAAATTTAGATTCGAACGCGGAATTTTAGTTGTATGAGATTCCTGAATCATTGGGAATCCCAACGTGCAGGATATTCCAAGTTGTGAAATTTTCAAACGTAAATAGCCCCGTATTCGATAAATGTCGAGTTCTCCACCATTGAAATTTGGAAAATCTAAATTCAAAAAATACTATGTTTTCTTTTCATTAGCCCTCGCTCAAATTTCTAGTTAAGTTAAGTACATCAAGTGTATTGTGGTACACGCAGCCGCTTAATTTGAGCGTATCCTCACGTTGCAGATATACCGGCACAAGTGCCGCCGTTAACACCTGGGACCAACAAGAAGATGACCGAGGCCCTGGAGGCCTCTTTCGCCTCCTGGGAGAAGGAACGAGTCCGCCTCAACATAACCAAAGGTGAGTGCCGCCTTTTTCCTTCTTCTTCTTCTTCTTCTTCTTCTCTTAATACCGCGTATACTCGTATTCCAACCTCGTGGAAAACGTTCTTTCGTCTTTCTTTCTTTCTTTCTTTCTTTCTTTCTTACTTCGCCTCTTTTCCCTTCCTCCTTATGTACGTTCCATGGCGTACAGGTTTCTCAACGACTTCTAATTACAGGATCATTGCCGCGATACTCGTGATCCTATTCGCGAGCTTTGACGTTTTCATCCGATCTCTGTATACGTGTTTGTTCGATTGCTTTTTCTGTACCGATGTGAACTATAGCTTGGAAATGTATAAGTGATCTATTTTTTTCTTCTTTTATCTCGTATCTCAAAGATCTTTTTTTTTTTTTTTGTTAACAGAATCTTTTTTTTTTTTGCTAATAGAGACACTTATCCTCTATGTCGTAAAATGTCTCTTTTTCTTTCTTTTCTTTTTTTCTCGTTGAGAATCGTGGATCGATATTGAAAGATAGAGTGTTTCAGTGTGTTGGATGAGATCGAAGTTCTTGAATCTAATCTCATTAAGAAGGAATTAGAGACGCCTTGAATGTATCGTTAAGACGTTAATCAGCTCGGTATAGCATAAATGTTGATCAAGACTGGATACATTTATTGATCCTGATTAAGATATCCTCGGAAAATGCATTTATTGAGAATCGAGAGTCAGAAGCAGATGCTGATTAATCAAGCCCCAGCGTTTTTGCAACGGTTTGTGGCATTTGCGTTTTTTCCTGGCTGTTATTCTAATAAGTATGATCAATCGAGGTTTTAATCGACGTAATATTCCTCGATACATATCATTCCTTTTAACTACGACATTCTTTAACATTCGTCTTAACATCTTTTAACATTCCGCGTTCTCCAGCTAAATGTATATCCTGTTCCATTCTCTATGACCTCGCTATCCTTCGGAAATTTCAAAACTTCCAAACTTCATCTACTCTTCAGCTCCAAGCCAAGATCGAACAACCCCATAGAAAAATCTGTCTTATTACGCGTTCTCGTTCTCAAAAAATTGTATTAACACGTACGTTACGCCAGTAATTTCCCAAACTCAAAACCTCGATGCTTTGTTCGTTTACTATTCGAAACCAAGAGCATTGTTCTCAGCAGTTTCGAAAAGGAAATCCACTCTAAAATATCCTACACGCCTAAAGAAGAGAAGCAAAACGCGACAGCTCGAAACGATTATTCCGCACAACGAAAAAAAACCTCTGGAAACTTCAGCGCACGATACTCGAACGAGCTTCTCGTTTGGTTGCACAACGCGTCACGGTCGACCGCGAACGAGAGAAATTTGTCGAAAAATCGGAGTATGGTCTGCGTGTGTGCCCTTTCGAAACCGGGAAAAACCTTGCTGCGTGCAATGGTACGTGCGTGCGTGCGTGCGTGCATGCGTGCGTGAGTAAGTGAGTGAGTGAGTGCGTGCGTGCGTGCACGGAGACGCGCGAGTATATACGCGATGTGATGTGATGTGCGACGAGGCGGCGATGTGCAGGAATTGTGAATGTGATGTTGATGGTTCTGATGGGGAGCCGATGCCACACATCCGGTATGCGCATTCAGAGCCACGCGGGTGTGACGTTACTTCCGGTCTACATGCCCCGGGTTCGTACCCTCCGGCCAGATCACCTACAGTCTGACCTCCGTGAACCTAACGAGCAACCTCGCGCCGTTCCACTTTACAACGGACCGCAGTCGCGCTGATTCTCTAGTCCTTTCTTCTTCCTTCTTTTTCGCCACCTTTTTCTTTTAGTTCTGTCTATAATGTCGTCTTTTTACTCGTTCTTTTCTCGTTTCTCGTTCTTTACTCTTCTGTACTATCGATCTTCCTCTCGACGTCCATTGTCTTTGCTCTGGCGTTTATCACAGTTTGGCTGTAGGCTGATGATGATTTAAGGGAGTAAGAGGATTTGGAGTTTGGAAATTTTCGAGCGGAGATCAAAGGAGGATTTTATTCTTTTGGGAGATAGCTCTTTTATGGTAGAGATTGACGCAGGTTAAATTATAGTGCCATGGTATCACGGTTTTTCGTTTAAGCCGATACGAGTCGGGTTGAAGTACAAGTCCCTTACGATGTTAGGACTTGCGGTAAGGATTATGGTTTCAACTTAACTTAAAGGCAGTTTGTATTTGTATCAAAGTTTCGTTTGAATTGCAGCTTTATTTTCAATTCCTTATTTACATCGAAAGTTAGTATGTTTATTTATTCAAGTATATAAAATATTCAAATTAAAGCACAAGAGGATTTGGAGTTTGGAAATTTTGGGGCGGTGATCAAAGGGGGAAACGAGGATTTTATTCTTTTAGGAGATATCTCCTTTCGTTTTGTGTTAGACAACCATATAGGATAAATTGCAATATGTTATCAAGGTTTTCTACATAATCCCTTGCCTTGCCTTACAGTATCGTATCACGGTCATAGTATGAACTATGGTTGCAATCCAACTCAGGCAATTTGTATCTATAACGAAGCTTCGTTCGAGCTGCGGCTTTCATTTCGATTCTTTAGATTGAAAATTAGACTGCGGATTTTTATTTCATTTATACAAAGTTTAAAGGTGCAAAAATGTACACTATTCGTGTTAGAAACATTTTATATTTTCATGGAGAATACAACGATACGTACAATATCGAAAATGAAGAGAAAGACAACTTCGAGTTGAAGATTTTGAAGCACAAGAGTAAAGAGAGAAACGAGAATTTTCTTGGAGACATTTCCATCGTTTTATATTAGACATTAGTGTAAGAGTAATTATATCGGTATGTTACCAAAGTCTTCTTTCTGTTTAACCGCTTGCCTTGTCTCGCACTATCACGTCACAATCGTAGTATAAACTATGGTCGTATTTATAATTAGACGTAATATTTCTAACAAAGTTTCGTTTGTACCCCGGCATTAATTACAATTCTTTACATTAAAAATTAGCGATCGTTAGACTGCGGATTTTTAATTAAATTTAATTTATTAATTAAACGAGAAAGATCCCTTTCACAAGAAAGGTGATATATAGTAAGAGGAAAACAAGCGTCGGGGTGATACAATCGCTGTGAGACAGTGGTAAGACAAATACGTGTATAAATACGTTGTACTGCAGCTCTACGCTAATGCATCGCTCGGGTTAGCTAAGCCTGGATAGACCTTCTTACTTGGATTGCTGGTTGAACTGAAGAAAAAGTTGATATTATTGCATAAAACGTTGCCTGACTCACGTATACAGGCAATAGGAGGAGAAGAACGAAGGATAGAATAGGAAATGGTGTGTAGAAGTCGATAAAGTAAAGAAACTGTATACCATCGACAAATTCCTTCAAAATTTTAAATAGAAAGATAGTTTCGCCAAGTGGATAAAATTTATATATTGCCATAATAGGATTTTATGCATTTATAAGAAATTTGAAGCTGTAAAGATGCACGGCACGGTATTTGTGTTTTGTCGAAAATAAAACACGCGATAGAATATTCAATAGGTGAAACAACACTTTATTTAAGTTCCAATTTTTCGATCGTATCGATCAAAATATGAACCTGCATAAACATTGGCAGTCTGTTAATCATAAATTTATCTGTGACGTGTAGTTGAGGCTGAACCATAAGCAAAGAAGGGGTTAGTATCCTTTATTCGAACAACAAAATATATCGCGTACTACTCACACCACCGTGATTTCTGTCTGGATCGATCGAAAAGGGAATTAACGAGTAAGTGGAATTGCAAGTAGTTTGATGTTAACACGATCCATTTCTCGAAGTTTGGTACCGTGCGTGCTACAACCGTCGACGAAGCACCTGCTGCACGGAGACACGGCGTGCATTCGCGATTGCATTGCAGGACGTCAGAACCCTCTGACGCATTCGTTATTATGATTTATTCAGAATTTGCCTTTCTTATGAATAATAAGCGCCGCCAAGGATGTATCCCCTTTGTCGAATCGAGACACGGCTCGTCACGTACCGCATCGACACACTATCAGAATGTTGCTCGCCACCGAGACTTGCCATCTTCGAACTCGCGCGATCATCGAGGACAAACATCATCGAGATCCTTGCGGTTAATATTCTGCGTTGATCGAATCCCAGGCCAAAGTCTCGATACGTTGACATTTCTTCGTTGACTTGTCGAGAATTTCTGCGATCTCAGGAACGAGAGGAATGGTCAACAAAGTATAGAAATATCGTTTATTTCCTCGTTTATTGACAGATATCGTCATTTGATGAATTCGATCGAAACGAAAGGAGTTGACGAAAAAACAGAGAAACAAGGAGGAGAGAAAAAAGAGGACGATCACTGGTTGTACGTTATCAAAGACACTAAAGCGAGTTGAAATAACACGATCGTAATAATTAGAATGATTTATTATTCCAGTAATATCCTGCAATAATTGAAACGAATTTTTTAGAAGACATTGTGTGATAACGAAATTGAAATTGCAATGTAAATTGGAATATCGAACGTCGCGCTGTGGTAACATTGGAGCGTTCAATGGAAAGCGACAAACGATCATAGATGATTAATTAAAATCTTCAGTGTGACGCGAGCTGCCATAACCTCGCATCGAGACACGTTTCAATCGGTCTGCCAGACAGATCCATAGAAACCAAACGAAATTAAAAGGAAACGAAAAAAGAGAGACGAGGAGGAGAAGGAGATTGGCGTCCACCTGTCCATGAGGGGCCGGTGAAATTTATCACTGGAGGGCAGGTACATCGTATCGTAGGTAAACTGCTTGGCCCTCGCGCAAGCCAGACGGTTCCTAAACCAACCGACCGAAATCACAGTCGGTATTTCTCGATTATTGTCGAAAAAGCTTGCGCGTGACACCTGCGGCGATTATCTCTGTTTGAAGATCTCTCGACTAGCTGGATCGCTTCCACCGGTGCTCTTAGACACCCTTGAGTTCTTGACAATTCGCGGTGTCTCTATCTCTCTTTGATAATAATCGCAAATATTTCGGTTATATAAACGTTCTAAGAAACTCTGAGCAAAAATTATATATCTTCCATAATAATAATCGGTTTAAAATACAAACTATAATGGAGTAATTCGAGCTGGCAAAGAAGAAGAAGAAAAAAGGAACAGTAATCCTCCGATTCGAAAGTATCCAGCTTCTACGTAATTTCATTTTTAAGGTGCTATCGCAACGAGGAAGTAGTTTCGCTTTCTAATAGTTTGAGCGAACCGACAAAAAACCGGGCCAAAATCCATCAAAATCAAGTAACTCTCTCGAACGTGTTTCAAAATTCGTATTCCGCTAATATTCGTAGCGAACTTTACGCTATTCAATACCAAACCTATACCTCTTTTTATCTCTCTCTTTATCTTGCGTTTGTCTGTATCTCTCTTCAACAAATACAATTTCAATATCGCGTACAGCCCTGAATTTTTACGGTCTCGTTCCACACCGATCTCGAGTAACCATCAGCGGTCCTGGGAAACTCGTGTGCACTAGCATCGTGCACTAGCGGACGTCAGAAATCGCGATCAGAAATCAAAGGTGGCCGACGAAAGAGGCATAATGATCGGGTAGAGCGAAAAAGAATAGAAGGAAGAACGTCGTCGGCCTTAGTCCTTGGATGGCCATAGCGAAATCGCGGAGCCGCGGACGGATCTCGCGATCGTCGTCGCGCGTCGCTACGTGACTCGCGAGAGTAACGCCGTTTTTATGAATGGAAGATATTCCTCGTTTCCATTCGTGGAAACGATGAAAACCAGCCAACCAGTCGACGAGAAGGATCGAGCCCGGGGATCGGTGTCGCGGCGATAATACATAAATAGAGGAAAGGTGAGAGAGAGCAAAGAGGACTTGGCTCGCGCGAGTGTCTAACGGCACGGCACGATCAAAGCGACCGCCGATATTTGAGGATCGCGCCGATGTTTGCCGAACTTATTCCTTGTCAGCATTGTTAACAGACTGCTCTCCCTCTTGCTCGTGGTGACACTCCTCCACCCTCTCTACCCTCATTCCGCTCATTCTTTCACGATTACTCCGTTTATTTCGCTTTTAACTACCTCTTAAATGGTCGGGTTATGTGAAGCTATTTTTGGTTCTTTCTTCTTTCTTTTCTTCTTTTTGTTCTTTTTGTTCCGCCGAGGGAAGATCCTCGTGGAAGAAATCGAAATTGCCTTCGGTCTTGAAGCTCCAAGCGACCGAGAGTTGAAAGAGCGAAAGGTTGCGTTTACTCTCCTGCGTTCTACGGATTACTCTCGATCGGACAATATTTTTTCATCGTTAGGAAATTTCTCAAGTTGCAGAGAAACCAGGGAAAAGGCTTGCATCCATGTGATTACGTTACGTTACGTTAAACTACGATATCCTTGAAACGTTAGGAAAAAAGAGTGGTTTTCTCGATCGAAAGAAAATCGAGATTCTGACGTAAAAGATCAACCTGCTCGCAGCAGAGTTAATTAGAGAAATTTCGTCAGATGTGGAACAAAATCGAGATTCGGCTTTCCAATAAAGCAACTACGAGAGCTTGGAAATCGTTCCACGGAATTTCCCTCCGTTTTCTCGTTTCGTAATTACGTCGATGTAATTTTCTCGTTAGACGATAGAGCAATAGACGTAAACGAATGCGGAAAAAACGAACCAAGGTAAGATATTTGCGCGCGAGAGGGTAGAAGGAGTGATTACAGAGCGTAGTATCGGGTCGGTTTAGTCGAAGGCTCTCTCTCTCTCTCTCTCTCTCTCTCTCTCTCTCTCTCTCTCTCTCTCTCTCTTTCTCTCTTGTCCGCGCGTACATTGGTTACAGCTTTTAATCAACCGTACCGCAATAGACTAATCTAGGCAATTAGTTTCCTACGACGTAATCAGCTGGCAGATAAGGTGAAACAGCGGGTGGGAGTTAAAAGTCCTGTATTACATTAGATTATTCTTGGTGCATTATCATCGCCCGGAGAGAGAAATATGCAGATCGCGACGCCGCCGGTTAGAGATTATCGACGAAACGAGAAAATATCCAACAAGTGGATGCTTCTTCCAGTCTGTTCTCGTTTAAAAACAGTATGTATTAAGTTAATTCTATATAGCGATGGGATCGAATTTAATGTATAGTCTATTGCGATAGAAAAGTTTCACTTCGTGAGATTCAATTATTATTCATGAGAGGTCATATTTCATTTTCCGTGACGGAACACGATGTTTTCAATTGCAAATAAGCGATTAGCTTGAATATTCGAGGACTCTGTTAATGAAATTTTTTATGAAACCGTTTTAAAGGAATGAAACGTTACGAACGATGTAGATACTGTTAAACATTCTATAATCTTTATATTCTCTTATCCGAATTATTTTTCTCGGATATCTCTTCAGCCTTTCTTAAAATACCTTTTGTATGGCTATTATTTTCCAATTTAAACTTTTCAATCGATCTTTCTGTTCACGTGTTGATTTCAAACAGAATGTATCCACTATTTCCATTATCCCACAACGGCTCTCTATCATTGTATTTTGTTCTCTGTACGCTAAGGCTTTTTTCACGCTAACGTTAATCTTGCCAAATAAACGAGTAAATAAATAAATTGCAACATTAAAATTTTCACTGCGTGAGAGCCTCCATTACTATTCGCAGAATGTTATATGTTCCACTTTTCGTATTTACAAAGTACTCAGGATATACGAACCAGTTTCGAATACCAAAAAGAGCAAAGTTCGGGAACGTACTTCTAAATCGTCCGAACACTTGGACGCTCGAAAGAATTAAATTCGAAGACGCGTTGCTCAAGATCCTTCTTCTTCTTCTTTTTTTCCTGAAAGAAAGAGAGAGAGAGAGAGAGATTTAAAACATTTGCATTGACGCAAAACGTCGCCGCAAAGAGTGAAAGTATGAAAAAAATTCCGAAATATTCGAGAGCAAAAATCGATAGTGTTTCGTCTACTCACGTTTCGACGAATTCTTTTGGCATTTGGCGTAGAGAGAGAAAGGAAGAAGGCCTCGCGTTAAGGGAGGATGGGTTCGTCGTAATTTCTGTTTGCATTACGAACCAAACTGTACTTTCACGCGGGAAGATACCGCGAAACAATGCAAGACACGCGTGCAAATATGGGCGCGCACCTCAAATGGGACATTCCAATGTTTCTCGGTATTGCTTCTACCAAAGATGGCCGGGCCCGAGTACCGATCATGTCGTCAACCCGACGCAATATCTTTCTGGTATTCGAAAAGCCTTTGTCTCGCCTCTATAATCTTTCCTTTCTCACCTCGTCACCATTTTCATCGTTACTTCATTAAAATCAAATCGATTTGCTTCTTCGTGTTATTCTCCGTTTCAATTTCCCGCCTCCGTGATTCCCGTCTAATTAAGAATTCTGTAAATTCAGCTTTCGAAGTTTTACGCAACCTCGCGTTATTCTTCGTTAAATCACGATAACGAAACGATTTGTCAGAGCGTGATCCTATTCGTGGAACAAAATAACTTTTTTTCAACTGCGTGTATACGGACGAGTCGCAGCGCAGCGACGAGAATTTTTATTGTCAGAAACACGCGAAAAGAAAAAGAACGATCGTGAAAGACGGGAACGTTAGAACTCGTCGAGACATTAGAATAGATATCGATCGTTTCCTGTTTGAAAGTAGCGAGATCGTCATTAATCATCGACCCGATTTGAATAATCATTTTCAACAGTTAGTTAGGTGCTTTTTATTCAGCGTGGATCGGTGTTAAACGTTTCGCGGTTTTATCACGGCAGCGTAAGTTATTATACGACCGGCTATCGGAAAAAAAGATATTGTTGCTGTTTCTTTGTAATCTAAAGAGATATCGATCAAAATCATAGTAACACTCTTGTTTCAATCATCGATGCGAATATCAAACGTTAAAAACTCTTTCGGTATGAATATGTATGCAACTTCTTGTTACGTTTTACGCATTGATTTTGATAGATGTGGCTGTTACATGACTTGTACTGCAACAATTTTACGACCGACTATTTAGCATCTACAAAAAAGACTATATAAAAAGTGTATTTGAATATATTAGTATTCCTTGCCTCTTTTCATGATTTAGCAGAGCTTCTGCGCTGCTTCTTCGATTAAATCGATGATTTATTTGATTATATTGGAGCCTCCTTTTTTGTGTTATTTATTTACATTTTAAGCCTGTTGTTTGCATCGTAGGTTTTCATTCATCGTTCTGCTCGTTTATTTATGTTCCTTCGTTTATTTTCACTTCCTTCCACTGATTTTGCTGCATAACAGATTCTAAATAATTGTTCAGCATCCGATATCGCTAAATGTCGGAACAAGAAAACTTGGAAGCACGGTTCATACGTTCAAGTACAAGGAAAGGAAAGTAAATGGGTGTGGCGAGATTAAAAAACCTGGTAATAATATTTTTCAGATCCGAGGCAATGGTCGGAAGCAGCTGTCGCCCACTGGTTGCACTGGGCCATAGGGGAATTCTCCCTGGCTGGTGTGGCGATGCAACCCTGGCAGAACATGACGGGGAAACAGATTTGTGCCATGGGCAAGGAATCATTTTTGGCACGTGCTCCGGCCTTCATGGGCGATATCCTGTGGGAACACCTCGAGATCCTGCAGAAAGGTACGTGACTTTCTCTGCTTCTTCTTCCTTCCATACTCTCTTCGTTTGTTACCCTTATCCTCGTGCGAAGTCAACGCGCTAATTACCCCCCTAACATCTGTAAAATCTCTTCGAATCCTCTATTAATTAATTGCGATACGATATACAAATATTGAAAAATTCAATCATCGACAAGATAGTTTCTCCAGAAAATAAAAAAAGACACTCGAATCTTTCTCCAACAACAACAAAAAAAAAAAAAAAAGAAAAAAGGAAATAACAGACCTCCGTATCCCTTACATTGCAAAATAAAAGAGAATTTTCATTCGAAATTTCTGAAGACTCGCAAAATGGAAAAACAGACTTCGTTATCGATCAAAAGTTTAGTTTATACTGGATATACGATTTTACTTTATACATGAGATATTTAAAAAATTGAATCATCGACATACTACTTCCCCTAGAAATAGAAAGGATCTTCTTCCAAGTAAAAGAAGAACCTCTATATCCCCCTGTTCTCCAAAATAGAAGGGAGTGGTCATTTTCTGAAGATTCGCGAGAAGGGAAAACAGGTTGGAGCGGAAGAATCATTTTCCTTAGGCTAGCACGGGGACATCCTATAGTCCGCTGAACAAAAACACAGATCGAATTTCCGTAAAATCGCAATGTCACGGCAGGCACAGGTACCTAAACACACGAGGCAATACGGAGAGAGAGAGGGGAGGAGGGAGAGAGAGAGAAAGAGAGTGAGAGTGAAAGGGAAGAATAAGAGAAAAAGAGAAAGATCGACGGGGGAACAATGACGAGATCGTGGAAGCGAGACGCGTATCCTCTCTCTTTCTGTGTGTGAGCTTCGTGTTTTCAGCGTTTCGAAGCGTTGAATCGGCACTTTTTATTCGAAACGAAGGAGAGAATGGAGGAAAAAAGAGCCGTGCGCCATAGAAACTCCCACTCCGGATATCCTGTGCCACCAGAATGCTCCCGTGCCATTGCCTCGGCCACTTAGGTGGTTTTCGGACCACTCGACCAACGTCTGTATGGATCACTGTGTGTAAAAGCGCGCATGCAACCCGGTAATCCCACTCGTGTTTCGATTACAAGATAGAGGCCGGGATACTTTACAATGGACCCAGCGATTTTTACGGGAAAGAGGGTGGAAATCGAAGCACCGGTATAATACTCGTTCGTGTTCACGGCGGTTATTCATTTTCCAGAAAAGACGCGCACATGATGATTTTCTTCTTCCTTCTAAGAGTATCGAGACGGTCACCTAAGAACTCATCGTTTTCAATTTATTCCAGAGATTCGTCTAGCGATGTTTTTTAATTCAGCGCAAGAGCTATCGCCGTTTAACCGTAGAATACAAAGGTTGATAATGTCTGTATCTGACAAATCTTTCATTGGCCGCGGATTATACGTTTCGTTGTCGATCGTTAACAAAATAATGCGTTTAACTATTAATCGAAAGGAAAATGTACGATATCGTTTCTTAAAGATAAAAGAAGCTTAGGACGAAATGGGAAATTTAACGAGCGTCTGTATATCGTAAGATGTCAAGTTACAAAGTTGTGAAATCAGATAAAATACACCATGTAAAGAAGGACTTTCTTCGGCTTCTCCTTTTCCTCGGCATAGGATCAATCATCGAGAGGTTAGTCGCGGGACGTTGATCGTTCGTATCGTATATCGTTGGAAGGAAGTTTCCCTGGAACTTCTACATCTTCGCCGATGTGGACAGGAAGGGCGTGAGCGAGAGAGACGGATAGAGAAAGAGAAAGGGAGGCTAAGAGGGACAAGGTATGAAATGATCGGGGCAGGAAGCGGAGGTTCACCCATGATTTAATTCCCGTTAAGTAAAATCCCGTACTTCCTCATCGATTATTCGTGTCGTCTGATAGCCGGGGAAACCGCGATTCAATCGAATGGCCCGATTAGACACACGTAACACCAACCTCCATCATATCCGATTTTTATCCGATGTTACACGCTTCCTTTTCTTCTTCTTATTCTGTACTCTAATTAATGTGTGACCAAGTTCATTCGAAATTCAATAAAATCATTCACGAGGAAGATTATCGTGACGTGCCGTGATATTACGAGCAAACGAATGTTATAAATATTCTATTTCTTGAATAACATTTTATCTATTTCCTCGTAGCTTCGTTTCTTGCTTTGCATTTGATAATAATAAAAAAAACAGGAGTACCATTATGTTTCTAAATATGGAACAGACTGTAACAGATACGAGCTATCTCTGTTATCAGAAAACAATGAGTAGAAACGTTATAATGAGACGAGCCGGGATAATTATTTCGGATAACAGAGTGCATCACAGTGAAGTAGATATGATTGCCTGATAAAAGAAAACAGCAAATTAGCATATACGTAATATCTACATAAAAATAACAGTGTTTTTTATGTCGATTCGTAAACCAGTTTGTCATAGTCGTACGTAGCTGAAATATTTTTATCGAGGGTTCTTTCATACGCCGGATGGAACAATGGAAGAACGCTCGTGATCCGTGGCCAATCGCGATTCAACGTGTGTTGGTGCACGCGCGTAGACGCGACATAGCGTGGGTAATCGCTTTGATTCCGCGAACGAGAACGGATATTAGGAAACTCTCTCGTGCGCCGTAAAAAAAAAAAAAAAAAGTAGAAACTAAAAAGCTGCATCCTCGTGATGCAGGCGTACACGATCGGAATCACTGGTGAAACGATCGTTCGTTCGTCCAAGCCAATTTCTGTCGTTTCGTCGCCCTTTGCGCAATCTCAGATTTCCTTTTTTCTGTTTATTATTACATGCGACGCGACATCGTTGCGATTTCATAGCGGCGACGCCATGTAATTTGGCAGGATTAATAGTTTTAATGATATAATGCACTCGACCGATGTTCGCTAAGATTGTAGACATCTGTTTTATAATTTCGCTATTTTGCGCCAAATACGGCGATCAGTTAAGTTTGTAAACTTCATTTGGCTTGTTACAAAACTAAATGCTATCGCGCAAGAGAATTTATTACTATGTACCGGCCACTCAAATCTTATATTTCTAATCGGAGGATTACACGGTCGTGTGCATTGCGTTGTTATACAAGGAACCTAAATCTGACAGCGTCGTTTCTACAAAATCGTAAATATTGGGTTGGCAATTAAGTGATTGCGGATTTTGTCAATACCACCTAGTGACAAAAGCCGCTATCACTTAGTTGTCAAGCCAATAAATCGGCTCTAAATAAATTTCTCTTCTCTTCAGAGGGAAAGATATTTCGGACGTGCAACAAAAATTGTCAAGTTATCTCGTAACGTGCTATCTCGTTCTGAAAACGTTAAATTCCATTTTATATATCGTTCGGTTGTCAAAGTTGATAGAAAACTTAGGTGAAAACGAAAAGGGAAGAGGTGGAGTGGCTTCCTGGGATGGAATTGATTTTCCTATAGCGCAAGCTCACCGGGTCAGAAACGCAGAATCGTTCGTTTGGTTCGTCGATGAATCACGCCAATGGCAATCGTCTCCTTCGCAATAATGGCCGTAATAATGGAGCACGGCTAGATCGTTCATCACGATTACGTTCGCGGTGCTCTTGCGCCGGAATGGTAAAAACAGGGACCGAGTTTGCACGCGCGGCTTAACGCCGCCGCCACTGTAATTGGCTTAATGACATGGAATTCTATAATCGCGTAACTACGGGCACAAACATTAATTACTCCTCCCGCGTTGCTCTGCTGCTATGTAAACACCGTGTTAACGTGTACGATATAACTGTACGGTGGAATAAGATTAATGTATCGAAAAACTAGAAACAATTAAATATTCTAGACTTGTTCTAGAACTCGAACGTGGTAAAGATCAGGGTCTTCGCTTTTCTGAAGCTGGTAAACATCATCGTATATCCATCGTTCGTTAGAATTCCTCCAATTATCGTAAGCTATCGATTCTAAAGCTCGGTGTAGCGGCTGGTGACGGATAATATTTTATTGTAATAGATAAATACATAATTTCGCCGTAATATACAGATATATTTATTGTCGTTATTGCATCTTTATCGCAGCTACGAAAACTAAGAAGCTATGATAATTATATAACTGTATAAATTCCACTACTACGAAGACTATGGTAAATAGTTAGAACGTTAAAAAATTATCGATACCGCGATGGGTGATAAAAATTGCAAAATCGAGCTTCGATATCGTCGTGTTTTTTCGCTTCGGACCGTCGGAGCATACTGTATGAAGAAACATTCATTCTTGTCGTATTCAGCTCGCACTTTAAACGGTCTAATCGTGACTAGCCGAGGTTCGAGACTTTGAAAATTTTCGCAAGAAAATCTCCTTTCCAAGATTCTCCTCCGATTTCACTCCTCCAGTTCCTCTCCTCCTTGAATAAAAAAAGAAAAAGCCTAGAACGAAATGGTAATAGAAAAAAATCTGCGGTAATACGCGAGGAAGCAGGGACGACCGGCGACTATAGTCGGCGAGAAAACCGTGGACAGAATGCGGCGAACTGAGGAATTTGTTCCGTTTTCCATCCAGATGTCGACGCGGCGAAGGCCTCGCTGGAGAACGTGCCGGGCAACATGTACGAAAGCGTATGCGTGCCAGATTTAGGTGATTTCTTGGGATACCAGAGCGGTGCTCATCAGGTCGCGACACCGGAACACAAGAGTCCAGCGACGCCAGCGAGTTCCGCCACCTCGAACTCGTCCGGCCCTCAAAACACTGGAAACCAACCTACGGCTCCGTTGCAACCACCTTCCGCCGCGGTCTCTCTGCCCTCGAGACAGTATCATAACGATGGTAAGTGTCTCTCACATTTCATCTATCCTCTGCTCCAGTTTCCTCAAAAAACGAACGATCGAGATTGGACTCTTATCGATTTACACGTAGAAAAATCGATGGTACAGCTTCGCGTGGACGAAACGTAAAATATATAGAGTCAAATGTTCATTACGGAAACACGAGAGACGAACGTTGTACCTAAGTGTAGATTGATCGAGGTTAACAGATGTGTAGCTCGAGTCGTAGCAAGGAAAGAGATACGTAAAGGTTCGACGCGAAGTGATAAATTAAAAGGGATTGAAACATGGTACACGACGAGCAGCCTTGTCCTGGGAAGGTTCTCGTCGGTCGTGTAAAACTCTTGCTGACAATATGGACTCGACTGAACATCGAATTCCTCCTGTTCGAGCGAGGTGTAGGCACAGCCACAGGAACAACGAGTTAATCTATTCTTCTAAGACTTTGTTCAGCGTTTCCCAAACCCTCGGTCGATTTACCTTCTTCGACTATTACTTCTGAACATAAATCTCGTATAAGACCTCTGGGTATTTAAGTATCTTTTACTTCGATCGAGAGCAACTTTGTCGTGTATAGAAGAAAAGTACGAGGAGATCGATCTCCAAGGAACAAATAACTAAACTTTTAATCTACACTCTCGCTGAACAGTCTTAGAGCGATTGTTATATTTTTATACGAAAGTCCATCGTATTAAAAAGATTGTCACTTCCGACTATCACTTCCAGAAAATCCGATTTTCCTTCCTCGCAACCGATTCTCCTAGAAGATTAGCTAGCTAGCTCGTAGTTGAGGTTGGGAAACGCTGAGCAGAGACGAAGAGGATGCAAGAGCATGGCAAGTCCAGCGTGCGACAAGCCGATTTATTTATTTCCCCGATTGCGAGCGACGAACGAAGGAAAGCGTTGCGAGTGGCGGGCACAGAGGAGTTTCTCATTGTTACGTCAGGGTGGCTGATAGCATCTCTCTACACACCGCGTTTGCACGTGTTGCCACAAGTCTCTCATTATCGTCGTTGTGTTCGCGTCTCGTTTAACCGTTTCGTCGTCGGATCGTCCCTCCTCGAGGAGACGAGGAAAGAAGGAAGAAGGGGGCTAGCGACAATCCACGCGATTTCACCGAGGGTTTTCGCGATGCTTGCTGGAAGAAGTCGGCTCATTAACCGAGACTTCCACCTGACACGGGGCAAAGGGTTCGCGGGATTGCAATATCTCGCGGCCCCGTTCATGGTGCGCAATTCGCGCCGCTGTGATTCACCTTATTCTCGGCGTTTTCATCGGCTGAACTCTGACGCAACTCATTCAGCCGAAGGACTCGTCGTTCCACAGACGAACAATGGAAAACTCGATTCGTTCACCGGGGAGTAGATCGCTGTCCCATTCATCCGATCGAACAATTCGTCGTTGCCCCGATATTTTCCCTCGTTTCTCGGTTAATCGACCGTAGCAACTCGTAGATTGCGGAATATCATAGCGGGATTGGAATGTTATCCTTTGAAAACGGTAGTTCGTGGTTGTCGTATCACTGATACGTCATTACAATTTGGCTCCATCGAATTCTATTTTACGCCATTCCAATAGAACTTGCTTCCATGGTATCCACTGCAATCGAATTCGGATAATTCTACTTGCACGAGGACGACACGTTTGTGAAGATCGTTTTCGGTTGGGAAGAATCCTAGGTACGAATTGCGACATGTATTTTAAATGTTTGTAAAGAGTCGGTTGGATATTTTCCATAAAATCTGTGGAAGAAGCGAAGCTAGTGACATAGTGACGAGGACTACACGCGTGTTTGATACGCGTTAGGGAATCGCAGCCGGGTCGAATAGAACGGAACAGAGGAGAACATTATGAGGCGAGCGTTCGTAGCGTAGGTAACAATTACCTAGCCGGGGTCCTTACGTCATTGCAGCAGTGACCGTGGGTGAACGAGGGAAAGTCGGGCCCTCTGCACGCTTCGCCGCGGACAATGGAGACGACGCCGGGCTCTGTTGCCTCTCTCGACATCCTCGCGTTTAGTCCAATAAAAAATCCACGATGTTCCTCCGCGCCTCTCGGTCACTCCCTTCCCAGTTTCGGAACTAGGTATGATTTAACCGAGCTATTTATTGCTACGCGTCTTTCATTCGTAAAAAAAACTATATATCCATTTTGTCGATTTGTTTCTTCTTTTCTTTTTAATATAAAAATTCCGAAAAATCTTCGCTACGTTCTTTCGTTTCACGCCCTAGAGCTTGTTCTCTCCTCCGAAGTTCGAGGTAGAATATAGTATAGTATTCTTCAAACTCGTTAGAATTCCCTGATTTTCGAATTCAAAGTTTGTACCGAAGTTGGTAATTATGTTCCTTGAGGATGATTCAGCGAAGCAGTGGAACGTAGGATTGTTTGTTTTTTCCAGAATCGTAGCGATTGAATGAACGATATAATGAATAGTTAGAATAATCGGATAAATTATGCCTAGGATCCGTCGGTTGGAAAAGTTGGAGAACGCGCGTGCAGCAGTAACGTAATGCATCGGTTCCAAGAGGAGGAGGTCGAAAGCGAGGATAAGCGAGAGTCGAACCAGAGACCTCGAAGAGCCGCGATACATAACGTAACAGTGCTCCGGCAAGCAGAAATAATGAGTCTATTATACGGTCGCCTGTGTTGGTCGTCTTGCAACGACACGTTCTATACTTGTGCACGAGTATCGCGATACAGTACGCCAAGCCCGATGAAAAATCTGCGAAATCTTCCTATCGTTTTTGCATGGAAATCGTTCGCTGGAATTAATTCAGTCCCACTTATTCCCATCTTTCTTCTTTAATTACAAGTACTGATAATAATTCGTTGTTCAAATAATTTAGAATCTTATGTTAATTTATTACGTAAAAAGGAACTACTATCGGTATTCCCAAAGTACCGTTACATTACGGATTTCGTTAAAGATATAATTACGACGAAGTAATATGTAGGTTAGATTTGGATTAGTAAATTTCAATTGAAATTAATTTATTCGATTCAGCCTTCTTAATTCAGTACGTACGAAGAATTCGTTATTAAAATTTCTCAAAGTTCTACGTTAGGAATTTTATTAAAGATATAGTCGTATTAAATTGATATATGGAATGTTCGAAAAGGTAGCGATATTCAAGAAAAATCAACGTTCTATTAAACGACACGTGTATCTTCTTGTTGCTTTCAGTCATTTTTTGACAAATTTTTCGGTTTACAACGTTCAGTTTCTTCCAACGATAACGAAACTATGCTACATCCTTAACGTTTAATTTTGTTCAATAACGTAGTACCAACCAGCTCGATTTTACCATTCCGCTGTTCTTCAGAAATTCGTAATAAATAATGTTCTTTCAACTGTGCCGAAACCAAGAAGGAATTCGTCGTTTTTAAAACAAATTTACAAATATACTCCAAACTCCCTGGTATTTCGAAATCGCGCAATCTGAGCTTTCCAAATGCCTGCACAATCCGTCATCCAAGGTTCAACTTTACGAAATTCGAACACACTGCTCGAATATCGAACGAAATATCAACCCTTCAGAGACCGTTTCCTGTACTATTAGTCGAATATATCGACACGAAGAGCCAACGTATCGTGATTCGATAGTACATCGATAAATATTTCGAGGATAGTGTTGGACGACGATCGTTTCCGTTTGTCACGTATGATCGTCGCACGTGCACGGACACAGAGACTGTGGTCTCGCACACGCGGCCGCTCGTGCATAAATTATAGTCGGTGTCGAATCCCGTGCGCGCAAAAGCGATTCCCTACGGTTTACTGACACCCGGGCCAAAAAAGGTTCGGCCATCGTGACGCCATTCGCTACGTTTATGGAAAGGTTAGTCAATCGTGCCGACGAGTACAATGATTATTTGTTAAGCAACCACCGCGTGATAACTAGCCGAGACTGGCCATACGGCATTTTGATTGGCCAATCGGCTGTCCTCTGAAAGAGCGGATTTTAGCGGCCACACAAGCCTTCGTTGCTGTCCTCCAACGATATTCTTCTCTTCCTTTTATTCATATCTGAACTATAGCCGCACGTGTGCCATTGTATACCTCGAGAGAGAGATCGATATGGTGCATCGAGGGTAGATCGAAGGGGATGCTCGATATTTAGGTATTAGATGTCGTTGCAACGAGCTGAATAGCATGGTGGAGCGGAAATGGTGAGCTTGAACAACGAGAGAAAATTGTCGAGGCTTTTAATGAAAGTATCGGAAAGAATTTCGTAAGGTTCAAGGGTTGAAGATTTTTCCAATTCGTTTGCAAGAAGATGCGGGGAACGTCTAGAACCTGAAATTGTACTCTGTTAGAAGAGAGTGAATACATAAGAATTAATATATCGCACGTAACTAGCTAACGATCGCTTTCCAAGTGGTTTCCTTCTGCATCGAATACGTAATTACCAGAGTTTCACAAGGTCCTTCAGAGTTGTGATCGAACGACCGACTGCTATGCTGTCTATCTATGAGCAAAACTATAATAATCCACATACTCAGGCTGACTTAATTAAACCGTCATCCAGCTCATAAAAGCCAAAACGAAGAACAGAAAGAGCATCGGAAACATCGTTTTTTGGAGTGCGACGAGGTGGAAGCACGAGCATATGTCATAATGAGAGGCTTGTGGACGATCGTACAAGGCCGCAGAACAAACATTCCAGTACAGGGATGAAGGATCCGGCGAGTAGGGTCGTAGAGGGATGAAACGATTGGAGAAGGGAAAAGGCGTGCGGACAAGGGGGTGACGGGGGGTTGATGGTTGTTGGCGCAGGTTGTATTCATTCACTCGTTCATTCATAGTTCGTACACCGCCTCGGGGACCTACAAAGCCTCTGGCTCATTCAGAACTCACGACACGACCGCCGTGTATGTGTATGTCTTTTTTTTTTTTCGTCCCTTCTTCCTGTCCGTGTACGTTCGCCCTCGACGACGTCGTTCATCGTCGTCACCGTCGTAGTTCTCTTCTGGTCGTCGTTTCTCGTCCTCCTCCTGATCGTTGATTGGTGGTAGCTCGTCTTAGAGAGGAGAGAAATATGGGTAGAGATGGTTAGATATAATGGTGAGGAATAGAACGTGTGGAAGCTCACGTTACAACCGGAAGCCGAGGCAGCATAGTGAAAGGGAAGGAGGAGTCCTACCCCAATATTCCGGGAGCGAGATAGTTTTATAATGTCCTCGAGTGCTCCTCCCTTAATGCACCCCTAAATGCAGCCTCCTCGAACTGGCTCTCGCTTGTGTGCACGTTCGTACACGACGTGGCATTGTTGCTCACTTGGAGAGCGTTCGGAATCGAACAGATGCCAGGGGAGAGAGAGAAAGAGAGAAAGAAAGAAGCTTGTAAGATCTTGTACGTTCGTTTTAGAGTATGTTGAGATACCGACCCCCATTATGAGCGAGTATTATCGAGCTCTCGCGAGATTTTTAGGGATTCGACGATCTTTAGGTTTTCACCGTTCTTTGACGGGTTTCCAATTTTCTTAACTGTCGGTTCCAGGTTTCAGAGATAGGTCTTTGGATCTTGGTCGGAAGGTTCAGATAATTCCATGTTGTTTTTACTAGTGGGACGAAGTTTCTGATAGTCATATGTTGTTTCTAAATCCTTCCTGTCCGATATATTTCTCATTTCCCATCTCTAGTTTCGGTTTTTCGTTATAGAGACCGTAAACTGGAGAAAACGCGTGGAATTCTCTCCTAATTCGAAACTACTAAAAGATAATCGGAATATTTTTCAATTTCACCCCTCGACTCTTGAAAATACATCTGACACACCGGTTGAGACTTCCAGGCAAACCAGACATCGATTTGCCGTAACTCTGTTAACTCGTGCCGAACATGAGGACAAAAGACGGTGAGTGGAAGAAAAGAGGCCAGAGGACAGAGTAAAGTGGGAGGTGCAAATCTAGGGATAGGGAGAAACGAAGGCAAACGCAACAAGAGCGGAGCAAAGCAACTCGCGCGAACGGTAAAAGCGTGCGGAGAAACGAAGGCACAAGGCGCATCGAACTCTCGTGTCCTTATTGTGCGATGCTCGTAAGTCCCATTACTATTGCCGGCGGACTATACGAGAAGCGAGAGGCACGAGGCGTAGGGGAGCGAGCACTTCCGGTCCCCTCTGCATCACGTGCGAGCCCGCCGAACAGAGAAACCCCCGTTTGCCTCGCCTCTCTTAGCATCCGGTCTCTCTGCGCCTCCCCAGCCAGCCCCCTCTCAAAAATAGGCTAGGCCCTTCGAGTTGCGACCTCGTATTATAAGCGTTATACCAGTATGTATATATGTACTCCCGCCACGTTACTTCTGTTTTATGCTTCATCCTTTTCTCTTCTCTTTTGTTCTTTTTTTATGATTTTTTGGAGGCAAGATTCTTCAGCATTTCCTCTTATTCGTTGTTTTATCGTACAAGAGAATGAAGGGGTGGGTTGATGAAACGTTTGCAGCTCTATTTTGTTTCGTTCCTCTGACGAATATTTTCTTACTGCATTGGAACTTGATTTAACAGAAATAGTTAATGTTCGCAGTAATATAAGAATACCTTCGAGTTGTGAATATCTTTGGAAAGTAAATTACTCGAGATGAATCAATTGGCATATTGAATACGTTACTACCGTGACGGCAAAGTGTTAGGACTCTGTAGAAGAAGGATTTAGTGGCTTTGGAAAGTCAATGTCAAGCAAGGAACGAGATTTGTCGTTCGATCCACAGGACCAAGAATAATATTATCCTTAGTCGATCTATCACGGGGATGGGACATCTCCAGCATACGCTTACGGTAATACCAGCCAGCTGGGCCCCTAACTTTACGACACCTCCGCTAGGCGCCCCTTTGGAAGCAACCCAATTTTATCCAATTTACGTGTCTTAACTTCTAATTTACGATCTCGCACGAGCAAAGCCAATGATCCACCGAAACTACCTTAAACACAGACAGTTCGTTTCAACTTTCTCATAAACTAATCAAGATGCTTAACTAACCAAGTCACTCAAATTGATGCTTGAAACATATCTATCCACTACCCTACGAAACACTCAATTCTCAAATACATTACATTGTTCTTTATTGACTCGTAGGAGCTACTTAAAACCAGTCGTCCAATCTGAGCTTCAAATTCTCGAGGAAATCCATGGCACATACTCAATCGTGTAGAAAATATCGCCTCGGTGGCAGCAGGTGGTTGTTGAAGCTTCGAAGGGGCGTTTGTGAATCCCTCCCTCTCCCCACTCACCCCTACAACCGACCACTCACCCCACTACGCGTCACACGTATCCCCACCACGAGCCGCATTTCTCTCCCACCAGTGCTTCGTTATCCCCACCACTGGACACTTCCACCTCCAACAAGGAGCAGCAATGTGACGGAGGACGAAACAGTCCGCAGCTGGTTGAATCGCGTCCCGTCGAGGAACGGGGTGGGGGTAACGTTTGCTGGCGGTGGAAGGGGAGGGTTGGACGGGAGGGGAAGTGACGGAAGGGAGGTCGATGCAGAGGACCGGAGAGCGGAAACGGTGCGGCGCT
The DNA here is from genome assembly GCF_041682495.2 of Bombus fervidus. Lineage (NCBI taxonomy): Eukaryota > Metazoa > Arthropoda > Insecta > Hymenoptera > Apidae > Bombus > Bombus fervidus. The sequence continues at coordinate 12,314,785 of NC_091520.1, read as the reverse complement.
TCGTCACAGTGACACGCGCGCTCACGTCAAGTGGAGAGTGCACGCGAAAGGAAGCTCTGTTGTACGTACGATTCGCGCCTCTTTTTCGTCGATCTTTTTTCTTCATCCGACGCGTATTTTCTTCTCGAATCTTCGTTTCTCGTTGTGATTCTTCGACGTTCGGTCGTTCATTCGTTCGCGAGTTAATACACCATTCTTCTAAAGAAAAGTCAGAGATTCTCTTCGAGCTACTCAGGTGTTAGTTGTTCTTTCGCTTGGATACAGTGTGAAGATTATAGTACAGCAGTTGGAAGAGACAGAGTGATTGTTTTGGAAGGTAAAAGGAGGATAGAGGGCTTGTGCCTCGAGGGTGGCTGGCTCCAACCCGTGGAACACCTGTTGCATGGATCAACGCGGTATTCTGCGTGGAAGTTGTTATCTCGTCTAGAGTACTGGAGTTCTGTGTGCATAGGAGTCCCGTTTGGTTTGCCGAGTTTTAAGATATATAAAAGGTGCGAGGGAAACTGTACCTGTTCGATGCTGACTACCAAAGTGTGTTTACCGCGAAGAACGATCGGAGAGTCCGTCGTGATTCTGTGATAATATTGTGCATTTCAGTGAATGGACACTGACCGAAGTGAAGAATTTTGCAAACCGATCGTCTATGGTTTTTCCTTGTGAAAAGTGCTCGGTCATCTACGTTTCTACGAACTTCGTCGACGATTCTCTTAGGATAGAACGTATATAAATATTCAGAGTTGCCTCCCCCTTCTCCTCGCCTAGAAAATTTCGCATGCTCGCCGAAACTTAGCTATGCAATTCGTGGACGAGCAAAGTCTATCGCGTTCTTGGAAAACAACGACGAAACTTTCCCGCATGCTCGATCGTGGCCAGTCGATTCTGAGAGCCTGATCCTCTCTCGGCTGATCGTCTCGGTGTTCTCTCACACACGGCGCGGCACGGCGAGAGAGAAGGTGGGTGCACGAATGCGCGCGTGCATCGGCGCGAGTAGGTGCGCGTCAACGAGCGGGCAGCACCGGGCAGCAGAAGAAGCGGCAGAGGAATCATCAGAGGGACGTCACGGCGGGCGTCGCGGGCGTCGAGACGTCGCGGCCTTCGGGGCAGGCGCCGGCCATAATCGTCGGCACGTACGGCAACCATTCGGATCCACTCTGTCAGACGACGAGTAGCGGCCCCGCTGCATCTTCGGAGATGGTGCTCCACATGCTGGACACGCTGATGACAGGCCACGAACCGTTTTACGCCGATTACCCCTCGTACCAGGAGACGGACCCTCTCACCCATCCGCACCATCAACATCCGCATCAGCACGCGATCGCGCGCAACACCGGCATGCCGCCGGTCTCCTTGGATGCGACCACCCATACGCCAGGTACTCGCGACAATTCTCTTCTTCGTCCTCTTACCGATACAATCAGCTGCAAAGTCGATTTTCCTCTTGATATCTTTCGCGACTTTAATGCGAATGAAAGTATACGAAACGATGGATCATCGGATTTTCGAGATGAACTTCGCGGATGCTTCTTGGAGTTAAGTTTCCTGAGGATTGAAATTTGCATACTCTTCGTCAGTTTGGATGAACTCGATGTAGACGAAGGATGATTAGATTTCGAGAAGGATCTTCGATCCTTCTGAAAATGTTTTCTAAGAGTCTGAGAGTCGGGTATAGAGTTGTTTTATTCTTCGTTATTTTTTCTGATTTTAACGTGGACGAAACTGTTCAAAGTCAAAGATGAGTTCGAGGGGAGTCCCTGTTTTCCGGGCATTGGGTATTGTATTGAATCTATTACACATCGGAATTTCCTTATTCTTCGTCTTTGTCGATGATTTTAATATAGACGAAAGTATTCGAAACGAAGGATGGCGAAGTTTTGTCAGACCTTCTCAAAGATGTTTCTAGAACAGATTTTTTGGAATTTCTGGATTGAAATCTTCTTTGTTTCATTACCAACGAAATAGGACGTAGAATTTCTTCTGTCGTCGCTGTTTTCAGTGATTTTGATAAAACGGATAACTGGCTTTCGAGCGATGTTTCTGAAAATGTTCTCCGTAAATGCTTTTTGGCGTATGAAACAGATTTCAGATTTATTAATGAAAAGCTTGTACTCGTTAAAAGTATATGACTTAACAATCTTATTATATTTGTAGATTATACATACGGGCTGTCAATAAAATTAGTTCGAAATTCTTGTTTCGTAGACCGTTTCTCCAAGGTTATGTTAGATATTGAATTTAAACATTGATAAAACGCTTATGTTTGATAATACGTCATTATTGTATCGAAGAATGATTGGCTGTTGAGGTCAATATTAGCGTGGTATTAATAATAATAATCTCAATAATAATAAAACAGAATTGTTTCGATGGATAGTGCATTTTGTCAGACGCTTCCCAGCTGTCCCTTTGAATACTAAGCTCACAAAGTGTAACAGGACAGGAAGCAGCTCAAAAATTGGAATTTCGTCAAACTGTCACTACCTGGCCACAGATATCGGTGGATACATTTATATAAGTAATTATTTTCATTTAAATCGGATAAGCATACGTCACATCAAATATGTCAGATCAGCTTCTGCGAGCTTCGAGCATATCTTCTGGAATATTTATACTCGTTCGAAACTCGTTTGATATATCTCGGCCCAAAGACGGGACAATACTTTCAAGTTTTTTCAACGTCAACAATGGGTACTTTCATTAGAATTTCGTTCGTTGTATCGTATGTACCATAATTTAATAAGTCGTTCCGATATCTATTAATATTATTATTTATTTGTCACCAATGAAATATTTTTTATCTTTATGCATTTGTAAATGCGTAACGTTATCTCACGATAATTCAGCGAAAGGCTGATTCGGTGCAGGTTCAATGGATCTTCATCATCGTTCGGTGTCAGCATGGTCTGATCTTCGTCCAGGGCATCAAAGTTTTCGCCCAGTGGTGGCTAAACGCGTCTCGTTCAGCCACTCATGCCGCTCGTGCCGCCACAGTGTGCGGTTAATTGGCCATTTGACCAAGGTCAATCGTCTATGATTGCATTAAAGTGCATTACCGGTGTGTCGAGACGAAAACGTTCCGGTAAATGTAAACCAACAAACTATCGAATCGAATTCACGCTTATCCACTTCGTTGCGACCGAATCTTCGCTCAGAGAATCTTGTATCGCCTGTAAGATTTCAACAGAGATAAAGTTTTATCGAGTCTACACGAAGTGTAAAATACTAAAGAAAGTATTTGTACACCATTTTATCTATCATAGCATATAATACACCAACTAATTAGATTCACGTATGTATATTAAATTCCGCATCGTTTAGAAATACTTTCATATGATACTACGATGACGTGAAAAACTATAGAATCTGAAAGAACGTTTCATTGGAAAGTAAGATACTTGCAAATACTTTTGGTAGCCAATGTACATAAAAAGTCGTGTCGAGATTTTCAACGCGTTTGTAGAAGCAAAGAAAAGATCCGATACGCGATCAACCTTTAATAATTTCATGCTATAAATCTGTATTCTATAAATCTAGAATCTAATAAATCTGCGATTGCAGTGTTAACGTTATAGAGGTTTGTCTCTTCCCGTGCACTCATAGGTATGTTATTACATGTGCACCTTTCATTCCGATTTCTTTGATACAAGTTCTACGCTTTAGCTATGGATATATTGCGGTAGCGTTAACATTGAACGGACGAGCAAAAAGAGAGAGACTGGAAGCAATGCTCGATAATAATCGTTGTGCCCCGGCCGCATAATGATCCGTAACTATATCGTTATTTTTAACGCGGGGGCTTCTTTTGTTCGCGATGCACGTCGCCATTCGCAGCCTAGGTGTGGCCCGATGCTAAATTGCCAATAAACCTGGTGCCGTGCCATGCAAGGTCGCTATTGCATGGCTCGCCACGGATGGCCGCGATCGGATTTAAAGAAGCGATCCCTCGATCGCGCATGCGATACACCTCGCGCCACCGGAGAGCGCAACATTTCCCTGAACGTTACACCGATGCACAATCGCCGTGAATTCGCGCAACCGTGCAATTATTGCGGTATCGCTTCGATGGAAAGGAGCGGACGATCGTTTTCGGCGATGAAACTCTGCTGGATCGGAAATCGAACGCGATCGATGATGATTTTAAGGCTCTATTGTACGAATGAAAATTATAGATTCGAATTTTACGTTCTATTGTTGGTAGATTAATTTGATATTATAACGTCACGATTGCTGTTTTTCTTCGAGTATTTACGTATATTTATATAAATAGATACAGAAGCGATTAACGCTACTTTATGGATTGTATAATTGCATATCTAAGTAGACGTTTGTTTATCGTAAGCATCGTGTAGAAGATCCGCGAGATCGAATATTTCTTACTTATATTTAAAGCCAACTTTATCAAGAACAAATACGCTTATTTTTTAGTCGTTTAACGATTTGTTAACGTACAATGTCGCGTGCACGCGACCACGTAAGTACGTAAACATGCAACGTAGGATCTGAGAGAGTTCGGCTTACTCTGCTTCTTTGCAAGCGCGGCTGACTTCGTTGCGAAATCTACTCGCTATCCGCAAGAATATTAAAATCTTTGGCTACCGAGAGTTACCGGCTGAGAAGCATATTTAAAAAATATAAATGATATACGAAATGGAAATTGCTCGCGGAGACGATTGTTCGTCGAACATGCATGAAATGCGTTCGAGTAATCTCGACCGGAAGCATGGAAAAATGATAAATATGCATTACGAATGATCGCGCGAGAATTGTCATATCGCAGACAACTATCTTTGTCCACTATAAACTCATCATTCTGGTTTATCAAACGATGACCGCGTATTAACAAATATCGGTGACATCGGAATTTCACATTTTGCCAAACTTCTATCCTTTTCCGAAATCTTGTGGACATTGTGGATATTGTCATGTTTTGGCATTGTATCGACAATCATAAGTAGGTTAAGAAAGTTGATAGATTAAAGGAAATTGCAGGTAACTTACTCTTCAGCCATCCCTTAAGCCTTAAATGGAAATATATATTAGTATAATATATATTTATAATAGAAATATATATTATCCAAAGCTTTTGTTAAATACACGTAATTTTTTTTAGAACTAAACTAGAGACCTAGTTATCCTAAGGACGATATACGGAGGATCAACGATATTGACAATATTTCAAGGTTCTCGATGAAAATATGCTTTGTTAATAAATATTGACAACACTGTGTTGACGATACATATTGATACTTGTGTTTCAGAACCTGAAATACTGATAATATATGTCGAACGTTGAGAACCTCCTAAGATCAAACGTATTTATCATTTGATTAGCTACCAAGTAACTCGTGAAACGTGCAACATCGAGCGAGATATATTCACTAAGCATCGACGAATTTTGAAATCGAACCCAATGTCGAAGAATACAGTCTTCGAAGTCGCAAGACAAGCGATAAATCCAAGAAGTTGATACACATATAAAAAGTTGTAGTATTTATATGCGACGCATAAAAATTTTCCATGCATTCGCATACGGTGACGCGGTGGCGCGCGAGCGTACATCGTTTTGGTTGAAAAAACACGCGTATACCGGCTCGTTGTCGCGGAGACAGGCTGTGCGGAGTGTGGGAGAGTTCGCAGGTCACCGGTCTACCGAACAATGCGCGATTTCGTTGTCGTCGAGGACGACTATTTTTTTTCTTTTTTATTTTTCTACTTTTTCTCCGAGTCTCGTTCTATCGTACAATTGTCACCGCGTTCTTACGCGCACGTCTCTCGCGTTTTTCATCATCCTCGTTTCGTCGCGACATTCGCGCGCGTCAACATGTTTTTATTCCGTTTTTCTGTCTTGTACGTTAAGATTTGCTTCTCTGTTGCGAGGACAATGCTAATCTGATGGTGCGTTATTAGTTCCTTGAACTTATTATTGTTGTTATTATTATTATTATCATTATTACCATTGTTATCGTAAAAGAAATATCAAAATTAGATATTGTTATTGCCAATTCTTATGAATCAGTTGAACATTTATACTGTTTCCGAGATATGTAAGCGTACTTGTCTTTTACGCAAATATTTGATTTTTGGATTACTCATCTCCTGTCATGATTTAGATAGACGAAATTATCGTGGATTTTTTACATTTACTCTGAGACTTGTCAGACTGCTATCGTAAACGTCGATAAAATACCAGACTCAGACAGAGCGATTGATCTCTTATCGTTGCCTGCGCACTAGCAATTTTTAAATAATCCTTTGATCTTCTTATTATCTTGATAAGGGCCTAGTGAATGCGTAAGCACATGATTTCGACGAAGAAGAAAAACGGTGGAAAGGGGGAAAATAACAGTCCCGATTCATTGAATTCGCAGCGTACCTCGAATGTCGTTTGTTCGCATACAAAACAGCTCAGAGCATGGCAACTAGCGTTAAAGCAAATTCATTGTTTCCTCCGCTAATACTTTTATTCAACCTCTGGTTTGCCAGTTGGAAATAGTTCGATATTCGTTGACCATAAGCCATCTAATATCTAAACAGTCTCAACCTTCATTAAGGTAACCCTAGATAATTTTATTTCATTATTTTAATATAATTCGAGTATGAATTTCACGAATCGAAACATTTCTAGTCAATAAAGGATTTAGCCTTTTGAAGGCCCGCAGCTAATAACTATTGAACTAAATGAAATTTAAAACCATTTAACCTGGCTGAATCGATGTTTGTTAAATCAATAGAAAATTACTATTTAATATAATTGATATTTTCATTGTTAATGTTTAAAAATCTTTTGGCTAATTTGTCAGAATATAATATTCGCATATAGTTAGATGGTAAAGAGTGGGCCCATCGATTGTTCGTCTCGAATAATTATTATCTTAGTTAAGCTAAAATTTTACAGCCTTTGCACACTAACAAATGTATTTTATGTATTATTCTTTTATGACTGCCATAACGTTTCGGGGAACGTTATTGCTATTGTTAACGTACTATTGTTGCTTACAGTGTCAGTGTCAGAATAAATCCACCCCTGCTTCTAATATCGAGTATTCACAATAAGTTACTATTTGCGTTAACAATAGCACACATCGTTTCTTAATACAAGATCTAAGAATTATTTAAGAAATTAAGAAATTAGTACTAGAATTACCATGACCGTCAAAATGATTCGTAATTTCTTTCATAATAATTTTATAGATGCATTTTTGTGTTTCGTTAAATTTTTGTAAAGTATGAAGGTTCTCTTTCTTCGGTACGAGTTTTATGCTTCGGCCCTATTTCTATCGCATTCGATAAAAAAAAAAATTTAACGAATGAAACTTCTTCGAAAGGAATCTAGTCCTACACCTGCGTCATCCAGTGCCTGGAGCTTCGGCCAAAAATCAAATCGAATCTTCTGTATCTAAAAAAGATTCCGATACGGGCCGCGAGAAGAAGGAGCAGAAGAGGAGAATCGGCGGGCTCCAGAGAAAGAAAAAGATAATAGGCTTCCGGCGATGAAAGCGTTCGCGGGGCAGGTTTTAATTTTCAAGAGGCCGCCGGTCTACTCCTTTTTCTCCTTCTTCCTCGTCGTCGTGTTCTTCTCTTCTCCGGCTTATATACACGCAGCAGCTGTGCAGGCCGACTGGCGTTTCATTCGATTTGGCGCGTGCCTCGTGGCCTGCGTTGCTGACCACGTTTTGCTTGCTGGCTGCCTTGCGTTGCTTCGCCGTTACTCGTTGCTTGCGGACCAGCCCTTGGCACCTGTTCCACAGCTGATACGCGTCTGGCTGGTGGCTACATTTGCTCCCTCGAAACTATCTTCTTCTTCTTTTTCTTCTTCTTCTTCGTCATTTTACTCGTTTATTTCTCTCTTACCAGGCGCTTTCTCTTCTGGATTGAATTCCAGCACAGAGTTCGTATTTCATTGTAGATCTTATCATTTGTTTATCGACGAAGCAACGAGCTACACGAGTAGAGGGTGTACCGGACGAAAGGAAATACGCTATAGAAGGTATGCGATGAAAAATATCGAAGTGGTAAATTATCATAAAATGTTTACATGTAGATAAAAGCTGAATGACTTTAGATATTTTGTATATTTTTGCATCTTAAAATTTCTCATAAACGCATAAACATCCGTGGTCTAATAATAAATTTGTTTAGTTCTCTTGACTCTCTATGACGTCATGTGACTCGAACGTTGCTTACACGCTTACATGTCTATATTTTTTTAAACATTACTGCACTGCTTAGTACTTTATCATATTTTAGTTTATTATTGGTTTACTGCATCGCTATTCTCTCTAAAAGAATTTCTGTATATAATCCCTGTTTTTCTAGTATGAATCAGAAACAATAATCAACCATAATTTTTTTTTTTATAATTTGAGACTTAAACGCATTGTCGATGGAAGTAACGTTTATGCGAAAGGAAAGAAAATTAAAACAGGCAGCACGAATTCTTGCCTTCTTCGTCTATAGTTCCTCTGGGTCCAGGGGAAATACCATACAAAACGCAGGTCACGATTTGCCAACACTTTCTGTAGGTTACGTTCCAACGCCCTTCCTATTCGTACATTCCTTCGGTATCGTGGAACATACAAATAATTCATCGTTGGTATTTACAATTGGAAGTTAGTTAAATGACTCGAGTGATTTTTCATAGGAAGAGATACGAAGAGAGCAATAGTTCCATGGGAAGCTCAGTTATAATTAGGATTAAAAACATGCAGATCAGGAAGTAGATTACTTATATATATATATATTCACATATACATATATATATACAGATAGCGTGTCGTAATCCATTCTGGATAACAAAGAACCCGCGAACTTGGAATTAATCATCCAAGGATTACGTTAATGTACCCTGCCAGCGAGAATCATGCAATGCCGTGGAGGTAATATCAGAACTGCAAAATACAAAGAACGTTGGAACGCTCTTGGAAAGCGAAAATTGAAAAGAGGAAGCCCTCGTTTGCAAATTTAACGAGACTCCGGGGCCGAAATTCCAGAACCGCCCAAAAGTATGCCAGCCCGGTTGAACTTTGGAGAAAAAGAAGAACGAGAGCCAACGTGAAAGAAAAGCGATCAAGACAAACGCGAAGGAAGAAAAAAGAATTGCCTGCTCCGGCTTCAATTGTTCATCCGTGTGAACAAACGCGCGGCCTGAATGCTTCAGGAATTTCGGAATAGTTTCGTTGCTCTGCCCCCCTCTTTAGGAGTCGCGGCTCAAGACGGCGACGAAGACGAAAAAGCAGAGGAACAAGAAGAAGAAGAGGTAGAAGAAGAGGTGGAGAGGAAGGATCGTGAAGGAAGGAACGCGAGAAGAGGGTGCATTTAGGTAGCATGAAAACATGTACCTCGTGGAGGAGCACACGAGCAAAGTGTTCATGGTTTTACGTGTGTGTTCGGCGTTTAGGTGTATGCGTGCGCGTGGCACGCCGTGAGGGCCGACTCGAAGCTGCACTCCCACGCTCACCGTCCATGAAATGGGGTGCGAGGTGCAGCTACACGCCAACCCATGCAGGTGTAGGTGGTGTGCGCAAGGGTCCGTCCCTTGGGCCCCCATTAACGTCGACGTTCCTCGAACCGACTTGCCCGCGAACCTATGAGAACCCGCCTGGACTTATATGATAATTCCGCGTGTCGTTACACTCTTTGACCCTTTATGGTGGTGTCTACCGAGCGAGAGGTTTCTTTCCCTTGCGCCTTGCGCTGGGCAGAATTTGTTTGACTCGTTGTTACAGGACCATTGTTTTAGTAACAGAGTACAGGAGAACTCGGAAATTTGTTCATTAACGTAGAACCAACGTTAATGGGACATACAGGATAATTTAGAAATTAACTTTCACGACGAATTGTAATTTTGGATCATTTCCATAGTATAGGATGAAATTCAAGACTATTAAAATTCTACCTCGGTGATTCTAATTCTTAGAGCGAGAGATTTATTTTCTTAGGTTTAGATTAGCTGCTTAGGATTCGAATGCTTCGAACGATTTTCGTTCAGTATGATAATTTTGATATTTAGCAAATCTTCGAAAGCTTCGACTTCTTCCACCTTTCCATTACAAAAAAAGATATTAACTAACAAGATCTATATACTAATCTAGATACCCTGCATCTACTGATCTATATTAAATACATATCATCGCACCCTTATACCGTTTACAAACGATATCGTTCCTCTGTCGTGTAAACAGACAATTGTTCCAACGAAGCTACGATTAATTGCGCTTCCACTTAACTGCAAACTAAATGAATCGATTTTGCAATCCACAGTGGCTTTTGCAACCGATCGACACGGCTAGATATCTATCGTATCTCCGACAATCGTGGAAGTTCGTTAACGCGAGTGGACCCATTATTCGTGTCGCGAACGATAGCTGTTCGTTACGGGTCGAGTGCCGGGCCACCTGTTTTCCTCGCCGTTAAAAAGGATAAGTGTGGGAACGTCGGCTGGTCACACATATCGTGCACATTGTAATTCCGTGTGTTCACGCAACGCGACGCTTAGCCAGTGGATTATGATAATCCACCAGAAGCCATTGTCCTGCACGACGTCGGGGGATGCCGTGGAATCGCGGGCCTCGCTACCAAGCTGCTCGGAATAATTAGCGATTTTTTATGGTTGCGAAGCGCGAGCAGAATTCATTGGAAAAGAAAATTGTTTAATTAAAATCCGGTGTTATATAACCAACGGATACGATAAGAAGCCACGCTAACTGCGACATTTAGAAACGGTTCAGTGTTTTATTTATAGTAGCTTCTTAATGGAAAAGAGATCGTTTGCATGTGAAGTGCGATTTTTACCAATGAAATCTCACACAAGCGTTCAGAATATCGACGAAACGTTATTAAAACGTCAATCGTCCCCCACAAAAGGCATAATCGAAACCAGATTATGTGCGCGTGTACTGTTATCTTCGCGGAGCCGGATTCGCGAAGCCTAACGCTCTTGATCTTATCAGTAACTGGAATGAAACGACAAAAATCCGTTCTTTTCATATCCGATGTAATTAATTTCCCCGATAATGTGTTGCAATTATGTTTTAGCATCTAGACGGCGGTATTTATCAACAGAAGATTTAAAGAATTTACTAAAAGATGAATGACAAGTGTTATTTATGCAGACAATAGCAAATAAAAGCTTAAGACTAGTTTTCTGATTGATTGATTATCGCGTTATGTTGTACATATTAAATAAACACTAATCTGCAGTTCTTCGCTATCGAACTCCATCCAATCGTAACACTCTGTTAAGTTTCGAATCGTCGGAAAATATCACTTTTCTCAAATCTTGTACTGTTCAATGCTTTAGTGCTTCGGCGAAAGCAATTGCCAACTTTCCATTTTTACAACTAACTAAGTATTTGTTTCTTCCGAAACACGCATCCTTTGAGGCTTAAAATCATTCGCGGCGCAGATTTCTTTTTGAATATCAGCAGCGTAGCGGTTCGAAAATGATCGTAGTCCAACTTGGCTGTAGCTTTTTATTCGTCGTAATAGCATCCAATTTTTCTAAATTTATAACTACTATGCCTGCTTACAAGCTGTCTCAAATCTTCCAATGATATGCGTATTTGCTATATTCTTTCTATAGTATTTTTCTTTTTGCGTGATATGCCTTCTTAAATGTAACAATTGTTATTACAAGTTTAATACGTCGTGTTAAATAGGCTTATTATCGTTCGATTAATTCGAAGCGTCACTTTGTTCGAATGTTGTCTTAAACATTAGTTTAATTTTACGACATTTAATGTTTTAAATGCAGCATCGAACCGCTTCATACATTTTGTATTCATCCTGTCAAGTATTGTTCATATCTTAATAATGGTTTCGTGACCATTGGTAGATACATGTGGTGTGTCACTGTAAGGAAAACTTGGAAGTGTTAATTAGTTCTTAATAATATGGTGTAGGATTAACTATCGGAAAGGTAGTCGTCTTAAACTTTTGTTCGCTACTGCAAATATTGGGGCAACGAAAGAGTATAATTATTTTAATTCAGTAGTTGTTTTCGTAACAACACGAATAAAAGGCGTTTTGATCAAATATTTGCTACGAAGAATCGCGGACAGGATATTTCTTATTTTAATGAATCTTTCACAAGTTTTATAACTTCTACATGTGCGATAATATATAAGCTCGAATAAAACAATTAAATCTTATAATTTTGCTTCTCTTATAAAAACAAAGTTAAAATAAGCGGCGCAATATAACTTGCGCTTTCTATTATCTCGTGTCAAGCATAGAGTAAATTTTAATGTTGCATGACTTTTTCGAAAATCTGCAATAAGGAAAAGTTACGAGTATTTTTCCAAAAGTCCAAAGAATTATTACAAATTGCGATTTATCGGATGTTTGTCCTTCGCGCGGTATTAAAGTTTACGAACTCGAGGGAAAATTCGGTTATCAGTTTGTGACTAATCCGTTGTCGATAATTTAACAATAAATATCTTTGTTTTATTGCTAATTTTTAAACAATATCGCAAAAGTTACAGTCGTTATGTACTCGTATACGTTTATTACTTATATTTTTCCACTTACATACGTTTATAATCTACAACATTAAATTATATTTGCAATGCAATAAATTTCACATATTGTAATTATAATTTCAAATATATTTCGCAATTTCGATTTTTCTTCTGTCGCAAACTCGCGCCGAGATCGCATCGTGCGCGAGAAGTAAATTATTTTGATGCAAATCGCAGCATGTTTTATATTAATTAGGGACCTCGTTTGGCGAATATCTTTATCGCAAAGACGACGAAAGTTATAGAATTTTGTCCAGGATACGTGTCTTCCATCGCACTGTGCGACAGTGAGAACAGAGTATTCCCAGTGTTGTTTCGATCCATCGCTTAATTACATATTTACCATCCGTGACGTAGTAGAAATTACTACGAAACGAGCGCAATATCCAATAAAAGAAGTGTATTAATAAAACGACTCTTACATGTGCGTGTAAAATGCAAATTTATACTAAATAATAACAAACAAGCCGCAAACTCCAAACCCCAAGAGCGATGGAATATCTTCATAAAATATTAAAACATCAACTTTACTCTACAACTTATTTATCGATGATATACATACTTGTTCCTCCTACTGCCTTTTTTTTTCCTCTTCTGTTTATGGATGATTTGAAATTGTATCACGTTATTGATAATCCTGTCAGCTATAAACTTACTCAGAATGACATTCACAAGCATGCTGCACGTGCAGTCGTCTATTTATACTTAACTTGAAGAAATGCCCGGTCATTCGTTTCTCTCGAGTTAGTATCTCAATTCAATTCAAATAATTACACCGTACACGGTCCCTTTCTCTCGTCTACAACAACTATTCGGGACCTTGGTGTAATCTTCTCGACTGATCTATCATTCGCTTCTCACATCATCAAGGTTGCCACTGACAGTAGTGCGATCGAGCTTCTTGGTTACATTACATAGAGCGTGTAAGTTTTTTTTAAGGATGTCAACACCGTTAGATCGTATCGTGTATCGTGCGTTGGTTAGGCCTCACTTAAAACTACTGTTCTACCATCTGGTCATCTTACCATTCTCGTCACATTATCAATTTAGAACGTGTACAGCGTATAGATTTTTATGCTTAGCCACGTGTTTTAAGCTGTCACGCGTCTCTAACGTTGATTACGATTACTCTGGCCTTTGTTAAACGTCCGTTGCGTCTGAATCTATCGAACGTAGGACACTTACATTCCCTCACAAATCACTAAACGGCATTATAAATAGCTTTTTTATCTTATCTTAGCTTATGGAATCTTAGCTCGTTTTAAAACTCGCGTGCTCCCTCGATCAGGCATCGCTTATTCCTTCACGCGTGTTCCTCTTAACGGTGTCCCATAATGGGTCGCTTTGGGCCCAGTTGGTATACTCCCTCGTTTTCGTAGCACTTTCGCGCGTAGTTTTCTGCTTACATAATCCAATACTTTCAATTCTAATAATGTTTCTTTCAGAAATAAAGGTATATAGAGTCAGACGTCGAGTAAATCATTTATATATATGAATACATCATACATGAGCGAATAAATAGCAGGATATAAATAAACCGCATCTGTTCCGTTTACATTAATATAATTATAATATATTATAATGTAATTAGAGAATAAAAAAACAAAACATAAATAATTCGTTGAAATACAATGATTTTTACATATGCGACGTTGGCAAACATCACGTTGCAACAAGATAAAACTTGTTACGATCGTTAAACAACAATCTCACAGAATTCTTTGGCATAAGCATAATTGTATTAATAGGATAATCGCTAAAGTTAATGCATAGCGATGATCTTTCTACAACTTCAGGCGTGATGTAATTTGTTTACATTCGTTTCTTTCCAATTTCTCTATCTCTCTCTATACACATATACCGAAGAACTTATTACCCGTTTAAATAAATTAATAAATCTTTGAACTTGTACGTCAAAACTGTTCGAACCGATCTCCTGAGATTCCCCAATCTTCTCTCGGACCTCGCGAGATCAAACGATCAAACGATGATTTTACAAGCGCTATCGCGTCCGTGGTCGATCGGACGAGGACGAAGCGGGTCGCAGCCTCCGTAATGGACGCGCGACGGGTTTCTCGTGGCCGAGGAAAGGAAGTCGAGGATAGGCGGAGTTGGCTCGGGCCAATCGTCGAGATGCGCGCCGCCCACGTGTCAGCGGTTCCTCCCTGCAGACTCTGTGCCTCTCGTGACACCGTGCACTCCCCAGGTTCCAACGATTTCCCATCGCGACCCTTCGCTGCGAATCCTCCCGGCCCGAGCGAAAAGTCGAAACGATCGAAATCGCACGCCGGTCGGCGAAAATCCGCGATCCTCCGAACGGAAGCAGAGTTCGACGACGATGGGGATTAGCAGCGTCCAGAAACCACGGAATTAGAATTTTGTTTAACCCTCGTCGTATGACACTTAGAAATCTCCACCGTTCCCATCGAAATCGTTTTATTTCGACACCGTGTGCCGTTGGAAAAAAAGAAAAAAATAAAAATACAGGCAGATTCGCCTGGATCCGTGCAGCCGCATGAACAACATGATCGTCCCCCTTTCGATCGATCGATTTCGAATAATTCGCACATTTCGCGAAGCACAGTGATTTAATGGTACGTGGAACATGCGTAACGCGTTTGGTTTTTTGGTGATATTTTTCAGGAGGTTACAATCATCTACGCAGTCCCGTGTGCCAAGACGAGAATCAGAGAGATGAAACCTCGCCGCCACCTCATAGCCATAACGCTCAAGCGCCCAACTCTCATTCCAGTACTCCAAACAGCAACAACAACAATAATAATAACAATAACGCGAACAACGCGTACATACATTTACGGAACTTGAACCAGCTGAAGACGGAGTGTAAGTAGCGGAAAATTAAACGAATATTTCATGGTTTTATCGATTTTTCAAACTAGCATGGTAGATTTTGAATGTGGTTTGTGATTGTCGAGCAGCGAATTACGGCAACCACCATATAACAGAGCACCTTCAAGGGGGTGGAGCAGGGTTGACGAGTGGCAACGATCTCACGGGTACAGGGACTAACGAGAGTGACTTAAGGGTTAGTCAAACGGCAACGGAGAGCTACATGACTCCGGCACATTATTCCGGATACGATGAGGCGTCCGAGTATCACAGTCTGCCGCAGGATCACCAACCGCCGCATCCTTTCAACTTGGATGGCTCGCCGGAATTTTACAGCGCCAGTGGAATTCAAATCGAGCCGAAGTATCAGCCATCGCCGTTTAAAAATTATCCTCGAGGTAATCTCAATCGTTTAGGAAACTTCGAACTGCTGTTCTTCAATCTATATTATCTGCAATTGACGTTCAATATAAATGTTATCGAATTAATCAGTATCCTCAGACGTTGTTGAAATGTTTTTGCTTTCGGTCATTAAAATATTCGGATATATTTGCTTCTTGTCTTATTTTATGAATATGTTGTCTACGAGTAAGGTATTCAAAGAAAGAATATCTAAAGAGATACAAATATATAGAGATAAAAGATACGAACGAAAAGAAGAAGCAGAAATAGCAAGAAGAACAGAGTAGAGTTTAATGATATTTGAGCGATCGTTTAACGATTACAATCGATGATTTGCAACCTAGGTCGCTACCACGAAGGATACAGCGAGAGCGGTGGTTACGGACAATACGACGCTACGCCATTCCAAACGGTTCCAGGAAGCGGAAGCGGAGGAGGAGGTGGCGGCGTTGGCGGTGATCAATGGGGAGTCGGCCCTCTCGAACACCTGTCTCATCATCCGGCATTCTTAGCTGGTCTTGGTCCAAGAGATTCTTCCAATCCTCATCATCCCTCGTCTATCGGGAATAATGCCGATCAGAAACCTCTGTTGCAGAGCGCGATGATCCCCGGTTATACAAGTAATTAATCCCTCGCGAGTTAGAATACGATTCGTCCGAATTTTTAGAAAAAGTTTGTTCTAAGGAAATACTACTTTCTAATGTTAACAGGCACTGGACCCTGCTTTACCGGTTCCGGTCCCATTCAACTCTGGCAATTTCTGTTAGAGCTGTTAACAGACAAATCGTGTCAAGGCTTTATCTCGTGGACTGGCGATGGCTGGGAGTTCAAGCTGACGGATCCGGACGAAGTGGCACGTCGTTGGGGCATCCGTAAAAACAAGCCTAAAATGAACTACGAGAAACTGAGCCGTGGTCTCCGTTATTATTATGACAAAAATATAATACATAAGACAGCCGGCAAACGATACGTTTACCGCTTTGTCTGTGACTTACAAAGTCTCTTAGGGTAAGTGTGCGACACGTACGATGCTCTGATCTTCCGGTTCTCTTGAGAGTAGTCGACGATAATTGATTAAAGCGATAACGATGATCGTGTTTTATAGTATCATTGTTCGTTCGTAGGTATAGTCCGGAAGAACTGCACGCAATGGTCGAGTTGAAGCCAGAAAAGAAGGAAGAAGACTGAGTTTCTGTTATCGGACGTGTTTAAGGACTGTCGTTTTACTAATTGAAAAGAAAGAAAAAGGAAAAAAAAGAGGAATCCGAGTGATTCCTTGGTACCACGAGAGAACAAAGTTCAAACTAACAATATAACGAACAATGTGAAACGAACAAACGAAATGAAGGAACGAGTAACTGGTGTATTGATAAATGAAAGAATTCTTCTAATGAATGGAAGACAGAACCAATTGATGTCTTCTAACTCTCAGATACATGATAAAATCGAATCGGTCGTATGTACCAAAGACAGGGTCTGCATACCATTGGTGCCTAAAATTAATGAAAATTGTGAATTTGTTTCTAAGTGATTAATTTGCCAAGCCAGATTTTAGAAGATATTTATAGGAAATAACAATTTATACATATTATATATATATTATACATATAAATATATATATATATATATTTTTAATGTTACATGATTTCTAAGCACTACGTCGAGCATACGATACGTCTAAATTATTTATGTCTCATCATTTTAAACATGCGTGTTACATCTCGTTGATAGATAACACCATATGTGATTGTTATTACTATACTTTTAATACAATAAAGCCATTATACCATTATTATAGACGGCGAGCTTGAATTCGACGTTTAAATGCTTTTCTACGTGTAGATTATTACTAAGTTGTAGTATTAAAAATACTGTGTCTCCGAGCTCGCTTGGCTGCAACAACTGCAAAACAAACTTCCTTTTATACTATTACCGATTTTTCTTTTTTCCTATTCAATTCCTTGATGTTTAACGTGCGACCAATCCCAGGTGAATAATGTTGGAGGACTATAATTAACAGCGTTTCAAGTGCGAAAAAAGTATGCTGTTAAATTCGCTACAAGTTGTACGTTTCAACGCGTTTCATTTTCTAACGAAATCATTTCGTTTCGTTGATCTCCTTATTTTACTAACGATTAAAAGAAGTGATCATTTTTTCGAAGAAAGGGGCGACGTGCAACGCAGTATTGAATGAACATCATAGGCCCATAAAATAGTATTTGCAATAGAAGATGATAATGTTTCTTGGCGCTTAATTTTAAAGATTATCTCGACTACTAAAATTTTATATATCTTTTTTCGTTTAATAACTCGAATATCGAATAACTGTTAGAATTAAAATTCGAGCATACATCACTTTTCTATTTCAAATGCCGTTTTATTTGTAATATGTTGTACGCGTGAAGAAAATGATGTCTGCTTTCCGAAGAAAGGTTTTCTTTAAATCTTCTAAATTCATTAGAAACCTGTAACACTATCGTTTTGCGGATCATAGCAATAATTAAAATATCGACGTTCTTAAGTGATACTTTATCATTTGCATTGTATATAATACGTACACGTGTGGAACACTCGATAACGCGTGTATAGACGAAATTCGACGATAATGTTGCGACTAGTTTGCGTGATTCTCACCGTATTTCGATAAGCGTTTTCTACGTTGTAAAAATGTTGTTCTGTTGGACGTAATAATTATTGTAACAATATCGATTGTATTGATATGTATGACAACAGATAGAAAAGAACGAGGAAGTTTCTTAAACGCGTTACATATCCATAAGCGTATGTAACATTACGTATTTTATATAAATTAAGTATCTTTAATTGTGTTTGTTAAATGTTCGGATCAAGAGAGAAAGGGTGAGCGAGAGGGAGAGAGAGAAAGAGACGAAGATGATACGAATACTATGGTTAAAAGATATTTCATAATGAAGATTATAAAAGAAAGACTCGTAGATCGACGACGATTAATGGCGATTCAAGAAGAAAATTAAGTTAATCGCGAGATAAAAGATCCTGACATATCCGTCACGATTGTTAAGTTTTCTATATCTAACGGAATAATTTAGACACCTTTATAGATTATCGACATATGTGATTAACAGTATACCAATTTTGAAAAGTAACTCACGGACAGGTATCGAATAAAATTAACGGAATCGTTATAATTGTGTAACTTCGAATACACTGTAAAAATTTGATGAAGAAACACGTATGAAATGATTTATAAATCCCTCCTTCTCTGCACAGGACTAGACGTTCGTAAATTAAGTTTGAATATTTTTAGTCGAATAAAGGAAAAAACGAAAATTATGTAAAGCTCTACTGCATATATGTGTGTAAAGCATTCAATCATCGTTTCCGACAACTATGTGAAATTACGACAGCGACATGTGAAAATTTTTCAGTAGTTGCAATAAAATAAAGAAATTTTTATAAATATACCGAACAAAGGGACAATTTCATTCAACTACAGAATATAAGTATAACGATATCGACATCAGTAGACTTACAAAATTTCTACAATTTTTATAAACGTGTCATCGAAGAAAAAGCAATTTTTGTTTAAATGGAAGGCAATCATCACTCTATTCACATTAAAGGAATTTTTCAGAAAATTCAAAGATCAAAATTTCGTTGGTTACCGGTTGTCGATAAACATTTATAATGGAATTCTGTCGGCAACTATTTCTTTCTTATCGACTGCGACACCCTTCCTTATCGGTCACTGTACGCATGCGTAGATGTTATTCGGATGCTGAAATTGGGCGCATTTCAAAATTTCTAAACACGCGCATACGTTACGAACATCTTTTTTAATTCGCATATAGTAAAGGTAATAATAGCATTTAATATTATCATATAATATTATCTAGTAATACGCATAATTTGCAACTCAATGAAAGAAAAGAAGATTAGAATTGTTGAGTGGTCTAATGCGTAGAAATCTGTGAATAATCAAAGTTTTTTTAAGAACGAAAGTTTTTTAAAGAACGATGTCGAACTGAGTAAATAGAAGCTATTGGTGAATGTCGTATTTTAATCTTCATTTCTTTTCAAAATATTCTATTCTCAGAGATGTTATTCTGAAACATCTTTAAATCCGATAATAATGTTGTGGGATATTAAGTAACAGATCGTAAGATCGGGAGATTGTTATTGATGCTTTTCTTTTGTTGATTGCTAGTAGAGGGAGACAAAGGCGTGCAAATAACTTCATCGTTGTAGCGTGAACGTGATTCAGTATTAAAATGGAAGCGTCAATTATTGCTACTACTAATGTGACAAATATCGCAGATTGTGTGTTAGAATTGGTATATTACTATTTAAACAAATATAAAGGGTCACTTATCTTTTGTCTTTTGTCTTTTGTTTTTGGCATTTTTATAAATTTCCTCAACAGGTGTCAAATTCTTTATCCGCTAACGCTACAGCAATTGCAATACGATTTCACATTGAACAACGTAAAATTCAAGTAATAGACAATGGTATAGGAATACCGAAAATACGATTAAATGTGATGGCAGAATACAATAATGAAAATTCTTTGAATTATTCGAATATATACGATTTATGCAGCTGGAGAAAGCATACGATTATTAACATTCGTAGATTGTCTAATGCTATGATAATAACGTCTAGATATTATTTGTCACGTAAAACATATATGAAGGTAATCTTCATAATTAAAAATTTATTTGAAGTAGAAACTAACAAGTTGTTAATGCTCGCAGATTTTCAAAGTAAATCATGAACCAAGAATTATTAAAATTGAAAGAAGACCTTCTCAAGGTACTACAGTAAGCATTCATGGATTCCATGAGTTATCCTTAAGTAAGTGGAATATAACTTTCATGTATCATTTGATTGGAAACATTGCCATAGCCAATCCTCAGGTAAATGAATGCTTAGTATTTATAGGTATTCCTTGTATTTCACATTAAGATATGTTTTATATTTCCAGACTTCATTCACCATAAGAGATGATCATCAAAAAAAAATGAACATGATAATCACTAAGCCACACAATCCAATATATATTTTTAAGTCATTATATAGTCTAGAAGTGTTATTTCATAAAATATGGTATATAAGATGTATGAAGAAGCCTAATATCAAATACTGTGCATACATTGGGTTAGCTGATTCTAAAGATACAGCATCTCAATATATTTTTCTAAATAATAAACTTGTTCATTGTCCTTTAATCTTAAAAATAATTTCAACTACTTTCATTAATACATTAAAGTTCTTCGAAAGACAACATTATGAACATATACCAAAGAAAGAGGCAGTTTTCATTTTATTATTTCTTGTTTGTAATAATTATACTTTTACTATTGAGAATAAGAAGCGAACTTTGATATTTTCTAATATACAAGATTTAATGGAATGTATTAGGAGCAAAATATTACATATTTTTACAAGAGATATTAAACCTTTATGTGAAAAAGAATTTAGAAAAGATAATGAAACACGGTTGACTGCAGAAGATTTAGTTACACCTGTTTCACAAACTGATAATCTTAACAAAAACACTATGCAGTTAACTCTTTCTGAATGGTCTAATTGGTCTTATTCTAAGAATTGGAAACAACTAGAAAATGATTCGCTAAAATTCTATAAGCATTTTGATTTCTTGCCAGAAAAATTGCATAAATTACTACGTGGAAACACAAAATTGATAAAAACAGACATTTTAAATGAATATAACGGAAGTGTATGTTCAATCAAATTGAAATCTGGATTGCAGAGTAAACATCTTTAATCTAATCAGAGAATTATAGTATGAATTTACTTATGATACATTTACCTATAAGTTCCAGATATATTGCCTCATCAAGAACTTGACATTCGTCCATGTAAAACTGTCCAGCGATTTCGTGAATTCACGTTAAATAAGAAAGTTTTGAAACTTATTAAAGTAAGTATATAGTTGGAATTACAGTGAGAAAAGTTGAACTACAACTGTTCGTATCATTTGAGGTATTAGGCCAAATAAACAATGAACTGATAGCAGGGTTAATAACCCAAAATAATATGAAAATGCTTTTATTAATGGATCAACATGCAATTCATGAAAGGATTAGATATGAACATTTGCTTTACGGTAAAGCTTTACAAAAATCTTGTATATAAAAATAAAGTAAAAAACCTATACTGACATTGATTATGCAACTGATTTTTAGGATATGAATCACAGATAAGAACCCAATTGTTTTCCATCAAATTAAAAGATCCTATAATCATACAACTTCCTGCGAGTAGCTGCAATTTACTCTTATCTAATAATATGATATTAAAAAAGTTTGGTATAACTTTTAGTGTGATAGATAATAACACAGTAATGATACGTGCAGTGCCAGAATGTTTAAGGAAGAACAAATACTATCATGATGAATTAAAACTAAAGTTAAAAGTACAGAATCTTTTAAACGAATTAGTACAAAACTTTTCAAGTTATGATAGTAATTATGCAACCAACATTTTACCATTTACCATTCACAATGCAATTGCAATGGAAGCATGCCATGGTATGTTCTTTCTTTCTTTTTCATTTATAATTTTGTAAACAATTTAATAAACAAAATATACAACATGTAAAGAATAAATAGGTAGAGTATATATTTTTCAGCAGAAAATATTAATAGAATAATAATCTCATCCTTTTGTACATTATAACATTATATTCACTACCATCTAATGAAAAGTATTTTAGGAGCTATAAAATTTGGTGATCCACTTTCATTAAAAGAATGTAAGCGGCTTTTGAAATTACTAAACAAGACGAAGATACCTACTCAATGTGCTCATGGACGACCATCCATAATACCTCTATTGGAACTAACGGATTTAGAAAGACGCCATATAAAAATCGTTCAAGTAAGTAATACATTTTTCGTATGCTATATATTAAATAAAGAGAAACTCATTTATAGATTCATTCACTTGCAACAATTTAAATTCTGTTCTACATATTTTTATCAAATTTTTCAATTCTTCTCAGCGAAATTGCGTAAGTCAGTATTACATTAGCTAACATATAATGTAAAATCTATTAAATGTTATAAAATGCAGATTTTATTTCAACTAAACTAAATGTCAGGATATCCCGAAATTAAAATATCTTTTCCAAAGTAATTGACTCTGCTCACGAATATCACGAATTCAATTCCTCCTAAAGAAATTGGGCAAGGGTTGTTAGGCCGAGTAAAGAAACACATCGTATACAAAGCGAATTCCAATTCCGGTGATGTACCGACAAAAATGGTTGAGACTGGTTGCACTATATCGTTTAGCGATGAACGTATTTTTAAAACTGCTCCCTTCTGTAAAACATAATGCAGTGAACATTAACAATATGAACTGTTTTGATCGTTGGTTTACGAATATTACATGCTGTTACTTACATCACCCAGTTTGACTTCCTTCATATATCCAAGATAATTGACCTTCTTCTCTGCTTCTTGCTTCGCGTAATAGATCCAATTATGTAGTCCAATTATATCTGAGTCAAACTGTTCAGCTAGAAACACAGTTTCAAAACCGGAACTCGACGCATCTCCGTCAATTCGTTTGAATTGAGAGAACCATATGCGCTTCATAGTATCCTTAAACTCATATTCATCATCTTGGATGTATCCTTTATCGACCAAGAATTTCATCATTGATTTCATCACGTCTGTTTCTAGGATCTTATCAAGAAGTTCCGATTCCTCTTTTCGCTCTTCTGACGTGACTGTCTCTTTCGTTTTAACGTTAAGTTCATAGTTATCGTGTAAGGCTATCACGGCTTTCACGGTTGGAATCTCGTAAGCTTCATTATTCACAGTCAGCAACCTGAAATACGTAGAGTATAGAACTATAACACCAGCTTATGATTTATGTTTAACTCTAGGAGTTCAAAGTAAATGGATTCTCACGGTTCAGCAGCGTCGTCGCTGGTGCTATCATCTTTCTTCTGGCCTTGTAAATTGATCGTTATATGCTTAAGAGCACTGTTCTTCTCTTTCTCGAATAAATTTTCCGTTAACTTTTTGATGTCATCATTAGAGGTGATGAATCCCAGAGGATTAGGATTGTTTTGTGCTGAATCTTGAGAGTTTTGATTATTTGGTGATGCATTGGTACCTGCGTTATTCTGTGAAGCTTGAGATGTCTCAGCAGCAGGTTGAGCAGCTGATTGAGCTGGCTGAGCAATCGAGCCAGCTGCTGGTTGAGCCGCAGGAGCTGCGGCAGCTGCCGGTTGATCAGAATTTGGAGCCGGAACAATAGCAGTTCCATTATTATAGTAATTATTATAAGTAATTTCGGTGTGGCTGGGAGCAGTTCCGCTACTAGTGCCTCTCGTGCCATAGATTCCTCCTGGTATTAATCGATTCACGGCTGCGTTCACTCCGGCGCTCACACCAGCGAAGACGAACGCTTCTTTTGCTAATTGCCCTATACCAGGTTTCTGTCCTTGCGATAAGAGAATCGTTTGTTGTGGCTGTCCCATAGATGGACTAAAAGACTGTCCAAAGCCTGGATTGTATCCACCATAAGATGGATTTCCAGGATAAGGTGCATGTCCTCCTATTCCAGGATTGTAGCTTTGACCAGGTGCTGGATTATAACCATGACCTAAAGAGGGATTATATCCTTGACCAACTGGATTGTAACCTCCAATTGGAGCGTTGTAACCTCCTATTGATGGATTATGACCTTGCCCAGGTGATAGATTTGGGTTGGAGTTGGTATGATAAGGATTGCTGGCTGGTTGACGAGGATATCCACCTAGAAATCATTGCTCATTAAATATTTTAGTCTATGAATATTACATTAATATCCGGTTTAAAAGGAGTATCGAATACCTGAAGGACTGTATCCAGATTGGACGTTAGTCGCGCTAGTCTTAGAACTCTGTTCGGATATAGGAGCAGATGGTTTAGGCGCGGTATTGATATTGGTTCCACTTGCTGGTTTCTTATCGTTCGCAACGTTCCACCCTATTTTATTAGGAGTGGAGCCCCCTGTACGAGAAATAACCGATAATTTATGATCGTCAAATAGCTAAGTTTACTTATCGATACTACTGGCAAGTCACCGATCAGTTAAAAAGAAATTCAATACGTGGGTAGTTAATCGATAATCAAGCATGTGTAGCTAATAATTAATTCCATTGCAGAGCGCAAAGGAAGCATAGTATATTGCCGAATATTTTCATACGAGAATTACCTTGATTACTTTGCTGGTACGTATTTTGAGAAGTCTGAGGTGTACGAGGACGAGGTGTTGACCTCGAACGAAATACAGAACTCCCCCAACCACTGCTCCCGGTTCTCCGTCTAGACGATTTTCCATCTCCGATGTCGACTGTGAAAATTTACCACAATTTAAGTACGACGCAGTACTTTTGAATGAAAATTCTCAGTAAATTGTACACAAATTATATATATATATATATATAGCTTATTGTGTGAACGAATTATCTGTTATCAAATTAACGAAGTGTAAAACGAATGAAATCACTGAATAGAATCTTGGCGGAGATTACGTATTCAAACGTACATTATTCTATATGAACAGAATGCGATGCGATCATCAAAATTTAAAGTATTGCACACAGAAGTTACCATTGGTTAAATAGAATTCGTCAGAGAGTTCGAGAGGAATAATATTTCAATTTTGTTAATAACGAGTGCTGCGTGCTCGAGTATATTACACGATTCATAATATTCTACCTACCACTTGTTGAGTCTCTCTATCAATCTATGATAAATTATTCTATATAGTCACTAACAATTTAACAATTCGCTAAATAAAGTAATGATATATCGTTAACACGCGAACCTGATTATTTCTATTAAATCTATTTGAATGTCAAGTATTAAACTAATCTCCATGTTTTATAAACGCTCTTTAAATATAAGGGACTATAGTTCTTCAATACTGTTCTTAGAATGCTAGTATTTTGTTTCTGTATGTTATTTTAGCATAATCTTGCATTTAGTGCTACGATAAAACTTTGGAGGAGCAAATAAAATTTTTGGACTTGATTATCAGGACTCTGTTATCGGAATAGTAGTCGTTTACATAGAAACCACGGCAACCTAACGAATTTCACGGAATCTAATTAGATTTTCGTGACCATATCAGCGGAACAAATTCTACCTTTCGTGGAATTGTTTGAGTGACTCAGTGCCCGCCTCCGTATGGCTGCGACTTTCTAGGAAGAGTTATGATCTTTTGCGACTTCTTTGTAAACTCATCAAATACAGACAAATGAACACATAATACGATGCTGGTATGCATTGGTGTACGCTCAAGCACAAGTAATTTAGTCTCGACGAACATATTATTGTTTATATGAATTGTTTGGTTGTAACTTCATGATGCAGTTAAACATGCAATTAAACAGTTCATAGAATGCTCTGTTCTCGAATGTTTTCTCCGTCTTTAGAATTCCTTCAGTTCAGTTATATTGTTTAGAAACTTGAATTCTTAATCGTGTTGACACTGTAGATAGGCAGTAATTTTACAGGCGTATAAATTTACATACAAATTTTGTTAAAGAACTTTCACTTGCTCGTTTATAAGTTTAATCTCATAAAATTCCTTGTAATACATTCTAACGTGAATCGTGAAATATTGCATCAAGGTAAAACCCAGTAAATCCATTGCCACATAGTTGAAACGTTCAGTAAAGGAAGAACGATTTCTTTTTGCCGTTTTAAATTGGTTATGCTATTTATAAAGAAACTTGCTTACCAAACACGAACAAAACGAGACTCATACAGATCAGAACTATCTTGATGTTCATGTTTCTTGCTATCTGACTTTTTCGGCTGTTGATTTACAATTCAAAGTCGATAGCACGATCAAGGATTTCTTCGTATAATGATCGATGCGCACTGCTTGACGGTTAATCCGTTACTAAAAGACTTCCCGTGAACTGACGCATACTAAACTACGCTGAAACTAGTTTGGAATTGCAAAGCGAGTTATACGTTATACGTCGTGGGCTTTCTCCTCTCGCATTGATCTTTGATGCGTTCACAACAAGTAGTAGGGATCTAATAGAACAAACTGGCAATGAAGGAGGTTCTTAAGGTAATGATATGTCCCTGACTTCTACCTGCAAGGACGTTGCTCTTCATAAATATTTAATGGCTCTGTTCCTTCCAGCGTCCTTTTACAAAGATTTTATTCAGTGATTAATTGTAATTTTATTTTTCAGGAGAAACCAAATTTTACAGCATTAAGATTGTATCAAGCCAAAAAATTGAAAAATTAATTGAAAGAATTGGAGAAGGATCCAGGAGAAAATAAAATATATTTTTTTATTTTTTATTTATAATAAGTATTTCTTCATATCATTGGGTTCAATATCGTTAATAATTTAATATTATAAAATGTTTTCCTTTCGTTAATAACTTTATTGCTGATAATGAATTATCTACATGTATAGAACAATGTAGCCTACATTATATTGATCCCTATATATACAATAATTACTACGTATAAAATATCTTGTATATTAAAACATTGGAGAAGCGAAATCTATAATTTGGATTCCGAAATAGGTAAATGAATGCGTATAAATGGTGAACTTAGTGGCGCCGAGGGAAACTGGGCAGAGATCATTCGATCTTGCGTAGAAGCATATTGTGTACAAAGCCATCTCCAGCTCAGGTAGAGTACCCACAAATATTGTTGCATTTTGTCTAATGTTTCCATCTTGTTGGAAGTTTAATTTCACCAACGAAGCAGTCTGAAAAAATAATTATATTAAATGGCTAATATAGTATTATTTCAATAAGAATGATTCTTTAGTATTTCTTAAATCATTTACACTTCCAAGATCCAATTTATCTACATAGCCCATGTAATCTATGCGTTTCAAAGATTCTTGGTTTTCGAAATAAATCCAATCTTGCACACCAATAATGGCTGTGCCATATTTTTCAGACGCAAACACACGCTCGAATCCACATGTACTTCCGTTGAATACAGTAAACCAAATTCGACGAAGTACATCTTTTCTTTCGAAATCATCCGGAGCGATAAATCCACGATCAGCTAGCCATTCCATAGCTCTTGACATCTCGTTTGTGTTTAGGAAGATGTCGAGCAAAAGATTCTCTTGTTTCCTTATTTCCAAACTGCGATTCAATTTTTTACCAGAATCATACTCGTAGCTATCGTATAGAGTTCGTATTACATAAATTGATGGATACTCTAATAATTCTGGGTCTACTTCGAATAATCTAAAAAAAAGAGATTGATAAACGAGAACAATCACTCAAATTATTTAAAAGTCGGTAATGATTAGATACACACGGCTGTTTGGCTTCATCCGTTATGTTACTTGACGTAACTCGAGTCTGTAAATTCATTTTTATGTAGTTGTTCATGTTGCGCGAATTTTTTGCGAACAGCTCTTCTGATATTCTAAAAAGTTCATCGTCCGAGATTGTATAATCAAATGATTTGTTTATATTAGCAGGATTATTAGATCCAGTTGGAGAAGTTACATTCTCATTTATGCCTGATCCAAAGACGTGTCTTGTAGTTGAACTTGGAATGTCTGGTATGTTTGGACTCGCACTTCCTGATGAAGGGATATTATTTCCTCCTACATTTGAGGTAAATGGTCCATTTGGAAAATTAGGGAGTCCAGTTGGAGAGGTAGGAAATTCAGTTCCTTGTGGTACGTTTGTGGGATTCATTTTGTTATAGCCGTCAGGTACAGTATTAAAATATTGATTATTGTAAGTAACATGAGTTGTAGGAGTTGGTGGGGCAGAGTCTGCAGGCTTCGTTTCTACGTAATGAGTATGAGGATTTATTAATCTATTTACTCCTGCGTTAATTGTTGAAAAGACAAGCGCCTCTTTGACCATTTGGCCAAAACCTCGACCAGAATCTTGTTGTCCAGGCGTCATTAGAATAGTTTGGCCAGGTACAAATGGCTGTACTGCAGGTTGTGCAAGTACATGTGTTTGCTGTGGATAATAAGGAGAATGTCCAGGTACATTAAAAGCAGGTCCAGAAGGATGTATAGAGTAAGGATTCCCTAATGGCATTGAATTTGCTGGGTGGAATAAAGAAGGATGTGTAGAATAAGGATTCCCTGATGGTATTGGATTTGTTGGGTAATTTGGATGAGAAATAGGATTCGAAGGTATATGTATAGGATTAGTAGGATAAGTACCACTAGTTGAATGAGTCTGTGGATACTTAAATCCAATTGGAGGTGGTTGAAAGCCTGGTACAGCTGGTGGAGCATTTGGAACAGGCGATTTATTAGCTTCTGAATAAGCTAGAGAATGTTGTTGAGCTGGTACAGTTGGTTTATTGTCTCTTAAATAAGGATTACTCCAGGTCGGATTTGCTTGGCCTATTGTTGCATGACCTATAATATTAATATTTTCATATATAATCTAGAAGCTGGTCTATGAGTGAATTTTTTATAGTATTTATGCCTTGAACCCGCAGAAAATCTCATATTAGGTTCCTAGGGCTCAGATAGATGATAAGGTAAAGATGGTAAGGTAGATGATAAGGTAAGATGTTTGCTTTCTGTTGCAGCTTTTGGTACAATAAGATTAGTTAGAGAACGGATATGATGATCCAGAAGGCATTGTTTGAACTTATTAGAAGACATACATTTTTTAATTCATATTTTGTATTTGATATATAAGATGTTTAGTTTAATTGAAAATGATAAAATATGTCACAACAGATTAAAGTTATCAAAAAGATGGTTTAGCAAAAGTTATTTGGTTCAATGAAGACATCATATAAGATAAAGATAACGTAAATATGTTAATAGTGCAAAAAGATAATTTGCACCATATAATGTCCCTCTTTGAACTAAACAACTTTTGCTAAATCATCTTTTTAATAACTTTAATTTTTTTATCTTTTTATCATTTTCAGTTAAATGAAACAGTCTGAATATTACTTAAAATACATAAAATATTATTACATAAAATAATATTTACCTGGTCGTGTAGCTCCTCCACCCTCAGCTTTTAAGAAATCGGTATTAATATTTTTAGTTTGTTGGGTTGATCCTAAAATTATGGTCAATAACTGTATTAACTAAACTATAGTGTATAGCATATTTAAATTATATAACACATTAAATTACCAGCAGAATTTCCTGTGGAATGTGAAGGTTTACTATTAGATACTCCATAGTCATGAACTCTTTGATTAGAATTTGCTCCATTTGATGTTCTACCATATGGGAATCTATATGATGTTCCAGATAAGGATCCACGTGATGTTCCATGTGATGTTCCATATGATGTTCCACGTGATCTTCCATGTGTTGATCCATGAAATGATCCTTTACCGAAATTTATTTTACTACCAAATTTATATTTTGCGCTAGTACCATCTACAAAAAGTGTAATAATTAATAATAATAATAAAAGTGTAATAATTAATAATAATTAATAATAATTAAGTGTAATAATTGTGTAAAAAATAATCTGACTATACTTACAGATTACAAAAAACACACAAATAAATATAAGAAAATACGTCTTGAATTTCATTATTACAGTAAGTACTGTTGTCGCACTAAACTGTTAATAGTAAACTGATATCGTCGATACGTTTAACGGATATATATATATATTCTAGACATATTTATCAAACTTCTTTTCCTAGTAAATGCATTGCGTCTTGCAATATTATCTACAGGCCTTCTTTAAGATCATACTACATAATAAAGGGTCATTGCTAATGACCTCAGAGAGATATGAACGTCTCTGGTAGTGAGAACGACATTTCTTAACAAGTTTTTATTTGATCTCATTAACAACCTCCACCAGAAAATACATATTTTTTATAGAAACATTAAATTATAAAACAAGTTTTATAAACTCTTTTGTACTTTAAAGTTAGTAATGTAACAATATACTAATAAAAAAGTTTTGTGTTAGAAAACAATTCATGTTGATCGTTATATTACATGTAGAGACGACGAACTTCTTCCCCGCCACGGATTGAACAAACTACTCTTTTATTCAGAGTCGGACCCTTCACCGCATATAATATTCAGGATTAGAAAACTATGTACAAAACTATAGAGTCTTAGTAACTTATACTGTGTAAAGTTGTAGAGTGTAAGAGTTAAATGGATATGGGTGGAATCGCTTTTACATGCCTCTACAAGGCAAGAGCTATATGCAGCGTGAGAACCAGTGCATTGTCTCTGTTATGTAACATATTTTTTCTAAAATATTGAAGTGGTATTAACACAGTCTCTCAAATTTATAGAAATACTGAGATAAAATATTGTTTTTTTATAAAAGATACAGCTTCAATAGCTTCAAAGGATTATTTTAATTGTTTATGCTTCATTTTTAATATATCTATCCAAAATTGCTTCACTAGGATAATCTGGAACTGATAATTGGCGAAATGCTTCATCATCCACAAAGCAAATTTCATGACCATCCTAAAAATAATCACAATTATTACTGTACGTGTATTTTATTTAAAAATAAAGTATTTTAAATGCACTTACGGGGTCAGCAAGGATAATAACTCTTACAGAAGCTTTTCCTGGAGTATCTAAAGTGATTAAATCAGTCAATATCTTATGTTTACTATCTTTTATTCTCTTTTGAATTTCTGGTTGTTCTGCATGAGGAACTGAGAATGCTATACGTCCATAAGCTGCAGCATGATCAATTTCAGTACCTAGTCAAGCAAGAAGATGTGCTTAATCATTACAGCAATTTGTATTATCAAAGTATTACACAACAAAAAGTATTATTATGAGATCATTACCAATATCTTTAAATTCAATCTTTGCCTGATCTTCACTGTATCCTAATAATATGCTGTTTTCAGTTTGATCAAATACTTTCAAGTCTAGAATATCTTTCCAATAAGCAGTAGTTTTTTCAAGGTTTGAACTGGACAAAGTTAATTTTTCTACAGGATCTGTTGGAGAAATAGTCTTTTATTTAGATGTAATTTAATAAATATATGTATATATTAGGATTAAAATAGTTCTATATTAATACCTTTATCTAGAGGTTGTGGTTCATCAATAACATAATACTTGTAACCACCAGGTGCTTGTAAAACAAACTTTCCATTTTCTTCTTGCACTGGCCATCCACCTGATCGTGCTCTTTGAAGTGCTTCCCTAGACCGGATTGTTATCCCACCAAAATCATTTCCCATTTTGTATTCTTTGATCCCATAATTATAAGTTAACTCTATAACAAAATGAGTATCTTCTGTTCCATATCCTATCATGGTTTTGCTCCATCTATTCCCATATGGTCTACATAGTAAAGGTAAGATATATCATCATAACAATTCGCACAAAATTACTATATAATATATTATGATTGATGATAATATATTAGACAAAGAGTAAATACAAGTGTGTACGTGACTAAAGTTAATTGCGTACCCATTGCAAGCCGCTTCACAGCCTTCGGCAAATTCCTCGTGCCGTAACACCTGTAAAAAACATCTTCCGTAAATCCAGAGATCAATTCGAATTATTAAGCTACTAACCTTCATCCCAAGAATTTCCCGGTAAAATCTGCAGGTCATTTTTCTATCTGGTATTTTAAATACAAAATGAAGCGCCCGTCCGGTGACCATTTTTAACAAATCTATTTTTGCAGTCGTTACACAAAGAAATACACTTCCAATTCTTTGGCGGATAAGACGGGAGGCGTATACCTACTATACTGATTACGCACCTGATCTCTTCTGAAGAAAAACTATTGCCTTAATATCTCTGCGGTTTTCTGTAATGACTAATCATTAAGAATTGAATTAACGTTATATATGATTCAAGTATTCATTCTAGGCAATTATTTTTACTTACATCTTAAACTATACGTATTAATGTTGACGTGTTTTATAAACGATATCTTGTTATCAGTTTCTACAAAATATAAAAATATTTTTATCTATTTGGCTTATCCATACTGAATTATCTAATGAGAATTTTCGTAACAAAGATGGCGCTAACAGAAATTTAATACAATTCAGACGGTGATTCAGATTCACTATCAACGTCAAATCGATATATGTATGGTAGCCATAACAGTAGCAGACGATATATTAGATAATGTCAAAATACACATAAGATCTACGCTACTCATCAAATTGAAAACTATTGATCGTTATTTTAAAATTAAAACATTATACAGTATTATTCATTAGAGAAGACTTATAGATAGATATGGTAGAAAACCTTGCAGCAAAATTATGTTTACTTCTGTCGGAAAAAGCACATTCAGGTAATTGTGACAATATATAATTTTTAAATAATGATACAACTATTTTATTTATAAGATTTTAGAGAAATTGTGTATAAGACTAAGATTACAGGTTATAATGTAAATGTTTGTTACATCTAACAGCATATATAACACAAAATAAAATGTGTCTGTAAAAGGAAAATTTGATTTTTAGCCGAACAATGGAAATTACTGGGTCAAGAGAAGGATGGTTCCTTATTAGTTGGATGGACAGAGGAAACTGTAAAGAACGATGTAAACATATCATATACAGTTGTAGGCCACTACGACCGGATTAATGATAAGCTACAGGTATGTTAATCTATATACAATACTAAGAACTACCAAGAACATAAGCCTTTTTATATAAAATATATATAGTGTAAATAAAATGCAACATGATGCAGGTACTGCACCAATTCACAGAGGTATTAAATATTGTACAAGCAACAATAAATCAAAGTCGTACTGTTTTTGGATATATAACAAAACAAAAAGTTTCTGTAGAGACAAGGGTAAATTCAGAGTCTACAGAAGACAAAGATCAGAGTATACCAGCTGAAATTGAAATGTATGAAGCATTTATTGTTGAATTAAAAGGACAAGAAGTAAATATACACAGTTTGGATGCAAAGAAATCTAAACAAGTGAGAATTCAATTTTTATATAAAGAAAAAGAACATGGAAAATGGGATAAATTTTTATTATTAATTCATCAAGAATGTAAGAATTGTATAATTTATAGATTACACTTATATTTGTTAAGTATTACTAAATTTAATTGTTTAATGGTATAGGTATTATAATATACACTGTAATCTTTGATACGTCTATATCAGATGTTTATTCAATACAAGAATTAAAATCTGAACCATTAGTTAAAGCATTTATTTGGGCTCAATGGGACATGGTAAATCAGGTTTTATATCATATACACCATAAAAAAATTCCAATAAGTTTAGTTTCTGAAGATGAAGAGGAAAAAGAAACTAAAACAGAAAGAACTAATCCAACACTTAGTGGTCTTCAATTTCATGATGAATTGCCGCATGAAACAGTGGTAAGTAACCAATTGCAGTTTAATAATAATTCCAGCATATTTCAAACAATTTATTTTTTCGTCCTCAGCTAAATATACCACTAAATTTACCTCAATTATCAACTTCTTCCAACTGTGGGACATATGAGGATGATGTTATACCTTTAAGGGTTCACGATTGTTCTTTAGATCTTATCGTAGTTTCTGACCCTAAAGGAATGGTCTGTGTTTGCCATCATTACTTATATCGTCCAGTAAAACCACAGCAGCATGTACTTAATTCATTGAATGAATCTAATACAGTGCATTTTGCATATTCTGTAACACTTCTTCATCGCAGCTGTGTGATTCATTGTGTTATACCAGGCATACCATGGTCTCATGCTAAACTTATACGACCGACATTCGCAATATATGAACATCATCACATGATTGTTCTTGTACCAGGTCTATTTACTCATGTCCTCGAAATTGGAACAAATCATGAACCATGTTGCCATATATTATGTGGTCCTTTAATTTCCCTTCCATCTCGTTCTTCTTATTTGGTACCATTGCTTGAGTTAGAAACTAATACCAAAGGAAGCAAAAAAAAACATGATACAGCTTCCTTAGAAGGAAGCAGCACATCTCAATTTAACATGAACATATTAACAATAGACTTACCAACACTGGATTTAGTACAATTAACAATCTCATCCGACTTTCTTACTGAAGTATTTCGTAAAGAAAATTCGATAGAAGTACGCTTGGGTATATTGCACTACTTTCTTTGTCATAGAAATGATCTGGATATTATTTCAGAATTAGTATGTGCGATTGCAGAGAAACCTAGATCATTGGAAATTGTACGGTACATGCAAGAAATTCTTATTGGTGGTTCATATGCTTTAGTACAAAAAAATTTATTAGCAGATGCTATACCTTTATTGTCTTTATTGCCTGTTACGACTATGGAAGAGTACATAAGTTTTGAGATTAAAGTGAATGACTTAAGTATAACATTGAGTCATGAAAAACTATGGAATACATCTGTAATGTTACTATCACCGCAACAAAGGTTGATTCCTTACCGCAGTGACTTATGGACTCGATTGTGGGATCAACTTAGTAAAAATAACGGAGATAAAACAAGATTTAAGCCAAGTAAAATCGCAGAAAAATTATTAGTTTCTTTAGCATGTTATCAACCTGAAGCATTATCCAGATCCAGTACACCAATGTCTCCAAGTGGAGGGTAACATTTTAAACAAGTCTTTGTTTAACCCATTTAATTACATGAATGTTTATGAATAACTTGCATATCTCTTTAAATAAATTTATATTTTAATTTCAGCCATTCTCTTATATTTGTAGTAGCACAATATTTTTGATAAAAATTAATTTGTATAAATGATATTGCAGATTAGTTGTGGCTACAGTGTCGCTTGGAGATTTATCAAGTGGTCGTAGTAATAAACTCATGGATTCAGGTTTGCTATTTAATGAAACAGAAAGTTGTACTGCTTCTAAGCAGGAACATATTGTATCTGTAAATTTACGAGAATTATCCATGTATTTATTAAAACATGGTACACAGTCATCAATAACGCATCTTAAGGGATCATGTACTCCATTACACGTTCACGCAATGGCAACTAGACATGTGGCTGCGCAATTAGAAACATCGCGGGCTCTTTGTCAAATGTTATGTCGAGCGGCTAGCGTCGATCCACGAATTGAACAAGAGCGGGGTTTTATTCTTGTGTAAGTAAATCATTCATGAATAATTATGCATATATTGCAACAAAATTTAAATTAAGATATCATTTTAGCGATCAATTAGACGAAATAAGACGATGGTTATTGTTCGTATTATTGGAGCGCTATAGGCGCGCAATAGAAAGTATAGCATTCCCAGCACCACAAGGATTCACATCGTTTTTTACTTATCTTGGATATAGAACCCTAAAATATTCGATGTTTTTACAATATGTACAACGATCAGTATTCGAATTACAAGTCGATGTTAGCAAAATTATTATGGCTGGTATATTTTTTGAATCAAAAATTTATTTTTCTTTTAATTTTTAATATTTCTGTAATTTTCATTTAATATCCCTTACAGACATTAGTGATACAAAAGAAAATGCCATTCGTAAATTAACTTTATTGTCTTTATTACCAAGATCACGAGCGAAAAGACTTTTAAATCAATGGTTACATCCTGTAAGCTTTATGTTCAGAGCTCGTGAACATGCTGCAAATATTTTATCTGGTGAGATATGCCAAAACCGAGGTAGAACATTGCAATACAGAAATCATCATAATGGTATGGATACATAATTAACAAAATCTCAAATATTTCTAGCTATCTTTTTATTAAATAAATTATATACAGGTTTAGCAGCATTTCCTTCAGCAGATCGTTTATCTCCATTGGATACATTTCTTGATCTTCTTACAGCAAAAGGTATGAATCAGATATATTATTAGATCCCACAAATCTTATTTCAATTATAAATTAATTATATTTTACAGCTAGTCTAGCTGAGTTAGATTTTGGCCTGCTTATAGAAGCTACAGTAACATCTACAGAAGATTTTTTATAGGTAAATGTATTCTAATTTCTTAGAATCAGTTATAATAGAAAGCATAGTGCAAATAGTCATCCGATCGAGCAAAGTGCCATTAATATCTTCCAAAATATTTAGTATTTATGAACATGTAACTTTAACCTTATTTTATAAATTCTCATGCATTTCTTATTGAAAATTCTATACAGGGTAGAGATTTTAAATAGAATAGTCGAATAATACACTTTAAATACTTAGATAATTTAACTAATGCTCATGTTTCTATTTGCATTATGTTAAAGTAGGATAAATCAACAAATAATTTTAAAAATGTTTTATATTTTAAGATTAATGTTTATTCCACTCAAGTTTATAAATGGTTACTTTATGATGTTATAATTGCATACGTGCTGCAAAAACTATATCTTTGTTTTCAGTATACACCATGACTCAGTTTTCTTCTACAAAACCTCGTCAGCATATTCTATAATCAAAATTAAGAAAAAGAATGACGTATGAATATATTCTCTTTATGCTTTATTAAAAAGTTATGACAAAAATATGAAATGATAACAGACTAATATTTCTATGACACAACATAAGAACACATTGCCGATATCTGTCTGACATTACACAAATGTTTACACATATTGTAATATATACATGCTAAGATCAGAGTGTTGGTTTACCAGTATGGCAAAGGTTAAATGACCATTACTTTCGATGATGGACAAGCCAAGGAAAATTAATTCCTTAGTCCCCAAGATCATTAGATATCACATCAATAGATCTTTACTCATGAAAAATTGTGAAAGAAAAAGTTTATTATTAACATTTATTATAAAGTTTATTAAACACAAATTAGTATGTGTTAGGAGTTAATGCAAAGAATTTATAACTTACTTACTGTAATTAAGCAAAATGACCAAGAAATTGTATTACAGTAGACTCTATTTTCCATAGATGCCACTTCTGTGTACATAATAACAGATAACATATTTAAAATGGAATTATAATATGAACTTGAAAATAAAAGCACTCTGTTGTCATTTCATAATTTTGTTATAACTGTTTAATAAAGCATTTAAGAACCTATGTTTACATAACATTTTTTTTTTATTCTTGTCTATAGACTATGCAGGTAAAGTTTTGCAGAAAAAATCTGGGCACCCTGTATATTACTAGTTGAATTTTTGTTAGTAAGTTACTATAATTATATATTAATGTGGTTAATCAGTTAATCAAAAGCTTGTGTGTGATTTTCTTTTGTAGTTACATTAGTTTATCAGTATGTGTTACAGTGTGCTATACATATACAGAATGTTCTTGAAATCATGGTACAATCAGGAAGGAGATGATTCTTTACGTAAAAGTAAGTTGAAAGTATCGATTTCTAGGTTCACATCCTATATGATGTATTCCACAATAAATAACACTACTTTTCATACCTAATACCTCATAACCTACATAACTACTACATTTCTATCCCACTTTCCACATTATTTAAGTATGTAATCTATATACTATGATATATCCAACATCTATTCAGTATTCCAAGCACAGCTTATCCCTACCCCTAATTCACTTAATTCACACCCCAAGTCACATCATCGGGGTCATCTTCTTTCTGATTGTATCTTGATTTTGAAAATACCCTATTTGTATCATCCAACAGTTTTTGAATTGTTGTAGTGTGAATTAAGTTACAAAAAGGATCATTTATGAGAAAATTGTAATCATCTGTGTAAATTTTTTATGCGTATTGTGAAAAGTATTACAAAACTACATATCAGAAGATATGTACAAACATACAACAGTATTAGTAATTTTTATGTAAAAGTGAATATGAATATTTAAAAAATGATTTTGTGTTTTAATATTTACCTATCTTGATATATACTTAATTTTTTCCAAATATTACATTAAAGAAAGAAGGTAAACAAATTTCTTATTTTGAATTTATTTCCTACGTTTGCATCAGAGATGAGTAAAGAGATCACCGATACAATGTTAAAAAAGTTAGCTAAAAAATGCGCACTAAAAATAAGAGATTCTAATGACAAACGTCCAGACTGTACGCATATTTCTTCTCCGGGAGAAATGTATGTATACACGAGAGGGGAAATGTGCATTCGTATCGGTGCAGCGCGGAGATAAGCGAAGGCTAGAGGGCTAAAAAACATAAAAATGTTTTAAAGCTTTTATTAAATATCAGAAATGAATTGCCTTTTTTGGAATTGATTACAGAAAAATTACTTTGGACTTAAACTTACAGTAATTGGAAATAATTTAAGGATTATACATATTGGGAGGATTTTAAATGATTAAACGCTTTGTTCATTTGCAAAATAAGATTGTTTTATTCAAATAAATTTAGAAGTTTAATAATTGTACAATTTTACAATGAGTTCTGAGTTACAATAATTGTCTATATAATAATTTGTGTAATTGTATAGTTTTACAATAATTTGATTCCGTTGCTCGACCGACATAGTTAAATCAATCCCTTTCATGCGAAAATGACGGTCAAAAACTGTAAGTGCTTGTAGTACGGTGCAGCAATTTTATCATTTGTTTTTGAATCGCCTACTTTCGGCCAACTCGGGTATGGCCAGATACAAATCTACATATTCCTTCTTGTCGTGCATACAAACGTTTAGAAGAGATATGCGTATAGTTCATGTTCAGTCGCTGGGTGCGATAATTCATGGAGCAAACTTTTAGGTGAATTTCATTAGTAAGCCATCGGCCTACTTATCTCTGCTTGCATTAAAAAAATTATCTTTTATTTTTATCTTTCACGCTTTTACGAATGGTATTTAGCAGTGTTTACAAATTATCTTAAAAATATGTTTTTAATAAAAACCACCTTATCATATTTTAAGCTTATTCAATAGCTAAATCTAGGCTCCAACAGAAACGGCCAATAGTATTTAACAAACATTACCAATATGTGGCTTTAGAATCTTAAATGAAAAGCGGAAATGTCCCTGCATTATAATATTTCCTTTTTTCTCCCCACCTGTAACTACTACTGGTAGAATAACATCGTCAGCGGTCAGCCATTGTCGTGAGATGTGAAGATTTTTTTCGTGAAAGATCAAGATCAAAAAGTGGAGAAATTGTTAAAGATTTCAGAAATGCATACAATCCCGGAATTGGGTACAAGTGTACCAGCGTTCCTTGCCAAACTTTGGAAATTGGTCGAAGATTCTGATACTGACGACCTTATTTGTTGGTCACCTGTAAGTACTTTTATTTTGTTATTCGTTTATAATCCTTTAATTTTTATGTGCAGCAGATGTATGAAATTCTAACGCATCGGTCGATACGTTTCTTCACGGCGACTATTATTTATTCGTAATGGTAACGTCACGCGACCGAGCAAATTAAACGTAAGCTAAACGTTGACCTCCGCGGTGCACATTTTTACGTACACAACCTATATTTCGCATGCACCCAACATCGCTGTAATTTATTCGGTGCTTATTCGGTCGATTATGTATATTACATGATTTCAATAAACATACAATTTTTTTTTATCGAATGTCGAGGGCTCTCTTTCACGAACGATTCGTATAAATTTTGAATATCAGCGCATTCCTGGATTAACAAAATATATCAACCACAAAGTAATATTTAAACAAACGTTAACTAAACGATATTTGTAATTGTTTCTTTAACATTGACACATGTGCGTAAATTCATTAACAGGAATGATTTTTGTTAACGAAATGTGTAGTCAATGTTAATTTTATACATATTTTGAATATTTTATTTATATATTGTTATTACAACAAAAAATACATTATTTTCGTGAAAATTGTACCAGATAAAACATACTTTAAGTTTTCATTGTTTAGAGATTAAATAAGATATTCTGTACAAATATCAATAAATAGCCTTTTAAGAGATTAATGCAGCGACGATATTAACATTTAGCATTCATAAAATTTAATTAACTATTTGTTAAATGTACTGCATCTTGTATAGTCCAATTCCAATATGTTTCTTATAGGAGTATGTGTCTGTATAGGAGTATATGTATTATATATATTGATGACAAGTTCCATTAAAGAAAAGAAAAGATTTCATTTAATTTTGTTCAAATGTTTGTTTTTCATTACATAATCTTATCTATTAGATCATTTATTTTTTGTCATTTACATAATCTTTATAAAAATATTACTTTACTTTGATATCTATACATTGATATATATGCAGAATAATATATGTATTATATAATTATCTTAATATTTATATTCATAGAACTTGTTATCTAACACAATATGCTTTTACCATAGAGAAAATTATATTAAAAGTTACTTAGGAGAAAAGAGACTATTGTATACACTTATTTATTTTAGAGTGGAAGGAGTTTTTTCATTCGAAATCAGGCACAATTTGCCAGAGAATTATTGCCACATTATTACAAACACAATAACATGGCCAGTTTTATCAGGCAGTTGAATATGTGTAAGTGATACCATATAGAACTATACATTTAAATATATATGTAGATATATTCATATTTAATATGTATACAGATGGTTTTCACAAGAAAGTTTCTGTAGAATTTGGTGGTTTAAAATGTGATAAGGATGAAATGGAATTCGCACATCAATTCTTCTGTAAAGGTCATCCATATCTTGTAGAACATATTAAAAGAAAAGTAAATACTTTCATATTTTATATAAACTTTTCATAAATTATACTTGTATACTTGTACAAGCATTCAGTGATAATTTTCTAGATTGCCTCTAATAAAGGACAAGATCCAGCACTTACTCCTATTAAACCAGAACTAATGAACAAAATGCTTAATGAAGTAAGAAGTATGAGAGGTCGTCAAGAACATTTAGATTCAAGATTTGGAGCCATGAAAAGAGAAAATGAAGCACTGTGGCGAGAACTAGCAATGCTTAGACAGAAGCACCTTAAACAACAGCAAATTGTTAATAAACTTATACACTTTTTAGTTACATTGGTACAGCCTTCTAGAAGTAGTGGTCTCTCCGTTAAAAGAAGATACCCACTAATGATCGACGATTCTAACCGTCAACGTAACAAACAGGCGAAATTATCAAAGGTAACTCTATAGAATTCATAGGATTTTTGTAGTTTATTTTTTAAATATAATATATATCTTTATTTTCAGTCACAAACATCACCGGCGGGTCCTGTAATTCACGAACTCGATTCATCAGAACCGGATTTAGATTCGGAATATATTGTTGCAGAGTATGTGACTTGTTATATCATAAATGTTTTCTTTTTTATTATGTGAAATAATTGTTGTCCGTTTCATTCAGAATGTTGGAAGGACATCCAAACCCAGCTATTGAAAGTCCTGAGCATAATAACTCATCAATAATGGAAGACAATAATATGGAAACAATTCATTTAGTTGATGATCCTGTTCACTTATCAGATGATCCTGTAAACTTATCAGATGATCCTGTAAACTTATCAGATGATCCTGTAAACTTACCAGATGATCCTGTAAACTTACCAGATGATATACAACTTATTAATTCTCAAGAAACTGAAACAAAGAAAAAACGTGGATGTAAGGGTAAAAAGAAGTAAGTTAAATAAAATTTTTACAATAGTATTCTAATTATAGATTTGATCACCGATATAAATGACGTGTACACAATCTTTCACATCATGTACAATCTTTCAATTTTGGAATTATAAGATGGAGTTTTGCATAATAAACACAAAGAAATGTTAATGTTCGTAACTCTGTGAAAAAATATTTTTATATTTTCATTTTGCTCGTCTTTTTATTGGTATTAGGAAAGTGACAAGAAAAATAAGTTATAAGATACTCCTTTAAAACACACATTCCAATTATTTCCCATGCATGGAATGTATGAAATGATTAACTTAATGAATTAAAATTTATACTCTACTTCAATGAAACACACAGGGGCATAAATTTTGATCTTTTAAATCATATCATACTATAGTAGCTTTATTCATTATATATTTTGCACTAAAATTGATAAATTGCACGTGGTATATCGCAACCTGATTATGTCTACTTAGGACACGATCAATGAAGTTTATGTGTAAACGACTTTTTTGTCATACTTCATAAGATAATTCATTTTCAATTATTACTCATATCATTGCAATTTAAATATTGCCAGGAGGAAAAACAAGGTGCCGGTCAAAATTTTGATCCCATCGATGGAGGATGGAGAGGAACCAAGGTTAACACTTTTCTCTTGTCGTCATTTGGTGCTGGTGTTTGTACTTCTAGAACTTATTTTTGTATAATATCGCAATTTTGCTTAGTTTCATTTTTCTGCATGAACGTTCAGCAAAATTGCGATAACATTCTTCTTTGAAAGCATTCCTGATTTGAACAGTTGATTTTAAGGTGATCTCTTAGTCTGCAAGTCTTTCAACTATCAGTAGTTGCTTTTTTTTTTCTAAATTTTACATTAATTGTAATCTCAATGTATTAAAGCATTCAAAGAAAGTTAAAGTCTCAAAAATATTGTTTCAGTAGTTAGTTACTTTTATGGGAGAAGTCTTGTTAATCCTTGGTTGAATTGCTTCTATTTAATTTCATTGTTTATTATACAATTCTTCATTAGCCACTTCATTTCATATTAATGTCATTATTTATTTATCTATATTTTAGTTATGCCTCTGAGTACAATTGTTGATATATTAATTCTCATTATAATTTATTTCGTAACAAATCTTGGTCTATGTTGTGGTATTAAATATGTCATGAAGTTCTTCTATTTTTGTCATCAATTTAGATAGTGTGTGTGTGCATGAAAGATTACTTCTTATTAATATTACTTAATATTAAAATTTATTCCATGCATGAATATGTTCCTTTAAAATTTATTTATATAAGTAATTATTTATTTATACTTCTATTCTATATGATATTCAAATCATAAAATTTTTCAATATAATAAACATTTATATATCGAAAGAATCAAGCTGAATTGACCATTAAATGTTTACCTTTAAATAATAAAAATAGTTTATATACACAGTGAAATATAGAAGAATGAGTATGTCCATAGTATTTTCCCAAGTTTGTTATACCATAAAAGTTAAGTAATATTCGCTTTTCTTAAAAGATGATAATTGTTCTTTAACTTTCTTGTTCATATATATTTCACATATACGCACTATAATACTGT
Organism: Bombus fervidus; assembly: GCF_041682495.2. NCBI lineage: Eukaryota > Metazoa > Arthropoda > Insecta > Hymenoptera > Apidae > Bombus > Bombus fervidus. Next base: position 12,270,973 of record NC_091520.1, on the reverse strand, counting down.
AATACTATGTTTTCCTCTTTATTATGTAGTTTTCTTTTATAAAAATCTATATTACTATGTACTACAACCTGACTAATTCATTGTATATTTAGAAGCATGTTCTTATATAATGCTTTAAATTCATCTGTACATGCTCTTGTAATACTTCCATCAATCCGAATTGTAGTCAAGAATGTGTTTACGAGCAGATTGTGGCACAGCAACGATTTTAAAAACTCAAGAAAACGAAGATTGGCAACTGCTTTTCTCACTTTTTTTAGGGAAGAAACACATTTGCTTGAAATACCATTAGATGATGCGCCGGTGATTGCTTTACTGAAAAATAAACCAGCCTCAAAGGCAGTACCTCTGTCAACTATGCGTAGTCCGAAGCTCGCAGCAATGGCAGCTAATATGAACAAAGTCACTAACGTAAATTGTGAGCTCGATTTAGTAACTTCAACAGATATGGAGGAAGATGTTCAAGAAAATAATCCAACCCTGGTAAAACTCGAAGATATTTTAATAGTACCAGAAATCATCAACGAGGATGTTGAAGGCACCGAGAACGTCGAGTTTAGTGAAAACAATAGCAGTTCTAAAACCAATGAAACTGATGCCACTTTCAATCAACTTAAAAAAGTAGATGATAATGCTGAACAGAATAACAAAAAGAATTCTTATACAAATGGTGCTGGAAAATGTTCGGAGCGGAGCAAATACAACTGCAATGGAGCAGGGACAAGCAATTCAAAAGATTTGTCATTGAGTTGCATTATTCCTTCGGGCATGTCTGATGCTGCTTACAGGTTAGGATCAATGTAAGTTCAACACAGACCATAGGTAAAAAATGCTAAATGCAGCACTTTCCACTTACCTAGAGTGGAAATTTTTAGTCAGAAGACAGAGGTGGGAGACAATCAATTTATTTCTATTTCTATTACAATTTGGAAGTTTTGGAGTAATAACATCACTAATAATAATGTGTAATTTTTTACTAAATTTCTAAATGGTTGCCTTTGATCTAGATTTCACACTCCATAGAACCTGAAGAATAAAGGACTATTTAATATAATTTTTTAAATATTTTCCAAATTATTGAAAATTTCCTTTGTTATTAATTCTAGTCAGAAGTATTCAGCTTCTCTTGATTTTAATATAGAATTTTATTTTAAATAAAACAAATTTTATCAATATGGATTTAGGTGTAAAACAAAATTTCCATTGATTGAATCTATGCTCGTATAATTTATTTTGTTCAAAATAATATTCCTTTTTACTCAGTAAAGTTGTAAGATAAATTTTTGGAATGTGCTACACAAGAAACTATACTTACCTCATATATATTTATAATATATATTTATAATCATATATATTTGGTAATTGTGGTGTTGCGATTATTAGATATCTCTGCTTAAGTAGTTTATCATGTAATTTAATTGTTGTTCTATTAGTGCTGCATTTCATTCCCTGGTTTTCAAAGGTCAATTTAGTTTGAATATATCTTGATATAGAATAATGCATTGTCCCAAACTTCTATGCAAAATATTTTAAAAGCTATGCACTACAACATTATCAATGTTTTACAGAATACTAAAACACTAACCAATTTCTGTTTTTGTGAATTTCTTAATTACTTGATTGCACAAGCAATAATTGTAAAACAATGACTATTTTATTTGGAACAATTATTATTCTATTCTATTGCTGCATTCGTAATTTAAAGAAATGAAACAAAAATTTGGCTAAACAAAGAAAAAAAATATTGATTTGCTTGTGAAGTCATTGAAACAAATAGAAAGATTGTACGTTTCAGGATGAATATTGAAAGGATTTACACCGTTTTCCTTTTTGATCCATCAAATGTGGCTAAGTTTGTGTGGATAAGTTTCGGTACTTTTATACATTTTCATCTACTTTGAATAATTCTCTATAGGGAGGAAATGGATAATCACCTCGAAACAATGCAAACAGAATTGGACAATCTCCGCGATATTCTACGATGCGAGGGTTATAGTATCGATGCAAATACGCTTCTTGGTGTAAGTATTCAAATAATATCTGAAAAGTTTATCCTTTATTAATTAATGTACATTTGCAGTTATTTGGAGCAGATGATCCAATGTCATTTGGTATGCCAGTTAATCCAGAATTGAACCCACAATCTGAGAAAGAAGAGGAAAATCATGCTAATGGTAAAATTTCCAATTGCACAATTATTAATATATAATTTGGATGTTGTTGAATACATAACTAAACTAATTTGTACCTTTTAATTTGCTTACAGTTACAGAAAATAATAATGGTACTGGTGGTGGTGAACTTATGGCATATAATCCTGTTCAAAACTTCTTAGATTTCGACGATGACATTTTCATGGAGGCCGCATCTCCTCCAACTAGCACAGCAGGTGGTGATACAGCTGTAATCAATCTTTACAGCTCGGATTCTCTCGATTTGGAGGATAGCAAATTTTCATTTCTAAATTCCTTAACAAATGATGTGAACACTTCATCATAAAGTCTCATTCCTATGGTAAGTTCCATAATTTCTCATTACTTTTAATAAACGATCATTTCATTCAAAGAAATAAAAAAAGAAACATTTTTACTGCTGTGTAACAGAAAATAATTCTTCATAAATTAATAATATACAGAATTTTGTTGTATATTGAATCTAAATTATATTAAAAGAAAAAATTTATGTATATATGTTTATCGAGTAGTTGGTCACTTAACGCATCTTCGTTGAAACAAATTGCGAATTTCCCCGTCGAGATTGTCCTTCTCCGAGGTTCAACCTCTTTTTCAAAAAGAAATTGTCTTAGGATAGATTTTTTTGCAGGTTCAGATCTGTTGCGTCCAATGCTTTGGTTTCAGTATGTTTTATTCTCGGTGGATCATCACGAGCATGCTCTCTCTCTCTCTCTCTCTCTCTGTCGCTCTCGATGTATTTTGATGACCAAATAAGCAACGAGCTTGTAATGTACTGACAATAGTACCCGAGGAAAATGCGGTCAATCAAATGATCCCATCGGTTTATGGAGGACAATAAATAAGTGAAAACAGCAGGAGCGCATAAAATCCTCTGGATTTGCTGCTATATATGCATACAAAGCAATTATAAAATTTGATTGTTTCATTAATTTTTTTTATGAGTTAACGTTAATGTTGTGTCGTATTTTATTTATAGTATATATTATTACAATATAAAACAAAAATCAAACAAGGAAATTGTTCATTCGCCGATATATTTTATATCTGTGTAAATACTTTTCCTTTTTTTCATGTATATAATTCGATCAAAAATAATTTGTTTATTTTAAAGACACGGAAGCACGTTATAGTGACTAACGTTTCTTATCGATCGTACAATGTAAACGAAGTTCCTGCATATCTTATATTAAAGAATTATCGTAATACCATATATTTATTGCGTAATATTTTTTAAACAATTCGAACAGAAATTGCAGAAATACAATAAGACAAACAAATGTTGTTAAATGCATCACTTAGGTCTCTGTGTACTTTTGTCATCTATAATTTCTAATGATCATATTATTTATGAGGATTTGATTTGTCTTGCTTGAATTCCATCCACGTAAATAATAAAAGAAAAAAGTATATACGAAATTCGTATTTTTTGTACTAAATTCTTCTCAAAAAGAAGAATAATCGTATATAATACACATTGAATCTAAAAAATAATTACATTGAAATGTTTAGTTTTCTTGTAGATCAAGGTGTACTGTACAGAAAGAAAAAGAAAACGCTAGAAGCGAAAAAATTTTATATTTTTATAATACAAAGAATCTGTGCGTTTAACGTTTTTTCGAAGATGATAATTAGTATTTATTTATAAACGTCGGCTCTTTGTACACAAAACAATTCTTTTTTCTACGTTTGTGTAAATATACGCTTAGATTTTGACAATCTTGTAACTCATAAAATAACTTATAAAAGAATTCGTTACGTAAAAGTACAAACATTTTATTGTTACAATATTCTATAGAAAAAACTAATAAAGAATATCTTGCAATTAGATATTTGAAATGAAATGGTCAGCGAATGTGTACTTACTATAATATACAATACAGTATAACACACGTTATTTTCTATATTAGAAAATACATACTTGAAGCAATTTGTTTTTTGTACAGACTCATTAATATTGAATATGATTATAATACATTTCTTTGTTTTAACAAATACATGGATGAAATTGATTATAATTGACTTGTTTATACAAATATATAAAAGAAATACTTCTAAAATAAATATGCGAATGTCTTTTAATTCATTTTTGCATCTCTTTTAACCTGAATTCTATAGTGATTGTATATATGCTGATAAATATAAGTTTCTTACTTCCTAATCATCTGTTTGATCTACAAGTTATTATTAAAAAATTACTGGTTGTCAAAAAGTACGAATATATATATATATATATTTTTTAAAGAGGAATAAAATATTTATATTAAATGCGTCATAGAAACTACATCAATATTTTAGTTTAATATTCAGTAAATTTGGTGAAAAATTTGTTTGTACTCCAAAATGAAAAAATGCATTAATTATATACAATTCCTTTCGTTTTTTTTTTTTTTATACTAACAAAATTAGTTCCATGTGTTTGCAGCTAATTATTCTACAGCAATTGGACACTTTATTATTTTATTTATTTAGCTTAACAAAAAAAAAAATATTCTTTATCAGGCTAAAATTAACCGAAAGCAAAGTACAAATTATCTATACCTCTTAAAAAACGAACATAGGAATAATCTATGGATGGATCGTTGATATTTCAGTTACACTTAAATAAAGGTATTGCCTGATATTGTTCAGTTCATCAATATTTCAATAACTTATTTTTATATATACATAAAGAAATTGTATATTAGCAGTATTTAATTTTGAGACCTTGCCTGATATTGTTCAGTTCATCAATATTTCAATAACTTATTTTTATATATACATAAAGAAATTGTATATTAGCAGTATTTAATTTTGAGACCTTTGTCCTTCCAAGCATGCTGAAGAATATTTTTAATTAAAAGAATGAAAAAAAATTCAGATATGAAAACAAAACTGAAGAACATTTAACCATAATGCGCGAATTAAAACTGCTACTAGCATCTATAGACTTCCGTTTTCCTTATTCACAAATATATATAATTGTTTTTTTATTTTAGCTTTGGAAGAAAGACTGCTGGATTTTTAATCACCTTATTGGTAATGTCTTCGTTTTAATTAGTGAATATGATGCTATGATAAACCCTGTAACAAGTTTAGTATGAAGGGGATGATGTAAAGAATTGAAGAGGTACACACAGTGGTTCATGCTTAAAATTCCTTGAAGAAGGAAATAAACAAGATAAAGAACCAAACAATATAAATCAAGAAATCGGAAGGAACAATTTATCTTCGTGTTGATGAAGATAGATACTAAACAAATAGAAACGTATTCTACGAACTATTATTGAAAGAATATATAGCGTAAAAAAAGCAAAAACAAATATGCGCGTATCGTGTATGTATCGACAAAGGGCTGTAATTTCCAGTTTCACCGACTTGTACATAATTACGCAGGATTCTGCATTGATATAAAAAATATAGGATGTTTCCTAAAAATGTCCATTACCTGAAAAGTAACAACTTTTTTACATGTGTATGTAATTATAGATTATAAATGAATTAATTCTATGTTGAGCGGTATATATGCTAAAAGGTGCACAGATGTATGTATATATAAATCTATACATATATATATGCAAAAAGTGAGCATGTTAAAGGTATAAAATTTGTTTAATAATGTCAGTCTATTTTTCCGTAAATGTCCTTTTATTGTGGTATAAAGTTTAAACAAACCTAAAAAGTTGAAACAAAGTTAAAGGTGATAGTACAACCTAAGATTTCAGTGTCTAGTTCCACTATCACTCCCTTTGTTGTGTAAAAGATTTTTCTTTACTTTTAATCAACACTTTTTCGTATATTTAATCTTCTATATTTCCTTTTTTCAATCCTGTCTTTTAATTTTATTTTTCTAATTTTTGTTTTGAGTGTGTTAAAGGCTATGTGAAAGTAATACCATTGATAAGAATATTTAATTAATTTTGTAAATGAATTTGATCATAGAGGGTGAATACATAAGTAGGGTGTTAAGTAATTATTTAGGATATTTATGGAATCAAGATACTTAATTAAATAATTAATCCATATTCTTGTTGTATGAATCAAAAACATTTTTTTATTTTCATTCTGAAATAAAAATTATGTTCATTCACGCATACAATTACATGTATGCAGTAGATAGTTCAAACCAATAAATGTCTTTCACCAAACACTGAAATCTTAATGTTGAATCTTTACAAAATAGATTGAGTTTGTGTATATCAGAAAATAATATAAACAGAATAGTACACTGTAATCTTTGTTAGATTAACATGTTATTTTAATTTAGTAATAAGTAGATTTTTTTATATTCATTTGTGAAGAAAAACACCATATTATATTACAAATTCATAAAAAACTTAGCATATGTTATATAATTCCATATACAGTGAAGTGTCAACCATACATTTATATAGTTTACTTTTCTTTACATATCTTACAAATATTTCAACACACTTCATAATTTCTTAGATTTAACTCATTTAAATTACTTATCTATGTGTTAACATTACTTTTATTATGTAATTATTAAGCGTCTGTTAATTAATTTACAATACAATATGTAAACAATTTAAAAAACCTTTTTGTTCAAAATATTTAACAAAGAAAATTGTTATTGATCTTCTATGGGCTAACTGTTAATTTTTTTCTATTAATCTAATAGAAAGTCATTAGTTTCAAACGATTAAATCAAATTATATCAATTTGTTTTATGATTTGATTATTAAGTGTATGTACACTAAAGAATATTTATACCAAACGATTATTCACTTACTCATGGAAGATCAAACTACAAGAGTGTAACAAAATTAAAATAATGTATCCTGTACAAAAGTATTGTTGATACTATACTACTTGTAGGTATCCAATTTTGTGATACATTAAAATTTTGTACAAAAAGGTAGGGTTGATTAAAAACGGGTGACGATTCCTCCTTTCTTGGTCATAAATTGCATGTTTTGCTGTTAACTATAAAAATATCAGTTACAATAGAATTAAAGGATAAATTAAAATGTATCTAAACATCTGGAGGAAATCATTGAGAAACAAACTTGCAATTTTTATTTACCGACATCTATCTTCTAAATTCAATATCTATACTCTTATTTTTACTATATCACAAAAGGAAATTGACTTTATTCTGCTGTCTATAACTAACGTTATCACATGATAAATATATATATTTAAAAAAGCGGCGATCGATTAAAAATATAATATTTTTGAAAACCACAATTTTAATCGAAATTACTTTATTCAACACAAACAAGCTTTTAACTATCATTAAAAATAATGTTAAATTTGTTTGTTTCTAAATAAAATTTAGATCATTGTTTACATAATCTTATTATATATCCTAACTCGAACAATCTATCCTTATATAAATATCATACATGAATTGTATACAATAGTGTATCATCCATAAAACTTTGAAACAATTTTATACCATTTAAAAGTACTCGAAAATCTCTGGTACGTTAACGAAATATATATTGCAATATGTTCAAATAATAATATCCTGAGCAATTTGCTGGAAGGAGTAACTTGAATAATATTATTTTTTATATAACGATAACGATATAATCTAGACTGTAAGTTTTTGAGGAGCAAATCTTACATTATGTGTGAAGAAACCAATTGTATTTATATTTTATATTTTTTTAATGGCAGCATTTTCACAAAAATATTTCAATTTAAATTTCAGTACAGAAATTATTAACATTGTTTTTGTACTATATGTATGAAGTTATTTTATGTACAAAGATTTGTTTAAAAATACTTTCACCATTTCAATTGCAGCTATTATCTACTTATTAGTTATTGTCTAAAAAAAGAATCTTTATTAAATTTCTCGATTTAATATATAAAAATTCCTAAATTTTTAAGTTATTTTAATTTCGGATAGCTAAGCTATGAATATCGGGAAAAGTGATGAATCCTTAAAATTATTATTATTTTTATCATTTCTGTAATACTTACTGTAATACCAATTAAATTGTACCATAAAGCAGAATAAAATTCGTTATAAAATCGTAAATTAACCTGTGATACTTTAAATAATAACATCATTTATTTAAGAATTAATGAAAAATTATGTTCTTTAAATTATATTTTAGCCGATTTATTTCATTTAATTAAAATCGCGTTATCACTCAATATTTCATAAATATGCATATTTGCTTAAATTAGATTTTATATTAAATGATGAATATGCTGAATATATTCAAATTATTCGATTTTTAAGACTGTATACATCCCTCTAAAAAAGCTTTAAAATCGTTATCAGATATTTGACATAATATATACTAAAATTTCTTCATATTATTATATGTACAGAATTAAAAGTTTCTACGCAAATACTTGAAAATATTTAAAAATTTGCGTACGTATAATGTCAAACATAAGCATAATCTTTATGCAAATGTTCGAATAAAAAATATAATCTATTCATTTTTCTTTCTATCACATAATATATTTATAGTCAGCTTTTAAAATAATACTTCAGTTTTCCCTTACCCTGTCCTTAAAATGCGAAAGAAGGTATTGAAATCGTCTCTATGGTAAAGATGATAATGATGGTAAAAGCAGAGCCGGTGGTGATAATATTTCATTTTCTCCCGAAGCAACATCTGCATGCTCATGACAATCGACATATAAATGTGTCAAGCTTTCAAGACCTGCCACTGACATCCCCCGGCAATAACGTGTATCTAGGTAATGTAGACTTTTGCAATACAATTTAATAGAGTCGAGAGTGTGATCCGTGAGTTGTGAACATCCCTATAAAAGAAAGGCACCAGTGTAAGGTTTAAAAATAGAGAAGTTAATTTTTAATTATAAAAATACCTGTATGAGAAGTCGTTTTAATCTGTGCAATCTCTGTACAAGATATGATATACCAATATCTGATATATTGTAACAGCGGTTTAGATTTAAGTATTCGATTGCCGGATTATTTTTTGATAAATAATCCAATCCAATGTCTGTAATCTGTAACAAAAGGTATGATTTATTATAAATATAAATATTTTTAATATACTATTTGATTGATTTACACCCACTTGTTGACACTGGCTTAGATTTAAGATCTTTAATTCTGGAAAAGCGAATGCGTGCTTTAAACTGACATCAGTAATTCTGTTGCACCCAGAAAGATCGAGTTCTTGAAGGCATTTAAGCCTGATCAAAGAGTATCCGGAAAACGAATTTAAAGGTTTAGATACGTTTTCGCAAAGCTTCATGATTTCTCGTTTTCGATCTGCATCGCGTACTATTTCTTCTTCAGCCTTTGACCGTAAACTGATTCTTAATCTGGATTCTGTAAATTCTGGATTATGTGCAACTTGTATTTTTTCGACATATTTGTGGTTACCAGTACCCATACCCGTTAAGCCAGCATCACTGACCTCATCGCAATGGCTTATATTTAATGTTTGCAAATGTACAAGCTCCTTGAATATCATCTATAAAAGATAAACTTACTTTTATATGCATGAGCATCATGGCTGGTACAAAAATTTATGATTTACAGAGACTCTCTTAAGTTTTAGTAATTCCTGAAAGTTCAGGAAAATAATCAGCATAAAATCTATCAGAGATTATTATTTGTCTTTTTCTTATGAATAATACCTTTTTTATAAATCTCCTATGATATTAAATTACAAAATAACGGTAATGAATTAATCTATACGTACCTGTATTGTTTTATCGGTAACGCCACTAAAACAATAACTAAGTTCAAGTTGCCTTAAATTAGGAAAAAATTTGGATATGCATTCAACTGATTCTTCATGAATACGCAGTGCATTTGCTGATAGTATTCGCATATTCTCTTTTCTCATCCTTTCTTCTGTTCTTTTCTGAACATAATTCTTTTCTGGAGGAGTAAAATTGATATTTCCATCAATATTTTGATCCATATTATCGTCATCTATTATATTACAACCAGAGCAAAGTCCACGAGTAATAGAATCATCGGTAAGTTGTTCGTCTTCCGAAATATTGAGTTCTTTTAAATGTTGTAATAACTGAATATACTTTATACCAATATCGGTTACTGCACGGCACCGTTTTATTCTAAGTGTTTCTAACTTTGTCAAATTTTTGCAAATACAGAGTAAACTGTCATCTGCGATACGCACGCTAAAGCTAATATCAAGGACTTTTAAACAAGTCTGATGATGTGTCATTCCTCTAATGCTGTCATTAGATAACTGATCACATCCTTGTAATATTAGAGACTCTAATCTCAGATTTTGTAGACCTGATAATGTAGCTAAAGCAGATGGATCAATCAAAGTATAGCTAAAATTCAAATGCTTCAGTTTATAAGCTTGTTGTCTAATATAGTATAATGCATTTATAAAAGTCAGCGTTGATTTTGAAGCATATGGGAAGCCGTTAAAATCAGGATAAAATTTTTTATACAGTCCATAATGGAAGGTCATCTGACAGCCCATAAGGCTTAAAGATTCCAAATTTGGACAAATGGCAACTAATCTATTAAAAAGTGCATCACTTAAGAAACGGTTATATCCAAGGCTAAGTTCATAGACATTTTTAAATGTTTCTGAGAGTTCCTTTATGTCATTTTCATCTTCTAAAAGTCTACCAGACATTAGAGACTCTCTGCAACCATTAATACGCAATATTCTCAAAGACTTGCAGCATTTTAAAATTTCTACCAATGTTTTTTCACTTAGATCACAGCACAACTGAAAATTAAAATATGGTATTAGGAAAATATATTCTCATTTCATGAATGTGATACTTAATAATAAGTTAAAATAATTTTACCAGTACTAGACTTTTCATATGAGGTCCATATTGATCCCAAATTGCCATATTCCTCTTTAATTCTACTTCTCTAAAAACAAAGTTGTAAAATGGTCTTGTAGAATGCTGTAAAAGCTCTATCACTTCATTTAAATTGTCTGCACGTGGTCGACCAAGTACCAATTCTACTTCATCTAAAAACTTCATAGCAAGAGATGCTTCATGCCACGTTCGATTAACTAATCCTGCTGCCATCCTGTCAGATGTAGACAAGTATGATAATATGTGTATAATCGCCTAAAATTAAAATAAATCTACTCAATAAATTTAATTAGATCAATAAAAAAACATGGTTCAAAAAATAAAAGATGTCTTATCATATTATATATTTATTATCTCTTAATTGAAGTATAACAAATATACAAATATAAGTATACAGCAAGTATACAAATATAAAAGTATTTAAATAAAGTGAATATTTTACATAAATTATTAGTAAAATTTTTCGAAAATAAACGATTTTATCTAGGTTATCATAAATCTTTTATTTTGTACAAACAGTCACTATGTAAAGAGCAAAAAGTAAATGACGTAACATTTAAACGAAAAATTCTGTTTCCCAAATAGCAGCTTCGAATGCGGAAGATAATAAGAAACTTACATCTATAGGCAATTGAAAATTATCCGTTTCTGACATGTTACTCATATGATTTTTGCTGTCAGACATTATCGCCATAACAAAAACTGTTAATAAGATAACGTGTCAAAGTATCTCGTTTCAACGAATGCTATACCTATCCGGAAATCTGGATTTTAACATTTAGCCGACTGAGCGCACCACAGCGAGCTACACGTTTTCACCGCGCTCGGACAAGCCAACCTATACGCTGTACATCGCGCATTTTTCCAAGTATTGAGGACTAATATTCACTACTTAAGAACAAAGAAGTCTAAAAATTATTTAAGTGGTTAATTATATTTTGCGCTAATAATTTTATTTAACGATTTCACATATTGTTTATACAAAACATCAAATTAAAAGTATAAAAAAATATAGGTAAAATTAAAAACATTAAAGATGACTATAGATAAATAACACGACTTGAACGTGAAATTAAAAATTCATAATGCATTTTAATATTTTTTTACAGTGTGGTATCATTCGATTATAATTTTATTTAGTCATAATTGACAGTGTAACTTTTTAATTAATTTTAACACCACTAAATTGGTGTATTTTATTATATACTGTACTTTATAAAAGCAGAAAAAGTAGCGCAATTAAGCGATGTTCTTCATAGAGGGGAGATCTTCTCGTTGGGTTGGCTAAGTGTTAATTTGTCGTTTTATGTTAAATATATCGTGTAACAATCAAATCATTTCTCAAGTGTGTTACAGCTGTTTTAACGATAGTCACGTGCTTTTCTAACATCACGTAATAGATATAACAGTCCTAATTTGTCATATAATACATAATACTTATTATAAAACCGACTAGACACTCTTCATCCTTAATTTTGCTTTGATAGCATTGTTATACAATTTTGCGTTCAGTCGATCGAATCTAGATATTATACAAGTAAACTACATTTTTCTATCTATATATTCATTCTGGTATTTCTGTAATATAATATTTAATAAAGATAGCGTATTTTTAGATTAAAATATTCACTAATTTCTTTTAATCAATAAGAAGTTTGTAGTTGCGTAACGTATGTAGAAATCATTTCGTTTCACCGTCGACAACATATCTACTGATCTGTCAAAACAACAAATCAGCTGGATGGATTTAATGGCATATGTGCCCCACTTTGCGGAAGCGCCGAGTGTGGAGGTAAATTGATCTCTTTAGTAGTCCTTGAGTAACATAATTCAATCACTAATATGACTCTACAAACACAACGCTTCAAATCTATCATTCACTAATATAATACACAACCATCTAATTTTGACATTAAATAGCTTGCGCCGGTTATTCAACATATCTGCGAGCAACCACAAGAAGAAGATGAAATAAAGAATATTATAAAAGGAAACCGAATTTGGAATAAATTGAATCGTTGGTTTTTAAAATTACGTATTTTATCTAGGAGACATCCCTTGACTCGCTGGTGCCTTAAAAGTACAACCGCAGTGAATTATGAGATTTCAAGACACCTAAAATCACATCGTTACATGATACATCCTTTTAGTTTATTCAGGTTGTCTTTAAATTCTTTTTTTTTTTTGTTTTTTTTTTTAATAGTTTATATGTATATATTAATGCTCTTAATTTTCATAGGATTGTTTGGGAATCGTTAATGATTGTATTTACATTTGTGGCTCTTTTGGTTACTCCAGTGTCCATCACGTTTTTCTTTGGCAGACATACTAACTGGCACGTGATTAACGACACGATGAATATAGTGTTTTTCTGCGATATTGTAATGTGGTTCTTTACTGGATACTATGATTATCGAACGAAAGTCACTGTCCTTGACCCTGTGATAGTAGCGCGGTACTTCCATTTCTAGATGATACTGCTAATCGAACGATGCTATACATTACCAATCAATTTTTTTATCAGTAATCTCAATATATTTTTTATATAGGAAATACTTGCAGAGCTATTTCTTTATAGACATCTTGACTGTGTTACCTATAGGACTCATTGATTATATTATACCTAACTCGATATGGTATTGTACTACATTAAACATGATGAAGATATTGAGAGTCCGCAATATCATTGTTTATTTTAGTAGAGTACGCGATGTTAGTACATAGTTCGCATTGAAGATCGTGACGAAAGAATAGCTGATTAGAATGATTTCGTAATTTCAGGTGTATAGAATAAGTTTTCAATTGCATAAAATTCTAGAGTCGTGCACGGTCGTGATAATATGCATTCATTGGGCTGCTTGTCTACAATATTATGTCCCCATATCTGTAGATACATTAGGCACTTTAAGCAATAAGTTAGTATTTGCAATACAATAATTGTTTTTTTTTTTTTTTATCAATTCTGAGTTTATATTCAGCTCTTGGATCAAGTCATCACATTTTGTAATTAAACAAACGAAAGTACAAAAATACCTCGTGTGCTTGCATCGTTCGATTGTCGCTTGTGCTCGCTCTGCTCACTATTTGGATATGAAAACGCAAGAAGATATTATACTAAACTTGATCCTAACGATCATCGGATTCCTTGGTAACGTATTTTTATTAAGTAAGTATCTCCTATACCAGATGCTATCTTTAGATTTATAAACTGTAACTGCATTTCTTGTAGCGCAATTCTCTCAACTAATGACAACGTTCAACATAACTATTAAACGTCACCTGAAAATAATACAGCAGTTACAGGAGTACATGCGATACAAGGAGCTTCCACATGCCCTACAACGTCGGCTATTAACTTTCTACCATTACCGCAACAGAAAGAGCTTCGAAAGGAATAAGAAAATAATAAATGAAGTTTCGCCATATTTACGAGAGGTTCATCCATCCTAACAATAATTCGATAAAATTATTTAGAATCAATAATTCTTCTTAATATTCTATATATATAGAAAAGAGAATATATACATATAATCAGATATTTTAATAATAAAAATTTACCCTCCAGGAACTCATACTGCATAATTATTTGAGACTGATTAATAGCGTAGAATTATTCAAGCATCTACCGGAAACTGTAATCGTACAGTTAACGAGTTCATTACACTCCGAGATCTATATGACTGGCGATGAAATCGTCAAAGCTGGTACCCGCGGTGAAGCTTTGTATTTCATTTCATCTGGTACCGTAGCGGTTTACACTGTCGTGGGAAAAGAAGTAACATTAACATTATCGTAGTTCTTTATCGACTATTACTTATCTTTTTCTCACACTTTTTGTTTGTTATGTGAAACATAAAGGTTTGTCACTTGGAAGACGGAAGTTATTTCGGAGAGATCGCTCTGGTGATGGACACCGAGCATAGAATAGCAACCATAGTTGCGGTGGAAACTTGTGAAATCTATGTACTATATCGCCACGACTTTCAGAGATTCATATCACCATATCCTGATCTCTTGAACCGGTTGCAAAATGTTGCTCTTGAACACTTAAACGAAAGCCTTCTCTTGGACTCGACGCAGGATTTAGCAATTTCTACCATGCCGAAATATATTAATATAAGTAGCATAAAAAGCAGAAGAATATAGTTATAAATAAAAGTTAGATATTCATCCCATGATTCAAATATTAAAATCCAGATTGATATGTTTAAATTTTACTTTCAATTTTCATTTTAATTTATTACATATGTTTTTGAATACTTCACGTAACATAAAGATTCTCTTTTTTTTAACAGAATAAAATAGAAAATTCGTTATAATTCACCTTATATAAATTAACAACGATAAATTTTTCGTCTGTACGGATTCCTGTACGACTGTTGATAAACCGACATGAGTCTCCAATGTTCTGGAAAATCGGCGTCTCTACATCCATTAACAACACTAAATGGAGGAGCTAAAGTATCGATGCAAGAAGACTTTCTAACAAAAGGCGTTTTTAGTTTTGATACCGCTGTCTTGCTTCTGCATTTTTGTTGATTGTTTTCAGCCTTTTCTGTACCCAATGCCAATCCAACGGCTGATTTAATCAATCTAGGATCTTCACGTGTATTTCTAGTCTGGTTTTTGCAGGCAACGCACTTCCTGAAATATCCTGCTGTTGGTCGTTCATCAACTTGAACCTGCTTTGAAATTTTTATTCCATTCAAGCCATTACAAAGACTATCACTGCAGCATTTCACACTTTTATAATCCCCTTTTTTATTTTCGTTTTTTGAGCAATCTGAATCTCCCTCTAATTTACAATGATATCGACAGCAAGTACAACCTTTCTCGTTTCTCGAAATTCTAGAATGAGCGGTGGGTCTAGAAGTATGTTGGACAAGAGAAAATATAGCTGGCGCGAGTCCACCTTCTGAGCCATCGATATGAGTAGATCTAGGTGGTTCATAAACTGGATTTATTGGAGTTTCCCAACAAATAGCTAGATCCATCTTCGTCTTGGGCTCCTTGCAGCCTAAAACTGGTCCATAATGCTTAGTCAAGTTCGTAAAACGATCTTCGATTTCATGCTTACAACATTCACAGCATTTCTTCGACGAAATTCCATTACAACATTCTTCTGGTTTTACATCTTTGAAAACGGAGTCGTTAACTTTATCAGGAAGGGGTTGATGTTCCAAATTCTCTGCATGAAGCTTCTTCGCTATAGCAAATTGATCGTAACAGGCTAATCGGTTCTCTGGCAGTGGTTCTGGAAGATCTTCCTTAACGCATCTTTTTCTGGAAGCGTTTGACACATTCTTGTTCAATGAAGATATCCTTAAATTTCCCGAAACGTATCGTGGCTGGCAACATGTGTGGGACTCGTTTTCCCAATTGATTAATTTTCCCGAACAGTGAGCGCAACACTTCTGAGTATTCATATCTATCGCTCTTCATTTCCTCGTTCTTTTCAGATAAATCAATCCATAAAAGATATACAAATGGAACGTAAGTTTTTAGACTGAAGATAACTACTACTAATTACTTGAAAAATATAAATAAAATGTTTCTTAAATTTTTTGTTAGATCTTGAAAATCTGATTTGCCAAGTGTATATCTACCAGTTCCCGTGTCCAGCTTGAACCAATGACTGTAGGAATGTTACTTCCTACCTGAGAGTTAACGACGATGGTTGTTTGCTTGACAACGTGATAGCTCGATAATCACGATGCTCTACATATGTAGTTATACGAAGCTAATCTTAGATCCGAATAATTTTAGAATTTATAGAATATCTCGAGAATGAATCTTTGAATCGGAGACAGGTTTAAGGATAATTAAGAAATTATTCAATTATATTATCTAATTACGATTTCTAGACATGAAACTATTTAAGTATTTTAAGCTTAGGATGCCCTAATAATTGTCTATGTTGATTCTCGACAATCGTATAGATAGATTATTTTACATAAAATAAAACGTCTGAGTCGCCTGTATGTTAGATGGATTCACGCGACCAGAAAAGTTCCTCAAATCGTCTGCAATTCCTCGTATCGTTGTACAATGCAGATGCGTACGTGTCTCTTAACAAATTCGTTGTGATTCGGATCGGGAATCACCAGTTACGACGGGGAAATACGGTGAATCTGTTTTATATCGTTCACTACCCAGGATTACTGATTTGGAACTTTACCGTTCGTTTCTGCGTACATCAAATATCATTCTTTTTCGAAGAAATCAGTGAACATGAAAATATAATTTGAAAACTTGTTTTCATACGTATTTTTAAAATAGGATCCACGTACATTACTAACTTGAAATAATAAAGTTTGCATTATTGCTAGGATATTGTTAGAATTTTGTTTACAGTTTACATTCTCGTGTTTCTCTGACTTCGCAGACAAAATTTACATATTATTTATAGCCGCACATCGATGATCTCGTAAGATCGCATTGGAGCAATGCCATTCCCCTTCTACTGCAGAAGTCTTGACATAAAGCGTCAGAACGCGTCTTTAAATGTGGCTAGAAAGCACGTGGTAGTTGCAGTTTACATGTAGTCTCTAAACCACATCTTTTTACTCGTCTATACCTAAATTGTTTAAAAAGGAAATTTAATATGGTCAAACAAATAACTACATGTGATATATTGTAGAAGCATATTGAAACTTAGTTATTTTCAATAAAAATAGAAGTGATTATTGATTTTATTCTACATTCAACTTACTTCTAAGAATTGTTTAAAGACTCTACATAGCACATGAAAGTGAATCGATCCAGCGTAAAGAAACACTACAAATAAATGACTGGTATCAGTAGACAGTAGCCTTGAAACACAAATGGTAAATCCAAGGGAAATATGACGTATGACATTACAACAACGGACATGAATCAGCTTGTTCTCATCTAGTGAATGAACAGTAGCATTGTATTAAAACGTTTCAGTCAAGTTTAAAAGTGTTGTCAGTCGAAACCCTTGTGATACACGAGAACTTGTTATTTAAACGAAAGAAACAAGGAACGTACATCATAGTGATATTCAAGAGAGGTAGATAATATAAGCCACAGACTCTTGTGTTTGCAATTCTAATTCGTGTCTGATCTATTTTTTCCTGCTATATTTTAAAAGAAAAGGACGTTATTAGGAAACGAGGAAACCAAAAGGAAGAAGGTGCTTTTAGAACTTCCATGAGACTTGTTGGAGGTGATTATCTCTTCTCGTTGTTATTTGAAAAACGTTGAAGATATATTAACAGTGGTTGAACAAACGTATTATTTTCTGCAAGTTAAATATGGCTGAACCAAGAGATAAAAGTGATGAAATGATTATTTATATGGATAAGATTGGCGATAAAGAACGATTGACAGAACCATTGACTTATAAACCTTTAGCACCGAAGACTATATCGCGTTCCGGTTCCATGCTCGAGACAGACAATGTAAACAATCCACGACCGACGTCCGGTCCAGAAATCGATGACCTAGAACCGGCAGGAAGTTTTCCGACAGGATTTGAACCTCGAATAGGAATTGATGATGGTCTCCTGCCAAGTGAACCAGGGGTATCAGAAATCCCAAGAACTCCATTTTTACCATCGCCGTCTATGCCGCCTATTCAGCCGATACCTGACGTGAATATCTATCAGCACAAGAAAACGCTCGCACAAGGAATGATGGATCTGGCTCTTTTGTCTGCTAATGCAAATCAGTTGCGTTATGTTTTACAAACTGACGGGGGGCATCCGTATTATTATCCATCATTGGTGCTAATAGGCAGCAGCCTAATTTTACAAATTGCAGTGGGAATAGGATTAATTTGGAATAGTAGATATGACGTTAATGATAATGCTCAAATGTGCAAGGCCAACCGGGCTAATAATTGGACAGTGATCGGTATATTTCTAGTAACAATTTTTAATGTCTTCATTTCGTCATTCGGCGTTGTTGATCAAGTATCAGTAATGCCTATAGTATCTAGAATTGATAGTGAGAGTGAAAATTAATGACGAATGACTGCGCGTATTATTATTTTATACCATAAATTTAAGATATTTAAATGATAAAAAGGTATTGATTTTTATTTTACTATAAAAATGAGACTTCAACACAGTGCGGGATTGACTGTAATATTTCTTTTAGTTTCTCAGAAAGTTCCTCTTTCTTTTTGTCTAAATCTTCTGTTTTTTTGGTCAAGTCACTAGAAATTTCCACTAACCACCTTTCTATTTCTGTGTTATTATCTTGGACCTTTAATAAACGCGAAATACAATTGGGTTCATAATCTTGAGAATTAATAGTTTCTTCTTTAGATGACAAAGTTTCAAGCTTTTCTTCAGTCACAGAACATAACAAAGAAATAAACTTTGAAGCTTCATTCCAATCTATACCTCCAAGGCTGGTGTTCAGTGATTTATTATGTTCTTGAACTACTGTTACCTGTAATTTTTATTACCGGTATTGTATTCTATTTTATAAGATAAAATGTGTGAATATAATATCAAATTTCTTCTATTTACCATCCATTCAAAAAATATATGTTTCTTTTTAGACCATTTCATATGTATATCTAATAAATTAGCAATAGTTGATAATTCTTTTATATATTTTTTGTCTTCATTGGAAAGTGCATTTTTATTGGTAGCTGAGATACGTTTTATCAGTGCTGTCTCTGATACACTTAGATGTGGAAGACCACAAACTTTAACACTCGCAGTATGAATTTTGCTTATTAACTTAGTCTTCTCAGAAATCAGTTCAGATATCTCTTTTATATTATAATTTACTTTACCATTTAAGTACAATATATTATTTATCTGTGCACTGAATGTCTCTGGTATATTATACTGTGTTTCCTTCTTCTAAAAGATAATTAAGTTATAAATATACCTTTTACTTGATATTTTCATTTATTCATATTTAGTTAATTACCTGTACGCTATTCAACCGTGAACATTCTCTTCCTAGCACACTATTAGACAGATTTATGTGAGTGATAACACTTAGAATATCTTGTGTTCCAAGAAGCCATGCAAATGCTAATAATAATGGTCTGTTATTTTTACTACTCTCGCTTAAAGCATAAAACTCTATTGCAGGGTATTGTAAATATGCAAAACACAATTTGGTAGCCCATATTGTATCTAAAAAAAAGATTAATCTTGTAAATACTAGCATCAATTAAAAAGTTCTGAAAGAAAGAACTAATAAAATTTACCATATTTTTGAAAATCAATTTTAATTTGTTTTTCTTTTACAGCATAATAGCTTAAGACATTCAGTGCTATCCAAAACGTTCTAGTCTAATACAGAAAAGATTATATATTAGAAATCCTTATTTCATGGATGTTAAAACGTATAGCGTTATACATAGAAAGGTTATGTGATATCATGCATAATACTTACGACATTTTCTGCCGTGTTATTAAATTTTGCCAGCCTAAAATATTCAGGTTTCATCACGATGTTGATTGAAAAATTTAAATGCTGACATAATAAAGACAAAACACTCTTTATATCAGACATTATTGTAATTTAAATTGAGCGAATATTTTACGTGACAGACTTACTTGATTTCACGCGCATTTTTTATACTGTCAAACCGTTCCAAAAACCGTTTTACCTATTCAAATAAATTTAGTTTCAATGAAAGCTAATTCTCTTTGGTACATAGAATTCTAATATATCCTAAAATTTCGCCGTTATTTAAACGTTTCAGTGAAATTTCATGTCTTGCATTTACAATTCTCGAAATATGTACAGCTGCCATCGTTCCCTAAAGAAAACAAAGAAAACGGTTTCCCAGGTATCAACAAATAGCAGACCTTTTTGATCCCTAGCGGCAAATGCAAGTACCTTCCGATTTAAGTTTAGACGATAATAAATATGAATAATAGAGACAGGTAGGCTCAGGTTAGAATACGGCATTCATATTCTGATTAATTCTTCAAGTACTATCAAAATTTGCATGTATATAGCAAAATCTCAGTAGTATTGTTTATTAACGACAGATATCTTATTTTAATGGAAAGTAAAAAGAGAAAATCAATATTAACATTCAAACAAAGATATTAATTTAGCGCGCAATAAGAATGAAAGCATACAATATGAAAGAAATAAAATATAAAGAAAAATGTATATGAAAAATATTATGCACAAATAAGATTATAGGTGAAGAAAATTATATATAACCAAAATTAAATGTTATACAGACAAGGAAGATATTATTTTCGCGCATAATATCAATGCAAACAGTATAATGAATTGTTATACGTTAATATATAAAATAAATTAAATATTGTCTGCTTGTGACGAAACGCATTGTATACCTGATGTTACTGTTATACAAATATCTGTGATGCATCGTAGATATCTCTTGCCCCATTACCTGGAGTACTAATTGTAAGAAACTACAATTAGAAGCCGTTGCTGTGACCGTGACTAAAACTCTACCTGGTACGCAAGGAACAGGTCAATTGTGTACGATCAGTCCAATATATAAGATCGCCGAGTAGTCAGTCGAAGTTTCAGTCTTGTTGCCGAAGTCGCCGTAGACGCGTGTGATCTTTGCCCTACGAACAGTTACCGAACAAAATTAATAAACAAATACAGTGTTTCTAAATATTTTCCGAATAAAACAGTGCGAATTTTGTGAGTTATTAAATATTAAAAGTACTAGAAAGATGACCTCGAAAATCATCATACTCGCTGAACTTTGTTTTTTAATAACACTAATGGTAAGAAATCCGTTTTTTTCTTTAGATAAATGTATAATTTAATAGAAATTTGGATATAGCTTTGAGCAATTCAGATTATCTAAATATTAAGACCAAAATTATTATTCACGGGTATTTCGTTGCCGCGAACTACTTGTTGAAACTATAACTGATTTCATTTTGTAAACGATGGATGTTCAGTTTTAATTTTCCTTTCGTTATTAATAGGATTAAATTATGCTGTAAATAATAATCCATCCGCAATATCTAAAAGAGATTATTTAGTCAGAAAAAAGTTACTGTGAGATAAATCAAAATGTAATCATCTTGTGTAGAAATATTTTTTTCTGAATGTTAAATTCATTGTAAAACAACATTTGAAATTAACATTTACTATATTTACGTAATTCGCGATTTGTTGTCATGTAACAAAATCTTAGTAGTCAGGATAAATTTAGATGAAGTCAAATTATATCAGCCTTCTGTTACTTCTGAGCTGATGAACTGTGATAAAAGAATATCTTTCTAAGAAATATATCTCTCTATCTTTAATCTATGTATAAATTAACAGTTAGCTATAGAGAATGAGATTAGAGAAAAAGATGTAAAGATATTAATTTTAATTTTTATATATTTGTCATAAATATTTAACATCTTCTTAATTCGACGTTTACAATTCACGAAATTTAATAACATATTATTTGTTATAGAAGAAATATATTTTCTTACCATTCAACACTTACTTACACTAATTATCACATTTCTTGGTGCCTGTTTAAGAATAATCCATGCCGAATAAACTGGTGAATATCGGTATAAAATTAAATATTAATTTAGCAAAATAAATTCTTAACATTGCCGGTGTATTTTTTTAATTTTTCGAGGTTTCGTTATTATTGAAAGTTCAAGTTCATCAAAAGTATCAATCCTGCTATTGCTCATTCATTTATGAAACTACATCTTTTATCTCTTTTTTCATTTCTTTAGATGTTGTCACTTTATTGATGTAATTTGCATCGGGTCTGTGAAAGCCTTTACGTAAATTCTGTGCATATTGAGAAATATATAGTCGATGCATTATTGATTACGACTCATTTATTCTATCTTGAAGTGTCTTATTTAATGAGGAAAGAACGCAAAGATACAAAAGCTAAAATAAAAATAAAAGAGAGATAGAGTAATCTACAAGGAAAAGATTTTCTTATTCCTGGAATTCGTTAATCAAACATAAGAGTAAATAAAAGTTTATATGGTTAACATTGATAAAAATAATAATATAATAAGTAATACTATTTTAAGAAATAATTGAACTTTTAAGAGCATAACATTTTTTCGATAAGGCATTTATCACGATGAGTCTGTAATTTCGATTAATTTTACTAAAACACGCAATACTTATATTATTTTTAGATGATTGTTGAACTTAACTATCTTTTTACATTTATTGTTACTTTTTACAGATGCCACAAAATATTTTCATGCAACCAAGAGACATTCACCGAAGTTCTATTAGATTGGCAAATCGACACAGAGGTATAATTGTAAATCATAATTGGCGACAATTTTAAAATAATGACTTTTGAGAAAGATGTTAAAAAGAGTGTATATACTCAAAGCATAGTTATCCAGTAGTCAATCATATTATTATAATTGAAGAAATTAATGTTTAATCTTTATTAAATTATATTTTTTATATTTTATTAAATCATTCATAACGTGGCATGTTATTAGATGATACAATCGTATTTCCTGGAGAAAAGAGACACGTGCCCCCCGTTTGTAAAGGATCCACCTATTGTGAGAATGTAGACTCTTATCCCGAAGATATAATAAATAGGGCGCTTCGAATAAACGAAAACATTAAATATCTTTCTAGTGTAGATGGAGTAAGTACAATGCAATATTTTTCAATACTCAAAGACCTTTTAAACAATTTTTGAACTGTTGTAACAAATTTTGTACAATTTTAGGTTGATATAGGACAGAGGCTCATGCCAAACGATGAACTATCCCTTTGCGTAGCTGATGTAAGTACTTATGTATAAACAAAAAAAAAAATGTCACCTTTTTTTGTTATAAAAATGAATATAACACAATTAGATATAAAAATGGTAAACTTTTCATTTTTACTATTTCTAATTTCATTACTATTTAAGGAGCAAATTATATATCCTCAATCAGCAGAGAACAAAGACAATGAATGGAAATTCATCGCGAATCAAAAAAATTTCAAACAGGGCATACGGATTGAGAAGTGTAGGTAAGTATACCGTAAAATATCACAATAGAATTATTTTCTACAATTTTCTAAAAGATATACAAATGTTATATTTTACAAGAAAATAGTATAAGTATTTTTGTATGGTTTACAGAACGGAGGGCGCCAGCTGTAGCGTGATAAGTGGACTTGCTGCAGGTTACGAAACAAGTTGCAAGCAAAAATTCATTTTTAGAGAATTGTTATCAATATCGGAAAACGGTAGTGTTGGACCAGATATTTTCCGATTCCCAGCGAGTTGTTGCTGTTTTGCAACACTCACTGGAAATCTACTTACAAGAATGGGTATAGGGCAGCAAATTCAAAATACATCTATTATAGCACCTTTTAAAAATAGATGAATAAATTGAAAAATATTTTACCTTGCAATTTTGATATAATATGCATAGGTATATAAATACATACACATATATATATGTATATATATGTGTAAATATGTAAAGAAAATATAAAACAACTCATGTAAGATAAGTTTATCAGCCTATTGTTAGCTGTTGAATCTAAACTTATAAGAAATTAAAATACTCGTAGGCATTTTTCCGATTATCCATATTTTATGGATATTCGAAAACTAATTTAAAAGAACAGCGTATTGATATATGTACATATCTAAACACTTAAAGTACAATTTATCTAAATGTGTTTATACTTCCTTTCTTATAATTATACATTTTTTTACGATTGCAAAAAGTTTTGTAGTAGGAATGAAACGACTTTATATCATGTGATACTATTTGATATGTTAGTGACATCGATAATGTGATTCTTAGTTTAAGAATATTGTTTCTTGTGTACTCATTCACCAGTTATATCTTACATAAAACAAAGATTATAATGTTTAAATTTGTCATAAAAAATATGTAATACAAAGAAAATGAAACAATATACTCCACAAAAACATATGGAAAATATATGTATATTTACATCCAAAGGATCCACTTTGTTCTAATTTGTCAATACGCGAGTTTATTCTTACACATTAAATACAGTACTTACAATTTTATTCTATTCGTTATTTTTTCGCAAAATTTTCTACAAGTGATCCAATGTTTATACATTATGGAACATTCTTTTTATCTAAATTTCGAAGGCATAAATAATTTGTGATGTACAGAGGATAAAGATGTGTTCAAGAAATTACATGTACGTTTAAATTAAGAATATTTTTCTGAATCATCTAGTAAATTTATAGATCTACATTGGTCATTAAGAGAATTTCTTTAATACCCCCTGTTTCCTTTTCTTTCACATGGTCCATGGTTATATCCTCGAGAGATCACAATTTGTAATTTTAAAATATAACAAACAATGATTAGCATAATTCATGAGGTTTAATAGAATGGTTATAGACTAGGCAAATACATATAAATCATTTTCTCAATTTTTGACACATCTACGTTCCGAAAATTACCTAATATAGGTTTATACACCCTATTCAAGGATGAATACAGAAGTAGGAAAAATGGGCCGTGCTTTGCGAACATGAACGTTCACCATATATACGCTAAAAATATCTATCGATTAGTCAGCACAGGTGAGCTATGCAGAATACATTCTTTTCTTTTTACAAAAACACTACCTAGTAACACGGAGTACTTACATTCGCACTTGCAATTATAAGAACAGTATCTAATACTTATTAACGAGAAATCTACTACTATAAAAGTTCTTCTCATATCCAAAAAACAAGTAAATATGATTAACATGTAATATAACAGTTATTATGTTATTACATTACCATTTACATTAACAAACATCGATTTTCTTTTAATGGAAGTATAATTGTAAGTAAAAAATGCACCTGGAAGAAGTTGTGTACAATATGGCAGTTTCTGTTTCTATTAGGTATCCAGTCTTTACTATGTATAAAATTGGAGATTCAAATAGCATGAAAGTCAAATACTTATTTACAATTAAAATGCTAATTTCAATTGCGAAATTATCTCTGCATGAATGAGAGTAACTTTTAGTGTAATATACTTAAGATACATCAAAAAATAAAAATGATTTACATTGTGTGTTTACAAAGCTTTTGTTTGTGTTAATCTTAAACATATTCAAAGTACTTTCTTTGAGCATATTCTGAAAATACAATGTAACGGCATGTATGTCCACCCTCATACAAAGATCATAAATGTTAAAAATTAGTCATTTTTTTAGTCATGTCAGAAGATTATTTGCAGAGCAATCTGAAACTGCTTTATAATTGTTTTCAACATGCCTGAAATGAAAATAATTGATATTTTGTTAAAAACTTATACTTTCTTATAGTATTTTAATGCATATTCCTGATGTACCTTGACACTGTATGCATTGTCATAGCCTCCTTTCATTTGCATTTGTGCCTGAATATTTGACAATTGTGCATTGCTCATATCGAGATCTCCACTGCTAATATGTCCAGTATGCCTAAAGTTTGTAGGTACTCCTATCATGCTACGATCTATCCTTAACCTCTGATGTGACCTCTGTCTTCCATTCCGTGTCCTTGGTCCTTGTTGCATCAAACAACAGGTAAAGCACTGTACCCAAAGTTCTCCACTGCCAGCCATTGTTTGCTTCAATTACGTGCTTTAAAATCTAAGACATATTTTGAAAAATACAAATAAATATGTGTATTATAAATATATATTTGTATACATATAAAAACATAGATTATGAATATGTAGTTAGCATATAAAAATTTTCTTATTGCATATATACAAACAATTATATATATATTTATATTTGAATAAGTCTGGAAACAAATAATTAACATTAAAATTATAAATTAAAATTTAGATCAAATAATTATCAAACAACACAATGTAAAATTTAATTTCTGCTTTTTTCTAAAAATGGTTATTATTTGAAACAATTTTTATAAATCAAATTGATAAATTGTCTTTATCGTTACGCGAATGAGTCAGACAAAAACGAAAAAGTATAATTAATAAGAAGTTCGTGCACTTACAAAGTCGTCAAGTAATCGTACTGTCGTTCGGTCTAACCTTCGTGATGGCTCGAGACTCAAAGGCAGAAAGAAGCAAAACAAACATTCCCTTTTGATCGATGAGTTTACATGTGTCTGCAAAGGACATTGAGGCTATTTGTATATTTATACGACATAAACATAAACTAAGCCCTATGGAACAATGCTAAGAATTTGCGCGAGGAATAAACATTTAACTCCGTGGAAGAACAAAGATTAACGAATAAGACGTACCGGTTTATAAGATGTAGACTTTTGTATTAATTTCCACAAGGCACGTAGATCTGCGTCCTTCTTTCCACTTCTAATCAATTCATGGAACTATTCTAAGAGGATTGTTTTTCACTACATGTTTCATTAACATATTTCGAAGAGGACTTAACAGCAATTACTTTATCGGTCTTTTTTCTGAAATAATCCAAATGATGTTTAAAACAATCTCGGGTTGGTAAAATATAAAATACGAATGTCAATATGATCAACGGTGGTATAGTGAATTATACTATACCACAGAGGAAATAAGAATGGTCACGCTTATGATTCTGGTTGTTCCCGGACTAGTGCTGCACCATGCGGCCAAGTGTTGAGTTCAATTAAAGTTAGCACGCACAAGAACCTATGCAATTAGGGATCTGCCCTATTTGGTTGCAATTTAGCATATATAAGAACCTATGTATTTAAGCTTGAAGTTAAAAATCTGTTTTGTTTGGTTACACACTAGCATAGACAAGAACCTATTGAGTTCCACGCTACAAGAACCTATTTAATTGTACAGTTCTACAGAAAAGTTCATATCTACTTTTCTATCCGAGATAGACAAATATGAAAATAACAAAATCATTACTACTCATAGCAATATTATATATATAAATACTTTATATAACAAATAGCCTAAAAATACCAAACTTTAATATTGCATAATTTTTTAACTAGTACAATGGATTTCTGGACTTCAAATCCTAATTCGAAGATTCAATATAATTATATGAAGAAAGAAGAGTGTACTTTTAATTCTGCTTTATATATATCATCGTTCAAAGATATAGTAAACAATTAATTTCTTTTTCTTAGGAAACTTAGAATTAGTTTTATTATTGCGCGATTTTTTCATTCTGATACTTGTCTATCTCGGATAGAAAAATAGATATGAACTTTTCCGTAGAATCGTACAATTAAATAGGCTCTTGTAGCGTGGTACTCAATAGGTTCTTGTCTATGCTAATGTGCAACAAGTTAGGACAGATCCCTAACTTTATAGGTTCTTGTGCGTGGTAACTTTAGTTGAATTCAGCACATCGCCGCATGGTGCAGCACTAGTTCGGGGACGCCAGCTCCATAAGTGTGAGCATTCTCAATTCCTCTCTGATATGGCGTCACATTAGCGAGGTGCTGCCATCTGTTGGATTCCGACTGAAATCAAGAAGAAGTAATAGGAATATAGAACGTATAAGTAGGTATCAGCACCGAGCGCGACAAGGAGAGAAATATTATGCTAGAAGGACAGATATATTTCTCCGTCT
Source organism: Bombus fervidus (assembly GCF_041682495.2). Classification (NCBI taxonomy): domain Eukaryota; kingdom Metazoa; phylum Arthropoda; class Insecta; order Hymenoptera; family Apidae; genus Bombus; species Bombus fervidus. Next base: position 12,242,543 of record NC_091520.1, on the reverse strand, counting down.
GATCTATGCGCTTTTCGCATCGTATAATAAAGATTGAATACCAAAATACTTTCGCATATAGTTTTAAAAAAGAATTTTCGCTTAAATGATTAACTATTAATTGTTATTGTACGACGTTTCATTATTGCATAGTACCGATGCTATAAACTTTTACATAATTTACATTATACCTAATTAATTTATGAACTTTCTTGCACGGAATATAAGGAATATAAGAGTCTAAGGAAATTTCTATAATTACATAGAATATTAATTAACTTTCGGAAAGTTTAATATTAATAAAAATATCATTAATATTAATAAAAACTTGTAGATATATATCGCACTCGTTGCTCGACATTTTATGCAATAATTTCTAATAAATAATTAGTTAAACAAAAGTTTTAATCTTTGTTATAAGATTCCAAAAGTGTACGAATTTCTCCCAGAGAAAAAGTAAATAATTAATGTTATGACGGAGAAATATAACTATCCTTCTTGCTCTCAAATATTGCCCTCCTTGTTGCACTTTCAGTAACCTCCTTGCGCATTCTACGTTCCTATTACAATTTTTTAATTTCAATCGAAGTTCAACAGATGGCAGCAGCCATTCTTAGCCTCAGAAAAAGACGGTGCAATTGCGCGAGAAGGATAGATAGATATTTCGCGTTTCAAATCAGAGGATATTAATTAATACGTAACTCGATATTTGGCACAGATTCCTATACTCTTGAAATTGTTTTACAAAGATCAGAGATTCCGGACAATTTGCAGGCAAAATTTCCGTTCATTCTTATTACGGAACAGTTAATTGGAACGATAACTCCGGACATTATCTATTCTTATAAGATCTTTCGTTCATATTCAACGTTAATACTCGGAATCCTCAACTCAAACGAAGAAGAATTTATATTATTATTTCCATTTATAATAATTTGTCGGAAGATACACAAAGATATTTAAAGATTTTTCGAAGATTTAAAGAGTATCTTAAAGATTTTCTCTTTAACACGTTCGTCGCCCAGCGTGATTCGGCTAAGTTTCCTGCGGGGCCCAAATCCGACCGCCGGTACGTAGAACGTAAATGAGCGACAAGCAGGAATTCATCGTTTATCGCCTTCGATTCATTGTTTATCCCCTTCGATTCATTGTTTATCGCCTTCGATTCGTTATAAAGAAAAGATTATTTATTTCTGAAATGGAGAAAGCGATAATTCCGAGGGATCTCATGGCAGATATCTCAGATCTTTCATTTAGTCGAGAAGCATACTTGTGAGACGTACATCAGTGATTTTTTGATCGTCAAAATGTTCATAAAATCACCCCAAATGTGTTTGGAACGTTTTAACGAATACCATACGATATAGGATAATGTAATATATTATTCAGAATATAAATTAATAAAAAGTATGGTATAATGTGTTTTTAATATTTTTATGTTGTATATTCTATATATAATATCGTATATTTAATTAATTAACTCGAACAAGAAGAGCGTTACCATCATTTGGTGACGGGGCCCCCACGGTAGTATACCCGTCGCATAGATATGTGCGATGTGGCGACGAACGTGTTAATCCTGTTTATAACCTAACTTTTACTATCCTTCGTAATGTCTTATAACAATGTATACTGTATTGTATTTCTGTAATGTATTTCTAAATTTAATTCCACACATATGCCATCGTTCGGAAATAATTTATCAAAGTACGTTTCACGGGAATCTATTTCTTTCTTTGTAATACACGTAAGACGATACGAAGCGTTACAGTTTCTAGTTACAATTTGTCTATCATGGGGTAATTGAGGCAGATATACGAGATATTTAATACGAGAGATGCGATGATAAAAAAAGTACACGAACAATACAGATTCTCTTAGATATTTTACTTTATTCTCAATTATCCTTGTTTTATGTATAACTAGGTACATGGACGTAAATCACAGCACAACTCAACGTTGTATAAATACTTATTTATGCATTCATGGAGTAGTTATACCTATATATAATATTATAATTACGCGACACGAAGCAATCAAAGTTCTAACGAAACATGACGTGAAATTACCCGAACATGAAACTCAGAGAATCGAAAATTTAGTGTTGTTGATTTAAAACGCTGATAGCCTATATCCTATACAATTATAGTATACAGCATCGTAATTAGCATTATTTAATTAATAACGACAATTCGTGATAAAAGGAACGCTTTCGTAAGTCGTAGATGTGATCAATAGAGTGTTTGTTCGTTAATTTTCATCTTACAAAGAAGAGAAAAGGAGAAAGTCGTCGAGGATGTGCACGAGTATTCCAATGACGAAGTCAGTAACAATTTTCGGTGTATAATAACCTCGTATTTAAACGACGAGTACTATCTTGAAGATCGAGGAGAAGTACAGTTCTATGTTTTTCCATTCGTTCGATCCTTATTTGTTATTAGACTGTGGATTTTTATGCAAATTTATAACCTTACGAATATAATAATACAAAAAGAAAAATGCCTGGAACTTAGTTAGGAAAATTGTTTCGTCTATCAAATATCATAGAGATTATTATAATGTGGATATTTCACATATTTTCGTAAATTATTTGTATTCAACGCATCTTTCTACTTTTAAACTTCTCGTAAACGCATGAAGATCCGCAGTCCGTTTATCACTGATTAAGGAGTTAGGCGTTTCCTTTGTAAGCTTCGGAGAAGCGGCGTAGCAAGAACGTTCACAAAATAACTATATATACGCGTACATTTATGTATACCGTATCTTTTATATATGTACAAAAACTTGTATACGAAAACTTTTTTAAAGACCATAAAAAATATGTCAGAAGGAACAGCATTTTCTTTTTGTTTTACGACGACAAGAAATTCGTTTTTGGGAAGCGACATTAGAATCACAATTATCACGTATCCGTTTGGTGCACTTCTCGATAATAATGAATTACATTGAATCAATATACAAGATGTACTCATAATATTTTACAGTGAAACACCCTGTACATTGCCTGCTGATTATCTTTCAATCTCGAATCGCAATTTACAAAAAGTCGTTAAATTACCGTTTGCGAGTAGTAGCAACAATGATTTAAGAACATTGGCACTAGATAATCTTGCTAAAATATACTTATAGAAAGGAGAATAACATTTAAATGAAACGTAGAAAAAAGTAAATCATGAACTTTTTCAATTCCTGTGCTCGGGAAGAAGTGCTCTGATATCGTGTTTAATCACGTGTACGATAAACTATTTAACTTGCTAGCGGCCTAATAACTATCAGTATATTTTTAAACGCGCTTTCTCTACAGCTTGCCATTGGTTAGTGATAGTCGTTGAGATACATGGAGAAGTATACAGTAAACATTTACATATATTACACGCACTATCGTTTAACGAATACAGGACATGAAAATATGCAGTGGCTCATGAAAGTATTTGTACATTTACAGAAACCTTATGTGTTACATGAAAGATTTTAAAATGTTAAAACTGTAATGAGACATGGCCATCATGATCGTATTGGTAAAGCTTGAAAAAGATCTGAATATGTTGATAAGAATTTTAAGATACTCAGTGGAAACGGATATCTCGCAGAAATATTCCATTTAACAAAATCAATATATCTCGATATTCAATAGAACTATCCTTAACGTTTATTACATATTCAACATGACTACTCGTGATATATATCGTTAAATGCATATATGTTTGAAATAAATATCTTCCATATACATTTTCAGATTGGTTTCAAGTTTGACCATTACAATAGCGACAGCCGTGTCTTTTCACACTTTTAATGAATTTTAATACGCATAAAGTTTTCTATGGTAAATGTTCAAGTAGATTCTTAAGCCATTGTAGTCACATTTCTAGCACAGAATTTTAAAACGTATGATTTTCGATTATTTAAAATCTGTCATTCATTCGTAACAAGAAATATTTTTGTCGCAAATACTGTTACATAAAGAAATGAAAAGTATTTAATAACGCATACGATGATTTTGAATGCAAGATATTAATACCGTTGTCATTGAATACACTAGTGAGTTATTTTGAGCGGACGGATAAGGGATTTTTTTTTTTTTAGCAAAGCGAGAGAAAGTTTCTTAGTGTTTTTAGAAATAGTAATCTATGTTAATCCTACGTGAGATACTTTCGTGAACAATATTTTAAAGCGTAACAGTAGTAATAGTAGATTTAATCGTACAATCTGTTTAGCTTAATATAAGACATGTTGATGATGTGTTTGTACCAGTGCACAAAGATCCTCAACTTTTGATTGTGTTATCACTACTTTAGTAGGAATAAAAGGTTTAGTGGAGTAAGTATTGAATGTTAAAATCCTATTATGAATGGCGACGAAGCAAGTTTGTTGGATACGCATCTTACAAGCAATGCGCAGATTGAAATATTTTTCGATAAAAGTCTTTGCGTAAGAGTGAGGTTTTCTCGAAATTTTCAATAAAATGGTAGTTAATATACACGATAATGTTAAACTAAAAACGATATAAAATAGAACAATTAAAATTGATCAGTTCCATGAATAGTCGAGTAAGTACATCGCTTTTTTTTTCGAAGTAATGAATGAGAAAGGTCACGAAGTTTAAAACAAAGTCGAAGTACGCTGTACCACGTCCAGTACAATAAAATTTCACGCGTTTATCAAGTTAAAAAAAGAAAAGAAATGTATATAAATGTATATTGATAACACTGCAAATATATATTATTATCGTCTTGTAGAAAAAGTAACGTTACGCGACGATGAAGAGTCAATTTCTAAATTAGATATTTGAGCTTTGATCGTCGAGTACAGTATACTTGTACCTTAAAGTATACTTGTGCGAATAATTGTATAAGTGAATAATAACTAAGAATATCAACTTATCACAATGGTAACAGTACGATATATAAATATATATATATATATATACAGAATAATTTGTTAAAAATAGGACGTTCAAAATACATTTATCGTTAAATTATCGTCCCGATATACATTCAAAAACGAACTCGAAATTAAAAATTCAACATCAAATTACATTTGAATTAAACATTTACCGCGAAGTTACAGCTGAACAAAGAACACGAAACAAATCTATCTTTCCACAGTAGTTATCTTAGTCTCAAATATTTTTAATTGAATATTCATTCTGACGAGGTATCCTAGGTATCATTGCATTGCATGTATCCATTGTGCACATTGCACAAAGGAATCTAATTTCGATAATATCTCTTTCTAGTTTTTAAACCCACCCATTCTTTTTGAACATGTTTTGTTAGTCAATGATAATCATATGTAGAAAAACTGTGTGATATATACATTTCGTTTTTCGACGTCTTCCAAATGCATATCGTTGATTGAGCATCAGACAAATATACCACATACATACTCGTTGATTAGGAGCGTTGTCATACGACTTGGAAGACTCCGTCAAGGATTCGGACGTCTGCAAACTTTTTCACCGAATAAGAAACGTAATCGTTTCCTTTCTCGTTACGTTTACTTGCTTTTCTTACATTACAAATGTCGCTCTATAATCACCCTGAGTGCAAGTTTTGTTTTTCTAAAGAGAGAGATTTTACAGCTTCCTGAATCAATAATCCTTCGTCTTTTTGTCCGTCCAAGGAACCGGTTTCTTTGACGTGTCTTTTTGTGGAAAGATTCCCTTCTTGGGAAAACTTCTTTCCGGGCTAGGGCTAGGACTAGGACTAGGACTAGGACTAGGCGAGGAACTCGGTGATCTTGAACTGCTTGAGCTTGATCTTTCCATCCTCTGTTGCTCGATACGGATCTTGTGCTCGTACAACGGTCCACGAATGACCTTCAGGATGGTTTCCAACTCGTAGGCTCGGTCCTTCAGGGTGTTGTACTGATTCACATCGAAGCCAAGCTTTTTTGCTTTTTTGTGAATAGTGATGAGCTGTCGTCTGTTCACAACGTCTGGCAGCATGTATTCCTGTCAATAGCAAGGAGTATAAATTACATAATTTGAAGTTTAACTCTCAGATAATATCGTTGCATTATAGATAACTTTATTTATGATAATTTATGTTAGATTATTGGAATATAGAGCACTTAATTTTATTCCGTATTTTGCATTCTCCGCGATAGAGATATTAGCAATAAAATTTAAATTAAATTAAATTAAAAATTCCAGGAATTAAGTATGCTTTGTCAGTTTTGCGATAAACGTAACGAGTAGCTATTTTAATACTTATGATCGGTAGTGTGCATTAAGCCATAAATTATTTTTACGCCTTCTTTAAGTTTTTACTGCAATCAAGGTGTTGTAATCAAACATCTCTTTCATCCCTGTCAGGTAATAAGTTTATTTAATCAGTCGTTGATTTAACGAGATTAATGAGAACTGACAAATTGAATAGCTGTTAGTAACCTGTCTCGTTACGACGAAGTAGATGAACAAGATGATCGTGCTGCCGTAGTTAACGAAATATGTAACCGGTTCCATGATGTCCCAGGAGTATTCCCACCAAGTTAGCCTGGCTAGGCCGCTGAACTGAACCGACATTAGGACGAGACATAACCAGACGAATTTTTCCGCATTTTTGGCCGCGGTGATATCTAATTCCTGCAGCTTCTGCAATAAATAAAAAATTACGCATGGTTTTTATATAAATCGATATGAATATTGTCCTTCGAGACTTGCATTTAGAATGCTATTAGCTGTAACCGTAACTGCTGCGGATTTCCGCTGTGATAAAGTATCTGAATCTAAAGTTGTAATAAAGTTAGTGGCATAAGGAAGCGAGACCAGGACTAGAAATTGCAATTCTGTTATCAATCAACTCCTCTTTCTGAAGTATTTTCTTAAACATTTCTTCATATTTTGCATAAAGGTGAATTGCGATAGAGGAGAAACTATCTTAATCTTCAAATAGTATAAAACACCAATGTCTCGAAAATCGAACAAGTTTCGATTGAGTCGCGTTTTCCTATTGTTACAAGATTACATAAATTTAGAAAAACACGCGATACAATTATTGTTAACGTACTTAATATTTCGTATTAATTTCAATTTGACGTACAAGCCTTCGTAAGTATTAAAATCAGTTTCGAAGAAAAAAGTCGAAGCGAGAGTAAGAATGGAACATCAAAATTTGAGGGTCTCGGCAAGATTCGACCAATAAATTACACACTTTTGTTTTCCAGAAAACCAGCAAGCTTATCTGAGTCTACGATCAAGCATAAATATCCGCGTAAGAACTTTATCTCTAATGTTAAATCATCAGATTAATTGTCTGGTACACTTCTCCACTTCCAGATTTAACATTGATGCGAATAACGAATTACTGATTTCTATCTGCGTTTTCATCCATTATTCGTTTCATCTTTTATTCGAAAGGGTAGATATATATTATACGAAATATATATTATACATCGGAGCAGAAGCTTACTCTGCAGACAAAAAGGAACGAAAAAAGGAGAATGAAAATTATTCGTTTACGAGGAAATTGTGCTTGTAAATCTGTGAAGTACAGGCACGTGAATCTTTTACTAGTTACTTAAAAAGTAAGAAACACAGGGAGCTTCCAATAATACGACATATCTTGAAAAATGAAAAAAAGTCAGATAGGAAGTTTTAACTAAGAAAGGAAGTATTTCAAACAAGATCTTAAATAAAAAAAAAAAAAAACGCATTGTTCACTTTCGTCTAATTTTTCTTTGTAAAATAATCGCCTTTACAATTTAACCGTCTGAATTAATCTTACACTTAATTCTACTTAATTTTCTCGGCAGCAAAGTCTCAAAAAAATGTTGTTCTACATTCTCCAGCTGTACCATTTTGTATTCTACACTTGCCCGGTATTATTTTTATTGAAGTTAATATACCGCTTCAAACTCAACTTTTCTATAAATGAGGTCTAAAACTAAAAAACTCCATTCATTTTTTCACGTACAACAATCACCTACCTTCTTTCTGAAATATTCTGTATAATTAAACGAGCCTTAGAACGATCTAAGCAGCGGATTATGAGAACGTTGATGTAATTTTCGTAGTATGCAGTCGGAGAATAACAACCCTGGTAAGAAAACAAAGGAAGAGAGAAAGAAAAAATCGAGATATAATTACGCCATCGTGCATGTGCATACACGAAGATAATTAAAACCGAAACTCGCGGAGGATGAATTAATTTATCGCGGCAAGGAGAAAACGAACAATGAAAGAAGAGGCGTTTAGTCGAATAATTTTACACGCGTGCCGCGTTTTGAAACGTGTTGGTACGCTAATAACGCCTTCAAAGTTCCGTTTAATTTAGATAACATCGTTCCCTGCGCCGTTTCTAGAGACACAGGTTCATTGTCGTGCTGAACTGCGATCGATTAATTCGATTTGCTGTTCACGATGAATAGATTTAATCAGCAGAGGCATAGATACGTCATTATAAGTTTGCTTTCGAGTAGTAAAATGTCTGTTTATCCGTGTTAAATATTTGACTATGTAAAAAGTATTAAAATCACACAGTTATTCTGGGCTAATTATATGCAGTTTAACGTCTAAATCCTAACTATTTCCGATCAAAGTCTGTCATATCCCGTGGCCAAGTACTTGTCACATCTCGTTTAGATGAAGAAAGTCAATTTAGATAAAATTTATGGGCTTTATTTAATTTATTTATTCTTCATAGAAGCGAAAGTATATTGATTAACAGGATATTCAATATGAAAAAATATTACGACCACAAAAAACGTAGGAAGAATAAATAAAAGCTTGTAAAAATATTTTATTTCGGATTTTATGATGCAGTGAGTATTGCAGTGTAACAGGAAATAAAATAACGACCCTAAAGTTTGGTATCAATATATACTCTCTCTTACAAATTAATGACTTACTACTCTTGAATAGAATAATTATAGATAGACATTTTAGGAAAGATTTTAGCGAAGATTATGACAGGATTTTAAGAAAAGCGTTATAAATTCAATATAATTAGCGAGAGTTATTATTATAGCAAGATTCATCTCATAGCTATAAAGCAAAATTTTCGGGCTGGATTATCGTTCACGGTAACTTATTGTTGGTAAATACTAACAAGTGATGAATTCTGGGTGATTTGCCAACAATGAAGTTTGGAATTGAGGATTCAAAGTTGAGCAACATTTTCATTTCAAGAACAACTTACTTGTTCGAGAGGTTCCAGCTCCAATCTGACGGCTTCCAATTCTTCTAACACATTCTTCTCCATGATAGCATAGTGTTCTCGGACTTGAAACGACTCGTAGAGCTGACCGATTAACGTTCGGACGTCCGACAACTTCTCTGTATTCTCCTACATGAGATTCGAATATGTTCAATTAATTTTCATATACATTTCTTCATTTCGTGTTTGATCTAACAAATCACCAATATCAATATGGATTATCTGTGATTCAGAATGAACAAAGGGTTAGAAGAAATAGATTTCCGCTCACGAAATATGTTCAAGTTCTAAGTTTGAGAAATGAAAAATTATGTGATAAGAATGAAGTATAAGTATAAGAATTACCGAGTGGAAGTTTCACATTTTTCTGAGTTTTTTAGCTCACGAATTTTTTAATTTTTTAAAGAATCGTAAATCGTTGAACAACATCGAGTTTTAAAGATAGACTTACCATGGTGTGTTTGTGATGCAACGGCGGTTGTACCAAGTACTCTGTGTCGTTTATTATCAGTCGAAAGTCGTCCTCCATTAACGTCTCGATCGTATTGTTGGAGCCTATCCTGACGCCGTCTGGAAACATCGTAAAGAATTTTTCCGTAGTGTAAAGGTTCGTGGTCTTGCATCTTTAAGAAATTCTTCAAGGACTTACCGGTGGTCATCACGATTGCACGATCGATACCACGATCTTCCCTCTTTAGCATATGGATAAAGTTTCCTACCGTGTGAGTGATTGGTTTCAGGGTGAACACACATTGCTCCTTCCTTGACGGTAGTGGGACTGTGATTTTCGGCAAACCTCGAGAATATGTTACGGTCACGTTTGCAACTAAAACAATTTCAATTTTTGTTAGTTTGAGTGTACGCGATTTCCATGAATTTACTGTTGAAAATATCTGACATCTTTCGAGAGAATGGAATTTTCAAATTCTCTGAGAGATGACGAGAGATTATAGAAAAGAAATAAGTATACTTGTAGTATAAAATAATAGTATAGATAATTTATTAGAGATTCTTCATTTTTTATTGAATAAGAAGAACTTCGCTTAACGATAAGAAAGAATTTTAAGAAATATTAGAAACACGATAATTTTTTTTAAAGAATATCATTCTTTTATTATTTGAGCCGTATTCGATATTTTATTCCTACTGATTGACATTTGATAAGTTACTTTCGGAAACTGCTGATAATTTAACGCAATTTTTATAACCAAACAACCCATCTATTAACATATTCATATTAAATTAAATTAAACTATAACACAACATAGTATATTTTCCACGTTAACAATTGGATTAATATAGAGATATACTACTATACATAAGCAAAATTACAGAGTGATATCTAAAGCGTGGTTCGTATAAGAAAGAATTGACAGTATTGTAACAGTAGGTCAATAAGTACATATGCACATTCTTCCATATAAATTCACAATTCGACCAATAAACATAACATTACATTATGCATTCTCAACTTGTGCAAATTATATTTTATAAATTTTCAAAGCTTCGAAGATACAATCTAAAAGTCGAATCAGAAATTTTTTTCCATATCGTAAATTTTCCTGTCGAACTACTTCTCGTTATCGAAACTATCAGTCAGAAAGAGAGAGAAGGAGAGAGAAGGAGAGAGAGAGACTAATTGAATGCAGTTTCTCTTTTTTAACACCGTCTACCAAGCGTTTCTTATAGCATTCTAGCTCCAAGTGTAAATTCCTTTCTTTCGAGAAGAAGACGAATCTAGGAGAGCCGCGATTGAAATGGGATTTAACTCCGTGAGCTTTTTGTATCGTGTACGTAAGTTGAAACATTAATTGTCGCGACAGAAATAACTATTCTCTAGAGCTTCTTCGACTTTCTTTTCGCGTAGCTTCTTCGTATTCTTGTACTGTCAGACTTACTTCGTAAAATATTAATGACGATAGAATCGTTTGCTTTACGTCTCTTCGTACAATGGATCGAGAAAATGGGAGCAGAAACTTCGAATTTTAAGAATGTGATAGATATTCGGTGAGAGTTTCAATTTTTCTTGTCCCGCAGCTACAAATTTCGAAAATAAAAGTGTTATCGATGAGAAATATTGCGATATGGTTGCCTTTTCGATAATATATTATTCGGATAAAATCGAGTCATTTCTCTTCATAATACAACTGATGGTTCAATATTGAAGACAAATAGCGTTCTGTATGTATGTCTCGATTAATAGAACCATAAATAAGCAGGCATTTGGACAAACAAACTATCTATATTTTATCGTAGCAATAAAATTAATTATTCTAAGTATGTTTTTATCAGAAAATTTATCGAATAAATCAAATCGGCGCTAGTAATTTTTAATTTGTTAAACAGGGAAAACGAGTTGACTCGTCTCACTCAGATCTGTAACCTGTGTTAAACATAATAATCTCATTATTTGAATTCCTCGTGTTTTAGCGTATCAATAAGAACATTAATTCTATAATGTTTGTATTAAGTAAAATCACCATCGACATAACTGAAATTGATTTCCCTTCATCAAATTTGACTTTCAAGAGTATAGATATGTTTAACCAATGAATGACCCAATTGGAAGATTAAATAAGTCTTGAAAAAGAATAAAGGGAGAAAAAAAAAAATAAAAAAGGCAGATCATAATAAGGGAAGATTAAATAGAAAATTGAAAGGAACCCTAACTATATATGCCTAAAGTGATGTCAATTCCAACAAAGGAAGTCCTATTTCAACCTAATTAAGCCGAATACGATACTTCTACAAGTAACAAAAGCAGCTGCTAGCCAAGTCTAAATTGTTTGCCTTTCAACCAGACCAAGGGATTTGCCTTAATACTGAATTTTCTGTGTTAATAGATTCCATTCAAGCTGTGTATTCTCAGCTGTGTAATCCCATTTAACATCGTCGTTATCTCGGTGATATTTTTCACAGGAGAAAGAAAAGGATCGTTCAGCGAACGAAACTCGCTGTTTCCGTGAATTTATTCGCGTGATGGTCGTATGATCGAGAGCTGGATCGCGTTAACCTGGTTAGCAACCGTTGATATGAGGAAAGGTATTAGAGTGTGGAGATCGGAATGGGACGACGAGTACGTGGATCTTTCTGTTGTAAGCAGAACGGAACCGAGCGCCGCGATCCGGCTATGCGATCTTTGAAAAATGCATCCACGAAGCTGGAACACTTCGGCTCGACGGCTGGTAGTAAGAGAACTTGTTATTGGCCAAGAGTACGTTTGTAGATGTGGGAAAATGTAGGATTTTATTAATAGTAGTAGTAGTAGTAGTAGTAGTAGGATTAATTTTAGGTCTGCAATTCCAAATTCAGGGAACGATACCTATTCTCAAACTTATTTGAGTTGTTACACTGAAATTATCGTTCGAAGTTCGATCCTTATGAAATTTGATGTGATTAAATTTTACACCATTTTTCATGATAGTCATAACTGGATTTAAAGGAATATCATGAGACGAGAAATTTGATTTTTACAAATAGGTAAGCAATGTTCGTGACTGGCAAATTTTATCAAATTGTTTTGCTATGTGGAAAGCTGGGAAGGAATGCCCGGGCTTGTGTAAACGGTAGCTTTTGAAAAGCGTATGATAGCATGAAACGAACGCCGGAAGGAATTATGCTCGTTGGAATCGAGCAACAACCGGTTTCTCTGGTGATGCTTGTGTAATAACGAGGCTTGTTCGATTTCAACAAATTAAATTTTTGTGAATTATTTCATCGACACGTTAAATCATTCCTTGAAAAGTAGTTGGCAAATGGTTGTGCTTATAAAATCAATATAAACGTATACACCAATACAATATTTTCAATACTTTCTGTGCAATATTGACTAATCTTTTATCTCTTTCAACTTGTCTGCATTCTTCTATGAGATTGTTCACAGGTGAAGAGATTTACAGTTTTTCGACAGTTCTTCTCCTGGGGTTTTATCCAGAATGTATTAACCCTTTCTTCATTACGTATCCGAGTCTCCCTATCATCGATCGATTCCTTCTTCAGATACTCTGTTCTGCTTTTCTCTCTTAGTTCTCCGTATTTTCCGTCGTGTTTTCCTCCTACCATTCTGTCATAATGTCACTCTTGCTGCTCTGTCCTGTCAAACAGCATTAAGGCTACTGTTATATTATCCCGAGGTCCATTAGGTTTATGTTCTTCTCCTCATAGTATCGTTTTCTCTCTTCTTCCCATTTCGAGTCCATCTTTTTCCAGTACTCGAACATTAATTTCTATAAACTACTGTTTATATACCTTGTCCTCGATTTTTCTTCATACTTTACTGCTCTGCTGCCCGCTTCTATTCTTAATTCGTCCACTTTTGTTTCTTCCATCGCTATATACGAGGGTGTGCTAAAATCTTCTTGTTAGAACCCACTTTTTGTATCTTGTTCGTAATTTGTCCCACTTTTCTTAGTCCCTTTATCCCTATATTTCCGCTGTGTACGGCATGACACCTTTTACCAAACTACCAAAAATGATTGGTCTCCTTTCCAGGTTATATTTGAACCTTCTCTCATCCATTTCCTACGTTTGTTTTATGGCCATCATGGCCTTTCTAGCCGTCTCATCCAAACGCTTTTTCGATTCTCTATCGTTTTTGAAGAGTGTATCCTAAATACTTCATCGTTTATTTCTTCTACCATTTCATCGTTCCAATTCCATGCTCCTCCTTTTTTGGTTTTTCCCATCCTTGAATATTTAATGCCTTCAACTTCTCCGCGCATTATATTAATTCTTTTGCTTCTGGGTAACTCTTCATTTTCCCTATTATATTATAACTCCTGTGTATTCTTCATCGACAGTACTGTGTCGTGTGCGTAGGCCAGCAACAATATCTTTCTCTCCCTATTACTATTCCTTCTCATTTACATTACACTGTTGAGAGTATGGTTCTAAAAGAGGCGCAGTTCAATCTTCTATTTATTCGAATCACATCTATTGAATCACCTCCAAAGTTACACGCAGAATTCCAGAACTTTGTAAAAATATACAATACGTTAATAATTATGACATATTAATTGCAAATATTCAGTACTAGTATTTCATTCTGAATTTAATACACGTTTTTAATATACGTACTTGTATGAGAATCACAGAACACGAAACCCGAGTAGTGTATCAATTTCCGGTTCCGAGAGGGAAACTATGTAATTCTTCCGCGACTACGATTCGATAACATCATTAAAAAGTGTTCGATCGGAAGAAAAGGAAGCAGTTCGAGTAAAATTCGGTATGTTCGTGATTAATTCTTCTCGACGATGAGCAAAGGCGCAACGTCCGACAATTAGTCCGCCCCCACGAGAGTGGCCAACTCTAGCTTCTTCGACGATTCGTAGCTCGTCGCTGGAAGTGGCAAAGATGCTACCACCACCTTTTGGTGTCGTCCTCCCTTCTTCCTGACTCTATGAAAAGTTTGCGGTGGCGAAGTTTCCCGTGCTGACCAGTCTATCTCTGGATTCTGTTCAACTAATAAGTGAATCGTGCGCGCAGATATTATCCTACGTGCTTCCTTGGTGCGCAGAAAAAAAGAAAAAAAAGAAAAAAGAAAAAAGGAAGAAAAGAAAACAGAGAGGGTTCGTTTTCCTTGTCGCGTGCTTTTCATTGTGCTTCAGTGAACGTCTTCGCGTGGCGTGGCCTCTTCAAGGATGCACGACGATTGATCGTCGGGGATTTTCCCAAGGGTAGGCGAATAATGTATTATCCTGGTGTATGCACTTCGATGTTTGTGCGACAAGTGCATGGCAAATTTGGTTTTTGGTTAAATCCCTCTGGATTTCCTCGTACTCTTGCCGAAGTGAGATTTACGATAAGCCAGTGTGTGTGGCGTTCCAAAACGTGCATTTTTTAGTGGAATATTATTCTGCTTCGGTTGTGCTTTTATGTCGGTTGATTTGGCGATGTTATAGGTGAAATTTACACGTAGAGCGATCGGATCGTGTTGAATGCATAAAGTTATTCAAAAACTAATCGATCAATTCAAGAACGTATATTTAATGTTCAAATCTAATGATTAAATTCATCAATTAATAATACTGTTTTCAAAGAATCCTTCCATGAATTTCCGGATAAATGCTTCTGGTGTTAGAACTATCTCTAATTCATCTAAATTTTAGAATTTAAAAAGAAAAAAGAATATACACACGAGATATATCCATCGACCCATCCAAGATGGTATTGGAAAAGTCATGGAAAATAGTGTGTTATATATGAGATGCTATAATGTGCAAAAGTTATCCTATTAAATATCATTCCGTATGAAAGTACGAATGAAATACAAATAATTATAAAAACTATGATACTAATAACATTTCAAGCATTCTAAATATAAACTATTTTAATTTTAAAATTCAATTCGGGGGTCAAAACTATAAGTCTGACCCTTTCTAGACAAAATTAACGTAGGAACAATTCTCGGTTCTACCAATCACATCGTATGTCTGATATTTCATACATGATCAATCAATTTCACTAGCGGGAAATCGTAATCTCCTAAACGCCATCTGTACGCAGGCACGGTTACTAGTTATTATAGAGGTAACCATTCTATATATTATACATGTCAAGCATAACTGCAACCAAGAACCCCATTTATTATTTGTAACATCTTTTTAATGACAAGAAATATTTTTAATTTTCTTTGCATCCACCTCGCTTACAGTCAATTTTTTTTTCCATTCGCAAAGAAACACGGCACGCATGATATATCCTTCGCATAATAGCGTTTTACCGGAAGAAAATTCCTCATGTAAATTAACCGTGAAATACAGGAATTAAAAAGAAAGAAACTAAGAATAGTAAAATGCATAATAAGTAGGAAAACATGAAACGCGGTCCCGTTATCAGGGTTGTAAATAAAATTCGTATAATTTCCGATCGAGGCGTGAAAATGAATTGAACAGCCGCGCTATTTCGCTTGTTATTCATTTATGCAGGGAATTTATAATTAGTGTGTTTTACGGTCTAAGTGGATGTTATCTCAAAACTTATTGCGAATAATTGTTCGATCGACAATGATCTATTATTATGTTTATATTCTACGAACGTATTTTACATGGATGTAGTTTATTACGTTAATATGTATAACGATATTAGCGTGGAAATGATGATTCGTTAATGATGAATTTATCACAGGCCTCGTCGTTCAAGGGTCGACCATGGGTGGAGTGCAAAGCGGAACCCATACCCTTGGAGAGGCATTATGGGTACAGGAGAGGCAACGTCAAAAATGCCATCGGTGAGTGATTTGTCTTCACAAGAAAATTTTCCAGAAAGCCATACAGTAGGAACTCAACATTAAATAACGGTGGAAATGCCTCATTAAAATATTTAGGAAATATATAGCGTAGAAAAGGCGCCAATAATTCGTAATTCATTTAACTAAGACGATCATTTGCTAAAGTGAGCGAAGCTATTTAAATCTTCCTTCTTAATTAAATAACATGTAGCAAGACGACAATAAGGGGATGACAAGGAGAAAAGAGAAAAGATACGATAAAGAAAGAGGGAGGGAAATTAAGTATAATGGAAATTAGCATCGCTCTAAGTTAATTGCTTTATACGGTATTAGAGGGGCAACTACGCTGGCCCAGATTTTTAATGAACTCGAAAAATCGCCTGGAACTTCTCTACGGTGCATAAATATCAGAGCAGAAACTATACAGTATATAGTGATGGCTGACGATATTAATCTATTCCCTGGTTATCTTTCATTATTCGTCGGGATCGTTGTATCGTTCGTTGCTTAAGCACGAGGAATGCCACAACGAATTATACGGAGGTGTACGCCGCAGTTTCCGAGTTGGAACCCTTTTAGGAAACTCTTCGCTGACGAGAAAAACCGTACACCGTTTTAGTTTGAAACCGTTCGAATGAGATACTATCTTATGATTAGTGGACGATTAATTGTTAATTAGTGGAATTTCGACACGGTCAGACTGCGCTTATTAGCGCGGTCGTGGTCTAATTACGACATTCTCTTTGAGACCTTGCGCGCGTTCGCGTCTCGGTTTTTGAACGTTCCCGCTTTCATCGTGTTTTACTCTCATAAATATTAGGATATATTAGGACCCTCTTGCACAACAACTTATCGACCAATAACATCGATCGATTGAAACGAAACAAATCGTAGATCATAAACTTCTTCCTTACAAGTTTTTATTTAGGTTAAACAGGATAACCGGATAGCTTATAATTTGTAAAATTTACTTGTAAAATTTCATTTTTTATATTACTTATTACTAAGAAACTTATTACTGTTATGTAAGAGAATTTGTTAACACTTATAACTTGTAGTTCGTAAAATTTCATTAATGATATTAATTAAATTGTGCAAGAGTAGAAATTTAGTAAATGAAGTAAAATTTGTTAAAACTATGCCTGTTTCGAGATATGAAAAAAGATTTCTTGTTTCAGGAAAAGTTTCAACAAAGGATCATTCGGTACTACGATCTGAGTTTATGTATAACCTTTTCTTTGATAACATGGTGTACAAAATAGAAAATCCAGAATGTAAAAAGAAAAGACTGGATTCTTTAGAAAGTAACGTGGTAGAATTTCATAATGATCGATACTTTATTTGATTACTTCTATGCAACTATTTTCCAGAGCATGCGCATTCACTACGAAATTGCGCGTCGTTACCGCGCTCGTCGCCGCGCGAAATTTGAAAATCGTCCAGAGAGAGAAGTTTTAGTAGAAAAGATGATATAATTTCACATATAAAGTTTGATTATCTTCTCATTTGCAATTATCACAAGTTTAATTTCGTATATCTAACAATTTTCTTTTCGTTCCATCTACACTTACATTATCCGAATTAGTTCGCGCTAATGAAACGTAGATTATCTCGCAAGATAATTTACAGTGTATGAAATGAATTTTGCCGTGATTAGTCTAGATTAAATGATTCTTAAATTCATTATTATTTATAAACTAGTTCATACGATTCTCGAGAAATTATATCTTCATTTTATATTAAGTATACGTGACTAACGAAATTTGCATGGAAATTTTCAATATTGTTCCTTTGAGTGGATTTATCTTATTTAATAAATTGCACGCTTGTCATAGTTCCGCTAATTAAGCGCTTCTAGAAACTCGAGAAATTCTATCTTCTTATTCGCGATTCCACTAACGAGTCTGCCAACTGTTTGCTGGAATTTCGCCTTTATTTCCAATTTAGTATTGTATGTTTCATTGAATTAAGGACTTATGTAAATAGGAAATGCAGTAAATTCGTCAATATATACGTATAATCGATTCGAGACGAATCTGCGTTGGAGAGCAGCTATTTTGTAGAAATTTCGAACCATGGCATTGATTAATAAAGCCGGGTGTAATGAAAAGCAAATCGTTCCGGACAGTAATTTCCAGTATAATTACTACAGGTACTTCCTTCGGTTTCATATACACATTTTGTATCAGGAAAACATTTTCAACAGGCAGACGAAAGCGTTCTCGTTAAAGCAATTGAAAACGAGTAACATCGAAACGCTCTTTCCAAGCATTGAGAAATCATATTAATTAATTTTTTTTTGAACCCTATAACGAAAGCAAAGTTAATTCAGAAATTCATCGTTCAGAAATATTTCTAGTTTTATAAAAGGTAATTGGTTCAGTTACATTTGTTACGAGCGAAATAAATTACCTTATTCCTCATTATATCGTTAGGGAGAGAAATAAAAATGAGAAAAATATTCAGCAAATTCGAGGAGTTCCTTCTTATAACCATATAACAAATAATGGAAAATGATTAAAATATTACATATTAAATATTATACACTTAATTGTTTAAACTTTTCTAATATAAAAATAGATGCTCGTTGAGCTCATCATATACGTAAAACAACTTTAATCTACGTTAACATCAGAATCATTGAAGTTTTCTTTCTCTCATTAAAAAGAACAAATTCTAGTATAAATAATCATCGGGAAATAATCTATAATTTGCTATAGTTTTGAAGTTAGACACAGAAAAACGCTTGCCTTCCATCGAAAGCAAAAAGCTTGCCAATAATTAACATCGCATTAGCGATAAAATTTTCCAGCGAAATAAATAATCTTTGCACTCTATGTGACGCAATTAGTCTTTCAATCTTTAATACCTATCACATTCTCTTATAAATTCAATTATCATCTGCCTGAAACAATCTGCAAACACAAAGAGGTTTTGAATCACGTTTCACACGATATAGGTATGCACGTTGATTTTTTCCATTTTCCGTACTCGATTATCGCGAAACGATAACGACAGGAAAATCGGGAATCGAGCGAAATTCAACAAACGCGCGTCGAATGGTTAATTAGGTGGGTCGGTTCGCGACGCGATGGTCGAAAGAGCAATCGAAAGAGCGATCGACAGAACGAGGGAAGAGAGGCCGGCACAGCGGAACATACCGGACATCCGCTTTGACGAGCGTCTCTGTCTGTTTCACCTGATGTGCACGCACTTGCGTGCAGGACAAAGGGCCTGCGACAGGCGTACATCGAAATTCGCTCGGGTACCTCGCCTGGAAACATTCATTTCTGTTCTGAAAACGCGATCGAAACCGACGCTGAACGACGTTGTCCCGTGGACGTGAACGATGCCGGTGCACCATGTTCGCGGTGAAGATCGTTTACTGTCAGGTGACGATGGAATTCGTGGAGAACGCTGGAAACGCCAGGTACTATCTATATTTGAGTAATTTAGTGAAAAAAATGGTGTGAGTGTTTTTTGTTTTCAAAAAATACCGTACTTTTGTAGGGAACTTTGTTAAAATCTTTCAAGAAGGTATAGCAATGTGTTCTAACGTGTGAAATATTTGAAATGTGAGATTTCCTATCAAGGATCAGCTTTATTCACAAGCTTAGTTACCATTCTACGGATTAGAGATTTTATCGCGTGTATCGTCTCTCTAAGCTATTTACACGTTTGATTCCTTTTACGAAGGTTAATTCTGTCGCTTGAGAAGATGAAGATTTACGCTTGTGCTTTCCTGTTATTAGAAATTGGAACGTAGAATGTTAGTTCGAACAATTTCATTTGTACGTATCAAAGGATAACTTTCATAGTAATTTCATTCTTGTTAATTTGCATTAAATATGAGGATTGCGTAGTTGAAGGTAACGGTTGACGTTAGTATGTAATTGATAAATCGCATTTCTTTGTGTGATTGTAAGAAGAAAACTTATATCCGTGCGACATTTAATTTTCGTGCGTCATACGTTTGAAATGTGGTAAAGATTGTAACAGCGAACGTTCTTCTGCTAGAATAACCAACTTTTGTGCCAGATTTATCGTGAACGTAGATGTATGAACGTCTTCTATAAAATGAATTCATTTTCTCTCGGTCCTTTACGTGTATTGGGTTACAAAATAATTTTTTAATCTAATTAATTCAAAATATCTAATTATATTGTAGATAGACAGCGATATTACTAATTTTGTTTCTGTTGGCGATGTGCATGGGAGTTGGAAGATAATTTTGTTAGAAATCGCGTTAACGAGCGTGAATCGTGAAAACGATTAGCTGGAAGTAAGATCGTGGTATGTCGATCGAGAGATATCATCAGGTGAAAATGGCAAATGTGTGTGAGTTTAGGGAAAAACATTGACGGAAGCAAGGATTTTTATATTGGTGGAACAATTATTTCCAGCAGGAAAGAAAACACATTTTTCTAACTGAAAGATGAAACTCAATTTGATTATATATTTTACGAGATATTTTGAGAAGTTTCTTTCGTTTGATAGGCAACAGTCCACATTACATTATTATTTTAATGGTGCGACATTATTATTCATAAAGAGAACAGAATTTATTTTACAATCGAATGCTTTTGTAATTAGAAACTCTATTACAAACGACTTTGCAAATTACAATCATTAAGTTTAAATTTTCCATAAATTTTTCTTTACTTTTGTATTTAATTTATTCTTGTAGATTTTCTCCGTTTAAACATTTCGTTGAGGTAGAGAGAACAAAGAAAATTTTTCTCCGATAAAAAATTCCGTGATATTCAATGAAAAGCAACGAGATGGTATACGACCGTTTTAACCAAAAGCTTGGCTTCTCTTCGAACCGTCATCGGCTCGTATGAAATTCTTTTGTGAGAACAGGAACATGGCCCTCATTGTGCAACATCCGCTGCCGCTGTCGCTATGGTGACTCTGCTTCCTGACCTTTCCGAAGTTAGGAGGAATCACGCGACGACGAGCAACTAATGCTACTTTCCATTTTATTTAACAAAAACTGCGGCACTCTCCACTTGATATCTCTTTACGTACAATGACATTACTTCTTTTCTATATTTGTATTTGCAAAGATCACGATCTTAGATACGAATCACCATTACGTGCTATAAGCGACTCGCCATAATGATTAATCCTTTAAAAATAAATGAATATATGTAGAATTCACATATAAAGTATAAAAAATTATCTCTTTATGTGTCTTTCAAAAGAATGAAATTTAGTTGGGGTAAAATATCGAATATTGTTAGGATGCAGAGAGTTAAGAATATTAAAAATTTGTCTAGCAGTCTATCCACTTGATGTACTTGGTTAATATATAGTTTCCTTACTTATTGAAAAATCAGTACGAATTTTCTGGATAACCTGCTAGTCACGAAACCCTAAGATTTTAGCTAAAATCGATCTCGTGACAGTCGATAGACTTCGACGTCCATCAAATTGATTTACGATCAATTTGTGGTCAACCTCGCTGAAATTTCCTCTTACATAATAATAGAATCGTTACACGCACGTATGTATTCTTCTTTCTTGTTCTTTTTTTTTTTTTTAAGTTTAGCGAGCACGAAAAGTTACGTAAAGGAGGCAGCGAGCCTCGAAGCGTGGAAATATTAAAATTGATGTCCACATTAGGTAAGAGCAGTTCCTCCATCGGATACGATCCCTTGATTACGTCGAACAGACTATTCTCGTTTCTTTCCACGCATTGTAGTTTTACGCGTCTTTTCTCCCTAACTTTTACCCCTTCACCATCGTTAAAGCTCGATATGCATACGCAGTAGAAGAAACAGTTTTATCGTTCCCCTTTCACGTGACTGCTCAGATGAACCGGTGCTTTAACCGTGTCTGCTCGTTTTCGAATATATTTGCATAATCTCTTGTCTTGCTTGCACCGCTATTTCTCAATGTACGTAAGACGCAAGATTTAACTGCTACGGAAAATCTCTAAAAAGAGAGGATCTGCAGAAGATCTGTAGAGAATTTCTAATGGATAATCTTTAACTTGACTTTAATGGTGCAAGATATAAACATGCTTCGTTAGTAGGAGATTATATTGAAAGAGAGAAAAAAAAAAATGATATAGGCGATACGTAGGAGAACTCGGAACATCTAATGGAGAATTGTATAGAAAAATTAAAATATAGGTAGAGAATGTTTTAAATGAACAGGATGTTACAAAAATATTATTCCGTATACAAATATGACTCGGAAACTAAGAATAAAGTTTCTTCGTTTCAGAGATCGTCTCTTATTTTCAAGAAACTACTGTTTGAAAATTTTAATATAGGAAAGATGTTAAAAGGAATAATGTATGATAACACAGTAGGATAACAACGAGTTCGATTCCTTGGTTAAAATAAAGATAACAAAATTACATGTATGTAGCATAAATAATTTTACGTAACCGAGCGTGACAGACCAGAATCACGGAAAGTTCGTGTCTCGCGATAAACGATCGCAGCCTCGAGGAAATTTTCCAGATCGCGGTTCGCGAACCGCAGCTTCCATTTGGGTCTCTTCCGGTGCTCGATCCTTCTATCGAAAGTGACTGTAAAGATTGGTTCCGATACGTCAACGACCCTGGTTCGAATTACAGGTACTGCTCGAGTTACTTATCACTTTCACGAATTTAATTTCTCTCGTTTTCCATGGTAATGAAGTTTAAATTATCGATTACTTATACGACACGGAAAAAATCGCCTCGACTAGAGAATTTTATGTCGTTCTGTCAAAACATAGCTTATTTCTCTATTTATAGAATGCAAAAATTGATCACAATGGATTTATAAATTGGTCAAGTGAAAACATTATCATAATTTTTAATTTATATCGAGATATTGCACGTATCAGTATTTAATTTTTCATCGAAGTTTCATAAATTCACAACGACGAACTTCTGAGAATTTGAATGATTCTTCGTAAAATATATGGATGAAAGCTCGTTCTTCTCCTTGTAATATATAATTCTCTTCTTTTTTTATTTCCTTGGTACAATCTTTGGTTTCATATTTTAGTAGGTATTGAATAGCGAATAATAAATGTGATTCGTAATATCAGTTTTTTCTGTTTTTGAAATTTCTATAGAGTTCATTGTGGACAAAGTATTCAGTATGCGAGTTATGAATTAACAATGTGAATCATTCCACCTCGATTCCAGGTGATTCAAGCGTTTCCTGGCGAACAAATTGAGGGAGTTGCTACTCTGGTTCACATGGGATTGCGCTATTGTTTCGTACGGGGACGAAATGGTATCCTTGGTAACTATGTGATTCATCGTGAAGGGTGGAAAAGAGGGAATGAAATTAAATAGCAATTTTTTTACTTGTTTCTCCAGTCGAGGATCAGCTACGAATCACGAACAACGCCAAGTATTTTTCCTGGAAATATTTTTCAGAATTTTTTCATACATCATTCAATAAGGTACCTTTGTGTAAATATTTTTCTTTTTTCAATCTCTAAATTTTCATAGTATATACGTTTTTCATCGGAACGACAGAAATTACTGTCCTCGTATTTCCTCGAATTTCTTCTCCATAATATATTTACCATCGATCATCGTTTTTTCGATCAGGAAGCACACGAAAACGCAGGTAACGCATTAAGTCGTCAGAGAAAGCGTGCAACACACACATCGTTTAACGTGGTGGATGAATGCTGCGTCGTTAAGGTGCATGTATAGTGCTTTTTCTCATGAACATTGGTACACGTTCATCCTTTTATCAGGGACATTTCTCTAAACAGACCGCAATTTCACGTTCGTTAATCCCGCTTTTCAAAATGTGTTTCGCCGTAATGGAGATTCTCTCGTATTTTCCTTCCATTCGCTTAAAACAAGAGAACTTCAAGTACGATGATTGGCATAGATGTTAACATTCCTTGTGTGAAATTTATCGTGTTTTTATCGTACTGTTTTTTTCGCGAAAAAATGAAACAGAACAGTGGAATTCGTCTTTAATTTGTTCACATTTGATTTTGTACAAGTATTCGATGCGAAATTTTGCGTATCTACGATAAATGAAAAAAGGTTTATATTGTAATAAAAGATAAATTAGTTTTAAACTGTAGGGAATTGTATCTTCTTTACAAACATGCAAAAAAAAAGTTTATTTCTATCGTCAATAATAATTGATAAAAAAATTCTCTTCAGCTTATAGAAATCTTGTTGATTACATCTTGAAAAGATTAACTCAGCTTACGTTAATAAAAGATATAGCTTATAGCTGATATAAAAGAGAGGAAATAGACACCGTTAGACAGATAAAAATAGACCGATAAAATATTCAATGGAAATCTATAAGAATCGGATGATCATCAATGCTCGCGTTTACTTTTCCGCTGGTAGTTCGCGTAATAGCATAAAAATGTTTAGGAGGAAAAACGAGCGACACGTGAAATGCGAGCTAAGAGGAAAGGGGCAAAATAAAAGCTGGTCGATCGTTAGGAAAGTATCGTGTCGTGCATATCCAGGTGACTCGGGTGTAAGTGGTACCTAGGCCAAGCGCCATGGTCACTTTCTTCGTGGTCTCACGTGACATTGCGTTCGCAACTCGTTGAACACGAAACGAAAAATAAGATTCCTCGTGGAATGTGTTCTTCGCCATCAAACGTACAAAGAACTTCGTTCAGTCTTCTTAGATTTCTCTACGATTTATTTAAAAATCAAATACAAAATTATATTAAAAATTTGTGAAAACGTTCGTTCAAACATATAACTCCTTATGAAATTAGTAAATAAATCTCTTATAATCGTAAATATTCCAAAAAGGACTTTTGAATATGATATTAATTATCAATATTTGATGGTTGTGTGACAAATCGTAATTATTTAATATTTTATCGCTACAATGACGAAGAAATAAAATTTTGAGCTCTAGTTTATATATTTCACGGAAAATTTATTCACGAAATTTGTTTAAAAATCACTGTTGTCTATTAGGACTACAGCTATATTATTAAGATTTATTTTATGAGAATGGTGCGAACATCTTTTCAAATAACAAGAGTGATAATAATTCTTATGACCACGTAAAAAATTATTATTCTTATCGGAAGATAAATATTGATTTTCGCCAAAATTTTATAGAAATATGATGCGATATACAGTTGTACCGCGCCTGTTTATGAATTTATGGTATGTGTAAATATGCAAAAATGAACGAAAGGACGCGTACAAATACAAGAATATATAGAAATATCAAAATTAAGATACATATGTAAATAATAATTATTTTTATTCAAATTCCTTTATCACTATCTGTAAAAACACGAATTTGCACAAATACATACTTCAAGAAGTATTTATCTAAACTTAATTTTCATATCTTCGAGAAGACATTTAAGTTTTCATTAAAGTTTCTCGATAATTAATTACTCGTGGTTTACTCTACTGGCAATTAACACTATCGAGAGCAATTACGCTACTCAGCTATCCTTCCTTGAAATAGCTCGTTCGAAGGTTACATAATATCGATTTCATCGACCAACGACTAATTTATCTTCTTTTTATTCCTGAAACCGAAGAAACGGATAAAGCCGCATGAATATTTAAAACGCTCTACTAACGTGTCTTTTTGACGCATTACAAACCTTTTCCACACCGACACACAAGACAGGTTCGATTGAAATATTGAAATCGAACGACTGACGTCTGAGACAGACGTTGGACACTGTGTCACGGTCGAATAGTCCCGATAAAACAGTCGCTAGATTTTTAATTCGTCTCAGGCAGGC
This sequence comes from Bombus fervidus, assembly GCF_041682495.2. Taxonomy (NCBI): domain Eukaryota; kingdom Metazoa; phylum Arthropoda; class Insecta; order Hymenoptera; family Apidae; genus Bombus; species Bombus fervidus. Next base: position 12,216,449 of record NC_091520.1, on the reverse strand, counting down.
TCATGGAAAAATTAACTCCTGCACTTGCCGGATATAAAGCGGGTTGGTTCTGCTCGGTGTCGTTTCACCTTGACACGGTGACGTTTCCTTAAATCTTCCGGGGATTACACGGAAAACGGAAAAGAGATCCAAATGTTGTTCTATGGAAATACCGTGCATCGTGAGACTTTATAACGATGAAACCATGCGTCTTCTATGTTCTATTTTCGTGAGTTACCGGAACTTTGGCCACCGGTGCGACATTTCTAGGGACATAGTGAAGCAAATGCTCGTAAGTTTGTTGGCGAGAGAGAAATGGTAACCAATTGTTGTGTTATAGTTTAGAAAGTATCTTTGGTTCTTTGTCATTTGAGGATTAAGGTATTTTCTTAGGCTGAATTCGAATAAGTAATGAATTTGTTTCTATCTTGCTAGATTTCGTATTTGAAAAGCAATGCAAGTCGAACGAAAGTGAAAGTGAAAAACTATTTGGAATTTTACAAAAAAATTATTTGTATTAGACCTACAATGTTGTTAAAAGGAAGAGATTGTACAAAATAATGACCGAATATTTTCTTTGTAATCTTTTGCATTCGTAATCCTTGAAATCATCATATTGGTAGCTTCGACATTCCTCTATCAGGGGACTGAATTATTTTGAGTTGAGGCACTCTGATTACGGATTAAAATTCAGCATGGAACAATGCACAAGGACCAGTACAGTGTGACAGGCAAGGATATATATATATAATTAGAAAAGGTTGCATATTTATGAGAAAAAGTGGAAAGATACGGTACACATACGAGATTACAGTTGTTTGTTTTCTGTCTGTTTTAATGGAAACTGCGGATTCATGTGATGTTCATGTAAATAGAATTTAGCTCAAAGCACGTCTATTTGTGTAATGTGATGCATTCTGAAGAGAATATAGCTACACGTGTCACGCGCATGATTTACTTACGTCTGCTTGTAATTGACACTGCAATTTAACGTTATTAGCATACATCACGTTCAGAAAATATTGTGCAGCTTCTAATTTTTCTCCTCAACGAGAATATTATTCGCCGATGTTTTATCCGAGTTGAACTTTGCCAGTTCCAGGAATTCTACATTATGCTCTTAGTCGTCCTCTTTTTTCATTGATTGCACACCTTTTTGCTGTTTTTAACGATTCTCGCGTTAACGATAAAGTCACGAAGTGGGATAAAGTGCGATTTAAAAATCGCTCGAGAAGTCAGGTAATCGTTAGAGACCAGACTTATATTCGCAATACGCTTCTATCTGTGAGATTTTATAATCTTGCAGTTTCATCGAACTAACGACGCACGTAGCATAATGATCTAACTATTCCATGTTCGATATTTATAATCTTTGATTTCCGTTGTAATAGTCGTTCAAATATTACGTATAACGATATAGCATCGAAAGTTGAAGATTTTTCTCAAAATTCTTTAAAAGAGAGGCGATCCGCTCATGTTACAAAATTTTACTACTTGTGGAATTTAAATGATAAGTACGATATATACTTTTGCTATGATTACGCGATTCATAGAACCTTACGAATTGGAAAAAAACCTACCATAGATTTTAAATTTATCGTAATAAAAAAAAAATATTACCGATGGTTGCAGAATTAATTTCAAATTAATAACACATCATAAGTGAAATTAACAAAATGATTTAAAATTATTAGTAGTGTATATTCTCCGCTTATATAATTCAAGAATCTTCACCAATGTCAGTTATGTCATTTACAATTCCACCTCAGCAATTCATCTTTCGGTTTCATTTTTTTGAACGCGTTAGGCTGGACCTTGTCAAATTCTGGTAAAATATGGTACGGGGTCATTGCCACTTGACCCTCGGATTTTACGACTATGATCGTATCTAGCAGGAAACCTTCGAGTCTTATTGCGGTCTTTGACATTGGGCATTGTTGTAGACGCCCCTGACACGTCATCCTCGATGCTCGGAATAATAACGTTCATCCATTGTCCTGCGGGGGCGTTTGTTTTCTTTTTCGATAATTACGGAAGGGTCTATTATATGTTAAACGCTCTGACACGAAATAAAAGTCATTTAACAAGAGAGAAGAGTAATTCTTAGAAATAGTGGAGCTATTTACATCAGCAATTAGATACGTTGATAGCATAATGCTGCAATTTTCCAGATTTCTAGCTTAAAATCTTAGGATATTCGAAGAATTCGAAGGATGTTTTCATCATTATATATTTCTGTATATATATCTGTATATATTTATGTAATCTTTCTTTTATTTTATGACATCGCTTGTTAGTAAAATTGCTAGTATATCTTTTTTAATGACTGTACTGTTCGTTGTAGGTAAACAGCTTATTTTTTGGCACTATGATGTTTTTATATCATCGCGTTATTTTTGTCACCTTTACACTGTTTCTTTTTATTGCTGCAATTTAACTTTTACATTGTTATACAGTTTTCACTTGTTACTATTAATTTTAATATTTTTGCGTTGTTGTTTTAAAATGCTTTTTCTATGAGAAATACTTAAACGATTTCTTATCATTGCAATTTTCGTTATGCTCTTCCATAATCCTTTCCCTGCCACAATTCCTCCGTCTTAACACCCTTAATTTGAAATTTTTCCAATGTTCTTCCGTTCTTCTTCATTCTTAGAATTATTCAGTTCCGGAAACGTTCGGTTCAATCTTCCCACTGTTAAAAATTCTTCTCGTAGAAGAAGTGCTTCCTTCAATACGGAGAAATTTTCCACATCACAACATTCAAAGGGAGAAACTCGTTCAATGATGGATTATTTGCCACCATTGATCCAAGAGAGATCGCGCCTATAGAAATAGTAATTGAAAGCAGGAAGCAACCCTTAGAAACGTTCCTAATAGTCAGCCAGCCATTAGGGATTATTTTGGAGGAAGTGAGTAGTATTAAATGGCCATTGGGTAGTCTGCGCTTTGGGTCAGATCTTCCATCAAGGAGTAGTTTGATACGATAAATCAACTTTCAACAAACTGGTGTTGATAAATGTCGAGAATGTAGGCACAAATGACCTGCAATTGGATATCAGATGGGCTCGAAATACCTTTGTTGGAGAGTTGTCGAGGATCATTCATCTCTTTGTAATCCCCAGAGAGTGGAAACCTCGAAGAGCACTCGTCTTCCACCCAATGCCTCGCGATTTGCCTTCACATTTGACTAATCTCTACAGTTAATTATTCTTTGAAGTTAGTAAAAAACTATTTACAGTTCTTTATTTTTTCATAAAGTATGTTTTCACAAAGTGCATGAAAATTCAAACAGAGCGATAAGAAATAGTAGCACGTAAAAGAAGGTTACTAACGATGCTTTTCCTCTCAATGTTTCCACGTGATCTTATCAACTTCTCATCTGATCTCGTTACTTTAATTTCAAATCTCCCTTAAACTATGGGGACAATTTCTTTTCTTAAAAAAATATATCTTTCAGTAAATTTTCTAGAAAATCTTATCGTGTTAACCAGGAGAAATTACAATCTGTCAACTTACCGAACAGATAGGAAGAGACCACCGGTCTGAATAAATCAACTCGCAATTTCCAGATGAAACTCATTACAGACTTTTACCCCGAGGTAAATTACATCTCAGAATAGATAAAATCTACGTTTCACAATTTTCTCCTCTTCGTGTTCGATAGTCGATTAATTCTCCAGAATTTACAGAAATTTTCCATGTTATTGTAAAAGCTCGAAGGTCGTCGCGAAAAATCGATCATAAGAGCTACGTTACATAATTTCCTCTTTCCTATGCACGTTCATTCATACAACGATTTTCCATGGAAACCCTATTTTCGTTGCAAAAGGATGAAGATTAGCGATTGGCGCGAAAAATCGATAACGATTCCATGGTTAGGTTTCGTAACTTGTCTCGCTTCCGAGTCAACGGATCAATGACGTCATACTTTAAGGCTAAGGTGTACGGTGTACACTCTACTCCCACTACGAGTAGACAATTCGAACGGAGACACGTTGTCCTGTCGAGGGAACAGGTGCACAGTGGCGATCGGTCGGCCAGGTACGACAACGATATCCGCCAGTCGATCCGCGAACGAGAAAGTGAGAAGCCGGTACGTTTGTACGTAGATCGCTCAAGGATCGATCTTAGATCGCGGAGAGTAGGAACGTCCGATAATTTACTCTCGGACTCGATTTACCTCGAGTGTTTTGCTATTTAAGAGTTGCCGCGAGTGTCTTTTCCTCGGTTCATAGATTAGGATCGTTGTTGTTCTGGGGAATCGAAGAATCTGATGTCGTGAAGAGAATTTGTCGAGTAGAAGAGTATACGGGTAAGAGAATGAGATATTTCTGAGCCCAAAAGAATAGATGGTATTTTTGAGATATAATTGAGATTTTTTGTTAAGTGATATAAGTGAGAGAGGTTTGTCAAGGAAAAACCGAGGATTTGTAATGAGAGAGCTGTCCTTGTGAATCTTTGTTCTGATTGTTAGAACGCTTATCTAAAGAGTTGACAAATTCGACAAGAGTGTTTTTGTTAGGAGATTCTCAATTTATTGGAAATGTGCATTTGATTAATATTGATGGAAGCTATCAATTTTTTTAAGGATAAATTTGAAAAGTGAATGGCAGAAGTTGTTACATTGTAAGGTAGTTGAAAATGTAACTGGTGTCCAAGAGCTCCAATTACTGTGACATTTCTCTAGTGAGCGAAAGTAGTCTATCAAAGTAACTAGGTCTCTTGAAAATCAGTCAAACCCATTTCAATTACCCTACTATACTAATTCTCTCCCCATTCACTTTTTTTTTGCGTCTGTTTAAATTTAGATCCTTGAAATTGAAGTGCTAAAATATTAGTCTCCAAAAAAGTATCATCTCCTCCGGTATTGCTATTCGCGCTTCTTCCAATTTGTACAACTTCCCTCTACGTTCCTTACTTCTATTCATTTTCAATTATTACATTTACATCCATTTAAATTGACACCTTGGGAACTAACATTTCAGCGAGTAAAAATAATTTATTCAATCTCTTCAAAATACTACTCTTAAAGATAAAGTTAGTCCACCAAATATAATTATTCCTACTTCTTCTTTCGCTTCCAATTTTTACAACTTCCTTCTACTCGTTCCGTCAAGTATACTCTCAGTTACTCGATATCTTATTGAACAAGGAAGAAGAAAGTTTTATCGCGAGGTTTTGTAACACGTTTGGTCAATAGCCTGCAATATTGCGTTCGTAGTAATTAGCCTGAATTTTGAGTAGCTTATTGTGGATCCATAGAAACGGAAAGGAACGAGGTATTCGCACGCACTCGCGATATTTTCGACAAACCAGTTTTTCATTACGTAACACGTGTCTAGGTTATCCGGAACACGTACGTAAATATCGTGGCCATTAATCGTGTTCGAAACTGTTAATCCTACAAGAACATTAGTCATGGTCTTTCGTTCTGTGTATATATTTCTTCAACTCGACAATTATATAATTCGCGCATTCGATATTTATATTGAAAGATTTTCGCTGAATCAAGGTCATTCGACCAGAAGGAGAACTGACGTCAGAAATGGCTTTACCAGCGACATTTTCATCTCTGTCGAAACTTCAACACCGCTAATCGATTATCGTTGTTTCATACTTCTTCGTTAACTAGCGCCAATTCGCGGTCATTAAGGCGCTTATTGCAGACGTGAGATGAGAAATTGTGGCACGATGGAGTACGACGCTAATTTGATGACACGATGATGTTGATTTCCTAACTTTAGGCTTAATGTAGATCAATGGTTCAGCGTTCTTGCAACTAGAGAGATGGAATCTACGTAGAGAACTGTCTCATTCTCTAACATTTTTCTTTTTTTTTTCACCTTTATTTCTTCTTACATTTTTCAAAATATATTGAAATATTCGAAGCTCTTAGTGCTCTTTACTTTTTAAGTAAAGTTATATTATTCGATTCGTCACGAAATCACAACCAAATATTGCTAATTGAACGAAACAGATAAAGCACGGGGCAAAGAAGCTGATAAAAATCCAATTTTCTTCGTTTTCGAAATGACAACTAAGAAATTTTAACTAACGTGTGCCACTATGCTTCTGTTATTTTACATATATTTGCATATTAAATGTATTACGTGCACTTTTACATCTACAAACTTCCCGTGAATGCAGAAAACTCTGCGATCCACTATTGATGCAGTGCACTCGAGTGATCTCTAATGATCTGCTAAATTACGCCGATTTTCCAATACCGATGCCTGCTTCAAGGTTGAATAAGTCTTTCCATCTTCCGGAATCGATCGTTGTCACATTTCCGTACTTTGTGCTCAACGAAACGACGCGTGAAAAACGAACTATTATTGCACAACCCTCGTTTCGTAGTTAATCGAACAGTTTCGAGTACCGTTGCAGCTCGATTGTTTTCGTGCAAACGACCAGTTCTCGAACTACGGTGTTGGAAGTAATTAGAGGTTCCTGTGTATAGGGAATGGTTTAAGTAATAGCTGTGAAAAAAGGGTATTTCAATGTTTAACAGGTTTCTCTGGTCTGTTATATTAGTTAAGTTTTACGATACAGTTTGTGTGGCAAATTTGTATGCACATGGAATAGCGTGACATTAAGCAGATGGGAATTTTAAATTGGAAATATCGAGAATGATATTTTTTAGCAGCGAAATATTGCTTATTCAATTGAATGGTAATTTACTGGATAACAGAAATGCTAATCGCCAGGAAGGATATTACAACTGTCAAGTCATTATGAGTTCGTACTTTTTTAAATACTTGTCTGACGTTTTTGCGACGAACTTTTTCTTTTAAACTAATCCGATAGTATAATATTACCAACTATAGTATACTTAAATCTGAAACAAGATAAGTTAAATATAACTTTTAAAATGAGATATATCCCAGAGAGGAACATTATAATAACCTAGCAGTCTTCCTAAACGTCGTTTCAAATTATAACGTGCTGTTATACTCTGCAAGAGAAGATTAAGAAAAGAGATAAAAAATGATAGAAGAATCTACCAGAAATTACTACGATTTCTACATCATGCGATATATCAGGATTAATTCTGACAAGCCACTCTTTGAAAAAACAGCCCATATTATTTTCTAAATATAAAAGGAACAAAAGTCTTCGAGATCCAGTATAGCTATCGATCAAAACTTAGTTCTTATTTAAAGAGCTAGAATACCGAAACTTCCAACACGATGTATTCGATCCATCATCTTATTTTACGAATCCCTCTTCCACGAGAACCTGCTCAATTCATTTGCAAATTTAATAAAATCTTTCAAAATACCAACTAAGTCTACGAACACGTCTGCAACGATGCATACAAAATTAGTTGATCGTTAAGATAACGACTATGATTACAAGATGTTCACGACACTCTGGCGGCATGAACAAACTTCTTTGACCCATGAACAAGGGAACAACACGAGTTGTTTCCAGACGTGAACCATCGACTGTTCAGACCGCGGAACTTCTTCCGGTTTGTGTCATAAGATATTCCTGCTGCGTTTCTCTCGGCATACAGATTCAGGCCTTTCCTTTGTGGCCACATGCGAGTGCAATGATCGACGTCCGATCAACCGGAAGCCTGTATCGATTCCAATACGTTCACAGATACGGTATGAGAGGGGAAGAGGCAATGTCAACGCGTTAGATGAATGTGTAGGACGTTATTGAGGAATTCTTCATCCGGTTTGAATCGTGATCAATGGCTATGTGTTTGATGATCATTGAACGAGATTGAGTTATCAATATGCTTTGATTAAATTGATTGGAAGCTTTAAGATAGGAAAATGGGGTTGAAAGAATGTCAATAGGTAGAGATGTTTTTTCGACGTCGCGATAGCTGTTAACCCAGTTATGTCTATTATCTTTTCAACGGTATGATCGAACTGTGGTTTTTGTTCCTATTTTGACATACTCAACAGCGTGTATTTAACATCGTTCTACTTGGCCAGTTAGAATGATAAATTAATGGAACTATGAATAGCGAAGAATAACACTAAATAGATATTTGATTAACGCAATGTTTATATTATCAAGTGGATGTCAATGTTTAGATACGAAATAGAGGACGACATTATTATTCGTAATTGACAAACGTAAGATGATAATCGATTTTCGTTAGATGAACAAAAATATTATTTGTTATATTTGTTCAGTATACAAAGGAAATTAAACCGCGTCAAAAATTGGACAAGTTACTAAAAACTACTGAACTGATATTCTGCAATTACAGAGTATTAAAATTAAGTATCTTAATGGATACACTAAAATATTCTATCGAATATTTTGTTCCAAAATGTACGACGAAAGTAATCTACCTACTATCGAAGAAAGGCTTACACTTTCCGTAGTTAAAAGCTTGTTGAAAGATATTTCAAGTTGTACTTACAATTAAAAAGTTTCTAACTCCGATTCCTCGTGTTAATCAACAGGGGAGACATGTTGCGCTTGGTGAGAAAGCAGGCGAGAAAGTGTAATCGAATTAGCCGATGTTCTAAGGCGCAACGTTCATTTCCATTTGCTCAGTTAACAGTTCATAAATCCCGAATCACTCTGGTATTCGATGCTTCGTCACGAAAGATCCTATCGTAAACTCGTTCAAACGTGCAAGCGTCCCTTCAACTAGCCTCGAAAAGTTCGCTCTCACGCAAACCCATCAATGCGAATCAAACTTTGAGTTCTTCGCGGATTAACGAACCGAAACTTACGAATGAAGTTCGTTATGCTTTATCCACGCAGGCATTACAATTTTCCGAATAATTTAATCGGTTGTTTAATTGTTTATTTATTGGAGAATACAGACGGATGACAAATTAGGATGGCGATATTAAAATTCTTGCTGCCATTTCGCTGTGCTTATAACAGACATCCATTCTGGAGTATAGTAGATATATTATATTACATCTATTCACGTTTCTCTTATCGAGTATGATCTCGTTTCCCTAAATTATAGTGTTTTCCGTACTTTTCTCTGAAAGTTCCTTCGTCTGACATTGCAAGTGCCAATACTACTTATCAAGTAATTATTCTACTTTTATAATAATTCGTATGCAATTTGTTCTTTTCATATGAAGATTCCAAAAAAATGAGATAAATTTGTTATGTTACTTTTGCGACATATAAATAGAACATTTTGAAGCTTTGTATTGTATTTAGGAAAATAATGCAATTAAAAGTTAGCGACCGCGGATGTGGTTTCATTCATGATAAAAACTTTACCGAGGGATAAAAACAAAGGGATTCGAAAGGTAATCGCGAGAGGGTTATCGCGTTTCGTTTTTTCTGTTGTTCGCGTGCGACAATTTTTAGTTAACATCATAAAAATTGTGCTAAAACGTGCCGTAAAAGCATCGATAAGTCCGTTAAAGCTGTAAGTTCGAGCTGAGTTTGCACGCGATCGATTTTCTGATATGCGTTGCTTGAGTAAAGAGCGCAGACGAGCGTAATCGGGTCTGAATTGAATCAGCGATCGAAAATCACTGAATAATTGCGTGGGCTTTTACTATTGCAAGGAAAACAAAAATAATAGCACAAAAGGCATTTTCTTATGTTACACAGCGTTATTTGTCTGGCTATTGTTCGATAGAAAATCAAGAAAAAAGATTCTTTCTGCAAACATATTTATCTTGATGTCTTTTATGACGTTTCCCATTGCAATTCAATAGAAAAGTGACACAATTTAATTATCTAAGTAATTTATATCGAAACGCTGTCTTGTTCTCTTTGAGACCATTTAAAGTTTTAAAAAAAATTTCTGTACTCGTTATAACCACGATAAACAGTTCAAAAGATCGCTATCTAATTGCCAACATGCTGCATGTAATTATACAAATAGTCGCAAAGAACACGAAACCTTTGAAGAAGCAAACATGTGAAATTTCTGAAAGGTCTTCGTTAAAAGTTGCCTGTTTAAAATTTCCTGATATTTTTCGGAGAAAAAGATGGAAAAGAAAAGTACCTAAAGATAAAGAGCCCCGAGTCAGTTCACGTAGCTCGAAAAATGGCTCGTAAAAGTGGCCGAGATAACTCGGCAAAAATCTTACGTAACGATTCGCCGTGCTCAGTCGAACACAATGAGATGACGATACGCCATTTGCATCCTGGCTTCAAGGATTCGTGTTCGCAAAGGCGGTCGAAAGGACGCGTTTACTTGCAGTTTCTGGCTGTTCGAGCGGAAAAACCAACGATCTTGAGTCGGCCATTAGCCACGCTAAAAAAAAGGTTGCGATTCTTTTACTGCATCGAGATCGTGCCTTGATATTCATTTTTGAAAGCATTCGAGAGTTATTTACGAAATAAAAGATCTCAATAACGAGTTGAACGACCGAAAAAAAATTTTCAAGCAAAAAACATCGGTAGTAAATTAAACTGCAACCTCCTTCAAGCATATTAAACGGTATTGTCGATGCTTTTATGTTGATAAGCAGGTGATTTTCGGTCGTAAATTTCGCTGAATTTTCCAGCTCGTTGAATTTATCTGTCTGTTAATGACATGAACGATGCGACAAGAAAAGTTACGTCCTACGATTAAGTAATATCTGATTTTCTGAAGATGCATTAAAGTCAAATCAATAGAAAGGGAAAGTTTGCGATATCGAGTTTGTGGGCAATTCGACGGGAAAAGAGGTAAATTACTTTTCAATGGGCGCCATATTCAAAGTTGAATTTTATTAGGCAATGAAACTGATTTAATATGACGAGGCTATGTGTTGTTGTTGTCTTGGGACTCGAACTTGAAGAGCAACTAGAAGATAAATTTGTTTTGATGAAATTGAAAAAAGAAGAAATCGAAAGAAGCCTCATTGGATCGTAATATATTCGGATTCGTATGTTCGCATTTTAACAAAATTTCGATTACCATATTATATCGTTTAAATTACACGCTTTATTTGTACAAGTGTCACGATGCACTGACGAGATCGTCATATATGACTTCGTATTGTCGTTAGTATACGAATCACGAATGCTGAGTTTGTGCATTTCATTATGGAGTAATCATGACACGAATTTCGCGATGACCTTTCCACCGTCACGCGGTTGATTGCTCTAATTATTCCGGAAAGCTGTTAGGGATCTGTTTTCTCAAGGATGGTTATACAAATCGAATAATCAAGACTTTGTCGTGTTTTCAGCCATTCAAAAGTCGTCTGACGAGTTTGCTTCTTACAAATACTTCGATTTCGTTGACAGTCCGTACGATTGACACTGTTGTGCTAAAAGTCATTACCGCGTTGCTAACCTTTTAAACATAAAACGTTTTATTTTAGTAAAGTTGATAATTTTAATTTTCCTGCGCCTTTTTATTCAATTAACAGACATATTAGTAATTCTGAAAAGTTGAATTTTATTTTTTATAGAACCCCTTGATTTTTTATTTTTCAAGTTGCTGAAAACATACATACGGTTGTTTTTGCGAAAATTAATATTTGCTTTTGTCGAGGTGGAAATATGAATACATAATAAATTTATGCATGAAATGTTATGCGTTCAAATAAAACTAATCGCAGGGGTCTTTTTTTTTTGTTTTTACTACATTTAATTCATACGTCATATACTTAATTGAAATAATTTCCATATGACTCAATATACTTTAACATCAGCAATTAATTTTGATCAACTTCGACTTTAATTTGTTTCATTATTCCACATTTAGAAGAATTACCTGTTTTATAATTCAAAAATTCCAGGAACAGAGTTGTTACAGTTTCACGTTTCGCTTGAAATAGTTTATACATTAACAAATTTTTCAACAGGATGCTTTTAACTTTTTCCAAATACTAAATTTCTGTTTCTTACAACTCTCATGGTACTTTTCCCAAATTTAGTCTCATATAAAAAGAAAAATCATACGAATACTCTGACTATTCATGATGGCCAATTTTAAAGTTTTCATATTTTCGTTATAAACATATTACGTCAAATTTGACATTTCCAATGCATCGTTTCGACTCTATTCAATCGTGCATAACATTTTTCCAAGATATTAAAGTTCGTAGAGCTTCTCGTTAAGTTCCAAGTTTGTAAACTGTTTCATTGATAATATGGAAGTGCAATTTCTTAAATCTCTCGAAATAGAACAAATTGCTTCTAGTTTCTATCAACGCTGGTCGAGCAAGTAGACCCATAAAGGCGTGGTTTCCTTCAGTTTTCAAATAAGCGAACGTTGCGTGACTACTTTGTTGATTATGGCCTCTGTTCATACGAATACATCGATGCTTTGCTGCATCGTTATTCAGTAAAAGTATAGTAATGGATCAATTACTGATGGTTGAAAGGAATCGTTAGAGCACTGTCGCCACGATCTTGGGGACTCGTATAACTAGTTTTTTTAGATGTACCGATAATCAAGCTTGAACACACGATATCTGCGAACGCAGGATAAACATTAAACGAGGATGAACATAGTGAAATTTAATTAACGTGTATCACATAGGGCGTCTATAGCCACTCATTGATTCACATAGGGAATCTTCTATTTTTACAATTAATATTAATACTATGTTTAAAATTAATATGGAAGTTCTCGTATACGTATATTAGTGTGGCAAATTTTATTCGAAATTATTATTCATCGAGGTAACATTTATTTTTAACGTTTATCGTACGTATTCTGCGATTGTTATTCGATTAAATATATTCGCAATTTTCGTAAAAAAATATGCTATACTTTTACTGATTAAATAATTTCATAAACTTCGAAGAAAATAATAATTTGAATTTATCGTAGAAAGTGGTGCGTAAGCTATTTGAAATTATTTATCCGTATACATGGATTTTGATGTCCAGAAAGATCAGTGCTACGAAACTTCTAACTTTGTTTTCTCTAACGACAAACGCAAAATTTGCAATTCTCTTAAAAAACGTAATATCGTACAATTTACCGCGCGTTAACAAAAGGTTTTTACAGAAGGCGATGCTTCTTGGAAAACACAGTGTTTTGCGAGAGTTTGTCAAAGGATTACGTAAACATATGAAATAGTATGTATCGGTGTATTGGGCGAATTTTTTATGCGGATCATGCTCGATCTATGATTCGTGCACGGAATAAGCGCATCGAAAGAACAGGTGATTTCTTACGGATATAAAAGGGTTTACGCCAACGCGATGCTTCTTCTTAGTATTATTGATCAAACACATGCAAGGCCTTTTATTCATTTTAAATATGCTTTCATCATACTTGAAATAACATCTCTTATAATAGGAGACAACTTTCACGAATATATTATATGTGTTGTACAAACATTACGAAATTTCGTCATTGTCACTGTTATGAAACTCGACTATCACGATCGTATTGATAAAGTTTCAAATAAACTTGAAAATATACGTAGAAATTACGAGTACTAAAAATTTTCGTAACAAGCGCAAGAAAATTATTATTGGACATTTAATAAAATCTTCGAAAGAAATAAAGTGGATAATCTCAAGTTTGAAACTAATTTGAAAATGCAATATAGAAATGACGACAAATTTTCGTAACAAGTACGAGAAAATTGTCACTGAATTCTTAATGAAATTTTCGAAACAACCAGAGTACATAATTTCCATTGGCACGTGGTGGCCAAAATTCGAACAAAGCTTCCCACGAAAGTTTCGTGACAAATGAAAGTTTCAAAGTGCTAGTTAATTATCTTTGAAAATCAATTATTGATGTACTATACTTTAAAAGTCTCTTAAGGTATTATCGAAGAAGTATTATCGTCAATGATAAGCAAACAGGATTAATATGTTTAATATTTAATTTGATCGATTACAGAGAAGGGGGACGACACGAGGCCAATTCAGCGCAGTCCACGCAGGACCGCAGGAAGCTCTTGAAACGAACAAGGAGCCTTGCGGTGATATCCGAGGACGAATCTCGACACGATCGAGAGGCGCATCACTTCAGGCTCGGGCAATCGACCTTCGATTTGCCTAGGAGGCATCAATTGATTCCACGAGCCAAGCTGATAGATCGCAATTCTTTGAAGGATAGGTATGTTAGAACAAACGTGGTCTCAGAAACGGCGATGAGATCATTCGGGAACATCCGTTAGTTATCGAACAAAAATGCTTGTAATTACGATCTCTGTATCCTTGTGATCTTATCGCAAAAAAGTCTTACGTCACTTACGTTATTGGTTTAATTATAGTAACTAAATATAGTTTGGAAAGTCTCGTCTACTGAAGAATCGCTATCGATGGTTAAATAAGTGAATCATCGCGATTAGAAGCATTACGAAGTACGTGAAATGAAATAAATTTTCGTCTTTGTGAAATTCGAGCGATTATGAAGGATAATCTGCTTCTGTCGTTTTGTACGAAAGAAATAACAATACGATCAAGCATGAAGAAGAGCAATGTATTTAAATCGCGTGACTCGCGTATTACAAGATAACTATCTTTCATTAAGAAACGCTAATTACCATAGAACGGGTTAAGCATAAGGAGCTTGTTCGAGCTTTTTAACTGCATGCAACAGCTCTGTTCGTAGGACACGATACTTTGTTTCGCCCAATCGTCGGTTTTTTTACACGTTCTTGTAGAGAATAATATCTGCTCGAAAATTACCATTCCAATCAGTTACAAGCTTCGTAGCCAGTTTAATCGAAACGGTGCAAATAGCAAAGTAATATCTGTAGTATAATTAAGAGAATCGTTTTTGCTGTTTACCGTACGAACAGAAAATTTAATTTCTACTGTTTAACGAATTCACCGATGCTAAAATATCGATATCCATAATTTTCTCTTCCATAATATCTCGTATAAAATTTTGAACAGGTACTATCTTCGTATACGTAAAGTCACAAATTGTTAATCGTTAATTGTTAATTTTAATCATTAATCAAAGAATTAAGGGTTTTTCACGACAAACATTTAACTAATACATCGTAGGAAAAATTTGTATTTCTTTTACGAAGGTACTGAATTTAAAATACACACAATATGTGCAATAACAATCAACGCGATATGTGCGCGAATAACAGCGAATGTATTCACTTCACGTTGGATAATATCGAATAGTGTTCGTTGAATTGGTCAATTCGAAGGGAAAGCTATGGCAGGTCGAATAAATTAACCAACCTGCAATTTGCCTGCTATGCCAAACATTTTCGAAATTCATGGACCAGCCAGAAACTCGTTTGTACATAGCATACAAGATTTTCTATATGAAACCAAGTCGTACGTCACTCAAGAAACTTTTTGTTTCCACCGGCTTTCCACGGTTCGCTGCAAAAGGTCTGCTAAGTTAAAGCCACATTAATAATGCAATCACCTGAAACAGGCGTACCGAATCCTTTAATTCTCGTCGTTTTAGTAAATGGAAACTCCAACTACTTGTATGTATTCCTCAATCACAAATCGAACAACAAAAACATCCGAGAAGATTCATAGAGAATAAATTTATCTCCGTAAACTAAAAACTTATTCGGACGATGCAACTGTTACTTTTCTCTCCGAATTGCACTCTACACTTTTGCACATATTGATCGATGTATTTCTTCATTTGCTATTGGTTTAAATCATTTTTATAGCGTAAAAGTTAAATACGTTATGTGAAAGAAAAAGAGTTATTATAGTTGAAGACGTAAGTTATTTAATTTTATCTGATAACATTTATTTTCTATCTACTATAACCAGCACAGAAATACCTTTGGTTTCAATTACGTGGTATATTATACAGCGAATGCTATCCTGAGATCTGATAGCTTCGATAAGAAACAGAAATAAATCCTACGAATCTTCAAGTTCCAGTTTATTTCAAAAACAATATCTTACGTTGTTACCATAACATTTCTACGTCTCGATTTAATGGTTTTCCAATGCATTTGTACTTTATATTTCAGACTCTGCAAGAGTCAACAGCATCTTTCGGATTCGTACGAACGATTCAACGAGGCGAAATCGTATCACTCGAGATCTGCTTGCGGCCTTCACTCGATTCCTTCGGGACTCCCCTCGTTTCCGGATCCTCTGCACTACACTCGAGGCAATCGGACCGATCCTGATCGATTGAACATCCTCGACTGGCCCGAATCACCGAGACGTTACCGCAGTGTGCAGTCGTTGGACACCGTTAGCGATTTAGTGGACATTGTCGAAGACGGCTGGCCAATCGAAGGAAATCGCAGTATCGATTGCATCTACACTCAGGTAGATCTTGCGTTTCTATTGTTCAAGTGATTTATATGAAGCGGAGATATTTGATGATTATCAGGAAACGGGATTCCTATGTTACATGTCATACAAGGTTAATTGATTGATTGTGAAATGCAAGCTAATATTCTTATAAAGCTAATTAAACGAATGGAATCCGAGTAGAAAATGTCAGACACTGAATATCGTATGTACTAAATTCTAGTGTTAATTCTAAATCAATGTTGACTTTAATATTGGTATCATTTGGTCTGTGTTTGTGAATCATTTGAATACTAACCGATACTACACGTATAAATTTCTCGTCGGGAGCATTTGATGCTTCCTATAGGATACATAGAGCGCGATCCTTATATCGCACTATACACCATACCCCATAAATTCACTCTTATCTCGAATAGTGTTTGAGAACGAGGATGGTCGCGTTTATCTCGAAGTTACGATGGAATATCGATACTCCCGCGACTGGTCCAGGATCTTCCTTCTTACAATTAGATTCTGATAAACATGCAGTTGTACTATACGTTTATTGCTCTGTTAGCTAATAATATATACAGCACAACGTGAACAGGTATACAATAATTTTAAAAGGAATAGAAAACATATTCATTCCATTGAATTCTGACAAAAATGGAGTTCTACTATACGTATATTGCTCGGTTGTTTGATAATTTATAAATATTAATACGACGTGAACGTGTATAAAACAATTTTGAAAGGAACAGAGAACATTCCATTCTCAGGTGAAACGTAAACGGAAGGAGCACAGGAGCCTGGACAGCATTCTATTCGAAGACGATGGCGAGCTAGAGTACTTCGACGTTCTGAACCTCTTACCTTTATCGAACGTGCGTTTGGAATTCGACGAGGAGGACGCGCGTAACAATAACCTCCGTCAAAGGAACGACCCAAACCTAAAACCACTGGAATATCTCGAGTCTCGCGTCGTGGAGGAGAGATCATCCACGAGGAGCAACGCTACGGACGAGGAAAAATGTAAAGAAAGCAGCACCAAGGAAGGGAACAGCCCACAAGACATAGAAGAATTCGATTGTCAAAAAGAAGAAACCGGTTCTTTGCGTCTATTTAGAGATAATTTATCACCGCAGAACACAAAGAAGGAGCTGCGTCACGAAGTTCGAGAGGATTTCGAGGACGACAGGGACTCGATAACTTATCTTCGAAACGAATTCGTAGACCAAAGATCCACGTGTTCGAATATCAAAGAGAATAGATACAGGCTCGATGACGAGCTGGTGCTAGTAGGAGAGGAACAGATCGATCGGAAAGTCGAGGAGGCGGAAGACTATAAATCGATTTGGATCTCGGACACGGAGGAGCAGGAGGACATGTCGCGCAGGCCACAGGTGCTCAAGGTCATCGATAGCGACGTGACCAAGAGGCGACACCGAAGTCTTACCATCGAAGTTGGTTCCTTTAAGAAGGAAGAGCAAAAGAACGAGAAGTTTCAGAGTAATGGACAGGAGTCAGGCAATTGTATCGACCTGGTGCAGTCGAACGGGAAGATCGACGAGGTTGACGGAGCTCTAAAGAACGTAGAGGTAAGTGATAAAGAATAATTTCTCCATCTCTCGATTCATTTTATCCAGTTTAATCTTAGAAATCGTAGAATGTTTAAACGGAACGATTTATCAGTTTTCATAAATTCTGTAGATTTATAAAATATGTAAATTTTGGAAGATTCTCCGGCAAAGATTAACATCTAATTTAAAGATTAATGGCAAATTTAAAATACCATGAAGCGTGTTTATACAATTAGAAAATATTCTTAGCGATCAAGTATCTTTATATAGTTGCAAAATATTTTCGATCATCAAGCGGTTTATACGTGTACAAAATATTTTCGTTCGAAAGGTAGCCTAATGATATATACGGATAAAAGCTTTCTCTTCCTCGGACACATCTTTCACTTCAATTTCTTTAATAGAATCTCCAACCTTGTTCCTCCGCAGTTGCAATATTGAAAACGTAATCACATATAAGACCATTCAACCATGAAACATCCCAAAGAACTTGCATTCCTTACAAAGTGCAATTTCTGTCGTTTTAGAGCGTAAACCAGGAAGAACGTGAGGCGAACACGAGCGTGGTGAACGCGAGGAACACTTCCGAGCAGAAAAACTCGCAGAAAGATGGTATTAAGGGAAAACAGACGGAAGGTAGATTCGAGAGGATCGTCAAAGAGACATCGAACATCATCGGGAAGGCTTGTAGCGTAGTGAAAGGAAGCTTAGGTTTCGAGGCACGATCAGAGAGCTCTGATCTGGGTTTAGGATCAGAATCCGGAAGCGACACCAGACGGAGATCCGTCGACGATGGCATCGATGAGGATCACGTGTCTAACTGCACAGACAAGGGATTATCGTCAAAGGAGAACGAGAGTCAAAAGATGCACGGTAATCTGACAAGATCGATCAGCTGCGTGGATTCGATCGAGTGTCAGCCGGATGACGATCAGGAGTTCGATCATGTTCGTTACAAGATCGTCAAGTCGAACATGTTCGGCAAGAACATGTACACTAATGCTCGTAATGACGTCACGTACGAGGGATTGATCCAATACCTGCGAGAATATTCCTTCCAGGAGCTTCTGTTGGATAATAACGTTGTGATTATAGAACCAGTACGCGCGGAAACCATAGAGCGCAAACCATCCAACGTTGGAAAGGCGAGATCAGAGCCAAGCTGTAAGATAGCAGGAGCTATACAGAAGAAAACGGACGCAGAGAATTGCCAGAGAAGTTGCGAGAGTTCAGATGTCAATGCTAAAAGCCCGAAACAATCGTCTATCAGGAAGCATTTCTTTTATCATCCTATTAGGGTAAACCGTGAGCTTATCGATGAAGAACTACCTGATCCTGATACCGTGAAGAACGTGAGACTTATGTTTGAGAATACATTGAAGATGAAGAATCCGTCTAATTCGACGTTCTCGCGGGATTGTAAGAGCAGGAAGAGTGCTAGTATGAAGGATCTGAGTAGCATTGATGACAGCCATTTTGATGAAATGTCGGAGAAGGTGGATGAGGCTACCAGGTAGAATATGATTCTTTTTTTCTGCGAAAAGTTTGCAAAAAGTTGTTGCAAAAGTTTAGTAAAATGCATATACTAGCGAAAGATGAACACTACTCGGTTTAACATACGTTGCTGAGCGAATGTTTGGAATCACTTTTCAACTATTAATTTCATTACTATTAATTCGTAAGTAACGCAACTGATATCAATAGTAAAATTCCTTCGCTTCAATAAATTATTGATATAACAATTTTCGATGCTGCCAGAATTCCAAAGTAACTTTTCCCTTTCTTAAACTTTGAACTCTATGAAAACACAGTAATTCCAAACTTTTGACCAGTAACGAACCACGCACCACCCTACTTACTCAACTTCATTTAGCGAAAATTACTATGCCATGTTCAGATGTTCCAGCAGGGCGAAGGATCTCACGAAACTATTCGAGAACATGGAGAAATCCACATCTTCGACCGCATCGGTGGTTGGATGCAAGGACGAATTAGACAGTCCCCGTTGTGAGTCGAAAACCAGGATTCTGGCGCAAAGTTTCGAGGCCAGGAGCGGCCACACATCGCCGAGCGACTCGACTTCCTCCAAGAACAAGATGAACCGTTATCATCACCACCATCATCACCACAATAATTGGGATGCTGGTAGCGTAAGCTCTGGGGTGTCTAGCGATTATCCTGACACTGATCCTGGAAGCGGTGTGCAGTGTATTTCCTCGGAAGATGAGGAAGTCGACTGTCACGAGAACGATGTGACCGAGTCAGGTGGATCGAATCATTACGTATCTCCAGACGTTCTTAAAAAGATTCGCGAATGTGGCACGTCAGTCACTTACTATGGCGGTAAAGTGGTAAACTCTAGCAATGGGCCATTAATATCACCAGTAGTGGAAAATAGATTTAAATGCGTCGATGGATCGAACGATTACGTAAAATTCAGGCTGATAAAGAGCAACTCCTGTGACAGCAGATTCGAACTAACTGGAAGACTCGTGGAGAATCATTTGAGGCATCGAAACAGGGACAGAGCTCCTGATTTGAGCCAGTATACGATAGCCGAGACACCTAGCATCGAGATCACCACGTTAGACAAGCAAGAAGACAAGGATGAAGATGAGAAGGTGAGATCGGAAGATGAGAATAATAGAATCAAAGAGGTCAAAAGAGAGCCTCCTGTGGTGATCGGTTTAGAGCCTAAGAAAGAGGAGAACAAGGAGGCGAAGGATATTAAGGTGGATTTTAAGCTGGGTGACTTGGAGGATGCAAAGTCAGATTACGCTAGTAGATTCATCGGCAGTGCTTTAAATAGGTGGCAGGTCAATGAGAATAATTGGAGAACAGATGATTTTGGAAAAATGGAATTCGAAGAGTTCGAAGTACTCGAGGATAGTTTAAATGGAACTGAGAGCCAACGTTTGGAAACTTCTTGAAGGAATTGGGTTTTCTGTAATATATTTGGTCCATTTTGATAGAGCCAGAGGGAACGTTGCCAAAGTCGTGAGTCGATAGTTGCGGTAGTACGTCATGGTAGTGATACTTTTGTAAAAGTTTTTGCGTATTCTCGAACGACGTCGCTTTGTAAGAATTTGAACAGCGTTGTCTTTACCTTTGAAACGACTTCTCGATCCACTCGTTCGAGAATATCGCGTTAGTCAGTTCAATTGTTCAGGAGCATTGTACAGTTGTTATTCGAGGTTTCTTAGCAACGAGCAACTTGCATGTTTGATCAAACACTACGAAATTTCATTATATTTCGTATAATACACATAATAATATATTCATGAAAGATTTCTACAAGTGTTCGAATACTTTCGTGAGCTACTGTATATTAAAGTCGATGGTTATAGAATTGTAACGATCTTGAAATACTGAATTTGATTTTGATCGAAGGATTGAAGCAAGTGTACATAAGAAAGTGAAGAACGTTCTGAATCAGTTTATTTGTTAAATTGTTATTTACCTTGTTCTAGGCTAAATAAATATCCGGTTAAAAGTATCTCCTAACACCTAATCCCTTTAATGTGTTCGTTTTTACTTCCACGAAGTTAAATATCGAATACAGCGTGTTCTGTAAATTCGTTAAGTAACGAGTTGGTTTAATGTAGACCATGATTTAACAATATAAAGTGCTCTTATTTAATTTTCACGTGGAGAAAGAAACTGATCAGTAAATAAATATATGGTATTTATTATTAAATCATTGTGTAGGAAGCCTTATTTATATTATCTAAAAATTCCATGAATTTTAATTATGATCTGATATAAGTTTAAATATAAAATTCTTTTATACGAATGTGAAAAATGCCGGAGAGTTTTGTAAGAACCTCCGCTCTATGTTTCTCTATAATATTTTAAATCCACAAAGTGTAAATTGTCACGAATGTATCTTAATTATGTAAAGGTACACAGAGATACGAGACACATAATTTAAGATAAGCTTGCAAATGGTTCTCTTTCACTAGCAACTCACGAATATTCTAGCTGTAAAAATATCTTCCTCTCAAATACTTTACTTCTCTTTACGCAGAGTTAAGTTAAAGATCAAAGACTTTGGGTCTTAAAATAAGTACGAAAAGTGAGTCGTAAGAAATGCTTGAAGATAAAAATATCTTTTCTTCGAATTTTTTTCATTTTTTTTTTTACGAAGCTTCATCGCGTTCGATCATTACTCACCAGCATTCTCCGTGTTCTCAGTGATCATCAAACTTTTGTCCGCTTTGTCATTTTTTGTCGCTTTCGTTGGGCCCTCTTTCTTCGGCGTACTCGTATCTTCCATTTCTTTCGCTACAATCAGACTTAACCTCGGAGAAAAATTACACTTGGTCGAGGAGAGATTTCTCTGCGTGCTGTGCCACCACCTTTTGCACCGTGTTTCCTGCAACACAGAAAATTACGGTTAGTGTAATGTAAATACAACTACAATACAGTGGCATTTTTATTTGTGTTGGTTTATCGGTGAAAACGAGTCTTGGTTTTATCCATGCGACGTTTTAACATTCAACGAAGCGCACGAAGGTTTCCGCCTTCCTTCTCTCAGATTTTCTCATATTCTTTCCTCTATTTTTACAATTTCTCGAGGAAAGGGGGATCTATTGCAAACACGACATATAAATAGCAGAAACCAGTTCTCTCTTGTGTTTCTTGTTTCGTGTTGGGTTTCTTCCGTCAATTCGCATTCGATTAGCTCGTGTTTGGATCGGAACATCAAACACAATTGTTTCACGTAGCGCAGATAGATCAGGCAAATCGTGGCGCTGTGAATCGTTACCCGATCAGGCGTTGTGATCGGACATTGAACATTGTAATTACATCTTGTACTAATCGTGAAACACCAATTTCAGAGTTTCCCACTCGTTACGTGAGTTTGCTTGATAGCTATGCTTTTACCAATTTTGGTTTTCGATTACCTATGCGCAGAATGCTCCATAGGTATGCACTGTAGCTTAAAAGTACGTATTTGGACATTTGTATGCAATAAACATCAATCCATGGAATGGATTTGTAAGAGAACAAACGTGGCTGTTGAACTTTTTTCTTAATTATCGTCCTGTATAGTTAATCTTTTCAGAGTCGACTTTTCTAACTTGTGAGAAAGATTATTTTTTATCAAATGTTAATGATATTTTTTCTATCGTTTTTGTTAACCATCTTTCCTAACTTACAACTTTCCGCTTATACAACAGCACGCGCTAAGGAGTCGAGGAGTTGTAGAACGAGCACACACATTTTTCGCGAGTAAATCACAGAAACAAACGTGTTCGACATTTCGATAGAATTCACGTATTGTTATCATCGATCTCTCGGATCTCTCGGGTATCCGAATATGTAAATGCGATATTTTCATACACGCGTTGATAAATTTATCGACAGAATATCATACAATTTATGTGAAATTTGAGTTTTCCAGAGTACTGACCAAAGAGCAAACATGGAACAGAATTTATTCGGTTACAGAGGTAATTTTTATTTTGACACGCAATGGCTCGACGTAAACGTTGTATTTGAACGCAGCAGAATTGGCAAATGTCCAAAATACTATGGGGTCAATGCGGGGTCATGCCGAAATTGGAGTTCAGCCAGGGTCGGCTCACGACTGTACATTTGGCAGAAAGTGGTTTTCAAAGAACGAAGCGAATGTAACGTAAGTATTTGGTAGAGCGGCCTTTGTCATAAAGTCGAATGGCATGTACCCAGAGAAATAAAGGATTTCCAAGTGAAAAGCGGAAACTTTCTTCAGGAGAATTTACGTGCTTTCTCGCATTTGAATCATCGTGTTGTCGCTTTGTTTCCTTAAACATGCATAATTTGCAAAATACTTGACACTTCGAGCGATGTAGAAATTTGTGCGTCGTGTGGAAAACGACGTCGTTATTCCCACCAACACGGTGTTCTAAAAACGATACCGCAATGCGTATCTGACGCTACCTATTTTAAGGCAATCGTAAAACCGCCTTTAAAATGCTATGAAGATATACGCGCAGTTGGAGTTTATCGAGACTACTGTTCATATGAGATATTTGATTCTCACGGTGATAGAGAAATGAGTTAACTTGTTCGGCTCTAAATTAAATTGTTGATCCTTTAATTTTAGTCTTACTTTACGGTGTAAGAGGCTACTTTAATTCGTTAAGAAGTTAGTTGATAGGAAACAACTTACGAATTAAGTGTTGTATGATAACAATGATTGAAGTATAATGGATGAAACCGACGAATTCCTTGATTGTCGGTGATCGTCTAACAAAAAGAAAGATAAAGTGAACCAAAGGTAAAAAGAAAGATAAAGCGCATGAAAAGCTTAAAGTTCTCTTGCGTGGGGGACCATATATCAAGCTTCGTCTCTTTTGGTGTCGATGAAATTCTTCCGCATAATAGCACCGATAAAGATTCAGCATTCAAGATGTCTCAGTGTCATTTAGAGTTTAGGCTGTCGATCAGTCTCCAACAAAGGAATTTCAGTGAAGTACTTCGATATGCGATGAAAAATGAAATGAAAAATGAAAGAAAGAAGTTGTAATAACTACGAAACTACATAATTATAATTGTTACTCAGATTATTTAGACTGTGAATTTTCATAAAAAGTAAATATTTTTGAGTCACGAGTAATAAAATATTTAAAAGAAGGTTTATTTTAGCTACTATACAATTATAATGAATACCGTTTTAGATATTTTACATATCTTTGCATAC
The DNA here is from genome assembly GCF_041682495.2 of Bombus fervidus. Lineage (NCBI taxonomy): Eukaryota > Metazoa > Arthropoda > Insecta > Hymenoptera > Apidae > Bombus > Bombus fervidus. The sequence goes on along the minus strand of NC_091520.1, from coordinate 12,192,098 downwards.
TATCTGCATTCTGTGCATTTTTGCGCTTTTGCATTTTAAATTCTTCGTGAATGGATAAACATTTGCAGGTTGATGATTATACCGACGACGATACCATTCAATTACAAACAACGGCAGTAAACGCAAAAAGCGTGAAATGAGTTTCTTTCTGTATGTATTTTCAAGTAACTGTGAAACCTTTGTGCCTTGACTTAATTCTCGCTTCCTATATTTTTACTTATTCATATTTGTAACAGACGAGCTTAATGGATTTAATATTTAATAGATGCTCTAAAAAGAGCAAATGAATTAACGTAATCTCGTAATTTCTAACGTGACCCGTCATGTACGTTTTTAAAACCACATAGCGAATGCAAGAATTTCCATCGCCATTTCTGTTGAAACACAAGAAAATTTCTAAAAATTGGGTCAGTATAATAATTATTTGATAGTGGTAACGAGGGTTAATTGCATTTTACGTATATTTTCGTATATTTTCCAGGATCCATCTCGGTGAGGTTCTCTAGTTTCTCAAGTAAAATAGCTCGATCTTCTCAGATTTTGCCGCGATATTGAAGTGACTGTGTTCCTTCGTTAACCTTTCTACCGCGTTTCAGTTTCATATCTTTAAACGCCTAGATTCTTGAATTTGAGACGCTTTAATCGGGATGATTTAATCCCGCGATTTTACCGCGGATCGTTTAAGCTCTTCAACGATATATCTGGCGGTCTAAGAATATTCTTGCTTCTCTTTTTTCTTCTGACTTTTTCTTCCGAAGTGTGATATATTTCTTAAGAATCTTCTCAAATTCCTGCAACCGGATCTTTGTTATCTTTTCATAAAAGGATCGATGTACAGCATATTACGAAGAATCGATGGTATTTGGAAACTCAAAGAAAAAAGAGAAGAGAAATGTCTACTCCATTTATTTAAAAAAGACTTAAAAATTTTTACTTTCATAGATCTATTTTATTTTATTTTTTTCATTATCAGTTGTGTAAAAGAAACTTGTAATTTAATATATTTAGTAAGAAAGAATTCCTTTACTAAACACTGATAATGTTCTCTTTTTATTAAATTAATGTGGACGTCCTCGGCAGGATCTAAAAAGTTACATCTATATTTGTTCAGAGCAAAAGCGTGCTCTTATTCAAACAGTCGGTAGCATCCAGTTCCCATTCGTCAATTGCCCCGCCTCGTTTTTCTTTCTCAATACGAAACCTCTGTTCGAACGTTTCACCCGTTACTCGTTTCGCTCGCTTGATCGTCCTGACTAATCGATTTTACTGTCGTGTTTTTTGAAGTTATTTTTGCATCGTGTTTTTTCCACTCGTTCCACGATGGCCGGTATACAATTTTTAACGATTCTACCGAGATATTTTTTCCCCAAAAGTTCGTCTTCAGCGTCGTTTCGCGTTAATGGTATGCGGCTTTCGCCAGAACTCTATTCAGTAACTCGATTATCATCGTGGTCTGAAAGTTTCAGAGACACAAGTTAGGATTATTCCGACGGCCAAAAAGCAGCGCTACGCGAATCTTCTCGGCGGAAGTTCTCGTTTCCCCTCGAAATTGGATTCCATTTAACACGCCACGACCTTGCAAAATGTTGTCCACCCATGAGTTATTTCGTGACAGAAATTTCCTAGAACTTTCAGGCGGCTTGTACGAATTCACCAGCGATATTCGCTTAGCGAAAATCAACGGAAACCTGTTGGAAAATTCTATCGTCAATATTCAAGTGTCACCGCACACGTACGTTCGCATATTGCACACAATTAGATACGAAACGTAGTTTCTAGCGTGAAACGCTATCATATAATATACCGGGTGTACTTTTCTAAATTGCACGTCTAAATTATTATTGCTGTTGCAGAAATGACTGAGAAATTTTTTTCATTTACTGGTCTAATTTAAATGAGTTACAGTATGCAGTACAACGAGTGTATACATGTACATTGCACGTATTTATGGATTTACGCGTGCAACGAACATACGGCAAATTGACTCAATTAATCAAAGAGTAAAAATACTTCGCTGTTGAGTCGATCGTTAAAAATCAACTGGTGGATTGCCGTGGATATGAAAACTCGGGAAACTGAATTTCCATCTTTACAGATTTTTATTGCAAATTTGTCTCGGTCATTTAAAGCGTTGAATTTTGTTTATGAAAAATAATCCGAATAAAAAGTATTTACAGCTAACTCGATTGAAAATTTATTGAAAATAATTCCGACAAATCCACGCAATTTTCGTTTATCGTTCGAGATTAATTTTCTCGTCGACGTCAGGTCAATTTTGCCTCGTATTATAAACATTTAATAGTTGAATTCTGGATCCCATCGTTTTTAACATTTCTATTATTTGTTTTTCGTTCTTTTACTATATTTTTAAACTTTCCATATTTCTTTTGAAATATTTCGCGTTGAAAATTTCGTGATTGTATTTATTCTTTTTAAGAAATTATGATATAGCCTTTTATATATTTGAACGAATGATTGAATGAATTTGAATGATTAAGCGAGATTTTATCGTTTCATTCGTCACCGTTAATTAAATTTTAATGAGCGATTTGTCGACGATTTTGATCGTGATTCTCAACGACCAATTTTCAATTAGAACATATCATCGTCGATGATATTCCAGCAGTCAATCAACGTACTCGTATATGCACATGCTCTGCTTGCTCAAATTTTGGTCGTCGGCCAAAACAGCGAACGACCACCAAAAAGATTTCTCACGTGCGCGACTGTCGTGAAATAAATAATCTAAAGGCTAATGATCTCGCGAGTGTCACCGATCCCTCGTGTAGATTTCAGTTTACGTTTGTCGTAAAGTAAAGTACAACAGCTGAAAAACACGCTAACTGTTTAGCTAATTAAAATGTTGGTCGCCTTTCATGAAATAATGGATCTCTGTTCAACAACACCCATTTTTGTTTTCCCGGCACGAAATCAACCGAAATAAGCCACTTAAATGTCGTTCAATTTGTCCAGCACGAAGATCTCGACAGTCTCCGGGTTCATTTTTCTACGATTGTTTCAGGCTTCGACTTCTGTTTTTAGAAATAACATCTCTGTTATACGAGCGTTTCGTGTCAATTCTCGAACAAATTGAGTTAACTGTCATGATTCGCGTTTATATAGTAACTATTATACAACTTCTTGGTTGATACTGGCAAATGAAATTCTCTCCGCAGTGGGAAATTCTTACAATGGTATCACATTTCAGAGCAAACGAGAGATCTAGACGCCGTTATTACCATCCCAACTCGTTATAGTTGCTGGAATCGATATAACTGGAGCATAGTTAGGTGAAGCACTAGCTTCTGGGTGGAGTCGAGGGTCAAAAGGTGAGACACAGAGCGATTGAGAATGAAATGAACGACTGATCGACTCTACTTTTTACTAGTTGCAGTACGTGTGGAAGTACACGATTAATATTTCATCCGCAAGAAATAAATGACCTACTTCCATAAGCTCTCTCATGGCAAAAAGATGGCATAGATAGTGATAAACTCCAAGGTAAATTTAAAAAAACGGTGTATCATCAACGCTTTCCTGTACTTTCCGATTTATAGAGTTGATCAATACGACAATGTACACAGATGTTTTTTTAAATAAGTAGAACTCTAAAGAACAGGAGGAACTCATCTCCTTCTATCTTTAATAGAACGTCTCTGAAGAGTTTAAGATTGGTAATTTTCGGAAAGACAGAAAAATGCAGTTTCAACGATACTCCAGATCTTTAACGCTTAAAACGTTATCACGACATCATTAAGTTTCTTACATCAATTCTATTATTCTCAATATCTATCTTTCACTTACAATGTATTAGCATCTAGTTAGATGTATGTATGTAACAAGATCTTAATACCTTTAGAGTCATGAATATTCATAGGCTACTCGTGACTTTGTATCTCATGTTTTATCAAGCGCTTCATGTATCCTCGGTCGGTTTCTCCAGTCATTTCCGCACGAGTATTTTTCCAGGGTTAAAGGTATTTACTTTGTTGCAAATAAAGGACGTTAAAGGATCTTTCAGCGAATCGAACGGAAAACATTCGATAGCAAGATAAGATCTGCATACAAAAATCCATCGCATTTTAGTTTCAACGAGGGGGAAAAGAAATTCCCTGAAGATAGATGTTTTTCTTTCATTCCCCGCGACGAAGTGGCACGTGCGCGAGAAACTGCCGAGGAAAAATGGAATAAATCACATTTGCAAAGCGTGAAATCGCATGAATACGAAATGACATTTGCAGATATGATTCGCCGTATGTCTATTCAATACCTTCGTCAAGAGGCACGCACACCATTTTGGCGTTGACCAAATGGCGAGGGAAAATAAGATGGACGTCATTTTGGAGCGCAGTAAAAGCTTTTACTAATTTAACGGAAAACAAAAGAGATTAATTGCTGTCCAGTTAATGGATCGTTATTTGCCAACAATGTCCTCAATTCGTGAACGATGAACAATCTGTAGATTAACCCGTTTGTATTGGTAAATCAGTATTGGTAAATTATGCAGTTCAGAGAGTTTTTTCCAATTTTCATTATCTAGTTGCAGTCTGTTTTGACAAAACAGTGAAAAAAGTTAGATTAAGTTTAATTGATTTGAACGATGAAAGTACTCTCGTTTATTCAAACGTGTTTAAACAAATTTATTGAAATCTAATCGATATCTAACTCTATTATTGATATTTTGTAACTTTTGATTTGTAAACTTTCGCTAATAATATCTGAATATTTCATTATATAAAAGAGTTCTGTTTAATATAATTACTCTGCTCGGTAGAAATAGTTAAAGTCTTGCACGAATCAATAAAGAATCTATTTTAAGCATCACTATTATTAATCCAAAATATTTTTCATCGATAAAGCATCACAAATTTAATATCTAATTTATAATAATATACTCGTGAACGTTGAAGTATTCTGGTTCACCTGTTGATTTGTAAGGATCAATGTCTTACATCCGGTTAATTTTTCATGGGGTAAAAATTAACATATTCGACTTGTTACTTGTCTCCCTATATCCTGTAGCATATTTTACGCTATAAACGAACGTATCGCGTTTGAACATACTTTATCCTGTCATTTGAATTTTTTATCATACGCCCGCTACTTAAAAATTCCCCTACTAGCAAAATAGATGGGTTGGCCATTCAAATCCCCTATGGGCTCGTGAAGTCATTACACTATGTTTCATGGCCAGCTAACTTCCGAGTGACGTTGCCGCCTTAAAGAATAATGCGACTGCTCTACGTCGGGCTACATGCTAAAAAAATATTACTTCATGAATTAATTTACAAGGGTTGAACATATTTCTGTTTTCAGACATTTGTGATCGAATGGATAAGGATAAAAACTGAGATAAATTTCTGTAATGAAAGAAAGTTAGAATTAACATTTTTGAAGCATATTCAACATTAAATGGAAATGTTGCAAAAATATTATCCATTATACAAAGTTATAAAAACGTACTGAAAGTACTTGTACTTTTAAACAATTACAATTGGAAAATTTCGAACCATAGTTTAAATAAATTTCTCTACAGTCGTTGTAACAGGAAGTTTATTTTCCGAACTTATACAAACCCGTTTAAAATATTTGTCCATTTAGACACATTTAATTGTGTAGCTTCGAACTGTTCGAAATACATTTCTCTACAATGATAAATTTGAAAACTAACGCTACAGCTACCTACGAAATTGTTGCAAATGTAAATCATAGCAAAATGTTTATTGTCCAAACTATTCATACTTTCAGATGCGTCTAATTGAGTAACTCTGAATAACATGTTAAACAAACTTCTTTATAATGACGCGTTTCAATATGAACAGTTTTCAGGCTCATCCGGCATTAAATTGTTGTAAAAAGTTTGGTTTACAAAGCCACTGAAACGCGTTGAAATTTTCATGCTTTTTCGGGGAAATTAATTTTCCGTGGTGTAAATAAAGTTTCGTGAAATGTCGAAATTTTCGTATCCAATATTTCCGAGGAAATTCTATACTGGTTTAAATACAATTTTGTGAAACCAGATGTCACAGAATTGACGCTTAATTCGTAGAATAAAGCGATTAATTTACAAATTTCGAACAATTGTCGCTTTTCCTCGCATTGCAGAGAAAATTTCGATGATCGTTTAAATCGAAACTCATCGAAATGCAGTGAGATTTTTATTGCCACCATTTATACTTAAAATTTCAAAATGAAATGTAAATGAAGCTGTGAGTTTCGTTCAAACGAGAAAACGTATCGGCCTTTCACCTTTTAGAAGTTGAAATTCTAAAATGAAACATACCAAGATTAACACTGAATTCAGAATAAAGAGATTAATTTAATGATTTTTCATAGTTGTGGTTCGTCCCGAAATAGCATTGGAAAATCCCAATAACTCCTAGAATCACATATGGGAAGGCATTTAAATTTTCATTCTCACTGTTTATAATTGAAATTCTGGAATAAAATACGCCGGGATCAACGCTTAATTCGGTATGAAAAGGCCAATTTAAAGATTTTCTACAGCCTCACAGGTTCTGTTTCAAATACTAGTGGAATTCTCGATAGTTGATCGAGCCACAGACATACCTACTGGAAAGGGTAGAAAATTGGATCAGCTCAGTAGGTTGTGTACGAGGATTTTCCCATTAAATGCTAATCGGCTAACTTGCTGTACCTGTGCTTTGCGGTTTCTACCGGGAACACACCAATTCCAGATAATCGAGTGCACAGCACTCAAAATCAAACAAATAGAAATAGAAGTTGCTCAAATTGGAGCATAAAGAACGTCTTATATCGGCATAATATAAATTATTCAGAAAGAACAATGTAAGATGTAAAGATGATGATTATTGAAGATAGGATTATTTGAGTCAGCAGGTTATTTATAACGAATTAAGTAATTTGGCTATAGTTTGGCTATATATATGTATGTATATTGGAACAATTTTTGAGCAATTTATGTATGAAAATAGATCATCTGATTCGTTAATTTATTAACTGTTAACATTGCATTAACACGATATTTTATCGACAACTTTTTTACAATCAACTTGATATTTTCTAATATACGACAAGTTTAGGACTGAATGTTAGAATGTTAAAATTTTTAGCCGAGTCAAATAACCATATACAGAATCGGTGATTGTTTCCATCTTTAAAATTTAACCAGGAGATTGAAATCGTAAGAGCCTGTCTTTGAAAAGCAGCTTTCCCACGAACAAACGAGAGCAGGCGGAACTTAGAAAACTTTTAAGGGGTTTAAATTATCGTCGAGTATCGCATATTCACAAAAACTTTCTCTCCAAAGATCATAAAATATTAAATTTCAAAGTTTTCCGCGTTTAATATTTCCATGGGTATACCTTTGAAAAGCTATATATTCTGCAAGTTTCCTGATCCCTTTGTACCACTAGGTTTTCAATCGAAATTTCAAATCTACCGAGAAAAAGGAAAAATAAGAGTATTGCAGAAACCACGCCTGGTTAAACGGATTTTCTGAATATCGAGGTCAATCGATATGATGCGAGTGGAAACCGGAGGCTTTTCATTTCTTTGACCAGCTATTAACAGTTGTATGTGTATATACTGGTTCGAGAAAGTATTTGAACGCTTATCAAACCGGACTTTTGCTTCTCTATATTTCTATGTGTTTTATAAAACACATTTTATTAGTTGTTATTGTAGTATCGGGAGGATACTACTTAATAATTAATTGATAAATTGATGGTTTATTTACAAAGAATGGATTGATACAGATGTTAATTAGACAGGAAACGATAGTTATTTAACATGAACTAATCGAAATAACGTACTATACTTTAGACAACTCAATAATTAATTTGCAACTCTTATCGCAACAGATCCAACGCTCTCTCTCTCATGCGGACCATACTCTCTCGGCAACGCTAGCAACTCTATATCGACAACGCAACTCGCATTCTCTGATTTCTCAATTCATGCTCTCTAAGTCCTCCACTGACACTGACTATGAATTTTTCTCTCTGCCTTAGCATCCCTTTTGTCTCTGTATTAGTCTCAACACGCACGTGTTACGCTACCGCTCGTAGCCAGAGTCACGTAAGCCTTTTTTCTACGAAACTCTTCAGCTAAAGGACCGACGTCACATTGATGGGCCTGTCGGCTCACGACGAGATTTATGGTTTACCCGATATTTTTAGGCCTTTTGTCCACGATACTACATTATCATAATTTATTCGTCGTATATTTATCGTAATATCATCGTAAGTTTTTGAGATTTTTATTCAGGCAATTTAAGAAGCTTCGATTAGTTCATTATCTTTGAGATTTCTAAATGGAACAAATCAGAAATTATTTTATTAACTTGTAACAATGTTGCTCTTATCGTGTTTTCTGACGTCGTTATTCGACCCTTTTATTGGTTTTAAAGCTCGCTTTCCATGTAGGTACGTGCACTGCTTTCACTTTATTATTGAATTCTTCCTTTGATGTTTTTACGTCTTTCTTTTATCGCCACAGTATTTCTTTTACTACTGCAACGATTTTGCCTAATTAATGCCTTTGTATTTCCTTCTTTAATTCTGTAACTTTTTCAATATATTTTTGGACTGCTTTTTACATTCTTTTTGCTTTCTTTTTTGCTATTAAAGGCTATATATTTTTACCTTGCAAAGATTAGTTATAAAGATTTATTCAGTGTTCTCGCAGTACTTTTATTCATTTCTGCTATTTTTGCTTTTATATATCTTTTGATTAATTTCTTTTATTTCTTCATATGTTTGGGTAGTTTTCTCGTTTACCTCTTGCCTTCATTTTCTCTGCTTGTTTAATTTACTAGGTCTTTCCTTTTTAATGTAGTCGTATCACCTTTTTCCGCATTTCACAAACTCTTTTTTCCGCGTACTTATGCCATTGTGTTTTTATTGCCCGAATTCTTTCCCCTTGTTGGAATTCAACCCAGAATTCTCCACTCAGCCGGATTGCTTCCTCGAACGTGAAAATTTTTCCAAGTCTCAATTTCATCCTATTGGAATTTACCCCAGAATGATCGAAGGATAGCAGAGGTCCTTAGGGTGATAACATTATTTGCACTCATTGATTAAAGACGGATAGTGCCCACGTGGGTAATAGAAATCGAAAGAAAAGAGCTTTAGAAACGTCTTTGGTATCCGGGCAATAGCTGCCAGGAATTATTTCGGAGAAAATGATCACTGACCACCAATAATGACCATAGGTTGACCACAGAGTAAACGTGCTGTCCATGTCAAGTACTGGGACAAGGGGTAGTTTCAGTGGTTTACGGACATCTTAGGATATGTTACCTTAGGATATTCGTAGAAATTGAAAATATAGGAATGAGTCTGAAAGCTTCGGGTTAGTTACCCTCCTTTCCCAACGAATGATGTTTAACATGGAAAAGCACTCTGCGATATATCTTTGTGTTTGAGTGTACAATGATTTATTAAAATGCCTGTGGAATTATTTATTTTCATAATCTAGACCTTTTAGATTATTTTGTTAATACTATTTCCACGTGCAAGTAATATAATTTAAGAGATTAGAGAGAAATGTTTATCTTATTTTCGTAAAATAACTTAGTTATCGTGGATTATTCTAAGATAAAAGAAGCAACGACAAGAAATAAATAATAATCTTAAAAAAAGAAGAATGAAAAAAGCCGGATTTGAAAATAACATTTCTGAAAAATTCATAATACGCCTTAAACCAAAAAATATGTAACCCGATGTCATAACTCCTCTCTTCCAATCCTTTTACCATTTCCATCGCTTTTGGAACGTAGACGTGACCTGATCCGCTCGCATCACCGCGTGACAACTCTGGACTGGTCACGTAGAGGATCAGAAATTACGTAAAGTATAGTTGAGCCTTGATTCAGTTCCTGTCGAAGAAGATAAACTGCTACGTATTGAATCACATTGTAAAATCAATATATCGATGTCGCTATTTGATGCTTCAATTTAGAATCCTGCTATATCGTGGAATATATCATATAAATTTTGACCACGAGTCAAACGTGACAAACTAAAATTCAGTTTAATATTTCAAGATATAATTTCTTCCATTTCTCTGACGTGACGCTTTTTCGTTAACTTATCCTCCGCTGGAATGCTTTTTAGCAGCGAGTCACGGCTGCGAAGTGGCTTGATTAAATGCACTCTGTAATCTGCCAGCGGGATCTCGGATTTAAACGAGGAACGTAATGTAATACGAAACGTTGGGCCAGCGAGACCAACGCTTTTTAATGGAAGGTGGAAATTTCTGATGGCATCGCTTTTCCATCACTTCCTGTGGATCATCTAATTTCTGGTGCGTTTATTTAATTCCTGACGTTGATCGATCTTCCCAGTTTGCACAAAAACCTAGTTTTTAAAAATTTTATTTTCAAGCTCTAAGAGGAATTCAAATAACTTAATTTGAAGTACACCTTTTTGTCCCTTCGCTTGAGTGTTCGGGTTAGCGATTTAAATTCAAGTGTCCAACATTTTTATCCAATTAGTCAAATGATTTTGTTACGCCACGAAGATTAGTATAAATCGTATTTCTAACCGTCGCTCGCGGTCCTACAGCGTCGCAGACAGATCGTCTTATTTGCCCGATGAAAAACATACAATGTATCGACGAGTGCATAGTTGTCACCAAGCAGCGAGTTCTAGAAACGTCGATTTCGGTCCGTTATTTTATTCTCACGAAGAAGTCGACCTACGTGATCATCAGCACGAGCGGTGGCGTGATCCGAGCATAGTGGGGTTGTTTCCCCGAGAAGACAAAGAATTGATCTAAGGGCAATCAGTCTCATTTGAAGATTCAAACGACATACATCGAGAGGTCTGACGATTGAAATTAAAGTCGCTTAGTCTAAAGAATTCATTGAGAGATACTGTAAAGTGGGGTCGAATTTCTGTAACACATTAACTGTATTCATCGCTAAATAATTTGTGACGCTTTTATTATTATTTAATTTATTGTTAAAAATACAAGCTATATTAACCTGTTAACTCAGTGTTAAATTCATTGAATCACCCCTGTTATCTTAACCGAAACAAGGGGAACGACTAATTCGCGGCGTCGATCATACGAATCGTAGCGAGAATTTACGCCTCTCGCTGACGCGTTTTCCTCGCGACCGCGTCTCTCCGCGAACGGTCGCAACAGATTTAACTCCAACTCGTTTGCGTTCTTGTTAGGATATTTTTTCGTACAATCGCTTTACTAACGTGCTGTCTTGGTTAATGTAAAATACCCTTTCAAGCTATAAACGTACTTTGAACTCTTCCAAAAATTCCTTCACTTAGAAGGAATTTACTATATTTTGATCAAGTTTAATTTAGATTAATCTTAGTTAAATTCAACTTTGTATTCGTATAAGTTAGCGTATACTTGAGAGTTAGGTAACTTGATTAGCCTGAGAACGTTTCGCGGTTCAGTTTAACGAAACAAATTTTTCAGTCAAATAGAACAAATTTTATTCTATCAATAATTTTTCTTATTACTCTACGTGTGCGTATTTTCCATAGCAGCAGAGTAGTCAGAATTTCGCTTCTATTTTCGGGATCGTATCGATCCTATCCACCAATAACTGCTTTTATTAAATTGCAGTCTGCTTAAGTAACTGTGAACAGGGTAGTGTAGGTAATTCAATTTACGTGAGACGACGGGCTATAATTTTGTTTTATTTCGGGTTCCATCAATTTCCTACACGCTGCGTGGATATTGGAAAGAGATGTAAATTAGAAATGATTTTTAACGCGAAGTAAAACGTCCTTGCCTCGGAAGAATATTCGACGATTTAATTGAAATAATCTATGATGCGGGAATGTAGAGTATCTTCCACTTCAATGGAAAAATGAATAATTCATCGCGTGACATTCTATGAGAATCGATATTCGTGCTTATTGTTGTGTAATGATTACCATTTAACAAAATTTGTGACGCTTTTATTATTGGGCTGCGGGCTTCTGTTCATTTAAGGGAAATTTTGAAGATGTATATTAAAATACACAGAATGCGCTATATAAAAATTTATGAAATATCCAAAATATGGTAATATAACAGTAAAAGTATCTTCAACTTAGGTCCCATTTTCTAAATTACATTCGTAAAAATATACATAAGTATCTGTGATATAGTAAATTTTAGTTAATATAAAATTTATTGAATCGAATAAAATGTACTTACTCTTGTAAAATATAAAGCTTTCAGCTACTTCAATAAACGTTTTATTCCTAGTAGGCGTTACTATGAAAGCGGGTTTCAAAGATATTTTAGCCAGAGACGGGAGAGAGAGAGAGAGAGAGGAGATTTTAATTTGCATTTGCGATGCAGCCTTCAAAGTTGCATTATTAGAACCGCCCTTGTTTGCGGGTTATTTTTCCTTGTCTCCGTCCTTGTCTTATCCATTTTGCCCTTGTTCTCCGTCTGAGATACCACATTATTTTCAAATATGATTACTTCAATTTTTCAACCTAGATTCTAGATCGAGTATTTTTTATTCGTAATTTATTATTTAGCTTATTCCTAATTCCTTGCATATAAATTCCATCATTTCCACGAAATTAGTAAAGAATCATCGATATCGTACGAAATTAGATCTTGAAAAAGTAAAACAAATAGTATAGAGGCAGGAATATGGACTCGTATCTTGCTGCAGTAGAATCAGGCGACACACCACAGATTCTAAGAACAATTAGTAGACACTGTATGCAAGAATTCTTATTGGTACTGTGTATTGAAACAATATCGCATTCAACTGATTCTACGTACATAAATTCTATCATTCTATAAAATTGGTATAAATCATTAACGAAATTACATCTTGGAAAATTGCAACAGAAAACAGATAACATAGAAGAAGGATAGATACACGACTTTTATGTATTATTTCACTGTTTGTCATTGCTTATAATAATTTCTGATAATAATTTCTAATTGCTCATAATTTCGTTTCTCATAATGGATTACAGTCTTAATTAATAACTACGCTATATTGATTACACATACAATTTCTATCGAGTACACGATAGTTTGCGGATGAAAGTTCCACAATGGAAATTGTTTGCAATGGAATACATATAGCGTTATACATATATATGTTTGAAAGTCGTAAAATAATTTTTCAAAGTTTCGCACATCGTACGGATCATTGGCCGGGCAGATACAGACAAGTGAAGAAGCCCTCGAGGTTTTTACCAATTCCCTTTCCTTGTGGAATACGCTGCTCGTGCCAGGATCGTGTCACGATTAAATTGAATTTCACACCAGAAGCTGCTCCTGCGGGGATTCCAATTTACACAGAGTTGACAGGGTTCAAGGAAACCTGCTATTTTGTCAACGATACTCCGTTTGAAGTCCAATCGTTCCAAAACGTCTTGATTTTTGTCACGTGAACCCTCTAACTTCAAATATTACGATTTTTAACACATTAAACATCAACATTGCGTCAACGAAATTTAATTTTATTAAGCTGTCAAAGTATTTTTTAATTTTCTTACGAACTTCGTTTCACCGCTTGGTCCCTAATGGGTTAAATATTTACAATTTAATATTTTATAAACATTCTGGCATTTTTTATTTAACGTTCCTGCTCTTCTTCGTTAATGAAGTTATGTATTTTATAGTAAACCAAGTCTCAGCGGTGACGTATAGTTTAATATTTTAATCATAGTTTCATTACTTTTAATTTCCACTTAACCACAAAACGGAATATATTCGTAAGCATATAATTACTCGCAGGAAGCTTGTACAAAGTATTTTGCGAGATGCATAAAATGAGAAGTAGACGGCAGGTCGAGACAAATAAACCTATTTACAAGTTAACTCGTACGCAGTACACGGCATATTCTACGATATACTACGACATACCAAGAGTAGCTGGATGTGCCGCTGAAAACCATGTTGTTGAACCATGTTGTTGAAACAATCCCGTAAAGGTAATTTACGCGATAATGATTAATTTCTGTGATGCGATTATGCAATTCTCTCGTTCCCTCTCAATTTGTTTTGTTTCATTTTCGTATGCACGGCCAGATGCAACTAAATTATATTCAATCTAAGTAAATCGAAACGACCGAGCGTCTTTTCCAGTTGATTCCTTTCGATGCGATATTTATTTTACATCTGAATTTTGTTTTTCATCCTATTTCAACACAACCCACTAACTAAATCTACAAAAATTGGTTGTATCGTAAGTTTTAAATATATATTTGAATATTCGCAATTTCTAAAATTCACGGACAGACTTTACCTCCACATCCACGAGAAAAATTAATATCTTTGCAAACTTATTTCTAAACAATCCACCGATATGATTTACTAATAGCGATCATATATTTCATAAAATTATTTCACAAATTTTAAAGATCCGTATATAGAGATAATCATTACTTCAGGAACATCTTTACAACAAATTCCTACTTCCAGTGTTAAGCAAACATCATTACATCATCCTGACTGCAAGAGACGTCCGTGATATATTGATCCACTCCTACGTCTTCAATCGATGACATTCCTCGAAAGAACACGTATACTCATTAAAGAAGATCTCGAACGCTTCCTTTCTCGCCAAGGAAATCGTTTATCCGCCTTGGGTCGTCGAAGCAGATTTTTCAGACACTTTGACATCGTTCGTTTCGTAGAATGGTAGTGGAAAATCACAGATACACACTCCATACACATGAGATCATCAAGCAGTCTATCACCTATGGTACGGACTTCGAGAAGTGCTTTGTCACGATAAAAATCGTCGATCGTATCAAGATGCACGGAAGGTTGTTTATAAAAGTCGAGTTGGAACAGACGAGACGAAGGTGAAAAGAGAAATACGCTGCATCTCGCGATCAAATTTTAAAGAAATCGTTACTCGTTCTCTGTTGGATGACTATTAGCACGATCGATAGAAGAACAATTGTCAAAGGTACGGTTTGCCGATGATAAATCACGATGTACAGGCGAATAATATGATTTAGGTTATACGGAGTTCTATTCGGTTGGAATGTCTCGAATAGGATATTTATCTCACTTGTATGGTATCGAGGTGTCCTGGTGGGCGAGTATAAAAGCCACGTAGTAAGAGATAAACGTTTGTTTGGAAGGTGGATCCTGATCACTGATCAATGGACTTTGATCAACCGCGATATACAAAAACGCGATACGTGACTGTACTGTACGAACTAATCTTTCCTTTTTTTTTGTTTTTGTAAAATGTACGGGAAACTTGTTTCACAGTACGGAACATCTAGTTTACTTTTTACAGCGGGCCATTTAATTTTAGTCCATACTGTGTGCCAAATACTAGAGTAAACTATCGACTTCAAATCTATTTTTGAAGATAACATGGTAAATCGTGAAATATATGATGCATTGAAATTTGTCAAAGAATCAGAGATATTTAATGAAATAATACACCGTGACATTTGTTCATTGTTAATAACCACGTACTTAGTTGATAGGATAGTAATCTTTAAATAAGTGAACAAATATATCATTTTCATTGATATACTGGTAAAAATTTCTCCTTTGCAAAAAGTGGAGAGAAAAGAAAATAAAGTTTTCTATTAATATGTAGAAATCATGATCGTTGAAAGATATGTAGGACTTTCTCGTACGGCTGAAATAACGATCTTTCGTTTAATTAAGTCAATTAGTTCTGCGAAAGTGATTTTACGACATGTACTATTCCTTCAATTTTCCTTTCTCGATAAAATTTCAGACGAGACAACCTCTTTAATAATGAATTTATTATGACCAGAAAGAATTATCTTTTGTTATGCTGAAAAATAAATTCTATTCTTAATACGAAGAATAAATAATAATAATATATACAAATTATATAAATAATGGCTATTGAACGTTCTACTATTCGTGAAAGAGTTTCATTACTGAAGTACTCATTCTGTTTTTTGGAATCACATTTGAATCAAAGATAAATTAAATGAACAAATATACCATCCCTCGAGGGGTTAATAAATAATTAATAATAATATAAATAATATAAAAATAATTAAATGTCGCCACTGAAATGAATTTCGTGCAGTTTTCCAGATGAAGGCAAAATAATTTCAATATTGGCATTTGCAATGAATATACTTCCAGGGATATTGTAAAAAAAGAATTACGAATAGCATTTCTATTGCCAAATTTGGTTTACTACCCTTTGAGTTAATAATGTTTCAAGAGGAAGCAGTTAATTCATAAAACAGAATTTAACGAACTGGATGATCAACACGTGTTCTAATGGATGGCTTTTAACGATACGATTCAATTACGCCTAAATTACTGTTATAAATATTATGTCACGTTACTCTATACATTGTTATATTTACTTTTATCATACCTTATCGCTTTATTTAGCTTTCCAATATTTAATATATTGTACGAAACGTCATAAATGTTTACGGCTACTATTCCCAGTTACGTGAAATATTTATGTCAACAAGTTTTCGCGTGATAAGCAATTTATAAATGATGCTTATGGAGAAAGTAAGTTAGGTTTGTAGAAGAAAATAAAAATTATAGAAAGTTGAAATATATTTTTCTCAATTACTCGAGAAATTCATTTTATGAAAAAAATTCTAGCAAACGGATGGAACGAATCGTGTACTTTTCATCAAATTTCTCATAAAAATTGACATTTTGTCGTAAAGAATGTAGTTTGGTGGATAAAACTAGATACTTGTAACAAAATAATTTTTAGATTTGTAAGTTTAATAAATCTTCATGCATTCTGTCATGTCCTCTGTTATTACGTTCTCAGTTTCAATTTCGCACGACTTAAAATTTTCATACATATCGTTACTACGTTTGATTAACGACCTTTTTACTTGTTACGTGCTATATTAAAAAAAATAATGAATATATCTCTCATCCAATTACATCAAAAAAAAAGAAAAAGAAATAATAATAATACTACACAAATATAAATGCAGCATTAATGAAAAAATAAAATACAATAAATTATTAAATCTAGAACTAAATATAGAACAAAGCTATAAATATCAGTAAATTACAGTGCATTATCACAGAAAAATCATTTGTTGTAGCAACGACCATATCCTATCGCTCAACTTCCTGGAATGTAGCGGTTGTTGTCCGTACAAGATTCGCAGTATCGTAGTACAAGTTCATTTCCCGTTTTGACTTCCTATCATACTGATCGAGAAATTAATCAGAGTAGTTGTGACACGTGAATAGGGTGAACAGCAGATATCAGATGGAACCCTTCGCTGATCGATAGCCTTTGTCCAACCTATTCGCACTCCACAATATCCTACAACTTGGAATAAAATATAATGCGATGGAATGGAAGTTTTAACGATTTACTGCGATTATATGATTTATTATTAACGAATATAGAATATTTTATTTTATTTTTAAATTATTATAGAGTCGCGATAAGACTTGCAGATGTGAAGGAAGCAAAAATTTATTTAATACTGGAATATTTAATATTGGATATTCTGGTAGCGATGATATTTTATCTAATATGGAAATAAGATTGGAATGCTTATCTTCTACTATAATTTATTGAAAATGAAAAGCAATGACGGTAGAAGTTTAACTTTGATTTTACATAAAATGAGCTCTTCCCCTTAAAGAATGAAATTTATTTTGCTGATATAGTAGACGCTATCAATTTTCAAATGGTAATCTTTAACTAACAGTCGCGTGAAAGGTAAAATGGTTATTCGGGATGTTGATTTGAGGAGTGTTCGTGATAACACACATCTAGTTATTCGGAGGGTTCTAAATTGCAGGTTTTAATATAATGTAACCAGAACACGAACTAAATTTCACAAATTTGTTATGCAGAAGTTACAGAATTAGAAATTGAAACAAAAATAAACTAAAACGCAAACGAAGATGATGAAATTCTCAAAACGTTATAAACAGAGGATTATGTAAGGAAATGCTTTTCCTAAGGTAAATTGATAAATCTGAAATTCATTCAGATCTGTGATAATTAAAAAATAATAATTATATTCTTCTTACGAATTTATATTTATATGATAATTAACATTTTTTTTTTACAAATAAGTTCAAAAATATTCGCTATTTAAAAAAGATATCATGTATAAAACATTTAAAAAATGTTTACAATTCTATGAATATAACGCTGTCTGTTTTCGACACGAAAATTTTACCTCTTGAATCATAAATTCGTCAGAGACACGACAAACGCATTCGAAACATATTGTACTCGTGCAATGTTCGTTTCATGAGTTTCACGGTTCCATCATTTCTAGAATTCTATAAATTTCGCAATTTAACGAATGAAACAATACTAATCAATATTTGGTAAAGGGAACTATTAAAATCGCAACATTGCTCCACGATTATGAATCGTTAAAATATATTGCACGCCATCCAGGCTCCATCCAGTTTGCATACTGTTTTGCACGAAACTGCAAAGTCAGCGAAAGGGTTTATACAAGGTTCACCATCGTCTTATGTCATTACCATTAAGGCAAGACAAGCAGAGGATTCATGATCGTAATTCCATGAAATTTACGGGGTGCAGATAATGGAGTGGTCGCTTTTAATGGTCTATAATTCCTAACAAAATCGATGAGGCCAATACCTGTAGACGTTCTATCGTGTCAGAACATAACGTCGAAGAAGCGAGAGTCATAATACAATGCATAAAGTTAAGATCGAACAGTTGTTACAACCCTCTTAGAAGTGATCAACGAATGGTGGCTACACCCAACAGTAATCGATAAAAATGTTGAACTTTGAACTAAATCATAATAGCAGCAACAAAGTATTTATCTCTGTAAAACTTTGATAAAGAAGTCATTTTCCCTTAATGCAACTATCACAGCCTAGTTTGAAAACTGCTGCCTCGTTTAATAACGTTGGGAACTTTGAGCAGGAACTGTTCCTCTAAACTTCTCTCCATCTAGGCTTCTGTTCCTCTATCCAGAAACAAGTTTCATTTACGATAATATTCGGCTGCTTTACGTCCTACGTTTTTCGTCTATCTTTTAACTTGATTAAAAAGATTACTGTACACTATCTCGTCCTACATTGCACCAAATTTCGCTGCTGCCAGACCACACTCGTCATCTTTAAAATATGGAAAATTTTAATCAAACGCTACTTAAAATTCTTTAACCAAACCGATCTTTCCCAAACGCTATAATACTCAACTTACAGTTCCAACCGATTCTCTGATTCCACGCAATTAATTAAAAAAAATATATATATATACACCATAGTATCTATTTTGTATATAACTTTTAAGTTAGAATTTTGAGTTCTAGTTCCAGTAGGTTAGTAAGCTAGAAGCTTTCTACAAAGAAGAACAAAGACAAATAAGCAAATATGATGGGCGTAAACCATAAAAAAATTTGAATATAAAAGCCTGTGTAAATGGAATCGAAAGGATAAAGCTCGTGTCAATATAGATAAGAGTCATTGAAGCAGCCACAGAGAGAGCGAGAAAGAAAGAGGATGCTTTTCTCTGGGTCGAGAGAATGTGCAGTGGAACAGATCGATGTTCATGGCGCCTGCCGCAGACTCTGCAGTCTGTATTACTGTATCCTAGAGTATACAATTCCCTAACTGCTAGGTATAGCAATGTTCACTGTGGCGCGGATATACTAATGTCAGTGTCCAGATAGCTGTTTATATTATAGGGGTTATATGCTCGATGAGATAATCGATTCTTCCGAGTAATTAATCGTTACATCAACATGTTCTCTTAGTCGACATTCGTGGAATTAATATAGGTTTTACAACGGGACGAAGGAAAAACATTTTATTTGATCGAACGGAAATTGAATATTGCATTGACGAAGGAATGCTATTCGTATTTCCTCTTTATTTTTATGCTTCAATAACGTAACAAATCCAGAGAATGGATCGATACATTCTCGTATGCTTTTTAAAAGAAATATTTTATTCGATTGATAAAAAAGTGGATATTGGATAGGTGGAAAAACGATAAGTCGTATTTTTCTCTTATTTTTAAGTTTGAATAACGTGTCGGAAGCGAGGAAAATGAGGCAGCAGCAGATTCGTATTCGTTCTAAGGAAAGCTTGAAATACTTCATTCAATTGGTTTAAAATTTGATATTGGATCGACGATGGGATATTAAATTGTATTTTCTTTTTACCTTCGAGCTCCATTAACATCGGGAATAGAGAGAAAGGATCAATACGTTTGTAAGCATTCTAAAGAAAATTACTATGTAGAGGTGACAGAGTTTGCCAGGGTGACCGTTCAATTATCCAATTCTCTTCGATTCTAACATTTGAAACATTCTGTATATTCTACTGTATCACTCAATTTAACAGAAATATGTTGACGTACATATTGTACTGGCTACAAAAATATAAAAATACAGCTAAATCATAAGCAGCTCTTAAAACTAGGATTGATGGATATAAGTTAATTAATAAAAGAATGTAATCTATATCTGAAGAAGGTAATTATGCTTCGAAAGTTTTAAAAACATAATCATTATTCATTTTTTATTTTGTTCGAGAATCATCGACGAGATTAATCGAAAATTAATCTTTCACTGTACAGCTTTTAATATGCACATAGCAAATAATATCTTGAATAATATATTTGCAGGTAAATCCATTGTGGTTTATAATGATCATTCAAAAATGCATTTGTCCCGTGAATTAAACATGCTCTGGGAAATTATTCGCTATTTGGGTTGGTTAATCAATAACATAAACTCATTAATACTAATTTAAACACGTTTATACATATGACATAGCTTCTGGTATTACAAATTTATGAGATATAAAACAATCATTATCTAATCTAATATTTGTTGACACGCGGAAATTCTAATAAAAAATAAATTTTATCTAACAATTTATCAAGCAATGATGTAAGAATCTGATGACGAGTTGGTCTGTTTCCCAAACGAAGAAACGCTTGGCTAGCTACTAGTATTTGCTAAACTAAATTGGACTGAAAAGTTTGCACACTTTAAAAGACGAGTTCGAAGAGCTAATTTTGATGGAATAAGAAATTAAAACTACTTTCTCAACCAACTTCAAGATAATTTGCATTACTGTATTAGATTTAAATTAGGATACTTGATTTCGAAATATTTGTTTGTATATAAATTTAAAGTAAAGCATTCTAAATTTAAATGTCTTCGCTAAAATTATTATAGATTATCTGGAAGCAAATAATAATATACGTGTAAAACTTTGATATTTTCGATTAGCATCGTATAATTATGCTCACATGATTATTCATTAATTGCGTTCTATGAGAGATAGTTTTATTTATCATATATTAGCGATTTCATCTACAAGATATTTTTATTGTTCCTAAAAGGATCTTGGGAATAATTCCTCAAAGTAACATAAATCAACAGTATACGCTAAAAACGTAGTTGGCAAACTTTTTCAATAAAACAGGTGCCAAGATGCGTGCTACATTTGCTGTTTTAATAAAGTATTCTTAGTGTTATAGATATTTCTCAAAAATACCATAGTATTTCAACAGATTTAAGGTTTAAAATAAAGGAACGCTATACCTTCAGATATGTACCTTCAGGTTATTATGTAAAAGGTACTTAAATGCATGGGTAAAAACTGCAGATTAAAAATTACAAAACCGTGAACCAAACGTTGCAAACTAAACATTTCGAAATTACGAACGAACTTATGAACTAAATGTCTAAACTATATGTTACGGAACTGTAAACGTAAAATTTCATAATAATTCATGTAAAGTGCATATGTAAAGTTGTATGATATGAATGTTATGTTCTATTTAGTTGCCGACGAGAAGGTAGCTTCAGCTGACGTTTAATGCAGCTGGCAACAAGCTCCACTTTCGGCTAACCTGCTATATGCGGGAATACTGGCACGGGAGAGGATTAAAGTTGTTCGAAAATAAATTAACAATATGTAATGATTTATTCAAATTTTACTCGATTTCGATATTGACAATTGACTGACAAACTGACGGATATAAAATTCTTCTGTTGACAAAATGATGATTCTTCGATAGACAAAATGATAACTATTCGATTGACGAATGGTAATTAATCAATAATATTCGATAGACGAACGAACGATAATAATTATTATTACTCGATAGACGAATGGTAATTATTCTCGTACTCGATAAATATTTTCGAACGGTAAATATTTTCATACTGACTTCTCTGAGTCGTTACATTTATATCTGTCGGAGATTAAAAAACATCGGGGTCCTTCTTTTGAAAATGTTTGGGAACATCCCCATCGTTTGTTCAACTGCCAACTTTGTTTACATTTTAAATTGCCATAATATCGTTATAGAAACATAATTAGGTAAATATAAGAACATGGTTAGATAAGTTTTCGCAAGATATAGCTTTTAGCGGCTTTAATTGCCTTTTACTTCAAATACTGTAAACACGGTTTCAATTAAACGTTTTAAATTACCTTGATTCGAAAGAAATTATCAATTTTACTTTCGCGTTACGGATCGTGCGAGTCGCGGGACGTGACAATGAAAACGCGTATTGGAATATTTTATTTCTTTGAATTTCCTCAACCTTCCAATAAAAAAAAAGATAAAGAATCCAGTAATGGAATCTGTCTACGACGACGAATACTTTCTGCCGCTCACATCTCGACAGAATCACGATTTCTCTAAAGTGAGTGATCTTAGGGCTTTGTTGTCGACTTAACCAACGCAAAGACTGCATGAGAGTCCTTTCCTTTTACGTGAATCGTTTCCTCGGTTACAAAACGGTCCACTCGACATCATTTCTCAGCGCCGGAACCCTGTCGTTCTGTCTGAAAGGGTCGTACTAACTGGATTTTGAGGAATCGCTGAGCCAGAGTTACTTTTCGTTGAGATACATCCTCGAATTTAATCAGTTCAAGAATTTCTTAGGCTTCGTTGTGGCAATTTACTGTGTTTCGCGGTAATTAACATTGTAGAAGTTTTTTCGGTAATTGTTTATATAAAGGCATACGTCAACGATTTCGATGACCTCGAAGTATGTTGTCAACGTCGTCAATCTGAACAACTTTTTCCTATAAATGTCATCGTCGCTCGGCTTTACTGTTCGAGATACATGTAAAAAATTTAAATTAAATTTAGTTTCCACTACACCATATTCTGGGTTACACGGACGTATCTTTATGTAACCCACTTTAAACCTAACTCATTTATGTTGATCATGTGTCATATAAATAAAAAAAGATAAATCGATTATTATTATTGTTGGTTACAGATAAGATTAGGGTTAAAATTAATATGAATATAATAAATATGTATATTTTAATAAATAGCTCATTCATATACTCTTTATTATTTTTTATCGATAGTGATTGACTTTTCGTGCAATTAATTTTCTTTAAAATAACATTTTAGAAAAATATACATTAAAAGAAAGTGTTAAAGCATTCAAATGTGACGAAGGTATTAGAAGTTATTGCGAAATTTTATTCTGATGAAATTGTTGTTGTTTATTTTCTAACGTGTTTTATTATAAATAAACATAATGCGCTTTTAACTTGCTAAATAATACCGTTCCGTGTCGCTCTATTTTATGGACTAACCGATAAGAGTCATTATTCTAATCTAAGCGTAGTGATTAGCTTATCACTAACGCCCACGTGAATATCTAAAAAGAAATCTTTCACGAATATGTTCTATTCACTCTATTAAAATTTAATGGAGACTTAAGAGAATTTTTGTTCTCGAACGGTGAATTAAGAAACGAATCACACACTATACGACTTACTATGTCTTGTAATGAAATGGTGCAGAGTTTGAGCTCGATTACCTAGTAACCCATTATCGTCAAGAGAAAGAAGATATACGCGATAGAATTCTACAGTTTTGATAAAAAAAAAGGATAATATTAAGATTCCAAATATCAAAATTCTATAACATCATTAATTAATTAACTATAATGCAAGAGATTTTTTAATTTTAATTTCTTTTGTCTTTAATTTGAAAAAATGGTAATTAAATTCTTCTAAAAATTTCAATTTAGACCTAAACTTTCCAGAATTTTACTTTTGACTGTCATTCGAGTGAAATGCTGAAAATACAGAACAAAAGATTCTAGGTTTCGATAGTCGATCAACATTCGCGTTTCAGTGTCAGTAGCACTCGAGATATGGTCGTGGAATCCGTCACGTTCGCAAACGTTTACGCATTAACGTGAGTCAACAACCTTATGCAAATCTATGTCAGATTAACGACCTGACAATTTCAGGAATGCTTTTTGCTTCATTATATCCGTTATATGCACATTTCTTCCGCGCTATGAAACAGCAGTTTGGACGACTCATCACACAGGAGAGTGATTTTCAATTCTTTGATACTACCAACGTTCCAGATAATAGATGAAAAAGCACTTACTGAGATTATTATTAGACCTCTCACATACTATATTTTAAAATAGGTATCGTTCCATAAATTCCTATTAATTTTATGATACATTTACTGGAATCCGGAATTTTCCAGTCGAGGAAGTATCAATTTCAGAAACATAGATGGCTTACTTGAAAATATTTCACAAGTAGATAGAAAGCAATTCTTTATACAAAAATTAAGTTAGTTTTAAGAATTTGTTGCGTAGTACTTACAAGATCGAAATATTCCCCTTATGTCTTTTTCAATTCGATAAGTCATAAAAATTATGTAAACGATGTATTCGTGCAAAGTATGCTATTATTATACTATCATTCAACGTATCTTAACTACGTCAAGATTTAAATGCATGTGAATAATCGATTTTCTCAGTAAACAGCCCTTTAATTTATTTTTGCATAAGAAATAATCTTCCATCTGCATGTACAATGTTTTCAATTCCACTCAACCTATCGAATCAAATTGAAATAATATTAATCGAAGTACAAGTACAATTTGTATCTTCGTTACTAAATTCGCTTTTAACCACGCAACGAAACGGCGAATGTAGAAAATAATTAAGGAATATGAAATGAAGGATTCGAGTGAATAATCGATGAAAACTTTCCTGCATTTTGCATGAATAACGGGGGAACAGGTTGAATCGATACAGACTTGAGAAACAAATTCGCAAACAAAGTTACAGTTAAGCAGAGAGAAGGGTCTATTATTCGAACCCTTGCTCCAATAAATGGAATCAGCTTTTTGGGTGACTGGTAGTGAGAATATTTCACGATCGTATCGGTCCATTGATGGAAGCTTTCAGATAACTCAACGAAGCAGCAGACAGACGGGGACGATGGAGAGTTCTCGTTTACGAGAGTTACTCTTGATTGTATGAAATGAATCACACATCGTGTTGGATGCTGTGAATACATCAGCCTGTGCAATACGCGTAGCTGTGCGGATAAATTAGAGTATCGTGCCTTAGCGAATAAATGTTAATGGAAATGCGTCACTGCTACTTCTATTGCGTCCCGCAAATCTGTGATAAGAATATCTTGTCCGGTGACTCGATGCAAATGTCAAAAATCATGTGAACGCGATGCATGACATATATCCCCGGTTACAGTAATAATTTCGAACGCAAGTTGTGGAAGAATAGGGTAAGAAAATATCTATACCGTGATATCTAGAAATGCTCTAATTTTAAATAACTTGATTATCTTCTTTCCCTTCATATTATTATAAAAAAAGCAACTAAACGTTTTTAATATAGTTGTGGCAGCATGAATGGAGCCTAAAGTTTATTTGTGTTACGTTCTATTTAGTTGCCGACGAAAAGGTAGCGTTAATTTGACGTTTAATGAAACTGGCAATAAGCTCCACTTTCGCCTCCATGCTACGTGCGAGAATACTGGCACGAGAGAGGATTAAAGTTGTTCGAAAATAAATCAATTAATTAATCAATAATATTCGATATACGAACGGTAATTAATCTACTGACTTCTCTGAGTCGCTATTTATTTATGTATGTCGGAGATGAAAAAATGTCGGGGTCTTTCTTTAGAAAATATTTGGGAACATCCCCAACGTTTGTTCAACTGCCAACTTTGTTTACAATTTAAATTGTCTTAATTTTGTTATAGAAACATAATTAGGTAAATATAAGAACATGTTTAGATAAGTTTTCGCAAGATATAGTTTTTAGCGGCTTTAACTGCCTTTCACTTAAAATACTGTAAATACGGTTTCAATTAAACGTTTTAAATTACCTTGATTTGAAAGAAATTATGAATTTTACTTTCGCGCTACAGATCGCGCGGGGCGCGGGATGCGACAATTTGATTTTTTCAACGATAAAAAGATGAAAAAAAAAGAAAATACTGTGTGAATAAATTCATAGATACTTCTAACTGGTATTTTGGAGTATTTTTATGCAAATCCACATTTTTCTTTTTTTTTTTTTTTGGTAATATAATAAAATGAGAAAAGTAGAACCTCGGAAATTTGGAAGAAAATTGTTTTATGTACCAAGTATTATAGAAAGCACCATACTTTGGATATTTTTCCATACTATGTGCATTCTGTACAACTATGCACTAACTAACTATTTCCTATAAATGCATAAAAATCCGTAGTCTATCTCTTTCTCTTTTCAAAATGAAATTTTTGGTTTCGAACTCTATACGTGGCTTTACTGTAAAATGCGCCGAAGTTACTGATCGATCGCATCATAAAAATTGCCAGAATTCAAAGAATTAAAATACGTAAAAATTTGAATCATCTCTATTTATCAGAATTTTTACCTTCTTTACATATTACTCGCTCAATATTCAATAGCTGTGACAAAACAGAGAATATTTACATATTTGTAATCCACGATTCGCCGTTAATAGTTCGCGGGGTGTTTCGTCGTGAGTCAAGATAAATATATGTCCGGAATTTAAGAGGACGTTGAAGATATTCTAAGCTGCAGCAGGCAGTTATAGTTAACCATTGTGACGAATTCATGGCGTCACGACGTACGCTA
This sequence comes from Bombus fervidus, assembly GCF_041682495.2. Classification (NCBI taxonomy): domain Eukaryota; kingdom Metazoa; phylum Arthropoda; class Insecta; order Hymenoptera; family Apidae; genus Bombus; species Bombus fervidus. The sequence continues at coordinate 12,165,249 of NC_091520.1, read as the reverse complement.
AGTATTATGTAACGGTGCCACGATGTGCATTATAGTGCTACAACGATTCCTTTGATCACATTCAAGCTATGCACGACTTAATACGATCAAAAACCCTATATAATTAATTTATTGATCTATAAATGAAGTCTACAGAACTTACATTAGCTTAATACGGCGATAAAATGAAATTAGAAAATATTTAATCAACCGATTTGTAGTACCTACTATTATGTATTGCATAGTGTAGTAATATTACCATCTACTCTAGTATTATCGTATTATCTAATAGCACTATCAATAGTGAATCGTATTATATACTCTGATCGCTATTAAGCATCGATTATGTGACTAATGTATTCGATGCATATATATACTATTCATGTAATACCTGAATTCGCAATTAATTGACTCAACGATTGATTCTATGAATCGAAGTTGTAAATTAGAAAAATTCCAAATTTTTTTTCTTTTAATATTAATGTTTCTGTAAGTATAAAAGTGGAAATCTGTCTGTCTCTCTTTGTTTCTCTAAATTGAGTTTTCATTGGAAGTTATTTAAATGATTGTTGCATTTATATTTTCCATTCTAGCATAGCCTCGGAGGAACATAGCAATTTCTTTTAAAAACGGTTATACTCCCATAAAACAAATGGACCGCTACAGACTCATCGAAGATACTTTTAGTAAAGCAAGAATCATATGCACATAAATGTTCCCATAACATTTCTCTCTTCCTGCATGAGCTGTCGTTTATTATCTTAAAGAGCATAAGCCCGCTCTATATCAGTTCGGATTCTAAGACCCCTTAATGGGGTCTTCATCAAATATCCTCTGTCCCACCCTGTATGTAATAATCATGCTGACGTAAACCTTACTTTGACGTTTGATGAAGATGAATGTATAAAGAAGTGTCATACCTCAGGCCCTAAACCTTCGAGGTTCTCATCCTCGACATATACAAATCATGCCATTCTTTCCTATTTCACTACAACTACAAAATTCTGAATTGTAAATGCTTTTATATAACATGAAATAATAAAAAATTTTGAAGATGAATTTATTTCGCTTCATATTATAGAAAACTACAATACATAAAATTATTGATGTATATATAATATACATATAACATACATATAAAACTATTGACTTTTCCTAAATTTCTGAATTCACGTAATACGTGCATGTGTGCGTATACATATCTTTAATGGTTTAGTGTACAATTTTATTATACAAATTTTTAATATTTGCAACTTTTGTAATAAAAAATTTAGGATAGTGGCCTGATCTGGTAATCCAATGTCTCCTCCAAAATTCCAAATCCAAATTTCCAAATAAGATAAAATCGTCGGTTTTATCCGATCCGCAAGCGTTTCTGAATCATATATTTACGAGACAACAAAGGTGTGGTTTTCCAATTCTTATATATATATATATAAAAAAGAAAGGAAATTGCAATTTATTTATTAAAAAATTCAAGATCACGGTGAGCTATATATAATATCAAATTACGATGAAGCACAATTGAATTGTTTGTTTTAACTATTACGTTGAACATTTTCTTGTTTCTTAGACATAGCAGAAGTATAGTCCATCGCAACAGTGTATCACATATCCGTATCTGTATACCTTCCAGTATTTATCCGGGCAAATAACCCGCGAGCAACGTTCGAAGGAAGCTAATTTCCCGTTTCGACATTAGTCGTCGACCGATAAGAAACTGAATTACATCTCTAACTAATCTAATTAAATTTGTAATGAATGTTAACACGACGAAATGCGATTACGAAAACGTCCTTTTGACGTAACGAATGTGATGATAAGTCTAATAACGGGATTCCACCGATGCAGCCGATAACTAGCATTATTTATTATAATTAATGTTGACGTATTGCAGACACAGCCTGCGCAAGAATATGGCGCATGGACCACATGGAAATATATATGTTTTTCGAATAAACCTATTGTAGGAAAGTCGTAATGAAAACGGTGAAAGAGTCGAGCGTCATGTGACATTTGAACCGCATGATGCATATCTAAATTGGTCTCCGTTCTTTATTACGTATGAGAAATAATTCAATTTGTAACGGCGTTCCGTCGTCACATCAGTCACTAACGTAATAGTAAACAGCTGGAGGGAACGTGAATTTACACGTGCACCATGCGTCATACTTTCCACAGAATACTATCGTAATAATGACATATCCGCGTAACATGGTATTTCGTCAGAACTAACCTTACTAAAGAAAAGTGAAGATTTATACTGACACGGTATACGTCAATGTGCACAACGATATATATATACGTAAGTGTAAATACATAATGCAAGGGGAGAAAGTAGCCTCTATCCGTGTATTTTATTAAAAATACGAGAAAGTGCTGAGAAATGGAAAATGTATTCAAGTCTTGCAAGTGTGTTTCAAATTTTCATGAAAAATTAGAAAGTGATCATTTCGATCACTCTGGCAGTTCTAGAGTATCAAAAATGGTACAATGGACCCTTGCGCCCCACATGGTATCCATACTTGATAAGCACAGGGGGGAATACATGTTTATGTATGCACCGTGGATAGTACCGGTGGAATTTTGCAGGCTCAATTTAACTCGTGTCCGGTGCTAAACGACAAACAAGTTTCACCGATGTATATATTTGGGAGCCTGTTGCTCGATCATTGAAAAATGCTTTCATAATATAATACATATGACGCATAGTGAAAGACTGCAACGAAAAAAGAGGAAGCATAGGTAGCATAATCTTAAAACGTAATATAAATTCATACAGAAACGTTATTGCTTTTAACCGAGCAAGATATGTAATTTTGACAGAACATAAACATCGTTATCACGCATTATATTATGCTACATATGTAAGGCTATAGATAATAACAATGTATGTCAACACTCACGTTCCGGTAGCTTTTTTGTGTGACCAGAGTGGAGGAAACACTCAGCACGCGGGACACTTCATGCCATTTGACAACGTAAAGAGCGCGGCAGCATACCGTAGCCATCTTTTTCGTCTTCTCCGGAAAAACGGAGCACTGCGTGAACGAGTACTTTAAAATCTTTCTTTTTCACGAATCACTTAACACCTAACACTGAGAAACGAGCAACCGACTTCAAGCGACTACCTACGACGATCGGGCGGCATCGCTTGCCGGCTCGTCCCTGCGGCCCAAGACCACGACCTTGCGACGACCAATAGCTTGACATGCGCGAACCGCACTTCGTTACTTACCATTGGTTCACTAACCTCCGACCAATCAGCGCTTCGCGTACCCATCTGCGCGGTATATATTGAATATTCAAATTGCGGACTTTATTTCTATTGACAATATTTGTATGTTGAAATGATTTTAGTAATAAATAAATATTTCTTGATATATAATTGCTATTGTATTGGCTATATAAACTAACCTAAAAGTTATATAAAGTTATATCTAAGTATAATGATTTCAAACTGTATTTCCACATATCCTTATTTACCAATGAAGCTTCCATACCCTTATCAGGCTTCAGATATCATCTTCGTAGCATTAAATTTTTGTAGTCATATGAGAGTAAATACTATTAAATGTTAATGCCTAATTAATTGGTATATAAATGATGCAGTAAATATAATCGTATCGAGTTTTGATCGATCGATAGTGACCTACAATACGAAAAATACGTGCGCGTGGCAACTCAAACGACGACGATCAGATTGCGTCCAGTCGGTGTTAAACTTTGAAATTTATTTTAACCTTGCTAAATTTATAATTCTCATTTTGTATCTCGAGCGACAGAGAATCGTGTCCCAAGTGAATTTATAGCCTTTAGTATTTCGACAATGTAATCACATTGATTTCGATCGATACTTTCTTACCGAGGTTATGTCTGCTATTTATCCAGATGATTTTAACTATAGTTACTACGATTACTCTTTTCGGTTCAGGAATGACGACTTAATCTCAATTACTTCCTCGTGGCGGAGTTTCGCTCGTATTATTCTGGTTATCTTATTACGAATTGGTTTTGTTCTTATACACATTGGTAGCGTACCAGTCAACAACGTCAATTTGATTCTATTACAAAACATCATTGACTTTTGTTGGGTAACGATAGTTTATGCACTTGTTGGAATTGTCATCGCCTACACAGGCGACATAAAAGGTTTGCTTGGCGGAGGACACTGGATCGGTGACGAAATCGTCGATAAGGACGAAATTATAATCGGCTGGTCAGCCGTATCAATTGCTGCTGCAATTTTAACGTGTGGAATTGTGGGTCGGACGCATACCATCGGTTACCTTATCATAGGATTTTTGTTGGCTGGATTGGTGCAACCTTTTCTAATTCATTGGATTTGGACGCCACAAGGATGGATACGAACAAACGTATTACTGCAACAGGAGGTGTATTTCCACGATTATGGCGGCTCCGCAGTTGTTCACCTTGTAGGTGGATTGTCAGGATTCATAGGTTGCCTGACTCTTGGTCGAAGGATACTTCGTCTAGATGCTATAGATGACGCAAGCATCGCTGTCGGTTCCGCGGGAACTGTTTTTGCTGGTCAATTATTCGTGTTCATTGGTCTACAGGTAACATTATTGAGATATTAACTTTTTAAAATTTATTTCGAAACTTGTATGAAAATGATACGAATTATTACATGTATTATATTTTGATTGGGTTTAGAGTCTCGGTATGTTGAATATTCAAGCACTAAGATTCGAAGTGAAAACCAAAACACAGAAAAATATCTTTGTCAACAATTTACTGGCCGCGAGTTCGTGCAGTCTGCTCGTTGTGGCTTTCCATTTCTTGATTCCTCGTGAAGAATTTAATCACTGGACTGTAATGAGATGTGTGCAAGCTACTGTAGCCGGTCTGGTGGTAATATCTGCTGGACTGGATATTTACTCTCCGATGATGGCAATTGTTTTGGGCACGACCGGAAGTATTATGTTTTATTTGGTCTCAAGGCAAGTGTTTAATAGTGCGCTTGAAGATTATTGTAACATCGTAGCTATTCACTTGGTCTGTGCTATTTTTGGAAGTTTCCTCGTTCCTCTTTTCTGTATCAATGAACATAATGAAGTAAAGACGATTTTGTTAAACTTTATGTGGCAACTGATCTGTTTATTCACAATAGTTGCTTTCGTTGCAATTACTATGATTCTTGCTTTCGGTATCTTACACTACTCGGGTTTGTTGAGAAACAGATCGGAATATTTGAATCATTTAAGAGCGAATGTAGCTGAAGGTAGGACTCGGAGGAGATCACTCCTGGAGAGATTATTTCGTGCCGACAGAGATCCCGTTTATCTTCAACCGGGAACAAGTTTCGGTGAATCATTATGAACAAATCCTGGAGTTATTAGGTATTAAAAATAATGTATTAACAAAGAATATCACAGACCATGTGAAAAAAATGCTTAAAAAACTGATTTATATGCAATGAATTTTTGTACCGATTGATCGAATTATATATCGATTAGAACAAAGAAAAGGGAATTTTATTGTACTTTAAGTAGAGAGTTATAGAAGACTCGGTATCAAAGATTTTTAACTTTTGTTTTATTAGAACTTACGGACTATTCGTACAGTTATTACAGTATTTTACAATAGAATAATTTTAAGTTAAATAATCAAAGGTTCTATTAAAGTAGTACACATATTCTACACGCGTCTTTCTTTATTCGTACAATGACAGCTTTTCTCTTTTTTTTGCACAGCAGTCTGTTAGAACATCTACAAAACGTTACCCTTCGCGCGTTGATTGGTATAATTTGCAATTCAAATGCGCGCGTAATTTAATATTAGCAATATTTTATCGCTGGTTAAATATTAGACTGGTTCGCACAATATTAAATATGGAGATAATTATAAATCATTAAACGATCTGAATACTAATTGCCTAACAATTATAATTTTAACAGTAGTGTTTAATAGGAAAAATTAAGGGAACTTCATAAATTATAATCTTATCCATTTCCGGGAAACTTGTTTAAAGAAACATTTTTAATGTATCTAAACTGCTAAACCAACGATGAAGTAGTGCTAATTACCGAAGGACCTTTTAAATATTCGTACTCGTATAATGAATTCCCCTATGATTTTTTCCGATTTCGGTTTGTCACATATTATTGTCAGCTGGCAGAAATCGGACAATTTTTGCCACCGCCATACCGAACAAAATTGATTAATATTGACTCTAGAGATTCGACGCTGCGATTGGTACAATAATACAATTGTATATACAACACTGGTAAAATGGCACGATTTGACAAAACAGATCAATCGCTTAGTATTAATGTCGTTATCATTAACTATTATTATATTAACAATAAACTTTGTACATGATTCGTTAAACGTCACGCGACACAGTTTAACGGCAGTATAAAAATGAAAACAAAATATACAAGGGGTAACATGACACTGATAAGGTAGTATGAAAAAATATAGAACGTTTCGTCGTTGATACGTGGCTTTTTTAAAAGTACATTTCACAGAGAATGACCTCATAATATTGAAATTGTTCGTGTTGGGCCAGATGTATGTTTCACAGTGTTCATCGTCTATCTTTTTCAAGACGATTAGACAATTATATTTCTCAATAAATATTCATAATCGTGCTTCTTATTTAAGTAACAAGAATTTTCTAAAAAGAGATATGTTTGTTGAAATTTTTAGACCGATAGGAATATCAATATTGAAAGAATACTAGAAAAGTGGCATATCAAAGACAGTTGAATGAAAATCAATGAATTAGATCTATTGATAGAAGTAATAAGTAATTACTACATCGTACGATTAACAGAGATGATCGTAACTGATATGCTTGTAACAAACGATTATCATCATTAAGACTATCTTGTGAATAACACGATTTTATTCACAGCAGTGCATTCTCGTTTCCACGACATACAATTTGCTATAATACGCCAAGTATTAAAGTTTCCAAAAATCTTCACGATTTTCTTCAACAACGAATAATTCTTCTATTTTGGAACATAGAATTATCATTAAATCAGAATATGTTTGTGTGCCTTAAACGTGACCAGTTATTGCGAATAGGCAGTTTATCACTTCTCCACATAAAATCATCGTTCGCTGAGAATGAGCAACCACCATTCTCGAAATAGTTTCTTCTTTCTTCTCTCTTTTAAATTTTATTTTATTAAGTCATTATAGTATACCTACGATCACATCAAAACAGTACGATACATAAATGTACAAACGGACGCGATCACACATCTTTCATCGACCTTTTCATCGGCGGTACCAAGAATAGTATTGTCAAAATATACATAGAATCATCATTATAATTTTTTTCTTGCTTTTTTTCACTTTTTTCTTCTTTTTTTAATACGCTTACACAACGAGAATTAATGTACACCGTGTCTCTGAGAGGGTAAGTGGGCGGGAAGAAAGTTCAAAGTCCCCAAAATATCTCACACTCGCAGAAACGATCCTGCAATTAGTACCAGAAGTAAAGGACTGACGGATCGTCGATCAAAACATCAACGTACTCAATCTATCCACATTGATCACTTTCATGAGGAAATAAATCTCTTCAAACATTGCAACGATTTGGACAGACGTCTCACAGAAGTCAAGTATCGCCTTTTTCCAAAATACCGTTCTTTTTTTTTGGTCGCTTCTAATTTCATTCGTTAAAGCATTCTCTGGCCTTCTTCTCTTTACTACTCAAGTTTCAAAAAAGTTATTATCCCCGAGTCGACAACTTGTTCGTGATTATCATTACGCAAATCTAAAATGTGCGTTTGTTTGTGGTCTTTTAATTTATCAAAATATTCTCAACTTCACAGAGTCGAAGAGAAACACGTTGTACTAAGATCGAAGACAAATTTAACTCGGGTATAAACGAAGAGTTCTTCTTTTTTTTTTTTGTTCTTGAATTCATCTTTAGTAGTAAAGATTAGAACGAAAGCGTCCAATCCTAATAGACGGATGATGGCACCAGCGATCGGGCTGTATTCTCCTAATAATCATGTTTTCTACGACGCAACAACGATGACAATAATAATATAACGTTAATAATAGTGCTATTGGCTTAACAACGATCGACAGTCACGGTCGTGTTCACCGTGAAACCGTTTAGTGACTAGTTTCGCAGGCTCCCCACCGATCTTAGGCCAAACCACTGGGATAGGCCACTTGAATGGTCCTTCCGTCAAGGATTTGGTGTCCAGTGGAATACAATCGAATGTACAATTATTTTACAGATCTTCAGCTAGTAACCGGTGAATTTCGTTCACCGTTGAGATAAACAGTTCAGAAACGGTGTCGTTTCATATAATCGACGTTTGCTAGGTCATCACCGTGTCGCTAAGATCTTCCTTCAGCCATTGTGGGATCGTTCTCAGCCCGAGCCGTTTTAATAATTTCACTAGGGCCGTATTATGGGATAGATAATACCTCTGTGAACAAATGAACGACAGATTCAAGAAATCATTCTTTTATATTACTCTTGTCCTCTTTCAATGTTTCCCTACTTGCTATACAGTACCTGTAATAATTTGTACGATTTATCCTCCATCGGAGGATACTGGCGGCCTTTGCTCTTGCCCAGGCATTTCGTCCGATCCTCGTTGGTAACTTGACAAAAGAATCCCTTCTTTGGGTCGTACCTCAAGTGAGATGAGTAATTAAAAGCGGGCGTGATCTTGAGGAATCTTTGTAACTCGTGTAACGTCTCCACGGGATTTTGACGGAGCTGCTCCCCGTCTATGATGTGCAATTGCTGAGGCGGATAGTAGGAAAGCCATCTTTCCAGATGCTGGGCGTATTTCCCGGGATTTAAACATCTGTAACAGACTCAAGCGAATGACACTTGCCGCATTTGTCTTCCCGCGTACAATTAATATTCTACCGCAGACATACAGTCCAGATAGTCTACACGCAGGTCGAACTGCATTAGCAATTTAGATCTTTGCTCGTCTACACTCCGTACGGCTATTACGTGGCCGGATAATGTTATTATTTGCATTCAACTATTCGAGAACTTTTAACGACTCATTATTGTAGCTCGAGCAAGGACTAGGGGCTCTCGTGCTCGTAACAAACAGAAATTTATTCGTGTGCTTGCACAATGTTGCAACCTACCTATTCCTGAGGTCGCGTAGAGGCTTCGGTGCGGTATCGCTCGCGGTGATAACCGAGTGAAAGGAATAATTATTCGCTACAGGATCGCCGTGGACCCTCGTGTGTTGGTACCACGAATAGGCACGCCTGGCTGGCGAAAGCAGTATAGTGATTAACTTTGCTCTCGGTAGAAGCGCATGAGCTCTGCGCGGCACCAATTCACCGTCGAAATAGGTCGCGGATTTTTCGAACAGATACCGTGAACTCTCGTTTTTCGACGCTGGAAAGAAGCTCATATACCTGGAGACAAAATAGAACGATAAGTTAAGAGGAGATTAATTAACGAGATTCGCGTATCTCTAAAATTTTTCCTCGAAACGAGCAACCGGTTTTCGTTTTTGCTTCGTCTTACTTACCAATCGAGACCCTTGTAATAATTCTTCCCATTGAAGAACTGAATCTCCTCGAACGTGTCAGGACTCGGCAAATTGCTGCTTATCGCCGGATGAATGGACAGGAAGGTGTAGAGAGCCGTAGTGCCAGTTTTTTGGGGACCAATTACCAGGAACCTCGGTAGCTGATCGCAGGTTTTATTCCTCGACCAGATCTTTTGATGCCTTATGTCGTCGCAGGGATTCTTTAATATAAACGAGAGTTTTTATAAACGCCTCGTTACTACGACTGCCAATTATCATAACTATAACACAGTTTCACATAGCAGCAACTTACGCCCCACACAGGATCAGATTCTTCGGGATACAACTGAAAATATCTCTCTGCGAGTTGAAGAGGTGGAGCGCTGGATAATCTCAAGTTTGTCCAACATTGAATAAATTTAATCACCGATTCGAAAGTGTATAGCGCCAGACGATCGTTCCCATAATTCGACATGTGCGTCATAAAAATATTGATCTAAAAGAGAATAGTGGAAGTACAAAGCATATTTTAGAAAAAGTGGATACAGATATTGGATTACTTACAGGATTGTGAACGATGGTCTGGAACAATTCTCCACCCTGTATTGATTTATCCAGTTTGTCCCTTCCGCCTGGATATCTATCGATGAAGATCGTGTGTGTGAAAAGGCCACAGGTTTGCCTCGGTAGGACCTTGCACAGAAACAAAGGAAAGAGATCGTCATGCGTTTCCCTTTATCGTTGATTTCGTCGCGATTTATAAGAATCGTACGCCCCAGGGAAATCAATTTTTTATTTCTCTTTATCTGCTCGACTGGTTGTTTAAGCCCTAAGCGAAAGAATCTACGAAACAAAGGATGTTTTGCCGGCAGCTTTATCGCGCGTCGATCCATCGATTTTTGTCTTCAATGCTCATCCGTGAACCAGTCTGTTCTCTAAGGCAACACTCGCGCAAGTTTCGACAAAAAGTCGATCTACAAAGCACGGAACTACCAAACTACCGATTCATTCGATCACGAATTCGTTTATTGCTTTTGCATAGTTTCCCAATTGGTTGCCGACTGTTAACGTCAAACAATTGGCATGTTCAATGTTCGAGCTATGTCGGAAAAACAAAGGAAAAAATTGTTTAACTTGCTAGCTGGGTTATTCGAACTATATCGATTGGTGAAATGTGCTTATGTATTATATAGATACTGATAACTGAAACTATTTATATTAAATTTTCTTTGTGATTAACAAAAAAAGAGGAAGTATCGGAGAGAAAAATAGTGTTTGCAGAGGGAAACGAACTTTAATTCTTCGGAGTGGATTATGGAAATAGTGATTAGGGAAGATTTACCATTATATTACGATGAATGAAGCCTCTTCTTAATCGAGCAGGCCTCAAATGGGGATACTCCTCTGTGCTAGTGACTTTGATGCTCCATATCCTTTTCCACGCCTCGTATAGTCCTTCGTGAACCGGATAAACGCCGGAATGATGAGGACTTACGCTGTAGCCGCTTCCTGTTGGGATTCCGTGATCTTTCGCGAATTGTTTGTTCAGTGCCATGTCCAATTGTAGATGCGTTACATTCTCGTAGAGATGAGGCTGTTGATGATTCCACATGTGGGAAAACCACGTAAATCTGCAATTTAGGAACGTAAATCTCAATTTTGATAAATATTTATCAAATTCTACTAACGATCTCTATTTCATTTAAAACCACTCACTTTCAACCAAACGATACGAGAAAATAATACGAGTTAATATTCATATTTTCATAAAAAGAGCGAACAAGCGTGATCTATTGATTTCATCGACAATCGAAAATATGCATAATCGATCTACGAATTTAATTGCCGTCCATAGGAAAGCAATTACTGGAACAAATCGCGACAATTCACAAACAGGTGCAACTTCCGCGGTCTGATCAACCGTGACACGTGCACGGTCTCAATACGTCAATTTGCGCCAACAGTGAATCTTTTTGCGCTCTGTTTACCACCCGATTCGCGCAACAACTCTCTGCCAATTCCATTTCCGTTTTCACTGTGCACACTGTGAAATGTATTCACGAGTCGTTCTTAATCTAACATTAGTATTCTCTAAAAAACGAAATCACTTAATCGTCGTTTCAACGCAGGAAAGAATCGCAGAAATTACAGAAAAGAAGAAATAAATCTTTTACATTACGATTAATTGGATTTACGAGTAATAGTTTCCCTATTTATGAATTCGCCACTGTGTGAAAGACACATAAATGTTAGGAAATATTTCGTCTACGTACTAATAACTTGAAAAAAAAAAACATACAAAAATAATACATACCTGTCTACGTTCTCCAGAAGCATATCGTCCCCCAGATTCTCTTCCGCGGAGCCGTGATGGAAGTACTTCCCAGAAAACCCCAAGTTGAATTTAAACCCCGGAACCAGCGCCTGGATCCTCTGTTGAGTAGCCAGCAACGCCATCACGTCGTCCTTTCTCAGTCTTTTCTCACCAACGAATATGTCGTCGACGTCAACTAGTATCATCCGATTCAAGCTGAGGCTCAACTGTCCATGAGACAGATAGGATAGTGAGTCGAGCAGCAGCAAATTGTGCAGCCAGAATCGTAATCCTCCGCCGAAAAAGACCCTCTGAATCCCGTCGTATCTGCCGTGATCCTGTGTAATGAAAATCCAATGTGGGTCCGTTAAGGCTTATCGCGTTTAGGCTTATCATACTGTACTGTGACTCTGATCTTTGTCGTTTAGCGGGTGAAGCTGGATTTTTTCTTTTTTTCTATTTGTTAAAGAGAGGATGAGGGTTTGAGAATTAAACGAGCCAGCACGAAGTACCTCGTTTACGGAGAGCAAGCTGATAAAATGAAGCCTGGCATTTAATATCGATCAAATTCCTTGGGTAATTCTAGCACGCAAAAGAGACACGATGAGTGGTGAAAAAAAAAAGGGAGAAGAAACATATGGAAAAGGGGGAAGAGAGGAAGATTTCGAGAGGAAGTTAAGGTTCGATTTTTAAGCGCATTTCGATCGTTCCGAAGTTAAACGGGTTATGCTATGCGAGAACGGGGAACGCTAATCTTCTTTTAATCGCTTTCAACAGCGATATATTCGATTCGAATAGCAATTGTATCGTCTCCCGATCGTTATTCCGAATGGGACTTTATATTTTATGAGGTGGTAAAGTAACCCCGTTTGTTTGAAACAGAGGTTTTTTGTCGCAAGATAACGGGTATTTAACTCTATGGAAGTTGCGATCTGGCAAGTTGTATCGATCTGGCAAACGCGAAATTTGCATAAAAATATTTTTAAACAAGTACCTCACTTGTTTCTTGACATAGAAATTTTCTACTACGAGACGACGATGTTTAACTCTATGAAAGTTGAAACTGAACTGACAGGTCTAAAATCTCTTTGAACATATTTTTAAACAAGTACCTCGCAAAGTTTCTCAACTAAAAAAGGAGACAGGAGAAGAAATGTCAAACTGTTAAAACGTTCTAAATTTTAACTAATTAAGTCAATTTCGTTATCCATAACTTCTTTAGTTAACTTTGAAGGTTTGGACACGACGTTTTGCTCACATATTTCCAAAATTATATAATTTTCACGAAAACGAATATAAAACAATCGATTTGTTCGAACGTCTACGATAGAATAGCCCGTTAATTTAATGTTTAAAATTATGATCTAGTCGTCTCGTTGTGAATAAGTGTTGGTAAGCTTATAGAAATTATGCAAGAGCCTTTATCCCATCGATCAAACGATATTATTAAATTAGATTCTCGCGCAAAGAAACGAGTTACTTAAAGCTGCTCTCTTCTTTTTTTCACGGAGTTCATCGGACGTTGAAGACTTGGCTGAAAAGAAAAACGCAACGTCGCCTATCGATCATCACACGTGTCGATCGCTCGTCACGTAAAGTGGGAATTGTTCATTGGCTGCGGTGAAATTACGGTGATCTCCTTCCATTTATTTTTCATCGAACGCGAACGACCGCATGCAACGTTAATGGGTTTGCGCGTTCGACGTGTTGATGCTTATCGATCGGCGCGCGTGTAAGGGCGCGTTAATTTCAAAGATGTTTTACTTCAACGTGTCGCCCGACCCCGTGTAATAACGCGTTCGAACAGCTCTATTTTCCTCGAACGTGATTTTATCTGCCGTACATTTCCAAGGGAAACTCGTCATATACGAAATCCGCTGTTTTTTGATCACGATATAATGGATGTTATAGGAAATTTTGCAGCTTTAATGCAGGATGGTAAAATATAATACAAAGTGGTGATAATATTGTTTTTAATATTGTTTGAATATTAAACACGCTTCTTCGTTGTTTTCAATGAACATAATTGAAATATTAAAATTGTCCCCTGTTTAGGAAAAAAATAATACAGTGGAAAAATAGAATTATTCTAATTATACACCATCATCTTCGAATGTATCTTTTGCATTACTTAAATCATCTGCATTCGATTCGTTATAAAATCATATAACATTCCATGTAGTTTTATAACAAATCTACCGCTCCAAATTTGTTTCTCCTAGCATCAAGCAGAAGGTCACATTTTTCTTTATGATTCTGTTAATCGTCGCTGGAAGATTATTTCGAATTTCAACATTCACTACATGGAAAAATATGTGCAACTGCAATCCTTACAATTAAAATAGATTGGATTCTATCCGTTCCATCTTTGTTTTTACATTGTGTGAAATTGTCAGTAAGCACCAATTTATCGAGAGACCAGTAGATGTTAGTCCTTTCGAAAATGAAGCTGTGGAAGGTTTAAATAGCTAGATTGGCCAGAGAAATTCTCCGTCAAACGAAGAGAATCTAGCTTTCGAATCCGATCGGAGGAGATTCGATTCTTTTCCTACCCGTGAAAGCGAACGTTTCCATCGATAATCTTCTTTTCGCCAAACAAAGCGGACGCTTTATCAATCGAATTTCAAGCTCGTTTGCTTCAAACGGCCATAAAGAAACTGTCGAGACGTTGAAAGGAGCGATTCATCGGCGGCTTCGTGTTTTCCAAAAAAGATAAACGAGCGCCTAGTGATCGATCGCCGAGATACGGTTTGAAGACTTTATCTCTTCTCTCGGTCGTCGCTCGCTGACTATTCCAAATTCAAAATTTGATTGAGGCGGTTTGCTGTAATAACATGCGTATCGGGTTTTCGCTGACAAGTAAAATGGTTTCTTCAAAAATTCAGACTTATCGATTCATGGTACATACATATCTATTTATAAGCATTCTTTTACGGATTCTTAATGTCCAAGATGTTTAATTTAATTTTTAATCTGCTGTTAATCTTCGTACCATTATCTTTAATGATCAGAGCTGCGCTAATAGCCAATCATAGTTTTTACAATAAGACGATGTCTCTGTGTAAAAACACATTTAACATTCCATCGCAAAGTTGTTATTAATCGTGATTGGTACAGCGACACTTTTGTAACTCGAACCTGAAGAGTCGCATATTTTCAGAAAATAGCTGAGAATTACGATCGACGCTTGTTACACGTTCTTTCGAGAGAACCTGTCGTTCATCAAAGATGCGGCTCATAGCCGTGACGCATCCTGTAAGCGAAATATAAATTGGCAGCACGAATAGCGACAAACGAAGCAGGGGCTACGTCGATGCTCATTAATCGAATGAACCAACGGCTGATTGGGTTCTGATTTAATTACCTGGCTACCTGTGATCCGTGAATCTCCGGCCTACCAGCCGTAGCTACGTAATGGGGTTATCAGCGAGATTATTATTGTTGTTTACTGCTAACAAGCTCCGCTCATGGCGACCGTTTCAAAACGCAAGCCGGTCAACCGAGAATTCCCTGCCTGGTTCTATCGCAATTAACAAATTGCCTGTTAGGGAATATCTTGAATCGACGGCGGACACGCGTATGGAGATGTGTAAGTATACAATACGAGGATACATTTCGTGGATCAACAAACAAATATTCATTCAATGGAACATCAATGCATACTGTAATTAAAATTTCTCTGAGAGAATCGTCAAGAAAGTTTTTTATTTAGATAAATTAATTTGAGGATGATCATTAACTTCTATTCTTTTCTAGAAAAATTATACAGACTTATTAATTATTCCTGAGTATATGAAAATCTTTCACGAGTAATTAACTTTGACACTAATATTTATTCACAGTGATATTCATCGGCACTTAACTTGAATTCAAGGAAGACTAAACTTTAAGAAGTTAACAGTGGTTTTTCAATGTTTCTTCAAATTTTATTCAATAAGTACTTTATAAGTGAATGACTGTTAATATATTAGGGAAACATTATCATAATCTACGAACTATTAAAGATAATTAAAATAAATAATGCAAGGTTACTTCTAAACTTCCTTACGATACAAGAATCGCTAAAAGCGATCAACTCGACGATCTATTATTTTCTTTCAGCTACCTGCCTAATAAATCATATCGCGTTTCTAAAAACTCGTTAGAACCTACCTTAATGAATATTTTCTCCGCTAACACGTCTCGCGCTGGTCACAAAAAATACTTTTTCTATTTTACCATTTGATGTAGAATAATTCGTATAATAATTATACGAAGATACATCTTCATTTTCAATTGTATTTATTTCTTGTATCGTATAGCTATAAATAAAAATATATAAACTTTCGTGGACGGCCGAGTAAGTTTCATGTTCACGAAAACGCAGTGTAAAATGTGTTATTGTTAGTTTCTACTGTTAGAACATTGAACTCGATTGTTCGCAAAACAGGAAGAAGAACTACGACAATTGGATAAAGAATAGAATCGCCTTCCTCTTAAGAAACTCTTTGTCGTCGTATATCTACAAGAAATTCATTGTTGTTTAGGAGGAAGATACAAGTCGACGATAGGAAGGATTTATTATCGTCGTCGGAAGAACTTAGTAGAACACTGCCATCCTGCGTCGTAAACCGCTTCATTACACGCAGACTTTGTAATATCCGAGAATTTTGTGTAGACAGAGCAATTGGGTGACACTGTCGAAATGCATAAATCATTCGTGTATGTTACCGTATTTCAGTTGGCCTAGTCTTAATTTCTATTGTCATGAAGCCATTATTTAATCGTGGCCGCATATATTTTCAGAAAATAGTTCAAAATCTTTCACTCTTATGACCGTCGATAATCTCCGTAAGTAACAATGGCTTCACGTTCCTTTTTGACGATTGTCAGCATGCTTTCTACGCGCAGAATTTCTATGGTTGTAAAGGTTCTAAATTTACCTCCGCAGTGAGTATTTCTACGGCTGTTCCAGTCCCTAAATCTACTTACATCCGCCCACTACTAGGGTTGCACGATCCCTAAATCTAAGTGCTCAAGTGGCACGCAAGTGCCACGGTGTTACCTGCCACATATAGAAGCACAATTGTAACCTTGCGATGTAGATACTTGGATACTATAGATACTTTTTGTCAAATATACTTAATCGATCATTAACGAAACTAAAATTCTTCGAAAAGTTCATATAAATAGATAAACGTTGGAAAATAGACAGGGTTTGCCTTAAACTACTTTTAGATTATCTGGACGCTCGTTTGTCTTTCACAGAATATAATTTCATTTCAAAATGACGCACGAAGGGATCTTTAGAGCGTAATAAAAGATTATCACACGATAAAATTCATGTTCCAAGTTAATATGCAATAATTCGAAATTCGTGTACATAAAAGTTGTTGTGGAAGGTTGTGAAACTAGTTTGATGTCTGAGATACCATACCTCAGGTTATTTAATACCTAAATTTTGAACGATACAAAGAAGATCCTACACTAATACTAAGACTACCCTGTTATCGTTCTACGTTATTTGTTATTAATTATAATAAACAGGAGCTGAGAATCAATTAGAATGATCGACGATATAAATATTAATAATTAAGAAATTTAAATTACATCCTGAAAATGATACAATTGAGATTAAAAGAACGACGACGTAATGAAAAATCATGCAAAGTTGACGTAAGACGAAGCAGATCCATGCACGACTACGAGGTGCTCGGGCAGAAGCAGATGATATCACGTCTAGACCGTTTGTTATATTAGACGAATATTTCCTGTTTGCGTGGCGCGGTGTTTCTTCGCGTTGAAGAAGATCCGCTGTCTTCTTCGCGTCTACATTTTCGCGTTCTATACATCACCGGTGCTATCATCCGGTGCGCGCTTGCTTCCGGCCGAGCCTTTACAACGCCGTGGAATCTTGCAATCGCGAATTCCGACACGAATGTAAAACGGCTGATGAAACAGCTTTACGGAGTGTCTCGGGTCCGCTTGCATTCTGCTTCGTCCCTGTGATAGTCCTCTTTCGTTTCCTTAATTTTTTCCTTTGTATTTTTACAAACTTCCCCTTAGCTCGTTTAAACTCTAAATTTTTCTTCTTTTTAATATACTTCCTCTGCCACGCGTCTCTCCTTTATCGTTTCCGTTCCTACTCACATTCTACCGATATTTTTGTATTTTACTCTCAGCTTTGTCTAATTTTCACTATTTCGCATTACATCTTTTTGGTCGTTTTTTGGTCCTGTTTGATCTGTCCTTCTTTTCATTGATATTCTCATTTCTTTACAGTTTCTTATTCCTTAGTTACGTACTCTCTGTCATTGTTCCGATGGTTTCATCTAACGTTTATAATCTTAGCGTTAAAACTGGCTCCTTCTTGCTAATATTTTTCCTGTGACATGCGTCTTATCTCCTTCTCGTATCCATTCCTATCAATATTTTATTATTTTTTTATTGTACCTCCAGCTTCGTGTAACCTGCATTATTTCACATTATTCTTGCTTCGTCGTTGCTTGGTTACTCCTTTGACCCTCTTCTCTTCATTTCTATAATTTATTCCTATTTTATCCCACTTCTTATTAACTTTCTTATTTCCTTACAGTATCCTACAATTTTAGTTTTACAACTCGCTGTTCTTGTATATTGCTAAAGTTTTCTACTCTTTTTTCGCTTTTGTTCTAAGAAACTCTTATTATTTTTCCCTTCTAGATTCCTGTCTGCATTATTACATTTATTCTCGTATATTCACCTCCTTCTCTCATCTGAGCGGCGTTAGTCTCTCCTTGGTACTCTCATTTGCTCTCTTCGCTTCTTATCTGTGTTACATCGAGCCCGGTACTTCTCTTCATACTCGACACCACCTCCTCACCTTTGTACCTGCACTCTTCCATCTTCATTTTCGCAGAAGAGATTCAAGGCTCCGGTTCGTAGGATGAAACTGGGGTGGCGTGCACGCGACTTCACATTTGTTTTCGTTTCCGCGGACTAACATTTCTCAAGAAAATGAGAGTCGCGACGAAGTCTGAAAGGGTGGTCTGGAGGCGGGATGGTTCTGAAATTTCTATTAATATCCCAACAATTCTACCGTATAACTTAATATTTGATTTAATTCGAGATTTCCGTTTGCACGTCTCATTCCGTTATTATCGTAACATTATTATATTTGCCGTTTGCGTTTTAAGCTCCAGCGATTTCTATATTAAAAGAGGGATTAAAATGAAAAGTCGGCTCTGGAATTATTAATTCGAATACTATTATTCTCCTTTATTAACAGGTTTCTTTCCTTAGGTGTTATTTTTTATGGAAATTTCATTTCCATGGAAATGTGCATTTGTAGGTCTAATATTTGTTTAATGTTAATGAATTTAAAAGATTACACGATACAAAGATACGAAGATATATGTTTCAATTATTTTTCTCACACATATCAAAAATATTTTCCAAAGTTCATCACATTCCTGCACATGTTCTCCTGCCTGTTATTTTCTTCTGTTTGTATTTTTACACTGATTAGTTATCAAGAATTGGATGATCTGTATTATCTTCTTTCAATGTGCATCAACTCAATCCTGAAGAATTTAATTTATCAAAATTAAATTGCGTATGCCACTACAATTGTTCTTGTGATTTCAAATTCCCTATATTGTCTAGATTCTCTTCACATTCGAAAGTATTACCTAGCGACGATAGTCAGAGAGGAATTTCGTGAAACCAAACGTTGTTATCGACCAGTTTAGTCATTCTATCCTCTACTTGGTCCCGAGCAAACTGACCAACGCACGGAGATCAATAGCAACGGATTCCAGTATCGTGTTCTCATCTCCGCAACGTTTACCGCGTTCAGACCACGTGGTATAGATTCTGACAACATTCGACAGAGCGAATCGGAGATCGGAGGCAGCTGTTTCCATTTCCGCGTCAAAGGGAATTAGGAAAAACCCTTGATGTTCGACGAAAGGTGTTAATTAAAGGTACATTAAACGTAGACTTCAGGAGAACACGTCACGTCACATCATAAAGGAACAATTTTTAAATTTAATATAAAATAAAAATATTTTATAGTTTCTGTAGCTTTATTTGGTTTCGTTATTAAATACGTATTTGTAGGTTTTTGCCACTTTGTTGAACGTTTTAAAAATATTAGTATTTTATTAATTCAAATAAACGTGAAATATCATTATGAAATTATCGAAATGTACAAGAATTATTATCTTATTTGGGATGTTACACTATAGAGATTTTAGACATCCAATATTATGTGGAAAGAAAGATTCGAAAGAAAGCGTTCGTTAATGAAATGTATGACCAAGCAAACAGTGGAACAAAAAGCAAGGTGTATGGACAGAACAACGGGACGCACAATCACATTTAATTAAACGAAATTCGCATTCCGCCGTTACTTTGTACGTTAACAATGCAGGTATTAATTAATAATCCGAGTAAGAAGCGGCTTTTTTCTGTTTGAATTTTGTCTGGCGTTACGAAACTCGGCATCGGGTCACGGCTTCTACAAAAGATCAACGTTAACCTCTTGCCGTCCTGTAAAATAGCTCGGGGTTGGAAAGAACCCTGACGCACGTATATTTTTCCTGACCGACTGAGAAAGGCTGGGATATACCTCTTTTGTAGATTGTAATTAATATTCTTCGCAATTATGTTAGCGACTCAAGGTCGGACAAAGCGGCCCAGATACTGATGAATTTACGGGATGAGGGCGAAGAGAGCTTTGCTAACTGCGAGAAGAAAAGCGATAAACAGAAGGCACGTTAATTAATTTGCTAATTAGGAAAGGCAAGTTAGCGTCGATCGATACGAGTTAGAGATTCCACTGCACCCCTTATATTCTTCGTGTTCACGCTGAAAGACGTTTCTTGCGTTCCATGGTGTTTTTAATTTTGGCTCTTAATTCGTGTAATTTAAATTGAAGGCAAACGTGGAAACCTTCTTAACCTTTGCAAGGATTGAATACAATGAAAATGAATGCCGGTTAATACAGAATTAAAATTTAATATTACGTTATTCTGCAAATAATACAATTTTCCTGAGAGCTGAAAAGTGGAAGTCGTCAGAGAATGGAGGATTTTTAATGAAATATACTACGTACGAGTAATCTTCGCTAGGATTCGTTCCTCGTGTATTGACTTTACTTTGTTCGCATTATTTTAAAGGAAGTGGAAGATGGAAAAATTACGTGATTTGTTTCACGCTCGTAGCTCCGCTTAATTCATAAGGAATCGCAAATTATAGAGAAGAATCTTTGCTTAGGCGAATTCACACGCATCTGATATATACCGAAATAACTGAATGACTTGACAATTGAAACACAAACCGCTTTAATCGCGTTGTCGTTCGAAAATTCCAACGATTCTCTGCGATATCATCGAGTTTACGAAACGTTAGTTATTCCGTAATCTTTCCACGGTCCACTTGTAATTAATCTCGGTCTACAGGAGTAGAACGAGTCGAAACGCGGAAGAATGCGATGGATAGAAAAGCATGTTGTGAATCGTGTGTCTCACCTGAATGACAGTCGCTAGAGGACTTTTATTGGCCGGGTAGTCGAGGCTGTCCCGATGCGCCCAAGCCAGCGGCTCGTAGGTGCTGTGATTGGCCTGAAAAATGGTCCAGTCACCGCCAGGAAGTGGTCCCCAGGCTGTTTCTCCGGATCTGGTTAATCGGAGGATAGGGGACGCCGCGTTCAGCTGTGCATCCTGAGGGAGGAAAGACCGATCTCATTTTGTCTGTTGTTCGAATGCTTGTCGACAATACGTGAGTCGTTTCCTGGTCCTTTTTTCGCTTTCCCGTAGCTTTACGAGAGAGTGAAAATCGAAAATATTGCTATCTCTGTCTCGAGTCTGTTATGTATACTATTTGCGTACCAAGAATTGCTCCGTTTGTTTAAAGAGAAAAAATGATGCTCAGTACCTTACTAATCGAAAATATTCTACTTCCGTTTTTAGTCGGTCACGTTGAGATACAAAATGATAGGATGATAATGAAATAAGTTTATAAATGGAGCACACGAAACTTAACCATAAACTAATACTAAAAGATTACAGTGTAGGTGAAATATAGAAGCTAATATCGAGGTTGCTGTAAGTAGAATAAGTAAGTATTAGACAGCCGTGGCATAATCCGCACTGCGTCGACTTTTCGGACGCATATTTCGGAAGCATATTTCCTACGTATAAGAGACCATGCATCATTAAAGTCGTTGGAAAATTTCTAAGTTACATAGACTCTTATGATAGAAGATCGATACTATAGTCTACTTTACTGTACGTCAAACGACACTGATCTTCTGGAAACATATTTTGTATCTTTAAGGAACCACTCGTGTGTGTCTCGTGAAACTCAACATATATCATTTCGTCAAATTTCCAAGCTACGATTTTCATACTTTTATCAGAAATCTTTCGAACGTTCAATACACAGTTATAAATGTCACAAACACGTGTACAAATGTCTGAGGCTTACTTCTCAAGTTGCAAACGATTTAACTTTACCTTAGAAATATACCGAATCAGTCGAACTTATTCTGCACGTTATTCACATTTATCTCGCTTCGTGTTGCTCTTCTTCTTTAGTTTAGTTGATAATCGACGATTTAATTTTCAAATAGAGGATTTGATTTAATCAGTAACATCGACTCATAAAATCGGTTCATTTAAGCTTCGAAGGAACGAAATTCCATGTTCGCTAAGCTAATACTACTTCGTCGTAACCTTTCGAAAGCTAAGAGAAACAAAGACAGAAATGTACGTGCGATTCAAGTAAATCGCGTGTCGCTGGAACGCTGAAAGAAAGGAGCAAATCGTAGGATATTACCGGCAGTAATCGCAACATGCAGACACGCGCGATTTCACGCCGCATGCAAATTGATTCACCGTGGCAACCTTTTCCCGCGAGCCGTCAAAGCGGCGTTTGTCGTATTGCTGCCGGCAAATAGCGTTTCCAGTTTCCAAGTATTGATGCTTTTATTACAACGTTTCGACGGTCTTTCTTACGAAGCTTCCTGGCGGCGTAGCAATTTTTCTACGAAATAAACTTGCAGCCGTTTCGTCACGGCAACGGAGATTGCCAATCCGAGCTCGCCACGCGATCAGGTTTCCTCTCGTCTTGTCCAACAACCATCCCAGCTCAAAAACGTTATCGCGACAAAATTTATTTTCCACCGGCCAATAAAAACTACCGACACTTCGTGGCCTCTGTGGACACGTTTCATTTTAGAGAATTGCTTCCGCCGGACGTGATCGCAAGATCGATCGAGAGAATCCTTTCGAATCTTCTTTCAGCGTTCGGAGCAAGTTTCTACGCTTTTTGGGAAATCGTAGTTTTTCCTTGTCGTAAATCGTGACGCGTGAATGTATTTAAACGCGTAGTATTGTAGCTTTAAAAATCGTAAAAATGAAGGTATAAGATGATAGGCGAGAGAAATTAGAAATATTGGATAAATTGTAGAACTGTCTTTAGTCAGTTACCATATAAACAGTTTACTTTTGTTTGTTACTTGCTCAAACTATTAGATTGTCCGAAAAGTGTCTTCCCTTCGCTAACGTGTTTTTTACAACAGTGTACCTTCGTACAAACGTTAAACCAAGTCTGTGAAATGTCGCGGTGTTTATCTCAACAGAACAAAATAGATCGTGCGTAATTCGACAAAAGAATATAAAACAAAAAAAGGTGCGCGTCTATTATTTCCTCATAAAACGAAAGAAACTTTTCGGACAACCTAAAATAACTTACTGAAGCGTATGAGGAATGCCACGAAAGAGACAATGGTTAAAATGGCAATATCTTTGGTTCCAGTTATCTACATTTTTTTTTAGTTCCGTTTGATATTTAATCTATTTTTCGAACGAACCTTCAGTCTGAGATTAGTGTGCACAAACAGAGGAAATCCCTTCAGCTGTGCGCCGACGAGACTTTCCTCGCCGGACGGCGCGAAACCCACGATGCCAACCGAGTACTCTCTGCAATATTTGTCTAGCAATTCGCGATTCCACTTATCCATCTGCAGGTACTTGTTCAGGTTCTCGAAGATCAGAACCCCGTATCGACCTTTATCCAGGTTTGTCAACACGGGTAGGGACTTGCCAGCCACTTCCAGTTTGTATCTGAAATCACATTTCGTTTCACGTTAATTCGTATCCTTTTACTTGTATAATATTGTAAAAACACATCATATATCGCTGTCTATACTTTCTCTTGTAGTATTAAATGGTTTCGTTAAAATATCAAATTTCTCCTATTTTCTCAATTTTTTCTTTTATCTTCTTAGTTGTGTCTATTCGTTTTCTATCAAGGATCGAACGTATCTATATAATTTATTATATTTATTATATCAGCAATTGTATATTATTTTTTATATTTAATAACAGTTAATCGTTTTATCACTATTTGTCCGAAGATAATATTTGGTTGTCATATTTGTTGGACTTTATTAAACTCGGGACTCTAGCATGAATAAACCGATTTCCTATACTATTTTCAAAAACACGAAAGATAGAATGAGAAATAGAGCGAAATTCGTTACAAAAATTCCATCTATACAATTCGAGAACCGTTGCACTCAAAAAGTAATCTATAGCCTCACATACAGACCAATCAAAAAACATGATATGCCCCAATCAAAAAACACGTTATGCATCACTTCTATATATATATATCAGTGGAATACAAATATGAAAATTAATAAAAACAGCGACCATGAAAAGATGAAACGATAACTTGGTATTCACCATACTAAATTTTTTATACCTATTTGATTTCATTGTATTTAATGTAATTATTTGTTTTTCAGTTGGTAAATTTAAATACAACTATATAATAAATTCAAATAGCGATCGAATTTTACATCTGTAAAATAAATGTCGTTTCCTAGCATCGAACTGTAGGATTATATCAAAATATGCGACACTTCGTCAAGGTTTTAAAACATAAATCGCCAAGATCGTTTAGACGTTAATAATAAATTGTCGATTACTATTACGATAATCTCGAATGTTTATACATTCACGAAGAATTTAAGGGTGGAAAAATATACATAAGTATTACGCGAAACGCCGAGCAAGACAAGAAGAATTCATTTAACTGCAATAGGAAAGTTCCAGGCGAGTCGGTGGAAAAGAATTCGCCAAGCTTTTACGCGCAATATCCTCGTGTCAACGATTCCCGGAGGTTCCGGCCTCTGGAGGATCAAGAGTGACGAGACTGGAATCCCTGCCTTAAACTTCTTCCACCGTTCCTTCTGATTCCCTTCGTGAGATTATGCAACAAACCAAGGATCGCCGCGGAGTTAACGCGTCCCTCGAAACGGAATAAACGTCTCCTTCGTCTCTGTGTTTGCGTTTCACCCTGCTCTTTGCCACCCTTTCTGGCCGAGTCTTTTCCGTTTACCAGCCATAAACCATTTGGCCAGAGAATATTTAGACACGGCTGTCGATTCGTGGAGGATAGGCCTGGCCGATACTCGTTACGACAATTTCAATCCACCTCGATGCTTGCTATCGGTTATTTAAAACAAGGACAAGGGTAATAAATACGAGGGAGAAAAAATGGAATATCGATGGAAAAAGAAGCGGCGTAACCAGACTCGAGTCGTTATTGTTAAACGATAAAACAGGGACACTTTTATCGAAATCCCATTTACGCGGCATCTGAAACGTTTCGAGAATAATAAAGCAATTACACGTATAATGTACCTTTACATTTTTGCTACAGGCGTCCCGCCTCTTCTCACTTTTTCTTTCTTTCTTTCGTGCTCTCTCTCTCTCTCTCTCTCTCTCTCTTACTCTTTCCCGTTCTCGTTCATATTCCCCGTGTTTTATGCTTTTTTCTTTGTCTCGTTCGTTTTACCTCGCGGCTTTTTTTCTCGATTTTTAATAACGTTCGAACCGGGGTCCATCGAACCGTTCATCCACACGAATACCGATGGAATATCAGAATTTTTATTCGAGCACGCCTGCTTTTTATTCGGTCTGCTCGTCCGATAAAACGACTTTATCGTCGAAATAAACCGATGAGCCCCGTCGATCGTGCAGGATATTCCGAGGTGTTTCGCCAAGAATGCGACGAGGCTTTTTAAATTTATTGGTTACGCGAGACTGTACGGAAAACTGAAACGGAAAACTATTTCGGACGCATAAGAATTCGTATACATAACGTGCAATAACACACAAGAATTCTGACAGGAATTGTTATTCACGACTTAAACAATTTCACAAATGCGATACAAAATAGCAAGTTGCCGCAACAAGTGTAGCAACTTCGTAAAATAAACTTATTGTCCATCAAATAGATTACACTTAATCGTAGAAGTAAATCGACTATTTTATCCAGGTACTTTAATTACAGCCTCTTGCCGCGCGTCATTCTTCCACGTTTCTAATTAACCAATAATCTCGCCATTAAACGCTTCATGGCTGCATCTTCGTACTACAACCTTTCAAACACTTTTACTTCTTCTGCTTAATCGCGTTAACGTGTTAAATGCTGATGGTTCCACGTTGGTGTAATGTCAGAACATTTCCAAAGACGGCACATTGGGGTCATCAGCATTCAACGTATTATCCTGTTGCAGCCTTCGAATTCCTTATGTCCCTAACTCGCTTTGGTTTCGATAGAAAAGGAAGGTTCTTAATGTCTTAGAAAAATCCTTAACATGAAATTCCGACGAAACATAACGCGCGTCAATGTTTCAGAAATTTCTTAACAATACAAAACTACTATTCGGTCGAGAACGTTTCAAAAAGCACAGCAAGTTTAAGAAGGAAAAATTTCAGAAGCATTGAATGGCCATGCGACTTCGACCCTCCGCAGTTAATCCCTTAACCATTCTTCCCACAACACACGTTCCAAGCGTTTTGTCCGGCGGTAGCTAAAGTTCCCGGCTGAATGTTTCGAGCAACAGTTTTATAACAACCTCGTGAAACTCGGCGTAATTTCGGACAAGCACGCTGGATAGGCACCGGTTGACTATCAACAGTTTACGGTTGCGCGTGTTCGCGTGTCACGGCAGAAAATTGCAGTTAACTAATGAGTGAATGCCGGATAATTCAGCGTAGTAATCGGTTCGATAATTGGCAACCGCCCATTAACGACGGCCCGGCAATTTGCCGAGCTAACGAACTGTCATAACGAACTCCGACGTGGCTCTTTTGTTCTTGGCCAGCAATTGCCGCGCGAGGCAATTGCCGACCGTATGCTTGAAACGCGAAAGTATCCTCTGCTGGTGAGAGAAAGGGAGATTTCAACAAAGGTATCGATCGATTGGCTTAACCCTCCCCCTTCAGCGAAAAAAAGACGATTCGTTGCAATTAGGAGTGTTTCGAAGTTCGTGTTGCGCGCGAGGATCGGTCAAGCACGCTCGTCAACCAAGATTATGTCCTTCCGTGGTCTCTACTGGTCGAGCAGCTGAGTGGAATAATTGCTTTCACCCCTTGGAGTTTGTTGGAGGGCGTAGAGGATGATTGGTAATTTGGAGATGGTTTGGGGATGGAGGAAAGTTTCTTTGGTTCTTGTGGTTATTGCGTTATATGGGTCCTAAGAAATTTTGATCTACGTACGTAACATGATCAGCGTGGTTAAAGTGTGAAATAATTCTTTTTGTACTTTGAATTCTTTCACGTATTTGAACTTGTTGAAGGAGATTGCTTCGATGGTACCGATGATTATGGAGTAGTGCTGGTTTGAAAGATTTGAATAACATAAATATGAAACTAGTGCTACAAACATGTCAATAGATGTTTTGTACACTTTGACTAAACGATGATTTAACGATGATACTACTCGATGGATCTTTATAACGTGATGAAGCAATAAGACTTGGAATTAACGTTCTTTTCAGTTCTTGTATTTTGTGAAACACGCAGCGATTCCAAGCGTTTGACCGGTCGCACGAGTTTAATCTTGGCGAATTTCGTTTAATTTATTTCGGTTTTCGTAAAATGTGGTACAAACATGCTTAATTGAATTTATTCGTCGGAGCTCTTAATGATATTCCGTAATTTGTACGTTCTATATCTACGTCATCCAGATATGGAAATTTTTTTACATATTCACGATGCAAATAACGCGCGCCGTGATGCAAATTATTAAGACCAGCCTCATTATTCACTGAATCCTGCATTATTTTAAACATTACCTGAAATTATCGTGATAATTGAATGCACTATTGATTGACACAACTGCGAGCGTACAGCAGCCGAATTTCCGTCTTGACAATTAAAACGAAAGATAAAGAATAAATGAAATGCTGTCTCGTAATAAACCCTTGAAAGAAGATGTTTCAATTAAACACAGAAGTCAATCAAGACGACGCTTTTATCTGTTACGTTTCATCGAGTTTCATATTTTAACCTTCCTTGCTATTCTGGCGAATTATTCGCGTTATTACATGTAAATATTTAATCATGCAAATTAACATGTTCCACATAAATTAACAGTCGCTTCTCTAGCAAATGACGGTGCTAATGTTTTCCATTTTCCGATCAAAATTCATCGATACGTTCCAAATAAAACGTTGCCCAGGATCTGGTTGAATCGATAGGCACTTTGTCCAAGTTTCACGGTTCTTTTTCGATAACCGGAAAGGTGAAATTCATTCAGCGATAATTTCCAAACATTTCGAGTTCGTTAAACGTTTTATTTTACCTCACATTATTTTAAAATATTAAAAAACGGAATTACGAGGGAAGAATTTTACTTTTGTTCCATCACGCTGTGTAAAAATAGAACGGTGCGACGACAGAGTCCTATTTTTCGCTAAACTGCCGATGTTTACGCATTTATGGAGGACTTAAAACTGCTGAAATCGACAAAATACATAAATGACGCGCTAAAACATAAAATATTCAAAGCACTCGTGATAATTTTCAGTAGGTGAAATATTCTGTATTCTTCGCACGTTTTATTTTATATTCGGTAAAGTATTTAAAAAACGGAACGACGTGAGGACAGAGTTCTAGTTTCCGCCGTTTATACGACATTTGAAAGCGTAAAAAATATGTAGAATGTACAGACTCAAAGTGGAATAGTACGAATATTTGCAAACGAATATTACAATCTTGCAGACATAAAGACAGGAAATGCACATATTATCTAAAGACGTACAAAGAATTCAAGACAAAGTCGTCGTTATAATTTTTAACAAACGAAACGAACCCCTATTTACGTTTCTTCGCATTTAGAAGAATACAAATTTGCTTAAATATTCACCATCTTTTCATCGCATTTACTTTGGAATCGTTTGAAAATCGTAAAACATTCGAACTCTTTAACTGCCTGTTGATAAAATACCGTAGAATAATTTAATTAAATGGAAAAATGAGAGGCTCTTTGCCGTCCAGAAACGGCTAGAAGATATTCTTCTTGAAGACATTCAAACTGGTATCGTATATAGTTGTGAGAGCAACATCAGGAGACAATAGTGGCCTGGAGGAGAAATAATTTACCCCTGGGGCGTGTTCCAAAGAAGTCGTATTCGCCTCGTAAATTCGGTCCGACGTGTGCCAACCCCGCCCTTCGTCCGGTCTGTTTCCCTCGAGCCTGAAAAGCTCGCTCCGCTGGTTCGTCCTGGGAAAACAACTTCATAATTTTCGGGGACCTTTTTGATTTGGCATCCCTCTGTTACGAAGAACTACGCCGAGAAACGGGGAAATTCCTTCATGCTCTTTGTTGTTCCATTTCTTTCACGAACATCTCGATTATATGGCACTTGGAGGAATTTTTTAAATTAAACCTTACCCTTTGATGCATGACCTGAATGTAGCCTTCTTTCTGTTCCGTATATTTGTCAATATCTTCTATATATCTTGCAAATAACTCGTATCCATACTAGCGAAGGTACATGTTTGATTATTTTCTGTGCTAACAATGTCTTACCCGTTTCGTTTTACGTTTATTTACGTAATGGGGTCTTGAAAATCGAGAAATTTAGATTGTATCTATTTTGCAATTTTTACTTGCACGATAAACTGTCCAAACTATCTTCTTTTAAATCATAGAAATTTTGTTACATCCCTGTTACATTTGCACTTCTGTATTTCTGCAAAGGTACAATAAAATAACTTATTCTTCTTCTTCGATAATCTTCCATTTACACACAAGCAACATTTATGCGTTTTATTTCACTGCTCTTTATTTCTAATAAAATCTACTCGATCTTTTTACCAAGAAGGTCGTTTAAAATTTTGTCTACAGTTAAACTCCTTATAATGCACAATCGATACGATTAAAGTTTCTACAATATGATACGTATCAGAGTTTCGTTAGAATGCTCAGTCTGCTGTGCAGATAGCTCTGGATATATTCGACGAGAAAACCTATGTTTTCTACGGTTTTCATTCTCGATTCTGCATGTCACCCGATGGAAACACAGTGCAGATCACGGTAGTTCAAGATTGACAAACAGATCGAAGAAGTCACGAGGAAAGAATCGGCACGGAGCTAATCCGATTCGCGAGCGATTCGAAACGAGGGATTCGAGAGTCAAAGCCTCGCGATTCTCGCACGCGTCTTGAATTTAAACGCGGAATCGACTTGCGAGCAGAGCTATTCCGCGCCACGTTCATAGACGTCCGGGATTTCACGTGTTGTTTCTGTATGGTATTATGAGAGAATCGTCGTGTTTCTCTTGGAAAAAGTTTCTCTTCGAAAATAAAGCTTCGAAACGCCCATTTCCTGCTCGCAGTTTTCTTTCAAGATTTGTAAGATTTGTCGATTGTCGCGAGCTACGCGGAATATCGAATTAGGTAAAAAGTTTTGCCGTAGAACCTTTTATCCTAATCGTGTTTTCCCTCGGATTTGCAGCTAATCGAATAGAAGTTAGTCATTGTGATTCTTGGTAAAACAAGTCACTTGGCACTCGAAATCTTTTTTTAAACTGTTCTCCGAGCTTGGAACATTATAGTAGATACTCGAAATGATAAATTTCATTGGAATTGAAAGTCTGGAGGTTCCATTATTTATAGTCACTGCTTCATTCCAGAAAAGAACTTGAACTCTGAGATATGTAAGGTATTTTTTTAATCTGAATAATAAATTAATAAATCAAAATATAAATTTCCAACGTCTTGGTGTATCATTATAATACGTAGTATTTTTACAGTCACATAAATTTAATCTTGGAACGCTATAGTGGAATACTGCATTATCCTACATCTTTTTTTTTTTTAGCTATTTCCAAGAAAAATTAGCTTTTTGTTATCTATACATTTTGCTAATCTTCCGATAGGAAAATATCGAGACTATTCATATAGAGTCTGTTTTACAGATCCTTCTCTCTAATATCCATTTATTTACTTGACAATACCTCCGATTAATCGTCAATTTCCAATCTAACAAGAATACGACTTCACCCTTCGAGTAAACGGTATTAAATGTCAAATTGCATTGATTAGACACAAATCTCTTAGAAATCTAACTTACACAAGAACAAATGTATTATTTCATAAAAGACCCGTGGTGGTCGATCCCAGTATCTTCGTCTATAATATCTTCGACAGCCTCGAGCGATGCGTAAGCAAGCGGATACGCTTTGAAAAAGTAATTTTAATTAAATAAACGGTACAGAAGAATCACAGGAGCTGAGTTCCCTTGCTTAAACAACGGCGGTAAATAACGTGACGGAGGAAACGCAAGAATCGCAACGAAGGAAGCAACATTAATGCAACCGGAGACGCTCGGATATGGAATAAAATTATTATTGTTCGTTCTGAAACTGTTCCCCCGTTACGCTGCATATTTACCATGCTTTCATATTAATAACTAGCTTCAGGTGAGAGTAGACAAGTTTGATGCAGTTTCAACGTGACGTTGCTAACGAAGTTGCACGCTTCTCGATCCTCGACTATCGTTGTCGTCGTTGTCGTCGTGTCTGGCTGAAAGTTTCCCTCGGAAAAGGAAAGGGAAACAATTTGTCCGATAGTTTCGCGAGCGTGTTTAACTCGAACGTTTTTAACGATCTCCTCTGCCAGGCTCTTTCGAATCGAACCGGAGACTCCCGGAAAAAGTTTTTCTCTTCCTCGTGCTACTTCAACGTTACGACCAAGTCAAGTTGATTTACATGAAAGAAAAACGCGGGTGTACGATGTTTGCTCGTTGTTTTCTGTTTCGTTCAATCAATTTGCAATTTTATCATCCACTGCAAGGGAATTTCCTTTGCTTATGAAAGAGAAAGAAAGGATTACGAGTGGAATGAAGTTTTTTCAGTTTGATAAAGTGGAAATGATTAACCTTTAACTGCTTTCACGGTTCTCGAAATATAAATATCGTAATAATTTCATTCCTGCGTAATACTTAACGTCGAATGTCTTAGTGATCTTCCGTTAGCTTCAATTTCTTTATATTGTCATTGAATGCGTCGAATAATAATAAATTGAAAAATATACTAAAACATACAATCGTTCTACAATTGATCAAGAAAGAATGTTTTATAATTATGTATTATTTACAATTTCGCGTGCGTACGATATAATATATAACGCAAAGGAAAAATTTCTTTTAGGCTGCAGTATTTGCATTTTATCGCAGTAATTTAGGTAAAAATAACTGTGGCTTACGGTACAGTACGGAGAGAATGAAATAATTTTTGTCGGAACGTTGTCGTATAGGTTAACCTGCTGCAATATACCGCGGAATGGCCGTGATATAGCTTCTGTATTATAAATTAATATAATAGTGGCGCGTTGAGGTAATGAGATACGCTTAAGAAAGATTAACTGTATGATGCAGACAGGTCTCCAGATTTTGCTGTATTTTAGCTGCACACTTTACGATGAGTTATGATTTCAGCTTCACTTAAGACGATTTAGACCTCACAGATGTTCGTTGGAATGTAATTGTCGAAAGATTGAAACGTTACTCCTATAGCTATTACATTCTTTCCAACAATAGAATCATACCATTATATTCTAATTGGCGAAAGTTGTTTGTTGGCTTTTTTTTTCTTAAGAAATTTAACTCATTTTCAACGCTAGTACTATCATCGATCGAAATCATCAATTTGTAATTCTTCACGGGAATTTTATACCTCCACAATGATGCATTTTTAGGAATTTGATCGATTCGTTGTAAAATACACGAAGAAAGCTCGATTTCACATAACTTGCGTATCGTTTACCGTAATCGATGCAAGTTTTATATTTTAATCACCGATACTTTTCATAAATTATTTAATACATAGAAACTATCCAATAAGCAGATTCACGATACTAATTTACGTTTCTAATTACTTTAAAATGTTTGTATCCTATCTACGTTACAAGACGACTATTATATCTCCTACTGCTAACCACCGTATCTGAGTTGACTGATTATCTTCGTATGATTTATAACGCGTCGTGGCAGCGTTGCCGATCGAATGGAAAAACGGTCAACGACACGACGTATCGTTTCCTCATCGCGAAACGCAACGCGTTTTCCCAGCGGCGATACCACGCGGATTCCTAGCAACGCGGCGGATGGAAATGTAAAAAGTGGAGTCGAAGTGCTCGGCTCGCGAAGTGATATCTTCTCGCCATTGTCGTTTTATTGTAAAGCCTTGGAGAGGGTTGACGTGATAGCGGGAGATTGTCGCCGGTGCGACAGAGGTGGAACAACAATGGTCGAGATAAAGAAAAGTACGCCGGGAGGGCGTTCGAGGACCGTGCAAGAACGAAAGGACGAAACGTACAAGAGGCAGAGCAAGTCGGAGAGAAACAGACGGCTATATCCGTAAACGAGTGCAGTGGGAAAAGAAGAAGGGAGAATGTGCAAAAACCGAGTTGGAATAGGAAGGAAGAATACGAGAAACGCGGAGGAGCGTGCAGGATGCAAAAACAACGGAGATTGCGGTGTAAAGAAAATGCAGGAAAGAAACGGGTGAAATGGTTCGATGTAAATGCGAAAAATATTAGGAGAACGGGAAAGTTCGAAACGTAAAACGTTGGATGTTTATAATTTAAAATGACATAGAGCGATTCCAAAAAGGATCTATGTGCATCTTTTTGGCTGCTGATCGCCTTAATCTTACGATCAAGATGTTCGACTGTCTTGTAAATGAATACGAAGGCCTTCATAATTTATTCCATGAAGATATTCTAAGAAATTCATCTAAGAGATGGAGTGACTGGAATGCGCGCATCAAGTCGGAGAACTCTTCGACTTCGAATAAATCCTGTTGCACCCGGGATTAATCAAATGAACGGGACATCTCAATAATTTATCGTAATATACATACTAAGACGAGAAACGAAGGACGAGAGAACGAAGAAAAGAATGTGAGAAGAAGAAAGAACGCTTCAAGCGAAGAAGATGCTTTCCTGCTGTTGGACAAGGTGAACAAACACGATTTACTCTCAATACTTGGAAATGGACTTATCGTCTGCTAGCTGGTTGATGTCCTTCCAGAGACCAAGAAGAACGAGCCAGACGAGACAAACGAGTATACTTCTCGTCAAGAGGATTTGCAGAAGGGGGCGACGCCAACTCTGAAGAAGGATAGTACCAGATGAGAAGAATAAGAAGATACGGCCCAGAAGCGAGTCTGGCCTGGTGATGGAATAAAATTCTCGACCCTTTTAAAACTCTGACGTAGGAAATCCGTAGCGGTGTGGCGTCGACGAAGATTCTTGAGAATTTGATCGAAGAAACCACGGCGTCCGCTTACTCGCAGCTATTTCGAGGGGAATCGATCTGTCAGCTTCTGCAAGCAGGATCGTTTCGACGACGTCGTCTTCTTCTTCGCGGTTCGTAAGTCCGGTTGGCAATCTCCAGACGACAGAGAATTCGCTTTAGGGGAGCGCGGATGACACCAATTTCTCTCTTTAAATTGGAATCGATCAGGTTTGAAAATACTCCCGGCTCTCTTTCAAACGAACGAACGACCAAGAGACGACAGAATGAAATAGGTATTCTTGAATCTTTGAGTCGAAGAATCTCTGTCACTTAATCCCTCGTTTTAATGTTCAACTCCAAGTTTCATTCTCTTCTGTTTCTTTCATTTCGACGACACGGAACGTCCTCTCTTCTGTTTATTGAAGGTTGCTTTGATGGCGATATATCGATACAATTAACTCGTTGATTAATTACGAGATAAAAATACATGCGAATTACGAACAGCTTTCGAACGTAATTGAATGTAAATATTTAGGTTATAATGAAATATCGAGTGTAATTTGAGTTACAGAATATTAGAAACTTTGTGAAATATTGCCAAATTATATTATATACTAAATAGAAGTAGCATCATACGTTAAAGACGATTTATTAACCTTTAAACTGCGAAAAGATTCTGCATTGTACTCGGTAATGATTCATTTTTTCGTAAGGAAAATAAAGGGTGAACGAGACGGGAATAAAATCGTTCACGCGTGGATTGTGTGGCGAACTTTATGTCGCGACCTCGTTGATGATCCTTATCGGGATAAGAGTCCAATTACGATGCGAAACGAAGCTCGTGGAGGAAATGAATCTGACGCGACTGTCGCGACTGGATGATCTTACTGTCTTAGAATTTTTTTCCACGTAACCTTCGCATCTCAATGAATCTCTTTACTTTTTATCATTCTACTGACTGTTCTATGAACTGCATTCGTATTACTTTATTTTCATCTAATTCTAACGCAAATCTAACTCGAACGTTAGATAGAAATAAAAAGTGTAATAAAAATTATCAGCATCACGAAACCATCAAAACTACATTCGACGATGAAAATTACAAAATTTAATCTTATTATCAACACACTAATCTTACATTAGAATTAGCTTCGGGAAGAAACGGAGAAATAATAAACGAATGGTACAAAAAGAAACGGAGGAACTCAGTGAAAAATGTATTCACATTAACAGTCGAGGAACCAGTAGAAAAAAATTAAAGGTAGCTAAATTTTGATGAAAGATTAATCCCCTAGGAATCTGAACTCTTTACAAATACTCGAAACGAAAAAAAAAGAGAGAGAAACGGGAAAGAAAAAAATTCTACGTTCCCATCCAGTTTCTGGTTGAATAGCGTCTAACACATATTACCCCCTTTCCGGAAGATTAATCGCGTGAAAAAAAAAAAAAATTCGCTGATTTTTATGAATGTTTCGCATCGCTAGTGGAACGTGGCGTGAAACGCTGAAAGGATCCAGACCAGGCCAGATAATCATCTTTAATTATTCCACCGTGCGCGTGTGTAATTTTTTCTGAAAACGTCCGACAAAAAAACGGGTGGAAAAAACGAAAAGAAAAAAGGGGGGGAGGGAGGAAAGCTGTCCAGGGAATATTCCGTTTCACGTTTGTGCTGTGTCAGGAGTCGAAAATTCGCAGGACGAGCTGCTGTTTTTTCTTCAGTGTGGACGATGAAGGAGAAGCCGATAAAGTCACCCCCGCTTATGCTTTCGGCCTTTTCGTGACTTTCTTTTCGCCTGTCTTTCTCTTTGTCCTCTCGAGACACGCGACAAGAAAAAAAAAAAGAAAGAAAAAAAGAGAAGGAACGAAATGGAATCCTCATGGACGGGAGATTAAAACGGGGATCTAGATTCGTAAAACGACGAACAGAGAGCGAGAGAAAACTTGCTGGAAGATTTAGAATTTCAGGTAAATCTCTTCCCCCTTTTCCCTACGTGCTCTGTCAACTTATGATGTACGACCATGCTCGCAACGGCAACATATCAACATCTGCATGTTATTTCTAAAAAAGGAATTTTCATTTCAAACGTAATCATTTCAAAGAAAAAGTGCTCAATAATTAAAGCACAGCCACGTGCGTTCTATCGACTTAAACTTTGCGACTACGCTTGCACGGTGGCATCTGAATATTCTTTCTACAAATATCTCCATCTCAAAGGTAATCACCTAAAAAAGAAAAGAAAAAAAAAAGGGAAAAAGAAATGTAATACATTTTTTATTTGCTTTTACACTTTTCTACTTACCTTTACATTTTTTCTACTTGGTAATTACCCTGCATAAGGTGTCTCTTTTAAAAATAAGATTTTCTTACTTTTCAAAGTGCGAATATCAAAGACAGAAAAAGGTATTGCAGGATATTCAAATATTTAACGTCTCAAAACAACGATATTTCTCTTTTTTTTTTACTAACATTTCCATATAGACGCTAATAAAAGATTCATAAAAAAAAAAGTCGCGGATATGACGTCTACAGAAAACACAGGAAACATTTCAACGTTTCCATCGACACTTTTCACCGGGTTTCTAGCGAATCTATCACAAATCTTCGTTGTTTCACTTCACTTCTCGTTCCAGTCTATTTTTCTTGTTCCCAGGAGCCAAAGAGCAGTTCTATGGAGCCTCTTGCAACCCCTAAATGGACCGTCTCCACCTAATCGTCAACAATAACGACCAAGTTCTCTCCCGTATACCCAACTTTGTCTTCTTCGATAGTTACGAAGGCTAACGTTGCGGTGTAACGTGACAATAGGCAATGTAACAACTTCCCTTCACGGCTAAATTTAATACAAAGTCATTAGAGTTGTGAAAATGTAATTTATAATTTCTCTGGTATAGATTTACAAGAGTACGTCTTATAAAAAAATTATAGATAATTTTTCTATAATTTCTTATAATATTCTTGCAGAGTTAACGAGAAGTATCTTATTTTTTCCCTTGCGTTATAATATCTTTTTTCATGTAAAATTTTTCATTCTTATTTCTCTATCGATTTTCCATTTTTCCCCACTAAAGTATTATATTTCTTACTAACTTTCTTTCAAATCCTTACAATGCAAAATCATTTATCAACCAAGTTCTTTACTAAATAATTCTTTATTTATTACTTATATCGTATTCGATCCTTCGATCATACTATTTAAAATTAATTTCCAACAACACTACAATCTTCCCGAACAAATCAGAACTTCTCGAGCCACTCAACTTACATATTTACAACGCCACTCTGTTTCCAGCCTAACTAAACGTATTATCGCTGAACTCGCAAAGTTTACCGTTTTCCCGATGCAGTTTGCTGTACGATTAATCGGCCAAGGTTCCGTCGATGTCTTCGACGTTATCGTTCTGTCGATATATACCGAGGCTGGCTGCACGTTTATCGACGATGATGCAAATCACGTAACGTGGCTGCGAGGCCACGTTATGAGGAATAGCTCGAACCGATGACCGGGGACAGCTAATCGATAGTCGCGTATTTTCGAACCGGTTCGGCCACGGGCAAATTTACGACGACTTCCCCCTTTTTTTTCCTTTTCCTTCCACCACCCACCCACACTATCCCTCTTTTTCATCCATCCCCTTTTTCCACGTCGCAGAGGTGAAATTTTTCGAAGCGTCTCCTTTTGTTCGGGGACGCGGTAAATGAAGGCAATATATCGAGAAAATCGAGACGCGTCCAGCGTTCGTTCCAGATAGAGGAGCTCCGATGTGAGTTAAGCTAACTTGGACGGAACCGCGAGTCACGTAACTTCTGATGAACCGATTGTTCCATTTCGACGGTTGAATAGCTTCGAAGAGAGGAATCTTCGAACCAGGATCGAAGTTGCTGCGTTGGTTAACGGCGAACATCGGCTTTTTGTTGGAAGAGGAAAAATATTTTCCAATCAAAAGGATCGTCTCGGCGTAGATATATTCTTTCGTAGTTACTCGTAATTTAGTAAAAAGCTTCGTTACTCGAGCCGATACGGTGATAAAAGCATTGTAACGAGAGAATTTTTATACGAAAGATTAACAAGTGTTTAACTTTCAATATCGCAGATAAATTTTTAATCGTGAAACAACGCGTACAGCGCCTATAAAATTTCCATGATAAACCTCTTGTCTTTAGATTCCATACGTTCGGTTCTTTTAGATTTTAGGAAAATGCATTAAAATTCGTAATCCACTTATCAAGTTGATTAATATATTAATAGTTGTGTTTCATTAAAGTGCCAATGAAAATTCCAAATATTTTGTACGGCACGCACAATATATTTATGAAAGGTTCGTGCACTAACTATTCAGTAATTTGTAATTTAGGTTTATAATATTTCAGACATTTCGTGTCTACGCATCGAGGACACGGTGTTTTAATCGGGCGTTAAACTAATTGCTACGATTAATTTGTCGTGAAATATGAATTTGTTGTGCATAAGAATGAACATCCGATTTATCGTACGATCACGCATTATTTATTCCGGCCTCGTACGCTGTTTGATTTACGTTCCATTACGACGTGTCGTCGATATTTACGTTCGTTTCGGCTTTAAGGGAAATAACGGCTCGTGACAACTCGTGAAACTTAACTTTTGTTCCACGATAGGTGTTCGATCTACCATTTTCGGTCATGAAATTTCATTCTTTTAATGATATTACGTTTGAATGTCGTTGGCATTCCAATTTATTTAGTT
This sequence comes from Bombus fervidus, assembly GCF_041682495.2. Lineage (NCBI taxonomy): Eukaryota > Metazoa > Arthropoda > Insecta > Hymenoptera > Apidae > Bombus > Bombus fervidus. Next base: position 12,126,157 of record NC_091520.1, on the reverse strand, counting down.
GATCACGATCTGATTTTCCGAGTATATTCTACGTGACAATTACCAATCCAATTTATTAATTGTATCGTACTGTTACGAGAAAAAAGATTAACTATTTCACGAAAATGTTTCGTATAAAAATATACCAGAGCTATGAACAATCTTATCGACCTGTCATACCAAATGTGTCCTCCTAATCTTAGTAAACTTTAAATAGAACTTTATCTAAGTTATTTGTTATTTACTAAAAAAAAAAAAAAAAATTTTTAAAATGAAATATTTATAAATGAATGATAAAGAACAGGATAACAAGAATCGTAAAAAAATCTCTAAGAAGTAAGCAATACCAGCAACATAGAAAACAAGTCTGATTCTACATTTGAGACGAAGACGTTAAATGAACAGTATTATCCAATGGAATATTAATGAATCCAACCAACGTCTGGAATCCATTAAATTAATAATTAGGCAATGCAATTACTCTGTTTTATGCGCCCAGAAAACTAATTTCAAGAAAGGTTGTTCGAGTATTTTAATCATCCCAGCAGTAACCAAAAGGATCAATCAATCGGCCATTCAAGACTAACGTATGAACATTCATTAAACGAACAACTTGCTGAATACCAATTTTATGGATCGTCAATAATCATACAATACGTTTTGCTAGATAATCTTCGATTTTTATTCGAAGGAAAGGGCAGCAACATTAAAGCCAACATGTAGTCAAACCCGAGTGATTCCGAACGTATTCGTAACTCCTTGGCGCTTTTTTAAATATACAAATATATAGAAAAATAAACAGATAAACCTGCTCGATTCCATGTAACTATTTATGACTTTTTATTAATGGGATCACCTGTTTATAATAATATATTCATAAAAGATATCTACAAGCGTTCGAATACTTTCGTGAGCTCATGCAGGTGTCGCGTAATTTTAAGTGATAACCAAAAGATTCAGTAGAAAACTGCCTTTATTGGTCACAGTTATGTTTTTATTACAAAAGATCACAAGTAGAACTGTCGCAGACCCGTCTCGTACCATCAAGGAGGGAAACTCGGTGTGGGTGTGCCCTTTTGAACTTAGAACGCGGATTCGTCGTCTACACTTTTCGGTAGAAAAGTGAGGGTGACGATCCGCGATGCCCATTGGTTAATAAATGAAACTATGAAAACAAAGAAAACCAGATGTGGCTCATGGGCATCCTTGCTCATAGGAAAAGCCTAAGGACCATCCGTAAACCAAATATACTTATGTGAATGAAAATGAAACTAAACAGATTCGGTTTATGGTATTTCCTTAGGTTTGTTGCGGGTCAGTGTAACAATGTGTAGGTCTTGGCGCCCAGACCGTGAGGAACCTCGCAAGGATCATCGCATTTGGCGTAACACGTGACAACCAGAACTCGATCCGTGACACAGGCGTACAGGTTTCAGAAAGGAAATACGAAAATTTTAAAAGCCGTTGTTGGCGAGACTGCGAATTATCACGGGACATTTGTCGCTTGACAGTGACGTAGTCGCCGTAGAGTCAATGAAATTCGGTGGCAGATGAAAGGGCCTTGATCGAACGTTGAATTAATGGAATTGTCGCGCGAGAGCTGAACCATAGAATCGATTCCCTTTCCCCTACCTCGCATTCCACGAAACGACAACGCGATTTTGAATTACGCGCTACGGGACCAGGCAAGCTGTTCTCCTTCGTCGCGTTTGCGAACATGTCGATCGATTAGCGAACACCTCGGGGCCGCCGAGACGATTCGACACCGTATGTCCTCCCTACGTGATTTGCATCCTCCTCGATAAGCGCTAAACAAGCGACGATAACATTTGATCGCCGTTGCGACTTGGACAGTTAATGACGGACTATGTACCGTGACAAGAGCCGGTTAACAAGCAACGGAGGCGGTTCATTCAGGATGGTGATTGGGTCAAGGATCGGTTCGATTGGAGAGTCGATGCCGTCAAGAAGGATGGATACACGCCGTTCCGATGAATTGATGAGTTTCAGGGATCGAGGCACTCGAATACGCAGGAAATGTGTTGGTAATTGTGAGGCGTAGAGAATTTATGGAACGGTTTTATTCGTGTTACGGGGAATTTCGTGTGTTGCAGTTTGTGAACATTGCTGCGATGATATTTCATTGGAGAATTCTTTCGACGTGAAACGATCGCAGTAATTATTTATTATTAATACTAAGTATTATAAAATTACTATTATCAATACTGACAGAGTTATTTGCAATCTTGCGACTGCCTTGTAAGTGATTTTAAACAATTCTAATTTGAACCATCTCTTACGATATTCAAAGTATATATTTTCAATGCCAATGACCTCGATGACCACATATAAACTGAATCGTCAGGAACAATATATCTATGACACGTATTGTACGTTCAAATAATTTCGATCATCAATATTCCATTTTTAACGTCTTTCGTGTGATTTCCAAATGACTGTGACCTGCAATTACGAGACCTTAATGATCCTCGATGATCTTCCGCGATTTTCCTTAAACTCTATAATTTATATTTTAATTTTCAATTTTAATTCATCGAAAATTTCCTCCAATATCCTTCGAACATATTAAAATAACTACATGCTAATTTTTCACGAAAATTCTTATCACATTCTTATCAAAGATGAAACAAAAGAAAAACCAGTTCGCAGACGAAGACAAATTCCTGAGTGTCTTATCTAGACTCCTGTCAGACATACACAGGGAAGCACGTCGATGTTTGAAAGCATAGGACCTTATATAAACTCAGTTAAAGCCCATTTACACCATCACGGTCTCCCATGGGCTGAGAAAACAGCGTACGTCGAGCGAATTTCGATGAGACTATACCGCGTAGAAACGAAATGGATGATCGACGCCGACTTCTAGATTTCTTAAACGCATTCCGCTTGTTCGCGGAAACGAATGCACGAAGGGACACCGAGAATTATTCATGAAGGAACATTCTGCCCATCCCTGATCTACACCCTTGGGGAGAGGCGAGTCTCGGTGATTCGTGGGAGACCTGTTTCGTATGCGGTGCCCTACACCCTTTTCCAGAGACATTTGTGTATCTCTGATATTCAACGAGCGACAATTTCTCTCCGAGTAGCTGGGAAATTCGCGAAACGGCACCAGTCATCTCGTCGGAACTTTGTGCCGGACGATAGCGAATGAGCTATTCTGCGAATTGCTAACTCGCGATTAGGCTGGGAAAGTGTTCATAGAACTAACGACAGTCGAATTTAGTTTTATGTACTTAAACGGTGTTTGAGTCGCAGTATTTTTACTACCTTGTTAAATTTAGTCGAGTGCGAAGATCGTATGTTTGGTGCTGAGAGACTTGGGAATTTAGTTTTTGATTTTTTAAAGATATGAGTATTGCGATTTTAGGAACGGTAAGTGGTTATTATATTACAGTCAGGGTTGATTTACGATTAAAACTGCAAGACACACGACGCAAGATTTAGATCACTCAAATTCGTTGATCAATTTTTGGCTCAAATTACGGTAAGTCAATTTATGCAAAAGATCCGTTCAAGAGATAGAGAAAGGAGATTCTTCTCCTTTCGAACATTTCACACCCTCTTGAACAGAGAAGTTCCACGTCCATCCCTTTATACTAAAACACTCCACTTTACGTCTAATCGATTTTATGTATTACGTTCGATCAAACACCGCATCCACATCCGTTCGAAAGTCTCAATGGGATGGATAAATTCTGAATAAATCATGTCACTGTCAAGGACTCGAGAAATGCTTCTATACCGGCGGTGCAAGTTCCTTTACGCCTTCAGAATCGTATTTATGGGATTAGCTGATATGCGTATGGAAAAGACATCAGAGATAACCCCCTTGAGGAAACAAGGTTAACAGGAAGAGGGAAATCGCGAGGGAGAATCTTGCTGCAGGCAGTAGATCGGACAACGTGGATTATGGCCGAAAGAAGAGCCTTTATGAAGAGACCTGAGAAGTCCAGAGGGATCCAGTAGTTCATGATCTCTGCTATCATGCTGTGCTCCCTTTGGTTTAACTCCTTAACCCTCAATTGGTATCGTTGGGTCACGAACCAACTATACTGCAGAAACCATAACGTTTTGAATTAAATTGTTTCATTTTGCAATATTTTATTTTAATTTATTGTACTTTATTTCTTGTACTTCGAGCGATGAAGAGCATTAACATTCGTAGTTTAACATATTGAATGAAAATTATTTCGAAATTAAACAACCTAGTTTAACTATGATACAACAATATTATTAGTCGAGGATTGTTGTACTGTCGCGACACTAATATTTTTCCATTTGCTGGAAAATTAAATTAAATATACAAAAATGTTGCAAAGTCGTTTCAAGTCCCATACGATGTAAAGGCTTAAGCGGTACTGTTTCGATTCTTTCGAGCACTCTTTCTTCTTTGCGTTTCTGCTTCCTACAGCGACTGTGAAATCATTAATTGAAATCCTTGGCTTCGTCAACATGTTTAATTCGGTTTGGGTTAGGTTTCATGCCGATGTTTCTTTCTTTTTTTTTGTTTTATTTTGTTGTAGAACATGTTCGCGCAGTTGTCGAGGTTTCGCTGTCGGCGAAGAAAAATCGTGTTGCAGTTGAAAGGATTTTTACGAAAGAGAATTCGTCAATGCTCGTTTCCAACGATTTATTGCGTTGCGAGTGGCAAACGAGAAGAAACTTTTTACAGAGAGAATCTGCAAATTTTTGGCAACGTGTTTTCGGCAGTTGAAAATAGTTGCTGCACGCTCAAAGTAAACATTGACGATTCGACCATCGATAATTCGCGATTTTTATCGGTGGAAAAGCCGGCGGTATCTTTGTCGGATCGTTCAAACGTTTCTCGCGGTACAGAAAAAAATACCTTTCAAAAATATATATCCGAAACACACGTGTGAATGAAACTTTTCTATCTTTTATTGTTTTAGAGATATCCTGTATATAGCATTGTGAAGGAATTAGAAAAAAAGGAGTGGTAATATATTTCAATATATTTTATCTCACGGTTATATATTTCTTCTTAAAATCTAATTTTAATTGTTTCAAATTTTCGCTTAAAATGTGTCTAGTAAAATATGGAAGCGAAAAGAAAAATAATAATTTCGTCACAAATATGAAAATCAGGATTCTGTTAAAATACCAAGGACCAGGACAATAATATCATCTTACTAGCAATTTTTATTCTAAAAACAATGAAACTTTATATGCACCAGCTTAGTATTCCATCATACGAAACCAGGTGCACCATAGAAAAAAATTTCAGACGCAACTGTCTTTCGGCATCATTCCACGATATTTTTCCCCGGTGTGAACGCAAATTGAAGGAAAACAACTAGTCGAGCGGCGACTTACTGCTCCTACTCGAACACGTCGGATAATTACACCATCGGACTTGGTACGCGCCGGTGAATGGTCAGGGTTGAAGCCACCCTCTTGTTCCGGAATGTGATCGTAGCGAGACCTTATTATCCCGTTCAGCCCCTTTCACTTGTTTGAGCCTACGTAGAGGGCTGATTTTCGAGGGTGTGCCACGGGGGTTGAATACGTTCGTGACTGAATAAAAGTCGTCGAAAGGAAGGAGGATCGAACGTCTTCGTAGAATTCCCCAGGGGTTAAGATTTCGAGGAGGGATCCAGGTGTTACCGCTTCCTTTTCTGGATTTAATGGTGGCCCTTGCTAAGCCGGTGGTCCCGTAAGTGAGAAAAATTGGCAGGACATCGAGATCCCTTTTGTCATTCGATTTCTTCGATTGAATTCTTTTGGCGAATAGCGTTCTACTTTACTCTCTGATTGGCAGTTTATCGATAGATTATTTTGGTAATTCTTTTCTGCAGTTAATATATTGGAGAGATTTCGAAGTTTGGAGGAGGAGAAGAAGAATAAGTATTCTTTTAAGTTTTAAGTTTTTAAGACCGGCTAGGTAACTCGAGCGTTTATTGAACGATGAAAAGTTTGCTTTTACAGAGTTCGCCGATCTTTTATTCCTTTCTGGAAATATGTGAACGTTGAGATAATAATGACTTTAGCAGTATAAATGTGGAACAATATGAATATTCATGTTCCTAGATTAGCATTTTACTGAATTTAAGTCAATCTTTTTCACATTATTATATTATAACACGTCAATCTATCAAATTTATGGAACTTCTTTATTTTTATTCTCCTGGTTTATGCAATACTACCGTTTATAGCAGTAATTCTCCAATTATTTTCAGCATTATGCACGTATAAAATATATTAAAACGCTCCAAGTTTCATAAAATACATTTTCTCTCTTACTTGTCATCTACTGTACAGTAGTACGATCTCTTCCACAGTCAGACAGAAACCCGGCGTGATTTCTTTTCGCGACTCTCGCGCAAATTCCGGTACAATCAAGATTTCTTGGCTCCGCTAAACGTCTCAATTAGAAAGTCAAGTTTGCAGAAACGCGTGGTCGCGAACTCGCCTCAGGGGCGTGACAACAACCGTCATAACTCGGACTAACGCTAATTTAAGGGCGATATTTCAATTCTGAGATGACATGGACAAATTACTTCTCCGTAGAAGCTGGTTAGATGGAAATTAAGTTGTACGCAAGTAGCGCTCTCGTAAATGCGAACGAATTTGCTTCTCTCTGTTTCCGGTTTCTCTCTTCTGCGCCTTTCTTCATCTCTATCCAGCCACTTGCGCATCGTCTTTCCCTCTTTATCACGAGTTAACTGCCAGAAGCGAGGTACAGTCATTGGCCAACAATATTCGCGAAAATTAACGTTGTCGTAGCTTCCTCCTCAGCTTTTTCTACGGGGCGTTTCGCAACGAACTAAGATATTAACCGACGCACGAACGAGTTAGCCGTGGAATTTTATTTTTTCCAGTAACCAAAGTACCTCTGCCTGCTTCACGCGAAAAGTATTCGAATTTAAGACGGTCAGGCGAGCGAGTTTCCTGCATAACATTCGCTCGACGATATTTGGCGACTCGACCTCCTTCTACTTGCTTTTCTTCGGAATTTTGTTGCGCAAGACTTTGCTGACTTTATGAGGTGGAACAATCGTGACGTTTGATTTATTGGTTTATATATGATAGGGAGAGATTATAGTATGTGTTTGGGTGTGATTTAGTGCTTGAATGATTAACCCTCTGCGTGAAACTTTGATCATGCGATGATTATAACTAAACTATTAAAAATATTTCTACGAATATAATTCAACGAAAATGAAAAGAAGATCGTTTGACATACTACAGATTATAGAAAATACTATACTCTGCATATTTTATACGTTTTTGTATATTATGTGCATATCGTCGAGGTTCTTACGCGGTTTAATTGAAGAACAATGGCCGAACAGTGCGAGTATCCGCGGAACCGTTTAATGAATTTTAATCGTGAACAATGTTCGTTCATGTGAACGGGCGAGTTAAATGGCACGAAATTAAATCGAACCCGCTAAACAGAATTTTTTACGACGCACTTAAAAAGCGATGAAAAAACTGTAAGCGGGCGAAAGTTAAAGCTCAAACGTAACAGTCGGTTTTTTTGATCTTCCGCCCTTTTTCGCATTTTAACCGTTCTTTGCACGCACAAAGAGCGCAGAAAATTTAAGCCGAAAAGCTTTTTCAGTCGACCGCCGATTTTTATTTCGTTCCGCGGTCCATCGTAAAACTGAATTTTCGACGCGAATCGCGCGCTCTCTTTGTTTTCGATGTAATTGATAAATAGAAGTAATAAAATATCGTTGAAAAATGACGTTGTTCGATGAAATAATAGAAACACGCACGCATTGCCTCTCGAGTGGGATAGGTCCGGGACAAAGGCGTCTCGAAATGGAAGTCACGTATCGATCGAATCTTCTTTCGGAACAAGCGAACGTCGAAGGAAGAAACTTCAAAATATCCCTATTCCAGCAAGTTGAAACTTTTATTTGGTAGGAAGAAGTGCGAGAGTACGAATCCGATTGAAACGAACCGTTTTTAGAAAAACATATGGAATTGTATAGTATCAACGCGGTCAATAGATTGTGCCGAGTCAAATTTTCCTTATTTGCTAAAACTATTTGCCAAAAATTACGCTAGTTGTTAGTTCTTAAATTTTAGATCGAATCGAAAAACAGCGAGATGTAACAACAATTGTTTCTTTTTATAAATAAATAAAATTCTAACTATAGCAAGATTAATAAAATATCAATAAAATGTCACTGTGTACTTGCTCTTTAAATAGAAAATCATATCTCGCTTCCTCGTCTTAAATCAGCAGCTTGCGAATAAAAAAGCCTTCCTTTATTCGCTGTAAGTTCCATTTACCGTTTCCGCTCACCTCGCTTCATTCTCAATCGGATCAAATCCTGCAACTCGCGTTATACGCTACAGAATCATGAGCCTGCACTCACGGATATCTCATCCAAGCGTGAAACCACTTAAGCGGACGATTCCTTAATTATTTTGACCGGCTGAGCCGCTCTCGTAGACCGGCGTTATTGTTTGACTTTCTAATTAGCCGCGCAACTTTGCCCAAGAAGCGCGATCCAACAAAACCCCGTGGAATTTCCTACACTGGCCAACTTTTCCATCCCTACACTTGTTCCGTTTCAAGGATTTAGGCGGCGAAAACCGAGGAAAGTTAGTGCGGGCTGCGTTGCCAGTAATTTTCAAGTGGTACCCATCCTGAATCGGTGTTTGTCCCGGGACGTTTTTCTCACGGGATTTCGAGGTAAAAGTTAAATTTCACGTGCGTCTGTGAAGTGCTCCTCTGCCCTCTGTCCTATAAATGCGAGGAACAGACCACACAATTTACAGCATTTCCCACCGAGCATTCCGATATCTACACTTCATGGTCGTGGATAATATATGGAACGATTTGGGTATTTTATGCCCCGGTTTCCTGGGAACATCCGCGTGCTCCGGGGTTGGAGCGTCGTTTCATTTTTTGATCAGCGATGTTTTTTAACTGGTGCATGATTCTAGAGATTAGGTAGAGATTAGGAAGAAAGTAAGTTTTCGGGTTTACTGGACAACTCCTGTATTCGATGGCAATTAAGTTGCCTGTGAGAATGTGTAGCAAGTCGCTTAATACGGACAACGACGTTTATACTCGCTGGACAACCGTTGCTTTACGCAACATAATGCGTATTAAGAAATATTTTTATACGTACCTTGGAATTTTATTTTGTGATAAATGAGAAACTTATGGGAGCGTAAGTTACGTTTTTCTTGAAAAATTGAATATCTATCTCGTATCTTGGATTTCTTCTTTACTATATCGTGGATAGTTTCCTCGAACATTCGATTCAACTTGTAACGTTATTCTTTGGAATATTTAGCAGCTACAACAAATTTCTGCTTTTCAAATCCATAGAAATTAGAATTTGTGTAAATATCCGTGGTCTACCAATTACATAAATCCATCGATCTTAAATTCAAGCCAATGAGGTCTATACAATTCCCAGAACACTTTTTCAATCGCAACCTTTCCACAGCCAAGCCATCAGCGCGAAGCTGAAGGAACAAAGAAAGCTGCTAACAGCCAAGAAACGAGTTCTCTTCAAGGAGAAGGAAGACGAAGAAGACGAAGAAAGAGGAGGAGAAAAAGAGGAAACGCAGCGACGGTAGTATGTTTGGGGCGCTTACGACTCGACGTTTCACGGGGCGAAATTACGTATTCCCGCGAAACTTGCCTTTCCACGGAAACTTCGGTCCGGGGCTATTCGAGATCTTGATGGACAGTCGTAAACCTTTCCACCTTGTGGAAATAATGACCGCTCGTTCGTTTCTTGGCACGCGTCTCTGCAGGACGTTTCGCAATGCTGCAAACCAAGCTTCTCTCCAGTTTGAAGAAGAATGGCTGCTGGAAAAATTTAGATAAAAGCCAACGGAACTTGCCCTTCCACCGGTCCACAGGAATCTGTCAGATGGTTTATTCGACAAGCGACGTTCCAGTTACGCGAAACTGTCTACAGAAAGTGAGATTACTCTCACACGAATAATTGGAACATTGTTAATAGGAAAATCGTAAAATTTATAAAATCAAAACAAAATTGGAGAACCACTGGAGCGTTGGTTTGAAATTCACGCGAAAATGGCTGGAGATTAAACGAACGAAATCAAGAGATGTTCTAGAGATTTTGAATGCGAGTGTACGTACGAAGTTTCATAAACGGACGATAAAAAATTGTAGATGGTAGTTGGTCGGAATTTCAACTTTGATCGTAAATATTTGACATTGGAGGAATAGGGGTGTCTTAACGACGCCAATCGACCTTGCGAATGAAGCTTAAGGCTGACCCTAGAAATAAATTTAAAAGAGAAGTGGGTGGAAAGGGGGCTGGAAGGAGGAATTTAGGGTAGTGAATTTTTACGCTGAACTGCTCGGTGCTAGAGCCGAGGATTATTTTCTTGATCCCAGCTTGTGACGGAGCCGTTGTTTCTGGGGCAATGTTGGATATTAAATTATATGTCCTTTCTAGGATATAGCGAAGTTTGTTACATGAAATGTAAGAAAACGATTCAGCTTTTAGAATGATCCCCAACTCCTGAGTATTCTTGTCACAAAGTTATTTTTCTTACGATCATGTAATTTTTTTGCAAGCAATCCAATTTTCACTTATCCTTTTAGACGATAAGATATTTGAGATGGAAAGAGTTAAGTGCGACACTCCTAGTATATAATACACTATTTTCCAATTATTACAATTTTCTGAAAGATTGAAGAAACATTATAGTTAATCCTATTCCATTTTAATGGATTAAAAGGATAGAACCTTAAAGGGATAGAAGGTCGTTTTGCCTGTCGAATGTTACCAGAGAGTCCGACTACTCGTCACATATTCACCATTTGTTACAAGGGCATTCATTAACAAATTTACTACGTTAATTAATCCTATGTTTCTAATTCTATGTATATCAGATTTTTAGGCTAAAAATGTATCTTTCCATCCACTTTAGAAAGCTGTTTAGAAAGCTGTTCGTCGCAATATCCGCGACTCGATTCAATCCAGATCCTTTGCATTTGTAACTAACTATTTTGTATTGAGATATTCCGTTCCGTAATCTTTGCAATGTGCATTTTTCTTCTCTTTCCAATTTCCGATAACTGCATAAAAACCCAGTAATAACAGAACGATAATGGTAGTAGTAAAGCAGCAGAGGGACGGAATACTATCAGCTGGCAAGAGGGAAAGAGAGGATAACATTCGCGGAGAGCTTTGAACCAGAGGCCACGGCGGATCGTTTCGTGGAAAAGGTCACTGACTGACTGATATTCCAGGTCCATGGAGGCTTAAGGACGGGCTTTATGAATTTCTCGTGCTTCTCCCAGCGCCTTGATCCCCTTTACATGCTTGCCTTTCGATTCTCGCGAGTTCTCTACTCGATTCCTCTTCGCTGCAAATGGGCTTTGAGGTCGATCAACGTTAGATACTGAAGGGAAAAGGGAACGTCTTCCGCCTGCAGCAGATGAAGAGAGTCTCTGCAAGTGGTTACACGAGGACGACGACGACTCGGTGGTCCGCGAACGCCCGCGGTGCAGATTATACGACGAGGAAGCGGATAACAGTTTCTAATCTCGTTGCTTCTTTGAACCGTCCCAGCAATTTCTTCGTGCAACCCACCGCTGTCTTCGGGGAACAAGCCAAGACCCACATTCTGCCCTCGTACTTTCATTCCTGTGTACGAACACGGAATTTATCGATCGAACGAGATTGTAACTTCGAAAAGTCTTCTTCTCTTCGTACCTCGATTTAAGGGAGCAAGAGCAGTTTCCGTGGATTAGATAGCGTGAGAATTGCGAGTAGAGAAATTGAGGATTCGAAGGTTTAACAGGTTTACAAGTACTCTGGTGTTATCTGTGTGTGGATAGGAGTAGTATAGGTCAGACGTTATATTCAATTCAAAATGTTGCAATTTTGCTTTGTCAAATTATCCTGATTTTTCGTATCTCTTCCTTTTTAAACTTTCTTCTTTTCGTTATTGTATATTATGTTTTTTTACTTGATCTCTATGTGATGAATTTTAACTATTTAACGACAATAAAAAGCTTGCAATCGTAGTTCTCAGACTCGTTGAACTCTCACTCTGTTGTTCGAGTGTATCCTTTTTATTCATTGGCCGTTTCTTGCAACATTATAAGAAATCGAAGGATCCCGAGAGAAAAGTTTGAAGAATATTCTGACAAAGAAATTACAGCGGAGATCGCAAGCACCAGAATTGCCTTGAAATTGGCATTAAAAGATAGTTTCGATAAATATCAAGCGGCTATCCGAGAACTCGATGCCGTACGGGATAAGCCGCAACAATTTACAGTACAAAGCTTTCGTGCTACCGGGTCATTCATCAACTGCCATGAAACTTAAAAATTTCATAAAGTACTTTTTAGTCTTTACGAGACTCTTCGACTTGTAAACTCTCTTTCCACTTGTAAAACACTCGACAATCGCTAGAAAACTAAAAATGCATTCAACAATAAATAAAATAACCTTAAACATAATAAAATACATTATTACAAAAAAAGGGAAACTCTTTAACTTAACGAAATTAAAGTAGAACCGTGAAATGACTACTCTTTGCAATGGCGTAATAAATTTTAAAGAGGCCAAATCTGTTAGCAGATTCTTGTTAAAAGAGAAAAAAAATTACGAAATATACGGTTGGAATAATTTGTTTCGTAAATCACGGGAAACGAATAAGAAACGAAGATGCAGATGTTGAGGGTAATAATAGAGGAAGAAGTAGGACGGAATTTCGAAGAGAAGAGCTAGCGATGTGCTCGAAAATAATTGTTCCACCGGCGGGTGGATCATTTTAAAGGATTTTTCGCTCGTAAAATGCCGGTGCTATGGAGGCTCGAATAGCTGATGTTATCGCGGAACAAAGGACAACGCGAAGCGCAAGGCACCCGATGAAATTCCGCTTTCCTCGTTGATTGTTGGTTGTCTTGGTCGCTAGATTAGGAGCTTGTTTTCCTCGTGACTCACGTATACCTTGAAATACAGCATTCTAAAGAGTATGCAACTATCTCATCTTCGCGTCGACTTCAACGAGAAATACGAATCTGAAAAATTTCTGTAAATCTATTTCGTTTGTACGTTACTGTACCTCTGTTTCAACATCCAACTTTAAAACATCTTCATCCAAGTTTTATCTTAAGGCTTATTCCGAAGCATCCGTTCAGACAAATTGAATTATTTGAATTTAAGCAGCTTTCAGTTGAAGTTGAAGTGGGTGTTCGAAAGCAGGTAGTTACGTATACGTGTGAAATATTAATCGTAATAAACAGGAAAAAAAGACGGTGTTTCGTTCACTTGCGGAGAGACGCGATCGCGAAGAAGCACATCAACGGGAGTCGTAAATTCCTGTTACGATTAGACAATCGACGCCGCGAAATGATCGATCCCCTATTTTGGTTAGGATAACAGAGGAAGTTAAATTGAATATGACACTGATATAACAAATTGTAAGTTACAGTTTATTCCAACAACTTTGTAATGAATATAGTTACACTGGTGCGTATGTATAAGTTAAGTAAGTGACTGATCTAAAGGTGGAAACCCGGTCAAAGGTGTGGACCGTTCGAAAGATGGAAAATCAGTGCCGTTCGGTGACGATGCTGTGGCGGAGGAAAGCTAAGGATGGGTGTGTCTCGCGCACGGAACCATCGGATTTGTTGATGACAATTTTGGCTAGGAAAGTGAGGACAATAGTCATTGCTTCTGATTGGATAATAGACGGTTGGTGGACTAGAAAGGGTCTTAGCCGCCCTCGAGAGGAAGTCGCTAACGGAAGATACTGAATGTGAGAGAAAGCAACTTTCCCGTATCTTCCCGTAGTAGACAATAAACTATTCAGTGAAAGAATATTTGGTCGGTCTGAAGGATCTTAAGTAGAAAATGCCTGGGATTTATGGAGGATGCTTGAGACTATTGAGGGTACGCGGTAAGGATGTGAAGACATCTGGTTGCCATCCTGCCCGCGACGTGCGGCCCAGTCTAGGCAGAGAGTCGGCCGACGTAACAGACGGCTATTATCTGAACACAATTTGACCGAACTATAAATTCCTATAATTATCGAGTATTTAGAAAAATAGATTTCTACATTTTCGGATATTATACTCCGTTCATCTGCAAACTTTCATAGTTTCATTTCCTCGAGAAAGACATCTTCCGTGAAATGAAAAATTTCCATCTTAAATTTAACAGAATTATTCTATCCTACCTTTAATAGAACCAAGAATCTAAGAGAATTTAATCGACCAAGTAAATGAAGATCGTTCCATCGGATTATAAAATTTATTCTTCGTAAACGAAGGTTGCCATTAGCGTTCTTCAAAGAGTACCAACGCATGATAGGAGTAGAGACGAATTCGGAATTATCTGCCTTCCGCATTCCTAGAGAACGCCTGCCGGTTCTACGCGCGTAACGTAACTGCAAGTTGGATTCGTGACGTTTTGGAGGTGTATTAATTACACGATTTCCTTTCTGGGGATCGTCAACGAGACAGGGTGCGCGTAACCGCGAGTAAATTTCGCGAGACGCCCAGACAATTAAGCTGTCTTGCTTCGTGAGACAGTTCAGGCACCCTTCCGTCGCGAAATTCAGTCGAGGACAAGTCGTGCCAAGACGTTCCGCGAAGAACGCTCTACAAAGGGAGAAAACCGTGTGACGTATATTCCATGATGAAGACGATATCTCGAAACAATTGAGGATTTTACTGAATCTTTGTGTCTGAATCGTACAAAGGTAACTAACGACGCGCCTAGTTAATTCCAGTGGCTCAAGTTCGTGGATTTGCTGGATATTTTATAGTTTATAATTTGCAGGGCGGTTTAATTTTAAAGATACATTAACGACAAGCTATTTATATAGACAAAACAGCCATTGATTTGAAGCTAACGTTTATAATAAACGACTAGCGATCTATTTCTGTAATTAATGGAAATCAGAAGTACGATTAAATTTTCACAAGAGAATCGAAATTTCTGTTGAGAATTGTAATTATATACCGAACGATAATGTTTTATTTAAGTTTCCTGTATATTTAAGTAATCAAACTCATCTATCTATCTACTGCCACTTTACGTTTTCATCGTATCTTCGGAAATATTTTGAAATATCTCCAAGAGTGCACTTAAACCGTCAAACGTTAAAAGTTCTACAAACTTGGCCATGCTGTACGCTAATGTTGAATCGAGACAGGCGTTCCTACCAGCCATTCTGCTGCTTGCTACCGGATACTAATCGCATCAGCGCTTCGAGAAGCAAACGATATTAGATGATACAAGGAGACGACGTTCTCCGGAAGACTGGAGAATAGGAAGTCGAGGTTGATTGCCAGGACGAGCGAACGAAGAAGGATTTCACGAACGAATGGCGCGGCATCGGGCGTAATTGAGCATGGCGATAATTATTACGGTCCTCAGCCTCGTTGAGTGGATTCGATCAATTTCCACCTCCATCCGCCAAGAACTAATGAATCTTCTTGTACTCTGTTTCCACGGATAACCGTCTTATAACGCGAAATGTTACGAAGTGTTACAAGAAATCGTGTTATATCAGAGCAAATATCATTATTTTATCAATAATATATATATTTCGTATACATAATACACGGTGAATCGCAGAAACATTCGTAACATTTCATAATTATTGATTCTATTATCGTATTCGACGATTTGTTTAAATTCCTTCTAAATATTATAACGAGCTGCTATTTCTCGATAAATGATATGTTAATCGAAATATTAATTATATACCGCTGTATATTGCTATTGATAAACCACAGAGTGTATACTATTAAAGAATATCAATCATCTGGATTTAATGACCGCGAGACTACGAATATTCGTGTGTCTCGTTATACGCAACACAACTCTGATGCTATTAACCGATAATCTAACTATTTTCGATTTCATCGAGAACAGATAGTTTTCCGGTGCTAGCTTTTGAATTAACGGGACAACCAGGTGAAAAGGACGAAGAGAAAACGCGGATAACCAGAGGGTAGTGCGAGCGAGACTTTTTCAACGGTTCGAGCTGATTGCTCGGCTCGTTCGGGATAATTAGGTGAAAACCACGGAGGGCATTTAACCAGCCCGTTGGCCTCGGAATTAGTTTAAAATACGGCCTCTAATTGGCAAGGGCCGCCCTTGATCTGCTCGACGTTTCGCCCGTAATTTGTTTCGATCCCTGATTAACCCGTCGGTGGATCTGTTTCTGGTTTCTGATTTAATCGAGCGCGGTCCTTAAAATCGAATGCTCGATTCGTTTTGCTTGATGGAGTTAGAAGAGGATTGTGTAAAAAAAAAAAAAAAAAAAAAAGAGAGAAAACAAAAGAAAATATATATACGCTAGGATAGTGTATCGAATACGTTTGATGGATATTTCAATATTTTATTTCCAGCGCTCTTCTTTTTTTTTCAGCCATACTTCGTGCAATCTTCGTTTATGATCCTGGTCGATCCACGAAGAGATTTCGCCTTGTTATTCTCTAGCGAATTTGGGAAATGGGATTATCCTTCGTGATGGATGCTTGTTCGGTTCAGGATCATAACAAAACTAATTTAATTTTCATCCAATTTCTTAATCCTGTTCTCTATTGGTAAACATAATTCGAGAACGTCTACACGAATAAAGTAAAATAATGTAATGTAAAAAATAATTTATAATTTAATCTGCAATATCGTTCATCAAATTTTGCCTACTTTGTATTAATCTCACTTTCGATACAAATTTTATCATTTTCTTAATTGTAGTCGTTAGATATTATTTGAAAAAATTTATTCGAATAATATTCCTCCACAACTTGGCAAGAATCCAATCCCTGACAAATAAAAAGAGAAAAATCACGTAATATTTCCACGCCTACTGCAATTTATAATTTCCCTGTACACGGTGGTCGTGATCACACGAGCCGGAAAAACCAAAAAGAGAGGAAAAAAAAAATTCAAAAATGCATGCATATTTTCATAGGCCTGGAAGAGCAACCACGTCGGAAACCAAGCCGGCAGATACATATTTATTTCGAACGGAAATCCGCGAAGTCCAGCCGCTGTCGCTCGTACGTCATGTCTCGGGATGCAGGAACAAGCGTCACGACGAGCACTACGAAACGTAGTATATTTATGATGTTACGTTCTGTGCCGTGTGTGCACTGACTTGACACGACTATTACCACTATCATTAATGTTTTTTGATCTGATTCGAGTGAAACAAAATCTAAATTTATTGTCCAAATTACGTAAAAATTGCGGTCACGTGTTTCGGATAATTGATAAAACCGTCTATGTTTTAAGGGGTGTGTTGATGTTTTCGAAAAATATAAGAACATTAGGGTTAGATTTAGTTTCTTATAATAATAGCATTTAGAGATTAGAGAAACTAGAGACTAGCGAGATTGAAAATTAATCCCTTTACTACTTTGCATTTATATAAATTTCAATTATGACCGTCACGATTCGGGGAAAATGCTACATGTATTTAATGTTTAAAAAATATTTTCTTGTCTATGAAAATTCAATTAAAATATATAGGAGATCAACTAAAATATCAGCACTATATAATAATGACGTATATTCATCACGAATGTAATTAAAAAAGTAAAATCTTGGTAGAAAATTCGTTTGCCTAACAAGCATCGTAGAAGGCGCTATACTTTGAATATTTTATACACTTTTTCTTATTACCTGTATTTTGTGCAATTCTGCACTTTCAAATTCCCTATAAATGTGCAAAAGTGCGCAGTTTATTAACGAACACGATTTCACAACATTCGAAACAAACGATCCTGCAATCGATCCTGGACATTGCATTTCATTCTCACTTTGCATCTCGACTCACAAACGCCACTGTTCATTTCTGTTTTTCAACGAGCTTCGGGGCGCATAGGGTGTATATCAAGGACAGCACGAAGAACAAAAATTGAAGCGTTGTCGTGAGACGAGGGATGAAGCGGCGGCGTGCGTACGGTAAAAAAAAAAAAGGGAAGGGGAAAATGTACGAAAGAGATGGTCGATCAGCGTTTTCACCCCCTGGCGACGGGCCGTGGAACGTTTACCCTGTGTCCGCTCTCGTGTCGATGTCACGGGTAACGAGTGTCGCGGCGCAGACTGCATTAGTACAGGGAGAGGGATGCTAAAAAATAACGACGAAACGACAGGAGTGGAGATAGAGGGGGCTGAACTAGAGTGGAGATGCACGAAGGGATGGACTCGATCGATATCACCTGATACATTGTTTTCGGATAAGAAACAGGATAGCTTCGAGCATATCGATGAAATAGTGCGTGCACCACTGTCTATGACGCGTTTGATATATTGGAGGATACGCGGCTGTTTAAACAAGAGGAATGCATAAATGATAAATCCCCCGCCAGTTTTTGTCTTACGTCCTGTTCCACGTGTTTTATCGAATGGTTTATGCACGAGAAGGACGGTCTCGAGGTAGTCCGTGTCACACGGATTGAATTTCTTTTTCTTTATTGCATACGATACTACTGACACATCCTTGGGATCTGCTCTGATAAAATGATTAATAACTACGTTTGATGAAACCAATGTTTATGGAATGGTACGGGTAATCGGTGTAATGGATGAATTGTTGTACGTGGCAGCGCTGGGCGAACGTCGCGCGTGATGGATAGAGTTGTCTGGCTACGATCGGAATCATTCTACTCGAGCTCTGCCCGACGCGCGGGCTATGATACTCTTTGCTTATTTGCCTCGCTTTTACGATCGCGAAAAGTTGTAAATCGAGTTGTGTACGTAACCAGTGACTAGTTTATGGGAAAGACAATTTTTTTATTGACGATATAAATATTACTGTTGTCATGTATATGGTGTCAAAGAAATAAAAAACTATAATTTTGACAAATTTGATCACCTCGGTGATCAAAAAATGTTGTAAAAGTGAACAATTAATATCTTTTAAAGTAAAATGTAATTTCACATTTGCAAGTATTCGATAGTTAAATATTAAATGTACATGCTACAATCAGTCTAAAAAGAAGAATATTGTATCAGAATTTAAGATTGCTATTAGCACGAATGAAATATCGTAGCAAGGTGTATGACACATTATTTGCTCTCTCATAAGGGTATTTAATGTATCTTCCTTTCATTCGAATACAACATTCACCGATATAAATTATGTACGTGACATGTGTATACGATCAAATTATCTTGTTGTACAATGTGTAGCGTAGATAGAGTTTCTATTCATGTTTGCAATTTAGCCGCATTATTTATTGTGAACGAGTAAATTAAGCTCGTTAAATATTCCTGCAAGTAGATACAAAATTACATTTTACACCAAAATTAGTGATTTGGGGATCTGTGGTGATTAAACATTATGGATGAATGAAAGAGCTCTTCGGGTAGCACACCATTCAAGTCAAGTTTCTGTAAATAATTTACGTTCCCTTGGATAATGAATATTTGAATATATAAGATCACATAAGAAAAAGATAAAAATGTTAACATATAAAATAATTATAATGTTTCTACTGTTGTCTTATGAACCGTTTCATCAAAATTTCAATATACAAATTATGCATCATGTTTAGCCATTACATGGAACATAAACTTGCCTGACCATAGATCCATTCCACTTGGCATCTCTGTGTCTATGCTCAACGCTTTTAAACATACGCTCCCGAGAAACACACGATCTCAATAAAAATCCGAAAAAATATTAAGGCGAGAAAAGCGAATGATCCCTCGACCAAAAACCCTTCCAACCGCAATATCAGCAAACAAGACCTTTCGGTGGTTACGTGCGTAGTGGGTCTTCGACGAGAGAGGTCGAATTGCTTGGTCAAACACAGGCGCGCCCTGTCCAATCGGCAATCTCCGAAAACAAAATTTCCCTAGCCAGTCTATAACGCGGCTGAATGTTGTCCGGCGAGTGGATAGCGCTTGGCCGGCACGGTTGCTCGCGTCGGCCTCGATTATCGATTATGAAATTGCACCGGATAAAGCAAACGAGAGGCTGGCCCCGGCTCTTTCTCTCCCTCTACCTCCGCGCGAGGGGTGGTTCTCGCGCGCGTGTTAGTCGGACGTGTACAGGTGCGCCGGTTGGCTTTCCGATTATCGGATGACAGGCAGACGACAGTGTGCAACGCACACACGAAACACACACGAAGTGAACGTGTCTCTCTCGTGCCATCCGACTTACACATCCCTTTGTCACACCATCCGTTCGCGTTACACCACCGATCCGTCCCGCTCGAACACACCATTCTACATGTGCATACATACACAGAGACCACGCAACTTCCCATGCTCCCTGTCATACTCTCTGCCCCCGTCACTTTATCCACCTATGACGCTTCATCCAGCTCTACGCAGGGGTGGCTCTGTATCGTTAGCCCTATCTGTCTCTATTTGTTATTTTGGCAGAGTTTCGGCGTTCTTTTAATATTATGTAATTTTCTGTACTTTCGGGGCGGCGACAATATTAGGAAAGGAGATCTCGCGAGTGGTTTCGTTATATTTTAGTATTCTTTCGCGTCTTTTGGATCGAATTTAGAGAATTACGTTCTTTATTGCTTGGTAGAATCATCGAGTAGTAACCGTTAACGATGCACGGAAGAATCGAGTGTTTGAGACTGCGGCGTGAAAGAAAAGCGTATGACCAGCTAATGTTTTAGGGTAATTCAATTGGATGAGCATAATTTAGGAAATCGCGTACTTATAATACATAGCGAAGTATAATGGAATATTTACATAGATTGAGATTAAGATGTGAAAGAAAAGTTCATAGTAGTCCGAGACTTCTAATACAGACGATCGAATATCTTCTGGAAATATTATTAGGTATATTTATTTTAATAAATATACATTAGATACGTATTTCGTTTTAATACGTTTTCTAATAAAAAAAGTTGCTAAATAATCCATCTACGGTATTCGTGTAGCGAACTGGTCGTGTTCATGGTAATTTCTCGATGTCATCGAGGCTTGGCTTGCCATCATGTTGCATTAGCCGGCCGTTATTGCACGATTATCCAAGAATCTGGTGAACTGGTTCTGGCTCAAGGCCTCTGTTAACTCGGTTCGTATTAAGGGCTTTCATGGCGTTAAATTCACCCCTTGCTGCACCTTCTCTGTAATTTTTTTCCGAACCACCGCGAGTGGTTGATAGAGGTCGACTTTTAGGGGGTGGTTTCTTTTATTTGTAGTTTCTTCCAATAGAAATTATCCAGATTTTTTGGATTCGGAAGCTTTGTTTGTATAAAAAAGAGGCGATTCTATCAATAATAAATTCTGCTACGCCCATTAGGTTATTTCCGATCAAAACTCGTTTTTCTTCTTAAAAAATTTCTTACCGGAGGAAATATAATTTAGTTCTTGTTAGTATGATAACTACCTATATAGTATCAGTATATATATATGTACCGATTTCTCGTTTCAATTTTATTCTAAAAATAAATTCAATTTTATAGCTTGTGATGAGATTGATCGCGTCAGCTATCGTATAATGCGTAATAATAACGTGCTTTCATATAACGTATTATTGCTCCACGTAATTACATCCACAACTAATTCTCAAAATGACCAGATAAATAAATATAAAAATTAAAGTACAACCTTGCTGTCGTTTAAAGTTGCCGCTAGTACGAAGGAGTTTAAATAATGGCAAGACAACACGCGAACAGGCTGCAGAACATCTTAAACGCGAATTAAATCGAGTTAAGATCAAGGATCTTTAAGCACGCGGCTACTTAGCGTGCCATTTTGTCTCGATTAACTAGAACGAGTTTAACCAGGCTCGTTAACAGTAAAATTCCCTACTTTTCTCATTCTCTTGATACAAACTGTACTCTGTTTGTCGCAAGCTCGCAATCCTCGATAATAGTCACATAATGTACTCGCGAACGATAAATACGTGCGCGAGTGTCTTTAATTATCGCAGAGAAAGGAAAGGTAAAAAACAAAAAAAAAAGAAAATAATGGAGATCACCATCAGAGAGATAACGAAGTCTATTAGGATACGAACAATATCCTTTCTACTGAAACATGGGGGAAAAATTGCCTCGTTTCTCGTGCGAAACGCTAACGAGATAAAGTTTTCCCAACCGCGACGAAGCGTCTGCGATCCTTTACTCGGATGGAAAACAAGCGTATCTCACTCGGCATATCAATGAATTTTGCTAGTAAAAACTTCTACCGCGACAACCAGGGAAACTGTCTATCGGAAAATATCGTTCGGTTTTAATGGAGTTACTCCATATTCCCCTTGTTTCCCTGATATTTCCTTGTTAATCAAAAAGTATCGATGTTATAGAAGCTCCGATTGCATGCAAAACTGAAATACGTTTCAAATGGCTAAGAATCATAGCGGTGTAAATCAATCTATCGCTAGCTTTTATAAAACAGACATTCTTCTACATTTATTATTACAAAGAATCGATTATATCTTGTACCATGACAGAGACTATAGTTAGAACTCGATTAATTTCGAAATTGTTGAAAGTTGAACTAGTCGAGTGAATTTAAACTCTCAATATCTTTACGTACACCGCTGTGATCTCCAATCTACCAGATTTTCAGATGTTTGAGACGAAAGATTCGTCGTACTCACTTGATTCGATTGGAGACGAGTAGTTCAGCTATGTTCTTGCCTAGCATGGAATATAGCGTTTCTACGAAGACCAAAACTTTTGGATCCGTCCTCAAACGAGCCTCGCTACGATGATCCGGCGCCGAGGGCAATCTCGTTGCTCCTCTCAACGTCGAACACCTGATTGCCGGCTCTGGTCTAGTATCTCGACGAATCAGACTGAAACAAGATAGAACATTTTCAGTTACAGTTGATCAATGTAAGATCTTCCGTGGCTAAACATGTTCAGAATAATGGGTATTAACTTACTCGTTGTTAAAAATTAATATAGGGGGTTAATAACTTAGTTTGCCTGTAATATCTGGACCATCAACATACAGGGTGTAACAGAACACGATCCATTTCGGGGTTAATCAATCATCAAAAAACAATGAAAAAGTTTAAATATATGCTCCATCTGTCTTCGTTTACGAGATCTAACAAATTTTCTGTTTTGATTTTGCGGAAGATGTTCAGAGTGACCACCTTGCATTTCGAGGCAAATTTGATGTTTCCCGAATTTGTTGAGAAGACTCAGATCCGAACCTTAGTATTTCAACATTTTCAATATGTGACAGATGGAACATACGTTTATAGGAATCTTTTTCATTGTTTTTAAATTCTACAATCAGCTTCCGAACTATTCCCACGCGTTCTGTTACACACTATGTATACCAAGTTCGACGAAATCCTTGGTAACATTACAATAATATATAAATTTATAAAATAAAGAGTACACTAAAACATAATATAATACGTGTTTCTTATAAATTTATCTCAACAATGGAGCCCAGTTGTTTTTTTTTCTTTTTTTTTCAAAATTCCACTATATTTAGCACGAACGCCTCATTATCGAGCGTTCCGCTCGAGGAACGAGCCATTTTTTCTTCGCGTAACGAGGATAAAGAAGACCAGTGGACGAGATAATGTCGTCGTGTTAGTTGTGTCGCACAAAAGCGGCCGGATTGCTCCACTTGGCATGAATCGCGCGGCATTTTTACGATTACCGATAATCCGTCTGTGTCTCAAAGAGGCCGACAGAGAAGATTCGTTTCGTGGAGAACGATGAAAGAATTCCTTCATCGGGATTGATCGTTACCGAAGCCTGAGTAACTGGAAGCTTTTGAGAAATGCGCCCTTTTCAGCCTTTCGTCTTCAAAGTACTCCTTTTCACCCTTAATCCAGATTTCATCAATCGCATAGATGGAACCATCCGTTTCTGATATGCTTTAAAAGATCATCGGGATCGCCAGATCTTTTTAAATTTTAGTATGTAAATCAGTTCATAATGTTTGGATCTCTTTGAGGGATTAAACTTCCGTCGAGTTGGAAAATTCGTTGAAAACGTAATGGAAAATAGAAAAGACGAGATTGAATCGAAAAATAGTTTACGGCATATAGTAAAAGAAAATTGGATTTATTCAGCGACGAAGAAATTAAAACTATAAAGGATTTTTATCACCGAGGAACGAAATATCTATTGGATTTTATAGACAATTAATTTATTGCAACACACTTAATTCCGTGTAATTAAGATTGGTATTAAAAGGTTCATCACTATAACGGTATATATCGATCAAACAGTACCACGAGATTTAATCCTTTATCCGATATTCTATCATCATCCTCAAATGAGATTAACGTTGATAAATGGATTAAATTCTACTTAACTATGATCAGGATTTTATTTGATTACGAAGACCAAAATTACAGTTGATTGTAGCTTCCCACTTTAATCGGAAATCTAGAAATTAATAGGTGCTTGTCCTCGATACATTACTCGGTATCAACAGTGCGCTAATACAATTCAACAGCGACTAGTAGATAAAACAAAATTTAAAGTACTCTAAAATATGGCTGCATAAATTCCAAGTCTCGAGGTGCTACAGAAATATAGTTAAGAATATGAATTTTTAATATCTATGCAAATTCATATCTTCAGGAAACACAACTAAAGAACCTAAATAGACTCAACTTCTCGATATTACAACAACAACTCTGTTTCAAATAACTTATATTTACCTGTAACACGTACCATTCATCCTATGTCCCATAAATATATAAACTTTTGCATCCGAATTACAAATCTTCCATCGATTCGAAGCACTAAATTCCGCCGGAAGTTTCTGCTTATCCACGATACAGCATCCCATACGCCAGAATTATCGCGGAAACATGTTGTTCGACTCTGGTCAGCCGTTCAGCCAGCGAGGATACACCGTTTTTACATTAATGTCGGTCGTCGATGAAATGAAACGAACGAACGTAACAAATTTTCCGTGCCCAGTCTCGCGACACGAAACACTTTAAATCGCGACGAACGAGTCGAGAACGAAAAGCTCTCCTCTCTTCTCTCTCTCTCTCTCTCTCTCTTTCTCTGTGTGTTTGTGCGACGCTGTTTCGAGCTTAACGGTGAAACACAGCACGCCTATTTCCGTTCGCAATTTGCCCGACAAAACTCGTCTTGATGTACGTGACCGGTGGCGTAATATCGCGCTGTTTGCCTCGTAATGCCGGAGGTCCGGTTTATCGATCACTCTCGACTCGACTGTGACTTTGTGGCGAAAGGGTCGATGGTCAATGGTTTATCGGACGAAGTCTCGCGCCCGATGACGTGCTAATTCCACCCCGCATAATGCATCGTGCCCTTGCACCCTATAGTTGCGAGAATTAACATCGGTTAATAGGTGAGGGGATTCTAAGATGCGAAGGTTCTTGTTAACCCATCGGCAGTGTAGCTCGAGAGACACTTGGTTAAGATGTCGCATACTGAGGTTTAAAAATCATAGCATAGTACTTAGATATTTTGAGAATTGTAATTAATTTTGTGCAGCGATAAACGGAGAATATTATTTTATAGAAAATAGTAAATGGCCGATCTTTACACCAATACGTTTCTTGGTTCTCTACTTAATAGGAGAAACAAGGAAGCAACGTAATAAATGTTATAGAATAAATGCCAAACGGCCGACGATTGTTTCCTTTCATCCTTGTAGGCTAGTTCTACTATCTCTCCATTTTATCTGTTGGTCACTATATGCAGCAAGAGAAGGTTGTTCTATACAAATACGTATTATAAATGTCGTACCTTAAATTTCATCATACATCATAAGTGATACAACTATTAATGTTCCTTTAAAAGGTAGGAAGTATATCTATTTTTGTCCATTTTTATTATACGTCTAAGGTGTATATTATTATGCGTGTTGGTTTATGAAATAGACGACTGATAAAATTGTAATAGTTGGTATATATTAAACTCACTTTAAATACAAGTACACAGATAGTGTATGCAGGTCGTAATCGTCGCTCGCTCAATGCTACCGTTCAACTCTACGCTCTCTATTCGACTGTATGACTCGCTATAATGATTCGTCCTAGAGAGCACGTTCGTCTATTTATATCGACCGGTGTATTGTAAAATGTTCAAATGTAACTGCGGTTGACAAGGCATAACAATATGAGTCTCTCTCGATTCGAATCTTTCGTTGACTCGTGTGCCGCTACACATCTGATAGCAGGAACGCAAGAAATCTTAATTCAAATACTTGGATTACTTTCAATTTTTAGAATAAAAGGAAATCATATTTGCCAAGAATTACGTGTTGCAATGCAATAATTTATACACTCCGATTACTTAAAAATTTCAAAATAAAAAAGAAACGAGTCTTTGGCGTCTCGAGTTCCGCGCCATTAAACGGAAACGCGAGAATCGTCCGGACTTCCGAGCGGTCCAGAATGGAATCGAATCGCCACCGGCGAAATCTACATCCATAATCGCCGGTATGAAATTCAAATCGAATCTTTTGTGCGGTACAGCACTCGGCCCCGCAGCCCCGCGAACTTTCCGCACAAGTTTTCCCTTGAAAGGAGAAACGCCGCGGAAAGTATGCGGCGTACACTTCGCGGCCAGCATTCAGGGCGTCGTGAACTTCGAATATTTGAAATACTTGAGGCACTTCTTGCCCGGGAAATTATAGAACGCCCTTTTATGCGACGTCGTTCGATACACGCTTCTATCAGGTGCCACTACTATCATGTAAAAATACGAGTATTAATCCTACGTTGAATTTCTACCGAATAGTCTCTATCCATAGCTTTTTAAACGTAGAATATGAAATATATTGCCATGAAAATTTGTTCATTTATGAAACATTGATTTTTTTAATATATAGAATTTTTCTTTTCATCTATGAAACAATATTTTATCTCCAATCAGACGTCTTAAGACTGGAATCTTGGAGCGTAGTAATAATCTGATGGAACTTGACCTAACTAAATGTGTTTTAGTAAGATTTCCGCATGGTATAAAAAATACACTTATAAATTATTTGATATTAAGTTTAACGTCGTAACTAAAATTCGGAATCTTGGAGTTATTATTGACAATACGCTAACAATTAATAATACGCTCACATTACAAATATTGTAACCACTTCATCCAGAATTCTTGGATTCTTGAAACGCAGCTGCACTGACAGAGACTCATGAACTGTAATCCTACGACATAAATCACTCTTCCTTCTTCGTATGAAATATGGCTCATTAATCTGGCAATCTTGTTTAGTCAAACATTGCAGCGAACTTGGAAGAATGCAGCATTAATTTATACGATATCTATCTTACAAAACTGGCCAACCGTTATAAATAAAAGGCCAGGAATATAAACCAATGATAATTGAATTTAACTTCTAGCCACTCGTTATCAGAAGATCTGTCGCAAGTGCAATTTTTCTATACAAAATTTTTAACGATTACGTAAACTGCATTGAGCTCTTGAAGTTTGTCAACTTCCATACACCACCGTGTTTTATCACATCATCAAAGTTTCTTTGCGTGGACACTCTCACTTCCAAATTCGAACACATCAATACCATAAATAGAATACGCGATTAAGTGATAACATTTACAATTAGGTAGATTTTTAGTTCTCTACTATCCAAGGATTTAGGACTTCAACGCATAAAGTATACGCGTCTACACGCGTCTATATGTGTTTGTTGTATACCTTTTCACGTTAAAGAGAATTTCCCGTTTATTTAAATAAATTAAATTCGATGAAAAATATTTTATTTCATAAAATTTGGTTTTGAAGTAGTTCGTTCCAGTTTGCATTTGGTAATTTAGATGATAAAATCGTGGGTGATGCTTATAGAAAATAAGTTAACATTAAGTATCTTTCAACGCCATTTCGCTGTTTTAATAGGCATTGGAAAAATTAAATAATTTTCTCTAACGTTTGAATAGTTTAAAAGGTTTCGTACGATTGTTTCCGAAACTTGTGTAACATCACACTTAGTTGCACATCTGTTACACGTTTTACTACCGCGTCCTTTAATCTTGCTGGTAAGCGTTCTATGTTAAATGCAGAATTACATGAAACTAGACAACTACTACTGTAACATTACACTTGCACCGCGTGTTTCTATGAATAGGTAGCATTACCAAGAAGGTAGCTAAAGTACTCGTTACTCGTACAATCCTCACTAATTTTATCTCAAACAAGCTTTCCAATCCACTAATATTCGAAACGTAAACGTTGGACATCCGTTAAAATCGTCAGTTAAATAATTTATCATTATGTTCTGAAGATTTCAAGCCACAAATGAATATCTTTGCCTTCTGCTCGATTGAATTACCACCGAGTATTAATTACTGCCAAGATATTTTCTAAAATCATACTCTTTCGCTACCAACTCTATTCTTCACTAATTCAAACGAAAATCAGTCTCAAATATACAAGAGAAAAATATTTCGTCAAACACCAGCAGCGTGACTTAAACTCTATGAAAGAAGAGCGGATCGCTTCGATAATTACAACACTGTACGATAGACATCCATAATTCATAATTTCTACACTTTGACATTTTTATCATCCACTAATTCACTAATAAAATTCACCAATATCATAAATTAAACTTCAGTCACTAACTTAATTCCTCGCATTTATATCCAAGCAAGAATGAAACAAGTATACTACAATCTAAGTGTATGAAAAGCGGTATACGCACAGGAGAATCAATAAGAGAATCCTTAAACCCCCATGGCGCCACAAGTTTGATAGACGGCAGCGATGCGACTTAAACTCGATTAAAGAGAAGCAGGTAACCCGTAAAAGCTCGAGACTCAGCTTCATATCCGGAAAGATCCACGCGCGTGGTTCACGTGTAAGCTTTCGAATAGGCCACTAATCTGGTTCGAGAGATACGGAGAACCTCATCCTATCGTGCATCACGGTGTGGCTGTACCTAGCGAGTAAGCCTATTAGCGTTGCAGGCTTATTAGAGGATGCCATCTGACCTAAATTCCACGTTTCCATCGGCTGGACCTGGTGGATATACTTAATACGAATTTACGATAACTGTGTCGCGATCAAGCGGTAGACAAACGCGGGAAATTCGAATTCTCAAAATATATTCGAGATAGTTTGAACGGAGAAGAATCGTTAAAGCGTATTGGTTGACGCGTTATGATACGAATATTCGTTAAATGGGACACGCGCTCGCTTTTCTGCCGGCGTTCCACCATGGCGGAAGCTCTTTATTATCGTCGATGATCGATCGCTCCTGCTTTCTACCCGTAATTGATATTACCTTGATATTACCTCGAGTCGAGCCGTTTGCTTTCTCCCTTTCGCTGTTCGCTGCCTCCAGCTATTCCTCTTCATGTGCAATTTTTAACGAAGAATTATTTTAAAGAGAGGATGGACCGAGGTATTCGATAACTAACTGTGTTTGGGTATTTCCATGAACGAACTGGCAGGTATTTTCAATCGAATCTTAATCTTTTGTTGTTTAGAAGGCGGAATTCGAAATCTCTGTTGTTTGACAATTGCTGATAAACTAATGTTAACCTATCGACGAAAGATCTTTTGGTAGCCATTCTATTACCGTGACAGTGTACCGAATAAAAAAATGCAGGGATATTATACGTAATTCGTGTTTAGTAATGCTCGGTCCAATGAATTTCGAGAAAAAGAATTTGTGGTTTATTATCTTCTCTGATATCAACGAGGAAGAAGAAGAATTACCAATTATTACAAACAACTTGTTTGATAGTAGTACCATAGCATTTATACTGTGACCATTATTCAAGAAGAAGTTTGAAAGTCGCCCGATTATTCTACTTAAAATAAGCAACGAAAAAATACAGTGAAACATTAGAAAATTCTACGTGACCCACAGCGAACTTCAAACTTTGATCATCACGCGGGAAGAAATTCGAAGAACAACTGACCTTCGAGTGCTAATGGTGAATAGCCATGGTTTCTTGATGATCATGTACTTACAATGTATGACTGGAATTATTCAATGTGTACGTCGCGGAATTCAACGCTTTAGTTAACAACATCGACCTCGATAGTATGATTACTTAAGGTGGTACATCAACGAAATACCTGCCTCCAGAGTTGCATCAACATCCTTGTAAATCTCCGGTAAGAGTTTCCGCCGGCTTACTCGCGTTTCTCGTTAACTTTGCAGCCCCTTGTCAATAATTACCGAGCGAAGTAACCAGCGAACGGGAAATTTTCTTCTGGTCCGCTCTTCTCTGCCGCGGAACGCGTTCGTGCGTTTCTAACACATTCACCATGCGTCTTTCCGTAGGGTAAGATCGTCCGAAGAAGAACGTATCTACCGATAAGTAATACGTCGAAGCCTGTGGATTGGCATATTCGAATGTTTATTCTTTGGACTGTTTTATATTTATATTTTTACAATTATTTCGAATTATCTGCAATTATTTTTATAAACAGTTTCTCTGATAGTTGAATTTTCAGCATTTACTTATTCCAATGTTCTGTGTAGAATATCAGTACGTTGGAATTCGCGATTTTCTCCATTTTTTATTTAGCTATTGTAAAAGGGAGTCGTGACTGTGAAAAGCATGGCGAAATATTAAACAACAAAGTATTAATACGAAACACATAACACGTCATAAAAGGGGTAACAATATTTCTGCCTGCGCTCTGACAAACACATGCCAATATTAACCCTCTGTTGGCGAACTGGGTCGTTTATGGCCAAGCGCAATTTCCTTACTGTTTCGGGCTTCCAAAAAATCCAACAAATTCTGGAATGTTTATCAATGTCTCTGCTATATTGTACAACCATCTATTAAAGTGCAATGTTCAACACGTTTTTGGATAAAAATAGAAATTGCTTTCAAAGAAATTCAACAGCGAAATTTCAATAGAGTCCACAGAATTATTCGAATGTCATACGTTATTAATTAGAAGTTTTAATTAAACATCGAACTATTAAAAAAACTACCATGATTTTCAAGAAGTATAATCGCAACGTATAATCATCGACGAAGTTGATTATTTGAAAGAAATATTTCCAACGAACGTAGAAGTTCTTTCCACGAGAGACTCAAGGAGAAATTCCATCCAGGACGACGACAACATATTGGAAATACGGCTGGAGCTGATTCAGCACATTAAAATAGGAAGAAAAGTTCAAATAAACATTTGTGTTGTAATAGTTGCTTCCCTGTCTTCAGAGAAATTGCTCGACCAGGTCCAGCTTCGATAGAAGCATGCGAATGCATCGCGTAGACAGTCGAACTTGTTCGAACAACTTACACGAATTCGTCTGCAACTTTGATCGTCGCGTTGATGAAGAGTTTCAACATTGCCAACTGACGTTTAACAAACGAGAGATTTTAAAAAATCGTTGATCTAAGCAATGTCTAGCATCACGCAAAATAAGCAGTAACTCGAAAACAAGATCGTATCAGACATATGTTATACGAATTTTTCTTCTTGCTTCAGTACATTGAATCAGTTACCTATCGTACTTGTCACAATCCCTCACTTACCCTAAAGTATAGTTCACCAATAGAAGATTAACATTCTAAATATAACCTGGATAAAAATTCAATGCAAACCGCAAAATACATTCCGGTGAAATAAAAGTTTCAAATCGTAGAACTTTGAAAGAAACTACCCCGACTGTATGGAAGCATCATTTTCCTTTGCCGCCCGTTTGCCACCCTCTCGAATTCAATCGGGAATTCATGCGCAAACTCAGCCAAACAGAAGCTCCGCCAAATGTATGTATATTCCCCGATTTAATATTACTCCTGGAAGGCGAACGCGCGTAAAATCGACGCGGCTTCGTTTCTATTGATGCGTTTAGAGGCGAGTCAGCCCGTCGAAAACGAGGTGTTTCATCGAGATGGTAAGAGAGCCAAGCCTGGCTCGGTATATAGATTCGTAGAAACGAGAAAAAGGAAACGGCGAACGGGGGATTGATATCAGGGCAAACTGGCTGAAGAGTAATTCGATTATCCGCACGAAAAGTACGGAGGCGTTGTTATATGAGGCGGTAACTCGACGCGATCTACGACGCACCCTCGCTCTACGCCACGTTCCAAGCAATACTCGATGTAATTTAATCGGCTGTCGATAGGCGACAATGGCGTCCCTCCGTAATCTAAAATTGCTTCTCGAGGACCGCCTTTATTAGACGTCCTGTTGTTTCCGTGTTTGTCGTTATGGGCACCCTTAACTTTCTCTACCGTGAAACTAATATATTTAATAAGTGAAAAGCTGAGGGATGGGAAGGGCGAGGAGAGTTGTTACATAGTTATATCAGATATTTAGGTTGAACAGCAAATTTCAAGCTTGCAAAACGGCTGAAACTTTCTAAAAATCATCGTGTATTTTTATATTACATTACGTTTCTTATGACATAGGTATGCACACTGTCTATATATCTTTTAAATATTTTTGTCTTTATTTGTTGCACTGAATTTTACATTCCAATTCTGTTTTTTCTTTCTTCTTTTCCTCTCAACATTCTTATCTTTCTCAGACCTTCTGAAAACATAAAAATTCGCGAGACCAATTTTAACACGGGTTGCCAGATTCGATAGAATCTTTGTCGAATGTGCATATTTGCCTGAAGATGTACAGTACAGCCTGTTGTTGTTCGAGGCCTGGCGATTTTCTTTGGCTTTCCGCGAAGCAATGTTACAGAAAAAGAAATAGGAGTTGCCAGGTTATTTATAGAGCTTGGAACCGAGCTTCACCGTCGACTATCCGCCTCTCAAATTAATGGAAGACGGCGGTGTTGAGTATGAATTATGTCTAAACTGGAGTTTCTTAAACTGGTTTGCTGAAGTGGCGTACATAAGTGGGTCTACGGAGCTTGATAGAATATGATGGCTGCTGCGGATGGTCGGTAAAACGAGAGTGGTTTGCACGTCTGGACTTGACTAATTGCAAGCATCAAAAGGTTTCTTCGGTATTTACCCTGACATTCAAGGAATTTGTGATACGCTTTGCCAACATGTGTGAATCTCAGGATTCCTACTCTTCGTTGCTTCAATTTATACTTCGGTCAATGAAATATCATTGAATATTTAACCCATAATCATAACGAATAATTCTAATCTGAGGTTATAAATTGCTATTATAAGGTTCGTTATACGTCATGAGAACGACAATTAGGACAACTAGGGGAGTTTCGTCTAAGATAGGAGAGATTCGTCGCAATAGCAGTTAAGAGTTAAATACTTTAATTCTTACATAAACGGTTATGACACTCAACGAATTAATTCATTAAATGATATATAATCTAGTAACTTGTAGATGGAAAATTGAATACAATATATATTTTTGATTCCTAAATTCAGCTGGAAAACTAAGCTCATTCAAAATGTTAAACTTTACAAAATATTTCAAAATCATCGAAATCGGCGAGGAAGTAGCCAAGTTTGCCAAAAATTCTTTTTCCAATTTCCTGCGGTTTCGCGCGGAAACCGCTGCTATCGTTACGTTTCTCTGTTGATGCTCTATAAAAAATCGAAAAGACACGCTGCTCGTGGTATCCGTCACCTTGCACATTGCATCAAAATGTAGCCGTATTTGTTCCTTTTTTATTATTATAGAGAGCTCTAATGTATCGAACAATTCTACCCTACATTTGCGATACACTGTTTCATAGTGAACATTTCCTCGATACTAAACTTTCAAAATTCTTTACATTAAACTGAGGTTGACGAACGACGAATCCAGCTTAATTTCGAGCAATTGACGCTGGCTGAAACAGACGGAGTCTGGATTCCACGAGGCTGTTTTAGCTTTGAAACGCACGCAACTGCGATGCAAGGGGCCAGCCTCGTTGCACGGTGACGACATTCTCCGCTCAGGTTACACGGGGCAAAACGTTCCGCGCGGAAAGTACCGATTAGGATCCATTAGCATCGTGTCCCGGCCCGAGAAATTCTCGTGGCTCTAACGAGAAAGCATGCACATGGAAAATACGCTTGCCGTGGCCTTACTTCTACGCCACACACGTGTGCATCATTGGATAATTCGAATGATTAATCGTCCACTCCCTATATCCCTTTTCCTGGTTCGTCGTAAATGGTAAACGCGATGATACAGAGCGTGCCGAGGGAATCCTCTTTCGTCAAGAGGACGAGGATCAAAGTGATTATTAAACGTTTAATCATTTATGGGAGATTGAAATGTAGAAGAGCGTAGAGATCCTATGTAATATGCAAAACTATACGAGATATCGAATGCTAAATGTAAAAAGCTGTAGAATGTAAATAATAAAATTGTATTTCTCAGCACACTCTATCAAGCACGATCTGCTTTAACTGATTATTATCAGAGCTCGTGTATACGTTTCCTCGGTTTCATACATGTATAACGTTACCAGGATTATTGCGCATAGTTGTAATATCGCGGAATTGGATTAAACGAGGAAAATTATTGTATTCGCAAAATTTTTAAGTGTGTCATAAATAAATTTTAAAAAATTCTATATAATAAACTGTACGATATACCTTTTTAACAAACCATATAACAACGTGTATGCGTATCACGATATATTACAGCTCGAATAACCGTAAAGTAAGTGGAGCATACTGAAAAGCTTGAAACTTTTAATAGTTCATAGTTAGAGAGCAATTTTCATGTACTCGAAAACCGATCAAAATCACTCGAATATCTCAGCTTCAATCGCGCTCAACATCCAATAAATTCTCCATAACCAATAACGAAGGTAAACCAACGAATAAAAGCGAAATAAAACATGCAGCTGAAAATCTCCATACGCGGAACCACGATAATAAGCGTATTCGCAATCCCATCAGGCTTGCGAGCTTCCCAAAGTCGTTTGGCACGGACGTCGATGGACAGCGAACACAACGGGTACCGTCGTAAAGTCTCTATTTCTCGTTTCTATTCTGCGTTTACTGCGGTTGGTCCGAAACCGTATTATTCCAGTCTCATCGTTGTCCGCGGTTTTTACGAGCGTCCCATACGCGAATTCCCGCTTCTATCAGCCGCATCACATTGGCACGCGTTGTTTTCTGCGTCTGAAAGAGGCCGAGGCGCGCATACGCGCGAGGGTGAACGAACTTCCGCGCAAAGATATACTGTTACCGTCACGAAACGCGATACGCAATTCGTTCGCCTTTAAAACCGCGGCAAGAACGTTTCTGCGATGCTTAACCCCTTGCTCTTGGGAATCGTACTCGTGGAAAAACTGGTAGAAGCGGTTGTTTATCGCTGCAACTTGAATTTTCAGAATGCATCAGGTTAAAGAGATTATTTTTTCATTTTTCTCGCAGATATTGCGTGTTCATAGTTACAAACCGCTTTATCTCTAATTGGTATTCAAGGTCCTTCGGGAGTAGTTTGGGAGTACTGGCCTTGTAGTAGAGTTTGCAGCCGTGGAGCAATTGTAATGTTTCGAATTTAGGGAACTCGAGGAGTTCCACTTGATGCTAAACTCTGCAAAGTTCTTACGCTTGTGATGCACGAATTTCGAAGTGTCACTTGTTGATTTAATGAGATTGCTGGATACGTGGAAATGAGAGAAGTAATAGTTAATATAATATTCGTGAATAAATGGAAGCGCACACCTTACAGCCCGGAGCACACTTACGGTAAAAATGGTAGTAAAATCGACATGGTAGCATCTATTCTCGATTGAAGGGCGCATAAAACGCGATCGAGGAACGCTTTTAACAAGCATCGTCTTTCGTCCTCCACTCACGAACGGTATCGCCGGCGGAATTACGAAAGTTTTTCCACTCTTCGGATGTAAAAAAGTTTCGCCAACAATGCTCTCCTGGCAAATTACCGGAAGTACCGCGAGCATACCCACCCATCCTCGAATCCACCCGCTGTATCCGTTTTTTCGTTAGACCAGTACTCGTGCTTTTCCCTTCATTCTTTCTTTCTTTCTCTCTCTTTTTCTGTTTTTTTTTTTTTTTTATCTAGTGTCGATAGCTGTTCGACAGAAAACGTACGCCGACTGGTTGCGAGCTTCTAGCTGCAGGATCCTGCAAACGATGGCAACGCACGCGAGTCCACAGCTCAGCGGCGCCAGGTGCGATAAAACCCTGGCTGGACTTCTTTCCAACGACTACAGCGTTCTCTGGATTTCGATGCAGAATGGTGGAATAAATCTGGCGATTTTGCTGCAACTACACGCGATACTCGTAGATCAAAACCTCATTAATTTCTCTCTCTCTTTCTCTCGGTATGTTCGGAATGGCAAAAGGTATTTTTAGCTTTATTTTGAATATGTGAGATATTTTATAGTGGAGATGTGTATACGTGAATGGTGCGTTTTGGATGCTGCAAGTGGAAGTTTGAGCGCTTTGTGTTTGGAACGGTAATTCGAATCGGGGAATTTTGTATTTATTTCTCAATGAAATATTTCACCGTAGCCATTCTTCGGCTAATTTCCATGAAAGAAATTTTATTTAATTTCCAAATTTTGCGATATTAACTGTAACACAGCATAATATAATATAGCGATATTAGCAGATGTAAAACAACAGAAAAGTAGCAATTTTGATTATAAATTTTATTATAGAATTCTATCGTATTCTATTATATTGAAAAAAAAGATGATAAAAGCTCTATTACAAAAATAGATCACACCATAAAAATTCCTCCTCTTAGGCAAATATTCTGTCTGTTCTCCAAACAAAATAAAATTCCATTTAAATTTACTCTTTGACACCTCTCGACACTGCGAAATCCACGAAATACGATACGTTAAGCAACTATTGGATGGAAATTCGTCATCGAGAGCTGAAACCCCCCAGTGAAATCCATCGAAGCCCTAGGGCGGATGTTTTCGGGTTCAGAGCCTGGAAAGCGCTTGACTTGCGGTGATAATCCACGATCGAGCCGAAAATGACTGGTTCCCTTGGTCCAACGCGGTAATTCCAGCTAGTCGACAATTTAGGCACACCGAGGTTAATTCGATCTTTTGTTGAGCATTCTATCTCTCTCTCTCTCTATCTCTATCTCTCTCTCTTTCTCTCTGCTATCGCTCTCTCGACATCGAAACGGTAGCAATTCCGCGCAACGGTAATTCGGTTGGCAACTCCGCGGCTCCCGATCGACGCATTTTCGTATACACCAGTGGCTCGAGTTATTGGATTACGGCATTTGATCGGCTAGTCGAATTACTTGACTATTTGCACAGGCTTAATCGATAATGACCCCGTAGAATTTGTCGGTCCCGGCGCGGCTTCCATCCCGAGCGTTAATGTCGCCGAACAAAAGAGACTCTCGCAACGGTGAACGAGCAATGTCCACCATAATCCAGAATCTTGAATATCTTTTTTGGTTAGTAAAATTACTTTATCATTTCCGTTGTATAATATTTTACCATTTCTGTACTTTGCTTTCCATCATTATCGTTATTTTTAGTTTAGGGAAAAGTAATTTTGGCAATTCAAGGCAAAATCGTATAGCTTTTTGATTGCAGAGTTTGTTCATATCATGGTATGGTTTCTTGATTTCCCTTTGTTCATTTTATTCATTAGTTCATTTTATGTCGTTGTAATTGAGTTGGATTAGGATTTCAAGGTACGTTCTATTTATTTTCATCTTTCACTTCTTCCACTTGTTTCTCTCTTTTATTTCCTGTTTTAATTTCTCGTAATTTCCAATCGACAAATAGAACAATCATAATCGCGCATGATCCTCCCCTTTCAAAATAACGCAATCAGCAAGTATTCAAAGCACAATACAGTGACTCAATTTAAACTACAACGTAAAATCCGACGCCCCACAGAAAGCGAATTTAATATATTTCGAATCGAAACACGATCCATTCTGCAGGATTGAAATATTCCATAAGAAAACGTGGCTCCACTCTCGCTCTATTCGAACCACCCCATCGTGAAACCACCTCGTCCTCCAAGGAGTAAGTATCACGAGGAACTGACTTCTATATACATACATATATACCAGGAACCGACTTCAATTCTCGAGTCACGATGAGAAGCAAGACTTTCCTGTAGTGGCATAAACGGTGAGTACTGCACCCTGGAGGCAGGTCACCGCGGACGAACGAAAAAGGGGGTTCGAAGTCGAAGAAATCGAGAACGTGCTCGATGGAACCACAGAGAACATAACTGAGAGATCGTAGATGGAAGAGAAGTTCTGAACTTGTGGTAGTTCTACTACATTCGCTACCAAGGGGATTTTCACTCAGGATAAGTCTCATAAGCATTCGTTCGATTATGTCTTTACAGATACAACAATTGACCTGGCTGTTACTCCACTTCTATTTCATCTCTGGCCCATTATGTCTCTCTCTCTCTCTCTCTCTGTTTCCCCTATATATTCTCTTTATATATTCCTTACCTATTGACAAAGATACGTATTCATCGCTATACTGCTTATGCAATGACTATATTATCTACTACTATTTATTAACTACACTAAATTAAATATTATAAGATGTATTTATAGATACACTGAAAATCCACTGCAGGCTATCAATTATTTAAATCACGCTGTATAGAATATTATATTGTATGTTACAGAATATTCAGTGTAGAATACGTAAATTATTAGCAGACTGCGAATATTTTTTACAAATGAAACTGAACAAATGAAATGTAAGTAGAGATTTCGTTTTACGAGCAAACTTTATAAGTTTTCTTCGGAAATTTTATCTAATTTTATATATTACGCACACTCGTAAAAATAAAAATTTAGTTTAGCAACTAGATGAAGATCCAAATGTTCGATCTTGAGCTATAGATTTAAGAATTATCTCGACTATAACAACGAATCTTTCTAGGTACGTTTGTGGTTAATTCGCTTTACTATACATCTATTGCTATAATTTTTCTTTTCTAGTATAATAAACGTATATATTTAAATAAAACAAAAAGGCTGACGCGTCCACTAATATATCTCCAACGAAACTTTCCTCTTGCTTGTTGCTATATAATTCTTTTATGCTACAAACTGTTGTACCGGGTGTTCTTCGTCTTTTTCGGTGAAATCCATTCGTAATTGCGACTTGGAAAATGAAAAATAAATTTCCGACCACGCTTATCCGAAGAAAAATTCTTCGAGTTACACAAAAACTCTGTTCTTTGCTAAATGTCAGCGCAATATCTGACGAAAGGAAAAGGAGAATAAATGGTCTCTGTACGACGTCACCGTGAATGATTAAACAGAGAAATAAATATTCGAGATACTTGAACTGAGCCAGCAAGTAGAGAAAATACTAACAAAGATTCGATAGATTGACTTTTACTCATCATCTGATATTACTTTTCAGGAAGAAATTGCGCGTTATATGCATTTTTTTAAATCTTTATCTCACAAATCTTCATTCAAGTGCCTCACTATAAGGCAGCACCACAAAGTAATTCCCGCCGCCTCGAAATCAGTTTCACTGGACATCGGTAAATTGCCGGATATTAACCTCTTCCCGCTGCTCTTTCATCCCTTATCAACCCTTCTAACTATCCTGGTCGATTGCTGGTTACACGATGATTTGATCTTTCCACCGTTCTTCTGTTTTTTCTTCGCCCTTTTCTCCACCGTTGAAGAGGATTTTGAGATAAGTGTTGAGGAAAAAGCTTCGGTGCAATTTGTCGGCTGCCAACGTCGGTCACGTTTCTCGAGAAACGATGCGGTGGTTCCGGTCGCGAGAATTGTGCGGACACGTCGGAAACGAACGCGACGAAACGCAGTTGCTGAGAAGAATGAAGAGTCTACGGGTGGATAGGTCGCGACGAGACTTCCGCTGAGAAGAGAGTGAAATATCGACCCGACGAGTTCGAGCGTGAAAATCTATCAATTTATTGAGAAAAGGGGCCGATCTCGAGGTGATCGATCATTCGGTGATGCTACGACTCGTCGATGCTTTCGTAGAATTGTATTGGCTCGATATTTTGTTCAGCTCTAATGGTTTTCCTATGTGTCACGTACTGGTTTTTGTTACTGTTAAATGATATCAAATTTAATATACTTTGATTTCAATTAATTAGCATGTAAATCCTATAGTAATTGTAGAGATACTTTTTGTAGCCATTTATTACAGACAAAGAGTATTTCATAGATTTTAGGAATTTAGAATCTTGTTGCTGTACAATATGATTTGACCAAATAGTCATCGAATACTTATCATTCATATCTAGAACATCAATTCTAATAACAAAATTCGCAGCAATGCGAAATGTTTTGCAAATTATTCTTTCCAAGTTATTATAAACGAACCGTTGCGCGTTGATTTTGCTGAAATGCTGCGAACAGATCCGTGTTCGCTTAATTGATGTTTGAGAATAAATAAATAATCTGGCCAAGAATGCTACGCTAAGAAAGAAGTTCTATCATCGATTAATTTAATTTCACTTTGAACTCGATGTACAAATAAATTGCTGGACGTATAGCGAAGAATCTTGTCAAATACAGCATAAGACGAGTACAATGAAGAAGAAATACTCAAAGGAGTATTCATTGGATTGCCTGTGAATTGAGATCCAAGAATAGTCATCCGACAGAAACTGCTTCGAATCCTCTTCTCTATAGACACCAATTTCCTGTCTGAAAAGTCACCATTGAACGGCTTATAGTAAGGTAGACTATGGTGTCGATCTTCTATAGCTTTCGACTACCCATAATAGTCGATTGAACTCAAATTCTGCGCAGTGCTGTGCACAAGCATCGTCGAGATATTGATTTTAACAAACGTGAAATTTCTATGCTGTAACATGTAGATTACAATAGATGGTAGAATAAATTACGGTGCCAATCTTCTGTAACATCGAACAGTTCATGATATGTTCGGTCTATATGACTTAGAAATTTTACAGTCGCTATACATTGATTTTAACGAAGCATGGTGTACCGTAGATACGAACTAAAGTTGAGAGTGGTGTGCGCCGTGCCGTGCCGGTTATGGACCATTTATCTGCCGCTGTTTATCTTACTTACATACCATTCTATCGTCCCGGTAGAACTTTCGTTTGCATGTTCCCCTTTTATTACAACTTTTCCTTGTTAAATTGTAAAATATTTAATTGAGAAACGACGCTGCGTCGATACGTATGTGTTATAACGCGTTACGAATTATAAATGGCACAATTATCGCAGTATGACGTCTCTACTTTTAGAATGCCAGTAACTACATTTTAGGTTTGTAGTATTTTTCTGACGATCAATCTAATCTTGTACCGATGTATTTAGCGAAATTAAGAAAAAGCGAAAAAGGAAAAGAAAATTTGACGAGTTATTCAATCAAATTTTAATTCTATGAAAATAGAGTGGCGTTGATTTTCTTTTTAAATTTGGTCACGAATCATCTAAACAATTCGATAATCTTAATTTGAATCTGGAACGATGTGAAAATTAATGATCTTGCTGTTATTATTCCTCGGTTCTCTCAAAGGTACGATTTAATACAATTGACGCGGTAGAAAAAGTCGAAACGAAGCAACTGCTTATGAGGTGACAGGGTGAGAGCGTGTAACGAAGCGGCAGCATTTTGCTGCAACGTTTATTTCTTTCAATTACATTTGGCAGCTGCACCAAAACTCACCAACGACCGTTCTGGATTCTACACCGTTTGTTTATGGACTTCCATATATCAGCCTTACGAGCACTTAACAGAAAGAAATGGCCGCAATCTTTCGTCTCTAATTCAGTCACTTAACCATCGCTTATATTCGTTTAGTTGGGTAGACTCGTGTGAAGATTTTCCTGGAACGTCGAATGGCGAACGTTGGTACGAATGAAATTCGACAGTTCGACAGTTGATAAAATTCCCTTCAATTTCTAAATCTTCTAAATCCTAGATTTTGATGAATAATTGCTTTGAATATTAATCAAGAGCGCTGGATTATCGAAGAATTATCCTTTTCAAAATTACTTTTTAACGTTTCAAAGTAATCTTAATATTCATCATTTATTATTTACGGCGC
This sequence comes from Bombus fervidus, assembly GCF_041682495.2. Taxonomy (NCBI): domain Eukaryota; kingdom Metazoa; phylum Arthropoda; class Insecta; order Hymenoptera; family Apidae; genus Bombus; species Bombus fervidus. The sequence continues at coordinate 12,084,391 of NC_091520.1, read as the reverse complement.
TTCGGTGAATTTTCCCTTCCGAAATTAATCATTTCCTGATCCTCCATTTGTTCTCAGATTTATAATAAAATTATTTTTTCAGAACTATATTCTTTTATGTGAACTTGAATTAATGAGAAGTGCAACGACTGTTTCTGACAGCGTAAATCTATTACACGTGGAGAACGTTAAAGACTTTTTTCCCGTTGCACGTAGGAAAGTTTGTAGTGGGTAAATTACTTCAAAGAGACTTACAAACGAAGAAATTATAACAGCTTCATCACTTCCTAAATTCCAAGATTGATAATTCTTACAACATTTAGAACGACGAAACAAAATAGACGATGAGAAAGTATATCGAACGACATAAAGATTATTACCATTATCAAATATACTATACCACCAAGAAATAATTCTTGCAATTAAAATTTTATCCCAGAAAACGACGTTTGATACGCACCTGTCCAATACTCTTTTCCGGTTTTCAAATATAAGGTATCATTAATCAACTGAAAAAATAAGATGTCACTAGGCCAATCGTAACGTCAAAGAAAATTAATCGTTGGCTGAATCTGGAGGGAGAGACAATCGGTTTGATGATTTTCAAGCGAAAATGCGATCCCACGGCTGTCAAATCCGGCACACGGCTCGATCCAAGTCCGATTCGCTCGCCATGGCGAGATTCAACGGTTGGAAACATTATTAACGCCGCGGTTCTGCGAGATGTATCAAAGTTGGGCCAATTAATACGTCATCAAAGGGCGCGGCACGCTGGAACGGTCGCAATTTCTGAGCTCTCGAAGACGTCCCGCTGGGGCTACTGTTGCCCTGAACGCGGGAAACAGACAGACAAACGGTCCAGCGGGGGATCTGGATGCTGCACGATGAAACAATTAGGCGGAAATACCTCTAATGACGTACCACAGCTGCTGAAATTTGCCCGGCAAGATTCCACGTCGCGTTCCTCCTTAATCTTCATCTATGGACCGCCTAATGCAACGAAAACGTGACAGATTCTTTCTTTTTTTTATCTCGACGAGTCGTGGACGAGATGCAAAGCGAAGATATCCTCCTGAGCTGAAGGTGTCGTTTCTGAAGTATCTTTGAGAATACGTTCGACAGAGTTACGATCTTTAGTTGTATTATTTATTTGAATTAGCTGTAGACATCCTGCAAGTTTTGAAACGAAAAACGTCACGAGATAAGCAACTAGCGTAGCATCTTTCAATAGGTTCCTAACTCGAAGAAATAGATTAAGAATTAATTAATAGATTAAGAATCTTGAATTCTACTCTGAGCAAGAATAATCTATCGAGTTAAGCTAAGATAAAAGATACCAAAGAATTCACTTTTACGAGCGATCGTGATCATTTGTGCTTCGAAAGAACTTTGTCTGGAGAAAGAAAAAGATTTGAGTTTCGAGGGAAAGGTGGACTTTAAGAAATCGAAACTTCAGAATCCACTGTTTCTAATAATCTGAACGAGTATTTTGAAAAGACTGGCGAATATTTTGCTAATCTTTGAACATTTAAGAACCAGTAAAAAATGTTCGCTATATCCAAACAAGAAAACTATGGAGATAATGCCGGCTCAATTCAGCCAATGACCATCCCTCTGCAAGCTAAACTCTTGAAGAGAGGAACACGAAGAAGCAGAAGATCGACGATAAAATCGCGGCGGACGCGTGGTGTCGTTAAAGGGAATCGCGGCAAGTAGAAGCATCGCTTTATCTCGTTAATTTATTTCGCTGTTTACCGATCCCTACGTCGCTTAAAGATTACACGGTGGTGTCCGCTTAGAAAGCGCGGACGAGACGGTTGCAGCAGCGTGCAAGGTTTCACGGAGATCAGTCGGATAATTCTTTTCGACGGTAATCCGCTTGCAGCGTCGCAGAAAAGAAGCTTAGGACAACATCTGAGCGTACATTGAGAACGCTTTTCGCCCTTTAAACGGCGGATCAACCGAGTCGCCGCGATCAAGAACAATCAGGTACTGTCGTTTCGATTATGACAGTTCTGAGCCTTCATTCGAGTATCTTTACAGTTCTCAGAAAATTTGTGGAAATGATTATTTAGTAATTGACACGTTTGTACTTCTTCTAATGCTGTTTATATGAAATAAAATCTTGACAATGTTCGTGTTAATAATACGCTGTGGTAATTAAATAATTCAACCTACGTTCTTGCTCTTCGCTTATAATCCAGTAAAGATTGAAGGAGGGTTGATGATGATCAGAAGATTTGCATATAGTTTCCACCTTTGGAGAAAACTTCCAGCCGAGGACGGTCACATAATTCACAAAGCTTTTTTAACCATCGTACCTTTACGTTTTAAAATAAAACCAGCATAGTAGTCAGATCGAATAGTCCATTCTTGTAACCAATGCTCTTATCAAAAACAGATATCTACTTAGACAATCATATAGTTCATTTGAAAGATAAAATCAAGCCATCATAGTAGTCGGATCGAATAATCCGCTCTTTTATTCACTTATTTTATCACAGTATAGTACAACTTCATTTCTTCGATCGAACTTTTAATGGAAGACCGATCAACTGAACCTTTGCTGATTGAATTCACTTATCTAAGCCCATATGATTTAAACGAAAAATAAATAATGAGACGAATTGGTGAATTCTAATTGTTTATTTATTTATTTATTGAGTCGAGCCGTTGCCAAGATGATGTTTTCATATATTACGGCGAAACTTCCCTCAGAAATTTCTGAAAAGATCGATATATCATGTGAAACCATGTTAGAAATGTTATATCAAAAAATGGTGTAGCTAACGATACCGTTTTTGAGATAGGGAAGTACGAAGTATGTAATTCAATATAATTTTGGACGAATGTAAAGCATGCGTGTTCATATAGAAGTTTGCGAGCGATTATACATTGAAAAATATCCAAAAAATGAAAAAGAACCTATTCACGAACCGGAAGATTCCATCATAAATATTTCAATCTTTATCAAGACGCACGATTCCCGAAAATTTCCACAAGATACAGAAATCTCGCGAACGGGTTCGTCTGCGCTTTTTTATCGATGGCTCGACGATTAAAAGCCTTTTAGTCAACGCGCTCTCGATCGGTTGACTAACGCGAGATCAGCTCGCACGGGCTGCTTGATAAGCGCGATTCCGGCGACGTGCCGATAATGCAAAGTTGTGCTCGAAACGACGAAAGAGGACGGGGTTATCGGTGGAAAGGGCCAACCCTCCACGTTGCATATCGGCCGCGTTTACATCGATAAGTGTCTCGACGATCGCGCCGCGGCCAATCGCCGCGCTGTTTGAATACCTAAGCACCTAAAAACGCTTCGAGTAGATCGCAACGTGTGCGATCATTCGAAGCACAGGACGACCACGTTCAAAGGTAGAAATCCACCCTTCCACCAATACGCCGATATGCACGCTAAAATCGTGGATAATCGGCTTCCAGCGGACGTCGCGTTCGTCGTTAACGTTCTATGAAAGATAATGATATCGTGGAATGGAACGGTGTACAGTTCTCTGGGGAGAGATAGAGAAGATAAAGAGCCTGCTTTGTGTGACAGAGGTGTGTGCAGATTCTGGAAGCCTGGAGAATGGGTAAGATTGATTTTTTAGGGAAATGAAGAAGGATGAAGGATAAGATTGGTTTTTGCGAGAAATCCGAGAATTGAATAGGAAACGTGATTGATGTAGGTTTGTATTGGGCTACACTGATCATTGTATAGAAGAGATTTTGAAAAGGTCGACGAGTTAATCCCTCGAGCATATGCAACAACAGATTAAAGAATATACCGGAATGCTTTAAAGTATCGCAGCATCAGAATATTTGGAAGAGTATTTAAATATGAGAATAAGTAGAAATGTTTCGAAAAGCACGTGTACTTTCATCGACTATTCTGTTGTTTCTACAAAGAACGCACAATGTGTTGAAATTAGTCGTTCAGATAGTAGCCTGTTAACTCTGTGTAATTCAAGCTGCATTCGGTACTTCGTCTCAATTTGTTCGTACTCGGTAAACCATTATCAAAATCGATACACATGATGAATTTTCATGTATCCGTAAATTAATGAAATTTGTACACGTATATTCTCAAATTGTTCAAAATATTCCATATGCGTGAAAACGAATGAAACAGAATCCAACTCTATCCTAAATTATTTTCATTCTAGCTTCCGCTCAGAAAGATCCCTGTGCTCAAAATCCCAATCGATATCTCCCGTACAATGCGCGCAAGCTTTTCGAATCATATACACAACAACGAACGAGTTCTTGCCTACCAAATGCACTACTATAATCCATACGACGTATACCTATCTACCGGTCATAAATATTTCGTACAATAGTAACGATGTACGCTTCGGGCTGTGGCGCGGATTTTCCTTTGAAAAATCCACCATCGACTTTTTGTCGGACGTTCGTGATGAATCGGCCTTGGCGAAGGGTTTTAGCCGACAAAAACGACTTTCTCGCCCTTCTACGATCGAAAGCAAGCCAACGACTGGAAAAAGGGTTAAAACGAGAGAGAGAGAGAGAGGAGAGAGAGAGAACGTTAGAGCACAGGTCGATACGTTTCGAATTGTGTCGAGTTGATGTACAGCGTGCACAGACGAGAGGATTGCGACTAGAGGGTGGAAGGAAGCCGCTGGACGATGGACAGATGCAACTGCTATAACCGTCCAGCGAAATGGAAGCCAATAATTCTTTGTGCCCGGACGGGGACGCGCGTGTGCGAGTAGAGGAGGCGCGTGTGGGCGCTGATAGCGGCGCGTCTGTATAAATTGCATCGTTTCCCTTGAACGGTTCATCACGGACCAACGATTGCATTCTATTGATTAGCAGTCCAATTATTGGGCCAGGTTGTTGCCTATTTTTATTTTCGCTCGTCTCCTTTCATCAGAGATGCTCATAAAGTTTCTGTGCGAGGGAATCTAGCAGAAAGTGTTGGGGAATCAAGGTGAGAATTTAGGGTCTGGATCGTTTTCAATGGAGAATTGTAAAAGTATTAGGAAGTTTTTCGATGATTTATTCATATAGAACGAAGTATATCGTAAAATAGAAATGAAAGGGATGGAATAATTCAGAGATTTTTAAGAGAATCATTCTTTAACCGGTTATTTGAAAGCCGTAAATCGTTGGATTTAACGTGATACTGTGTTTTATGGAGCAAATGCAACAAACACGAGTATATTTACGACGAAATTCAATCTGAATTCCGACGATAATCTTAATATAAGGATTCGAAGATCAGGTGATATAAATATCCTTCGGTAATCATTTAAAAATCACAAGATCGAAGAGTTCGTTCGTATTCGTTCACATTATCGCTGGGGAACATGAAAATATATAAGACGCTCAAAATACGTGCGCTAAATTGAATTCTCGTCAAAATATGCAGTAGATCTTCGTTAATTGGAACAGCACGTCAATTAATGTCCGTTTAAACATTCTAAATTCAATGTCGCTCAGAAAAATCAACTCATTGCGAATTTAGAGTTTGCTACGTCCTAAATTCAATTTCTCGTAATGTAATCGGAAAAATCAATTCATCTATTTCAATTAGATATTCTCGTAAATTTTTATTCTCATAAAAATTCTTTTATCGTCAACAACGGCGAAGTATCATAAATAAAATAGCATCAGTCAGACAATGGCGTGCACGTTCATTGTCGCACTAGTATCAAACGGCACGAGGAGCGTAATATCGCGCATTCATCCGCGCCTATCAGGATCGCTGCACCACACACATATATTACTGATTATTGCGACGAGCCTCGAAGATCCGCCGGATACGGCGGCTGCAGTTTCAGTATCAGCTCGCACATTAGTTGCATCGCAGCGAGTGTCAGATAGCGCGCGTGCGAGCGTTAAATTTACCAGCATGGAACGTCTCAAGGATTTCGGTCAAAGTACCAGCGATCAAGAGGCAATAACAGGATGATGATAACGACAAATGGAGAGATCCTTGTCAGGGTCGTGGTTCGACGCGAAGAAATTTTAAAGAGATGTGCCTTTCTACAGAATTCTGTACTCTGTATTAAAATGATCATTTCCGTATCTATTTTCTACATTTCGCTGCTTGGCAGCGGCAGTGGTACAATTGAAAGAAAGAAAATTTTAAGGCAGAGAGGCTTTTTCAAATTTACGAAGAATTCTTCGTGAGTCATTTCAACGACGTTATAAGGCTGACTTAACGCAAGACATGTCACTATTCGCGAGAGTAGTACAACCTTTCACTTGTAGCGTCACAAAACAACTGAAGACGAGCAAGTGTTGTTGTAATACTAACGTAACTAAGGTTCATAGCGACATGTGTAATAATTTTGCCCTCTGACGCAAAATTTGAAATTTTTTCAGTTGTGTCACAAACGCTGTATAACTATGGCCCGTTTTTTGTTAAATATTGGTATTAATAATAGCATGGGGATAATACTTTTGTCGACAACTGACACGTAGCCTTTTTTGCTTTTTTTTTTAAGGTTTACATTAAAGCTTTAGGAAAACGAAAAGGGCGCTGGATAGCGTGTTGGAACACATATTGTTATTGGGTGTAATTGTGTCGTAAAAGATGGTGCACGTGCAAATGAAAAAATTGCAATGATTTTTATGAAATGAATGTTTGATGTACTGTTAGAGTTGTAGATATCGAAAAGTTTACGAGACATTTAATAAAGAAGAGGGTGTTTTATGTAGCAACGCATAAAGTATGCAGAATTTTAGTACTCGCTAAAGTAGGACGGTAAAGTAGGAGTAGCGACTCGGAGCTTGTAATTATCTCTTTTATCTCTGAGTTTTAGAGTCTCTAAAGATAGTTGTATTCTTTTCATTAGCGAAATAACTTCATAATAAACCGTTGTAACAGATATAAATGAGAATAATTTAAGGCAAATATAAACGTGTGATACCAAATTACAGTTTTTACAGAGTTACAGGTGTTAGGAGAACTTTAAATTATAATACATACAGGTATATGTACATATATGCATAAGAAAAGACTTACTTTTATAAACTTTGCATGTATGAAACTAGGTGTGTGAAAGATACAAATATGTGTGAGTTGCAAAACCAAGTCCATTTCCAGGTCATAAAAGCCGAAATTAAATACAGAAAATGACACATATAAAATATCAACTGACTTTTTGACATGCTAAATTAAGTTATATACAAATAATTTGTCAAAATAATTTATAAAGAAATAATTTACTAGAAGAAGTGATAATTTAATTTTCAAAATTAAATCTTCTAAGTCTAATGTACTATCACTATAAAATTGATAAATTTAAATATTTATATATCTTTATTGTTATATATTCTCGATTAAAAATCTACTCTACCGATAGAAAATCAGAATAGAAACAAAATATGCAAGCACAAGAACCAGCGAGACTACTAAACGTCGTTTAAGTAGAATAAGATTACCTTGCCAAGCAATTATTTTACAAAACGTCGATATTTTCGAACGAATATTCCGAAGAAAGATATTTCCAAAGATATACTTGGAAAGATTAAAGTTAGTGAAATTTCAACAGTATATAGACTCTTATGGATTATCCGATGTTATAGAAGATTGACGCTACAATCTACAATACTGTGACATCGATATTTTGGTAGGATACTTTATATAATATCTATAGGAAACCATAGCTCGTCGAAGTCGATGAACGACACTTTGTGAACTTTGTGTTCCATCAACTATTATCTATGGATTGTCTGACGTTGTAGAAGATTGACGCCGTAGTGTACTCTGCCGTAAGTTATGTCAATCTTTTGGAAGTATATATCTCTTTCGTACAAAACACTATGCTTCGTTGAAGTCAATGGAGAATAAGGAACAGAATTTTCGAAACTCAGTATTATGAACTTGAAGATTGCTGCGATATAGAAGATTCATATCTAAAAAGAAAAGAAAAAAAATCGAAACAATTGACGATCATTATTCATCGATTTCGATTCGAAACAAGAATATATTTTTTTAAATTATTATTTCCGATTTTGGTTATCCTCAAATAATTTACCTGTATGCGCTGTATTTACTTTATCGCGAAGGAGTAATGTTAATTATTATAGGAAGTAGAAATGAAAAATTGTCGATTCATCGAAATCAATTAAACACAAGTGAATTACTTCTCGATCTTTCGTTAATTGCCACCACGTAATATCAAGGTATTATTGACTTATAGATTCAGTATGATATTATAGTTTTAATTAACGGGATAATAAAGAGTGAATTTAGAAACTAGCGAGTGTAACTAGAAACAAGATAAAGTTAGATAGATCGGTGACACAGGCCAAGTTTTAATGGATTTAGGCACGAAAGATCTGAATCTCGATGCGTGACGGATTTAGAAACGAAACTCTAATTCCATTATAGTTTCGTACTGATGCCATGAGTTCAAAGAGTCGCCGAATTAGAGACCAACTGATATCTGCGATTTAGATTACCCTTCTAAAAGCTCTCGGAGATTGAGAGCCCTTTGATCTTCGGTTTTAATGGAATTAGATCAAAGATTGCCGACATCCTAAACAGATCTAAATAATCTACGAAATTCAAACACGACCAAAGCTTCGAATTCAACTTTTTGCAGATGATTAAAAAAAAATGATCGCATAGAGATTTACCACTTTCTCAAATATTCTAAAATATTCATAAATTATTACGAACAGATATATCCTAAAAATATTCTCGAACTAAATTTTTCATTAATTTTTCTATGAAGATCTTTTCAAATCCAGTCATTCGTCTATCTTATCATTGTCATAGAGCTCGAGGTTTGTTCTTTTGAATTTTTTGCTTCTTCGAGGGCTTAAGGTTTCCAATTTCCAGCGTAACGTATCCCTTTCCCAAAATTCTTTCATCAACGGTTGAATCTCTTTCAATCCCTAAGACCGGACCACCAACGAATCTTATCAGCCAGGGCTTTATTAACAGACATTCAACTTCGTCGACCCTGGTGACCGTCCAATTTTTCCACCGATTCATCCGTGCTCTTATCACCAACGTGTCTTACGTTCCAGGCAAAATACCAGACAGTCTTGTGGCGCACAGAATGTCCCTGCATGATGAATTCCTCTTCCTTCGGGGCGAACAGAATTGAAACATTAAAATGGTAAACGATGCTATTACCGAAAAAATAAAAAGATCTTTTTGTGGCAGAAGACTGAAGTGTCAATAAGATAAAAGAACTTTCTTTTTACCGACAAACGATTTAAATTTTATGCGAAATACAGTAAAAAGATTATTAGCACTAAATTAATTTATTTTAACTTTTATTTCTATCGCGAGATAGAATTATCCTCAAGTTTCACGACTATATTTAATATCTGAGAAAATTTTATTGAAATATTTCAATGAGTATTAATGTGTCGAGTAGAACACGGAAAAGGTTCGTGTAGAGCGGAAATCTAATTTTGGTTTATTTTGAAGCAAAATTAACGAAAACACGCTTTCTCATCCAACTAAAAATTTTCACTTCTGTCACTCGCATCGTTTGCCACCCCCCCCCCTTACCTCATAAAGCCATATAAAAACCCATAGTATTGAAATAATAAATAATATATACAAATACTAGAATTTAAAAGACACGTGTATCTCGTTAGTATTACAAATTCCTATCCTTGCCATTAACATTATTTAACATTTCAACTCATCTATCGAGGAGACGTCGTGTATCTTCTAATTCCACGATGATTTAGTACAGCGTCGTCCTGGAGCGTTTTCACGCGATATCCTGGCTGATTCGTCAAAGTCCATACGCTGAAAGCTTTCACGCTCGCGTGGGAAGCTTTGTCGAGGTTCCGGATTCCAGACGAGGGCGTTTTCAATGGAGCTTCTCGTGCAGTGAAGCTTTAGAGCGATATTTGTGGACACAGGTATATCGAGAACTGGTGAAACGCGGGTAGGAAACGAGCATGTTCGTTACACGCTGCGGATAATTCATCGAAGTGCGCCTGGAGGGTTCCCTATGGATGCATTACTGTCGTTCGCTCGGTAGATGAGCGAAAATCGTGGATTAGCCATAGACAACTTACCCTATGACCCGGAGGTCCGATAATCTCGTACGATCGCGTGTGTCCACCAGATTTGTAAGGCTTGCTTGTGCTTGTCACGCTATTGATCGAGGGGATTCTTTTTCGAGCCATAAACGGTTTATGATCGTCCATACTGTGCTTCTCGAATTTTCGTATTACAAGCTCCTTCTTGCTTCAACGATAAAAGAAAAAGCTTCTAATACATTCAATGACCACAAGAAGCATTTGTACATGTTGTATTTATTATATCTGATCAATTAGGATCAAGTATATTAAATCTCGTATTATTTAGTAGTACGTCTATGCGGCTAGAAAAATTTCTATGAAATTGGAAAATTCATTGGAAGTTGAAGGCATGTAAAAATATTTTCTGTTGCTACTTTATATATATATATAGAGAGAGAGAGAGAGAGAGATCGAATTGTACAGAATCAGACTTATACTTTAGATCAATCAAAACGCTCGTGTATCGATCGTCGTGCAGGACCCGTTGAATTATATGAAATATGAAATATAGGTAGTACAAAATAACTCAAAACGCACAGGATATCGGCTAACAGCCGACAAAACAATTTAGTCCACAAATTTTCTTACTAAACTAATACTATGTTGAAGGTCAATTAGAAATTTTTACAATTGAGACGTACAACATACGTAGGGATACAAATTAATAGTAAAAACCATAAGTAGGGCAATATTAGACGAACCTCATTTTTGCAAGGTGTATACTTATTTCCAATTCACCCTGTATATCTCATACACAATATTCTCATACAAAATACAGTTCGATCATAAGGCCTCACAATTTCCTTCCATCGTTCGAACAGCTCGTTCACAAGATAGTTATTAATTCTTTCGAGAAGGTTATCTGGTTCCCATGAAGCTGTATTCCATGTATCGAAGTATGTAGCAGCGGCCGTTCCCTTTATACAATCTCGTTCCTCGACGATTCGTGTTACACGCGGTATATCTAGCGTAACGGAAATCCTGCACGGTCGTATACATGTTGCCGGGTATATTTACACCGGAATCGATGAGAGTTGCAAGTTAACATCGCAGACCTCTGCCGAGTAGCCTCGTGGACTGGCCTCAGAATTGACAGAATTGGGCTCGCTTCTCACGCAGACCCTCCAGGAGCAACAGGACAATGTTAATGGGCCAGTGATCCGAGAGCACATTGTTCCGCGGCAAACTGATCCAGAAATGCGTCACGTTGCCGACGTTACTGTTACGTGACTGGCGTGTGTCGTTTGCCACAGTCGAATGGACTGTCATCCTGGCACTATCAAAGCTGGATTAACGCGAAACTTTGATAGAATTTCGGATTGAAACGCTCGAATTTGCCGAGGAACGTTCCTAGTCAGTCTTTTGTCTTGGTAGAAGGTTGAAGGATTTTCCAAGTTGGAGGAAATTCGTCGAGTTCATTGTGCAGTTTGACAATTTTAGGATTGAGAATAGCGAGGAAGTCTGACTACGGAGGCGCTGGAATCTGAGGTTTTTCTTCAATTGTGATTAATTGTTTCACTTTCAAGATGACGTTTCATAAAAAATTTTATTCAGTGAACCGAGCGTAAAGAAATTTACAAAAATATCATATCGTTCATGGAAGTATCACAAACGTGTAGATGGAGAAATAACACGATGAGGAGTACGAGACGCTACTACTCAGACAGACTGCTAGACATATTATGGTGTGGTCTGTGATATATAACGTGCGATGATATTATACGAATTCTGACTTTTAGATTAGTAGATATCATACAAGGAACAATTATAGAGAATTATCCAACAAAAGATTAAAAACTATATACGAGTGCAAGTAATTTAAAAAATAATTAGTCCTTTTGCTATAGACCTGGTTATCGCAAATACACAAAGGTAAAGTACCGGCTATAGGAAACGAAAATGGAGATGGGAAAGATACCGTAATTTTGCAATCAGTGTTTGAAAGCTGGTGTACAAGGGCATCGACTTAAGACAGATTAAAGAGAATCAAGATACAAGAGCTTACGAGTTTTAGTCACGAGACTTCAATGTCTTCGAGAACAACTTCGCAATTCACCGCAACGAAATCCCTCTTTTCCTACTTCCAAATTAAATCAAACATCTCCAAACAATGAACACTTTCCATTATCTTCCTCTCAACTTCTTACCATCGCTTCAAACATTCACTTGCACTTCTTAAGTAGAAAAATTGTCCGAATAACCAAATTGTTCAAAACTTTTATAATTTTGTGATATCTCAACTTCCTTTCTCTTCGAGCAAAGAAATATCGCCCTTCTTTCTTTGTCGTTCATTTTCAGTAAAATAAATTGCAAATATATTCTTACTCATAACACGTATCCCTGCAGATCTCCGCGCTTGTTCTTGCCCTTTGAATCTCTCTAAATTTCCTTGCTACATTTAATCCATAAAAAGCGTGGAATAGAAAAAAATGTAATAAAATTACATTGAATATGAAAAGAAATTGCCTAACATAATGATCGTTCCACGTGGTCATATCTTAGCCTTAAAACAACGTAATCAGTAACCTATTAAATTATCCTACTAAATTAACAAACGACTAAAATTACAATTTCCTATAAATACTAAATGGAAAAATTAGAAGTCCTATGGATGAAGTACGTCACTTTTGCAAATGCCGTAGACGTTATAAATACTCGGTCTGGAAAGCGTAGTGACGCTGCATGACGGAACGCATCTACTTTTTGCGGCCGTTGGCATCGTTAACGAGGCCTGGATCTTCGCGCTTTTCTCCGCTGCGACGCGGAGAAGCGCGCGTGCACACGCGCGAACCAGCTGAAAGTAGATAAAAAGCGAGGCAACGGGGCCAGATATTGCGCGCCGAGCCACGCAGACACGTTTTTCCCTTGAACGTAATTACGGGCCGATTGCGTCTGCGAAACGCGCGCTGGAATGCCAGAGATCGCGAGGAACTCGTGCTGCGACTGGTGAAAAAGGCGGCGATTCCGTGGCTCGATGAATTCCTTCCGAAGAACATGTTAATAGCGGAAAGAAGCCGGAGCAGGGGTGAAGTTCCGCTCGAGTTCTCCGATAGAAGGATCTTTATTCCCTTTGGTGGGCTTCGAGTCACTTGAAGCGAACGGTTCAACGGGAATTGGAGCAAGAAAGAATTTGCGTTTCTGCATGTAAGAGGATTTTAAACAGACGTCTTAAGAGTGTACTTGGGAAATGCTCTTAATTTTTCGAATAAAACGAGGTCTTTGATTTTTTCTAATTGGATTTGGACAGTGTTCGTGCAATGAAAAGTAAATGGATTGTCCAAGGATGAGCGATATTTTCTTCATTTCGATAAACGTAGTTTAGAATTTTCTTGATTTTCGAGGTTGAACGAGTTTTCTGTTACGTTTGATCGGGCGTACGTGAAGACGAGTAGAAACTGTGTTCGAAATTTTGAGTGGCCGTGCGTTTATGGCCCATTACCTTCTTTAGGAAATTCTGAATTACATGTCCTCCCCGAGCTGTAAATTTAATGTCTCCGAGGTCAGGTAAAAAACCCCGGGAAAGAACCAGTCGGAAGGGTACGATGGACAAACGAAACCCAACGGCTGGTAGGGAGAATCAGCAACGTAGGAGGACAGTTCATCATCAGACATCGTACCGTGCGGGTGAAATACACTCCCAACAAGATCTTACTACCGCCGTGTTCATAACATCAACGTTACTTTTATACAACAAGTGCATATCGATCGATCGGTTTGACCTGACCGGTTGCTCTTTAGTCGAGAATTCGCAACAAACGGTGTATATTGGGGTGAGTATGATTTGTATAGTTGATACGTGAGTTTATCGAGAAAGAGTATAAGGAAACTTTCCCAACTTTGCATAGTTCGATTTAGAAATTTTCTAATTACTAGAATTACTTTCCATTTGGATCTTGCGTTCGTGTATACGGACAGATAAAAATAAAATGTATGGTAAAATGAATGTGATGGAATGGTTAACAGACGAGCATGTACAGTATAAGCGCAATGACGAGAGAATTCTTTTAATCCTGCAAAGTGTAGTTTAAAGTTCAATGAACTTTTTGATTCGGCTTCAATCACGTGTCTATAGGAACGTAAAAATGGATCTTCTTTTTAAGGGGAAACGTGATTGAATAGCGGATATGTGAATTTGCGAAGTATAACTGTATAAAGGGAAACAAAAATAAATTACATAAGAGCGAGGATGGATGAATAATTAGTCCGTGATGATGTGTCCACAAAGAATAATTTGATAGTTTTAAAGAATAGTCAAATAAAATAAATTAAACAATTCTAATATAAAAATATCTAATCGTAAGGAGAAATAAATTGATCGACACGTTTATTTGTGTTCTGGAAACCTTCGCGATTCCTATCTCTGTTATTAGAAATTATTAACGGTGTTATTACATACGGATGGGATATCGACCCGCTTCTCCTATCTCCTGCGATTATTCTTCGTGCGAAAGATACACAATAGCTACACTGCTCCGCAGGATATTAGACTACTGGAGGAACAAACATACCGAAATTTGTAGAACTTGGAGAATTATGTTTATCCGGAAAGTATCGTTTCCATCCGGTTTCAAACTGTTGCCCTTGTCATATTGAGAGTATTCGATATTTCAGTCGAACGATACTTTGCCAACTTGCCCGTTTTCTACAATTACAGTTCTCCCATAGAGAATTGTATTTTTAAACGAAAATAACTGATCGATGTAGTCGGTACTATCATAAATTCGTTCCACTTTTACAGTTACTATATAAACGAAGAAAATGGAACGAATATATGCGACAAGTAATATATTAATGGAACACATTCTCTCAATATCGTATTCAAATAAATGCAATTATCATTGGATTGAAGTACCTACACATATTTTATTTTTAAGGCATTTTAAAATTCTTATTTTTTTAAATCTAAAATTCTTCTGGCCTTGTGTAATGGAGTAAAATTAGTAATTAAATGAAAATATTGAAATTTTTGGTATACATAAAATTTAATAAAGAGATCCACCTATTATCTCGCTAACCCGTGAAATTCTTGGGATTTATTCGAGTATATTATATGAATTTTAATTATCCATAAGCTCAAGTGAGTCGTGTACTTAACACGATTCGCCACTTTGTTCAAGAATAATCAAAGCTAATCACTTCAATCTAATTTTGACTCTCTTAACACTAGAACCGACCTGCAATGTACACCTAACTATAGTATGCACATAGATGATTATAATTAACCTGTTAACCAGGTCATCCCTCACCTAGAAACTTTTATAATTATGAGCTTGATAGTTAATAAAGGCAAATCAATCTTACTCCTTTAGCCCTTCTAAGTATAAATATGCTTCCTTAACCTCCTAACCTTAAAATTGAAATGATACAATGATTCTATTTTAATAAAAATCGACATCAATTTTATTCAAGGTAATTTATTTATGGATCTCTTTACATTTTAATACAACTTTTTATTCCCGTTAAAAGTCAGTTGCGTCGTACAGAATAGGACTGAAATCGATCCATTTTAAATTGATTTGTCTTCGTTAATTTTTCATTTCATTATTATAGAAAATTCTGATTAAGGTAATAATTACAGAAACAAAAGGTCTGGTAAGGTCTTCGATGTTTCTACAGTTCAACGTTCAATGGTTCCTTCCAAACGCGCGATGTGTTATCAGAAACGTATCAAGATTAGAACAATTACGTAACGTTAAAAATCGTAGAAATAAAAAGTTCGAGGAAATGTTCGGTAATTCCCATGTTGAACGTTTCAACAGATCTCTGTGCAGTGTGTCTCGGGGGGAAAAAAGTAGAAATAGTGCAATTCTTTTTAAAAACTTTGAAAACCAGCAATTCGAAAAAATATCTTTTCTAACTCTGGGTAGCGTTAAATAGTTGCCTGTGAACAGAGTGTCATCGGAAACGTATTAGAAAACGAGGGCGCGCGCACGCATATCGAAAGCGATACATTATTCATCGCGGTTGTTCGCCAAGTTTGATTATTCCGAACATCCGTCTTGTCAAGGTAATATCGAGTTGTGTAAACTTGGAGCATAAATGTCGGTCGGAACACACCGAAATATTCAACTTTTCCAAGTTTCGCGCACCGTAGCGTCCTGTACGCAATGTATTCGCTCGCGAGGCACCATATTGTAAAGCCGCTGTTGCGGTTTCGTCGAACGAAATTAATGGGCTTTCTCCATCTCGCGTAAATTCGTGGATGAACTTCGTCGAAACTCCAGTTCGAAGACTGTTCTCGTCGCTTTGTTAAAACTTTCGATAGAACGCAATATATAGCTCTTTAACGATTCTCTATCAACTATCAACTATGAAAGGTCGCGAATGACGCATGATCGTGATTCATGATTAATAATTCTGTTTTGTCAGTCAGAAATATTTCATGACGTGCGTATATTGCATTAGATCAGTTATGGGCGATCTAAATGGTAAAAAACCTTTCCCTGACATATATTATGATGCTAGGTGTAATTTGGCAAGTTAGTATAATAATACATGTGATAAGTTATGATAACTCTCTCACAGTACAAATATATTGTAATATTATATAGAAATGTAAGACTTAGTATACATGAAAGCTACAAAATTTACATTGGAAACACTGCAACATAGATATAAGTAACAAGTTAAAAAGAGAACGAAATCTTCTAAACGTTGCACTTATGTCAACAAGGATTGTCCCAGGCTTTGAACCTCATTACAATAAATAATATACGTAAGTACATTAGTCTATTAAGATTAATAAATTATACTCTCCATTTCATAAACGAAGAAAATTTCAATGTGATATTAAATCCGTACGAAACAATTTTTGAAAATTGAACAACAGTGACGAAATACAATTTTAAAGACACAGGGAACCTTCTGACCTACGTTCGCAACTGCGCGGAATTCAAAACGATCACAAGTATCGTGAAAGACTGCACGAGAGCGACAATGAAATATGACCAAAATATCAATGTCAGAAGAAAATTGGCCTATTCACAGATCTGGTGACTGGACGTTTCCAATTTTCTTCGAATTGCCGGCTCGGCAGCAAGATGCGTCACGCGTCGTGTCGCAGAAGAAGACGCGACGACATGCGTCTGTGGCTTAGCGCCGACGTAAGGGAACTGTCGAGAGGAGAAGCTTGAATTGGCGCTGATTGGGCGAGCGACAAACATCCGGCCGCATTTCGTGTCCCACGACCGAGAATGCGCTTGCACTCTTCTTGGTGCGTGGCATCTGTTGCAGAAGCATCTTCTAATCCTGTATCTTTCATCACCTTCTTCAACTTTGAGCGAAAGTGTTGCGTGGGTATCGAAACAGGGACTAATGGGCTATACCACTCCAAAAAAAAAAAAAAAACAAGAAGTTGTCCAGAAAAAGTCAGCCTTAAAATTTTCTCACAGTATCCGAATAATAGACGTTCCATTGACAGAGTGTTACAGATGTTTGCAGGAGTTTGTAGCAGATATTTAAAAGACTTTTTAAAAGTTTGCAAAATATAAATTCGTTATATCAACCATAAAAAACTGTGGAAAGACATGTTCCTTAACAAATGTTAGGTACTTAAGATTAGGTGTTTAAATTGAAATATTTAAAAAATATTGAGACTGAGATATTTTAAAAATATTGCAACTGAAGTATTTCAGTTTATAAAGTAACAGAAAATTCTTCGATAAAACAGGTCTGTATCGTACCAATTGTTATTCTCTATTCGTACACGCAGTAATTACACTGTTCCTCTTTTAAATAAAATATTAGAGTCGAATTAATTGGTAGGTACCACGTGTAAGGTTTCGACGATATTCGGGCAAATCGGAGGATTTCGAGCAAGCGTGATTCGGAATATTGCACCGCTCGAGGCTGCAAAGGGCTGGAACGCAATACGGACAGATTCGTAGCCTGGCCACATCGATGCGAAATTACATGTCAATGTCCACGCGAGAGTATTAGGTTTCGTGATTGACGACGGTTTACTCCGAACCTACAATTGCTTGCAGAACGGTCATAGGTTATCTATTAAGATTGATCCGTGTCGAGGCAAAGCACTATATCAATTAACCGAAAGGCGTGTTCATCCGGCGGCTGGATCAGCCGAAGGCGATCAATCGCGATCTGAAGATATCGATCGATCTGATCGACCAACGATCCAATTTAATCCGTTACGCTCTAGATATTCAGCCTTGGAATTTGTTACTGTTGTGCGAAGTAGAACGACGTTTTTAACATTGAAAAATTGCATAGAGTTCCTCTTGTCTTTCAAATTACACGGGGCGTTCTAAAATTAAACCTATTTAAATCTTTTAGAAACTTGAAATGCAAGCTTTGAATCAACCAGTAATTTGGACGAATTGCTATTTAAACACGTATTTTTAGAAATTTGTCAGTGTTTTCGAAAGCGGAATAAAATTAGCGTTACGGATAAGTTGTAAGTCATCCTCAGCCAAAAGTCGGCGATTATTTGCAATAACGTAACGATGAAGATATTAGGTCGTCCGAAAAGTTTCTTTCGTTTTATAAGGAAATAGTGGATGCACAACATTTTCCGTTTTATATTATTTTATCGAATTCCGTATGATCCATTCTGTTCTATCAAGATAAAGATTGCAACGTTCGAAAAATTAGATTTCATGTTTGTATAAAGATGCGTTGTTGTAAAAAACAGGTTTAAAAAAGAAAGGCACTTTTTGAACTACCTATATAATACGAAGTTATGAAACCTTCTAAAAAAAAAAAAAAAAAAAAAGAATCGAAACTACGTTTTCTATCATAAATATGATTCCACGTTACAAACCAGGATTCAGAAAATCCGCTTAAATTCGAGCTAAAAAGAATTACAAATTATATTACTAAATTAGAAACTAGAGATCTTACTCGTCATCTTAAAAATCCACCTGCAAATTAGTCAAATAATCATACACGTCGACTCTCTTAAAACGTGTATCACGAAAAACACACGTGTATCGCGAAATTCTAGCGATTGCCAACAGCGTACTTCATAAATGGAAACAGAACGAAAGAGCGTGTGGAACACGATCGTTTGCAAATACTACCGGGGACGCGTAATTAACTTTAAAGGGTGGCCAGAGGAGAGTCTGGCTCGTCGCATACTATATTGCCGCGCAATTAAGATATAGGTCCCCAAGGAAACCGAGGAGTCAAGCAACTGCCAGCAACAATTTGGCGGTACGCAATTACGCCACCACGAAATAACGCGGGATTTCCAGAGACCTCTTTGTCTCTTTCTCTCCCCTCCCTCCATTCTCTCTCTTTCTCTCTTGTTCTGTTACTAGAAGGTTTGCAATCGCGGGGCCATTGCCTTCAGGTTATCCGAACCTAAATTGGGTCCATATCGAGCCGAGACGAATAGTTCGGCCCGCAGGGTTATTCGTCTTGTCGAATTAACCGTGCAACTAGCCGGTAGAGTCCGAGAGCCGTGGCGATCGTTTGCCAAGATTGAGGAAAATTGAGGATGAACAGGCCACCGATTTTGGGAAACGTAGGATTACAAGATTCATTGGAGGTGATAAAGTGTACAGAGGGCGATTTCGAATCGGCAGAACAGATTTTAGGAAGATTCATGATTCCAAGTAGGAATTCAATATTTTGAGCTTTCTCTTGATTTGCAATTTTGTTACGGGCAAAATTAATGAACAATCGGCAACGCAGATTTTACGAAGATTCAGGATTTGAAATGGAAAAGCGAATACTTTGTGCCTTCTGTTGGTTTAAAAACTTATTACGAACGAAGTTTGTGAGATGTTGGGAAAATTCGTAGTTTGGCATGGACAATTCAATGTTTCTGGTTATGAAATATCATAATTATGAAACGAATGAAAAACGAGGAATCCAATATGTCATATTTTTTGTTGGAATTGTCTTGTTGGTAGAATAAAAATTTAGAGAAATAAAAAGAGCAACGGGGCAGGGGATTTTGTGAAATACTACGAAAATTATGCAAAATTCATTGTGGATGATGAATTGTGTGGAAGGTGGTTGATAAATGGGAAGATCGATCGAACAATTGCAAGAACAATTCTATACAATCTCAAACTTCCGATCATTTCTTATATCCTAAACGTCATCAATCAAAAGTAAGCTTTGCAGTAGCGACGTTCTTAAATTTAATCCGAAATTATTCCCAGTAAGATAACAAGCACGCGACAAGAACTTCAAAGAGCTTCAAACTCGCAATCAGCTGATCGCTGGCCGAGATATTTGATTACGTATCAAAGGAATAAATCGTTCCCGGGTGTTTAGCGAGAATCTTTGTCACGTTTCCCATTCATTACATATAATAGTACGTTTCGTGTGTGGCAAATACAATTTATCGCTCATGGTCATGAAATTCTACGACCAGGTTAACCGATCCTGATATTCTTGATACTTTTACGCCGACGATTCTCTCTCGTTTAGGTTTACACAATAGAAAATATACGAAAAATGGTATAATTATAAGAGAATAATATTAAAAGTACAATAAAGCGATGGTACCGCAAACAATGTAACTGCATAACGAAGTTGAAACTGTGGATCGTATAAATTATATTCGATAAACCGCCGTTGGAACGTAAATGATCAATTAATATTCGCGTTTTTAACCTGTTATAGTTTAAACATAGATCTATTATCAGGAAATATTCGATACAATGAATGTATTTTTACGAAGAAAATATAAGAATATATTTGCTCACTTTTTAAAAAGTTTCACGTGTTTTTGAATTAATAAATCTATCAAAAGCTTTAATTATCGGAGTTGCCGTGCCAATGTTTTTCCGACTCGAAAAATGAATTTTAATTCACCGAGTTTCCAATAGCTTTTAATAAACGCGGATGAGCGTTAACATATCGGGCAGAATTATACTTCAACTAACGAATTTTGTTCAAAAGTATGTAAAACAAGCAGCGTACCATATTATTCTGCAATTTCCAATTTTCTATATGAGAAAAAAAAAATTGCTAAATTGCAATCAGCTCGACAATCGGTCGTTTATTTTCCTCTAGTCAAATAAAATATTCCGCGTCCCTTAAATCTCGATCTAAAAATTGCCTTAATGAATATTTTCTATGAACACATTTCGCGTAAGCATATCTTTCGTACATTACTAATTATGCTCCATTATTCACCAAACAGTGAGTGTGTGCTAGTGTATTATGTAACTACAAATAGCATAGATAATTAAAGAAATAATTGATATTTCAACCTTGAAGATATATTTTTATTTAAACGGCGCTTTAAAATCCACATGGATATCTATGTAAACCCTAAAAGAAGTTTCCACGATTTCAAAACAAAACACATAATTTTCTCAAACTTCTTGGAATCGTAGGATTCAGTTTGCAGGAGCTAAATAATTGACCTCGTTTTTCATAATTTTCCAAAACAAAATTACATTAATCAACAAACGCGATTCCGATACACTACCACGTGTGTTCATTTAAAAACGACTATGTATTTCACGCGAAGCATAAATCGTTGGAAAATTTGATAATCTCACCTGGATAGCGGGCTGCTGATGATGTAATGCGTGTAGTAAAATATACTGGCGACGGAGATGAGCAACAGCGCCGCGACGCATCGTTTCACCGTGGCCTGCTTGACGACGCAGCGCGGACCGACGGCGCTTAATAAAGGAACGCCAGCCTCGACCGCGGAAATCTTCATCACCATCGTCTCATCCGACGAGGTAACGGTTTGTCTCTCAGATTAGTCCTAGATCGTTTTACTCAGCCCGTGGAAACGTAAAACGGACCGTGAATACGCCGAATCGTGGTCGCAGCCGCGCCGACAGTCCCTGACTTCCGGAAACAAGGATATCCTCTTCTTTCGTTGGGCATCGGCTCTGCTCATAGTCGTTCACGCTCTTTCTCGCCGATATCTCTTGAATATCTTGCCTCGAGAGGATCGAATCTGTCTGCGAGAGCCACTCGAAACCTCGATCGAATACGCTTCGTCGAAGATCAACGTGGAATCAATCCGGTCTTCAAACACGATCTCGAACTTTCGAGAATTATCCAGCTAAAATCGAGGATCTTTTGGAAAGAGGAATCACCGATCGATAAATCGAAAGTTTCCTTTGTCTTTTCTTCGTTTCAGAAAGAATTTATTCCGCGTTTCCCGCGTAACGCAATATTTATTAACGATCGAAAATACGAATAAAGTTCTGGCCTTTCGTTATTCTTCGTTCCTCCTTTTTTATTTTCTTTTCTTTCTTTCTTTCTTTCTTTTTTTTTTCTTTTTGAGAACTCGAAGCTAGAACCTCAGTTCGTGAGCGATGGGTCCTGGATCGAATCCGACCCGTCCTTTAAAAAACATCGATGATAGCTCAAGGATAAGGAACAGATCGCCACTTGTTGCGTTTCCACGACGGCAGCACGATCACCATTTTGCGAGCAGCACGGGGTCGCGCCGTCCATCGCAGTCGTTTTTAACCCATTTGGCTAAAGTTCCTTCGATGGATCCACTCTTCTTGGTTTCTCAGCGATCTGTGCCTCGGATCCTCGACATTCTTCTCATCTGCGTATCGACGAATTTTCTTGATGTTGTTCGTTCGAGAGCATATCGCGACTTTCGTCGGACGATTATCGTGAAATACGACCCTGCGCTACTAAGAAGAATACCTTAGATGAACGTGAGAGGATCTCCAAAGTCCAGAAAGTCCAAGTGAAACCGTGTTGGAAATTCTTCAGCCGGCACGGCTGGAACGTTTGCGAAATTTGGCCTCAGCTTCTGGCTTCGGCTGTACGGTTAACTGATTTTACGGCACCGCCATTTGTTACAGCGTACGACTGCTTCAAGATATCTTTTGTCTCGTAGACGCGCGTGCGAAGCTATTCACTCGTAAATTTTCGAGACCTTCTTGCTCTTCTAGCTTCTGTGCTTGTCTCCACCCTGTTCTTAACGTGTGTCGTGCACGTCGTTCCTTTCTTTCCTGGTCTCCGAGGTGGCCCAACCCTCTTTCTACCTGTCAATTAGGGACGATGGAAGGCTACGATGCTCCCCAGTTGGAACGATTTTCGAGCGTTACCCCAGCACTTTTATCGATCTCGTTCGTGCTACGTTCCTGGCTCCCCTTGTTTCGCTCCTTCTGCAACAGTCAACGTGGAATGTCCATTGAACAAACGATGAACAACAAACGGGACGATTATGCTTCTTTATTGGAAGTTGAAGGATCGATTCCCAATGCTCGAAGGATGTTCTTGTAGAAGGGATGGTGAGAAGAAGGGTGAAGATTTTGAGAATTGCATCGTTTGGGAACAAATCGATACTGAGATGATTGGGTAGGTCAATTGGTGTTTTATATGAAACAATCGTATCGCGATTTGTACGGGAATCTCTCAGAAGCGAAATTGATCAAATTTATTTCTTATAGACTTCTCAGTTTCGTTTTATGGATACGTGATTATTATTGAACTGAAAGTACTCATATCCAAAACTTACATAAATAATGGTAATGATTGCAGGAAACTTTGGAACAATCTTAATATTCGACAATTGCTATTCTGGAGTTAATCAGTACAGCTTCTAAGTAATTTATGTAAAACAACGTATATGCACTAGTGGATAGAAGAGAGTTTAAAGGACGAGCAGTATAAAAAGCACCACAATTGTAGAAAAAAAGTTAAAATTGCCAAGAGCAATTAGAATATGAATACATATAACATAGATAACTGTCTTCAACGCGGTAAAAAAAAAAGCTTGGTACAATAAAGTCACCATTAATGTACTGTGGTTGTTGTACACAACGATGAATTAAAAAATTTTTTTTTTGTTCGATGCTGTGTAACAGATAAACGCGCGGTATGGGATATAAAAGATATTCCACTACGATTATTTGTTTAAACAGGTTTAAGAATAAATATCATAAGAAATCGTGAGAAAATTTCACGGTGGAAATCCGTAATCGAAAGTAATTTTCAAAAGAGATTTTATAAAACTCCGTCCATAGTGTCACTACAAAGCCGAGCGCGAAGAATTAAACAAACTTCAAATCAGTGATATATAATAACAGTAATATAGTAAGTAATATATAATATATAAAATAAAATATATAATTCCCAGAGAATTCAAGTATTTCGGTACAATTATTTACTCGCAACGAATCTAAAAATCTCATTTGTAAAAAAAAAAAAAATCACAAAAAAGAAACCGAGGACGACGCGATATGACTCCAATAGTCACGAAGACCACAGAAGAACTAGGACGTCGATAACGAATAACTGATACATCATCGTGCAGTAACTTGTCTCTGGAGTCCGATAATAAACCAGTAGAAAGGGGGATGCAAAAATCGAGGCAGGCCTGGACATAATCGAGCGATCGGTGAGGCCAGCCCCGAGACCGCCATCAAAAAACGATTAAACACCGCGCAACGACAAGCGGAGCGATCAGGTCGCTCGACAACTCCAATTAATCGATCGTACTTCCGCGGAATGGCGTTGCAATTTCAACCGACTCGGTCCAACATCGCAGGTTCGTCTCTTTTCTCTCTAATTTTTTCCCGTCGATCGTACATCGGTCGTAGCAAGAAGTCCATTAATCAACCACCCCCGCAGCGATGCGAGTCTTTGTCATGGGGACCGTGCGCCTCTGTCTGTATCGTTTCAAAGAGAGCTTTCCCTTCAACTTTCCCCTGGAGGATAGCAGGAAAAGGACAGAGAACGATTCGGACAAAAAGAAAGAGAAAAAAGAGGGGGCGGGAGAGAAAGGTAGGAAAATAAATTGAAAATGATCCGGCGAAGGGTAGAAGGATGACCGGGTTGGCGAATGGGGTAGAATCGACGCCAAGAAGATTCTCTCGAGAAGAATATCGTCCTTCGTTCGTCGCTTCCATGTGCCCCTTGAGAGCTGACCTAACATTTTTCCAACCGAGGAGTACTGACGCCTCTCGCGAATAAGAACAGAGTTTGCTATTCGTGGATGAATGTAGAATTTAATTACGTGAGCTTTTAGAGAGCGGAGAATATTTGAGAGGAAAGAAACGAGAGTTT
Organism: Bombus fervidus; assembly: GCF_041682495.2. Taxonomy (NCBI): domain Eukaryota; kingdom Metazoa; phylum Arthropoda; class Insecta; order Hymenoptera; family Apidae; genus Bombus; species Bombus fervidus. Next base: position 12,059,410 of record NC_091520.1, on the reverse strand, counting down.
GGGAAAATTTGAGAACGATTGGTTGAACAAGAGTTTGACTGTTTGATCGTTGTAGTAACTTTTGTGACGTAGCTCTTCTTGCTATTTGTTTCACGCTAAAGTGCTATTTATGCTCTCGTTTTACTTTCCTTATAACTGGAAAAAATCTCCTAAGAAATATCTATTTACTGCTTCTTATAAATTACTCTCGTAGTTCATTGGAGAATTACGTACATAATATTCGATCACGTGTCTACGAAATTAAATTTGCATCGATATATTGTTTTCTAAGCGTTTACGTATAAATGAAATCCTATCGATTTGTCGTATTTGTAAGCTACTACAATACACAGTATACACACAGTATATAACGTACTACAATGTAGTTGAAGAACAAAGGAGAAATTAATATTGAAATCAATACAGACGTTATATTAACTACCTCGTATAACAAACACAAAATCTCCATTCCATTCTACTACTCTGATTTTTCAACTCGTTCGTTTCATTCATACATTCTCCTCTCGCCTTATTTCTTGAAAAGCCAAACACTCGTTTCCAATCAATCTCGTTCACAGTCTCATTCTTGAGACACCATCTTAACACACGTAAACAAATACACTGACAAAATTTCAAGTATTTCTAGGCCACGCGTAGAAAGCCCAGTGTTCCAAACAATACCGACCCTCGAAATGATAAACGAGCCCAAAGGTATTCTAAAAAAAATGCGCCTTATTAAATCCCATCGGTGCATTCAGCAAAAATGTGCCGAGGGGTCCGGTCGAACGATTCACTTAAAAAAAAAAAAAGAAAAAAATATTGCTTTTTCACTTCGCAGACATATATCTCCAGTTTGACGAGGTTTAGTCTCGCGATGGAAAAAGTTCGCGAACCGGCTCCGACCAAAAAGACAGAAAAAGACGGAAACGACGAATCAGAGTCAAGCCAAACGACAGATGGAGAGAGTAGGACAGAAGCCTGAGGGCCAGAACGGAATGCATTTGCCAGATTAAAACGCCATTGGAGTGCATCGAGGTGCCTGTAAATATGCTTGTGGAAGGACGAACGAGCCGACGAACGAGTCGGGGTTTTCCCTCGGATGAAATTGGATCTGCGCGATTCCAAACTCTCTCTCAGCCAGACAAACGAACGTTTTCGCCTTCTACTCTGGTTCGTTCGCCGGAGCTGCTCCAAGCCGGAAGAAAGATGACTCCATTTGGAGGAATAATCAGCGGAAGCTCGCGTGATCATTTCGCGGCGATCGAGCAGCGCTCTTTTGCCCTCCTTCCCCTTATCCTCTCGCGGCGTGCAATCTAACCGGGACGCTGCGCTGCACCTACGTGCGGATCCGCCCTTTAAATCCGCGCACGTGATGCATCCGACTAACGACCCACTCGGGGAGCCAAAACGTGTCTCTTGAATTAAGCACCGCTCAGCCTCGTACGTTTCGAGGGGATACAGAATTACCGCGGTGCGATGAATTATTCAGATAACGAAATGTGTAGAGGTGTGTGTATTTGCACCGGGAATTTTTGTTTTCGATTAAATTTTCGGCTTACGGCTCGTTTCGGACCGGATGCAAAAGGAATGCGATCGAATTTGCATTTGAGACGTTTTCTTGCAGGACGAACAGGGTGATTTCGTTGGACTTCTTGGATTTTTCTTTTTGATAGGATTTTTGAGTTGATTTTTGATCAGACGATGCCAATTGGGGATGTTTAAAGCGATAAGGTTGTTCGTGTATGTTTAATTGGTGAAAAATGCAGACTAACGTGTATTAATTTATATAAGGGTTGAAAGGGGCGAACGAAAGTATGAATGTAGAATTTGTTAAGCGATGAGATTAAATTCCATCGGAAACTTTTGTTTTTTTTGATATCTAGTAACATTGTTTCACTGCTTGTTCATTCTTTTATTCCTGTTTTTCTTGCTATTTAATAGCAATTGTTATTAAATATTAATTAGATTATTGAAATGAGAATGTGATTATTCGTTCAATGAGAAAGTTTCACTTTCGTTGATTACTATAAATCATCGGTAGACTGTTCAATTTTATTCTATCGATGTGAACGACTTATTATTAATCGTCAATAGTTTGTTATATCTTAAAGATCAAACAGTTTGTTGATTCTTATCCAGGTTTAGATGAATTCCATATTAAATCATAAAATTCAAGAAGCATTATACATATAGGGTATATGTGGTAACGATAAATCATTGTTTCGGCGAAACGAGCGACGATTTTTTCAGGACAGAGCCCAGGGACACAAGGATCCGAGAAACAGTATTTCCGAACGATTTCCCACTGTCACCGCTATTTCTCACCGTGCGGCCGAACCTTTCCGTGTCTTTCGACGCGAGACAAAGAGCTGTGAAATCAACACCCTTCCTAGAAGAGATGCTTTTAAAAATTCTTACACGTAGTAACCATTTCTCACGTGAAATAACCATTTCTTAGATCTACCTCTTAATATCATAACACTTGTTCTCATGTTCTAATTGTATTCTATTAAAGGTGTAAGTACAATAATTTTTAACAGGTTATCATACTAGTTCAAATATTTTTCTATCATGTGACACTTTTAAAAAGGTCTAACTTCGTGTGGTAATTTATATTCATCAATAAAACGATAAAGAAACGATTTCGAAAATAGGAAAGAAAAGTCATTTCCTCTAAACTTACGTTCGAATATACTTTCAAAATCTCTGTTGCAATCCACAGAATCCACAATTCCAATATACCACACGAGTATTCTCTCCAAAAAACTTGCACCCCTTTTTCCTTTTCTTACAATCTAGACGCAGCAATCTCGCAGCCAATTAAATTCCAAAACCTCTCTCTACCGTGTACAATTTTCCTCTGGAAGCCTAGACGTGACGCAGAAAATACTTCGTGTGCAACATATAGTAGCGAACAAAAGAAAGTCTAAATCTTACAAAAATACCATAATTTTACAGAATTGTATTTGACAAGAATAATGAATAAATGTAATATTTATACAATCCAGAACAGGTAACAGCCTACAGTCTAGTGACAGATATCTAATACGAAAATTACTAATATACACAGATGAATGACTAAACTGTGGATGTTTATGTATTTATTAGAAATTTGAAAATGCAAAAGTGTACAGAACGCTCATAATATCGAAAACTGTATAGAACACCCAAAGTATGGTATTTGCTTTTTATTTTTATTTATACCTGCATTATATGGATATGATATTCATACAATAGCAAGTACTATAGCTTGAGTATATTATATTTTCTTACATATTATTTCTTGCATAAGTCTTTTTAATTTCATATAAATATAAATAAAACAACAAGAATTATACCTCGGACGTTCTATACATTTTTGCATATTCAACAAATTAAAACGTGTCAAACGAAGCTCTGTCTAGTCGTACTCGTAAAAATCTGAATTTTCACAATTATTCTCAGTCTATAAATTACTTAGCAACTGTGAACTTTCTCTTGTTCGTAACTGTACTACTTGAGACCCGACAAACCCATGGAGTTTTGCAGTTTCGCTGCGTGTGCGTAAACCAATCCGCTCTCCGACGTATCAGGACTGTGTTACATTATAACGTAACGGGATGCGCGAGAGAGAACGCGTAACAGAAACACGATGGGCGTGGATTTCATTTCACGCATCTATCACGTGCGCTGCAAACGAATTGCACGACGAAACGCTAGCCGTAAACGGCCACAGTTTTTCCATTATAAATCTTGCTTCTAAACTTTCTTCGTTTCTGACTGCACTCGCGGAAGGGTTTATAATCGGCAAACGATCATCCCTTGCTTGACATACGCGGAGACGGGGATGAACGTGTAGATTTCGAAGCTGTCTATTTAGTGATTTGTGGAGTATAGCGTTTGATCGGTGAAATGGTGGCTGTTGCGTATGACAGTGAGTGGGATTGTTCGGTCTTCTTTTGATTTTAGCAGTGCTAGGGTTGTTTAACTCATCGAACCATAGGAATGGACATTTACGTCACGCTTCGGCTCGGTTATACGTGAAGATCGTAGGAAAGGAATATGACAAGCAATTAAAAAATAATTAGTTCCAATTACTGTACGAAAATTGTCATTCTTAATTCGTTGTGCAATCGAATATGTATTTTATATTCCGTTGAATATTGCGCAAAGTTCGTTGTTACAATACGTTCTTAGTTCTCAGCAAAATTACGAAGATGTATCGCTTACTTTGAGAAAACCTATCTTTGAACCTAAAGAGTTGTTCTTTTTGTCTTAAGCATCAACTGACATCAAAATCAAAAAAATCGCCAAACTAGTTTATCGCGTTTCTCTCCTGTGTTTCTCACATTGAACTTTCTACCAAAGCAGAGTCGCTGCTTTTCGTTTTTACAGATGTTCTTCATATTTCATGATATCATTTAGACAATTGTATTTTGCAAATAACCATAATTGGAAGTGTGTAAAAAATCCTGTTATTTGAAGAGTTTGAAGAAAGTGCGATATGTAAATCGAGGATAGAGATTTATTTTCCATGCTTTGTTACGCTGTAGCGAAAACTCGCTGAGGGGGAGAAAATCCGCCGAAACTAATGTTCTTCGACCCACGTCTCTTAAGATCTTTTTGCTCGTTTTCATGAATACTACTCCTCAAGTTTGGCACCAACTTCCATAAACACCCAGTATACCTACTTAAATGAGACAATTATGTATTGCATGTATTGTATGTTTTTACGAATCGTTTTCTGTTGACTGATCGATCGAATGCCACCGTTTGGTCTTCGATACGAATGCCAGTGCCGGTATTGAACCGTTCCGTGTCGGATACGATTAACATAAATTTGCTTTAATGCCTCAAACTCTGATATCCAAGATATACTAACCTCTCGTATCAAATTTAATGCATTTGATGAAACGAAGAAATCGATCGTCCTTGCGATTGGTAAACTAAAATCGCGTAAGTAAACCTTAGAGATAAGACAATAGATATCCGGTTGAACCGCGTCGTCGCGAAATTAACCGAGCTGTTTTCCGGCTAGCAAAGTCTCCTATTCGATAATTCAGCGAACTCAGTCTCTGGAATGGCCCGTGGAAGCCAGTGCTGGAGCACCGTGAACCGAAAGGTATCGCGATGGCGCGCGGCGATAATTGCTCGCTCCGAAAAGGCCATAACTCACGCGACGTGCCGCGGACGCAGAATTTCAAAGGAGATTTTAATGGTCGAAGTTGCCCGTGATTGGTCGCCTGTGAAACGCGGCCGTCGAACCGTTGGACAAAAAATTAATTTCAAATCGGATTTCAACCGTGGCCGAGCTCGCGAATCTCGGCGACGTCACGTGCCGCGCGTTTAATCGATGATATTTCAGGGCTCATAATCGCGTACCCGCCAGTGATAATGACGCAGGATTCTTTGCACGCGTTCAATTTCATCGTTAATGGTGTCTTTTTGTGGAAGAATCGTTTGCTCTCGCTCGAATGGAAAGATAATCGATTAATAGGTCGAGGAAGATGAAAGAATTTGAACGATGAGGGACAGAAAGATTGTCGGCGAAAAAAATTGGTGGTCGGTGATGGAAGAAATGGGAGATAAAAGTGCTGGATTGGTGATTAACCCTTCCTGAATCGATACTTTGTACACAAGACGTTAACAATTTTATTAAACCAGTTGTTCAGATCTTTTCTTTCATTTTTTCTTTTTTTTTTTTTTTAACGGTGCACAAAAGAATTAGATTCTCGCGTTGATTTCTTTTCCTGCTTCTTGTGTTCGTATTTCTTGTTTAAATTATTGCCGTACTATAACCACATCGTACGAAGCTTACGGAATTTTCATTTTCTTGATTGGCGCAATAAAACCGTCCTAAACGGTTGATGCTGTAATTGTTTTAAATAGCATTATGGAAATATATGTGGAAACTTTTTATTGTTAATCCCCTTATTGGTAAATGTTATCGTTATAGTCGTTGGGATATTTATTTCAATTCGTGAATATGTCAACGAGTAGTTTGGAAGTTTAAAGCGGGCAAAGCCCGACTTTTTCACAGAGAGCAGCAGAGAATTTTATGTCCGTGAAACGTCTAAGTTTTTTTTAGTTGTTTCGCTCTCAAGTACCTTTGTGCAAATCCTCGACTGTCGATTTAAAACTTTTCACGCGCCAACATATCTACGCCGGATTTTAAGGTCGCAAATTAACATGCGGAATGTATCCAATGTTTCTTTTTCCAGGAATGAAAAATCCCACCCTAAACGAAATTTAATTAAATCGTAAAGTCCTCGACTTTGATGCGAAGCTCGGACTCTAATTTGTCATTGGACCTCCGCGCTGAAATATAAGTTTCGTTTGCTAAACGTTTTATTCTGTGGTGAGAAACGTGGCAAATCTGAGATTAAACAGAACGAGCCTGCAACGTAGAATCAACCGAGGGAAAACATTATATCTGTGTTAATTTTTATAGTTCTAGAAAATCGAGTTGAAAATTTCTTACAAAATCACGTCGAATTCTAAATTATTTTAAATGCAGTACCTAGATCATAAATAAAAAAAAGAAGAACTATTTCACACACGCGTATATCTGTTATTAAGATAAATCTCCTTTGTAACCATTTTAATTATTTCTCTGTAATTTGATATTAGTTCACTATGCATGGAATTTTAAACGAAACGCATTAATTATTTCAGCTTTGAATATTACGAATAGACTGACTGATTATTTATTCTTTACATTCCAAAAAATAATTAATTCATTAAAAAGTTAATGAAAGACCCATCCAGCCAGTGTTTAACGATAATGTTTGTTATAAATACGAATAAAAATTATACACTGTTAAAAAAGCCACTGGTGGATTTACAGTATTCTACCGTTAAACCAAACATACATCGTATCGACTGTCTACTTTAGCCAATCAAACGACAATTACCTGCAAATATGTCGAATACAAAGCAGCGTATAACAATAATGTTTGTTAAAAATACGGATAAAAATTATACACTTTTCAAAAAGCCACTGGTGGATTTACAGGATTCTACCAGTAAACCAAACATACATCGTATCGACTGACTACTTCAGCCAATCAAACAACAATTACCCTCAAATATATCAAATACAAAGCAACGTAACAATAATATTTGTTAAAAACATGCATGAAAATCATACGCCATTGAAATGACCACTGCTGGATTTCCACGACTTTGCTATTAGTCGAATCTTCGCAATTGTATCGACTGGTTACTTCGACCAATTAAACAACGACGGTTTTCAAACTGTTGTAAGAAAAATTCCACCCCCCCCCCCGCCAATTTCCAATATTTTTCGAAAGAATCAAACAGAGAAGAGAGAAGAATTAAAAAGCTAAAAAGAATAGAAGTAAAAGAAAGAAGGTAGCCCTTGTCGTTAACGACAAAGGAGACCAGTCGAACGGCGAACACGGTGAACCGAAGTTTTTTAATAAACCGACCAACACGCCGTGCAACACATTCATTATCCTCGTTTATCGCGCGGAGCAGACTCCTTTTGGCCATCGCCCGTTTTACATCGCAATTTCGGTGCTGGCGCATTTGCGGCTAGCCAGAATTTCACCGCCATATTTTTGCCAGCCGCAAACCGGAGCTGATCTGTCATCGGCTACCGTCATTTCGGCGCTGTCCCACAGATAGACGCGGATGGACGTGCAGAGACTGATAGCCGCAGCGTTTTATCGACGTCGCGGTGACGCCTTTTTATGATTCCATCCCTCTTTCTCCCTCGTGAAATCTAACTCTGCTACCTTTCAAATTCCACAGTATTTTTAATAATACCTTCTCATACTCTGCGCTTTGTTCTAACGTTTGGCCAACTTTTTGGTTCATTTCTTCGGGACGAAAATAGTTGCAGGTCTGCCCAATGTATCGAGATTGGGTTGTATCTACTTAAATCGATCGTTACGTGTCGCTATTAGAATATTCCAATCTTCAAGTTCCGATTCAAAACCGACAATTTCCTATGACTCCAATTGGCACACAACCTCCGCAATTATAAACAATAGCAATTAATAAGATTTCAAATACTATGTTCCCTGAGCACGAAGCAATCGCTACGTGTCACTCTGTTTCAAGTTTCAATCCAACAACTTCTTACAAGCCCACTTAACACACACATTTTACTATCACAAACAGTAGCAATTAATAAGATTTCGAATATTACATTCCCTAAGCACGAAGCAATTATTATTACATGTCGCTCAATGGGAATATCCAACCCACAAAACTTTCGCTTCCAAACCAAAATCTCGGCACAACCGCAATTTCTACAGATAAAATACAAATAAATAATATAAATAAAAACAAACGATAAGAATCAAAATTTAAAATAAATAAATACAAACGATAAGAATCAAAATTTAAGATAAATAAATACAAACGATAAGAATCAAAATTTTAAGCATCCCTCAAACACAAAAGCAATGCCTACAAAATAATTACTATTCGTCATCGCTTTATCAAGATGTTCTCAATCCCCAAGTAAAATCAAAATCTCTCTGCAACCCCAATTAACACAATTTCTACAGATTGTAAATAATATGAATTAACGCACTGATGACGGTATACTCTGATAAGCACATAGCCTGAATTCCTGCGTATTCTTTGAATGATTGAAAAACTTCAAAAGTGTGTATAGCATCTAACAAGTGTAACATTTTATTAAAAATCAACGAGCATATTTGAAGATACTTCTTCGCAACATTTTGTTTCTAGCTATTTCATTGCTCTTTTCTATTGTTTTATTTAACATTTTGTATATTGGGTTGGCAACTATGTGTTGAGGTTATTAGATGTATGTGAATACAAAGGAACGCGTGGATAAATTGCAAGGTAGAAAATATATATTTTAAAACTAAAGTGTAAATAGAAAGTTCGGAATATAATATGAGCTGATTCAGATCCGCACGCTAGCAGCGTTACCCTATGACTGAAAAACCCTGAAGCCAACATTGCCTGTGTACAATTTATGGTTTGCCTTCGACGCAGTCTTTTGTCTATGCGCTGTCGATGGCTTCAGTGGTTGAGAAAACTGAAAGACCAGATGTAGTTTTCTTAGAAGTGGTGACTTCTAAGTGATTGCGGATTTTGTCATTAGGTTGTATTGACAAATTAGGTTGTTCTGTCATTAGGTTACCAACCCAATAGGATACTGCATGAAGTTTAAAAGAATCTTTTGTCACGAAACAGTTGAAAAATGGAAGAATTAGCGTCTGCTGATCTCAATGCGTTAACAATATTTCACGTGTTGTCTACACACGAAGCGATCATTGCAATAATCATCAAACCCTATGAAAATATATATGCAACTCCTAAGTTCTACTGTAAAATGAAAATCTCGCCACTAATTTCAACGAAATTTCCACAAATTACGCTGCGAGACAATGACAATTAACAACATTTCAAATAATAATCTAACGCGAAGCAACTTTTCGAAAATTGTTCTCTATAGAAAACTTTCACGCCATAGTCGGGTCACGGTACACGGATCACAAGGTGATTCAGCGAGCGGCACACGTTTCAGAAGAAAGTTTCGCAGCCAGAAGGAGAGTCCGCGATAATCCTCGCCTAAGGGATTCCCGTTTTCCGCGAAAAGCTCCAAGTTTCCCGAGGTTCCAACGGCAAGAAATTGAATCACTATCGTTAGAGAGGGCAACCATTTTCATAAGCAGCCGCGCGAGCAGAACTCCCGCTCTAAACCGCATTCGAATATTCCACCGGTTACATCCTCGTCTTCCAGCTGATGCACGCTTGTCCCGACGCCCGCGCCGCGCCATGCAATAACCTACAATTCCACGGTAATACGGAACTTCATAATGTCCGTAATTATCCAGGATAATCTCACTGTCGTGTTCTCCGCGTAATGTATGCTTCCGCCCTATCCGGGTAATGAAAATATCTGCCGCCGGACGTATTTGACCGGCATTATTAACCTAACGGAAGATCCTCGCCTTCTCGACTCTTCATCGATGGGGAAACGATTTTATTAATAGATTCATTTCCACCAGTAGACTGTGGATTCTTGACTGTTCGTGAGAAATTTATAGATGCAAAAATGCATAGAGCGCGCATAAATGTATAGAATGTATAAAATTGTGCAGAAATGTATAAAATATGCAAAGTGCGATAACTCGTTGTAATATCTAGCAAATGGAGCGAGTCTTTGTACAGGTTCTAGTTCTTTAATTGCGTTCATGAAAATATCAGATAATAAATTAGAAGAAAATAAATATTAAAATTAAAATTAAAATTCATCGGATATCGCTAAAATTAATTAAATACCCACAGTTTATTGATAAGATATCTTTGCACAGGTTCTTATGAGGTTGAGTGACACGACTAATGGACTTGCTGCTTATATACTGTATGCGCATGTACTGTATACCGTATACATACTTAGATATTCCAATTTATAGTGACGTTAAGAGCTCCGAAGCGGAATATCTTCGTATATTAAAGTACGACAGCTGTATTTTATACTTGCTTAGGAATATCGGTCGAGTTTGAAAAAAAACAATCGCTCGCGAGGGTAAAACGAAAAGAAATTGAATCTTTATCAAGTAGAAAATCGTGTTACGGAGATGAAATCGTACTCGGTTCGTCTCTGTATTAGACGAAGTTTCAATTGCCATAAGAGGCATAAGAGGGTAGACAAAAATTAAGGAAAGGGAGAAGAAAGAGAGAAAAAATAGAAGCAGCTCTACAGAACATAGGGATGACAGGACCTGGTGGAATTCTGTGTGAATCAACTCGTATTCCGAGTGGCTGCCACGTCGGGGGAAGTAATAATATGAAAATCCATTCGTGATAAGCGTGCTACGCCGAAAGAAACGGGGACAGGCATCGGGGGTGGATTGTAAATAAGCCTGTCGCGAGGACGAATAGTTTTTCCATAATTCTCTCTCTTTGGAGAGGAAAAGAGGAGAATAAAGGGAATGAATGGAGCACGTTGGATTACGTAGGAAGTCCATTCCGCTTCTTAGATTCGATGAATTAACGCGACAAATCTCGAATTCTTGAACCAATCTACGTATAAGCAAGGAAATTATTTACATATTTTATCCTTAATCATTTCATATTAAAATGTATAATTATGTAAATATTTAATTGGAATTATTTTTGCTATGCTAATGAATTTTCAAACCGAACTATGGCAAAGGAAATATTTTAAATATTATATTTCAAGATATTTTGTATTGTAAAATTTATTTTGTTCGTATGATTAATCAATAATTAATAGAGAATTTTAAATAGTAATTATTTATAGGATTTTAGTAGCAGAGAAATTCTACTCACTGATTGATTCCAAATATACGCAGCTTAGCGTATGTAACAGATGCACCTGGAAGATTTATGTTGCATGAATTACTATACGGTTCTACTTATGGTACTAACTTGCTCCAGCTACACGTTACTTTGTAGAAGCCGATAATTGGTAATGAAATAAAAATATAACAAACCTATATATACGGTGATAACAATTTAGGAACTTTCCACTACTGATCATAAGTATTAAAACACCTGTTGATATTTATCATAAATGGAATACTTCTCGCTGTTTTTATTTTCTATTTTCTATTATTTCATTCTTATTGCGCGTGCCTTCTCAAATATAAAATGCAAAATATTCGATCAAATAAAAATTCTTAAAATTTCTCAATAAACGCAACGAGTGGAGGTCGCAATATTTACGACTTACAATCATACAATCACGCATTTGTACAACGCCGTTTCTAATTGTTTCTATCTCCATAAGGAATCAACGCAGTATCTAGAACCTCGATAAAAAAAAAAAAGAAAGGAAAAAGGTAAAGCTAACCCCACTGAGATAGATACGATCGATTCGTCGGCTTCGACTTGAAATTCCAGACGTCCGAAAGGTGGCAGGAAATCCGTCCGCGCTATGCCGTCGTTTCGTTCCGTTTCGTTCCGTTAATTAAACATCGACGTACTCGGTGGCTGCACAGTCTCGAAATTTTCTAGCGCAGGCAAGATCCTCGACGACTCGCGAAAGACACTCGAGCGTTTCGAAGAGGAAGCCGCTGTCTCGACACACCGTCACCGTTTCTGTCTCTTAAACGCTCCTCGGCAGTTTTTCCACCGAGTGCTATCCGCAATTACGGGTCTCGTGACCAGTTACGCGAGCGTATTCGCGCGCGTACTCGCGCACCGCGGGGCCAGAGTGCTTCAAAGACGTCGTTCAGCGTCGTCATTAAGTCGAGTGCGCGTCTAACTACCCGCATGTGTGCCACTCCGCGACGTTAATCGCTCGAATGCGCGCAAACACGCGCGGAAAACCCGCGGCTATTTCACGCTATCTGTCTCGCACAGTTTCACCCACGTGCGCGTCGTCTCGCGGCTGTTTGCGTTTGAACTCGGCGTATGATCGACGCTGTGATTCAACGGGTGCGTTTAAACCAAGGGTCGAAGCTCTCGTTTGAACGTTCGGATCATCGGTGGTATTTCTGACTAGTTTGATGCTTTACAGGAAAATTAAGTTACGCCTCATTAACGCTTGAACAGAAGCGTTGGTATTTAAGGTTTTTTCTTAGCTTTTTATTTTTTTGTAGCTTTCCTTTCTTTCTTTTTTCTTTTTTTTTTTTTTTTTTTTTTTTGAAGCGTGTTCGTTTGTTTAGTAACTCGGTATATTGTCTTTTAAGGTTCGTAATGGTTTTTGTTATTTTAATTGTAATCAGTACACGTATATGTAAAATTATCATTGCTGATGATATACTTGTACGTGTACAAATAATTACTTACTTTATATGCATGTAGTGGGTATTTGGAAGATAGACGATATACGAGTACAAAATAAGTAACATAGGTGACTAGCAATTTTCAAATTAATACCATGAAATAAATATCGAGTAGCTCGAAGCACAAACAGCAATCTAACGATGAGTATAGGAATTTCGTAACGTGGAACGTAAGAAAATTACAAAATATGCAAGATTACGAGACTTGAAAGATATGTACATATACCTTGAACAGACAATTAATTTCACACAGCGTATAAAAGACAAGTACCTCCTGACAAAATTTGCAATCAACTTTCAAAAGAATTGAATGAAGATGATGAATAATGCTGTTTGAACGATGTCTTCGACCGTTATAGCGACACACGTAATTTATAGTCCAACAAGTAGTTACTGCTCCTTTATTCTCATGTTAATAAGAGGCAAGAAGATTATGCCAACGATGACTCGTGCGATTCAGCTTGAGCAAACTTCAGATCGTCTTATACGTGTAGGATGACTTGCACGAGATGACTTTCAATTCCGTTAATATGTATGTATTTCCTTAATTGCGACCGAAATAAAATAGAAACATTTTTGGCAAGTCGTTTGGCTAACTGATCGTCAGTCGATAATACGAATAGAAGATCTGTGCAGATCTAATAGATCCATAGTTTCAAATTCGAATCATCGCATCGGAATAATAGAAATGGAACACAGTTTTCATTATTAACTCGCGCCTCATTTACCGTACATTATTAGCTTCCTCGTCGTTCGATCGTATCGATTCGGACATTCGGGCCGTGGAAATTTAAACGCGTGCGTCCACGATAAATTGTTAATCAATCCTATCAACGCCCTGACTAATTACGATCCAGAAATGGAAACGACACACGCTTCCCTTGCTCGGAAATATTATTTTAATTCGCAGGTATTCGCTGTTGGTAATTCGATCGAATTAGAACTGCAATACGATTATTCGATGAATAGATAATACAGGAGCGATAATTAATTACCTACCTAATTTCGCCGAGTTTTTTCTTCATCGAATAAGATCTGAATTAAATTTGCGCTTGAATTGTGTGTGTTCGTACCAACATTTATAATTGCTACATCGTTTAACTAATTTTTTTCACGAATGATTATTGCGATTTCTAATTCCAATTGATCGATGAAGTAGAAACTCGAAAATGTTATAAACATATTTTTATATCTTCAAGGAAGATTAGTATGTTATTATCGTATTAAATATATACGATATTCTATAATATATAGTAATATGTTGTTATAATACATTAGATTGTCCGAAATGTTTCTTTCGTTTTATACGTACAATATTTGTTGTTTTATATTATTTAGTCGAATTACGTACGATCCATTTTGTTATGTTGAGAGAAACACCGCGGCATTTCACAGACTTGGTTTCACGATTATATGAAGGTGCAGTGTTGTAAAAAACACGTTTGCGAAAGAAAGAGACTTTTCGGACAACCTATATAATGCATACTAAATATGCAGCAGGTTAAATACTAAATTGAAACGAGACATCCCAAGTATTAACTAACAACAACTCTTTCACATTTCCCTCAAATTCACGTAATTTTCTCACAACAGAAACACACGATTGGGTTGAAAATGGTTGGAAGAAACGTTGCAGAGCTAATTATTATTGTAATCAATCTTCCCAGGCCAAACAGTTAATTTTCTACATGAAGGAGGAGTTAGCGAACGATCTGCATGCTAGTTAACAAGCATAAGAAACGACGACTAGTGTCGGCCGCTAATTCGTACGAGTTCGTAACACACGACAGATGTTAACAGTGAATTAACGCGGTAGAACGTACGAGCGACGAGGCGAGAGTTAACACCGTTCCCATGCTATCGATATGATCGCAATTTCAGCTTACAACCATAATTAACGCGTACCCTGCGCCGGTACACCTGACCAAACTTCGCTGAAACGCACTTTTGCTCGCCATTACTGCCGTTAAATGTCGGATCTAATAATAAATTGAACGACGATGCAACGTAAGAGTGCATCCACGTTGTAACTCCTTTACTTGTAAATACCTGAGAAATTGAGGGCGACAGAAGTTTCGCGACCCGAACAAAGTGAAGTGGTGGTTACGAGCAAACTTAGGCCAATACTACTCCTATAAAATCTCACGATATTATCTCGTCCGTTTTTAACTATTTGCGCTCTCAAGATTTTTATGACAAAATCAACATTTTAAGGACGATCTTATGGAGAAAATTTCTGAAACCAAGGGTTTTCTTCCTTCTTTCGTTTTCTATGGGCAAAAATAACACGGGGAATAATTGTAATGCTCAATGGCATTGTAATGACGCCAGTATAGAATAGAAAATGTTAACGCGAAGTACAATTTATACTTTATGAGGCGCGCTTTAAAATACCTGGCACACTCATTAGAACGGTACCGTGAATCAAACACACGACCAGCAAGAAGTTTGAAAAATCTCATGGAATTTCATAGAATCTAGAATTTGAAAAGAATTACACAAAATTTCTTTACCTTAGAATACCTTTTAGTCAAGAATCTACAAAGTAATACAGAAGTAGTAAAAGTAGTAACACAGAACTACAATAAATATATATATATATTAACCATGCTGATTATAAAAATAATAGAAGAGAAGGAAGGACGAAATAATTCTCAATTCCTATAATCTTTCACGACTATTCACATTTTACTCAACATCTGTAAGACAATCTTTTGAACCGCGCTGTCCAGACATCGTCAAATAATCGGACTATGTCCTGGCCAATGAACAATCGAACTTCTCCAGTTCACAACGAGCGGGCTTTCTCGTCGTCCCCAGCGAGAACCGTGCAATACGATCCAAATCCAGCTCGTAAAAAAGGATCGACGTTGTAAGGGATCCTGGAAGCCATTCCAGGTCGCAGACCAAAGTTCGATTCTCCGATGATGGATAGTTCCCATGTTTGCCATCCTGGTTCGCTTTACTTTGTCCCATCCTTTCAATATACCTTTCCAACATATCTTCCGGTATCGTGAACGTATACACACGCGTACACACTAACTGACACTTACTGACAAAAGTTAAGAAACTTAATGATCGCTTGAGAATTACTGTACCTTCTTTATCTTTTGAGATACATTTCTTGGAATAAAAAATATCACGAAGAAATAACAAGTTATAGTTGAATAGACAACAAGTTTTAATATTAAATACTTAAAACGATCAGTGAAATTTAGTTCAAATGATAACGTGATGACGTGGGATTGTTTCTCAAGAAATGGTTCTGGTCCGTTAATGTAAATAAAAGAAACTATGCATAGATTCGTGCATGGCAATATTTTACAAACCTATACGTTGGTGGCAAATAAAAAATATCATTCTGGTTTAATATGAACTGGAGTAATTATAGGATTTGCTATTTTAAAATTATCTGGATCTCCTAACATGTATGGAAATTGAAGATTAATAATTATAAATAATAAAAATACTAAAATAATTGTAATTATATCTTTAATTGTAAAATATGGATGAAAATTAATTTTATAAATATTTATTAAAATGAAATGAATAAAATCGATTTAATGTATCATTATTAATTGAAAATCCTCCTCAAATTCATTCAACTGTAAATTGTCCAATATAAGGAATTGCTGAAATTAAATTTGTAATTACTATTGCTCCTCAAAATGATATTTGACCTCATGGAAGAACATACCCTAAAAATGCAGTTGCTATTGATAAAAATAAAATTGATACACCAATTACTCAAACTTGTAATAATTTAAATGAATAATAAAATATATTTCGTGCAATATGTAAATATATTCGCAAACGAGAAAATGCCGACATATTGGTCATTTTAATACGATAATGGTTCTAAATATTCCGCTAATTAAGGTATTTAATCAAGGCATTTCTTCTGTAACAAAGTGTTGATATGATTAAGCGATCTAGTCAATCTCCTGACTTGAACCCAATTGGGCATTTGTGCGATTACGATAGACATCAATTGAGAAGTCAATTTTTAACAAATAAATGGGAGCTAATGCAGAATATTAGAAAAATATAGCGTGAAATATCGATTATTAAAAATATAGTGTGATGATGGCAAATTCGCGGTGTACGTCCTAAAGTAAATTTCATAAAGAGTACTGCGTTATAGTATTTTCTGTCATCACTAATGTCTATAGGTATCTACAAATGTTAATAGAACCATGCATCTCATATTGTAAATTACAACGAATCTATTGAAAAAAATTAGTTTTCAAATTGAAGTATATTACAATTGAAAATTACAATGAATCTATTTAAAAAAAATTTCTTTCCAATTTAAATTTATTATGGTTTGTGGTATGATATGATCGTATTTCTTGTCCAAATAAAACCGCCCCGAAAGTAAAGTGAATTCTGACGTGATTTGGTGATTGTGTGAAAAATTAACTGGGTTCGGTGGTTAATGGAACTAGTACAAGAAGAACGATGGTTGAGCGAAAACTTGAAGAAATTGTAAGACTGACTCGATACTGCTGACGTTACACTACAAGATAAATCGTTTCTTCCTTTGCTGACTTAGAACTTTGCTTGAAATCTAACTACATGCGAGTCGAAATATAATTTCTATGCATCAGCAAGTATAAAATTAACTCTCTATCTGACACGTGGATTTGTTTAATTAGTTATAAAAAACGATTTCATTCCAATAGATAAACCCTTATCCATTGTAATCTCATATCTTTTCCAAACTTCAGTGATCAGTTCAGATTACAGTAAATTCATAGTCAACTAATATTCATAGTAACAAACCTTTACGTTGAATACTAAACACGAAACTTTCATTTAACGATATTTTCAATACAAAATCTTTATTTAACTATCTCTTCCACTAAACACAATTCAAATATCGAAATTGTTCACTTATTATTGTAAATTTTTCAAATACCAATGCTGTTGCCAACTGAAACCTAAACAAAAAGAAAAAAAAAAGAAAAAAAAAGAAGAAAAAAAGGAGAGTGTTATAAGCAAATTAGAGTCGTTTCCTATTCGACGATCTCATCCCTTTCATGTCATCCCATGTACCATCCTATTTTCAACGTGATTAATTTAATGAACTATTTAATCGCGTCCCGTTTAATTAATTAACTTCTGGCCTGGTGACTCGCGCGACATATGCGTCCCAGTTATTAGCGGTATGGAGGGTCGCCAGACGAACGAAAGTTCCCTGGAAAATGAAAATAATAGTCTGAGAACAAAGAGGCGTACCTCTCACACAGTCACGACATCTCGAAAATCTTCGACCTCGGCCGCGAGCCTCACGCGATACGCATGCAAGAAAAGAATCGATTTCTCTCCTGTCGTATACTTGGCTACGTGTGTTCAAACTAATTAATTTCCTACAAGAAGAAGAGGGTGTAATATGAGGGTGTTGCAATTACCACGTTGTCGATCCAAATCCCAAGTTAGCCCGAGTTTTACCTCGCGATAAACTTCGTGATAAATAGATTAGATCAATTGACGAACAAATAGGAAATTTTGGTAAAATGGAAAACTTTTGTTGGAATGATTCTACGGGGATTACGAATGACTGCGTCAACAATGAAGAAATAAAAGGTCGATACGTTTGGGTTCTTAAAATTATAATTATTCGAAGAGGACTTAGAATTTGAATCAAAGATCGAAGAACGTTAAAAAATATTTTTGTTAACAGGAAAAATTGGCGTTGTAATTGTCATAGTAACAAAAGAATCAGATTTTTAAAATAACTAATTCAAGGCTTTCGAAAAATTGAACTATCCATGCTGCAATCGTACAATAGTAAACATTTTCACACAAAAATTCAACAGCCTATAAAAGTTGAACTCTGGCAAATCGAACTCTACAAAATTAAAAGCCCTTCTACACGCATAAAAGTTTAGTTCTC
This sequence comes from Bombus fervidus, assembly GCF_041682495.2. Classification (NCBI taxonomy): domain Eukaryota; kingdom Metazoa; phylum Arthropoda; class Insecta; order Hymenoptera; family Apidae; genus Bombus; species Bombus fervidus. Next base: position 12,040,786 of record NC_091520.1, on the reverse strand, counting down.
GCGTAACAATTAAACTGCCTTTAATTATTTTGAACAATCATCGTAGCACAGAATGCTTTGAATTCTTCAAATACGCAAACTATATCCATAAATATATCTAAACCGCCAGAGATATGGACGTCGCGGAATGCCAAAGAAATTCTATCGAAGTATTACAATCTTTTCCAGGCAACTTTTAGCAAGCAAGAAACTCGGAAGTTAGAATCGACGAATTTTACCCCGCGGTTACAAGAGAGCAAGAACCTATTACATTTTTAATCTGTAAACGGTACAGATTTACGGCGAGTCACGATCTGCGACGGCGAAAAACGCGAGGCTGGATCATCAAGAAACGTCCAGAACGTCGATACGAGCCGCTCGATCGTAAAGCTCGTTTATTATAGTGCTCGTCGTGGCTTGTCGAGTTGTTCGACTGATTTCACCGAAGGGCATTCTGCCACAGACATCAGAACCTGGCTTCCCTTGACTTCCATACACGCCCGCGTATAATCGTCCGAGCACATGATCGATCCACGTCAGTGGGTCGATGACTCGCTCGGTTATAGTTCTTTGTATTTTTAACAACCTGGATAAATCAGGAAGAATTACCAGCCACCGTGAATTTTGATAAATCGACACTCGTTTTTCAATTGAATTGGTAGCATCAATGGGTGACGAATTGGTTTGATCGATTATCTGCAACGAATTAATTTGGTATTTGGAAAAAATTCACTTTAGTTTAATATACAGCCGGTGATATTTTATTTTTGAACAGTGATATGGATTTATGGCGTGTTCCACTGTGATGGGAATTATTGTTCCTCATATATTTGAAAAATAAATGTTACGTTAATTATTACGTGGACGTTAGAAATTTTTATTAAAAAATATTTCACAGTTATCTAAATAAAGATTGAATAAATTATGGAAGAAATGAACGCACGTTTATCCAACAGTGCAAAGAGATGTGTAACGCGGATGTTATCCGATGTAAGAGACGTTTCAGTTAAGAAGGTAAAGGATCTAAATACTTGTGTAATTCTAATTTAGGAAAAAGGATTGTCCTCTATTTAATGTATATTATTAATAAGTATAGATCCTATTTAAATAAATGTTTCTACTCTGTGCGAAATATATACTGCGCTAAAATATTTTGTAACTTCTATATACAATTTCAGATCGATTTCAAACTTAATCGAGTCTCATTACTGTGTTATTGAAATTTCAAAGCGTTTCATATAAATATGTAACACGTGTGATACAAGTAATATCTACAAGAGTTCGAGTTTCGCGAGTCTGTGTACACCAGCACAGTTTCCTGATTTCACCAGGTCCCACTGTTGCTTTATATTTATTGCCTTTCGCTCTATATTTAGTCTCGTTACACCATGACACGCCCATCATCGATATCGTTGGACAAGTTTACGAAATCCTCGCGTTCTTTTCCAAGCATCTCGAAGAAGAACATAGCTCGTTCCATCCTGAAAAAGTCGTATCTCGCTCCACTAGAGAGGTTTTTAATTAATTCTTAATGATTGCTAATTAAATTTGAAACCTGTCGACGGGCCGCTAGGTGTTCGAAAATGTTTTTCAATTAAGTTTTAAGGGCTAGTTAACCCCGACAGCACCCTCGATGGAATATCACGAAACGACTTTTTAATTAAATTTCATGAGCTCCCTTTTCAAGGTGGTTGAGTGAGAAAAAGAGAGGAACAGTTTGAAATGACGTTTTATTTCATTTCGGGACCTGCGGACGTATTGTAGGTTTGCATGGTAATTTCGATCAAATTACCTTTCACTTTGCCACGTGAAATTTCGTAATTATAATTCATATCTGGGAAAATCTCGTTTAAATATTTCGACCAATATCGATGCATTAATTTATATATTGAAAAAAGGCAATGTAAATGGATAGGAACTTTCATCATGATTTCGACAATATTCGGTCGTTTTTAGATTACTATGTTTCTAGAATATTAGTAATAGTAATAATAGTAATTAATAATAATCGATAGTAACAGTAATCTAGACTATGGTTTCTAGAATATTCTAATTTTAATCGATGAAGGTTTTAATTCCATTTTTTCAACGCAAGAGAATATTAAAAAAGACAATAGAAGATTTACGCAGAAAAAGAAGAAAAGTAAAGTAAATGATGTTTGCAAACTTCTACAAAATTTTCTCCTACGATAAAATCATCTACCACTGATAAACAAGTAATGCAATACATAGCGACCTTCTTTGTAAAGTCTAAAATTCCAAACATGTAAAACAAAGAGGAACAAAACACACAGTTACAAGAGTAATTTTAAAGGGTGATTTAGAAGCGGTGCATTTACTTTAGTGGAAAGCATAATTCATCGGCCGTGGAGCGAAAATGACGGCACGGGGCCGTGGGCAATTTAAGAATGAATATTTAATGGCGATTTACGAGGCAGTTCTATGAAATTCCGGGATTGTTCTATGCAAAAACAATTCTACGCTGATAGGACGATGATCATCATCCAATCACGATGATGGACGTTCAATGAATGATTTTTCATTTTTGATGAGTGAATACGATCGAACTGTAATTACCTTTGCGATTTCAACATTTCCAGGGCCGTTTATTTGGAAATTCTATTTGTTCGTGACTTCCGCATAAACACGCGAACCAACCCGGTAATCGTGATTGCTCTTAAACATTCATGCGTCAAAACATCACCTTTTATAAACGTGCTTGATGCAGATATTGAAGATTCAACGGAATGTTATTTCACGATTGCATAATTGCAAAAAAAGGTTCGCTAATTCTATATTGCAGCAAAACGCCAAGCTGTTGTACCTTGTTTTCGCGATTATAATTCTTTTTAATTTTACATACCATTTTTTAAATCTTTGCTTTCTCGATTTTTCTTAATGTAATTCTACGTTCTAATCTCGTTCGCGTGCATGCAAAGCATATACAGCAGATTTTCACAATTACGTCGCTTTTATTCTCGATTCGTTTGTCATCCTCTCAGAAGAATAATTTAAAGGCAATTTTATTTTAGGATTTCTGACAGCTCTGTCCATATTTGATGGTTTTCTTTTGTCTGGTTGGTTGGAATAATAGACGAAGAATAAATGTTGATACAGAAATGTAATTAAAATTTTATTTGCTTGTCGAGCGTTGTGAATCTGGGTTAAATATCCAAACGAACAATCTCAGCAGACTAAGACTACGAAGCACTGGGAAAGCGAGCGATGTATATAACTGCACTACGAACTTCTACCGACTATCTCGATTTTAATAGCAGTACGTGCGATGTTTGATTTCTTTAGATATTTCTATATTTTTTAAATATCAAAATATTTCCTATAAATAATTTATAAATAATTTCTTAATAAATATGATCAACTCGATTGCAAATAAATATAAAATAGACCTTATAATCCTCTTATCCATTTTTGTCTATATTAAAAAATCGAATCTCTTTACTCTTCCCTGCGAAAAAAAAAAAATGAATCTCGATCACGAAACATGTTCATCTGAGGCAGGACAAAGGTGGATGTCACGGACGTCAGCCGATCTATCGACGTTATATGACGTGAACGTTTCGCACGGCATTATTAAACACCGGGCCACATCGATTTACCTGCACCGGTTCAGCGAGCAGGGTAAATATTTGCGACTACCCGGGTGGGTGGTGAAACTTGTGAAAAAAAATCGGGAAAGAGGGCACCGAGAGAGAAAAAGAGGAGGAAAATGAAAAACGAGGAAAATATAGAATAATGGAGAAGAGGGTCAGTGGGGAAAATGGGAGAGGACGGAAGAGGGGGGAAAAAAGAGAAGAGGGCAGAAGGGAAGAAAAATTGAAACGGACGCGAACGTTTCGATTCAATAAAATCCTATTAGGGGGGCCGCGTGAATTCGTTCGACGAACGGTAATTACAATCGAACCGCGACGGTTAACGGGCCCCACCGAGCTTCCAAACGCGTTTATACGAAATAAAACTTTTCGAAACTTCAACCCGAATCCGTGGAATCGCACAGACCAGTGATTTTCGATTAGGATAATTAGCTAGCAACCGATGGAATATTAAGTTGAAACGTTACATCGTTACGACGAGTGAAACTCAGAGGCCAAACTAAACCACACATTTGTCTTAAACTGTAAAGATATTTTTTTCGATTCACCCCTGAACAATTATCCTTTTCTCTTTTTCTCGTTTTGTCTCTTCCGTACATATACGTGTGTACCACTGACCAATAATTTTGGTACCAACTATTACTGCATTCATATTCCATCAAGCTTTCATAATTTTAATAATATTGTTCGACGTATTAACGTACTGTGTGTGCTAACACTTACTTAGTCTCTGGTTCCTACAAAATTCGTCAAACATATCTTTGGATCTAACAAGATCTCACTATAGGTGTTTCATAAAATATTCCTTCTTGAAGCGTTATAAAGCGAGATTAAAATAAAATAAATAACTAAAAAGCACTTGTCAAGTTGTTTGCTGTGATCTTCATACATAATTAATATATCAAATATTAAATTCAAGAATGTAGAAACTGTTATAGGTGTTTGAAAAATGTGTGATATGTAACATGTTCGACATTTCAAATATTCTAATTCGCGTCGATAATTCTCGTGTCAATGTGCGTCGATAAAAAAAAAAAATAAAATAAAATAACGTTAAACTAATAATACGATTGCACCAATATCTAACACGTTGGTACGTGTAGCCAAACTTTTGTCTAGCAACGTACGTCTTTCTCTTTCTCGTGGACTCGTAAACTGGATCAAACGGTATTGTAAAAATAAACACGCGAGAAGAACGGTTAGGAAAAAATAAGAGGAAAACGGAGAGACGGAGTGGTTTCTGTATAAACACGGTGCGGATCGCCTGGTATTTTAAACAATAACGCAAAGATACTATTATAAACGTTTGTACTGGCTGCACGTCGGCGAATTGCTGCTCGCAGCCGCGGAATGTTCATCCGATAACCCGATTCGCAGGGATCCGCATCGCGCGCGAGTGCGGATTTCGCAATAAACGGATTACGTTTCTGCGTGCGCTGACTGTCTCGTTTTAATCTATAAACGGCACCGTTATACGTCGAAAACGAGCAGACCGTTCAACTGAGAAAATTGAACGCGTTAGGGCTCGACTAAATCTTGAAGGGTCATTAGAGTTGCACGAGGAGGGCTGAATGAATCGAGATCTCTGCTTTTCAGTTCAATCGTAAATACAGTATGCGCTACGTGAATTTTGTGGTAAATTTGTAGAGCGATTAAGCCTGAGTGTTGGGTAAGATAAGGTGGCAAAAAATTAGTTTAGAAAATTTTTCTCTCAGTTTGAACGTGTATATCGTTCTAAGATTGTATCGTTTGTTTGTATTGTTTTAAAATTTATATCGCGTGATACGCGTTACATCGTAAAAATTTACATATGTTGTGTATGTAAGAAGCGTGAATGACATTCAGATGAGACGTGGATGATTACACAGTGGAAGAGATCGAATCTTTATGCAAAGTGTCGATTACGAGAGAAAAGTGATGGGTTGCGTCACACTTCATAAGTACACGCATGTACGATTATACGTTGCATACATAAGACTGTGTACATGAATCTTTGAGATTACAGTGTAATTGAAAAGAAGTAGCATTAAATTAAACGTCTTTAAATCTCCTTCATTTCAAGAGATACAGATATTTAATAGTCTCTCTCGAAACAGTGTTCCTAATATTGTGACAAATCTAAAATCTTCGTGTAACTTAACTTTTCGCAGTTATCTTATGATCTACTAGTCTCGTCTATTGATCGTTCAACTATCAACCTACTGTACGTATATGCATACTAATTAAAATACACGGATAGATAAAATAAATATACAAATTTAAAAAACCTTTGGACTAACTGACCATTTCAATGATCTTCTAAAAAGTCAAAAGCAAATCTATGAAGCCTAAAACATCGATAAAACACTGAGAGATATTCCAAGTTTATATTACGGTTGAGCGACGTTTAAGGGTGTGTTTGTTAGTTTGTAAGTCGTTGGCTTTTTTCATCGAGAACAGCTCGTCATAAGGAAACGTTCACGAAGTCGATGTTGATAAGAGGCAGTCGCCTGTCAGCTCGGCTAATTTGCACGCGTCCTTTATACAGCGAACACGTAGCACACGCTCCACTCGTTACAATATGAACTACGTTTCTTTCCTCTGTGTCTCTTAGCGCGAGAACGCGAAACAAAACTCCCGGTCGCTTTGTCGAACCGGGATACAGAGAAGAGGCGCACAGAATAGCTAGCCTTGACACACGCTGAGCGCAAATAAAAGATGCATCAACTATTGTTCCCTTTTCTCCGTAGATTTTTCATATTTCTCGAACGTTCAGTCCTGGTCTGGTCGACGCATCGTTTCATGGCCTTAAAACAATCGGTTACGTTCGTCGTCCGCTATCTTTTGTTCGCGTCTTTGATCACACGCTTTGACAAATTGCGATCGACAAGTCGTCACCTTTCTACGATTTCGCAGAAATTCCACGATGAAAGACGAGATTTTTGGGGAAGAAAGATATGTTCGGTAATTTTCAAGAAGACGAATCGTTCACTTTTGGAGAGTAGATCATTGATCAGACTGTCAGGGATTGTTTGCTTGTCGTGAGATAATTTTTATTGACAAAGTTGATCAATCGAAGTAGACAAATTGATCTACACTATCTTTTGAGAATTTCTTAAGGGAGAAGTTAAATGTGGAATCATTGATTTGTATCACTTTTTTGGAAATAGGATATTGTACTTTTTCTTGTTAAAGATGATTATTTATTTGCCATGAACAATTTTCGTATACTATAATTGATGGATGTATGAACAAATTAAAAGTTCAATGAATTTGATTCATTTTCTGAGAATTTTCTAAACAGGGTGATGTACGATGAATCATTGATTTGTACTACTTTTGTAGGAGACGGCCGCTTAACCCTTCTACCGTTGGAAGTGATTATATTTGATTTAGATAGAAGTGATGATTAATATTTATTTCGAGGAATATACATCGTATAGGCATATTTCAAACCGATCAAATTCACCTTTGATGAATCTTCCGATTTTTATTAAATAATTACTCGAAAGAATAATCTATTTGGTTTCCATATGATTGGTATAACGAAGAGAAATACGATGCATTATAAATTCGAAATATAATACAGCGTATAAAAAGAGGTACGATAAACTAAATTTCTCATTTTTCAGAGCAAAGCAATTTGGAGTTCAAAGTACTCTCAATCAATCTCATATTATTAAAACCACGTTTTTATTTCGTTCCACCATCAAATATATGTTTTCCACATCCGTTTGAAAAATTCATGAAAATTCGATTGTCACTACAATGGCCATTCTCTCGATCTGTTAGAATTCTCTCTTATTCTGTTCACATTTACGATTATTACATGATAAATTAAATATCAACTGAAAAACTATACAAATTATAGAATGGAATGTTAAAGCCCATTAAAAATCTAACTACCAACATTATGGAAAATTCCTCAGACTAAGGTATACGAATGAAATATTCATTAGGATTAAATAGTAAATGCTCTAGCTCTATCCCAATAGTCGAAAACAAAGAACGCAATTTCACGTGATTCAGTAGGAAATCCTAAATTAACGCAAGGCTTCCTAATTTGAATTGCACTTTGAATTACGCCCTCCGATGATTATATGATACTCTTGTCTTATCAATTCCATAAGTCTGGGATACTTATTAAACGTCGCATAATTCGCCTCTAAGATATCTAGATAGGTCCAAAAGACTTTTTAGGAAATTTCGCAAATGAGATTTCACTGAGGACGGTTAAATTACGCTTCCCAAAAATCATATAATTTTTTCATTTTTCCAATCCCATTACACCGACATCAATCTACGTACTTAGTCAATCGTGGCAAATCGATCGAACAAATGGAAGAGACGGCACCTTGCAGCTTTTCAGCGTCATCAACGGTGACAGTCATCCACGATCCAGGACGATTTGAATGGCAATTGATGCCAGCAAAACCGCGCGCTGACGTATCGCCATAATGTGGCTCGACGATAAAACGTAGCGTGCACGTTTTACCGTGATAAAGTGGCGGCTGATCGATGCCAACGCAGAGAATATACATATATATCGAACCGGTAGACGGAGGAAAAGCGAGTCCGGCATCGTGCAGAGGAAAAAAGGTAGAAGACGAGTGGAAATGAGCAGACTGGAGACCAGACAATTTCCGAGGAAAAAGAAGAGAGAGAAAAATTGGCCGGAGAAAAAGGATCGAGACCATCGATCGAGAGAAGCCGGAGAAATGACCGTCGGAAGTTGGACGAATGGGTCAACAACGACGACGTAATGATTTCGATGAGGCGGTAAACACAAAAGTCGATCGCCTTTATCCATTCATTCTTGATGATAGAACCTCGAGTATCCTTTGAAAATTTCCCTGGGCTTCCTAAAATATTTTCGAAGCGTTCGATTTGCGTATGTTTGGTGCTCGTTTTTTTAAGAAATTTCAATGTTTACATCTGAAATATTGGAAGCTTCGTAAATGAAATAATATTTTCATAAATTTAGAACGCTTTTTTAAGAAGCTTTATCTAAGTATCGTACCTCGTAATCATTTAATTTACATTCGAGCAGGTAATATTTGAAACGAAAGATTGAAACTAGGGTTTCAATTTGTAATAATAATCGACCAGAGGTAAGCGTTGTTCGAAAGTTTTTCTAATCTATAGATTACGTGGAGCGTTTCCCAGACGTTCGATGTTTGATCACCTTCGTTTAGTTTAATTGATTGCGAAGTTTAATTTAAACTTCAACTTTGGTTTGAATTTTTAATAATAATTTTGACGGGATGGAAAATAAAAAGCAAATGTGGAAAGTCAATCATATTTATCGACCCGCTTTTAAGTTAAAAATGAATTCATTTGTAGAACTTCCAGCCAAATATCACAATTCTTAATCCCTTGCCTCGTAATATCGAGTCACATTCGTAGTACGGATTACAGTTTGCGTTGAATCACAGTTGCATTCGTAATGAATTTTAATTTAAACTCCGACTCTGGTTTCAATTCTTAAGCACCGAGGATTACAAATACAAATTGCGCTTTATATTTCAATATTTTACATCCGACGCGGTACGAAACCAGCAAATATCTAAGGGTAACTTACATAGTTACAACAAAAATCACAAAGCAATTTATGTTGAACTCAGCCACTCTCTTCGCGTTATTTCGCGTTGACTGGTCTTGCAAATTGTCAATCAAGCAGAAACGCTTTGTTGTATATGTGGTGTGATCAAAATTGAATTGAAATTACTGCTAACGTAGCAGGTGTAACCCGATGTATTATCGATGAGTGTGTTCCACGTTACAAAATGAATTCTGTACTTTCGAGTTTTAATTAAAAGAATACAAAGAAGATAAAGAGGAATCGAAAAATTGAATGCATGCGAGGGATTTAAAAATCCACATAACCAGCTGTATAGTGATAAAAATTTGCAAAAATGCGAAGCAATCTCGAGACTGTGAGAAGATTAAAAAAAAAAAAAAAAAAGGGATCAGATTTTATCAATGCAGTTCATTTACGTACGTCCAACTATACAAGGGACTGGTATTATTTTTCAATAGAACGACTCCGATCTAACTCACGCCAGCTTGGAACTATGAATGACAAAGCCTTACATGACCCGCGACATTAGCATCGAATAAACGCTCGTCATGTCGGTGGTCGCATTCTAATCAAACGCTTTAATCAGTCATGATTACCCCACGTGGTATGTATGCGAGTTCCTCGCCTTTGAAGCAATTGCGCAATCCACATCGAATCCAGCTCTTCCTTTTACCGTCGCTTTGTATATATCTATAAGTTCAGCTGATCTTCGAACTACGACTCTAACTATAGGCATATCTTCTTCTTGAAAAATTCAAAAATCCCAAATCCGTGCTGTTCAAACATCTTCGATACAATTCCCAAGCGGATAATAAAGAATGACAATAAAAATAATAAAATTAAAAATTGTAAAGCCAATAAAATTTTCGGTCGAGCGAAAAATCCTGAAGCCCCTCGTCTCCGGATATTTATAGTACCTGAACTTCAACCAGATACAATAAGAACGTTAATCGTAAGTAACTTTCACGGGACATTATGTGAATTGAAAATTCGCTTGCGTTCAAAATCCTGATCACGCTATACTTACTCAAACTTCAAGACTTCATCTTAAACTAAAGTAAGTTGAACTAAATTCAAGACTTGATCCTGATCTTGCGAAAGCGATAGTATCGTAAACTGGGTTTGTTCGAAGATCTGCAACATAATTTCCAAGCAAATCGTCAAACAGCATCGTTCGTCTCTTCATTTCCACGGTCGTTTTAATCGGGCGTTAACGGATGTCTGGATCGGTCGCCATCGGCGTCTCGTTAACGCGACACACGTTCTCATCCACCCCCGGCGGCGGCGGTACTTGAGAGTTCACGGTGCCCGTTAATGGTGTGCACACCCGGGGGATCGATTTTCGCGGATCTTCTATTAAAACTTGCGCTAGGGATGCGCGTCTGGATCGTAATCTCTCTCCCTTTCCCAGAGGACGACGCGCGGTCGCGTCTGGCCGAGAGTGGTTCGTCGTCAAAATCGAGCATTTCGAACGTTAGCCCTAGGTGGAATCCATTCGAGTGCGACGACATCGATTTGTCTCGAGTACCGTCCCGCTAATTACCAAAGGGAAAATATCCAAGAGGGAAGAATCTGTAATTGCGATCGAATGCAACGAAATATACAGTAGCTTGTGAAATATTTATACGAGTCTTTGGTGAACACGTCGTGTGCGTCTTATAAGAAACATGCGTGTTATAATAAATGTGTGATAAGAAAATGAGTTATATGAAATATTTTGAAGTTTCATTGACACTATTAACGAGACTAGATTCGCGATTATATTAGTAAAGTTAAAAAATTGGAAGGTTTACTGGGACAATTTTCAAGATCGTAGTACCATAAGGATCACCTATTTTTAAAATGTTATAAAGACAATTTTAGAAATATTTTCTAGATACTGAATCTCGCAACTGTCTCCCTGTACAAAGTAGAAAATGTAACATATCGCGTTCTTCTCCTGTACTCTTCATATATCAATTTTTCACACGCTTGCTGATATGTTTCCATCATGAACTTTATGAAATTTCTCCAATTTTTTAAGGAAACGGCTGTGTAAGGGAGACCATGGAAAATGTCTTTTTCAGCGACCTGAAATTTTCATTATTCCATAAAATTTCTCCACTATGAAATATAAAACCAGTCTCCCCCCATTTTTTAAAATCAACCCTATATATATTCACTTCTGAACATGTCTCCCTTCATCGAGATTCACCCTATTCACGGTGACGGTGAACCTCGAACAACACCATTCCCGATCTTTCTTTTTTTTCTTTTTTTTTTTTTTTTTTTGTTGCTCTCCGATCGAACCATCGTATCGTCAGACACAAAACCGACATATGGTGGACGCAACAGGGCGATCATTCAGGCCGATGGACCAAAACAAAAAAATCGTACAAATCGATGGGCCATCGAAAGATTTTGATTGATCGTATTAGCTCGTCAAAACGCGACAAGAGTGGAAAGCGGCCAGGCAAATGTACCTAACGATGTACGCGACCGAGCCGATTAATCTGCGCGTCACGTGTCGCCACGTTTTCAACCCATAACGTTTTCTCGTGGCAAGCAGATCAAAGCGGTTCTATGCAATTTTACTGCCGAACCAGCCGATTCATTCGGCCTTAGCTATCGCGTCTAAAACAATGACGATCCATCGTCCACGCGAATCATTTTCATTAGTCAGCGCTATCAACGCGTTCTTTATTTTCCATTCGATCAGAAGACGAGCTGATCAACTGTATATATTACGTATTCATTTCTTAGTTTCATTACTAAAGTACGTGATTAATATTCGATTCTCAAGAAATAAATCATCTGTTTCTGTGTTTATTCATTACGAGAATATGACAAAGATAATGGTAAATTCTAAGATAAATCCAAGGAACGATGTTTGTAACCTCGTCATTTTTCATATTTTCGACCGATGTAACATCTTATATTTCTTAATCGGAACAGACTTAAACAAAGTAAAGTTTCTTAATTATCGAGTTGATGGGGAAAGATGTTGCAATACTTCCAGGGCACAAAGAGTTAGCTTACTATTGGGATTTCTCCGATGTTCAGTTACTTTACTAGACTCGATATTATATCTCTCTCAAGGTTCCAAACAATACGAGGATCGACTTTATTTGTACGAAAACCATTAACCAGCTAAATATCCGAAATATCATTCGGCACTACAAATGGTACCCTATATATCACACTGTAAAACGACTCAACCAAAAGTACTTTGAATATTATCACTGTTGTAAATAGTCAAGTACTGTGCGTTTAAAAAAGTATGCGGTAGACTGATTGAAAATTACGGGGTTAAAGGCCGAGGCCACACGAGGGTTAAAATGACGTTCGTTGCGTGACGTCCGTTGTAAAAGCTTTTATTAATGATTTTTCAAGTAAGTGCTCGGTTCCGTGTGCATAAAGGATGAAGTATCTACTTAAAATAATATTTACTTACGATATTCCATTTACTATGTAGTACCAGTAGAAGATTACGTATAAGAAATTTAGCAATTGCTTTTATTTATACTTCATACTTATAGGCATTTGCTTATTTTTGCATACGATCCATTTTCGTATATTGCAGTTGACACACTAGGAACATGCATCACTCCAATTTACGAACAGGTATATTTTTACAATGGACGTCACGCAACGGACGCCGTTCTACGCTTGTGTGACACCGAACTAAACCACCGAAAGATGAGAACAAAAAAAAAAAAAAAAAAAGGTATTCTTGTTGGTGTAAAAAAGGAGTCTTAAAGCAGCCGCTCGACGTTGAAACGGTTCCTCTTCTGTTTCTTTCTGTGCCATATCGGAGGCATTCTTATCCATTCTTTTCGAGTGGATCGAATAGAAGCTAGAAGAAGAGGAGCTGGAAAGTTGAGAACGTCTCTTCCCGGTGTTTTCTGGACCGTGTCAGTGGGTCAGTTTCCCGCGTTACTTTTGCCCTCGAGCCCCTTACACCGAGTTCCAACGAGCACGTGACCCGTTTACCAGCGGCGCGTACGCGTCACCGGTTTCGAGCGATTCCTGGCAAACGTCCAGCTCGATTAACGCGTAAGTCAGGAATTGATACCCCAAGCCGACCTGGGGACATCTCTCCGGGGAACTATTCAGCCTCTCCGGAGACGTGATTTACTGCGTCGTGCCGCGATCGGATTAAACGTTTAGTATATCCAGACTGTCGATACGCTTCCAGTTTACGCGCACCGCGTCCACCGAGCTGCTCTACGGACCACGTTTCGTGAAAATGTTGCTTGTTATTTTTTTTATACCGTTCTATCCACTAGCTCTTTATTCTTCTAATTTATTTTAGATCTTAAAACTTCTATTTACTTTCTTAAGTCTTTGCAACATGGTAAAATAGCAGTGAGTATGATATATTAATTTTTTTACGAGATTCTGAGGTACCTGAATGAAAAATGTAGATTTCAAGCTGTAGATTATAATTCGACGCTTACGTAAATTCACATTTTTATCTAACTCTTTAATTTTCTCAAGTAGCTAATAAATATTGGCCGTATAGCTTTCCACAGGAATGAATCGAAGAACTCAATGGAATTATTTTTCTTCATGTTCTTACGTTCGATTTACTTTTATCTTAAAGTTAGTTCTTAAGTAAGTCAAATTTTGCTAGTTGATATTGCGATGACCGAAGCTAAAAGTATCATCTAAGTGTTTCATCTACAAATGCATTAACTATAAACTAACAGATTCCATTAGAAATAATCAGTCTTGTGATTTAAAGAAAACTGAGTTGCTCCGTTGCACGACACATATCAATTCCCCGGCAATTTACATTATTGGTTTGTAATTACGATTATTAACGGACACGTATAGCCAGATTTATGAGCGAGACAAGAAATGTATATTGCACCGTTTATCTCGGTATTTTTGCATTTAACCTATAAAGCGTAGAAAGATTTCACGGTAAGAAACATATGATATTTTTAACGTCACTCGTACAACTTTATCTTTAACCCTGAATACTTGTGACTCATGTACGCGCGATAGAACACTTGAGTCTGCAAATGGACGAGCTTGAAAAGTGCATTTAGAATGTGAAAAACTGAGTGTGTCGGAATCGGCGAAGGTCGACGAAAATGCAAGCAAGGCCAAAGAAAAACTCATTCGACGAAGACATGGAGATAAATTCTACTCGTCCAATGTTAAACTCTTTAAAGCTACTCGACCGAGATATTCCAAGTATAACTAAGATAGAAACACGTGCAGACCTTGAAGTCTTTCCTCTAACGTTCATAGATTTCCAACATTTTTCCTTGATTTCATCACGATCAAACCAATCAGGAAACAAAATCAACGATACGTACTATCTTGACAGAGTAAACATCCAAGAATTGATTACTTTATACACAAGCAGCGACTTACGATATTTGTCCACTCGATTCGCTCACTGGTTACAGATAGTTCTCTATCAAATACGTAATTTTATTTCGTGGAAGCAAAGCGTATAAGTTATCTTTTTTCTTCAATAACAAGTATCAAAACTATCGTTGTCTTGCGTTATTATAGAAGCTAAATCACAGTGAAAAGAATACCGATTTGCTTCTTTGAGAAGACCTGGCAAAAGCTGCAAAGTACGAGTTTCGACGAAGAACCGTTTTGATTTATATTAATTTTTCGACGAGCAAGATTTGTTTGACTGTATTAAAATCGACTGCTTTGCCGCGCTGTTGATATTAGACTGATTTCATCTTAAGGAAGAAGAAATTCAGAAAGGGTTAGATATTGAAGAAGGTGAAGATATTGAAGGGTTTTAGATATTGAAAAATGAAAAGTAGTCGTCGTATATAAAGTACTGAAAATATAATGTAAAATCTGTTGACGGAAGAATTGACGTAGCTGTCTTCATGCACGAATTTATTAATACTAGAAAGATATTTGAAATATATTCGATTAATTTGTAGAAAGGAGAATCCGTGTCGATCGCTAATTTTCCATTCGCGACTCCTCCAAACTGTGACATCGTTCCTGAAACGATCGATCAACAACGAAGAAATAAATCAACAGAGTTGTGCGACCTAAACGTTTTGCAAATTTTTCACGGGAATTTTCGGCAATTTCGTGCGGAAACGGTTGACCGACGTGTTCTCTTTCGCGCGATGCTGCCTATCTCCTGTCGCTTCATTCATTTTCCATCGTATCGCACATAAAACCATAGAAATCTCGCAACTATCGGCGCCTGGATCGCTTTAATGCCGAACGAGCAACGATTTGCAGTCGACCAGCTTACAATTTACAGGTAGTTTTATCGGTAACCGGCTTGAAAACAGCCAATCGGATACGCCAACAGCAGATACGATCGCGCGTAATAACGCGACGATCGATCAGATTGATGCATAAGTCACACAATTGGTAGGAACGGTTGCTTGTAATCCAACAAGGATGAACCAAAGTCACGGGGATGTGATTCACGCGGTACGACGTGAACGGATTAAACCTAACGGCCCAACAGCAATACCGACGACGAGCTTTCCTATATACCAGCGCAGAAGTTACATCCTGGATGGGACGATCCAACTGTTATCTCCTACACTCTGTAGACGTCAGCATCTTGCCTCTATATATAACTATATACACGTCCAATATACAAGATTCCTAGATGTATTGTGATCAGAGAGAATTTCTCGACCGTTGATCGCCAAACTCCGCCAACATTCTCGATTTCACGATTCACATAACGTATATCGTATCCTCTCGTGATCGATCACCAGAAAGTCTGCAATTTAGTTCACGATACGTAGTTGACGTTTTCGTTGAGCGAATTGTCGATCTGTATGGTTACTTGGAAGAATTAGCCAGCAGATAGATTAAACGAATACGCGTATTATACATTAAACTTCATATAACACTAGGATTAAATACGTACTGTTAATGACAGGGCGTTGAAGCATTCGTTGTTATTGACGCACTCTCGATATCAATCGTTTTCGAGAAAGCAAAGAAGCTGTTGTTGCAAGCGCTGCATTTTTCTCTTCCTACGTCTTTGCATGAAGATAAGCAGATCGATAGGCAGCGTGTTGTTGGAACAAACATCATCGCGGAAATTCTTCCTTCGTTTCTAATGAGTAAAGTACGTGCAACTTGTGAATGTAGCGAATGCGATCAAAGCAAGTTATCGGTAGATATGTAATAAAAATTTTTCAACTATGTGAGTTTTTGTATTTTCATATGAAAAATGCAGAAAACTTTGAGCACAAGGAGATAATTATTTCTGAATTTTCTGCGTCATTTTATTACACTAGCAAAAATACAAACTCAAATGCTACGAACTTTTAGAGAGTTGTGGTAAAGGGATAGGAGTGGTTGGTCCAAGGGGATGATCGAAGACTTATTTGCGTGGCGTTATAGTAGTCAGCCATAGTAGTAGGCTATAAATATGGAGCCGGCCTCTTTATTCCAAACAAAACAGTTTACGTTGAAAAGGTTCCCGTCTTGTGCACAGGGTGGTTCGAGAAACTGGGTCTCTTATTCTTTCCTGAATGAAGGGGAAATTGAAAGGGAGAATTAAATAGTTCGGTTAGAACTAATCTATTATGAGTCTTTGGAGTCTGGGAACGTGTTCAATACGTATCGCGTTCAATACCATCTACGTATAACGATAGGAAGGAGAGAGACGAGAAGGGAAAGAGAAGTGCAACTCGATAGTGGGACTAACCAGAGAGTTATACGTTTAACGTACAATTTCAAATAAAAGATTCTAGTTGGTAAATTAAGAAGAATGCGATATTCTAACACACCTGATGCCACCTTGCGTGGCAATCAACATCCCCACTTTGCGTAGCGCTTCTCTCGAGAAATTCCAAAGCGAAACTAGAAGCTACGTTTCATCGTACGAAAAGATCTGAACTTTCGCGTTATAATTACTTATTTTTAAAAAATTCCTAAGAAACTTTGGAACATAAGATGTTTTGAGTTTGGCTGATTATTTTAGCCGCTGATCCTTATAAATTCAAGAGCTATGATATCATATGCAATAAAATATCTATACATCTGGTAAAGAATATATCGTTTATCTATTTATAAATTGTTTTTCGTTATAGAAAATTTAATAACTCTCATGAATAAACGGAGGAAAAATTTACGCGTTAAGAAGCTAATCCATATAAAAATATCAAAAGAAAAATCATCCAGAACAAAAAGGAAGGATGACTCCGGGTTCCATAAAAATCCTTGCCGAGCTACTATCGATGCGAAACAGTTTCTCCAAGAACGTGGAGAATCTAAATAAACGGAAACGGTGGTGTACGCCCCGGAACGGAAACACAGTCGTCCGCCTGTTAATTCCCATTTGCGGCATCGTGTCGAGTCGCATCGGTGTAGGGATGGTGATCATTCCACTCTAAGAATTCAAACATTCTGTACGCGTGCAATTAAAACTTGCCCTCTGGATAGGATTAGGTTTGTCCCGGTGCGACAGCCACAGAAGGTGTTGGCTCTGCGTGGAGCAGCTTTCGTAGAGTCAAGCGGTGGCAGGCGAGAAGGAGACGTTGTCGCTGATTCCAGAGTCTCGAGACCGCGGCAAGATTCTTGGTCAAAGGCCGGGCCAGCCAGCAGCCGAGTTCCGGCGAATTATGAAGCTGACACGGCCGACAAGCGTTCCGAAGGCAGCCCTGCTATTTGCATACCGCGACGCGAAACTATTGTCCCTGGCATTCTATGCTTCGAAAGTTCTCCACGAAGACGAAGACCAAGACGAGGTTGGAGAGACGTAGAGTTTCGACATCCGCGACTACGAACATTCTTTACGTACGTAAGTTGCAACTTTCTACCATGTTGGCTCTGATTCGGGCGTCGTTGATCGACGATCTAAAAGAGTGCGATGATTTGGAGACTGGCTACGTTTCAAGACTCTGGATATAATCACTTTAGTTCTTAACTGTCTCTATTAATTTATAAACTGAAAAAACTCGGTCCAATGTGTATGAGACATTTAATATTATTGCATAGAGTTAGGGCTTAAAAGAACTGAATTTTCCAAGTAGAACTTTCATCAATTTATTATGAATTTGTATTCTTTATACCGACGAGACACGCGTGGATTGGTTAATTACATCTTTCTCAAAAGTGAAGTTGCAACTGTTAAGAATTAGGACGGTGATACGATTTATGTGTAACATGCGTAAAGGAATGGAATCTAAGCAGAAATTCGTTAAATCCATTAAACCATCAAGATTCTATGCTGAGTTTTTAGAAATTCTTCTTCGATTAATTATTATATAATTCTTTGCGGGCTCCTTCGTATCAAAATCATCCAACGAGCTTATGAATCCTCCGCTTCCAATCAGCTTTCGTAATTCCTCGCCAATAAAACGTATCTCGTGTCCACCCATTGACCGAACTAGACGAAATGAAAAAGTCTTGAGCCCCGTGTGGGTTCGAAGGAGGAAACGAATAAAATCCAGGTCGCCGAGATATTGGATAAGAAAGGACAATCACAAACGGAATATCGCGGCCGGTGGGACTCGTGTCCGCAGATTAGCGTCGTAAATCTCGAGCGAGAGGGGCGCGTGGACCGCATAGAAAAATTCAGCTTAAGGGTGGCACATTTATTTATTACGTGGTCGTAGCTAGTTTATCCTAATAGCCTAATACCGTCGTAAATCCGTCGTGGTTACGACGCGTTCGCCCATCTTTTCAGACGTGTGCACATAAATTACGCGTAAAATATATAAAATTCGCGCGATAACGTTAAAGAATACATTGAACCGTCCCTCAGCTCATAATAAGTTAAACGTCGTATTCCTTAATCGGTGTCCGTAATACAGTCACGTAGAATCTTGACACGCATTCCACGTGTTTATACGCTGGTTCTTCAACTTTATTCTCGAGCAACGGTCGCGTGATTTCACACTCCCGCCGACTTTCCTCCTTTTCAAGCTCGTGCGTTAACGAGAACCAGAGAAAAACCCTTTGCACGTGTAGGCGGATCGTGTCTAGTTAGAAACGGTACTCGCGAGTTGAACGAACGTGACTAAAAACTCGAACAGAGAAACGTTCCTCGGTACCCATCCCCGGCTACGATCTCTAACCGACTTCGTCTAACTCCCTTCATCCACTGTGGAATACCGTGTACCCGTAGAATCGATAAAATTAATCAGAACTCCCATCGGAAGCTCAATTTAGCAGGACACTATGTAAAAACCTCTCTCGATCGTATACAGTCTATCATATCCATGTCTCGTCGATTCGCCCATCGTATCGCTCTATCGTACTTCATTTTCCAGCAGAGCGACGAATGCTGGGTAACCTGGCCAACTGATAGTACAACCGAGTGATTCTGTGTGAGAAAATAAGCCGAAAGCGCGAAATAAAATTTGTTGTAGAAAGCTTCCGAGAAAATTGGCTTCGAATAACCTTTGCATTCAAATTGTATTTATTAATGGCAATAATGAGGATTGGGTATAATCCAGAAGGGGCAAATTGCATTTCTATCTTTCCTATTGGATTGTAACAGAAGCAACATAGCAATCGACAGACATTCTCTTCGCAGAGTACGTATTTATTAATACAAACTCGCGGGCATTGATGAAAGGCACAGAGAGAAAGAGAATATAATCAGAAATAGTAATAAATCGCTATGAACTTTTTATTATCCAGCGCAATAAATAGAAACGTAATTAGAATTCCTAATATCTAACGAAATAAACTGTAACACGGTATCGTACACATATCGTAACATTTAAAGCCAATTTTCTCGAAAACAACCCTGCGTAGAGAAAAAAATTCTATTTCACTTTTTAGACTAATTTTTTTTTTTTCACGTAGAATCACCGTGTACTCAATTATAACACCATTTACAAGACACCGTGCATGATCTCGCTGTAGAGTAAAGCACGGCCAGCTCGTTAAGCCGATCTTTTTGGAAACACGCGCTTAATTCGACAGACGAGGTAGGCGGACGCGCGCGAAAACCGATCACAGGCATAGTTAAAACCATCGATCTTTCGTTTTGCTTTCGCGGTTGATTGATTAACGGACTATTCACAGCGCGTTTTATACCTTCTATTTCTAGCACGCGCGTGCCGATGAGCCCGCGTTACGAAGCACATCCATCAAAGCGGTTCATTTCGAGCGAGATCTCTGCGGGCGCAAAAGAGAAACAGAAATGAGGGAGGACGAGGCATTCATAAAGTCCTCCTACGCGAACGAACAGGTCTTTGTGCTCGTAAACGAGCGTTATCTTTGGTTATTGATTCACTGAGAGACACGATGGTTACATACGCGAGTTTCTCGATGCGTCTTCCAATGTGGGTATTTTTAATAAAACCGCCGATATAACCTATTGGATGACACGAGAATTCGATGTATCGCTACGTGGATGAAGAGCTGTCTATATACAATGTGCTTCGATTCGATGGATTTTCACGAAACGATATTCCAATCCAATCAAATCGGTTTCAGAGACCAATATGATCGTGACAGTCGTGTTCCATTCTAGTGCTAATGAAATTTCACAATGTTTTACATAACAAATAAAGTACGAAGATAAAAGTTGAAATAGTATTGTACGATATAGTAAATAATACGAAGACAAAACGCGAGGGTAACGATAGAGACGAAATCAACGATAGAGTTGCCTCTAGTCGGAGAAATAATGGACAGACAGAGAGAGTAGTCAGAGCGATCGATTTGAAATTTTTAGGAATCCTTTAAAACAGAAATTTTTTAGATCGACAATGATTTATTTTCAGGAATCGGGACAAAAGAAGCACACCGAGTTAACTTAATATCGCGAACGCAATACTTGAAAGGTCCAAACAAACCCACGCACAGGATCAACAAATTTATTACCACTCGAGACTATTAACCACCTAAACATTCAAAATTCAGCGCTACAAAAAATACCTCGTGTATCGTATTATACGATGACTTGAAATCAAAGGCGATGGCGATCGAATGGACAAAAGCAGTTAAACAGAAAAACGCGAAGTTGAAGAGAAGCAACGTCTGAGAAATCCAAGCTAACAAGAAGTTCTCCTTCGTGGAGTTCGTCTCGTCGAGTGCAGATTGTCGCATTGTCGTCGGAACTATATTCTCTAGTGCAGCAACGCGTTAGAAACAGCTCCCTCGGTAGTTTCGTCCAATGGACACGGTAGCTCCCGCCACTTCCTCTCTGTCCACGAAGCGATCACGGTCTTTCTCTTCTGCTCCCCCCAGGAACAAAGAGGACAGGGAAAGAGGTTGAATTGCATCGTTACATCACCGGTTACTTAACCGTGGACACAGTAACCCGACCGTCAGCATCGTAATGCTTTTAAATAGACCAGCTTGCCAGAAAGTCCCCATGCTTTTCTCTTTCTTTCTTTCCTCTCCGCCCTTTCGGTTGGCACAGTCTTCCCGTTTCGTTTCTTTGTTTCCTATCGAGAGCCTGATAGAGGACCGTCTTTCCACTCTGTACACGAGACCACTGTTCTTCGCTGCTTTCTCTCTGTCTCTGGTCTCCTTCGCAGTGAGATACATACATCTGCAGCCGAGAAGAGCTAGAACACAACGCCCTCGCGGTTTTCGATTTCTTCGAGAAATCCAGGTGCTTTTTTTTACCAAGCTTTATCCTCTTTCGTTCTTAAGAAAGGAAAAAGGTTGATGTTATGTACTTGTTGTTTCGTGATTGGGGATATTAGTTTGCTGCAAAGTGTGATTCGTTTTATAGAGTATAGCGAGAGATATTCGAAAGGTTGAGTTGTTTCGTATATTTGGAACGGAATTGCTAACAAATTAATAAGCCGATTATTGCTCGAAAATATTCCGCGGTTAGTCCAGATAAATGAAGTACCAGCCTGTATTAGCTTCTTCGAAATGTCGTAAAGTTCGTAACCACAGAAAACAGCATTGCATGGAAACTATTACGAACGATATAACAAACTTAGTTTTCATTTTATACATGAAAGCTATAAAAAGGGGAAAAAGAAAAATATGAAAAATATGGAAAAAATGTGGAATTGAATAAATTTCATAAAATTCCTCTGAGCTCAGAACTGAAATGTATGCACGAATACAGAAATTCCCACGTATGGCCGATATTCGTGGTAAAAAATATATCGATAAATTTGCAGCAACGATGGCAGCCGGGGAAATTTAACACGCGCGAGTAATAAACCGCGGGTCTCATAAAGAACCGAGGGGAAAAGGCGGGATGTGTTCATTCGACGCGTTTACCTAAGCGAGACTAAAATTCGCCGACACCCAGCCTAGCACGCACCTATTCACATTTTTAGCCTCGTAACGCGCGTTTTTCCTCGTAACGTGGAATCGCGGGTCCCCGCGTTGAATTACGGCGGGAGTTTGTACACGCAATATGTAACGAGACATCACGCTGCTCATCCGAAACGTCGAGATAACCCGAGACGAAGCACATTCAACCGTATATGTACCAAAAATAACTTTTTTTCGCAGATTTGTTATAACCACCAGGGTATCTTTTTACCAGGGAAGCGTAGAATTTTACTAGCGCTAAAAAAGATGCTATTTCGATTAGCGAATTGATAAGTTTCTGCTGTGTGGACAAAATTTACGGTTATAGAATTCTATGACAGATAAAATTGTCAATTCAAAATTTATTGTTATCGTAGAACTTCGCTTGTGTTATCAGCAAATTTGTTACCTGTACTCGTATTTAATGAATTAGTATGAGAGGTTTTAGGATTCTGAAATCTATGAAACATCTATCGCAATCACATAGTTTCTGAGTGATTCATTACAGAAAATTACTTACGTCAAATATCAACATGCACGTGCTATTATTAGGTCGTCCGAAAAGTATCTTTCTTTTACGGACACGTCTTTTACAACAACGCATCTTTATACAAACATGAAACCTAATCCGCCGAACGTTGTGATCTTTATTTTGATAGAACAAGATGGATCATACGTAATTCGATAAAATAACATAAAACGGAAAATATTGTGCATACATTATTTCCTTATAAAACGAAAGAAACTTCTCGGACGACCTAATACTTATAAAAATTACGAACAGTTGAAATTTTAATTTAACCTACTGTATAAAACAATTCCGATAAAATATCGAATTTTGTCTAGACTAAAAAAAGGTTAAAGGTTGAAGAACGATAAATATTTCGAAGTTTGAATGTCATCGACCCATAGTGTGTCTCGACAAACTAATAACACTGCTACGAAACTAAGATTGCTTCTTCCCAGCTCAAGTTCAGAATGATAGTAACCACTGACACGGTGCCAAATGCCGGGCATTTTACTCCATTGCTTGCTCGCTTCGAGAGTGTGATGTATTCGTGGCCAACGAGGGAGTGAACTTAATTGCGAGTGTCATCCTGCGGGTACACAGTGCTGTAACACCGCAACGTGTACACGTGACTCGGGGATATTGTGCCGGTGGTTGCCAACGAAGCAGCCTGATCGAGAATCCGACAAACCCAGAAACATTAATATCTATCGCTTGTCTAGGTGACCGAGGTGCAGTCTGTTGACTATCAATCCATCAATTCCCAATATGTGTGAGTAGCGCGCAAAGATTCGGACAAATATATTTTGAGACGGTGTGTCGTTTAATCAGAGATTTCAATAATTAGAAGTTAATTAAGGCGGTTCTATGTAAACGATGAGCAAACATTCTGGTAGATTTTCAAATAACGTATTCCTCCACCAAACGTTTTAATCAAAAGTTAATCAGTTACATATTAAAATTACTAGAATTAAAAGTTAATAAAGTCAAAGCAATTTCAATCAGGTCGATTTTATAAATATGGAACTCTTAATGGAAATTAAACATACATACATACACGTACACATACCTAAGCGCGTGTGCGCATTATTCTGATATATGAAAAGGCAAATAATTCACAAACGAAGAAATTAATAGACCTCAGAAATTGCGAAGTCGAGTAACAAATTAACTCTCCTCTCCATTTAAATAGCAACTAAAGAAACCATAAGACAAAGGGTTAATTTCTTGTTACGGAGATCAAGCGAGAGAAGAAAGTCTTTGAGTATTGTCTGACATCGTCGCTTAAAACTAATTCATCCAGGCAATCTCGTACATCTCGTACAATCAGTTCTATTGGAACAAAATGGATCGTACACAATTATTATTTCTTTATAAAACGAAAGAAACTTTTTGGACAACCGAATAGAAATAATTACCGGATGCTGTCAATAAAAACAAACAGCTATAGAAAGACACTCGCGTGTTTCTATCTTCCCTGTGATTACAAATACAAAAAGCGTGATATCGGTGATTTTGCTTGATGTGCTGATAGTTCACGTTGTGAAGTAATTTTGAATCATTACTGACGTAGCTACGAGTTACATATATATTGCATATATATTTTTGTAGTATGAAAAAAAAAAAAAAAATGGAAAGAAATTCGCTACGTAAAAGTATCTCCTTCGTTGTTTGTGGGAGGAGAGCCAATTGGAAAATCGAAGTTAAGACGATTACACCGGTGGCCTATTACGTACGCTCGAGCAGTCGGAACGATTTGCCTAGAGCGTGGGCCAGCTATGTAATGGATTTTGGCCGTTCTCCAATGAAATCGTTTATCGATCGGGACGATTGGTAATTTCACCACGCGTCGTGTGTATCGACTCGCGGTTAAAAGAGCAACGATTACCACGATTCGAATATCCTAACCCGCTTTTCCAAGGCAAACATCGGGTTTTTCGCCTCGCGAGTTCATTAAAACCGAGGCAACAATTTCGCAATCGGATAAACTGTATTAATGGAATTAACTCTCGTGGATCGTTCGATTACGGTTTGTGTGCAGCACAACGTTATCATGGATAACGTAGGAAAATCGCTGTCAGAGATCAAGGAGAATCTACGCGGAACAGGCGTTTGTTTTCTATTTCGCTATTGCCTTGGTATTTTCCACTGATTGTACGCAGCACCGAGCTGTTGTGATTTCGCGATATTTTAAATGCAGCTGGATCATGAAGCTTCGAAACGATCCGATTTATTAATTAATCTTGCCACGATCCTTGGATTTTTCATCGATTCCATTTTACTCGCGATTTATTAAAATGGGAAAACTTTATAATTTTCGACGCGATTGAAAGAGTAACTTTGTAATTAATCTGTGGTCGAAACAATGGAATTGAAATGAAAAACTACGTATAATGCGCTCAGTGCAAGAATGATACAAGAGCACTTATCCAATATTTCAAACGAATAAGTGTAGAAAGCGATACATAAAGTCTGTTTCTATCTACATAATTTTGTTTTAATTTTCCAGGGCTACGTGACGTTCTTTATAACATAGATCTACTTCCATCTACATTTGCATGTATGTATCGTGTCGTAATTAATTACGTAAAGTATTTAAGTGTTCGCACGAATATAATTTTTTTTTTTTTTCATCTTGACAAAAGTAGTTTCGATTTACATATATTTAATAAATGCCTAGAATTCACAGGTTGAAGGTTAAGACGCTTTGAATTCGCTCGTGTCCAAATGTAAAGGAAGCAAAACGACGAATTGGAAACCTGTGGAGGAGAAATGGAACGGGAAGGAGAATTTCGAGGGTTTGCTGTGCAAAACGTACCGTTTGTCGCTTAGAAATAAAAACTGCCACCAGTGATGGAGTTGCAACGTTGCGGAAAGAAAAACGGCCGATGTCTGTGCAAAGAGCAAAAAAAGAAACGAAGCAAGAATCAAACCAGACCGAAAATAGGTCCCGTGAAAAATTGACCCTGGACGTTTTTCGTTTTCGCCGTGACGTAGGTAGGAAAGGGCAACAAATTACGTAGGGAAGCGAGAATGTTTAATAACCTTCGACATTTCGACCTGTTTTCCATTCCTTTTCTCTCTGCTCCATCATTTATTATACTCGAACTCGAACACAGGGCAAAACAATGGAAAAGCAGAAGGTCTGTTCCATAACGTGTAATGAATCGGTTCTATTGTAAAATTTAATTACGTTTTCGATAATCGACAGCTCGAATCGATTGTCCTGGAACCAAATGTAATTTGCAAACCTAATCGCTTGTTGCGGTCCGCGAGTAAGGCATAATGCCGATTTGTCAACCGCATTACCGTATTTGATAAAGTTCGTATTAACGTGTTCATTAATGCTGCTCGTCGTACTTTGATAGCTATACAATGATCGTTGTTCCTAAATCGTCGACTTAATCGTCTGTCGATGTTATCTGTATATTCCATAATAACTTTGATTCAAGAGAAGCTATGTACTGCATACGGAAAATTATCATAAATCGATTAATAAGATTTAAATTTAATAATAAACTTAATAATAAGACGCGATTGATTATATATAATATGTACGTAATCGTCGGTAAATTTGTCAAAGTACGTCGTCAATGCTTATTTTTATTACTCTTGATTACTCTTTGCATCATTTTCAATGCAATTATACGCTTTGAAAGATATATAAACCAATTACTGTTGACTTTTTCGTTCATGATAGTTATATTGATTGGGATAGTTATATTAATCTAGAAGCTAGTTATGGAATGGAATATGTATATTACTGTATTCCTAGAAAATTTTATTTTCGCGTCTGTGTATGATAATTTTCTCACACTTCGCTGTATCATTGAACAGAAGGATACATTACAAACGTGATATTTCCCTTGAAATTCCAACGCAATTTGAGAAGTCGAGTTATCAGCTCGTTTCCTTCCATGGAGGATGGTAATTACAAGCATTTCGAACGATGCAGAATCGGAAATCAGGTGAAAATAGACGGAAAATTCCAACTTTCGATGCTTTCCGTACAAATTCCCAACAGAGGAACGAGTGTGTCTAAATATACGCGGAGAACGTGCAATTTTGGCGGAGAATCCCCGATCGAGCAACAATCCGCGGCTCGCATTCGTTCCACGTGGAATCTATGATAATTTAATTCAAGAAAATTAACATCATACGATATACACTACACGTATCACAGTTTAAGTAAACTGCACCGCATCTCAATCTTGAATTTATACTCGCGTTGCTGGAGCGTGTGTATCGTCAAGGTTTTACCCGTCAGGCATGGAAAACTTCTGTTTTTCAAATGATTTCCACGTCTGCAAGAAGAAATCACAGACAAGCTATGGAATAAACTTGTCATCTTATTAACATAATCACTTGAGTCGATGTGAGATAGCCAGGGACATAAGATCTTTCGACACGATTCATGAGCAAAAAAAAAACGTCACGTTATGTGGAATGGATTGAGAAATCGTTCTTGTGCTTGCGATTATATTTCAATAGGAATGAGACGATACACGAACGGATAGCACAATTTTTGATACAATTCACGAATCTATAGATTATAACATAAATACCGGTTTCATTTTTGTTTTCCAGCAATTCCGTAGTATTATTCCCGTACTCTAATTTTTCACGACGTACAATTTTTATTTATATCACGGCTATTCTCGATCGATGATCACTGTCGTACTTCATTTTTGACTACTGTGTATATGCTCTTAGAATAAAAAATAGTCGAAATATTTTGACGTAGCTATAAGATGGAAATTACATAATATAAAAATTATATAATAATATATTAAACTTATTGTTACGTTAAATAAGCGACGAACATTTTGTCCGTGCAATATAAAATTCTAACTATTTATTCCTATAACATGAAATTTTCATAAATTCATTTGAAAAGCCAACAAGATCAAAAAGAGTTCCGAATATCACGACGAATATCTTGTTGGTGAAATTTCGTAGGCAGAAGGCGGATGAGTGGCCAGGTTAGTCAGCGAATTCTTCAATTCGACCCTCGGCGAGGGCCAACGACCCAGAGAGAGCGACGAATACAAGCTAAGAAGCAACGCATTACGCCTGCTGGCGATGGAGTTAACCCAGGGCAGGTAGTCGATGCACGCCAGGTATGCGTGTTACCCTCGTGTTCCTGTTACAGCTTCCTTTGTCGCTCTCACATAGCCACTCTCTGACCCTCTTTTCTCTCTTTTCTTCCCTTTTTTTTTTTCTTTTCTTATTCCCTGGCCTCCTTACCAAACCTTTTTTCCGTGTTGCTGGAGCTGATCACCCGGCCAGGAACTCGTTCACTTCCCGATGCCACGAGCCTATCGAGCCGAATAAGCGTCTCAAAAGGGCCAAATCGAACTGGCGGGATACAACTTCGATACTTCATCGGCTGCCTTTCGAATTAAGTGTCTTTCTGTGGCTCACACGCGAACGAACCTTTTGTGATCGATGGAAGGAAAACGTACGATCGAGATTACACGCTTCGTAACCTGTGCCCGTTTCCAGGAATTGAGAATCTGAAATCGTTCTTAGCATCTTTCTTCTCGAGGGCAGATCGTTAGAGAGGATTCATGGTTCGAGAGATACAGTGTGTTTCGTGATTTCGAATCAATAGAAAACTATCGAAATCGGTACTATTGGTATTTCGAAGAAGTTGTGGATATTTAGAGAATATAATAAATTAAAAAATTCTTATTATATCATTTGAATTCTTCGTCGTGTTTAAACTAATTATTATTGGGTGTACTCATTTGTCTTAATACATAATATAAAAATACATCTTTTGATAATGCTGTCGAATAAATTTTTAATACATTCGTGTAATTTCTATCGTTTCATTCTTGATATACATTTCAAGAAAATAATTTACCTCTTTTACGAGATCTCTTCTCCAATCAAATAATCTCTGTCTCTCATTCTTTTAATATCATTTTGTATCGAAATTCTATTTTATTACAAAATCTTCGATCGCTTTAAACAGTGAAAGACGACAGATTATAATTTTTGCAGAATACTGTAACTGTGTCTGATAAACGAGAAGATTGATCTTAGCGAAACGATAAAAAAGCACTTACGTAACCATAATTCTTCAATTACGCGAGAACGACGAAAACGTGATGACACGGTATTCGTAGTTTCACGATGATTTTAATTCACGGACAAAGAAAAGTTAGCTGCAAATCAATTCAATGCGTATCATTATATCTCATCGTTCATAATTAACACGTTTTATGACTACTTAATTGGCGTCGCGAGTCTATTCGCTTCTTGCATACACTTTCGCGATTCCTTTTTCGATTATTCATTGTCTCGTACGATATAATTGATTAGAGGATTCAACTTTCTTAGAAGTAACAGTGAACGAAATTCATTGCGAGATTATGAATATTTTTGCAAATTTATATTTTTACTAATTCATGAGTAAAAATCTGCTTTTCTATACGTATAAATTTTCCATAAATGCATAAATATTCCTAGTCTGCTTTTGTTCACTGCTTTTACTTGAAGATGAGTTAATTCGTCAAATGAATTGACAATGCCTTGAATACTGAAATTCCTTTAGCTGGAGAAAAATTACACGCGCAAGGACTAGAACACAACCGAATTTTTATATTATTCATTCCTAACTCTATGAATCTTCCAAATATTATCCGACCCAGTTAACATTTTAAAAACTGATTTTGCTCGTTGTTCTATATTCGAATTTAAAATCTTTAATAGACGATTAACTGAACTGTATTTGCTTGTTAAGAGGACAAAACTATTACAGTCAGTGTACTAATTTTTATTTAAAGCTTCAAAATGTTTAGTAATTATTAGAAATAAATCGTTCGATATAATACGATGCATGTAATGATATATTAGTACTATACAATAATACAGAGGCAAGCAAATAAAATACAACGTTCCAAGTATAAAAGACTACATGACTTCCAAGTCGCGCAGCATTAACTTTATTTTAAGGTTAAGTATTAGAGTTTCGAAAGATTCCAGCTGCTAAACTTCTCTCCTATTTTCAAGAAACTTTCAAGACTCTGCTACCTTATTCCCCTCCCCCACCACTCTCTTTCTCTGTAGATCTTTTTTCACTTTTTTGTTAGAGACACATTTCACGTAGACACAAAGTAGGTGGAGAACACGGGTTGAAAAATACGCTCGATGACAGAAACGTCAGGGCTCAAAGCGGAGGTCCATTAGACAAAATGCGGCAGCTGCAGAAACGGAATGGCTACTCGTGCATCTTCTTTGAGCTGGCTCTCTTTCGCTGGCACACATTAGTTAACGCGATTACATCGGCAGAGGTAATATACCGCCTCGGGATCCGCGTCAGAGATGCAAACGTACGATTCTTATTAAGCTGATTACGCTCATTAACTAATGTACGCTTTGTAACACGTCGTTGATCAAAGTCGCTAGAGAAAGAGACCCACTGTACTGGGAATATCGGGAAGAAAGATAAATCAGTGCAATGCTCCAACACCGTCAAGATCGAGTTGGCGATTGGAACCGCTAGAAACTTTCCTGTTTCCTCGTAACACCTTATGGCGAAGGATATAATTGATGGCGCAGGATATGACTCCAAAGTTTTACACGGGGAATATGGAAGTGTAAAGGTTTCAAAGTTCCAAGGGAAAAATTAGTAGCAGTGATTTATATATCATAGTGTTAGCGAGTGTACACGTATTTTTTATTAGGGTGATGGAAGTAGTGGAACGTATGGTAAAAAGCAGCGGTGACTCGAAGGTTACGAGAAAATTCATTAATTTATAGACACATTATTATCAAATGTACGCGTATTTTTATCAGGGTAATCGAAATAATGGAATGTTTGAAGAAGGATAGAGTCGTGATTCTAGGATTTCAAAAGAAGGATTAACCATCGATGGTTCGTGTATTTTGAGCGTGTGACGCATACTTTGATTAGAATAATCGAAATAACAATTTGTTAAGGATAGTAGGTAAAGGGTACCAGTTTGTTTCACATTTTCAATATACAAGTACAAGTTTGCTAATAGATCTGAATAAATGAAATAAATACGATGATTGTGCACTAGTAAACTAAGAGTTTCAACAAGGATCTTATCAAGAAGCAAACAAGAATTTCGAAAGTTTCCTCATAAAATCGTAACCTAACGAGCACCGTCCTCAGAGAACTTCTAAAAGGAACTTAATCCACGACTCAGCAAAGTTAATTAGAAAATCACTTTCGTCTAATAGAACGAGAACAAAGTGCAACTAATCTCCATTCTTCTCTGCATTTGCATAAGCTATTTTTCGCAGCGTGAAACGGATCAGTTTACAAAATAGCACGATGAACACAAAGAAGTCAATGAAGGAAATTCAGACTGGAGAAAGAGAATGGACTCGCTTAAGAAGATAGAAGCAGAAGACTCGATTACTTCTGGTGGAATCTTGTGCTCGAGGGTCAAAAGTGGCTGGCGAATTCCAAGCTGAGACGCGCGAGCAACGCTGAAAATTTGCATGTAGCGGATAAAACGACGCGTGGCAGAGATGGTCCGCCCAAAGAAAACCATTCAAACTTTTCGTATCACGCTGCCGGAAACTTTCGGGCACGAAGATGACCGTGAAAGGAAGAACCGTCCTGCCGGGCAAGGAAAAAACAAGAAAGAAAAATGGAAGGGACCGAGGGAAAACCGAGATGAAGAAACCGAAACGAGAAGAAGAAACGAAGCTCCTCTTGAGGAAGAAGTTCGAAAAGCGTGTTACGACAGGCTGAAAGCGTCTAGTTATTGGCACACTGGGCTATGGATTTCGCTAAGATAAAGAAAGACTTAAGAAGAAAGTGCACTGGTTTGTTTCTTTGTAATCTTGTGTTGAAACGCAGTACTGAGTGTTTCGAAGAACGCTCGTTGTTAATAGAGAAAAAAGGGAATATTCTACTATCTAAGTACTGGTTTGAAGAACCCGAGGGATAGTCACAGTGGTTGGTTTGAAAGCAGCATATTTCTTACTAACTATGAAGTTTCTACTGGAGATATCTTAATTGACTGTTGAATTGAGCTAATAATAGAACGTCTGTTACATACAATATATACATAATTTAGGTACGATTTAGCAATGCTAATATAATAGTAATATAATATAATTTACAATAATGTAATAATATAATGTAGAATATATTTTCGCATACTCGGTTCAAACTAGATTATTTACATAGATATAATTTAATATTCTAGGATTAACAAAAAAAAAAAATATTCGAGACCTATCAACGTTTTTACTTTATGCAATTACATATTCGTTAAGTCAAATATTCGAAACTTTTTCCAATAAATGTAAAAATTTAATGATGAAATTTCGTTTGATTCGTCAATGACCCAGTTAAAAGTTAAAAATATTGGCACAGTGCAAAAATTCGTGCCCGGTTTCAATAGACGTCGCTCAATTATTTGTCCGCGAGTCGCATTAGTAGTCGTGCGCAAGCTTTATAGCGGATAAAAAGAGCGATATTCAGATGTTGCTTCAACTGCAGACTTTTGTGCGTTGATAGTTTTTGCATTGCAAAAAAGCATTCCGAAAATGAGCGAAGAAAAGATTCATTTGCGTCGTGTCATGCTCATGAATTGCGGAAAGGAATCATTCTTTCATACACAATGACGTTGTGCTTAATTTATTGCGAAATAATTTCCGATTTCCAACTGAAGAAGTTGCAGCGAAGGTTTTTTTATTGCGCGAAGAATTGATGCGCTGTCTTGGTAAACGTCCTGAATGTTTTTTACATCAGTTGTCACCGTTATATTCATAGAGTGTGACATTTTCAAAATTTTGTTTCTTTTACATTGTAATAATTGTCAAAATATTATCTGCTGTTGAGATAAGAATCGAATATCGCTCTCTTTATTCGCTATAAAGTTTGCACATGCAACAAAAAATGCGTCTTGCAGAAAAAAAATTTAGTAACATCCATTGGAATCCAGCAGGAACTTTTCCGCTGATTTAATATATATACTTCAATGTTTAGAATTGATTTAGAAATATTAATTTTGATTTGATACTTCTCAAAATATTCAATCTCGTTAAGTGATACGTTTTAGAACAGGGAATACATAGTTGCTAATGTAACAGGCGTCGTCCAGACGTTCTAAACTGTTAAAGGGTTAAGCATCAATTAATCAATTTCAAACATAGCGAAGTTTTTTATTTAACTACAAAGAAACTAAGTAACAGAAAGTCTAGCTTGACAATAAATATACTTCTCCTGTCAGCGATAAGTGTGTCGAGTTAATTACTCAAGTGCAAACATACTACATGTTTTCATCTCAGTAAGAAAAAGTTAATCAATAAAATATCCAATGCATGCATCTAAAATACATGTATTTCTGTCAGCAGCGTTGAACATTAATTAATCAAATTTAAACAAACGACAATTTTTAAGCTAACTAAAAAAATAGATCTAACATTTCTAATTTAAGAAACCTGGAGTTTTGTAAAGTTAACCGAAACAACGTGTGCTTCGAAAATATACTTCCCGTCCACAGTAATCATCTAAATACAAACACATCGAAGTGTTTAATCTAGCTAAAGAAAAAAATAATAAATAAAGATAAAAATAATCCACACAATATCTAATTTAAAAATACGTGATATTTTACAATTTAGAATTCTTCTATCCACAGCATCTCAAAGCCAAGTAACGTGTTTACGAACATTTCATTTTAAAATCTAGTCTTCTTCAAAATTTCATAATATGTTTCTATGTGATAAAGACCATAAGCTAACTAGAACTTCGGAAATGGGTTCCAAACACGGAGCAAAGCTCCGAAAACGAGATTCGCCGACAAAGACGCGGGGTGCACGCATCATGACAAAGAACATCGTTTCTGGAACTCGAAGGGGAACTCGAAACACGTCTGAGTCGATGACACGCGTGCCATCGAATTCAAGCCCCTATGGTGAATGGGAGATAATTTGCCGCAAAGGGGCGAACCTTTCGATTGCATCGATAATGAAATTCGCTAAGTTGCCTCGACGGCGAACTGAGAAACACTGACTAACAGCGATCCTGGAACGTAGTTATTAACTCTTTTACATACGAGTGCATCTTTAACTAGCAATCGAGCATTTTAGACGAGAAATATGTGAAAGAAATCTGTACCAAAGATATTGAGTATTAGATAGATGTTGAAAGGAAAATGTTGTGTTGCGTGCAAATTTGATGCGTGTTATTCGGATAATACCTTACAATAACACATTTCCTATTTGAGAGAATATTGCATATCGAAGTTGTGAAAATATATTTTATGGAAATTTTATTCATACCCTATCGGCTTAATAATATATTTTCTGTACAAAATGAAATAATGTAGCGGAAATACGGCGTTTCGTGCAAATTTTTCCCGAATATCTGATGGTAATAACGTATTTTTTATTTGAACGAAATTACATAATGTAGAGTGCCAGGGAAAATATAATTTTACTCACATCATTCGAAGATAATAATATGTACCGATATTGTTTAATTTCTGTACTCATGTTCAAATTATGATATTTGGTAAGAGCAACTTTTGAAAATTATCTTTCTTCTCATCCATGTATTTCTTATCCATGAATGACAATAAAATAAACTGAGTCGTATAAAACGCGAGCTCTAGAGGAGACATGCATGTAATTAAGCACAATTGAAGCAAGACTAACAACGAGACAGCATTAAGAGCGAAGACGAAACGCAGTGAATACAGGGCAAGAAGCAAGAATATGACAAGCACTTATAGTTCGTCACGCAAGTATCTTCCCACAAAGATAAATATTCACAATCAGTAAAATTTATAGCGTAACGATAGAAGCTAGAAATCATTGAGAAATAAACTATACGTAGAATAATAATAAGGATAATAAAATTATTTATCACTAATGATCTAATCGCACATTTTATATTTTAGCGCCGCTTACTATTTTTAATTCTATTGTATATTTTATTTTCCTTTACGTACCATTTAACTTCATATTTTACTTTTTATCGGCAAAATCGTCGATAAGTTCGCTGAAATAAAGGTACGATGTCATTTATTCGACGACACTTGTTCGTACAGAGTTAAGATCGAAAGAGTGAGATACTCGCGATCGATCAATCGTAACTCCCCAAGATCCACTATCGAGAGAGTTGGAGGAACTCGCGAGCGTTTGCCTGTCGTCTTTCATTGAGAACGAATGCGACCGGGACGAGGTTATCGGGGTCGAACGTAATTCACGGTGACGCTGGCACGAATATCGCATTAAGAACGCCGCCGTCTAGGCTCGCTTACTGGTCACTAGGCCAGGCGAAATAAACGCTTCTTGCTTTTCGCTTTCTCGAGTCGGGGAGTCTGACTGTTTGGGTGCGTAGGATGATTCGAAGTAATGGCTTTAATAGATCGCGTTTGATGGATTCGAGGCAAGTCAACGATCGTTTATCGTCGATAAAAGAAAGACATTCAGAGCTATATGGTTTATTCGTTTCTATTTCGGTGAACGATGTACTTGTTTAGATCAAATATTAATTATACATATATTATATATACTATTTTCTGTATAATGTATGCCTTGTGTTATTATATCCAGTGAAACTTATTCCACGGATTATGGTTTCAATAAAAATTTTCTCGTTATTTCTGTATTTAGAGGTAGGATCACAATAGCTATTATTTTATTCTTTGGTTAAATCTATCACACCGTTCTGAGCCGAAAAACCTTTATTGTACTTTCTTACATGGGCTAGGGATAAAAACAAAAGAATATCTTAAACCTATCGATTAAATCCATCGATTATATCTAGAATTATCTTCTAATTACTATTTATTGTAATTAGTGCATTTGCGTATGGATAGTGAGCGCGAACTCACGTTGTCATTTTAAACAGATTTCATTCATTTACAAACGAAAGGACTATAATCATTTAGATTCTTAACTATTCTAAGATTAATTCTGTAGTTTCAATTTCGTGCTACGGTCTTTCCTAAAATATCATACATTTAGGAATATAGACATTCTACGATCATCGGAGAGCATGGAAGAGTTAAACGACTCGTAGGAACATTATAAAAGAACAGTTCAATATAGTGAAAAGTGAATTTACGTTACGATGGATTCAGAATAAACCACATATAAACAGAATCAATCATCTAATCGACTGCAACGATGAATTTTTGTATTTACAATCCAGTAGGGAAATCGTTTCACGATAAAGTAGTTTCTTTGAAACTCTTCGTTCGATTTCTATTAAGGAGATAAGTTTGTGCTCATCGTTCTAGAACAGCCATCGTATATTTGCATTTCGAAGACATTCGAAGCTTCCCCAACGCAAACGGTTTCCATTTCGAAATTGATTTCGCCGGTGTTGCGGCTTCATCACAAGCATATTGATACAGAATTTTAATTCTTCGAGTAAATAGCGATTCGAGCCCATGACTCTTTATTATTTCACCATGCCTTCCATTTAAATTCTACAATTGATGCCGACTAACTTTCTATGAACAACTACACAGGATCATGAGACTATTCAATTATATATGACCTTTTATGAGCCTACTGCGTGCGTTAACGACATTTAGTGGAAGTATATATGTCGTACAGGTATTCTTAAACCTTAAATATTCAATATTTATCTTTAACATATATTACATGTTTAAGATATGTTAAGACATTAATTTTTTTCGTAAATATCTTGTGCTGCCTCATTACAGTGCTAGTAAAATTTTAAAATGTTTTATATAGCACACAGTATACGAACATAAAGATTCTATACGGTGAGTGTTTCATGATTCAGTGTACCCTTGGCGTCTCCAACCTCGATATATTTTCTTTTCTTGCCGACTACTGTAACAGTCTTTGCTGTTGGCTAGAATTTCAGTTTCGTCAAATTGAATCTCCGTAGCTGGACGACGTTCTGCCACGGTAAACTTCGCACACGTAGTTCGTTTTATAGGCGCATCTCTGTTTTCCTGTTTTTGTTACCTGCACTGGATAACGCGGTGCAAAAACGAGTCGAACGGTATCAATTCGAGCGCGAATTTCCGTAGCTACCAGGAAAATCCTACGAAGCGAACGACCAGCTCTCGTTGGTTCATTAAAACGTGAAACGGTAAACAAATAAGATGTGAAGACGATGCGAGAAAAAATATTGGAAGATCTCCTGGTTGGACGTGTTAAACTTGTCATTGGAAAAACTCATTGTTGATTTTTTGTAATAATGAAATATTTCCACGTTGCTAGATTTATAAACGGCTTAAAGTATCGATGAGATGATTAACAACATTATTATGTTTGAATTAAAATTTTCCGCGGCTTAAATTTCTATAAAATTTCAGTAGAAGAAGAAATAGTGACGGAAAATTATGAAAAGATTATTTATGCGTAAATTATGAAACGAAATTATGAAAGAACGAATTATGAAATGAAAAATTGAAACTAAATACTGTATCAAGACAACGGTTATCTCTTAGTAACGACCGTTCTTAAATTGAAAGAAAATACCGAATTTCTCCCGGAGTTTGAAATATTTTACATCGGATTAATACACATTGTTATTAATAAACTACTTTGTATGCACAGAAATAAATCGTGACAAGATTCCTAACCGCAAGGGTGGCTATGTTACATCGTATTTTGTTTCGAACCTATCCTCTCTTTTGGGGCTGATTCGAAAGCTACTGAATCTTTGATGGGACTTCGTATCGTTACTTGGGATACAGAAGGGAAATAGATTTAATACCATGCCTAGACGTCCTTCCCAGACTACAAACGGTGTCTTAGAGTTCCCTTCCACGCCTCACTATTAGTATTCTCTCCCTTCAACTATATCCGCCTTCCTTACTGTCCTACCCTTCGCGGACTATCCCGCAAATGCGGAATTTTTACTACATCCCCGCAGTGTAGATCCCGACGAGGAGGGTTCGTACGGCGTTGCATTAAAGGCGAACGCTGTTTAAAGCCGACCTAACCACCGAGAACCACCAAGTTCTCGTATAAGGAAGTCGTCGATCGACTTTCACACCGTCACGCTTCACTTTGTTCAACTTGATCGTTTAGGATGTTCTTGTGTGTCGTTTGAATCTTATCATTTAATTCTTTAACATTTCCTAGATGGGTGTTTCGTTTAACAGAGACCAGAGCGATACAATAGTACGGACTGTAATTTACTCCAATTTGAAAAGAGATTGGTTAAACATAATCCTTAGAGTAGAATACGAAGAAAAATATGGTAAGTTTATTATCGTTGATTTTCTGATTTTTGTATTTTATTCGATGACTAAGAGAGACTATCGCAATACAATGAAGTTGAAATAGGAAGTAACACTTTTTGGAAATGAGTGATAGATTTACGAAGGTTTATAGAAATTTAATGGTATAATTGATCGTGTGATTAATCAATATTTTTGGAACGTTCGAAAGGGTGGCGGCGAATTGTTTTTAATCTCAAAATGAAATAAAATTACAATTTTGATAATGTGCGAGTGTATTGACAGGACAAATCATTTAAAATCTCAAATTTGGGAGTTGTTTCAGGAAAACTGAATAACTTGACTTCTCACATCTTTCATACGTGATTTGTTCCATGATGCATCTAACACTGTGTTAATACAATAAAAAACCTATTACAATGCTACATGTTTATTGAGTGTACATATGAACTCTGCTTACGAAGAAAGAACGATTATCAATTAAATTGTTAATATAAGAGACAGTACAAGAAAAAACATGGTTTCAAATCAAAAGAATAGCATCTTGCCTGTCTGAACCATGAAGTCTCGCATTACCCAGATAAGAAACGCCAGTAAAAGAGAACAGTGCTCGAAAACTAGAGTCCTTGAAGCTTTTACGACTCCGTTCTCAGTGAAACTATCGGGAATTTCAGTCGGCGCTAGAGACCTTCGCTTCTCGCAGTTAGATCAACAGCTAAGAGCTGTGTAACTTAAACAAACGACACCTGAAAACACACTTCTGCATTGTCGTGTGTCTCGACGATGCAGCACACAGCGACCGGCTACGACTAGCGTAACAAAAATCGACTGGCAACCTGAGCGTAAACTTCGACACGCTCCTCAGACACACTCGAGCTAACAAAAGGCCAAAGAAGCTTCCACGAACATCTCGTCGATTTTTCCACGATTTTTCCTTCCATAAAAGAAATAGAAGATCGCCACTCGCGCACATATTCTACGTCTACATACTCTCTGTCTACATGTCTCTCTCTCTCTCTCTCTTTCTCTTTCTCTCTCTGGAGTTTTCTGCGTTGGCTTCTTCTGATGCATCTTTCATAGCCAAAGACTTAGCGTGTGTCCCGCATTAAAGCGTCGCGCGCCTAATTTCGCATTCAGATTGTCATTTTCGCGTTGCAACGCAGCGTCTCACGACACTCGTAAATGGAACCTATTACGGGTCTCAGCAACGAATGCAACAAAACTCTTTAATCTTGACGTTCAAAGGCCCCTCTTCATCCTATTTTTCTATGCAAAATACGAAACAGCCACCGTAAAACCGTTTCCCGTTTAATGAACGGACATCTCGGTCAGCAACAAAAACGAAAGAAGAAAAGAAGAAAGAGAAGAAAACACCTGGCTTTAAAAACGTAGTAACAATCTAGAGAACGAGAGAAAGAGAGGCCAGGCAAAGGGTCTAATAACGAAATTAATATCCGTGTTTCCAACGGATAATGGCTCGAATATCGCGTTATTACGTTCAATTGAACCGTGTTACGTGGAACATCGCTCCGGTATATTTTTCCTTTTTTTTTCCTCTTTGTTTTTTAAGGAGCTCGTCCTTTAATGGGTCTACGATGTTCGAACACGAGAGATCGGTCGGAGATTTAATAACTACAGCTCGTCCGATGCACCGTTATAATACGTAATTTAGTTCTTTATGTAGAGATAACGAGCAAAGAGATAACGAGATTATACTGTTTTGGTTTAAAAGTAAAAATCGCATCTTACACAGGAGTTAAAGGACAGGTTATCCAGGACATTTTTCTTGTCTCTGGAAAGGTATTCTTAGTTTCAAGAAAGGGAAGAGAACGGTTACCACGATACGTGGAAATAGGTTTTCGTATTCCCTGAGCGATAAAAGAAACAGGTGAATTCGATTTTCCATAAAACTTTAAATTTCCATGTCACACGGCTTTCTTTCCTCGGAATGCTTGAAATGTTTGAAAACGTTTTTAGTCTTTCATTGCCTAGGCGTATAACAAGTGGGCGGTAAAACGAACCGGTAGTTTCAGGATTTAATGTGTGCAAGTTTCTTTAATGACTAGGAAACGCGAGTTGTGCCTGCTCGAATTCAGGAAGTATTTAAGGAGCCATCAAACACGAAATTCGCACATAGAAATTAGGGTAAAAGTTGGAATCTCGAATTTTATTAACAAGACCAATTTTATTAACAAGATGACTAGGAAGTTATCGATTACTTTGATAAGTGATTCTTTCTGAAAGTTTTTTTTTTTTATTGTTGCAATGGAATTTATGTAGGTATTTTAATGCACTGGAAAGATATGGTCCAACGTGGAAGAGAATGATAATTATTCACAGATAAACTAATGGGTTGAACGAACACACATATATAATATTATCTACTCTTTATATCGCTAGGTTTTTTTAATAGATGATCACTGCTGTATAATCATATCTGTGCTTCAATAAATCTTCAATTTCATAAGCTCTGCAAAAGTTATCGCGAAATGCCTTTTACTACGAATAACAAATTTCATTATTTGAAAATGAAACACTTCAATTTTAAATTTCGTTATAGCTATCATGATTCCATTTCTCCCGAAACGTTTGTTTCAATTTTCCACATAATAATTGAACGCCATATACGCTATATACAGCATAACATATACCAAACATATAATAGAAATAGTTAAACGAAATTTCAATCTGAATATGAACAAAAAATGTTACTTATTCGTCTATAAGAGTCTTACATTTCATACCTTCGTGTTTCAACAACATGTAGGAATTCTACGAGCTCGAGAACTATGTGTA
The DNA here is from genome assembly GCF_041682495.2 of Bombus fervidus. Taxonomy (NCBI): domain Eukaryota; kingdom Metazoa; phylum Arthropoda; class Insecta; order Hymenoptera; family Apidae; genus Bombus; species Bombus fervidus. The sequence continues at coordinate 11,999,962 of NC_091520.1, read as the reverse complement.
ACTTCGTAATTCGACCGATAGGTTCTATCTACAAGAAGGCAACGATAATCACGTGACCACACGACACATGCGTGGCATTATCATTTTCTTCACTGACGTATTTTTCTGCGAATAGTCGAATATCTATACACATTATCTGTACGTAATTTTAAAGAGACTAATGCATCGAGATGCAATTACTTTTCATGCTAGTTCCGTCATCACGTGACATCATCTCCAAGTAACCGATTGTATATACCAAGCACGTAATGTGATCATGTAATGTACAAGTGTCGCATTATGGTCTTCAAGGTTTCTCTGTTCTAATTAGAATGGAACAAACTCCATATATGGAGTTATTTTTCATTTGCGAAAAAATTATATTCAGTTTAAAACCTTCAAATATTAAATATAACATATACATATATATACATTTGGTGAATGGTATTAGTGTAATGTTCGCTAATCTTCTCTAAGTCGTCATTCACTTTTACGATAGACAAATAATTTACGATTAGATACATTTCATAGAAAGACATTTTTGATAGGATTAAAATTATTGTTATCAGTTAGAGCGCTCTTCTATAAAGAAAGTTTCCTGTTGAAAATATTTACTATAACTGTGATTTTACGTAATAGAAACGGAAAATAACAGCTCAGAACTATACGTACCATTTAATTAATCGAATCTGAATGTACTACGTTCACTAATTCAGATATTCTGAAAATGGATTAACATTTTTCCGCATTTAAAGTAAATGCGTTTTAACTAGATTTTCCGGTAGCACATTTTGTTATACTACGGTTAAATGTAACATATATATGTCAAAATGTACCTCTAGAACGAGAATCATATGATATGGAAATATATTTTTTGAATATAATAGTATCATCGTATTTGGAATAAAAATTTTGATTTAAAAATCCAATTAAAACATTTCGTACTGTACATAAAATATCGTAAGATGTCACATATTTTCTACAGGAATATCTGAACCTCTCAGAAATCGGACTAATTAACTCTTTCGCAAATTTCTGAAACTCCGTAAGCTTTTTATTGCAAAAAATTCAAAGGAAATTATTTAAAAATTGTAAGATTCGACATATTTTTCTTTACTGTCCAACTTATAAAGTTAATTAATATTAATTTATTTTATTAATTAATAAAGCTCGATATTTTACGTAATTCGATTGTTTTCGCTTTTAACAAGTAGAAGATAGTCGTTTATGCTACAAATCAACATCATCAATTGTTAAAATTTTTCCATCAAAATGTTTTAATCTTAAGCGATGGTATTCGTTCTAACACATACAGTGAATGGATAGAAAATACTTTTCCAAATCATTTTATCGAAACGCGCAAAAATCAAAATGCAACTATTCTGTTTGCACGTAGCATTGCTTAAACAACTCAGTCGATATACCATCTGCGATAACAGTAGCGAATATATTAATCTAATATATAGCTAACGAAGATACTGAAACGCACACACGTATTATATAACCAAGCGTCGCAAATAGCTTATTGTGTATGAACCACTTGAAACAAAACGTCGAATGGCAACCGCGAAGAGTTAAGCCCGGGAATATTCAAACGATCGCGGAGACTAGCTACCAACTGCTCGATACTATACGCATTCATAATTCCAGGAATAAATTTCAGTGAGGAAAGCGGGACGAAATTGCGTCAGACAGATAACAACAGAGCGCGATATGTAGGCATTTAAAAGGACCGCGCTTGTTTACACTCTGGCCGAGCCGACGTACACACATGGCTCTCGTCTCTTTTTGCCAGGCGAGAATTACGCCGACGGCCAGACGCTTCATGTAGAGACATCTCTACACGAGTTTCATTCCGTCATGCGACAACACGGAAATTTCCTATTGATACTGTTATTTTGATTTTTTGCTCTCGTTAGTTAACAGGGACAGAAGATAAACAATAGATCATTTCGACATACCAGTGAAGAAAAACAGTCGATTCCAAGAAGCCAGCGGCTGAGTTGATACTTCAAACCAAACACACGAACACGTAACCTTCAACGAAACAGCTTTCTAAGAAATGTTTCCCTCGTTATTGGGACAAGATTCGTTGCTGGATGTCCGTTTTCCTATAAGCCGTCCCACCGATCTTTCTTTTCTTCACAGATTCACTACGTTTCCTCTTCTCTCTTTACCTGTTTCTTTCACATGTTCACACGGAAAAACGTCACCCAAATGTTCACGCCAGGACGCATAGTAGTTTTCCGCTCCCTTCTGTTCTTTCCACGCGTCCCGTTCTCGTTCCGTTGCAAGACGCACGACACACACGGCTGTCACGCGACGCACTTTAGGCGCGATCACGACGAGAATCACGGTATATAATACGCGCACGATCAACGACACAACTAAGCACGTTCGTCTCGATATTACTACAAGTTTAGAGTATAAACGATACGAAAAGAGACGAGATTCTGTGTCACCGCGGCCACGAAACGAACAGAGTTACGTCTCGGCTCATCTTTGTCTTTGGAGGTTAGGTTCGAGTATCTGGCGTCTCTTTCGCTCGCTCGGAAATGCACGCGTATACAGACACTTGGCCTCGCGATTAGTTTCAAATGGTTCTGACGACGACACTCAGACAGCATGCACCACCGCGACGCGAGAACACGACCGACTGCGCTCGTCTCTAGCTCGGTAGAACCGGCGAAAAACTACGAGAAAATCCAGCCATGCTGACTGCGCGACCGGCGTCAGACTGCCGCGAGGACAGAGCGGGGATTCAGTTGAGTGGCATCGCCCGACAAGCGGGGTCCCCCTCCTACTGCTTCACTCGACCGCCGGACTCTCGTCCCTTCCCTCTCTACGAGTTCCACGCGTTTCTCCTCTCGTCCCTACGACCCTTCCCGCCCCACTACTTTGTCGTGTGGCGCGCCTCTTGCGTCACCTCGCGAACTTCAACCGAGCTACCTATCCCCACCAAACGTCTGCCCAAGCAGTGAAAGAGAGTCAACGCGAGGAAGAGAAGCACGCACACGCCACGTATAAGAGAGAGATGGATGGAAAGAGAATGCGGCGCATGCGCAGTGCATCAGTCGCGGCACGCGGTCGCGCCCAAACGCATCTTCTCGCGATTCTCATATTGATGTACTACGCGCTTGCACTCACGGCGAACCGATTGGGTGCCTCGCGAATACCGAACATCTCGTACGTGAAGGATGAACGAAGCAGCATCTCGTTAAGAAATCGCTGCCAGATATACAACCGCTAAGCACCTTCGGTTGAGTTACTTTGAAAGCGTTCAAGAATTCGATCAGCGACAGATCACCGACACGCGTGACAAGGAGTTGAATATCCTGTTCTGTTACCGGTAAAGTCGTACGTTATATAAAGTATCATACATATAGTGTAACAGCAAAGGTATCAATGTTATCGTATTTATTTCTTTATCGGGGTTCGAGTGAACTCCATTTGCGAAAGGTGTAACTGGTTCTATATGAGCAACAGCCTTTCCATTCATTTCTTATTTTTGTTAAGATAAGCGATATTTACTTGAGAATAAACTAACGTGCCGATTCACATGCATCTTTCACGCGACAAATTGCTATGCATCCAGTCACAGACAATTGATTACACTTTCGAAGAAGATACACTGGAAGTCTCCGCGTATCCGCAGCTTCCTCTGAGACCGTGCTCTTGCACGCCCCGAACCACTCCATCCCCTCGGGTCGTCCTTAGAAAACATTTTTCCCTTTTCCATTCGAAACCGGAGCAACCCTTCATCCTCCGATCCCATCGCTGAATTCTTCAACGATACAATTCCCAGCGCGGTGCACAGTGGCCTCGCGAGCTTCGCACCGCGAAACGAGTCCATGGAAAATGGCGCTTCTGGAGCGGGGTTAACTAATGAATTCCGGCGCGGTTCTGTGCCGGCTCCTCTGCATTTCGAGGTCTTATCACCGGTTGGAAATCAGCCTGCTTGGCAGATGTTCGCCGAAACCTCGACCTCTCTCTCGTTCTTCTTGCGTTTCTTTCGCGGCCAGACGCGTTCCACGTCGCCTCCACCCTCGTAACCTTCGTCGTTTACGTTTTACAGACGGAGAAACGTCGGCGCGCAGCCGAGAGACTCGGCGAACTCGAGCCATCCTCGCCTCCTTTCTTCACCCTTCTACGCCACTAGCTGGATGTGAGTTACCGCGCTACGGAATGGACTCGTCGAATTATTTTCGTTGAATGCCGCCGCGGTATCGGTTTCGCGATCGCGGTACTGCCAGAGGGATGATATTAAAATTGAAATGGGCTCGAACGATGCCTCGATTCTTTGGAAAGGGGCTTTAAATAAAGGGTAAATTGTGTTTCCTTGAATAAATGAATGTTCGATTGCGGAATATTGCAAGTGGTTGGTTTAAATGGTATTTAGTCCGCAATTGAAATTCTCGTATCGTAGGTTGTAGGTAACGCGGTTATTTAATTCTAGAATATTTCATTTTGATTTGTATCTTGCGTTTCACGTGATAACAATTGTATAAAATTGCCTTGCAAGTTTAAAATCTAAAATACTCTAAGATTGAATAATCTATCTCAAATAACCCTTATTTAAATATACCAGTCAGGTCTTGAGAAGCTATTATTTGTAGTATAGCATTATTTGTTACATTCATATTTTCTTAATAATGAGAAATATTTGATTAATTTGTTCAATCTTCCAACGAAGATTAGCAAACGATAAGAATCGAAAGAGAAAAGAAGAGATCTCGAAGTACCGATGCCGAGTTTCCATTTGCCTCTGTTAAGTAGCGAGCTGTACCTACAAGAAGCATTCTAAAGGACGCATCCGTCTTTCTCCCCTTTGCTACATACGTTTTTCTGAAATCTGTGCCGAACGCGATACCGACTGGCCCAGATTCAACCGCAAGTTCGCTCAAAGAAACTTGTTTCCGCCGCGCACAGGCATATATCATAGAGCTCCTTGTCCGGGGGGTTTACGAGAGGAAATGAAATTCTTTTTTACTCGCTACTCAAAGATACAATCGTATTTCTCCTTGGCGACGGAGGAAATGAAAACTTTCTGGGCGCGCCTCTCTGGCCGCCGCTTTACCATATTGCGCAAATAGAAACATTATTGAGATAAGAATTCCAAATTATGGCAAACAGCTTTTCAGCGTCAAATTCTCTTATTTTAGCAAAAAAGAAAAAAAAAAAAAATAAAAAGAAAAGGGAAGCAAAGAAGTTGAGAGAAATTGTCGATGAGGTTTCTATCGTCACGTGAAATTTTTCCCAACGATTGTTGGATTTTCTGTTATGGAACGATCATGAATTCCCGAGCCGATAATAGTACGAATCCGAACGGTTACCGTACTTCCGTTCGTTCTTCCTCTTGAACGCGATACCGACCGCGTCTTACAATAGGCGGAAACTGAAAACGTCACGTAGCAGAATGAAATTCAACCACGTATTCCACGAGAACGTCAAACCGGTCTGATCGCGCGCTGTCCACATAGCTCGAGTACACACTGCCTCGCGACGCCTTTGTCACTAGGCGACTAGCTCGTCTTATTTGTCATTTCTTTTATAGGTGTCGACGTCCCACGTCTTGAGTCGCTTCGAACCGTCGATCGAGCAACTGGAAGACCAAAGATTCTTTTGACGAGACTCGCTTTCTGTTTTGGTGTCCTTTGTTGAAGTTTCTAATTTGTAGGAATTTTTATTCGTCGTTATAGCGTACATTCTTTATTAGCACATCGTCCATGTAGAAATCTCACAGTTGATCAAACAGGTTTCCATGATGGAAGACGTGTTAATTGATAATTATGAGTTGTACGAGAGATTGATAATTTGTAAAATTAATAATAATGTTGTGTATCATTTGCGCAATCGATGACATGTTAACAGTCCGAAGCTATTAATGACTATAATGTATAACTTGTACCTAAGGAATCAAATTGAAAGTCTATGTATTTTGTAAAGAATCGTTCAAATTCGAAAGACTGTATTCTTCCAATTCCTACTAAAAGTTAGCAATTGATTATTTTATCTACTTCGATAATTGCAATGTTAATATTGATTTTGTTTGCATGCATACGTTCTACTCTGCATATACTTTCCGTTGCATTCTCTTCATACTCGTATCTTTCGTTTCCACATCTGCACAAATTCTACAATTTCTTATCTTTCATTCGTCGATCACGCGATACATTCATGTTATTTACTTTCGATTTGCTCTTCTGATCTTTATATTGACGAAGTAAGATTAGAAATGCAGGAAAGGCGCAAAAGTCGATAAATAAATACACAGGCAAAAATGAATTCCTATAGCGGACATGCATCACTTAACCATTTTATCTTTCGTAAATTCTGATCACTTTCATCGCAACGATTTTTGTCAACGCTTAACCACTACCGTCTGTAGTTGAAACAATTACATACTTCGTCGTTGAACGTGTTCCAGTCAGTGTGAGTATCGCGATTGTGTGATCAAACGACCATGGTGAGATCTGACGCATCGAAGGGCGCGATAGGTGCTAATTAAATGCGCCCTTTGACGCGATACAAGACCCACAGACCGTCTAACAATGAACATACCCTTCGTAATATTGATCGGTGGCGTGGTGTTTCACAGTAAAATAAAGGCGACTGTTACACGCGGCGTGATTGACGGCGCAGCCTCGAATTCTACAAACAAAATAAATTGCCCGTCAATCATGCTTAATTAGAGATATTTCCCTCTTTCCACGTTATCAAAGACATTTCCCCTTGTTGCACCCGAACGCATCGTGCACGCACCGTAAATGCAAGAACACCGTTTGATTTTCATTTTCATCCTTTTATCCCCTACCGATACATTGTACTCGACAAAACGAGTTGGAAACTAATATTTAGAACTATACCAACGGTGCCGTTAGCAAAAGTATACTGCTGGGAGTACGTTAACGTTTAACCACATGGGGTCAACATTACACGGTGAATTATGCTTCTAATATCGGTTTACTTCCGTAGCCCTCTTTATTAAGCTTTCTGTTGCATTGTGCTACGAGTGTTATGGCGAATCAACATTTTCATCGATGTTCTAATGAATAATATGTTTAGAGGAACTGATAACGCAGCTCGGTTACATAACTCGGAAAGAACGAAAACCATGCAGTATATTCACCAGAGATTACAGATATTCGACCGGTATCGGATGCAATTCTTGTATCGAACGGTGCTGTGTACATTGTACATACATTTTGATATAAAGCACCGTTAAAATCTCTGCTAGTAGTATCGGCGTAAAACGCAATCTAGCAAATCTCTCTTTTTTTTATTCGGCAACATCAACCACTATAAATTCTTCCGTTAATCGTCCGCGTTGCTTAAATTTCATTACGTATTTTCAGATTTCAATGGTCTTTGCTTCTCTGCGTTCCGGGGTTTAATCAAGAAATTTGCAGTTCACATCAATCTATATACATATATATAGAATGTCGTTCAAATATTCGTAATCAGTAATTCATTTCGTTCCATTCGTGACATTTATGTAGTTTATATTTGAAAATTGTAAAACGATCTTATTTGCTGTACATTTTTTTTCAAATCCAAAGTTTCTCAATTAAATATACAATTTATGGTATCGTCCACAAGTTATTACAATCATTATCCTTCGTTCGTAACACTCGAAACGAAAAGTTTCTCTAAAATTAACTTGATCCTTAATCCGCAATTACTTATCGATCAACCGATACGAGACGATGTGTGACAGCAAAACTTGGTTCGATAGTTTGCAAGTTGCGCTGCGTGCGGCATCGAGAGACTCGCAAGCTTGACGAGCATCTACGCCCGAATTGCTTGCAATTTAGCAAATCTATCAGAAATCACGACTCCTTAAGCGGCCGTCGATCAGCGTTCACCGCGCCGTTTAAACGGCTCCGCTTAGATTAGGCGACGTCTCGCGTCGAATCCGGGCCATCAGCCGAAACGCATCGCAGTCATTAAGCCGGGTATCGATTAAGCAGCATCGCGGGGATGTTTGTACGTCTACGGTGGGCCGATGCTGTCTGATTTATTAACGAACTCGAATGCCTCCGCTGGAAATTAACCTTGTCTATCCAACATGTTTCTGCACGCGGTGCAGACACGATCGTCAGCGAATTCGTCGACCAATGGTACATTAACTAATTACCCTGAACTTCTAGACACTGTTTGGTTATTGGAAGCTAGATATACATTATGTTAGTTAGCAGTCGATTTAATTAAGTTGCACGCGCGACGAAACTCGCGAGTATCACGGTGACAAGGTGAATTGAAACATGTAGATAGAATTGAGGTTCGTTACGTTAGAAATGTTATGATACTGGCGAACTGGGTGGGGTCCTCTAACACCAGAATTGCTAGAGTGGTCAAAACTATCAATTCGTAATTTTTTCATAGAAATTTTATAGATCTTCAATGGAGAGTTTCTAGAGTTTTGAACGATTTTTCGTAAAATACGCGAATGAAATATGTTTCTTTACTGTGGTATAGACTTAATCCTATTCCTTGCGCTTTAATTTCTGTGATACAAGTTGTATACTGTAGTTGTTTGTAGTAATAGGTTAAGATTAGGAAGGATAGATATCGTTTGGTTATTGGGAGCTGGTTATAGATTATGTTAGTTAGCAGTCGCTTTAATTAAGCACAAATACCACGGAACTCGCGAGTATCACAGTGACAAGATAAATCGAAATGTGTAGATGGAAGAGGATTGAGTTGAGGTTCGTTACGTTGGAAATGGGCTAGGATATTAGTGAACGAGTCCTTTAATCCTAGCACTACGATATGGTCAAAATTACTATTTCGTAATTTTCCATAGAAATTTTATAGATTCACCGCGGTACATTTTTAGATATCTGAATGATTTTTCGTAAAATATATCAATAGATAAAAGAGCTTATATTTCTTATTGTATTATAAACTTTGCCATATGCTTAGCATTTTAATTTTTTCGATATAAACTGTATACTTTAACCGTCGGTAATTTCAGTTTAAGACTAGGAAGGAAAATATTGCTTGGTTATTGGAAGCTGGATATACATTATGCTAGTTAGCAGTCGCTTTAATTAAGCCCGCGTACGACAAAATTCGCGAGTATCACAGTGAGAAGGTAAGTCGAAATATATAGACGGAAAAGGATCGAGGTTCGTTACGTTGGAAATGGCGTAAGAAACTGGTGGACGAGTCCTTTAAGACTGGGAAGGATAGCCTGTAAGCTCCGTGAATCGTCGGTTTCAATCGTTTAGACATTTATCGATTACGGCGTGCAGGGTTACCTTCGTTAACGAGATATTTAGTTGAGACGCCTGAAGAGAAAGAGGAGTTCTCGTTGGTACGAGCCAACGAACTGAACCGAGTTTACTTGGTATCGATGTAAACAGGGAAATTTCCTGCTGGATAAAGCCGATCCCCTGATGAAATTGCGATTAAACCGTCCCTTGTAAAGCGCTTAATGTCTAAGTATTCTCGGTGCGTAGATTGCAGTGGTTTTTATGGACGCGGAAATGTTCCAATAAAAATAATGTTAATAAAAAAAATTATATGTAAATGTATATTTATGCTGTCATTATAGTAATTATCGTACATTTATTAAAGCCTATAACAATGTATCTATACAGAATCACACTAGTACTTATTATTCTAGGATGGTTCGTATGTCGAAGACGATCATAGCAGATTTTTTAGTCAAGTGAATAATAACTTTCAATGAGAAATAATTTATAGACAAATATAAATAAGAAAAATCAATCTCAGTCATCTCGGTGGTACTCCACGTTTATGAACAAATTGAAGAATTTTTAAATTGTGATATGAAGATTCTGTACGCTATTCTTATGGAGTAAAAATAGAATTTAGATACTTGAACAGCATAACTTTGCGGACGTAACAATCATACAAAACAAGTTTAAATCCATCACAAAATACTTGAATACTTCAGTTACCTGGTACTAAAAACTGATCGGGGAATATAAATAACACAGTATTTCATTGTTTCTACAAAATAACTAAAACAAAACTACTGGAAAATGTAATACTCGCTGTAATATTCCAAGATCGAGGAATATCCACCTTTATTCCGTGGGATTCGTTCTCTGTCATCCCTAAATTGTTCCCATCATTAACGTCGATGAAAACGAAGAGTAAGGATATCCGACGTGATTGTATTACAACCCCGAAGAGTTATATCCATGTATCATAAACTCGAACAATTTCTCGTCCGGTCTCTTCGCACGACACCAGCGATCCCGTGTCTCGGTTGTTTCCGATACAAAATTGACTCAACCTCGTGTTCTCGAATAACGTTCCTCTGCAACGTTTCTCCGAAACAGGAAGACGGAGGTGCCTACGTTCCCTTGAAGCGGATACACGTCGATATGCCGTGCTAACGACTTCTATTATAAAACGAATTTCTCATGCATTACCGTACCACGTTCGTCGTAAGCTTCTTTCCTTCGCGATAGATTTTCGATGCTGCAGCATCAGATAGGAATGAGAGAAGCACAGAATGTTTTTGAGACGAAGGAGCCGCTCACAGGCCAAGGTTCGCTTTTTGAAATTTTTGAAATTTTAACGCGGAATCACTTGATCGATGCGGATCCTTGTGCATTTATGGGACATACAAAAGATACAAAAATGCGCATGATACGCAAAAATATATAAAGAACACGGTGCTCTTTATTATATTTAGTAGATGAAACAAATTTGTAAGTAGCCTTCGTTTCTTTAATTACGTTCGTGAAAATATAAATTTGCATTAATATCCAAAGTTTATAAATTCATGCCATTTTTCTGCCTTTTATTTCGCGGAGTTAATCGATTGGGCAAACAAGCGAGCGGCTCGGGATACGGTTCCATCGTGAAATTGATGAAACTGACCTCTCGACAAGCATCTCGTCCTCCGATATCGTCACGGTTACGGTATAAATCAAAATACCTAACCTAACTGGAAGAAGCCCGAAAGGCAGAACAAAATCCATAAATTTCCGGTTTGCCGCGGCCATCGTGGTTTCCGTCAGAAGTTCGTTCAAGTTCCGAAAGTAGTATATCCGGCGGTCCCTCTCGACCCACGAGCCAGGCGTAAATAATGCGAAGGCCACCGCGGCCGGAGGATAGCTTTTGAGGGGTAGTTACCCTCTTTCGCGGCGCGAATAGTCGAGACGTTCGTAAACAATACGAGTTCGTTTGAAGGATAAAGGATCTCTGGGATTTTTCGAGGAACTTGTCGGTGATGATAGGGGTGGGTTTGTTTTACTGGAGGAATTTCATTATCCTCTCTTCTTTAAGGAGGTTGCGGTTTAATGTGATAGCTATACACGTAAAATCTTTTTAAGTACATGTTAAAAGATTTGTTCATATATTTGTTACATGGTACAATAAATTTTTATGTGTTCCAAGCATAGCTATATATATGTGGCGGCAAATGAGTTAGAGAACAGTTCAAATAATGTTGTTGTTTTGCCTCGGAGTATTAAGATCGTTGAGATACACATAATGTAAGAATAAATAAACTCCGAGCAAAACAATGTCGCCGTTACATGAAACCGTCGAACAAAGACGAATCTGAGTTATAGTATAAATAATAATAATAATAGTATAAATAAGCGGACGCGATCGCAAGAAAAGGAGTTACAGTCAGTTGTCGATCAGTTATCAACCAGTTATCAGCGATCTAATTAACGAGTCATTAGCGATCCTATTTTACGACTTACACACTGTCTTAGCGAATCGGCTAGTACGAGCGTCTTTGCGAATATTATCGAATATTCGACGGTTTCAGCAACGAGCAATCTCGTCCATTAAACCTCACCGACCAACCATCCTCTACACATAAACCTCTACATATATAATACCGTGTATGTGCATGTGTTCTTAAAATTCCGTGTCCAACATGTTGGTGTTATTCTTAACGTATGTTATAGGTGTTTTACGCATCGATCAATCGATTGGTTCGAGCATATGACATATCCTATAAATATGAAAAATAAGCAATTGTAGATAACAGTGGACTATCAGTGGATTTCAATGAAATTAAACATTTTTCATATATCCTTGTATTTTGACGTAAAAATTGTCGCAGGAGTAAGTTGCCAACGTCTTTCAAATACACCATAACCCATAGTACAGTATTTTGAAAAGAGTGTCTTCTTAAAATTAGATAAATCGTATGTCTGCCTCAATTGTATTCCCTTCAAAGATTCATAAAATAATACCTTTATACAGGGTAATGAAAGCACAATGCCCCATTCTAACGAACGCTCAGTTCTCTGGGGAACGACCGTCATTGAAAAATCCCCGCGAGTTCTCGGACAAACTACAAATTCGGGTTAAAAGTTACCGTATCGACGAGCGGAACGTGCAACTCGAAATGCGCGAAAAACCGCACGAACGAGGCCGTTGCAGAAGGGATGTGTAAAACGCTCGCATCGAATTTACGAGTTTCCAATTTTAAAGCAATCGACGAGCGGAGAGCTACTGCGAATCACGAGCACAGAAACTCACGGCTCTTCTAGTTCCTCCATTATGAAACTTTGTAGGGTTGCCGCGCAGCCGGAAACCACGGAACATCACCCTTTGAAATTTTCGCGCGTAACGTAAGTACAAGCGCGTGCTTAGTAGCCTTGCTTCACCTATGTTCGTGATTAGTGTTGTATGTTTCAGAAGAATAAATTATTTAGTTCCTCGGGTTTATTGGTCAGGTTTACAGTGAAATGATGTAAAAAATTATAAAATTCAAGATATTTTCTAAAGAATAATATTTGTAACATAAATATGACACTCTTTTATAAGCTTTGCACCCCGTCGTACTTTTACGTCGTACGGCAATTTAAAATCTGCTGCATCCGATTATCCTAATTAAAATAAAAATATTCATTTCAACATTATATAATCCATTTCATAATAAAATAAATTTAGGTGTAACATGTAAAGTATAGTACATCCTATTCTCTCCGTATCGAACCCAACAATCAATGTTCCCATTGTCGTCAACGTTCTTCCAGTTCATAGTATCGTTCGCGTCGTAGCGGACTTTAAAACCTTCCCATCCTTTAAATCTTCTCGGTGTTTTCCTTTGCGCGATTCGCTTTTATTTCCCTTCGTTGCCGCCCTTTCTACCGGTTTCTCCCCCCGATTCCACGCCTTGGAACGAACGACTTTTCCGCGGAGTCGATCGTTTCCATTCCGGAATTTCTCATCAAGGTTTCGCGCCGCCACCGCGTAGCTGGCGGCTGACTTACTCGCCCCGGCTCCGCTCGTAATGAGTTCCGCGCTTTGTGACTGCTCGCCGCTCGCGCCTTTTGTTCGCCATAATAAAAGGACTCGGCGTTGCCGACTTCAATTAGGCTGCAGGTCGAAAGTCGCGCTCGGAAGTATCGGCACGGTGTGAAGAACATCGACAATTACGTTCGACTTCGGTTGACGAAGCGAAGTCGGTTCGATTGCGCTTGTTCAACCGGTAGCAGTCGCTTGCGGTAACCTGTTCGTCGATCGAGATGAATCGTTCCGCGAAACTACTCCGTTGCAGACACGTTTTTACTTCTCAGGTGTAATAATTTCATTCTGTAACTTGGTTCTTTTGAACTTCCTGGCTGAGGCTAATTCTCGATACTTCAACGATCCTTCAACAACTCGTGGCTCGATAATAATTTACGACTTTTCTCTTAACTTTCCAATGATTCACGTTAGACTTGAACTAATCGCACACATATACATATATATTTGCTATGTGCAATCAGATCTCACGTATACATAGAAATTTCTTCTTCTCCCGTTATAGCAGGAACATCCGCGTGGTTTTCGATCACGCATTTGTCATCCACGCTAATTATCACTCACAAAATCTGGAGTTCTTCTTATTCTTCTTGTTATGCTTGAAATGTGGTAGCATAAATTGTAACTTGACGAGATATGGAGTTAATTTTTAAAATATTGGTAATATGTCACATTATGGGATTGGATTTCTGGCATGGCATTATTACATTATTACTCACTCGATGGAATTCACAGATTTTGATCCTAATTTATGTTTATTTCATTACTAAATATCTAACCTGTTGATACGTATATATAGTACAGTACATAATTGAGCTTTCCGATGCTTATCTATATCTGAATATATATATATGATGAATAATTAATCAAAAATTTGTTATAAACACATTACGTGTATAACATAAATTCTGAAACAGATACCGAAATTTGATAAATAATAATTCTCTAACATCTATACATGGTACCTAAAATCTGTCTCTGTGTTATTAAATATAAATAACACAGAGACAGATAATATATAAATTATAGTCGTATCAACTACGAGGTCAGGTTCCTGAAATTGTCAGCGTCACATTCGATCATTCTTACCTCGTTCGAAGATAATTAGCTGCACACACGATGCAACATTTTCGCGGAAATTAGGCGACGATTCGAAGCGGATCGTCGTCGCTCGTTACCCGACAGGATTTTCCCGAAAATTTCGAACAGTGACGCGTCTTCGCGGTGGAATATCCGCAGATTACGCGACTAATATACGTCAGCGGGTTCAGCCTCCGCAGAATTATGACGAAGATGAATTCATTGTCTGTCCTCGCGCGGATTGGAGTAGGTACACGTAATTCATCAACGTAATTGAGCGCTGCTCGCGAGTTTAGCGACGACAAAAGAGAGCGTAGTCTCTCTTTCCTCCCGCGAGCCATTTCGTAATGGCCCGTTAATTTCAGCCCTTCTGCTTTCACAGACTTTGCTGCCAACTTTCTTCCGCGTGGATACGCCGCGCACGGCTTTCTTTGCCTTTCAACACACGACACTGACCATCCCTGTGTCTCTTGAAAAATTCAACGAATCCAGCGGGACGATCCTGGCTCACGGTTAATTGGCCTCCGACACTCCATTTCGCAAATTGCAAAAAGCAATGCCAGGATACTGTTGTACGTAGGTGCTGGCGTCGAGTGGCTGCAGCTTGTTACTGGAAAATCGCTGGGACGGACGAAAGGAATTCGAACGATGGACGCGCTTACGCGTGTGACCAAGTGCATCGTGCAGGGAATCAGAAATTAAGTCTGCTGGCATGGCTGATGTTGAACAATTGTTAGTTTCGGTGAGCACTCTACTAAATTATTCCACTTTCCACGACGTCCGCGCAATTCGAAGAATTTTGCAGTTTCGGAAAATTCATGTTGCGTTGCTTTATGTACAGCCGTTCCCATGAATGTTTGCTATTTTAACGACAATTCAGATATGCATAATATACTTTTAAAATGATGATTATAGGATACCTAATTTTTCAGCCTCGTTCGTATTAACTGAGATCGCTTTGACAAGATGATCGTTTGCGAGTCAAATTATTGATTAAATCGAATTTAAATTATCGAATGAAATGGAAGAAAAAGGACATTATTGTGGAAAATAAACAGGGAATTTCAAGAATACCTGAGTCCGTATCGCGAGGATGTTCTGTTACAGAAGATAGTATAACGATGACTGAATAAATATTTCAAGCATCAAATTGTTATATCTGAACCAGTACGATGCGATTATCTCTTGATATTACGAGATGAACTTCTCTAAGGCCTGATATTCGACGTGGCAAGTCGACGCTATATTAGCCCTCATCGAGATCCTCTTTCGCAGACGAGATCATCAGACGCACCGGTTCACGGTCGTCGCGTACAAACAATGATTATTAAGTTTGAGATACGGGACTAGATTGGCTGGGTAAATTAGGCACATTAGCCTGTATGCACAAGGCCGAGATAGTAACGCTCGTTGTTTCGAGACAGCATCTTCGTTGCAAGGGAACGAAGAACGGTTGGAACGCGAGTCGCGCGAGAGGAAAAAGGCCAGGAACAAGAAAACTCCATTACCCCGCTCCTTGCCAAGCATTCTTGCCGGTGAAAGATCTTGCTTCAACGATCGCTAATTTCTCGTAACAGAATCCTTTCGACGCCCTTTTAACATCCACGTCAGGAAAGATCCTCGGGTTTCCTCGCGTACGCTGCTTTGTGTGAAGGATATGATTGCCGAGATACGATCGCTTGAAATGTTTCCTCAGCGACATGACAAAATGAAAATTAAGTGAGAGAAAAATTGTTGGTTTCGATCGAATCGAATGTTTTTTTTCATCGAGAATTTTTTATACTTTGGTTACCTAACGTTACCATCAAATTTAATAGAGTTATGAAATGTGTGCTTAAGAAAGTTCTTGATTGGTTTTAGAATATATATATTTTTTTTTAATATCTGGAAAAATTCAATTTCGATTAACGCAACTGACGTTATTAAAAGATTATTCTACCTCTGAAGTCGTGGAGCCGTTTCATCAGAAACATTTTTATTGTTATTATTATTCATTTGTCCGGAATAAAATCCAGCCAGTGTACCTTAACCAGTTAGCTGTTTTTGACGTGTACACTCGTTATCGTTTATTTTATGCGGCACATTTTAGGTGCACGCCCTTCGAAGAAGTCGCAACAGCTAACTGGTTAACGTAAAATACGTAAGAAGGTGTGTAAACAAACAGATCTCCAAACAATTCCAACTTTATTTCGCATCTTCAACTAAACAAATTCGAAAAACACGTTCGTAAAACAAAACCCCAAACACCTTTCTCTAATTCCTACAGAGCCTAACTCTTTCATGCTCCCAATTTGTTCCAGTTGGAAACACGGAATTCTCTGTTTTCATCTCTTCCGAACAACTTCCTGACAAAGTGGCTCGTTCCCAAGTGGAACGCAGTCGACGGCAACGAGTCCGAAAACACCAGGCAAACGTTGTGTCTGGCGAGCGGAAGGCACGCGTCTCCTTCGGCTTCGTAATCTAAGCGGAGAGCGAACATTGCCTAATTCTCGTCCAATTTCCAGCGTAGGGAAACCGGTTAACGGCAGGACGCAACTCGTAGTATTCGCTGAAACGAGTTTCGATAAAGTTAACGCCGACCAGTACCGACGACACTCTGCTCAGACGTTTAGATAAGTTAACTGTCGCTACGAATACACGAATATCCATGTATTAACATAGATGTAACAGTGTATTCGTTTTTCAGCTCCCTTGCACGATTGAGCTAATATCATTAGAGGAATTTTATTAGTTCGAAGTATTAGCGAATGCTGTCGTACGATGCTAATAATAGATTCTTTTATTTTTACTATGCAAAACATAGCGTTCTGTATATATTATGTTATCCAATTTAATTCAATAGAAATATATTAATATAAAGATGCGTTATTGGTTGAAAATGTGAAAATACTAAATTATAAATAGCTTTTGAAAATATCATATTGAGAATAAATTAGTTGGAATAAAATGTTCAATGGAATTTATTACGCAAAGGGAATCGACATCATTTTCTTAATTATCGACTAATCAGCAAGTTTGTTATTTATATTATTAATGTAAAGTCAAGTAAAAATATTAAAATTATATCTATCGATCAATCACTCTGTTACGATCGTTCGTAAAATGCACCAATAGTGTGAATTATTTAACTTGTAACTGGTAAAATTGTACAATTATTTGCACACCAGATGAATTCTACAAGCTACAACGACCATATGTACAGTAACTTGTAGATTCACTGATATTAACAACCATTAATATTATTGTGCAAAAAGGCCCGGATTTCGACGCTCGTGGCTTGATCCATCCCTTCGTGCTATCCTTGGATATGTTTACTCCGCGGAACAGTTGGCTCCGGCAGTGATATCCGTCGTCCTAGTCGTCTACGACGCGAAAGCAAACTCATCACGATCGTCGTATGCAATCTGCCGGAAAGCGAACCTCCCGGCGACTCGCGGAATTGCTTGCGACGACGCAAATTGTGTTGACAGCCCGGGAAAGCCTCTGGCTTCTTTTTTCGCCCTGCTAGCCCTTCCGGTACTGCCTCTGCAAATAACGATTCCTGGATCATCGAACGTCCCCGGAATCGCCAGTGTCTCTTGGACAGCTTATCTAAGATCATAGATCTTGGATTCTAATACGTATGATAGATAAGATTTTGGCCGATTTTCCGATATTTTGAGAGATATTGCAGTTGTCCTGTGACAATCAATGTTATGATTCTTTGCCTTTAGATAAAATATAGAATTTTGAATTTTAGATTTTCGTAAATGATGGACGAGAGATTTTTGGCGATTATGTAACATTTCACGATGTCTCAATTATTCTATAAACGAAGATCCGTATTTTCATAAATCATAAAATAAAGTATACTTGGTTGGGTAAAATTTAATTTACACCTGTTTCACGATAACCTGTGATTTTGAAGATCTGGTAACTTGTACGAGAGCGTATAAATTTTAACGTACCTTAATTTTTAACTTTGATATGAATTAAAAGTATTAAGGCCTTTTGTAGCGTTCATATCGGGATATAAGCTATCAAAACGAAAGCGATCTGCTGATTCAGCCTTCGAAATCGCGATGCGCTTCTAAATCGTCGAATTACGAACCTCTGTTTGCACCTCTACGTCAGCGAGATATAAATAGTGATTTTCCTAAGAATCAAGTCGAACGCCACTAAATTGTTGAAGCATGCGCTGCACAGAAGCTTTGCAACCTTGTTGCTTCGTATGTAAATCGAGCAACTCGCTCGAAAATAATTTTCTACCTTCAAAATGAAATTCTCGGAAACGCGTGTTTGTGACAAGCTTCGATATTTCGCGGAAGAAATAAAGCAATAATATATCCTCCGTATGAAAATGTAGATTCAGTGATATTCGAATTAAAAGATCGAGCCTTAATAGCATGGTAAATTTGCATTTGCACTGAACCGTGGTAAACTAAAATTCATTGCGGACACATCCGGATCGATACGAAAAGCCATCGAGACACCTGTGAGATGATTCATCGAGTCGACGCACGTGCGATCGGCCACTGGATAATCTATATTTTATAAATCAACGTACGCGATGCATTCAACGCGAAACAACAAAAAGATGAAATTCCTGCAAACATTCCTCTTTCGCTTCGTTACGAGTTACAGCAATTTTTTTCGCGCGACATATTTCTACTCTTTCTTTTTTATCATCCAACGTTAGAAATTTTCAAACTTCGATTAAAAGGACGTTGTAAATTCCATCCAAGAAATTTTTAATATTTGGTGTGCATAGAACGTCGTTCGTCCGAGTTTCAATTTGACGAGACGATACCACCCGTTTTTATTCTATCGTTGATTATCAATCACATTAGAAAGGGAAACATTTACTATAAAACACGCATAACGATAAGAAGATTTGTAATAAAAACATGAAAACTCCTTTACTGATCGACGCGAATAATCAGAATATTCGTGATGATTTTCTTATACGAGTTTAAATTTGAAACGATAATCCTAGCATGAAAGATGTTATAAAACATTTAATAAATATTTGCATAAAATTATTTCGTAATTACCACAAACCTGATACGATGAAACAGACAGATGAAAATAACTTTTGATGAAGTGAAAATCAAAATTCGTATCTCTATTTGCTTAATACGTAATATATCTTTTTGTAAGCGAAGAATATGATTCGATGCAAAACGATTTTATCAGCGAATATAACCGATACCATTGTCGTGGCATCGACTTCAGCTGGGATCGACATTAAACGCACGTAGAGACGCGTGCAAACATCGCGGTTCATTAAATTAATCCGAACACGGACCGACGTATAAACGGTGGACGTGCGAGTCCGTCGCGACGTGCCGCGTCGTCGTAATTTCTCTCGGACGTTCCACCGATTTCGAATCGTGCTGCGAATATCCGTCGATTCCCGATATATTAAATTACAACTGTCTCCAATGCCGATGGGATTCGGAAACGATGTCTTTGTCAGTGACCAAGTGATCCGTGTTTGCCGCTATAACGGCACTGTTCAATGTACAAATCTAATTCTGTACTACCGGCTTAAGCTTTGAAATTGTTACGCGGTCTAGAAATACAGAGAGATCAAAAGAAAGGTAGTCGAAAGTTCTATCATCGTGGAAATTTTATTCAAACGTTTACGGAAATAAAGGACACCACTGTTGCCATTTGTGGTATTAATTTCGAATTAATAACAAAATTTTCTGGGGATTTAATATAAGCGCTACAGGGAAAGCAAGCAATTCCAAATTTTATAGGAAAGCTTTTACTCGTTTTTAGATTAACCTTTAATTATTGTAATTTACTTATTGTCAGATAAGACCGATCTGATCTTTTTTACAAATATCATTCTACAATCAAGAAACGAGAAAATCGCATCGTCTGATACAGTTCTAATTCTTCCACAGCGTAGCGGGAAAGAAACTCGAAGAATCTTTCAAATGTATAGGGTGTCCGGCTTTTAGTTAGCGAAACTTAAAAATCAACCGAAGTATCTTCGTTCAACTTTTCATCTCCTCTGTATTTTTCACGAATCCTCGAAACACATCCATCAGCTCGAAGAGAAATCTACGAAACGGAGCCGCTTCTTCTTCGTCGGTTGGCTAAATGTTAAGATCAAGTCGAGGCCTGGTGTGTCGCCTCAGCGGTTCCCGGGCACCCATCAATCGCAAGAGGGACGATCCGGCGGATGCGGCGGGTGTCCATGTGAATTTTCTCCACGGAAAAAAAAAAGATCAAGTCGATGGACAAATGCATCTGACAGACGACTCTACGCAGAATTCTCTATAGTCTCGATAATTTTTTCCATTGGATTTATAGCAGTAGGCAAAGGAGGTCGGTTTATTTCCATGGACACAGTTTGCTGCCATTGGTGGGTGCTCATTGGGTATTACAGCAGCGCTACCCCTAATGGGAAAACGGATCGCGAGTCGAGGCTGGCCTGAATGTGTTGAATGGGGACTCGCCGGGACAAAGGGCGTCACTTCGCGGTCCCTTTGTCCTCCGGTGGTAATCGGCGCCGTCGATACCAATTTCACCGGTAATTAGAGAGTTCACTTTTCTAACGACCGTCTCGCCTTTCCTCATTGTCGGACGAAAACGATCCTCGTTTAAGTCTGACAAAAACATTATCGTGGCCTGGAAACTCGACTTCTCTTCACTGCAAGGATGTCCCCTCTACCTGATCGTTCGATTTTCTTATTAAAGATTTGAATTATTTATATATTGACAATGTTAGTAAATTGACATGTTACAAGTTGCAGACTATAGAGCTCTTTTCTACGATATTGTAATTCGTAAGGTTTGCTTGTAAAAGTTTATTTGTTTCCTTGGCAAAATCGTTAATATTCTGCGAGGATGTTTATTAATATCGGTAACTTGTAACACGTGGCTGATACAATTTCGCTGATAATATTAATTGACTCGTACAAAGTGGTTCGGTTGGAAAAAACCACGAGATAAAAATATGGAAACCATGGCAGGAACTAACTTGTAAGCCTGGAGCAAACTATTCCTTCCCGCGTTTTGGCCGATCCGTGGCGCTTCCCTTCGACTTCGAAAGGCTCTTGAGAAAGTCCCCGCGGGCTGGCGAACTCGAGAATACTTCTGGTGGCCCCCTCCAGGGGGAATCGATATCTTGACAGGGTAGGGGAAAACGGGTCTCCATCGAGGACGAACCGTGGAATTTCGCGAGACACATTTCTCCGGACGCTCCGAGGCGAACACGTGAGAAACGTGTCTCTTCTACGCCCTCGTGGCCGACGCAGACGTCGACTCTTCCGCTGACTCGTCGAATATTTCTGGCAGGACGTTTTTCATCATCCGCCTTTGCCGCCTCGTGAATTTTCTGCGAGATGGTTCTCGCTGTGCAAGTGACTCTTCTCGAATGATACACTACGTTCGGGGATGGGGGATTTTTCGGTTCTACGACAGAATTGGATCTTTTCCTTTTTATCTTTGAAAGAAAATCCGCCGCTTTGAGAATTGTGATATCCAAAAAGAATATCAATGGGTTGAAGAGATATATAGCCTCAGACAAATTATGGTTCGTATTGATTTTAAACTCGTGGATGGTGGACGTTTGTAATTGAAATTTGTTTGATTGTGAAAAGAAAATATTTGTTTGGCTTTTAAACGGAATGTTTCAACGGAAAATTGGAACAGACTATTCCCATAAGGCACGAAATATAATTCACTAATTCAATGGCTCATAATTCTTAAAATCAATGCCTCTTATCGAATGCCAAAATCATTCTTCAAACATGGTATCGTAATTCAAACACGATATCATAAATTCAGCGGACGAAGAAGGTTATGCTGAGAAAGTTTCGATCATGCACGAAGTTAACTTGGAAGGGTCCACCACGATATTTTCGTGATTTTCCTTTCGGATTAAAGCGGCACGATACACGACTACGATGAAATTGCGAGGCTGGTTGGTGGTTTCTCGTAACAGCGGAATTTGCAACGGACGTGAGAACGATAAGGAATGTCCAGGACGAGCCGGAGGGTAGGTCCATGGAACGATTTGGTATGCGGGCTGCGTCCGCGCGATTATCTATGAGTCGATAACTTACTTGCCGAATTTCTGGTCAACCAACTCCAAACGCATGACCCAGCATCCCGTGCCTTATTATAATCTCATCCAATTACCAGCCTTATTGTTGCGAAATCCGATCTAGCGTAATAATGGACGATCATCAATTGCTATCAATCATTTATCACCTACGACTTTATTTTCATCGGCTCAAACTGCAACGAAGAACCGCGAGTTTATCAACTTATGGATTATTTTTAGCGTAATTGTTTTAATTTGAACCAAGTTCAGATGAATACGATAAGAGGATAAAAGACAATAAACTGTTGCAACAACGCAGAGGATGGTTTATTTTCCCTCTTCCGTATACATTTTTACGCCTGTATATTAAATTTAATCTCTCTCCAGGTACAATTTTACTCTAGCAAAATACGAATTCTATCATATCGTATGAAACAACTGAAAGATTTTTCTCTCAAGAAATCAAATTACCTGCAAATGTATTCGTAATATTAATTTGCGCTTAACACCTGAAGGTTCTAAGGCAAAGATTACGTAACACGCTAAAATTATCAAACTCATAAACCTTCGATATGATACAATTTCAACTACTTCACGCCCCTCGTAAACCACCTAATATTTATCAATGGGAAAATTACATCTCGTAATAACTCATTGCCAAACCTGGTCGTATCTCCCCAAAGAACATGAGGCCCGGAATCTCCATAAATCCTAATCAAACGGTCCTAATCACGCCGGAGAAATCCAATCATCGCCGGGTCGAAACATTCGTATCCTCGCCTAAAGCTGCCATAACTCGTTCCAGGTTGAAACGAGATTCGTTAGAGACCGGGTGGGGTATACACGTGATCGGTCTCTGTATCCGCGGTTAAATTTAAAGCCGATCGCTCGGCCGGGCATAAATAACAGCTCGGCGGCCATTGAATTCGCTGGCGAAAAAATGCCGCCGAGAGGCGCCCGAGCTCAAAAGAAAGCGACGCCAACGCGTAAGCGTATCGCTTTGCCTTGCAGCGTGAGCTGTCGCAATTCCTTCGCGGAATAAATTTTCTCCGTTGGACTGGCACCGCCCACGCATCCACCGCAGGAGAAATAATACGCGCGGCACCGTTTTCACTCTATCGTCCGGCCTTGATCGCTCTCGGAGTCTTCCCCCGTGTTCCTCGCCTTTCCATCGGGTCACTCGCGCCACCGGTAGCTAAAACGACCAGTGTGGGCGTGCAGTTTGCAGCTGCATCCCGGTTAATTCGCGCGGGCAGGCTACGTTGTACAAGCTGTTATAGTCACCCTGACCCCTTCCTCGCTTACACCAGCCGTTTACTCTCTTTCTACCACACCGAAATTTACCCTGTTTCCTTGTCTCTACTCGATGCAACGACTACCGGATACATATAGGTAGTTCCGCTATTGCAGAAGCGGTTCGTTCGAGGCTAAATCCACGTGAACGAAAGGAGAGGGGATTAGAGAAAGGAATTGGTAGAAGGAGAAAAGTTGGAAGGGAGGAACGATAAGCATCGGTGGACGATGACTAAAGGAGCGGTCAGACAATCGACATTATTGTCAATATTTAAAATTCTTAACATTGCAGTCCGTAAGGGGCCTCCTAAACGATCAATATATATGTAAATTGTCAATACAATGTTGCGAGCCTCAAATAATGACGATAATATCGACAACAATATTAATGGTGTGAACGCTCCTTAACGCATCGGGATCAATGAACCTAGAATTAGTGATGCAAGCGGATTCTTTCGATTGGTAAGTTGATTGTTATGTGTTCAGTTTGCCTTAGTTCGATGGACGGATGAAAGGGTTTAGTGTTTGAGAGTTTTTGTTTGCGATTTTTTGTTTGAATTAGATTGGATTTGGTAGTGGTTAGTTTGCTTATGTTAATTCGATGAAAAATGAACGATTTCTTTTTTTCTCTTGGAATTTTTTCTGTTACCTGAGAGTAGATTTAAAAGGGAAGTACTTTTATGAAGGAGATGTCTGTGTATGTGTGCATTTTATTTAGTAGAAATTAATGGAAGTAGTAGAAGAGAATAGAGCTCGATTCTGAGTTTTAATGATTATTAATTGGAAGGTGGATTAAAAAAAGATGATGATCTAAAAAAGACGTAACACTTGTATATATATGTGTGTTTGTTGTATAAAAAATGATCTAGATTCAACAGAAATTCTTTTGTTTATTATAATTCCCGATGAAAAAAGGATTTTTTTCCCAATGAAAGGTTTTAATAACTTTTTTTTTTATAACTCTAACTCAGGATATGTTTTCAAATGATTGGAAACCAGTGTTTGAAAAGATATTTTACATTTAACTGACATTCTTCATATGTATTTTGTTAACCATGGAATATATTCATCCTAATATCTTGTATGTGGAGTTTTACATCGGTTCGGAGATAGTTCTATATTTGAAAGGCGAGAAAGACACGGGGTTTGAAACGTTCGTTATTTTATACTGGAAGCCAGTGTATCTAAAGAGCAGAAAATACACGGATAAATTAGAACCGACGAATTTCGTTCGTTAATTCCGCAAAAAATTCATGGCGCAACAGTTCAATTAAAACAGTTCGTTGTACTCTTTTTTCAGCTTTCTTTGGCAGCCACCGAGAAGGGATCAAGATACACCAGCCCGGTTTAATCTAACCAAATTAAAACTGACAAAATCCGTTTGCTAATCCAACGAAAATTCCGTATATCACGGTTCGAGCTACAAAAGGGGACAGAGAGAGAGAGAGAGAGAGAGAATTCATTTCTTTTTTAAAATCGGCAGAAAATTTTATAATTCTGTTTTTCGACAGAATGGATAGAGAAACAAGAATGTACTAGCGAGATTAATTCTATCGATTTACAAATAACAAAAAATTGGTGATCCCATGGGAACAAATTCATCAGTCCCGTTCTTCTTAAAAAGAAAAGAAATAGGAAAGAAAGGAAGAAAATTCCCATAATTTCATATCTGAGTAGAAGCGACAAAGATTAACGATACACCACTGGAATTGCTTTTATCCAAGCAAGACGATGTCTGTTGCAAAATTTGAGGCAAACTCCATGTACATGTAACTGATCATGTAAAAATTCTAGCACACACTCATTTCAACAAGGTAGCAAAATGGTTAACCCACTATAAAACTAAGCAATAATTTACCGTAAGATTACGAATACTTCAGACTTTTTATCTCTAGCACAATCGTGGAATCGAAGTGTAAGAAATAGCGGCGAAGAAATAATTGCATAAATAGTTTACACTCAATTCTTAAACTTTCATTACGCGATCGTAAAATCCGTATATAAGAAATAACGAAACAAAGAGAATATTAAGCGAATGGTGGAAATTCATAGTCACAGCCACAATTAATAGTAGTAATAAAATAAAATTCGATAATATAGGCCAATTGAGAAAAGAGGTTTCAAAGGAAATATTCCGTTAACGCGAAGATGGCTTTCAATGATTTAAGATGCTGGAGGTGTTTAAGAGATCGCAGATCTCCGTCGGTATCAGAGCGAAGAATCGTTCATACTGTCGCGAGGAGGAATATCGAGAGGTGTTGGCAATACGGGGATATCGAGACGGAAAGGGGTGAACGTACGATGCATCTGATGCATACACGCGTCGCCCTTTCCACGGACAAGCGCGCGATGGCAATACGTGCTCGCTGGTTGAATCGCAAGCAGCACGGTCGTGTTTCGTGCGAGCGCGTGCGGCCGCTCCTACGAAGAGTGGCATTTTCCCAATATCGAAGTGGCTGATGCGACTCGATGCGAGAATGAGTAACCTCTTTTATTGGATGTACACGCTCGCGCCACCAGTTCCCCGCTACCGGATTATTCGAGCATCGATCCGCTTTGTTCCGCCAAGGGAATTGACTTGCTCGAGAGCCTCCTCTTCCTCTTTCTCTGTGTATGTTTCACTGATTTTTCCATCGTTGTTCCGCTTTTCCCATCATCTTTAAGATATCCTGCCTTTTCTTAAATGGATGTACAGTCTGCATGTATGTAATATTTATTTAAGATGTATTTTATTGCATTTTGTTATATCGTATTGAGTATCGTGTGTGATATGTATGTGTAGAAACGAGACATTGTAATCCTATAAGGAAACCAATACAGATATATTTACATATGTATATATGTGGATATACGTGTTACTGTTAAGTTTTATCGATTCAGGACTTGTAAGATTGCACGATGGATATATTGGCTATGTTAGAATGAATAGCAATGGAGTTCAGTTTAGATCGCGGATGTTTATGCAAATTTATGCTAATTTGAATGTTATGTTAAGAGATCTTTTATTTTTTAGATTAGCAAATTCATTTACAGAAACAAGAACACGATTAGATTTGTAAAACTTCGGAGATCGTAGTCCAAAGTTGGGAATATGCGATTTACAAAATTCGCCCTATTATACCCCACCTCGTCTTTCCCTCTGCAGTGACAATTGCGCTTACGAAATTTAAACTTTCTCCTAGCCATTATACTATATAAACTTCTACCATTTTGTTACTTGCCACTTCGCTCAACTATCGTGGTACTCTACCTAGTCACGCAATTTGAGATATGTTAAAGTTACTGTTACGCTGCAACACGTGACGCTTGTGAGGACGGAAACTTCACTCTTATATTTGATCGTAATTCTTTGACTGAGCACCTGAACACCGCTGCACCCACCAAAACGCCGCATTGCTGGAAAAGAGTAATTTTGGAAAACAAAGCAATCTCTGTCCATTCCGATCACTTCTGATATTCCACCGTTTTATCAACACGTATATTAATTAGCAAAAAAATTATCAAATTTGCAAAAGAAAAATGAATTTCTATTGGTTTTAGAATGATCCGAGTTAAATTGTTGTAAGAAAAAACACCAAAGTTCTATCAATTTTTCTTCGTTATTTTATTCTGTATAATTTTACTCAAAACATAACAGTACAGGAAGAGTTTCAAATGTAGTGACACACGAGTCAACGGAAGATTCGAATCGGAAGAGACTCATATTGTTGTGCCTTGGAGTGCCAACGTTGTTTTGGTTTGCTAGGTTCAAAGGTAAACGAACTCCGGACAAAACATTATTGGAATATTTATAATCGCGTTTAAATTTGTAATCGTCAACCGGAGTTACATTCGAACTTTTTATAATACCACCGGTAGATACAAATAGACGAACGTGCTCTCTAGGACAGTCAGTATAGCGAATCATTATAGCGAATCTTTATAGCGAGCCATATAGTCGAATAGCGAACGTAGAGTTGAACAGTAGCATTGAGCGAGCGACGATTACTATCAGCATACACTATCTCTGTACTTGTATTTAAAGTGATTTTAATATTATTACTGAATATTTACAATTTTATCACTCGTCTCTTTAATAAACCGACACGTATAATACTCCACCTCACGAATATTTTAGCTCGTCTTTATCAAGAATAACAAAAATTCTAGCTTGCTGTAACCAAGGAGAATATTACTACTTGTCACTCGAACAACAAACAAAATTGGATTCGTCCACATCCTGAAATCTTCCGTATTTCGATACTGTATACTGATTAGCGATATATCATATGATAGCGATAATATCATAACCGCGGCGCTCGTGATTTCGTCATTACGTAAAACTAAATTTCCGCTAGTCGAGATCGTCTCACAACGAACTAGCGGAACACGAGATTGCATTTACAACGCCTGAACAGCGGATAGTGAGATGGTAGAAGCGAGAGAGATCCCAGGCAGAATTTTGATTGTAAAGCGAAATAGTTTGAAGTCGAAGCGATGCTATTATATGTATAGGCGGCCGCGTATGGTCGCTAAATACTCGCGGATGCAGGATAAAGTTGAATCGGGAGTGTAAACACGGCTAAGCTACTTACTACGTATTTCGTGGGTGGAGGGGTTGCGTTGTTACGCTTCCGGGCGCCAAGTAAAACAGTTTATCCTTAAGCAGCCACCGTCCAACTTGCCCAAGCCGCCGGCTTCCACGCTGTTTTCCTATTTAAAGTAGCCACGATTCGCCTGTTATCGCGCACGGTTCTTGTTCCTAATGGACATGTTGCATGGACATTGTTAAGTCGTGGAATATTTGAAGCTTATTTCGATAGCCGGAATATTCCTCGAGATGGTAGTTTACGGTCCAGGGTCGAGAATGGGCAAGTTGTAAGCACGGATTCTCTAATCTTTGGAATAATCCTGTGATTAGAGTTTCAGTTTTGATTAGGTGATTTTAGAATGCCGGGGATTTCTGGAATTTTAGAAATGATGCAGAATACGAGTCTGTACAGGTCGAGTCATTTAAGTCAGGCGAGTATTTTGAATGAAATAGTTCTTCGTACAGAAAAATGTTTTACGAAAGATTAAATGGTGTCGAAAGAGGTTCAATATTTTCTAACACACTTCGTAATATTAGATTAAAATATTTGTTAAACTAACAAATTTGTACAGATTTAACGTTACAAATATATATTTAGTACACGACAAATTTCTGCTTGAGTTCCATTAACTTAGCTGCGTAAAAATGTGAATTTGCATAAATATGTGTAGCGACACATGAGTCAACGAAAGATTTGAATCGGCAGAGACTCATATTATTGTGCCTTGAAATACCAACGTTGTTTTGGTTTGCTAGGTTCAAAGGTAAACAAACTCCGGACAAAATATTATCGCCGCTATTTGTAATCGTCAACCGGAGTTACATTTGAACTCTTTATAATACCACCGGTCGATACAAATAGACGAACGTGCTCTTTAGTATAGTCAGTATAACGAGTGATTATAGCGAGTCAGTTAGTCGAATAGCGAGCGTACAGTTGAACAGTAGCATTGAGCGTGCGACGATTACGACCGGCATATGCTATCCCTGTACTTGTACTTAAAGTGATTTTAATACAACTAACAATTACGAATTCCTCACTCGTCTCTTTAATAAACCAACGCGTATAAAAATCTACCTCATATGCACAGTTTACTTTATCGTGTTCTCTAGTCTCCATATACATTCTGGGCATGTTTGCATCTATGAATTTCCTACAAACGTACAAAAATCCACAATCTCCTTATTGTTATTCAAAATACAAAGCAACCTACCTAACGAAGCTATAGTTTAAAACGAAAATGGTAGAACAGGTGGACACCTAGCGGCTTATCCGCCTTCGAACCTGTTCCCGCGGCTGTTTTTACCTCGCCACACGACGAAAGTATGCTGAATTCCCATCGAGCGATGCTTTTGTCACCGGCAGCCACCGTAGAATATCTAAATAGTCGTGGAAACGCCGACGAGACGTCGCGATACATAACCATGATTCTCGATATTCTTATCACGATCCCCTTAACGAGCTATTTTCTTCAAAACGAACTTTCCAAATTGCTATTCCCGAGATGTATCCCGTTTCTCAGTTCCATCGTTGAAACGAGATTTTACTTGGTTTAATTGTAGACTTGGTTTCGCATTGTCGTCCCTATGGTACACGGTTTTATGTGGGATGGGTGGAGGCGACGTATTTTTTTTTTTCCCAGGGAAAGAGAGAGACGGTTATCTTTTTTATGTTTTTACTTTATTTTTACAGTATCGGTACATTTATATAGTACAGTGTGTACCAGTCTGGTTTTATCAAAATAGAAAAAAAAAGGGAGGAAAAATACGTACGATGAAATATGGCTTCCAACGAATAAACTGGAATTTATTTCCGCGAAATTTGAAATTCGATAGAGGGAAATTCATCGATATTTCCATTCAATAGAGACGCGTGAATTTATACAGTTTCTTGTATAATCAATTATTCTAAAAGTATTAACAGCTTTCATCGGATTTTTTTGAAAATATACGTATGTACATATAGAAATTGTATTATAGAAGGGGAAAGGAATCATTGATGAAATTTCTTGCACATATTGCACACGTGTATCATTTTCAGGCCGTTTCTTTGGCTCACGTGGGTAATATAAAAAAGGACCGAACCCTTTTTTCTTGGAAATGGGGACGATATTACGAGAAGGGTCAGACCTTGGCTAAACGGATATGGAACAGCCGGAAGGGTCGATGCAGGGTAAATCGCACATAAGATGAATCCTTGCCCTCCGGAAACCTTAGCAAAGATATGCTGGAGAGAACCTTTCAATCTACACTTGCCGGTATTCGCATTTACATTTCACCCTCAGACTGACTTCTCTGTATTAAACCGAGAAACATGGAATCGTAAAGTATTCTGAACAGGGTTTCAATGAGATTTCGAATTTTTAGAAAAATATATACATTAGTCTGGTGTCCTTTTAAACGAAATTAAAATTTATAAATTCCCTTTATCGATATCTATTATACTTTTCTTCGGATTTCTTCAAAACAGGAGGCGGAGAATATTTGAATTGAAAACAAAAAGAATCTAAAGGCACAAATTTAATCTACTACGAGTTTTCTCGGGGCGGAAATCAATTTTCCAGTTTCTTACGAGATTGGAAATTTCTAGTATCTTTTGTACCTGAACTTCCTGACCGATCATATACCATTGATATTTTGAAATTATGAATCCTGAGTTAGTAGTATGCAGTCCACGCGCCAATCTGACCAGTTGCATGCAGAGTCAGAAGGAAGTTTATAGAAAATTTGCTCACGGAATAAATCAACTGCATTTTTTATTCGAGAATCGAAAAGCACAGTTTTCAAACAATATATCTTCGAAACCAGCGAGCTGTTGCAGGAAAAATAGAAGCTGAACGATGCAATGTAGAAAGATAAAGAAATTAAAACAATGTGAATATTAAAGACAAAGAGCTTTTGACAGAAATATTCATAGACTTGGTAACGTAAGATATTGATCTAAGGAGACCGAGCGACAACACTTTGTGTAACTACTTTCATTACAGTATGAATTATGCACGGCATTTAAGATCTTAGAATAATCCACGACTTTCGTGAAAATGAAGTTATTCTTAGGATGATTCTTATTATAAACGTTTACAGCTTCATCTCGGTTGGTTGCTAAAGAATTAACGTAACTCCTCGACTATCCTCCAGCTACTGAACTCGTCGTTAAAGTAGCTTTTACCATTCATGAAACAGGGCCAACCCATACATTCATCTTACCAGCAACGTTGAAGACAGCGTAATATGACACGAAGAATATAATTCTCGCTCCTCCGTATTAAAACAGAAAGGTAACCACTGGTTCATTACGATGCGACTTTATCGTCTACCAGTAAGGGATGACGGATGACATTGTGACTTTTTTTTTACAATTTCTCTCCAATTTCTCTCTCTTGCCAGTTCGATGTCTCTTCTTCGAGTCAGCGAAAGATTAACAACCGCCGACAATTTCCTCGCGAGTCAATGCGCCAATGACCGCTATACGATGCTCGTCCCATGTAGTTCTATCGTTGTTTATCCACCTACGCAAACGGCATGAAAAAGAAAGCAGGACATTTTCCTCGAATAAACAACGTGTCTCGTAGTCGATCGTGAATTTCACGCGACCCATTCCGACCCTCACCTCGTACGTGACCGAATATACGTATTCTTCCCTCCGAGGAACATCGAAGAAACGATGCGCCCCAGTTCACGTACAACAACCGTCGCCGTATATTGGGCATCCGTTTCTGTTTAGCTGATCGCTACGCGTCGCGTCAACGTATTTGCACAGAAGAGTTACGCGCGCTTCTACCGAGAATTAAACGCCGTTTCCGCAGCCCCTTTGTCTCGTTCGCGCTATGTTCACGTTCCATGCTGATAAAGAGGTAGTTAGTCTAGTAACGAACAAAATTTTCTTTACGTTGCTACTGGTGAATTAGTGGCAGTTGCTTTTCGTTGTAGGAAACAGTAAATTGGAGAGATATTAGCACGTTAAGAGGTTAAATTATATAAAGGTGTCTAAAAATATATAAAACATTCAAAGTACAATATTCGTGGTAATATTTGGCGAACATGATGATGAGGGGCTATTTTTTTCTTCTTTTTAAATTTGCATAAATTTCCATAGTCTAGTTGTAAGAGATTTATTTTGCCAGAAGATATCGTAACCTGGATTGATAAAGATCGATAAGTAAAATAAACAAATTTTCAAGTATGACATATACGTCTCATGAACGTGTGTGTTAAATTTAATTAAAATAAATTAATCAGAGATCGTTCGATATAGTAACATGTATATTATATTATGTTATATATATAGCAATAATATAGAAAATATAGTAAATATGAAGAATCTTTATGGTTAAAATCAAGTTACTTAACTTCTCTTAACGTAACTGTGAAGAGAGACGGTGAAAATCTCCAGTTGCACTACGTAAATAAATATATAAAATAGTTCGAGTTAAGTTTTTCGTCGTAAGTGCTGCAGACTCGACGCTAAATTCGCTGCACTGAAACAACCTCGTCCCGCAAGTTAGCGCGTCGCGGTAATTCAGTTAGCAAAAGTTGTAACGTTACCGCAATCCGGCTTTCGTAGTTGCCGCATCAGCGATAGCCCTCCTAACCTCCTAGTTACTTTCACGTGATATCTGACGTTTCTCTATCCATCATTCGTTAAATTTCTTGTTTTCAGAAATTCTCCAAAACATAAAAGCGCATACTCGTACACGAGTAGCTCGTTAAATGAAAACAGACAAATTCGCGAACATCGTTCGACGAAATATCGCCATGGGAGAAAAGAGCGATCGAAGAAGGGGCATGAATATCGTCGAGCAAATATTTGTCGCGAAAGACGCCAGGACAAAGTTAACTCGTCTTCGCGCCATTAAAGGGATAGCAGCCTTTAGCAATCCACACAAAGACGAGAAATTGGCTTCTAGCTATCGCTCTGGTCCCGATAACTTCCAGCTCCTTCGAACAGCAGGAACTCGATCGATTCGGCTCGACTATAAAATTTATTCCCACTCGCTGGCTACCCAAGACATTGCGGTTTGGCGTGAGATGTCACGAGTACTCGTGTCGTTTCGTCGACGATTTTATTACGACGGCTTGCGTAACGAAACGAGCTTGATATGGTGAAGAAACTTGATGGAAGATTGGAGTTGCTGATGTGAAAAGATTTTCCAGTTATACGAGTTGATTGGCGTACTGTATTTTGAGGAAAAGTTGAAGGAGAAATTGAAGTATGATTGACTTTCCGCTGTACGAATCTCGTGTCTTTCGGGCTGTTCTTTACACATCCATTCTACTGTCATAGTCTTATCGAAGTAATATATTCCTAGCTAAGTTGTACAAGTTACAAGTTACGAGTCATTGGTATTAATACATTCTCTTGTATATGTAACAAGCAAGTTTGGTAATGAGACAAATATAATTGTATAGTTAAAGTTACAAACTATTAGCATTAACAAACTTTCTTACACGTTGATAACGAATTTAGCTAATGAAAGTTAATTTTACAAACAAATTTTAGAATCCAGAAGTGATCTCACTATCCTCGTTGACATGAACTGGTGGAAGAGAAGTCTACAAGTAACTTGTAACTTGTAAGTTCGTTAATATTATTACTTTCTATTTTTATGTTACTTTCTATTAAATTATCGTGCAAGAAGTTCCAGATTATATGGTTTCAAGTTTCATAAATTTCTTTTGCTGCAGTTCTACACGAAGACCATCTTTAAAATACAATGATTTAATTCAAGACAGAAAATTTCGTATCGTACGATTAATTCTTTCCATTATCCTAAGTCTTCATTATTCAAAATACTGCTTCAACGTTAGAAATGCTTATTCAAATATAAAATTAATATTCCAGTTGAATTAACCAGCAAGAATTCCTGTTCATGATACAATATTTACTCGGAATCGTTAAATATTTAAATTTCTCCTCTAATTCCGCACATCCCAGCAACGCTCTCGAATCATTTACAGCGTCATATTCCAAAGAGTCGTATCACACACGTGTCGCATTCTGAATTACGAGCGATCGACGACTGGTAGTTTATCTTGATCGAGAATCGATTTTCGAAAAGCATAAAAACGAATGCCGGGAAACCGCACGGTGCCAAAAGGCGTGAGTTTTGTGGGAAGCGAGCAATTCGAAGCGATACTAAAATCGCGAGCGACGAGATCTTTGAGTTTTCGTTACGTAACATGGGATGGAAGGGGATGGAGTAAGAAGATAGGTCGCGGTGCCTCCGATATCGTGAAGTTTCCACAAGTTTCGAACGGTGTCTGTACGACGACGTCGCAGGATTCGGTTTGTACGCGCGACACCGAGTGTACCGGCGCTCCGGAACCGATGAAAGTGACGCTAACTCCTCGTACGTGGCCCCGGCGCACATCCCTTATAAAGTGAGATTTATCCCGTCGTTCGTCCTTTTTACGACGAGAACGACAACGGCGAAGTTATATTCTTCGGGGGAAGATCCGCGTTTTATAGCTGGTTCGAGGGAAAGAAATTAGGTTTCATATTTGGATGATTACGGAGATGTTCGTAGGAGAAGGTGAGAAGGGTTGGTAATATGCAAATCGCAGGAGAAAAGTTTAATAAGTCACATTCTTCGTGTTTCGCGGAGGTACGGCTTTCAAATTTAGTGCATTGTCAGTCAATTTTATGTCACCTAATTTTCTCTTTCTTTATTCGACTTTAGAATCGTTGTATCTTCATCATTTTCTTGAACATGTTGTTTCTTCATCTTTTTTAGTGAATTAACGACTGAAAGAAATATCGACAATTTTATGTATTTCGATTATATGATAAAAGGTTAGAAGAATTGCGCGATATATACAGCGATATACAATAGCAAGAAGGTTGAAAGAAAGGAACGTTGAGTCGTTAGAGGGCGAGAAAAAAACGCGGAACATTTTCAGTTCGAACGAACTCGCACGAAGTCGAGGCAACGCCTAGTAGCACGATGATTTGAATTTTCCCTTACGTATCGCGAATGAACCGATAAGAGGGGAAGAAATAAATGGCGGGATGCAGACCTGGCAACCTGGAGAGCTGGAAACTCTATTTTATGGTAAATAGACGTTGCCTGCGAGGGTTTGCTGCTTTCCTCCACGCGACTGCCGATCGAAACCTAAAGGAGGGATGAAATACAGGGGTTGGAGGGAAGTTAAAAACGATATGTCGGGCCACGACGATTTTCTCCTACGGTTTATCGGTTTTCAAATGGTCTGCGCTGTAATATCTAGGTGGTCGAGCCAACCCTTCTCGCCTTCTACTTCTCTAACATTCTTCCTCCTTGTAGTTTATAGCGTATAATGTATTCACTGAGCATTATAATTAGCTGAGGTATTGGAAACTGTCTAGGAAGGAATAAATATCGTACAGGAAAGTTTTAGTGTTCTTTGAAGCGTATAATAAAGTGTAAGGAGAATTACTTCCGACGATAGGTAGGTCGTGCATTTATGGCAAATTTAGTGTGTATATTCCATGCTTAATATACGGAAATATATAAAACATTCAAAGAAAAATACCCACTGTAATATTTATCAGCTAAAACGGAATGTGAAAAACGTTTCTATAAAGAAAGACATTGACAAAATTCATCGATTCATCTTCAAAGAGGAAAATAAAAAACGACGTAATACTCCGTCCTTCCATTTTCCCTTATCTAGGTCGAACTAGCCAGCCACCTCAAAAAACCAAAAATAAAAACACAACACGACACTCCATCTCTCAACTCGCCCTTATCTAATTTAGACTATCTATAGATTCCGAAAAACTAAAAATAAAAAAGGTAACACTTCATCTCCCAATTATTCCTTATCTAATTCGAAATATCTGTGCAACCTCAAAAATAAAAAAAAAAAATAAAGAAAAAATAATGTGACAAGTCCCTTATCCAATTTGAGCTACTAATTCGAACTTGCGCGTCCTGAAAG
The DNA here is from genome assembly GCF_041682495.2 of Bombus fervidus. Classification (NCBI taxonomy): domain Eukaryota; kingdom Metazoa; phylum Arthropoda; class Insecta; order Hymenoptera; family Apidae; genus Bombus; species Bombus fervidus. The sequence goes on along the minus strand of NC_091520.1, from coordinate 11,963,819 downwards.
TTCCAAAATTCAAAATATTATGCTATTCTAGTCCTTCACCGACTATTCGCTGGTTAAACTCCGAGTCACAAGCAAACTTTGCAGCGTGCGTTAACTCGCTTAAACCATCGTACGCAATCGATACCATTCTGAATCCTCAAAGGAGAAAGTTTTCTTCATCTATCGAACGGTAACTATCGCTAACAGAATTCTGTCTCTTCCATCTAACGAAAGGCTCCATTGGTGGGTACAAACGTTGTTGCGTGGCCAGCCGCAAATATTCGCGCTCGGGGACGTGGTACCGTTTAGGTCTCCGGACCGTCGCGTCAGCTTGAATTGAACCATTCGCGAAGAACGCGCGCGTGAATGAGCCCAGGCCGCTTATTTAGTGGACTGAAGCGGTACGTACACGTACAGCGGCCATGTGTACACACGTGCACGCGAAATAAGCCCATTTCCATGGTACACTCGGCTGGCCACCGGACGACAAAAGCCGCGTTTATACGTGCAAACTGGCGAGAGGATGCAAGGAACCCACGGGCCGGACGTTTTCCTCGCATAATACTTGCAATATGAGGGACGCTGAGCCGGAACTATACGCAAGAACCACCCCTTCTGTACGCGTGTTTATATGTGTGTACATCAGCGACTTCCTGGTCGGGGAGGAAGAACCATGGGTTGCAAATTACACAGAAACAAGCCGGGTAAATAAGACTGACGTTTTCTGAACCCTTTGGCGCTTAATGGGCGCTTCTAACTTGGCTTCAACTGTTCCTTCGAGGTAGTCTTTTGATGGTGATTTTTAAAGGTATTTTAAGTGACGTTTAGTAATTATGGTAAATTACTGGTGCGTATTCAATAACGAAGGAATGTAGAATCTTTTTTAAATTGGATATTGTAAGTCCCGTCCGTATTTTAATGGAAAAGTTTCATAGTTTGCTACTTTCTCTTTGTTCGCGGTTTTACACTGACAGCGATGAGAGACGGGTTTGAAATTATTGGTCGATTAATTAGCAAACTATTTGTGTAACATTCAACCGAGATTCTTCATTAATTACAACGAAATGACAGCTTTGATTCGTGAAGGACAAATTCTCTTTGAACGAAGGGAACATTTTCGGTCACAATCTCTCATCAACCAGAAAATTGTATATTCTTAACGTTAACCATGCACTTCGTTTATAAATAAATCTTACAAAAATTGTCATGTACCTCGGTTTTAATCCGCGAAGATTGGATCTTGCAGCAGTACCACAGGCGGATCAAAGTAACCTGAAATATGTATACATACATATGTAGGTTTTTAAATAATTAAATAATTAATTAAATTAATAATTAAATTATTATTAAATAATTAATTTTATTTTACTTAAATAATTAAATAATTATATTTAAAAAATATAGAAAGTATTATATTTCTAAAGTACATGTACCTTCAAAGGATATATTACACGATTAATAACAACAATAAGCGGTAAAATTATGTACAACAAAGAAGAAAAGGTTTACAGAGAAAGCAATCGTGTAGTGATTAATTACAACTAAAAAGTTGTATAAGTAGTACTTTTAAACAATATTTATAGAAAGAAACATTTCCGTATTTTCGCACGTATTTTCCAAAGTTTCTAGAAGAATTATTAATAATTAGGGAAACTAGTTTGCATTCTTTATATAAATCTACATACAAATTCACGAAACAATGTCAAGTCAAAAATGGCTGAATGCTTCATAAAACATTTGGACTTGACAGGTTAGACAAGTTAAAAGCGCAACAAAATTCCACGGTCTCTCATCTTTTTCTCTTCTTCGCTTCTAAAATTTCGTTTGTAGAATTAAATCACGCACAGAAGCGTTCAGTCGTGTAGTATAGGACGTAAGTACACCGACGGTATAGTTGTTATATTAATTGCCGTTTGCAATGAATGACGCGCAATATTTCTCGCTGTGTTCGGCGCAGTCGGCCAGTTTTGAATACAAATGGTACCATTAAACGGTTCGAGCTGCTTATTCGGCCAATTGTCCTCGCGAAATGACGTCGTTCAATCACACAGAATTCACTATTATGTCGAGTTATGTTAACCTCCCCACCAGAGAAGGGAGTCGGATCTTTCGGAAACCATGCTCACAAAGCCGAGCGGCTTCTTGCTACGAATTTCGATAGTCACCCCCTTTCGTTTCACGCGCGCGCCACGAAATACGCTGTCTCGCGTCCCGTGAAAGCCGTGCAAGATAAATACGTCGTATAAATACGTCGTGTAACTGCCCTATGAATTAATTAATCGTCGTGTTGGCCGTTGGAAACGAACTACCCTTGCGAATAATGGCCCCAGAAGGGGGTAGTTTTTAGACTCGCTGACGTACCTCGAAGAATATCGCGAGAGATATTATTCAGTATTATGCCCTATCCTTTTCATGTACACTCATCAATCAATTCTCTAAAGCGTAACGTTAAGCTTAGACATTGTTTCATTTAAAACAGATGTGTTTCATAAATAACTTTTGTTAATTAGATAACCAGACAGAAAAAGAAGTGGTTTTACGTTTGTCTTTCGTGACACGTTCGATACAGGGATGTGATATAAGGATTTAATTTTCGGAAAGATCTATTAGAACGATTAACTAGAAACATTTATTTGCTTGATTAAGTGATTTTTATTAATTAAAAAGTAGGAGTTGCAGGCGCCGACAGAATGGAATACTTATCACCGTCATTTTTACGGAATATTCAATTATCTCGATGCTAACAACCCTTAATTTTCAAACATTTCAACAAACTAAGCTCCGAGAATGCCAAACATCAAAGCTCGAATTCAATTCTCCGATCCATTCTCGTTACAAAATTTCCCCCGAAAATCACCATAAGGCTGCACCCAGACATCGAAAACGATAATCAGAAACTTCGCAAAAGTCTGAAAATCGAGCGCGACTCTCCCGCGCTGCGTGGAGTTGCGCGTACACGTTAGCGCTTTGCTGACGAGCGACGGCGACGCGTTTAAGGATTAAAGTCGAGCTTACGAAAACCGGTCGGGAACTCGGTTCGCTACGTGTGCACGTAGACTCGAGAGAGCAGATGTTCGTAATTGCTCGCCCACCTCCGCGCCTGGTCGTCGTTAGAAGTGGTGCCCGGCGCGGAAAATCCTCCTAGAGAAGGTTACACAGACGTACGCAAGTTTACGTGTGCACGTGTGCCGACACAGTGTGTGTAGTGTACATGTCCGCGGGCTGTATGTGCGCGTGGTGCGGCAAGCGTGTTTAACCTAGCCTTCATGCGCCCTCGAGGTGTAAACAATTATTGCTGGAACGATGCAAAATGAAAATCGCAAACACCCACGCCTCGGCTACTGCCCCGCAAGTCTACGTCGACTCCGCGTGCCATCGATTATAAATGCGGGCCGGATGTTCCCGCCAGAAGGTTGCCCACACCCCGAGGAGCCGCTGTCGGAAGTGCACTTTCGTCCGGATCAATGGAAACTGAAATATGGACGTCAGCTTCTCAGGGAGTTGGGTTTGGTTTCATGGCTTTGTTTCGACCCGTTGTTAGTTCCATCATATTATACAGCATGTTATAAGGGTCGAGTTAGATTCGGCGGGAGTGGATTTAATTTCATACATTTGGAAGAAAACACCCTACTTCTAAATTTATTGCTTGGTAGCTATGCAAGATTATAGGACGTGGGATTAGTTGCGAGTTTGTTTAATTGGATCGCGCATTTGGAACATATACGTGTCTTTTCGTAATTCATTCGCTGTTGCTTGGATGATATTCTAGGGGACACGTTGAATTGGATTTATAATTATTTGGCGGTTGTTTTCACTGGATCATGAGTTTGAATGAAATACACCTTTCCGAGTTTGTTGGTTATTAGCTGGATATCATTATAGATAATACCGTAAAGGGTAAGGCGAGTTGATTTTAGTCGAGCATTGCTTTGATCAGGTTATATCTTTACCGAAACAGGAATCCTTTCAAAGTCTGTTATCTGTCAATTGGATTATGTACTCGATGGAAAGAGGTATTTCTTAAACTTGTTACTTGTTAATTAAGAGATAATGAGGAATGGTTTGGATTGGATTCGTTTGAAAGTTGTTTTAAATGAATTTGATAGAAACAAATATTTTTTTAAGTTTGTTACATGTTAATACAAGACTTGTCCTTGTTTATTGATAGTGAAGAACGATATGGCTAGTTTCTTCCAGAGAATTAATTTAAAATAAAAGTGTATTTCATTGAAAGTTCATTGAAAGCAATTGAAGGTAGTTGTTAAATGATTATAAGGGTTCGATGAACATTTTTAACCCTTGGTAAATAGAGTGGTTGCAAGAACAAAGACTCCTATAATGACTTCTTGACTCTAAAGTGAATAGTCCTTGCTTTTACGCACTTGGAAATATTCATCGAGGGATTAAGAAGCAGAAAATTCGAATCACGAGCTCAGAACTAACGAAATACGTATAAATGACTTGGTAATCCTGATTAAAAAAAATACGTCTCTCGCAGCGATGCTCTTACGACGACTTAAAAAAAAAATACGACCTCGAATGCACAATAAACTGTTGGATGTAAGACATAATAACCAGCGAGTAAACTTCTCCACGGACGTATATACTCTCGTGGAAAACTCGAATGTATACACCTCTGGGCTTCTATACGGGGTGTTCCATTTAACTTTTCTCACAAATATCTTCATTATTGCAGCTAATGATAAACTGTTTATTTTATGAGTAGCTCTAAGATCAGAAATTAAGCGATTTACATTAACCAATATATAGAATGTTAAACGAAAATATTAACGTTATTAATCAAAGATACACTCCTGAATTCATAAAAATAGTTGCTCCAAACAGATGATAAGAAATTGAATAATTCATCTAATTATTTGACAGAGAATGTTAAACTGGAGAATCTACATTATCAATCGGTAAATTGATACACAATATTACTCTACAATATTACACTCTCAAATGCATAACCTCGTAAAGACCATTCTATCCCACACACAAGATCAGAAATTGAGTAATTTATTTTAGCTACCTGATAGAAGATGTTAAACAAGAATATTAACACTACGGTTAAATAAACGATACCGCCGGATACATAATGTTCCCAAATATACATAAGCGGCTAAAACTCGTCAGCCGAAATTCCAACTTTCCCTAATTCATTACCCCGTATCAGCACCCTCACGTACAAAATGTCATCCCCGGATCACTACTTCCATACCAGAGCAATTCACTGAGACGTCAAACAACCTTGTTCACGTCACGTTCCACCGATACATGTATTGTCCATATCACCCCAGTGTATCATCACCATTATATCTCCATCAGCGAAGGAACAGGATGTTCGAATCGAAACGAGTCACCCTGTACCACAGCGTGACCATGTCGCGTACTCGGGTCCTCGGTTGTAATACTCGAAAATCCACGTGCGCACACGTACACAAACTCGCGACAAACACATGTTGTTTCGAGCGTGTTGGAGTCTGATGGGAGGTAAAAAGCAGAGGCAGAAAAAGGAGAACGCCAGAGGGGTCGGAGGGGTTGGTAACGAGAAGAGAAGCGTCGTTAATTTCTACGTCGGCGGAACAAGGCGACGAGATTTACTGATATTTTTTCCACTGAGCTTTTAGCGCCGGCGATTCACCCCCGCACCAGCCCCTCACCGGCAAGCCATTCGCGAATTACAAATGTTTATTGCGCCGAGTGGGTTATAACGGGCAGCCAGCAGGCGACTAACTAGGGAATTATGCGGCGCGGCTCTTTTCGAAATCACCCTGACGTACCGGGCACGCCCCTTCTGCCACGGTAATATAACCGCGCGGAACGCTCGTCTTGATGGCTCACGCCGACGATCACCATCGTCTGAGGATTCAGTCGACGAGAGATCTCGTCGCGTTTTCCATGATTAATATCGGACTCGGTGCTCTAAGGAAAGAAGGAAAGTGGCTGGACCCTCTATCCTTTGAAAATAAGGGTGCTGGATTTCTGACGACTACGCGGAAGCGGTTGAAGAGTTCTTGGAATTGCTGGGCGAATTTTTCGTTTAAGCAGATTGTGGAATCTGATGCATACTGACGACCGTACTTGCACATTTCCTAGTGTTAAATCAAATGCCTTTCGTCGCTTTCGTTTCTTAATTATTTTCATATGAATCCCGTAATTCGTTTGTATCATTCTGCCTGGCAAAATAAAGTTTTACTCGAATTATCTAACGATTATTTTCTTACGATCAGCGATGTATCTACAGCTAATAAGTCTACTATTTTTCCGTAACTGTTACAAATAGTCTTGAATCGTCATCTCTCTGTTGTATGTATATGAAATTCTACTTTATTAATTGTTTCATTAATATCAGATAATCATCGCATTTTCTAGGAAACTGGCAGATATTCTGACATTCATGCGCAAATAGATATAAAGTGTTTTCTGTACAAAATTCTAAAGAAGTGAAATTATCGTGAGTAGAAAAAATGAGGAAGCTGCTCGACGCGCGTGTTATGATCGAAACGGATGAATAGGATGCGAATCGATCGAGATACAATGGAAATTCGGTTTGAAATGATGACTAGTTAATGGCGGTCCTATGATCTAATGAATTGTGTTTATCGGAGCTTGACCCGACGACTTGCGAAATTGTTTGGAGAACAACTCGCCACACCGATGCTCGAGTAATTTAATCGCACTAACTGACAAAGTCAATAGAGATGGGTCAAGCTTCGACTGATATCAATACGCAATGATTGCCAGGTCGTTCTTGTTGATAGTGTATAAAATTGGAATATCGGCGAACCAATGAAAAGAGCGAAAGAGTTCTATATAAATTCGATTACTTGAAATTTAAAGAGAGAGTGAGAGAGAGAGAGAGAGAGAGAGAGTCAAAGAGAGAGATGAATCAAAGCACAGAGTAGTTTAATTGAATGCCGATTATAGATCTTTTATTTGCGAAAATATCGAAATTTCTGAATGTCTCGTTCTAGGAAGTACATAACTCGTTTCCGGATTATCATTCGACAAAACGATGCATGAAAAATCATAGGATTCTTTTTATAACGGGAGAAGAATTCACATTTCACGAAGAAGGATTCACATAGGTGGATCAGACGAAGTGTTACGTGGTGTTTCCTTAGAAATCAAATATCGTTCCATTTTTCTTTTTATAATTTAGACATATGAGCTAATCCTTTAGTATACAACAAGTTTCTCTAGCACTATTGTTAGGAAGGACAAAAAAAATAATTATTCGCTTCAATGAAGTTTAGTCGAATAAAAGATGAACATCTCATTTCATTTCAAATCAGAAGAGATAGCTGCCTTTACTCCTCTAGAAAACTTTGTTGCGCATTAAATATTCAACCCCTCTATCTCATTTAACTTGAATAATAAGAACATGTAACTTAAAAAAAAAAAAAAAAGAAAGTAGATATCTGCAATGGTTTCTGAGAAATTAGGTTATACGCACGCTATATTCTATTCAAGCTGTATAAAACATATTCTCCGAATTACATACATTATTATACTATACATACATTATTATCTATGAAATTATAAAGACACATTACAATTATTAGAAACTTTTGAAAATAGCCTATCGAATACTAATTAGTTGTACGTATGTCACAGAATATTGAATGGTTACAAAATTCACAAAGGTTTACTCCCCTAAACATAATCCTTGGCAGCGAAAACACAAGGAACTCTACCAAGAGAGTCATAATAATATCCCTAAACGATTATTCTAACGAAATTTCCTCACGCTCGATCGTCTGCTTTGACGATATTCCGTTGGAAAAGCCACGATTATCGGGTCTATTCCAGGGTAGAAAAAGTTTCCCAGTCGAAGGGTAGGAGGATCCCTGTCCCTCGTAATCCACGTCCGATTTCCGTGTTCCAAGCTTCGAGGAACGATAAAAGTAACGACCAGCCTCGCCAATAACATCATGGTTACGTTCGTCGTACACCCTCCTTCGAGAGGTGGGGTCGTCTGTTTCCCTCTGCTAATTGATCCACCGCATTTTTCCTACAAGGAATCACCGAGGCCACCCCTGAAATTTACCCGTAATGTCGAGGTTTACACGCAGCTCCGTAATCTCTCGATTTCACGGGGGAAATTCCGAAGACTCGACGGAAACACGAGTGCGACTGGCGTCTTTTATTTCCGAGCGACACCTAGACGCGTGAAAGGGTCGAACAACGAACTTTGACTTCGCATTCACTGCGAAATTTCCATCGTGGGAAATATTATACGAGTTTCCGCGTTGTTCGAGTGTCTAACTAACTACGTTTAAGCCTCGATCGTGTGCAGTCGACGGGCGATATATATAGGAGTCGTATGGGCTGGAAGGTTTGAAATTGATGGAATTTTTTCGAGCGTGTTTTGTTAATGAATATTCATTTGAAATAGGAGAATTTTTCTTCGAGTTTTCGATATCCCTTTCTATGGCTTTTTTATGATTTTTATTAATCAATATTTCAAGATCATAGAAAAAAATATCAATTACATTTTTCATGTTTTATAGAGAAACAATTTTCAAGTTGAATATATCGCCCATCGATTTTACATTCTCCCTTTCTGTTTTATTTTGGTATTAAATATATGTATGTCTGCTACTTTTTTCATCATTCCAATAATATCGATTGCCATGATACTGGTTATTTCTTGTACATTTGGCTTTAACGAGTTTTCTTCTCAATCATGTAAGTTTCGCAAAAATATACCATGCTCAAGAATGTACAAAATGCTCGAAATAGTCCTCATAATATTTAAGGGACGAAGTAGATCTTCACTTGTATTCACGGATATCTAAATTCGTATAAATATTCGCGACCTATTTATAGCCATCGACGAATATAAACGATTCTATGTATTCCAAACATTTTCTATTACTTTTCAATAAAAGTTAAATATAATTTGTTTAATCTACCCGCTACAATTACTGTTTTCCCCCGTATATTTAGCCCTATGAGATTTAATAAAATGTAAATACAGAAATACAAAGTCGTGTTTCTTTTTTTCGAATTGCTCGTCACGACGTCATAGATCGAGCTTTTAATATTCAGCGTGCAACGGTGGCGAGCACATTGTTAACAAGATTTTATTCACCGCTGTTAAGTCGAAGAAATTAATTCCAGCCGGCTTTCGCAGTAACGCTGCTGATGAAAGTAATTAATTAAACGGCGTCTAACGCGAACTTTATAATCGCGCCGTTTAATAGACTTATAGGGCCGATGCGCTGCATGTTAATTCAGAAAATACATTTTCTTGGACGGTGGCGCGTTCAACGGCTTTCTCCAGTAACCTTTCATCCCTTTCTCGGTAAACTTGTTTGCCCGGCAAGATTTCCCATCAGTGTGCTCAAGAATTTTTACAAAGTACAGTGTAACCGTTAAACATTGATGAATCGTGAAATTTATCTTTCATACGGAAAGTATCTTCTTCAAACTATCTTTTCTGTTTGTTCGAAAAACTTATTTTAGATTTTAGTCTCGGAGCGATTCTATGTTTCGTTTTCCTTTTCCTTATTTTTTATTCTTATTGTTAGAAAGAAATTGCGTGCATTTTGGGAACAGTACATTTCGTAGCCGTATTTGCTACAGAGAAACCGGGGAAACGTGGATCGACGTGTGGTCACGTGGCAAGGAAATGCACGGGCCAGAACTGCCGACCTCCAGAAAGCACGCGAGTTGAATATTTATCGTGTCCAGCCCCCGACACTGCATCGGGACAAATTAACGCCAACCAGCCGGGCTCGTGTGTGGCGAGCCAACGCAGGGACGAGTTTCGCCCTTTCGTTCGCTTTACTTGAATGAAACCAGATCGATATTTATGTCTGCATTAAAATGTCTAATCGGAGACTCTCATTTTTCTGAGAATTATTTTGTAATTTAATTGTACACTTTATATAAGTTGATTATTTATTAAGTTGATTTCACTTTCTCAATTCTCTAAATCTTTCGTTACTCGAGAAATAACTTCACCCTTTCATAAATCATTTTATATGTTGTTTTAATAATGAAAATTTTCTTTTTCATATAATATGATTGTTATTTCCTTCGTACAAATGTATTTTATATACAAACGTATCTTTCGATGACATTTTTCAGAATGTTACATTCGCCATGTACAACGTGACAGATCGGTCTATATTGATGTCTTCAATTTATGGAAACTTATTTGCGCGAGGATTACTTTTATACAATTCGTATACCATTTCCATAAATGTTTTTCCAGATTAATTTACCGGAAAAGGACTTGTCAGGGAAGAACTGGCGATTTGTTCAGAGTTGCCTGAAATCCCAGTGAAGGACGCAATATTCTTTTATTTGACCTCAGCGTGGCCGGTCATCGCGTGATCTCTCACTCGTTCAACTTTTGTTAGAGATCGCCACCGCGCCGAGCAACGAACGTGACTCGCGTTCCAATATCACAAATATGAGGACAGCCACAAACGTTGAATCGCAGGTTGCAGGTCGAAGCTAAAGGAAACACAACCACCCCCGTAGCAACAAAGCAGCAACATTTCTCCAACCAAAAATATATACAAACCAACGTGAAACGAACAATCAAGCTAGGCAAATAAAACGAGTTTACATCTCGAAAATTAGAGGTAGTTTCCATTTACAAATCAGCCTCGAGGGGACAGGAACACGCGTCCCCTAGCGTATGTAAGCCGACTCGTTTCGCGCCGCAATCCGACGCGTTTCACGCTTCCGCTCGCGCGTGTACAAACACATACAGAGTCCAGCCTTCGTACACCGCGCATTACATATGCATAGTTTCATAAATTCGCCCGCGATATTCGCTTCTTCTCCCGTTTCCCTCTTGGTTGCCTGTGAAAGCCAGCAACCGCCAGAGCTTTTTAATATTACGGCACCGGGCCAACATATCCGCCTGGTTTGACGTACCGAGCTTCCGGAACTACGGAGCCGGGTGTCGGCTATGGTTAATGTCGGATACCGATCGCGTATTTAGCATTCTTCTTGGTGGTGGCTTCTCCCTTACGCTTATTCGCCGAACGTCGAACCTAATATCGTCCATTAATTGGCTTCTTCGCTTTTATCATTAATACGAGGGGGATCGCAACGCACACACGCTCCCTGTGTGTTCTTCTCTCTGGCTGTGGATTCTAGGGAAGCGAACGAGGCGATGTAGACAGGATTAGACGTGTGGTTTGATTATAGCGTAGGAATTGGGGTTGATTTGTTTGGACTGAATTAGGTGACAATGGTAGACGGTTGTTTAATTATATATACATATAGATGTGATTGTGCAGAGCGGGTGTGATGGTAAATTTGGGGTGTATTGTGCTTTGTGAGAGTTGTTTGGGGTGAAGATGGGACTCGAGATATCGTTTGATTATGGTATACGAATAGCGATTGATTTGTTTGGACAGGATTAGGTGGCAGCGAGCGTGATTGTGGACAGTGATGGCTAGTTTGGGGTGGATTGTGATTTGTGTATGATATTTGAAGTAAGACTAAGTGATAGCAATTAGAATATAGTTGACGTTTGATTATGTCGTATGATACGTTTTCTACTTTCATCATATCATTTCTATAGTCGCACTCACTGCGGTATAATTTATACTTAATCATTTTATATAACCGTTTATAATATGTTCACGTTAGTGCATCTACTTACACGTACTAGATTATTTATTCTCATGATAATCTTTGGAGATTCGTAATCAAACGTTAACCAAACCATTTCTTGATCATTTCTTTCTAACGGAAATTAAGTCGAACCTTCTCACCGTATTTCCAAATTCTTCAAAATCCTGTCTTAACAAGCGACAAAAAGGACCATCAATCAGAGTATACAAAAACGCAACACCAAACTCCATTCAACAACCGAAGCTTCCCTAATCTTGAAGTAGTCTCGCGGAAAGCGGTTTGTATTCCAGAATACCACCGCTAAATGGGCGTCAATGGATCCCCTGACGAGCAATTCTCCGCCCGGCTCCCTTTCATTCGCGACACATCGGGTCACGGTGTATTGGTTGAAATTAATTTCCAACGTGGGGATCCGGCGCGTGGAGGCAAGCAAAGAGAGGGAGAGGATCGGGACAGACGGCGGGGAATGGGAAATTTTCGTAATGAAGTACGGGGGGACTAATGATACGCGGATAAAAGCCAGGCTGCGAAATGAGGCCGAACTGAAGAGTAGGAGGGCGAGAAAAAAAGAGGATAAGCAGTGGGCACACAGCACATTCTATCGAGATTCAGAACCGTCCGTCGGGGTCTATCTCTTTATAAACTGAAAAGAAATCGAGCTACCATTCCATCCTCCTCTTCTTCATTCTCCCCACTTTTTCCCTCTCTTTCTCTGTCTCTACGATATTTTTCTTTTTCCTTCCTCCCAGTCTCTTCGTTCTTCTTTTTTTTTTTTTTTTTTCGGCGGTGGAAGTGGAAAGCAGGCAGGAACGGGGTTTCGCAGATAAAAGCGCGGAACGAGAGAGAAAGAGAGAGAGGGAGAGGGAAAGAGAGAGAGAGAGAGAGAGAGAGAGGTCGTGCGGTCGTAAAAAGAGGATTGAAATTGCGCAAGACTTTCGTACGGAAATGGAGGTCCGGTATAGAAAACCGCGATTTTCATCATCGAGAATCTTCTCCCGGGCTATGGTGCATGAAATAATGTTTCCACGGAACGACGGGTAGCAGAGGAAGAAAATGGCCGGGACCGCGGGGTGGTTATTTAAACGTCGTCATCCGGTCGAGTGAATTTTTAATGGATGGCTACCCTTTCTCCCCGCTCTGCTTTTCAACAGTTTCAAGATGTTTCTTTCTTTTTTTTTTTTTTTTTTACTATGTGCAGACCAGTCTACGGATTGGATACGTGGAATCGTTTCGATACGTTCGACGAACGAAATTTCCTAGCAGTAAACGGAATTCGGTGTCTCTCCTTCGTATCGAAGAACATTTTTGTTCGTCTTTGCGCAACGTTGCTTCCTTTTCGTATATCACAATGAACATTCGATATTCTTTCAGAAGAGACTTTACTTTCGTTCCGTTGCTTCTCGTTGCTTGGTGTCTCGTCAGTTTATCGTACGCTTCTTCTCATTTCTTTATGGTACTGTCTAGTTTGATTGGAACATTCTGACAGTCGTAGGAATTTTTCTATCACGTTCGGACTTTCAATTGTTAATTGGGGGACTCGGGGGAAAGTGGTACAAACGGCAGGGTCTTTGAGTTTGGAAAACCTGGACTCAAAGTGGCGAGTTTCTTATCATTGTTAAAAACATGTAGGAACTTTTGGTAGAATTAACACATTGCCTTTATGGAGATCGACATACAATTGTGTATATTATTTTCAATTTACACAGTTTCAATGATAATTATCTGCACGCAGTATATTTGATTATGCACGAGAAGTTGGTTGTTCTAGTTAACTTAACGTTGACTACGAACGATGAATATTAAAACGTATAATCATCTGGATCCTCCAAACGGTAAAACAAAATTCTTTTGATAAATGCACGCTATTTCATCTTGTAGAACAATGAGCTTGTACCACTTATCCACTGAACTTCTCAATTAGCACTTTCGTTTTTCTATTCCTTTATCTCTCAATTTATTCGCTAATCAAAATTAGCTTCGTAAAAAGTAGCGCTGTCGAAAATTTTCCTTTCCGAAAAGGGGAAGGAAAGAGATAATCGTCTAGGGGATACAGTAGGCGGTGGAACAGGAAGTTGCTTGTGGTATGACTTTCCAAGTGTCAGGCCTCTTTTGTCTCCGCACAGGTTTCGCGAAGTAGACGGATCTTAAGGAGAACGTCATTCGGTTTCTGGAAGCAGGTCTTGGAGCATGAGTAATGCGAATACGCTTTCCCGAGAGTACGTCTGTTGCGTTATTTCCGTCGATACACATTTCTTTCTACTACAAAGTGCGCCAACCCTTCATCTCCTGTATTCTATAGCTGTTTCGCCTTAACGTTATTTTCCTTTTATCTTCGAATCTTTCTTCGTCTGTCTATTGTTACACGATTTTTTCACCATTCTCCTTTTATTCTTTTCCACGAATTTTCACCGTCATTTTTGTTCGACACGGTATATCGAAACACGGTCGCGAATAAGTTTTCCGCTCGACCAACGCTACGATCTCGCTGTCGATTTTCTTTGTATCGGAAATTGGAAAACGGCTACCGGGGTCAGCTTTGTCTTTCCAAGCTTTGTAACTTTTCAAACCTCGAAGCCATCTGGTCGGCCAGGTCGTTGGACGAACAATAAAAATTTCAAGCCCGCCAATCGAAACACGATGCAAAGAGATTCGTGCTATTCGGTTAATTAATAAACATCGGTTCCGCTTGAAACAATTCAGTCAATTCTTTTTATCGCGATTTTCAACATTCCAATCGTTTTAGTAATTATCTTTCCTTGATGATGGATTCTATCATTTCGCCCATCTGAACAATTCTTTGTTTCTTTTATGACGAATTCTGTCGTTCCAGTCGCTTTAGCAATTAGAAAATTTATCAATGCGATTCGATATTTAATGAATGATTAATTTCATTCACTGATAATGAACGAGTCGAATATTAATGATCCTACGGAAGGACTATGTGCTGGAAAGTAGAGGGAAAGGAAATGTAAGTGTTAACGTATAAAACATCTAATCACACGAAATTATACTTCTCTTGAAACTGTTTCATTTTTGTCTAAACCATTTTGTGGTATAATTTCGACAATATTTTATGTTCCTTGTCTTAACACTTTGCAAATAAAGTTCGTCCCGATTTTTAAGGAATTTAATTAATATTTAATTAATTAATATTTCTCAGTACGTCATGCTAAAAAACGTTACTAGAAGTATCTTTAAATATGCTCGTTTATTTTTAATAAAATATTACACTCGTTAAATGCTGCTCGGAAAGTTCGTTGCGATTTTTAACTCTTTGATCGGCGTAAAAAGTCATATTGAAAAGTTTTTCGTCGAAAAAACCTGACAGGTTCTGGAAGGATAGAATATTCAAGTTGCGTAAAAGAACTTACATCATTCAATAAATGTATATCGAATCAAAACTTGAAATAAACTCGAAATAAATGTAACTCGAGTAGGAATCTTCAATTATTCCAAAAATGCTCGGGAATTCAGGCTGTGCGCTTGTCAGAGCATACGGTGCTCAAAGTATTAAGCGAGTCACTCTGTATTTACTTGTTTTACAGCTTCTCCTTTCCTATTTCTCTAGAGATAGCGCAGTAAAATTCACACAAGATCTGTTCTTTACTCGTACGCTATCGCATGTTTATTACAAATAGCGATAGAAAAAAAAAAGAAAAGAAAAAAGAAAAGAAAAGAAAATAGAAAAGGGAAGAAGTAAAAACTTTCAAAGAACGGTAACGACCTACGTTCCTCCATAACGTTCATATTTTCGCAAAGCCACTGCACCATCGGAACGTCGACATTTCTGCGATACACGTCCAGGCAAATATTTGCGTCGCTATCTGCCGCGATTCTGACGTCTTCGATATCTCCACCCCCTGGTCCCCTTCCCGATTTCTCTTTTCCAACGATCGTTCCCATGGTCCGAAGAGACTTGGCAAGTTTTCTAATTAGTATGGTGCCTCCGGGTAAGTGAAGTCGACCCGCTCGATAGTTTAAAATGGGGGAAAACTGGAAAGGAACGCCTTTGAGTTCTGCCAGGAACTTTTGGCCCTTCCTTTTTCCAACCCCCATCATCCATCGTCCCTCTCTCTCTCCTCTCTCTCTCTCTCTCTCTCTCTCTCTCTCGAGACAAGTCGTAAAGTCGGTCCATCGACTTCAAGATTTCCTCCACCCTGACATCGTCTCTCTAACCACCCCACCTTCTACATTTTATTATTCGTTCCTCTGTTCGAATGTTCTGCGTTCGGGAAGTTCAACCCAGGGGGTGGTAAAAAAAGAGGGATGAGAGAATGGATGGTAGGATTATTCCACGAGGACGAGATGCTCGTGTATGCAATTAAAGTCAACAGGTTCTGCTGTCGGAGAATAATGGGACGTGAAGTTGACTGGAAGTCTGAGCAATTTTTACCTGCATAGTGAGTACTATATGGTGTTCTTGAGAGAAATGCGCGCAGTGTATGGTCGCAGGCAAATGATTTGGAATATATAGTCACGTAGACGTAGATTTTACAATATAAATTTTCTTTCACGCGTTCTCCAAATCACTTGGTTCGTGATAAATGCGACATTGAAATTATTTCGTTCAAAACCACATAGACTGATAGATGTCTCCTATTTATAATTTAGTTCTATTATTTTCAATTTGCAATCATACGTTAGTATACGTGTATAAGTTTTCACATGAATCCAAATCTAGACACAAACTAGATTAGGTGCAAACTAAAATAGTAATATGGACAAAGTGCTATCATTTTACATCCTACGTGCACCGTCTACTCTCTATTGACCGAAAGTAAATTAATTTACTGTCTTGGACAGTCGAGAGAGTAAAACAAGCAGACAGAAATCAAATAAGAAAGGGAATAATAAAATTCCAACAGCGAAACAAACATATTTTTCTAATCAAGCATCGATCAAAATCGAATTTATTCTCCTTTATCTTTTCAGAATTCATCTTCCTGTTGAAAAGAGTGACAGTTTCATCGCTGATAAATTTTAATCAGGGCTAGACGCGTCCACGTCACGCGACCTCTGTAACAGTGAATTTTCTGACATCTTATTACCATCGTCGTTAACAGTCGTCTGCCGTGCAATCCCTTTGAATACAAGTGGCCGTGTTTAGGCACGGGCACGTAAGACCACTCGACTCTTCTCGTTTCACCCTTTTGAACCCCGTCATGGCCATTATTCCGCTGTTTTACGACTTACCCAAAAGGGTGACGCCGACAGGAAACTGTTTACGTCGCCTCGGTCGTTTTATTTGAATATCAATTGTTCGACGAACTCGACGACGTGTAATATGTTATATCGCAGTGGGAACCTGTGTTTGGTACTATGGGGTGGCTCGATCCCTTGCGGCAAGGGATGGAGAATCCTTGTCCATCTGCGAGAACGAAGGTTGCGTCGTGGGGTGACTGTGACAGATTTGGCGGTGAAAGATCAGATATCAATGAACATCGAACAAAGTATTTAAACGTTTAATTTGTTTGATTTCCTTTCTCTATTATTGCTACTGTAAAATATATTTTTATAAGAATCTTATTGAGATATGTATAATTTTATGTGCTAGATTAGGTTAGGTGCGTAATAGTACTACTTGTATGTGAATATCAGTGTGTAGAAGCATGTGTGTGCGCGGCTTCTCAAAAACAAATGAATGTAAATCGTTCAGTCAGTAGAAAGTGCTGAGACGCGTGCAAGTGTGTATCGATAAATATCTTTGGAATCATTAATCAAATAAATATACAACTATTCTAACATAAATTCCAAGTGTAAATTTATTATTCATACACCATTATCTCGGCTATTAAGATCGGAAATTCTCAACAAATCTAATTTCAATAATTGGAAACGATAATATGACGAACAAACTTGTTACATTCACAAATATACATTTTTTGAAAATAGTCGATGAATTTGATAAACAATCAGACGAGGAATCAACATTTTGGCATGTCCAATAGTGTGTAGGAATACATATTTAACACAGCTAAACAAGAAAGTTTTGGAAACGTGGAATTAATTATTGAATTGAAAAAATATTTCGATCATCGGTTCCTAGAATCTATGCTTTCTGTCAATGTTATGTGTTTAATAAATAATCGTTTGTAAGCTTTCAAACAGTTTCCTGTTTTCCCTTGTTTATTTCACTGCTGAAATACACGAGTGATATGTTAAACTACCAAATGCAGATCTGAAATTTTTCCACGCTGGACATCCGCGAAACCTTCTATGCGATACTAATTGCTCGATTCGATCGTAAACATTATACAACACGAAGCTACCTTAATGACACGATTCATCGCATTCACTCGCATTCACAGAGAAACGTGTTTACGAACCAATAAAAGCGGCTCATCGATCATCGATAAACGCAGCGCAGAACCGAAACGTTGGTAAAGCCCGCGGTCGTGTTTAAAACCGACAAATCCGAAGCTAAAAAAAAATAGCCTTACAGATAGGTTGAACCATCTCCAAAACGCGTAATGAAACGCGTGCACGGTCGAACGGCCGGAAACAGACAGGCGGGAAAACGAGGCGATCGGTCGTTTCGCGAGCGCGGCCCGATTCCATCCTAAATCGATTATCCGGCGTTCCATCAATTTCTAATTGACGCGATAATAAATTTTACGTCCGCCCCTAGCGTCGGCCCGCCTATTCCCGCGTCGAGCCCCCGAATTTCCAGCCTGATTAAATTTAAGCGCTTTGCTACACCCGTCTACGTCGTCCTCTTCTCGCGTGGGATGACGAGAAGAGAAAAGGGGAATCGGAGGAGGAGAAGCAGGCGAGACGTAGGGAAATCGCGAGCCACGTTTCGGTTGCTAGCAGACCAACTTAATGGCTGCCGATGGCACCATCTCCGAACACCTCTTTCGAGAATTGATGAGCATTTTCGAACTGGATCGCTTCGACGATTTGTATGCGCCAACCACGCGTTGGATCGGGTCGTTCTTCTTTTTTCACGAGAATGAAGCATGGTGAATCGATGATCCATTTTTTTGATTCAGCGATGTTCCATGTTACTAAAATTGTCGTTTTATTTGCTTGTGGAGATAAATATGTATGTTTGCACGGTACTGGACATTTCAAACATGATCGTTGCTTGTTTGAAACGTTTGGTAGATTTATCAGTTATTTTCGGGGTACATGTTTGCGAGCCTAACAAATTCTTCAAATGACGATCGAGATATTAATGAGAAATCAGTAGATTTTTAAGAATTGAGACTGATCCGCGTTATTGTTACAAAGTGACATCATTCCTTGAGAAAATATAAATTGGATACATCACTCTGATAATCTGAAAATGTACACACTAAACGATCACCTTAAAATCGATAAGAAACGTTTAAACAAACCGATTTCACTTTACCAAGATGGAGAAATTAAAAAAGGTTGTATGAATTTCCAAAATCTCCCCCGTAAAGGAAATAAGAGAAAATAAAAATACTATGTACAATAAGTAAAATTTATAAGAGAAAGGGAAAGAACTCATCCTAAAAAGCGATCTTTCAATCCTAAGTACCGTAAACTTGTCAAAATCAATTCATCGGCGGTGTCTGTCCATGACATTCCTTTTCTACTTAACGCGACCGCAAAACTCGCAAAGTCCGTTAAATACGAGAACTAACGGCGAACGCAGCGCATTTCCATTAAACACAGAAACACTTGCCCCTTCCTTTTGCAGCGGAATATAACTATTTTCTTTATTTGGAGCATTGTTGTTTCGAGAAGCGCAGTTTCGGAGTAGAACGTCAATCTTCGAGCGTAGAACATCGTGTTATTCCGTCGAGAACGATGTTTCCGACGCAATTTTACAACAATACTACGTTCTCTCTTTCGTTCCTCCACTTTTGTTTTTCCTTCCTTCGACCCAACCACCGGCGTACGTGGTGCGCGTTTGATTTTTCCTTCGTTCGTTTTTTCCTCCTCATTCGTGAAAAATGTTGAGCATAAGCTGCCTGGTTGAATATTTCAGGCAAACGTTTTCGGGGGAATTTTCGAGGAAACGCGAGCGCTTTTGAAGCGGTTCCCCGGATTTGTGTGCCGAAACGCTTTTCCCTCACGTTCGAGCGGGTTCGCGTTCCGCACTGGCGGACCAGACAACGCGACGATTGCCTTCTGCTCTGTATCACGTTTGCGCGCCACATTTCTAACTTTGTGCGGTTGGCTTGTACATTTGTTGGTAGCCAAAGAGAGAGAGGGAGAGAGAGAGAGAGAGAGAGAGAACGCCTGAGAAGATCGTTAATTACGGATGCTTGAAGGAAAACGAGTAAAAGAGAGGAGTTTGGTAACTGCGGAAATTTCAGAGTCGATGAGTCGATTGCAATTATACTATGTGAATTTTTCTGCATTTGTACGATATTTAGAAATGCAGTAACACGCATGATGTATAAAGATGTCTAAAATAGTCAAAGTAGAATATTCCTTATAATATCTAGTATCGGAAATAAATTTTTGTTTAGGAGGTTTCATCTCTTTAGTTCATAAAAGTATACATTTGCATAAATACTTACAATCTATTATGATCTACTTTTACATGTAAATTAAATACTCTTTATTCGCGTATCTATTGATCCAGTTGAAGCATTTTTGGTTGTTGATGAATATTTTATCATTTGAAATTCTTAATGCATGATCTTCGTTAGGAATTTGCAATTAATTTGAATTATTTAACTTAATGGAATAGTAGGTTGAATTCTTCAAATGGAGTAGCTGCTAAATTAGTGCTTCAAACGACAAGACGTTAGATCAGCTGATATCGGGAAACTCGATAATCGAATACATCAATGCTTAGATAGCAGTTTCAGTGGGAAATTACATACCATGTTCAGAATAGTCTGTCCACGTACTGTATTCGGAATTAATGGCTTCTATACGTGAAATTGTATCTCATGTTCCTTAATCTTTGAGCATGTGCTTTGTTCCAAAGGGGACTACAGGAATTACATAATGCGTATACTTACTTACTATATTTTCGAAAATACTAATTTTTTAAACGACCACGTTTCAACTTTATCGAATCCGAAGAATATTTAAGTTTCGTAATGTTGAAATTCTTTTTGCGGAAATCTTAGATTGCATCAAACACGCAAGTGTTTTACATTTCAATGCATCGAATTGGCAAAACTTCCAAAGCCCATCGCGACGAATCCGCAAACGTCGCATGTTCTAAAGTATTTAAAACGCAAAAATCCTGGAAAGCTTTTCAATTTGCGAACATTTCAAATTCCAATTCCTTGAATTCATAGAAACCTTAAATCCCATCGCGGCGAATTACAAACATTTCACATTCGAATTCATCAAATTCTCAAAAATCCTAAATCCCATCGACTATTTTATGCACGAATACCCAAACACGCGCGCCAATATTTATCATACGAATGTTATACCAACAATTCGCATTACAATTTTTAAATCTATCGCTGGGAATTTACACAAATGTTAAACTTCATCTTGTCAAACGAACGAACAAATGAAAGGAAATTATGAATATTCTTTTCTATATCAACGATTCGTACAGAAATCTGAAAACCAGATCTCTAGAAATTCACAAAAAAAACCCAATTTACGGCTGTCGTACAAACAAGCGGTCCCATATCGAAATTCTATCGCGTCGAATTCGCCAACATTTCCACCTTCCGCGCCAATGGTTCACGCGAAAATCTTAAAACGCGTTTCCAGCGATTTGCAAAAATGGCAAACTTCAATTATCAAATAATCAAGAAATCTCAGACGAAATTCTTATTAGGGTTTGTCATAGGGTTGGTCATTCATCGGAAATCTAAAGAACGAGGCATAGATGGATGCGTAAAAACATCTGAAGGTGTTCGCCAGTAATTTTTTCGAGACTCACGCAAATCGCGTTCGCATTACTATGGACGGCTGGTCGCGGCGGCCTGGTGCACATGCGGAAGCGCATTGTGGATTCAGTGCGTGTCGTGTACAGGCCGGAAATAATATCTATCGATCCAACCCATGGCACAGAGGGGGAGAGCACAGGATAAAAGTGCATCGCGGCTCTATCCAACGTGAGAACGGAATCGTCATAGATCGTCGTCGTCGTCCTATCGATTCCATTCTTCATTTTGCAACGAATATGAGACCGAATCACCGACAAAACGCGCTTTAACGGAGACGCAACGACGCTCTGCCCCTATGGAAGCAAAAGAGAAGGGAAAAAGGGGATGAAAGCACGTGAACTTGAAAAACATCGAATATGAATCGAGTTACAGATATCGATGAACGACGAGAACGGTTTACATATTCTCGAATATTCTCCGGTTTTATTCTAGATGATCCGTATGTAGAATGCTCAGTGTGACTGACAGTTAATCTATTAAGTCGACGCATACACACAGTGACTCGTGCAAATATTTCAACGTTCGCGAAAATTTGTTTATGAATAGCTTGCCGAGAGCATTTTGAAATTTCATTGCCACTGCCCTTAAACACGACTATTATGATTATATTGGCTAAATTTGAAACCAATCTGAACGAATATGCATTGGTTATTTGACGTTTAATCGGACATTTCAATTTGATAAAAAACTTTGTGTCAGTATGATGGAGTATTGATAAGAAAGTGGAAGACAATTTTTGAGATACTTATAGACACGTAAGTATATTATTTATAAGTTAGATAACAAGAGAATAAATTAAATCTTAACGAAAGAGAAGATTTCAATGTTAATTATTCTTTGACAATGAAACGAGTGAGCTATATATGATTACTGATATGACCACTACCCTTAAACACGACTATTACGATTATATTGGCTGAATTTTAAACCAATCTGAACGAATATGCATTGGTTATTTGACGTTTAATCGGACATTTCAATTTGATAAAAAACTTTGTGTCAGTATGATGGAGTATTGATAAGAAAGTGGAAGAAAATTGTTGAGATACTTATAGACACGTAAGTATATTATTTATGAATTAAATAACAAGAGAATAAATTAAATACTAACGAAGCAAAAGATTTCAATTCAAGATTCAAACGAGTGAGCTATGTATGATATGATTACTGATATGATCATTGTCCTTAATCACGATTATTATGATTATATTGGCTAAATTTGAAACCAGTCTGAACAAATTTTTTTTTTTTTATTTGGATGAATTTTACAATCAATTCTCATTAAGAACTATAAGTAAATTTTTCTGGCGTGGTACTATGTCCTGTTTAATAAGTGTTTATCGTGTGTTTGATTCTAGTTGAATTTAGTACTCAAATCTAAAGGGTAATGTCTTTTAGCCTGCGGATCTGATCCGACGTGTCAAGTAATTGAGTAACTAGTGGGTTTTGGTGGTTGTTAACTCTTATGTTATATCTATTACTGAATTTGGATATTTCTTCTTTGACTGTAAAGTCAAACGAATATCTGAAAGTCTGAACGAATATGCATTGGTTATTTGACGTTTAATCGGACATTTAAATTTGATAAGAAAATTTGTGTCAGTATGACGGAGTATTGATAAGAAAATGGAAGAAAATTGTTGAAATACTTATAGACACATAAGTATATTATTTATGAGTTAGATAACAAGAGAATAAATTAAATCTTAACGGAAGAGAAGATTTTAATGTTAATTATTCTTTGACGATGAAACGAGTGAGCCATATATGATTTTGCGCACCCAATTTTGTAATATCGGTCTTATTACATCATCGTATATCAAAGAACCCATCCTTCTTATCAAGCGAGCACCAAACACTATCTCATTCCAGCATCTCCTATACGATTCTCATAAAGTTTCTCGTCAGACGGCAACGAGGCTAGTGCATGGTCCACAAACAAGCGAACCAAATAAGCCTTGGTAACAAGGTAAAACGCTCGGTCGCGGTTCATGGGTTATTTATAACTCAATTCAACAAGGCTGGTGTCTCTGATTTTCCAGATAGCAGCTTGAATAAAACTCCATCTAACTCTTCGTACAAAAGAATGTAAACTAATAAGTAGAGAAAGGTAAAATTCTGAGAAAAAATTCAACAATACACAGCGTACCATTGTGACATGTGTAATGTAAATGTTTCCCATAAGTATGGAATACAAAAATAATAGAATACATCCTTTTCCACGAAGAAACAAAAATTTTTGTTGTACACAAATGGCTAATACATTGACTGCCATACAAATTTGATATCTTTTGCAGCGCGAGTCACAATAGATTGAAATGTAGCATACCATAACATTTAATTTTTGCGAAATAGCATATTGTGTTTCCGTACTTTTTTCTGACGTTGTTGGAAATTTGTCAGTCCATGGAATTTAATCATACGAAACATTTTTTATTCCATTAGTTTAAAAACTTTACAACATGGTGACAGTCAATCTGTTCAAAAAGGCCAATAGCCATTTTTGCACTGATAAATTTTATTCGAAATCTCAAAGAAACACAGATATATCAAAACTCAAAAACGAAACTTCTTTCTCTCATAAACGAAACAAACCTCTAATTCTACATGCAGAGCCAAAAAATACAGTGGCCGTTTTTCAGTGATACATTTTATCCAGAATCTCCGAGAATATTTTTATATCACAGGATCCAGGAAAATCTAAGGTTCTACAAGAAAAAAAAAAAAAAAAAAGAAAATAAAGAGAAAGAAAAAAATGTTCACTAGCCATCAGGATCATTTCAACGAATAGATAAAGCGAAAAACTGATACACTCAAAGAAGCCGTGCAGACTATTTGTCCGGTCTGAGTTGGAAATCCTGCAAGGGTGGACGATTTCCAGTTGCGATCGATCCGATGGAAATGCAACGTCCGCAAGGTGCGGCGGCGGAGAAACATCGAAGACGAACAGAGGCTTAAGAGCGTGGTCGAAACCGTCAGCGATTCGACGTTTTCGGGGCTTGGCCGGGGGCTGAATTTCTCCGCGAATCGATTCGCGTTTTCCTTCGGATATTGAGCCTGGCGAAATTGAAACGCGAAATGTATTTCTATGGACAACGATCGCACCCTGGCACGATCGACGTTGCTTCGAGAAAATAACTCGATGCACCGTGCCGTTTTCCAGGAATACCACAGGAAGAAACCCGATTGCTTTTTGGTTTCATTATTTCGTTTGGTGAAAGCGTTAACATTCAGTAGAATTGGTTGAATGGAATTAAATTTGGAACAGTTTCATAAAGCCTGGTATAGACAAATTTTTACTGAACATTTTTTATTAAATTTTGCGACTGAATTTAGAATAAATGCATAACGATATACATATGTGACTATCTATAGAGATTTTCCAATACACGTGACACAGGGAACAGGTTTCTGTTCATAAATCATGAGACACTTGCTAACTTTAAATGTGAGCTTTAATAAGATATATTTGTAATAAAATCTTGAAGAACATGGTATAATTTACATTTTCCTTTACTACATTCGTTTGACATTTATAATATTAGCTTATAATAGTGTATTAATTATACCGTGAGTTATGAACGTTAATAAAAAATCTTGAAAAATTCCTTTTCTTCGAATAATATAAAATTAAAGTAGCTCTAGTGGAAGTTTTCTATCTACTCGAAAAATCAATAAAAAAAAAAAAAAATCATTCTAAAAATGTTAAGAAATATAATCTCAAAAATATTCTCCCGCATTTGTTACACTGCGTCGAGGTAGCTAGAACTAAGAAATTCCAAGCCCTCGTAATTAAAATCCCTCGAGTAATTAAGTTGAAAAATCCCAAAACAACGGAGTCAACAGATTTTTAATTCTCCAAAACAGCGAGCAGTCACGTTCGTGCCGTAAACCACTGCGCACATGAAGCATCTCGATAAAGTTTCACGACCAAACAATCTTTATTTCCTTCAGCAGACCGTCTGAAAAATAGTACAGTAAAAAGAAGTGAAAAATTCGGCCGATTTCGATGTAACGAGACGACCAGAGCACAGAAGAGAGATTTCTTTATTCAAAACGGAAGCGGCGACCGTCTCGGTCAGCGGAAACGACGGGGAACCGTGGTCGTCGGTGTGACGGAGATTCCTGGAAACCGTTTTAAAAACGCGGTCCCGCCGTGGACCAGAATACCGGCAGTGAATTCTGTTCCCCCCTTTTTTTTTCCTGAACGCAAGGAACCGGTACGTTGTCACGGGATGCGTTTTGTCAGGCTCCGAGAGGGGGTGGGTTGGTTCTGGAAAGGGAAAGCAAACGCGAGGGTTTTCGCCGTTCTGCGCTGACCACGGGGCGAGGGGGCTAGACAAAAAGCGCAAAAACGGGGCAGACGTTGCGGAAAAGGGAGCACCGGACGTTTTTAATGGTGGCTGATGCGTTGGAAATTTATGTACATTGTTGTCTTTGAAAAAAGGAGACATTTGCTTCGTTGTTTTGCGAAGAGGTTCGAATTTGCTGGCTTGAGGATGAACTGGTATGCGGTGCTAGAAAATTTATAACGAAGATCGAGCATCGAGACTGCACGTATTTTTGATTCTTAAACATATTTATCGGAGATGTCTTTTAGAAGAAGATTATGTGATATGGTAATAATAGAATTTTTGTTTCTGCAATCTTCTTTTTCTTCTTTTTCGTAGCATTATTTGGCTATCTCATTTTGGTTATTGAAATTCCCTTTTCTGTACAGAGGGTACCTTCGTACTACCTTTTTATTGCTGAAATCTGTATGGCTGTGGGCTACTTGTTCTCGTCTTCACTTTATAAATTCTTTTTTTTTTTTATTTAAGCTTTCAAATCCTGTACAGATTTATTCGCTACATCCTGCAATCTCTTTTTGATGCCCGTCGTAATTCATCCTTCATTACTGCAATTCCTTGTTCTTATCCTGATGCTCATGTCGTCTTTATATCACTGCAACTCTCTTTCGCAGTATAATCTCACTATTGTCCTCTTCATTCCTGGGATTTCCTGTTTCTGGTTTTTATTCTACTGTTTTCATTGCTGAAATTCCTTCTCCTTCGGTATCCTGCATGCATTATTCATTCCAACTCTTCCATTACATATTTTCTCAAATAGCAAACAGATAATCAATAAATCTACAGATAAATACAATAAACAGAATAATTAATTTATTAATCAGACGTGGAAACTTATATCTTAATCTTGTTACATTTTCATCATTTTTCATACGAATTCACATTATAAATTCTTATGCCAATTCATATTATGAATTCCTATTCTGATTGTCTTTACCTTCTTTCAGTTTTCATTAGAAAAGATAAAAAGAAGAAGATAATAGACTATGTAGAGTATGCGTCTGTATCGCTAAATCAATCACCATCGCTATATGATACTTTAATTTAGAACGTACCTGTAGAAGCTACTATATGCGAAAAAGAGGAGGCTCGAGCAAACTCACACGGCAGGGAAATCAATATGCATTTGCGCGTGCCGGAAAATAAATGAATCGGCTCGTTTGCTCGTTGCTTTCGATTCCCATATCTGGTGCAGCGGCGCGTGCACCCCATCCGACGTTTCTCCAATGGCCCGCCGTAATTTTCAGCTATCATTTTGTCTGCTCACGCTTTTCGAGGTCTGCCAGAACATAATTGCGATCGCGCGAGTCCACGGATATTCCTACGCATTCCGCCGCTGTTGTCCCTATTAAAATTTCAACCGATCCATTTTTCCACTTCTTTTTTCTTTCACAGGAATAAAAAGTAATTTTACTTCCGAGATCCTTCGCGTTTCGAACATCAGAGATATTTTCATGTGATTCTTCTTTGCTGTCTTCTTTACTCAGTGATTTCTTTTAGTACAGAATTTATATTTTTATAGTGAATTTCTTTTGTAATTTTTCTCTTATCTGAACATTATTCAGTTACGGTTGTGCAATGTGGATTTTTTAGTTTTCACAGGAATATCCTCGTCCTCGTTTTTATTCTATCCATCACTTAACAATGAACTACGACTTTTGCAGAGAAATATTTTATATACACTTCTGCTGTTATTCGAAAACTATTCAACCACGAACCAATTAAACAACGTGGAGTTTCTAGTTTCTACAGAAAACTCTTCTATTTTACTCCCTGTTTTTATGTAACAACGAAGTTCCATTTTTAGTATGAATCTTTTTACGTTTGCTGTCAATAGAAAATTATTTAACGTCGAAATACATATAAAATATCATAAAATTGTGTTATTAGCGAACAAAATTGACAATATAAAGTCTCGAATGATATCTTACGATATATGTGATGGAAAATACCGAATCATAAATTGTTTTATATAGGCGATCAAATTTAAGTCTATATTATCGTGTAAATTGGTCTTGTTATAGCCATAAAGTGCTGATTCTTGGTAACTCCACAATGAACGAAAGCTTATTTTCATGCATTGTTGAAATTCAAGAGAAGACTGAACGATCGTTGGAGACTTTTAACGAAGCGGAATTATCAAGAGCCGACACCAACGAAAAAGCTTGGTAATTAGCGTGACCAGAGCAGATTGAACTTGGCAATTTCGCGGCAATTTAACGAGAGATATACAGAGTATAGGAGAAACGGAGGCAGAGCTAGCACGTAGCATCGCGTTCACAATGTAAATCATTTTGTCCGTTTCTGACGGTGCGCCGATGGCACTTGCCACGCGGCCATAAATGTCCCTGATATTGCCGTAATATAATCCCATCTCTTTCCTAAAGTATCGTTGAAAATTTCACGAGGGATTAAATTCAATTACTTCCTTGATATATATGATAGGTACGGAGCTACGTGAATATGCGAATCTCGAAAAAAATTCACGATTTCGTGCCAGTTCGCTATGAAATTGTCCCAAATTGCCTCACGTGTTTCTCCGTGTAAAATGAACGGTAAAAGAATTTTTATTTAACATGAATATCTCGACGTTGAATAATTTTCTAACAAGAGCAGACACTTAAAAATGTTCATTATAAAATTCGTGGTTAATTGGAGATATAATAAAATCGTAGAATCTAGAAAATAAATGATGAAAAAGATACGAGTTAAATTCTTGAAACTTCCTCTATTAACCGCAATGTTAAACACAGAATTTCAATTCGATAATATAAATTAACTAAATAGAAATTATAAATGGAATATCGCCTTCGCGTAATCTTGCTCATTAAGAAGTTAACACGTCTACGTTTAAAAATGTCGCATTTCCAATCTTGTTAACCGATAACAAAGATCTCTGGAAATTTTCCACGATGACTGTTTATTCCCCTATTAGAGATAGCACAGCAAACGTACAATTGTCTCAAGACAAGTCCTCGTTTAAGAGCAAGTTACCAAGTTTTCGTTTAAAAATGTTGCATCTGCAAATGCATTAACCAATAACAAAATTTCTCGAAATTTTCCACGACCATTCCTCGTCGTATTGTTAGAAATTTCCCCCGAACAAAACAAGAAAAGGAAGAAGTCGAATAAATTGCAAGAGGGTTGCAGGGCACGTTCTGGCGACCGGAAGCGCGACCCAGCGCGGAAGACATCGCAGAAGAAAGCACAGCGGGGACCTCACGATCCCAACATGGTAATTTTTTTTTTCTCTTGGCATCGCGTGGCGAACTTTCCTCTTAGCGGATCGCCCGAAAGACGCTTCCCTTCGGAGTCGCGCGAATACGAAGGGTGAACTTCCGTCGCCGAGTAAATGGCGCTCCATCCCGACTTCTATCCTTCATTTAGCTCCTACATAAATCTTCCATTTACATTCTTGCTCCTCCTTTCCCCTGGTTATTCTTATTTTCGTGTCTCGGGATTAATTGGCCGCGATATCAACCCCCCTCGGAGCTTGTTCCCACGTGGAACGTGACTTTGTAACTAATAGCGCGGCGATATGAATAATTGTCTTGGACGTTTGCGTCACTCTTCTCGAAGCTCGGATTAGCATTTGGTTAGAGGGCTGGTAGGGATTTGGGTATCGATTCGGCTACCGTCTTGGGAAAATATGATGAATGCTAGATGGGTTTTACAGGGAAGAGGAAATCATTGTATAGGATTGTATGGACAAAAATCTAGATTTGAGATATTTTAGATTTTCTACATGAACATGGATGTTAATGACGAAGTAGAAGTACTTCAAGAAGGAAAATGTACATAATTTAATATCATTAACGGTATAGCGAACAAAGTTTCTTTCTTTGGAAGAGAAAATAGAATCGGATTGACTAGATAGAAATACAGAAATGAGGATTAATAGTATAGAATTGATACGATAAAAATTTGAGTTCCAATATCTCGTTATTTTTGAATACATCTTGCGACGTATGAGTCATGTTTCGCGATTAAATAAAAATATTAGTACTGGAGTAAGGTGATGGGCAAAGTACACGTAACTCAATATTATTCTACTTTATTATAAATAATTCTGATTGCTCTAATCTTCATAAAACCTCCTGACCCCAAGAACTTACCCTCGGTCTTTGCCACTCGCCCTCGAGACTCGCCACGAACTCGCATAAATTCTCCAAATTTATCGTAAGAAATTCCCGTTTCTTCCCCAGCTTCTAACACATATCCCTCCGTGTCGTAGAAACATGGTAGAAACCATAAGAAAACTTTTATTATATATTTTACTCAAATTCGAAACTTATCCCAATAAAGTCGACTAATACAGCCATAGGAATTATTCAGGGATACACTATGACCGTTGAAAAAATATTTCATTTTCGAAGATTATGTACATAAACTCGATCAAGAACTATTTCTCCAGTGGAAATCAAAGTGTTTCGAGTGTCACGGTATCGGGACGGTCCAGATGGAAGCTGTTTCGAACAGTCTTTATCCCCTTTCGAAAATGAGGTCACTGTCCCAAAAGAAAATCATAATAACTAGGAGAGGGTTCCAGGCAGCTGCTACTGGCCTCTATTTGAAAGTCAGACAAAAGCTTAGCAACTACAGAAGAGGAAAAGAGATGAAGAAGACGTGCTTCCACCCTCTGGCTGATATATTCTGTCGCGTGCGGTTGTCACGCAGCTGTTTCCGGTCCGAGGTAGCTTCTTTCGCTTACTTTTTTTTTTTATTTCTTCCATTTTTGTATTTTTCATTTTTTGCTTTTCGATTCTTTTGGTGAGAAAGCGAGGTGAAAGTGGAGAGAATTTTAGATAGCGACGCAACCGCCTTTTACTTGCAAATTAGCGGTTTCTCTTCGTTTTTACCCTTTCGCGTTCGTGACAACAAATTTTATTGCAATTGCTCTTACTTCTTTGGCTTTCTTTGTTGCATGAGCTAATGGGCCGGCATTCGTGCTGCTGTGTTTCCCGTCCTTTTCTCTTTTTTTGCCTTAGCCCACCCGGCGCAGGGAATTATTCTTGGAATTCATGGAGTAACTAAAAAGGTGAACTAAATTCTATGCTCTAGTTTCCTATGCAGAGAGACCCTTTAAAAAAGGATATCACCTTTCAGCGCCACTTAAACCCTAGATGAAACGACCATCTAGTGGTGATTCTAAAACCTATCTGTACCTGTAAAAATGTATAATGTTAAGGATAACATAATCCAATACACAAAATGTTCGCTGTTTCTTTCACTCGCGGAGAGACGCGATCGCGAGGAAGCACGTCAACGGGAGTCGTAAATTCCCGTTACGATTAGACAATCGATGTCGCTAAATGATCGATCCCCTATTTCGGTTAGGATAACAGAGGTAGTTAAATTGAATATAACACTGATATAACAAATTATAAGTTACAGTTTATTCCAACAACTTTATAATGAATATAGTTACACTGGTGCGTATGTATAAGTTAAGTAGGTGACTGATCTAAAGGTAGAAACCCGGTCAAAGGTGTGGACCGTTCGAAAGATGGAAAATCAGTGCCGTTCGGTGACGATGCTGTGGCGGAGGAAAGCTAAGGATGGGTGTGTCTCGCGCACGGAACCATCGGATTTGTTGATGACAATTTTGGCTAGGAAAGTGTGGACAATAGTCATTGCTTCTGATTGGATAATAGACGGCTGGTGAACTAGGAAGGGTATTAGCCGCCCTCGAGAGAAAGTCGCTAACGGAAGATACTGAATGTGAGAGAAAGCAACTTTCCCGTATCTTCCCGTAGTAGACAATAAACTATTCAGTGAAAGAATATTTGGACGGTCTGAATGATCTTAAACAGAAAATGCTTGGGATTTATGGAGGGTACTTGAGACTATTGAGGGTACGCGGTAAGGATGTGAAGACATCTGGTTGCCATCCCGCCCGCGGCGTATGGCCCGGTCTAGGCAGAGAGTCGGCCGACGTAACATTCACAATTACACAAGTAACAAAAACGTTATAAAATTGCAAATTTTTTACAACGAATATATTATGAATGATCTCCCTAATCAAATACATATATGAGATTGAGAAAGATATAATTTTGTATGTAAGATATATATAATCATACAAATGGCAGAACAATTATAATTATAAAAATGATATATCCTGCAGGCTTGATTCTAATGGAACTATTCTAGGACAGATAAAGTATGCACTATTTCGGAGTATCGATGATTTCGCGTTAAGAATCGCGAATCTTTCAAACTGGAACTACCACGAATCCAAGACTTGATTTCAACAGAATAATTCAAGCTTTCGTCCAAGTATCCACGAGCGAAATAACAATGTCTTCCGAGAAAAATAAAGCGCCTCACCGTATTATTTCGAAATATCAATGGTAAATTTTTCAAGACGAAAATACTACGTATTCGAGGGTTGATATTTATGGAATTATTCGAGTCGATGATCGAAGCATCGAAGAACGAAATAATAATCTCTTCCAGGAAGGGTAAAACGAGCCACGGTACCATACGAAGTTATCGATGGTTTCGCGTTAACAAAACGAGCCTCCGTCGCAATAGCGACACAGGCTGTCCTTTCTCGGCTCGATAAGACTTCTCCCTGTTTGCGGACACGCATCGCGTGCATCAAAGGCTATCAGGCCGCAATACGACACCACGGAAACCCTCAAACGACACGGCAGCTCCAATTTCAGTACAAATCCATCATAGGCTGCAGGCCGAGCAGCCATCACGAAGCTTGCAGAATATTTCACGATATTGCAGAACGATGGAAATTATACGATTAATTATGTAACGCGAAGTGAATTTCTGGAAATTCGTTGATACGCAGCGAATTGTTAACGAAGTAGGATTTCTCTCGTATAATGGTATTTAATTTTTAGATTACGTTGGATTTTTTTTATACTCTATCTTTATACCGTTATTCGTATATTCGTTTATTGTCTCTGTTGATTTTTGCGATTTACGTTGTATATTATTTTTGCATTATGAAAAACAAAGTATAATGAAATTAGAAATAGAATATATTAATGGATATTGTTAATGGACAGAAAAAATTCCTTTCTAAGAGATAATTGGGATGAATAATAACACTTTTAATGTTATTTATCTATTGGATAGTACGAATTTTAACATATGTAAAATGTTATACCATTTAAATTCCTTTTTGTTACCTTTTCCACGCTTCGGTATCGATATCGCAGAAACATGACAACAACAAATATTTTTGTTAGTTGCAATTTGCATACATTATTTTGAAATCGGATACCCAAATTTTATAATTTAGTAATCTCAATTAAATACATGCTGCTATTAAATCCGCGACCGTGTAATTGATATTTAATACCTTCCCCATCTGGTTCCCCAATTTTTATATTCCCGTGGTAAATCGTTGCCTCTCATTCGAATTCATATTAAATATTAAATATTTCTTAGAATCGAATCACTAAAAAACATAAAAGTCATAACTAAACGAAAAAAGAAGATAAATTATTTAATCTATTTTTTTTCTAAAGATGAATCCCTCAAAAAGTGATATATCCCTCTTTAAATTCTTTCCCTTTGCATTCAAATTTTCATTACTATTCTCCACTTATACAAGGTAAACGATATTAATAAGTTTTCATATATCCATATGTATAAAGTTTTATTATATTAAATAATTATATAATTTAAGTAGTTGATCTCCTCTGCAATTCTGTTTATTCTAGAACTTTTGCAATCTTTCTAGACTTACTCCAATCTTCCATAAAACTACGCTCAAACCTACATCAACATAACTTTCCAATACTACTAAGAAATCAAAGGAAACCACACGTAGCCGCCACAAACAAGAAGAACAATAAAATTAAATGCAAGATGTCGGAGGAAATATTGGAACGACCACCATAAACACCTTTCAATTTCAGAAACGACGACGGTCAACAGACGGGTTACGCGAAATCAAATTGAAACCTCCTCGTTAAATGGATCGATTCTGGGATTATCGTTGCCGTTAATCCAAAGAATTCTGCAGCATGCCGTTGCGTGTCTGTTAGACGAATCTCACAGTCAAGTTTCTAGCAAGCGGTTTGGCATGATTCCTTTTCATATTCGGTCACGGTGCCCGATCGGCGATTTTCGAGAATTGATCGTCCAACGATAAACCTTGAGATCGGTCTACACTGAGACCCAGACTCGAAACGATAACGCACGAACTACCAGAATGGTGCAGACTCGAAGAATTTTCGTCGGACGTGTGCAAACGAAAAATGGGAAATTCCTTTTGCAAATTTTGCAAATTTTCATCATTCCGTTTACACGAGCGAACAGGATTGGTTAAATCGGTAAACCGAATTCTAGTGAATACTTTTGCAGTGAAGAAGGCATTGTGAATTTAGAAGTAATAACGTTTTCTATATTTTTACATAGATTACGTAACAGGGCACTTTTTAATTGATTAAAATGATTGATGAAATGATTAAATGATAAATTTTATATATTTCGTGCCTTTAATATTTAAAAAATATATTTCTATACGTTTTTTCTGTAATTAAAATACCTATCTCTATTATCTTTCTACTATTCGCTTCGTCAAACATTTGAATTTCCAATAAACTTCTAATTCAACAGATTGTAAGCGTTACATTCAACATTTCTAAATCAATAACGGAAAAAGTTATAAATGCGTCCCATCGAATCAATATTCTACAATATTTTCGTTCTTCCAATTCTTGCAGAACGGAACTGTCTGACCAGAGACGCGCCGAATATCCTGCCGGCGCGCCGTGCGTTGACTAATTCTCCTGAAATCCTCTAACTAAATATAGTAGCCTACTATGGTGTTCCAGAATATAAAAGAAATGCTTCACCAACACTCAAAAATTCCATAAACCCATCCCATCGAGTGAAAATCCTTCGATTCGCAATATTTTCATCACTCCATCTCTCAGCTAGGCAATCGTCTGACCAAGTACGCGCCACTACTCCTGTCCGCGCGCTGTGCGTCGACTAATTCTCCTGAAATCCTCTAACAGCATCAGCTGGAACACTCTGTCGCGACAGTAATACGAAATGTTCGCTGGTCGTTTGACGAGCGGTGCAGGCAGTTTCGACCTCGTCACCAAGCAACCTGAGGCCTCCAACTCCGAGGAGGATATGGAAAAATTCGCTGGAAATATATTCTACGGTGTGTACCCTCTATCTTTCCGCACACGTACATCCACTTCCCTTCTACGTCGTCGCTACGATATATCGCTCGAATCGAGTCGATGTCAGTGACCCGGAATTTGCATTTCCCCGGAAAATACACGAGGAGGAGGAGACAGGGGGTGGCTGATGCGCCGAGGGATGGGAAAGGGTGAAACGTTGCTCTTGCTTTCTCCCTCTCTCTCTCTCTCTCTCTCTCTCTAACTATCTATCTTTCTCTCGCTAGTTGGAACGCTGGTAGAGAGCGAAAAAAAGGTAGGAATTTCCGAGCAACGCTTTTTAACAGGCCGGATCTACCAGCCAGAACGTTTCTCTCGGGGGAATGAACATCGACGAGCCAGTAATTAGGCGCGATCTGTCGCGATTTCGTAATCGTCACGCTGGACAGCGGATCTTCCAACGATCTATTACGCTCGTTAGGCGACGAGAACAATTCTGTACTCCTGCGAGATTTGCGCAGATTTGATTTAAGGCTGAAGTCAATTGAAAAAAATGGTTGGTAGTAAAATTCTGTGTTTTTAGATATTTTTATTAGATATTTTTTTTTTTTTTACCTATATCACATTTACAACTCGCTTTGTTGAGCCAACCAGCAAATTTGATAGTGTAGATATTGCGTGCGTGTGGATAACATTTCATAGCGTTTCCACTCCATTTGCTTATTTTTCATTCCAATAACTCGTATGCTTTCGTTCTCTTTAATCTTCTGACCTTTGAAATTTGTGCCAGTTTTTTAGCCAATTCGTTAGGATGTATCCTTCGTTTGTTAAGTGTGTGCTGTTGCAAATTTTGAAATCTGTTCTTTTGCCTACTTTATTCATAGTGTTATTAGATGGAAAGATTGAGTAGGTCTAATAACAAGGACTGTACTTGCTTGGTAGATGTTTCTTTGCAGATAAAAGGGAACTTTTGTTAGAAGTAATTATGTTTAGTGGCGCATGTTTCTCACGGATAAAATAGAACTTTTATTCTCAGATATCGTTGTCAGAAGAAACAAATGAGATGTTATACAGATTTCATACTGCCTGTATAAGGTGTATTATTAAAAGAAGTTATGTTTAATAGCATATGATTTCCAAGAGAGTTTACTGAACATAATTTATGAAAACTGAATAAGTTATCAAAACATGAAATATTAAAGTAATATAGATGAAGATTAAAAGAAACTTTAAGGCTAAATTTTAAATATAGAGATAGTAAGATACGAATTTATAGGCGAATATTCAATATTCAATAATATTCAATTTATAGTATCTTTATTTAATTATAGTATTTAATTGTGCACTTTCTATATTCAGGTTATCCAAGAAACGCTATATACTCTACTAACTTAAACAACTTCATCATCAGATTTCTCATATTTCATCCGTTTCTTTCACTCCTAGCTATTATAAAAAAGCATTCCAAAAAGGATTACTACTAAATAATACACCAACTCTTCCAGCAATATCATCAATCCCAAAAGACATCCCAAACCTCTCACCACCACCTTCAGCTCGATAACAAACCGAGTAAAGAATCCAGCAGAGTAAAATCACTGTCCTTCTTACAAAGTAGACTGATCCCCGGCTAAGAAAAATCCTCTTCCTTTGCAAGTAGCATCGAGGAACGATCCATCTGTCGTCAATGCTAACTTGCTAGTGCTCGACTAGTAGCGTTGGTACGTCGCGGGATAAGCGATGAAAATCGTGGAATGCGCTCCTCAGCCAGCCTATCCCGATCTAAACGTTCTCCTTTAAATGCAAATCTGGCAAGATTACGCAGGGGATGATCCCCTTTTTCGACTCGGCCGGCCTTGAATCACGTATATATAGATATACGTCAGCCGTCTTATCAAGGGAACGATAGCGCGAGTTGGAGAAGCATTAAGCAAATTGTTTTTGGCCGGTCGACGCGCTTGTTCTTCCGACCAATCGGAACCTGACGACGTTGCCGTTCTTGCGCCAGAGACTTCTCATAATTTCGTCGGCCATTCCAGCCATCGAGTTCGTTCGGGTTCGAGGGCCAGCGACTCGTCGAGGGTGAAGATGTAGGGGCGAAACTCAACGAGAACCGCGAACCACCCGGCTTTTTATTACCGCCGCTAATTTACCTTCCGCAAAGTTTCGCCAATTTCCGGACGTAACCGCAACCGCTTCGCTGACCTGCGTTTCCCTTTTTTTCCTTTCTCTCTCTCTCTCTCTCTCTCTCTCTTCTCTGTGTTGCCACCGTTGTGCTCCGTGCCATCCCTTTTCGATTCGGACGAACCTCCACCAGGTTACAATTTAATCTGGCAACAAACCAGCCTACCGGTTCTCCGGCTACAATTCCGGTTTCGCTGGAGAATTCGCATCTACGATGAGGAGACTGCTACTCTTTTCAGGTGAATTTAGAGCTTGAATTTGGAGAGAATTTGAAAGATCGAGGTACGATTGAGCGATTGCGTTGAGAAGTGGAATACTTGAGATCAATGAATAGTTATTTTGCTGTATTGCTTTTCTTTTAAACTTTCTTTTGTCTGATACTGTAAACCTTCATAGGACATTCTAATGGGGAATTATAGCTAGGACGCAAGTGAGAGGAGAATGTAAAGGATGCTTCCTATTAATT
This sequence comes from Bombus fervidus, assembly GCF_041682495.2. Taxonomy (NCBI): domain Eukaryota; kingdom Metazoa; phylum Arthropoda; class Insecta; order Hymenoptera; family Apidae; genus Bombus; species Bombus fervidus. The sequence goes on along the minus strand of NC_091520.1, from coordinate 11,926,282 downwards.
TTAGAACTTTTCGATATATAGTCGGATATATAATCGAGATTATGGGAGTAATTCGAATTTGAATAGTAAACTTATAGAGAAGTTAGAATCTCCAGAACAACTATTCTTTAGAGCACTAAGAATCGTAAAGCAGTCAGGATGAACGAAGTTGTCAGGCATCTGACATATCTATAATAACTAGACTGTGGATTTTTATGCAAATTAATATTTTTGGGAACAGGTATAACAAAAAAAATATATATATATATAATCTTGGTATAAAATTGTTTTATCCATAATATATAATACCACGTATTATACATTCTAGTTTGGATATTCTATATGTATTTTCATACTATGTGCATTGGTTGAATTTTGCAAATTTCCTATAAATACATAAAAATTCGCAGTCCAATAATAACCAACCGTAGAACAGTCAGGCTACACCGAAGATAATGAAATCACAATTAGACAGCAGACAAATTAACAAAAATCGTAGGTCATTCAATATTAGGTTTCAGGAAGACCAGTCTGAGAATAATCTCATTGAAACTCTCAAAATTACAAGAAACCCTCGCATTATAATTAAACCAATCGCACAAAACTTAGTTTGACGATGCATCGTTTACAAACAGCGCAGGTTGTGCCATATCCATTTGGTTCTGATTGGCAATGATTTGTCAGACGAGAAACGCCACGCCCCAGCAGATAGGAAGTACGATGTTATGGAACGGTCGTTCGGACGTTTGCTCGCGTGCAACGTCGACAATTCGGTAGTTTTCGAGAAACGACGTAGGGCGACATCATTACGCCAACGTCATTTACGTCACGGCCACTTGACTGTGCACCGATAACGACCGAGGGAGGTGCAACTTGACCCAGTTGTCTGATTCGGCCTGTATAATCGACTCCTTGTCGATCCCCTTGGACATTTACTTCCTCTCCAGCGGCCAATCACGCGGGAAACTGCTGGTTTACAGGCTTACATGAATTCGGTATAGCGTGCCCGTAAACTTTATACTTCGCCCCAATGAAGACCAAGTAGCGTACGCTAGTCTGTGCTTCCACGAACGACCGAATTGTTTTCAACGACGTTTCGATGAAATTCCTGCACGTTTAAGTGGAGAATATCGATGATTATTACAGTTGGTTTCGCGTGCAAGATACGTAATTCGTATCGGTTATTAATTTTTAAGGAGCAAAAATTGTACACGTAACGAGTGGGAAAGTGTGTAAATGAGTGTATAATTGGATAATCGATATTCCATCGATATTCATGTTACGATTGAGAGACGCTTGTAATATGAGTGGAGATTCGATTACGAATATTTATGCAAATTCAAATTTTTATAAATTTACAGAAATGAAGCTTAAATAAAGTTTCATTGCGCCCATTACTATTTTTAACCAGGATATTTTATATGTTTTTACATATTATATGCATTCTGTATATTTCTTCAGCTTTAAATTTTGTACAAATGCATAAAAATATATGATCCAGCGATGGCATAGTACCAAATATTATAACCTTTGAATAAAGTTTAATTTTATGTCTAATTATGGTTTCAATTTATTAACAAGCATCACGAAAGACAAGTTGTGTATAGTTCTTCGATGTTTTGCACGGTATAAGAGTATCGAATAGCTAACGCTCACGTAAATAACTACTAAAGCGATTAGGCGGAGGATTAAGACTTGCAATCTTTATTTTGTATCTAAATACATTAGATTATTATGATTAAAGTAATATCATAAAAATAAATAGGCGTATACATGTTTCTATCTTAATAGAAGTCCGTATCAATTTTGTTAAAATTAGTGGTATATTTTAAGTAATCGTAAAAAATATTTAAGATATTAAATTTTTCCAACCACAGCTTTGTCGAATTCAATTTTAATAAAATAATCCATCGTTGTAAAAGAAAAATATAGTAGATTATAGCTACAAAAAGAAAAAATAACTCAATTACTTTTGATACTAGTATTATCCACATAATTAGAATAATCAATACATAAATTTTCAGACAAATTTTACATACTTAAAAGTATTAACACTACCAGTCCCCAACTAATAATTCTTATTCCATTTAACAATTCCTTCGCCACTTGCTTCATATAAAATTTCCAAACCATCGCCTGCCATCGTAATTTTACAAATTTCCCAACGCATTAAGGCCCAACAAAATATAGCAAAAGAAAAAAAATCTAAGTTCCAACATAAACCTCGATCATGGAGGAAATTGCGCCTGTGAAACGACCACGTGGATATATATCTTTTCGCCGCGAATAAAGCGGTCTTGCTTCTTTGCCGCGCAATGATTGATACGATACAACGGCTGCGACTCGATCGCGAACACAACTGGGCCGACATAAAGGTGCATCGTCCGTCTTCGTGTTTTATTAAACGAACAGCCTCGCGAGCAATGGCCGAGGAATCGATAAGTCGTCGATGTGACGGTGGTGCGTTGCCCTTTTGTGGATACAGCCATCGTACACGCGACGTAAACGACGCTTCGGCGTCGTCCCGACGTACGCTAGTTTTTGAGAAGCGTTACACGCCGGAAGGAAAATTGCATCTATGGTATAAACCTCCACCTAGGATCGATAATTCTCACGAGAAGTTGTTGTAAAAGAGAAAGACTGTCGTGGATATCAGTGCGTCGTTATTTTTTCAAATTGCTATCGTTCAATTTTATCGCGACTTTTCGAAGGTTGAATAATGATTATGTAAAAGTGAGAATTTGTGTAGACAATGAACGAATGAGAACTCGGTGAATGTTCATGTTGAGTGGGGATTGTAGAACTGCATCTGTGTATATTTGTGCAGAGTACAGTAGAATTCCATTTATCTGAACTTTTTGACGGACAAAGAGTTTATATAATTGGAGTTTCTGTAACAGAAGCTCACCAATTATCAGCGCTATCTATTATTTTTCGTTCACATGGTAGAAGCTCGCGTTCAGATAGAGGAATTGAAGCAGTAAAAATTCAGTTAATGGAGCGTTAACTAAAATTTCATATAAATGGAGTTCTACTGTACCAGTAGTAAGAAATAAGAGATTTGGCATACATGGTGTCACGTGAAAATTTCACTGCGTTTATGACGAGAATGTGTTGTGTGTTTAAGGTATTTAACCCTCTTGAGGTATTTTTTTCTCAAATAACGATCTCATTATAATTCACTCAAATTTGCAAATGAAATGGGATAGACATATTACTAGCATTAACTACTTGCATTAACATGAGCGACAGTTTTTATAACAGGTAATACGTGGTTGTACTTACCATGAAATCACACGTTGTGGCACTAGCCTCAAATAGTTTAAGAGAGTTGTGTAATCGAGAAAGGGAAGGACTCTGTGTGAACCTTTGATGAATCGCGAGAATTGAAACAGACAAATTTTAAGACAATTGAACTACGTTGAGAGTTAGAGACTATCAGAGCAAAGTTTAATTGTTATTATAACGTTTGTATTTCATTGTCAAATATAGTTTCCACCATTTTATGTTTATATTTGATGAACAAACATCTGTTAGCAACGCTATACTCCTACAATTGCATAAATTTAAGCTTCGTTCAGAATACTGTATATTGAGTTTTACATCATACACAAAGATTAATGGTATTAGTTTGTAGAAGAACGAAGAAACATGGAGATAGTGTGATAGATGCGTTTAATCGTGAGATTATTAAAATAACTTGAATAACGACCAGTCGATTCGAGTATAACAGCAAGGGTCAGCTATTGTCTGCATTTAATTAACGGTCGGAAAACTTGCACAGTGTGCCCCTGGAATTCCTTCGATGGGTCGCAGGGTGACTGGGTTCAAGATGGAAAACTTGGGAAGCTGCTGTGCCATGAAATATTCGGCTGCAAGAGTTCTTCATTTAGTATACTACTAGTCTGTGTAACGACAGGAAGTTCCGCTCGATAAATGGAAAATTATGAAAAGAAGGGTAGTTACTCTCAAGAATTCTAAAGATTAACTTGTTACGTTTGTCTAACAATTACTCTATTAAAACAAAATAGTAGAATACGTTACAACGTATAAACAATCAGTGTACTCATTTCGTATAATAAATAAAAAATGGCACATAGGTCTATACAGTCTACAGATTCCTGTAAGAATTGGAAAATTAAATTATTCATAGAAGATTCAAAACCATTTGATCGAAGTTCCACTATGCTTTAAACGACTACTTACATTTCTATGAACGATTCGAATCTGTCTCGTCTAGATCCAAATCTATTTATTTTGAAAATTTTATATTTAAACTCGACTGTACCTGATTTGAAAATTAGCGTGTGACCCTAATCCTATAGAAACTATCCCAGGTCCAAAATCCCACGGAGGCAGGATCATCGTGGCTGGCGATCATGATGTATAAGTAATAGCTGAATTAACATCCCAGTGTATCCCCTGAGCGTCATCTGCTATCTACAACCCGTTAGCGCATCGACGAGTCGCAAGATGTAGACGAACAGCTTACGAGAACGTCGCGAAAATGCCTCCCCTGCTGACGCCAACCTCCACGTACCAGTTCGACGTGTTACACCACTCGTGCGACCGGTTTCCGGTTTGTTCGTCGCGCATGAGACTGAAACACGTCGAAACTGGGGTTCGCTGATAATCGACACTTCGTATCTCTGCGGTGAAGAGCCGAGAATGGGGATGAGAATTGTGGCTGTTTCGAGATAGGGTAGAATGATGGCACGATGAAGAGAAGTGAGAATGTCGAGAAGGGTGGTTGTGTTTTCGAGGATTATTTGACTGGATCTTGCAAAGTGAACTGACTTTTCTGGATTTTAATTGAAGCAAATAGGTTTGCAAGGAGTTGAGGGTTGTTTCGAAATGGTCCGTTGACTTTTAATCGGATTAACGCGTTCGCTGCAGATTTGATATTCACGAATAGAGTAAATGATGATGGGATGGAAGAATAAATTATGTCGAAATGGCTGTGATTGTATTTCGGATGATTATTCAGGTTGAGTTTAGGATATAAACCGATTTTTCTGGGTTTTAATTGGAGTAGGTGTAGTCCAAAGAAGTTAGTCGAGAGTTATTTCGAAATTTCAATGGTTTGTGGACTTTTAATCAAATTAACACGTTCACTGCAGATTCGATTTTCACGATGGGATAGATGTGGCCCAAAGAAATTAATTGAGGGTTGTTTCGAAATTTCACTGCTTCGTGGTCTCTGAATCGAAATGACAAAGAAACTTCCGTATTAGCAAGCTCTTGGAATTCTGTTGAAAGCAATAATTATACATTCAACGTTCGTTAAATAGGAATCACGAGAACGTATATGATGAAACCACAACGAGGTATTTTCGCGAATACGGAGGAATTCCGTGGCGAACTTCGAGCGTACAAATGAATTTTGATTCGAGATATTTAATTAACGGTCGGAGAACTTGAAATACCTCGGAAACTAATAACAAAATATGGTGAATTTTTATGAAGATTCTTTGCATATATCTAATATAAATGCACCACCTTTATCGATCTTTAAATACTATTAGACGAACTCTGAAACGCAATATTTTTACTCTTCGTTTTCGTTTTATTCCGATTTGTAGAATCACCCCTTAAATTTGTCATCAACTTTATCTAACCACTCTGTATATTCCACTGAAACTGGAACAGTAGAGGGTCGAATCGAACTCGATAGATCACTTCTAACTGTGATTTCGCGTGTCATCGACTACTTTTACGCGGTTATCGGATATCTTTGTAAGAATCCAGTCGAACGTTGGGATATTTCGACAATGTTTCGCGGGATTTCGCAAAATTACCCTCAGAGAAATTACGGTGGACGTGGTTCTACGTGCACGGCTGAACGTGACAGGCGGCTTTCAAATAGGAAATATGAAAAGCATATGGTCCCGAGATGAGTGGATCGTGGTATTTCGGTGTGAATAAAAGTCGGCCGGAATTAACGTGGCTCGTACGATTCGCGCGAATATTTTTCTCTTTTCTCCTATTTTTTGAAGAAATCAGGATGGAAGATTTTCCTTCTTAGACGTTAATCCGTGAAATTCTCCAGGTTTTGTCTATTCTTACGACTAAACCGCAGATATTCATACAAATTCATATCTTTGTGAACATGACCGTGGAAAAAATATTTGTTTCATCCTACGAATGAAAATTAAATACCTAAGAAAAAAGACATCTTCTCGAAGTTATATGAAACTCCGAACAAAAAGCATTTCTGAATCGATATATTACGATGAAGAGAGATCTATTTACATATCTACATATTAATATCAACATATTATATTAAACTCGATCCAATCTCCGTGAGATACAGTAAACTAGATGCAAGGACTACGATACTATCGATTTACAGCGCCTTCGACCCGAAACTACTCCGGTGACACAGTGCATCGTACGGTAACATTATTTGAAAAGCCATGGAAATCGGACAGTCCGTTTTACGATCGAATAAAGTATTTCTTGGCACACTGAGGTTTTTGGGTCGGGTTATCGAGCTTCTTTTCATCCTTTTCCGAGGATCAGTATGCAGTTTCGAAGTTCAGTATCCATTCAGGTACGGTAAAAGGGAGTATGGTTGTTGAGAAGGGGTTTGATTACAGTTTGATGTTCTGGTGATAGTATAGAGCGCGGATCGGGGAAAGTGAAGGGCTGCAAATAGTTTCGGAATTTTTAAGCAGACGAGGATTTTGCTGAAGCTTGTATTGTACAATGTAAATAATACAGAGTGTTTTCCACAGATAAACAGCTTAATGATAATAAATAAAGACAAAGGTTTGATATCTAAAGGACAAAAATGAAATAAATTTCTGGATTGTTATATTATTCGATGCAAGTGTGTAATTATTCGTAAAACATATACGATACGTGGAAACATTTACAATGAACATATATATATTATTCTGTATACATTATTCAAAGCAAGAAAGCTTTGATTTTTATGTTTACTTTTTATGATCGTACATCTTGTTTCAATAATTATCTTGAAATCAATATTCATCACAGTATCATACAAATAACATCAATGCATCAGGCTTATAATAGCATTTCGTCGTTTCTATTCAAGATAATCGTCCACAGCAGCGACTCTCTAAATTAAAAATTAAAAAATTTTCACCACTTATATTATTACTTATAAGAATATTTCTGAATTAATATATTATGTCAAACACGTGAGAAAATTATTTTAATTATTTTATCGTCTCGATCGGCAAAATTCATCGAAACTCATCCCTAGACCATTTTAAGCGAAATAGTGTCGTTGACCCACATAAGGAATCGTATTTTTAAACGGAACGCGGCTCGAACGCAGACTTGCAAGTAATCGCATTAAATATACATTCGAACCGGGCTAGAATCGTCGTTTGCCCTGGCGGCGCCGGCGATTTCTACGAAATTCGTGATTCAATAAAGTGCCAGTATCGAACTTCCTCCGACCGGGTTTCTGTAAAAGGGGCTCGTTAACGTCGTTGGCCATCGTAACGACCACATGTCCACTTGGACGCGACCTTCTTTTAGTTCCTTATCGTTCACCAATACACGGAAGCATCTGTCGCTATAGGTAATTCCCGATCGACTGCCAAAGGACGTTAAAGATCGTCAAAGTTCGACAGAATGACAGAACCTATATAGTTAATCTGATTTTCGATTTTATTAACCCAGATATGTCCATCACTCGTTCGAATAGATTACTGGAGGGTAATTTTCTGAAATTGTGATTTTTGCTGCCGTATTCGACATTCTTCAGGGTAGATGACCTTTTTGTCCATGAATTTCTTTGAGAAATGCAAAGAGGACAATCGCTTTACTTTGAGAAACAGGAAATAGGAAAATAGAAGATTCCTAATGAGTGAGATTCGGTCATTGTCTCGAAGCTTCATTGTGATATTCCATAGATTATTACCCTAAAGCTAAGAAGAAAAATCTCCATATGCTTATAACGTCTTTGGGTTTATAACAAAACTCCAGGAAAGAATAGGAGCAACTCTCGTTAAATTTCAAATACATCACTAGCCGAGGCTGCTTCTCCAGCTCCGGCACCTACTTTATATGGAAACACGTGGAAGGGAGCAACAAAAGGTAACGACAGGAAGAGCGAGGGCTGGAAGAAGTGTCGATTTGCACACGCTACAAAGGACGACACAGGTTCAAATTGCAACGCCGCCGGATCCAAGAGGGTGTTCCATTTCCCGCAAATCTTACGTGCTCGTAATCATTGCGCAGGATTCGCCAAAGAACCAAGCCCAAGGGTAGAGGCAGTCATTTGGTATTCAAGCTGACCGTGTTCCGTCAAAAGCAACAAACAAACGAAAAAAATGTGAGGAGAAAAATAAAAGAGCAGAAACATAAAGAGAGAAAAGGAAAGCGTGGGAGTGCTGTGTAGATATCTCGTTGGTATTCCCTCGTGTTTTCTACGGAGGAGGCAATTTTTTCCCCGAGAGTGTCATTTGCATAGCAGACGCGCAACCAGCGGTCATTATAAAAAGGATCGTTGTCGATTAAAATACAAAGCGACCAGCGGCGAAAGAAGTTACCGCGACGTTTTTAAAAATTCGTCGAATTAATACGAACACCGGCTACTCCTTCGATGAAGAGGGTGGAAGAAGCTGTTCCGTGCTGTAACGAGTACCGCTTGAAATTCAATCTGTAAATCATCTCCCTTGAAAGCGACGTAACCGCTTCGCGAACTTCTCAACGCGGTATAGACGTCTGGGACGATCAACTTTGCAATTACAACGGCGAATCAAGTTGTCGGTCGTGTTAACAGGTTGCCGTTATTTGAGGCGAACGTGACGCGTAACTTTCCAAGACTGTTTCCATGGTATATGGCATTCGTGGTAAGTAACGGTTATGGTATTTACCCCGTTTTCTTGTATCGGTGAATACATTATTAGTGGATTCGAGAAATTGTTCAAATCATATTGCGGAAGAAGCTTGGACTTGGTGAACGTGTTTTGCAAAATGGATTTTTATCCTTACTTTACGATATCCGATTGCTCTCAAAAACGGAGAACTAGTCTTTTAGAAACTATGGACCTAATTCTATTAAACGTATCATACAATGTCTTCATATAGAAACTCTGGTGTGCTAGAAATAAACTTGAAATCCAGGGTATAAACGAGATGAAGCAGAAATTGAACTAACCGTAGCATGAATTATTATCTCCACTATTCATGAAGTACTCTACCATTGCTAAAAGTTCGAAATATTTCATCAACCGAAAAATCTGTGTCTTCAGAGATCATCTATTTAAAATATCACTATTTCCTAATAAAATCCTCTTCTGCTAATCCTACTGTCTATAACGCACTACACTCTGTCAGATTTTGTTTAATAATCAAAAGATCTACTGTCTTTCCAACAATCATTTACCACGTCAAACTCTACAGAAATATTCGATCCCGAGTAGAGGTTTCTCTTCGCGTTATAATACATTCTACTACTCGTAGAAACTCAACATTTTTCAGGTAACTCCAGATGTACTTCCCTCACGGAGGAAGTCACTTCGATCGAATTAATCGGCTGCGAACGTGTACTCCGCGGGCCAGCCGTGGCACCGATTAAATTATGAACGCATTAGCAAATGAGCCGCTATTACAGGGTCCGGGGATATGAACAAAGTTAGACGCGGAGACTCTCTCAAGCCGGTGAATTTTCGCGACGAGAAAACTGTTAACGGAATTGGCGGTCGAGCCGTAAAACTCGTTAATCATCCCACACACTTCGTTCGACCGACTCGCTGCTGGCTGTACCACATATATTTTCTAGCGAGGGTTGTCTCTCGTTCGACTCGAAACTTTCTGTGTCTCGGGGCCAATGTGCTCGGCTAGACTCGCCTCTGTATTAAAGCGATGAAATACACGCGCGATCAAAAGTCTCGCAGACGGGCCGAGTTATTGGACCGTGTGCACCGGTGAGTGCGCGTCCGTGTCGCTGTTTGTGTGTTATACTGCGGCGCATAAACGGAAATTATGTCCCGTAATGCAATGTAACGTCGACGAAACGCTCCGACCCACTTCGGTCGTTCGTTGCCGACTGCGATACGCCCATGCAGCCCACCCCCGTTAATTATATATCACGATTCGCTGCAATTAATGCCGCATTCCCGCACGCGTGCGCATCCTAGGATAATATTATTAAATTGTTTGCGGAAATTGTTCACCGCTGAAACGAACGAAAAGTCTTTGTGGGAACTCGAGGGAAGATTCGAGGAGAAAAAATACTGCTTTCATTTTGCGATTGCTCGTGTTTTACTGTATAATTGAAATGAATTGCTATGTGTCATGCATTGATAAAATTTAATATTTGCAACGATCGTTAAATTATTCATTATTCGTAACGTTTTTTCTTTCGGTAAATATGAAAAAATTTTTTTGTATTATTGTATTTTAAGGCGTAGAATTTTCGTTCTGATATACGATTTGAATTTTTTGACATTTACAAGTGTATATGAGTGCTGGTAATTAGACATTTCATATAGTACAATTTAATATTTATATCGATAAATTAGTTGAACAAATTCATTCTTTCTTTGCTGTCTTCTGTCAAAGTTAGCAGATCCTGCGCTATAAAGTTTTGTTGCTATCCGATCACATATTCGAATCTAATTGATTCGCCCTCTTCACATTTAGCCAAATTCGTGGGACGTAAAATAAGGCGAGAATTTAAAATGGAAGACGGAAGACCCTTCGAAATTAGGAAATTTTAGTTAGCTAAGATAATTAGCGTTTCCTTCTTTAAGAAAGTATTTCATCTTCCAAAACTCATCCTCTTTGCAATCTACAATCCTTCAGCTCGAACTCCCATTCACAGAATTAATTAATTAAGGGCAGAATAATAAAAAAAAAAAAAAAAACGAAATTCTGTAATAGAAGATAGCTGTGTAAAAGACGGAGAAAGTCCTTTCTCACGAGAGAATTTCAAGTTTACTAATAATGAGGTATAATCAAGGAAAACAGCGCGAGATCTCCAAAGAAACTGTCACAAGATTTTCCACTGAAACGCCGGCCTCCCTCTTTTTTCCAATGAGAAATCAAGTTCAAGGTTGCATCGAGAAAAGAGGAAGAAACCGAAATTGGTGGAAATTTTTGAAAAAAGGTACACGGTTGACCGTAAGCAGCGTGAATTTTTCGCGACACCGGCTTATAATGAAGTAAATCAACGACAGGAGGAAAAATTGCAACAAATAGGTCGATGGACCATCGAGACCTGACCGCGAAACCGACGATCGAAGCTTGGTGGCTGTTCGACCGCGGACTTCCGGTTCGACGCTGCGATAAAGCGAGCCACGATGCACCGTTAGGCAAACGGTGACACTGAATGGAGAATGGAGTCGATGAAGCGACCGGTGCGGTGGCAAGAAATTCTGCATTCAGAAAAAGAGAAAAAGAAAGAGGCGGTTGGGCGTTGGAAAGTTTTCTGCCAGCGCGGACAAGCGACGGTGGAAACTGGTAGAAAAGTAGCAAAACTGTGCTCCGCGATCAGAAAATATGGGAAAAATTGCAAAGCAAATAGGGGTATTGAATTTAGAGAAAGTTCGGAATAGGTTGTTGAAGCGTGAACTGATAAGTTTGAAATTTTTTGAATGGCGTTTTATTTTGAGGAAAGATACGAATACATGTGAAACGACGCTTATTTGTCCTGTTTGTTTCGATGATAAATTTATCGTCCTGATGTATTATATTAACACAAGATAAATGTACCATTAATCCTTCATAAATACACCGAGACATATAATATTCTAATTTTTGTAACGTTCTAGATTCTCAAAGAAATATATGAAAAATATATTGAAATATTCCTTGACGTTTCTAGTACATTATACAATCATTGGTTCAGTCAAACGTTTGAAGCTTCCTACAATAAAAATAGTAATAATTTGCAATAATTTGTTGGGATGGTAATAATAATTTGCAAATTCGAAAGAAACTTATCCATTTCGTCTACGGTGGATCAAATAAACTCATACGATTACCTACGTAATTAACAGATACGATAATTCTTCCTTCCAAAATCGATGCCTAGAACAAGGAAGAAAAATGAATAGAAAAATATGTAGCACCCAAAGCGTAGATCGAGCATTCGTTAGTCGAAAGAAGCATCGAAAGATTGAAAAGCAAAAGGCAAGATACCGAAAGTAGAAGAACGTCTATCAGCTCATCAGGCTGAAATTTCCCGAACAAGAAGGACGAGCCTCAAATAGCAAGAAACGTAGACTTGAATACGAACCAGCATCCATTCAGAACCTCATTTCCCTGTGACAAGAAATCGAACCATGCCGAATGAGGTAGAAGCGAGAGGAGTCAAGGACGACGGCGACCAAAACGGGCTGGATGTCTGAAAGCGAGATCTCTCTTACGTCTCTGAGAAATTCCGCTCGATCCTCGGGATCAAGAAGGAAGAGGTCGGGGCGGCCTGGAGGGAATCGAGTCTCATCTGCATCCGGTAACATTGTTCCACGGCTTTCAGAGCCGCGAGAAAGACCATCCTGCCGCAACGTGGAAGCGTTAGGTAGCCTTCGAGACGATTTCAATGCGGCTGAGAACGGGAAATGAAGTCGAAGAGGTTGGTTTCCGAAAACCAGCAGGCTACGTCGCACGATAATTGACCTGGGAGTTGACTCGTTCCATCGATTTGCACCAGAGAAGAGAAACGGTGTATGGATTTGGCGAGACACGGCGATAACTTCCGGCGCTTTAACAAGCCTCGAACGGGCCTGAGAGGTGACGAAAATTATTAGTTTGTTATTAAATAGGCTTGAAACGAAACTTGAACTTTGTGTAGACACAAAAGATTGGTTATATTAAGAGATAGACTTTGATCTTTCTCTGGACGTCGACACGTAGATATTCCACGATTTCAAATTAGATGATTCGATGGATTTCAGATAGAACCTATATTGTAGGTAGTTCTCATATCTTTACATTTTTCATGCATTCTTTCTTCTTTTCTTCTTTGGCAGATCTAATTTCTCTGCCCTCGCGGCATAATAAAAGGGGTCGCAGGAGGATTAAAAAATTCCATATAGTAGAAAAATGTTTAAATAGAAGTAGAATTTAGATAGAAAGTAGAAAATGGAGAAGGTTCCCTGTAAAGTCTCCGAGTAGAACGGCGGTCATTCAACGAATAGCGCTACTGATCATTATTTCACGGCCCTAATAGATCGACTTCCGAATAATTAATACGAGAAATTATTCAAGAGCGATAAAAGACTCTAATAAAAAGTTTGATCGTTTCATAGATTTGCATCAGACCAGAGAACTATAGTAGATAACTATAATATGTAGGTTCTTTAACAGGTGTCAGGAAGATTCCAGCTACTTGCCGCTTACGGCTCGTAAAAGTTTCACGATCGCCATTCGGAAGTCGATCGAGGACTCGATCTTGTTCGTCGCTTCGACCAATTACTCCTCGCGCTTCTCGATAGCCATGCATTTAATTATTTCATTTTGCAGAAACAATCTTGGTGTCGTGAAACTTTCGTCGACCTTTCTTTCTAGCAAATGCTAAAAATGGCGACGGGAAGCTACAGGTGCGATCGTTTGAATGGAAACATTGAATGAAAAACACGAACGTCTCCGTCTTTTTGTGTTCCTTTAATGAGCTGATCTCAGACTGATTTGAATCCTGTCGATGGCGGATCGGCCACTTTACGGCCGATGATCAAACGTATCTTATTGATTGGTGGATGCTGTGCGGGGAAAATTGCTTCCGAAGACGATTTTATATGAATATGATTGTATTAACATGAATCGTAATCTTTTTGTTTGTAAGAAGGTAAAGGAAATTTAGATTTCTATAGAAATAGAAAAGAACAGTGTGGATTGTAATTTATAAGAACAAAATGGAATATAATAGAATAGGATGGAACAGAGTATAATAAAAATTTTGGTTTAATTTCATTTTACCTTTTTTTAAGTAATTATCGTTGTTACAAACGATATGATTTTATTTCCTTTCAGATAGAGGAAATTTCTACCGAAAGGCATAAATACCGAAAATAATTTGTATATATTATATTTCAAACCTGCGTGTTTCCATCTTCATAGCTGAAAAAAAAAAGCTAATTACTAATCTTCTATATGACTGTGGTCCAGGGTAATGGAAACATTTAAAAACACAGCGGTTGTGCATGTCAGAAAAGGTAAGCAATGTTTCAACATTTGATAAAAAGTTTTAAAGCAGCGTCGGGTGTCAGGCCATTTGTAACATTACAATGAGGATGGTGTTTCTGGTAACGAGGAGGACACGCAAAAAAGACACTCCAGATGTCTCACGATTAAACCTAAAGGTCTGCGCAAAAAAGAACAAGATAAAGCTCGTTTTCCTTGGTTTTTTCACTTCTCCTTCCTTTTCCCTTGCTCTTAATTTCTTGTTTAATGCAAGGGACAGAACATGTGACGTGAATGTAAGATTAGAGAATCTTCCTCAAAGGCGAGATCGTTTTAGAGATAAAAATTAGTAGCTGCAGAAAATCTCCTCAGAAATTGTGCTAATAGCATCTAAAATAGATTGACCTATCATGCTAAGATTTAACATTAAAGAGGGAACGAAGAAATTAAGATTTAAATTTCTTAAGCGTCAAATAGATCTTCAACATTCTGCAATTTTTTAATATCGATCCTAAAATCTTCCTAAACTCCAAACGTTCCGTACATTCCACAAATTTAACGATCAAACGTTTATTCCTATCAGAAAGCTATTAGAATCGCATTCACAGAGGAAGACAACGTCAATTTGCAAGCATGGCCGAACAGGAGGAAAAGAATCGGGTGATTTAGCCAACGAAAAACGAGAACCAACGATCGCGACAGCTGACAAGCAATTTTCAGAGTCCAAGCTGCTGGTAGCGGAAGGAAAATTCTATTCCGATATCTATTCCGCTGCTCGTGCACGAGTTCGCGCGACAGCAGGCAATGAGACAGCCTGGGAGTTCATTAGATTCCTGTACAAGCGTAAGAAATCCTCTTCGTAGACGTAGCTTCTACCAGAAGCCTACCTTTCATTCTATTTCATTCTAAGTTGTTTCGTAGTTTTATCGAATCTTCCGCTTCTTAATGGACACCAATTGAATGTCTCGTTCGATACATGAATTTTGATGAAATATCGTTTTATGTTCTACCCTTCGTCGATTATTATTAGCTGGACTCTCGTTGTCCATCGCTGATTTGCGACTATTGACGTAGAATTTCCTTAAAAGTTGTTCAGAGATGTACGAAGACCTGTCCGTTTCCATGGCAATTTGGTTTGGAGGATTTTTGATGAAATTACATACGAAGATATAAATCAGAGAAAGTAATTTCAAATCTCGATAACATTTCGAGCAAACCTTTGTACAGAAACATCACATTTGAATTTTAAATTTCATCTACCCTTTTACCATAAAATAAAAGTAAAACGTAAATCATCCATTTTCCTCTATAAACAAAACATTAGCAAGAAACTTCCCTCTTTTGCTTTCGATAGTTAAGAATATTTCCTTCGCAATATTAAAAAGCATTGAAAAAATTAAATCATCAAAAAATGAAATAAAAACCACACTCAAAGGTTCATTATCCTAGAACTGGGCTAAAAATCAGATTCGTTCAATTTTCTTTCTCGTATCTTGAAAGATCTTACATTGAAAAAATTCTATCTGGAAAAAATTCGTAACAGAAGATCGTGAGGCGTTCTTTTGGCGAATATAACTGCGAACAGGTGTCCGGATTCGAAAGCAAAGGGCACGATCAAGGGAGATCAGACGGGATGTCGCGAGGTCGGAGAAGAAAATCGCGGTAAATGCTGGCAAAGATCCTCGACGGATCGTCTTGGTTCTCGTCCGCCTCTAGGAAACGCTGAAACGCTCGAGCCACGGAGATTAAACGTCCTTCCGGCGGCGTAATGGCGTGCTTAGATCGCACGAGAGATCTCGTGGCTACACGACGGAGAAAATCGTTCGATTCGCGTTTCCTTGCGATCTCGAAAGAATACCAACGATAGTGCGATAAGAAGAGTGGAATCTATTTCAATCGTCACGCAAAACTGCAAATTGGAACGTTCCAGGTATGCGAATATAATAAAGATTTTATTCGAGATTCTTCCGCTCATTTTGTAATTGCTGCAAGTAAAGATATAGACAATCTTATCCTGGGTATTCCGATTTACTACCAATTTGTTAGAACTGAGAATTCTCAGATGAATTAAAAATATCCGAATTGTCTCATGTTCCTGATATTTGTTGTGCTTATTTCGTAATTATTGGAAATGAAAGCAGAGTAGCCTGGTTTAGTAAAGTTTCTGGCAAATGGAAAATTCTCAATTGCATCTAGAAACCTATCGATTCTTAGTTGATTCTAGAGTAATTCAAAAGTTTATACTTTTTAGGAATCAACGGAATACGATCTGTAAGGATTGGATAACGATCCACGGATCGTAATTACGAAGAAGTTTATACGAATTCGAAGAATACCTTCCAGGCAAAGTTAACAGAAGAGTAGACACTTGTAGGAGAATGGTTGGGCGTCGCGAAGAGCGCAAGAAGAGAAACAAGGAAGTATATTTCCAGATTCATTTCATGACGGGGCGGAATTTAACGAACGAAACTTTAACCCGGGTCGCAATTCACCGGAACGCGTCGATGAACATCGTTTAACTTAGAATTTGGTCGGAAAGTTAAGAGAGAATCGCCGGTGATATTTGGCACGAAAATCGACAGCTGTACAAATTGCGAGCAATGAAAGGAATATTCGCGTTTGATCTCGGTCCACTCGTCGTTCGTTGGTAAATCTGGATTCGAAATCGACCGGAATAAATTTCCCACCGAACCAAACACATAAATTATACATAAAACCAACGATAAACACTGTCGAAGGGAACTTTGAATTTTCAAGTATTGTCGTCCTACTTTCGCGGAGGGAATCGAACGGATAAAAATCGTGCAAATAGAATGCCCCGACTAAACCAGAAAGATTGCCGACGATTTATCTAACGTAGAAAAAAGAAAGGAAAGCATAAAAACTTGGAAATACAAAGAGATAAGTGCTCCGCTATAGAGAGTCTCAAGGGAAGCGTCCATTTTTTATCAGGATTAAATTTTCAACGAACCCATAGTAATGGCCCCTAAAAGTCTTCGTCTCTTTCACATGCAACATATAACGCAACATACAATCCATAAAGCGCGACGATTTAAATTTCAATGCTTGCATGTTTTACGAGTTTCGTAGACATTCTCTTCCTCCACGAAGATTTCCATGAAAGATCCACTTTTATGTTTCATCCTCTTATTAGTAATTCAGCTTTCGATCCTTGTAATTGAATCTTTTTTGACTTGATGGTTCTTTCATCTTAAGAGGCTTAAAAAGCATCTATTCTAGCAAATAATATTCTATCAAATAATCTATTAAATTTAAAATATATTATATTAAATATTAAATTTTTATAAAAAATAGGATATGCTCTAAGGCTTTAGAACGTAAGAGTATATCCTTTATGAAACAGAACCTATAGACAAAAGTCTTAGAAAAATCATTATATTTTATTAACACGATGTACATCAAATATCATACATAGCGATTTACGCAAACTGAAACCTTAAACTTTCGTTAAAAATAGTTCTCAAGACATTTGAGAGTGCACGTGTAGCTGAAAGCCACGAACAGGGCAAAATGTAAAGAGACAATGTACAAACACGAAACTCGCTCGAAAATTTCGAGTTCCGCCCTATGAAGCTTCGCTGAGACGCGGGTTACGCCGGCATGCGCTTCAATCAGCCTGAATTTTCGGCTAATACATCCTCGGAGACTCACCTTTGACCCGCTTCCATCCACTAGACCAAGCTAATTTCGTGCAAGTTCGCACGCCGTGGCAACAACTTTGTATTTCCGGCCGGATCCTGGCAGCACGCGTCTTTCTAGAGTTTCACCGCTCGATCCTTAACGAGACAGACGAGCGCGAGATGCTTAACGGATAGGAGAATGTGTTTTGATGTTTCGTGCAAGTTCTCCGGATGGTAATTGGATGGATAGAACTGATACGGGTACGAGGAATTCTACGGAGGATCTACGTTTTGTTATTTAGTTTCTCGAATTATTATCCTCGCAACTGCTACTGCCGTACTTCTTCGATTAGTTCTTCCGGTCTAATTTGTACTTCTTGTTAAATTATCTTGCCCTGTTGAACTAAAATCTTTCACCTTGCTGGAGATCGGAATTTGGATTTAGAGGGTTGACGAGAAATTTAGAGATACTCGTTATTTAATAAACTTCAAGCATTCAGACGAGTTCAATTGAAAGTTGTCTGCAGTACTCTTTAATAATTCATTATTTGCTATTCTATTGATCTTTCAATCGCATCGCGTTTTAATCTTTACAAAGAATTAAATTAATGAAATCAAGTTATAGGAATTGAAAATATCAACTCTGTCAAGATGTCTGTATTCTATTGTCACGCTTTTCAAGATATTATTTTTCCATTATTTGGAGAACACTTACGATAGTAGCTGTATCGTACAATGGCCTTAAAAATGAAAAAAAGTTAACTGATATTTATAACTCTTTTCACTTTATTCTACGCGAGATTTACATTCCACCCCACTGAAACGAATCCTTTTCCATTTTTTCACATTTGCATCGTTTACCATTTCATCCATAACCTCAACAATCCTGTGACGAATATTCACAGAGAGTGAGTGAGAGAGAGAGAGAGAGAGAGAGAGAGGGGAAAAAAAGATAAACTGCAGACACCTCGTGCACCGAAATATCACGAAATTCGGAAGCAAATTCCGGTTCACGATACGCTTCCTTTTAACGGTCACGAAATCGAGCAATCTCGAGGCAACGGCCGAGAGTTTTGCGCCGCCCTTTTACCCGTAGAATATTTGCAGAACTTCATACGCTGGCGATCTCGTTGGTGATTTTTTTTCTGCTGCCAGTCGATCAGTTCGTTTGTCCACCATCGTAAATATTGAATATCCATTACGAAATATTGCGGGGTATCGAATATTCGAGACGCGGGATCGATACGCCTCGATAGGCGCTGCCAGCCGAGCCGTTTCAAGGGAAAATTGCTTCGCCAGGTCTGGTCGGCATCTTCGATAATTAATATGGCTGTGAAGGCTCGTACCTGACGCGGAAATAATGGAGAGACTCGCAAGCCGTATCGTTGACCGGATATTTTCGGTATTCGGCTGTAATATTCGTCGATGTTCAGTTGGTGACTTTCTACCCTTTTTCTATGGCGTTCCGCTCGAAACGATTAGGTTCGGTCAAAATATTTATGAGATACGGCTACCTCACGAAGATAATTTGACTCTGGAAAATTTGTACACAGACCGTAGAAAAATTATATTGATAAAGTTGGAAAGCAATCGGAAAATCAATACGAAAGTTACTATAATAGACATTTACTGAAGACATACCAGAATTTAGACATTATTATATAAGTATGTACAAGTATGATTAGTAAAGATTTAGTATAAAACGAGTAGCCGTTTTAAACGCATAGACGTTAAAGATGGTTCTACTGAATATTGAGATTTATTAATATGATGAATAATTGACAGCTTAAATACTTTTGCGATCTTTGCAAAATATATACGTTCCTCTACTAGTCGGTATACGATACCCTTCATAAAGAAATTATTGTTCATTAAGAAATTATTTTCTTTAGGTTCGTGTCATTGAAATTTTAGAAAAGACATGATAGGAGGAGTTGAAATTTTCTATACGGTAATCCCTGAATCATCAAGGGACTATAAAAGTATAATCCCAGAAGCTTCCAGCATTTCATCAAATTAGAGGCATACGATTTGATCCTGGATACATTTTTTCTATCTCATGTCCCTGGAATCTCATTTGCTTGATGGCACAGAAGAAAGTGATTACGTCTCATATAATTCACACCGAAATGCTTGCTGCTTGGAACGTCTCCAAACGCGTCGCTGGAAAAACATATCAAAAACGGTTTACTCTCTGCATTCTTTCAAAAGAGGAAAAGCATGTAATACAATCATACAACTACGATTCACCAAACTCTCCACTGGCTTACGAAAGTACCATAGATAAATTTTATGTGCGTATTATGCGTGTTGATATAACTTATGGTTTCCTTTAGCTCGAATATTTCTCCTCATACGGCAAACTGAATATCATAGCGATGTATGTATCGTATATATAAACTAAATATTTTAATCGAATAAAATGCTTATAGCTTTTGGCATTGTGCTTCTTTAGTCCCTTGATGGCTTTATATTTGTATATAAATCAAGGCTCAATTTTTAAAAGTATTATCTCTTTAGTTTCACGATCGATTATGTTGTAACATTATTCTCCGTCGCAATTTTATGATTTGAAATAGAATGCCAACTTTCTTCGCCCTTTGTACAATTATACTCCCATACGATCTCTAATAGTCTATTTTAATACTATCGCCCAAACTTTTAACATCCACACTACCATCTAGACAGTATACGATACGCATCATCCAGCAGCACCAAAGTGATTTGCTGGAACCGTAGTCAGAAAACGCTACCGGAAGCGCTCTTTATCGGAGCGGGCTGTTTCAACGGACTAGTTAGCCGCAGCTTCGCCCGCTTAATTTGTCATCGCAGTCGAATTCGTCTGGTCCAACTTCTACAGCGTTGATCCCAGCAACATTGGCCACACACGAGCACATGTATACATACGTACCAGTCTAATCAATATATATATATATATATTACTATACTACACTGTGTATACTATACCATGTATATAGCGCACTCTCGTTGCTAGAAGGCGGCCCGTAAAGGGTACAATGCGTTTGAAGCTTGGTACGGGGGCCGACCAGTCGAACAACCAGAGAAGCGAATGAAGCGAATGAATCGAGCCCCCAACGGTGGGGGATGATGGCCGATGGTGGTGGAACGTTCCGCTGCGCAACAATGCTTTGCGGCAACAATGCGCAAACAAATGATTCCGCTGTACCGACCGTAATTACTAGAGGCACACGGTCCTTTTTCCCCCCTCCCCCAATCTCCTGATGCTATCCTTCCGTGTGTACCCTTCGTTCCTCTCTTTCCTGTTGCTTGTTCATCTTTCCATCCGCGTTTACACTGTCCCACTGCCTCCCGACCATCCCCTCACTCCGCTGCACTACCCCTTTCTCATTGCTCTGATTGCTAAATCAACGCACTTCCGCAACGACGATTGATCCACCCTCTCCAACCCTCTCTGCGTCCATCCACCTCTACCGAGTGGTACACCAGTGCACCGACCAACCTTCTCGTTCTCTGTCCAACATCGTCGCTCGATGGTGATCGCAACGAGGGCAGAAAAGAGCCGTGCACCAATCGAGCACGGTCTTTTTGCAGGATTTTCTTTGTGCCTCGTAATGGAGAGACCGTGCAAACGACGCTCGATGCTCCGAGACTTGGCCCGCGGGATTGTTGCCTGTTGGCTCTCGTTCGAACACCGCTAATTCATCAACGGCTACGGTCAATGGTTTTTCTGACGACGATCCAACGATGTGGATTTTAGGGGTTCCGGCGTTATTTTCGGAAAGGATTCGAACATTCTTAGGGATCATGCAAATCAAAGGAATTGGGGGTGTATTACTATAACTCGCAAAAGAATTTGAACACTTGAGTAAACCTTTTCTGTATACATGTATGTATATGCATATACTATGATTATAATCTTTTACGAACATATATTATGCGTGTAATACGAAATATTAAAAAATTGTATTACAGCTATAATGTGTCTTAACCATCGTGACTGTATCGGTAAAGTAAATGAATCTGAAAATGCACATAGACGTTCGATTTTCAATCACTGAATAACCGATAGTAAACCTGAAACGAAAGACGCTCTATTCTTTCTCTTTCGTCCTCCTTTTCTTATTAGAAACAAATTAGGAAGAATAATCGAAGCTTTATAAGACTGCTGAGACTAAATTATAAAATGTGTGTCAAAAAAGTCAAGATGAAAAAGAAGAGTACAACGAAAGAATAAGGACAAGCCTTTATCTGAATATTTTATGGAAAGTTATTCAAATCTCCAAAAGAGCAAAACACAGACGCATCGTAAATCTATAAAATTCTTATGAAAAATACAAATACACGATTCTAGCAATTCTGGTGTTAAATTTTTAATCGTGTCAATTTCTCATCGCAGTTTCCCACCCCATAAAATTGAAATTTCTGTAAACTGAATGTCCCAATCGCAAAACGCAACGGTTTGTATCACAAGAATATCACAGTTTTATCACAGGAATAGCGATAATTCCCCAAGATGATTCATTTTGCAGGACCGTTTATTCGAAAACGAAAATTCCCAGCACCGCAATACCGATTAAACAGTGCAAACAGGTTTGAATTTACTGTTTCAGGGATTAGGAAAAAGCATAGAGTGCGAAAGGTCAACAAAGAGCTTTGCCGGACAAATTGCAGCATGAACGTCAATCTCCCAAGTGTCGATAATCGTTCAGGTCAAACATAACTTCCGCAATCCGGTTTGTGGATAAAATATATGCGATCTGGACGCGAGATCGCTCAAATTCTGCTTCTTAATTCGGACCAAGCGGTAGAAACTCGAAGAGGCGAGGGTAAGAGCTCGCCAGAGACGATATAACTGGTAAGAGATGACTTAATAACGGCGCGACCATCGTACACACACGTGCCCACTTGAATTCAAGCTGCAAGATGCTAGCGATGGATTCGACACAACTTCGAACAGATTTGGACTTCGAGTTGAAAGCTTTTTGGTAAATTTGATAATCGGGTCATTCTTTGATCAGAAGCTTCTATAGTCATGTTCAATTAACGGAAGCAAATCAATGTGGGAAACTTTCGTGTAATTTTCTAGTAATACGTAAATTAAAACGTAATCTCCTAAAAGAAAAGTGTGCTTATTGGAATCTGTGTGGTAATTTTCACTCTAATTCTTAGATGATGCTGCAAACTATCTTCTTATTTAATGGTAGAATGGTAGAATGGTAGATCGAGGAACTTTTTACAACATCGTGGTAATATGTAAATTAAATTGTTGTATATGTAAATGTAGGAAGGAAGTGTGCTCATTGGGAACCTTCATTTAATTAACGTAATTAATCTTTTTTAATGGCAAAACTATCTCACGCGTCTGTCGACTATTTTACATAATCCTGATAAAAAGTCTAAGAAACGTGAAATGTTCGCTTTACAGAAGAAACTTTCTAAAAAAGATCTGCAAACATCCAACAGAAACGAACGCTAAAATAAAAACGCAACGTCCCGAAATCCTCCCGTAAAGTGCACAAACGAAAGTCGACCATTTCAAAAAGGAATAACAAACTGACCCTCTAACTCTGAATAAACGCAGCTCGTTGAAACCTTCGAGCACTTAAACTACCCTGAAGCTGGTGGACCGCCATCCCATCGGAACTCGGGTTCACGTTGGCACGAGAAGAGTGGTCGCAGACTCGAGAAGCTAAAGGCGTCGAGAAACGGAAGGCTACGCAGACGCCTGACACTGGGGCAATATTGAAGCAATAATCTTGGCTTCCTTCCTCTTTCTCCCCGCGTTACAATGTATACCATTGCTACATGGAGATATTAAACTTACCTGCCGCCTGTGTGACCGCCCCTTTCTGGGTTTGTGTTCGTGTGCGTGATACCGGTGCAGCTATCGTTGATCTTTATCCCCTGTTCCTCGGCCGCGCTGTTAAATAGCCCCCGGGGGAGTATATCGGCCGCGTCCGACGTCGGCTCCCGCACCTGCAATCGATGAATAATAAAATCATACTTTGCGACTGTACTGCAAACTCAGTCCTTCTGTTCTCTTTATTTACTTTTATTCCGTTTAATAAATAGATGCAAGATCATTATTTCTAACTAATTCTTGGATCTGTTTTTACGCGACGATCGATCGCGTTACAGAGGATGCAGACGATGAGCGATCAACGTTGTCTCAGCTAACAATGAATCGTTAAAATAAGAAGAATGAAATTTTTGTATTTTTCACTTTACAATTATTTTATTAATTTAATGAAATTTTCATTATCCACGCGTATTCAAACTCTTACCCCTAACCCATGGTTCCGTGATTTCCAATTTCTAAAAAATATAGTTTGACAATTTTTCCAATCAGGAACAATCGACAAAGTTTGCTTTTTCTGAAGGTTTGCGAAAAGGGGATTGGATCGTGGCACAAATTGAAAACCGCAAGAGTTTCGCAGGCAGGATTTAAGGGTGGTCGTTTGTTTGTAATTTTAAATTAGCAATTGAATTTTTAGGGGCAGGATGAGATGGGATATACAGTGGTGGGGAAAGTAGGATAGAAGCGTGACGAGGAATATTTTTGGAGCTGGCGTTTTGGTTCGAGGTACTTGATAGCTGATAGGGCGAGGGTGTTGGGACTTTGATGTTCGAGATGCTTCAGAAGAATGCTTGGGAATGATGGTAATGAAAGCTGTAATTAACGATGCGCGATGAATCTACGTTTCGAGCATTTAGCGTGTGAGAACAGTTTTAACGTTTAATTGATTCGCTGCTATGAAAATATCGTTTTCCTTGGAATTGCACGTCTCTTCAACTGGAAATGTTTGTAGTTTAGTAATGGCGATTTTAACATACCGTTTACTGTTTCGTACCATCATCATCATGATATTATAATATTTATTTATATTTAAAAAACCGAAATATGCTTTTTGTGGAAAATTTTTACGAATCCTTGAGTACAGATCAAATATTTACAATAATATCATGACTCATTTTATGTCGTCTTTTTAAATAACAGGGTTTGCTTATGGTAAATGCCATGTATTATGTACATCAAGGCACTAGACACTTCAGAAATTCCAAGAGGAGACTCGAAATCGTAGAAAAGAGGACGTGGAAAACAGAATATCATGCGAATAACGCGGAGAAAGGATACGGACACTTAAAAGGAGCACTTTGCACCTAAGTGTACTATATCAAAGCGGAAGGTACAATAGAATATGAACAAGGGAAGAGGTTGCAAAGCAGAATTGATAAAGAATCACAGAGAAAGTTCAAGTCTTCTTTAGAATGCTAGAATGCGAGGAATGAAAAACATTTATAGTATATAATACAAATATAGCGAAATGTATGTTCCCACATAGAGGAACATCAGTAGATAAAATACAATGCGTTGACTTCAAAACTCTATTCGTTTCAATACTTTTCAATTAAATTAGAAACCTCGTTTTATCCAAACCTTTTGTTGAGGTTATTAGATGTATGAACAAAGGAACGCGTGGATATATTGTAAAGTAGAAAATATATTTTAATACAGAAGTGTAAGTACAAGTAGGAATATAATTTGAGCTGGTTCAGATCCGTACGCTAGCAGTGTTACCCTATGACTGAAAGCCCTGAAACCATCGTCGCCTGTCTACTGTTTATGATCTGCCTTCGTCCCAGTCTTTTGTCTATACGCTGTCGATGACTTCAGTGCTTGAGAAAACTAAAAAGACCAGACGTAGAGTCTTCTTAGAAGTGGTGACCACTTCAACGTCTTTAAACCTAATTTAAATCTCATCTATCACTCGCGATAATTTGATATGTTGCGATAAATATAAAAAATATATAACGTGAAGAGAACAAGTAAATCTTTAATTTAAATCTGTATAGTAGCTGGCCATAAGTATAACAACACTTGTGTCCGGATAAAATTTGCTATAAATTCACTTGTTCCGTTATATTATCATAAATCTATCGTTTCGTCCATATCATACGTATCTTATAATGTAAGATATAATTTCTCAGACTATTTCTCAAATTAGAGACTCTTACCAATGACACCAAACCAGGGCAAATAGTTTAGCAAATTCTACGCCGACTGGAGAAGGAACCTTCCAGTTCCTAACATCCACATGGAAGCGTCCTTCGCTTTCAAGATGGAGGTGACAAAAGGATGAAAATTGTCGCCAGAGTAAATCGTGCACATAATAAAGAGGGCGGCTGGCGAGACAGCAAAACGCCATTTCGTCTACGTCGTAGTGGCGGATTTCTCTCATTCAAAATTTACTCGACGGAATAAATGATTTTCATAGAGGATAGCCGGTGGTAAAATTCCTACGAGGGTAAGATAGCTCATTTTCTGGATCATTCATTCTAGATCATTTTCTCGCCGGACCTGAAAAGTAGTTTCGTTCTTATATGAAACATTAACGGCGCCTCACAATATATAAATTTTATTATTTCGTGCAAAGTTCAAGATTGAATTTTAAGATGTTAAAACTTAGTGACTCGAACGTTCCTCGTTACATCGATGTTTCCAAATCTACATGCAAAACCAGTCGCATTTGGCCATAATACCAAAGGCGAAGAGTCTTGCTTTGCAAAAAACTATGCAACCTCTCTATGAGTTACATAAGATGTAATATATAAGAAAATAGAATAGAAGTGGAGGAGAAGGAGGTAAAGGAACGTCGCAACGATTTTCGACGAGTTATTCGCGAGGAGAACGGCCAGCAGCAATGACCTAAAATTGCGTGCCATTGGTACGAGAGTTTTTCATACGAAAATAAATTCTCTTCTGTTATTCGTATGCATGAATGTGCACGCGGTTTCGAGCCAGGACTATCAACTTAATTCGGCCTTAAATTCTCGGCCCACTTGGCTTTAGCTTGTATATAAGAGAGCCGCGTGCCAACTGCGGGGAAACTCTATCGTCTACTCGGTCGTGACAATGTGCATAGAAATGTGGACAAGCTCGATGCTGCCTAATCGCCGACTAGCTTCAGCCGCCTCGGGATTTCCTTTATATTTCGAGTCCTCGCGACGATCTGCCTGGATTGCTCTAACTGGTACACGAAACTACGACACCGAAATAGCTGCAGTGTGCCTCCTTCCTCTAATTTTCGCGTTTAAATGCGGTTTGGGTGGATTTTGAATGACGAAGTTTCAGGAATATATTAGTTTAATCAGTTTAGAATTAAGTTAATTTGTAATGTTCACTATTTCATTATTTCAGTTCCTCTTTTAGATAGAATCAGTGTATTAGTTTTAAATGTGAGACAGTTTAAGTTGCGATAAACACCAACTGGAAATATTATACTTAATTAAATATTTTTTAATTGTCTGTCCAACTTGCCTGATAAATGATGTATTCCAATTAATGCTGTGTTCATTATTTGGTCAATTAAAGAAGTTTAACGTTAAGCGAATAATTGTGAGAATAATAGATTGAGAAACAGGTTGTTTGAGCAAATAATCAGTTTACCTGTTAATTGAAAATTTGTTCGTGAAATAACATGTAATAAAACTAGCGAACGTTAATCGAAACGAGCGTAGATAGTAACAGATGTAGCGAGCGTATAACAGTATTAGTAAGAAACAAACACACTGCATATTCGTAAATTCTATCAAAAGCAAATAAACATACTAGAATACAACGAATCATTTGTTTCGTGGAATAACAGATAAATCATTTAATTTGAAATAAAGCGACTTAGTTTTTATGTAAAAGAATTGATTTCAAGAATTGATTATTTCTCAAATAAGATTAAAAAGTAATTTTACAACAACATTATTCGAAAATTTCTAAAAAAGCAATTCTGTTCTAAATTGCGATCTCGTAAACGTTCCAATCTTCCTCCCATTTCTTCTATTCCTCAAAACACAATTCTCTTCCAAATTACAATGTCTTAAACGTTTCAATCTGAGACCAGGTCGATTATACCCCAACATCCTCCCGTACATCTGCAAGCTTCTCCCAGACACCATCATCGTGGACATCCGACGACGTCGTTGCGGTAATCGATGTACTCTTGACGTTTCCGAGCGTCTTCGACGCTCCATTATCGTGTCACGTTCGTCGTCTATTCGATTGCTTGTAGGAAATTCCAACGACCCAGAATCCGGCACAGGTCGCGTGACCTACATGCTCGTAGAAAGGATTCCTAGGAATGTGTGAGTGATCACCAAACCTCCTTCGATCTCTCTCTCTCTCTCTCTCTTTCTCTCTACGTATCTGCCTCTGTCTTTGTGTCTCTCCTTCGTTTCCTGCGTCGCCAGGGTGGGTACGAATATATATTGGAGGCGACTACCCTGATTTCCACTGTGCTGGAAATCTCCTCTTAGTCCACTATGTCATCGAGATTACCCTATCCACTTCCACGCCGCCACCCCGACGGAATGTCGATTTTCATTTAGACATTCCTTATTTTCAACAGCGGGAAATTTAATTCCGCTTACGTGTCGCGAATATCGATATACCGCGGGGAACGAGCGCGTGGACGCGTTTTCGCCCACGGGAACGCGCTCGTCCCCGTTTCTCCCCCATCCTCTCTTTATTCTGTCGCATGAAACGTCTCGTAAAAAAAAGTGGACGACCTTCTTTCTTCGTTTTTCTTTTTTTTTCTTTTCCTTTTTTTTCGTGGCAGCCGGTGGATAATCTGAGCGTAGCGTGAACGAGATTTGTATTCTATAGAAGCATGGGGGAGTTTTGGATTACTTGGGAATTCGTGGTTTTCATTGACCATTTACGTAGCGGAAACAATGAGTTTGTGGCTTTTTAAGAAATTGAAAAGAATTTTCTTCGTTCGTTTGGTTCTACCTTTTATAACGTAAGAAGGGGAAGGATGCATTAAACGAAGAAAAATAATGTTTATGTCTGAAGATGGCAGGAGAAAATTATGATAAGTATATTTCTGTTGGTTCTCTGATTTTACTGTAAAATTATGATGGAAAGGACGAATTTTAATATAATTGAAAATGAAAACAACCTGCCGGATCGAAAGACGTAGATCTTTTAAAAAGAGCTTCAGTGCTCGTATTTAACAATTATTATATGTTTCGAATACTATTTATACCGTATGTTAATTTCTTACCAAATATATGTTTCCCATAAATATTTCATAATTTCCATATAAAATCTAGATTTGTGTCAAATTCGACCAGTATAGTCATAACAGTCGTGTCTCATTACATTCAAAATGCTTTATATAACCAATACATTATGGTTATAAAACTTTTGAAATACTTTCGCGAGCCAGTGTATATTTCAATCTGTCAATCTTTCAAATCTTTTCAATGCAATCACACGCCAACTATTTCCGTAAATAAATCATAAAAATCTCTAAAAATATAGGAGAACTCGAACGCGGATGGAAACCCAAGAGACGTGACAGGGTTAAACCCAGCATCGGTACATTACTAACGCACCACGTCCTTCCGACACTGCTGGTAAATGTAATTTTTAATAAACTTCTCGACACCTCGTCGTCTGAGAAATATCACGATGGCACATAACACCTCGGCAGGTCTGCGAGCTATCGGTAGCCATTATCGTTAACACGGCCGCGTGTTCCGTCGACAGCGATTCGATTACTCGTGGGAAATTCCGTCGACCCAGAAATCGTATCGACAAGCTTCGCGTGACCTCGATGCAGACTCGCGAACGTGGATGAACACGAAGGGCGACGAAGACGAAGAAGGTGGGAGGCAGCGAGGCACCAGAAATTCGCGAACCGATCGAAACGAAAGAAATACATGGAACTGGTTACCGTGATTTCCCACGTGTCACCCAGGCCTCGGCTGTTTCCTCTCGCCACGTCAGCCGGAATTACGAATTCGATTTCAGCCCATCTTCGCTTCGTCGTGTATCGGCGACGGGTGCATCGCCACAGAACCAGAAACGACGACGAATCGAAGAGACGTCCAGAGACGTCCTTGGAATTCCTCTTGGAATTTTCTTTTACAACCATTGACGTGGGCTTGAGGTCGATGTTGTGTACCTTCTAACTATTTCGCGGACTATGCCAGCTTTCGAAGGTTGGTAGTTGGATCTCGTTATTTGGATTTCGCTTAGCAATACGGATATGGTTGACGAGGTAAAGGAAACGTGGGTTTTATTATTCGGAGGCTCTAGGATTTCGGTGCATTCGTTAGTCTTTAGAGTAGAAGATATTTTTGCAGTGAAAATTCACTTCTTTAGGACAATTATCAAATTTAAATATCGTGTAGTATATTTAAATAAATAGTTACACATTAAATACTTAACTCTAAATATTTTATTTAAAAAATGGAGCATCTACCTACCATTTTAAAGCAAAGCTCTAAGAGGACGTGATATTAGCGCTCTAACTTATAAATTTCACTCGCGAGTCCTGTAAAATTACATCGCTGCACTAACAATAATTTTTACGAAGACCCAGAGAAGCAGCACGACCATGCTTCACAGTAATCTGGTCGCGTATAATCACGAGAAAGATGGGAAGGGGAGAGAGAAGAGCGAGAGGGTCGAGGTGATGAATCGAGAGGGACCGGGGTGGCAAGGAGCGTGGAGCAACTACAACATAATTCAAAATCTCATTAGACCGCCGCCATGAAGTACAATTTTTTGCCCATTACACTGGCTACGGAGCACGTAAGAAGGACGTCGCTCTCCGCTGAAAAAGGCTCGCTTCCGCCCTCTTCGCGATGCGTCCTTTCCGTACGAGGTAAATCAGTTCTGTTGTATCGAGACACCTTCTTCCGGTTGTTTAATTCATGCATTCGACCTTCGTTGCGCAAAATTATCAGGTCATCTTCGTAATGAACGAGGAATAAAGCTTCGTGAAAGGACAAGAAACGAACTGCCGGTGTCAAAATGGTACTTTGTGGGTCAGCGGATATTTTTTGCGTTCTCATTTGGCTTAGGTTTTTACGAGAATGTAATGAAAGCAGGAAGCAGATGGACGTTTTCTTAGACCACTTTCATAATCGAAAAGATACGTTTTAACGTAGTTTAAAGGATACTATATATCGTGCTCTTGTAATAAAGGGACAACATTTCTTGTTAAGTGCATCATTCAAGCTACGGTGAATTATGTATGTCCGACCTTTTACAAAATAATTCACCCTCTACGTATTTGGAATTTAAATTGAATACATTACGTTAAATTTTAGTATTATTATTAAACTGTATTACTCTACTTTCTCAGACAAAAATTAACGATACATATGAATAACACTGGCAAAAATTGCACAATAGATACGAAAATCACTATACAATCATCTTTGTGAAAGAATAACATCCATATATATGTATGGGAACAAGTAATCTACAGTAAATAGAATAGCGTGATACAGCGATAATCGGACCACCCGTAGCACTCAATTTTCTCATTTTTCCCCTTTTTATATTCCTATTTATTTCCCGCAACGTACAGCCCCTAGCTCGAGTAATCCACAGTAAGTAGAATAGTGTGATACTAATCAGGCCACCGAAATTTAATTTTCTTTTTTTGTCCACTTATTTCGTTCAACAGCAACCCGTAGATCGAGCGACCCACTGCAAGTAGAATGGCGCGATATTAGTCAGACCACCCGAAACACTCAATTTCTCCATTTTTCCCTAGCTACTTTCATCGACAACTCTTAGCTCCATTCGTTATTACAAAAATTCCATGATCATTCCCGTTTATTAATTCGCCGTTGGTGTCGGCCAAGGAAATTAACTTCAGAAGCAAAGTGGTGCGGGTGCATCGATCAAACAGGCGCGCCGCTTCGAAAACATCGCGGAACCTTTTCCGAACGCGCCGCTCCGATAGAGATTCCGCTAATTAATTTAACTTTCACAGTTTTCCGGCCGCGAGGATGGCGAGGGGGCGGGGCGAGTCTACAAGCCAGCCAACGGAACTTCCAGCGCCGATTTACGACGCGGCGTGTTCACGCCGCC
Source organism: Bombus fervidus (assembly GCF_041682495.2). Classification (NCBI taxonomy): domain Eukaryota; kingdom Metazoa; phylum Arthropoda; class Insecta; order Hymenoptera; family Apidae; genus Bombus; species Bombus fervidus. The sequence goes on along the minus strand of NC_091520.1, from coordinate 11,894,683 downwards.
CGACACGGGGGTGGCTCGACCGCCGCCAACTTGCACCGTTTCTTCTTGCCCTCGCTCACACCCTCTCGACCTCGTTCGACCCTTTTGGCGGCGTAGAGGAGACGGTGCGAGAGTTTGGACAACTTTTGGCCGCATTGTTGTGGCGATCACGACGTACGACTTGGCAGAGCATCCCCCTTTGAATGGAACGCGTTCGAGAACCGACGAAGAAAGCGATGAGCCGTGCGTAGGGGTGGCCGGCGCCGATACACAATATGCGTACAAGCAACGCTGCATCCCTTTCTGTCGAGAAATTGCCCGGTAACTTTCCAACTACCCTCTCCGTGGGATGAAAACAATAGCCGGGAGAAGGCAGGGGAAGATAGTTGAAAGACGATGTCGGTGGAAGGTTGTACGATACAGTACACGGTGATTTACAGTACTCGGCGTTTGTTTTGTGCGCGAGATGGTTGTAAAGGTAGTCCAACGACTGGTGTATCGAGGATGCTCGAATTTGTAGAGATTATTAGAAAGTTTGTTATTTAGGAGCTGCTGCGCGGTTCTTTGTCGTCGAGTAATGGCTTGTTTCGATTCGTCGATTTTTAACTCCTTGTTTTGTAGTATAGTGGGAAAGTTTTGCGAACTACGCGTGAAGAATATGAGTAGCATAGTAGAGGCTGAAATTAATGGAATTTAACTTGTATATTCAATGTATAGTAATTAAATAACTTTGGCTTAGCTTGCAAAAGGTATTATATGCAACGCGTAATCGTAAATTAATTCTCGAACGTGTTACAATATTACATGCTAACGTGCTGCGAAATTATATAAACAATTTTATTTTTTAAGTTTAAGAAATGTTTCCATTTGAGTCTTCGTTTCATTTTCATTCTCGTGACAAGAATGATCTACATTTCACTGGACGAGGGTTAAATCGTGAGGAAAATTAAGGTATTAATTAAGGTACGGACTTTTCAAATTAATTATCCAGACGAAACTTCACCCTAAAATTTCAATATTCTTCTACGCGTTTCTAATACCTAAAGAACAGTAAATTCTTCTAGAATTTGCTGACTAAATATTTATCACCACTTTGCATTAAATAATTTTCCTAACCAAGTGAAATCGAATGGAAGAAATCAGTGGCATTCGAACCCACGAAGATGAAACTCGAGGGCGATTGTGCGGTAAGAGGACCGATTAAATTAGACGAAATGGCCATTAAAAAGGTGGCCAGTAATCCAATAATAAATTTGACCGGTAACTAGCCTCGTTTAGTAAGAGAGAAAGAGAGAAAAGAAAAATAAGAAGAAGGAAATTAACGCGAAACGTATGAGCGTTCTTCTTGCCGGAAACGTCTTTAACGCGCATTACTTTCCGTAAGTTACAGCGCGATAAATTTCGTCACGGGAAAGGAAAAAAAAATTTTCCGAGCATCTCGGAAGAATTACCAGCGTCCTAAATCATGACGCCGAAGCGAGCAGGAAGGAGCTTTACGAGCGGAACCAGGAATCGCGATCGTCATTCAACGCGATTGCCGAAGAGCAATACAGTTTCTTCGGGTCACAATTTTTTTTTTTTTTATGAAACTCTGGATTTACTTCGCTGAAATTGCTCGTTCAAGTTAAAATAAACTAAGATTTTATTGAATTTAAACTACTTACGATAATTGCGACTGAATGTATACAGGCAAGTTCATTATTATGAACGTTTCGAATAAGATTTATAGTTTATGAAAATATGTACAATTTTAAAATGAAAATAATTAGAAGAATTATTTTCTTTGTCACAATATTTACTTTTGCCGAAAAACTTGGACACCTGACATTTCAATCCCGTTATCATCGAATTCTTCTATTTCAATCCTGTTTTCATTTTAGCAAACAAACAAACTTTTTAATGTTTTAAGGTATTTAATATGCCGCATTGAAACGCACATCATGTATACTAATAAGAATCTTCTCATATTTTGTTCAAACTTGAAATACTTGTTAACATTATAAAAATAGAACTGAGTCGAGAGTGATACGATATACATATGAAAAATGAAAGGAAAATACATATAAAATGAAATGATACGATATATGTGTATTCACCCAATAAAAATCACCTAATCCATTGATTCTAAAAGAAAGTCAAGATACCTACAAATACTTTCTACCAGAAGTGTAATAGATCCCTCAGAGAAGCTCGTTACACGCGTGGATTGCGATCTTTGCGTAAAGCGTAAGTCTCGTTTGGGGATGCACAGCGATGCGTTAAGGGAGGCAACAAGGCGGGGTTGGCTGGTGAGAGAAAGTAGTCGAAGCGCGATGGAAGGGAGTAGCAGTTGAAGAAGAAGAAGAGCGGAAAGAAGGCTCGGGGTGTTTTGCCGTGACGCGTTCAAGAGGAGCAGTAGCAGGAGAAACTGGCTGTAAAGACGAATGAAAGAGGCATGCACGCAACGACCGTTGCGTCGTTCAGTTTTCCTGCCTTCGTTCGCGCTTCTTTTTCCTCTTCTTGTCTCCTTACGAGCGGAGATAAGCGTTTCGTTAATTGCTCCACTATTTACGCCGGCTCTCCTCCGGTCAAGTCTTCATTACGTTGCGCACGGGATCTCGTTAATTAATTCCCGGCTGAACGAACCCACCCTCCGGCGTCGTTAATGCTCCCTTTCTCAGCAGCTACTGGTTCTGCCTGGCATCGTCAGTGATGCTGTTTCGAGAATTTTACTCTGGCCAACTGGCGGTCAACGATCGACCACATCGTCAATGGTATCGAAAGAAATTGTATGAAAAATGGATAGGTACAAGTATTTTATTACGCGCAAGTTAACACATGCGTGTGTTTTCTATGTGAAGTTAATCGAATATAAATATTCATAGTTAAGAGAAACAATTTTAAGTTTCACTGTCGACGTTATATACTAATAATTGCTATTTCTATGCTAATTCTAATTTGTCTAATGTGTCGCATATCTAAATCGGTACCGCATATACGCATGTGTATTTATGGTAAAAATACGTACGGATTTGTACACAGTGAATATGTTAATCAACCTTGTGCAAACGGAGGTCTTACATAAATTCCATTTTCTAAATGCCTAGGTCGCTCTATCGAAAGAATTTCTGTAAACGTTTGAAACACGTGTCATGAATTACCTCGTCATAAATGGCGCATAAACCCTGTGAAAGAGCAGTTCGCTATTCGGAAAGGGTAGCAATAACGTTTCAGTAGGATGAAAATATTGGCACTTTGATTTGGAACTTTATTAAATAACAGGGATATATAGGGGCGGATATTTAGGTTGGCCCGTCATGCGTTGCGAAGATATGAGCCCCAATTGCCAGTAATTTTTGCAGTGTACGGGTTGCTCGATTCTTGGCGAGTTTTATACCGTATGAAAAGATCCGGGCTGGCCGCTGGTGGAAGCACGCGATACCCGAAGGACCGATAAACTGCCGTCGAATATTCCGGTGTGTCAATAAACGTGTAATCGAAACGCAAATGGGATACAAAGTCCTCTTTTACAAGTGTCCTTCTCTCTCTTTCTCTCTTTCCCTTTTTATCTGTCTTTCGCGGGGGATGAAAGATACGCGGCAATAACTTTGTTTGACTGAAATATCTGCTGATATTAAAAAATGTGGTTCGTAAAAGTTGCATGGGTATCAAGGGGGCTGCGATACCGTGGCAATAACTTGTTTTAAAATGAAACGCTGCGCTGTTTTATGCTCACCGCGATAGCAAATACTTAGATACTTTATGACTTTATTGTGTACGGTGTATCAGGTGAACAACGTTATTTCTCCATTTTGCATACTTTCAACGATACAAAGGGACTATTCGAAAAATCAGTAACCTTATAAAAAATTCCATTTAGAAATTCACTGTTGTTAATCTATCCCAGAACGGTATTCAATGTAATCGTTGCAAACTAGTTATTCCAAAATATTTTAAAAAATTATTCCTCCGAAATTATTAAAAATTAATGACCTTCCGAAAAATGTTGTTTAAACTATGTTTTTCTTTTAATCCACCTCAGAAATTATTCCAACTTAGCAACTACAAAATAATTAGATTTTCTTTTAAAGTTCGTTCAAAATCAAATAATCTTTCAAAAAGAAAATTATATTCAGAGGTTCTTTGTTAATAATTTATCCCAAGTAACTACTAAATATAGCCGTTGCAAAATAATAATTAAAAGATCTTGTTGCAAAAGTGACTATAAAACAACAGGCTCATAAAATCCTCTAATAACAAGAAACCCAAGCTCGTGAAGCAAGAAGCGTTCAAACACCCTTATCCGAGGCAGTTTTTCTAGCCTCTGTCAAACAAGGATGATCTACTAGCTTCGTTAATGGGTCGCCATCTGTCGCCACGTATTTCCTCCGCTAAAAAGCTCTAGATGACTTGTTGGTCCCGTGTTCGAAAGGTTAATCGCGATACTATGATTCTCGCTAAAATTGACAGCTGGCATTCAAGTAAGAAAGGAGAGAAAAAGATGGAAAACGAATCTCCGTGGATCGAGTAATGTATTTTACATTCAGTGGTATCGCGTTTTATTACGAGCTGCATGAAGACGGATTTGGTTGTATTCGCGGCAGAGGAAAAAATAGAGAACAACGCCGCGAAGGAAATTAACTCGGATAAAATTGTAGGCGAAATCCGAGACGAACGTCTCCGAAGGAAAATAACCGGGAAAAACGTGTCCCGACGCGGCCGCTGGCAACTTCCAGGGTAATCTCACTCGAATCATCAAGGAGTGTTTCTTAAGCTGACACGAAAGCATGCCGCTCGCAAGCTCGTGAAAACTCCCCAGCCTTCATTACGCGTCTTCTTTCGCTGTTTCTGTGACTCGTCTTCACGAGGGTTCGTGTTTAAAATTCCTATCAGCCAGAATTGGATGGGGATGAAATTAGAACTCGACAACCACCAATCAAAATGAACTATATCATTTCTTCTTTTGGTTCTTTTTGGAGATAACGAAGGAAGTTGTATGGCTTGGAAAAGTTTCCTTTTTTTGATTCCAGTCTTGAGTTGCAATCGCGTTTTAAAGGAATCTTTAGATGAGTTTGTTATTGTGGGGATCAGTGTGCTGGTTAATTGCAACGAGTGAAATAATGAGCTGCATTTACAACTTTATAAGTGAACTTAAGAAGGGAAAGAAAGAATGAGAAAGAAAAAGGAAAAAGAAAAAGTACTGAAAAAGCGAAAAATGAAGATAGAAGAAGGAGGCCACTAAAGAACGTTAAATTTCTCTTCCTAAAATTCCACAGTTGCAACTTATTGCCAGAAGACATACGAGTAGAGTGGCTGTACAAACGAACACCAGAAGGTACGATTTAAAAATGTTAAAAGCTCCAAACGACGCGCAGCGGGCAAAATAAAATTAAATGAAACCCAACTAGAAAATAGAAATAGAGCGCTGTGTCGCAGCTTGCGAAAGGGAAAGGGCTATCCCTAGAGACGGTGGTATGTATCGCTAGTTCCTCTAACCATTCGAGCTTTATATAACCTTCTCTGCCACCATTCCTACGTTTTGTACCTTTTATTTGCCATTTTTGTAAATTTGTTCGACTGGACGGATGTAATGACTTCTTTAAACAGTCTCGACAAATCTCTGGTGCTTGAAATACACGCGTAGCAATACGAAGCTTTTAATCGATGGAAAAATAGTTTGTTTCTGATTAACAAATGGCTTTGCAAGAGCCAAGACGAGAAGGTAAGATAAGCCATAAATAGAGGAACTGTTACTTCAAATGAATCGCTAGAGGCTTGTCACATGAAACGATTTCAGATAGGAATCTCATTAAAATGGAAGACTTTGTCTGTTTATTAAATAAAGCGTTTCATTCGTCTGGATATCATAAAATTCTTCAAATTATTTATTTTACTCGTGGATTTTATTACTTTGAGCTGGTTAAATGAAATGCTAATAACATCATGTAGAAAGTTTAAATACCATCGAAACGATAATACGTTGGTGATTTATTAAGATTTATATTCTTAACATTTAGACTCTACGAATTATTTTTTAAATATGCCATTATATTATTAATACTAACGAAAATGCTTGCGTTTGTGTTCCCAACATAATTAACAATTTTAGAGAACGCACGTAAATCCACGGTTAACCATAGAAGCAGTTAGTGTTTCGTATAACGAGCGCTTAAGAAATCGGTCATCCTGGTAGCAAGCCGATCGTGGTCGATTTTCGAAGCAGGAAAATAACTTATCTATTCGTAACTTCCGCGAGTTTCCACTTGCCTGCGTGCTTGAAATATGTGCCGTATAGAATGGATCCGGCAAAACAGCGACCGGCATGCAGCGGCGAAGAATAATGGCAGGCTGTCACAATACTCCACAAACCGTTACTCTCCTATCGATGGATCGTAGGAAGAATTCAGCTTTTTATTCGATACGATTGAAAGCTACGTAGAGCACTTGCCACAAGACGAATCCGTCAAAATCGACTGATTTTCTTCCGGCTTTATGTTTCTCTTCGAATATACTCGATAGAGATTTTGATCGATCATAAAAGTCGAGAGAAGGAAGTGTTATTAAAAAAGAGAATATAAATTGGTAATTACGCAAATAATAATAAAAATAACTAATAATGGAATTCGATATCAAAAATAAGAATATTAAGAGAAGATTACGTCGAGATACGTGGGAAGTGAAATAAGTCAATCATTGCTCAGACATAGACCAGTATATTCTACTTTATACAATTGATGCAAACGAATTACTAATCACATACATCATAGCAAAAATAATTAGCGATATAGTTAAGATTTAAAAGGAGCACCGAGATACATGTTAAGTGAAATAAGTCGGTCAACGATCAGACATAGATTACGCCTGCTTACTCACTTTTAATATTTCATGTACATTTTTCTCAAATTTTTAATAGATGCGTTCAAAATTTGCTCTTTGATTACGAATAGAAATTAATAAATAACAACAGTAAGCTTAATGGTACAGAAGACCAAAGACTAACTATCAGCTCAAAGGCAAATATCAGAATAAACAAAAAATATAAAGTCATAATTTAAATTATCCACAGATTCTCTATAAGAATAAAGTTCCGCTACTTCGCTGTTCTAAATTTCAGTGTCGTTCATCCATTATTCTAAACGCGATATTCAAGTCCCATAGTCATTAGAGCCACACAGTTATATCTCAACCGAGCTACCTAGTGAAATAAATTCTTTCCAAAGCAATGCTATTCGATAACAGCAACGCAAATATCTGCTGTCGTTGCTACGGCAAAACGCGGGGCAGGATGAATAAAAAAAAGAAAAAAAGAAGAAAAATAGGGGAAAAATACAGAGGGGAGAAAAAAAGAGAACGATAGGCTCTCGCATCCGGACCGCCGGAAGCTGATATAGGCGCAGCCGCGGCCGCCTCCACCTCTTCAATGCATAGTGGCAGAGGTTTGCAGCCTCCAATGAAAATTTCCTTCTACTACAACCTTTTTTTTTTCACACCATTTTCAAATGCTGTTTGGTCGGTTCGCGATCGCCAGAGAATCTTCTTCGGTCATTTTTCATCCGATGATCTCCGCGCGTTTCAGGTTAGCTTGTTCACACAGTATCGTATCGTATTGTACGCTCGAACGTTGTCCGGTCACGAAATAAGCGATATATTACAAAAACAAGCGATGCTATTTGACTATTGGAAAATTCAAACGATTCGGTCCTTCGAAACGCGGGATATTGTTTGCAGCGAAAACTCGCCAGTGGCGAGTTTCGTTTCATCGTAACACGCGACGAGAGTGCGTGCGAATCGAACGAAACCGACTTTGATTACGATACCGAATCCTCTATTTACAATTTTTACCACGGCATCGACCAATCGGAAAATGAAAAATAATTATTGACCATAGAGATACTGAAATTGTTAGAATGCCAGATTTCATATTTTTCGCTTTTACAGAAAATACGCTTGTGCTTTTGATAAAATTGGCGGTGAGTTTCATTGGTATAGAAACATGATTATATACTACCTATTTTTTGTCAATTTTGTCGTAAAATATATTGTTATAAAAATTAGCGAACCATAGTTTTCTAGGGAGTTATTCGAGAACTGTTGTACGAATGTTTTCTACAATTATTGTATTTATTTATGTTTGTTACATCATCTCGATTATAATCATTAATCTATAATTACGAATTATGAATTGATAGTTTACTGTTAATGTATAAAAGTAAGATATGTTTGCTGCAAATATTGCTCATCTCTTAACTAATTTATCAAACTGAAGGAAGAAATAAGAATAGTTGAAAGAATAGAATAATTTAATATTTACATTTCTTGGGCTTTTCATTCAGTTTTATACGCCATCCATTTTTTAAAATGCGAATTATATATTACTCATATATATCAGGAAACAGGACAATAAACAACAATTTCTATATTTCTTCCTCGACGATGCTTTAGGATCAAGACTTAACAACAAGGATAAATTTATATTCCGTTGGTATAGCTGGCTAATTACGCCACGGCCATTAAAAGTGGATGCATTCGACCCACGAGATCTCTTAACCTGCCCGCTTCGCGGCACCCCGGGGATAGTTAAAAAATATAATACGCTAAAGCCGCGCATCGACGCAAATTTCAGTTTCGCATTGTCCGTCTTCCGCGTTAATTCTACGTGAAACGACTCTCTTCTAATAAACTCACAAATTTTCGAAATTTTGTATCATAAAAATATGTTTCTATTTCTTTCTTTCGTCTCCTTCCCGCTTGTTGAATTCAAACGAAAATTTCCAGCCGACAATTGGTTGTTTCACAATATTATATATCGCGCTTTAACGCGTTTTTCACTTTGCTATTAACGGATCAAATTCCGACATGCATTCCAAAAAAACAGAAAAAAAGAGAGAGAGACGGAATCTGAACGCTGTAAACGAATATGTGTTTACTTCATGTTTGTACGCAAATAACATCTCGTAAATACAATTCGCGAGAAAAATATACATGAAACTGTCTGCAAATACAACCGATAAAGCAATTAGTAAAGCGTTTGTATTGCGTTATCGCTTGATTAATTAATTAATTCCTCCAAAGATACATGTTAAGAAAACTAGATTTTTTGAGATTTTATTCTGCACATATTGTCAAATGATCTCGAAATTTGCATCTCGAAGAATTGCAAATATTTAACTTTTCATTCTCACCTGTCGTTTCACAATTTTTCCTGTAGCAGATTATTTTATATTTGGTTAAATCACGACTGTCATTCGACGTAACAAACTAGGAGATTGATCACGTGCTTAAGTTAAAACTGTACTTCTGCAGGGCAAAAAACATGAAGAAACGGTGCAACGAAAACCTTCGACACGTCAAAATTCTGCGATATCCGCAAACTCCAAACACAATTCTACATATCCCCTTTCTAATAAATCAAAAACGTTAAACCAAGAATCATGCATGGTTCGATACGAAACCTAATCCCGTTGATATCGTCTGGAATACTGGATCCAACTATCTCTTAACTCAACCGGCCAATACCTGGCAACGATTCGCCGGCGTCGATCGAATTCGATCTAAGCGACGGAATTTGCTAATCCTGCGTGATCGAGCGGGCCGACGCGACGACCGTAAAACCGGACGAATGCAAATCAGTTTCGAGGCGAGGTCGAGGAACTAAAACCGAACGAATTCCTCTCGGAAGGTTCGTCGATTATCGAGGAACGGTGGAGGTGGAGTGGAGTGGAAAAGGGCACTTTTAACTCAACGAAATCCTGCGCGATCGAACGAGTGCTTTGCTTCGGGATCTATCACTTTACATTGGAGAAACAGTGACAGAGGACAACAATGAGGAGGAGAAAGGAACACAATCGAAGAGGAGTGAATCGTGCAGTTAGTAGCAACGCGTGTACTAGCGTGCGTTTGTATACGTTGAGTATGCGTGTATGCGTTTGTACACACGGTGTCTCGCGTGACTAGATCAACATATATACAATACTGAAGCGTGTGTAACAAATTTATAGTTTTATTTGAAATAATAGAGGTGATTTAAGAATATTTAAAATCACTTTCGGAATCGACGAAATTGATACAGTAAGTCATACAAGTATTCGTACCTTTGCAATTATTGAATTCAGATGATTAATATTTTTTAACAATAATATATACCCTGAAATGTTCGTCAATAGGAATATATCGTAGTATAATTACGATTTTAATTAATATGTAATTTGCTGAAAAATAGTAATTCGTTATAACATTTAAAGGGAATTTGGAAGAATACTTCTGCGACTTACTGTTTAATTTCGTTCAATAAAGTTCTCCATCTTCTACCGTTTCAGAGCTACAGCTTGTTCCAATTGCGTAGAACACCCTGTACATATAAATATACAGAGATACACTTATACAAACAACATACAAATATCTAAATACATTCAAACATAATATACAAACACGCACAATACTATTAACTGTAGGATGATTATACGTTTGTATATATTTACTCGTGTGCGTGCTGGCTGCAGTTTACGGCCGTTCTTTACGTCAAGGGCCAAGATATTTTATCGTCATTCGCCTCGTCCCTTCCACGATACGTTTCTCTATCTTCCATTCCCCTGTCCCTGTCTTTCCTATATATACGATATACTATATACGATAGCCAGGACTCTTGATTGGGTGCACATTCGCCCAACTTTGTCGTCCCCTAGTCGCATTATGGTAATTCCGCTATCGCGCCGTGCATCTTCCGATTAAACACTCGAACGGCTACTCCGTATCCCGTGAATTTTAATATTTCTTTCTGGCCCGTGGCTGTTCCAAAGGAAAATATTACCCTCACCGGCGAATACGTATGGCTATTTGTTAGAATCTCGATATGTGTTCGGGAATAGAACCCGGAATGGGATTTCTCAGATTTTCCACCTTGAGACCGTTAATCGACTCGTATTTCACTGGGTCGTGCCGTGAAAACGTGGAAGACAGTCGAATATTGTTTCTCACGGGGCGATGAAGTATTATTATTATTTCTGTTAGATTTTTATTGCATACAGGATAAGGACGATAATGGAAAAGGGGAATAACGTATAATGGTAAAACTAAGTTCTTTTTCAATATTCGGAACAATATCTAGAAATGTTGCAGGCAAACAACGATCTATAAAATGTAAACTAAAATGATAAATGAATAAAATAAATGATTAATAGCTTTACACGTTTGATAGCGCTACGATAAAAATATAATTTTCGCTCTAGTCGATCAGATACTCTGCCAAACTGTCATTTGAATTACATGTTACTCTCAATTTTATCTGATAAACAGAATTTTAGCTTATACATAATAAACAGAGAATTTTCTATGATGACTGTTGGAATATTTTCGCTAACCACTGCATATTTGCCTCACGTCACAAAATTCCTATCTCTTCCGCACTAATAACCATCGAACTAATCGACAAATAATCGCCAAACCGATGGCCGCAAAGCAGTCAAAATTTTTAATTCAACAGTTGTACATATCAGTCGATAAATGACAATAATAGGAGCGAGCGCGACATTACCGCAACGAAACGTAATTTCTCGCTGACGTTATTGCCATAAATTTATCCTGACACCTGTACAATCCAGATTTCAAATTTCCGCAGCCATAATGGAAAATCATCCTAGTTTTCATTTAGTTTCTCGGTGGAAATACGCTCGATGCGACAAAGGCCGAGACAGATAACATAGAAAATTGAAAAACTTTGTACGCTCGTCTAAATACCACAGACTATACTCTCGTTTGAAGAGGGAAGCAGAAATAAGGAGAATTTTCTCTACCGATGGACTCCAATTTTTCTGTTATCATAGAAGAATAATTGGAAGATTTGTGTACACACGAATCTCGTAGAAAAATTTTCTATCCGAGAAATGGAAGAGAAATGTTCTAAGAAGTAATGGACCTTTCTTTAAATTTACGATGAAGAAGGGAAATTTATTTTAGTATAGTTTCAATCGTCTATTTACATATACTAAGTGGGTGTTCGTAAAGTTGGCGTCGCGTTACATGGCTTACAGTGGAGTACGGTATAATGTTAATTTTCTATAGCGTCAGACAATCCATTAAACTCGATTGAAACTCTGAAACTTTGCAAAGCGTTTAGGATCGACTTCGACAAAGCATAGTCTTCTATAGACACCAAGTATACGGGTCTAGAAATTACTAGGATACGAGAAGCGATATATATGACCGAAATATTTTGAAGTCCCGATAAAATTAGTATTTCTACTTATGATGACTTTGGAATGCTCATTTTTGATGGTCTCATCTTTTTACCAATTAAATATACTTTTAATAAATAATCTAACTATGATTATTTCAATTTCTATCTCATATTCTACCTATATATCTTTATCTGTTGGTTTACCTTTCTAATTTTTCTAATATAATTTTTTATCAAATTGTATTCTAGCGGTGACTTAAGCAGTTTTATGACTACATAATTACACAATTCAGACTAACTTTTATCAAATCACAATCTACCACTATTTAATTATTTCTATGTAATACTCCATGCAATCTTCAGCTGTTTCGTAATTACGTAACACAAGAACCAAACTCTTGTCGCAAATTTCTCAGACCCAATCCCAAATATTCTCGCGAATCCAACTTCCCGATGCGGAAACTTTCGGAATCCTCTCTGAGACAGCTCCCAAAGCGAAGGTCAAACTTAATCTCGAGGACAGCTCATCAACCAGTTCATCCCTGACTATACAGGCATCAAACGCGGCCAGACGAGACGATTTCCAGCCAGCATGTCGCTTTCCGTTCGCATCACGGGCCACGATTACCGAGACGAGGTCATCGCGATGCATATTCATGAAGGCGTTGGGCGTACTCAAAGGAGACTAGCGAACGAGCCAGACTAACCACGAAGAAGAAACTACGAGAACAAAGCAGTGGTGAAAAACCAGAAACAAATCCATGTAGATTGGTAGCGACAGAAACGAAGAAACCGAGAAAAGAGAAATTCAGATAAGAAAGGAAAAGAAAATTGAGATGAAGAAGGTTGATGGAAGTACGGGAAGAAAAAAGAGCAGTGGATACACTGATTTTGGTAGGTCTAGATTAAAATTGAAGCATAGTAATATGCCGGTGGACGAGGACAAGCGGGCAGCTTGTAGAACTAGCAAGGTACACGCGAGTTTCTGGTGGCACGTGGAAACGTAGTAGGAAGGAAACGAGCAGATGAAGGTAAGGGCAGTAATAACAGGAATAGCGAACGACGGTCGGGGAGAACAATAACCATGAAAGCGCGCCGGGAACACGGCCAAAAGGCAAAAATGTCGGCCGGGCGGTAGCTACGCGAGGAAGCTGCTTTTTTCCTGGTCTCCGTCGTCACTGTTGCTCGCCGCTGTCGTCCACGTGTACGCGTTCCACGGTTCGATGGACCGCTCTTCTATTTTTTTTTTCTTTCCCTACTTTTCTTTCTTTCTCTCGTTCTTGTTTCGTTCTCTCGTTACGTCACGAATCAGGCAACACCGGATGGGAACGGGGGGCAGGTTTCGCTGTGAAAGCAGAGATCCAACGAGCTCGCGGATTGACGAGCTTCGGAAATATCGCCGACTGATTTGTGTGTCGATGCACGCTGCGGTGGAACCCGATACGAGCCACGGGGGTAACGTTCCGATCAGAAAGAACGAGTACTATGGCCTGCTGCTGATAGAAAATGCTGTCCTTTGTCGAATTGAAATGTTTGCTTTGGTGGAAAGTTTGGAAATATTAATGCGCGGTTGGGACGAGCGACGAGAAAGCTAAGTAGAATATACCTGTATTGTCCGGACAACGTTACTTTGTAAATACGTGTAACGTATCTTGGATTTAACGTGAGTTTTTGAAATATTAATGCGTGCTTAGGGAGACCAAGGAGGAAATTAAGTAGACCAGGCAACGTTTTATTAATAATTTGCATGGTATAGTATAGACTTGATGTGAATTTTTAATTACTTTATTAATGTGTGATAAGGTCGAAGAAGAGAGAATTAAGTAGAGTACATGCGCAGTGATCAGACGTCCACGAAGACGCGTTCTTATACTACTGAAATAAATCCAGATCCTTTCAGTCGGATAATACTACGTGTTTTTTTCGTCCAGTCACAGGGAGACGCGATCGCGTTGAAGGCGATCCCCTTATTTCTTGTGGGATAATAGGGGTGTTTGGTTTTGAATATAACTGGACTCTACAATTATATAATATATATACATTTATTTGCACTAGCCTACAATAATTATTGCGTCGACAGAAATTGTTTGACTTCGTCGTGTCGGAAAGCACTGTGATTGACCCGAAGGTTGATCGATTTGATGGCTAGAGCACCGAGAACTTGACTACCCGAGTTATGATAGAACTTGACTGCCCGATGAGTGGTAGAACAGTAGACTTGACTGCCTGAGGGGTGTTAGAACAGTAGTAGACCCGTCTCGTACTATTTAGGAAGAAAGCTCGATGTGAGTGTACCCTTTTTGAACTAAGAACGCGGATTCGTTGTTCACACTTTTCGGTAGAAAAGTGAGGGTAACGATCCGCGATGCCCATTGGTTCTAGCCAATGTTAAGAAACAAAATACAAGGAGAAAGTCTCCTGCAGATGTGGCTCATGGGTGTCCTTGTTCCTGGGGAAAAACCAGCTATTTCGCTGGGTACATCTGCTTTCTCCGTAATCGGTAAGAGCGTGCAAGAAACCGAATGACTGTTTAAAGGACCATCCATAAACCGAAGATGTTTATGTGAATAGAGTTTAATAACCAACAGATGTGGTTTATGGTGGTTCCTTGGGTCTATTGCGTGAGGGACGTCGCACGGACCATCTCGCGCGACGTAACACTACGCTATTTAAAATTCAATTGAACTCATCATTTCCCTACTTTTACTTTTGAAATTAATATTACAGACGTCAGTAGGAATTTCCATCATTTCGATAGATTCTTGTTTAAACGACTTCGGTAGATAGAATTCTAACCAAATATTTTACAAACATATCAAACAAATACGAAAAGCAATACGCAATTATCGTTAAAACACATATTCTCCAGCAACCTTATCGAAAAATGTGTTGCACATTTGTCCATCTACGAGGACACGAAAAAATTCTATGCATTCCGAAGTAGCTATCTTACACGGACAACACACGGTTCAGTTTCTTTTGCTCGTTGATTCTAAAAAGAGAAAGGGTCTTCCGGTAGCTGTAAATCGTCCCCTCCATCAACGAGCGAGCGTCATAAAGGCTGTTTGACAATCAGAAACATTGGCAGCCGTCACCGTTCGCAAAACGTTTCCGCCATTTCGCTTTTATACCTGGAACGCGACTGGAAGCGTAATTCGCGTTTACTTTATCACATCGTCGATCGTTGGCCGTTCGTCGCCTCCGGCTGTGGTGTCATAAAATCGCGAGGGGTGCGGTTTAGTCATACATGGAGCGTCGGAACGCCTCTGGCTGCGACGTTGAAATTAACAGACTTGCTGAAAACAAGCTTTCGCGCTACTGCTACGTTTTCCCTTCCCCAAATATCATCGTTATTCAACCCCGTGAACTTGCCCCACGGTTTATCCGGCTTTATTCGCTGTTACGGAACACGTGGCGAAACTGGTCTACGTTAATGCATTCGGTCGAATTAGAAACAGCGTAATCCATGTTCGCGAGAAGGTTAATAGCTTGAGATTTGAAGCGCTATTATTTCCACTCTATTATGAAATTGTTTGAAATGAAATTCAGAGGAAAAATGTTTCTTCGATGGAAGAAATTGATCAAAAATAATCTCATCGCATTGAATCTGCAACGATAACGAATTCTTAATAGCAAATAAAGTTACGATTAAGATATTAAAAATATGATTTTGTAAGAGGAGCACGCACGTGGCACAATATGAAAATCACAGCCGCTTTGTCCACTCGGAGCGTCTGTCACAAAGAGAAACATATTCGTGTGTGAGCGGCGTGCGGTGCGAATGTAAGCGCAGTAATCCGGTTTACCGGTGGCGGCGGTATTGGATAACAGGCTTTTCTCGCACGTGCGCGCTTGTAACTCTGAAATGTGGGCCGTCGATTCATTAATGAATACGCACCGGTCGTTCTATCGTGTACCGTAACTCGAGCATAATTTTTAATCCTTGCCCAAACAATTCATCCGATCGATTCGATTTTCATCGGACGTAACACGCGCATTAACCATCAGCTCTGAAATATCTTTTTGTGTTGCGTTATCGAATCCTTGCCTCGATAACTCGGTATTCGCGACTTTGAAACTAGGGAAAAGAACTGTATGATTACTAAATGTTCGTGTGATTACAACGATCAACGAGTTCGATACGAGACTATCGGATATTACCACGAAGATGATTTCGTGTTTACTCCATCACGGCTAAACGAATTCCATCGAAGTGTGAAATCTCCAATCCGCACTCTCGTTCATCTTTTACAAAGGCGAGACACGCGAAAATCGAGTAATTATTTAGAATAAGAAATATGTCAAAGTGAATGTATTAAATAGTTCGTTTTATACGTATAATCACTGTTCGATCGTAGTTTTCGAGTTGCTATATTACGTTCGTATAAGTCTCGAGACTTTGTGAATTTACGATGCGTCAATTTACTATTGAAGAGCAGAAGCTCTGTATCCTTGGTTAATATTTTAGACAATTAGAAATTCTTCTAGTTATAAACAAAGCTAAAACAAAATGTCTGAGAGTGTGCGAGGAATACTAAAAAATAGCAAAGAAATCACGTCCGCGTCATAAATCCTTGAGAGTAACTATTATATCACCTTGATATTTCGTCTCAGTTCGATAATCCGAAACGAGTATCCCAGTTTGTCTGTAATGTCTCGATTTACCCTTAAATCCCATAATTTTTCCAAGGATCTTCTTTTCTCTGTCAGTCTCAAGAGAAATGGCGACACGTGTGCGACAATTAATCGTCTTATCATCTCTAGTTCTGCGATCCTATTTCGTTGGCTGGCTGTTCTTCTTTTTCTTACGGGCCTTTCTATATCTTGACGTTGATTCTCGTTTTATTTCAGACGGCCGACAGGATAACGAACCGCCTGTGTGTAATAAATTATCCAACGAGTAACCGGTTGTTCATTAACGAACCTGTTTGCCTGAGAAACAATGCTGGACATCGACTGCTCTCCGGCCGAATTACTCGTGGCCATTGCGTCAGCAACAAGTACTCATTATGTGTTTATTACGCCTGGAATGGAGCGTTACAAGTGGATCAGGTGGTGTGTGATTGCTCGTGAAACGATATGTTCGGGGGCAAGAATGATTGCATCTGAATCAATGGTATCCTGATATCGTAGCTACCTGTACCTCTACGTCATTTTTCAGAAAATTAATATTTACGAAATAGAATGGATATTTCCACGACTTGGAAGTATCAAACACGAGATAAATTCATTTCTTATTTCCATTTTAGCGTTATAACGAGAAGAAAAGAAAATGGAGGAAAAGGGAGTAGAGAAAAGGACGATCGAGCTAAGCTAATATTATCAGAAAAAAGTTTACAATCCACCAATATTGATAAATTCCCTTGTACGATAGTAACAAGATTGCTGATACTACGGATAAAGTTCTGTGAGTGAATTTTAAAAAATACTATCCAATAATAATACTTACAAAGTTATAATAACCTTTTTTACTGAGCATCTCAATCGTGTTTGCATGTCATTAATCACGAGTGTAAAATGTCCATTGTTCAAAGAAACAATCAGAATTAAGGAAATAATATAACGTTTCTCTAATTACACATACCGTGAAACGAATGACTTTATTCAGCGATTCACCGGAGTGTTGTCAAAGAAATATTCCATCCATAATACGTTAGGTGGTTTCGACGCAAAGCCGGCTGAAAAATGAACGCGATTTCACGTATCTACATACATGTACGAGGCGTGAGAATACAAAAAAGTCTGCGAGATGCATCGTCGAGCACGCAGAAGAGACGCGCGTCGGTGTAGGAGAGAAATTTGAGAATGAAAAATGCCACGATGAAAAACACGGCTGCTGCTAGCTAGACCGGATAACCGTGTTCCGTGTATTGCGAGGCGCGAATGTTAATGTATTGAAATGCATGTACATTCGGAGGCGACGCCGACGCCGATGTTCGTGCATCGAATGCAAGAAACCGAATCTATCCTACACCCTCTGGAGAGTTATTCATTTGGCTGTGCCTCTGCTTTTGAATATTTTTCATAAATATTCCGCCCTTTCGCGATCGCGCACTCGCGTTTAATAACCTTTATGGACTCGCGCGCCATCCCTGCTTCTATTCGAATTGTTCGAGCAACCCCTCTTAGGGTGTTTCGCTGTTATTGGAGAAATTTTGATCTTCGATTACGTGTTAGATACGCAGAGTGGTCGTAGATATTCCTTTTTGACAGTTATTTCAGGGAGATTTTATTATTTAAAGTGAAAATCCGAAAAAAAGGATTTTTTAGATACTTCCGATAATCTGATGGAAAAATGTTTCGGACACTAAAAATTGTTTGAGCAGTGAATCAACAACTGGATAAAATATTGGAAACTGTCAAAAAAAAAAAACAATGTTTTTGATAAAAGATTGAGAGCAGCTGCACTTTTTTGGATGACGAGATAGGATGTTTCTCATAGTATAGTATTTTAGGTATCATTTAGAGAAATTTAACCATGTCATAGAAACTTTGACAAATTTAGATCGAAATATAATAACGTTTTTTTTTTTATTGATGCCTAAGTTAGACAAGAACGTAAGTTTTAATAAATAACAATTTTTTTTGGCAATTTCTCGTAATACTGTAGAAAATCATGATGATCGTTACGACGAACATTCTGTAGATAAGTGAGGAAGGTAAACCAGAAGCCGTTCGAATTGTACGATACTAAGAGGACACTAACTCGTAAAATGGAGTTGGAAACAGCAGGAGTGGTGGTATAATATATTGCCAACTTTTACGGGTAAATGAAGCTGTTAATACTAACGTTTACTGCCATCAGCCGGACAATACGACGCTAAGGACGATTTGAATGGGACGTTTTAACTCTTTCAACCTCCGTCCACCGATTCAGCTATTTTAGTCACGATAACAATTACGTTGCTCGAGGAAGGAACTACGAGTCAGACGTTCCAGTTTCACCAGACAAACGTGCGATCGATTTGCTTTCCCTGACGTCGTCAATGCGTTCCTATTGCGTCAATGTTCTATTACTGTCCATGAGGTATCGACCGACCAACGATAATAGAGTGGATTGCACTTTCCCTTTGGATATTACGATTCGCTTTATTCAATCCATATGAATGCTGGGTTTCTGTTTTTATTGCCAATGGTTTATACTCAAATTCTGACAGCGATCTATAACGTAATACACACACAATAAACGCATAAATCATTGTCAATCTATTAACAATGAACGTACAAAGATATCCTAGCTCAAAAACTGAAAAAGGAAGAAAGAAAAACCATTAATAATGATACAACGATTCCACGAGCCTTTAAATCCCCTGTCAATCACGATAAACATTCAATAAATCATTCCTCCAGCATCGCCAAGCATTCCAATCAATTCAAGACTATGCTCGCGTCAAATCCATCGAAACAATAACTTGGAACTGCACTTCGCTCTCGGGAAATCCCTCGAATCACCTTTTCATCTGCCGTCAATATTGCTACACGCACTTGGAAGTGGGCGCCGCCGATACCGGAAATATCGAAAACGCTGCGACTACTCGAGAGCATCCGTCGCTCAGGCGAAGCTGTGCGCATCGTGAGAATAGCAAACGGACGAAGCTCTTTATTCGACTGTTCGACTATTCAAGATTCGACGGCGAGTTTAAATCCCTTGAACCATCGAACATCCTCTAGCTCGAGCGGAAAACCATGGCAAACGGGGAATCGATGGCCCCCGCCCGCTTTCGCGTCGTCGAATCCACGGAAACTTCGTAGCCTCCGGCTTTCACGAGACCAGAAGCCGTCTAAAAGTGTCATTTCTTTCCTTTCCCCGCCGAATAATGCGGCGAAAGGAGGATTGCCGCCGTTTCGACGCCGGATAACTGTCAAATATCCAGTCAGTCCGACTTCCTCTCTCATATTTGACCTTAGTTCCAGTGGAAATCAGATTCCGCGATTTTCACTTTAACATCTACGCGAGAAACTATCGCGTTCGCTGAGTCCGTACGAGAAGAGGTCTGTTTTCTTTTTATCCCCCAAGACTTATCATATATCGAAGATTTATGTTTGTTAAACCTGCATTCTTATCTTGCGATCCGTTGCGATTTTCCATGCAAAGAGGCATCTCCTTTTTAATTTTGGAAGGTTTAACGCGTACCATGAAAGTATTCTTACTTGCCACCCCTTTCTTTATACCTACTTCCCTATCATCAGGGGTTGAGATCTTGAATACATGAATGGCGTGATGGCGAATAGAACAAGCTGCGGACTTTTATGCGTTATTTTATGTGGAATTTAAAGGCGTAAGAATACGTAGAATGCGCATAATATTGTTGTCTGGTTATTTGATTTTAAAGATAAATGCGTATTTTTTCATCGTGTTGAAAATGATCAAAATGTTACTTGGCTTCCTTCTTACCTTTATCTTTACAACGCTTACATCTTCATCCACGTCGCATTAAAGTCCTGTGATGATGAATCGCAGATCGTAATCGAAATCAGAAAACCGACGTATTTCTCGTGCGATTACATGTACATTCTTCACATTTCCTTCTCGTAACTCAACAACAACCGGTATCCACATACCCGGTACATTACTCCCGTCAGAAAGAACAGCTCGCAAAACCGTACATTTACTTCAACTTTATATATCCACTTTCGACTTCCGAAACAAACACGATTCAGCTGCAACTTTGCTCGGAAAGGCAAGAAACGGCGTTGCCAAAGACACGCAGCTCAGCGGCTGTCACTGGCGTCAAACAGGTCCGGCCTTCCTTCCAAAAATTCGCCATCTCGTAAAAAGTTCACACTGCTTGCCGAAGGTTCACAATCCGATCGTCACAGAAACTTCGAAACCACGTCCGTCGCGACTTTAGACGCGTGTTTTCTTCGAGACGCGCGAAAACAAAGGTACGAGGGGACGAGGACATCGGAAACGAAGGCGATACTTCCGACCGTGAGGAATCAGTTTTCGTTCGTGGGAAACTTTAGTCGAGACGTTTCGCACATATACACACCTCGTCGAAGATCTCCACAAGGTGGAAAAGTTCCGCCGGGATCTTCTGCCTTCGTCGGAAGGTTCTCTGGCCGGATGTTCCGGCCGCGAAATGGCTTTTTGGGGTTCGTGGCTTCTTTCGAAAAAGAAGATTCCCTCCCCGGTAACGAGATATTGTTCTCTCTCACAGCGCGAAGGATAGTTTCTGCCAGAGTGGTTCCTTAGGGTCGTAATGTCCCTGTCTTTCGAACGATGGTTGAGAAAAAAAGAATAGACCGGGCATAGTCTGGTTAAAACCGCTGCATACTGCTTTTGGACACCTTCCAAGCGAGGTTTTAACGTTCTGCTTGCTCAAGTACCTATCTGTTCGCTTAGAAATTCACGGATTAACAGATTATTCGGATATTTATAAAGATGCGGGTCTCTTGAGAGTTTCCAGCTAAGCTGAGCCGTTATCATCCAAGTTATATATTGATGTAATGTACGTTAAGTGCGTATCTGCTCGTTTAGAGATTTGTAGATTAATAAATTATTGTCAGATATTTAGAGACTTCTGGACAAGCTGCTTCTGTATCGATTGCAACTGTAGACTAACGAACAGGATTGTTTTTATAAGAACGTTATACGTAGACAATAATATTTCTTAAATTTTACTATTTAGACAGTATAGTAAATCTACGTTTACTATGTTATCAAATTTTTAATAATCATTGCATACCAAGAAAGCTATAGAGAGGAATATCTAATATTAAACAGTCTGACTCGCGTAGACTAATTCTACTAGTTGCAGATGGGACAATTGCAAAGATGTGGGAACAGAAAGTATTACAACTACAAAAGATCTTTTCTCTTGGTATCGTGTAACATCTGCCGTTGAATAAATATCCACTTAATTTGTAACCAACGAAGACGTAAATTATAATTCTCAATTAAATGTTGTCAATTAATTTGACATAATTCCTTGACTCCAATAACCAAGTTCCATCTGAAACTAGCATTTCTAAATCTCAACACAGCCATTTCCCAATAAAACCCACTGAACCATCCTCCTCTAAAGTCGAGAAGAGGGAAGAAGCCGTGCAAGAAACCACTGAAAGAACACCGCTGTTCCGGTCCGTTTCAGACGCGAACAAGCTGTCCCGGAAAATGGTAATTCGTGCAAAATAATGAGGGAAACCGAGATACCAGCTGGAGGAGTAGGCGGAAGAAAGTCCGAGATCGATGGAGAGGAATAAAAGAGAGGATGGGGGAGAAGAATAAAAGCATGCACGTCGAGGTTCAAGGAGGCCACGGAACAGCCCTTATCTGCGGTGGAACGGGCTTAGTTTTGGGGAAGGGTAGCGGTACTTTGAGGTGAGCGAGGGTTGGAAATCGGCGTCTGGCCGCGCGCGTCGCCCCCGGAAAATTTGATTTGTCCTCGGCTGGCCGAAGTTTGCGAAATCATTGACGAGATTACGGGGTTCTTGCGGTCGAACGAAGACGAAGAGAAGAGGATCGAAATGAACGGAATAGAACGATGGAATGGGGCGAAAAAAGAAAGTCTCGCGGAAATAGCAAACTTAATTCGCGACGCCGACGTCGTTCAAACCATCTCGCTGGTTTTCCTTCTTTGCCTCCCAATGGCACCGGAGGTACTCGAATAAAATATGCGTTTTAATTTGCAATTTAATTGGAACATCTCTACGCGTACCAGTCTTGCGTTTTTCCGTCGGGCGAGCTGGTCGTATCGAGAAGACTCGCGATGACCATCGCTGCCACTAATTTCCCAACTCGCGAATTACGGAAAGGCCACGGCCCTGGGGCGTTTACGGGCAACTTTTATGAGGAACGGTCACGGTACCATGGAAATGAGGGAAGTTTAATCGAAATGGTGATAGAGACGCGGCTAGCTCTTACGATTACGAATTTGCTGCGGATAATTGCATATACTATTACGTCAGAGTTATATTTATTGAGATGTTTCGCAGAAGTTTATGATCCAGGAAGAATTTATAAATGAGCGACACCGTCAAACAAGAATTTTTTCCCCTAATATTACAGGTATCGTCCATAGATCGAAAAATACAGTGATGATGATTACAATGAATGATAATTAAGCATAGAATAGAAATGAATGCCTGTGAGGAAATCAATTCTGTTGATAAACATGCTATATATGAAATGGTAGGAGGTACAAAGTGAATTTGTTAAAAAATTACTCGACGACGATATGGAAAGACCGTTTGCAAATTAATTAATAAATTAATAAATTCTGAATTAATTTGATTTTACTTTCGTATTTAACTGACATCTGCACATTGTTTTCAATGTTAATTTGAAATAAATAATTAAATTTCAATTATCATACGTACAATGTATATCGCATATTATTATCATGTACGATATCAGTGAAGTTACGCAGTGATCTAAAAGCAATATAAACACGCATCCAATGGTACAGTAATTAGAGGAGGGTAGTTTTAAATTTCTTCCTCGAGAAGTATTTAAGGATTCTACAGAAATCTCCAATTCTCTAATGAAAAATTAATCTTTGTTGTATGTGACAAATTTATTTATAATTTTCGGTTATGTTGCAAAATGGTAATGAACGTTACGTTAATGAAACTGTGTTCTTCAACAATTTAAACTCTCCTTTTGTCACGATCTACGTGAATTTTCTTCATTATGACATACAGTTCCTCGATATAATATTTACAATACGATTTTATTGATCTGAGCTCCATTTATCGTGTACCTGCCGGGTGAATTCATTTATCTGACAGGAAACTCCAGCAATATGAACGAAGAACCATAAGAATAAGAAAAATCAACGAGTAGCTAACACACGAGCCATCGTCCTGCGATATAAGTGCAGATAAACAGAATTCTATTACAGCGATAAATCGACGATATATACGTGTAATATTACACGATTAAATTGCAAATAATATCAGTGTTGAGGTTATTAGATGTATATGAATACAAAGGAACGCGTGGATAAATTGTAAGGTGGAAAATATATTTTAAATACCGAAGTGTAAATACAAATCGGAATATAATTGAGCTGGTCCAGATCCGCACGCTAGCAGTGTTACCCTATGACTGAAAACCCTGAAGTCAATGTCATCTGTCTACTGTTTATGGTTTGCCTTCGACCCAGTCTTTTGTCTATAAACTGTCGATGGCTTCAGTGCTTGAGAAAACTAAAAGACCAGATGTAGAGTTTTCTTAGAAGTGGCGACCACTTCAACAATCAGAAATTTGCAGACAAATTCATTCTTCTACAAAATTTCAAATATCATAAACATGTAAAATACGAAGAATCTAACAACCGTGCCATCTCGTCAAAGCCCCATAAACGGGAATGGCACTCGGCGAAGTATCATCGAATTATATCGCTGAGGACGCGGCTATTGCAACGAGCCAACGAGCCGTCACGATCATTTTCCGCGGTCGGTTTCGACCCGCGGGACTCGTAAAGAAAACGTCGTTAACCCTGCGGGTCTTCGGATCCCGGATACGGCCCAGACACTTGCGAACTTTTCCACTATGTCACACACGTACGTACACGCGGGTAACCGCGGCATGGTTGCCGCCAAGTGACGCCGTTTTACGCCTTTCGAACTGTCTGGCAAACTTCCTTTTTATGCTTACCGTGGTTCGTTGGTAACGGAGCAACGGACTTTTAGTGGAGTATCGTGGTGGCAGCGGTTGA
This sequence comes from Bombus fervidus, assembly GCF_041682495.2. Lineage (NCBI taxonomy): Eukaryota > Metazoa > Arthropoda > Insecta > Hymenoptera > Apidae > Bombus > Bombus fervidus. The sequence goes on along the minus strand of NC_091520.1, from coordinate 11,869,888 downwards.
CCGCCGACACACGCACGATAATTCTCCCTGGTACCGAGAGAATGACAGTTTGGCCCGAGTTCCGCGACAGCGTGGCAGGAAAATCGCGCAGTCCGCGCCACGACCTTTTTCCAATCGCATCGTGAGCTTCCATCGTGCCAACAATTTTACTCTGGAGATGTTATGGGGGGGGGAATCTTGGACGATCTGTCGTCGGTTCGATTATGGTTATTGACGAAGTGATGGATGAGATCGCTGGGGAGGGATTTATAAATGGCTTCGATGATGAAACACGGGAAGGTTTGTTGAAATGGGATGTATGGGTCGAATGGGAGATTATGGTTGTTTAAAGGGGAACTAGGATTAGTTTGTCTTTAGGAGTGACACTGAAGGAATTAGATGATTTGATAAATTGAGAAAGTTGAGATTAAATTAATGTCTTTTTATATTAGATAAAAAAATAGTAGAGTTCATCGGTTAGGATTCTGAGAAGCTCGATTATGATATAATTATTATTATTATGATATAAAATCAATCATCCACTATGAATAAAATGATGGTAAATTTTTGTAGCAACAATTTTTTGATTGAATCGCATCTTGTAGAAGAATATTTCTAAATAACAAAAAAAAAAAAAAAAAACTATCGCGCGTGAGGAACAGCTGATGAATTTCTAGATGCAATCGTTACTTGTCGAGAGGAAATCTCACGAAGGAAAAACACTCCACGGTGAGTTGGCCAGTTGCACCTGACGAGTTGAATCGTTTCCTGATTTTATGTGAGGACACGTGAACGCGCATAAAATCTAAAACGTCCTGACCGGTTGAAATACGCGAACGAGCGGGGCGAAGGTAATGCAACGCGGCTAACGGGCAGAAATAACGCAACTGACATAACCGTAACGCGGTTTAATTGTACTGCCACCTGTTAGGGCCTAGCAGAGAAATGTTGCGCGCATAGGCTGACCATTAACTGCCGTATACCTCTCCTAAACCGTTTTAGAAGCTTACGACCGTCGCGTTGTAACCACGAAAAGTAACTCACCAAGACCCTTAAAATGTACAAATAGAATCCACAAAATCATTAATTAATATTTCATTCGAGACTGTGAGCGGGAAAACGTTATTTAAATGGCGAAAATGCGAATTAATTGGTATTAATTACTTGGATAATAGCGTTTAAAATGTTATAACAATATATGGGATATATGTTATGGAATATATATGGTAGTGGACTGGTTGCGTTAAATTATGTCGGGATAAAATTATGACAGGGTGCGGGTTATAAAGTAAAACTCTACAGAGGGGAAATTAAATCGATAATTTGTAATTTTAGTCTCTGAAGAACGAAATTTGGCTCTACCGAGATAAACTAAATGCATGCAGCTTGGTTATATATTATTTTGCGATATTATTGAGTTTAAAGATTGTTGGAATTACCAAGTAAAATTGTTATGTTTAAATAAAGAAGAATTTTAATGATACTTATATATTAGTATTATTATTAACTCTTCCATGATTTATCGACAACCCCGTCGACAAATTGAACAATAGAGAAAAATGATGACGTTACAAATATTTTTCATTAATGAAATTTTTCTCCACAGACACTCGTATGACACTCATATCGAGCGTAAGCCGATATCTTCACAAAAATGTTTCAGCAAAAAAGAACGAAAGAACAAAGTGAGCAGAGGATTAAAGTTAAGACATTCAGACTTCTGAGAGTATTAAATGTGATTCAAGCTACGAACACAATTACTTTCACAAGCAACAACAACCGACACAGTTCGAGAACCGCTTTAAATCCAAAAGTTCTTCAGAACAGGGTCCGAGGTGAACGAAGCTCGCAACTCGTTCTTTTTACACTTGCCAGCAGCGTAAATCCTCAAAGGGTTAAATATTCTACCGGGGTAGGAGCTGAGCAATCCAATTTGTTCGGCTCGCGGGAATATTTATGCGTTCACCGCGAGTCTCGCATTACTTCGACCAGAAACGGGGTAACCCGGATTTCCAGAAGCCGTTGCTCGCCGAGCAGACATCAGAGAGAAGTATAATAACAAAGAAATTCGCGTGATCGATCTGGCTTCACATGATGCATATCACTATCGACGCGTATTATTTAAAACAAAAGCGTTTCCCTCAGCATTCGGTGTTCGAGGAACCGCGAATTAAACGCGGAAATCAGGGAGAAAAGACCAATCACCAATAGAAACGATTTAGAATGTGTATCCGTTGCCCGTATGATGGCACAATTTTTCATGTGTGTCGCACATTCAGATAGAAATAATTCATATTCTGCAGGTAAGTACGCGTACGTATCTATCCGGCGTAAAATGTACACGGCTATAATCGGTCTCGATGCAGGTTCGACGAAGAAAAATCTTTTGAGTCGAGTTGAAATTCATTCCGTTGTATTCGTTCTAGTGGCCCGATATTACCTGCAATTATTATACGAGAACCTTTTATTCTTATGGTACGTACGAACGAGAAATGGATTTTTCTTGTGTGATTCGTCCACCCATGTGTCTATAGGAAATCAGAGAAGCAAACCTAGTCAACGGTTCATAATATGAAAGAGAAGTAAAATATAGAAAACTCGATTGAATATCAAATGTCCTGTAATTTTTTTTATCTAGCAATTAATAAATGTTTTCCCATTAAGTTTATATTTCTAACGTTTCGTATATTAATTATCAAATCTCGCAATAAACTTATATTTGTAAGTATGTTATCTATCAATTAGCGAACCTGCGCCTAATAAACCTACAATTATACCTTTTTGGCCATTAATTAACCAATCTTCCCTCAACGAATTCAAGTGTAATTATTGCAAAGAAAACTCGATTAAATAGACTTGTAATTTCGTTCAATGTCTTAAATAAACTTTCCTTAAATAAACTCATTTGTAATTTTCTCGTGTCTACGAACTAACCAATCTTCCTTCGATAAACTGGTCAACAATATCTTTTCTCTCATCAACTAACATTTGTTATTTTACTCGTCAATTAGCCAGTGTCTTCCCAATAAATCATTTCCAGTTAGTAACAGTATCATTGTACCAAACGTTCAACAGCTTGAGCGAATCCCATAGAAACAAGAAATCTTCGTGTTTGGAAATGGTGAGCGGTAACGACAGCAGTTGACGAGGCGAAACGAAGCGAAACTCGCGGCGCGTAATTCCGTGGCGGTCCATCGAGTAACTCGACAAAGCGGCAACAAGAGGACATCTTTACAACGGCGCGGTTCGACGCGTAATACGAACAATTATGCTCCAAGATCCCGATTTCTAGCGCGTTCCAGCAGGGTATGCGAACCGCGAAACAGCTTTTAAACGTTCCAGCAGCCATAAGCCGCTCGTAGGATTTGTCTGGCAAGCTGGTCGCCAAACAAGCAAACACGCAAACAAACGAGCAAACAACGCGAGCGAAATAATCAAACGGCCGGGCAAACAGCGACTCCCAAGGGTGACGTTAAAACGATGAAAAAAGAAAAACGAAACCAGACACGAATCAGAAAGTCGACTTCTTCGCGTGGATTTCGTGATCGCGACTGAAGAAACGACTTCCTTCGCCATCATCAGCTTTTTTATCAGTTATTTTCCTTTACAATTCTTTCCCTTTCCTTCTTTCTATCATCCTCACTCTTCGTTTCTCCTGTTCGTAGAAGGAATCAGATTTTCTATTCCATATCCTTTCATTCCCTTTTCTATTGTGCGATTTTCTCCCTCGATCGTTGCTATCATCCCCTTTCATCCTTTTGTTATTTTCTTCTTCGTCACTGTCACACATCCTTCCTCTTTATTTTCTTCCGAAGATTCCTCCATTGCCTATCTCGTATCCGCGGATACAGCGACGAGTTCTGAGTTCTTGTTTCTTCATCGTTATATTCTCGTTCACCTTGCTTGTCTCCTTTCCTTTCTTCCCCTTCTTTATCGTTCATTTCTTCTTCTCGTTTTTGGTCACTTTTTCTCCCGTTTTCTCCCGTTTATTAATCTCACTCTTTTTTTTTCGTCTGTTTTATGATTCTTTCTCGTTGCAGGCACTAATGCGACTGGGAAATGATAAAAGCCGAATGTAGCTGCGAAGATAAAACCGCACCGCTCGTTATTTATTCACGCGACCACCACCAACACCGCGGACCCAACCGCTACTCGCTCGTCCCGCTAATATCGTTGCATCCGCTTCGTGGATTTCTCTTTTTTAATGTTTCACGCAAGCCCAAAGGTTGCTTCGACGACGTCCGCGGAAATTGGCTGCTGAAATAATAACTCGCAGGAAATATGGGCACCCTTAACCTCGAGAAGCTTGTTTCGTCGGATTGGAATTCTTCATATCCTTGACATACTTGGAATTTATAAAGATATTCCGAATGAGATTCAGATTCCACGATGCCTGGGATACTATAATAATTGTGAAAATAAGAAGAAAAGTCGTTTTGCGTTAATAATAAATATGTTTTCAACGAAATATTCTATTATAATATGAAGAAGCTTGAAGTATTCTTCTGGTCTTCTCAAGATAGATATCTTTAGCATTGCATTTTGTCAAAAGAGGGTGGCGAAACAATTTCATCGTGTTCCTTTCTTCTTTAGCATATAATACGTCTTTCAATTCACAGAAATGTACATTTCCACGAAGAAGGAGGTCACTATTCATAAAATTCGCATTTTGAATAAAATATTATCCTTAATTATATCCGGTTCCTAATCCTCCACATGGTTGAAACAGTCCGGACATTTGTCTTTTACACAAGCTGCCGGAATTCTGTCCTTTCAAACCGTCTTTTCTCATTCCGTTTCCTCGGGGCGTGGTCGCGAAATTACAATTTGAAAGCCGGTCTTGCGACGACTTTTCAAAACTGCCTCGAATTTAAACATTTAAGCACAGCGTGCAGCCTTCCAATTAAAATCCGGATTTCGAAGAGTGCGTTTCCGCAAAAAGTAACTGAAACACGAGAAAAATACGAAATTTCTCCCACCCAAAATGTTTCTTTGCCACTAGAAGTTAAGAAGAATTTGTACTAAATTGTCGTGCGAAACTTTCTGAGTGAAGAGAGAAACTTTGCTAGATAAGTATCAAACGCAATTGAATGTACAAATGGCACAAACTAGACCGATTTCTCCAACAGAATTTACTGAAATTTTTGTTCTAAAGGAGTCCAGGGTACAAAATGTATTTTCGTTCTTGGAAATTCCCGATATCCCAGGAGCTTATTTTCGGAATAACAAATTTTATCAGATTAAGGATTTTAGAAAGGGCAATGCAGCTTGAATCTTCAATTCTTCTGTGATAAAAAATGTGTACAAACTCTATTGGAAAATTTCGAGAAATTCAACTTAATGACAGAATGCAATACATTTATTAATTAAATTGTAGTTAATACACTTATAATAACTTATTTTATGAAGATTCTAAAATAAAAGTTTCAAGTTTTCATACTTCAAGCAACGACAAGAATTTAAATTTATCGTATCAAGTTCTATCATAGAAGTCTTGTCATAAAAGTTATTATACCCGTATAATGTAGGACTCATAAAAGTTCCTAGAAGTAGAAGCAGTATATGAAAACTATAGGATAAGAACACGTTTTCCACTTTCTACAGGAAATACAGTTTTAAAGTTCACTATATTGTTAATATTACTAAAGTTATCTTGGTATTTGTTCTTAATACTAAACGTACGTACATACAAACTAGTATATCAAAAGGAAGATCAATAACACTCGCAACAAACATCGAGCTAGAGATCAAAAACCCTTGGCCGTGGTTGTCCAAACGGAGTGTAGTTTCTGCAGTGGAAAAGCAAACAAGGCTAACCCGAATCATGGAACAGACAATACCACTAAAAGAAATTCGTGCTCGACAGGAGAGCGAGCTCGTTTGCGCGGCTCTGTCTGTCCTCAAAGCTCCCTTCACCGGCCATGAATCATTCCCTTTTGCGAGCCGATTCCGCGGTAATTAACGTTGACTAGCTTCGAGCACGCGTGTCGTTCATCCGCTCGAACAGCAAACGGCCACACGCGCACCCTCTTCGTCTTTTCCCGCTTGTGACTGCCACGCGCTTCCGTTTGTAACACGTGCGCGGAGTGGCGAAGAGAGGCTCTTTGATTAACGGTCGCTTCTTCGTGAATTAAATTGCACGTTGCCGATCAGATAACGACGGAATGCAGGTTGAACAATCGACCAAAGAATCGCCGGCGCTTGCATCTCGATATTATTGCCTCGATCGACCGCAAGTATTTCGATCGATCCGTTCGAACACGGACGCTTTCCTCGCTCAGATTCGCCAACTTACTTGGGCGAATTCGCTGCGCGGTATGTTTCAGATGTGTTGGTGGTATGAAAGGTGGTGATTGAAGTATTAATTAGCGGATCGCTTAGTTAGTCGCTGGAATAGCACGGAATATTCTACGCTGTTGGTGCCGTTCGTGTCTTTTGACAGAGACAAATGCAATTGGAATGGGGGAATCGAAATTGGCGCGGTTTAGTTATGATTAGAACGCGAATATTCGTGCATTTATGGGAAATCTAAAAGCGTAATAGTGCACAGAATGCACACGATAGACAGATATATGAAACACTGAATATATAGTAGGCACTGGGATACTTGGTGGGCGAAACAAATCACTGCATAGGTTCTACTCTTTAATCGCATCCAAAGAATATAAATCAGCATAAATATGAAGACCGCAGGATCTTGATATGATTGTATTGGTAAGAATAATAGAATTTTAGAGTCAAACTTAAGAATCAGAAGTGAAAAATCAAACATACAAAATCAAGCAGGAGAAACTTTTTAAGAGAACCAGTCGATTGATCAAATTGTATGAATCGACTTGTTACATCCACATTATTATTTCGATATTACGTATAGTAATTATCGTTTCATTTAATATTCCACAGAAAAAATTCGGCAAGTATAATGCAGAGGAATAAACAAAGGCGGATAAATGATTGAGTAATAAGCAAGTAACAGAAAAAGAAAAAAAGAAAAAAAGAAAACGAGAAGTTTAGTTTACGACAAAATAGGGTCGTTTGTCGAAATTCAAAAGATTTTATGGAATGCCACGTTCGTGTACACGTGCACGAGAAAAATTTGTATGGCTGTCGGCTGTCAGCGTGTCCAACGATAAAGCTTCGTTTCGTAAGAATTAAATTCCGAGCGACGGTTTTTGAATATCGAAACGGACTACGCTTGCGGCGTTGAATCGCGCACATTTAAAAATCAACGATACAGATCGTCCTGTTGCCGCCACGTGCACCACCGCGCTGCGCCGCCAAACGGAAGAACGGAATTTATTTGGACAAACAAATATTTGCCATACTAAATATTTAAAGTTCGCTTCGTCGTATATCGGAACAGAAAAGTGTGCCTCTCTGATTCGTTTCAATATTTTTCGATCGGTCGACCAAGTGTATCGAGCTGTTTATTTATCGATGAAAATAACGGAAACAAAGAATAACGCACGATATCCCCCAAAATTTTCTCAAAAATCTCGAGATGCCGTGGACGAGGCTGATTATGAGTTTATCCTTTGTTTGCTGTAATTCGTGAAATGTATCAGAATTTACGATTAAAATTCTAAAATCTATAGTCTAAAGTCAAGATCAACGCGCACGTGTAATTACATAATGTCTGAGTCTGTGTTTGAATTCCTATTAAAAATATCATTTTTTCGAGAAAATCAGAAAACATCACTTACTGATATATCCGTTAATTTCTTCAATGTTCGAGCTCGTGTTTTTACCTAACACCATTTTTACGCGAACTAAATATTCGCAGCAAGCTTCTCCGTATAACAAAACATAATAAAACATAGTCATATGTGCCATAGAGGAAGGGTTAAGTCTAAAAACCCAAATACCATCAAAATCAAGTCTAATCGTTTCCACAGGCAATTAGCTAGAAGCTGGTCGCGTATCGCTGAGATACGTTTTCATTTCCAACCAAAACGTGTCGGTTTTAATTAGGAAAATTTCGGAAGCAAGTCCGGCTACGGCTGATATATTAAAGCAGCGAGGACACGCGACGTTAATATTTCGGACGGTCCTTGCGGCATGGCCTACAACGGACAGCCGTAAGAGCCTTGGCTCATACACTCGGCCTACTTCTGCATCTAGCTGGCTCGCGTTCAAAAGCAAAAGTAGCTGAAAACCCGGCGGCCATTAGACGGATATTTAGCCGCGGTCTCATCCCTCGTCGGTTCACGATTACGCGGCTCACAAAGCCGCGCCGCTGAAGTAATCCCTTTGAAAGACGAACGGGGAAGGGATACAGTCGCGATTCACACTGAGTGGTCACCAATAAAAGCGACTCCGTGTAATTTTCTGTCACTGCAGGACTCCCGTGTTCAATTTACTGACCGGCAAAAACTTTGTTTCAGCCTGGTCACATTACTTCACCGCTCTCTCTATTTCTCTTTCTCCTACTCCTTCTATTTCCTTTCTCCTGCTTTTTGTCTATCTCTATTCCCCCAGTCTCTTGCTTACTCGCGCATTTTCCGACCATTCGTACGAGCGAGTAATAAGTACCCAGTCACGGCGCGAAACTCTTCGGTCCACGCTGGATTAATTCAGCTTGCTTTATTACAACATCCTCGCGTTTATGGTGGCGGAAAGTTCACCGGAGTTTCCCGTTTCTCTTTCACCCGGTTTTCGTGTTCGTTCCATCTCTCCCCCGCGCTAGAGAACACTCGACCGTGCGATCGTCACGCAGCGGTCGAGGAATTTTTTTTTTTTTTTTTTTTGAACCTGGTCTACCCTATCGAAACGTTTTCGTTGCGGAACTTTTTCCATCCGGTGGGAAAACACTCGAAAGCGGGCAACTCGAACGAACTTCCCGGTTGAGAGAGATCGACGCCGCTCCACGGTCGTCGGCGAACGATTGTCGAATTCAGGGTACAACTTCGATGGTTAATTGTCGATGCATCCGGAGATTTTAAATCGAGTTCGCCCAGGAAAGTGTTGGACAGATTTGGAACGAAAATGTGATGTTATGGACATCTTAAGTAAAAATACGAGAATTTAGTAGATGTTGAGAAAGAAGCTTGTAATTTGGGTTGCAAGCAGGTTTCTGATTATTAATTACGACATAAGGTAGTAAATATTAATTTAACCAATAATAAGATATAAACGATATAATCATCGTTTAATTGCACGATACGACTCGACTCTCGGGTCTTCTAAAATCCGCGAACATCTTCCTTTTGTCAATTTATTTATTACACTCCTCGCTCGCTATATCCCGATACAAAACTCCGTTTGTTTCTCGATCATCCCAACGCCAACTACTAACAATAATTAACGATGCATATTTCTCGAAGCAAATACAAAAGACCAGAAAGAAAAACGTACTTCTGACAAAGGTCTCAAACCCAATAGCCAGAAGCCATTATTTAGTGGGGATTCGTTGTGTCGACTGGAAACGGACAGAAAAGAGCGTATCTCAGGCGACCATGAGAAAATTAGATAGCCTACGAGCCATCCTATGACCCTTTTCTTCTTCTCGTCGGACTTTATTCCAACGTTTTGCCACGTTATTTTATTTAACGTACGTCCTCGACTCCGGCTCGATTCAATTATTCAAATTCCGTCCCAGCCTGGCCTTGACTTCCGTTCGCACCCCTTTCGAGCAGCCGATCTCTCTGTCTCTCAGGAGATTTTCCTTCTGACGATATTCCTTGTGCATTTCTATCGAAGGCTTGGCCCCTCGACAGCAGCCTGGTTCCACGGTAATGCCATGGGGCTTTCGAGCATCGCCGACCTCCCAGACACAGAAGCCACCCTCTTTCGAACGAGATACGAAGCCTCGGAAATAGGTGTAGCTTCGTGTAAGATTGGAAAAAGGGGTGTGCATCGGGGACTCCCGAAGCTGCAGAATCTGGGGTCGTCTTCTTTGAGAGGGAACACGCTACTGAGTATAGCTGATATTTACCATTCTCTACGGAGAGTCTATTTGAATGGTGAATAGCGAATGACGAGGTTCGAGACGTTTAGGGTGAATATAGTAGGAATGCTGGTTACGATAGCGAGCTGCGAATTTTCGAATCGTATGGAAAGTAATAATCTATTTATCGATGATCGATGGATCAGTGTAACATTGCCTTAATATTACAGTGTATCTTTGCATCTTCTTCTTTTTAAAAATTTCTAACTAATGCGATCTAGGAATATTTTTCGTTTATCAAAGGAGGAAAATTGTTTTGAATATTCACAAGATCGTACATTCAATTTCTTCGTACAAACATCCACAATTTCAAACAATGAATTTAATCAAACACACGCTTGATTCAATAAGTACACATAATTTTTGGCGAGTGGAAAATTTACTCAATCGCTAATATTAAACCGCACCGATTTAAAGAATCGGTCAACATCAACTAATAATTAGAGGTATACGGAACGCATGGGAGTATGTATCAGCGAATAATTTATACGTTTCCTATATCCGATAGAACCTCGACTGGCTCGCCATAAACAATTAGGAAACTGGCTGTATATAGAGCATATTTTGTTAAACGATAGTACACTGACACAGACTCGAATAAGGTTGCACTTACATTGAATACGTCAGAGCAATCGAATGTGTACACCGTATATTGTGCCGTGATCCTAAACCTTATATAATTGCAGTCAGGAAGATTCTATTATCTTTGAAGCTTTATTTTCTAGAAAATCAAGCTTGAAAACTTATCAAATATACACGAATTTCGTTTAATCTCAACTGGAAAAATGAAAGAAAATGATTTGCTTTAATGCTTGATTTGAAGTAAATTAAAGAATTAATTTAGTGCACGCGTACTTGACAAATTTTCGAATTCGATTTTTTTCAGAAGGACGAGGCGTTAAATGAAAAATCTCCGGCAACTTCAACTGTCCCAGATGAATTTAGATTCACAGTGTATATACATAGGTAACGTTACGAGTGTATAAATTCCAATTTTCACACGTTTCGCTCACAAAAACCTGCCTTGTAACTGTAGCTTAAACTCGCGGGTTCTCTACATCTTGACAAACTCCTTCATCCTCGTACCGTTTTCACGTCTCGTGACCCGTGATTTGGCACGCGGCACACGCTTCCGTCGTAATTCAAAATTTGCCGCCCGGAAAACCGCGGCGCCCGGACTTCTTTACAACGCGACGTCGTCATTCGCCGCACGCGGCACCTGAAATGTGGACTACCATGTGAACGACGTGCGAACGTCTCCCATATTTCGGAAATATTGGAAAATACGAGCAACCCTCGTGTCTACTCGATATCCAGTATCGCTCAAGAGCTCGCGAAAATTCGTACGCATAACCTACGACACTCGTATACTCGTCTGGCCGTGTGAAAAATTCTCTGCCGTCCCTCATCTTGTTTCGGATTACGAAGAATTTATATTTCCACCCCTTTGCTCTCCCGAAGCTGAATGGAGCTCTCGCGTTTCACAACTTCGGCCGTATTTTACCGGCAGCGCGACGCGCAAATTATAGCGTGTAACTCGTCAAAGGGAGCTTACAATTTTCGAATCCGTTCCAGCAATCCGACGGCGCGCGTCAATGACCGGACGATGAAAATTGGCCGACGCGTATACGCGGAAAACCACGAACCCGCGGGTAACGCTTCGTTGCACTCTATTCCGCAGCGTCCTTTAACGAAAATAGGGGACACTCCCGATGGTTCGGAGACGGAGCTCGGCTGCAACGTCGTAAAAATCGCGTATTTCCTTCCGACGCGGGAAATGAAACCGTTAATCATGACGAATCCAATTGTAGTATAGGAGTACAGTTGGAGACAAAAATAAATGGATCGGTGGTGGAAATGGGCATCAACGTAGTTTCCTTGCGATTAAACAAATAAAATAAAACAATAATTGAATACGATTAAATACGTTTATGTATTTACGTACTAAATAATCAGCGTACGCTGAGATATAATAATAATATAATTAATTATGTATGAATAAATATATGAGGAGAGATAATAAATGAAACTTAAACATACGATACTAGTAAAATAATAGCTCGATTAAACTTCATCTATACCTGTTTTTACTATATGTCCGCTTGTTTCTGCCCCCCCACTGTGTGCGACGTTTTCACGTTCGGTCAGCCTTGGTTAAAACAGCGAGCACGAATTTTGTGCTACGATTAAATATCTCCGGTGAGGTTGGATTGGTTCCGCGATGGTTAAAATGTGGTGGAGGGTTGGTTTACACGGTACGTTTTGTGAGAGGTTAGGGGAGATTCATTGAGACGCTTGAGTGTTGTTTTAGAGTAATTTATGGGGCTGTTAAGTCGCCGGTTTAGTAAAACACCGTGTCGTTTGTCGAGTTGTAAATTAAAGATGACGTGTTTAAAGATGACGAAGAAAGAATTTCAAGTATTAAAATCAGGTAATGTTATGTGAGAATACGAGGGCATTTATATCATTTCAGAATAGATGAATTATTTGAAAGTTAGTATGAGTGAGCACAGAGTTGTATATTTTATGTGATTATTAAAATTTATTATCGGTCCATTTGTAAGCTGTATCATTGAAGAATTGCGCTTTCATTTAAAATTATTTCAAATAAAATTTTCATCATAACTATGAATAATTCTACTTTCAAGTATTAGATAAAAAATTTCATTTATTTCGTATAACTAATCTATTGCATGTTAGTTTCCTCAGTTTAACACTAATGTAGTCGAAGTTAGAGTCACCAATGCATATCCAAACATTTGGCAGGAATTTTTGCGCATCCCGGAACAACGTTTCGTATTGTTTACACGGAACCGGGTAGAACACAGGGCTGGTCCCAATAAAAATGCCTGGGTGTCAGCGTAAAAATGTATTACGCCGGGGAGCGAAAAATTCATGATCCATCCGTGGGGGGCAGGGTGCCGTGAAACATGGAGGAAAAACGAGAGAGCCGCTTGCACACGCAGCTGCGTTATTTTCGCGGCGATTTGTCGGTCTATCGTACGTTACGCGTTCATGCTGGCCCATTATCATGAAAATTAGGAAGCGTCGCTGCAACCTGCGCGTCGGTCGTGAATTAATTTTTCATAACTCAGCCAGAGCTTTAATCCTCGTCGAACGAGCAAACAAGGAGAATAATATGCAACAATTAGAATTTGAATTATAGAGACTAAGGGAAGAGAATCGATCGTTGTTCGATCGTCAAATTATTATGTAGCAAGTGTGGTATAAGCGTTAAACACATTTTTATGTGCGGGAAAAATATACAACACAAAGAAAACCTATCGAATTATGAGAACAAGTAAAAGAAGATGACCTTTGTTTCAGTAAAATCCTAATAATTTAGACTTCTAACTCGTTCCAAATTCTCAAGAACTATATAAATCCTATGGATAAACAGAGTAACATTTTCTATATCTAACGCATTTTCAAAGAAAAAAATCCACTTCTGCAACTGTTCCTCGATTATCAATTTCTCTGTTCTCTAACAAAGATCAATTAGACGAAAATTTCCGGCATCCAACTGCATCAATGTACTTAGCATTACCATTTTCCTCCAAAACATCAGTCTGTCTTCCATCAGCCATTCGTTATCCCGACTTCCGTGGAAACCGGATGAATACGATCCGGAAGATAGGAAGGGAAGCGGTGTCCCGGACGAAGGAGCCACGAAGCAGGAGCACGCCGCTCAAAGCAACCGGAAGATCCCTTTTAATTCGCGTCCAACTCAGGACTAGGCGAACGAACCTGGAATCCGTTTGTGCGGATTCGCGCATCCGTCTTGCGGCCGCGGTAACAATGACTCCGTGGAATTTGCGATTCAAATGCCACGGCTGGAATACCGAGACTTCTGTCATTGCTATGTGTCCACGCCTCACTTGCCGCGACGTGCACCGTCGACGGTTACACAACGCCGCGTCACTTTTCGTTTCCTCGGTTCTGTTCCTCTTAGGCGCATTGTCGAGACGATTCGGCCACTATCTGCGTCAGCAACCAGACGTCAGCGGCCCGCGCTTACGCTACGTATCCGACGAACAAGCGTCGAGCCAGCGTCAGCGTCGCTGTGGTCGATGCTGGCGATTGCCTACGCTTTGAGACGAAAATGGACAATGCCGATGTTGGCAAAGCTTTCGTTAGTCTATTGAGAGTCAAATAGGTAATTGTAATAGGTAATGTGGGTGGATGTGGGTGTACGTATATTTGAGTAAATGGATTGTAACGCCGGATAAGCGATTTTGTGAGACGAGTAAAGTGTGTTTGAATGAAGAGAAAATTTGCATTTTGCGAGTTTACTCTATTGGGAATCAAATAAAGCGTAAGATTAGCAACGATAATAATGTGAATGGATATGGATGCATATTCGAGTGCATGGATGAACCGGAAGATTTTAATACAGGTGAAACCACTTCATGAGACTAGTGTAGAGTGTTAAATTTTGAAAGGTAAATGTGAAAATGATGTGTATCTGGAGGATTGAGTTCATGATGCGAGAAGAATATTTGCATAAAATGGTAGAGATCTTCTGATGCGGGAAGATTAATTCCATTTGTCGTTACTTGTTAAAACATCGGATTAATAAACTCTATCAAGTGTACAGTACATCGAACAAGCTCTTCTAAAGAAAATAACGCGCTTCCGAACGCGAGATTTATTCTCTAGATATTTTTTTATGCGATTATTTCCGGGGCAATACACAACCGCGGAGTAATTCCGTGGATGAATAGTTAAAAACAGCGGCGCGAGACACCCTTTAAAATGAATGAAAACCATACGCATAAATTTGGCCGTTTGGCCGATACACAGGTCGCGGCGGCCGCTTCATAATTCCTTTGCTTTTTGCTCGCGGGGGATGAAAAAGCCGTTTCGCTCCAGTGGCCGAAGCGTGCAACGATAACGCCTCCGGCCTCGGCCACTCCATGATAATAATTAAACGAAAGTTAAATGGGAAATCTCGAATTGCACGATAACGGGACGCGGAGCATCGAGACGGGAACCAGCTTCAGGAACTAGTTTCGATTCTGTCACGTAGTCTCGCTCGCCTCGCCCCCTGACTCGTGGCGATTCCTGCAACACCTCCAACCACCGACGCACCCCGCGGTCACAGTTCGTGAGAATAACGCGAAATTAATTTTCGCCTGTCTGAATTTAATGACTTCGCGCTTCGATACTGCGCCCGTTCCTCGCGTTTTCGATCCTCGCCGCAGATAATTGATGATTTATTTGGCACTGGGTTGCCCCAGCTTTATCGTTCGACCAAAGAAACGCGTATGGCTCGTTTAATGCGGCTGATTTTCCTGACACACAGGAAAAAGTTGCTCTTTTGTGGTAATATTCTTTGTAGTATCGAAATGGAAAACAAAAGGTCGATTTCTTTGCTTCGTGCAATTAACCTTCTTGTCGTATGATTCGATTCTTGTAATTTGATTAATTTACTTTTTATTATAACTATACTACGGATTCCTGTTTGTCTGGATTATTTACTTCTTTTCACACAGCAGAAATTCCCTGATATTTAGGAATCCTTTATGTAGAAATTCTACGTACGATGTTTCTACTTAGAAAATAATCTACGATTTCTCATACAGCAGAATTTCGCGTTCTAAATAACTAAGTAATTCTAGTTAGAATTCTAATTAACCCCATGATAGTCTTAAACGAAAATGACTCGATATCGTAAGTGAAGGCAGTTAAGAATGATATTCAGGAAATAAAAGAACTGGAAAAGTGTAAATGTAACGAACGATTAAATGCTAATAAGACAGAAAGTCAACAATTCCATTATGAACTATAAAACAAAACTTCCAACGCTATTGTAAATGTTATTTTCAACAGGAGCGTTTAAAATAGTTTTCGAAAGAATGAAAAGTGGCTGCTTATAAAATTACCAGCGTCACCGTCAGAGACTTCTGTAATTTTATCGGAGCTCGTTACTTAAGCGAGTCGTAATCCGCAAACGTCATGGCCACGCTATTCTATAGTTGAATTTAAAAACTTGGCCAGGGACTAGTTGCTCGGTCGATTTAATGAAATCCCGGTTAGTATATATAGCGAAAGGACGTTAGTGACATAAACGAAGTGGCCATTAATAACGTGCAACGGCTCCACGGTATCTCGTTACTTCCCTTTTCGTACCTTTAATTAGCGCCGGTTGAAAAAAATTTCAGTCGACCGGAACGATCTTTTA
The DNA here is from genome assembly GCF_041682495.2 of Bombus fervidus. Taxonomy (NCBI): domain Eukaryota; kingdom Metazoa; phylum Arthropoda; class Insecta; order Hymenoptera; family Apidae; genus Bombus; species Bombus fervidus. The sequence goes on along the minus strand of NC_091520.1, from coordinate 11,853,779 downwards.
AGACGGATACAGCTCCTTTATTCTCTTTAAATCGACGCGAGCCATTCGTTTCTTCCAGTCAACTGATATTTCAACCTTTAATCGGACCATGGATAAAAAAAGAAAAAAAAAAGGTATGAAAAAGAAGAAAAGAATAGTACCTATTCGCGAGACAAAAAACGAGAAAAAGATAACGTCCGACTAAATCAACGTCGACCACCGAGAAGAGAACGAGTTGTTATTCACTTTTACAAAGTTATAATCCGTGGTAAAATTGAACCGGTGCCAACCGTTCCGGAATCACATCAGACACGCTGCAACAGGTAACGTTCTCCAACGCATCGTCGAAACAACGAGAACCAAGCCAACTTACGTCTGTTACGATCGAAGCTTGAATTTTTCCAGCATCCAATTTACGACAGTTCAAGGAGGTGCTGTTTTGCGTTGTTTTATCCAATTGGAGTTAGCAGTTTATTCTATTCGAAATTTAACGCGACGATTTTACGTGGCGATTGATGGCCATTGCCATTTCGGAAAGAGAATTGTGAGTTCTAAAATTTGTAGTGGATGAATTAAGAGCGGAAGAAAATTAGCATTCGCTTGCTATTCTAATTTATTCTATTCGCTCCTCGATTGAATCGTTCGGAAACTACATTGACCAGCCCTATAAATGAAATAATAGAATAAAATGATGATGTTAGAAATATTATTTTTTCAAATTCATCTCAGAACTTTTCTACTATTCGTGAATTTTCTTTATGAAAAATTAACAAGTCTATTTTCTGACACCTGTTTGTCACAACACGAAATGAAGTTGCTCAGAGAGGTTCACAGGACTCAATTCTCGATATTTGTTTCACTCTCGAATTTTAATACCAATAGTATTCGTTAATTGCGTCGAAAATTAATAAAAATATGTGTTAATAAAAATGCTCTTTCAATACCACAATTGCTCTCTTGCTTTTATTTTCGAATCGCGGAAAACGCACAGCATTTCATTGATATCGCGTTTCGGCTTCGTTAAATCATCTCGCTCAATGAGAATAATGGAAGAATGCCTGTCCAAGCATACTGGGTTTCAGAATTCGCAGAGACTGCACCAAAAATAATTCAACTGCGAATAATAAGGGAATAAGCTCGGATAATTGGCGAACGCACGGCAACTAAATTCCTCGAAATGAACCATTACAGTCTCGATTACGTGGCAGGGGATGAATAAATAATCAGCCGGCCTGCAGTCTCGTTTAGTCTCTGCTCTGTAGCACAGGAAAAAGGATAAACGCGTGGTTAAAAAGAGATAGCGAAGTTCAAGCGAAATTCATAAATGGAGACTCGAAGGCACGTGCTCGCGTTTCGACAGCACGATCTACGTGACCATGATTCCTTTTTTCTTCACGTGACAAGAGATCCTATAGCGACGACAAACGGGCTACTGTGTCTCGAACAAATGCCCGCTAACGACAAATAACGATGAGTTCCATTGTATCTAGCGAATGGTGAGGCGAGCGCGCGATCGACATATTTAAACGAGTTCAATGTTTCGATTCACGAGTACTCGTTGCCACGCGGAATCGTTACTTTGCGCTTCGAATACGAATAAACTAGTAACGATCGTATTCGAATTGGACAAAACAGCGTGGAATAGCGGACGAATCCTAATTTCTTGCTGCGAAGTGTTGTATATTCGATGTTAGAAAAATTGAAGCTTCAAAATTTCCAGAGTCACAAATTCTTTGTAGACATCGAAGTATTGCGATAAAATTAGATTAAAACAGAATAGTAAATTGTTGAGGTTATTAGATGTATGTGAACAAAGGAACGCGTGAATAAATTATAAGGTAGAAAATATATTTTAATACAGAAGTGTAAATACAAAGAAGGAATGTTATTTAAGGTGGTCCAGATCCACACTCTAGCAGTGTTACCCTATGACTGAAAGCCCTGAGACCATCGTCGTCTGTATACTGTTTATGATCTGCCTTCGTCCCAGTCTTTTGTCTATACACTATCGATGGCTTCAGTGCTCGAGAAAAATAAAAGACCAGTAAAGTTCCCTTAGAAGTGGTGACCACTTCAACATAAATGAATGTTAATTTCTTCGCATATGTAGGTATCATAAATCCCATTCTAAGGAAAATATCCTTTGTGATTCTAACAAGATTCGTGGAACGAATATATAATTTCTCCTTCCCAGAAGCTTTGTAAGAACGGATCAGAACCTATTTTTAATTATCAGATGAAGTAAGAAAGATTTACTTGCTATCACACTCGACGAGCTTCAAGTCTTTAAATGCTTTTAAATCTTATTCTCTATGATCGTAAGAATAATCGATGCCCGAACGCGCAACGATATGCCGAGAAATTATTTTTGCAAGCAAAAAAGTTTTAATTGTTCGATGAATGAAATTTTGCAGAAATCGTAACGTAGTTACGCGTTTATAAAATTTTACAGCGTTTCAGTCACGTAAGGTTCATTTACTTTAATTATACGAATGGCGGTAAGGTGGGAAACAGCATGCGATTGCGCTCGGTATGGGAAGCGTGACAGAGAGTAACGATTATCGTGTACTTTCGGGCAATCAGCGGCGAATGGAGCGTCCATGGAAATTCTGCGATGGAAATTGGCCAAGAGGAACGGTTTGTATGGTCACGAATTCGATGACATTATTATTCCGAAACGTGTAATACCTGCCGACTCGGCTGACGAATATTTGACGCAGCCAGCGCTCGATTCGATTGCATTTAAAATACCTAATTCGATCGTCGATAGATGTATAGTGAACTAGCAGAATTGTTTATAAATATCATCGATAAGAGGTTTAGTAATTCGCTTGTCTACCGCTGGAAATAAATTAAATCATTGGGAATTCTTAATCGAAGAAGAATTCTGCCAGGACGAAGTTGTTTCATTCAAAATGATTAATATTCAATGCGAATATTGAATATCAATTTTTTGTTTCCTCAAAGAAATTAATTCGATTAATTCAAGGGGGATTTTCTAAATTAAAGAAACTCGTTTTAACATGATTTCACGTGTCTCGGTCTTCGTGGAAACTGTAGCAGAGGAGAGAATCAATCATGATCGATTGCACCCCAATGAACAGCCGCGCCACGTAAAACATAACTGAAACAGGGGGATTTGTTGCGTCGCTACGGGACAAATTAAACGCGTCCCTCGTTATTTCACTCAAATTCGCGACAAGATTCCTGTGTAATCCCACCGATCGTGGACGGACGGATTTATTCGATTTTCCACGCTCATCTTGTTTTTCCGTTACATAGAACGGCGCATTATGATTGATAGGAATTGCTTTCAGATCGAGGAACGTTATTATTGGAAAGGAATTTAAAGATTACAGACAGGACAATGACGTATCATTTTTTGTCACTTTGTTGTTTAATGGTGATCCAATAATAAACGGAGTGATAAATTGTTATTATTATTAAACTGACGGGAAAAAAATGTTTCAAGTCGATTTATTATAATTGTAAACTTTTAGAAGTTATCTCGTAGATTTGTTCTCTTCTACTTGAAGTAAGATATAGTATACCAGTGCCAGTAATTATTATTTAAGCAAAAGTGCAGATTGATGTTGCATGAATAATATAAATTTAACGTATGTACGATAACAGCATCAATTATTTTAACAAACAATTATTTTAGAATAAAATTCAATCTGAAATCCCTGCTATTCGAATGATTATGAGTAAACTACAGATGTCTTTGTGTTTATAGGAAATTTCAATGTATTAAAATGTATAAAATATATGAAATATCAAATATGACATTTTCGTTATCATATATTTTATACATTCATGAAAATATGAATTTGCATGAACGTCGCCAAACTAATTATCCCAAGTACTACATTCGCAAATTCTTAAATAGCTTTCTGTAATGGCTCGTTAAAGAAAAATCCGCAAAAGTAGAGAATTATCAAGATTGAATCTTAAAACGCACCACGAGCTGCGAAAACAGGAGCAACGGAACGATAGGAAAATCGTATTTCACGACGATGGAGGGGTACGGGCGAAGCGAAAAAATCCGGCCAACGGCTGGAAATAAAATAAGTTGCCGAAACCCGTTTTCCGGGCTCTCTTTTCCGAGCTTTGGCTATCGTCCCGTAATTACCGAGCAATTACCTCGGCAATGAGAACGTGTTTCGCGGAGCGAATTCGGCGCTCGTTTCGTCGACGACGAACCCGGAAAAAGTAAGACGAAAGAGCCAAGGGAAAAAAAGAGCGGGCCAAGGAGAAAAAAACCGATCAAGGGTTGGTAGGAGACGAACGGAGATTCGGAGCGTTTGAATTTCAATTCTCGCGAAATTAGTCGGAATTCGCGATCAGTCGAGTACGGACTCGCCGTTCTGAATCGTGGGCCTTTTTAAAATTCTCTTTAAGTTCGTTCGTAACGAGACGCGAACGCCGCTGGAAACTTCTTTTCTCCTTTAGACGATCCACGTCGGTGTTCCCTTATCCTCCCCTCACGCGTTCGCAAGGGAACAAAGCTTTTTTAATTAAGAAAAATCGCTGGATCTCGCGTTCCGTCTGTTGGACGGAATCGTTTTGTCGTGATCGTAATCAAGATTCACCGTGAATTTATTCGGCCGCGAGCGAATGAAAATTCACGATCCGGCCCCGGATATCGCAAGCTATACCTTGTTAAGCGGTCTGAAAGCCACGCTTCGAGACAAGGATTTTTCCACTGCTGATTTAGGAAAATGAGATTAGGCTGCCGTGTACTGGAGATGCACGTACCTTCTATTTCACATTCCGTTAGCCGGAGTTGAATATATTTGTTCTCGAAGGAAAATAAGGTAAAGATACGGGAATGAAAATTCATGCGAACGACGAGACATTGAGAACCAAGCGAACGTTTATGTCAGAGTATAGATAGTGAGTGAGAAGTAATTTACAGAATGTACGTACGTCACATACTTGCAATAACATAATATCGTGAAGTTTCCACTTTGCAGAGAAAGATGGTCTGATAATGAATATTCGATGAATGTACATGTTCAATTACAAATATTATATTTTAGTAAATTTTATATAATCTGATTTAGCATTCGGATTCTAAAATAAGTTCAGTATTTCTAACTCTGATTCTAAAGTGTATAACTTCTGCTATATTCCGATTGGCTACACGTGTATGAAATACGAAGGAGGAATTAACAATCCAAATACTAATAAATAACTAATATGTACGAATTGAAAGATGTAAGAAAAATTAGAAAATCAGATAAAATACACCAAGAATATTTATCTGGGAATCAAGCTACTCTACTCTACTATAACGCTTAATTCTCCGATTTTAAATTATGTATCCAACTGAACGTCATTCTCCAATCTCATATTCCTCGCGATATTCAAAATAAATAGAAAAACAGTGTAAGAAAAAACGGAAAGAAGACTTTATCTGCAGTTGATCAGCGTAAAGATGAGAAACGTAACAGTTTCCGCAGAGCGAAACATCAGTAACGTAATTAGACAGTCGGCTAGGTAGAGGACATAAAACGCGAGAACTGTCACGAAGAGAGTTCCGTGAAAGCTCTCGACGACGAAGAAAAATGAACGGACTGTATTAGCGGCGTTCCTTCGTCGTTCTTAATTAATAGGTAAAATTGCCAGACTGGTCGAGTGACGCGTTCGTTTTCTACTCCTAGGAGAAGAATAATTATTTGATTCTCTGATTCGTGTTCCGCGGCTTTTATCGGTAGAGTTTCCTCGCGCGCGCGCGCGCGTCGCGATTAGGGGCAATTTTCAAGCTCTCCGATTAATCAAGTGGCGGCGGATCAGCGCACGACGAAATCGATTTTCAGCGAATCAACCGAGCTAATTTGTCCCGAAACACGACCGATACGGTCGTGCCGCGTCAAACAACGCGAGTCCGCGCGCTCTGACCACCAGATGCGAAAAATACAGACGAACTTATAATTGCGGTAATTAAAGTCGTAAATATCACGCGCCAGAGTGATTCGTGGTCCGCATTCAGCCACGGCTTTCGAATACCAATCGATGGACCTGTGATTAAGAGGGATGAAACATCTGTACTTGAGCACCGAACTAACAAAATCGAATTCAGCCTGTTTGAAATCGGCTTTTTTATTCGGAAGAAGTCGCTTCAAGATTTAAATCTTAGTTACAAGCCCGAAAAAACAGATTTGAGAATTATTTTCTAGAAACTAATATTGTAACGTGATTGAAAGCTGTACTGCAAAGTCTACTTTTGCATAAAAAATTTTACATTCGTTTGTGAAATATAATAGATAGACTGAGATATATATGTTTCTCTTTTTCTTTCCCACTCTTGTAAAATATAGTACAATTTTCAGATAGCGAAATAGCAATAATAAGCTCCGACAAATTAATGTACTATGTCTGATACGACACTGACAGCTACTACTTGGCCACCAATGTCGTCAATATCATAACGAAATAGGAAGTGTTTCTGTTTGTTGTTACTGTCAAGTGCTTTGGTTAGTTGAGAGTCGAATGTATTTTGATAAAGGAAAATGAAATTGGAGGAAGAACGATAAGTTATTTTTAATTCAATTGGCGATGGATGTTGTCCAATCGGCAAGGGTGGAGCGCATCAAGTGTATGCTGTGTATAATCTTGACACGTTAGATAAACATTTGCTCTTAACGAAGTATGTAACTGTTTGATCAGCGCTTAATTATCAGCAAGATGGCGTGTATTTAATGAATAGAATTGCGATCGATTTAGACGTATATCTTCCCTTGTATTGTGTTTGCTCTCTTCTTCATCTCCCGTTGAAACTAGAGCACGAAATACTTTAATCGTCTTATTAAATTCGAGAGAAGTACGTAAATCCATTCGACATTACAAAAATCCAATCTCGACATAGAAAAGATTCTCCTTATTAACTTTTGCAGAAAAGAAAGTAGCGCAAACAGCGGGCTCTAACTGCTTCGATTACCAAGTCTAAGGTGCAAATTAATAACACGCAACGCGGTGCGAATGTGCGTACACAGAGAACGGTAACGTTTCACAGAGATGGCAAGTTCGCGGTAGTTTTGATTCCGGTTCCGCTTCTCGAGTCCCAAGTCTCGTTTACCCTGTATCGTTCTACCTCGCGCGGTTGTTACGTATTTAATGCACGCTCACTTGTACCCGCAACCTCGGAATCCAAATAAACTCGTTGCGAGATTTAGCAGACGCTTGCCTTTGGAGTCTAGATACGAGATTAATTGTTCGCTCCTGGCTACGGGTGCCGCTAACAATAAGTTAATTAATTTGTCTCGTTATAGTTTCCGGCAAACAGTACCAACAGCAAGAAAGGAGGAAACTATTTCTTAACGTTTCATAGGGAATTTCCATAATGATACGATTGACTTATGAAATTCTATTGGGTTTTGATATACATTACTTTTGCTTCAATGAATATGTTAAATATATATATGTCGGGTCGTCCTTGGAAAACGGGGCGTGTAATGAGTCTTGCTGCGACTTGTCCATAGTTGTCTTATACCAGATGATGTTTATGGGAATGTATTACGGAAGTTAACAAGTGATATCGATGATTGAGTGATCGAGATGTCGATGACGATGAATTTAGGTTCGATAACGAATACACGGTCAACGGGATGATGAGTGTGATTTCGAACTTGACGCACGTGTTCCCTGTACTAGTCGAACTTATCAGATTGAACCTCAGTCCAAGTGGAACTGCCCTTATATACTCCTCTTCGTATCTCTCTGTATTCCTCAGGTCAATCCCTGTTTTTAAGGAAAGTTATTTAATTACTTTATACCTCTGTTAGGTACACGTCCCTCCCGTGACCCCGTCACCCCGTGGTTACGTTCAGTGACACATTATGTCACTTCGAGCCCAAGCCCAGTGTCATAAATCTCGGATAATGATAATTGACTTAATTCATAAACAACTATTTCTCAGTTTTATTGTTTAAGTGCGGTTATGATAAAAAGTCTGGACTAAAGTATTGGGGACTTTCCCAAACATTCCGAAAGAAAGGCTCCGGTGTCCTTTCATCTCCGACATATATTTATGTATTTATTACGATATATAAAAACGGGGGCGAATTTATACTGCGGTATACTATTTGCGAAAATAAATTGAAATATTAAAAGTCAAACATTCTTTCAATTGTTGTAAGTAGGTTTAATAAGATAAAAAGTAAACAAGAAACAGATACCACTGATGAAAAATATCATTTACAGATAGAAGAATGCAGTATAAGTAAAATATATAGAGGAGAAACAGTTGCGCGCAGATCGACGGTGGTCTTTCAGTAGAATAAGCCAACACTCGTCAGACGAGCGCGCTAGAACTCGAGTGACGCTGAGCTCCTCGATTCTAGACGAATATTTTGTATTTATAAAGGATCGTGTACCTCGTCTTTCGTTAAATTTCATTTATTCTTCTAGTATATCTTTCGGTATATAAGATCAATGTGATAGTCTTTCAAGACATCGAGTATTTCTGAGACCTATTAAAGCTTTCAGAAGAACCTTTTATCAAATAATTTATATTCTCCAACATTACTTCAAAAATAATCTATTAATCCTCCAAATGATATTATCTCGACTTATATCTTCTAGAGGACAGATCTTCAATTCTGATTCAATGATCGACATAACCCACTTAATATGTAATTTCAAATCCAATTTTCACAATCATCACTATTCGTCAATGTCCACGATGGTTCCTCGTCTAACCAAATCTTTCAACGTCGATTTATCCTGATAAATAGCAAGAGACTTAATAGGTCCGGATTTGGAAGAAACGTTCAACGTCATCGATGATCTAAACCAAGCGTCGAAACGCGTAAACCACGGGCGATTGCGACGGACGTTGACGTACAAACGACGCGGCGGAGCCTAATTTAATCGACCAATTACGATACTCCATCGTACCGTGCTCTGACCATACCGTACGTCCATCGCGATATTCCTGTGAAGCACTCGATGACACTATGCCGCATTGTGGACGCGGTTTAACGCCCGGCCAGACCTATGATTTATCCTGAGCGAACGGCAAATCGTGAAACGAGGCGGAAACGTAATGCCAGCCTGGGAAAACTCGATGATCCGCATTAGGCAACGATTCCACAAGCCTGTCCGAATCACGAAACCATTCACTGAAACGGACGGAGCCTCGTCGTCTGCTCGACAAGCATTGTTACGATTCTGGTTACAATCTCGACCAATTTCTGTCCGACTGTTTCTCTCGTTACGTTTCTCGTTACGTCTGTTAAGATTTCAAACGCTCTCTGGATTTATTACGCCGCGTTACAGCTAGACTACTCTAACATAATACGTTTGTGAGATTCGGTTAGTTGGAAATTTCTTCCAGTCGATTAAAAAATATATCAGAGTTCTAACGGCATTATATTATAAATATACACTATAATTAGACAAATATATTTATGCAAGTTTATAATTTTATAAACATAATTAAAAGAATGGGACCTGACCAATAATGTTTTTTGTATTATACTTGTATTTTCCATCTTCAGAATCGAGACATGAATTTATGAAATGTTTTTGATCCTCATTATAATAATCATAATACACCTTTCTCTTTCACCCTATAAAAGCTGTACAATAATATCGCAATAACTATAAACTTCTACATATCTGGACTCTGATAGAACGTCATTTGACGGTGTAGAAATAGCCTCTTCTTCCTCAATTAAGGCAATTGAAATTATGTCAAAGCCCCGTCGTGGTTTAATTAAATCACCGCGGGGGAAACGTGACGTTTCACGCGGTTCCAAATTAACCGGCCGGCCGATGGAAGAGAGGAAGAAGACGGGGGGCTCGCAACACGCGTGATTTCAAGTACAGCCAGAAATCCATCGAACGTAATTTACCTGTAATTAATGTTATCGATTTCCCGCCGCCGTCGCGCAACCGGCGTGCTGGTAATTATACAGAAGCATCGCGGGCATATTTACGCGGGAAAATACAGTAGATCGTAATTACACACAACAAACGCAACGGAGTATGTTAATCCGTTCGGACGATTCGTTGCCAGCCGATCGCGTTTGCCAAACAATAACATCGCCACCCTGCCACCCGCCTTGTTTCCTAACGATCTCGTTGAATTTATCGATGTCGTTTTCGACGGATTGAACAGCGTTATAGAGTCGTGTTAATTCGTTTTTAACCACCCAAGATTACTCGAATGGTAACTTAAATATGTCGTTCTGGATTTCACAAAAAAGATTGCCGATAGAGCAATGTATACGTATAATATGGACGGAAGCTTTTGGTAAAATAAAATATCATGGTAGCAGAATGAATCTTAATTGAACAGTAATCGAACAAGTGTGTTATAAAATCCAATAAATTCTTAAAGGCGTAAGATGATAATTAAAGAAGGAGACACTTTAACAAATTGTTTTCCACTTTCTAGAGAAAGTTTCTTTATACAGCTGTGTAATCGTATCATAGTAAAATAAAATATCAAAGCAGTGAAATAAATGTTCATTGAACGATAATAGAATATGTGTATTATAGAATCGTATAAATTGTATTTAATAGCGCAAGACGATAATTTAAAACGAAGTACACGCTTAAAACTTTAATTTGCTTCCTCGCTATATCCATTCCATCAAAAGCGCCTGCGGTAAATTATCTGGAAGTGAAGCAGTATAGAGGTAACTTGTATCTAAAAGTAAAATGGCATCGAGCTAACAACCTTCGACGAGCTTTAAAAATACATGGTCGCTGGCATGCACGTAATATCGAAATATCCACATACTAATATCAATTTACAGTCGTAGTTTTCATTCCAGGCTGTTTACCCTATAGCTCCCCCAACTGTACGAACCGAGCACACGAGATTGCGAAAGAATCAGGGTGCTTATATGGGGACGATGTTTGCGCGTGTACGTCAATGCTATCGTAATACCCTCGTAAAGCGAGCTTCCCCGTGGCGATATCTCGCGGTGGAAACGCAGTCGCGTACACGCGGAAATAATTTCGCGCCGATGCCTCACCCTTCGCGCGTTTTATCGCAGACACGCACGGGAAGCAGAGGTGAGGGTGAACAGAAAAACGAAAGGAGGAAATAAGGGAGGAAAGGGGAAGGAAAGAGTTTTCCGTAGGTCGCGTGGGTCGTATTACGGAGCTGTAAATTCAACGACGAGTTTTCCCGGGGAAATTATAATTTTCCCTCTTGCAAAGAGGCGACTCTCGTGACGCTAATGCGAGCGTGCATTAGGAGAGAAAAATAGCCGAGGGACGTGGAAATTTGTATGAAGGCGAGACCGTCCGCGGGTTAATCGCCGGGAAAATGGCGACAATGGCATCCCGCCGCGAATTAAGAATCGACCATGCGAGACCAGCCCCCGGAAATAGGGGTTGGCCCAGAAGTGAACGTGTTCGCAGTTAAGAGGTCGTACGGTTTCTTAAGGACGTTTCCAAGATTTTCAAATAACGTGGAACGAAACAGAGAAGCTTATTGTTTGGTGTATTAAAATTCATGGGAATAAGTTGTTAATTATTTAATACGTGATTAATAATCTTAGATAGTTCCCTTATTTTACTCAGTGATTTTGTGAGAGTCAAAATTTGTACAGTACCTGTACGATTTTATAAAAGATATATCACGTCACTTTTATTGTTAATCATCTTTCTTTATAACCATAAACATATTTCATTATCTTTATAAACCGGGGAAAAATTTCTGCATTTTAATGAGTTGAGTCACATTCGGAATGATCAAAATGTATTTCATATGAGCGTCCTATTTTCGTATAAACATATTTTTCTTCATCTTCAATCGCTTTATTACGAATAAAATTAATATATTACGCTCTATTATGCAGTCTAACTTCGATGTTTCAAAATTGCTCGTAATTACGAGCATCGCATCTTTTTCATCAAGCAGATTTACGCAGTCGGACAATTTCCAGGTTTGAAGTATGCGAGCACGACCATTTCAAGAGTAAAACGTTGCATTTAATTACCGATCGTACACGTAACAAGCTCATCTCCATCCGGCCATTAAAAATTTCATGAAAACCGTACGATCATCCTCCCTCTTGTGAACCAAACAAAAGGAAAAAAAGAACAAAGGAAAAATATACCAGACTAGCAAAAAGAGAGATAAAATAGAAAACAGCAAAAAATAATTCACTGGTTTGCTCGTAACGGGAACGCTTCGACATCGTAACGGCCCCCCATAAAGGGAACCCATTCACGGCTAAAGCTCCGTCGCTCGAACGATAAAGCGCGGCCCGGAAGCTTTGTTTATTGCAAAACTCGCCACGAGACTTGCTTGTTGAAGCGGACTGTACGCTAAAGTTATCGGCTTGCTCGTATAAACCCGTAGGGAAAGGAAGCGGCGGAAGAGTTAAGCCAATTTGGCTCCCAAACAAGTACGTGCTTCATGCACAGAAATGATCCACTCGAGCCTTAAGTCTCTTTTATGGGATCACTCGAAGATGGTCTTGTACTTCTTGCTCTAAGCTGTTTCAAAAGCTGACTCTCTCCTCTTTCGCTCTCGTCGTTCACCCATTCTACGCTCGCTGCTTGCTCATTGCATCACGATCGATAAACCACTTCAATTACCTCACACGTAAGCGGCCTGGGCAAGTTGATACGCCTCGAAACACGTGCTCCACGTACGCGAGATCTACCTGCGAGTTTTTGAATCTTGTTTCCACGATCCTCCTTCACCAGCTAGTTCAAGCCTCGCGACGCAACAAAGCTTCGACTTACACTTGGTTGCGAATCGACGATCATCCAACGTGGACGAGGATCAGACACAAGAAAAAAAATGGTTTATCGCGGCAACGTGAGTATCATTAATCGAATAGCGGATACGTGTGGAGCACGGCGGCACCCCTCCGTGTGCTTCTTGCGTGAAAAACCGAAGGGGGTTGGTTCATCAAGGTCGCGTCACAGCCAAGATGAAGTGCGCGTTCCACTTCGGGCCACGGGCAATCTCTCCCCCGTTGACATTAATTACAACTTGCTTCGTGAAGATTGAAGGGACGAAAAATAGGTTTTCTTTTTTGGGCGGCTCGGAAATAATTTCCTACCATAGTTTGGTATTTAGAAAATTCCACGTTTATAGATATCCTTTTTTCTGGTAAAAATCTTACAGATATTTTGATGGTCAATTTCATTGTATTTAGGCTATGGGGTTAGGTTAGGGGAATTTTAACTAAAATGTCAGCTTCAAGTGAATACCTCTCTTGTGATTTTCGTTTAATCATCATTGATTTTGACAATTTTTATAACATTTACGTATACTAAAGTATTACCTAGCTTTTCAAAGAGGTATTGGTAAAACAATAAATTAATTCTTCGTTGGAATAATATAAAAACAAAAACATTGAAACTAGTACTACTCTTACTGTCTCCTAAAGAACCAATTCTCAATTCATGACTAACTGGTAATTAGAGTAACGTGAAACCAGAAGGGTCAACAGTCACAGAAGTATCTCTATTGCCTTCTGAAGAAACCATTTCTCCATTGATGATTAATTTCCGATTAGAGTAACGTGGAAACATGAGGATTAAAAATCACACGACTATCCGCATCGTCTGCTAAAAATCCAACCCTCTATTCATGTTTAACTTCTGATTACAGTAACGTGGAAACAAGAGGAGTAAAAATCACGGAACCGTACCCTGATCGCTTTTTAAACAAACCAATTCTCGATTCGAAGCAGGAAGACGAGAAACGCGACGTAACAAAGATCGAGGATATTAAAATGTCGTTTACGCGTGCATCTTTCGGCCATCGATGTATCCATCGAAAATATAATTCTTGTGGCGTTGCGCGTCGCCATCCTTATCTCTTCCGTGCCGGCGGTCTCAACGCCACGTTTTTCGACAGACAGCCAAGGCAAAAACCGCGAATCTCGTGACCGCATCAGGAATCTATCAGCATCGACGAGGCTGGCGCAGCTTTTTGTCCACTATCCCCGATACTAATCCCGTGTGTGCGATCTCGGTGAAATTTCAGGATGACCTAGCGCGTCCGTATCTCGCGCCTTTCCACGGCAAATCACGAGCCGTTAAATATTCTAACGCGATCCTAGGATGACGTTGGCGGTTTTCGGTGAATTTCGCGGGAGGATTGATCGGCGAATAACTGGCCGGATAAACTGGCGCATTTCACCCACCAATGGAATGCATTTTCGTAGCGATAAGCTGTAAAGCCAAGGAATTGACGGGCGTTGGGAACGAAAGGAGCGGAAGAGTGCGATAAGCTTCGCCTTTCACGTCCTTTCGAAGTTGCTCTAGATTATAGGATTTGTATTTAACGATGTAGGTGTTTTATCTTACTTGTACGCATACTAATGAGATCGTTGTTCTTAAATGCGCTTCAGAGTGTTAATCAAACGTGTAATATAGCGCGGTTATGGATTTGCTAATTTAATCGAGAACCACAAAGTGTAGAGACAAGTAGGAAACAGCAATTCGTGAAAATAAATAAGTCACGGTGTGATCTTCGCGCTAAAGTTCTTCCATCTGAAGACGTGTTTTCCGGCATAGAGGGTTTCGAGGATCCCCAACAAGTCCCAGCAACACGAATTCCAGAATCGTGAGTTATCGACGGGAAGAAAGGGGTTAAGGAAGTTGGAAGGCGAAACGATTAAACGGCATTCCACGGGGTCACGGAACTTTCCGCTTTCCGGTAACTTCTTTCGGAATTCATGGCTCACTCAGCATTCCGCGCGGATTATGTCCAGATCTGCTCGAGATCTGTTCGCTGTGCCGCGAAATCGACGCCTTAAACCGCTGTCTTGTCAAAAGAAACTTCCTATCGCGTATCGCGCAAAAATAGCTTTTCAATTCTCGTTCTTTTCAAAAAGTCATTTCCATTATATATTTCTGTTCTATATTTGATAATTTCGATGAGTGGCGTCGTGCATTACCGATCTAACATTTCTAATTATTTCTTAGTTATACCTACACTGAATCTCTTTCCAGGTTTGCTACAAATTAAAAATAAATGCTACATGTATCGATAATCAATTTCTTTATTTCAACAGATGTTCGTACGAGAAGATTAAAGGACAGGGATATTAAACTGACTTTTTATTTTAAATTCTTAGATTCTATGAAACATACGATGACTCCATACTTTTGTATACCAAAGGTATACCATCCACAGTGTAAATTTACCGAAATCGAAGGGTTAACGAGTTAAACATTTATTTTGCATCGTGCAATACGGTAAATAATTCACGTTTTATCGAAGCACATTGATAATGAGCTTAACGGGCAAAGAAGATTAACCAAATGTGAATTCGTAATATTCCATGGATACATTAAATACAAAAAAAGAACAAATAAAATAAATCTGCGATTACCACGCATTTGTTAGCATTTTAATTATATGTAATCGTTCGAAGCCTGCCTTGTACGATTTATCGAACGACCTCGCGGGTTGCGAACAGTAAACCGATCGTGTGAATAGGTCACTGAAACAAACTCGAAAAAGTTTCGAACGAGACGTGTTCGATTGTCGAATTAATTCGATGCACCGAGAAGCGGATAAATAGGTCAATTTATCCGATGGAACGTGGCCGAGTCGTTCGAACACAGGGGGAAATAAATACCCTTTGACGACGAATTTCGTGAAAATTTACGTCGGCCGGTGACTTTCGATCGGCTTTTCATCGCCACCGAGAGAAACGGTGTCAAGTGGACATGATTCAAGCGATACTCGGCTCCACTTTGACGAAATTAGCATACATGAATAATTTGAAACTGCCAAAGTATTCTTCTGTTGCGATCTTTCAATCTAGATACTCGAATTCTAATGGGCTGATGGCAAAGTGATATTGAAGATTTCAAACTTTAACGATAGACTTAGATTACCAATCTTCTCCGATTTTTATAGAATCACTAAAGTGAGAAAGATGTAAACGTGTTTTCTGTAGCCTATAAAGTACTTTGTATCGTATAAAATACATATAGTACTTTGATGTATCAAAATAATTTTAGTACTTTTCTACGAGCTGCGTTAATCTCTATATTAAACACTAAATAAAATTTGATTTTCTGAATATTTGACTTTCTGTATCTCCAAGTATTTCGAATGTACGATTTTCAATCACATTTCCATCTTTCGCGCAAACAATTCCATAAGATTCAAAAGAACAATATTTTCATTGTAAAACAATTACTAAAATTCTGGAATATATCCAACAATAAATATAATTGATATAAAACGTAACACGAATTAACAGGAATTTCAAACGCAAAATAATATTATAACGCGAATGAATTTTCCACGACGTTGAAGTTTTTATCGCGGCGATAAATTCCCGTGGTTTACTATACATATAATATGTAATGCGTTAAAACTGTTCCATGAACTGTCTAGGGGGATGATGCTTCATTATATCGAGCTAAAGTTATTTTTTCAAAATTCACGACGTATCGACGATTCATGGCGTGAATCGAGGGTAAGCGGCGGCGAGTCAGCGCAAATACGCGTTTCATTAAACCGCCATGAAAAGCCCGCGATATATACGGCCACGAGCGTATGAATTTTCGGGGGAACGAGCGCCGTTATGGACGACGTATCGACGCGTCGCTAACTATGCGTCGCATGATGAAAATCGTGAAATTTCCACGGCCGCGAGATTAAATCAACAAGTCAAATTGCACGCGGTATAGAGCTCTCGTGAACGTTTAGTAGCTCGGTGAACGGAAGGAGGAGGAAAGGGGACGGGGGGTTGCGCGTTTCAGATCGAATCGCGATCGTTTCGCTAATAATATTCGCGCGCGGCGATCAAAGGGAAACGTGACTTCCCTGGGAAACGTGACACGAAATCAGCAACGTTGGATAGAGTCAGAGGTTCGCGGAAGTTTCGTTAATCGGCTTGGAAAAATTCGCAAAGAGGATTAAATTTTATTGCAGCGAAAGAAATACGCGGCCGTTTCACGGCGACAGAATAAAAGTCCGGCCGCGGCCGAGCCTCGGTACATTCATATTACAGGTGGGGAAAAAAGCTTGGCAAAAAGAGAGGTTGAAACGAGAGGACAAAAAGGATCGGTGAAAAAGGAAGGTGATAGGTTCCATCGACATTTACCAAACGCGGGATTAAGCCACGCATTGACACTCGCGAAAAAGGCTCGATTATTCGCGTGCGGCTACAACTGTGCACCTATTTGCCGATAAATCCACGAATTATCGATCGGTCGATCGTAAATTAAATACGACGACCCCTAGTGTCGAGGGAACGCCTACCAGCTGTACGGGGTTAACTCTGTCACCCTTTCGGCCGAGTACTTCTGCGTGTACCGTATATATCGTATCGTCGACGACGCATTCACGGATTTTTCACAGGCTTTGTGCGTGAGACAGCACGCTATCAAGGTCTAGCACCCTTATACTTACGCGTACGCCTAGCGATGAAAGAACTCGCTCTGGTGAATAGCAAAGAAGGCTGTTTCAGAGAGGCTGAGTAAGAACGAAGGGGTGAGCGTACAACGTCGCGCTCATCTCGATGACGTCATCTACTGTGATCGTTCGACGAACCGAGTCCTACAGCTTTCGATTAATTCAGACTATCCTCTGAAGCACAAGGGTGTTTTAATTGGAGGAAAAGAGAGTATTGTCTTCCGAGAAGATTAAAATTTGATCGTTAAGTGTGTTACGCCACGAGGCTTAGTATAGATCGTATTTTTAACCGTCGCTCGCGGTCCTACAGTGTCGCAGACAGATCGTCGTATCTGCCCGACGAAAAATATACAATGTATCGACGAGCGCATAGTTGTCACCAAGCAGCGAGTTCCAGAAACGTCGATTTCGGTCCGTTATTTCATTCTCACAAAGAAGGTGGCCTACGTGATCATAGGCGCGAACGGTGGCGTGATCCGAGCGTAGTGGGGGTTGTCTCCCCGAGAAGACAAAGAATTGATCTAAGGGCAATCAGTCTCATTTGAAGATTCAAACGACATACATCGAGAGGTCTGACGATTGAAATTAAAGTCGCTTAGTCTAACGAATTCATTGAGAGATATCGTAAAGTCGGGTCGAATTTCTGTAACACATTAACTGTATTCATCGCTAAATAATTTGTGACGCTTTTATTATTATTTAATTTATTGTTAAAAATACAAGCTATATTAACCTGTTAACACAGTGTTAAATTCATTGAACTACCTCTGTTATCTTAACCGAAACAGGGGAACGACTAATTCGCGGCGTCGATTATACGAATGGTAGCGAGAATTTACGCCTCTCGCTGACGCGTTTTCCTCGCGACCGCGTCTCTCCGCGAACGGTCGTAACAAAGTGTTTGTATAGTTCCATAGAATTCTGCAATTAGCGTCGCAGATAGTATTCATCATTGTTCCATGTTCGTTAACTTGAATGATTCTTCGAGATATTACATACATTTTCAAATACTAATACAATCGTGGCAATTTCGTGTGTCGTTACAGCTAATGAAATTTCCAGATGTTTTGTGTAACAAACAACTTACATATAGAGATTTCCTATGGTAAGTTTTCAAATACTTAAACCATTGCACGTGTAAATTCTTTCAAATTCGATCACTCGCGATCAACTATGAATCATAGCAAGTATCACGTAACTCTTAATTGGCGAATCACTGTTTCATTCGGAACATATTCCACGTAAGACGTAATGACTAAGACACGGTTGTAATTCTTGGAAGCAATTGCTGGTCGCTTGGAACTGTTAGGGAGGATTTTATGGTGATCGACGATTTCCTGCAGCGGTTGCCACCCCTTTATTACCGAACGAACACTGTCGTCACCGAATCTATAAACGAACGATGCCACACGAATGATTGCGTATTAAACTGCATAGCCGGTACCAGGCGCATACTGGTGCGTTTCGTTTGATCGATGACGTTTTTGGGTCTGGCATTTCTCTCCCCTTAATCGTACGAACGAGAATCGAGCGAATTAATTAGTTTATGTGATTTAAAGCCGGCAAATCGTCCTTTCGTATAACAACAGTGTACAGCATACAGTTCCCATTCGAATTGTATTTTAGCTCATTTGCATCTCTTTGAAGAGGCCAGGGCAAGCTCTATCCCATTTTCCAGGCGAACTTGCCTTTCCTTCACGTAGTTTTGGCCTGTACGTTCTATTTAACCGTGGATTGTTCGAATGACGTATCTATTTGCCGGCCGAGCAGCACAAAGAAAATTTTTCAGAGGGACCCTAGCTATCTAATAGCCTCGTTAACGTCATTAAGGTTCTCTGATTGCTGCCAACTCTACGATCGAATAACATCCTTACGAGAAGGGGACCCTGAAATTCGATTGCGAGCCCCGTCGAGCCGTCGCTGTCGTCACACCGATTATAAAGATTGCTCCTTAATTCTATTTTCTGCCTCGCCGTTTATAGAACAACGTCTTTATTATCTACGATGCGATTAAACGGATTACTGGAGCAACAATGTAACTCCATCTTTATGTACCAGGATCAGAATCGGAACAAAACTATACTTTTTAGCCATATAGTGCGGGCTAAGATATAACGAGGTCGTAAATTAAGTTATCAAGAAGCGACACTAACTGATGTCTTAGGTTTCTGATCCACTTATAGCGTCGAACATTATACATATTCTGTTTTAAATATGACGACTTGTAACCAGTAGTGCTTTATTTATAATTAGACAAGCCGTGATTATTTATTTCAATTTCAATAAAGCGAAGATTTTAGTAGAAATATAATATAAATTTTCTTTTAATCCACTCTACGAGGTATATTGATTTCGTATCAAAAATTTCTCTCCGTACAGGTTTGATCGAGGTTCTTGTCTTCGTATATTTCTGTCAATTCCCTTCCTCCGACATTCGAAACTCAATTTAATTTCTGACTGATTTTACGATCTGGCTGTATCGTGGCACGGTCTGTTCTTCTATAATACCGTGTCACATTCGTGATAGGATTACGGTTGCGTTTGAACAAAGACAAGTTGTACTTGTAACGAAGTCTTGTTTTCAATCTAACTTTAGCTTCAAAATTCTTCGAGAGGGACAGCAAGATATCTGACAGCACGTTATACCAACGAGTAATAACATCTACTTAAATCGCTGCTAGAAATGCTTCAAAGACATTAATTGCATTGATTATACAAGACGACATTAATTGATTTAAGTTAATGTAATGACAACTAAACTGATATTTTATTTGCTGAAAATGATTATGGTTTTACTACCTATTTTCAAAATCTTATGAGACATTTTTAAAACTATCAGGTTATTCCCGTCTTTGACTATTTCATATGAAAATAGAACATACTTATTTCTGTCAGTTAAGTCATACAAAAATTAGCAAATTAAGAGAAATAAAATTATCCTACTTTTCCTGTGTAATCTTCGACAACAATGGAGATGTTCGCGTGACAAATTCTTTTTATAAAAAAAGGGAAAAAAAAAGGAGAAAAAGAAATAGGAGAAACGGTAGAGAAGAGAATGTGGCGCGTCGCGTTTAAG
Organism: Bombus fervidus; assembly: GCF_041682495.2. Lineage (NCBI taxonomy): Eukaryota > Metazoa > Arthropoda > Insecta > Hymenoptera > Apidae > Bombus > Bombus fervidus. The sequence continues at coordinate 11,833,356 of NC_091520.1, read as the reverse complement.
CAATTAAGTCACGAGACCGCTTTATCGTCGAGCGATTCGAGTTATTTCACCGATCCACTTGATTCTCTCTTCCTCCCGTGGCTTTTTCCCCCGTCCTCGACGATATCACTGGCAACTTCCTCGCGAATAATTTCAACAAAGCGGGACGGCCAGAAAATAGCGCGACAGCCGCGAAATTCGCGGAGGCCGGCCGCGGAAAGCCGATAAATTTAGCCCTCGCGCTCTCGCATATGCTCTCGCCCTCTGAGAAAACATTTTATTTCCGCGCAATAGCCCGAACCGACACATTACGTTGATATCGGAACATTTTTCGACCGATTCGTAAACAATTTTCACGATACAAATTGGCATACGAAATTGCACGCCATTGATGCAGGGCACCCATATTCGACGAACGAATGTTCATTTATTTGCAGACGTCGCGTGGTTCACGTAGTCCTCGTGTCCATGTCTTTCGTACTTTTTCATTTTTCCTGTGCCCTTCAACTCGACGCCTTCGTGATGTTACACGGTTTATTCTCATTGTAATTTATAAATAGACCGCGGACGTTAGTGTCAATTCATATTAAAAAAAATTAAATTTAAGTAAAGATTTATTTCAGCTGCTAAATATTAAACTGTGCGCCTCACTTTAGAGATTTTATCTCTTTTGTACGTTACGTACATTCTACAAATTTTTGCATCTTGAAATGTTGTATAAATTTATAAAAACACACCCGCGGTTCATTTATAAATAATATCTGTTCCCACGAATTAAATCGTGTATGAACAAAAATGTGCAACGTATATGCGTATATCTCCCTCTTATTTCATATATTCATCATTAAACTGCTGATATTTATGCATTTATGGAAAATTCAAATGCGCAAAATACATTTAGAAAAGCGTACAAATTTCCATTTAACTGCTGATTCATTTATGTTCGTAAAAATACCAATCCACGTAACCATCTGCAATTTCACCGTGGCAACGTTATATTTCATCATTGAGTCTGATACCAAACACTCTAGTTGCATCAATTATAATTTCCAACTTCTGAAATTAAAGCTGTAGGACTATAACTAACATAACCTTTTTTCTTCCTGGAAGCGAATAAAATTTCATTTGCCGAGGGTTAACCAACGAACTACTCTTTCAACGTTCGACGAGCAACTAAAATATTAGCTTAGCAGCTCGACGAATAACATTCATCGAAGGCAAGAGGAAGGATGTTCCGTTTCTATTCCATTCCGTTCTGTATTCCATAGAAGCTATCATCGATCGAGAGGATCTGAAAAGGGTGAATAAAGAGCTTTCTATTTCTGGTAAATCGTTCGATTCCTTCGACGTGCATATCTCGTAGTCGCGAGTCGAACGGAAGTCGCGAGAATCGACGGAATTGCGTACAAAGGTGGTGTTTCGTTACTTCGTCGGGAATTTTGTCTGTTCGCGAACCTCACAGAGAAACGTCTGTAACGGGCCGTAATATCTCGTTTAAAGGCGTCGACGTTTCCACGTGTTCGTTGGGGTCCTCGTTAAAGCGAAACAATGGGCATTCGGATTACATCCAATTCATTTATCACGTGGTCTCTCGCGAGCACCGAGGGGAGAGCCACAGAGGAAGGGAAAAAACAATGGAAAACCTGGCGACCCTTCTATTGACCATCACGGCCGGATCCAGCGTATGCTTGCTAAGATATTAATTCCTTCGTTAATTCGTACCGGGATATATCGTGCATTACGCTTTTTTAACGATCGCTCTCTGTTATTCGATCAAATAATATATCTTGACAATGGGAGAAAATCGTGTGTGATTTACAGGTATAGAAGTACGTGGACTTAAGGGTGATTCTTCAATCCTCTTAAGATACTTGGGACTCGATACTTCTTTTTTTTTTTTTGTGACATTTCTTAAAATTGAGCAAAATACGAAAGAGGAAATTTAAAAAAACCTAAATGCGATATAATGTATTCTGGAGAAAAATTGGACGATATGTACAAAGATAGAGAATCGCCGAATAAAAAAACTATCATATGGAAACAATTATCAACACGAATGACAAGTTACAGATTAATACAAAATTATCAAGGAAATTGTATTTTCGAAACAAATTCATCATCTGGAAATCTTCTGAAAAAAGAAAAAATGTCATACCTATAACCTTATATAACCGTCATCAGCTTAAAGGGCTAATCAGTTGAACAGCTTAAGAAATTTCAAACGCTTGAATGAACTTTTCCAAGACACCAAGAATCTACATATAACGATACCGCGTGACGTTGTATTCATAGGCAAAACACCTATCCAGCAGGTGTTCGCCGCGGGAAATACTCTTCACCAACAATGTTACTTATTATTAAGGAGACTGTGGGTCGCGAGATTCGCGCGAGACTCACGGTTGAACGTGCCAGTCTTGATAAGCGTGGAAATTAGCAAACAGCGCGGCGCAATTAGTCAGGAGGCCATGAACGTGCCAAAAAGGCTAGTAAACTCGTGGCTTGCTTCGCTGGAACTTCGCGGCGACTTCGAACGTAAATCAAGCGGCGAGTGGCGCTCGGTTTTAGCGGGACACCCGGTACAAACAGAGTCTAAAGGGTTCGTCGGGTGGCGGGTTGCTCGCGGATTAATATCCCTATCTTCTGTTCGTCTCTGCACGACCCCTTTCAGAGGTACACGAACGTGCACTACTGTTTTGCGTGCACGGAACCAACCTCCTCCCCCGACAGTCTCCCTCCGTTTCTGTTGTACCGATAGTCTCGTGTTCCTGCGACTACGAAGGGGAACTTCGATTTATGACTCTGTGCAAGTTGCTTCGATGAACCTCGATGTTCCTTTGTAACGCCGACTTTCCTTGCTCTTTTGTGCGTGCACTTTGATATCGTGACTGGGAGGTTTGTTCTTTTTAGAGAAGATGATGGATGTTTCGTCGGTGATTGAAAATTGTTGGAGAATATGAAGCTGCATTTTGATATGGGATACAGGTGATCGAATATTTGCAGAAGCCTCTCGTGAATTTATTATCCGTGTTATTTGAAACATTTGAAATTTCATCAGCACTGTAATGGAGTATCGTGTGTCACGATTAGATTGGTCGAGTTTAAAACAAATCTTGTATTCTTAAAAACATAATTTCTTATAAGAGCATGTCCTATCGACAACATTTAATCGATAGAGTAAATATTCTTCGTTTATAAGAAACCAATTCACGAAAATGAATCTCGATCGGATATTTCATGTATTAACCAATATCGAAGTTCGTATTGGAAGCGATTTCCCCTCCTATTCAAGAAGACACCTGAACCACCCTAATTCCTAATACGTCTAATTCGCCTACACCAATAAACCGTCATAATTAGCGACCATTTATAGCTAAAATACCAATTCCGGCAAACGTTGCATATTAAATAGTTTACACGTATATCATCAACTCTTCCTTGGAACCTCTGTTTATCGCTTGATTTCAAGTTGCGCAACGCGAAACGCGTCGCCGTTTCACTGAAACCAGATCGTTCGCCAAAAGACAAATCCATGGCTGGAAAACAGAGACGACGGAGTTTATATCCGAAGTTAATCTGTCCAATTCCATTGTTCTATCGCTCGATGGTTGGTTAGTAAGTCAGAAATTATCCAACCGGGATATTCGCTTTTCGTGTGACTTAACGTTGGCTGTGGTAACAAACGAACGCGCATTTCTTCTTGCTACGGAAACTTGCGTTTGATTCGCGAATAAACAGGAAGAGGGAGGAAAAGGGAAAGAGATAGAGGCAGAGTCTCTGTGCTAATCCTGAATTCAGGGATGAACGGTGATACCGCGAATTCCGGAAGTCCCCGGGATTTAGCAGCGCTACGGGAGTTTCGTTGGCGGCACACGGCTACGTTTTCGATGCTCGTCTAACCGCTCTGCCGCGGCCCGCGGTTAAGTGGTTTAGAACATTGCGATCGGCAGCTCGTGGCGGACAATCTGGAAACGTTTCCACGAGGAGACGCACGGTTTGCTGAGCCACCGTATGAGTTTGCCGATTAATTTGACAACAAGCACACGCCGACTGCGGAACTTTGCAAATGGCTCGTACCGTGATTTACATGCCCGTACGGTTTATCGATCTCTACCCTGCCTCGACGAAAAACAAGCTCGTTCGTTCTGCGGACGTACCCGAATTCCCGATGAATTCGAACGGGTGTGTCCTCTGATGAAGTCCCGATCAATTGTGGATTTTGTGACGTATAATAGTCAAAAAGGCATCGATGAATTTTAGAAATATCAGTGATAATTGAAAATTGGAAGACGTTGGTACTTATAGAACTGCGTTGGAAATTTGAATAATCGTGAAATCTGCGATACTCCGTAAAGACAGGAAAAATAAAACAGCTTTAGATATGCTAATGATAATCGTGTTAGTTAGATACTCAAAAATCTGCACTGAAATCTCGAATAATCGTGAAATCTGTGATATGCAGTATCGAAAAGAAATTTTCGAAATATTAATAAAAATCGTGAATTGAAGAACACCGGATTGTGAATCAACCAAATTCGCCCCTGAACGTGTGGATGAAATTTAAAGTAACGTTTTCATGACATCGTAAAAGCGATTAAAATAATCGACGAAGGCAATAGAAACGTTCCTTAAAAGAATCGAAAGATGCAATGTGTATGCTCTTTTATTGTACAGGAATGACCGAGAAGAGTGAATGCAATGGACAAAGGTAAATTGCGGTTACAATACAGGGGATAATAAGCGGTCACCCTCTGCACACTTCTATAAAGCGAACGTAAGGGGATATTCGTTTGCCGACGCGTCCATTAAAACGGACTCTCGAGTGGCCGACGGTGGTGAAGGACGTCGGGACCAGAGGCTGTCAGCTCCAATAGGAACTGCCATTAAAACTGATAGAAAGAGAGCTGGTACTTCGAACGGTGCGGCTTTATTATTCTTAACGACTGCCTAGAAGTCTCCCCACGATATTCCCAATAATATCGTGTCGTAAACGTCCGCGTTCAAGGGGGCGACGTCGAACCAACACGAGATGACGTTTTTATAAGATGAGCAAGCGTTCGCGATAACGAAGATAGCAATGCTACAAATTTTCTACTTACACCGAGGTGTCAAAGATTCTATAAGGAACTACAATATCTTTCGATGATTGATTAGATAATACAATTTTATTCCTTTATCGATTCTGATATCATTTAGTGATTAGAACGGTGTATTTTAACATATCATGGTTAAACAGAGAAATATCTTGGGAGCAAAAGTATGTGAGAAAAATATGTAAGATTTGAGCTCAAAATATGATTCAAATGAAGTTTTGCGTAAAAACCAACGATGTAATCATCGAAAACTTTTAAACGTAGATGGATAGACGTCTTGAGAGTATTTCCGTATTTTTGTCGAAGTGAACGAAGGAAATGATAAAAGAAAATATGCGTCTAAGTTTAAGTTAATTATTGAATAACAATTTCGAGTTATGTTGTGTTACATTGTATTTTACGCTTTAGAATTATTTTCAATACACCTAATTACACTTAACTATTTTACAACCTCTATGCATTCCAGCCCTCCAAAAATAGTTTAATAACAACAATTCCAAAAGCTACGTTAATGCCAAAATTCCAACCCCAATTAGACTAGGGAAGAATGGTCATTGTACCACACCGAATTTAATCAGACTAATGTAATACCCCAAAGACAAGAATTCACGGCACAATCAATCACGACGCACTCTGTATCTTCCATAACGAGACATCCAAATGTCGTCGAAATAAGCGAAAGGAAGATGGAGTAGCGTTTAATTTCTCACGAAAAGAAGAAGGCTAGAGACGTCAGTGATCTCACGATAGGTCGATTGTATTCGTGACGACGTGATGACAGCGTCTTCCAGCAGACGACGGTGACGACAACATCAAAGGGCTCGACGAGAATTAGTGTCCGAGCTAGGAGAAATCGAAGACTGGAGGGAGGAAAACGGGCAAGGACGAAGCGCACGGACGTGTGAGCAAGGACGGAAATAGAGTACGACGAACAGACAAGGACAAAGAGAGCTGAAGAGATAGACGGCAACCCTTGAGCTATTGATCAACGACCAGCTACCGACAACACGCCCTCTTAATTAAACCCTCTGGGAATCCGAGACTAACGACCCCATGCTTGTAAGTAGAAGAATGTTCGCGAATATCCTGTGAAACAGGACAAGGAAAAAGCCACTGTTGCGATCGTTTCAACTTTCGACGATTCCAACCCTCGGGCGGTGGATACCTCGATCTTCGTCAAGTCGAAAGGAACCATACGCTACGGAAATATAGTGTACGACAAAGATATTTTTTATCTATGATTTCTCACTTTCGGAAGTTCTACGTATTAGTTTCAGACGAATGGTTATGAATACTGTTATGAAATTTTCTGTGGAATTTTCAACTTGTATAAATCATCGGTTTGTGAAAGCATTTTGAACATGGCAGATATCTTTATGTCGATGAGTTTTTATCTTTGGAAGTCCTGTATTTTATTTCAAGATAAGGAAGATTACAGATTGAGAATGTACGATGATAGAGCGTCGAAGTTGAAAAAAATTAGATTTCGGTTGAATATTATAATCGCTGAACCAAGAATTTCGAGCTAATCTAATCGATTCTCAGTGATTTTTTATCTTTGAAATGTTCTGTGTTTTATTTCAAGATTAGGTTGCCAGGTTCGAAATTTTTGATGTTGTGATTATTTGACGATTTCAGGATTAAATACCAGTACTGATGCAACGAAGATAATACAAAAAGTCATTGAAAATATAGCTCAACAATTTTTAATATTCCTAAACACAAATATAATTCAAAACTTCCTTTGCCTGCCACTGTACATCGGATATTGCAACTGTCGAACGAAGAATTTCCGTTTATGAATAACATTCTCTTTGCTTCGTTGCTTTCTTCTCTTCGACACAGCTGTAACTTGAACGAACTTTCTCTACCAAAAGAAGACGCAATGAAATTTTTTTAATAAATCTCCCGGCCAGTTTCGTCGGACGGCCAGGATAGTTTATAGTTTCAGGTTGTTGAAGAACGCGTCAGGTATCTCAGAACTCCGACTTCTTCATAATACATAAGTTCAAGGCGAGAGGAAATTAGCAAGGAGAGGGTACGACTTCTCTTTCGCTGGCGACTGAATTTAATATTAACGAGCGCATCGTACCGAATTAAAGGTGCCCGACCGCCTCCCGCTGCCCTTAATTATTCGAGTTGAACGTCTTCCGCCCCTCGGTACTCTCTAATTTCTATTTCTCCTACTAACTCCGTTTTCTCGTCCTTCTTGCACTCTGCCTGCGAAAGTTCCGACCCAGTTCTTCTCGTTCGCCCGCGATAACTCCCGAAAGAGATTGCGGATTCCGAAGACGCTTGATTATCCGACGACAGACCGATTTGGTTAGGCATAATTCATTAAGTTGCTCAATCGATTGCAATCAGATATAATGCGTTAATATTTTACGCTCACGCTATAATTGATAACATGGAACTTTCTTTCTGATCATTCATATCGTTGATTTTATTCGATATTAAGTCTGTAGGGTATTTTATTTGAATTTTCAATTTATGAGCGTCTTTACGAATAGTTTGATTGAAGTACTTTTTAGGATAATCCATTATTTATATATTTGATTTGTTCGGATCACTTCCATTTGAATCTTGACGAGCTTTATGGTCCATGAGATAAAATCTCTTTCTCTCATAAGTAGCTTTTAACCGATCGAGAGTTTATCTTTGAGTTTTCAAATATCTGAATTTGATAGCTTAAAATCTTTAAACATCATATATACACACCTGATACGTTTTTCCAACGCTTTCCAACGACTTTGAACCTCCTGGAAATAGCTTCCAGTTGACTTGGATCGTGAAATGGGTCCAACATGATCTCTAGCTTTTAACGCTCTTAACATGACCTTATACAATCTTCATAAAACCTTCGAGTAATCTCAAATAATCTTGGAAACAAAATACCAAGAGCGTCTTAAGGTCTCTTGCAGAAGGAAACGGAAGTAAGGAGGCTGCTAGCTGAAAACGGCGCGAGATTCAAAAGAGAGACAGAACGATGCAACGTCTTGCAAGAAGAGGGTAAGCGTGGAGGCAAGGAAGGCAGCTCGAAGGCTTCGTTCGTCGAGTAATTAGCGACGCTGGCAGGGGTAACGGTTTATTAGCGCGGAAAGCGACGAACACTGTGCTCGGGTAAATATTCTCGCGCGGCTACGGAGGATGAGAACAGGTCTGAATTTCCGTCAGCTATCGCCCACGAGAAACGCTGGATCCTCGTCGTGTCGCGGGTTTCAGTACCCGTTATCCGTAGCAGTGGGCAATTATGAATTCAAGATGCTCGAATAAAGAATTAAGACGTCAACCGTGAAACGATTTTTCGACCTTTACTTTTTCAAGCTTGTTCTCCTATCGTTGAGAAAATACCAAATGTTTAAGATGTTCTTATCGATCAATAGTTAATTGGATTTAAAAAAAGGAAACAGCAGAGTACGTGGTGGAGACTGATCGGATTATTGGGTCGATCTCGACTGTATTCTTCAAGCGTCTGGCCGTAAACTCTTCCTGTTTATTCTGTTGGTACTTCGATGAGGAACTGTAACTAGGAGGTTTGCGAGGACTTAAGGAATTAGTTCTGATTAAATTATTTGTGACACCATAACGATCAAAAGAATTACTTGCAACGATCTGTGAGAAATCTTAAACGAGATAAAAACATGTTTAATTATTCGTAGCATATTTTAAACGAAACTATTAATCGTAAATGAAGCGTTCTTTATTTCGTGTGTCTAGCGTGTCAACTTTTTAGCACGGGAGGAGATTTTATCAAAGAATTTTAAGTATATATTACGATATGGATTAAAACGTTATCACGAGAAACGTAGCGTAGATCCCTTCCTGTCCGTGGACACGACGTAATCCATTTTTTTTTTTTTTTTCTCGCACCGGTATGAAATTATTACGCGTTCCAGGAGGTCTGATATGCAAGTAAGATGAATCATGCAATTACCGGCCTCTTTGTTCGGACCAACGGCTCGCAGTGAGATATCCTATTATGCAGATGTGGCAAGAACCGCCGTTTAAAGGAGACTACAAGGCACTTGTTGCCCGTGAAATTTTTCCTAGCTAAGTGACACTTAGAAAACCCGTGGAAAGCTCATCCTTCCAATGAACTGACTGTTTCACCAGAAACTTTGACACCGTAACTCGTGGGCTTATGAATAATAAAAACGATGTTTAATATCAGTTTCTTCAAAGGTATACGCGTAATTGTTATTAACCAAAGTTGTACTCCTTTCGTCCAAAACTTGCTTAACTTTCATATTCATTGTATTATTCAACGATTGATCATCAAAGTAAATTCTTTGAATGTAACGAGGATTTCTTCTATGAAGAATAACTAAACTACCGATACCCTGTCTTCTCTTCACACCTAAACCAAGACTTACGACGAAAGAAGGAAGTTTGGCGAGACATTACAAGCTCAATTTCGAGCGAAACTTTTCGTCGTTCCAGCGACGCTTTAACACCATTATTACCGTCTTCCTCCGATTCTAGCAGCAATAACTGTCCGCTTCTGTTTCGATCTTTGTCCCCGACTGGCAGCGCGAGAAAGCACGATCCTCACCCTCTCGTTACACTTCAGACATTCATACCGTAAGTTTCGAAAACCCGTCCTCGATCTCGTATGCTCGAGGGTTCAGTAAACAGTTCCGAGCAGCTCGATGGAAACGAAACTGTCCGGCGCTGAGGGGCCGCGGCCAGAGAGAGGATCAAGGAGTTATCGTGACGAACAACACGGAAAGGATAACACGAGGGAGTAAATTAACAAAGCCCTACGGAAAAGGGATCAAAGAGGGAACATGGAGAAAATGTTCGCGGGTCCAGCAACGACATCAACGTTTCTTTGTTCGTGAACCGTGCGAGGAATTTCGAATGCGTTTAAGTAGCTGTACATGTGGCTTCCCAGATCTGTGGGTGATTTATATAAAAGAATAAATTGTTTAGGTATCGTCGCAGAAATTGTAATTAGGTAAATTTGTTTCTTGATATAATGTGCCTTTGTGTCGTGAAATTTATAATCTAATTTCTTTTATATATTTTGAAGTTTCTAATAGGATTTGTTTCTATGCTTTCAAGCTTGCAATCTGATCTGTTCCTATGTTTCGAAATTCGCGATACGTACAATTTGTTTCTATCGAACGCAATTTCTATGCGTGGATAACTAAACCTAATGTTAAACAAGTATATTATTAATATTAACTTCGATATTAACTGCTTTTAAATCGTCCCTCAGTTTAGTTTATTATTGCTGTATCTATAGTTATTGACTATCTGAACGATGAATGTATTTGTTTTTTGTAAAAGTGGTCCTAATTTTACTTCATCGTGAAACATGAAAAAAATACATATTTCTATGAAGAATAATTTTTTGCTACAACAAGAATTCGACCTTAAGCAATTAAAATTTATTGATGAGACAATGACGTTACTCATTGATTATTGCAAATATTCCTGCTGATTGAAGATCAGAATATTAGGAATGATCAATATTTGTGAAATAGATATAGACAATTGAGAATTGTGAAAAATTTATCAACATAAAACTGGTTAGATTACAAATTATAAATGCAGTTGTTGATGTGAAAGTACTTCATTTCTGGTATTATAATAAAAATTGCAAGAGCGCTAGGAACGTTTTAAATCCATTCCCACGCCATAAAGATGCCATTTCCTACGTTCCTCGCGAGTAATTCTAAATATACACTTAATCCACGCGGGAAGATATTCCCGAAGAAAAAGCATTGAAACGAGGGAAGCTGTCGCAACGTGGAGCGTCGTGAAAGAACGCGCGCATCCGCACTCGAGATATTTAACCGCGTGTAACGCGGTAAATACTCGGATAGAGAAGTTTTAAGTGGTCGGACTAACCTTTTCACCCCATCGCGACGCTCGGCTCTCGCTTCCTCTGTGGAGTCCTCAGGCCATGCAGTCTGCAACAGAGAACAGGAGGAAAAAACGATCAGCGAGGTGATTCGCGCGTGTCACTTTGAAAAAAGAAAAAACGCGTAGCCGTTTAAAAAAATCCGGCTGATGTAGAAAAAGTGTTGTTCGAGGAATTAAACGAGGAATTATTATTAAAAGGAAAGGGGATGCTCCAATGAAAATTACGTGCGTTCCGACCGCGAAAGAATAAATTTCATAAAAGTCCATTTCCTCTGTAACTGCGGCTATGATCGAAGAACTAATGTCGGTAACTTCGGATGAATTTTACATGAATCTCTTCGACCTCCTGAGGGAGGGCCAAGTTAATAGCCCGGTGAAAAGAACTTTGCGTCGTGACCGGTTCGTTGAGAGAAACTCCAAGGTACAGCCCTGTGCAGAAGTGTTAGGACATTTAGGAACAAACAAGGTAAACTTGACAGTTAGTCAGTGAGAAATTATTAAACCTTCTTTGAAGCATTAAGAACTCGCATAACTATTCCATATTGTAATAGGAATCTCAGAAGTCAAACTGATCAATTCCACGTTTTGTAAATTTTTTCAGCTGCGACATTAACGTTGATCTTCTTAAAAAAGTAATCGAATTACTTGTAAAGGTTTGTTTGTCATAAGCAGATAACATAAATATTCGCGAATTCCGAAATAAATCTTGAAAGATATCTGTGACATCCTCGCGTTTCTCTATTTTTGAATACACAGAGTTGATTAGTTTAATGGCTCCATTCATCGTCCCAGTCAATTTTCATATTCGTATTATTCAGATCTTTCGACGATATTTATATTAGATATTCCATCAAATCATAATTCATAATGATTCATGATTTGTACAATTTTACTAATAATGATAGTAGTTCACCTATACAAGAGAACTCAGGTAACCCAATACTTATGAACGAGAGTGTACAGCAGGAAAACCAGCAATTCGGTTCTTTTGATTCGTTCTCGGCCCTCTTATCATTGTCCCTCGTGCTACGATTTTATTTCGTGTCTTCCGAACCTAACCAAATGGCGAGGGCAAGCGACGAAGCCCTTACTTAATCCTTCTGACACCATCGATGCTCCCCGCACGTTCAATGCCGCGACGAAGCGAGCAAATAAAAGGATTTCCAAGTTGCCACCAGGTAAAAGTTCGAGGGTTGTTCGTTGGCCTTGCTTCGGGTCAGTCTAACCCTCGTTTCCGTTCGTTCCTCTCCATCAGCCCTCTGTATCTCGTCGACTCGATAAAAGAATGGTAAATTCCAATCTCCAACCCTGTCGCCCAGATATCGATCTGACCTGGCTTCGTTATCGTTCGCGTTTATACGCGAGTCGCGATAAGAGAAAAGGAATAACAAGGTGACGCGCTTTGTAGTGGCAATGTCGAGCTTTCGTTTTACAGTTCCATTGCGTTTCGTGTTTATTTCTGGAACGACCTTTTTTCCCTGCATCTGCCATCGTGCCGACAAAGGGAACGTTCGTTTTGTAGCCTGGCTCTCTCGCTGCTGGCCAACGTATACTTTTCGCGTGCGTCAGGAGTTTCGCCCGAATGAAAGTGGCTTTGTAGAGCGTACCGGTCTAACGATTTCATCATTTGCAGAATTTTTGGAAGTGCTGGTCTGCAAAACTAGAAGTCGCTTTTGGAAGAAAGACTGGTAATTTGGAAAATTGAAGTTTCCACGGTATGCACTACACGAACTTAAATTATTATTTCGGTCAATTTACAGTCGCGCTTGATACCATAAAGATGGAAACTGTTACTCCTACCAAACTCAGAAGTATTTTTGGCAGATATAAAAAGATGGTCATCCAACGAAACTCTTACGTTTCTCTGATTTGTCCACCCTAAAGAAACTATTATTTCTAACGTTTCTATCAGAATCTAACTACGTGTACCAATTCTGAACAGATCACGATCTAACTATCTGTTTCTTGTTTCAATAGCATAAGAGAAACTTCGGTGTTTAGCCAAGCGTTTAGTTTAGCCAGTTTAGCCAAAGTGAAGCCTTTAACGTACACGAGGTCGATCTCCGCTATTCTATCACTCTATTTACAATCCCATATAGTATCTTCGATTCTTCTCTTCATTAATCTAATTAGTTACGACCATGAAAGTTTCACATTACGATTGAGAGTCGAAGATACCTTACAAATCCTTTATCTTCTAATCTTTCAATCTTATTTCCTCCCAGACAATGTTGCTGAATCAAACTGTACAGTCTCTTAAAATTCATCATTGAATTACGGTAAATGCATATAAGAATTCGACCGTCTACCTTCGCCATGCAAATCAGAAGGAAATATTTAATAAGGATAGACCTGCATGCACGATCAACGACGTCGTTTGAAACCGTTCTGGATCGTTTTGTTGAGAGCCAGCCGCTCGAAAGGGACGTTTCCGGCCGGCGATTCCGGGAACGCGCTGTTAAATTTTAATTACACAGTTTCGAGGGAAACGCGGCAGAGACTGGCTGCCATTCACCAGAAATAAAATGCGAAAGGGAGAAAAATGGCGGGCCATAGGAGGAAGAAGGCGTAGAAACGAAGAAACGACAGCTTTCCAGCTTGCGAATTTCGAAGGTTAACACCGAAAGTTCGCGAGGCCCGTTGTCGTTCGGAACTTTGTTCAAAGTTGTCGCATGAATTTGACCGGTTCAATTTCGACAGTCGGTCCGACAAGAGCCTACTCCTTAATATTGCACGACCTGCAGAACCGTTTGCCCCGAATATCGAACCACGCGACTTCGTTTCCGCCACTCTACATACAGCTCCAACAATTTACGTCTGTTTTATTGGTATTTTACTGTGCCTGGTAATTTAAACGATTCACATGGATGGTGAAATGTTCCGCCGTGAATCAACGACGAGTACTTGTTGCTTGGAACGAACGACTCGAGATTAACGGGGGAAATTAAAACGGATGACGACTGCGTCGTCAACAGCGAAGTCAAATTTACCGAGCAACTTCAATTTTGGCAGGCACGTCAAGAGCAGCCGTAGATTCGCACTGCAGTTCGCCGAGGAACTTCAATCTTGGGAAATTTGTCACAAACGACGTTAGCGGTCTGGAAAACTTTCAACGACTTTTGTTGTTTGATATAATAATAGAACTACTTAATAACATTGATTACGGAAATATACGCGCGTTTTTTGGTAAATACAAATATCGACTGTTGCGATTATACAAAGTATTTCAAATTTCCGAAAGAAAGAAACTCAATGTAGAAGTGAAAATGACGGATGAATGTTTTATAATGTTTGGCTGTGTAAACGCTTTGTTAAAAAGTTGTTAACAAATATTGACCATAGATTGAATGATTCGTATAACACACGTAATATGTGATATTTATGAAAGGATTTACAAATGTTCATATACTTTCGCCAGCGTGTGTGTATAAGTCATCATAAATAAACATCATAAATCTGTAGATTACTGTTAAAAGCTGAGAAATAAAAACGGGAGAAAGCACATGGTTTAAAGTCGAATGAATTACCTGAATTACCTTGAATAACGTGTTACAACACAGCGAGTGGACAGATCGATTTTCCATCGTGCGAGGAAAAAGAATCAGCCAGTGGCTCTCTTTTAAACATTTAATTGCGGAAAACACAAGCGAAATTAACAATTACGGGAAGCAAGGTGCGAAAGTAATTGGATGCATATTGCATCGTTAGCACGTACCGGTGTCTCGTTAAAATTAACGAAAGAAAGACAAGGAAAAGGAGGAAAAATGGAAGAGCGCGAGAGGAGCGTAAAATAAATCGTGGTGGCCAACGATTTTGCGGGAGAATAAAAAATTGCTCTGACCGTATCACGACGCGAATACAATTAAATAAGTACCATTACACTGGAAAGCATAACCCTTGACACAGCAGCGTGCCGATAATTTTGCTAATTGCGTGTCGATCGAGAAAATAATTTCGGACGATCACGATGCATCGCGATTAATAAATAGCTCTCAACTGGCCTTCGTGATACTCGTAGATGATTGAAAATCAGACAAAGAAAGTTGCACATGACGCACTGAATTCTTTACGTAACTTCTTCGTTGAATAGAGTTAAAGTTCACGAAGAATAGCGTTCATAATTTGAAAACATTTGTAACATTCTATAATTCGATTTTCGATAGTAAAAATTGCGCGCCTATTTAGATATAGTATATTATAATTCTTCAGTTTAGATAATTTAGGTGTTATAAATGACGTATAAATGAATGAGTGTAGAAGCTTCTTAATCTATCATGTCCTGAAAGTACCTTAAATTACCACTTTAATAAAATATTTCTACAGAACAAAAATGTTTGTAACTCCGATATTAATTTAGATATAAGTAACTTATGTGCAGTTCTACCGCTAATTATAAAAGGCATTTGTGCTTAGCACATGTGTCTTTTAAACGGTCTTAGAACATAGAACGAAACCACCAGTAAAAATGAAAAATCATATAATACAGACCGCAAAGAGATAATTCCTTATTTTACGTTTAAACGAAGATATCACCTTTTAAAATAAAGTTATATTTTCTTCAAAGTTTGAAAAACCACATCTAACCTGTCAACCAAACCACCAAATAAACTAACGCTAAACCACGAAATACGCTTCTATTCCACAGAGAATTCGATTCAAACTCCGTGTAGCTCACGTAGATTTCAGAGATTCACGAATCCTCAAACAACGCATCAACAACCGTGCCGAATCCACCTTATCCCTTCGCTTAATCACTGGAGAACGACTCGTACATCAACTTCATAATCCTGGGCAAACATATCCGAGAATCATGGGTGTAAATCGAGCAAAAGGGACCGGAAACATCCTTCGTGGCCGGAATGGGAAAAAAACTCAGTATAACGGGTGGTGTTAGACGAACGTTATTCACGGGCGAACTAATCCAGAGAAACGGGGCCACTGGTCGATACCTCGATATTTAGAGTTATTGCTCGATCGTGGGGAATTTCCGTTCCGTGCTCGTAATCGATGTAACGCCCGCCGCTTTATTGCCACGTTCCACTAGCCGTCGCCTCGTTGTGTACACATCCTGACGTCTTTGTTTTACCATGGCAAACAACACGTGAGAATATAGAACGAACGTTTAGCACCGGCTCATAATTACTGTCATTACGCTCGCAGTCTACAACGTCTTCGAATATGAAGGAGGACGTATTCAGAATGTCAGGACGGATGTTCGCGTGGACGAGACACATGATTTGGGAAATTCGCGATGATAGGAGAAATTGAGGTTACAAGACGGATCTGGAGCATTGATTCGCTTCACTGCATTGTGCGCTACTGCATACACTTTCCTAACTGTATTTCGAAATTTTGTTCCGTCATCCTCTTGAAAGTTTGTGTTTCAGACGACAGTTTCGCGCAAGACAAAATTTGGGGTTAGTAGTTTCGCGATTAGTGGATAAAATAATATTTAGAAATATTTCAATGTTCCAAGTAATTGATACTATAACTCCGACTAAAGCGTGACACTGATACCAGAGAATGGGAAACTACGTAACACAGGATGTAAATCTATAAAATTCCTGTGAAAAATTACAATTTCATCGTTTTGATGTTTGTAGTATTATATGACCTAGATAAGCTGGCAGTAACAATTTTGGAAACATATTTGACAATTTAAAGATACAAATGCAATTCTAAAGAATCGAATTATAAGAGATATAAATTCCGAATTTCCCATTCAAGATAACTCTCGTTACTCAGACATTCTTGAAGAATCTATAGAGCTACCTCATATATCTTGGATATACGTCAGGAGCAATTGTGATTTTTGAGTGGCTTTACATATTGCACGTCGAATAAAATCCTAGCAATATGTCTTCAAATCCTTATCGAATGTTCCGACTTCAGCGAATTTGCAATACCAGGAAATACTTGCAATACGTGCTAACGTTTACGATTACGAATCCGAATCAGTTCCAAGTATATCCACGTTGGAAACAAGACCCTTTATACTTTAAATCCACCATATAAGAAACTCATCGACGAAGAAGTGAAGTTAATCGATCGATAAACGAACACGAAACAAATGTAGAATTTTCTACGCAATTGCAAAGTCATCTTTTAGTTAAATACGGCGAGGAGAACAAGCTATGAGAAAGGTGGATGGTGGTTAGTTTAAAGGGAAACCAATAACGCAAAAGCCCCCGTTCTGCTGAAAATCAAAAGAGATTCCGGCCAGTGTCATGGGCAGCGGAAATTGAGAAAAAATATCTGGTCGTTGCGAGCTTCGAGTTCGTTTCGCTTCCGTTATTTCCGTCGTATGGATGAGAGGAGAGCAACGAAAGGAAGGGAAGGACAGAAGGAAAAAGAGAGAGAGATAGAACAGACGAACAAGCGCGAGTGTGGCTCGTAGCCCGCGGTAATAGGGTTGGCCACTCGGTATTACGAATGTAATTTATTTTACTTCACCTGCGATCCTTATCACGACGTCCGGCTTATTTAAACGACTGAACGACCAATAAAAAGAAAAGAAAGAAATCGTGGGAGTCGGCTAGCCTGTTCGGATCACGTTTCGTCGATTGAAACCCCTGTAGAAAGGGCTGGTTGCTTTCTCAACTCGAATCTACGGCTACACACAGTTCCCATACCGTGTATTTCGACCATTGTTTGCTGAACGCACGCGACCACCGAATGTCAACCGATTGAACGGGTTTCACGTGATCGCAGCCAGAGACTATATTCCCGGTGATCGTCGTCTAATTATAGCTTGGATGGGTCTAATCGTAATAACGTCACGATTAGTCACGACCGCTGCTCTATTCCGGCTCAACGATAATCATCGTCCCTTCAACCGGCGTCCAATTATTGTGAGTATGCCATCGTTATGGTCGTCCATGTCTACTTATCAACGAGTTATACGTCTTACGCGTGTCTTGTAATTGTCATACGATGATCGATCGATGGCTACGACAGAATATCTCGTATTTCTTCACGACTTTCTCGGTTAATATATTGTGGAGCGATAACGGAATATCATTGCTATTTGTATTTCATCGATATAAAGATGCGTAATTGGAAACTATTATTTCAAAGTAGAATTATCATTTATTACTAACAATTCGTAATTAATTTCAAAGTATTTAATGCGCGAAATAAGCAGCCACTGTGTATGACTGACAATAAAATCCTGACCCGTAGTTTGTTAAATGATCTAACTCCTTATAACCAAAAGTTTTATCTGAATCTACAGCTTCTTACTGTAATCCGAAGTCCAGGAATAACAAATTATAAACAAATTACTTAATCCTGGAATAATAACACATTGATAATAACGCAATAATTTGTAACTTTTAGAAACTGGCTATACTACCGCTCCGATACGTTCCTAAGAAAGTTGTCTGAGTAATTTCAATCTCTACTACTGAAACTGGGTAAAGTGGTGTCTGACCAGTACCGCGGTCTTTCTACTCCAGCGTCAAAGAATGATTTATAGCAAAGGCTAGTGGTACACTCGTTAATCACTCTGCTCTACGCGGACGATTAATTTCCATGGACCTGTACTCAAAAGGAACTGTCTTCGAAAGTCGAGAAGGAAATTGCTCGCTCTTTAGCGCGAGCCAAGGAAGCATTATGGTAATAGGCCAGATAAAGACATCGAGCAAACGCATGGAAGGATGAAGGATGCATCGCGTGACCGCGTTGCACACGTGTCCTACGATCGTGTCGCGTAACGAGTCTCCTTCGTGTTCTTTTTTTATGCCCGTCTAGTCTGTCGCGTGAAGAGCGCGTACAAAGGGCCCGGTAGACGATACACGCTGTGCAAACACTGGCGAACAAGGGAGACCGTTTCCAGTACCTTTCTAATGATCGATGCGCGCCGCGAACGCTACGTTGACACCTCTCGGAGTTCTTTCAGGAAAGAATCATTATGCCGTGCAACTGTGATGCAACAAAAGGAGTGTCATGCTTGAAAAGGAACACGGGGATACCAGATGGAAGGAAAAGGTGCGCGAACACATCGGAGATTAAACCGTGATACAGAAAGCACCAAGAAGCTGATAATGCGAGAATCGTTATAAACAGACCGAGCTACATTTATTAGAATTAGTCGGTGAACAGGCTTTGCGACACCGTAGAGACGATAGCTATTGTGGAGTATCGATTCAACATTTCCGCCATCCCTTGTTACACAAGCAGATATAACTACTAGGATATCTGATATTTTATATAAACTGAATTTTTATATTTCGTTGCTTTTATTTTATCATAAATCTATTATTTTATTCGCCACATATGTGTCTTATCGTTTAAAATACTAAATAAAGCTTGTCGATCTTTTAAGAAACGCAATGGATATATATTCTAATAACTATGGCCTCAAGAGTACACTAGAACTTGTGTTTTCAATTATTAATAAACATTTCACGCGAGATAAAACCTGTACCCTGTAAAAGGACTCATACAATAAGACAATCGTCCACGTAATTCCAAGAAACTATATAAAAAGTATCGTTCATCGTCCACTTGACACCGAACAAGAAAGAAGAAAAAACACGGCCGGGTAATCCCGTTAAAGGAGTGGTAGAAAAGTAAAGATTTTGAAGGAACGTGAGCCCGCATCAGTGGCAGACTTCGAGCAAGCCGAAACGGGTCAATTTTTCAAAGCGCAGGCGATCAGCATCGAATCTCGTTCCCGGTGCACGTTGACCAAGTATCCGACGGTCGGGAGAAAATTCCTATTTACCGGCAAACAGCCAATAGCAAAGGCCAATATTAGCACGCAGCAAATATCGCCGGCACTCCTAGCCGCTGCCCCCGTGAAAAGTCTTGATACGTGGACGGCCCGCTTCCTACCTATCATTTGACTAGCGGGCTACGCGACTGGAAAATTTCTCGTTTACAGGCTACCGATATGGTATCGGCATCGGTACATCGGACATCGAATCGAAACAGCGGCGAACTCTATACTTCGCCGAGCAACTGATCAAACAAGACACTTTGTATTCGTATTTACTCGTTCAGTTATTCAAGTCTCATTGCAATGGAAGTCGAAGATAGGGGAGGTGAAATGTGATAAATGTCTGTTAATGAAAAATTGCAATGGAGATTGGAATTAAACTTTGAGATTTAAGATAGACGACAGATAGATTTGGGTAGATTTAAGGCGCTTGATTATTTAATAGAATAACGCACGAATGATAGTTTAGCGCAGGTATATTCACAGCTAGTGTCTATTTAACTGCACCAAAGCAAACAATGATCGATTGTCAATGCATCGGTGCTACTTGCTATGCACTTCATATAAATGCATTATGTAACTGATAATATGTAACACGTACATGATCGTCACTTAATCAACTAGAACTACCAAATTCGACGAAATAATCAACTTTAGAATTTTCATTGACGAGTGACCTATATATTTAATTTATATTTAGTGATTAAATTTATTTGTACACTTGGTAATTCACTAATCATAATACAGTCTGATATCTTTCGCGCATTTTGTTATTGAACGCGTTTGAAGATTTTAAGTCCACGGTCAGTTTAAGTAGTAACGGTTGATAATGATCAGACACCGCTAACGTCTCTACTTGGTGAGCGCGACGAAAAGCGCTGATACGGCGCAGTAACTAAAGACATCTGCGAGCAGCGGATAACGTAAATCATAAGAGGGTAACCGGTACGCAGGATATACCTGACGGGGCGTGTCAACGAGATAAAGCAGCTGGATGAATTCATCGCCCATTGACACGAGAATGGTCTTACTTACCTTACGGCGGCGTGAACGCGACACAAGGCAGATTACATCTATCCCAAGGGTATTCGACGAAATACCAACCACGAGCCAGCCAACCAATGACACCCGTCCACCTCCACTCCATTACGATTCGTCGAAGAAAAGCGCTTTAGCCGCTAGGCCAAGCGTTTCGTTTCTTCCCCCGTGCCACGATTTCCCCATTTTACACGCCAGACAACGTGCGTGTCCGTAGTGGGTGTACGACTGCTTTATGACGAGCCTCCAGTCATGCAACCGAGATTATCTGCCAACCGCGCAGAGCAATAGCTCAACGGAGGCGTTCGACGAGGCTGCAGGGAGAAATGGCTCTGATAACATTCAGAACCGCGGCGAGATAACGTAATGTTGGTAATGGGTCGTTGGATCGGGGCTAACAGCTCGTAAGAAACGACGCGATCGAGGACAACATTTGGCTGTTTCTCGTTGTCGCCATTTCGATTTGCTCCAATAGCGTCACTGTAGGAGTAAACATGGATAAAACAGATCCAGCAGCCAATACAAGTTTTTATTTTGTGTCCAAGAATTGTAGATGAAATTCGTTATCTAACGTGGTTTCATTGAAAAATTAGCGACTCAACGGAAAATAAGACCACCATGTAATGGTAGCAGCAATTGAAATTACAAGCAAATGTAGGAATAAATACAAGGCAGCATATTTTATAATTACAGATGAGAAGTACAGATTCTATATTTTTGTAATACTTTCTTGTTCATCTCTCTGTATTGTAGATTGAATGATCAAACGATCAAATATTGATTGGGATGGTAATTCCGATCTTTTTCTCCACATGTCCCTACGTTTTATCATTACGTGTCGTGATTTCTAATGAAACTATTAATTACGAAAACAGCTGATTTTCCCATGTTTGCTCTGATAATATTAATCGAATCGAGTCTATCGAAATTCAGATTAGGAAGTAAGCGAATTTTATCATATAACATCACGTGAAATAAAAAGTTACATTCGGAAGACTTTGAAATTTTATCGACAGTATAGCAAATACTTGCTCGATGTTCAAGCTTCAAGTATCTTACGAACGAACGACTAAATCTTATTCCACGCACTAATTCGAACAGTAGATCGCAATTTCGATGGAATAATGGGATGTAAGTAACGAGATCGTAGGTAAGATACTTAACGATTGCATGCGTGACTGTATCGACGACGATGTGCCTCCATTTTTCAGTCACGTCGGCGCGTTACATTATCTAAATAGACGATGAGCAGTCACGCGATAGTAATTCTCGCATAGAGTAGTTCCCACCGCAAGAAGTTCGTATTTCATTATATTTCAATGGGATCGATTGCTTCGTCGTACGTTGAAACGCGTAAAACCGTAAAAATCAGTCAAAATATTAAGATCCAAGATAGCTAGGATTTAACGAGACATAAACAGCCCGCTGTGAAATTAGGTTACACATCAAGATAATTATCAACGTGTCCATGTGTTAACAAAAATAAAGGAACACACTGATCTTTCCTTTTGACCGATAATCAATAACCCATTAGCGGTCTAGGAACATTAATTACTGCTTCATATGTGATCGATACACATCACACTCCAGGTGTAATTTACAATCAAGCTATAATGTAACAAGCTATCTAATGTCGTTGAGTTACAATTTATCGTATCGTAATAAACGTCGTTGTTCGTCGTGCATGCGACAGTGACAACCGCTCTAAAATGCAATTTCTGTCCAGTTTTGTTAGATACGAGGATCGAGGTCAGTCTAAATACGGCATCCCGGGCATTATAAATAGTAAACTCTTCTCCCTGTTTCATTTACCTTTCGCTTTGTGCGAAGGCGCTTCTAAAACGCTTTGGAAAGGTTTTTTCAATTCTGGTCATGGAGAAGGGACAGGATGAAAAAGAAGGGGTTCGCCACTGAAACGGACGTTTAAAGTGGCGTTTACAACACTGACAACGCTGACATACTGAAAACTGAAACAGTCGAGGATTTAAGATGACACGAAACGTTTTCATCGACCAATCAATGTCTGAACGTACACGAATGCTTCTCCAATAAAAATTCCGTTGTTGAAAACATAGCGAAACGTTTTTCGATATCGCTATTTGTTCTGAAATTGAACAGTTTTTAACTTCTGCGTTCTGAGGCAATAAATTAACGTCTCGTACGTCGATCGAGGTTTTTCGAAGATCCAATGATATGCTTTTTACTATATCGAATTTGAAAAATATATTAGAGATGAAGATATATTTTAAAGATATATTAACCAGGCACTAAATCACTTCGTAAAATACTATTATAAGTACGACGATTATGAAGGATAAAGTCGCTGTAGTTTTATTTATCTTTAATTTTATAATTAAAATACATGTTGCCAATAATAACCAAGCGTCCAAGAGTGTTGGAAAGTCTTCGAAGCGTAAAACTTCGTCCTTAGAGTGTAAATTCTTGATAATTAGAAACATAGAAGCATCTGCTCTGTATCATACATTTCTAGGTGCAAGAGACACTCATAGCCAATTCCACTCCTCAGCGATCAAGCGTAAAGACGATGCATTACAAATTGGAACAGTCAAGCATTAGGTATAATTCCAGTTAGCCGTTTCACGGTTCACAGGAATGTAACATCGATCGAGTATACATCCGTGTGCCGATGTTGACCATCAGCTCGTCTTGAGTAATTAGAACGGATGACCTGTCGCCTTCTTGCCGTGCGGCGAAATGATTATTGATGCCATGCACGAGAAATTCGAATCGTAAACCGATCCTCGCTGCTGCAACGTAGCAACCGACATCTGAGAAAATCAGCGAACAAAGCTGCCTTGCTGTGAATCTCATTTTGGAAGCGATCTCGGTGATCAGATTTCTCCGAGTCGAACAAAAGCCAATCAGCTTACGACGAAACGAGAAGATGATCAAAGCCGCGAGACAGTGCACGAAACGTCCCGCAATATTCCGCGTTACGAAACAAACTACGTGCAAACGATCAATCTCAATTTACTGGAATACGTGGTACGCGAATTCCATACTGCCGTCAGATACCAATAGGAAAAACCAGCGTGAGATACTAATAAAACCACGATACGTGTTATTTTGCATACAGCCTTCGCAGAATATCTAGATCAAAGTTTGAAAACAATTTGTTTGTTCTTTGCAAATTCCAGCTTCTTTCTCTGAGATATTCCATAGCCGATTAATGAACTGCGAATTCTAATGTCAATTCATATTACCTTAATCAAAGTGATTAAAAAAGTAAAATGGAGATTTGCTTCGCCTAAATACTGTAACGTATGTTTTGTTTTGATTATGCAAATTTCACTACAAATCCATAAACATTCGCAATTTATACATCTGGAAATGTAAGTATTCTACTAATTAATAACACATTTCTGTATGATTGTGCATAATGAGTTCTTCTATATAACCGCTAATCTATTCAATCTCTTCCATTTGCCACACAAATTTTCTACGAACACCATGGTAAAAAATCTTTATTTTCGCGAGGTGGCAGTTCACTTGGTCGCTCGTGATTTAATATTCCCAGAATGCGTTTCCCGGGGCAACTTGTTACCCGTGACAAATGCAAGAACGCGGCCGCGTAGCGTCAAAAGCGATGGATCGCGTGATCTCACGCGCGATCGTATTTACGCGGCCGGCGTAACGATCCGCGGTGTGAATCGGCGACAGTGACAAATTGCCCCGAAAGATGCAACGATCGCGCTATCGTGCCTCTGAATCATATCCGATACTTCCACCAGGATATATCAGGAAGCTTATTACACGTCGTTACTCGTGTACAGTGATATCCACGTTTCCACGAAAAAATTGTATTAAGATGCCACGAGCGTATCAAATGGGTCGAGAAAAGAACGACGAACGACTTTTCCGTTCTCCAGGCGAAATAGTCCACAGCTCAACACGGATACTAGCGCACGATCGCATCAATGAGCCGGATTCCAACCCCTCGCTAGCCACTTTCCTGGCACAGCAAAGGTACGCGAGGGGTGAGCGGACCGTTACAAGAGAGAGCCGAGGGTAAATGGTCTCCATTGTACTTTTAAACGCCCCTGACTTCGGCTCCCTTCGCCCACGACCTCCGACATTCAACCTGGCAACCCCCACCCAACGTGTCGTCGGCCAACCATCCCAAGTCCTTCGCGATTATTCAGCGATGACAAACGACTGTCCTATCCTACCAGGTTTCATAATCACCCCCTTCTTCCTCTTTCATCGCTGTGTTACCTGCAGAGACTCGAATTCTCGCGACCACCACTGCGTCGAACTCTTAGCTAGACACCATTCCTTATTTTTGTTCGCCGGAAGATAAATTGGCGAGAGATTCGGTGGCAAGTTGAGATAGCAAGATGAGGAAGGTACGGTTAAAAAGAGGCCAAGGGAAAAAGAAGTTGGGAAACTGCTGTTTCAGTTTGCGGAGACAGAAGGTATCGCTGATTAACACGTTACCTTCTGCGTTCACCACTTAGACGATTTTGCCATGGAACTTGTTCGGTATTAAATGAGTTTTTAAATAATAACAACTTAGATAATAACAGTGAGATTAATTCTTGTAGCTCGTAACAATGTTGACCGATTTCTAAAAAATTTTCAGCGTGTACATAAAAAATTAAATCTTTGAAATGTGTTGTTTAAATTTTCATTACAAGCCCAGGTAAAAGTGTTCTAAAAAACGACCTTTACATTTTTCTTTGCGATACCGACTAATCCTTTTTCAAAATTTTGTTTATAAGTCATCTAGTAAATTAATCCATCTAATTCCTCAAAAAAGTTCGGGACGTTTGGATCAATTTCAAAAAGTTGTTCTATTCTAAAGAGTGTCCGAATATTAATGGGAGCCACTGTACCTAAACTATACTAACCAGATTTCTTATGAGGCGGAGTATATATTGATTTGTACTACCGTCCCTGTATATTGATTACTATCATTCTGCCAATTTACGGATAACAAATTACGCTGAAGAGAATGAAGAGTAGATGATATAAATGAAGTCATTTTCATTAGTATTCCCATTCAAACAGACTAAATAGATTTCCTATAAAGCGGAGCGTATATTGATTTGTACCACTGCAACTCTATATTGATCATTATCATTCTGTCAATTTAATACCAGACAGCAAATTATTCTCTATAGAATGAAAAATAGATGTTATAAATAAAGTCATTTTCATTGCTGTTCTCATTTCACTACTCAATATTCATTAAAATACATATTAACACCATGAAGTACGAATATGGTGTCAAGCAGGTAGCAAGCATGTTATAATAAACTAGCGATTTCTTTTATCTCGCACGAGCACGAACGGAAACACGTGTAAACACGACTGGGCGTTTGCTCATTTTTCCCTCCGAAAACCGCTCCATTTTCATCGAGCATAATTCACCCTTATGGAGGATGACTCGCACATCCCACGAAAATTTCTGCATTCCGGTACGCTGCTAGGGCGAGATAAACTTATCGATCGATATCGAAGCGTGAGAGGATAACGCGCGACCTTAACTCAGCTGTAATTTTCGTACGTTAACCAAAAAGGAAACCGATTTCAGCAACCACGTATGTAGATTTCCCGTGGCGATATGAGCAGCCTCGCCTACTTACAGTAACTCACGAAAGTATTTGAACACATATGGTAGAAAAATTTCGTGTGCATATTATAAAATTCGATTAACACTGTAATGACCGTAAAGACACGGCTATGATAATTATATCGATAAAATTCAAATCAATCTGAAAGTACATATTGTACGTGTCTATCTGTAATTTCATTAACACTGTAACGAAATATGATTATAATGATTTTAATGTCAAAATTTCAAACCAATCTGGAAAGATATATATTGTATACATTATACAAGATGTATTATATTTGTATGACGTAATCATCGAAACATATTGAAATTTCTAGCACTCTAATGAAACACGACTGCCACGATTATATTGGTAAAATTTGAAATCAATCTGAGAACGTATATCGGAGTTGCAAAATATTTACTGCAAACATATACGATTTATTAAAAATTGGTATATAACATGAATAACAAATAATGTTATTGAATGCTCAGATTTATTGATGCAACGAATAATTGATTAAATTTTCAATGTTCCCATGATTTCTACGAAATGAATATTTCTAGTAAATATTTTCTAGTATCTATGTACAAGTTTTAGATTGGTTTCAAACTTAACCGATCTAATCATAATAGTGGAATCGCATAACAGTACCAATGAAATTTCAAAATGTTTCGTATACTACACATAATAATACACGTATTCATAAAAAGTGTCGACTAGTATTCAAATGCTTTCGTAACTTACAGTAATTGTAACGTTTAACCAAGTTTGCAAAACTCTCTCCCTTTACCAGCTTTACGATGCTCGCTAGTCTAGCCGGTCATGTTACCATAAATTAGCATCGAGGACACGAGCGGACACAGCTCTGTAATCGGCTCGGTTATCTCGTCGGGACGCTGAAGATCGTTAGACGGGTCGTTCTCGAAGAAAAGTGGTACGGTCGCGAGAAGTACGTTAAACGGGACCGGAGAAGGTCTTGAGCTAAGCTTCAGAGGTAGGTGGCGAGTGATAGTAGCTTCGAACTGTATTAGGCGCTCCAAGGGAAACGCTTAACGCCTCTTTGGATAAAGTTCCAGAGAGAAATAAGGACTTGAGTGGTGGCTGTTAGCGCCAAATTGGAATGTTGCAAGAGCAAGAGTGGTGTATTAGCATTGATGAGAACCATGTAATTGGGTTTGCTGGGAAATTCTAGCAGAATGTTACTATTTAAGATTACGATCCATAAGTGTTATTATTGGGTAGAATTAACAATATGGCAAGTAGCAAGTATCAGGATAAAATTCTGTTAATATTAGGTTTGTAACTTCACTCTTCACGAAGTGTATTTATAAAAAAAGTTAAAGTTCTATTCGTATATCGTAGACTATAAATCTAATCAGTACTTTATGGTACTTTAAGATACTTTAAGATACTTTAAGGTACCAATACCTTTCACTCTGGAAAGAAAGGAAATTTTCTTGCATTCGTTTGAACTAATAAGAATCAATAATTATTTAAATTAGTAATCGATACCTATAATTTCTTACTTTGGAATTTCTGTAAAACTACCACCAACAGATTCATAACATCGTAATATCATACTATGATGCTCAACGAATTGCACTTTCCTTGGTCTCTTATATCGAATTCGATTTCACGAATCAATCGCATATTATTCATTGATTAAAAACAAAGGTTTAATCCTTAATAACTACATCTTTACCAAGATCATTCTTGCAAGCGTTCCCATAGACTCTAGAAATTTTGTCAAGCCATTAAGATCTCGCGAGCAATTAGCCATCCATCTCTAAAACGAGGCATTAGAGCACTCGATTTTCCAAGTTCTATAAGCTATCAAAACTCGTTTAGAACTAAGAGAGGGTAACATTTAGAGAATCCTCTATGGAAATATGTACAGGGATTCGCAATTAACGAACCAAAGTTTAACCATTCGAAGCTCGAATCTCTTAAACGTTTCTCCCTCGCGGACAGAACGTCATCCGCAACAGCGTTTCTCCTTTCGCCGCCGCTATATTTGTATATATATATATAAACACATATAAGAAAGAACACGGGCGCAGTTTTCTATACACAGCCGGGGGCAAAGTAAAATGGACGACAATAGAGGCGGAGGTCGATGGACGAAAGAATGGCGGGAAAGTAGGAAGAGAAATGACGGTAAGCGTCTCTGGATCCTGGGCCACACGTTTTATTTCCACTTCCACTGACGGGTTCATACGTGTACACTCCCGTCCACAAGCATTATGACAGTTTTTGATCTCATACATTTTGTTGAAACCATCAACCAAATGGTTAACCGATTATGATATTTATGCAAAGAAACGGCGAACTTTGCAAAAACTACTTGTAAGAGTCGCAGGAGGAACTATAAAATAAGAATCATACACACTCCCTTAATCTCATAGGAAAAGTCTGTATGAAATATGTTGAGGTTGAGGTTAACTGACTGAAGAACGAGTGGATGAATTTGTAATAGAAAAGTATATTGAAATAATTGAAGGTATAATTATAAGTATAATGTATAAGTTTATGCTGATTGAGATCCTTACTCTCTTAGTGTTACTAGACAATGGAATGATAGGGATTTATAGCAAAAGGACATTACCAAAAAAGTTAACATTATAGCTTAACTAGAGGCTACAGGGAACATAAATAGAAATCCGTTTATTAGTTCCTTTATTCCTAGACCTTGAAACCCAAAACATAATGTATACTCAAGGCTACAATAATATACACCGCTCCTTATTTAGAATATTTCTGCGTAATAGCAGTCTCCAGGTCACGGATATACATAAATAAAAATGTAGAGTTTTTCTTGAAGTAATTACTTCAACAAAATAAATCAAGAAGTCAGAAATGTTTGCCTGGAATCTCAATCGAAATTTGAAACTTCGGTAGAAAATCAAATAATAGAAGAATACGAGATTGATCGAAGCAATAATCGTGAGATATAAAGAAAGAAAAATTTAACATTGTTATATACAGATGATGAGATCTATCTTCAAATTAGATAATAGTTATTAACGACTTTATAAGTTCCTAGACATTTCCACGATTAATCTCAATTTCCGTGAGTGTCCTGATATTTATGAACGAGAGTGTATGTATGGTCACACGCGAGCGCGCGTTTTCAGCCGGCTCTCGAGCGGGCGTTTTACTTCGCACCGTGGCTTGAAAGAAAAGCCCTAAATTGCAACGACTCCTCTCTCGTTATCGTCGATAGAATCGTGAACGTCGTTCGCAAGAAGCGACGATCGACTACCTTGATTCCCACCCGGAGCTTGATGGAATTGCGAGAAAAAGCGCACGAAGGGAATTCCTCTTGAAAACAGCGTACTCCGTTCGACCTTGCCCGGGCAAAAGGGATCGGAATTCCATTTCGTCAGACACGAGTGGCAATCCACATATTTCCTCAAAAGCAAAGAGGGAAATGTATATGTACATATTCCTCGTGGGAGATTTCAACAACATTTTCATGTTTCTTTTAGGATCGAGAAGTTTAATTTGACACACGTTGATCAATTTTAGACGAAAGCACACGTGGAATGACTCTGTACTTGTGAAAGAGTTGTGAAAACTAAAAGTACCTAAGTGTTACATAAAAGTCAAAAATCTAAATAGAATTATTAGAATTTAACATTTTGAAATTCTACCAATGTTAGACAATTTTTTTATCTATCGGAATGAAAGAAATTATCGTTGGTATCTGTAGCATTCATTCAGAGTTAATTAGTATAGATACGAATGAGAAGTGATTCTCCATTTCTATATAATATAATTCTAAATATAATTACTATAATTCTAAAATCCAATTACGTCCGTAATTGTGATAGGATAAGAGACAAAAGAAATCTAGATAAAAGATACACGACAAGTTTCTTTTCTGTATCGTTCGCCATAACAGATCTACAAAATTTCGATGAAAGATCATCAACTAATAATCTTGACTATTTATTTGAATCCACTAATCCTACATCACGTATCTTCCCGTCATCTTCCTTCTTCGTCCAGAAAAATAAAATCGTGATCTACGTGTCTGCAAACCTACTACGCAACATCTAAATCAACGTCATTCTGTTCACGAGAGCGTGGTCAAAAGTAACGGAAATTACGGTCGGCCGGTCCGCGTGAAAAGAAGTTACTTTTTCATCGTTAGGAACAGGAACGAGGAGGGGTGTGTCATATCTATCCCTCTTGGTGTACGAGCCGAGGGGTAGGCGAGACAGGGACTTGCTTTTTGCGAACACGACGATGGGCGTAACTCAGCGTCGTAAAGAAGTTGGTGGCGAAGTGACAAATTACTCGAGTTTATCCGCGGCCCTCTTTTTAAGGGGCAGCATTCCACCCCTGGAATCACGAGAGGCAGGCACGGGATTCCTTTCGTCCATCCATCATAAAGCTGCGGCAACAATGCTTACAACGTCCTTCCGCCATCGTCGTCGTCTTTGGTCGAAGATCGTTTTGTCCTCTCCGCCCCAAAAGTTTACGACGCGCGAACGATCCTCCTTACCGTAGAGGACGTCGATCGCTTCCGGCCGAAAAACAACCGGCAGATTGCGTCCTCTTTTCTCATCCTCCTCTTGCCCGAGAAGATTAAATTCGAGAGTAATCATCGAGATTTATAAACCTCATCGAGTGTTCTTCTATTGGAAGAAATCGTCTTAGAAATTGGGAGTACAAGAGATGGTGAAATAAGTAGGAAGCAATATCGGGCGTCTCGAGTGCGACAGAATCTTCTGATTTCCAGCTGCATACCGCTTGGCTTTGTAACGAACGAGTATAAATTACTCGCAGTAGCGGAGCAGAAAATTGCACATTGCGACAGTTCCGATCTACAAACGGCTTAAGTTTCTAAACGCTTGTTTTCAACAATCTACGTAGAACATGCAACGTCCAATCTACCGATTTTCCTAGACCACATAGAATATCCTTGCCGACCTTTCAATTTCCTTAAAACCAACTTTCCTATTCCAACTTCAATCTAGCATTCGTTATTTCCGATATTACATTGCTCGCTCTCCGATACTATTTAGCGCGCCGTATTCGCGTTAAAGCCGTTTCCATTTCGTAAACTTCGTTCTGAGAAACGTCGCGATACTATAATCGAGAAATCCTCGGTGGCAATATCTTGCAGAGATAAGGCGACACACAGGGTCAACTGGTTTAATCCAGTGGGTATATATCGAGTTCATCTTTCCCCGAACGTGTTCTCCCGCCTGCAGCTTCGGTAATATCCTTGATCGATCGAATTCGGCCTCCGATAGCGATCTACGAGCCGAAAGTCCTCCGGAAAAAACCTGGTTGTTTGTCGGCTCTGGCGATCGATGGCCGCTATCGTTGTTCCCGGAGTCGGACGCGAGTTTAATGCCGCGCAGTTTAAGGGAAACCGAAGTTTTGTAAAGTTCCTGGGCGTCACGTGCAGTGGTTTACGGTGATCTACAGCTCAGGCAAAAGTTCGTACGATCGTGTGACACGATTGCTCTCGTGTGCACACGCGCCTAGAGGCGGCATTATCGGCCAAGCGAACGATAAAAGATTGCTCGTTCGTCTTGTGAGTCAGCGACGAGCACGATCGGCCTGTATTAGAATGTCGCGATTACGCTGCACGATCGATAACCAGAAACGTAGCGATACCAAACCATACGAAACTCCCAACGAAAATCCCCTTATCGGTCCATGAGGAATTCCAACACCTGGGTTTCACCGAAAGATCCAGCTTGATCATGGATTAAGAGCGACGGAGGATTTTATCCGACATCCTTTAAACGCAGAGCTCGATGTCGCCCTGGAAATTACCTACTAATTCGTCTGGACTTAAAACCTTCCAATCTTCCTGAACGGTCCAGAGTCAATTTCTTCGGACGATCTTCGAGAACCGTCATCGAAGTTGACTCTGCTCCCTTCCTTTCCGCATCCCCTTTCGTTGGTATCATCTGTCTTTTAATTTCTCTGGAGGAAACGAGGGCGCTGACAATTCGTATTATCAACGTCTTTTATCCTTCTTTGGTAAGCGAGTAGGAGTTAGAAGCACCTAACGAAGTCTAACAGCCACCTCGCGCGCTCTCGAGATTAATTACGAGGTATCGAAGTAATTGAGGACGAAGTAACCGGACAAAGTCGCGTGGAGCGCGTGGGGGTGGCCCGAGCTCCATTGTCTGCGACCCTTGCGGCACCTACCCCCGGACCGGCCATTCATTTCTAACGAGTTGGCAACGTTATCGGTTAGAGCGGACAGCGCCACGGCGTGTCCACTGAGACGTTAACACCGATACCCGGCCAACCTAACTCTCTCCCAACACGTAGAATCGCAGCCATCCTATGCTCGCTTGTATATTCCACATCGACGCGTGGCGCGCACGAGAACAGATGTACATCCCCGTTCATAAGTGTTAGGACACCTGCTGGGTTCACATAAAACGCGATAGTAAGTACAGATTATTAGTGGAACGACTAATCGGTCAGAATTATGTATTGATGCGAGATAACGATTCAGGGCAGGCGTATAATATTTATGGAAGTACACGAGAAAATAATGAAATTAAAAAAATAATGAATTAAAAATTATGGATTGAGGCTCGCGATCTTCTAATTTAAACTTCATTAAGGGAACTTTTAATGAGTCAGATAGGAAATTCAGAAGAGTCTAATAAAAGTTTGAATCTCATTTCGGGGGTTATTTATGAAATACATAGAACCAAGAAACAAAAAATACCGTGAAACACGTAATGATAGAAATGTCAAGATTTATCGGTAATGAAAAGCAAACATATCAGTAAGTAAAAAGCTCAATTGTATCATTTACAATTAAGAAGATTATTACAATATGGAATATATACATTCTTTATATCTGAAAGTTTCTGAAGGAAATAATAATCCCAATGTTTTTAACAAGTTCCAAGCATTTTTTCTATATTTCTATATCCTAATACTTATGAATGGAGGTGTACGTTTTCACTGATCCTATCTTTGTCTCTGTCTATATAATACAGCAGATATAACGTCCAATGAGCAACCACAGTCCGGCCAGTTCAGTCTGGCCGCCGGTACACTCGAGCGATTTTCAAGCTGGTTACAATGGTACACCCCGTTGCTGTCTGGTGCTGCATTGGTTAACCCGGAAAACCACCCACGGGGATGACGATGACGGCCGAACCACCTCCGTAGCGCGACTTGCCTCGTTTCGTCCCGACGTGTTCGATGTTTATGGCTGTTCGCCCCTTTTCTTGTCGGGCGTACGCTTCGACACCCCTCGTACCCCGCCTTCTGATGAATGGAAAACAACGGGTCACCAGGAATTCGTCGGTGCTACTTCGTTAGACCTCGAAACCCTATCGACCGCATAGAATGGCGAGTTGTTCCAGAGAACCAACCATCCCCCATGAAATCGCCACGACAACGCAATTTTCGCCTGTGGTTTGGTATGCAAAAGAAGAGGAGGAAAATTGACGATGTACATCGTATGTGGCGAGTGCTTTCTGCTTGGAGAAAAGTATAGATACTGCTAGTGTCCTTTTTTTTATAATCTTGCACTGGCTTAATGCAGGGACTTTTTTAGTGATCTCTTTTGCTGGTACAAAGATAGGTTAGTACCTTTTTTATTGCTGAACATTTTTAGCGATCTCGAATTGCCACTTTTATCGCTGGAATCCTTTTGGTAACCTTGCATTGTCTCATTCTATGGTCGGAATTTCTTTTACTGCTCTTAAATTGTTTCATTCTATTGTTGGAATTATTTGGTGATTGTATTGCGTCTTTTTATTGCCGAAAATTTTTTGCCGCTCTAGAATCGCTTTATTTTGTTGTAGTAATTTCCTTTATTATACTTTTATTCGCTCTTTCCGTTACTGAAATTTTTTCTTTGTCGATATTTTCTTCTTTTTCGATAGTCTGATTTATCGCCCGGATACTACTTCTTTTCAAGTTCTCGTGTCATATTTTTTTCCATATCCATATGGCAGATTGTTATCGATTTCGTCGTCTCTGGAATTCTATAAAAAATATTGGGAACGACAATTCTTACAATTAAAACTCCCAAGAAAATATCGTCAAAGAGAAATTTGTGAAGTGGCGAAGATAATGTAGTCGGTTATCTTCCATCAACTGGAAGTAGGTTTCACGCAAAGGGAAGCACGCTTATAAGAGAATCGGAGGAACGAATTGCAACAAAGTTCAAGCACAGGCGATCAAAGATTTATTTTGAAGTTAGGAGCCTGGTAGAGCCTTAGGTAAATCGTATTCGATCGTAACTTCAATTGTTTCGCTCGGTTGGTTCCCGGAATCAGATCATTTCGAATTGGATTGAACGTCGTTCGATAATGCCCGTGGTACCAAAGTAATTTCTCTTATGACTTCTTGGATCTATGGAAGAGTAGCCGATGGAATATTCACACAGATCTTGGCGATCCATAACACGGCAAATCAACGTTTGTCAGCCGCTTTGAAAATCCGAGATTTTCAATCCGTGGAACGCGTAGATCCCGCCAAACGAGTGTTCGAAACGCGGGGAGAAGAAGTAGATATAAGGGCGGGGATTCTCGAAGAGAGCATTCTCATACCGCGGAAAATCCGCAATATGGTGCCGCTCGTAAAATAGACTTCCAACTTATCTACTTGTTCTAGCCGCCCTCTTCGATATTTTCGTGTAATAAAGGAACGGAACGGGAGAAACTTTCGAAACAGACGATAACGTCACATGGGGATTTCTCTTGTTTATTCCTTCGTCGCCAACTGAGGGAAACGTCTTGACATAAAGCTACGTGAAACTGATCCGAACTTGAACACCAAGTGTATGTAAGCAATAACAATTTTCCACTTTCGAAGATTCTTTTTCGAAAACGTTGCGACGATATAAAGAATTTCGTATGAATTTTGAAGAAACTCCTAGCGTTCAATACAAACATAGTTAAGTATCCAAGAGCTTTATCGTACTTCCATTAGTGATTCATTTATTCTAAACGTTGACTCGCATCACTGAATCGACTGACTTAAATATAAGACTGAAGTACACAAAAGTGTTGATCAACTCTGACTTCACGCCATCAAAAAGGAACTATAAGTCCATATAAAAATTCGCGATATTACAGTCAATTTTATGAATTGCTAAATTGTAATTTCATATCACCAGCAATAATTCTTGACTTAAATTCTCTTCATTTCGCAATCAGTTCCACTACACCACCATTAAACGTATACCACCGTCGAAATCTAAAATTTATTTATACCTATCATTCGCACACCTCGACGGCTGTTTCATTCAAAAACCTCGTCAGATCTTTAACCGGTTCTCGTTTTCGCATCCACCCATTTCGTTTTCTCGCTTCCTCCTCCGCTCCTCTTTTTCTCTCTATCGTTCGAGAATTGCGCCCGGTGGCTGATTCTTCCTCCCCGTTGATCCTCCTCCCGGAGGTTGGCCTGGTGCCAGGGTACGGCAATATTGTAGCAGCAGGCAACCCGGAGAATCTCGTGACTCTGGCCTGCTGGCATTCTACCTACGTGAAGCTCCCATGCGCGCATGCACACCGTCGCGTAACGGTAACACGTAGAACACGTTGCACGTATCCATGGTGTCTTACTTACTAAGCACTGGCACGGCGACCACCAACCGACACCCCTGGCAGCCTGATTTATAACCATCGCCCTAATATACTGTTTTAAAGGCGACGTTGTCGGAGAGGAATCTCGATGGATGTCGGGAAGCATCGGCCGTGGAGGTACTTCCGTTCGCGAGGATGCCCTCACCAGGAAGTCGTTATCAGTCGACACTGTGTGCATTAATGCATGCGTACCATCAGCCAGGCAAGTCGGCCTCTTTTCAGCCGGCTACCTCAACGTTTTGATGCTATAAAGATGATGTATGCACGCGCTCGTGACCAACCGTGCATATTTAAATCGTACTTCGTCGTTGCTTGCACTTGGAAACGAAGGTATTGGTGTTTGCATTAGGATGAGTGAAAAATTCTGGTGATTTTATGATAGGAATATTCCGTAGTTAAGATTCGTCCAGATTTAATTAGGTTACAGTAGAACTCAGTTTATAATTGGAATTCGCATAATAGAAATCCATTAATTTTCTTCGTAATTTTTCGTTCAATCGACAAGAGTTCATTTAATCAGACACTGATTAAACCTACGTTCCAATAACTGAAGTTCGAATAAATAAAACTCGAATGTAACGTATATTGTATAACAGAAACGTAACGATGCATTCAGTTCATTTAACCGGACATTAATTAAAATTTTGCTATCCCAATGAGGAAACCATTTTTCACGAATATACAGAAAATTTCCATGATCCACGTGATCGCTAAGTTACATCAACATCACACCAGTCATTCTCCAGATGTCGAGAATACCTGAATACTTTCGAGACATAGCTCGTACAACATTGTCTGTACCTCCGCGAGAAATTCCACGCTAATAGATGGCCGTTACGATGTTCGAAAGCGTTCCCTTTCCTATTTCCATGCGTCACCGAAAGAAGAAGGAGTCGAAGTTCGAGATAGGAAGGGGCCCGCCCCGTAGCGGATTTGTCGTTTATCGAGTTTCCGCGTTTCTTGTCTCGCAGCCGCGCGAAACTTTCGATTCAATTCGCCTGGACGGAATATCGATTTCCTATCGCGGCTCGAACTTCGAGACTTTAGAAAATACCGTCCCCCGTATGTACACAAGAAATCCCTTCGATTTAAGATTTCACGCAAACAAAGACCGCCCCCACGTTCTACCGCCGCCGACGCTTTCTATAAACCAACATCCATCGAATATATTTCTCGAGGAAAATTCAAAAACTTGCAAGCACCGGGACCAGGCCAGTCAACGTGCCGCCTCTCGCAGCGAATAATATCGATTCCACTCTGTTGAGCACGAACATCGAGAACATAGTCAGGGTAGCTGTGAACTCCTTTATACGTTCACATGTCGCTGGGGAATATTAAAAACCATTTCGCGTTCAGAGCGAAACCTTTGCGAACTCGGCGCGTCGCTCTGGCGATCAGAATGCGACCAGTTTCATCGTGTTTTTTCCCTTTATTGCTACTGGCCGAGAAAGAATCGCAATCCGATCGAATCTCTGGATTGAAACCCGAATCCGAATCTTTCAGCCGGTCCATCGGCCATTTTAATCGATCGATCTGTCCGGCTCGGAATGGAGAACGTTGTTTTGCGTTTCGACAACGTTCAGTACAGCGTGTCGTGAAAAAAAGGAGAAAAGACGCTGTTCTGCTTCGATGCAATATGCCCCGATACCGTTCATAAATGACACGAGTCTCTGCGAAATATTCTATAATAACGAATCTCATAAATACCTTCTCATAAATATGTATTAATACAATTAAAATAGAGAAAACGCGGCCAGTAATGATATTATACAATGACAATGTGATTCGAGATCGAAGGAACTGGACGTGACATATAACGCAAATTATTTTCTTCCAGCCATCTCGTCTTGTATAACTTTCTCCCACTTTCCCTCAGAATTCTAAGCAAGAAAAATTTTCCAACATCTTCAAGTATTCTCGTTTAATTCTTCTCAGTAATTAAAAGATCGATGAAATTAACACCAGCGGTACATCTATTTAATGCAAATTATTATCTTCCGATATTCTTTCCCAATTTTTATCGAGAATTTTGTGCAAGGAAAGTTGAAACGCTATTGTTAAATATTCTCATTCAGCTATCCCTAATCAAAGAGTATTGAAATTCGAAAGACTATCGAATATTAAAATCTTATCTCGTTTCTTGTATCTAAATGACCATCAACAGCCGTCAGAATTCGACGTCTGAATACAACGGAAAATCATCTCGTCAAACATTTCCGGTAAAGGAAAACAGGGCGCGAGCTAGGCGCGCAAGGTAGAACAATAGGTAACAGTTCTTCGTTGTTACAGCAAACAGTATCGCATCGGCAAGGGAAAAGGGCAACCGTGATGAATTGCGGGGAATAATGGGATTAAGGCAGATGGCGTCCATTAAGCAATGTGGTTTTAGTCTAATATGATTTCCATGTTCATACGCGGCCGACCGTTTTGGCATCGGCACAGATTGCCACGTACTGGCCGCTACTTGTCCACGATAATATGATTTATCTCATCGAGTGTCTCGTGCCCAGGGAGAGACCCGGGCCCGAACGATAAATATCGACAACCTCTCGATTGAATAAATCATCGACAATAGAGCAGGAAACGGGATACTCGTGGCCATTGCACAGGCTTTTTTTAAATGGAACTTTCGAAACAGAAAGACCAATAGCGTCATAGTTTGGCCACGAATTCGTTTCTCCGAACGTTAGGAACTGTATTCATCGGTTGGACATTTTGGACAAGGGAACCTAATAAAGTCATGACCGCTAATGTGGAACCATGTCTTTTGTATTTACAGGATATTCTACTGTGAAAAGATTCAAAAGTGAAAAATTTCATATGCAGTTGATCGACCCTTTAATTGCGAGTATCTTGTGCGAATCGTGTATACTGACGTGATTTACTGGATACTTGTCTAATTCGACATAATTTTGACATATTAATCTAAATCTGAGATATTGAAAGCGTTTCGGGTGTTGCTTCGTTTACAGTAAGAAATGAAAAGTTTATCGCTATTCCGCTAATCGTGAAAATTTCGGGGTATGTAGAATATGGTTGATGTCAAAGAGAGTTAGTTCTGTATTTGATAATAGAATCGCAGAATTCAACGTGAACCACACACATTAATTATAATATCCTTATCGTTTATATAATTTTAGTGAATTTTGTTTTCGTTACTTTCTTAATCATCGATCGACTATGAAAGAATGTTAAGAAATTAGAATCTTTCAAGGATCTAAGTAATTTATATTAAGCATTATTCAGAAGATTGCTAAGCACCCCTATGAGTAATTTGAATGACAATTGATAATGGTCAAGACAATAACGACGACTCGTTTGAAGATAGCAATCGCGTGGGACCGAAATCAGCAGGAAATACGACGTACTTAGAAGCGTATTATGCTGCCTTCAGGCAATCCGGGTCACTTCCGCCGAAATCTCGTTACCCATTTCCAACTGAGAAATTTAATCAGACTGGTCGGCAGAACCAGAGGATACCGTCGATTCAATCAACGTTCTCTTTGAAAAGAATAATCCTTGCTAATCAATTTTGTTTCGGACTTTCGGCGACTCCAAATTTCAAAGCGTCTTCTGCAGATCGAAACCAACTAGTCCGCGTACTTTTGTATTCTATTTTATAATCGTCTAAACTATTAGGTTGTCCGGAAAGTGTCTTTCTTTTACAGACACGTCTTTACAACAGCGCATCTTTATACAAACATGAAACCTAATCTGTCGAACATTGTGATCCTTAGTTTGATAGAACAAAATGGATCATACGTAATTCAATAAAATAATATCAAACGAAAAATGTTGTGCATCCATTATTCCCTTATAAAACGAAACAAACTTTTCGGACGACCTAATACCTTAAATGACTTCAATTTTTCCACATAAAACGCAGAAGGCATGAAAATACATAAAAATATCAATTTTTGACGATTACTTATAAATTATAACAAATACCCGCTCTTATTCGCAAAATAAGAATTATAAAAGAAGATACCTAAATTTCCGAATGTTAGTCGTTCGTAAATTATATTTTTGCTTTAATATTGAAACTGGTTCATGCCTCTATCTTTTCACGCTCTTAGAGACATTACAATAAAAATTCCTGCTGGTAGGAACAAAAAGAACATGAAACGAAAAAATACGAAACGAAAATTCGTCCGTTCAGAAATTTCCAAATAACAGTTAGCCAGACGCTAAAAAGGCAAAGGGGTGAAGAGGGTGAAGCGATACAACGGGCTTGGTGACGAAACGAATTTCAATTGGCTTTTGGTGGAATCGAAACGGCCGGTCACAGTTGCGGCACCGTGAGTAATGGCGGTTTGATTTAAACTTTCTCGATAAATGAAATTTCTGTCTGCGCACTCGCGGCGACGATTGATGAGCCGCTGCCGCGCGTTTCATCGGCCCGCCTTCATTACTGCCGATTGTTTATTTGCGATAATTGTCATCTATCAACGTTACCGAACGCCAATCGTATCTGGCAGCTAACTCTAAAAATCCAATAAAAATTCGAAACTACTGAGAAAAAGCGATTTGTCCCGGAACTGTTCTGTTTGTGCAAGTTTGTTGGACTTTTGCAATTAAATGGAAAAGTTTTCCTTCGAAACTCCATCATCTTTTAGTTTCTTCTTTCAGCATTGATTTAATTA
The DNA here is from genome assembly GCF_041682495.2 of Bombus fervidus. Taxonomy (NCBI): domain Eukaryota; kingdom Metazoa; phylum Arthropoda; class Insecta; order Hymenoptera; family Apidae; genus Bombus; species Bombus fervidus. The sequence continues at coordinate 11,792,838 of NC_091520.1, read as the reverse complement.
AAAAATATAAAGTACTCAGACGCTTGTAGATATTTCTTATGAATATACTATGTGTATTACACGAAACATTTTTAAATTTCATTAGCGCTATAATGAGACACAATTATCGCGACTATATTATTAAAGATCGAAAGAAATTTGAGAAAATATGTAGAAATTTTACCCATATAATTATGATAATGGTCTAATTGCAGTAATAATGAAATTTCAAAATGTTTTATGCAACACGCACAATATATACATAAAAGATTTTTATGCTAAGTAATCGAACACTTTCGTGAGCCAATGTATATTCGCTTCGGGAAAGATGTTTTTTCTAAAAACACCAGACTAGAAGTTACTCGGCATTCTACTTACGTCTGAATCACCGTACGCCCCTATTTCAACTTCCATATTGGCAAAGTACACAAACCTACTGGATCCCAACCGAGCGACGTATTTATTCATTCATATATTCATTAGTGATATTCAGTTTGTTCTTTCTATTTCAATCGAGAACTACGACAGAACGTCGTAAAACCAAGGACACTTAAACACCGATGAAAATACAAGTTCTAATCAAAACTACCCCTAAAAGTCGTCAGGAAAAATCTTTCAGAAGAATACGAAAATTGTTTTATTAATTATTTATACCAAATCAGCCTCGAATTTCAGCCACCTGCAAAGGTGAAACTAAAAGAAGGAAGGGGCGTAGGAAAACAATTGAAAGAAGCTGCAGTCAGAATAGCAGGCAGTTTGCAATTCATTTTGTTTGAACTATGCACGAGACGGTTGAAAACTGGGGAAGAAGAGATGCATCGGTGAACGGAAAGTCGGTCGACACAAAAGGGAATAGGTAATGATGCACTTAAAGGGATGTGCGAGCTATTCAAAGAGAAACTAAATATGCCGGGACACGCTGGTAATAAATACAGAGAATGACAAACTAGTAGAAGGATTGATAGTTTTAATGAAGCTTGTATTATACCTATGCCAACAGCAAAATATATGATAATATAATTGCCAGTTGCCAGACAGAAAAATTTCTAAATCTTTATAAAAAAACACGGAATATCAAAAGATGTAATAGTATTCCAATTGATATTTGATTCAGGTTCACAAACTTCTTGATTCTCAAAAATAGTATTACCAATAAATCTGTTGGTTTCATGTGTCCATATCATTCGCTAATCCATAATCTTACTCTTGCTGCTGGTCAGTTTCTTCTCATAACTTTACTCCTGGTACAGGTCACCAACTCACCGCTGTTTTATTCAGTCAAGCTTACATCGATGAACTTCAAGCCAATATTGCTTATATAGAACTATTTGATGACACAAAATTATCCCGAGTAATCTAACGCGCTCTTCTAGGTTACAATAAACGAACAGTATGTAGAAAAATGAAGAATATCCATCGCGAAAATAGTCATCGTCATACGCTTGTAAAACTGGAAGGATCGTCGTGTATCCGTCTTGATGAATGGTAAAATTTGTAGAATGTTTCATGGGAATATCAACCAATCTCTAGCTTAATTAAAGCGAATAGGCATTTCACGGACCAGTGAATCGGAATAACCAGGGCGTTTTTTAATTTCCAGCCGCGAATTACATTTACGAACGCGTTTCGAAGTTCCGGCCGCGGAAGTTTCCCGTCGAAATTCGTTAACTTGCCGGGAGAGCTGGCAACCGACGGAGTGCTAATAACGTTACGCCCGCGTAGCTGAATAATACGTCTCGTGTAACGAAATCATTTTTCACCGGACGGTTAATGTACTTGAAGGGCCGAGCCATGGCTCAAAGGAGTGGTTGAACAAGGTTTCACGATACGTGATATAACGACGCGCGATAAATGCAGGTAATGACGCGCTGCTAGTTTTGGCAGCCGCATATATTTTCGTATAATTTTGGTCAAGTATCCTAGAATATTTCGAACGAGTTAGTTACTACTAACAGCAGTAATGTAGCAGTGGTTTCCACCGAATGAAATTCGTTCCACGGAATATTCAATTGCCGATGCAAATATTGCGAGTTACGATTATTGTTCGTCGAGATTTCAGCCGAACCAGTTTGTTCGAGTAAACTACGATGAAAATTAAACGACACTCTACCAGCGTACATAATTTTTAGAAACAGATGGAATCTCTAGAGAGAGATTATGTTATCTCTAGAAAGAGATCACTATACCAATTTAAATAATGTTGAGAAAGAATAATTTACTTTAAGGAATCAATGTTAACACATGTAATTAGAAACAACATCGTTTATCAACTGCCTCTTTCATGTTAAGGAATAATTAGGAACTTCTCAACTTCGCTTGAAAATTAAAAGAATACTTCATGTCAAGTATATTAATAAAGTAGTTTCAAATTAATAAAATTCAAAATACATAACTTGGTTACCCTAACCAAAGCTTAAGTAACAGCTCCATAAATAACGATCAATGGCATCTTGTCGATCATATCACCGTGTATTTACTACATTCAGATGAATAAATGATATTTCAGGACTATCCATCGTGGAACGAAAAGAACGGTTGCATAAAATTGCCTGGTAGTTGCGGATCTCTGCTCCAGGTTCGATTCGCACATCTTCCACCACCGAGGCTAAAACTTTTAAATTGCGCGACACAAAAGAGTCCGTTATAACGGGGACGCGAAGAGAGAAAAGGTAAGACGAGGGGATGAAATTCATCGTCGAGACAAACGGTGGTTCGCGAAGCTGGAAAATGGGGCGTTAAGTTCATTAAATTACAAAGGGTGAAACGGAGAGAACGCGCGAACAACTAGAGCAATGTGGTTGTGATTAAAGTTCTTCAGGCTATTAGAAGAAGAAATAAATAGACGAACGAATAAATAAGCCGAGGTTGGCTTGAAGAGTGAGAAACGAAGTGATGGAAGAAGATGGAGGTGTATGCACGCGGAAACGAGAAACGTGAATTATATAAAGGAATGAAAAGTTTTTCTCCTTCGACGTCCTCTCTTTCATCCTGCAGATAAAATGAAAGAAAAACGGATAGACGTTGTAACGCAGTTTTAAATTGTTATTATGCGCCACGATTTCAGTCTTGTCCCAGTCTTCGTTTCTTCTTCCTATTGTTGAATAATTTCTGGCGTATTCTGTTCTCATGTAAATAATATTAATATACTGATAAATTGATATGTTTGACAGATATATCTGATTCGTTATATTAAATTATTTATAATAATTGGAATTGAATTGTTATATTTATATAGGAGGCAAACAGTGATAGTTGAAGATTCGATATGAAAATAAAGAAATACATATTGACTTCAGACAAGATAGATTTGAATTATTAATTATGTACTAGCATGACAACTTCTAAGAACCGCCTTTCAATTCAAATATATGGTCATGTGCTGCCACCTGACGACAGGATGAGCAATTCCTACTAATAGAATGGTTCCTACAAGACGCTTTGGTTAGGATTAGTTTTCTTACTGAATAATTACTCTGATAAAATTATTGTACAGATATAAGAAAACCCCAAGAGAATTCTGATCATTTCATATAACATAAATCGATCTATCTTTGTCACTGTCACGTCGCAATGAATGTCCTTGGAAAGATATATTCTCCGACAATATCAATAGACATATGTCAAAATCAACAGTCAAGTTTGGAATTACAAAGTGACACTCGTTGCCACGATAGTATTATATATCAAACTATATTGCCAATGCTTCAAAGCCAAAAATCACTCGATTGTTTTATCGAATTTATCGCAAATAGTCTTTATATTTGAATTCTAATTGCATCACTCTCATCAAAGGATATGTTTATGGGCGCCATACATACATATTATGTTCCATATTTACATACTATATGTATATATCATATTATGTGAAATATTCGTCTTATGTGTATAACATTCACATTTATATGTAAATAGAAACAATATCAAATGGTAATACGTCACTTACCTCTCAGATGTGACGAACCGGTGGACCTCGCGAATGGAAAAACCTAAAGTTCTCACTTTGACACAACACACGAACACTTTTTTCCCGCACTCATTCTACACGAGAATTGTTCTATGACCGAAAATGTGACGCGAAATGCAATAACACGGGACACGTAAACACCGTTTCGAACCGGTAAAGTCGAAAACGTTGAGAGCGTTTTTGATGCCACGAAGTCGCGTGCGCCATGGCGGTGAAGAACAGCTGTTCACAGGAGGGAGGGTCGTTATTGGGGTTGGTAGGGGCAAGTAGGGGTTTGGAGGATAAGTTGAGCCATCTAGCGACGGACGTAGGAAGCGTTCGACCTAAAGTCGAACCGGAAATCCTTTGAAGACAATGTTGAAACCTAGAATGTTATATATACTTCATTGATCGCTAAAATTATATACTTCAACATTGTATCGAATTTTTGGTTTTAAATTTCAAATAGATATGCAGGAAATTTATTTTATTCAAAGGATTAAACTAATAAGTACTTTAAGATTAATTTAACACGACTGGAAAAATGAAATTAAAAAGTTTAGATTGTAGTATATGATTCTTTAATAATTCACTGGTTACTCTGTTGTAATTTTTGAAGCAGTATCGTTTCGTTTTAAGAACAAATACTCTTCCCCAATAATTCTAAGCATGACAGCAAAAGATGCTGAGCAACGAAGGTCAATATGTCTATTAAACGTATCCTTGCATGTCATCACGTGTGATCAATGTAGTTTATTATTCGTAGAGTAACATTCTAAGTGCATGTTAATAGACACACTGACACGTATTAAAACCTCTACAGATGTAAATCACTTTTTTAATAGACGATTATACTTGACAAGTAAGAATTTAAATAGTTATAAACAAATTGTCAATGCAATACAAACGAATAATGTCACAATTTTAATGAAAAACAAATCTCATGTAATTGAAATAAAATGTTTAGAAAATATACATAAGTAGTTATCTAGAATCACAAAGCTATCGTAAGGGATGAGTCTGAAAGGAATATACTGTTTCAAAAATTCAATAATAACTAGGTAAATTAAACGAAAAAAGATAAACAAATAAATAAATAAATATACATATATATATATATATATATATATATATATATTGCGTTTTATACGTCTATTCATGATGTCGCGATCATACTCACGATTAGTTTTTTATGCGACACAATACACTGTGCTACATTATGGAATGCATATGGAATTCTGTTGTTTGTCTCTGATATTGTTACACATTACAATTAGATCTACTACGCATCAATTTGATATACCTTTCTTTTATTACTCGCAATCTTTCTCGTTACTTCCTTTAATAATAAAAGTAGCATTTAAATCTTTCTAATTATTAATTATTCGAAATCTACCGGTTAAACATTAATTAAAATATTCAAAAAACTGATTAAACAGTGACATAAATAAAAAGTCATAATATAAATATTTTTAATACATATCTACATTTCTCGTGGATTTTCCTAATCTAATTTGATTATGTAATTTATTATCATAATACACTTAAAATTGTCTTGAATACTAAAAGACGAAGGGCTACTTTTGTCGTTTCTACGGCATTGTATTTATACACTCTCATTCACTACGTCGTATTTACTCACGCATACATCTCGCGTACGTGCAACCATACTGTTACAAACATTCACACGCACATCAATGCGCGACCTTGTGTGCGCAACAGGCGTCAGGAACCCAGTAAAGTCTATAAAGATTATACGATGAAGTGTACAAGTAGTGACTCTACTTTAGTACGACTGGCCAGTTTTTGCGACAGGAGCGTGAACATAACTTCATATGCCCTATTCTAATGAATGAAATACATTTCTGCTTAAAAATTAAACACTTATGAATAAATATTCATTTGTTACCAAATAACAAATCTATTTTTTATCTGCCATCTCAACTTGTATTACACGTTACATATCACATGTAATAAATATTATACGAATATTTATAGAAACATATGCTGAATTACAAATCGTGAAACGTTGAACGTAATAATATTCATTAAAGAATAATCTCGATGTAGATTACATCATTCCTGTCGATCACACTAATGTGCCTTATTATAAATAATAACACGCATTAATAGATAATAATATAAATGCCAAAATATACTTTTTATATCAATCTCATTAATTAGTAGTTCCTTCGTGTTTAATTTTATACTTATAATAACGTATAATATCTATTTCATTTATAACATCTATGATATTTATAACTTGCCGTTCATATCTATAACTTAAACAAAATTTTCCACAATTTCCCTCAAAATTGCTAAAATCTTTCTAACGAATCATAATTCTACACAGTAATGGAGGTGCCCAGAAAATAGTACCTTCAAAATAGTCCGTCCCTGGCTTGCAGTCGGTTTGCCCCCTTATAAAGGGAACCCACGCGAGAGCGCCGGTCGCATACCACGGTAGCGCGTCGTTCGAAGCTCTAGGTAACGACTCAACGTGTAATTGCTTTTAATTCCTAGCACGCGTGTCTACGTATTAGACAAAAACTCTAATAATTCTTAGTGACGTATATAGTCTTATCTCAAATCAGCCACACGATGCGTAACAGAGCTGAAGAGATCGAGCCGCGTGGCGATATAGTGCATGGCCAGTGAAAGACACGCAACCTTTATCCTGCTACGTGTTTATATTCGCCTTTGTGGTCATGGAAACGGTGATCTGACGGTTCGTCCTGGATAATCGTCATAAACGCGCCTAGTGAACGTTCCTTGGCAACGTGTTTCATCGAGAAACCGGCCAGTTCTTCGAGCTTCGACTGCCAGTTCCAAGCCACGCTTCACAGCCGGTCGAAATCATCGTGACTATGGTACGTACGCTGTTTCTAAGCGGACTTTTCTCCCGAAGAACAGGTGACAACGCCCGGTGACCGGGACAATTTTCTTCGGTTGGAGAAAGTTCGATCGCTAGATACAGTTCCTCGAATAAATTCCTTCCGTGATCTTATTATAACTTGAAATTCTATATTTATGAGGATGGAGCACGTTCGATGGAACAGCTGATAGATATAATCACCTGTTTTTATGATCGAATTTGCTCGAAGTTTAAGAGATTATCAAGGAGACAGACTAACTTCGCAATCTTATTCGAACGATCAGCGAGTCACTTTGAAATTTACCGTTACTCATCGACGTTGATCGCAGCTCAACTGTTTCCGCTGGGGTCTTATCGCTCGTCTAGAACCGCGAAGAGTGTTGCACCAAAGCGCGGTAAACACCGGCGTTTGATTATTCTCAATAACTTTCGTGGCAAGTCGGCTTCAAGCGGAAAAAACACGACTGTTTATCGATTAAAGCATATGATAGATAACGAAAGCAAGCAGTTTAGTAGAGATTTTGGAGTACCCAGATATTGCCTTCCATGTTATTATTTTTGTAATTTTGACGAAATTTTGCTTTCTCTTTTGCAGTAACGACCTATTAAGGGATATTGAATTATTGATGATCTCATGAATTGTCATTGCTCCAACCATGAGTTATTATTAATCGCTCGAGATCGATAAGAAGACACATATTTATCGAGAACATCCAGCAGTGAACGTCCATAATGGCTTTGGCAAAGATCAAGAGTTTTATAGACACGGGGCTGAAGACCGTGTCCACGCCGTTGGATCGCACGGTGAATCTGGAACCGGAAGTGGGCATTAGGATCGTTCATTCGATCAACGAGAAAGCGCTGCATGTGACGGTACTGGGTGCTCGTCACTTGCCACAGAATTTTGGCTTCACACGCGTCAACAGCTACGTAGTTAAGGTATGTAACGATGGACTAGATATCTAGGTGGTCAGACTATCATCTTTGGCATCATTATCTATAGTTACGTAACTCGATGAAATAATCGCACGAAACTTGCGCGCCTACATCAAAACCATCATTGACTCACGAATCTTAGAAGACAATAACGTCGTGTGGGAATCGTACAATGTCCCCTTATCTCCGCACGATACGTTTGAAATAAAATAAATTATAATGGTTGAAGTCGAGACTCTGGCTCGATGCACTTGCCGTCGTCTTATTTCTGCGATGGGTTTTCTTGTTTCCTTTGTATGCTGAGAGGAGAATGATGTTGATCGTAACTTGAAAGGAATTTTCATGTTGCCAGGCTGTGTAATTATGTAAAATTCGTGAGTAATAACTACGGGAACTACGGCGTAGAATGAAAATTCCACGTGACCCATTCGTGACTTCATTACCCTGATAAGTTTCGAATATTTCACACAAATTCACCGGAAATGTTCTTGATCGAAGTAACTGCAGTTATAGCTAACATTCACTCCACTATGAACTGTTTATATCTAAAGCAAAAACTCAGACAGGAAGGAAAGTAAGTCACTTCTATTCCAGGTGAAGCTAATACCGGGAAAGGAGAAGTTCGAGACAACGTCGAAGAACGAGTCGTGGCCGCAATGGAACGAGGAATTCACGTTTCCTCTACGCAAAGAGACGAAACAGAAATTTGGTAAAACAAAAGTGGTAGAAGAAGAAATCAGTGGATCCAGATTCATCGTGGCGACTTTGTACGCGGTTCTCGAGGACAAACCATTGATAGCGACTGAGAAGAAGGAAGAGAAGACCTCGTCTTCCACTAAAGATTCTCCAAAAAAGGGGAACAAGAAAAAAGATGGTCAGGGTGCCTCTTCGGAGAATCAGGAGCCAACGAAGAATAAATTACTCAGTCAGTTGTTTAATAAGGGATCGGATAAATCTGCGGACACTACAACCACGGAAAGGAAACTGTTTGATAAGAGACGAACTGTAGGCGCGACGACGATTTCCCTGGATCCGAAAAACTTCACCTCGAAGCCACACAAAGCAAAACACCCAAGTGATGTGTCGACTGGAGATATGTGGAGGCCATTGCGACCAATTGCTAGTGGCATTTCTGGAGCTGAAGAGAGGGTAAATTTTCAAATACATACCACGTTATACTATGTATATTATACCATGTTTCCTTTTTTCTCTTTTATTAATCGTTTCAAGACTCAATTCTCCTCCTGTGAGAAAAATTATTTTTCATCGGTCATTAATAAAAAAATATATTTTCCTCGAATCATTTTATACAAAAGACACAATGTATTGAAATTTGAGACCAGTTTTACTGAAAACATACATTTATCGATATTTATCTCTTAGTTAATTAATAACATATAAGAGTACAATGTTGCATATACATAATATCGGGTGTGAAAGAGTCAAATAGATATTGTGCCTAAATTTTGAAGTAAGGACATGTTTATACTAACTAGTTTTTCTTTATCGTTGTTATAGAAGGAAAATAAGAAAGGCCAAGTGGAGTTGTCACTGTGTCAAGAAAAGACGGACAAGAATGAAGAGGGTAGCGAAAAACTGACACTATCTCTGCATCGTCTGAGATGTTCGTTACAGACAATGCACGAGCATGAAGCCTTGAAAGGACAGATGTATATCAAGATGTCTGTTGTAGACAACGGTAGAGTGACTCATTTCTGGAAAAGCGATCGTTTCGCACCTTGCGTGTCTATGAAATTCGCGCCAGACTCGGCAAGAGTGATCGCGGATAATCCGTATCAAGGAGCATTGAAGGATGTTAGCTTCGTTGTTAAATTCGTCTCGAAAAATAAATTAGGTAAGCCACATTGCTCCAGCGAAATTTCATCGTGAATAAGTTTTATCGATTGTTTGGTCGTTTCTTAGTTATGAACATTTGATGTTATTTCAGGAAAGAAAACGACTGTTGGTCATTTTGTAATAGGACCAGATGTTGGTGGAACCTATGGTGAACAGTGGAAACAGGCTCTAGCGAAATCGGGACAACAGATAACGAAATGGCAGGCATTCGAGTGAGAACGTGAATAGATCAATAAACTTCGACGTCTATTCAGTTTTCCTTCGAGTATAAACCTACTTTCGATTCGCGCGAATGTTATGAATATCTAAGCGCACGGTCGATAGTGTCGTTCCAAAGAATACTTATGTTAGACGAACATCTGTGAATATGAAAGGCATTCATATTGTAAATTATTTCTTTCTTGAAATTTACTTTTATTCCGCTTTCTTTATTGTTTTCATTCTTTGTAAGACAACTTGCACAAAAGTATTTTATCGATCTGATTGTACATATCGATTGTTTTATACAACCGTCCTCGATTCCAAGACAGATTTATGAAAGTTTCTGCCGAGGATCGGAATCATAGAACCGTCCAATAAATAAGTGGTTACCACCGTTGAATAGAAACGAATACGAAATTCATCGAATCCTAATAGTGAAAGGAAGAAATGAAGATATACAATAAATTTTGTGCCAGAGGAAATCGTAAGCAGGTAATTAGCAGCTGCTCAGTAAGATGTATAATATGGACATAACAATGCGTTTTTACTCTATTTAAATCTAGCGGATCCACTTTCTATTTTGTATTAGCACTCTTCTGATGTACTTTTAAGATGAATCAGAAAATCAATGGAAAAGTATTTTTTTGACATATGTAGGATATTTTACATTATGACGATTTTCAATTTGTTTAGTAGAAATGGTAGTGATAAATATTTCGCTCATTGTTTCTTTTGTAATTTTGTTCGACAGTAGGCATTAACGTATTATATCTTAAATAAGTGTACTTTGTTTAAAGAATTATTTATGTCGCTGAAATTAATTGCGTATGTATTTTATTATGGAAATTAATTGTATTTCGAGGAATATCGTTAAGGTCTAAACAGTCACACCAAAAGATTTGTATGTACAATATCATTAACGCACGCATCTGTATGACAGAGATATATTTTATATGTAATACACCTGTTGTTATACATAAAGGATGATTTTTATTTTTTTACACGGAATGTTTTCCATATCGCTTTATTCATTCTCTTTTTTATCATACACATGTATAAAACATATATAAGGGAACGATATATTATGCAAGCAATCATAGCTTTATTTCTGTGGCAAGATTAACCACTTCTAGAAAATACATACAAAAATACAAAAAGGCCCAATCGTAACGTACTAATACTAAATTTATAAACTTCTAATGGACAGAATTTACAGTCTTATCTATATTGTGCTAAATATTAACATTATTCAATACATTTGTTTGGTATAATGTTCAATCTTTTGTACTAACCAAGTCTAAATTAAACAGTAAGTATGATACAAGCATATATGTGCTTGTATTAAAAATTATACTATATTAATAAAAATATATTTCTCTAAAACATTGCAATACTCTGAGAGAAGATAAAAATGTATCTTTGCAATATTCTAAATTATTAAGAAACTGTCTTAAAAATATCTTGTTTGTTATCATCTCGGTAGGTAGTAAGGCACAGAGAGGCACTTTAAAACACTTATAAAAAAGAATTGTTCAATGGTACAAAATGGTTTTGGAGTGAGTATAATCTGAAGTTTGTAACTGGAATATTCTATTTCCCTGAAGTTCAGATCATATGATTGTTGAAAAAAATGTTGCATTAGTAAGTACAAGAGAATCTTTATGTTGTAAAAAAAATATGTTCAAATATATATTGTCTAGTCAGCTGTGTCGACATGGCCAACGCTATTAAGTATAAACAAGTACATATCTTAACGAAATTGCTAAAGCTATAATTGAAGCAAATATGCTTCTGTGATTGTACGAAGCTGCATTACAGCCATCTTTGCTATTGCAAGTACAATATTCCATAAATATATTATAGGTCCCTGTCCTCATAAGGCAAAATCTTTCATCCCCCTCAATTCCTGGTTCTCCCATATATGCACAACTACGAAAATATCTCCATACACCGTTGACTAAGATTAAAAATAAAGTCTAACTTATAACAATTCCTGCAAAAGGTTATTTGCTACAAAAAATTTTGGAGTTATTAACACACCTTTTTGACGAATTTTACGACACATGGTAGGCCTTACACCTGGCAAATGCTCTAAGTCAGGTTCTTGTTTACAGTCAGTTATGGGTACAGTGGTATTGTCAAATGGATCTGCACATTTTGGATCAGAATCGGATCTGCAAACCCAGCATTTGATAGATAGTCCTGTAAAAATATACAGGAGTAATTACTATCATCCGTTTATAAAGTGAAATTGTCGAAATTGTTTTAATGTAATAAAATATTTATATATATTTATTTCATATATATATATTTTATTTATATATATATATATACGTAATATATTAGAACGATGAATATTTTATACAACTAGTAATTTAATAATACAGAGAATTTGCATAAAGCTCCTTTTTTTCATAATTTATCTCTTACAAATATGTTGAGGTTAAGAAGGAAAACTAAACGATAAATTGTACAGAGCAATATTTACCTTGCTGAATACAACAGAAAACGAATAATACTGTTAATAAAATAGGAAAACTTGTTTCGTTTGCCATTTTCTTAGATATTGAAGATCACTTTACGAGAACTTTGAAACTCACGTCAAGTCGTAACGACTAATTACTGCGACTGCACACGCCTACATATGACAACGCAACGCCACTAACGAACTAATATCGTAGTAGGGCTGGTGCTAATACTCGAAAATATTCTACTGTTACAAGTTACAAATGAATCATTAAAAATGTTATATAGTTCGATTGTAAATGAAAAGAAATAAATTTCAGATTTATTTTCAATTGAATAAATTTTGTTTTTAATCAAACTTACATACCGAAGAATCTAGTATAATTTTATGTATAACAGAAGAATATATCAAAATGTTAGACACATACAAATTTTCACGGATATAATGAGTAATTCATTAACATATTTACAAAAAATAAAGTAAATTAGTAATAGAATTACAGTAATTTATACGCACCTGATCAGTTCGAATAAATTCGTCTTCTTTCGGGTCACGTGACTAGGTTCCGAGTCGAGACCGCGCCCGATATATGAGGCATTCGAAGAAATACAGTCTTAATTTAATAGTCACAAGTCTAGTCACGAAAGAATGCACCACGAAACAACGATTAACATACCAGTTAATTGAAAGCCTCGTAATGCACAATTTATCCGAACATAAACCTCTGATATTTAACGAACGTTGAGGATTATTCTTATCTTAGATACGCGCGATATATAGACATGATAAAAAAATCCATGCCAATTTTTAATTTTTAATTTTCTGAAGTTACAACGTTTCGGATTTTTCAGTTCTCAAATTTCTGAATTTTCAAATATCAACATTTGAATTTTTGAAATTTCCAAATATTTGAACCCACAAATTTTCGAAGTCTTATTATTTTTAAAATTTTCGATTTAATATGTAGTCATACCGTCACACTTCCGGGTCAAGTTGAGCTTGAACAGTACCCAAAATCTCGACGACATGGTGTCGATTCCTAGCTTGTCTTCATAGAGGAAACCTACGGTTATCCGTGGCCCGTAACAGAATTGATTCTCTTTTGCGGGTGGTCCGCGAACGGAACAAGATACAGCTCGGTCCCGAGGAAACATTTGAATGCTATAAATAAATATAAATAAATTGATTTGCCGGCATTAGCATAAGTAGTCGAGAGAGTCTCGACTCTCCTGTGTGCGGCTCGCGTCTCTTCGTTGTCTACCTCTTTCTCTCTTTCTTTTGCTCGCACCGACACAGACGTTGATTTATATACCGATGTCCCTTAGGTTCCTGCGGCATTCACCGTCTCTTTAACTTTAAAAGGACACGGGTCTACGATCAGGACGCGAGCTTGTCTCGTCTCGCGGTTGTTCGCGTGGGAATTAATTCCGAAAGCAACAGACTCTTCCACCATGGATGGTGCTGTTTCAATTAAACGATACCAACGACCAGTAAAATGTTGAAAACTTAAAATCTTTACGAGTCGATGTTTCAACACGAGCGTCGATGTTTCCGAAAATAAACAACAAAGAACATGAAGAATGCTCATGATTCGTGTTTGGTATCAAGGCCACTCTCGAGAGGAAAAATGGTCCTTATTCTTGCTATAAAATCAACCGTCTCAAGAGCGGCTCGAGGTCGGCTTTTTTCCCCAAAATCGGGTAATTTTGTGTAATCTTCACGGAGGTTTGGGCGTGGTCAAACCACAAACATACTCCGCTAGGGAACAACGTGTGTCATTAAACCGAATCTTCCAAACGACCCTGGCCTGTCTTCTCTCATCCCGCTGCCGGAAGAATGGGTCTTCGAATTACCCGGTTGCGTTAATAGTTACCTTGTTGATCGACATTTGCAAATTGATGTCTCCAAACAACCTGACACCCCTTTCTTCGTCGCTTCGCGGTGAAAAACGAAACATTCGCATGTTCGTGAAGTATCGATCGATGGATGTCCTTCGATCATCATTCGACAAAAAATCTCGTCATTTTATCGATCAAACGGTATATACACCTTTTTGCTAGATTGTTTAGTTAAGATTATGATTATCACTGAATCATCCTAGATATTTCTAGCCGTAACGTCATTACACTTCTACATTTGTCGCGTATCTTTTATTGCCATTTCATAAAAGGTGCGTAACAATTGACCCATATTCATATCCTTCGACCAATACTATTCTATAGAAGATCGGTATTAAAATACATTCTACAGACGTGGCCTTTCGCGAGAAAATCGCTCTCTCCGCTCATTCCTAAAACGTCAACCTGGATCAACGACGATGATTCTTCGCCATTGAAAACGCTCCACGCTTTCATCATCACGTTCATTATACGGACGAACGTTGTCCTTATTAGAATCAAACATAACCCTGTCCAATGTCCATCTTCGGTCCGATACTTTTCGAAGGACTGATCGTCGTCTCCCCATCGTGGTCCCCAAGCGTATCTTCTTTACGGAGAATCCACCAAGAATACCCCCTATCAGAGTGCACCCCACCACAGCAGCTCCCGCAGAATCACCCTCCACTTCCGCTTCGCTTGGTAGCCACTCCTCTCAGCCTCTGTTGATACTTCCTCGCGCGTGTATCTCGTCAGTCGGCTTGGAGCCACGTGCGTGTGCTCGAGAAGCTCCAGCACGCCAGACGCAAGCCTCGTTCACGATCGACTTTGTACTTCCTGCTCGTTAATAACACCTGACAAGACGTTTCACCGTACGAACAAAGAAACTCAATTAGCAGAAGCTCTTAAGTGCGCGATAAGAAGTGTCTCTCGGAAAAAGTAATCGATGTTGGAAGACAGAACAGTGGAACGATTCTTTCGAAAGATCGTCGACCAGTCGAAGAACTAGCCACCCTTGCCCAAAGGAGTTAAGGTGTTCAGTCGAGAAGCGTCGAGTGTCTACGGCGATAGTCACCGATCAGTCTGCACCGTTGCCACGGAAAAGCAGGAAAGAACCGCGCAGTCTCGACAGTGCGTCTAAAACGACCAGGAAACCAAAACCCGAAGACAGATGGTGGAGGCAAGGAGGACTAAAAATATCGGCCGTTGGCACGCCGCTGGCTTGCTGTACTTCAACTTGAACAATTTTACCGGCTGGAGAACGTACCGTTCCATGGCCGTGCGTCGACTCTAATCCCGCCGAGAACTCGCAGACGTTGCGTTGGTTGGTCAAAGGAAGGATCGTCGAAGCGGTGCAATCCTCCTCGAGAAAGTACAAGACAATTTATTTGGTGTCTTTTCTTATCGTTTAATAATCCAATCTTAATGGTAACGAACAGTATCGGTGCAAAATCGATAAACTTTTATTCTCGGTTTAGTAAAACGTTGAATGATGGTCGAACTCGTGATTCTTCGAAGTATGGCTACAGCAGATAAGGTATATATAATGTATTCTTTTTCTACTATGAAATTTTATCACACTCCTGATTTTTTGTTTTTTGTTTTGATTACGTTTAATCTGTTGGGTAATAAAATTCGATAACAGTATGAACGAATGGTTCTCGTGACTAAGACACCTCGATTCCTCGATTTTCAATGAAACAGGAGAGACACGCTAACTATGAATCGTATCAACTTTCGCGTTACATAAACAATCGTAACATGTATACACCGCTGGTTTACGTGGAGGTTCCTAATGTCCTCGTGTCTTTTCGCTAGGAAACGTGCCTCACCACCTGTATCCCACACGTATATATCTTCCTCGCGAGATCTTCCTACTGTAACCCTACACACTCGACTACTTCCGCTCGAGACCATCGATCCAATGACTCGCTGATTGTTTCTACCGTTAAAGTTCACGAGCAGAGTCGATTAATTTTCCATTCACATCCGCTGAACAGGTAATTCCGAATGAATAATCGAGTCGTTCGTGACTCCGCGAATATTCGCGTACTTCGTTCCTTGTAAGTTCACACAAGTAGGAGCAAAAGATACAGGAAAAGGATTTATAGAGAATTGATGTTTTATCGACTAATTGTTACCAATAATTTACGAGCTTGTCGTTCATTGGCACAATTAGCAGAGCAGCAGAAACTGATTGCTTGCAATACGCGAGCGAACATCAGCAATTACCCAACGAGCCATAAGAAGAAGCTACTTCCTCCACTTTAATTGGACCTCTTAAACCCGACAGCATAGAATCTACGCTCTAACAACTTCTTCTTTCGAGAAAATATCGAATTCCATCGTAAAATCCATACCAATTTCATCCTCGCGCGATCATCAGTCTCTAAGCAACAACGAGCTTCAACCTTCCATCAACTCGTTGCAGCATATTACTCGAGATTAACAAGCAAACGCGAACTACCTCGGGTGAGAGTATCCGGAAAAACGCTAATAACAAGCTCCTCTCTGATCGATGGTTTCAGGAGCGTACGAACGAGAGCAGAAGACTTCTAACGAGCGTCGAGTGGTCGCTTTGAAGCTGCCCCCGTACCACGGGGCCATCCAGAAGCGGCGTCGCCGAGGGAAAAGGCTTTTAGCTCCTCCTTGAGGCCCAGGTTCTTCCACTCATGGTGTTTTACGGCGAGCTCGTTTGAAATTCTTCGCGTGGAGTCGCGGCCGTATTTATAGAGCCGCGCGCGGACTCGCGAGTTCGCGCACGTAGAATCACGCGCGCGCGCGCGTAAATCTCCTCTCCAGCAAGGAGGAGAGAAAGGAGGAAAGAAAGACGGTGGTGGAAGTTCGAAGGGAAACGCAGACAAACAGAGAGGAAGGAAGACACGCACCGTACAAACGGAGAGGAAACGAGAGAACGAAAGTTGCGTCGACGAAGGGACGAGCACGCGGGCACGTCGCGATCATGAAGCGATGCATCCGCGACAGGAGCACCGGCCCGCTTCGTCGTCGAGCACGTCCTCGACGTCGTCGAACTGTCTGCGCTCGCTGCCCCCACTGGCAGGCCTCGATTCACAGGGCATGATCGCTCGACTGTTGGGGGCGAATGCGTCCCTCCTGTTCCTCCTGCTATTTCTCGCCACGATACGCTTCGCTGTCTGCCTCGACGACGTCTCGGTGAGTATTTAGAAACTTTCTGCCGACGTTGATTGGCCGTTTCGCGTGACTGCCTTCATTGTTGCTAATGAGATGGGAAAATTTTGTTTTACTAAGTGTGATGGAGCGTTGAAGTCGTTTATACTGTTAGAATGACAGGGTAAATTGATGAGAGACAGTTTGAAGAAGAATTCAGAGTATTTGGTTCATACTTAGTTTAAGTGCGGTGAAGGGTTTTAATTACTGAAGTAGTCAGATTCAATTTCCTTTTGAGATAAGATTATTCTCATTATAAATCGTATACAGGATACGTGGTAATAAGTTTGTATTTTTTAACTTTTTACGTATATTATTATTAATTTTGGAGTACACAATCGCAGTAAATATTCTTTAGGATTAGCGGGCTCTCTGTGGTAAAGAGCAATAACACGAGAAAGAATTCGGAGTATTTGATTGATATTGAGTTCAGTGCAGTTTACGACTAATCACTTAGTGAACTGACACGCTCTAGTTCTTATTTGCAATCAGATTTAGACTTACATCAAAGTATCGAGAACTAAATAGATTCGATATAGCTTGACCGTATGACAGGCATCCAAAAAATGTTCAATTGAGCAAGAACAATCGGTACTTACTTATCCGCAATATCTACGGCAAGGTACTTTCTAAATACTCGCGTATCTTCAAGCCATTGAACGGGCACGTGGCGTGTGTAGAGCACGAAACCACGATTGCTAGGAAAAAAAGCAATTGTGGCGAGCGAAGCTTCCGATTAGCAGCGGCGTTTGCCAGGCCCTCGTTTCATTAGTTTCACTTTCTGCGTGGAAATCCGATCCAAAAGATTGTTTCTATGCGGTGCACGCGCAATTGAGCAACCGCCTGACGGAAAATATTCATAACATTCTCGACGTATAAATAAATAGAGAAAAAAGCGAGCGAATATTACAAAAAACATCTCGCAAATCTCGAGAACAAGATAATCAGAGTGGGACGCATACTAATCTGCTTAATTAAAACCGAGATAACCGCGTATTTGCGAGTAACATGCCTTTTACACGAAAGTCGACAGCGTTTCAAGACATCGTTAACCGAAATCAAGCCTCGGTTTGATGCATCGAGATCGACAATTCTTTTCAGTATTCAAACCCGTTTCTCGTTCAAAGCGGCGTTAATATTGTCGATAACTTTGCTAATGAAAGGATCGATCGTACCATACAGGGTATTACGTATTTGATTAAAATTTAAGTCTGACGATTATCTGTACTTATTCGTACAGAGGCAATTGCCTCGTAAATATTTTAACGCGGATCAAAACAATCGAGCAGTGTGACGACAGTTCGAGTACATAGATAGTTCGAATTCGACGAAGTCGTAAATAAAATGTTTGTATGATGAAAAAGTAAAAATATGTATCCAAGCACCGTATCGCACAGAACTTGCTTTTTTGCGCACATGATATATAATTCAATTCGTCGCGTCATCAGAACTGAGTCTGCGATAAGTGGATGTCTAATGGACGTAGATGCGGTGATTATAATTACAAATGAGAAGGAAATCTCTGCAAGAAAACATTCAACTCGTTTTGTAGAGATTTTCTAAGAAATTTCGCACATCATACTAAATACAGCAAATGTATTTAAAACCATTTGAAAAATATGCAGGGTTACTGAGGTTATTTTATTGATGATTAAGACCACGTGAATGTCACAGAAGGATCGTGAAGGTCTTGTCATTGACGCTTAAGGTCACGAGAAGTCATGGAAGTCGTGCCATTGAAATTCAAGATCATTTAAAGTTTAGAGACGAGCCATCAAATTCGTTTCATTGGAAATTAAGGTCATTTGAAGTTCGCGAAAGGTCATCGAGGTTGTACCATGGACATACTATATCATTTGGAAATCACAATAGTTCATTCGTATTCATCATGATCATCAGGATCATCGTTATTAATCGTATCGAGGTAATTTATAGACCATAGATAATCGTTAATTTGATATTCTACGAAGTGAACGTAAATCGAGTACTTCCAATCTTCATTTATAGAACAAGAGATTAACCCTTGGCATGTTTGCGTTTCTTTAAGATGATCCATTCAAAACCATATGGTATAGTATCAAACTAGCTGTCTCATTTACAGATGATCGAAGATACAAAATAAATATACCTGGAATTTTTCACCATTCCATTAATCGTGAGATATTTTACTCTCCTATTTCAAGACGAAAGTCGATGGCACGTTCGCCGTGTACAACGTGCCGCAAATAGAATTCCTGGATGGGGACGCGAACAGAAGGCACCGGGCATTTAGAAGTCGGTTTCATGGAAGCAACAATCAGTTACCTACATCGAAGAGAAACGGTGTTCTTCCGCGAGTGCCGAACGATCTGTGCCGATTTATTGTGCCGGCAAAGAAATTGGTAGAATGGCGTTTAGTAGGTAGTTTCAGGCTCGCGTGAAGCCTCGGGGGCCTACGGTGAGGCATTGTGTCAGTCTAAACCCGGTAATAGCGACGCAATCGTCCGGAGCCTAGGCGAAGGAAACGATGCTTTCGCTTAAGATACCCTGGTAATTACTATAATTTCATTTCGTAGCCGTCTTCGAATTCTCCTGTTGATCCTGCGTTTCAAGGCTTGTCGTTTCCGCGCCTGCATTCCCCTTCGAACGCTAAAATAAAGGATCCGATGGAATATTCAATCGAATTATTGCTTCGAGATATCGAAAGGTGCTTAAAACCTTCACGAACCTATTATAGCTTCAACAAACGGTTATTTCCATGATTAAACGCGTTATCTATACTTTTATGATCTATCATTAATCCAAATAACTTCGATCTTTATATTACTTGTTTCCAAAATTTTCAGAGATTCTGGAGAATCAGTGTCTATTAAAAATATATGAACCATAAAATTATAATATTCTTCGTCGTGAAATGAAAATGGTTTAAAGAGTTGATAAAATGTAACTTAGGTAAAAATTCGTGATAGTACTCTCGTAATAATAACTCATGATACCAGGAATATTAAATTCTCAAGTGGGATACTTGAAAGCTAAGAACCTTTCCCTGCCACTCCACTGATGCTTCTCACAATCTGGTATATACAGTAACCATAAAAAATATTTCTATACAATTCTAACTACTATACACGCATTTACACGCTAATATAACAAGACCAAGTACATTAAATATCGTGTAACTTAGTGGTAATTATATATGACTACGAAAATTTGATACTCGCTGCAAAAATGAAATATAGAACCTGATAAAAAGATGCTTCTCTGTAAAAATAAGAGAATGTACGAGTAGAAATACTTTTTGTAGCCGCGTTTAAGAGAATGAGAAGCGAGTAACAGATTAAAGAACTACGAACCCTGATTCATCGCCGTGAAATAAAAATGTCGCAGAAGGTATATTAAAATCTAATTTAGGTGAAAACAAACAGCAATAGTTCTCGAGTTACCACCCACAGTCTGAACAACATCAAAGAGCAAGCTTCGTGCTCGAGCGGAACACTTAACCGAAGTTTTTTGTTGGCTCGCCACCGATGATCTCGATAACGTCTCCCCGCGAAGTACACAGTCCCCGGTTTATATTTAGTGCATCCTTTCGCCCCCTCGTTCTCGATTACGATGTTTTCGTGCACCAAACATCATCCCGTCTCCGTCGAATCGTAAATCCATGGAATTGCTCCTCCGACTTGTCAAACGCGCCAGATTCACAGCCGGACGATTCAGCGAGCGGTAACATCGATACCAGTGCTCGGTTGTCGGTAATCTTGTACGAACAGCATCATGGCTAGGCGAAGAGACGAGGAACGGGTATCAGATAAAGGATAAGCATTTGTTTGAGTTTCCTCTTGGACTCCTTATCTGAACTAACACGCCAATTTATGGGTTGATCCTTGGACGGGCCGCAGATAGCGAACAGATGTTGGACCATTGCTTTTCCTTCCCTCCTCCTCCTATGGTGCGACGATCGAAGGGATGAGTTCTTTTAGAACAAGCATTTTTATGAAAAATTGAAGTTTGATCTTTGAGTGTAGTGACTTGGAATTTTCTCCGCTACGCGATGGGTCTTTCGTTAACCTTTTCCAAAATTAAAAGTTTGTTAACTGCATTCGAAGAAAAATTGTTCTTTAGTCGACATTTTTTAAAGCCTTTCTCTATGCGTTTCTCTAAGAAGGTTCAAGCTTCTAAATATCTAAATTAGAAGATTCAAAATCCACCATTAATAACGGTATACCGCGACAGAATAAAATCACGAAACAGCGACAACTTTTCACGACGACGTTTTCGCACCAATTGAGTGAAAAGAAGGCCACCTTCCATCGCCTATCTTCCTTTTCGCGTTTCCCTTCCAAACAATTGCGCATTTAATAATGCAATTAATAATCGGTTTGCGGTGAGTTTGGCTACGACGAAGAAATGACGACGTGTCGATCACCCGTGACTCTGGAGCCGCGTAAAAATGACGACTGACCTCGGGGGCGCTGGACACCCCGCGGTGAAACTTCCTGTCGCGAGATCCGTTCTCTCCTCCACTCTCTCTTTCTTTCCTTGTGATTCTATTAATGTGTCGAGATCGTTGGAATAATTTACCGCTATCCAACGAAGAACACAGGGTCACGAGCGGACAATGTAGCCATGCGAATAGGTCGTAAGGTACATGCTGAAGATCCGTCACCTTTCGAAGATTAATAATCGGTACGACCCTTCTTTTGCTTCGCACTCTCACGGTATTGTTAACCGCAGGAGCTCCTTTGTGTAGTCCCATAAGATATCTCAGAGGATCATTGTAAACGTATCTTTAACAGCTGACGATACTAATGATCGTAGCTAAATGATAATTCCTGTAATAACAAATTACCAGAAAGTTCTGTATTTCACGCTTCTTATCTGTGGGAACTACAATAGATGTCTTGTAAAAAGAAATTCTCGGTTGTATTTTTTTCCAATTTATCAATCATTCTTCTTTCTCCGTTTATTAGAACGAAATTTTAGTTGGAAAATTGTGCTCAATTCGTTTCATGAAAAATCATTGAACAGCGAAGAGAAGTGCTGAATTTCTATTATGCGAACAGAGTTCCACATTTTATACCAATATTCTTATTCGTATTCTCGACATACGTTTCAATTTGTTAGGTTTCCTTACAATTTCTGTATATCTTTTAAAATTTTGTCTTGACCATGAAGATTAACTTCGAAGATCAAGAAATTATCACTAGTCCATTGGAGTAGGTGATAGTTAGGCGTCTAAAATTCTTGTTAATCATTGTCGTTCGAATTTTCACTTCCCATAGGGATGTATGAAACGTATCGCGTGATTTTCATCGTCTCTCAAGTGGATTCGGAGAAGACGTTCCCTGGACACCCCGCGGAGGCTTCTCCTCCCGCGGGATCAGCAGAGCCAGCTCGATTAGCTTCTTACTACATATCGTGACGACTATCGCGTGGAATTTCAGTCCGTCCCGGTGCAGGAAGTATGTTAGCCTCGCGTCTCGTAAAAAGTTGTCGCAACGGGGAAGAAAGAAAAAGCGAAAGAGAGTAGACGGAGCGAGGACGATCGTGAGGACGAGCAAACGAGCAGAGATACATATAGTCTTTCTTCGGTTCCTCTTTTGCTCTTCCACGACCACGATCCCGTTCGAGGCTGGTGAATCCTAGCCGATCTTTCTTCTCACCCTCTTACGATCGATGCTTTCCTTTGACTCGTTTCTTTTCGTATTCCGTACGATCGCCGTTCCATTGTCTGGTGAAACGGCGAAGATCGCCCGCCTGGTGATTAGCATTCCGCGAGAAACGGATTCCTCGACGTCGCTGTCGGTCTGTTAACGGTTCCAAGTGTACCGCTCGAGTACGACATGGAAAGGTGGATTTATCGGCTTCCAGAGGTATTTAGAAAAGTTAAAATCAATTTCCTGGCATTAAAATAATTAGAACTCTGGGGAAATTACTTCTATTTGTCCCATATACAGGGGACAAAAATGTTTCCCTCTTTATGTGTAAACGTTTCACATCATCTCTTGGTGAATTTGCAATTTTATAGTGCATTTGATGCTGTTGAAACTTCTTTCTGTGACCAGGAATTCCTTCCAGTATTCTTCCAAGTATTTTGTCGCCGATTGTTTTGATTTAAAAATGAATTTTATTTCATACTCCGAAGGAAAACAAGGTACAGCTGGAAATCATCACATCAAAGTATCTATTTTATCGAATACCATATCGAAAAGAGGTAATGAGACATCGTCTAAGGTTCGAGTCACACAGAAGCCGGACTGATCCATTTCATCGAAATTGATCGTTTGAAGTTACATTCTAATACAAAGATTCTGAAATTTCCAGAAAATGCAACCAATTAGTTTATCTTCTAAATGACTCGCGCGTAAAGCAAACGAAGAAGTTGATTTTTAACGGACATTATTCTCATTGAAAGTATCCGCGAACACTGAAAGGTAGAAAAATGTAATTACAGAGACGTGTTAAGATCCGACGATTTATCGAGAAAGAACAGCGACAGACGATATTAATTGGCGTGCAGCACGCGTGACATTGTACCTTTACCCGAGCTTTAGCAATCGTCCAGCGAGAAGTGGGAACCTATCGGAACGAGTTATTCCGGTATAACTTGCCCGTGCACAAAGAACTGCCCTCATTAATATTGTGTATTAAATACAACTCGTTTTCTGCACGACCGATTTAACGATTCCCGCGAAACGATCAGCATGGACCGTGTTTACCAAACGGAGCGGTTTATGCTCGTGGGCCGAGCCACGAGACCGTCTTTTCTCGAATCCACGATCACCGTTGAATTATCGATCTCATTAGCCGCTAATGTTGCTCCCTTTTATCTACTCCTACTATCACTCGTTTTACGGGTTCCTGATTAAAAACTATGGCCGCGTTTCGTTTAGAGTTCGAACGGATTGGTAGAAATGGCGATTACTGGCGAGAATTTCAGTATAACTTAAATAAGTACATACCTGGCCGAGATTTTCGGCGACCGCTTTCTAACTACTGAGCCGACTGACAACCAATTAAACTTTTGCTTCTTATCTTTCTATATATGTGAATGTTATATGTGTTAATTTAATTTAAAACGGGAGCGAATTCAATTTATATTTATGACTATTACTCGCCCTAGGAAATTTTCTTCTAAGGATTTATATCGAGTTGCTATTTCTATATATCCACGGAGGACAAATTGAAAATGACTCGATCATCGGAGTTAATTTGATTTTCGAAAGATTATACATTAATTATGTATTCTGCTAGTAAAATAGAGAAAATTTTAGATCTGCTCACTCGTTGATCATTTGATCATCTTCATGATCAGTGTAAAAATTCTCAGAAAATAGATTCGTTCATAAAATTACATAGACTAGAATCGAAAGGCATAATCGTAATGTGCAGGCTCTTAGATGGTAACGGAGATACGTAAATTATCTTCTACTAAAGTGCCGGAGGAAGAAAAATTGCAAGATAGAAGTTTACTTGGAACATTCGAGACCTAATACAAATCTAATTGAATGTAATGGCGGATTAATCTCAAATTGACCATCGACCATTTCGACGTGCCATTAATCGACTCTCAACAATCACGTCGTAAATTCCTGCGTCGTACGAGGAAGCGGCGATCGAATCGGCGAAGTCGTAGCTGGAATACGGCCAGTCGTAACACGCCGCCACTTTTACCGAGCATTTCCACGGGACACGACGCACTGTAAATTCAAGGGACAGACGAGCGTGGAAAATGCGAGCAAAGAGCGGGATTTAACGAGAACGCGGGCTACCATTGAAATTTACGGATGTGAAGTGGACAGACGACCGCTGAATGAACGAAGAACATACAGAAGTCTACGAGAACTCCATGGAATGAATCTCGAATGACCCTGTGACCATAAATGTTACATGAGTGCCACTGTTTTATGAGATATGGAACGATTTGTTGGCAAACTCATGGCACATTGCGACGAGGTGTCAAGAAAATTCTTTTTATTCTGTTTACTCTTTTTAGTGGACGCTTCGTTTTATTAAATTTTTTAGATGAATTTACAACAGACGAATTTGGGTCTTGTGGTTGTTAAAAGACTATACAGTTTAATTTACGACGATTTCTTTTAAAGTCTTGTGTATGCAAACGAGTGATATATGTATTACGGATAAACGGTGCTATTTTTCTCCCACGTGTTTCCTGTTTATTTATTATTTTACTCGCGGCGGTTGATTGTATATTATATATGAGCATAAAAACTGTGTATCAATTTGACTATTAGATCGTTTGAAATCGGAAATTATGCCGAGGTCAGGGTTCAGTCAGCAATAAAACGTCAAGTGATAATAGATACTAACTATTTCGCGATTATTTTAGGTTCGGCGGTCATGCAATATTAATCTAAAAATAAAGATTGCCTCACAGTCTTTTCACTAGAATTTAAATTCTTCTTACTCTTGTTTTCCTTTTCCTATCATTTCCGATTATGCTCATAGACATTCGACCCATATTAATATCACGCACAGTCTAATTAGACAAGAGATTCTTTCAAACTCAAACTACCCCTAACTCCAGTGTTGATCGAAGAAAACGTTTCGATCAACCCCTTCGATTCTCTTTATCAACCGACCTTGTACAATTCGCGGCTCGATGATGAACATGTCCTAATAAAGAACGACGCTTGAAAACGACGAGTACAGCGCGTCGTGGCAACGATCCGGAAATAACCGTGACTGTAAAAGTCAGCCACCGGACGTTAAGCGCATGCAAGAAGAAGAGGAACGTTTAACGGTCGTCGTTGAAAAACCGGGGCAGGTGACTGCCGCATCCACGGACCGGCTCCATCGTAACAGCTAGGCTTTATGGTTTCACGGTTCGAGCCGCACGACTCGAACTAATCCCGCGAATTAAGGCTCGTTAATAGCCAGCCAGAAATAGCGACCT
The DNA here is from genome assembly GCF_041682495.2 of Bombus fervidus. Taxonomy (NCBI): domain Eukaryota; kingdom Metazoa; phylum Arthropoda; class Insecta; order Hymenoptera; family Apidae; genus Bombus; species Bombus fervidus. The sequence continues at coordinate 11,766,618 of NC_091520.1, read as the reverse complement.
TTACTTGTGTAAAGTCGCTGGAGAACACCGCGTTTCCGAACGAAACTGCCGCGAAATTGAGCGAAACCAGCGGAGGAAGAACACGCGTCGCGCTCGACGAATCAATTATCATCTCATTTGCCGTGGAACGTGATTCCATGATGGCTCTGATTGGACGGTGGATGACACTCGACGGACGTGCACTTGTCGCAAACGCTTGATTCGTGCTTGTTTTTTGCTCCTTTCGTGTCATGATCTTCGTTGAGAGTGGAATACACGATGTGTATGCAGTCGAGAGATTCAGTTTTGAGTGATTCTTGACAATCAAGGAGAGAAATTTTCCTGTTTCACGTTATGAGAATTTAACGACGTGTGTTAGGTAGGCGTGGAACGATAATTGAGCGGTTTTATGGAAAACAGATTAGTATCACGACAGATTATTAATATTGTGGTGTCAAATGAAGAATCACAATTATGTCAGAATAGTATGTACTCGTTTATAGGAAACTAAATTTTGGGAAAAATTATGTGGAGATTTTAATGAACGTTTGTTCACGAAAGGATACAACGAAGGAATTCTGTTTCTAATTTCTGTTCTACAAACTTCAAACAAAGTTGCAACTGTAAAGTTCAAGGAAAGCTGCCTCCTCTGGAGATCCATTTCCAGAGAAAGTCGTCTGTTCGCGTTATCCAATGTAATCGAGCTTCGAGTAACAGACGGCGTCGAGAAAACAAATGCACGAGACTAAAGCTGTCCGGAACGACTATTTTTACTTCGTTTCCCTTCGACGAGACCAAGTAATCTCTCGTCGAACCTCGCTCCCCAAAAACGCAAGCGAATATTCCTTTCAAAGGTTTCAGCTCCATCGTCCACTTTTACATGGTATCCAATGGCTGCGAAAGGTATTTCCACATTATTGTATTGATTATAGCATCTACGTGTACTAATTAATTAAATCTGAGAATATTAGATTCCATTCAGTAGTACTTTTTACTACAAAAGTTTGGTGCTTAAATAAAATTTAAAGCTAGGTGGGGAAACGTTTCATTGGAAAATTTGTTACCATTATACTTGATTTAGGATATTAGGGAGATTTGAAAGAAACCTTTATGTGACTTGTGCGATAAATCCATTACACTGAAGCAGGCTAAGAAATAGAGCAAGAGATAATATATGTGTGCAAGATTGAGTGGTTGTAAAGAATCTATGCATAGATTAATTACTGCAAAAGTTAATCGACGTCGGAATTATGAATCAGAAGTCAAGAGTTTGAGGAAGAAAAACTTTCTAAGAAAACCAATTGCATACACGATACTATTACATTGTATTAACATATATATATATATATAATATCATAGTGTTATATACATACGTATATAATACAATAATAATAATATATATAATACAATAATATATAATACAATATATATGTACAAATCTCTTTTCTTTCATATATATAATATTTTGACTATATTTTCAAGCAACCTTTATTATTTCTCAATAGAATTTTCCGAAATTGATTTTTCCGCAATTGAACTTTACTCGCAGATTGTCGAATTTTGCAAGTTTTGACCACAGTCATCCCAGACGAGAAGGTATGAAGCGCGGAATCGTTTCGTTAGATTCAGCAGAAGTGGGCGGACAGCGGCGTGCTGCTCCTCATTGCACAAGCGAGAGAGTAAATCACGCGATGATCTCATCATGGCATTAAGATATTACGCGAGAGAGGAAGAGAGAAACAGGAAAAAGAGCGATGCATATGGAAGATACAAGAGACGCGATAAACAAGGCAGCCGCGCTACCGTTGCACTGGCAATAAATTCCGTGGGAGTCGAGTTCAGCGACGTTCTTCCGACACGTGACACGTTTAAACGTTCCGTGTCGGGACTACGAGAAACAAGCAACGCCCAAGCAATAGCTCAGGGTTATCGTTTTTCAGTGCAAATCGCCTTGGAAGAGACGCATGCCGCTGGACAAAGCTTAAATCGTCCTTTAAAAGTAACCACCGAGGAGGAGGACTGGTTCTGTTAAGTGATCTGTGTGGTCTCTGTGTTTCTGCCTTTTTATTCCTATTCTTTTCAGATGAGATTTAAACTCGTACAACTGAAGATTTGTTAGGGTATGGGCAACCGCGGATTTTTATGCGTTTGTTCGAAATTTAAAAGTGCAAAATTCTATAGACTAAACTTAATATGCAAAATATTCAAAACAGTGTCCTCCATGCAATATCTAATTGGTATAATAAATTTCTGCTTAAATTCAATTTTTTTACTTGTACTTGTAAAATTATAAATTTCTGTACAAATCTGCAGTCTAGTTATAAAACAAGGAATCGCAAATGATTGTATTCGGTTGTTTTTTCATTATCGAGTTTCAATGGGGTGTTGCCCCTATCTGTTAGAAATACTTTGATTTTTAGTTATTTATATTTTTGCTCGGTATTTAGTTTTTAATAGCGTTGAATGCTTCGTAAAATCTAGTAGAAACTAAAAATGTTAATTTAATTTATTCCAAAGCTTCAGATGTAAGGACATAGATATGCTACTTGTTCGAGGAAACAGTATGGAGATAAAAAAGGGTAAAGAATTTGATTATGCAGCGATTTGGAAAGTCTTTTACAGGACCCTCTGTGAATAGGTCGATTCTCTTGCACTTTCGCTTTCGCGGTTTGCTCATAGCAAACAGCCACGTGGGTATAGTCAGAGGCACGGTTCGACTTTTGTACAACTAAAGAGATGCAAATTTAAATGGCTGGTCACTTAAGGCTAGTGAAACTCTAGGACAGTCCCAGTGGGTGCAGTTTGAAATTGTCCTCCGCAGGTTTGCGTTTCATATTACTAGATAATAAACTTCGCAACTTTATAATAATTCGGTTAAGAAATTGCCGTTGAACAACGGTAAAACGTGTGAAATATTTAAAACTACGTTCCGTAGTTTTCCCTTCAACGACTATCGTCTCGCGAAATATACTTAGAGTTGTTCCATTCTTGTCCCATAAATTTGAACACCAATTTTCTTTAGGTTTTTCGCTAAAATTTATTCAGACTTAAAATCTCGTGGCTGCATAAATTTAAGACTACGCAAGTCTTCAAAACAAAATTCTTCTACGATCTTCAAAATGAAATTTCATTTTGTTTCTTATATAATATCATCAAATAGAATGACGCTCGTTATATTACATCATCGGATTCATTGTTTAAACAACATACTACTGCTCAATTATCGAAAAGCTCGGTAACCGGAAGAAAGTTTAAAACACGAGACTTTTCATATTTTTAAATAATTGTACAAATGGAAGATATCACACTTCACGTTATTTTTCGCGCCAAAGAAATCACTAAAATCAGAAGAGGAAAGATATTTGAAAAATGTTGATGTACAAGGTTGCACGTAAGCTACATTCGGGAAGTAGAATCTGCCAGCAGTGGACAGACCGATCGTTAATCCGCGAACGGTATTCGAACGCATTCTTTCGCAAAATGCGCTGAGTCTTCGCGGAAGAGACGAGTGTCGCATTATGAGAGCCATTCTGTTGAATCGTTACAGACAAGACAAGCATAAAACGATCTACGCGATGGCAAGGAACCAGGACGATCCTTCAATTTCTTTCCAAACTATTCCAATTGAAATCGATCGAGTTCGTTTCTATCGATTGCTAGTTTTGTTTCAAAAGGAATAAACTTTCTATATACGATCTTGTTCTCGGTAAACAGCGAGGCATATAAATAGGAATACAAATTGCTCGAGTGCACTAAACAAATGTCGCGTAACGCACAGAACAGCGGCGATCCAGTCACGTTGCAGTTACGGTTCGTTTGAAAAGCCTCGAATGACATTTACGCGGTCTACAAGCGTACCGTGACTGAAACGTCAGATCGGACCCAACCCAAACAGATTCAAGGGGCTGGCTTGTTGTAAGATCTTCTTCTCTGCCTCATTTGCAAGAGACAAAATTATTGCCTGAGAAATAGTTTAATGGTCTTTGAACGATGGTTTGTCTAAAGTTAATTGACTAAGTAGAACCAGACTCCGATATACCGTTCAGATATTCTATTTTCTAATCATTTAGAAGAAATACTCTCTATTTAGGGAAGATGTAAGGCTGTTCGTTACGGTCAAGGCACAACTCGCGTAACAATTATGGTCCACAAATTCAATTTCTAATCTAACTTTTAAAACGAACTAATTATACCATTTCCATTTCACACACGTGTAACTGGCGCGTTATGTGTAAAACGTACGCAACCGTATGTGTAAATTGCGTAAAATAAAAATCCTAAATACCAGTAACTTAGACTATGAGAAAATCAAAATTCCACATTTTCAAAATACTATCAGTCGCTCTATATCCAGTCATCGCGTATCCTTGACACGCTGTGTACTCCCCATATTACACCGACTTAAATCGCCGCACCGTAAACCAGCTCACCGCCTACAATTAAAGCGGACACAGTTTAACCCAATGAAAATCAGGCGTGTGTTCGCGGAATTCTCATGGAGCGAATACAAGCGGCACGATTTACGCGACGTCGCCTGTAGCAGACGTCATCCTGACCATAGTAGGTGGACGAGGACCTTGGCCTTCGGATCGCGCGCACGAGCACATAAATCAGGCCTGGATCTCGCCATAGCGAGCGTTCCATCGCCGCGACCGACCGCGAGTATTAAATCCACGGTAGCCACGGTGAAGAAATCACCGGCCATTTTCGGACATTGGACACACCGACCGCGCTACCATCTAAGGTATAGTTGGGGCGTCAGCCCGCGAAACGAATGTCATTGCTTCCGAACCTTATCCATCTTCTTCGGCATGGACGTCGCGCCGGTCCTTTCCATCGTTCTTCTCCCTTGCCGCGATCCTCCTTTTTTCGCAACCCCCTTTTTGCTGGACCTTCTTCGCAGCCAAGATACCGCGGCACGTCGCGATCCTCGCGGTGGAAATGGATACACGATCCATTTTTTTAAAACCTCCTTTTCTTCGTTTTGCTTCATCGTGAACATGGAGTACTTTAGGGGTAATTGTTCCCTTTGGATTCTTAATGGAGAGAAATGATGATTTGTGTGACGCGGCTGTTTTATAACAGGTCTTTGTTACCGAACAAGGTGCTTCTATGATGAACGGCTTACGATGGATAAATCACGGTATACCTTCTGCAATGTTCCAAGAGGAATTTTAAGGAGAAATTTACGGGGAATTTCGGACTTACATATAATTTCTGAATGTTGATACCAGTACGTTCAAAAACGACGCTTTCTATCGTTTTTACGATGAGTCGATGTAATGCATATTTCCTGGAATGTTTAAAAAAGTTACAGAGGAATCTGGAGAAAGTTCTCAAGTTGAGTAATTTGTGAATATTGGTGCTTAATACCTTGAAGAGTGAAGTTCTATGTTGTTCATATAATGAGCTAAAAAGCTGGATATTTCCTAGAATATATGGCGAGGATTCCAGACTCGAACATTTTGTGGATTCTTAATGGATACCGTGACGAATATTTTCTGCTGTTGTTAGCGAGAATTCCAGGCTTGAATGGTTTGCGGATCTTTAGCGTATATCGCGGATATTGGTAGGTACTTTCGATACCATTTCTACAAAATAAGCCAGCATTCGTACTTAAGTACAGTTACACGCGCATAAGGCGCAGACGAGTAAGCGCAGGTGAGCACAGCGGTGGAATGTATCTTGGTAGGGTGCCGTTCAGGGATGCTTTGAATGCGAAACGGTATTAAAGTTGCATACGTAATGCCAGTGAATCATTTGTGGCACGGTCTCACGGAATTCTCGCTACGTTGCAACCAACAGCGAATTTCTCTCCGATGATGCCTCGTATTACCGCTGTAGAATTTTCCAGGATAAAATTCCATATTTTTTCAAAGTTCGATTTCATGCTGAAAATAGTCAACAACGATGATTTTCGTCGGGTGTCCATCCCGCGGAATCGTCTCACTCGCGAGTGGCACGCGGTTTTTGCGATTCCATCGAGGAGATGCAGGGCACCGCGAACTTCAGCCTAGTTTGGCCATGTCCAGACAGCGACGCGTACAAATTCCTCGTACGTTCTGCTTGTCCTCGTATAGACGAGAGAACTCCTCTTCTGTTCCAATCTTCTGCTTTTTCATTGGCTATCGTGTCGCGAAAGAAACGACAAATCTGGCCTTTCTCATATTTTGAATATCTTTGAGTATTTTGCAGTTCGTAAGACGTTTATAGAAATTCATCTTTCTCTTTTTTAATAAACGTAAATAAAAAAAGAAGAACTCGTACAGAGGTTGGTTTAATCTGTTAACCGAGGAAGAAAGATGAATGGAGGCTTGGGAATTTTTTGGGATATACGTAATTTTCCTATTTTCTTCATTTGAGAACTCCCTGACAAGAAATGAAACTTGGTATCGCAGAATTTTCAAAGAAAACTTTTGTTAATCCTTCAATTTGTTTATGTATTCCATTTATTTTTATTAACTTCTAATTTCATGAGATTCCATAGAGAAATTTCTATTTTACTCTACTGTTCTCCTCGGGTCTCTAAAGTTCAGAACACTGTATCTTGTGCAGTCGTATATTTCGTACATATTTTATCATTGAAATTTTTCATATGCGTATAAAGACCCGCAATGTAGTTACAAGAAACTGGATTAAAGAAAATAAGGAAGAACATATATTCGTGATCTACTTGCGGCGCGCGAGAACCAGTTTTCCCTTTTGTAGTCAGTCGCGAAGAAATTAATTGTGCAATGCGAGAACATCGTTAACCCTGAACTCTCGGGTTGCATACGTTTAAGAGGTTCTCTACGCGGACAGAATTAATCGGATCATAAACTCGAGGAGAACAACGAAATTAATGTACCTGATTTAAATGAATCCAATGCAACTGTTGCTGGGACAACATCATAAAGTTCAACGATTCAGAGATTCGTATCGTCTCAGCGAGACTCGAGTTTGTCGAAATCGGTGAATCCGTCTGGCTTTCTCTCGTGTTAATCTTCTACATATAATAATTTATTTTATTTCGAAATATGATATAGATATTACATTGTTGTCTAACTTTCTATAATTAGAATTCCGTTTGCTTCTAAGAAACAAAATTAAAATTGATTCATCGTGTTTCGAACACTGAGGTGCAACATTTGCGCAGTGACAAATAAATAAAATAGAATATAGAAAATGATATTTAATAATTAATATAAAATATAAATACAGAAGATAAGATAAGATAAAGTTTGGCAGATAAAATTAGCTTTAAAAATAAACATACGAAGATATATGAAGAAACATATGAAGATACGTGTGTAAGTTTCCAAAGTACATATTTCTTCAACAAACATACTTGGGTATACATAATTTTCTCGGAACGAGTATATCACCTCTGACGTGAAAGAATATTGTATAATTTGTCAATTATGTTAAGAATCTAGGTCGGTGTGTAAAACTTGAAACAATTAAGTCGCCAGAGATATATCGTAACCAGTAATGGCAACCAAAGCTTCTGAGAAACTAGTTGATAAAAAGAAGATCACCTTCGCGCTTCGTACGCCCCATGACATCATTCGTCTATTGTCTTGTTATACCGACGTTGTTTTTGCCTCTAAACTGAAAAAGGGATAATCAGACCTACGTTCGATGAACCACCCTGTAGACAGTAGAATATCGCTCATGATCGCCCATCCAATATTCTATTTCCCAAGACGGTCGACCTCGATGAGGTAACTTCGTTGCTAGTTTGTCCCGACCATTGTCTAGGATAATAGGAGACGTGGGCTGGATCGATGAAGGGTGTGATCTGCGTGTGCCAGTTCCATTTTCATTCATCGAGTGTTTATCAGCAACCTTCTTTAAGTCGAAAGGAAATTCGATCGTAATTTCGCTATTTTATTCGCTTACGTAAGCAACACATCAATTCTAAAACAGTCATCGAAGGTTATGGATAAAATTATATCAGACAATTTTCATCTACGTTCATAGGATTATTCGTAATCGTCGGAAATTATCAATAAAATTTTATTTGCTAAATTTCTGATGAGGATATTTGTAAATTTTCGTCTATTTTGGAAATATTCACTGAGAGTTATTAACAAAATTACACTTAAATTAAATTTCTGGCAACGATATCCTCAAATGTTCCCTCAATGGAAATTTACCATTTTGGAAATATTCATCAAGAATCGTTAACAAAACTATATTTACGAGCTTCTTTTATAAAAAAGCAAGTGATGTATCAACGAAATTATTAGAATGACCAGATCTTAGATGCGCGACGCGATGATGACATTGAGCAACGACGCCGCGCTGGTGGTTACGTTCCGGTGCCATTTACGAACCGGCAAATTAAGTTTAGTGCCGCGTGCTGATCGTTACAACCTTGCGGAATGCTGAACGATATCCGAGACGGCCGACAGCAACGTCAGCAACTGGTCTATTAACTCTTTGCTTAAGAACGGGTAATTGTTCCCCATTTTTTGCCGCGATTTTTGCCGTTCAGAACGACCCGCGTACGTAGGATCTCGATCGAGCTTTTATTGCTTTCGTTGTTCGTACTTCGTCACGGCTTTCCAAGATTCTTCGTTGACCTATGGCATCTCTCGTTAAGCGTATACTTCATGGAACAAGAACATATTACGGATCAATGACAATTAGTTTTCTTCAATATTTGCGAGTTCTCAAAGTGATCGACTAACGACCAATATCTCCGACTATTATTCTTCTTTGCAATCTTTTAATACATAATTATAATTACGAAATATAAATGTTGCAAGTAGAATTTTTTGATAAAACGTATAGAAAATATGGTATTATCCGTACCTTTACATCCAAAGAAAATTTGGTATTAACTAGAATAGATGTTAAGATAATAAATTTCTTTTTTGTATCTTCTATAAATTCTGCAATTTCTCAGTAGATATTAGGCAAACTTTTCTAAATATGGCAAGGAAGCACGAAGACCGTGGCTTCATCGAAACAACGTCGTTATCATTAAGATCAGTAGATCTGGCTTATTTGCAGGGGTTTACTTGTTTAATATATCTATGGGGTACGTTCTTTCAAGCACATGCGGCATATATTGATCGTACATATCATTCTATCCTTTATAATAAAATTGAAACAAATATCCTACATATGTGCTTTAACAATAGAAAAACACGATTGTATCAAAGATAAGTTAAAGAACGCAGTAGGCGTAGGTTAAGATATCAGCGCAACGAGTCATAGTAAAACTTAATGTAACTTAATCCGTCCAATTAATATCCACGCGACGCGACGAATTCAGCGCAAACGCGCGCGCTGCGTGTCCGTCAGTTAAGTTAGTAGCCGTTAATCTCAAACCGTATTTGCTACGATCTGCCTACGTGACAGACGTGTACCACAACTGAGGATTGCGTTTCCTCGCACGTATCGCTCGATGTGTTATTTACGTACCGTTATCAACGTTACAGCCAATCGAATGAAAATAAAAATGATACTTCGTGTCGTAAATAATTGCTGTATCGATATATTCTCTTAATTAAGAAGAAGACCAATCGTTTATAACGAGTCACGATCGCGTTCTGCCTTTCAGGTGTCGATGATTAATTACACGTTGCTCTCTGCTAATTTTAGAGCGGAAACGAGACATTCATGAGCGACGGGAACAATGGCACTAGCTGGCAGCGCGTGGTCGGTCAGGATTCTGCTGTGGTGCAGTTACCAAAGAACAGTGAGTGTTTCTCAGAGTTTCTTTTATTTTTTTCATTGCAGAACATCTGCATATGCACTGATGCATTATCATTTGCCTGCATCTTGTCTATAAAAGTCGATGCTCAGTTTCAGATATACACCGGCTACAAAAAGGTATTTGGGCATATCCTTATTTTCCAATGGTCCCTTCCTTTGTCAGGTTCTATATTTCCTTTCCAAATGAAACAATTTCGTATCAAATGTTTATAATCATACGAGAATACCACCGAACGATACGAAATTTAATATAGTTACATGTAATTAATTAGTAGGAAAGTGTTGCAAACTGTTAGAATACTAATTTGTTATGTAAAATGCTTGTGCAGGATCCACGAAATTATCGTACTTCACGAACTGGAGCGAATGGAGCGTGTGTGATCGACACTGTACGCAAAATCGCGTTCGAAGGTGTCGCGTGAAGAAAAAATGTAGCACCACAATACTTAGAGTGAGCTTTTAAATTATATTCTGTATTGCAATTAGTATTTTTAAGTTGGTCTTAGGCGTAGAGTATAATGGAATTCATTGTATTCTGTGTAGGAAGAACGAACCTGTCAGCATAACAGGAAGAGTAGGTGGAGGAGATGCAAGCAACATCAGCGACGAGGTCATCGACAGAAGGATAAATTTCATGTTGTACAGGTAAAATTTTAATGATGCTTTTAATCGAAGAAAATACATTATGGACTCTATAAATTATCTAATTCCATATCGCAGGATTTTGTAGAGAAATTAATTGTAAATATTTGATGTTAGGTGCCTAGAAAGGAAGCAGAACCTAGGCAAGGGAGGCAGAGAGGTAAAGACCAAACCGTAGGATATTATGGTAAATGGAGTAGATGGTCGCCCTGTACAAGATTATGTACCACTCAACGTCACAGGTGAGTATAACAATTAAAGATCCATAAATCTTGTTGAGGTATAAATATCCATATCTTCTATTTTTTCATTTAATGATCAAAAGGTGGTGCAAGAAACCTGGAATTTGCGGTCGCGACGTGATAAGAGAGAGTGCCTACTGTTACGTGGAGGGTAGCTTCTGCCAAAGATGGATTCATCGAAAAATTCGTGGAAGCCAAGAAGAGGATAGCGATGGTGAATATAGTAGCCGAATGTCCTGTTTAATTCTTCGAGGAGAATATTCATCGCTTTTCATAATTACAGATATCGTATTAGACGAGTTCGAGTTGAATCCCAATACAGTCGATAGTTTTATTCCTGAAAAGAATTCTCATACTTGGAGATGTGGAGTTCCGAGCACTCAAAAGACATCTCGACTCTCCTATTTTACGAGGATCATCGGTGGTCGCCCATCGACTCCAGGAAGTTGGCCCTGGCAAGTTGCCGTGCTGAACAGATTTCGTGTGAGTTCATCAATTAAAAATTTTAAATTGCCCCTTAATTTTTACTTATAAATGTAAATCCAATTATAAATGGTATCTTAATTGGTTCAGTTCATTGCTAAAATAAAATTATTTTTACAGGAGGCTTTTTGTGGAGGTACTTTGGTTTCACCAAGATGGGTATTAACAGCTGCACATTGTATCAGGAAGCGACTTTATGTCCGCATTGGGGAGCACGATCTGACTGTGAAAGAGGGCACTGAACTGGAATTAAGGGTATTTGGCGCATATACACATTCGCGTGTGTAATCTTTTATATTTTTGTTAATTAAATTTTTTATTCCTATTATTCAGGTGGATTCGGTCACGATACATCCCGAATACGACGCAGACACAGTGGACAATGACGTCGCTATGCTGCGTCTTCCGGTTACTTTAACAGCATCACCGTCCAGAGGAATCGCTTGTCTTCCAGCGCCTAGCCAGCCTCTACCCGCCAATCAACTGTGCACCATTATTGGCTGGGGAAAATCGCGAGTCACCGATGACTACGGAACTGACGTTCTTCACGAGGCACGGGTACGTTACCATCGAATTCAATAGCGTTCACCCTTCTTGTTTCATAGTTTTACAATTTAATAAAACTAAGATATAATCACTTTTGGTATTATAAGTACTAGTTTCGTTTTCCTGACATTCCTTTAAATATACCTTTGTTATATCTTAAAGACAGTCTGACTGAAGAACAATTATTTGAAATAAATTATTGTTCTTTAAATAGAAATTTTATTATTTTAGAATTTTCTACTATTACCTCGAACGAAAGTTTTTCCTATGTAAGCCAGGAACTTGAGAATACTTGTACTTATTAGCGAAAATAGTAATCTTTATTGATTCGCTAGTGGACAAGTCCTCTAAAAAAAATTAACCAAAAGCTTATATCATTGTCTCTTGTTCATTTTCCATTTCAGATACCCATAGTTTCTTCAGAAGCATGTCGAAACGTCTACGTAGATTACAGAATCACCGATAACATGTTCTGCGCGGGATATCGTCGCGGGAAAATGGATTCATGCGCGGGTGACAGCGGAGGTCCGATTCTGTGTCAGGATCCCAGGAGACCCAATCGTCCGTGGACCATTTTTGGTATCACTAGTTTCGGCGAAGGTTGTGGCAAACGTGGAAAGTTCGGAATATACGCCAGACTATCGAACTACGTTCGCTGGATCAGCAAAGTGATGAAAGAAACTGATGATTTTGATTGAAATCTTCATACCTTCGCACACCTGTGTGTTTGGCTCTAATTATCGTGCTCAGTGCTATTAACTGTGACCCGTAATAACCTTTGAAATAATATCCAGCGTGCTTTAAACGCAATTAAGTATGAGGACGATCCGAGCGACGGAGTAATCATTCTCATCGCTATTGTTCACTCGAAACGGATGCCACTTATTATTAATTTTCTTTCTCTCTCTACTGATACAGCATTACTTTGTATATCGTTAACAACGTCCATTTTATACAAATAGACGACAACAATGAAAAGTAATGTAGTGTTGTTGTATAAGTTAGGACAAGTGTAACATTGTAGATAATTTAAGGGAACAGAGCTGCCGACAATTTTCTATTTAGTCTTAAGGTCAGCAGGCGATGATGGGCTAGTGGCCACGTGTAGTCCTTGTGTGGCACGTAGCCTTAGGTCAAAAAGGATGTGCATGAGCGTGTGTGTGTGTGTGTGTTTGTAGCAAGTGCCTGCATGAAGACAAGGGAGTCTTAGCCAGCGAATGTAAGCGAACGAAACAGCGAGTATGAGCGACCATCTCCTTTTTTCTAGCAATAAAATAGTAGTTCAACCTCTCGTAGTAGTCATCTATCATCCCTACAGTAATCGTTTGATTTATCATACAAAACAAGGGTGAATCTTAATGGAGAATCGAACACGAAACACAGCCGACGATCTCTTTTTTTCTTACGTCCTTTATTCAAATTATACGAAATGTAACGTGAAAAAAAAAAAATGGTACAATATACATTTGTGCAGACCGATATTGTACTCGTTTTAGAGTATTAATCGAAACCGAACGCTTCGAAGATAGTTGAAAGAAAAGAAAATGGAATTACCAAGCGAGCGTTATTAAAAATCTAGAAAATTCTTTACCATAATCACGGATCCAGTGTTTGACTGGATCGTGGTGCCATCTCTGGCGCTTAGTAACATGCCGGGGATGCGTCGTACGCAAACTAATTAGCGCAGACTGCGATGCGACGATTAAGAAAGTCTAATAAAGAGTTTCATTGGATTCCCGACGGCATATACCGATAATATTTTCCTTTCGTATTTATGTCATATTTTTCTCGTATCTTCTGTATAATCAGTTTCGTCCAAAACCTTGAACATTCGGTCGTTTACATATTGGTCGAATCGTTTCAGTTGAATTTGCACTTAGAGAAGTCCATCTCAGGATGCTGTTCCATGAACCTGAAGAACAAAAATTTACGACATTTAGATCTTTAACGTTTAGTTGATTTATAGCAAGTTTGTGATTGTTGTCTCGTACTTTTTGATTACATCTTGCTTCTTTTGTTCGTCGGACGTTGGCAGGCCCAGTTCCTTCTGTCTCTGGTCGTACATCATCTTCTCCACTAGACCTCTGGTTTCACCGTCGAGATCGGAGAGTTTACTAGGCTCAGGATTCACTTTCTTCGTGCTGATCTCTGGGTCACAGACCACAACGTGCGCCCACCACTGCATTTTGTTCACCTGCGGAAAGAATAGGTGATTCCTGCTTTCAACCAACTGTTCGTTAAACAGAATCAGTGTTTGAAGAATCTCTGAATGTATTGGGTCTATGTATAAAAGTTGAAAGTTGGAATATTTTCGAAGAACAACCATTTTAAGTTAATAAGTTTTTCGAAGAACAACCATTTTAAGTTAAGATAATAAAAAGTATCGAATCATACCGTATTATTTACTTAAATAATAAATTTGTTTCTGATAGAAGTTGAAAATTAACTTGTGCAAACAGAAAAGGCTGAAAAGAATGCAAAAAGTCCTACCTCACTCTTCGTTAACTCGATAAACACAAAACCATCAATGAGATATCTATCATGATTAACCAATTATCGAAATACCAACAAACGCCACCGAATCCTGTCAATTAAAGATCAAGCAAACAGTTGCTTGTTAAATGACCACGATTTAACCTTCGCCAAAATTTTTTATACACTGACTTGATCATTCAAGGCCACGTCAAGTCAAACGAATTCTTTGCATATTCGATACCATCGGACAGAATTCCCGCTAGCGCGATAGCATCGTCGAAATCCTCGTTTGGACAAGGTCGCGTGTCCAGGAGACCGAAGAACGAATGAAATTGGCATGTTTATTCGCATCACTTACCTTCTCCAGGTTGATCAACAGCAGTTTTCCATCCTCGATCACCCAAGTGGATTCTTCCACTTTGACCTCGTGTGGAAATTCACCGTCGATGATCGGCGGCTGACCCTTGATGCCACAGGTCAGCCGCTTCTTCGTCATCGTCACGGCAACGTCCTTCGGCCTGGCCGAGAAGTTCACTTTCAGAGGCACTTTAATCTGGAATTAGACGATAATAAATGTTATTTCATTCATACGAAATGTGGCGCGAATCGGTTGCCATGAGTTGGCAGATTTATTCGAACTAGTTATGATAGTTTCACAAATAGAAAAAAAAAAAAAAAGAAAAAAAGAAAAAAGATTTCAAGGAGGCAGAGTTTATTGATGTTAAATTACGAATTTATCGGTATAAAAAGATTCTGAAAGTACCTTTCTGCTACAAAGGAAATGAGGTGATCATGCATTTCTTAAGTGGCATTATGTACTTTTCTTTTTATGTTCTTAAATTATCTGGTTCTATGTTTTTGCTTTGGTTTTTCTTACGTCGTTTAAGAATACGAAAAGAAATATATACAATGCTGTTTAAAAAGCGCAGGATGGCTGAGATTTCTTCTCGCCAATATATAATTTTACGTTATATATAATTATAAACATTGTATATAATGAACTTTCCTTTGAAATATTATTAACAAATATTACAAATATAAAAATTTATATATGCACATATCTTAGTCTCATTCGTTTGACATTTTCAACTATTCCTTCCACAAATTATACTTTTATTATTTAATTATTATTAAAACGCAATTTATTATTAATTGCCCTAAAAACTCTTTCTTTGTTTCTATATCTTACAATCTATCACGAGAAAAGTCTATTATAGAGATTAAAATAATAATCAATCTTATTGCTATCAGATGAGGTCTAATTGAGCATGAAAATCTTTAACAACACAGCACACGTATACCAATACAATCAACGACTAGCTCTTTCCTTTCCAATCGATAAATCCAATAAAAAAAATCGAGGTTCTTCGTTTAACCTCAAAGTAAACGATCTCCTCGACGTGCACAAACGACGTTCATCGAGTCTATCGTAACAATAGCGCGATTCATTTGATCGATGAAGGGATCGATCATGGTTCCGCACGGCTACCCTCTCAGTCCTTCTCGCGACTGCCATTTCATTGCGTATCATCGTGATCCACTTCTCCATCGTGGCCTTGGATTTCGGAAACCCAACGGTGCAGCCTTCGTGACGGACCTTGGGCAATTTAGAATCCAACGAACGAAATATACCGTATAAGGGGAGAAAAGAAGGGAGAAAGATCCCATAGTACGATAATAAAATTTACGCATTTCGCGAATTACTTTTTAATCACGCTTCTTTTTGCCCATCTCGCCATAATATCGATTACGGTGTTTGCGTATAATAATTTATTACATAATAATGCGGTGATTTGGCACACAAACTGTCGACGTTAAAAAGAATCGGGAGTTATCTGAACAAAAAGAAAGAGAGAGAAAAAAAAAGACAGTTCTACAATATATTTTAACGTAAAGTTTGTCTTTATGTTTTGTTTTATTACCGTGTGCTTCAAACTCGTATCTTTTGCCTTTGAACGAAGGTTTACGTATCGGTTTACCTACAGCAAGGAATTGGAATTAATCGGCTGTAATGAAAACGGATTCTCGGTTGATCAGCAGTCTGATTACTTTCATATTGTCTTAAGACCATTTAATAGAGTCGATGGAAAATGGGGTTAGTGGAAGTCGCTCACGAGAAGTATCATTACGAAAGGAAACTGCTATGAATGAAATCTGAATATGAAATCGCACGGCTCGTACTTTTACATCCAGAGTAATGAGCTGAATTAATCCGCCCATAAGGAATGCTTTGCCCCGTTCAAAAACAGACATAAGAAAGGAACATTCTTAAGGATCAAGCCGCCGCATTCGAGCAAGTGTTACATAATACAACTTCTAATACAAAAGTAACCCGTAACGAAATAGTAAAAAATAGGATTCCTAAGATTTTCAAGCTATTACACCTTAATATCGTTTCTTATAAGAATATTAAACTTTTTTCCAAAACCTCTGCCACAAAAAAAAAAAAAAAGAAAAAAGAAAAGAAAGAGAAACAAGTAACGAAACATCCAACAAAAAAGGTTTTCCAAGATACAAGTTACCATTTATTTCACAAGTATTATAAACTAAGTCTACTTTGACGATTCAAGTTCCCAATTACAATTCCCATTCACCGCAAAACCTCCAAACTCTGAAAATAAATATCAAGAAATAACACAACCAGCAGCAGTTCATCGATAAAACTTCATTGCATCGGCATTCCTCCCTATTTAATCATCTCCATAATCACACTCGTGAGAATCACTTCTCTGGAGGCAAGGATCCATCGATGTGGGACGTCCTCGGGTGGCCAGCATCAGGAACAATTAAATCCACGAAGTTCCAAAACCCTAGATGACCCATCGTGCGTATCCCGTGTAGCAATTACAAGTATTTGAAAGAAAAAAGAAAATCAAGACAAAGATCACGAACGGCACGTGGATTACGCGTCGTGGAATCATCATTATCATCATCGGCGTCATCCTCGCGTTAGACGTGTTCTTGGATTTCCAGCGTGACGACGCCGACGACCGCGGCGACGCTGAGCGTAGCTGAGAGCACCGGTGCGTGGAAACGGATCATGGCTACCGAGTTTGCGCGTTAACAAAGTGGAATATCATTACGATGAAACGACGGAGAGTATAACCGAGGGAAGAGGCTCGTGTCGCCGGAGATTATCCTCGATCTCTCAGCCGGCATTAACCAGACTGTGACACGAAAATTTGGATCGAGGTGGACAGACGAAAGAGAGAAAGAGAAAGAGAGAGAGAGGGGGGGAGGGGATTCGTATTTTGCAACTGTTCTCTTCGTCACGATTCGCTCGTCAGCTTTTATGCAGCTGATAAGAGAGTTTACATTTTCGGAGGAATATTGGCACGTGTGTAAATTTTTTAAATTTGCAGATACTTTCGAAATATGTAAGAATGTCATATGTGTCATTGTGTGTCTATTTATTATATTTTACAGGAATTATGTGTCATACATGTCATATTTATGATATCTCTCAGGAATTTCAAAACGTTTTTTCAATGTTTTAAAGAAATATACAACTGTGCAAGATAAAAACTTTCTCGCACGACTGAACTAATTCGCGAAATTTTGCAATTTCAATATTAATAAATATCCTTGGGTAATATTAACAAGTTTGATAATAAAACAAATTACAGTTTAGAAATAATTATCCGATTGTTCTATTTAATGAAAAATTATGAAATCGTAGGAAAGAAGTTGATAATTTCGAACTTTTAACTTGTCAATATACTAATATTAATAATTGGCAAAATATATATGATATATTTGTTTATATAAAAGTCTTTATATTTCTAAGAGCTTCTTATATTGAAAAATGAAATTCGTTTTGTACTCAAAGTTTTCTCTGAACTATGATTACAATAATTTATCAATTACTATATATTATTAGGTGTTTCTAAACAGAATGGTATTCTGATTGGGACTTTAAAATGATTTATAGTATTTTTGGTGTCTTTAATCGTAGTGTAACGATAAATATTCTTAAATCTTCGAGGAATTTTTATGTTAAAAAACTTTTTCGAAGTATAGTTTTTAAACGAATAGGTACGATTGAATCTTGAGAATTACGTAAGAGTGATTTTAGTAGCTTTTTCTGAATTCGCAATTCTTTTAGGAAGTTGATATTCTTCTGCATTTAATAACAACCACAACTTTATCGCAGCTGGCAACTGAACGGGTTTTACGATTTGGAAGAAAAGACTTGTTGCCATAGAGCAGATCGTTTTATGGAGAAATTAACAAGCGAACGTACGATAAGATTAACTTAAACAGTCTATTACTCGAAGAAAAAGACCAGCAGGAATGCTACATCCGTTTCTTATAAAGGAGATACGTAAATTGCAAAAATGGAAGCGTTTCAAAAGAAACACAGATCGTGAATTTAAAACTTGTCCTTTAGAAGACTGACGAATCGAAAGTAAAGCAACCTTGGAAGACTAAGGGATGTACGTGAGCAAATTCACGTCTCACACCTTGTCGATGTAGCTCTAAGTAGTCTCTAAAATTCTATTCCTTCGAAATATATTTATGTCAATAAGTTTACGATCATTTCTTTTTCATAATCTGCCCGTAGACATTCAAGCAACTGTTGCATAAGAAGATACTACATTACATACAATTTAACCAAGTCTTATTTTAAATAATCTAATTAAATAACCGTTACACAAGAATTCATCTGAAAAAAAGTTCACATTATCATTACTAATCTTTATATCCATTACACAAAATTTATTCATGCCAGCTTAACAATTATATATCTCCTCTCCATACACAATTTGAAGCAATCATTACACAAGAACGTATTTGAAAAGAGCTCACCTAGACGCTACAAATCTTTAGACCCATCAAGTGATCAACAGAGAGAAACAGCACATGAAAGCGTCAGAAAAACTTAATCAATTCAATTCGCGCTAACTGTAACAACCGCTCAAGAGATTACCGCCTATTTAACCAGATTCCTTATTATAATAACTCTGCTAACGCAACATCCTCTCAGACTCATTAACCCATTCCAATTATCTAGACTGCAGAGTATAATACCGATTTCCTCTCGATGCTATACAGGACGTTCCAGCAACTCTGTTTATTTGAAATGTCTTCGCTGTTAGAAACGACAAATGAAAGTATCGTATACTACTATAAGTGGATGTTTATGCATTGTTGGGAAATTTAAGGATGCGAAATTATATAAAATATCCAAAGCAAATTACTTAATATAATGTTTAATAGATGAAACAAATTTTTATGTAGATTTTATTTCGCTAGGTATGTTCGTAAGAATATAAAACAGCGTAAAAATCCATAGTGTAATCGTAAGTATGAAAGTTTCAAGGTTGCAAAGACATCCTAGTACGGTGGTACTAATTTGTTCACATGCAGCTATAGAGGAAATCTAAAGATCAATTTTATCATAATAACTGAGAATCACAGTGATGCAGGTCAAGACTGAGAATTCGTATTTACTCACGTATTTCCACTTGCAAAAATAACACGCCTGTTTTCATAATAAATTAAGTAATAACTTATGTAATCAATTTTTATAATAACAAACGTAGAACGCTGTTTCATGAAAACCATCGGTAGGTTAATTCATACCACTATAATTGCCAATCCCTTGGTCATGTCGCCTACTTCTTTTCCACTCTACGACGTATACAAGTAATATTTTTATTTCACATTTGAAGCAACGAAGAGATTTCAAGTGAACAAGATTGGTGAGACAGCCTGTATAATCGTACTGCTCTCCGCTCATTTAATCGTCTCACACTGCGTCATTAGAGGCATCGTTTCCGTGATTTCCAGTCTTCGTTCGCATCGAAGTCATCTTCACTTTGTATGTACACTTGCGAAATCACCGTCCTCTTCTCCACCTGTGGCCGCGTGTTCGTACCCGTGTACGCACGCGTCATTATGTACGGTTATCGTTTACGATGGAACGTCGCCGACAATTTGCAACCGGGGTGGGAGGAGATCCTGCAATTTTCAATCGACGCTCCCTCGTGCCCATTATCCCCGCCGCTCTCGCGGCACGATCGTTTGTTCTTCGCGTTTTTCTGAACTTGTATCATCCGCGGATACCACCAGGTTGCATGTTACACGGCCACAGGTTTAATATAGAGATTGTTCTGACGTTGCGCAACGCAGATGTCAGTGAACGGTTCAACGGTGCCTCAGAACGTTTAATGGGAGTTCATGGCGAGGGTAATTGAAGCGTTAGGGTATCGGGGAATGCGCGCGATCGGATCAGATAGCGTGCACGTTGGCAGTCGAGGGAAAGCACGTTTGATCTGCGATTCGATGTAGGTTTTTCTAATGAATCGAGGAAAAATGTAATTTCTTGGGCAGGGGAGATTAATTGACGTTACAAGCATTCCAAGTACCCTTGATTTTAGGTGATTAGGAAAATTTGTTAAACGCTTGATTAGCTGTCAATATTAGAGAAAGATTGTTCGGGAAACGAACGTTGGAATAATAAATTTGTAATTTAGACCTTGGAAGCTATATTCTTGAATCCCAAAGCTTCAATTCATAACTGTGAATTTTAACATGTAGATTTAATTATTCGAATTAATGTTCTTGCATTAAAATTTTTTTATTTCAATTTGTAAACTTGATGTTTTCGATGCAAATATTTGAAATTTCAGTCCTGCAGTTAGTTCTGCATTTAAATATCTGAAATCAAACCTTCGAATTCGATTTCCGCAATTTCAATTTCTATATGTTATTCTGAATTTAAATGATCGAACCTCTGGAAACAACAAATTAAAATTGAATTGAAATCCGCAAGAGAGATTGCAGCATTGCGGCGTAAAATCTGGATGGAAATAAGCAGCGAAACCCGGACGGATTTAATCTGATTCGTCAATCAGCACGGGAAACGATGTTCGCGAGGACGAACGGACGTATCGCTGGAACAATGAATTCCTTCTGTGGCGAAAACAATTAAGG
The DNA here is from genome assembly GCF_041682495.2 of Bombus fervidus. Taxonomy (NCBI): domain Eukaryota; kingdom Metazoa; phylum Arthropoda; class Insecta; order Hymenoptera; family Apidae; genus Bombus; species Bombus fervidus. The sequence continues at coordinate 11,745,604 of NC_091520.1, read as the reverse complement.
GGCAACGGTGTGTCAGAGTTTGCCGCGGTTCTGTAACGTAGCCTTGAATTTGAAAGAACAAAAGGATGGATTACGCTAACTAAATGACACGATATGAGAACGTTAGGCGGCTGCGCTTTGTTTCCCTTTGCACACGATTCACCTACTCTATGATATTAAATTGGAAATACAAATCAGTCGGATCGATCCTCCTTCGAAACTGTCAATTACATTCTACAGATGAGATTTGTACCATATAAAAGAGAAATATTCGATTAAAATTACGATATAGCAGAATCGTATTTATCTGAATGTATCATCGAGCAAACAGAATAATAATTCACTGATTTTCCCTTTATCTATAATTTTTAATTTATACGTTATAATTCACATGTCACTTTCAGAAGTTATTTATAATCTGAATGTACTTTTATATTTTCGTAACCGTAGACATATTTCTACCAAATTAATGTAGAAAATAACAGAATGTGTTTTATTAAAGCTGGACAAAATCGAATCCAGTTCAACATAGAATTGCAAGGGTAATTGAGTACTAATTGAAATTTCGTTCCAATAATGCATTTTTACTGCATATTTCGTTCTCAACTCATTATACAAGGTGTGAATTTACTTTCGAATTCCTGTAAATGACCACCGTACCAAAAGAATTCTATAGAGGAAAATTAACAAGTATTCGCGTTTCCTTCTTTTGAACGTCGTGAGAGAGAAAGAGTACAATGAAACGTGTTTAACGATACTGCATGCTGCGTGAGTTTCAAGAGGAATTTGTTTCCTGTGTCCATATAGTAATCAGGCTTGCGGTTTTCGCCGTGACAGATCGAACACGCGTTACAACATGTATAAGGTATCCATTGGCGAACATTTCATTGAATAAGCAACTTTCTCTGGTCTGTTGACTGTCTACGCAGATAACTGTGCTCCTTGGGCAATACAACACGCTTTCTACTCGAACACTTAAATTCCTATAAACATCAATAATCTCTCCTAAACTAATCTCATTACGAAGTTGACTTGCTACAATTTTTACTCTTTGCTTCTATTATTGATATCGTGTAATCTGATCATAGTCATTTTTAGCTCCCAGGTTTCAAATCGAAGCGAATTAATTTTTTTATCCACACACAAAAATTATTTGTCGCTTCATTGTATGTTTATCAAAATTGATTTATCCGTACAACCAACCATAAGTGTTTATCTTACAATCAAGCTATTCCACCTATACAAAGTTTAAAATCTTTCGTTCAAAAAACCTTTCAAGAGAAAATCATTTGTCTGGAAATTCGGTTTCATCGGTGACCTTATTTATAACACGTAACTGTCTGACCCATGATGCGTCACATAACTCGTCATCATTACAGGGCCGAAGGCTAGTTTCTCGGAGAGCTTCGTAACTTTAGACAAAGTCACGCAACGGATCAACGAAACTTTCATCGTAGGTTCGTTCATCAATGGCCCAGAGGATCGAAGGTTGCAGCGCGTGGAACCGATTTATTTGGTGTCTTCGCCAAAATCCTTGGTAATCAAGAATTGACGTTGCTACCCGCTTACGAATTGTTGCGCAATCGAATAGTTTTCTCGTTACTCATTGCGCCGAATAACGTGTCAAAAATCACGATCGTCGTGACATCGAACCCTTTACCGATCAAAGATCATATTTTCCTGTCCGTATCTGGCAAATGATCGTCATTCGCCGATGAAACTTGTTCGACGATTTATAATATTTTTCTGTACGAAAAATGGATGTAACTTGTACCATTAATAGCTCATTTGTCATACTTAAGTTGATAATTTGATAAAGAGACGATATAGATCGAGTCGATAGAGTATATAGATTTGTCTCTACGATCGTATTTGGCCTAAGAAAAATGAAAGAAAATAACAAAGCATCGTAGCTTTTTCACATATCGTCTTCCTAAAACGCGTAATTTCAAAATTTATGTTTTTTAAAATTTTTTAAAGTCATATAACACATTTTTGAAATGTTTTCTTTCCTTTTGGGTTTAATAACAGGAATTCAATAATAATTCGCCGAGTCACGTACGATTGGAAGTTCCATTCAACGTCACAAGCTTCTGGTCACTATTTCGAGGAGGCGTTCGACGTTAGACTTGGATCGATTAGGTCGAACCAAGGCTGATGGTGCAGGTTTAATATTCATGCCGCGGGTACACGGTCAATGAGTAGTACTACGTTTAGATACAGCGTTAAAAAAGCATTGACATAGTAACGCGAGCGCCTTAAAGGCTGATACAATTGAACATCAATGATCTAGCGTTCTTATTATATTATGTATACACGTTTATATTTATAAATTTTCTTTTCAATCACGATCGAGTAAACGATTTCTCTCATACAGAATCGTTTTTGCTGTTTAACGAATGAGGTCGAAACGTACTAACAAAAAGCAAGAGTTACTAACTCGTATCTATCTTATTAACATATATAATATTTGCAAACGATAATGTACTTTAACACGAAACCATAACATTAATATTCTAACAGATAGAAACGATTAAACTTAACACTTTACAGTACTCGTTTTTTCTAGGAATCGTTTAAGCATTCATTACAAGAAACTGTTCGTGTTTAATTATACCACGTATGAATTAAATTAGGCTCATTTATTTATTATACTCGAGTATGAGTATCATATGATTTAGAAATTATACATATACATAGCCTGTATATTAATATCTTTTAAATCTTATTTTAATTACTAATGTTTAGTGGTTTTCATAAAAATATGAATTTACATAAAAGTCCATACTCTACTGACAATAAATTTACATCGATGCTTTCTAACAGAGAAAAGGCAATTTACGATTAAAGAATATACCACGTGTCCATTAAATATAAATCTAATTACATTCAAAACAACCGAAAAAAATCGATCCAAGAGTCGACACTGAGTCGAACACGAAACGAAAGGCATCGGTCAGAAAGTTTCCAATTTTTTCCCAACCTTTTTCACGGCGGCGATTGTTCGTCCGCTCGAGCAACCTTTGATCCGCAAGGACGCGATTTCCTTCCTTTCAACGTCCGATTACTTCACGCGAATAAATCACAATAAATAGCTTGTCGCGGGCGAACAAATCGCGGCCGACGACAAAAACGACCATCCACCGCTTTCGACGTTAATTGGATCATTATACCGATACAAACTACTTACGGCGGTCTTTCGATTGATATCGAACGATCTTTATATATAGACGAGCCTGATTATTAATCCTGACGTACACATGCTGATACTTGAAGCTCTTTGTGCTATACGATGTCCGATCATGCGTATAGACGATCGAAGAAAGGGAGTTTCTTTCACGGAAGAAGTCAAAGAGATGAAAAGCAAGAGAGAACAATAAGAGTCGATATTATCTCGGGCGACGATTCTCTTTATCAATACGATCGTTAGATCCCATTCCATTCAAGGTCAGCAGACTGTTCTCGAACGACGAAGTGCATTTACATTTATCGGGATGATCGTTTCTGCACTCTCACGCTCGATAACGAAATCCCGTGGCGCATCGCGTGCACAATGTTGCACTCTACGTGCAATACGCTTTACATTTCGTTGCTCGTGATTCTGATAGAGTAGTAGTGCTATATTGTTGTATTTTATAGCGCTACGATCTTCTTGCGGAATAATTTACCAAGTAATGGTAGCGGTGAATTGTACATCGTAAAGTAAATCGTGTATTTCTCTTCTATGTATTTACGATTTCATGTCGAATAGGATAATTGTAGTGATTTGTAATTCCTAATATTTCTTAGAAATCAAAGATCGTTTGTAGCATTGCATTTAGTTTATTAGCAAAGTTGATGCTGTTGTAGGAGATTTATTAGTATTGATGATATTATTTGTGACTTGTAAAATTTCGTTGATAATATTCCAACATTAAAAATTGTGCAAGAGAACTGCAGAAATTGTAGCACAAGCAAATTGTAATGCTTGTAATTTCGCGACAAATATATTTCGTGAACGAAACTACTGAATTCAGTGACTCACGAAAAATTTACAAGCCTATCTAGCTTTGTCTGTGTGCAACTTTCGATTCCGTTAATTGTGTCGTAAAAACGAGTGAAATTGGGAGATAAATGGATCCAGGTGTCAGGCCTAGCGAAGATAAATTAAGTATATAGTAAAAATTGAGATAAAGGCAATTTTTCAGTGAATCGTATATGGAAAAAGATCGTAGTACATAAAACTGATTTCTTATTGAAATCACACAAAAGTATAAATTATATGAGCTGTCGTTTCGAAGAAATGAGTAGCCTAATAAATCTATTCGGCACATATTTATATGTCGATAAGTACTACTAGCTTCTCGATATTCGATATTGTACTATGCCATTAAACTATTACCTAATAACAATTTGTCAAGTCACACCCTTTTGAAACTTTGTTAAATCCACTGACCTCGTATATATCACGAAAAATGACATGAATTTAAAAACCACGAAACAGAGACATACGCGAATATTCGTAGCTATTCTCAAAGCTATTTTCTCGCGAGGCTCGTGCACGCCAACCATAATTCATCTCACATTTTCAGCGTGATATCATGTAAAGGATCGTTCGTAATGGATTGTCGTGTCGCGTCGTGAAGAATTTGATACCAGTGTCTCATAAAAGAGCGGCCACTGATTTACAAGCTGACAGCGGAATACTTAATTTCGAGTAGTTAAATTTTTAAGGATGACCGTCAGAGGTGACGCTGAAAAGATAAAGTAACGTTTCGGAGATCGATCGAAGCCTGTTATCTTTCGACCTGTTGTTCAAACACTCGAATTTATGTTTTAAAAAGAAGAAGAAGAAGAAGAAGAAGAAAAAGAAGGATTCACGCGCAACAATTCATTCAAAATTCATGACACAAATGTCTGGAGGTACCTCGCGTATTATTGGACGTTTATATGGTACTTACGTTCAAATTTCGTTGTAATTATTATTCGCTTAATTGTCGGATCGAATCGAGCAACCGTTTCGTAGGCGATGACATCAGCAGCAACTGCTTTACAAAATCACTGGAACCATAAAACTCGCGGGTTGCAAAAGCGATTGCATATAGCATTCCGGACTTTAATTAAAGAACAAATCGTTAAGACAATGTTGATGTACTTAACAAGAAAACATTTCTAAGATAAAAACTACATACGGTATAATGAATTGGAAATATAGACAAATTTATCTCATTTATAAATGAAAAAACCGTGTTCCAATCTAATCCAAATACGGACGATCATGTAATATCTACTATTTACCTACCAATTTTTATTTACGTTTTGTATATATTTATTATTATCGTTTTGTATATATTATATTATTATTATTATTATTATATTATCTACGTTTTGTTTTTTAATTCGAATAGTTTCAAACAACACATCTATACCAATTAATAGCTTCTAATCTTTGGGGCCATTATGAGAATACATTGTTAACTGGGATTCCTTTTCTCATAAGCAAACAAAATTCTGATTATAAAGCACCAATACCAAGATAATTATAATCGTAGTTCTTTCGAACGTTTGTTGGGAGAAGGAACGAAAAATCTATGGCCCCAAGTTAGTCCTTCTGCTAAAACAAAAGCACACGCACAAAGAATTCCGTTGTACAATAATACGAACACTTGGACAATAAAGTACTAATTACAGCAATATACTAATATGATAATTGCAAACGCGTTTCTCATGACTTTACAACATTTCTAAGCGTTAACAGACTTCATCCTCCAACTAACGGATCTCCAAAGCCCTGTCCACGAATCCGGCTTCATTCGAACGTATCCACGTTTCTTTCAGCCGTTCGACATTGTTTCGACGAAGACGTACGGTCACACAAAGAAGTATAGCTGGCAAGGGCAGGGGAGTAAAAGCGAGTATAAAACGAAGAGGACAGGGAAGATCGATGAGCCTCCGCGGCTCCGCGTTACACAGGTGCACTATGTGCACAGGTGAACTGTGGTGATTCTACGAAAGCACGTGCACGATACTAAACAGATGAGAGAGGTATATAGAGGGACGAGAAGAGATACGAGGCCCAGATAGAAGTGGCGCGTGCGCCTATGCATCCGGCTTAAGAAAACTTCAGACACTTCAGTGGGAAAAACGCGACGTCTTTATGTAACCGATTCGGACACGAGAAGTTTAAGAAGCTCCCGTATCCGAACGATACGAATAAAAGCGTCTAGGGTCTAATGGTGTCAGATGGTGTCTTTCGCCGTTGTGCCCTGAAAAGGCGAGCAACACACGTGTTTCACACGAGTACGACGACGAGCGTTTTGTAATTTTGTTAATCGTTCGAGCGAGCCACAGCGATTAAGTAATGATGGAAAGCCCGGTTGCAACGAGCAAGCCGAGCGAGCGCTACGATTTTTGTTAGATGCACCTCGATAGGCATCTTCTGGCTGGAATCGGTGGCCTTCGCGATTCTTCGATAGTTTCGGTGAGTAAGAGAACGCAATTTTGTAAGGTTTCGTGTTCCTTTTTTCGCTTTTTTCAGTAATTTCACTGGAATTTTGTTTTTTAGGGTTTCGTGTAAGATGTTTCTCTTTTCGATTGGGATATTAGCGATTTACCTTGCTGTAGATTATTCTGAAAATCTGAAGTACACGAGTATCTGAAATTGGGTCAATCTATTTTCTACAGGTATCTAAATGATCTCTTATTTGTACTTATATTTATCTAGAATTATACATATACACACTAAAGTGAAGACTTAGGACAATTAGCATTTTCAATCACATAATAATTCATGTTCTAGGTAAGACATTCTAGGTAAGACATGCATTATTCGAGCCATTCAAAAGTCAAGTTCATTAATTTATAAATGTTAATTACACCTTACCAAAAGAAGCTATATTCTGAATGTAAATTTATTACAATTTATTTGTATATTTTTAACAAATTCACAAAGGCAATAAATCTATTATTTTTTGCCAGGTTTAGTAGTCCTACTGTAAATTTTACCGGAATAGCATATAATTTTCTACAAATCGAACGATTAACCTTGACAAAGTCAGCCAGTCCAGCTTCTGTGCGTGTCCCATTTACTAAATATAACTCTATACTACCATCGAAATACATAAAATTTAATGAAATCCATCCATGATTTCACAACTACCAAACACATGCCGCAACCAACCAAGTGTGCCTATACTGTTGAATGGGGGTGTAAATAAGAGAAATTAAAACCATCATGTTCTCACCCAAGAAACACTAAATACTAAAAGATCGTTGAAAGCAACATTCGAGGATGCCAATCGGCGCGTAAACACGATCGAGAATGATCAGGCAGTTTTTCACGCGAGATCGTTGGATTTATCGATGATCGGCGAGCGTCGACGAGGACGCGGTTGCAACGTTTGACGTTAATCGATGGAAACTTTATAGCCAGGCGATATATTAGCGGAGAAGGCAGGTGTTGGTGTCGATCGGTCGGCGAAACCGTGTGGTAGCGGTTCGCCGGCAAAAATTCCAGAGGTTCGGGACCGGTTCCTCCCAAAAAATTGGCGCCGAGCGGACCATGTTTCGGGTCAAAGAACGACCTTGCCTCTCCGTGCCCCGTTCGTCGCTCGTGTGTGTTCCCCACGTACTTTTTCGCGTCCTCGTGCCCCACCGCCGCGATACATCGTGGTTTCGCATCGCCACCTCGACGCCAGTGGCGTAATATTACACGATCGTTCGAAATAAAAGGAAGAACAGAAAAAAAGCAACGTAGCAGAGAAAACACGAGAACAGAAATAGTTAATCGTTGGAATCCGGTGGCGCTTGGAAGTTTACAGAATCTCGAATTCCTCCCGATTTTCTGTACGATTGCCCGGAGCATTGTATTTATTATCGCGAAGATCAGAAACAAGCGTCAAATAGCGACTACTGTCTTGCACAAGCTGTATATGTCCTTATAAAAAGTATCAATGACATATGTAATAATGAATGTTTTAATATTGTTGTTTATCCTGTATATGAATAAAAGGCGCAACACTTGCGACGATAGTATTATTTAGAAAGTGATAATTCAATTTTAAATACGGCTACTTAAATTGTCGCAACGTATAACAGCGAATATATTAGGAGGCGTGTGAAATTGAAAATTGGTCAAATATTTCACTAACCAAATGATTACTGGAAAATAGTCGTCTGAAATTTGTATAGCGTTACAGCGTGAAGTAGGTTTCTCATAGCGGAGCCTACAGAAGCTTGTATAGATTCAGAGAGCCAGCACGAACAATGAACGTGTGCACGGCGTCTGCATCTGTTCGAGAAAGTGCAAGCGTTTTGTAATCCCGCGTAATTTTACGAGGACAGAGGCTCGCGGCTGATGCGATTCGACTTGCTGGCCATCTGTCTACGCGGCGAGATTTTGTTATAGCGAGTGTTTTACGCGGCCCCTTGCGCCATAGTAATACCGTGAAAAATCGTGATATTAAGGTTATTCAGTCCGAGTAATTAATCATACTTTGAACGTACGAATATTGCACTTAAAACGAGACTGATTGCCCAAGAATAGAATAATTAATGTTTTCCCAGAGCGATTATTTAGTACCTTTCGTCGCTACCGATCACCGTTAAACGTAAGACACCGTCAAACAAAACGAACGTTTCGGGCGACAATAAGGAAACTCGATCGCATCGATACACGTGCTCTTTAGTTGCCATTGTAACGAGATACAAACTATCGAAGGAGCTTTTTTTCGTTGCCGCGTTACGCCAGTGGCTGATACACTTATTGAGTACGCGATCGGTGGCGTGCAACCGCGCATGCGCATGATCGTTGCAGAGTTGCGCACAAGCGAACGCGCGAACCGCGCACAACAAGGCAATTGCGCAACTCGCCACTCGACGATAGGGGGACGAGGGGGCGAAGAGCGCCGATCGGTGGCGCGGCCGCCAAAAGTGAAATCGAGAGGTGGAACACAGGACGAAACGGAGGGGAATCGCCGGCAGCTGTTAAATGAAAACATAGGATTAAGGGTAAACCGGGAGCTAGAGAGAGGCGAGCCATTATACATGGTCGAGACCGCGGATATCTTGCTAATTTTACTCCCTTTCGATGTACTATTACTCACTAGATATTTGAACAAGAAGTATTCGAACGCTTATCATAACGAAAGTTTAAGTATACAATGTATGTATTATATAAGACATTTTGAAACTTCATTAGTACTAGTAATAAATCACGTCTATCGTTATTATATTGGTAGAGTTTAAATTCAATTTGGAAATGTATACAGGAGATACAAGCTAAGGAAATGATGAAACAGTAGCTATAAAAAGTATTAACACATTACTGTATTTATTATAGCATTTGCATACTAATTAGTCGGATTCAAGTATATTAAATTTCCTATCATGTTGTACCACTTTCATATGGTTACAAAAACTTGATACTATGAAAATCAAATAAATAACCTGATAAGAAGACGTTTCATTGAAACTTAAGAATATGTGCCAATACGTTTTGGAGCCACTGTATATAATGCAGCATTGACTAGCAGCATATTTACAGTCTTTACTACAGTCAGATAGTCAGTTGACCGTTCTCACTAAACCTTCATATTCTTCATGATGCTGTTTTTTTAAATGACAAAGGAGATCTTACTAAGTAATAAAATAGTTAACCATTTGGCGATTCGTTGCGCAACTTAGTATGGAGATACTTTGGCTATCGAAACAGAAACAACGCGAACGATTGACATTATCGACGCTTAGAATCGCAGAGAATGGTTCGAGTTGCTAAAGGACCACCCATGCAAGAGGTATACGCATACAAAAATTACGCTCATGCGGGCACTGCCTAACGATTCGACCGCGATATTTTGCGTAATTTATTTCGCGGTTTCTTGCATTGGAAGAAATCCACTTTTCTCTTATTTACAGTTTTAACTTGCAATTTATATGTGCCTTTTCACCACGTGCACATTTCAGATTATAGCGGATAACAAAGTCTCTGTCACTGTGAATACTTGTACTGATCCTCGCGTATCTCATTTCTCATCCCACACAGTTTTTACGCAATTGCCTTCTTTATTATTTAATAATTACTGAATTTATAGTTATCTCGTTATTATCTACAAAACATAGGGCGAACTCGAGTTCCTATAAAGATCTGAAGTGTAATCTGTCTTTGAAAATCCACTTCCTGATTTCCATTCCATTAAAATTTTTTTTTTTTAATCTGGTTACTATAACTTTCACTCTATATTTGTCTCTACCCATACGATGCGCAATTTTATAAGGATATTTCAAACATGGAAAAGCGATATAAGCGTTACTAAAAAAATCTTGCCTCATAGAAGCAAACATATTGCATATTTGACTGTGGCATAAGAAGTGCAATTAATTGACACATTAACGCGATCCTAGACTAGCGTTATGGGATCAGAATGTTAGGAAGACATTAATTCGCATTGTTTCCAGGATTTCCATTATGCAAAGCGTCCATCGGTGCAATTTTGTGCGGCATTCCTTGACACGAATGCGCAGGGAAACGCACGCGTGCGCGCCGCACAGAGAGCACGATAAATTTTTAGATAGACTTTAATCGCATCGTTGCGTTGACTGGATACGCGGTGAAATATCGCCGTTACGTGCGACTCGTCGTAATTAAATACATAATAATTCCTTGGATGTTGAGAGGATCGACGATTACCGTGGTTGGTGCGCACGCTGATTCCTCGAGCGTACATAAGCGGAATGCATCAATCGATTCAGAGTGGAGCCTGACTTCGCCTCGACGCGGTGTGTGCACCGTTATGGCAACTACGGCTGTCATTCGTCCGAGTCTCGACCGAATCAAGAATCGCTTTGCGTGGAAACTATTGTTTCTAGTTGAGAAATAGCAAATCTCGTCCAACTTGGTTAGCACAAGTGCCAGCTGCTAGCCATATGTTTGGTTCTATCGATAATTACTTGTACTATTTATTTGGTTCGAAGCCTCCAACATTAATTCACTCTATTAGAATAGGATTACTTTAGTGGACTGTAATTTTTGTCATTATTATAATTGAAGGACTGAAGGAAAAAGATATGTGTGTAGATTTTCAATTCGAAGGAACTGTGGATAAAATTACCATTTAGTACAGAAGTCTGTATACTGTCAAATATTAAAACATTTTTGTATTTATAACCACAAAAACATAGAAATCATCCGTAAAATTCTTGAGATAAATTATATTCTCTTCTCGGAACAATTCGGTTCTATTGAATCAACCGAATGGATAAAAGCGAAGAAACTCAATAGGCTGGATAGATCAACATATTATTTGTACGATGTTAAGATAAAAATTGAGTTCAAGGGAATAATTAAAGAAAGGATGTATAAGCATTAATTAAATCCTTTTGTGCAGTATATTTATTCTATCCGTTTCCAAAAAAGGATGTATTTATACTACTTTTATATCGAGTCCTTCGATACTATTGACCAATATAATATACAATCTTCGATTGCAACATCCATTGTAACAAAGGTCAAACATCTCCAATAAGAATTTCAATTCAATCAGCCTAATCTAATGTGCTTCGAAATTATTTCAGCCCGAAATTATCGAAAGAAAATTTAGTTTGCTCAAGGAAAGTATTATTAACGAGCGATGAATCATATATAATAATTACCAAAGGGCAATCATATTTCAATCCATTGCACAACGATCGATACAACGAAACGATTCCCGTGTAGCAGCTGCTTAAAAGCAATTTCATGTCTTCTCAAACGTTCTATTCCCTCATAGTCGACCGCGTTATGAGCAGCCGCTTGTCCATCTCGATTGTTGCGCCAGACTCGCCGGCGCATCTACTACTTAGGCCCCTGTCATTGACATCGGCAATCATTATCATCATCCTCATTACATTTGCGACGAGTACCACCGATTGATTCCAGTTATTACAAGCATCGATCCACCAACGATGATCCTTCCCTGCGAATGGGGAACCCGCGGTAAACCTGGGTTAATCGACGATAATGTGGCTTTCGATTGAGAAACACAGCTTTGATCCAGGTCAACGACTATCGCGCGCTTTGATCGTGCATGGGGCGATCCTTTATTGAAATCGTTAGGAGGTTTATTAAGTCAACGTTTGTTGAAAATGTTAGGTAACTGCTAATTCCATACATTTCTTTCATAAATGATATTTGCAAAATAAATATTTTCTCTCTTCTGAATAAATGTTATGATAAAATTAATGAAATTTCCTGGAAATAAAAGATCCACATCTTTCTCATAAGAGGTTTAAAGATTTATTAGCGGCGGATAGAGGAATATTTAAAATTAGTAGTTGGTTAAAATCAGAGATACTAAGTACACTGAGATTTTTTAGAGAAACGTCTATGAATCGCGAAGAGTCGGGAATTAGCCAATCGATATTGCGAATCGGTTGAATCGAGATTGTCGATCCGACTCGATGAACGCCTTTCACGCACAGGTTACTCAACCGAAATCGTTACAATTTCTTTATCCATCCGGAAACCGCAACTCCGCGCCGCCTAAGTAATACTCGCCGCCTCTGTTTTCGAGGAGTTAAACACCAGTTAAACCAGTTGAAGACTTGCTGTTCGTGATACGGATTGGATTTCTATCTTTGTATAACATTGTATAATATTTTATTCTTCTTAGTTGAATTATTCATTAACTTGTTAACCGAACAAGACGAGTTAACTCATTATTCGTTGTAACATGGTTAAGACGGTTAACAGATAGCATAGTTTAAGGTTAAAAGTAGGAGTTTCGATGTGTTTCTCACCTCCAGTAACAATTCATCCAATTTTGCAATCTATGAATCATAGACGCTATCTTTCCACGTGTTGATTCTCCTTTCAATTCAGCTCTCGTTAACCTCCATCGTCGATAAATTCGTAAAAATTCCGCAATATCTTCTAGCTCATTTCCAAGAGGTCTAGGATGCTCAACAATGAACTTTCTAAACTCACACGTCGCTATTCCAATCTTAAATACAACTATCTAAAACAATATATCGAAAGAGAAGAAGAACGAAGTTGAAAAAAATGAGTGGAAAGATGAGAAAGTGGCAGCGATCAAACTTACTCGTGCGTTACACTTGAGCTTCATTTTCTGCACATTCTCATCAAGCTACAGAATAATTATTCATCTATATCGGCGTAATGATTCTTCAGAAATTATGTAGATAAATCAACTGAAATTTGAAATCGAGCAAGTCGGAGCTATCGCCAACTTATTGCTATGCGAGAACAATAGCCAACAACGATCTTGCGATGCTTTGCTTTATTCCAGAGTTCGATTAATTTTACTCATGTTTGACAGAAATAGTAGAATTCCTATAGAATTCTTTCATAAATGGATCAATATCCGAAGAAGATGAAGATTAATTGTAACGCGTGGGTAAGTTCGACCGCTGCCACCTCTTCATCTTTGCGCTCAGTTCTTTCAACTTTCCCGTCACATCTCAGGCAAAAATGCCAATTTTTGTTCCTTGAGAGATGCTCTTTAATATCCTGCAAGAATTTTTCGTTTGCAAGAAGGTCGATAAATGGTCAGCTTTTAACATCCTCCTGTTACTCATACCAAATATGCAAATATTAATTTCAAACTTTCTTCGGTCCGCCAATTGTATGTAAAATTTCTCAGTATCATAAAACTTTAGCAAATCGTAAACAGTACAAAGAAACCGAAGAATAACGACGACTGAGGCCGGTGGCTTGGATCACTAACATCCGAGGATCATTAACGTCTCTCTGGAGGATTCGCGAGAGTCTCTCCCCGTGGGGAAAAGTGACGCACTACTCGTGTTCGTGGTCGCAGATCGCTATTGGGAAATCACGCGACTTTGATCCGGCTCCGCTCGTTTTATCGCGTGTTCCCTCCTTCGGTTTGATGCCTAGGCTTCGACGAGGATACGCGCGCGCGTGTGCACGGTGACACTACCGTCGTCGGTGTCAAGGATTCCGAAGGATGAGCCTATACCGAGATTTATTGGGTTATTTGCGTATATGTTACAAGGCTATGAGCGCCAAGTGACAACGGTGAATCCTGGACAGCTGATCTTCCGCTGCACGCCACCACCTCCTGCTTTTAGCTTATTCTCATAAAGGCACAATGTGGAGGCAAAACGTCATATTCCTCTTTACTCTGACAATCAGCGTTTGATGCCATTTGCTTGCAATAGGTTTTCCATGACGTTAACGATTAACGGTTTTGCTCTCTGAAGAAGCTACTAATACGAGTTTCTACAGGTGGTTTATGACGTGACGTTTTATGGATGTGGTATTTAAATTTTTTTAGAAAGTAATAAAATAAGGAGGAAGACGGAAGAGAGGCTTACGTTACATGCTTCTGTGATATCAGGAATCTTTTGCACGAATGATTTATTATTATTTATTAATGAATATTAGAAATTGACAGGCTACAGGTTATTGATTGTAGAAATTTTTTGCCCAATTCTAAACCACGATGACTTGTCATTTGTAAAACTTCTAAAATTTCATACTTTCTTCGTTACCATTATCGTAAGAGGGCAAAGAGTAACTATAAATTCGAACTTGTTGCTGTTACTGTAAAACAGCTGTAATTGGTGAATTGAGAAGTTTTATTAATAACATTGCTTTAACTGTGCGCAAGAATCTTTTGGTGAGCAAGTCTGTTGTTTATCAAAAATATCAGAATTTGACTTTATTTGTATGAATTTCAAATTGAATAAAATACAGGATGCGGTTATGTTACTATAATTGAAAGGATATTAAGACTCGCTTGAAATTTGCAATTAATTATTTCGTTCGCGATAACATTCAATTATAATAATGACAAAGATGTTAAGATTTGCTTAAGATTCTACAATTAATCGTTTCGTACATGACAACGTTTAACTGACATAACGAATAATACGAAAGAAAATGATTCGACGAGTCGATTAATTTGACGTAAACTAATTGTGTTGTTTGGTGTTCGTTTGGAGTTAGACAATCATTTGAAGTAAAAGTTACTTACTATCTGTATGCAAAGGATACGTAGGTGATTAAACTTGGTTAATCGACTGTTCATTAAGAATATTGAACTTCTCCTGGATAAAGGATAGAAGTTCCCATGGTCGTCTACATTAGGCTAATCCGACGACTCTTAAACGCAAGGTGGAAATATGAAATATGAATAAAATTGCCATTTCTGTAATTCTTGTGCAAGCATCGGCGCGCTGATGATTAGATAATTTTTATTACGAAGTATATTATGTCGCAATTATTCTTGTCGTGGTTTCTACCGAGGCCGTTTCTTAACATTACATAGTTTTAAACATAGTAATAAAAAAATTATATAAATTAACTCTTACAAGAAAAGATATTCGCGGAGAATATTAAGAAGTTAGAAAAAGAACAAGTTTCACGAACATGTACAGAAGAATGACGATTAAACCACTGATTGAGAAAGACAACTTAATTTGTTACACATTTTGTCAATTTTTTGTACATAATTCCTTATTTAGAAATCTCCTATTACTTTATACGTTGTCCTACTTCTGTTAATAATAAATTACATCACATTTACATGTGTAAAGACTAAAATTGACATGAACTAAATTGAAGATCAATTGACTCAAATTGATTTCATGACTGCAGAGAAGTTTCTACTTAAAGAGCAACCCAGCAAACGAGTTAAATATAGAACCAAACATTCCATCGAAGAGTCCAGGACTTAATTACAATCACTGGCCATTTTCGTTTTTACGTATCTAAAGGTACATAGAAATCCAAGGATTTCGTATTTCTTTGAAACGACCGCGTTTATCTTTCACCTGTCAACTTCTGAACAATCACCAGTTATCTATGAGCCGCTATGGAATTAAATTTTACAATAATAATCTCGTTTTTCCACGGTATAACGCGTCGACGATGTTGCAAACATCCGTGTCGAAAGTAGCAATCGAGTGCATGGTCTAATTGCGCGATAATTGCCAGGATAACCTTGTCGTGTCGTGGCGTCCTTCCTATTTCTTCGTTTCACAATCCACTAGGTGGCCACGTACGAATTTCTTCTTCATCGAAGGGATTCCGCCGTTTTGAACACTTCCTTGTGGCGCAATGCCAGAAATTCTGGCCATTTTCCTTTTTTCAAGGCGTTCACCATTCCGCAGAAACGAAATCATAGACGAAAGAAACTTGGTCGAAGGTGATGACCCCATCACGTCATTATTAACCTTACGAATCGTGATGTTTCGCAAGTTATAACACGAAATTATAAATGGATCAACTTTGGCTCGAGGAGTGAGGCCACGATCAATGCATAATTACCTCGATAAACGAGACAGCAAATTTGCATAATAATCGCACGACTAAAAGGCTCACTGAACTTTCGTTGTACACTCTATCTTTAATTGATCATCGCTCAAGTGATTTTTGACGTCCTTTTAGTCAGTTTTCGCAGTATGGACTTTCTAAGTGGGTCTAGAGGTTTGATCGACGAGGCTCCAAATATATAAATTTTTCATTCAAAGGATTTTCTGGTCGTCTGATTAATTTTTAAGGTTTTCGATTCGAAGGTCTGAATTTCGGATGAACACATCCTACTGAACAAATTAAACGAGCTACGTGGACAAAATTAATTTGTTCCTTGAATTTTTAGTTCCTAAGTGAGGAAACAGAAATGAAATACATGTTGAGGTGTTTGTTTAATATTTTTAACAAATGAATACTCGAATAATATTTTGTTATAGTAACGTATGTCAAGTTGTATGTAAAGTATGTCAAGAAATTGGAACATCAATATTTCCACTTTGTCCATTTACACTCCTATCAACATCAACGTTACTCTGTGCTTCGTATCTTATCATTCGCATAATTCCTACAATTCCTAGCTTGTCTAAAAACAAAAGAAGTCCCCAAAGATCATTCAAATGCATCTTCAAACTTCAAAGAACAAATCTCTATGGCAAAAACTTTTCAAATTCTAAAATCCACAAACTTATCCAAAAATTTTCGTGTTCAGTAATTGCGTGGCAATTACACCGATGACCCCGGTTTGTCGGCTGACCTTACCGGGAATGCTGTTTTAAATTCCTGCATTTCGCAATTGGCGGATGCTCGTAGCACGTTCCTCGTTCCCGGCCACGTATTAGGCAGAACCAGTCGTTTTTGACGCGCGGAACTCCGTATTTCAGCCGCGTAGAAGCGTCTATCCATGATGGACGGAGAAAGAGAAAGAACAAGAGAGCGAAACACTCGTAAACACACAGAGGAAGAAGGATAGAGAGGTTGCTCGGGTCTGGTTGAACGAGACTCGCATACGGAAAACCAATGTCCCAATGTCACAACGATGATACGCTACCGCCCCCGCTCGCCTCCCGGAATAGTTTTTTTATCCGTTGCTTTGGCGGCCGCACGATGACAAGAAAAGGTTATGTAACGCGAGGCCTAAATACCAATCGACGTGTCCTGCCGGATGCACGGAGAAGAGATCTGCATCTAGATTGCAGATTGTCCTCATCGATCGATCGCTAGTGAATCGTTTGGCTGACGTAAGCAAAAGGAACGAGGCGAGACAGTTCGAACATCGGAGGTGTCGATTATCTGCGCGTGGAATTTTTACACGATGAATTAGAATTTGTTTATTCTAATGGTGTCGCGATGAAACTTCTAATTGGAGAGCAGTGGGTCAAGTGGTAGGAGAGAGATTTTCTGGAAGCGATTAGACGTCATTGTAAATCTGTCCTTTGGATGAGTCTCTGTGTGATGGATAGAATCGATGTGATTTGCCAGTAGAAGCGATAAATATAGATTTTCTGTTGGGATAGGATTTTTGTGATACAGTTTGTAGTACATACTACATAGTATATTTTTATACACGTTTTGTTTATGTCATATGCCGTATAATTGATTATAATTTTCTTAAAGAATCCTTGATTCTTCAGGCCAAAATTGGGCCACAGATTCGCGACGGCGAGTGGCGCCAACATTGCAAAACCGGTTAATTTAGAACTGTGTCCAGTGACCCATCGACCGAATGATTGATGTTCTACAAGGGGAACGAAGCCGTGATGTTCGGTGTAACATGCAAACGAGGCTAGTGGAAGCGCCACCGGCAGATACCAGTTCGGATAAATGCAAAATACGGTCCATAGACAGAACAGAACATCTACTGGGCGAGACAAGAATATCACGATAAAGTGAAGGCGGGTTTTAGGACCAGTTCCATTTTAGGAGTTTAAATCGATGTCTTATATCTGATTTCAAAATTAGATCCGATTAAAGATTATTTGCACCGGATGAATTTTTTATTAAGCGATGGAGAAAACAACCCACTATAAAAAATGGGTATCTATAAGTTAGCAAATTATAGTAGCTTTCTATCGATTGGACATTAGATAAACCGATCAAGAAAACGTTTTCTAAGTCGATTACTACCCAACTATCAAATAACTGACCATCTGTCTAAATTCTAGCATTCCACGCAGTCACGATCTATTAAAATATCTGTCAATGCATCCAGCGTACGTTATACAGCGAATCACGTTCATTTGGCCAGTTGAATTTTAGATGAACTGATCTAGAAGACAGTGGAGCAGAAAAATTCGCACATTCAATCATTACTCGTTCCACTGCACCAAACGATTGCAATCTAAACTTTCCTCCATAAAACATCAAGCAACACACCCCTCATAAATCAGCAAATCACACCGTATCAAACCCCGGTATTATTTCTCCGTGCTGTTTCACTTATCTCCCAATTAAAACAGCCTATGGTACGATCAGTTCCACGCTCATGACCAAAACGTCTTAGAAACCCTTTCGAAAGGCGAACACAAACACCGTCGATGCACGAGAGATCGTATCGAGAGTCCGATCCATCGAGTCGATCACCGGCGTTCCTATGTCGGAGGGAATAATTTCACGCTGAAAAGGCCCGTTAAAAGGCCGCCACGGGACCGTAATTTCCTGAACCCTGCGTGGAACGCGGCCGATACGCGAAGACCGAATCGATTTCGCGGCTCGTCCCTGAGAATCGTGGAACGAAGCATCGCGAGGCCGTCACTTTATTAAATTACATAGTCTTAAATAACGTAAAATGCCTCTCGCGGGCGATAATTCTCGGTCGAGAGCGGGCAAAGCGCGCGAGCTGGCACCGCTTGACAGGCAGCGCGCAATTGATATTGCGAAATCTTGCGAAACACATCCGCGGGGCTCCACAGGGTGAGAGGGGAGGAGGGATGAGAAGGTGGGGGAGTTTCTTCGTTTCCAGGCGATTTCGTGCGAAACAATTAGCGGCGAACGAGAAGAGAGAAAAAGAAACGACACCCTTGGCCCCGCCGTTGATCCCTGTTGATTCTTCTCTCGCGCTGGTTAATCGCACACCAACTTTATGAGATTTCTGGGTGACAGTCGGTTGTTTCGTTCGTGTGGTCCATGGTCAGAGTAACGCACGAACCATGAGTGTTTTTTGCTACGTGGATGGGACTCGTCGGTGTCAGGATGGTTTCCAGAGTTGTCTGGATGTTGAGAAATTTTGCAGATGTTTGACCATGTTAAACGTGGTTGAACGAAGATTGACAGAGTTTGTGGTATACGTATATAATATCGTGAACGTTATTTTGAAGATTGAAGTGATATGGCGAATCATTGTTCTGATCACTCGACTAGATTTTGAAGAACGTTCATTCAAAGGATTCGTATACTTAGAAAGAAATCCTTTGGTTTGAATTAAGTTTGAAGTAATTAAGTTTTCATTCGTCGTTCGTTTGACTTAGGAAACCGCATTACAATCAAGGAATTTATAGCTTGGGTTAGATTGATTTCGAAAGACATGTACTGCTAATTGATGAAATCATTCACTGTATATTTGTTTCATTCAACAAATCGCTCTATTGCAATGGAGAATTTCCTTGAATTTTGTCATCAAATCAATTCGATAATGAAATACATCAAATTATAACCTTCTTTCCAAACAAGTACCTCTTCTAACGAACAGCAGCAAACTTTCGTGCGTATCCTGAAGAATGCAGCGGGTTGCACAAAAGGCGCAATCCGCAGAGGGCGAGCATAAATCTCGCATGTACAAATTAGTATCAATTGCACGGGTAATTACGGGCTGCGAAAACTCAATTACGGTGTCCCGTGTCGATCGAGCCGACCACGTACGACGTGAACTGACGCGCGCCGGCCGTTTCTGGAGCACAAGTCAATCGGCAGTTATTGCGCGAGGAAACGTTGGATCCGGAGAGCCTTTTCTTGGTCGGCGAACCGAGAAAACACCGAGGACACTGGCTGACCCAAGATCGAGATCCTTTCGATGCTGATTTCGATGTCTGTTAAATACTCTATCGAAATGACTTTGCTCGAGATCTGCATGAGTGAGTCTTAAATCGCTCTTAATATATAACGTGTCAGAAAAAGAAGCGTCATTCTTATGTTTTATCGTAACTTTTTTCTATTTGTGTTATGGCAATTTTATGGTAACAGTCGTATAGCGTGGAGCATCCAATTTTATCATGGAACGTTCGACGCCTGAACAATTATGGTAATAAGAATTTATTATTGAGATCGATCATTCGAATTGTTAAATTCGTACGTCAAAAAGTAGGAACATTAATTGGCTCTTTTATTCGCCTGATTTAAACGGCTCTACATTTCTTCCAATTGGGAGAACTTAAAAGGAAAGCTTAAAACTGTTTATGGTATAAACGTGTATAGTCTCAAAATCTTATTTAGCTACAGAGGAAAATAAGGTCATGTTTCAGTTAGATTTGTGTAAGGCTTCTAGCACAGTTGAGTTAGGTCTGGGATAGGTTCACGTCATAAATAATCCGTTTCGAGCGTTCGATTCATCATTAGACATGGTGTACATTGCCGTTTGAACTTTGTCGGCCTCTCACTTGATCGTGATTGATGTTCGTGGAACATAGCACACAAAATGTATCAGCTATTGCTGCTGTAAATTAATAGGTGCTTCTCGTGTTAGTTGAAAAAAATATAATACACGAAAAGTAGGCGTATAATACAGTACAGTAGGTTATTGTGCTATTATATAAATTCATTAATTCGTTTATTTATTGACTAATAAATAAACCTTTCAAATATGCTTGTAAATGAAACGTGAAATAAATTAGTATCGAGTGAACACTGGCTATAAAGAAGCTCTTCCTGCAGGTGGTGAAAGTAAATAGATCTCAAAAAAATTATTCACATTAATAATGATAGCTTTGCTTTTTATACAAATTGAATTTTTTCCTTGTATCTTGACGCTCCAGAAGTATAACGGAAGAAGAAAAACCTTTTTAAATCCACATACTTGTTATAATCAGAAGATTGAGTTTCAAACGAAATCGTGTTTGTATCTCCATAAAAAGCAAAAGCGTGGTACTCGTAAAGAAATCCTGTACTTATAATGGCAATTTCACGGGATAGAAAGCTTGGTGCCCAATCAAGCAGAGCCATAACCATAACCCGAAGGGTTGCGTGCCGGACTCCGTAACAAAAAACAGATGTTCAAGTTGAATCACGTGAAAAAGTAATTGGCAAGAAACCTGCGTTTTATGGGGATCGTTATCAAAAGGGTTGTTACGACGTGTTCCGCCTAGAACGTGAAGAAGTAAGCCATTGTCCATGACCCACATTCCGTGGTATACACTCGAAGGGAATTATTTTCCAGGAAAGTAATTCCTTGTTACCATTCCCGGGAAGAGTAAACAATTATTATGATAATAAGAATTCTTCTAAATCTCTAAATCCTTCTTGAAATTTTTAGAAAAAATTCTCAACTATTGTAATTTTTCTGTCATCAATAAAATTCTATGAGAATATATGATCTCGTTGTAAGTGAAAGTCATAGACGTCTCATATAGAAAATTATGCTTCACACATTCACTACTATTGATACATATGCATTTGTTGTATTTTAGACTTTATCTGTTTTGATAAAATAGATCAGAAGACTAAGTGAAATAATAAATTTACCAAAATACTATTGTTTAAAGTAAAGATATTTTTCTTCAAAAGAAATGCAACCCCCATTTTTTTCAAATTTGGATGTATCATACGTCTACATGATTATATTATTACATTAATTATCTGGAAAAAATCTGTTTAGAAAAGATGAAAAAATTTAGACGATGTTTCTTTCCTGTTGTTCTGCGAATTACTCAGAGTTTTCATATTAGAGATATGATACGCAAGACGTTCGATTTGCATTTCAAATGAAGATTGCTCCGATGTCACTCGGACAACAATGTCTTTTGTTCGTTCTCGCGATCCAGCAATCTGGAAACAATATTCTCTGAGAGCTACGATGCAATAGTTTCAGAAAGGGGAGAAGATTTATCAGGAGATAATCGAGAATCCTTGCGCTTTCTCGACTAAGTCATAAATCAAGCCGTACAATTCCTTTGACAAACAAAACGCAGAAAACAAAATTAAATTAAACGCGACTCGCGTGCCAAAGATAAAAGGGCAGAGACATCCTCGACTGGTTTAGGCCGACAAAACAATCGTTTTGTTCGACCCTGACCCAAATGGTGCTTTATTGTTTGCCTGTTCTACAGAGCACTAATGCTATTTGATTTGATCGTCAGCGATTTGATCTTCCGGAAGAACCCGCATCGTTGATCTTGTCCTTAATTGATCAATAATAGGCAATATTTGTCTAATTCCTTTTGTAATTATACAACAGTAAATCCCTTGCTAATCCACTTTCATCCAAGAATTAGCCTCTTTCTGATAACCTACGATTCGTTCCAATTTGAGGTCATAAAACAATCCTATTATGCATGTTCATAAAAATATAGGTATCAGTACATACAAATATGTCATTGGTTACGAAAATATGAAATTACATCCCGAGGCCTTTAAAAACAGCTTATCGAGCATGAACCAATTGAAACGAAATACCAAATGTTGCTCAGACCACAACGGATTAAGTTCGATACTTTCTCGAACCTACGACACCCTTCGTCAACAATCCTTAGATATAGCCACTTAAAGTTTCCAAAAAATTTGACAACATCTAGCAATTCACAATATTCACCAACCAGGACAATGGTCGTCCAAAGACCCAGGTATTCGAACTTCGCCTCCCACTCCCGTGATCCAAAGAGAGGGGCTGCCAGGTAGGCAACGGCAACGCATCTTCTCTCGAACGGCCGGAATCCATGACCCAGATAGCAGCGAGGCGTTTTCTGGTCGGCGAAAACAAGCTACGTTCACGAGGAAGGATGTTCTCCCCCTGGTGGAAAGCTTCTCCCCGTGTGGCTCCTTATCAGGGCTCGTATATTCCTGTTCTCTTCGTTCTCTCGCTACACAGCTTTCGGATGGCCAAGCACACTCACACGCACACACACGCACACACACAGGCTACTGGGACAAGGTTGCCAGGGGTCCATAACTATCGCGCGCTGACACACAAGAATGCGCGCTTCTTACCCACCGGCTTGGATTCACTCGGTCGTCCGTCTCTTCCTCTCTTCTCCTCGTCTGTCTTCGTCCATGCTGTGGTGCTTGGCGGCTGTTGGGTCCTCACCGAATCCCCTACCAACATTTCTCACTCGAGGGTTCGGCCACGGGTCCCCCGCTCTGGCAAAGGATCGCAGGGGGGCCCAGTTCGGACCCGATCCCCTCTTCGTGACCCCGCTTCACTCCTCTCGTACCCCTCCTGGTCACCATCGGGACGCGCCTCCGTTGGATCGCGACGCCGTTTCGATCTTTGAATACCCCAGCGTCGTCACCGTGATGACCAGTCTTCGAATTACGGGCGAATCCCGCATACGTCTCCCGTGATTAAGCGGCCTGGATCGGATCAGTCCAGAAGAATCACTCGCGATATAGTATTCTTGTCGGTATAGTTTATTTGGTTTTGGTTTCGAGAGATTGCGACGATATTTGGTTCGATTCACGTGATTTTTTGAGAAGCAGCCGAATTTTGCGTTTCGAGGGAGAAGAGTGTGAAGCTGTGTAGGTGCGACCCTCCTCCTTTGGCGATCGCTGTCACGCGACTGAGGTCGAGGGTCTTTCGCGAGATACTGTGTGATTCGAGACGTCGTTTGCTGGAATTTCAGCCAAATGTCGGTGAGTAATTATCTCTCTTTTTTGGTGGCCTTGTCGTGTGAAGATTTTGATGACTCTTTGGCCCTTTGTAAGCGAACTGGGTCATATCGATGATACAAGAAAATCTTTACCCTTGAATTTTTCTTTCTTACGCAAGAAAGTTTCAAACATTTCACCTAACCAAAGACTGTATCATTGTAAAAATGTTGAAAATTGGAAGCAATTATAAATAAATCAAACGAACATAATTAGCTTGCTTTGGGCGCAGAGAAGATAGAATATTTGCGTTTAGAGCAGACTATTAGAATTTATAATTAGACGGAACTGGTATTCTTCTAAATTTAGCCATTTTATACATATATTGGAAGCATGCAAACGCCGAAGAGAAACAACTTTTCCTTTCGTTGAACATTCACCGACCGATCGAAGCTCGAAACGACGATACAGCTAGGTCAATCACTCGTCGAAGCGATGTAGCGCCTCACGCGTCCGTGACACTTACTTACTCGGAAACAATGCCAGTCACGTAACATCGCCGCGTTGATTGACATTGCCGCTGATTCGTTACGTGGCATCGGTTTTCCTCAGACAAACTGGGTCATTCGAAAAGAAAAAAAAGAAAAAGAAAACAAGTAAATAGCTACACCAAAAAAAGAAAAGAGAACCACGCGAAACTAAAACACGTCAAGATTAAAGAACCAAGGTAGAAAAAAATTAGTAAATCACGTTCCGGTTTAGAATAGTTAAGTAACCGTGACAACGTAACTCCAATAAGACAACGAGCACGACAAAAAGCAGGGTAAAACGAAAGTGAAATTCCCTCGTATAGAGATCCACGCGCGCAAATTACTCGTCGGTTGCAAAAGCGAACGCGCGTTGACCACTTCTCGCTGGAACGATTCAGTTTAATTAAAAACTTTTTTTATTTTTATTTATAAAGCCGCCTTGACAAATCTTACCTCGCCTATCCACCTTCTAGGAAGAAAACCAAGTAACCGATGATAATGACAAAGGAATTGAATTTCAACCGGAGAAGGCTCATAAATTATCAGCGTTGCAAAATAGTCTGAGATCTCAATCGTCGTGAGCAAGAACATGGAATTTTTTCGTTAATTTCGCGAGTCTGTGCGCCGTGGCTCTATGGTTATCCTTGCGAACCGTCGAGCGTGAAAGTCAGACCATTAACGTGCTGTTCCACTAACCGCGCGTCTGACAAGGGGATACAGACGATGCTAGTCATACGAGTTATCAGTAGTCTCTTGTATAAACGTAGGCAGCTGGTATAACAAGGTTATGGCGATTTCACGATGCCTGTTGGTTCGGTGTCGTTTCGAGCGGATAATCGAAGTGACTATAATGTTAGTAAGGGAAACGTTGCAATCGGGATCGTCATGCTTCGATGCATGGGGCAGCGGAACGAGTCAACAATGGGGCGGCCTGTGGCTACGACAGCTTCGTATTCGAAAGGGTATCGAAGCAGTCGTGACCACATTTTAAATTTATCTTAAGAATTGTTAAACGAATGTTAGGCACGATGCTTCCTCGCGAAGGATTTTGCTTTTCGTTCTTTGACGCTGTTACGATTTTTTGATCATTTCTTAATCGTACTTTTCTATGGTTCATAGATTTTTTAAGTCTAAGAAGGATATGAAGAAATCGTCGTTAATATCCTGACAATTATACAGCAGGATATTCTTCATATTGTTTATAAAATTTTTCATAGATTCCTATGTTTGTGGTACAATATTCATACTTCATCATTGGTAAAAATTGTCTAACATTTTATTTATCTAATAAGTCACAATGGAATAATAAAAGTTGCAACAAATGAAAACTTTACCAATTACAGAAATTACGAACGTGTATTCTACGTTCTAATTTTATATGAAAGTTTGCCTGCAAACATTGAAAGTCTTTTTGCTCGTTGAAACGAGAATAAGATTGGAACCTAAATAGCCAAGGACCGTAGCAGACAGAGACCGTTAGCTAAATCTAATAAATGTTCGAGCGGAACAAATTCAAGTAGATAAAGCAGCTTTCTTGGCGAATACAAAGGAATATTAATTAAACAATTTTTCTACGTGCATTTGCCTATGTTTTCGTATTATCATAAAAGGGAAATGTCGTTTAGATTGCGTGGAGCACGAAGAAGTCGAAGGCATTCAGAACCGTTGCGCGTGCGAGACCGATTGTACACGTAAGGCCGCATATTATGCGTAACCTTCTCTCGACTTCGAATAAGTCAATTCACTTTCGGAAGTGGCTTGTATTATGAAAGTGACTGTGGAAAAGTCGCGTGCACGCTTCGTTGACTCTGGTAACAGCTACAGCTTCGTTCTACCATTCCAATTCGCCGCGGGATATCGGTCGTAAAGAATTGCGTCTCGAATTTTTCCAAAACCCTATTATCTCGACTATCTAATTTTCTTGTCAACGCCAACGAAAGACCACAAAGGGGGGAAAAGTCGAAATTTAAGAATGCAAATATAATTTACCTTTATGTCTCGAGAGACGCTCTAGAAAATCCCATAGAACATTAATAACGCGTCAGAGCGAAGTAACAAGTCGACGTTCTCCCATGTGCATCCTTCGTGGATCACATACGAGTCGTTTGGTTACCTAACGCCGGACAGCCATTAGATACAAATCAAACGTATTAATTCAACAGTGTTCCAACCAGAGAAGCATGCAATGGAAATGGAATTCAGCCTTGGCATCAGCGTGGCACCCTTCCATTTTCAGACCAGTTAAACAACTGTCGCAACGAGCACTCTGTTTCCCGCACCAGCGACGTATATTCTAATCACTTTCCATGAATAGAGAAATAATATCGCGATACCATAACGCAATGGTTCGTTAGCGTGATTTATCACCGTGACGTTGGTTTATCGCTAGGATTGGCCGTCAATGGAAGAGAAAACACTTGCAAAGAGACTTCGATGCTGTCATCAAGCACAATAAGAATGATAATAAAAGTGGAGAACCACCTGTGATTATTATCATTGGACCAAAAAGGTTTATTCGTAATTGTCATTTCCCTAATAGGTTTGAACGATTTCTTTCCGCGAAAGAAAGCCTATTAAGACGTCGTTTTGTGTACAATAATTTTTTTTATGAATCGTAACGAATTAACCGAGGGAAACTTGATTCTATCTAACGGACTCCATCGAGATCTGTGCAGGTACGATGCAGGCGAATCATGCGCACGTGATGCAAATAGGTTGCAGCGTTTCAAAGGCGACAACAGGCGCGTACTCTGGCTAAGATTTTTAATCTGCCCCCGTGGCGTGCGTGATCTACATATTCAAATTCCTCCGGCAGCAATGACACGGATTGTGTCACTGGTCGGTGGAGCGCGCATTCCTTGGAAAGGTTTTCAGAAGCAGCAAGGGATTAATAAGGAAATTATTATGATTTTTGTCATATTAGATTCAACAAAGAAAACGAAAATTTGCTTCATTTCTGATGAATGTTAATTTTTATATATCACGTAGCTAAAACATTTTGTGAAACTCTTTTCCGCGAATCAACGGCTATACCTACTATTGCTCAAAAATGTCCATACATTATTGGCATGCCATTACATTATATCCATTATTGTATTTACATATTAAATAATTAGGTTCAAACAATACTAAATTTCGTATAGTTTAGTAGTACATACTCCTCATATGATTAAAAAAATTTGGTATTATAAAAATGAAATGCAGAATCAGATTGAAAAAAATATCGCCTCAGTGGAAAATAAGAGTGCGTATCAATATTTTTTACATATTTTTTACTATGTCTTGAGAAAGAAACTATTTTCAAAATCACTCACTTAAAGTTGTCCGCCATTTTACAACAAACACTCTCTCAAAGTGTTAATCTCAAAAAGAAAACTTCATCATTTAAGAGCACGTAATACGAACTGATCGTCGTTTTCCGTTTTAAGGTTGAAGATTATTCGAAACGTGACACCTACGCCAAAATACGTAAACTTTATACTGTCAAAAGATTGTGTCATTATCGTGCAAGGGGATTAAGACAGAACTGGCCCTTAAACTCGTCGATCCATGGCCACTTGACAAATCGCAGCAACTGAAAGTTTTCAAGTCAGTGGGTAGAATCGACTTCGGTTATATCGATGTCTCGTTATAAACGTGAGCGTTACGTGTTATCGCATTATGCAACTATAGGATCTGCAAGTAGGCTGACCAGACGAAAAGTCGCTTGAATTGCACGTCGCTTTTGTGGACGCCGGGCCGCGCGTATCGTGGAAACATCGAAGTCACATTAAGACTCCACTTGGAACACGCCATTAAAAAAATCAATTCGACTTCGTTAGCCATGTTCCGTGAAATCTTTGACGCCTACGTTTCAATTTGTCCGCCATTCATGGCTAATTCGTCTTTTCGAGGAGAGATTGCTTTTTCGCGAAAGCCACGGTTAATCCATGTTGAAATTTGTTTTACAGGTTCTATTGATTTTCATGCATCATGTTGCGCATAATGTAATATCGTATACTGTATTTTGATAGATTATCCATTGATTAAATAACGAACGTATGTGTTTTTGATAGGATTGGTATGAAATATTAACTCTAATTCTAATCTGAAGAGAAACACCAGGAAGTATATGCTCCTATCGTTAATCGATAGAAATAAGTTTTCACACAGTTACAAGATGATTCAATTTTAAAAATAGTGGAGGATAAATTAAAACATATTATTAATAATTGCGTAAGGTTTGTAATAATGTATTTGACATTTTTGCTGTTTCTCTTCTATAATATACCGAAGTTCGCAAAAAGATTGTCCAAATTTCGTAACAATTGATTTTTTTTTACGAAACCTTCACTACCTGAGAATTCGCGTGTATCGACCAGAAGAAGCATCGTAAAAACATTCTTTTCTGGGACGTTGACAGGCAAAGCGTGGCGAAGGTATTTTTAGAAGTACGAAGAAGGCGGTGAGAAAAAAAGAAGAAGAAGAAGAAGAAGGTAGAAGCGCCACTCGCCATTCGCTCTGAAGCTTCTTACGAAAGCCGAACAACAAACGAGGCGATAATTAATCATAAGCGAGCTGGTTCTCTCGGGCGGCCGTATATTTATTTAAAAAAAAGAAAAAAGACGTTTGTATTTACGCGATTACGGCCAGTCGCGATCATCGTTTTATCACATTCCCGGGTGAACAGTGCTCCAAAGAGTCTCCTCCCGCGAGTCTCTCTGTGCTTATTTCCATCGTTGAGCAATCGTTTTATGCCATACACCGTATAAATACCTGTGTTACTTCTTAATGAGGCAATAAAGTCACTTAATCATTAGAGGTATCGGTGCGGGCGCATACACCTCGCATTCGAAACGGATGCGATTTATTCGGTTTGGCTGCGCGACTCGTTCAAGATATTTAAAGCGTGCTCGGTTTCTCCGAGTCCGTCGAAGAATTTTTCTCTCGTCCACTCATCTCGTTTCAGCTTCTCTTTGTCTCTTTCTTTTTTTGTATTTCGGTATACGTTCCGATCAGAAGGCGAGCTTCGTTGCTTCTGTCGTCGCGCTGGCCACGTCTCACGAATCCACGGCATAATAAAAAGTCACGATTCTGCTGGCGTTGTTCGCCCACGGCTCCATGCTTGTTTATTTGGCCAGATGCCATGACCAGATTATCCAGACGCGTTGCACTTGGCGACTTTTAATGTCGGTCAACTACGTCCGAACACCGAGCCCCACACGGCTACGATCGATTAGAACCGAACCGAATGAAGCAATCGATCCGCTACCTGTTCTTAACGAGAAACACCTCCAAATGACTCCATTACGCTTTTAAAATGACCGATATCTTTTTCGCTTGTCTGATTGAATTCTGAGTTCTTTGGGTCTTTCGCTTCACAGCAAATATTCTTTGCGTCTAAGCTTTGGTGCAGAGGAGCGATCAAGTTTCATTGAGATCTCATTCAGGTGATGATACTGTGTACTTTGGTATTTATACTTCTAATATGTAAATTCGTGTGCATTGCATTAACACGAATATAGATTTGTCCATTGCAATAATATTAAGAAAGATATAATTTTCCTGAATTGCCGTCATTGAACAGTGCCATCGCTGCCAATTATCGATTAAAGCGAAGTGAAATTGTGAAGATAGATTCAAGGATAATGAAATTCTTAAAAGCGTAAAATATTTGCAATGAGAGAAGAAACCCGGAGAATCCAAAATTTAATCGGTGGAGACGTATCACAGACGGAAGTAGATCTCCAAAAACCTTCCCCAAAAATTATGTCAAATAGACAAAACGAACAATAGATTTTTATAGCTAGTGTTCTTCTGAGGAAATAAAACCAAGTAAAACGAAAGAGGATGTTCCTTATTCGCTGCGAGCTATTCGCTCTGCAGGACGGTTTGCGGGAAAAAAGCAAAAGGTAGGAAGTCTAGCGATGCGTGGGCATTCGCGTTTCCGGCGCGGAGGCGAACTGACATTAAGGAGAGCGACAGGTTGCAGTTGTGTCTTAATGAAGTCGACGTAATACAGCCGTGAAACGCGATCGTCGGTACCGATTTCGAGGGCAAACTGCGAAACAACCGCGTGAATCGACAATGGTGAGGCGAGCAGCGCTAAAGTAAATGTTTCCATGAGATTTATCGGACGATTAGTCGAGCGTCACGCCGTAATTGGTCAAAGAAAAAGCAGTCTCGCTGTCTGTGCGGAAAAACTGTGCGACTCGACGCAAATGCACGTGGGTGGTCACGATTGTCGTATATACTTGGACATAGGTGGGTGGTGGGCTCTACGATATGACTATAGTTGGTATCTGCACTTTACTTTTCCTTGATTTTTAGCGTAAGATCAAGTTTCGTGTCTGCTTCGAAGATGACGATTATTTTATGGACGAATGTCGGAGCATTTTTCATGTAGAAATATAATATATAATATAATAACATATCATAATGATCATATGTTGAAGTATTCACCAGAATTTTAGGAGCAATGTTTGAAAATGTTTATAAGGGTTTGGTGAATATTTGGAGAATGTGCAAAGTATGTAAACGTTCAAAAACGAAGAATGAAACAATTTACATGCAAATATAGTAAACTCAGGAATAATGAGATTCTGCCGTGTTAGAAAACACAGTTTCAATATTATCTTATGTACTTCAATCTTCTTCAACCTTCCGCAATCATATTAGGAATCGTAATCATTAGGAATTATAAGATTCTATTATATTGGAAGCCAGTAAATGAGTGATCCAATGTTCTCGATACAAGTCACAACTATCATCTATTACCAATAGCCTCCCATCAATGATAATTGATCATAACAACCTAATTTCGAAACTCAATAAACAATCCTACCCTATCCTTTTCCAGATTATTCAAAAACTAATTGTGTCCCTCGAGATACCCAACATTGCTACATCAGCCTCTCGTTTGCCCATTTCACCTGTCCAGTGTCCACCGACCGCCTACGAGAAGCGTCGAGCATTCGCGAATCTCCACGCGATAACGTCGTTTTGTCGCCAGATCCTGCACAAAGATACAACAGGCGGCACGATATCTGTCCTCGCAAGGGAACATTCTTCGGATTTACATCGTTCATTACGTGAATTTGTCATTACTACCGATGTAAAATTCTCAGTCGGATGTGTTAAACGACTTACATAAAAATCCATACGATTACGAAATATTTACGAGCCGGTTGTATTAGGTCGCGCGCCAACACGCACGAACAGACGAATGCAAATCAGGAAGATAATAAGAGCATTCCCTCGAAACACAAAGTGTAATGTTCCACCGCTAACGGGCCAATTAATGGCGACTGGTTTAGTCCTCTCCGTCTCTTTCTCTCTCGCTCGAATTGTTGCTCCACGATTGAAACTGGAATTTCGCAAGGCACCCGCCAGAAGAGAGGGAGAAGCGTACGCGCGTCGTCGATCGTATCTTCCACCGGTTTGTCTTCGTCGATTCGATTTCTGGAATAATTCGAGTGTCGAGCGGAGCTTCAATGGTTCGCTCGAAGACCAAAGCATACAGAAAACTCCAGTTTCCATTATAGTAGCGATATAATTAATCGTGGTTACAGAATTGCTGCTTACCGTGATTTATGAGTTCGTAATACAACTGATAAATGCAGTAATACTAATGGGTATTAGTTTCACCGTAATTACGAAATCGCTGGTCTAATGTTTCCAAGTGCCATAAATTAGATCGTGGCATTTGTATATTTGAATGCTTTAATATCCCAGTTTTTAAATAGTTGCAGAGTCAACAGACGTAAAAGCTTTTTCTCTAGGCCAACGTGAATAATTATATTTATCTATAGATCTGTCTCGATAAAACATTAATCTTGTCAAAAAAACTTGCATATTTCTCCTAATTGAAGAAACCATAATTTTGGTAACCAAACAATTATTTTAACCAGTTTGATAGTTCTAGAATTTAAATTCCTTAAAATTCTTCAAAATTACTTCGAAATTACACCACTACTTGCTCATTTCAAAAACATTTCAAAATCCACTAAATCCATTTTTCCAAAAAAAAAAAAAAAAAATTCTATTTTCGTCTCGGGTTGCTATCGCGTAAGTTGTATCGCGATTTACATCGCATAAACTAACATCGTAGATCGAAAACGTTCCCCCAGAATGTGTTCGACGTGCATTCAGCTCTTGGCTCTCGAGAGGCTCGTCGAAAGGTCGCGTCGATGATGTCGTTGATGGTAAAACGCGCCTCTGCTGCCACTTTTACCTTGCTTTTACCTTTCTTCTCGTTTCAAGCCCTCGGGCACCGCGAGTAAACACTTGGCACGCAGTTTCGCGTGCCAACCACAACGCTGACTTTCCTCGACGCTTTGTTCTCGTTACGATGTCGTGTAAGACGCATTGTGTCATGCAATCGTAACTAGAAACGCAGCAAACCGGGGTCATTATGATCCCACGTCAGTCGTTTGATTAAACTGACGAGTTAAGGAGTCACGTCGCCTCTTTTGAAGTGTTCTATTCCACCGAGGGTATTTATTTAAGTATTCGGCACTTCTCATCGATGTTGCAGGGCGTGTAAAGGGCAGACATGCATAATGTGCTCACCGATGATTATGACAATTTGAATAGTTTGGCATTTTGCACGGGCACATCGCTTTAGCGAGAGACGATTTTGCATATAATTTTAATGGTCGGTAGAGCAGAAGATTCAGGGACTTTGGAGAAAGTTTTCTGATTCTGTGGATATATGTATGTGTTCGTAGAAACTTCTTCTGTTTCTGGTTTGCATCGACGCCACCACTGACAGATGAATGTTTAAATAACTTTCAACTTTCTTTTCGATTATCGTCAGCCACCAAAATATCGCTTATCAAGCAGAGTGAAGATTCGAGACTTTCGAACAGAGTTACGATTCTTCAAATAGAGCGAACTAAAGGGATTTCGAAGCTTGTGTATCGGTCACTTTATAGTAGACATCTTTTACTATGCTAAATCATTTATTCAGTGATATATATGTAAACTCCCTAAAGTTCACGTGGTATAGGGACTCTTTTTGTTTTACAGATAGCACGGCTTTCTTTGTTTCACGGACAGAGCGACCCTCTTTTGTTTTACGGACAACCATTTTGAGAGACACTCATTTTCCAAACGGACGGACAGAGAGCAACATCAGAGATAGAAAAGATCACAGAATAATTATTTAAAATATTGAAGATTGACGGAGAAAGATCGGTAGCTCATGACGTTGAAAATCGTTCGTAAGATCGTAAATCTCGATTTTCAGACTTCAGAATCGATCACCTGAATTATTCTGAGATTTACGATCTTACATA
This sequence comes from Bombus fervidus, assembly GCF_041682495.2. NCBI lineage: Eukaryota > Metazoa > Arthropoda > Insecta > Hymenoptera > Apidae > Bombus > Bombus fervidus. Next base: position 11,711,837 of record NC_091520.1, on the reverse strand, counting down.
TATTATATTTATTCATTGCTTTTGTCGCATATATCTCTTCGTAAAATTATTGGGTATTTTCAATTGATTCCTTTAAGAAAGAAACAATCCATAAAGCTGAATTGTATGTCAAAGATTCACTGATTCTCTTCACTGTCTATAATCTCAACATAAAATAACAAAAGTTCACAGAAGTTTGGACAAGTAGATCCAAATAATGTCCTATTCCCATGAATAGAATTCTATTGTACAGTTTTCTGGACCAGTCAGTGATATAAATCTATCCTCGAGCTTCTCAAACCGTTAAAGAAATACTTCTAAGCAATCTCCCATTATAAAAAGAAACATAAACTTCGCAAGCTGCATACACCTATGTATACAATCAAATGCATCGTTTTGTCAGCGGGGCAACGATAATCGCAGGTTGAGTTAGAGGTTGCAGCAGATAACGCGGTTATCCACCGCGATCCCGGTAACCTTTCGCAGTGGTTAAGTGGGATGCTCACGAAGGGAAGCCTCTCGACGCATTATTGTGAATCGTCGCGGCAATGAGCGGCCACCGTAGAGTCTCGGCTGTTATGCAATCAGCCGCGAGCACGAGCTCGCCTCGAGTAAGGTCTACGACCAAGGTACGTAATCCCAGGATGGGCAACAACGAAGCCTTCGACAATATGCCACAGCGTCGTCCCGTCTCTCAGCTCGTCCTTCGTTTGATCCTCTACTCTTTCTCTCTGTTTCATTTGCGACTCTATCTTACTTCTACCTCGCTTATACCGCGAATTGTCCACAAGATACGATTTTCCATGCATCGACTACGTAACACGGGACGATAACAGGTGTTAGAATTCACAACAAAGCTTCTACGACAATGTTCTTCCAATGCGGGGAGAATAGCAATAGCTGAAGTCCACTGTGTCGAACCATGCGAGTAGCGTGTAATTGTGAAATAATGAGATTTAATGAGAGTTAATTGTCGTTGGATCGAATGGATTAAATGGGAACTAGGTGGTTATGCGAGAAGGCTCGTTGCTTGGATTTGGAGATGTTTGATGATCGATTGATTCGAACGAGGAGATTAATTGAAAGTGATCGGTTACGGAGATTTCTAATCTCCAAATTTTCCAAATTTTCTATTTTCCATATTTTCAAGTTTCTTAATTTCGAATTTACAAGTTTCCAATTTTCATAGGTACTTCTAGTTTTCCAATTTTTCCGCCTTAAAATTTTCAAATGTCTTAACCTTCCAATTGTCAAATTCTTTGATTTCTGAACGTCGAATGTTTTAAACGTCCAAAATTAATTTTTGCTCATCGTGTCGCTACTCGTAAAAGGCCAGAGCGACTTTCTGAGTAAATTCTCGACGGCGGTCGAAAAATCCGGCGCTTAACTCGATTTGCCAAGAAAGCGAACACGAGACGCTTCTCAAATAACCTTTTCACTCGCAGACGAAGGTAATGTTGCCAGCATTACGCAGTAAGGAATTGGGTTAACGCAGAAGCGATAAGTATGTTTCTTCAGCGTGAAGACGCGCGCCAAGAAGCAATCCTCAATTCTTTATCAAAGAACAATATACCATTTCGTCTAACTCTTATCAATTAAACACTTGCATAACGATAATGAAAACGATAAATTAGCGTGATACACAGATTCCTCTTTCTCATAATAATAGATACGTGGAAAACCAGTTGAATTAAAAATCTGCATTTCTCATATTCATTGTCTAACAAATACCAGACGAGGTCGCAATCATAAATGCAGATTACAATGAGGAATCGCATATGAAATAAGTATCCAATTCAAGCAAAATCTGTTGTGCTAGCTCGATTGCCATTAACGAAGTCCTTCGTATTCTTTGTCAATCAACGAAGTAACTGTGTACTTCCTGCTCAAATATTTTTGTAAATAATTCACGAATTGAATTGTTGTTATGGATTGGGGGAAATTGTAGTTGTTTCGGCGAAAAAATGAGATAAAACCAGAATGGATGATACTGATGAAGTTTTACGAGAATTTCCTTCTGGCAGCGTAACGGACCAAGAGCGTCGTTGAATGCAAATGATACGTAGGAAGAAGCCGTGTCCACGGTCGCGTTTAAAATTATATAAATCGGGCGTTTATTACGTCAGGGATGGAATGCGGCTCTTGGAATAACCAAACAAGCGTAAAAAGTCAAGATTCTTAGAATTTAAAACTAGCAAAAGCAATGCAAATTTTACTCGGCTAATTTTTGTGTATATAATTGCCATTCCCAAGAAAGAATTAAAATTTTATTTTTAAATGTATTCATTTTTAAATCTATTCATATTAATATATGTAAATTATTTTTAACATATTTTAAAAATTTAATTAAAAATAATTCTTGGCCTTAAAATGATCTTCCATTATTATATTAATATTAATATATATCATCAATTATAAGAGATTAAAAAATTTAGTTTGAAATAATTGGTGGCTTCAAAACAATTTTCCATTCTTTTCTGACGACACAAAATTTATGAATGACGTTTAAAATTGGCTAAAAGGCAATAACTACGAATCGATTCGTTCCGTGTTCTCCAAATTGTCAATGTAACAGGAGTATAAACTCACTGTTAACCAAAGTCGACTAGGAAGTGGCGGATAAATACGTGGATTAAACGAACATCGATTTTACGGTTTCTCGATCGAACGAGGTCAGCAGATAATCTGAATCGGAGCCTCTTATATATAATGATGACGCGTCCCTTCCGTTCGCCAAGAAAAAGGCGGGTCATTTTAAACCCGATCCTCCCTCGAATATTAAATGGTCGCAGTAAGAAACTGCGTTTAAGTGGAAACCACGATAAACAAACAACGAGCGTATCATAAAACGACGATTTCCCGGAGCGAATATGATTTCAAGCTGAACACAAGCCTGCCATTAAGCATGTTAATCGAGGCCTCTTATTGCACTCTCCACAGAACACATCACGCTAAAATAACGACTACAGATTTCGAAAAATAAACCAAGTCCGTGTATCACTCTAATTTATCGTTTTCATGACGCTGTTCTCCACTCAATGGCTAAAAAACAACGATCAGACTCTTACATGTTTCCACGATCCTTCAAAACAGTCTTTTTCAAGCATGAATATTTTGAGAATATATTTAGCTTTAATTTAATTAGAATACACTGCGTGCCGTAAGTATTAAACCACACACATGCGTTCAGATGCGTACAGTCCGCAGTTAGTGTCCACAGTAAATCCACAGTTTACACATAAAATCTGAATGTTTGTGAATATTTTATAGCCACACGTAGACTGCGGATTTTCATGTATTTATAGAAAATTTGAAGGCGCAGGATTGTACAGAGCGCGCGTAACGTGAAAAAATACTTAAGATATGCAAACTATAGTACTTTGTATAATGTTTGGTAAGTGAAATAATTTTCTACCGACGTTTTGCTTTTTATATCATATTCTCACAGATACGAATTTGCACGAAAATTCGCAGTCCAGTCATGATGCATAGCGTAGTAGCGTAAAATGGGAAAGAATCACGATACGATATTATCGCGGGAGAACAAGAATCGCAAGAACGCGGGTAGAATCGTGGGTGAACGGAACATCGCTTCTGCGGGCCACTTTCCTGCGATTAACCTCGTTTCGAGGTGGCGTCCTCGCTCCTGGGGGCAAGTGGCGAACGATTATGGTTGCTGGTCGCGGGCAATAAAGTCAAGTCGCGCGTGTCGTTCGACTCAATTAACAGTCAGAACGATTTCTCGAACGAGCTTTTTCGCTGTTCAAATGCAAGATCCGCCCACGAGAACAATTTTGGCGCGTCGAGTGCTACAAAGATGTTGACGATTTGGATTTTAAGGATCGTAAAAACGATAGAATCGCTTTAATTGGAGTACATGAAGCGTATAATAAAGCAGAATTGCTTTGGTTTTCTGCTTATCCTGGAGGTTTCCTTTCTGAAGGCCGACATCGTAATAAAAGAAGATTCTTGATCTTGCTTGAGAAGATCCAGTTCTTTGTCAACCGGAGACAATTGAATGCTTCTCGATAGTTGTATTACCATTTGAGTTTTGGACATTTATGGCGATTCCGTGCAGAACATAGTGATTTTATATATCGCATCTTTTATTTGAAAGTGACAGATCTCGAACATATTCGTTTCTTACCAAATATAAGGGACTGTCTTTGAATATAATAATATGGTACATTTGGTTCATGAAATCTATCGGTAAAAGAAATGGTGATCATAAAATAGGATCATTACTTTATTATTCCAAACAAACTTAGAAAACTTCTTCCTAGCGATAACTTTAAGAAACACCTTTGCGTTAGTATAAGACTTTGTCGGAATAGCTTTTTAATCGAAGATTGAATTGAAAAGATTGAAACTTCACGAATAGGACTGCGAATTCATACGAAATTTAGTACTTTGTAATTCATTGTTAAATTCGAACAATTTTAGCTCTGTCAACAATAGATTCCCATGGACTCATTTTTGCTTCTATTTCTTGATTAGAAAACCTTGTAAATAATCTTTACCAACTAGAAAATTAGACTAAACTTTGAAGACACAACTGAGAATTTCTTCGAAATATAATTATTTGCATCCTACAATCAAATTTGAATAATTTTGATCCTAGCAGCGACTAGATTCTGAGAAACCAGTTTTTGTCTCCAATCCCATGGAACTGTTTACAGCTAGGAATTCTACTTACGAAGCGTTTAAGATCAACGTAGGGACTTTAACACGGCCCACAGGATCGTGAATTCTTCACGATCGTCGACTTCTCCGGTGAAGTTTCGAGAATGCGTGGAACGCGAATGATCCAGATTGGGTACCAAGGTCGGCCATTACAGCTCGCCGATCGTTTATTACTTTTCCTGATCTTGTATTTTGAGATTAAGGCCGTGCAATGAATTATGACTGTGTAAGCGGCGCATATAATTGATTTAAGGCAATGCCGGCACTCGTTCGATGTGCGCTTTCCGGCTGAACACGAAGACTGCACGAAGAAAGAGGGAGAGAGAGGACGTATTAAGTGACGAGTCAATTAAATAATGTCCGAAGGCGAGCATACTAAGGACTTCGTATCAATCAGATAATTGAAACGCGGCAGTATAGGTAGACCGCGTACTTAGTCACGCTGGAAGATTTAATTAACCGGAGAAGGACTACAATGAGGCCCGTTCCCCAGGGTTTCAATGTACGGACGTTCCGGCTTTATGCAGATTAACCGGAGATTGAATTAGCCACGGATATGAATTTATCAACTTAATCGCCCATTAATTCTAAGTAATTCCATCTTTTAGTTCACTTATCATGATTCAAGTCAATGACTGCATGTATTTAGTCACTCTTAAATCCTTGTACTTTATATAATTGATAATCATGAGATATCAAACTTTCACTCGATGAAATAAAATATGTTCTTCAACAAGAGGGATATTAATATTGTGCAACGAATTATATTGAACTAATCCATCAACTTTACTTATAAAACTCTATTTTCAAATTAATCACTATTCATATGTAGGTTTCATCACGCTCATACTAAACACCAAGATACTTGAACGTAACTCAAAGTGTAATGTCCAAAATTAACTACCATTCGTAAGTTTCATCTTACTCACGCTAAATCAGAATTCCACTAAGCATTGTTCCATCTTTACATTAAACGGTCGTCAGGGCTATAGTCATCCACGTTCTATCATCCATCTACCAGTTTCATTAAAGCAGCCACAGATCCATGAATCAAACTAAGCGGTGCTGTCTCAGAATATAATACATTACTCGAATCGAACACCGTTCAAAACTTTTCATCTCACTCAACTGAACGAACAGGCTCATCAAACCTTTTATCTCAATAAATCAGAATATTTCCAAATACAAAAAATAACACCCGTCTTCGTGTCAAACATTCATCAGAATCACACTTACATATGCACTCGCGCGTTTCAATATCGATTCACGCGGTCTATCGGATCAACCACAGGTACACCACACCAGTCACCAGGTCTCTATTTATAAAACGCAATTACAATTTTCCTCCTGCAGAGAGGGAGACCAGCCTTCGTGGCCCGCCTTTGTGTCCGGTCCACCTGTTGCACCAGTGCTGCATCCGTTATCCGTGTTTCGCTGACGCGTCGGAACCTGGAGGTACGTTTACCTTCGTCCTCGACTCGAAGAGGAGGCTCTTTCCCTGGGGCTGTGGTCTCGTCCGGTTCTCCTTTGTTTAGCGCGGCCAGTTCGACGAAACACGCTGGACTTCTCTCGTGCGGTTGTGCCCGCTCTCACGATGGGGGAATACCAGGCAAAAAAGCCTTGCCCTTGCACGCGTTTGTTACTGCGAAAAATCTACATTCCGGTTGGCTTGAAATTCACCAACGTGCGCACACACGCCTGTGTGCCAAGGATCGATGCCAGAAGCTGAATTAATTATCCCAGGGGGGAGACAACGCGAAGAGAACACGCGTTTTCGCGTTTCGTGATCGTGGGCGAGTCTCTTCTTCTTGCTGCTCCTTCCATCTACGGTTTGATGCCTCTTCCATTCAAGGTCGCGCACTGGCTTGATCAGCGAATCGAGTCCTGTACATTTTGCTTTTCATGCGTTCTTATGGCGATGCTGAGTTTTCTTGGTTTAATGCAATCTTGAAGAGCATAGATAAAGATAATCTTTGGTAAATCGTTGGCTTAGCATTGAAACTATCAGTCCGTAACATGAATTTAAATTTGCTATGCACAGCTATCCAGAAGCTAAAGCGAATTTAATTTAATCTCGATGAAGATTTGATTCTTTAGAAATTGAACGATGGAATTAATGAACTTGGTTCCTGCGTGGTTCGTATTCATCATGTTTTTGTCGTAATAAAAGTAAAAGTTAATTTGACAAAAATATCTTCATCTTCGTAGTGAAGAAAATTTGCAGTTTTTTACAGAAAGAAAAGACGTTTGGCAATGCTGTTTGATCTTAATAATTTTCTAATTTTATTCATCCCATGAATAACATTATCTTAGAACAATTTTTTGCTCCAAATTATTGACGAATATTCCAGTGGAAACGTTTCAGTAACACCATGTCACCATCGCGGTGGTCGAAAGTTTTTACTCGACGTTGTAAGTAGATTCTCTTGTTCATGCACAGACATTACAGACTCGGCTTCCTTCGGTTGTAAATCGACAGCGAACGAAGAGTTCCGTGTCGTTCGGCTCGTTCAACAGACGGAACGACACCGTGTTGTAGGCGTATGAAAAATGATCTCGAGGAAGACAACTCGTCTGCTGAATGCACTGATCGATTCTTTGGCTATTTTCTTACGGCCTTACGTCAGGTGCCATTCTAACAATTTTTCTTCAATTTTTTCTTCAACGAACGCTGTCATTTTCTTATTACATTATACCGTCCTCCGTTATGTGTACATTTAACACGCCTAATCATCGTTCATCGAAACCACAGCGGCCTTCGTGTCTGGTGTACTGCACAATCACGATATTTGCGACACCGAAAGGACAATTCGCATCCGTGTTCCATTCCGACTTACGCGACAGTAAAGTGCACTTATTGTTAGTCCCTGACGATGATTGGAGAAGACAATGTAGGAAGTAAGGTACTTCAATTTGCGTGTAATTTAAGTTTTCAGAGAAATATTAGCAGAATAATATCTTAGGGGATTGGAATTTCTCAAAATTCTATAGTGATGTATAGCATTGAGAAAATATTTTCTATTTTGAATTGTAATTGCTTCAGATTGTTAGAAATTATATTTTTATGTTCATCAGCACATTATTATTGGAATTGTAAAAAATCTATACAGCTGTGAAAATAGGCAAAGCTTTCTTCATTTCCGGTTGCAACAGCTTCAGAAAATTAATAAGATAAAATTAACTTCTTACGTGGATTACGACTATATTATTGAAATTATAGAAAAATTACTCAAATCGTATTATTTCCAAAACTCGATTGTTTCCTTCAACAACTTTCTCTATTCCAATATAGAAATTATGTCGTATCGGGAAATAGGAAAGAGAGAAAACGCTATTTACCTCGAACACATCAAACACTACCGTTCCACCGGTTAATTAAGCAACTCGTCCACGACAAATCGTTCACACTAGCTCCATAAATTTTCGCTAGCAATCGAGCGAATCTTAACGATTTTCCCTGACTACGTGAACGATCTTCGGATACCAGTTTCACTGCTATAATTATAATCCACCGTATCTAATACACCTACACCTGACGAGGTTTCATTAGGAGCAGGCAATCGCTCTGAAAACATCATCGTCCTTCGTTCTAAACAAGGAAGAACTGAAACGTAATTGCGTAGAAATTCGTCGAGAAGAAACTACATATTTATCGTATCATATTCGACTTTTATCGAAAACATTTTCCTCGGATCTAAATACTCTCGCAAAAAAGATACGTTTGCAAAAAAGCTTAATATCGGTTCTATTTCTGAGTTCTAATTTCAATTTGAATTCTTGAGCTTAAACTCGTAAAGACAGATACAAATTGTACATAATGTTTCAATATTTTGCACCTGACACGACAGGTATTATAGCAGTGAATAGCCAAGATTCACTTCACTAAATAACTATTCAAAAAATCGTAAAGTACAAGAGGATAATTATAGACATAATGATTTCACAGAATGAAATAGCCAGAAAGAAATTCCAGGAAAATTTCCGTGAGCAGTTACAACAGTTGTCCAACGTGTTGTTACTGGTTGTTCGATCGATTGAAGATATGGGACTTGGCAGTGAATCAGGAATCAGGTTGAAACCTTGTCTCCCGTTCCTCATTGAAAATCATCAGCATTCCACGGTTTATTGCGACGGTTGCGCCAGCAGGATTCTTACGCAAATCGCGATGCGAAACGACAAATATCGCTGGCGACGGTGTTACTTCTAACAGCGTATGATGAACAGGGAGACTTTAATGGGCCAGAGGCACGGCGAAATAACAAGTCCGACGCTTTTTCACGTGTTAATCTAGCGTAACGTTTAAATGCGGTTGATTGTACGTGTGTCACAAGGATTCGAAACTGTTTTATTGCTGGAACACGCACCGAAGTCGATTCATTAAACGTGCTCCTCCACTGTCACGCAAAGGGAAGATTTATTAGCGATTTTTGTTACGACGAAAGATTGGTAAGACTTGTAGAGATGCATTCGGAATGATTGTAGGCTAAGAATCTTATAATGATTATTTATTTCTTTCTATTATTCTTCGCTTGAATCATTAATGTATGTTCGTTGTTTAAATAGTAAATTTTATAATAAATAATAAATTCTTTTTCTAAAAACATTTCTAAAATTCTTTTCCCAATGAACTTTTTAGAAAATAGAATTTATGTCGTAACAAGTTTCTATTAATTCAATCCTGAAGAGATTGCTATCATTAAAAACGAATTGTTCAGGCTCAAGGTGTATGGATAAAAATTGAAGTTACACAGAAAAATTACAATGTAATTGTTTAAGTATATTAGCAAAAATATTTCGCACGTAGATCAACCACGACCTCTGCAGTGCGAATAATTCACGAAAAGGTATGAAAAAGCAATTATCAATCATCATTAAAAATCAATTTTCTTTGCGATAAAATCTTTGAGATAAAAAGGAATGAAAGCAATCTGAAACTGAAACTGATACAACAATAATATAATAAATCCAAACGTGTTATCATCGAATATTTATTCTGCACCTAACGTGGTATAAAACGACCCACTCGAATATCTCAGTTCCATTAATTTACGATTTACTTGCAATTGCTCGTGAATGACCAAAAAATGAATTAGTGAACCTTGGAGAGTTATACGCTCGTTTCAAGAAATCGAGGAAGGGTCATCATTATTTCCGCGAGACTTTCTTCCGTTAAATCGCAACCACGGCCAACGTTTGTACGTCTTGAAATCGCGAAACCGGATATAGTTAGAGTGTCAAGACACAGAGTTATAACCGTCATTACAAGGAACTTATTGCAATCATTCGGTCATTCGTTTATCATACCGCGTTCACACCGTCGCGGGTGGAGATTAATCTTGAAAGTGGGAAGTTGGTTTTCCTAAAAGACCGAGATTGATGAGTACCGGTATGCAAATTTCTGCAATGTACATCATTTGTAATTGTGGAAGGATAATAAAATAGAAAAAGGGAGAAAATCAAACCTTATAAATAATAGTAGCCATTTTTCCAAGTCAAGTCGCATAAGATGAAAGCCATAAAAGTATAAATCCTACAATTCCAAAGAAATGAGGAAATAGCGGAAGATAAAAATCACGCAAATACAGATATCCTTCCGGATAACAATATTTAGATCTTCGGATTAAATCGAACAAAATCAAATCTTTAAAAAAGCCTACGTATAGGTGGCCCAAAAATAATGAAAAAACGAAGAACAATATTCGTTTCTCCGAACCAAATCAAACAAGATCTAAACCACTACCAACGCTCTTGCTCGCTTTCAAAAAACAATCTCATACGTTTAAACTCAAAAGAAAGTCCCGAAGGTACACTCTAGACGTCGAATAATTACGACTGTCAGAAGATGAACAGGGATCGTTTCATGAACCGCTCCGACCGGCTCATAGCGATACTCCGATGTGTTTTTTCGATCGCGACAAATCGTACGATATAAAGCCGATCGAATTCCATCGTGTTTTACAGAAACCATAGCTTGCTGGTTTCTCGATGGCATTACCAAGGTCATGGTCACGAACATCGACTACCAAAGGGTCTGGAAGATTCATTGGACGAGAATGACGATCTTGGGGAGAATCCACTGCGGGAGCTTCCCAAGTTGGGGGATGGGTTGGTCTTATAGAAAACACGCAACGTGCGTGTATCAAGGCCACGATTAGTTCTTTGTCGCGGAACGATGATGCTCCACGGCGGTCACAGTCATAATTGAAGGCCAACGTTTGGTCGAAAGCGAACGTTGTGCACTACTGCTGGTAACGAGGCGGCATCTCGTGTTCCAGGATCCGTCTTCTCGTTCCCTCGAAGGTCAACGACGCATCGACCAAGCACCACCTATCGTTCGAGGATTCCTCGAAACGATTCCTTTCTGTCGTCCGGCGTGGCTGGTCGATTTTCACCCGGACTCGAGGGAGACACCGGACTGGTAGCGTCGTAAAACATTTTCAACGGCAGAAACTCGTTCGAACGGACCCCTGGGCCGGGAGTAACACAGGGAATTTCGCGTCTATACGCGTCAAAGAAGCGGTTATGCTAGGTCGGGGAGCTTCCACGGGCGGTACCGCCACATCCCTTCTCTTTCCTCTCTTCGTCGGTTGCTCCGTGTCGTTCCTTTCACTTTTCGTCGTTGTGCTCGTGTGCTTTTCGTGGGTCGAGCGGTTCGCCTTCGGTCTCAAACCTGTCCGAACTGGTACCGATCGAGCATGCATCGCTCGTAGCGCGCACCTTTCGTCCCGCGGTACCGGATTTGCATCCACTAGTTTGTTTGCAATCGATCGGCGAGCCTCCGAAACGATACGTAGCTACGACGTGGTAGGGGAACGTGCGTACGATCGACTATCGACTTGAAACTATGTTTTGAACTTGAGGTAGATCTGGTTGCGTCGAGTGTATTTTAGATGTTCCTCTTTCAGATTATTCAGATTATTCAGATTATTCATTTTAAGGATTTGTCATATTATATTTTGCATCTTCTTAGGATGGATATTTGATGGTAGAAATTAGCAAATTTATTGTGTTAAAGATTCCTTAAAGATATTAATTAAAGGAGGAGTACGATTTACAAAGTTTCACATTTAAGCATCTTGAATCATTCCGCGTATTATATGCATTCTCTTCATGTTTGAATATTGACATTTTTCATAAATACCCATAAATCATTTGATATGATTAACTTAACAGCTCGTTCTCGATATGTATTAGTCAGGCCAAAAACGACCTACTAATGCGCTACCATTAGACGCTCTATAATTACATCCTTTGCGTCACCGTGCGATCCCCATTGCGTCAGCGATTATTGTGTACTGGTAATTGATATTCTAAGATCCGTTCGTTTAGTTAAGCTTGAAAGATGGTAATTAAGCCAGACTCGCCGGTTCTCTTACGATTAATTCTTCCTCTGTTGCCTGACTCTTCGTTGCTTCGCTCGTCTTTCGCGATCCTCACAAACATTCGTGTATCGTCAAAATTCAGAAACGATGGGAATGCACGAAAAGAAAAAAAGAAAAGAAAAGAAGACGAGAAGGAAGAGAAAAACGCATGCGATTGAGGCCAAGTCAAAGAAACGCCTATGAATTCTGCACGCCTTATTTTAACTACATAGTTATTTATGTCGGTCGTTGGGCAATCTAGAAACTCGGCCTCTGCCCAGTTTTTCGAGAAGCCACACTTTTTTCCACGGTCGCGTCATGCAGAATCGCGAAACGCCCATGGCTTCTTTTTCATTAACCGTATTTCATTAATGTATCGAACGTGATTACCGCGCCGCTCGTTACGACACTTCACGTTACTCTTCGCCAAGTGCAAATAATTTTTTCCACGCATTCGATTTCATTTACAGAGCTTTCTACGAATTATTGTCATTGTTATTATAAAATTATGATAATCAAACCGTCGGTACTCATGCAATTTCGTAGTTTTAAACACGTAATTAAAGAAATGAAACCTAAATTTAGAATCGTTTTAGCCTCTAAGTATTCTAACGATTACTTTACTTCATTTCGCTCTCTCGTCCTTTCATTTGGATATTTTATATATCTTTGTACATCGTGTACATTCTGTATATTTTTAGACGTTTAAATTTCCTATAAATTAAATAAATCTATAAATATCTATAATCTATAGAATTGTAATAATTTTCTATTATTTACAGTAAATGAGGCGAATAAGTACTGAAAAGAAAATGATTTGTTTATAAATTTCAGATATCTTTGGACTCCTTCAAATCATGTTTCGACCGTGTTATATTAAAATGGATGGGTATTTACATTCAACCGCATTCAACTTACATTCAACTTTTTGCCAGATCGAAATAGCAACGTGACAGCCACAATTTTGGGAAACGTTAATTGTTTTGTCGATTGTTTTTACGAAGCGAATGACAAATGTATAGGAATGAGAGATTGAAATTCAGGGAATAAAAAAAATTGTTTAGTCTGGAACTGCCTAATTTACTCGTTTATGGTCACCGAGCTTTTGTGCTCGATTCATTCAGAACTAAAAGCGTGAAAATTCTGGATCTCTTCAAAATTAATGGGTCTCATTTTAGCAATGAATCTGACGTTTAAAAATAGTCACTGGAATCACAACGTAAACACATTAACCCTCCGACCTTGTTTTTACCAAAACGTCCATCTTTTTATTAACGATAATCGATCAATATTTCTATTAAGCATTTCAAGCCGCCAATTTCAATTTCAATAAAAGTCCAGGCATTCTACTTTTTTTTTTTTTTTTTTGTTTTAAATTAAATCTATCTGCCTAGATCTGCAGATACCAGAAGTCAGTTACGAACGTGCAAAACCAGTTACGTCAGGCTAGACTGCCGAAAGGAATGTTAAAACACGATAATGAATATCACGCGGAAACAAGGACTATTTACTCACGGCGTCTCCAGCGTTTTTAAATATTCCAGCGATTTCCAAACTACGTCTCAGAGGAAACGCCCTGTAATTTCGATCATGAGTTACGTTTCATAGGATTCATCTATTTTTGAAACTCAACCGTGAGACTAATGAATGGTTTTCGTGTGAAAGTGGAACAGCATGAATATTTGCAAACACGTATCGCAATTTCAAGGCAGCAACGCGAAACTGAAACGATCTTGGAACGAAAATTAGACGCTGTTGTGTTAATACTGACAATTTTCCCATTACAGGCGGCGGATGTTTATGCAAATTTATATTTTTGTGAAATACAATCGCGATAGAAATCTATTTCAGCTACTAAATAGTATAATTAATGGTTTACTCTGTATCATCTACATATTCTTTTATATTACGTACATTGTGTGCATGTTTGAGTTCTTTAAAACCTATAGTTCACCGATTGACAATAACATTTTGAAGGAAAGAATTCTAACTATGAAAGTTAAAGAGATGGTAATTCTTACGTGCCGATAACGATTGAAAACGACATCTTATACCAGATTATCTTTCCACAGATTAATCATCTGAAATTGAATGCACACGCTACATGTTCATACGACAGCGTTAAACTTGAAAACTCGGCGAAACATTCGCAGTCCGCTGATTGATAATAAAATTCGATAAAAAAAGAATGTTAACTGTGAAACTGAAAGACGTGGTAATTCTTGCGTGTCAATAATGATTGAAACTGACAAACTATATAAAACAGCCGGATTATTCTTTTTCAGTTTAATCCTACGAAATTAAATACACACGCGATGTTAATCCGGCGTGCAGAATGTTAAACTTGAACTCGGTGAACCCACTTTTAAACCATTCAAGGCGAATTCTTGCATACGTCAATACCATTATTTGTCTGAGACCACTTTCGCCACGCGATAAATCACGATTTTATCACCAAATATTAATACACCGATCGCGCAAGTAGCCATAGCCCAAACGTCCGCATCGCATGCGACCATCAAAGGGAGACAAGAAAAAATCGCAGTGGTACAACACTTTCCAATTTATGTGCGGGCACAATGAGCCAGTGATTACTGATCGAAAAGAGCAGAAAACACGTTTCGCCGCAGGCAAATACAAAGAGGTGATCTGGGATCTCCGGTTGCAATTAAGTATCGATTAAAGGCTTCAAAATTGTAATGGTTCTCAGTCACGCGCGGGACGTGTTCACCAAACCAAACAAAGAAGATATACGATGTTCGGAATGGAACACCTTTTAACGTATCCTGTAGTCGCGGAAATTCGTTTTATTCTCGTTGGAGGGTGCATGAGTCAGATGGTGCAACGACCGCCACTTTTTAAATGGTCACCGTGCAGCCCTGTGTCCTTCGAGATCCTTCTTCGACGTAGGCTAAGGCGGATCCATCGAAGAAGAAACAATTTTAAAATCTCAGAATCTATGGTACAGAATATATTTAGTGGTACAGAAAACTTAAATCTCTGAGACCTGAAAATTCAATCTTGAAAACTGAACTGATGCTGTACGAAGGCTAAGCTTCGAGAGTCATAGTTTGAGACAATTAAGGTACAAGTTGGGAAACTGACAATAATTCTGCGATATATCTTGTTTATATTCTATAAAAAGTAATTATATACTTGAGTACATGAGAGGCTGAATCGTTAATTGGCTTAGTCTGTTCCTTCCTTTTGGCAATTTAATGATCACTTTTGAAAATGACTGATCATTTCGAACATTTACACGCAATGTATTCACGTGCAGTTGATCTTGTACATATTTCTTTAATGAGTAATATCGAATATAAAAATAGCGTTTCGATTTTCTTGTCAAGTGCATTCTCCGAATTACCTCTCATTCGTAACTAACGTGCATACATTTAGATACTAATTCAGATGTTTCAAGCTTTCGAGTATAAATGAGCATTAAACAAAAGCGATAAGGCTCTACAATTTATGGTTTGAATTACAGCTGGAGTTTCTGAAACGTCGAACTCGAGGCTTATTTTAACAACGTTACTTATTCGTTCAATTTCAACTCAGAATTCCGCTCGAAGCTCAGTAATCACGAGTGTTCGCGAAAAACACGCGATTTTCACGAGGTTTCGCGTAGGAACGTTAACCGTTATTAATGTCTTGGCAAACAGAGATCACTCGTGTAGGAATCTGAGATTAGCTTCGTGGCTTTCACTGCGACTTACTCATGGTTTCTCATAGGAGTATTACTAGTAGTAGCACATAACGAGTTAATAAGCCCTTCCTTACGTAATCGAATTCTTATCGATTCCTCCTCCTTCGATTTTCAATGCTTAAACGCTACAAGCGTTACACGAACCGTAATTTCATAGTGAATGAAATGGAGCACCCAGTCGCTCGAGTCTCCGAGGTCATCGTCGAACGATCGTTTTTTCAACTTTTTTTTCTGTAAGTTACGAACGACTATTTCTTGTCGTGCTTATATACGAAAGTATTCGCAATTCCTATCGAAAATGTCATCGATCCACAATAAGTTTAATACGAAGGATATTTAAAGCGGATAAATGAATCAGTGGATTGGATGGACGGAAAGAGAGAGCAGAACCTAATTGGAGACACAAATCTTGATTGCAACTGGTTTTTCGCGAGGATCGGCGCGAAAGCCGGAATGCAGGGACAGATATGATAACATTGAATGACACGCATTGCACCTGTTCATATGATTACATATTCACTTGCTTTTCGTGTCGCGGATGTGTGCAATACACAGACGATAGTTTCTCTCATGGCCACGAAATGCGAAAAGAAGGTCGTCCCGATCTTAGGACGTCGAATGACTGTTCTCATTTCACGTGATGATTTTGATAGATTACTAGAGAAAGAGGAATAAGAAAGTTATATTCCGACGTTAATTTTTATTAAGAAAAAAATGTTACGTTCCGATATTAATTTCGACGAACAAAAACCGTTGTATTGTAACATTAATTTTTATGGATAAAAAATATTACATTTCGATGGTAATTTCTATAAATTCTTTTCTTCTACAACCTAACTTCATTTACTTGAACTCTAATAAATGGAAATTGTACTTAATGGCCGATTAATTAACATCGTGAATTATGTGAACGTGAGTTCTTATGTGAACGAAAAATAAAAGACACTGATGAAAATTCATCATAAGCTTCTAATACATGAATTCCAATTATATAAACTATTTCTCTTCTGACAAGTTCAGATAAATGGAGTTTTACCATATCCTAATATTCTGAATTTATATATGTATGTTTCAAATTTTATGTTTTAAAACATCCTGTGGATAGATAATCAATCAAACATTAATTGATAAAATTATGTACGTGAGTATTAAATTCTAAGTTATTCATGGAAAAAGAAATTATAATATTCCTGTTAGTTAGTGATATATTACGCTTAATTGAGATAATCGAGGGCAATCGACGCATTAAGCGGTATCGATGAAATCGATCGTTCGACATTATAAAACAAATTAACCTTTCTCCGTGCCGCTATTCCTCACTGGCGAATAATAAATATTCCTAGGCGAGGCACGAGGCATTCGTTACAGTTATCTAACAACATCTCTTCGCAACCTTGCCTCATTATTTACGCTTCCTAGTCCAGATAGTGCGTAAATCTCCGGATTCCAAAGGATTTCACTTGCAATAACATCGAAATGCCGCTATAACCCATGTTTCCGTCAAACGCTTCCCTAATGTCGATTTATGTAAATTTGAGATTATACAAATCGTTTGCATAACCAAGATAGAAAAAAAGACGTCTTCTACGAATTTTGTTCCTGAATAAAAACCCGAATTGCACCTGAGAATTGACTTTGCGTAACGAACTCGAAGAAAGTTAGCATAGCTAACCTTTCTAATAATGTTTACGTGAATTCATATTTTATGAATATCTGATACATATATGTATAGTATATGCATAATATATAACTAGAAGTGAGGCTAGAAGTGAGAAGCTAAAAGTAGAGGCTTTTTTACTCTTACTACACATTATAACGAGCATTGCGTATACTTTGAATATTGCGTTGGTACTTGACGTGTATTTGTGTTTCAACGAATTGAAAATGCAATGGGATTAAATTTCCTATAAATGGAAGAGCGATTTGTATTGACTTTAATCTGTCAATTTTTATGACGACTCTTTCGCGAATGTACACTACGGCGTTAATATTATACACGGGTCGTGAACGTAGTTCTTAAGTAGCTCGTTTCGAGTCAGAAGGTACACTGATTGACATAATATCTTCGTACGGATAATGGAGTACGACGTGAGGAGAATCTCATTTAAGCGCTTCACGTAATCTGTCCCTGATCTATCTTCCGGTCAACAATTTACTTAATTTACTCGGTTCACGTTAATTTCTCAGTTCACGAAAATTACTTAAATTACTCGAATTAATTTACTGTCAAATGAACAAACAAAAAAATTCTCCAAGAAACGAGTAATTACTATGATACGTACAAGTTCTATGCTACGTGAACCACGTTTTTATAAGAAATAGATCTTCACATATTTGAACAGTATTACCTTGTCTATGCAAAATGTAACAGATAAATATCTTAATGTTCTTAAAAAAAAAAAAAAAAAATTGAGAATTGTGTTAGATTTACATACTACATCGTATGCCGGAAGTTATGGCGCCCTGATGGTTCTTTTAAAATGGTTCTTTTCCTCTAAGTCTGAGGAAAACATATTTATGTACAGGATTAAAACAGTTTTATAGGTGATCATGTAATCGTATGAATCAGATATGCTTGTAAAAAACTGACTGCGTGATTAAATCAATACTAATGGCTAGTACAGACCGACCTATTCTACTTCAGTTTCAAGCGTAGCTAACTTCTACTCGGCGTTCATAATAATCTACATAAAATAAATACCTTGCAACTACATATATACATTTTCAGACTTGTTTCAAAATTTACCAACATAATTATGATAATCGGCTTCCATTGTAAGTAATAAAATTCATAAATGCATCGTATAACGCACATAATAAATTCATAAAATATGTCTACAGTGCTTGTTCGAATGCTTCCATGAACACATAAGTACATAAACTAAAGGTTACAGCAACCAGTAGTCGCTGTACCAAACTGTTCCTCGTTTACCGACTTTGATTCCACGCCTAGGTCTGTCCTCACGCTACGATAAACGTGATTTGTGCGCGGAAGAGGATTCTCGTCGACCTCCTTATCTTTGTCGACGATAAGCGGAACAAACGACAAGACATGTTCTTCGTGCATTCGTAGGTAATACCATAACGCATATAATTATAATATGGAGTTCCGGGTCGCGGCGGTGAGTAACCAGTACTTCTGTATCTGGCGAGATAATAAATCGGCGTGAAGGAGCGTGCGTGCACCAGGACGTTGGTACTGCATCGCGCAGCCGGTGGCTATCGTCTCGTGCAGCGTGACGCATCGCGGAATAAATGAAAACGTAATTCGTCGACGAGTAATGAAAAAAACGACTTCGTCCAGAGGTGAGCGATTAACTCGAGCCAACAAACCAACCAGGGTACACAAGAAAAAACGCGATTCCATCTCACGTTGCTCGTCCTTTTTTGTCGCCCTTTTATTGAATGCGATATTTCAAACGCTCGATGTTCGCGCGATCGTCTTAAGTAATCGGACATAATACATCAGATTGCAGAGCTGCAGAAAAGAGAACGGCTGGAGATCGAATTCTCCAAGCCGCAACCCGTGGTTTATTATGCGGATGCACTGGCCTTGCCATTTTTCAGAATCCATTTTTACGCCGCGTTAATGGGTTTCGGCTATTGCGGATGTTAATTGAGCTGTCGTCATTGTTACGACAGGGGGGATTTTTCAAGAGATCGTTTGCGTAGACAATCTTATTTGCGTTACGCGATAATCCGACAGTTATAATAACATGATTTTTCTTTCTTAATTTATCGTGATTCTTTGACGAAGAGGCAGCGGATCCTGAGGGAAGACTGTCCAATTTTAAAGAACTACGTGCCTATATGTTATTTCGTTTTAATTATTGACGAGTACAGGAACCTTCCTGGGACAGGTTGCTCGAATTACTTATGACTCATAGCTATCATAATTTTTATGCTTGTACTATACGTGTGGTATGTTGTTGGGTTTCAGGCGTCGATATATTTTATTTTACCCTTGTTATCCAGAGTTTCTTTTCAGGATGCTTCAATTTCAAGATATTGCTTTAGTTGTGTCATCTGTTTATTGTCAATTCCATTGCGTTCAGTCCAAAAGCATCTTGTATAAAACTTCACAATATAATCGAAGTATGATCGAATACAAGCTCCCATAAGACTATAAAAGCTAATTCTACGAAGCGTTGAAGTAAGCGCTTGATATTACTTCAAATACGTACTCCTTGTATTAACAACCCTGACTGTTCCTGAAATGCCCAACTACTTCCTCCATGTTTTAAGTTAAAATTCAATCAACATCTTGTACTCCATAAGACATTTCGCACACAAAGAAAGAACCACTCAAAGAACACTGGTGGCGATTGTGTCGCCTAATTAAAAATTAATTGTAGCGCGATAATTCAGCTTGCCATCCCGGGGCGACTGTGTGTAACCTTGCGAATTGAATATCCGGTCGGATGCAGGAGTCGTTCGCGGGAGGGTGAGTGGATGTCGAAAAAGGAGAAGAAAGACACGAGCCGAACGGAAAGGAACGAGGAGAAAAAAAGGAGGAAAACCACACACAACGTTTGCGTGGCTTATCGTTCCCCTGGACAGGTTTGCTCGCATGTCTGTATATAAACGTGGCGCGCATATAAATTTGTTATACCTATCTCCGTTTCCTTCTATGCGAATCAAGGGAACCAAAGTTTCATTTGGAAGAGAGAGAGAAAACGCGAACTCACGGTGGACGTAGACACAGTCGCAAACACCCGCGTTGCAATTAGACATTTTTCTCGTATCCAGACGATGGTAGTCGCCCGCCAGGGGAAGCCAAAGCAAAACACAAAGGAGAGAAACGCTCGAGAAGCTGCAGCTCCGGGATACGCGTCCTCTTGGAGGGGGATTCAGGGTTACAGGTGAAACGAGCAGGATAGCCGGGCAGCCCGACCTTGTCAATGGACTGCAGAAATTGCTTTAACGCGAAAAGAAATTCGAGATTGCCCCGGGTTAGATAATGGTCGTTCTTCGCCGTATCGCGAATGCAGCGGCGTGATGACGTAGTAGAAGGACCTCCAACGTTCTGGAGAGCGGTCGGTTATCTTAATTGCTTGTAGGAAGGATGCAGCTGATTGCTTGTGACACTGGGTGGGAATTCCAGTCGGAATCGTTTTAATTTAATTAATTGGGCTGTTGACAGGTTTTCGGGTATTTCTTTGTGGTCGTCCTTCTGCTGGTAGAAATATTTTCTACGAAATATACATTTGGAAGCAATGATACTTCAAAGGTATAAAGTGTTGTTTGCATTAACTATATATTTTTTATAGATATGGTACAACTTCAGTTATTGAGAGGAAAGTTTAGTTGATAATTAATTAATCTTTACATTGTTGAACACGTACGTCGTTTTCATAACCGATAGACAGATTTATAATTGCTATAAGGATACATGGATAATTATTTATAGTCTTCATATATTAATTAACGGATAAATAATTACAAAAAAATTAAAATTATCAAAAATTCCTTAAGTACCTTAAATCTTCCAACACGCCGTTACTTTTATCGACATCCAAATTCCTGCTGCCTGACTCGATCGGTCAGAACAGGGACTCTTATTGTACAACGAAGAAACCACGAGTATTTACAATTAATGAATGAGCAGTGAATTCCAATAGGAGTGAAGCGACTTCAACAGAAACATAATAATACAAATTACTTGTCCCTTAATAAGACCACATAAATGTATTCCTCCCATACACGACAGAATATTTCATTTGAAAAGTTAATTGGCCTCAGTTAGTTCCATTCGATCGCCTTAAATGAAAACTATTACCACTAAAGAAAATTAAACGTTCAATTTATACAAGACCCCGGAATTCTTAAGCCGGTCGAGTAGTCGAGGAATGAAGCCATTTCAGCAGCCACCAATTATCTCCGGTAGTAAATTTACGAAGGGCCGTGCTCCGCTCGCGAGGTACTTCTTCTCTTGACGATACATGCCATAAGGAAAGCAACGCGACGACGTTTATCACCAGCCTTGGTAGGCTCGAGGCATTTTACCGACCCCATAAAACCAGCCTTAATAAAAGTGCTCACGTGTACACAACTGGGATTAGCCTGTCGGTAAAAGCGTGTAAAACCTCTCGAATGGGAATTAAACACGCGCAAACTGAATTGTCCTCATTCCGGAAATCGAACAAATCTCGATCGCCGTACATACATATGTGTGTGCGTGTGGGGAAGGATACTGTTGAGCGTGACAGGATTACCTGTGTCGCCAGAACGGCGTTGATGCGTATCTCTGGAAGGCGGCTGGATGAAAGGGTAAAAGAGCATTCTTTTTGGAACTGACAAGGCCGTGAATTTCGCGGTTTCCGCTGTGAACGCGAAGGTCGCCGCGGAATCGTTTGAGCACGATCGTCCAAAAGGAAACGCCGGCCTCGTTTAGAACGCCACCAGATAAAAGAAGTCTCGTGAGCGGAGTTCCAGATTTTCTCACACAGTTCTGCCGGAACTGACCGCACCTTACGTGTCGAAATGAGTTATTTGTTGCACTAATGTCGGGAGAAATGACGGACAAAAGTGTTAGGAATCCAATGATACGTTTTTTATACAGTAAATTAAGAACTATATTGCTTGAATAAATTATTTCATCTTCATTGATCATTCATTTTGCATGCACATATTAGTCACTTATTAATCATGTCGTGTATGCATCTTTTTATAGATACTTCAAAAATGATTGAGCCTTTTTCTGACAATGAGCCTGTAAATTACTTTGTATCCTTTTTGTAAATCATTAATAACATATACAAGCTTGTGTATTAACAACTTGCTAATGATGTCACGCCTGTATTTTTTAATATAGAAATTCATTGATGAATTTTTTCGTGTCTACATTAATAACCTACTAATGATCTGTTTTCGTGTATCTTTTGTGTATAACGGGCAGTATTATTAAGAAATATTAATTTATCAACAAAGGGGATATCTTACATCGTAGAATACAAATGATTCTAAAACGAAAATGTTATACAATAGAAACTATATGAACGTTGCTCATACTATGTTACTAAAAAATCATCAAGACTATCTACAATAATTACTCGATCTGTAATTCCCCTTCCATCTATTTAAGCTACAAAAATATTTCACTAACTGTCACCAGTCGGGATCTTATTTGACTACTTATTAAGAGATATATGTATTGTATATTTCTATAAAATCCCAAATATATCTCTGAATCATTAAGTTAAGATAGCATACAAAAGCCTGATATATATACCATATATATTGTAAAATCTACATTCACTTTAAAGTTCAATAAGAGAAAAGAATCCTCGAACTAAACCGAAACCAACGACTTCCACTGCGTAACCACACCTCAGTCAAAAACCAACAACGCGTATCATAAAACCAGCCTGATGCCAAAGTACACGCTTAACAGAGCAAAAAAACGATGTTGCCAGTGACAAGGGGAACGAATCAGAGAAGAGGAGAGACGCTTCTATGCGCCGTCTAAAACGTTCTTTCAGTTTACCACGTTGAATAGCAGGTTCTCGTGAAGTACAAGCCACGTTTTCGACGAATTATACGACCAGAGAATGAGAAATAAGGATCCGCGGGCGGATTTGCGACGCGACGACCACCACCACCACCAGGGTCAAAGAACTGGCGAGTGAATCTTGAAAAAGAGCCGGCTCCCTTTCAAGAGCAGTTCGTTTAGCGTTCAAGCCAACGCACCGACGACGCTTGTTTCGGTTCTACTTGCTGCTTTTCTTTTTCTCGGCACGGAAACCCGTCATAGGAATTTTTGCATCGCGACACGCGAGTCCAACAGAGTCGTTGATGTCTTATGTCGGAATTGAAAAGGTTGAAGCAGGTTCGTTGACCTGTTGCGAAGATCTGAATAATGCAACCATACGAATTGAATGACAAGGTTCGAATGTCTTTAAAGTACCGTTGTAACTGTAGGTTTTTGCTTTTTTTCTCTATTACAATGTCATGAAAATTAGAATAGTGATATTATAAAGAGGCTGCAGATGATTATGTAAATTCGTATTTATCGAAGGGATTCTTTGCTTAAGAATATTTATATTTTCACTAATACGACGGTACAATTGTTCGCTATACAATTATGGAATATAAATGACACAAACACTGTATAAACCGTTGTATCCAAAGAAAAACTACCTATATGCATTCTGCGCACGTTTACATTATAAATTTCACGTAAATGCGATAGACGTTCTCATTCTACTCGCAAAAAATTCATACTTATATCATTTCATCATAGAATATCAGACTTTGTGAATGATTACTCTATCGAGTGAACAGTAAATGTTCCTTTTATCTGATTTCGTCATGAGAAAGATAGACTTATATTTAGGAATTACTGAATCCTTTTCTGAGAAATCGACAATAGGAATTGAAATGAAGGTACTCTAGCACGAAACAAACATGATCGCGCGTTCTAGAAGTTCGAAGCACACGTGGTACAATCGAACAACAATAGCAGCAGCATTTGGATGTCACGAGCAGTGCCTTGTTATGTTAGCGATGGGACGTGTGTGGAATTTGTAGAACAACATCGGCCCTGTTACATTAAGTCTTCCTTTCTCTCTCTCAATCTTTGACAGACGATGAAAAGAGAATCGCAATCGGCACGATTCTTCTCTCGCGAGGATTAGTTGCTTCATTTCAATGAATGGTTCGATTGCATTCCTCTGTTTCCAAAGGAAGATGAATTTCCTTTGCCGAGGTAGCTGGGTCGGTATTATGGGTGCCTATTGTGAAACTTGTATAATATTACGTATCAAGTTGTTGCTTCTAGAACTATCAGTCCAATAGTTCGATTGTACCTTGACATCTTATACAAGAGTCACAATAATTAGAATATTGTAATGAAAACGAAAGTAATTCTCTTCTAATAAAAATTAATTCTGTCTTTATTTTGACATCTGGAAAACTGTCATCTCCATATTTAACGCTACTTTCACAATAATAAAATAAGTAGGAAGCAATAAAAACATTCTATAGTCCAATATTTTTAGCGATATCTCAATATTAATTTTACTTTCCTTATATTTAAACTTTACTTTCAAATGGCAGCAAAAATTCTACATTCCAATTTTTCTAACAAGAAAACAGGGACTAAACTGATCTCGAAAATACCGTCCTACCAACACCTTCACCATATCCACGGTTGATTAAAAATAAAAGCAACTGACTCTCAAGCAACTAAACGCTTAATATTGCGTAACTGTCTTACTTTCAGCTATAGCCTATCCAAATTACGTTGCAAAGCTCCGAATCGCAACCTCGGAATCAATCAAGATCTCACGTGCAATTAATTCAACGCTATCAACCTACCACCAATCTACCAACCAACCTACCTCACGATATAAAACGCACACAGACACACACGTACACGTCTATCGAAACAACCGAATCATCAAAGAAAGGGGCAGTTGCAAAACCTCGCGTATGATCCTCTAATTAGAGATCCCAGCGCAATCGATCGCTGTTCGCTAGACCGCTGACCGCGTTATGCCACCGTGACTGGCAATTTATTTTCAGCCGCGTCGTTTCTCCTTTTTTAATTTAGTTCGTTAAGAAGCCGCGTTTGCACCGCCGCAAAGGGAAGCTTCGCCGTGGTGTACGTACATGGTGCATCGACGTTTCGTCCCACGTACGTGCAGCCACGCACTTTAGAGTGTCGTGAGGGATGACTCACGTGAGAAGGCGCGTTTTTATCGTGCGACACGCGCACAAACCGATGAGACACCGTCCGGCGGCGTCACGGTGATCGATGGTTGGAGGACGCTTGATTTTTGCGCTCCTACCGACCCTCGATTATTCAATGGCTGGAATTCCGCTCGCGGACTCCGGTTTATTAATATCGATGAAGATCTCGACCAACTGCGAACATCGTTCTTGCCATTTTAATCCTTCTTACTCGCGTAACACGAGTGAGTCCTTGCTTTCGTGAATTATTAGGTTGCTCGGAAAGTTCACACAACTGTCAACGTATTCCGTTGTGTATATAGCAAGATCAACAGGCGATTATTCGTGACAAACTTCTGGTAAAATGCTTGCTTAATTAAATATCTGTTCTGTTAAATAACAAGACTGGATCGGAAGAAGTACTGCTGATCTCAATTGGATATTACGTGCTATAATTAAGGAGAGAAATTCCAGATCGATTAAAAGGATGTTTTTCAATGAGTCGATGTCAGGTTCTATGCATTAATAAAAATCAGGAAATCAAAGCTGAATTATAATTGAAATGTCCAATTCCATCTACATGTAACATCGTCGTATTAGCAGCAGTACAAATTTCCTTATAATAAGAAATTTTAATACTTTAGATATGTACAGAAAGTAATATGTGGCTCATAAAATTCTTCGTAAAATTAAAAACAACAAATTTTGTATAGAAACAATTTTTCATAAAATTCATCTACTGATAGTGTTGACCACTTTGAACATAGAATTTCATTCCATGCAGTTGTAGCTATTACGTTCAATTATTGTCATTACTATTATCCTTTCCAAGTCGCACGTGATATCACTCATTCTATTAATCAAGTATTATGAAACACACAAGGATACGTTAGCTTAAAATATATCGACAATCGTGGTAATTACTTTAATTCAATAAAAGATTGCGTGTGAAATGTCCGTGCGAATCGCGCATCCCAACTTCCTGCGATCCCTGAACGCGGAAGAAAAACGATACTTCAGCAATTTCACGCTGGAACATCATGTAATATTGCGGTGCAACGACACCGGTAGAAGTAGGTATAATAAGCTTCCGTCAGGATCAACGAGCGCCCTGACGAAGCGTATTCCGACGACCCACACGCATACTTTCCCTCAGCTTATACAGGGTAGTTAGTAACTGGTAGTATAATTTGATACGGGGCGATTCAACAAGAAAAAATGAACAAAAGTAAATAATCGATAGGAGTTAAACTACATGTAAAAATAAACAAAAAATGAGGTATGATCACAAGACGCCTTGTTTTCGAGAAAAATAAGAGAATTTATCATGCATCACGTATATATCCAGAACATTATCAGACCAGTTCTTAGCTAAACATGTTTAAACATTGCTTGCTAGAAAATCAGGTCTTACACGAAAAAATGTTACTTTATTTTTCACATGTATAATAACCTCCTGCTGATCGTTTGCTCAGACCTAGTCGGTAGCAAAGTTTAACTGTACTTGATAAATTCCCAAACTCGATTTTCTCAGAAACGAAGCGTCATACGAAAAGATGTTATCCCATATTTCCGACTTATTTTCTCACGTAGAACTATCCTGTACCCAACTGTATCAACAATTACGGACCAACCTGTATAAAACCATCGTAAAGTAACAGGTGATCTGTTCCTTTTTTAATGTGAAGCTCGTGAAATATTCGATCTCTTCATTTTTGCATATGAGACGCCATAGTTTGCATAATTCGCGAAGATGACCAGTGCGTTTAGAATCGGCGCCAGGAAAACAACATTCCTGCCCGGTTATGTCAGACATCGAACCGGAAAGAGATGCAAACGTTAAAGTAACGTCGTTTCATTCGGGTAACATGGTCCTATCAAAGGTGCTCAGCATGAGATTCGTGGTAACGGTACCCCGTACCGAAAATTTCGTACCAGGAACCGGATAGATTGGAACAGATTCCGTCTATCTTCAGACATGTTTCGTCATAATGATCGTTCACTTAAAAATGACGTGATTCTTTTTGAAAGTCAAGTGTACTCGCTGACACGAGTAGCTTGAATGAACTCGTTGGGCGTTTAACCTGTAACGAATCGGTTCTTAAGGAACTTGAGAACAGTTAGGTATGATAATATCTAATTCTTGTGTTCTTTGTTTTATCTATAAGAAGATTATTAAACTCATTTGATTTCATTTGATTAATTTGATAGAAATTTATGTTTTACATACTCCCAGCGATTGCGACTGTTCTTTAGCATGATATAATAATAATCATTAAAGAATTTATTAATATTAATTTATAAGTTTTTCTGTTTTTACATGTAACGCCATTATTGTTAAATCTACACAGTACCTGTTTAGACTAAATTTCTACAAATCCGAACAATTAGTCATTTTACAGCGCGCTGAACCGAATTATCTGAAAATCTCGAATCAAAGACCTTGCAAACTCATATACCACAGATCGTTGAACTGATCCTAAAAATCACTATAAATAGCAGTTATTATAGTAAACCAGTGAAAGAACTGACAAATCCCTTTTCTTCGTATAGTTTCTTGTCTAGACAAGGAATTAATTGAAACACAGAAAAACCTTCCTCGATTTAATCTCGATTCTCCATCTCCAAAGATATAACCAACCAGAAGAAATCAAACTTACAACTAATCGCTACACTCGAAAACCAAAATCCTTTTTCATTATTGAGTAACGTAGAGACAATAACTTCCTAGTTCCGTATTCGACTTCGTGATCTCGATCAACGTACAAGACCACAATCTGTTCATTTTTTCTTCCAATCATATAACATCTCAAGGCCCAGCCAATTATACGAATCATTGGCTCGTCATTGCCAAATCCGGCTACGAATGATCCATTTCTCCACGAAATACACCGTACCAATCTACACAGTTAAAATACTAGATTCTTATGCACTTGTAAAAGCTTTACAATTTTTCATCGAATTAACGTTTTTCCAGACAATCTCGAAAACATAAACTACGAATACTTATAATATTTAGCAAACATTTAGTTTCCATCTCTCTGATTACGTGAAAGTATAAAAGTGCATAAACATCAATTCTATTATTTTCATCGATATCATCTAATTGTATATAAATAACTTGGATAAGATCAGCGACTAAAATGAAATAAAAGAGTTTCATTCAAGATATATTTTATACACCTGCAACAATTTTGAAGCGTTCCAATACTTGTGAACGATAACGTGCATGCATAGACATATCATACACGATCACGATCGTTTATCATCTCCAATCAGGGAAGGAATTCACGTGCAAAGAACTGAAAATAGGAAGCGCGTACACCATTATATCGAGTAACGATCAGGTCTCACGAATCGATCCGATGGTACACTTTCGACGCTTCCCAAGATGAAACACTAAATCGCTCACGGGTTTGGAGAACAGAGAAGATCGTTACTCACGGATCGGTATGGCAGAACGTAATTATAATTTGCTACCGAAGGTCGGCTATGAGTTACAACCAGTGTGGGATCGTAATTTATACGGCAGCACTGGTGAAATTACGATACACGGTGAATATGGGTCGTAACACGGGCGTTGCTACGTCCAGCATCGTCGGCTCTATACACGACTGTAATTATTATGCCAGGTTTGCACGGATTTGCCTGTCCGTAATTGACCGGTCGCCCGTGAAATCGATACCTGCGAGGGTTACGCGAGAATTGAACAGGGGAAGGGAGGAGATGAGGTAGCGTTGACAATGAATATGGATTTTTAAAAAGACCTCGTCGACGTTCGATGTAAAAGACGCACGTTGTAATCGATGAATTTGTTTGGTACACGCCCACCTGACGTACTGTGTTCTCGAATAAGCCTCGACAGCTAATGAAATTGGTTTCCGTGTATTAATAATCTCTTTTTTTTTTTCTTTTTTTACTCTTCAGCTTTTTATAATGTGGTTGGGATTACACACAGCGGACCTGTTTTAAACCGTAAAGTAATTTTCTTTGTTTGCACTGCGGCCTGAAACGTGACGCATCGATGAGCTTCGTTTACCTTTCTTTCACTTCTGCTTAACTCTTTAAGGACCAAACAGTGAAATAACACGGTTGCACAATAGCGAATTTAAGAATTTCAAAACTTCCAGCTTAGGAACACGGAAATCTGAAAGCTTCGTGACATGAAAACTTGGAACGTTCCAAACTTATAAATTCGGAAGTATAGAACATCCAAATTCGAAATCTTGAAAATAAAATGTATGTCAACGTATCGTTAGTCCTTGATGAGTTAACGCTTGCGTGCAATTCACAGATGACAAACAGAGGAAGCGCGAAGTTCAGGAATTCCATTAACTTGTGAACAAAGTACGATTTCAGAGTCACGTACGAATTAGTCACTCTCATCAGAGCAAAAGTGTGAGCAGATTACGAGAAGTAGCATGTTACATTGTAAATGCAAAATATCCGCGCTAGTGATGGCGCAACAGTGAAAGCTGAATCGCAACAATGGAGAAAAGTAGCAATCTCGTACGCAAACCGACTCACTTTTCCTATGAACATGGAGGACTAGTATCGTATCTATTGAACCACGAGTCTAGCCAAGATCTAAGTGATAAGACGTAACAATGTTACCTACTTGTGTGTAACCAGTTGTATAATCCATGTTACAATGATTACGCATGGGTGTACTTTTTCACGAGACACGCGTAATCCGGCTTTCAGTCAGATTTACATACACGATCATGTATAGCTTAATTTACTTAATACATTCTGATAGAGAAAAATAAGTCATTTATATCAATTAAATTAATCTTAATCGAGATCCTTAGCGTCGTATTGAGAGTCTTAAGAAAGATATACAGACCAAAACTTCATTTATATTACGATCAAATATATTCTAATATATTATGTTTCTATTAATTCTCTTAATAATTTTCTTTCTGTAATTTTGTCATTCAAATAATAGAAATTCACATTCAAATACCTGAATCGAACTCACAATTTATTTAATCAAGCAATAATTAAAATTTCGTTTCAAAAGACTATATCGTACTATTCTGTCTACTAATATGCAGCTTCCAACAAATTCTCTACACGTTCCTACGTTCCACAACCGATAGATCGAACACGCTTCAACAGATAGATCCTTGTTCTGTACCCGAATACGCTTCATACTCCAGTTCTCACCGTCCTCTCGTTGCCATCGAATATTCTCAGCTCATACCAGTTCAGTTCCTATCTCGATCACTTTCTCGGTCAATAGAACATCGATGCAACTATCGATATCGAAGGAGTAACGAAGATAATCGAAGCTACCTGAGTCAACGAAAGGACGATTGTGTAAGTAGTTTCCAGAAAACACGTGAAAAGTCGTTAACTCACGTGTACACAGGCGTTACGAAGGCTGGCCTCTCCTTCCGATGGCCACTTTCTTTTCGCCTTGCCTAAGATTACGGATCGTCCACGTGTTTCCTGACACGTCGAAGATGCTCCGCTTGCATAACGCAATCATTCGTGGAGTGAAGAACATATATACTTTGTTTCGCGATGTTGACCAAAAAGAATGTACTGCATACGGAAATATTTCTACGTCAAGTGACGTAATTCGAATCGTGTTCATTTTAGGAAAATCCAGAAGGAAACTGACATATCTTAACGACAGTTAAATTGCAACGTAATTTGCCTTTATCACGAATAATTGCCTTTTCCAGCAATTCCGGCACCAGATCCACAGAAATTATGTAATTTTTATGGTAAAATTATTAGAATGTTCAAATTCCAAATTTGAAATTTTTCACAGAAATTTTATAGATTTAATGTATTTTGTAGGAATTTACAAGGTTTTTAATATAAAAATATTTCTTCATTTGTGATATGTCAAAAGTTAACAAAATTACCAATTCATAATTGCTTTAAGAAATTTTATAGATTTAATTCGTCATAAACATAATCAGCAGTCTGAATGAATATTTTAGTCATTTGTAACCCTAGTCTTAAGGAAAGAGGACGTGAAGTGTTTTCTCCGTCCCTGGCCTTAGGTCCGGCACTCGACTAGCAATTTCCGTTATGTAATTCCTCGTGTAAGATCGGTTTAGTATCGATCGAAGAAACAGCTGGACTACACGGCACGTTTCACAAAATGTGATTATATTTAAGGTATTATGAAACTGCAACGACTAACGGTGGACAATCATTATCGGCTCGAGTTTGATTCTATCAGGAATTAAATGATGCGGGTATAAAAACAAACACGGAATAAATCTCGTGAAGCTAGCCTATAATTAAAGAAAATTATCTGGGGGAATTTAAGACGTGACGCGAGAGAAAAAATAAACTCAGACGTAAAGAGTCTTTTTTAAGACACGTTATTTAATTTTAAATGCACGTGGAATGCGTTATATCGTTCCAATAATCAGAATCAATTGAATGCATGATTTCCCAGCAAATTCCCGCAAATTATTCTCCTTGGTATTTTCCGCTGTACATAATCATCCGTGTTTGCAAATTGTTTCACGCGGACCCGCGCGTGTCTTCCCCGCTTAAACTCGCGAGCTTGAGGCGGAAGATCTCTCGCACATCGATTAGAGAAAAAAATAAGAAACAAGATTGATGTGCAATGACTCACAAAGGTATTTTTATAGTTATCACAGACAAGCTTTTATGGATATATTATGTGTATTGTACAAGGATCTTTGAAACTTTTGAATCACGTGATATGGAAATATTCATTGACTTTATATTTGTTGATTAATTACATTGTCAATTGCACGTGTTCGAACTAAACGTTTCAGAGTGATTGTGTATTACGAAAATTAACGGTAAAACTGTAAAAACACTACTGCTATAAAAATCTTTTATGGATATATATCATTGTGAAGAATCGTTAAAGTGATAATCGTATCTTCTTACAATGCCAATGAAATTCAAAAATATTTTCTATAACGTACATAATATATCCATAAAAATTTGCTGTGGTAACTGTTCAAATACTTTCATCGTTCACTGTACATACATATTTGATTAATGGACCAAATGAGATAGCCGGCTCGAACAACGAGAAAATTACACATCATCGATAACGGGAGCGATAAAAAGCGTGGGTCGTGCGAAAACACGATCGCTCCTTTATGATCGAACGGCAATTTGATTATCTGGCAGTGTCGATCGCGTGATCGCGCCCGAGGGTGACGTGCCCTGTGTAAAGTAACCGTTTAACGACAGTGCACGCTATCAAGGCGAACGATAACTATCGACCGCTCACACTTTGCCATGAATTTGTAAATGAAATCAGCGTGAAGTACTTTCATCCTACAGCACGCTCTCTAGCTCGCCGTGAATTGATCAGCGTACTTCTAATTAATTAAACAATTTAGAATGTTCCAACGTACACTAACTCGTAAAAGTACTCGAACACTTGTATGTCCATACCTTTTATGAATGTATTGTATCCGTTACACATTCGCATTTTAGAATTTATTAGCACTATAATGAGATGCAACCAACGATTGTAATTTTTATACATTTTCGAACTGGTTATAAATTTTGCTAATATAACCATGCCAATCGTGTTTCATATTTTTAAAAAATTGTAAATGGAACTGGAACTGAATGCATTTAAATGAAACAGAAAAGTTTACGTCACGAAATTACCGGGTGACTTAATATTTACAATCGTTTAAAATTTTTAATCCTCTTATAGAATATTTATGTACACGATATTTATTGATTTAGATGATAATGGGGATTGAAGTCATTTTATACGAGAATTTATTCGAATCTTTGCGATCCGGTTCAACGAACGAAGAACTTCCAGAATAAATTCTTGACGATAACTGGTATGTAAAATATGTAGAATAGTTCACGGGCACGGATATAGTCTGTTCTGGATTGAACAGATAAACAGAATCGGCACTAGTGTAATAACGTAGTGCACGAGAGGCAGGCGATCGTGTCCGGGTTCGTAGACAGAGTCCGTTTCTCCCACACATTCACGAACTTCTATACTAACCTCTATCCGAGGGCTTCTACGTCCGCCTACAGGGTGACTTGGCTATTATTAGAATCTAAAGTATCTTTGAACTATCTTTAGAAAAGAGTACGATTAATCTTGTATCTCATAAAATCCTGCCAGAAATGCCATAAATTATATAACTTTTATGAATCTGAAGATCATGTACAATATAAAAAAGACGGTATTAATCTTCTCAACTGTACTATCTTGTTACTAAAGATAAAAAACTTTATAAGTTATTGGATTGCATTGAAAAAGGAATAATGGAGACATGCTAATCGCAGACGATGTTGACGTGTATTAAGTTAGACAGCACAAAGGCGTTCAACAGAACTAGGCACGTGGATTAAGCCTCGTTCAGATTAGTCGAGTTGCTTGAAACCAAATTTATGTTCGAATAAGCGAAGTACTCGAATAAATATTCGAGTCAAGTTTGAATTGAACTGACTTCGTATTTAAAATGGCAACGAAACAGTTGGAGTTTGTTGGGATATCAATTATAATGTTTGAGGAAAAAGACAAATTTTTATCAGTTCGTTTGTAATTAACATTATTGAACGAAATAGCTACAAATTCAAGCAACGGCTACAAATAATTAAATTCTATTAAAAACACGGAAAAGATGCTTAATAATACAAGTCGCATTAGTGATTTCAAGTAACTTGAAGCAAGCAAGTAGAATACCAAGAGCGAACGGTGAAACTAGAAAGGATATTTCAGGCGAAGTTGTAGCGTCTCATTCTACTTGCTCTAGTTACTTACACCAGAAGTTATCTCTTCGTCATTTCTCTAGATTTTATACTATTAAAAAAGTAAATTAGTTCTTGTATAAATTTAAAAAAAAAAAAACGATCTTACACTACAATTTTAAACTTTATTTATTCCAAAATTAAGAATAAAAAACTATTGAATCAGATTTTTCCCAATCAATTGAAATTAATAATCGGTGCAAAGGCTACCAAAAACTAAACAATAGGTACATACTACTCAAGAAACTCCAAGTCGAATGTGAAACGGGTTTCAAGTAAGACTTTACGTAACATGACTAATCTGAACGAAGCTTCAGACTTCAAATCGTAACCAAGAGAGTTACAGGTGTCTGTTGACGTGGCTCCTACGTAATGTCTGCCTCCGGTAGAGGTACGATTGCTCTTGTTCGACAATCTGAATATTCGTCTATATCCAGAGGCATGCGGATATCCGCGTCGTGAACAACCGTTTCGATCGCGCGGTTGCCCTCGATACCCTGAGCGAGTTACCATGCCTTCCCGGACCAGTTTCGTTCTCCTCAGAGCCTATCGACTTCCTTCTCGTTCGCATGCCTGTCCACAGGAATATCGATCGGCGCACAGCGTCGAAATATCATCGAAGTTTCACACCTTGCACCGACCCACCCAGTTTCGTTTCGACACATTGGTTGTCTTCGAATGACGATAGGGAAAGTTTGCCATATAATGGCTTTATCGTTGCGAGAATGCTCAAACAGCGTTCCCGTGACATGTATAACACGCGTCACAGTGTTGCGTCTTGTTCCAGGCAATCTAAAGAGGAATATCTTATCGATAATTTTTCAGAATGGATTAAGGCGATCGTAAAATTTCCACAAGTATAAAACTCGACGGAGAAATGAGTTCGACGTGTAAAAGCGATATAAAATGTTTGTACTTCTTATTTAGATTTGTTTTCCAACTACGTGTCCTTTATACGTGTACCAATTTTGCCCAATTTCAAGATTTATATGCAAATAAAAAGAGACTGAAAAATCGATATGGAATGTTGATTCGTTTTCGATTTATGGAGTTTTTTCTTTTTTATTAACCGTTACTACATTGAAAAATTCCAGGGAATGTCGAGAGATTGGTCGGTTTTACGGAAATTCCCGTTGAACGAATAACGATCCTCGGTCTCTGCTTATAGTCTAGGAAGATGAATATTTACGGTTCGATAGCGAGCCATCGAAACAAACAGGGAAAATTTGCATGCGATGAGCAATAAACTAATGCTAGTACCGCGTATAGCTCGTCTTTGCAGACGCTGGACAGTACAGAATGCTGTCGTTGAACAGCGTGGAAAATATTCCGAGGTCGCTAATGCACGTTAAACGTACTGCTATTGTAACTAATGTTCATTCAACGAGTACTTGAAACATTCCTTAACTCTGTATAATTAGAGTTTTCGTTTACAGTAACGCTTTTATCATCCAATTTATTTCACAGATATTTAGACAGTTATTTCTCTGTGATTCATTTCCCTATTATATGACAAATAACATTTTGACATTTAGAAACAAGCAAAGTTTTTTACCAATGGGATAACAGGGAGAAGTCTATAAATTTACGATTAGCTTCTGATGACAGTAGCATTCTACTTCATAATCCTAAGTATGTAGTCACACGACTACTGTAGAAACGAGAAGATTAATTGAAACGAGGTAAAAGATCGTTCAATTGTGGCGTAACACAAAACTAAGAGCGAAAACTAAAATAAATATATACCTCCCTAATCACACGATACTGCGGAAGAATAACAAATGCTTAATAAATCGTCAACATATTTTAACTCTTCAAAATTTTCCTAAAAATTAATTAATGGAATATTTTTCTCCTCCGATATTTCCGTTCGACAAATCAAGTTTTTACTCAATCAACCTGTTTATAACGGATTTTATGAATAACGGTAGTTCGGAGGTTCTTCTAAGACCTTCGGTCACTCTATTGCCGCAAGAATCACGACCACATTCTCCGCGATCCCTTCGAACGTCAGGTCTAACAACAAGTACCTAATCTATTTCCTGAATCGTATCCGTGTAAATCGATTAGGGGCTATCATCTAAAGATCGTGTTTATTTTATTTCTTAAAACTATGTTTTGGATTGTAACAATGTACACCGGGCGGATGTAACGTCGCGGATGTCGATGTCTGTGTAAGGCTATAAAATGTATGCGATCAATTTCTAAAATGAACCGCCTGGTAAAATATATAGAGAGACAAAAGTAACGATAGTCGAACGGAGATGGGGAATGCCCGGCGCGAAGAGGCAACGCGGAGAGGAAGATCGGAGGTAGCCAATCCCTTTTGGCCTTGCTCGCGATCGGAAATGATCGATATACACGAGCCTGGCGGACGTTCGAATTCCTTACGCGCACGCTTCGAAACGTGGATCAGGAAGCTGTCGAAAGCTTGGCCTTGCTTTGCCAAAAGAAGACGAATAGAACGGCCGACAAAATTGTGAGCAGGTAGAAAGAACAAACTACAAGAGGGAAGGTGAATTAGCTTCCGACACGTTCGACAACGCACCGTCACCCTTGGACGCTTTATCCAGTGCCTGTTCACCCGCGGTAACAACGGAAACGGTCGGTTTGCATGCGATCAATATCGTTTCTGAGTCATCGATGACTCGTTTCGGCATCGTTCGGTGCATTTGGAAGGGGCTTTTAACACACCGTGTGCCGGACCTGCATTTCACTTTCCCTACTCGTTTATTAGCGTTTAAAATAGCAATGGGTTGTTTGGAAAGAACGTTGTGGAATTTTAAGGAAATTAAAAAATAGTATGCTTTGATATTTTGTTTTTCTTAGGGAGCTCTTGTTAACTGTGTTTCTAAATAACTTTGTCGATAATGAATTGTTTAACGAGGTTTTTATATAGTTTGTAAAGATCAGAATAAATGAAAATGTGATATAATTGAAAGAAGGAAGAATCGTCCGTGAATCATCGAGAAATTGAGAGTCGTTCAAGAATTAGCGAGGATTTTGAGAAGATCCAAAGTTCGTTGCCTGTTTTAATCTATATTTCTTGAAAAAAAAACCTGTGTCGCAACTGAACGTTCCTATAGAAAGATTCTTAAGTGAACTTGTTGAATAGAATTAAAAGAAATCCTAAATTATTTTACATTGAGGAAAAAAAACATTCTGAATATGTCTGTTATATAACTACCAAATCAACTTAAAGTATGTTACCGATGAAAATTATAAGTTTGCCAGGATATCAAGTGGCAGCGAATGTATTAAGGAATCATTTTTCGATACTTGAGAAGGGATTTTGCTTATTTTATTTTAGTTCTCTTTCAAATATTAATTGAAGTATGGTATCAAATGTCTTAAAATTGATAGCTTTTGACACTGAGTCGGTCATTAATTCTTGTCAAAAAAAAAAAAACATCACCCTGCCCAATAGAGCAACAGCAAATATATGCTTAATGGTAGCCTCTGTACACAATAAATTAATAAAAGTATCATGATAATTACACAGTGAAAGGCGATTGATTTAGAGACAATGGGTCAAATCGACGATTACATGTATCTTTAATAAAGATCGTACGTAGTCTAGACGTAGTCTGCGCGATAACAGGATCTTCAGCAGCGACGATTAATCATAAATTACGAAACGCGACTAATAACTTTAATTACCTTCGGCATGCTCGCATTCAGCCGCGACTGTTGACAAGCAGGAATTACACCTCGGTTGCCACAATATGGATTTACGAGAAACACTGAAACGAAGAACGGAGGAGAAGAATCGGTGGGAATCGAGCACGATCGACCATTCAACGAAATACTGTTACTTCTACAACGAATTTTCTGCAACAACACGCGAATTCCATTTTCCATGAAATATTTATCAGAGAAGAATCACACACGCGAGAAGAAAACTTGGCAAAAAGAACTTCTCTTTCCTGACATGCACAAGCATATTTATACCTATATATAGTCAGAGCTCTGTACTTGCACACGCGATTGGAACAAAGCGACAAGAGTTTCCACAATTTCTCCGAGCGGACAAAGCGCGGAAAAGGATCGAATTATGTCTGTTAAGGAGGATCAAGCAACACCTTTTGCCGGTGTACGATTAAGTAACGACTCGTTTACCGATTAACCAATTATCTTTGCGCCCGCGATTCGCGGGCGTACATGCAGCCTTGCGATTACTCAATATTATGTACCTCGCCTCGTCGACGCCTTTCTCTTTATTATGAAAAATCCGCGCACAATTCGCCGGGTCTGGCATGCTCTTGCGTCGTGGATGGAAGGTCAGAGGCGAGTTGGAGGCAGAAATCGATGCAACGAGATGGAAGGCACGCGCCACGATTCGCTTCAAAGTAAAATTTTGCAAATGAGTCGCGTCCGTGATCGCTTTAAAATCGCTCGTGTCGTTTCAGCCACGTAACACGTTCTCGCCTTGGAAAACCCGGAGGCTGAATAGGTTGTTCGTCTCTTTGACGATCACACGCGATCGTTTCGTTAGATCACGACCTCGTTAGATCGTAAAGTGCTGAAAAGGAAGCGGCCAGGACGGAAGCAACCAAAGTCCTTGCCAGAAATAGAGCGAGCCGAGCTCCTGTCTGGCTCCTGAGCGGAATATTTAATCGCGAGCAGGCCCGAACAGCGATCTAATTCCCGCGCCACGGTTAACACGTACGGTGTCCTCGCTTGCAGAAAACGCGTGACTCAAGTCTCCGATTCTCGCGAGACGATACGTCGAAACGTTTCCGAGAAACTATTAAACCGATTCGAGGATCTGCACGGATCGAACTGTGGTCAAAGATGAACGTAATCATGGAATATGACCATCACGTTACTCAAGGCCACGTGAAACTAGTCGAAGTCGATAAACATTACGCAAACGATATTTCCTCGTGATACAACCACGTGATTACATTCTCCTTCCGTTCGTTCAATTTTTGGCAGTCACGATGACGAAGTGTTTCGGATCGACGGTTTTTCGTTTGACGAATCGTTCGATGATTTTTCTGACAGGTGCATCTGGCGATGGATTATCCAACCATCTCCGGCATTCCAGCACGATGATTCGAGTTTCCAAGAAGGGAGTCGGATGAAACGTTTCGACGACATGGTCGTCGTATTAAAACGTAAATCCAGGACCCTGTGCAACGAGCCGCGACACGCGATCACCTAAGAAGCTTCTTCTTCGTCTTGTGACCCGGATTCGAAGTCGTGATTGCCTGTTCTAATGGGACGTTATCGTGATACGTTTGCCTGCCGAGATTACCTGCCTGGGAATCTGCCTCCCACGCGAACACCGTATACCTGTATCGGCGATTATGAAACGAGGATTATGCACATGATCGCCGGCAATAAATGCGCTCTCTAATTTTCGCAAACATGGATAAATAGGGCGCGTTTCAATCTAATTAAGATTCTCTAGGGTTCTTCGAGAAAAGTTGCCGCGGCAATTCTTTGCGGCAAAGTCGATATAGATCTGGGGTAGTTGATATTGAGCTTAATAAATGGTTCTGCTTATTTTTTGAATTATAACGTTAGCGTGAAGAAGGAGGGAGTTGTTGGATTTATGATCTTGTAGGCAGTAATATTTTTCGAATTTTTGCATACAGAAATTTATGAACTTATGTCTGGTAATAATTTGCGAATTTTTCTATGGCGATATAGTAGCGCATAATACCTATAAAAGCATCTGCATCGTTTAAAAGGATAGATGTAGCTATCGAAAGTACAACATAGTTTAAGGACAAATTTGAAGACACAGATTCGACTTATTGATGTATCGTGGAGTCGCCAAGAAAAATGTAAAAATTTAATAATTTAAAAAATAAGCAAAAATTCTATTCAATGATATTCACAAACTATTCAATAATTAATGTCCAAGAAAAACAGAATTTCTCATCAGTATTTAACATTATTAACAAATAGATAAATAAATAAATAAATATATATATATATATGCATATACATATTAAAATAGCAATGTAAGAAAATATTGCACAAAAGTTTCCTGTATTAACATATTACGGAAGCAACTCATGTGGTAGCGTGCATATCGTGTTTGAAGTCTCATGCAGTTAGGGGTAAACGAGAAAAGTGCACGATTCCCAAAGAAGCCTGACGCGTCTGGCCGCCACCCTTCGGTTCGTTCATCAATAAAACATCCGCAAGCAAGATTAAAAGGACAGAGAAGGAACGAGACTCTCCTACCGTCGTACCTACGCATACCTGCACGAAAACGTGGAACAGGTTTGCGAGCAGGAGGATCCGCTCCACGATGTCATTCCGATGCCCACGTAAAACCCACCAGATTAGTATCGTCGACTTCGCCAGAATCCAATGGCGAACCGATATACATAGAAAAATCGGGGGGAACAGTCAAATCAAAATTCAAGATAATACAGCAGGATAAAGTGAAAAAAACATCGAAAAACAACGCGTATTGAATTTTACCAGACGCAGAAAGCGTATCTTGACGGTTCTTATCTGCCAAGAATCGTCTGTAAAGACCACCTTCTCCATAGAGACGACCAGTGGAAAATAATTCAGCGGTGCTCGTACGGAACAAGCCATTTAAACAAAACGAACGTGATAAAACAGAAAATACGAGCCGATACTACGTTCGTTTCCTTAACTCGGTAACACCAAATGAGGCAACGAGACTGAGAAAAATTACAGAGATAAGCCACGAATTCTTTCTTCGACACGCTTTTATCCTGAGAAACGCACAGGACCAATCCGTGGGACTGGATAGGGCGGACGAAGCAGAATTCTTGGCTGGTCCCTTATTCCTGGCTTCGTCCTTGCGCCTAGACCTGCCACCTTCGTGTGTCTACGTGTCCCTGTGTATTCCTGGTAAACGCGTACACACACGCACAGTCCAGGGAGGAAGAGAAAAAAAGATCGATCCTCTCGGCCGTGGTGTGCCGCGGAGAGCTGGCCGCGTGCAGGATCGACGTGCCGTGAGCGCGCTCGCTCGTCTCTCCAGGGTGGGAGATACGAAGGTATAAAACCGATCTGGCCGACTGCTGGCAGCCAGTCCAAAGGCCAGATGTGGCGGCGGCTCTAGTCGCACGCGTGCGAGAGAGACGATAACGACACGGCGTGCGGTACTCCCGCGACATAGCGAAACGCTTGGGAAACACATACCGGGAATCACGTTCGACCCGTGAAGATCCTTCATGGTTCACCACGGCGATCACCCAGCCTTTCGTCTGTGAATTCGTGCGCACAACTCGATTCAGCCTCTGAAAGAGGAGCAGCCGAGAGAAAAGGGAAGAAAAGAGAAGTAGCTAACGTCCTGAAGGGAGAGAGACGAGAGGAGAAACAAAAGTTCGTCCTGCTCTCGGATTCCAAAAAGGGAGAGAGAAAGGACAACGAACTCCGCGCTCGACGGAGTACGTCGAGAGGACTCGGCTCCCTGGGACTTGGCCAGGTTGGTCCTCGGGGATTGGTCGTTCAGCCACGAAGCACAGCGTTGAGGGGGAGAATTCTTTCTTTCGAGGGTGATCGCGGTTTCTTGTGGAATATACGTGCAGCGAGGGACATCACCAGCCGTTCACGGGAGTGGTGGTAATCGGAGAGTGCGGCTCCTAGGTGCGGATTTTTCTTTGAGACCTAGGAGATCGACCTTCGAAATCCTCGAAGAGAGTGTATAGGGTATATAGGAGTGATTTCGAACGAAAAAAGGAGACGCAGAAAAGAAAGGCACCCTGGAACATGTCTGGAATTCAAATCAACGTGGAAGAGGCCTCCAACGACGGACACGAGG
This sequence comes from Bombus fervidus, assembly GCF_041682495.2. Classification (NCBI taxonomy): domain Eukaryota; kingdom Metazoa; phylum Arthropoda; class Insecta; order Hymenoptera; family Apidae; genus Bombus; species Bombus fervidus. The sequence goes on along the minus strand of NC_091520.1, from coordinate 11,669,932 downwards.
ATCCTGTTCCTGATGTAAGTCCATCATGAATTACATGTTAAAGAATATACATGGTCGAGACGTTTCTTCTAGCTAATGGTGTTTTAGAAGACAAATGATAGTTCGCGGCTGTATCACGGAACTCTCGTGGTCCTTCTCTATAACTATCTCTGCTTTCTACTCGTCGTCCCTTCCGCAATTCAGAAATCTCAATCCTTCTCTGTGACCCGACAAGATTTAATCACAATTACCGAACAATTCCTATCGAACTTTCACGATGTAAATAAAAAGCACGTCCTCAAGTTCCTTTGGCGGGAAACAGGCGATAGAATAAGAAATAGAAGACCATCCAGTGGATGCACAAGTTAGTCTTCTGGTTCAAGAGAAATATGAGAGGCTACAAGACGAGCAGACGAAGTTAAATCAGCTAAATTCATCGGGAATCATAAATCATCCGATCTTTGATTTCTAGTGATTAGCAGCTTTGGGCTGGTTGCGTAAAGCAGGCGTAAATTTTGAGGAAGTCCGTGAAAAAAATTTCACAACGTTATCTAACAGGAACTAGATTCCCCGGATTTAATGCATCGGCGATAATTAACAACACTGTGTTTCTCTTTATCTACTCTATTCTCTTTGCCTATCCTGTTAATGAGAAACAGTTAATAATGCAGAAAGTTCAACGGACGATTATCAAACGAACGACATATAAAATGACACTGGTAAACAGGTAAACTGTTCTGATTAATCGAGGTATCTTGGTAAAAGGCATCGAACAGTTTAGGTTCACGGGCAACGTGCGTGCGTATGTACACGCCGCGTAACGCCGTTCACCGCGAATACTTAATAAGCCTGACACCCATCCCGGTACGGGTTTATATAACGCGAAACCAAGCACACACCGCGACAACGTAGACGCACTAGATGTTAGTTGGGAAACGAAGGACAATATCGTTCTCAGATATTCGTAGAAAATAACGCGCACGAAAGCCACGCCGCGATTACCACGGCGACGAATCGCGAACAAATTGCAGTACACGCGTATTGTGCAATAAAACCTGCCTGCTGCGACGCGTCGCTCGTGAGAAATTCGTTTACAACTTTCCACGAAAAATCGAACATCGAGAACGCGTATTCCGATTAAGGTTCAACCCGTCCACTTATTATTTGATTTGTAGCTACACTTTCTTGAAGCGGCGTGACTAATATGAAAAATAACAAGATACTTTACATTCCGATATTTTACATAAAAATGTCTGAAGACATATATTATTAGTCTGGAGACCTTGATAAATTTATTAGGAATTTCAATGTGAAAAAATAAAGCATTCGTTATCATATCTAGAGGAAAAATCAGATGTATTTTGACGTATGCATAAAAATTTGAATTTATATAAATATTCACTATCTTGTTGTTACGTTTCTTTCGAGATTAGAGAAATGGAAATACGATACGATGTTGTATGAATAAGGTGCTAGAATATTAAGAATTTAAAAAGATGTGTATGTAACTTAAAATTCATGTTTTACAGCAGATACTAAACTTCAATCCCAGGAATTGAGATAAAATTTAAAATTAAAATAAAGATCCTCGAATACAATCCTAAGTGAGTAGATCATAGTTTGCCATATGACTCGATATTAAAAGTGGTTGTTAGTCGCCTAAACGAGAAAACCAGCAACTAACAATTGTCAGTGGAATCGAAATTCGACGAATTGAACTTTCATGCCGGCAGCAGTAGCTTAACTTTAAGTACGATCTACCTAACAAGCGTTTGGTTGGTTATTATATTAAAAGGAAAAGAAACGAATAGAACTGACATACAGTAGAACGTGTAGGCGTTTCGCGATAGAAGTAGTGCTACACGGTTCGCGTTGAAAAACGATTTCCATAATTCCGTAGCTCCAGGTTGATTCTCGAGAAGCCGGTAACCAAGCCACCTGTAGGCCGTTTCTCACATTCGCGTTTCATAATTCCTTCACCGTCCTAACGTTTACGAGCATGGACCGCGATTGCTTCTCGAGGCGTAAGAATCCTAGCTGGAATTCCAAGTTTATTACTCGAACTACGATAAACCTAGCATTTACTACTACGAATTAAACTGACAAACCTATAAAAGATTCTATGCTAAGTGTAAATTACTTGTTAGGCATCGTGAAAGATTTAATTCCAATTTATTACGAAGATTTGTATGTTTTAAATAAAACAACTTGAAGAATAAAGAAGGATTTTCATTCTTTGCTATCATTCAGAGTAGAATTTCATTTGTCTAATAGATTATATAATAGGAATTCATTAATTCTATTCACTATCCGTGATCTTTCATTCTTATAAAATAGAAGTTCAAGTTCAACCAAGTAGATTCAGTCGACGAGGATTCATTTAATCAGACACTGATTCAACCTTCGCCCCAATAAATGAAGTTCGAATAAAAAAAGCTCCAATGTATAATATATAAGACAAAAGAACGAAGCATTACAAACAACCTATCCCACAATAATCAAGTTATTAATCTCAAGATTAAGTACAAGACAACTTTCTCAATTAGCAGGTTAAATATTGACCAGCTGAATACTTATTGGCAAGCAGAATCTTTTGCAATATACCCTTGTGTAACATTACCGATTATCTAGAACTTTGATCGGACTTATCGATATACATCAATATATATAGTTAATGTATGCACATTAATTCACAAATATTAGGAAGGAACTTAATCATAAGAGGAAGTTACCCTGATTTATGTACCGCGTTCACCTTGTACGGACTGGACGGTGAAACTCAAACAGAAAGCGGTTTGCGAAAGGTTAAAAACAAAGTAACCGTTTTGGGAAACGCCGCGTTTAAATCAACGAGATATAATTGATTGTCCGCTCGAGATCTGCCGTTCGAATGGATTTCATGAATGCATCTTGTAACGCAGATTACAAGTCGAAGAAGCAAGATACGATCCGTGTCGATTCAGCCTTCGTTATCGATCATTTACATAACATCGCGATATCTCTCGGAACTGTGGCCGCGATCTTTAGCGTGAACCTACAATTTAGAACGTACGCGTTTATTTCATCATTGCACCGCGCGCGTACACCAGAACTTCAGCGTTGCAACTCGATTCGACTCGAGGAAAATGCCGCGTGTTCCACTCGCGTGATCAGTCATGCATGACGATTAAAAACGGAAAGCTGGTGAACGAAATTAGTCATTTGAGAAAACTTCGTAAAGGTCGACAACGTGTCAAATACTTTTTAGAAACATTTCCGCAATGATTTTGTGCTTTTGATGGATTAAACATATAAGTAAATTGAGCTTTTGCAAATTTTCGACTAGAAATATAAATGAAATGAATTTTTGAATTTTCGAACGATTGGAGATACGAATAAAACGAAAATTCATACTTTCGACTGAAGATCTGAATGTAAGAAAATTACGTATTTAAATGTGTGAATATTGCAAAACTGAGAATCAAAATTGCGTTAGAAACGACAACCTTTGAATAGAGGCAACTTCGTTCAGCAAATCCTGTTAATATCGATAACCTTCGCATGTTAAATACGGAATTAAAATAATGGTCGACACGTTTCCACAGCGTCGAATTCTTAATCAGGATTGTCCTTTATCGTCCACGCGCGATTAATCGTTTTCGCATTTGTCAACCGAGAAATGTTAGTGTCGTCAACAGTGGACAGCTATGGAGCTATGAACGGTTGAGTATCCGTGTCCCTGGAAGATTAGAGTACTAATTAATCAATATGTGAAAACAATTCTCAGTCGTTGACCTTAAAAGGAACTTACGCTGGTGCGGAATCGAGAATTTCACTTTCTATCTTGATATTTAGAAGGCTCGTTTATTCGCTCACTAGTCATCAACTGACAACACATGATTGTTTATTAGGGGATTAGATAAAATTCGAAGATATCCAAAACCATTAAACGGAGTAGCTACGAATCTTCGTTGGATTTGTTAAGTCAAGGTTTGATACAAGGTCATCGATCAACCGAGGGGAAAAGCGGTGTGTTTTGGTCTAAGGTCGAAGCAGAGAAATCGATTTTGCAATATGAAGTGCTTTCTCTTGTTGCATGCAAATGTCGCCTCGGGGAAGGAATTCACGAGATCGCGACATTGATTCGTGCAACACTCACGGGTGCTGTATTGTGACAGCAAGTTACTTTGAAAACAAGATCGTCAATAAAAACAGGTGTTTTTCTCATTAATTATTAAATAAAAGAATGCATGACAGCTTTACAGAATGTCAAATACAGGTTTTAATTATGTTGACGAACAATGAAAGCATTAAGTATATTTTTGTGTAAATAAGAAATAAATCTCCATCTATAATCCGAAAACAATTATTGGATAACGATGATAGCGACAACGGTGTACTTATATAATTCGTCTTGTGCTGCTTCATTAAGGAAGCAGACTTCATTAGATTGCGTGATAGAAGCGGCGCGTGTCGAACTTTCATTCTCTATTTCAAGACGTGACAGTTTTCTAACGGGTCTTGCTGTTTCCAATTTACGAAGACGCCTATCTGCTTGCCTAAATTTACAGGACCGTATATGCAAAAGTCTTACATTATCTACGACAGTAGTTTTGCAATACTAATTGATCATACTTCTAGGAGATTAATTAATCATTATGTAGGAACAATATCCCCTTTATGGTATCATGTTTGTAATTTTCCGAAACGACTTGAGATGAGCCATGAAAAATAAAGAATACGAGATAGATATATTTGATAATTATTTATACTTCCATAACAAATATCAATCATCGATAATTCCTGGATTCAATATTTAACAAACAATAAATTTAAGATTCAAGATATCTTCACATCCATTCGTAAAAACAAAACATTTCAATTTCGTACACGATCTTAGTATTTGCCCAGTACTGTACATTAACCTAACCTACACAACACCATTTATAGACCACTATAATTTTACTTTCAAAGAATGATCATTATACAAGAGCCGTAAGAACCAGTATTGCCATATTTTCACACACGTCATTCGCGTCCAAGCAATGATCACTCTGTGTCTGATCATGACACGCCGCTTCTACTTCAACGGTCACCGCCGCGACGTGTATTAGACGCGTCGGTTCTCGAGACCGAAGAAAGCAAGAAGAAACAAACTCGAAAAAGGAATATACATTTATAGGAGGAATAAGGGATAAGGGATAAGATAGGCAAACGTCGTTTGCAAGTATTAGATTCACGACACGTGTTTGCCTCGATGTCACAATTTCGGAACGTACTCTTTATTTGCGTTGTAAATGCAAATGGAGCAGAATCGATCATTTCCAAATGACCTAGAGAAGGTTTAGAATCGACCAGCAACAAGTTCCTTCGGATTCGGCGAAGCGTGCTCGTGACATTTCGCGACGATGACGGAGGACGTGGCGGCGCCGAGCATCATCATTGGCCATAGCTATTATCACGGAGTAAACGTACTCGGGATCGAGGTAGATCACGAGAAACGGCTGGAAGACGCGTAAATAATTTTCAAACAGAATTGCGTCGCTGTTATGAAATCAATGGATTCTCGACTGGTTTATTTATAGCCTCGCGCGTCTCGTTGATTTATGAATTTATACACAAGCTTTTTCTTTCAGGCAGAAAAGAATTTCAGAGAGTTGGATCGGACCAGGGTGTTCGATTGGTTTGCGACTCGATTTGAGGTCGACGCCGCGGGCAGTGCTCGGGAAAAATGAACGAGATCGATGATAAAACATCGTGAAATTATCGATCGCGATAGCGGTGAATCTCGCTTCGATCGATAATATTTTTTTGCGCAGAGAAGTAGAAAGCTGTCGAAAGTGTGGAATTAAAAACGCACGAGCAGGATTTCGTGTATAGTCTGTTGCTGAATAAACGAAATGGAAAGTTCCCGTTACGATGTGTTCGTTGTTTAGAAATATCTTAATTCTTTTGAGAAACCGACGATGATGAGAGATCGAGCGTTTAATTCGCGATTAAAAATTTCATTTACGAAGCAGGAAGATTGAAAAATTGGAGTGAAGAAGATAACAATGATTGTTACACTCGCTGATTCTCCCATTACATGTGACAGATTATGTGGACGTTACTCGAGAAAAGGATAATGAAGACAAACGACTGGCCAATTCTGCTAAAGAAAAACAAGGAAAGAGTAGCCAAGCGTGCAAATTACGCGGACTAATTAAATTTGCGCGCGTACACCCGGTGACATAACGTTGACGCATCGCGACGAAGACAAACGGTGCCATGGTTCACCTGGAGAGCTTGGATTTAATTACACGCCGACGATGAAACAGAGGTTAAGTGTTCCATTCACCCACCAGCAAATCGACGATTCAACTAAAATCTGAGAACTTTTCAAGCTAAACGGATAGTCAGTCATTCTTCAACGAAGAAAGTTTGAAAATTATAGTAAATTATACTGTAATTATATGGGTCCCCAATAGTTTCTTAAATTGATTACTGTTCCAAACATGTTCATCTTTAATCATACATATTCAAACATCAAAATATTCGAAGACAATAAGTACAAAAATCATAAGACAAAGGTACTCGTAGGATAATCAAGAACCACTTAAAGCGTTTGCTGGGAACCTTGACCAACAATCGACGAACAATAGAACCTCGTTTATTGGAACGACATTTTATTTGGTGTCTGATTGAATAAACTGCAGATTGAATCTATACACAGCGAAGAAAGCTTAGATAGTAAACGACGCTAAAAGACATCATAATTTTACAAAGCAGAATTATAATTGACGAGAGCAATGGATATATGAATCATATTTACGACGTAGTAAAAACTGTCTAATACGAAAATTACTAGTATTCAAGTACATAAATATCATTTCGAAACTTTCTTTCTTCTCTTCTTGTTATATCTGAATTCTTCTTAAGCAAACGCCAAATCATAGGAAAAATCATATAAATTCCAGTCGCATACAGTGGCTCCAAAGTATTTAGACATTTACATTTACAGATATAGAAAATTCTTGTAATTATATTGAATGTGTTACATAAAATATTTTGAAATTTCATTAGTATTATAACGAGATACGACTGCCATGATTGGTGAAATTTTCAACAACTTCGAAACTATTTTATAGAAGTTGCAAGACATTTACTGGAAACATATGTATATTCTGTAAAATACAGCGTGAACAGTCATCTAAAGCGTTTATTTACTTCGATGTAAACATGATAGCCTAGTCTCGCAACGATGCTAATGAAATTTCTAAATGTGTTTCGTACAACATAATACATATATCCATTAAAAAAATCTACAAGCGTTCCGATACTTTCGTCAGTCACTGTATACGTATAAACTAGATTCAGATAACCAGAAAATTCCCGATACCACCGTGTTCTTTCTACAAAATAAATCAGCGGTATCGATATACGAGCTTCTGTTAATTTCTTGTTCTCAGATATATTCCAAAACGGTGCCAGGCGCGTTACGAAAGAGGCGGGTAGATTCGCAAACAAGGTCCCAGAGCCGGAGCTGGGTCGCAACTCGCGGAAGTGGAACGACGTGGCGTTTCGATTTTTAACAGTCCTTCGACTGCTCATGCAACAACCACTACTGCTTATCCAAAGATAAACGCGTTCGTTCTGCTGGTGAAAACCGTAGAACGCGTACGCACACTACGCTCGATACGATTCGTATACGTGAAACAGACATTCGCCATCAGGAAACGGCTTTCTTCCTCTCCTCTGAACGCTTCTTTATTTTACAGACTCTCGAAGATTCTCTCCGCATAACGACTTTCCTTCTCACCGGTTGCCTATTCAGCGACCGGTATTTGTCAAGAGTTCGTATACGAGACAAACATGCTTTCTTGTTATTGTGAAATTTCAACAGGGTGGAGGAACTAGTACGTTTAAAGGTTATTAGAGAAAACAAAAGAGCAGCAAATAATTAAATATAAGGAGAAATGTCCTATAGCCATAGGTTACAAAATTAACCCTGAAAGAAATACAAGTATTTTATGTATGTCAATGTAGAGTTCAAGATGATTGAGAAACAATCCAGTATATATTGGAAACTTTCCAAAATGTTTGCAATTCCTTTCAGCGAGAAATGTCAAATGTGCAACGCAATGAATAGAGCGTAAAGAGGAACATTCTTTTCTCTGAAAAAAATTGCTATAAAAGTCTGACTAGAAATAAATAACTATCTTGACTTCCGAGATAGGCATACGCATCTATACAAGGTATGAAATCGGAGGATGATTTAATTGTTTGTAACCTGGAAAATGAGCCTTAAGCGACATTTTCGTACAAGAACTTTTTTCACTGTCACGAGATATTGACATTTAATCAGGATACTGTGTTATCTTTAAATTATTGGATTCTTTACTCTATTAAACACTGAATTTGCTGGAACGACTACAACAAATATACCATAACGAGATCAAAGGCGCTCAGTCATGCGTGTAATTATAATAATGACAGGTGTATCTGATTTCGATTGATCGACCTATTTTCCATCGGTTTGGTATCTGTTAATTGGCAATCGAAGCGACCTCGCGAAAGGAGGAAGGTCAGAAGAACGCTTTAGACCTAACTAAACGATTCTTGTTACACTTTTCACGCTTCTTCGAGACACGAGGACAAATCGTAAAAAATACTTGGGACATAGAACAAGGACCTTGTCGTCACGGAAGCGACCTGAAACCGGCGATGCCTGTACGATGTTCGGAACTAATTGCGTCCGGGATCATTAAAATCGTTTGAAAGCCATCCCCGTAACATTGCACCAATGAATATAGTGAATATAACCGACGAAATAATTACTTCGCGATCGCTATTCCATCTAGATAGCCGCCAAGGCTATTAAACAGGCTCGCTAGAAATCGATGTAGAAGCTTCTTCCACTCGTCGATCATTTTAATTCTCGGATCATTTCGCGTCAAACATTTCACTTTGAATGTAACATCACTGGTTCGCTAGAAGAATGATACAATTATTGCGAGAAAATTTTTTTGAAGAAGTCGGTTTGAAATGGAAAGTTGTTAATTACCCAACTATTTAGCAATGGTTAGCAAACTATTTTAGCAAAAGATTCGTTTCCTTTTACAATTTATAATGTTATTTTTATAATAATTGTAAAAATTCAATAAATTCTATCAGTTTTAAACTGCAAGAAGTATTTGCACCGCCTTTCTATTAATCTCATTAATTTAATGAACTTATTATTACATAAATTGTAATATTTATTAGAACCTATTAACATGATGGATAATTGACTGACTATTTAAATGCTTCCACAGCCAGTTCTTGCAAACATCTCCGGATATATCACTCTTCTATCAAACCGATGATACACGAAATTCAATACGGTCTCGTTAACGAAGTCTCTAGAATCTATTCTAAATCCCGTATATTATTCGCCATGAATCTTCGTCTTCACTGTGCACGACAGGAGGCGCGCAACAATTTCACAGACGGTAGAATCTCCCTTCGTAACGCTCGCTCGAGCTCTTTCATAATCCACGAGATGCCCGCGTTCTGTCTAGTTTAGAGCCAACAGACACACGGAGTCTCAAGGACGAGAATGTTCGACCATTACAAATGATTCGATGGAAATATCGAAAGTCAATGCGTATCTCCAATATCGATGGGCAGATTATCATACCAAATATCAAAGATCGTGATACAGTGAGGGCAGAGACTTCTGTCCTTTTTTTCATTCGACTTCACCGTTGAGACTTCTCTTTTCCATTGGAAGAACCGCCGTGGATCTCGCGGTAAACAAAGTGAAGCATCGTGCAATAGTCGATGTAATGAGCCCAGCTCGCGAGTTGCAAAATATGTAGACGATCGTGGCAAACGGGCCTTAGATTTATGTTTTCTGTGAGGCAACGCGGCGCGAGATCGGCGTGAAAATGGGCCGCGCTCGAAGACGCCGTCGCGGATGGAAATGAGACCATGTCGAAACTTGTGTATTATTAAAATTATTGCCTCCCTAGGTGATCTTTATAGTGGCAAATAATAGGTTGTCGGCTGGGCTGTTTTTCCGATAGGAATACGAGTTCTGAGTTTCCCTTTTTTAGTTCTTTAACGAAATAAGGAGCCCTATTTTAATTTCGTTCGCCTTAAGGAAGGAAGAATGCTGAAATGATTAATTGGTTACGAGATGATTGAATTGCAGTGCAGATGTGTCTTAGGCCATTTCACCTAGTAATCTCATAATGATCTCAAAACGATCGCACTTCTAAGAAATATTTTCACATTGTGTCTTTAGATATTCCACTTGTGCTAATATCAACTTCTAAATTGCGAGGAGCGTAAAGGTAAACTAATATGCAAAGGGTAACAGATCCAGGTCTTCGTAATTTCCTCACTACGAAACATGGAGATGTTTAAATGTCACGTAACGTTCTAACAGCATAATCGTAACGTAATACTTAGCTCACCTGGTGACACGTAACGAGCTTGTAAATACACACGTATTAAAGAGCAATAGAAACTGCTTTAAACAGGTCGCTGTGATTTGGTTAATAACAGCATTTAGGAAAATTTAAAGGAATATTGAAGAAATGACCGATAATTATCGAAAGTTGTTGAGTCAAATATTATATTCTTTCGTTAATAACAAACTTTCTATTCGCTTGTTTATCAACTGTATAGACAATTTGTTGAGATACCTCTATCATTATAAATAATAATAATTCTCTCAAGAAATATCAAACATTGGAAAATACTAAATGTCAGAATAAGATTTCGATGAATAATTGAAAAAAATGAAGAACGATTTAATTTTATTGCCAGATATATTATACAAAATATTCAAGTTTGAATTCATCGAGGGTGAACGAGCGGAGGTGCAATGTGAAATCCGGTTTGCCGGATCGTAGGTGTCGAATAGAAGAAACAAGCTCATCCTATTCTCAGCAAAGCCGAAATGACTCAACATATTCATGAGTGCGTGTTTTATTGAAATTCCTTGTAAATATCGTGCCTTTTCGTGAAATTAGCGGTACGTTCTTATAAATTGTCAAACAACGCTTTCTTTCGTTCTGAAACGTGACTATCCAACGTTGGGAATCCCGGGTGATTACGGAACTACTTTTAATAAACCGAGTTGTCGATTTTGAGTTCATAAAAATTTGCTCCAAAAAATGTTCATATCTTTCCATAACGGGAGAAAGGTAGAAACAATAATCGAACTAGATCTGAGGATATCATAAAATACGTGGCGTTATAGAAACCTGGCTTGTAAAATCTTTTATTTCCTTCTTAATTGTCCCTGTTTTAATTACGTTATATAAATTCGACATGTAAATTCCATTATTATTACTAGGCATTTAATCTCTGTAAAAAAAATTTCCTATTTAGCCTTGCATTTTACATTCTCTGTATTTTTTTATTATCTACCTAATTATTCCTGTCTTAATTACATTATATAAATTCATCACACGAATACCGACACCTATTATTACCAAATATTCCATCGTTACAAAAAATGAAGAAAGTTATAAATTTTATTTTCCATCTAATCTCATATTATTTCTACTATTTTACCATTTTTTTCATAATTATCTCTATCTTCATTAAATCGTATAAATTCATCGTGCGAATTCCAGTATCATCACCGAATGATCAATTACTCCGAAAATGAAAAAGAAACAATGTCTAAAGCCAGATGGCTTGAAACTTCAAGAGCAGCCATTCCTAAACCGATTCGTTCCTCTTCCTCGAGTTTCACCGATGCAATCCGTTCGCTCGCGAAAGCGATCTGCCACGGGATGAACAAGGTCAAACCACGGAATCTGTTATCGCTACCTTGTAACATATATCTTTTTATGATCGTTCACGCATCCGCGTGCGACGCTCGTTAGACGCCAACTTCTCTACCCGTTCGCGGTATCGGTAACGAGAAAACGTACCTCGAGGTATCGACTGACGTGGCGCTCCTGGATGATGATCCTCGACCTGCACAGCTCGCGTTCGTACAACCGGTTAACGAATATTTAAGTGATATTCCAAGACCAGTGTTAAATTCCAACCGAGTCACTGGCTTCTTGGCAGACGTATTTTTTGTATAGCCGACAAGAGCCGGGACAAACAAAACGTTTACGAGGAAGCAATAAAAAGCGATGACTTCTTAATGTTTTCAAAATCGAAGAATGTTTTAAGGTTACTTAAAGATTAGGCAGATGAATTTCTTAGAAAAGGGGAACACGAGATGAGAGAGAACAAAGATCGATGACCGAATATATTCTGCCCTTGAAACGAGATAATTCTTCTTAACGTTTCTTTGAACATATTTGCCGACCGTTTAGCCATTCTAGTAATGTTAGACAGTTATAATTAGCTTATAAAGATAATGACTTCGAAATAGATTAACAGCGATCCTAGCTATGAAAAACTTAAACAGTCAACAGGTTTAGTGGAGAACCACACATGATCAGCGATTATATTACTTTATCATCAAATTATAATTATTGTCACTGTTGTGTGCATTAAAAATAGGTTACGCCTCTACTCTTTCCACTGAAATACCAAGACAACTTTACGAAACACATTAATCAAAAAATGTGACATCAGATAAAGGAGACTGGGAAATACCCAGAACTCAAACTCACATTCCTCGGAAGACGTTAAAACGCAAATCACCAAACGTATATCTCAATTATTCTGTATAATATGATAAGAACATACTTTAATATATTGATATATCACAATATTTTAACATGTCTTGATCAAGAAATCATCTCCATTTCGAATATTTATTTGTTCAAAGATATTCACAACTAATCTTAAAGATCCTCCCCTGACTAGTCGTTACTTTTCACTACAACGATACGCTCTGTCAATGTTAATCGTTCTTGATACATGAAGACGACGATTAATAAAAATCGTTCAACCCTTCGAGATGATACAGAAACAACGAAGGGAGAACGAAAAAAGAGTGGCGAGTTTCAGAGTGTCGCGTTACCCGGTCCCAGCACAGGTGCAGCACTTCGAGGCTGACCAGTGTATTGAATTCCACAAAAATTCTTAACGACGCCTCTCTTTGAGCGTCGCCCAGGCCATTCTCTCTGTCTTGGTCTCGGTTCCCGCTCGGGTGCACGGGTTTTTCTTCTTGCTCCGGCTCGAGTATCCGACTCTTTTGCCTCTCGCATCGTCTCGAAAAATTTCGAGATATACCAGCTCAGCAACGAATACCTGTCACCGAGAACGCGCCGTCGGGTATCGAGATTCAGTTATGAAACTTCGATTCCGACAAATACGGCACCATTCTCCTCCATTGTCTAGGAGCTTTGCGCAATTTCACTCGTATCTTTTCATTCCAGCCTATGTAATTTCGCCAACGAATGTCTTTCAAGTATCTTCTATAGCGATTTATACGATATGTCGTATTAAGTGTTAGGTCGATGATTTGGTACCTTGCACTCTGACGATTTCTTGATACAATCGATCAGTGATCTCAGTAGTCCTTTGCAGTGAAATTTTTCGAAAGCAGAAAGTTATATTTCGAAATATTCATTGACAACGTTAATAATACAGTGGTCTTCTTTTTATATCGGCGAGAATAATTTGTAAAATGTCAATGTTGCTAAAGAGATATCGGTAGATTATTCAAAGCTAAAATGGAGGATTCAAAGTTGCTTGACCTGTGTTCGATTATTGAAGTAAGTGATTAGGAAATCTTCTTCCAATCCTGATAGCTTTATTCTGTGTTGATAATTCACGAATAATATTATATCAGGGATCTTTTATTAAGTTTCCTACTCTACCTTTATAAAAATCTCATTGTTTTAAACAGGATCCTGAAAGAATTACTTATAGAACGACCTAGTAGTATAATTGTCCAATTATATCATCAGATAAAGAAATTATTATCTTTGTCGAATAAAAGAACTGTAATTCTGACCTAACACAAAATGTCCATCAAATCATCTAAGACAAAAGTAATCGTCGTAAATCATATAATATATGCATTTCTGATTGGATCAATCTCTTAAAGACCTAACAATGGAATGAACAAGAGGCTCCAAGACTAAAAATACCAGGTGGTCGGTGCTCCGGCGAGTCCCGGAAGATCCGCGAGCCACCGGCGGCAAAAATGCGGTGCAAGGCTGCTTCCACGTTATTTTCTGAATCGGCCACGCCCGACAGGACACATAAATCGTGGGTCGGCTCGCGTTCCATTAGAGACTCGATACTTCGATCGGTATCCGAGTGAAAAAGCGACTCGAAAAAAGAAACAAGCCGAGTTCGGACCTTGGGCGGTGGCCAGTGTGCGGCGAAGGTAGGCCACAGGTTCGGTGCGAAACGCGGCTGATTTACGTGCGAAAATGGCCAATTAACTGGCGTAATCGACGTGCGTACGCACGAGCCGAGCCAACGGGCCAAGCCAGTGTCAAAGTCGCGGAAATACTCGCGCTGCTATCCCCGGCTTGGCCCTGAAAACGTTTCGCGGCCGTATACCTCCAGGCATGCTTCAAGAGTCGAGGAAACACACGACGATACGACGAGACAACGACGAAGACGACCAAGATGCAACCAAAGAATTACATTCGAAGCAACGAGCTGCACAGAGGAATTCGAGAGTACCAGCGTTGTGCAACGATCAAACCGGAATATCGGGAGCTTGGTCCCCCGAAAATCTTCCTTCGAGCTCCGAGTGGTAGCGCAATCGAGGACTCGTTCGGCTCTGAACGTTGCTCCATTGCAAAGTGCATCATTTTTGTTCAGAATGAGAGTATTATGGATGAGGGTGTTTAATATTATTTGGTATACTCAGTAATAGTTTGTTAAGATGTCCAAAACTTGACCTGGGATATCTGAGGAGCTGAAGTCTCTTGGAACCCTTCTGAAGAAGCACATAAGGCTACTAAGTTATTGACCAACTAAATCATATTTGGCACACAACAAATACGATGGTGTGTAAATCCTACTTTTTATTCGGGTGATTATAGAGAAGAACACATAAAATGACGTGAATGAGGGTTTGAAGAGCATAGGGGTAAATTAGAGTTTGAAAGCCACAAGGTTAAATAAAAGTCTAAAGAACAGAATAAAGATGAAGATTCAGTACAGAATAAAATATTTCTAGAAGATATATGTTCGTTGTGAGGAAAATATCACAGAAAGATTACTAGTTCTAAGAACCATTCCTCGATAACCACTCCTCTTCTATTCTCTTCTCTCGTTTGAAGTGAACTCGATCGAAGCGAAGAGTGTGCGATTTAGTCAGGTCGCGGTACATCATCCCCGCTGGTATTTCGATGCGGTGAAACGCGCGATACGGATACCCGCAGATGGGACCGAGCTAGAACAATAAGCCATTGCGACAACCTTTCGAAAACAACGTTCTTTGGTATGTAAAACTTGCTTATGACGTGAACACAAGGAAACGAGCGAATGAATACAATACTTGGTTAACGAGAAAGTCTATGTGTCCAAAGTTCCCAATTGTTTCGTCGGTTAATTAGTATATCATTGACGTACAATTTACACGATTGTAAAGTAGAATCGTATAGTAAAAAAGACTAGATACATTTGCAAAGAACGTTCTCTCAGGATATAATACAGCAGGTTTAAACGGCTATTTAATCTGCTGATTGGTCAATCGTATCGGACCACGAGCCTGTTCGTCGAACAGATGAAACTCAGATAGCATGGTGGATACATATAGAGTAATGTTCTGTTGGCGAGAGATAAACAACACGCGGTTGCAGGTGGAGGACATGCGGGCGAGGCAGAAGCGTAATCGCCGCGACATTATCGCTTATGCAATCAAAGCTTCACGTCGATTTACGTTGCTTTCAGATCGAGGCGACGGCGGCTACGACAGCAGTAGCGGGCAGCCCGCTTTCCTGGCACATCCCAAGGCCGTCCTTGGTGGGACGAAGCGAGAGGGATAGCGAAAATGGTAGCTGGGCTCATCATCTGCACCCAAACTCGCCATCCAGAGGATCCACCTCGTCGCAAGGATCCACTGCCAGTACACACGTAAGCGTATATCGATAGATCATGTATTTGGAGTTTAGAAGAAGTTGAAGAACGTAAATGAACAGCTAGTTGAAATTAATTCTTGGTACCTTAAAAATTATAAAGTAAATGTAACACACCTATGACTACAATTAGACTTATTTGATGAGTGAAGATTTATAGCAAATGATGAGTCACTGGAAAAACATGAGATCCTTTGAAGGAATATTGAGCACCCTACCTTGATATTTTGACGGTTAAATTATCCTCATCTAAGCAGATTTAGATTTCTAAAATTGTAAAAGAATACGGAAATCCTAATAAATGTTAGGAAGAAGTACAATTAGTATAATCAATAAATGCAACCACTGAAGCTAAACAAATAAATGAAAAGAATAGGTATCAGAAGTCTCGAGGTTTAAGAAGTCTTAACAACCCCACAAAATTCAATTAATATAATCAATAAATCTAATCAATCATTAAGGGTAAGAGTAATCATTCAGAAGACTGAAACTAACCAATTATTCAATTTCAAGTAGAAAGTTCAATAACTGAGCGATTAAATAACTTTCTTGTATTACAGAGTGCCGCATCGGGCACGTTACTTCTGACAGCCGCTAACCTAGCCAATCTCGCGGCGATTCATCCACCTACGGTGACGGCGCCGAAACAGATGGACACCGCATCGGTTGCGAGCAGCACTCACTTCACCGTAGTGAACGGCCTAGGCAGACCGACGACCGTTTACAGGAAGTCCTGCTGCGCGAGAAATCAGCTCACCGTGCTCGTCTGCACGATGAGCTTTCTATTCATGGTCGGTCTGCTTCTCGGGATTCTCTACATGGAAAGTGAGTACTACTCGTAGTGATATTAATTGATTCAAAAGCTCCACTCTAAAGACTCTTCAATCTTTTAACAATGCTACCCATACCGAATGTTTTTAAGTCTAGTCTCCATCAGTCTCCGGTGCTTTTTGCTTTTGATTACAGTGAGAATTCGTGACAAGTACCACTAGGCCGATAAAAATTGGCGAATACAGCGATCGTGGGATCATCCTGTAGAAGACTATGCTAACGACGAGACAAAGGAATGCAAATTGCGAGTCAACATTGAGATGTTCAAGAAGAATGGAATCAGGGATGAATCGATCTCTGCGAATCATTTGATGTTAAGATTCTCGATCACAATCGATTGAATTATTCGTATTTATAATGTATATGTATATTATCACTTAGAGCGTTAGGACAACTCGATTAGACGTTCTCGGTCAGAGACAAAGTTTCAAAGGCTGTATTGCACCGTATTTGGCGTGCGGTACGTGAAAACTCAGTAATTACATTCATGTAATGAGCTAGCTTTAGGTAAGGCCGTATAAATAGCACGAATGCGATCCTAACTCCTAAATTGAGCCACTCGATTATCTGGCGAGGAGGCCGATCCGCGTCCTTCGAAATTCGATCAATATTTCTTCTACTGTCCTTCCCTTTCTATAATTAAGATCAGACGATGACGTATTAAATAAAATGTACGAATCATCATTTCTTTGAATCGATTTATGAAAATTATTAATTTAAATTAAATTTAAATTAAGATGTTTCTGAAATGTAAATTTCTGATTTAAATCTAATTTAAATTAGATTTAACGACGATAATATTGTAAAAGGAAAATATTAATTGTAAGCTAGACAAGTTGTCGTCCAGCGAAACATTTTGTAAGTCATACGCACAAGTATTTCTTCGATTAACATTGACGGTTCGGAACAATCGACGAGATGGGAGTAAGATAAGCGGATATGTGTTAATTTTTAGGGGTCGTTATTTAATTGTTACTAACAGAAAGAACGCTTGAATCAAACCTGGATTCCGCATGCCAGGGTGTCGTGTTCCAGGGAATGTACGGAAAAGCAATGGGCAGCGATCGTGTCGATTGCTGACCCGCAACTGTGATATTACTTGCGTATTAATTAATCGTCGATTCAACAAGAAACTGTCGAACCATGAAGAAAATCAGGATGTGTTTTATTTCACCCCTATCCCTTCTATCCTCCTAATATTATTACATATTGCGATACTCTATTTGCTTCTTCTCTTTTACTTAAAAAAACAAATATATGTAGAAAGATATTTCGAACAGTGATAGACGAAAAAAAAGTACTTCCTAAGACTGCATAATGCATTATTGTTTAGTTATTATCGTATAACGATACGATATTCGAAAAAGTTCAGTTCTAAAAACATACGGTAAAATACAAATCAAATAAATTAGAGCATTTTATATCTTTTCCGGAGTTAAACGTGATAATCTTTAAGACAATAGAAGGTTATCCTACTAAATGGTATCAACAAATACATTACATAACTCTAAATATAAGAGATTACAAGATTGACTTCCTTTATACTGTGTATCAATAAACATTCTGCCATTTTGATGTGAAAAAAATATTTCAGAGAATAAGAAACTGAAAATTTATTTATATGCATATTACTTACCTCCAAATCCTGAAGTGTCTGAGTCCATCTGTAATTGGGCAAATCTGCTCCGTTTCCACTGTTAGGCCGAAGTTTGTTCTTTTCCTTCTCATCTTCTTCCTCATCTTCCATATCCTCCTGTTTACCATTATGTGCATTATCACCGTTATGAACATTATGATTATTATGCGCATTATCACCACTTGGACCAGGAACAGCAAGTGATTCTTTTGCCGATTTCTGTAACCAGAACCGTAGAGTGTAATCAAAAGAATTTCTTTAATATAACCTCAATTTTGCTAAACATAATTGCATACCTTATTGTCTATCTCTTCTTGTAACTTAACAGCCTGTTCATCAGTCAGTTCGACAATCTTTGAATCTGAGTAAAACTTTTCCTCCTTAGCCTTTTCTTCTTTCTTTCTCTTTTCTATTCTTTCTTTGCGACGTCTCTCTTGCTCTACACGCTCTGCCTTTTCACTAGCTGCTTTGGTAACAGCCGTAGCTTCGTGCTTCTTAAATTTGCTCATAACAAGCTACAGTCAAATACAAAGATGGTAATGTGAATTATAAAATCCACAGAAGTGATGAAATATTTACAACATGACACAACATTGTTTAAGGTCATAGACGAAAAACAATTACCTGTTCTGCAGCTCCTTCCCCTCCTCCTGTGTAGAAATCCGTTTTCCTCGCAAGAAAACTAAAGATTGTATCTAGGAGCTACAAAGTAAACGATATTTCATTAATAGTTGGAAAGTTATTTTGAAAATAATGATGTTTCTCCAAGTGAAACATAACCTAAGTTGGCGACGAAACAAGACTCACCTCCTGCACACCGCCTTCGTGTTGCTGAGCCATAGCCAGCAACATTCCATCAAATTTCTCCTCGTTCTTTGTCATTTTTCTTCGAGATTATAAGAATATTTAATTAATATCAATGAAAAAGTCACGCGAAACGTCCACCACTGACGTTGAAAACCAACGCACTTTGTTACACCACGTTTTAATCAGAAACGTCTCGAATTATCGACCAAACATAATTTTAAACGGTACACGTGACGCCCTCTAGCGTAGAATGCTGGTATTAATGGGAATGCGTCGTTCTCAAATGATCCATGGAGCATTTAATTCTTTGTATCGACAAAACACAACCTTTTTCTAGAATAAATTAAAGAATTAATATAACTAATTATTATAAAAGATATATCTCCCTCGACGAAACTTGGACGAAATAAGTAATTTACATATATGAAGCAAAAATTTGAAGTTTAATATTATTCGAAAGGAACGGGGTTTCTAAAAAAGAAATCGATGTTATATGGAATGACAATTCCTTACGATCGCTGATACGCAACATTCCTTGAATGATGCAATATAAGAGATATAACTTGCAAAACACTCAAGTCGTTCATCGTAGAACCCTTCACTTTCCTTGCAAGCGCGCCCGCGAATCGTTTTCAATTTGATGCAAACGATAATCTCTTACTTCGGCGTCAAAACGTTAATGGGTTTCGCGTAACGAGAACGAAATTATTAACTGACCTGACCGAAAATTTATGCAAGGCGAACGTTGTAAAGAAGTAGGTTAAAGAAGTGAAAACAGCGTCCTTCGGGCGCAAATACATCGCCCGTTACAATTATCGCAAACAAATATAATTTTTCTTGTACCAAGATGATTCATTAGCGAAAGCAAGTGGATCTTTAAAATATGTGGAATTCTTGACGGTGTAAAATGAATAATCGGATTCCATTAGAGAATTAAAAATTTCGATTGACTGGATTCGATCGACTTTCAGCACAGTTCATACGCGTTCCATACGTGCTGCTAATTAGGTTACAATTTCTACTTCATCATCGCTGTATATATTTTTCTTAAAGTTATGAGGGAATGGCACACGATAGAACAAAAAGATTTCCAAAATTAATTACTCAGACACCGCCTAAAATTGGACCTGGAACTTACGATATATCGGACTTGCCAGGGCCTAAAAGGCATCTTGGTACTATAATTAAAAGTAATTCACGATGTTTCAAAATCCTAAGTTATGACATGAAATTCTTTCCACAGCTGATTGCTATCCCTTTCTCTCTGGATCAAAAAGGGGAACTATTGCTATATCGAGAGATGCCGAACGATTGCCAGGGCCTGGCACGTACAATATAAAAGAACCTCAACGACATATACCAGAACGTAGTTTCTAAAAATTAAATCTATCGAGATTGAATTCAGTCAAGTCTTTGTGGTGAAAGAATGATAAATTACAGGGCGGAGTCAGCATCGATTTTACAGATGCTAGATTTAAGGAAAAGATACCCGAAGGACCAGGTCCAGTGGATTATCACGTAGCTACAGATTTAATTAAGTTACGAAGAATAAGATGTCATCCTGGCACCTGGAGAGGTCCTGCAGGAAAAGTAACATATTTATTTAGTTTCCAAACTTATGTATCTTTGTATGTCTTGTGTATTGTGTATTCATTTTATTTTTGATAATAAATTGCAGCTATGGCTAACTCGACCTCCTCGTTCGATTATTCCAAATCCTACATCAATTCCAGACAAAAATTACACGGCGTACAGTATCAACGAAAATGGAAATTTAGTAAAGAATCCTCCACTCAGAAAAAAAGCAACTTTCTTTTACAACGTCCCACGAGGAGTAAGAATCTTTGTATTTTCTTCTGCAAGTTCACGACTAAAATAAAATAATTTGTAGAATAAAAAGAAATATTCAAAAAGAAAATATATAATTCTTAGGAAACAAATGCCACCACATTGCTGTACAAAGGAAACTTTTGGAGCAGAATGACAGGGAGAATCGAGCTTCCACCCTCTCTGACACCAGGTCCAGGAGATTATGAATACGAAGCGAAGAAAACA
This sequence comes from Bombus fervidus, assembly GCF_041682495.2. Lineage (NCBI taxonomy): Eukaryota > Metazoa > Arthropoda > Insecta > Hymenoptera > Apidae > Bombus > Bombus fervidus. The sequence continues at coordinate 11,648,656 of NC_091520.1, read as the reverse complement.
GCCGCGCAAGCACAAGATGAAAAAGTAAGAGAAGCGAAGAGGATGAGTTCTTGGCAGCCACGTTTCCTTGATGCAATGTGCAGAAAAAAAACCAAAGAGGTAATATCATATGGACATAAAATTCTATTGAAGTATGTTTTTGAAATACTTCGCCAATTGGTGATGTTTGGAGTACACTTTTATACAATTTTAATTTTATAGAATTTTCAAATAAATATAGAATTTTCCAGCCCCAAATGCGTATAACGTAAAGGGCAATTTCGAGAAATTCTTCAAGATCGATTACAAGTGTGACCCTTACGTCACAGAACCACCCCCTTTTGGTCAAACTGCCAAGGTTCGGTTTTTCGAAACAATTTTACCAGGGAATTTTCGAGTTATAGGAATGTATATTTTATTACAGAGATTCGAAGATAAAGCGGAATCCAATGTACCTGGTCCAGGTAAATACGATCCTCCTGTTGCAATAAAATGTACAGCCTCCATTTACCCTGCGCCATTTGGCACCTGTGTTGGTCGTTTTCCAAAAACTTTTGACGACACTGGGCCTGGTAAAACTTTTTCTATTAAAAAATCTCTACATTTAATAATTTAAATATTTATTAATGGGTTATACTTTATTTCTGTTATGTTTTTGTCACTCGTCGAAATTGTTAGCATCTTATCGAGGAAGCGCGTTTCTGTTTTAGGACCCAGCGATTACCATTCGAAAGTCGGCAACTTGGCATACGAGTCAGAGAAGCGTTACCGGTACGCTTATTTAAGACAGCTGCAGCCACGGAATTATCTCGAGACAATTTCTTATCCAAACGAAGAGGATTATAATAATGCGTGTTCTCTAGAAAAAACTGAAGAAAATAAGAGCGCTGTTTATCATGCTGCTTTCAAATCTAAAACACAGAGATTCCCAAAAATCGAAAAGGTAAAGATTCTCTATTTTCTAAGTCTTCCTAACTTCGTCCGTTAATATAATTCGTAACATAATAGTTACGCAATGATAATTACAAAACTATGACAATCGTGAAAGAAACTCAATGAATAGCATCATATGGAATCTAAACCAAACCATGTCAGATTCAAACCAGTCCTTTCTGTACTCAACGCGATAGCAAACACAGATGTCACCACCATTACATTCACTCAGCCAAACCACGTGAACTGCCGAAACCAAATTGCCCAAACTATTACGATATTAAAAAATACTCAACAACACCTAGTAAACCGGCATCCTACTTCATAAATCGTCCCCAACCATCTCTAAGAAAAAATGAACAAAAGGAGGAACCAACAACCCTTCCAAGAAACTCTACCATAACTCACCCTCCACCCACGTGACGTCGCTATCGAAAAAGAAGACCAAAACTCCCTTTACGGACAAACGCACGCACGGACGCACGGACGCACGGAGCAACGCACATCGCAACGCACGCTTGCACGCACGGACGCACGACGCACGGACGCACGGACGCACGACGCACGGACGCACGGACGCACGACGCACGGTCGCACGACGCACGGACGCGCGGACGCACGACGCACGCACGCACGGACGCAAGCACAGGCATCAGAAAGGACCAAGCACTTTCAGATTGAAAATGTTAACCAGGAACGGAGCAATTGCTTTAATGAGATCGTAGTGTGCGCTTCGAGAGCGAGTAGTCACAATAAGTCTGCGGTCAGACCAGATTCAGGGGATTCTTTCGTTCGTTGCCGGAAATCCATGAACCAGCCAAGGTCCAGGTAATCCTCGAAGCGCAAGGTAATCAGGAGAGGTCGAGGTGAAATTAATGGCGGTGGATCGAAGCGATGCATCTGTACCCGGGGCGGTTCGAGACCAGGATCCAATTTGCCCGTTAATCGAGAGACCGTCGAATGCTGGTACGACGGTGTAGCCGCAGATAGGCCAAGATAGGACGGGACATAGCCAGAACAACGCGTGTTCCTGCCTCTGTCGCAACCGTCTCCTTTGAAGTAGCCGCGTTCCACCACACTGAAAGGTGGAATCCTTCTGTGAGCTTCGCCTTTTGAGTGGCACGAAGTTCGCGTTTGATAGGTTGACACGCAGAAATTTCATTAAACACCGTTTTTCGGAGACACTATGCGCTCGGATCGAAGAAGTAGCTTGCGGTTTCCGGTCCGTCCTTTTGGCTCGCAATTACGTTTAGAGGAACTATCGGATTGAGATTAGAATTTCCACGATCGCACCTGCAAATTCGTGGAATTTAACGAGATACAAAGAGCGATACGAAGAACAATACTGCTGATAATTTTCTTTCATTTATTTATTTTGTATATTTAATAGAACTAGCAAGTTCACTATATAAAGAAATTTTTCAAAATTTTTTTTTGACATACGAAGATTTATGTTACGTCTGAATGTATCTATAGGACCTAACAACCTCATGATCAAATCTTACGAATATCACACAAAGAGTTACATGAGAACTTAGTTATTCTTAATTTATAATGATCGAAAGAGATGATAGATGTGGTGAAAAGGAAATAATAATTTTAATAATTAAATTACTGAACTTATTATCATAATATTGAATTTATGGGTTTGTTACAATTTACTCTTCTAAACGAAGTAATAATTCTTAGGTGCTCTGATAGGTTTCCTAATGATTTTTCACGCTTGCTTCAATTTTTCTAACTGTCCTAATATTCATGGACGAGGGTGTATGTGCTCAGTACGCATCATAGCATTCGACAAACAGATCGGAGAAATTTACGCTAAATTTTAATAAATTTCGCGTGAATCTCGATAAAAGTGGATTTTGGAAGGGAAACAGGTTCGTTTTATACGGACCAGAAGTTATACGTCGCTTTTGTCGTACGAGATTATCGCGACAGGGCGATAAAACGCAGGAAGAAGGTGTCGTCGCGAATTCTTACGATCGTCGGATAAGGATGTCGGAGTGGAAGGAGGATGACGACGTCGTTGAGATTCAGGGACGGCGGTATTTACATAACGTAGGGAAGCATCGTAACTCGACAGCGGCGGAAATGACGTTCTGCCACACTCTGCAGGTCATTTCCACGTAGAGGCGCGTGGCCGACGTAGCCCAGAGAAATCACTTTCGGCTCGTTGAGCCGGAAATTCGAGCCAATCCCTGGCCTGGTATGTCGACCCACCCTCGAAACGCGGAACGTCGCTGGTATCGACCTTTAGTATTCATTTCTGAATCTTGAGAGATCGTTCGTTGTCGTTCGATCGAATTATCGTGAAGAAGACCGACGCTGCTTAATTGACGAACACTGATCAAATACTGGCAGGAAATGAATTTATGCTTGATGATTCGAGTGTAATCGATTATGGGGCAATGGTAAAGATAACTCGACGAATGGCACGAAGAAATGCCAGCTTTCGCGAGCAAATGTCCGTGAAAACCTTTACATTATCGGACGATTATCGGGAAATTCTTCTATTCTATATTTCTCTACCTTTAAAACGAACGATACTTCTGGATGAATTATTGAGAGTTGATCTCTTTATACTTATATATATGTATGTCCTGCTGTAGAGGAAGATGGAATAGCATTCGAAACGATGCGACTTACGTATAAATCGAATCGACACCCTCCCTGATTCCAAAAATCACGGACCCTTATTATTCAATATTTATAGATAGCTCCCGATTCCGGCGCTTACGAGGTCTTAACGGCTTTCAAGGCAAATCGTGATAAATGTGATTTCCTCTGTCCCCGATTAGCTCCTCCCTTCGGGACTCGCAGCAAACGACTGCCGAAGAGTCCGCGTGACATCAAAGATATGCCAGGTATATACATCAAATCAATGTCAAAAGTTGTAGCAAAATTATTTTTAACCCATTAAGAACCAAGCAACGAAACAACGTTCAAAAATTGTCTAAATTTTACAAACATTACATTACAACTAAAACATAATTAGGTAAACGTAAATTATTGTTTTGTCAAGTAACAAAGAAATGTATATGGATAATAGAATTCATTGGTACTTAATGAGATGATCATTAAATCTATTATTGCTATAAATTATACAAATATAATTTTTATCAGATCCAACCTATTATAACGTGATCACTGATATATCAAAGAATGTGAAGGGTGGTGTGATTCCAGCATCTGAGAAGATCACAGAAATTTCATTCAGTCCGCCACCAACTCGCTACTGCGTAAGTTTTGATCGCTATATCAACGAAACTAACTGTATCGAATTATCGTAGCGTGTATAAATGAAAACGATCGTCCTGTGGACGATTTCGAGGCCGTTGTTTTCATGGGACGACAGCGTAACAACGAAACGAAAATCGAAACGGCGCAGCGGCCGGCGGATGGCTCGCGTATTTTCACGTCGAAATTTCTATTCCGTTCTGTCGGTTCACGTATACGGTATTTACTTTGTTGTCACGGTCCAGGATATTGCGTGCTCGGTGCGCGCGCGGGAATAATACCGGATACTTCAGATGGTGATGTATGAGCTGCGCGTTACGAGATGGTTAGATGGGCCAGCGTCGGTCCGTATTACCTCTGTCCGACGTGGTTCCACCGTGCACGAAGCGGGGTTCGTAAATAGCCCGAATTGAAACGGAAGTCCTTCTTTTTCCCCCGTTGGACGTCTTTCGCGCGCAACCAACCTGCGAGATGAATGTGTCGAGGGAATGGAAGTTCCGTGAATGTAAAGTTTGGAATTGTATCGTGCGCTGCTTGTCTGCCACGTCTTCTTTTAAAGGATAGAAAAATATGTTTCAGGTTCTATATATGTAATACACCTCGTGAGTAATGCAGCTTCTTCAGTTCGTATGCTGGCAGACAAAAATTTTGAATCACTTTCTCAGTTTTATTTATCACGTCACGTCACGGCAATGTAGTAGTACGAGAATTAATTGAAACATTTGAATGAAATGAACAGTCGCTTTTATGAAATTTTTAACATTTTCAATGCTACATTAACAACGTAAAGTGCTAAATGTACCAAAAGCGTTTAAACAGTTTCCAATGTTTTTATGTTTTAATATGTATATATATTCAAATATAACGTGCAAAAATAAGCGACCAGCTTGACGCTGTAGACAAAACATAAAATTTGCATAGCGATCGATATGTTAAATTTGCTGTTCCTCGTTTATAAAGTTCAGCTCGGAAAATAATTGTATTGCCTATAGAATAATCCAATAATTTAATATGATAAAAAGACGAAGTTAATACTACTGTCAGAGACTTTGTTCCTTCAATGAATATCATCTTACAGATTCATCCTTACATTTCGTCCTCCATTCTGAAAAAATCGTTCAACGTCTCTTTGGGTAAACCGAAACTTATCAAAAATTGGACGAAACAGGAGGAAAGAAAGGAAGAACCTCGTTGTGTCTGCAGGAGGAAGAAGCTTCGTTGGTTTGCTTCTCCCATACATCGACAGAAAAAATGTCACACGTTTGTTTTTTGATAAAAGACAACCTTCGTTTTATAAAGAACTGATTCTGTTACTTTCGTAAAATCTTACAAAAATCTACCCAGTTTGCTACCAACAAATATACACTTCGCTTTTCTATGAAATTCGAGATTTTAATTTTTCCTACAGAAAATAATTTATATATTTTTTTCATAAATACGAAGCACAACTTCTCTGCTCTTCAACGCGTATTTTAATAATGTCGCTGCAGCAAATGTCCTCCAGTTTATTCGTTAATGTACAATTATTATCCACGTCCGCTGCGGATGACACGTAACCAACAGTCATCGAGCAGAAATTTCCAAGCGTGTAAATCAAACGCAACGCGACTCTCGCGGATAATAGATTCCCCGAAGATCTTCACGGTGAAGCGCGTTCAAGTCGAGGACGCTTGGGACGCGAGAATCGTCGACAACTCGGCGAAAAATCATGCGGATGAACGAAATATAGAATTTCAATTGTAATATCGCGTTGATGTCGTGGATTTTATGAATCGCATCTCACCCCGTGTCGCGTGTCATCGACGTAAATTATTCGACGATGCTTGCAAAAACGTTGATCGACACCGGCCAAATTTATTCGATTTCCATGTGTAATAATATCATGACGCACATATACAAAGCGAAATCATTGTAGATGATGTGATATAACCCCTATGAATCTAAATACGACAGGAAGTAACGTCGATACATAGGTGTCTACGAATTTGCATAACGAATTTTAAGAGGATTTTTGATCCGCCAATGATATCCCAATCGATCCCGCGATATATTATTAAAATGAGATACAAAATACTTTTTAAAATACAAAATACTTTTTAAAATACAAAATAGGAAATTTGTGAAATTAGCGTAAAATATTCTGCATGCAAAACTCTCGTCGTAAAGATATTATGATTAATAGGGTAATACCAACGTTATAGATTGATAGAGTCGGTTATGAATACTTGGACATTGAACCCGCCGGATTATGAGCCAAGTATCGGACGTAAATGGAGCGATACATTATCATCATAATGTATACGAAACACTAAAAGCCAAGCCAAGAAGCGTTGAGGTTCGAACGTGCTTGCTCTGGACTTTGATCGATCACTGTGAATGGAAACTCGGTTACTCGTACATTACCTTCCCTTATAGTTTCCTCAAAGAGCTTCTTACGCCAGTTCTGAAATGCAAAACCTGCTTCTGGAAATTCTATACACAAAACCATATTGTAATCGTCTTAAAGATCTAATAAAGATATCCTTACAATTCAATCACAAACTTTCGGTATCTAATATCATAGAAGTTTAATCTAGAGTAATTTTCAAGTCATAAATTTCGAATAAAATCTCAAAACTATAATCGAAAATAATTTTTAATAATTTTCAAATATACTGCAACCGTCGATATTTATAAATTGCATGTCAATATAATTTAATTTCTATCGCATTGGTTACGCCGCCGTGTCTGACAATAGGCCCGTCCGTTTCTCCTCACGCGCTTTAATCCGCACAGTCGATGACGAAGACAATCTTTGCGGCGGTTTAGCATTTAAAATCAACGCCGACGAGAAAAAGTCGTAAGCCGGTGTTATTTCAACGCGTTATCCATCGCCTATTTCGTTTTCTGCCATCGTTGTCGGGTAATAAATACTTTAATTGCAAGGGGGAGAGTTTCTTCTTTTATCTGCGCGTGGAGTTCCCTTCGGCGAAAAGAATCCTTCGAGGGTATTTAAAGTCTCGTAGTTACTTTCGTAATTACTCTTCGTTTCACTCGGTACACCGGCAAACAGATGGAAAATGATAAAAAAAAAAAAAAAGAGAAAAGAAGGAGAAAAGAAAAAGAGAAAGGAGAAGAGAGAAATGAAAGGTAGAAACGAAAACGAAGATCCACCGTAGTTATAATACCTTTTCTCTCCCTCTGGGACTTGAATATTTATGTACTGAATGTTCTCACTGACGTATGCAATCTTCGGGAAGATCATATAAAAAGCGCGCTCCGTTTCGGTCCCTTATCATCTATTTGCATTTTTCGTTTCGATGATATAATTTATGAACGGCCGGAAAGCGATGTCCGGTCGTTGTTTTATTTTTAACGTGAACGTGGCCCGTGTCGTTATTTCCATATTTGCTTTAGTTACTGGTAAGACGCGTTAAAAACATCGTTGTCAGTCCAGCGACCGAAATTGAATAATGCTGGTTAACATGTTTGTTAAATACTTTAATCGTGTTAAAGGAACGATAAATAATCGATTGTAATGTAAAAATAATGCATTTACCCTGTCTGCTGATTAATTACATAGTGAACATATTTTTAAAATAAAATCGTTCCAATTGTGATAAGACTTTGTTACATGTCATTTTGTGAAATTCAATTGAAAAATAAAACTTTCATTCGGAAAACGTAATATTGAAATGTTTTTCAGAGATGCAATGAATAATTTTAAATGCAATTTAAAAACGTTTTTACTCTGTTCACTGATTAATTAGTAGAGATATTCCTGGAATAAAATTATTGCAATAGCAAGAACGTTTTGTCGCACGTCATCTTATATTGAGTCGCGTTTAAAATTGGAATTATACTTTATTCCTTCAAGAAGAAAATCTTGAAAGACCTTTTTATCGCTTTAGGTGGAAGGACTGTGATAAATCAAGACAGTAAAGCAATTAAATGCTTCATTCCCGATGTAAGGCGATTACAACGGTTTAAATCCAATTTGACAGACTTCTCTCTCAATCTCTCGGGCGTCTTTCTTTTGTTTTTATACTTTTCACAAAGTACGTTCTCCGCTTCGTTTTTACACTCAAGACAATCACACGAAAACATTCATGTTCGAAGATTCGCATATTTGCGCTACGGTCGTTCGGTCTTTTTTATTGTTTGAGAATACACCGCGGACGCCCGGGAAATTCTTACGACGTTTAAATAACGATTACACGAGTGCAAACGTAGATGTTGACAAAAATTATTCATCATCAGTCATATGTAAATCTTGAACAATCTAAAAGACATCTTTCTACATAATTCTCAAATCTCAGAAAACAAAATCGCACAAACTTCTGCAACCACTTTAAAGAAGTCGCACAGTTCATTCACAATTACCAAAACTTCCAAAACGGTATATCCAAGAATATAACGAACGTAGATTTTGACAAAATTGTTTGTCGAAAGTAATGCACAAAGTTAGGCCAAATACGGTCGAATAAATCTTCATAAATCACACTCAAATCCCATGAAACGATAATGTACAAATTTATCAAATCGTCTTGTGAATTCCCCAAACTGAAATTGTAGATGTGGACAAAACGATTTATCGTGAATAATACCCAACACTTGAACAGATACAGAACAAACGTTTTCTTGAACCTCACAAAACAAAATAATACTGTCTGCAGAATAGTTTCTAACTATATCCAGAAAAAAAGAATGGCAATTCGTTTAAATTAATCAAGATCCACAAAGAATTCCTAAAACACGATCAACTGTCAAACTCTCGGAGCGAGAATAATTCGAACCCATAAACTTCTCCCTATGGGACCCTCGGTCGTCTTTCTGAACCAGTAATCGGAGAAGCCCAGCATTCTTCTCTTGCTCGCAGCATCACGTGCCGACGTGTGTATCAGCGCCGCAAAATGTAGCGTCGACGTCGGCGTATCATCGTCGACGACGTATCGTAGCCGCTAATTTCCTCGCGGAATCGTCACACTCCGCTTGTCACCGCGTCCGGGAAGCAATTCCGTGGATTCTTGCGTCGGAGGAATGTTCCCTTTGATCGTAGCTTTGCGAGCATTGCTCTTAACAAGAGGCAACGTATAACTCGCCGGTCCCGATTCTCCCGTTATAGCTACGTGCTCTCCTTTGAAACACCTTCCTCCTTAGAGCAACCGAGGCGAAACACGACATTTATCAAAAATTCCGGTCGTACGGACGCGATTGTCTTGCCGCGTATCGCCGAGCGCCATGCCGTCGCATCGCCTGAATCGAGCGTAGTCTCACGCTTCGGCTCTTGCGACCGACGGCGATTGACGCGGGTCATTTTGCGGTCGAGCAACACAATGTAGCCTGGCAGTGAATCTTGTTGACGCGAGCACGAGATGTCATCTCGTGACCAAACGGCCGCGAACCCTGCCACATCGTGTACTTTGGAAATTGCGTCTTTGTCGGAGGTTCGTGTTACGTGGGGTTGTTACGGAAGATATTTGTGAAGTAGTAATATTGCTAGAATTTTTCGGGTGATAATAATATAATAATTATAAATAAATATCGATAATCGGAGATAAAATGTGAAACATTGTATGGTAAAAATAAAAATTTAGAAACGCTTGTTGGATCATCACGTTCGAGCAATATCAAATAACACCTGCATTATAGAATTATCATATTCGCAATTTCCTAACAAGTACGAAGATCGGCGTAATTCTTCATTTACTTTTGATAAAATATGATCTACATTTCTGGAAAGAACATATTAATACTTGGATATCATCATGGGATTAAATTCGAAGAACATAGGCCAAGTAAAAGAGAGAATTATAACATTTTATAAACATGTTTAACCGAGTACGAACATGCGAGACAGGAGCATGTCTTTGTATAAAATTATGCACACGTCAAATACAAAATTTTTGTTCTTAAGAATCGTAATAGAGAGATCGATGTAAACGGTGATTTTCATAATTCTATGACAGCAGCATGTACGCGGATGGCGAACAGAAGCGCATCCAGGCCATGTAGACTCCTTGTGAACAATTTCGACAGGATCGACACGATATCGGAGAGGACTGTTAATCGGCGGATCTCCAGTCGGCGTTGATAATGTGGCGGGACTCGCAACGAGGACGACATTACCGTCGCAACCCCACATCGGACAGGACCAAGGGTATCAATCAGTGGTACATGAAAGGGGCGCGGTTCGGCCACGTCTGTCGTCGGATCTCGCATTGTCTGGCTGCGACAGATAGACAGAAGCGACGCGAACTTCCGACGTATCTCTATCTGATGACGCCTCTGCGCCACTGGAAACGCCGTCACGTTACTTTGTTCGCGATCCCCTTCGTCGACGCCTCCAACGTGGGGTGTTAATAAATTTTCCAAGGCCTGACACACCGACTCGCCGGATTTCGGAGGAAAACGCTCTACCTCGATTATGTATATACCTACACAATTTCCCCGTTCGACCATCGCATTCCGCGTTTTATAGAAATTAGAACGTCGCTACTAGGCCTTTCTGCTGATTCAACTCTCGAGCTTTGTTCGCGAAAGAGTTTCGAGACTCCGTTTTCTCTTCCGTGTCGTTCGACGAACTACAGCCAAAAGGATTGTCAGATGAACAGACGTTCGCAGAAGAGAAACCGAGAGATTGGAAAATTTCCATGGCGAACTTTCGAAGTCTCCTCGCTTCGTGAACAATGTCGCGATTCGAACGTTTTAATCTGATGATTCCAAAGGAGACGAAGGATGCTATTATGGGGAACATTCAGAGGCGCAGACGAGCTACGGAATTATTTGTTTCTTCCGATTTAACGTAGATGTCACTGAGAACAAAGGGAGGGAAGATGTTCCTGGGCGAGACAGGATCCTTTCTCGTCGAAAAGCTTGGCCCCTGCGAAAGCAACCGGCTGCACCGTGGAAAACAAAGGGCCTTTCCATCCGGGTGTTCTTATTTTTTGTGTTGTCTCTTCAAGTATATGTGAGCACAGGCGCGCGTGTATGGAACAGTCGCTCGCGAAAACCTATTGTTCGGTCGCATGGCTACGGACGCGAACGAAAATTCACCGTAGGGAAAACGAACGAGCTAACGTCCGGCGATAGAAGTAGCCGTAACGGTACCTCTGACTTCTTTATTCGCTTTCAGAATGGAGACACTCGACTCCTTGAGACGCACCACCTGACGAGAAGCTTCCGCCACTGGGCCACGTCTCTCTGTCCCATACGTCGCGACCGGCGACTTGACCTCGCGAGCACGTCTCGAGCTGCATTTCGTCTGCATTCTCGAGTCAACATCAGGTTGCCGTCTCGTCACGAAATAACAGTAGGCACGCGTTTGCTTGGCATTGCTCTACGCTACAGTTACTCCGTGACAAGTGGACAATGCGCTCAGAGCTGTATTAACATCTATGGAACGTGAAGGTTACTTCTAGTCGAATCACGTTCCACGCACAGTTTCATTTTTAATAAACTTGAGAGACACGAGCGAGTTTTAATAATAGAGTTCATCGACTGTTAATAATTTGTACTTTTTTATACCGTATGTTTTACATGCATTTCATATCCTTATTATTTTGTCAAACATCTTGATTCGAATTTAATGACATAAATATCAATAGTAGTATTTGCGAGTTCAATAAATTTTTCACGTAGATATTTTAGGGCTTTCCCAAAGTATATAATTCAATGACTGTGCACCACACCAGTCAGATCAAATAATCTTCCAAATTTATAAAATATCAACATCTCTTTTTTATTTCACAGTGAAGCGTACCAGTGTTTGAAGGAATAGAAAAAATCTTTCTCCTTTAATCAAGCATCGTCTGCTCTTTTCTCTTACAAGCTACACAATGATATAATTCAACGTCACAGGTTGTATACGAGAGAAGATACAACGGGGATCATGCGGGAGTATTTAATTTCGCGCGACATAGAAGAGGCGCTGGCGCCAGATTTTTAGGGAAAGCGAAACACATCCAGAGTTATCCTTTTGAATACGTTCGGAGAGAGGGTGTCGCAACAAAGGTGAAACACGGTGTTCTCTCGCGTTTCCGAGTGAGATCTGCTCGGCTCGGCGGATGCACACGCATGAAAAGTCGACGATACGGGGTGGAACCTTTTTTTTCCCCTCAGCCATGCACGCCATGATCTCTGGCCATTTAGCCAACGAGCTGGCTGGCTGTGAGTCATCTTCCCCTTTCGTCGAGTTCTCCCTCACTCTGCTGCTCGATGCATTCGATGCGTCGTCGTAACTCTTGTCCCATTCAGTTCGAGGCGACCGTAAAATCGAGCGTTTCTTCGAGCCAGGGCGACCGACAATGGTGATTTATGTCGGCGAGAAGCACCGCGACGTCTCACTTCCGCCGATCCACGGCCACGTTTCCCGCCGTCCTCCTTGTACGTACGTCTTTGCGACAGATCGAAACCTAGCAAACTGGTTTCACTTTATTACCAATTCCTATTTTATACGTCATGAAAATTTTACTGTCTCTCATAGATATGTGCGTTTATCGATAGTAAATGAAATGAATTTGATTAAGTAGCCAATAGTATTTCTGCGCAATTAGTATTTCAATTTGTACGTTTCGATCAAGATGCTTCGATGTCTCGTAAAAACATTTGCCATGTAGTCAAATCTATATGTGGCACTGCGCATCCACATAATGTATTCTGTCAATTTATTTGTTACATCTTGTTTATATCGAACGTTCGTCCGATACTCGATCACGTATCATTCATAACTCCGTCATTCATCTTGAAATGTATATGCACATGCACAGTAACACAGTCGTGGACCTACTATTTTAAAGAGATAGCTCAACAAAAATAATTACGAGAGTCGGAACTGTAAGAATTCTGCGTTTCAGAAACATTCTCCGCTTCCTGCACGACATGATTTAATCGCGCCCACAATTTTCTCTCCACCTAGGACAGAAACAAATTTACAAAAATTGCAATAAACCACGGTGCTCGTATATTCAACCGCAAAAAAAAAAAGATGTTCAGAGAGAGTACGCCTTAGCGAAGGAAGCGATAATCCAGTACGATACGTTGCGAAAATACGAGAGAGGCAGTCCAACTCGAAAATAACGCTCGACCGTAACCGGACCGGATATTAATATCTCCAGGATGGCGAAATCTCGAAAAAGAGGAGCGAACAATGGCGTCAGGTTGAACGAAGGTCTGGCCTGGACAGGCTCTCGACGTAGCGATGCTTCGTCCAGGCGTTAGGTACTTTTATCTCTGGCTCGTGGGCGCGAAAACGTACTCGCCAAGTATCCGGTGGCGTATCCGGCGTTCCCTACGCCGAAAGGGGTCGAAGAAGACCCCTGCTGGTGGTGAGGCGGTGGCCGCGTCTGTGAGTTTCGGCTCTCTGTTATCGGCGGTTGCCGCTCGGGGCTGGGAAGTACGGACATTTAAAATGCAGATTAGCGCGTGCACCAGAGAGAGAGAGAGAGAAAGAGAGAGAAAGAGAGAGAGAGATTCGAGTGCCGTACGTGAACGCAGACGTAAACGTAAGAGCGTCGGGTGGCTAGTGTTTTATTGGGGCCAGCTTCCGTTTTCCTTTACCTATCCCAGGCCGGCCACCGCCGAGATGCCACCGCGAAGATAAAGTCACCTCCGAGCTTCAACCAGTCCGCTAATTTATTGATCAGTGATTTATTGGCTGGCTACGCCCCGTCGCGGCCTTAATTGCCGCGCAAGAACTTCGATGGGCTCTAATAGCGAGTGGAGGCTCGGTAGAAGGGTGGAATTGCATGGACAGGGGAGTTTTTTCAAGACGTGATAAGACTAGAGATTGGAGAATTTAATTTGGCTACATGGCTAGATAAATTAATATTTATGATTATGTATGACTAGATGAGAAGATAAATCGTTGTTTAGCCAACTTGATCAATGATCGTTTAAGTACATAAAAAAGGCTTTGATATTGCAAGAAAATTTGTAACATGAAATTGAAACCAGAGATCGCGCGTTAATCTAAGGATATTTATATCGATTTTAACAGTCGCATTTCTGGAATAAAAGCTGTATAACACGGAGTCATTCGTATCTTTATTAAACTTAAAACATTTGTTAACAATAGAAAATAGTAAGTAGTTGAATCCAAGAAACATATTAATTACATTACTAAATCCTTTCTAACTCGAGGAAATAAATTACAAAGTATGTTGGATCGATTACTCGAGCTATAAGATCGAAAGAAATCCTCTGTTCCACCGTGGTGAAAGCCTGAAGAACAGCGTTTACGTAGCCTTGACTCTTTTAAAATATTACCGACCGATCTCCGGCTAGGAGAGCAAACGACATCGGAAATCCAGCCTAGAAACTTGTAGAAGTTTACCCGACCAATCGGCACGAGGACGGCGATCCTTTCGCGACTTATCGAAGCCGAAGATCAAAGCGGGACCGTAACTCGAGGCAAACCGTCGTGATTCCGAGGTAAACCAAGAAGATCCAGTCTAACTTGAGAGAGAACCGACTGGTTCGGCTGTGCAAACGCAAGACCCAGCAGGTGGCAGGTGGTGGCGTTAAGCCGACTCTAGAACTTGTCGATTTACCCATGGTGTAACGAGCTTAAAACACGAGTCGGTCTAGCTATTCTGCCACCCCTTTAGTCCTTCAACCCTCGATAACGTCGTCGTCGTCGTCGTTCAACTATCACCCCTCCGACTCTAGCCTTCTGCTTCATTCTTGTTGCGTCTCTTTCATCATTCACGGTTACTATCTATCCATCTATCTGCAAAGTCTCTCTCCGTTTCTCTTTCGTGTCGGAAGCCACGAGCGTTTGGCAGTTACATGAAATACGAGGGTGAAACTCACTGGATGCGCATTGTCCGGTTGCACCGTTCGAAGCAGAGCTAGTAACAATAGACGGGGGTGACCTCGGCTCGATTGTCCTTTAATTTACGGGAATTGCAATCCCCTACCGTCGACTACGTTCGCGTCCAGCTACTACCGTTGCCACCGCCACCCATCCACCCCCGCGCAACCATCGCCGCAAGCACTCACGAACCCCTTCCATTCCTTCTCATTCTATCCTGTACCGCCATCCCCATCGTGACCAGTGGCGGGAGAACCCTCTCTTCACGCGTCAAGCTCGTTGAACGCGCGAACGCACGCCACGAGCTTAATTCGATCTCCATAATCGCTCGGGCTTTACATAATCGGGGAGTGCTAATACCGATTCCCGCTACAACCGATTCTCGCCATAGTCGGGCCGCGATTGAGCGGCACGGATTACACCTGCATGCCGATCTAGCCACCTAACCAACCACCCACTTCCCCCGCGACTCCAATGTTCAGGTACAGCACGATCAGGCGTCGTTGGAGAAAATCGCTGTATTAACTACCGGATACCCTCTCGTTTTTACCCTATTTATCCATCTAATATCGGATCCGGATTATCGAAAGAGTTGGTAATTAAATTTGCGCAGGAATGTCCGATATATAGACGTCGGCACGTCTGTTGTTCTACGAACACGGTCTTCCACATTTTTCTTTAGCTGGAATTATGACCAAATTCAAATGTGAAATTAAAATCGCTTGATACTGATCTTCGCTCATTATTTGGGTATGAATATGGATAATATGTGATATATAAAACATAGTGTGTCTCGGGAGGGAGATATTTCTATTTTGATCGTATTATTTATGTATTTTCGATGAAATATTCAAAAGAAATTGCTTCGCTTTCTATCGTACTACATGTATTTTCAATAATCCAAGATATAGTATATACTATTCTATTATTTACGACGCGCTTTGAACCAACTTATCCATAAGAATTTGTTCTACTTTCGATCGTACCAATCTCCGAATAATCCAAAATATACTGTATCTTCGAAAGGGTGCAATTGTATTTTTCATTTCTATTATATTATTCACGACGCATTTAGGATCAACTTATCCGTAAGAAATCGCTTCGCTAACGATCATACCAAACTACCAATCGTCTAAACTGTAATACTTCCGTAAACGTACCATTTTTACTACTTTTCTCTGTGATATTATTTACGACGCATTTTGGATCAACTTATCCGTAAAAAATAGTTCCACCCACTTCCAAGTACTATAGACGTACCAATAGGGGTGCTTCAAAGTTTACTGTCGCAAACAGAAATGGTATAGTGAGTCGGGTCCGCGGGAGCGCAACGGAGCAAAACCAACGGGCAAGCGATCGGTAGGTGGCATTTCGTGACTGCGATCCGGATGATCTCTACGCTGTCGGGACGATTTCTTTGAGGGATAAATCCTGAGGATGGAGGAATTAGGATAGATGGGCGCGGTCATGTGCGTAAATGCAACCGAAGGATGCTGTCGTGTGCGGGCTTCCAACGTCGAACAATCGTTTTGCACCCTCCGCGCGAAACGGAAAATGTATCTCGCTTGACAGAGCTTAAACAAAGGGTAGGACAGCAGCGCGAGGGTCACCCCTTGTCATCCTCCTATTCCTACCCTCTCCTTCTCTCTTTTCTTCGCCTCTGTCCTCTAGTTTCCGCTCTCTCGCGTGACATTAGCACGACAAATAGTCGTTTTCGAACTGTCAAAGGATTAACGTAGCAGCTTCATCGTCACGAGTTAACGTACCCCCATTAAAAGACAAAACTCCGTGATTCGGACAGTGAGACAAGCGATCTGTTGTTGGTGGATGAATTACGATATTATATATTCAATCCTTCTCTGTCGACACTGTTGGGTCATAGGTCAAACCGACATTTCTTCGAATTAAACAATTTCGTTTCAGCGTATTCCTATTGTCTTACTAAATGTAGTTGCATTATTCTCTCGTTCTATATCCAATGTTGCCTGTAATTCTAAAATTATTTCAATCATTTTCTTACCTTTAATATCTTGTTTCGCTGAATTTGAAATATACGATATTTCCTCATTTTTTCGTTATCATATTAAAGACTAATAGCGTTTTATAATATACAAGTTTGATTATTCTGTGCAAAGTTACGGATAAAATTGATTAAAAATGTTGAAACTAGACACAAATAACCCTGTTTTACTCTCTGTTCTATATTTTAAGCGATAAAAATCATCGATAATATTTATGGCAATATATTTAATATTTGCGAAATTAATATTCTGGAGGTAAGAAATTTACTTTCGTAGTCATCTATGACATAATGATGTAAGTTAAGTTATAATTCTTCAAGTCTAGCTATCTAATTACTTAGTTAAGTAATTCTGTTTCTGCTACTTCTATTTCTCGTTTAGCGCAACAATACGCAA
This sequence comes from Bombus fervidus, assembly GCF_041682495.2. Taxonomy (NCBI): domain Eukaryota; kingdom Metazoa; phylum Arthropoda; class Insecta; order Hymenoptera; family Apidae; genus Bombus; species Bombus fervidus. Next base: position 11,631,295 of record NC_091520.1, on the reverse strand, counting down.
TTAAGTCGAAGGATTACAATATCTCTTTGCCAGAGTATTTTGTCGTTTGAATACACGCACGGAAGACTCCCTTGGATGAACTCGTGCTCCATGCACTCGCACTTGCGATTTGTCACCGGATTAACGTCATACCTCAATCCTCCTATATCCATTTGGTCTCTTATAACGAGCAAAGTTTTCGGCGTGGTTTGCCCGGAAGTAGTTTGTTGCTGAAAATGAACTTGTATTCGGTAAGCAGTACCCTGTCTGCATGTACCAATTAAAACATCGGGACAAACATCCACTTAGATATTCAAGCAGTTAACGAAACTTATCCTTTACATTCTCCAACTATTTCACATCTTTTCTTTTCACCATAAAACGTTGATATCGATTTTCCAGATAATCTATCGATATTTTAACAAAAGTGTCTGACAGTTTATTGCATCTGCAACACGTTTAATAAACGAGAAGTTCATCGATGAACGTCAAAAGGCGATTCAATTTTAATTGACACTAATACCCGACAGAATTCAATTTCGCGATTTAATTGACATCGGCTCCAGAGGCGGGATGTCAAACACGAGCAATCCGAATGCTTTCCAGCGACGCGCATTTTAGTTTCACGAGCACGGTTTTTCGCCATCGAGCAAAAGAGAGAAAGAGTAGACGAAGACAAATAACAAGCCACGGCATACCGCAAGATTTCCCATCTACGGGTACCAGCGTCGCCTGGACTTCGACAAAGTAAACACCGGCTTCAGTCTCGTGGAAAAGACCAGCGAGAAAGCTCGTTAAAAACTTTCCAAAGCCAGATACGTCCAACGCCACGACGTCGTGACGGTGGGACTCGGACTCTCTCCGGTTTCGTTACGAGAACTTGCTCGCCAACGGAGCTTTTCGTGGTACAATGTCGTCTTTGCTCGACGCTTCAACCGCGACAAGAAAGGTACGTTAAGCTCCTTCTCGGTCACCGGGATTACGTCCCCGCAACTCGCTACTTTGTAGCGGGAAAATTGAAGATTTCCTCGATTACTTTTAAGTATTAGTGAATTGTATGGAAGAATTGTGCAAAGTAAAAAGTCGATGGGTTCTGGAGATTGTTGTGTAATTCTTCGAATGATATTTGTATCCTATGACATATCCACGTTTTAATGTGCAACTATTTAAATGTCAAAATATCTAAGTAGTTAGATATGTCGATATCTGAACAAGTGCACCTTTTGCAATTTTTTAACTTTTACGTTACTCGAGCTAAGAAGAAATATTTTGATTAATCTACAATGTTTTGTTAGAAACGAATAATATTTTCTTAACTGTTACGTCAGTCTAACTCGCATATAACTAATGTTAGCGATATTCTTTAAACGTTTCAAAGGATGAAGAATACGCTGAATTTTAAAATCGCCTTTTTATTATATTATTTGATCACACTTTTTGTTCCCGATGTTCATACGCAATAGAAAATTAAAATAATAAGATTGATGAAACAATTTTAGGCTTAAGAATAACAACGGAAGGTAGGAATTCGTTGGCGTTTCTATAGATTGCCACAGTTCCAATTGGAACGACAGATTTCGATCGTTGGATGTGATCGGCTCGCATTGTCGATGGACCCACTGGCAGTCGCTACATCCAGAGGACTTTATCGATCTTGTAGATCTCTTAACCAGTCGCCCACGCTTCAAGTTCACGCTGACCACGCTCCGTCCATTCTCTTTGCGCATGTTTTGTCTTTGTGTACGCGTTTCTCTTTCCTGTAATAACATCGACCGATGCGATGCAAGAGTCAGATTGTCGGAACAAATCTGTATTTGAGAGCCAGGCTAAACCACTCCATGTTTTTGTAAATTGAATTACGTACATTATCGCTTCTCGTTTTATTAGAATAATAGAAATCGGTTTACGTTACACCGCAAATGCAGAAGATTTAATGCCGTTTAAGACTAGTTTAAGTAGAACGTTACTTTCTAGCCGTATTTTCTCTCCTCTTTCCCTTCTCTTTTTACAAACTGTCTCAACTATTTTATAACGACTAAGAAAATAATAATCTTTTTACATATGCAAATAAATGTATTACAACATACAGTCATATAGTTAATACATTTCTATACGAAAAATGTCTGAATGCACTTTTCTTTCTACTCTCCTGAGAAATAATAAAATAGGACATGAATCACTTTGCCTCTCGCATACATATAAAAATAACCATTCCAATCTCACCGTAAGACAGCATCTATCCCCTGAAGAACGCTGAATGTGTAGTATATTTGTCGTACGCTTTGTTCTTCTCTTTGAATGGCCTTTTAAATTAATTAATACACCGTGACAGCGAAATGTACGATTACCGGTTCAGCAACAACGACGTTACTACGAGCGCACGTATAAGCTTAGAAGCAAGCCACCGTGTAGTGGATCAAGGAGCAACGATTCCAAATGGAAAACGTTACATCGGCGTAATACTCGTTACCGAACACCAGCGTCGCATCGAAAGATATACGAGATGGCATAGGAATTTCATTTAATCCGAGGTTCCGCGTGGTCGGCCGAGATTCGATTTATGGTGTAATCAGGGCCTGCGCGACTCTTCGCTCTTCCCATGGAGCCTTCTCTTTCGTGCAACGAACACACACCGGTCGCCATCCAAACACGCTGCAAGTCCTTTTGTACTATCCTACGCTTCTCGTGTCCCCGCACATCTAAATGGTTGCATCGAGAAAGGAAGAAATGGAATTCCCGACATTGTTCCCGGTTATGGTTATGCTACTCTGTCTTCCTCTCTTTCTCTCTCTCTCTCTCTCTATCTCTCTATCTATCGTAATTTGCAACGTCTTCTTCGCAAGATGTACGAAAGAAATTACTGCGTTGAAATATGTTCGTCGAGTGGTTCTCTGCTTGAGAAATCGATAGGAATTTTCGTAGAATTATTTCTGGTATTTGAGTACCTTCAAGAAATATTATCAAGATCTTTTTAGTTCTAAAAGATTCTTTATAAATAAGCAGATTAAACTCCCACTAATTATACATTCTAATTTTAAAAACTCGGCACACTCTTTCGAATATTTCAAACACTCGTTGTCACTTAAATTAAGTGTGACATAATAAACGACTTCTCTAGAAACAACAGCAAAATAACAAATGCAGAACCTTTTATATATCCCCAGGAATCTTCCACCTGCAATATAATTATTATTGCTTTTTCTTTAAAAGGATAGCGAATAATTGGACCAAATACAGAGAAAGTACGAAATACAGAAGAAGTTAAACTCTAAAAAGCAAGTTTCCTTGACTCGCGGTTAACCTCTAGACAACGACTTGATTCTCATGGTGAATCCATCATGGTCCCAGGGAACGGTGACCGCGATACTCGCATCTCGAGCGTACGTCTTCCTACGTCGCACACGGCGACCATTTTTTCCGTCCCCCCGGCCACGACGCACAATTTCTCTGCTGTCCGTCGCACAAAGCGTCGTTCTGCATTTCACGCGGCTGTATCCTCGTCAAGAAGAAAACTGTTCCACGGGACATCGTCTCGCCCGAAGGACCGAGACGATCAATCTCACGCATGACACCGAGTCTCGCGGAGTTAATTTACCGCGGGGGAAGCTTACGTATCCGTGTCTAATTGGAGTACGCTTAAAAGAGCCACCTCAGTCCCTCTTCACCTTTTCACGGTTTAAAATCCAAAAGATCCTTGACAAAGCAGGATCTTCGTAAGAACTGACTTGCAGCGATTCGTAGACAATATTATACATGCATTTGGTTCCAGATATTAGCAATTGTTTCTAACGCAAGATGCTGGAGGCGATGCCTCTTTCTTTCTCTGAAAACTAGTCCATTTTATAAGAAGTTTATGAAGAAAAATTATATTCAATATAATTAATATGCTCTTACTCTTTCAAGCAGATTTCTCATTGATTATATTAATTACTAGAATATTACTGAAATATTACATCACTTGGATCATGATTGATGTATCTATAAATTCTATCTTGCAGACAGTTCGTCCAAATAGATTCACTTTAGATTCAAATCTATAAAACACATTAAATTCAGGGAAAAACAGATTCGTTCAGAAAGAAATTAATCCATCAGAAGAAAGGAGAATCAAGAAGGACATTTTCATCGAATCTCGCAAGGTAATTAGAGGGAGTAGCGGGCTTGACTTTCTCTGCGATCTATCGACGGATTGAACGGCGTCATTTACCGCAGACCTTCCGCTGAAATACGTTTCCGGGTGACGGCTTAATGAACGGGCCGAAATAAAAGTGAAGAAGCGAATTTAGGGGACAACGGGCAGAGAAGAACGCGAGACTGAACGAAGTCTCACGCTGATCGATAGGATGCATTCTTTCTTCATTGATAAGGGTTTCTACCAATCGAAGAGAAACCTTGATAGAAATTTCTACCCTGTCTTTTTATCTTTTCGTTCGGGCTACGATTACTGTGAAACTTTTACAGTAAAAGTAATTACGGAGACCCTAAATTCACCGTGGAAACGCTAGTTTGTTGAAAACAAGCGAACGAGGCAATCGCTCGATTTGCATAATTAATGGGCATTTAAGCAACCGAGTCACGCGTTTTCCCCGGAGATTGCGACCGCTTCCCAATGTTATTCTCCCAGCCCAAGGATAAAACGCGGACAAAATCCTTTCTCAAGCGCAAAAACAACTCCACGTAGAAATCGTAAGCTGCGTGTTTTTATTCCAATATGCGATGGCGACAGTCTTGACTGTTTCGATCCGGTTTCGATACGAATCTCCGCCCTTTCGAAACCAACTTCATCGTTGGAATGGCTCGGTAGCACGGTAGGACAGCGGCAATAAAGGATCTTCGTCCCTGGCAGATGAGAATCTGCCTTCATCCATCGTCACGGAAGAAGATATCGTCGCCTCGTTTCTTTTCATTGGCGCTTCGAATTAATGCTCGATTTAGAGATCTTTCAGTGTATAAATGAACGTGAGATACATATCTTTTTAATCATTTTTTCTTCTTTTATATCCACTGTTATAAACCATACTATTTATTTGCATTTCGAATAAAATCCTCGGTTTGGTATTGCGCGATCATTTTTATCGGACATCTCTTCCCGATTGCGGTAGTACGTTCGTTAAACAATTCCTGGAATTAATTCCGCGCGCGACACACGACGAAACAGACAATCTATTTGCATATCGGTTACATAACACGAACCGGACGCAGGATTCAATTAATAGCCATCCGTATAATAGACTCCCATTGCGCCGATGATCCAACTAATCGCGAAAACGATCCTCTAGATAGCTTTACACACGAACTGGAAAATTGCGAGCAACCATTTGCTCTACGCCGTACCAGGGAAAAAAGCGACAGAGAGGAAAAAAAAGGGAAATTTTATACCCCTTCAATAAAATCAAACTCGTGTTGAAATTTCATCGTTACGGTTGTAGGTTTTAAATAAAAATATTATATTGTTAAATAAAAAAGCAAATTTTTTCTCTTCCATCGCATGTTGGTCGACATATTTACTCTTCTAAAATCCTTTCCTACTTTTTATCCTAAACTTTCTCATGGGGATAGACCTTTAGACGTCTTCAGTATCTTTTCTTGTTCCAGTACATTCATACTTGTCTCTCTATGTTCAAGCATCTTTTCTTCATCTCCATGCAGCCTCGGGAGTACATATGGATGGAGACACGTGTTATTCAGGATCGTGAAAGTGAGAATAGATTTTCTTCTGTAATTTTTCTTTCTGATACGTTCTTCAGTTTTATCATTTTCTACTATTTGCATCCGTATTTTTGTTATTTTAAATCGTATTTAAAATCAATTTTTAAGTTGACCTTCTGTTTAAATACAAATCGTATTTTGCTATTAATCCATTTCGATGGTTAAATAAAATGATCAAATAATACTTTTTAATCGTATCTAAAAATTCAACGTCGTCAAATTGGATTGAGGTTCTTTTTTGAATATTTTTACAACACAAATGACTTTGGATTCTTCATGGCAACGTCAGTTGAATATGCAAATCTAAAGCGTGTAGATGAAACAGCGTTCAAATATTGTTATACATTCATCGGGCATATAGAAACTTAATACAGACGATCACTGTTAGTAAAGTCGTTATCGCAATACCTGAGAAACAATTTTAAAAAGCCTATTGTTTCGTGATTGACAACTGTACTCGACAATGGAGACGAAAAGATTAAAGAAGTCGACACGCAATTCTACGTTGAACCACTTTTCAGCGGTACTTTCCTAACCAGGATAAAGTTGTCAGAAAACAAAGCAACACCTGGTACAGTGTTTAATGGAGCAACACCGGCGATACACCGACGACGATTCAATAAAACAGCTTAAACCGTCGATCACGTGGCAGTCGTTGACCGAACTGGGCCGGATCTACGGCGTCTCTCGAAGACGGTGATTAACGAGCGAGAATTAGGCAAAGTCCCTGATGAATAATTATGCGCCGTCCCGGCCCCAAGCGACCGAGAAAGTCTGGCGTGCACGAGCGTTCCACGTGGAGAAAAAGAAGGACCACCGTCAGCCCCACGACGATGAGGAAACGAAAAGAAAGGACAAGAAAAAAAGGGAACGTTAAGGGGAACTGATAGACGCTGCTCGAAATCGAGATTAATCGACGTTGATTGAAAGAAGCTACGGAGCAGCAGTCAGTTCCTTCGATGGAAAGAAAGGCGAAGAAGAAAACTGGCAGATACATAACAAAGCTACTGGTGAATATTAGGATACTTGCCAAAAAATTAGGTGAACTTGAATGATTATTAAGAAATTTTTAAGAGTGATTATCTTATTTGAAAGCTTGTACTAATTAGATTTGAAAGAAGTTGTATGTTCGGTAAATTTGTAATCAAAATTTGTCATTTTCCCAGATACAATATTAATTATTCGATATAATAAATTATTTAATTTATAATTTGTTGGCAAATTTATCATGGACGTGGATTCTTTATGTAATTTATTTTTCTTTCGTATCTGAATCTGCCGAACTATTGGAAAATTGTTTCCACTAACAAAGTATTGTCGATTTTCTTGTTATATTTATTGTCATTTGATCCCATGAATGCTTTGATATATTCAGCAAAGTAGATTCTAAAACTAAGCGGCAGGAGTCTATAATATCACTAATATTATTACACAACAAACTATTGCGCAAGAGATTCTTGAAAATATTCTAATACTTAGGAATCAGTGATACATACACCTGCCAGATTCTTTTAAATTAACACACTGTGCGATCAGAATGTTCCTAATAAGAAAATTGCGTCGATCTGAGACGAAACAACAGAATCATCAATCAGTATCCAGAGAAACAAGAAAGTACCAGAGTAGGAAGGATTTGGGAGGAAGTTTTGGAAGCTTGATGGATGGAGACAGTACGGTCAGTCACGCAGTCGATTTTGATTCGTAAAGTGCGTTCTCATGCTGTACAGGGTTCCGGTGATCTTGTTGTCGTTTGTCAGCCGTCTTTTCTCGGTGTCTGGAATTGTGTCCTCCATACCATCAACCTTGTTTCCTTTTATTGTTCCTCTGTCCTCGATCATAAAGAAAAATTGATACATTGTACCCTTTACATTGAATAAATCCTTCGTGTCATGTAGCATTTAGCTAATTTACATCAACGTATATATTCTGACTTGTAATAAATAAATAGGAAGATAGAAATATATGTATTGATCTTATAATTTCACAAGGACTCATCTAGGATTCGGAGATAAACCTTGGAGGAATCGTACGGAAAATTTTCACTCGATTTATTAAATACACGTGATTCATCTATTGTCGTCCCCTTTTTCTTTCGAGTTATAGAGAATGGAATGTTCGTGTTTTATCGGAAGAAAGCCGCGCGGAAACAATTTCGAGCCGCATGAAAAATACCACGAGGCACGCGCGCTCGGGGTAGAATCGTGGGTGGTGCGGATAAGATGATCAATCGGTGTGGCGCCCGAGCTGCTAAAGGGGGAGCAAGAGGGCCGCTGGGTAGTAAACACATCCAACTGGAAGACACCTGAACAAGGAGAGATATATGAGCGCACTTTCACCGAGAAGCGAAAGCACGAGAGGCCTCGAGCTTGAAAACGCTCGATAAAAATTAAGAAGAAGCATTCCGCGAAGCTGAATTCTTTTCCAATGAATCCCAGATTCGTTGGAATGAATTCTATTTGCGTGCTTTGGTCTAATTAGTTTGTTAAATTAATTAAGATGGGATTTTTGAAGGATGATACAGAAATTCTGTCTTCGATCTTAAATAAAATAAAGTTTAAAGTTGAAAATTAATAATAGAGAGTCTCGTCGATCCTTTTGCACGATAATTTACTAATTGATGATACTAGCGAATGGAAAAATTCAGAGTTACAGATTTGATAAATTTTTATAATAATTAACGTACGTATGGTATTCAAAGTAACATGATGATTAGACCGCGGACTTTTATTGTACTTATGGGAAATTTGACAGTACACATCGTATGCAAAAGTATATAAAATATCCAAAGTATAGTATTGGTTATAACACTAGTAAGAAATACAAGTTTCTGCCTAAGTGTCATTTCTTTAATCATATTTATAAAAGTATGAATTTACATGAATATCCGCAGTCTAGTGATGATATTCGTATGGCATCATGCCGGCAACAAGATCATGTTCTAGGTTGTACAGTTCGATAAAATCTTGTAACGTAGCGGTAGCTGATACAAGATAGCCCATTGTTACACCGTGAAGATTTGAATCTGTATCGCGGGTCACGTTGTAGATTGAAAGAGACGGTGTCTAATTTTAGAGATGGAAGATTTAATGGAAACGATGTCTTGCGGTCGATGGCATTTTTGAGGTGTCGTTTATGGAGGGAAATGGAACATTAAACTTGTACGCGGACAGCTGACACGGAGGGGTGTTTTGAGCAGAGAAATTCGAAGAATGGAAACGATGAAACTTTGAGAATATACGATTGTAAGGGACCTTCCCTCGCGTATCCCTTGGATTTCTGACAGCTTTCAGGTAACACGACACGAATACAACGTTGTATTAAGCTTGGTTCAGCACTTTACGATTATTCCGCCTTTCAAAAGTTTCATTATAATGTACTGGCTCTTAAGGTAACATTGTAGTATTTCTTAACTTGTTGTCTTTTAAAGAAACAGATATGTCGTAGTCGCTGTTCACAAGGGAGATTCGTTATCTTTCTTTGAATCTTCTTTTCCCTTCATTATACATTTGAAACTTCACTGAAGGTTTCTTTCAATGTATATGACACACTCGTTTGTTAACTTTCACATAATGTTGAATAAAATATTCTTCGATATATAAGCGTTACAGTCTTGTAAGAAGATGGAGACATAATCTGTCTGGTTTTCTGGTTATCGATTGCATATTAAGAGGTAGTTGAAACTTTATTCTTTGTAAATTCTTAATCGATTCTTGCCTTTGAGAGTCTTTGAGACAGTTTCATTAACAGTATCATTATAAGGAACGAAAATATATCTATGAAACATCTTCCATTTTTCTATCTTCTACGAGGCTCTAATCATTGTGAACGTCGCCTTACACGCTGCCCGAAAGGGACACGAATTTATTTCGTACCCGGGGATAAAGTAACCCTATGGGCTGTGAGAATAAATTATCGTAATCCCTCGTGGGCTTACGTCTCCCGCTACCTGTTCCCACGGATTTACATTCGAATTTTTGCGATTTACATTTTTAAAGGGCCCAGGTTGCCAAAAAGAAAGATGCTTCTGTGACTACTTTCCCGAATCATCCAAACGATTACAATCCCTTGTGCTCCGGTTGTTTTTCGTCAAAAGTTATTCACCACCATCTTTTAAACTTCACTCACGTATAAAAAAGATGAAAAAGAAAATCATAAAACAAATGCAAATAAACTGCAATGTCGGATGTCAATAAATTATATCATCCTCACCGACGTGACTCTCTTCGTTATTAATCTACGTGAACCCATCTACGTGAATCTCCATTTTGTCACAGGAATTTAATTCTCTCTCTCTGTTTTTCTTTTTTTTTTTTTTTTTTTTTAAGAGATTCGATTCAACCACGATCGTATAAAATTCAATCGAGTCAGGAGCAATTAACGAGGCAACCAGGCGAGGCGTTAGCGATACATTCGCGTAATTTATACGAAACAGCGAGCACACGCGATACAACGGCGCGGCATGCATACCGAAAAAGCAAACGCTACCTGCTCGCCCCTCGCTCTCTAATTATTTTTTTCGCGTGCAGCGTGACGTCCACCGGGCAATCTTCGATCTAAGATTTTATGAAGACACGTACCACGGTGCTCGCATGCTGTGAATTTATGATCGTGGCCTCGTCTATACTGGCGGACGACTCGCGCCAACTGTGTTCCTTTGGAAGTTCGTGTTTCCACCTACGTCTCCGGCTGTCTCTCCCTCGCCACCCGCCACGCCGAACGGGACGAGACAACGAATCGTCCGAAATGACATCGTCCTCGTGCTCAAGCAATAATGCCGCCGCTCCGGATCCTACCTACGCGTCTCTCTCCCCTCTTTCCTCCTCGTTTAAGCCTTCTTCCTGCGTCCTTCGAGCCACATCCCGCGATTCTTCTCGATTACCGGCTTCTATCGAATTATGCTAACGCACCCCGCCACGCTGAAACACGAATTCTCGACGCGATACGCTCATTCGCGGAATGAATTTTGTCGTTACCAACCCATGTCCTGGAATCTCGTTTCTTTGTGTGTCGCTCCTTTGTTTCGCGAAAGAGTTCATGCTCGGCCAAATTGTTGCAAATTGTTCATTGTAAAAGGTAATAGAGACGACGTAGACTGGGAATTCTAACTTTACTTTCTATAAGAATGTAAGAACATGGTGTAATTATACAATGTTTTATGAGATACAATGACTTTACTCTCCATGATAAGTTGAACTAATGTATAGGAAAATATTGTTGTACCGCAAAATTGATTCTTAGGGAGTGGTATGTAATAGCAAAAATTGTTAGACTGTGTGAAATTATGTACAGATAATAGAGAAACTAATATACATATAAAGATACGTAATTAATTGGAATCAACGATAAGATCGACCAATACACCGGCAAATTCTATTTCTGACTATAATGTACATACAGCTAATTTGATTTTGATGAACAATCTAAACTTACAGTCTTTTAGTCCCATAAACAGTAACATTACTAACTTTACAATTAATTTCGTACGAAAAATACACAAACTGCCTCTGATTATTCATTTACAGTTAATTTATACATCTTGGCGAAACTCATATACCATTATTCCATAATGTTTAAAAATTAATGTACGATTAATCTGTACACTTTGGCAAAATTCACGCTGTGTCGCTACAAGTGCAACCAGATAGTGCAGCCACTTATAACCTGTTACCGAACTATCGGGATATTTACGAGAAAGGATGCATTGCAAATAGTATTAAACTTTGCCAAGTTAAAAGTTTTGCCAGCAGAAATGCCGGAACTTTTACAATCTTGGAAATGTGAAACGTGAGCGAAGTTCATGAACACGTAAAGCGATCGAATCGAAAGTTACGGAGGATTCAAATCTTTCGTCGTCCAGTCAAGGCGTTTAATTCTTCTTCTGGTTGATTTCCTATGCCTGTCGCGATTCGTTCGCGCTGGAATCAGAGACTCGCTCCCATGGACTGTCTGGGTCCCCGGAGAAATCATTCGGAACACCTGCGCTTAGAGTGCCAATAACAGTGGAGTTTACTGCATCATCTTTACTCATGGAACCTCCGACGCAATTCCTCTACCCCGCGTCCTGCGTATTCGAGAAAGAGAAAGCTTCCTGTATTATTTACCGATGTCTGCTGGCATCGTATGCTTTATTAAAGGATGCGTACGCTTTGATGCAACGTCTAAAACTCGATCGAGCCGACTTCGCCCCTCCATTATTTATTAAACCCCCTCTCGGAGGGGAGCGTGTCTTTCCGTATCGATTGCAAACAATCTGCATTGCTGAGCAGCGCCGTGGAACGAAACGCTTTTAAAAGTCCCAGATGCATCTGCCAAATGCTCCTTCCTTTTTCCTTTCAATTCTCAAGACAAAGTAGCGGGGAGAAAACCCGTTTCGACACGTGGCGGATATTTCCGTTTTTGAAATCACGAATCTTCCTTACGTGAGTCCGGTAGCTAGCAGACAGATTCAGAACTAAACAGTGGCGTAAGAAAGTTAAATAGAGATCTATGATTAAGAACTCCCTGGGAGTCAATTTTAATTCAAACTTCGTCCGCTCTTTCCGCTATCTTCATCCCCTTCTTCCAACTATTTCTACTTATTCCCTTGCTCCTAATAACTAACTCAATAATCGTGCAGAGTGTCTTCTTTTTATTCACGACTCGCAGTTTTGTTTACTTTCTTCTTAGATAAAAGAGTTTTCATTATTTTTGAAGATCACTTGGACGAAATTACGAGACGCGACTCCCAAAAGCACCCCGTCGAGCGCGATCCGAGTGATCCTGTCGGTCCGAGGATTACGAACGCTGGTTATTTCGGCGAGATGGCCAGAGATAAGCAAAGAGGTACAGGATAGAAAGGGAGGAAGAGGGTGAGACCGCGGGGAAACACGGCAGGAGATGGCGCGCATACGAAGTGGCTGCTAGTCGCGATATTAAAGTAACTCTTTCTCTAACAAGGAAAGGTCGGCAACGGTCCGGCTCCGTTTTGGGTAAAACTTCATAGCCTTGAAGAACAGCTAAAAATATTACACGAAGTGCGTACTTTTTCTTAGCTATGATAGCTCAAGTTTCAGAAGTGAAATCACCCTGCAAAGCATCTGCATTTTAAAAGCCAACTCAAAGACGCTTACTTATAGAAACAAATTCTATCAGCATGGTTGGCGGTACGTATTATTTCCTGATAACGATGCATTTGTACCATTTTTCAAGCTTTTAACTGTTAACATGTGTAAACGTGTAATACAAAATTTCAACGTCAAACATTTATCACCGCTTAGCAATGGTAAGTTTCTGAAAACGATCTCGTAAATCGAAATCCCGGTTCATTGTTATTCACCGTGAGACTTCGACGTTCCTCGGTTTGAAACCGGTCGAATTCACGTCATCCTTTGAACTTCCAATTTTCGTTTCTTCCCATCATGCCGCTCCTCGATCCAATTTAATCCAAACCAAGGAAAATTCCCAGTGACGTCAAGGCGTTGCGTCGTTCGATATCTCGAGTGATTTAAGTCGTTCGCGGGACGAACATGTTTAACAAACGAGGATTCAGAGTTCACAGGGTGCACTTGGACGATCCTCGTCACCCTTTCCGGAGGGTGGCCACGAATTTCCGGGATCACACCCCAGCTCCCTTTCTTCTCGGAGACACCTGAGCCACGGAAATCAAAGCGTGACTATCGCGAAATGAAATCACGGGACTGTCGCCCACCCTCGCCGAATTACTCGGTCACTGTTCGCCAGGCTTCATTCGAACGGTTGGAATAGAGTCGCGTTATCATGATTGAAGCGTATTACGCTGGTCGAGGGAGTCGAAGTTTCGCGGGAATATCAGGTAGGGATGGAAAACTTGGGGGAAAGTTTGCAGAACGCTTTGTACCTTTGTGCATATGCCTTTTTCCAGATTGCCTTGTGGATCACAGAAAGAATATTTCACAAAAATATACCGTCCCTATTCTTCCTTCTAGAGTGCTTTCCGATTGAGAAAAATCTCTGGAAAATATTTTTTATTCCTCTTTCCACTATGCGATGTAGGATATTCGTAACTGTGGAAATACGTATTATTTTATCGACTAATATGTAGTATAACTTACTTCCTCCGTTGTGCAAGTTGCTTATAATTTTAATATATTCATTTCTGACTAATTAATATTAGAATTTCCTCTATTTGTATGTACAACTGTTCGATTATTTTCACGAGCCTGTGTATAAATGTGAATAGGACTGAAGGGTAAGCTCCAGCGTGAAAGTAAAAAAAATATCAAGTTAAGAACCTCGTAAAAAGTTCTCAAGTACTCTGCATTAACATGCGCACATACATAAACACACACGCACGATCTCCATGTAAAAGAACGGAGTAACCTGCAATCCTTCGTTCCGCGGGGAAAATATAAAAAAGCCGTAGCACGTTGTTGCAAAATGCTCGAACGCCAGGCTGGAGAGGCGTGAAAACGCGAGCCACTTGAAAAATTAAGGTCGGCGAACTTTAAAATCGAGCAGGAGAAAGGGCTAGAAGCTCAGGCATGGCAAGGTTATTAGCGAGTCGTCAAGTTCCCTCATATTTCACGCGTTTGACGAAGAATTCTCGCATCAGGGCGAACGTTGCTTTGAGGCGACAATTAAAATATCTCCGAGACATAACCGTGTCTGCGGCATGAGCTGGCGCCCGGGTGGAACGGCCGTGCAAGAAGGAACCCCGAGTGCCGGTTACACACCTCCGAAATAAAACGAGCCGAATTTCTGGCCGCAGTCTTCAAAGAATGTTCTCCGCGCAGAGTGAAGGGCGGAGTGAACGGAGAACACGGGTGAAAAAAAGCCACGGCAATTAAGCGAGATAGAGCCACGGGGACGCGAACTGTTTTAACCCCGTTTAATTGTTCCTTTAAGCGTTCTAAATATCCCGAGCGGAGAACCGTAAACAAAAGTAAAAGAATACGTCCGAGAAGCATGCACTGTACGTGTGCCGGCCTCTGAATTCTAATGTAAGTCGTTCGCGCGATTGTTCCGCGGTATAATAACGTGGAAATTGCATAATGGAGCAACATATGGTACTTGTCTTGCTCTGCAAGTTCTGAATAGTAATGTTTAATGAAATTACAGCTTATTGCTGCTTTCGTCGGTTATGGTAGTATTTGGAGTGTACAATGTGAAGGGTTATGCTATTGGGTACAATGTGGTACATAGATTTCTTAAATAGAGATTTTTAATGGTATTTACCACTCGTGTACTTATTGATGATATTAGCTTTTACACAAGATGGATAATATAAGTTCTATCAAAGCTTGGATATTTGTCACATGTACGTTAAATATAGAGTTTGAAGCTAATCAACTACAACATCATTGATTTATTATAAAAAGGGAAATTGTATGTCAACAGAATTGTACAAGTTTAAACTACGATATAGCGCACTAAAAATGTTAATGGTATTGGCATTAACATAATGGTTGAAAATAATTATAACACTTAAATTAAATGGTCGTTTTGATCATCGTGAAGCAAGATTATGATTACTGAAATTCAAATGAGTATATTGAATCTCTCGAGCCGTACTTCAGTTAATATCCCTTTTAATAAAACTATAAATGTCGCAAGAACTAAATAATGCGACTTATAGTAGCTGCAACAAAAATCTTCAAACAAGTCAGATTTTTATCTACTTCCACCTAAATATCTTTCGAAGCTGATATCGTATCGTTTTATTCGCCGTTCAACCTGTTCGAAGCGTACGACGCATAAACTGAAAAGCTGTGCATAGTGGAGCACATTCAGCGGGATTGCTACCGATAAACAAGCGTAACAATCGTCGATATTAAAGGTGGATATTGAAAGCGTGAAGGTGGAGACGGGGAATCGTTGGGAAACGTTGGCGCGACGAAGAAAGAAAGGGGTTGGAAAGGAAAGGCGCGTGCTCGCTTCATACGTGAAAACAGGCGAAACGCATTTATCTTCGTTTCAGGTGAATCGAGTACGAATAACCCAACACCGATAACTATGGTGCACCTGGGACGTCGATCGACTTATTTCCGACAAATCGGCAGGAATGGCGTCGGGTTTTCCATTGATCGAACGAGAGAACCCTCGCCTACGACGGCGAAATCCTCCCTGGAGGATTCTGTTTCTGCTTAGACTTCCACGACCCTCAACGTTCCACGTATCTTTCTATCATGCTTTGACCCTATTGGTTCTCTTATTTATCGTTTGGAATACGTTCCACGAATGATTGACCTATACGGTTCACCAGTTTCTCAGCTGACCCGTTTTTGACGATTTTGAAATGAAATAGACATGAATTAAGATTTTCGGTTATAGTTAGAATATACGTAGCATGTAAAAATGTACAAAATATAAAGTACAATATCCGTGATAAAACATACTTGTTAAGCGAAACAAATCCCTGACTAGGTCCTACTCTTTCACTTGTGTTCATAAAAATATGAATTTCGCAGCCTAGTTACAATAGCAGACTGATATTTATCATCGCATATAGTCTATTAGTAGTTACTGATACATTCACGTGCAATCTTCTCAAATGAATGCTCTCTCACATACTAAAATGCTTGTTTATTAAAAGCCTAAAAAATAAATGAGACCAAAGAAGCACAAAAACTTACATGTTCATCCAAACTGTTAAGAATCACCTACTAATTATGATATTAAAAATAGATCGATTTACCACCAAACGATTCTCCAAGGGACATAAAGACACTTTCGGAGTCGACAAAAGATAAGTGGAGAATACACAAAGAATATTGGATGCGACGTGACAACTCATCGGACAAGTTTTCTCCCTCAGTCCGGCGAGCTAAATGTACATAAAATATACATAAAAATATACATAAAAATATACACTAAAATGTACATAAAATACATAACGACGTTATCCATTTGGCAAAGTTCATGAAAATATGGAAATTTTTGGTCTGGTAAATAAGTCGGTGCGCCGCTCAGGGTGGCAAACTAAGTCGCTCTACCGCTCAGGGTGGCAACTAAGTCGGTGCGCCGCTCAGGCTGGCAAATAAGTGAGTGCGGGTTTTGTCAATACCGACTAATCCAATACCCGCGATCATCGTGTTTTATCGATGACGTTTTCCGGCAGGGGAAAAAGCTGGCGGGACATTATATTCCTGAAGATAGCGGGTCTTTGCGTCGCCGTCGC
Source organism: Bombus fervidus (assembly GCF_041682495.2). NCBI lineage: Eukaryota > Metazoa > Arthropoda > Insecta > Hymenoptera > Apidae > Bombus > Bombus fervidus. The sequence continues at coordinate 11,614,473 of NC_091520.1, read as the reverse complement.
ACGGAACAGCGTCGTGTAATTTATGCACCCCGCGGCTGCGTTCATAAAGCCCAAATATTTTAAAACAAGAGGAAAAGAGCCGCGCGGAGGTGGATGAAGGTGGAGGAGGAAAGACAGTGGCGCGCGTGGAATACACGTTCCGTGGGCAGGCCGCATTACCAAAGGAATCAAGAGCCCGTTCCAGACGACAAAGGGCCAAGAACGACTTCTTCGCGACTCGTTTCCCTTCCTCGATGCCAAACGGATGTCTCATCGTCGTCGTGGATGAACCGATGAATCTCCACCAACTTCTTCCTGCCGCTTGGATGGAGTTGTTCTTTGAGGAAGAAGTTTCTCTTGCGAACGTCTGCGGATGGAATTAAAATTAGGAATCGCCTCTCTGGAAAACCGTCTTTCGATGGCGATATTTTCCTAAGTGTTGTCGATGGAAATCGTTATAGAGACGTTGGAACGCTTTCGAGCGTTCTGAAACGAGAAGTCTGACGGAAGTAATTGATTCTTAACGATAGCGGGAATGGCCATCGCTATTGTGAACCGAAGGAACCAGCCGTGCTCACCTTGCCTGTTCAATTATTCCGCGTGAAACGTAATATAATAACCGGGGGCTGCTATTCAGCCGGCGACAGGTATTATTAATCGACGAAGTTGCTTGGCGAATTAAAAAGTCAGCCGGCTATTAATCCACCACCGGCCTTGCCCCGGTTCTCCCATTTTTACGATGCAACAGTTCACGACGGGTGTCGCCGGTTCCAGCCGCATGGAAAACTTTTTTTCGCGTCGGGGTTGAAATGGCGACAGAAAGGACGTAGCATAGAAGGAGATACAGATATACATATATATATAGAGAGAAGAAGATAAAGATAAAGATAGCCGCAAGGGAAAAGGAAAGGAAAACACGTCCTAAATCAGGCTAGTGAGCGTGTACTCGCGGCCGGCCAGTCAGTTTGCAGAAAATCCGCCATTGTTTTCACTTTAGCCGGCCGTTTTAAGCGTGGCCCACGTAATAAATATTCGCACTCTCTCCCGTAGGATTACGCCCGGCAGGAATAATATTCCTCTTTGTGGATGTCGGCTTCCTTTGTTACCGTCCTTTCGCGAACGTCGACGGTGGTTGACGTCGTTGTCGAGGTAACGAAGCGCCTTTAGAAATCGTCCTCTTTGTTTCGTCCGCTAACCTTTGTCAAAACCAACTCCCTCTTTTCCAACCCCTCTTCCGTAACCCCAAAAACTGGCTGATAACGCTCTGAATTATTACGTTGAAGCTTGTAGTAACCTGGTCCAGGTTATCGTTACGACACGAGTTTTCCGCCACGCTTGATCCCTCGCGAGACAAACTTTCGATTAAATGGTGACTCCGGTTTTCTTAAACGCGGAATTAAACGCGGGATAGTGTATTCCGTAGAGTTAAGAATCAGAAAGGGCATGCTTCTTTCTCCCTTCCCCCTTCCTTCTTTTTCTTTCCTGCCACGTTTCCTCCGTCTTTTTCTTCCCTTCCTTTTACTTCTCTGCTTCTTTGCCACGCAGTCCAATTTACCGTCTTCATTTGTTCCATGGCTTTTAATGAATACTGCAACTCGCGCTGTTCCTGCCCTCGTTCCTCTCGCAAATGGCTGGGCGTGACTCGTTTATTTGCGGATGGATTTCCATGGGCAGGAAAAGGAAAGGGGTAAAAAAGATAGAAAGGGATAAGAGGGTGGGCCGTGGTGGAAACGCATTCGCGCGGAGGAACGACCGGCTTCAACGAGTGGACGGACGGCTTTGTGGTTCTTGAAAGAAAATTTTCAAGATGGAGAGACTGGCTAGATCTGGAACGATTAATTTGCATTCATTTACATGGCATTTGTATGGCAAAGCGGCGCGATACCCGTGTGAAATGATAACAGCGACACGGAAAAGTTATTACCACCGAGTTGCCACTGTCTCTTCTTTGTCGGGGATCTCTCATTTAACGAGCAGTTGTTACCGATACCCTTGCAACACGGAAGCTTCTGATGCTGCTCCTTGCGGTTACTTTCATGAGTACTTCTCTATTTTTCCGGTGCTTCCTTGTTTCGGTTCTACCTCTGTAATTTATTCCGTTGTCCTTCTGTACTTACAGCTCCTTTTACACACATCTAGTAACGTTATTCTCTTTCATGGTGGCTTCTTTTTTCTTCTATGATTTCGTTTCGTAATATTTAATACTGTTCTACTTGCAAATAAGTAGAACATTAATGACTTTGCTGAATGCCATATCGTGTAACTTGTGTGGGTGACGAGCGGTTAAAAATCGAGCGAATGTTTGTATCAGAGTACTATCAATGAGCGAAGATTTGTAGAAATTTGGCATGCATTGTATCACGTGAAAGATATGACATGACCGAGAAGCTTGGGTATCTTATAAAAATCGTGGAAGAGTTTTTGGAGTTCATGTAATCGGCCACTAACAAAATTTTTTTCGAATGTACTGTAGTGTAAGAAAATCGTATAATACTGATTGAGACTCCTTGTAGAATGAAATGCTTATTGTATTCTCAAAATACAACTTTTACATCTTATTTCCACAATGTTTCTACACCTTAACATTTAGAAATACTTTTACTGGCATTCTTCTAAAATATTCTTCCGCTTAAGCGTACCAAGCTTACTAGGAAAATTTTAAAAATCTGCAACACGTTTCACGTCTAAAGTAAACAGGTTATTATATGACGACAACAAACAACGAAGTCTGGATAATCGACGATGAAACTCGTTTTAAAGCTCAATTATCGATTGCACGATGAGAAAGGGCAAAGAGGCATGGTGACGACGGCAGAGAAAGCAATTTTCGAAGTTGCTAACGCGACCAGACAATTTTTCCCCGCGTGGCTTTGGCATAGTGAACGCAGGTTGAAAACTCGGCTCGGTAATACCACGGCTGCCTGCCCATCTATTGTAACAGCCGGCCGTCACGAATCCGTCGTTTCAGAAGGCCTTCATCCGTGTAAAAGCCCCGGCGATTCGCCGCTAATTATGAGTAACGACAGCCTTTAACGCGCCGCGGCACGCCAACCCCTTTCACGTAGACAACTACAGGCTTCCCTATTATTTTTTTCGCTAGAATTTCTCCGACTGCCGGGCACCGCGCTTATTTTAGAACTAAGTTGTTAGCGAGATTTAAGAACGGCTGCATATTAACGTCGAAACATCGTTAGGGTTGGATATTCTGCATGTTTCGATGGTAGAACCGACCACTTTTTGTTGTGCAACCGACAATCGCTTCTGCACTTTTGAGCAAGTAGAATTTTAAAGCTCGAGCTAGAAGGTTATACGTAAATGCAAGTGTATAGTTTGCGATATTTAACCATTTTTATCGTTACACGGCTAGGTTTTTAAAGTTTCGCGTAATTTCCAAGTAATCTCGTATGCAAATATAGTGACTGAAACTGTTATCATCAATATTGATATTGATATTGAGCTTCGAATAATTGATCTGAATATAGTCTATTTAATCGGCTTTACTCTGGAACTGTGGAATAACTTTGATTGCCAATGATACGACCCGATAACCTGCCATAACTTCTAGATGTCTTTGGAAAACTTTGGAACATATAGTTTTAAATAAGTTTAAAGTGGTGTAAAGTAACCTTGTCTCCTATCAAACTTACCTTGCTTTTAAACTCAATTATTAATTACAAAGATGATATGAACCTTACCATTACGTCGTATAATCGCAATTAGCAGATGTAAGTACCAGAAAGCTATGCATACAATAATTTCGAACAACACTTTCATTCGAAACGACGTAATTCCAAAGCTATTTACTAATAGTCCACCGATCGTGGAATAATCTCTCGGCTACTTCAAGCTTGCCGGTAGAAAATCAACGCCGGTCTCGGTGTCGCGAGACACGATATTTAATCCGTGTAATCAGCAAGTTGACTCTCTGAGAAGCTACACGGCTAACGCTGGAATTAATTCGGCCGGCAAATTTAATTATCGCTCGCCGTGTTGGCAGGTGTTAGAGAACCAGTTGTCAGAGACAATTTACCGCATATTGGGTGTTCCGTGCGGTTTCCCGGAGAGAGATAGAGCACCGGACTGTTTGTCGCCCACGCCTATAGCCGTATTCTAAATGCGAGCTCGTCCTGTGTCCCTGTAACACGGACGATACCCGTGGTCCTGCTTATCGATCGACCGACTACGTGCAAGGATCTGCTGGCCTAATCTCAACGTTGATCGCGATCGGTCTTAATGCGAGCTTGCGAGGGCTTTACGGTCGCTCGTAAACCTGCGTAGCGATCGTGCAACCTTCTTACTGATTTACGAGCTGCGTAAAAATTAAGTGATTTCTTGCGCCGCCAGGTTAGCCACAATGTTTAAGTGTCGCTCGTTACATTAACTCTTTAAGAGGCAAATCTATGCATAGCGCAGAAGCTTAGTTTTGAAGCTTTGTGCAACATTAAATAGCTACGTAAGCTAATGGTTGTTTCAAAACAATTATGTCAAACGGGTACATACGTCGAACAACAGTACATGGTTTCTCAAAGAATGAAGCAGTATTATCATTCTATTAATGATAATTTTTAAGTTTTAATGATAATGATCATTTTCAGTTTGTAGATCAAGTTTCTCAAGGGGATCGAATATAACGTGTTTTATATTTATTTTTAATTGTAATTACATAAAATATTGTGTTCGTAATGATAATCATAACACAGCACGCGTTGTCTATAGGAAACGTTTATATCCGGAGTATTCAGTAGTCAAAGGGCCAAAGGGAATAGTATATACCAATAGCGCATACCGAATACATCGCAGACGATTATATAATGCAAATGTAAATCCTCTATTAGCATTCTTGTTAAACACATCATACACGATTGATATAATTAAAGCGGACTAAAATTATACATAAAATTTTCGTTGAAAGATTTGGCATTCTAACAAATTACTGTGAAAGGGACGAATTAATAAAGAAACGCAAGCAGGATTGGAATAGCATTCGGTATTCGGAGGAAAACATTAAACGTCTTCTCCGAAGAAAGGATCTCGTCATTCGGGGAGGATCGTCCCGCGAGGAAGTTGACTGAAAGACGCTGATCGTCTTTCATCCAAATCGCGTTACGGCAACTCGTTTCCAGCGAGTCGGCGAAAATCTCTGCGGCCATTGAACGGGACGAGCGCAAGAAGAGGGAAACTTTTCGGTGGAAGGTTCCTGAAAAGGAGCTGCATTCTTCGAGGGGTCGAGCAAGAAGAATTCGACGACCAGCCCTGCCAGACGAAGGAAAAATCTTACGCGGTCAATCGAGCCTCTGATCCTATAGTACAGAACTCGGACGAAAAACGAAACGCGGCAATAATAACGAGGGTTTTTTCGCGAGCCGATTTTCCTCGTTTCCTATACCCCCTACAACATCGCTGGATCCATTCATACTCGCGGCCAGTCAGCAAGTTTGAAATTACATCGGCTAACGAACCTGCGCCACCCTTGTTTCTCTATCCACCTCGATAGAGGTCTCTCTTTTTCTATATATTTTTCCATTGACACAAGCAACGATGAAAAGCGAATAAAATTCCAACCTTTATTCGGTTCTGATGCTTGTTCAAATCGTCAACAACATTTTTCTCCAAGCAACCTACATGTATGTATATATAGGAATAAACCATCATCCCCATTGATTTCGTAGAAAGGGGCGCAGCAGCGACGGGATATTCGACGTTTCTTTTTCCGGGGCAGAAGAATGCGTGCTGTTAGGCGTAGCAAGGACGAGATTCTCTTTCTGTGTTCACGAACGATCGGAAAGGGGGAGACTGTACTGAGAGAATAGAATTGGAGAGAGACCTGGGGAAACTGCAGGAAAGAAGACATTTGCGACGGTAGTGGAAGGAGTCCAAGGATCGCTGGCTCCGCATACGATCTCTCTTTGCGAATTTGTATACTGAGCGACATTAAAATTAACTAACAAATTTGCATCTTAATAATGTAAAATCCTTCGTTCTTTATATCGAGGATGTTGTCAAAAAACATATCATTTCTGTGAAGAAATAATCTTACGTAATCCCGAAAAAATTCCTCACATTTCATCCCCTAACATTTTTCCCAAGCTTCTTCTAATCTCCAACCTCCTCTCCCCCCACGAGCCTCCACCCTATGAATACAAAAAACCCTTCACCTTTGAAATAAAAGACGCCTGATTCTTACAAAGTATCAATTATACGCACGAAGAAAAAAAACTTAAACAACTTGATAAGAAACACTCCACCTTCTGTCACCAAAGTCGACGTTCAATAGCATTGTCCTTAACTCTTAAGCCTCCTACTGCGATCACCTTTAAAATCGACCCTCGTGTTTCTACCACGTACACACAACAACATACAGTGAAAGCAGATGTATCTGGTGTCGGTTGGTTCCGGTCGCGAATCGCTCGCGAGATCGGCGAGTGCCCTCGAAACAATTTATGCTGCTGGGCGCGCGCCACGTCCGACGTGCCTTATCTGCTCGCAACGTCCTCGCCGATAAGACGGTCTCGCACCAGTTGCCCTGTTCGTAAGAGGTATGGAGGGCAGAGAATCGAAGGACGTGACGTAAGTGCGTGTAGGAGCGGCTCTTTATCCTGTCGTCGGCAGACACGTCGGCTATGATTCTTACGCGTCGTAGGGAAGCGTTTTCACCGGAGTATTCCGGAGAAAAAAGGTGGAGAAGGGGGAAAGAGGGGAGAGATGTGTCACATCGGGGGTGGCTGAAAGTTTCCTTTCGCAGCTTTCCGTGGGGACGAAGTGACGGTAAAACGGTCTTTCTGGAAAAGGTGACCGTACGTTTCTGACAGATCTCCAACGTGAAACGATCGACGACGTCTCGTTAAAGCGACGTTGAGAATCGAAGTCACGAAAATGGCTTTTACGGTCTTTTAATGATCGCCGTGGCGCAGTCGCGATAATTGGATTCCCATGTCTCGGAGAACTCGGCAAAATTGCCGATTATTTGTTGTCCAGTCGCACTTGGTGGCCAAGTCGCTGGTAAATCATGGAGACATTCGCCGCGATTCCGCTCGATAGCTTGCTTATACGACGTCGCAGCGGGCAGTCCAAGAGAATTCGGCGCCTGCTTCGCCTAACGAGTATTTTGGGACACAGAAAAGATAATTGAAACGTCCCTGGGTAGAGTGGATTCGTCGAGGTGTTCGTACATTCCACGGATTCCTCACTTATGGAAGCAATTTCTTATTTAAACACGCGAAACTTAGATAACGTGAGTCATGATTGAGTTGCTCCTAAATCATATTGATCAATTCCACAAATATCAAAAAAACGAGGAAGGTGATGATATTACGCACATTTGTAATAAATATACTGTTGTAAAAAAATCCATAATAAATCACGTATATATTGAAATCGTGAAATTTACAATTCCGACCTTCTGAGAGCACAGTTCGTCCTCCAATTGTACCTATTCTCTAAATCTTTCCGTCAGAACGCAATCTTAAATCGTATGAACTGTCCATTCCCGAAACCTCCCAACTCTTGCCATCTTCCTCGAACTCGAAGCTCTAAATAAAAAGCATGCAAGCTCTTGGACCGCGTTATCTCGCGGAATCGTTAGGATAGCTCGCGCCATCAATCACCGACCGGTCTCTCGTAGGCGTGTCTCCGCGAGGGTTTTGTAGATTACGCGTCCCGGAAAGGGCCGAGAAGGAGCATGCGAAAAAATGCCAGGAACCAAGGGGGTGGCGCGCAGCGGACGGTTTATTTACGACGTTATTTCCGAGGAATTCAGCGCGCGCAGCCCGCGCGGTGGCAATTTGGTCGCTTGGTCGTGTTGGTCGCTCGCTGGGCCGATGTAAATGCAAATACAAATGCGTTTAAACTGGCTGCCCTCGCTTCTTCTTCCTCTCTTCGCCCTGTGTCTCTGTTCGTTGCAAAGCACACGAGGCCGTAACCGTTAATCCGTGCCGCAACTAACCGCACTCAAATGTGTACACGCCGGGGACACGTAGACGAGGACAGCGATTCAACGAGAGCGCTGCCTCTTCCGGGGCTGACGCGCTGTTGTTGCCTCTTCTTCTTCATTATACCAGGCGGCTACGCGCGTACGACCGGTTATCCTCCTTTTCGCTGGAACAGCGCCGCGACGCGTTTCCTACCGACCGCTGCGTCGTCGTCGCCGCCGGGAAGCCGGCTAATTTCTGCCGGTGTAGTTTGTCATTTTAATTAGGCGTTTTAATGCCTTGTCCGCGCCGCCGTCCCCGGATGCCACGTGAACAAGTTGTTGCTGGGAATTTCTCGCCTCGCGGAACGATATTTCCGACCACGGGCATGAAATTATTGTCCAGACTGGCGAGTTCCTGGAACGATATTTTCAGCTATTCGTTCAACTGTCGATCGTATAGTGTGACGACCATTCTATATTCGGTGCTATACTATAGAAGAGTACCTGATGCACAATGTTTTAAAGTAATTGTTGAAACAATTCGATCGTACAAGTGACTCTGATTGAACTCTTTGACTACTGTAGGACCTAAAGATATATTGTATTCATTTGAGAGCAGTTTCAAGAATTTGTACTTCCAGATGGACATCGGAAAACTCGTTCTTCACTTTCTATACTTAGATTTGGGAATGTTAACAAATCGAGTCAGTCTTCACGTGTCAGCCTTCTGATTTCGCTGTAATAGTCATGCTGATGAACTCACCAACAGATCTCATTAAGAAACATCCTGTTTAGAAACAGGAAACTCATGATACCTGATGTTAAATAACTATTCTTTATTTCCATCTTTAAATGTCTCAAATTTTCTTCATTGCGAATGACGATGAAGAATAATCAAGAAAGGAAATCTCCCTTTAAAAGTTAATAATACGCAACGAAACTAGGAACATAAAACCAAGCTCAACGCGTTATTTGAATCCTAAGTCATTCTACTTGAAAAAGAAGGAGAACAATCGCCGCCAAAATCCTGGAACAGCACCGGTACCAAAATAACCAGGGAGTAACACAAAAGCTTTGGAATCTAGCGGTGCATAATCTCCCGCGTCCCATTTTCACGGCCACCGAGAAACGTTGAATCGGTCGGTAGCCATTCCGCGCGGCGTATTTACCGCGTTTAATTTGGTATTCAAACGGCGCCGCGTTTGTAGCCACTGGAAACGCACGCGTTTCCTCAATGAAAGCCGTATTATCATTCGAGGCATTCAAGCGACGCGTCACCGTATTCTTTCGCCGGTCTGGACCGGTGGATTTGCATGCCCCGCGGTTCGAGAAGGACGAAACACCATGCCCCGAACGACGGCTTAATCCGTTGAATACGAAACGATAAATCGCGTTCCTTTGACGACGCCGCATCGTCTAGAAGAAGAAGAAGAAAAAAAAAAGAAAAAGAATAGTAATTCATCGTTTCCCGTTGCCGTGCCGCGTATTTATCTTCGTTCGCGATCAATACACTTTGCCATTCGTTCGTTGAATGAGTCCGCATTCAATCAGCCGTTTCGTGCTTCTTCCGCGTTCTGCGCGGTTGTTCCGTGTTGTTTCGGCCGGATGAATGCCATTGGAAACCATGGTGGAGAGAAAAATCGAGGAGGGCAAGGGGAGATCTTTGAATGGTCACGAGGGAAAATTGTAATTACTCGAGCGGGAATTACACAGAACTGGTAAGATAGGATTATGAGATATGTGCAGAATGTGCACGCGTGTGAATGTTTTCAGTTTTTCAATTCAAAGCTTGTAGAAGAGGTTCGGAATATTTCAAGTGTTTCTAAGTAATTGAAATCCTGGTTATAAAAAAGGAATGATGTAGTAGGAAAACCGAGGAGTGTCCTAGAATTTTCTCATAATTGTCAAAAGCTCGAAACAATAAAAAAAATTAGACTTGAACGTAAGACAGCCAATTTGCAAATGCCAAACTTAAATTTCTTCCACCTAATCTCTATTTTTATTAAGAAAGTATCAAATATGTATACCTACGTGTTTTCCGATACTTTGAATGCTTAAAATTACAGTCCAGTTTGCTGCATAGGAGACTATACTTACTAAATATAAATTATTATTTAAACGATAGTACGTACACCAGAAGAATATTTTCTTAATAAAGATCTCGAAACGACGTGCTCAAAATAAAGTCTGTAATTTTATCCTCTGAACCTATTTGCACCACTAAAAGCGCTAGAATTATATTTCTAGACTACGTAAAGTACCTTACGATCCACTTATCTGAAGCACTAAACCCTTTCAATTGCATCAAATAATTCGGGATGCTCTTAAGCAGTGATTTCGACGATTTTCGGGCAAGCACGTCGATTCTCTGGCTTGCAAGAAGCAGCACCGCCAGTCGGACCCGGTATAATTTCTCGTTTGTATTCGAGGGATTAAGCCGTTCGTGGTATCGCGAGGTCTTGCTTACGGTCGCGCTGCCATGCAAATCTGGCCGAGACGAAAAAATACGATAGCGTCGGGCTACCAAGCCGTGCCACCGACCGTTACAAATGATAATACAATCGAGAGTTCCGCGGGATAAGGGGAATTCATTGAAGAAGCACTTTTAGTCACGAGTCCGGTTCGTCCCGGTATGTTTGAACTGGCTAAAGTGCCCGTTATCATGCTTAAATTCACCACCGTGAAGGATCCACTAATTTTGCTCACCCTCGTATCTGCTCCCAGATAAGTTACGTCCCGCTTAGGCAAATTATTTGATACCGTATCAGTTTTTACAATTTATTTCAATTTCATGGATGTAAACTGTGTTATTTAGGGTTGTAATATTTATCGCCGGTTATACCGAGCCTGACCAATTTTTTATGCATAGTGATCTTGTATGGTGATTTATACTTCAACATAAATTGGTTAGAATTAACGTAGTTACATTAGCTTTTTTAACAGAAGTCAATTCTCAAAGTGGAATGTAAAGTAGGTATTAGGATACCGATCACGTAGAGAGTAGTGGATCACGAACATTATACATATGTTCAGGCTTGAGTTTTATTTCAGAAAGATGGAAATAAGTAAACAGGAAAATGCAAACAAACGAGGTAAAAGATAAACAAATAGGCAAACTTGGAAAGCAGACAAACTTGGAAACTAATGGACAAAGAAGATAAATACACAGACACTAGCCCAGATCGGAACTTTGTAAACATGGTAAATAAACAAACAAAAACATGCGAAAGACAAACAGTCACGCCTATAACATAACAATACGAACGTAGAATATAAATAAACAAACAGTTTATCACAAAACGAGATCCTGCAAACATGAAAAATGAACAAGTAAACAAATTCAGAGAATAAAAAAAACAAACGTAGAACTTAAAAAATATAAATGTAGAACTTAAACGGACAAACTCTCCACCTCGGAACGCACCCCAATTATCGTAAGAGTGGGCTTCCGTTTAACCGCAAATCTCTCAAGAATCTGCCTGAAATCTTGTCATCATTATCGTCGCCATCATTCTTCCCCACGAAACCACAAAGGTACAAAATTCTCTTCTCCATCAATCTTTGAGAAAATGTACCTTTCTACTCCGCCACCAAGTTTCCTAGAGATCGAGGGAGAGATCGCAGCAGTTCTGGCAATCGGCAAAGGAGGTGGCCGCGCCGCGGCAGACCATCTTCAAGGTGGAGTGCACCGAGGGGTCTGGATCAGGTCGCCTTCTATCTGCTAACAAGATCAAGGGGCCTGATCTGGCCGACTCCTCGAGGCCAAAAGATACACGCGGCACGACGTGTCTGCGTTCGAGGTAACAAGAGCGTTATCGAACACCCACCCCCGTAGCCGCCTCTTATGGAAACGCGCCCATGCGTCCCGACATTCTACATGCAGCGGGGGTGGTACGCTCCCTTTCACCCACCCTGTATCCTTATTTCTCTTTCGATGTTCCTTTCTGCTTATGGCCGCGTCTTTGTCGATGTTCCTCGTCGTAGCTCGCTCGAGATTCAAGCTGGAACCGATAGCACAGGCGACAACGATATCGATACCAGCCGGTAACAAAGCCAGCGATTTATGGCGGCGATTTATTGCCGTATTTATAGCGGCACCTTCAACACACTGCCCCCATAGCAGTCGGCTCGTTCAAGTTCGCGTCGGGCGCATTCGGTTGCACCGCGATAAGGGAATGCAATTTTTGGACCACGTGCACGCTGCCTCCGGAGGAAGTTGCCTTACAGTTTCTTTATACACCGTGGGCCAATAAGTTTCAACTCTTTGTATGTGTTTTCCTCTTTTGTTGGTTTTAGGGATCCGAGGAAATTTGGTCGGCTAATGTTATGGATAGGATTTTACGCGTTTGTGGAAAATTTAAGCGTGCAAAAATTTGTAGAATGCACGTTACATGTAAAAGGATATACAATATTCAAAGTATAGTAGCTGCTGAAATATTTAGTAAACGAAACGAATCTCTGATCGAGTCTTGCTCTTTCAAATGCGTTCTAAAAAATATGAATTTGCATAAAAATCAATTTCTTGATGTCCTTTTAATTTTCATCGAAGAGCGAACACTGCCATTTATTTTCTATATTTGCGATTCTCTACAATTGCTTCCAAGCGACGATCGATGCTACAGTGAACTGGACTCGATTTCCCTGAACTTCATAATTTTACACATATGTAGCAAAAACATTCGATGCTGTTATACTATTTCATACAAGAATCGCTCTGTTTAAAGGATGATCCAATAAGATCCCTTTTCTTTGTCCTCAACCCTGTCGTTCATCAAAGATCTTTCTTTGGCACTTCCTTAGGATTGTTCCTGATGTTTACGAATGGCCTGGTCCCATGGATTCGATTTTCATCAAGCCCACCCCAAGCTTTCAACGACAGCCGCGCGATCTCTCCGTGTGGCGAACGACGCCCGATTCTTCAACAGCCGAGACTAATCTTCGTGGCACGATGGACGGTACTTCACTGTCACCGGTCGTGACAATACAATACCGGATCGTAGAATCGCTGCTCCGTTTCCTTCGGTCCTTGCCTTTCTTTCATCTGTCAGCATCAGATCGCCCGATTCTTTCGATTATTCGTCTTCCGCAGGTGTCGCTTTTGGCGTCTAACGAAGGGAAAATTTTAATCGTTTAAAAATATTCATTTCCCCTTTTTACTTCGTTATATTTCATTTTAATAACCTTAATAATTAACTTTTACTTTATTCTATTAAGTTAATTAGTTCTGCCTTAGTCCAAATATAATTCCCAAATTTATCGTAATTTATAATAAACGAGCTACTGATTCCTTTGAAAGTTATGACAGTTATAATTTATAAATAAATATTCTTTTCGTCTCTTTGGTACATGTTTCGTGCTTCGTCGGTAATTTCAGTGCCGAGGAAGAATGTGATCAAAAAGACAGAGCTTTTATAAAACACGTGCAACAGCGATAGACTTTAAAAAATATCCTAAAATATAAAGCCACGATAAACGTTCCCCGATAAATGTCCTACTTCCTGCATTTAATATCCCCGCAAGCACGTTCAATCCACTATCTAGCCTCGAGAAAGAATGTATCACACTTTTCGAGGAGCAGAAATAGCAGTAATAGATTTCCAAAAATATTTCAAAAAATATTTCAAAAAATAGCTAATCGAGGCACTTCATCCTTTCGCTACTTCGCCTGGCGTACGCTTGAAATTTCTTCCATTTAATGTCCGGAAAGGCACGTTACATCCACTATCTGGCTTTGAATATACCGCACATACGAAATGGGATAGCTGCGCATAAAATATCGGTGCACATTCCCGTCCCATTGGATCGTCGTAAAAAATGTATCGCGCGAGGAACGATGCAAACGATCTCCGTTCGCTCGTAAGAACCGTTTATCTGGACGGTCGGTTCCGCGGAGAGAAAGAGCAGAACGTGGCCGACTCTCTGCTCCACCTCGGCCAAACCGAATTAGCATGCACGTGCACGGAACTTTAAAGTTTCAGCTGCACGATGTGTGCAGTTCGCAAGACATAGCGGCGATTCGTTAATACGATACGACGTTCAATAAAGAGGAGGGTAAGAGGGTAAAGGGACCGATTAGATCGTGACTGGCGGTCGAAGAACGTCGAAGGAACGACGGAGCTGAGGGAGGAAATTTACTTTCGACACGAGGCCAGATTAAAAATGAATATTCATGGCCACGCCTATTAAAATATAACCTGCTTCGATTAAGTATTTGTGGTTCAATTTGCTCCTGTCGTCTCGCGTAGATCGATCCAATGCACGATTTTTGATAGATTTTGATGACTGATACGACGTTTTGGGGAAAAGGGCACGGTGTTTTGTGAAGGAGAAGCTTTTCTCATTTTCATGATAAACTTTCGAGGAAAGATAGAGATTTTAGAGATTGAAAAATTGAAGCTAACGATTAGAGTGTAGATCTTCGTGCAATTCCACATTTTTATTGGACTTGTTTTCGTTAAATATTGTAAATACTTTAGTTTAGTTTGGATTTATTCTTTTGTTTCTCCCTTTTCTTCCCCGCTGTGTTCACAGGACTATAGATTTGCATAGAAATGATTTACGCGTGATTCCTCTCAATCTGCATTACGACAGTATTGTCCTCATTTCTCGACATCCATAAAGACCTAGCTGTGAGACCAATCACTTAAGACCGGATCAAATTCGAACAAAGCTACTGTAGTAATCAAAGTTCGATAGTTCGCAAGATAATCGACACACCGTCTAAATTGAGCGGGAAAACAAAAGCAAGCCGCGGGCGTAATTAATCTTGGCCGTCACGAGCTGCCGAGAATGCGAGGCAACGAGATACTCCGCGGTGTCTCGTCTAATCGATTACTAGTGGCGAACAAAAGCGAAACAACAAGCTGCGACCACGCGTTTAGAAATGGGGAGGAGAGAAAAAGTTTTACATGCTGATGGCAATCTCAACCTCTAGCAACCCTCCAGGTCCCATGGTTCGTGACGATCTTGAAAAATTGCCACAGATAAACCCATCCACCCTTCTAATTATATTCCAAACAATCGCCCCTGAAACTAGTCGTTATTTTTTAACCTCGAACCGACCGGCCAACCCGGTTAACCCTTGAACTTTATTCGTCCTCTAGAGAGAAGAAAAATATCACTTTATCATCACGACTCGTAGTGTGCTAAATGGCTGTGTCTGACCGAGAAAAAAGTATCGTACTCCCTTTGCAGATTAGCATCGCATCGCGTTTGATTACTCGATAGTTATTCTATATATTTTTTTAAAATAATCCTTATAGGTAATAGCTTTAAGTAATTTTTACAGGTAAATAATATCCTAATTAAGGATCCTAATTAATGATTCAGATAGTTTAAAAAAGAGTAAAATAAAAATAGAGAGTAACGAAAATTATGATATTTTCCCCAGACAGAGAGGAGCAATTTTAACGTATTATGGGCTGCGACAAAAAAAAAAACTGATTTTTTTCTTCTCTGTAGAAGATGAATTTGGTTCAAAGGTTAATCGAGTGAGTTGATTAATTCGAGATGAAAAAATAACGACGAGTTTTAGGAGCTACGACCCCCAGGGCTATTCGTAGAACAAGCACGAAGAACCAGAAGAGCCACGCGAGTCGAATCGACTGGACTCGAGGTTTCGTTTCTTATCCTCTGGCGAATCGTCGCGGTCATTAAGGCGGTAATCACAGTGGCGGAGATTCTCTCCGCCCTTTTTTCACTCTATTTCACCTTTCACGGGGCCACGTTGGTCGCGTGAATCTGCTATAAATCGTCGACATAGCCGATAGTTGCCATCATGGCAATGACGTACGATCGACACGGCCCATAACTTAAGGTGGAATCAAAAGCCGATTACCCGTCTTTCGTCCGCCCCTTACCCTTCTCATCTGCCTCGTCTCCAAGCTACCTCTCACCTCCGTGGTCGAACCTCGCACCCTTCGCTCAACCTTCTTCTTTCTCTCCCCACTCGTGGTACTCTCCATGGTGGTGCAATTTATCGTATTAACAAATTACCCTCTCACACCTTCGCCTTCTTCTCTTAATGCATGCAACACCGAGCCGACGCTTTCTCTTCTCAGTCTCCGTGCGAGTCCGTTCGTTCTGACCTTTCGCGAGCATCCACGATCTTTTCACTTGAAAGACAGGAGCGTGAAGATCGAGTGTTGAGTAATTGTTGATTAGTAGTACTGAGTGGTTTATTGCCTTTTGTTGAGCGAGATTTAGATGGAGAGATAAGGCGAAAGATCGTATCGGCATTGTATCGAGAAGAAATAGATTTCAGCTGATGGATATCGGTTTCAATAAGTATCTCTCAAACAGAACAGAAGATATTTTGTCAAGAAATTTGGTACAAGGTGGCACAAAAGTTGTACGATCGAAAATTTCTCTATTCTCGTATCTTTGCTATTATTACATTAATATAGAAATCTTCTATCGTTTGCAAAAATGTTTGCTCATTATATTAGTAAAAATATTCTTATCCGCCAATCTGCTTTCGACGAGTCTCGTTCCGGCGATCAAACGCAGGATCACAGATAATACGTTGCGAGAATTGTTGCGTCGACGAAGCCTTGTCGCCGATCGGTTATTGCGCGAGGTGTTTCGTCGCTTTTGTCTACGGACTGCCATACTACGGACCGGTTACGCCCGAGCAATATACAAGAGGACTAGAGCGCTGGCTCGTTCGTTCGTGACAGCAATCAGCTGCGCGATCAAGCGAGCACCGAGCGAAGATTTGTGTTCGAGAGCGTGCAATACATCTGTCTACCGCGACGGCTACACGTGTAGGTCCGTGGAAAAAGGGTAGAAAAGGCCCCCGGGGACCTGCTCGAGATTCGAATCTAGGTCTACCATAGTATCGTGGTAGCGGGAGATATCTAGTCTGTTACTATTCTCTCGTTCTGATTTTTCTCTGCTTTTTTTCTTTGCTTTCTTTATTGACGCAGAGATTTCAGTTTATACGAACATGGTGCGATTCTCGATAGCTGACTGAAATAAACATTTTTATTGAATGGTTTTTTGTGAATATGGAAAATTAGTCGGGCGTGACAGAAAGAAAGTAAGAGGTTTTAATTTGATAATTTATATGGTAGATGATAAAAACTTCTCGTTTACCATCGCTATACTATCGTGAGGTATCGCTTGGAAAATTATACAGCAAGATAGGAATAATACTGTAATTCTAGATTCCACGACATTAGAAAAAAAAAAAGGAATTTTGACGAATGATTAATAATCGTTGATGTAAACACTTAAGTATTACGTTAATTATTAATATATATATATATTCTTTCATGAAGAAGAATATTAAAAATCTCTCATTAAAATCTCTAGATCAGAGAACCATCCCCACTCTTCTCACGTCTCACCTTATCTTCGTGTAAATCACTTCGCCATAAGATCCCTCGACTAATTCCCATATCTTAACGAAACATAACGCGTCTGCTCGCATTCCTACGTACTTTACGATCACCTGTCAGCTCTTCACGATGGTCACAGTGTAACGAGGTTGAAAACGATCACGAGGGATCATCCTCAGCGACGGTCCAGTCACGTTGCTGTAAAGTTCGCTTAATTAAGTGAACCACGGATTTAATTCGAGTCTGGCGGCCAATTTTGTCGCGAAATCGTCATTTATCGGGCACACGCCGGGCCGAGCGTTATGCAAATCGTACGACTGGCATAATTCAGCGGCGGACTCGCGGATTAAAGCCGGGCGTTCCCATGCAAATGTCGAGAGCTAGGCGAGACACGGCCAAGAAATCCGCTTCAATTCGCGCTACGACGTCGTATCAAGGTGCATCGATACGGCGGGAATGGTTCAGGCACACGGTGCAAATTCGTCGACAGACGAGACAACCCTCGTGAACGGGCAAATACGATCGTGAGCGTGTAGCAGCGAGACATCGCGCTATTTACGTTCGTTCGTCGGCTTCGCTCGTTCACAGTGACTTGTAACCGACTGTATCGCAATTTGTAAAGTCACCGGAGGGGTGGAGACGCGAATGGGAAACTCACTGCTTTACGATCTTGCCGTGGTAACGTTGCCGTCTAGCAACACGCCGTAAGAAAATGTATGCAGATTGGGGCTGTGTTTAGATCCTGACGAGCGACGCGGTGATCGAGGCTACTGTTCCTGCTTCAGGGTTGGATTATGTGCGTGCGCGAGATTCCAGTGGATGGAGGTGTTTCTAGAATCTTTGAGGATATAATTTTCGAGCGATGGATGTATTTGAAGGTTGAGTTAGTAGAAAGTTGTTGTAGAATGAAGGTTCAACTTTTTTCTATTTGTACACATAGTTCATATTGTAAGAAAAATTTTATATAGAATGTAAATAATACAAATTCGAAAGAAATTTGTTTAGTACGCATCGCGAATGAAAAATTCTTTCGATTGCTCTGCGTGAATAAATTAAGAGTTTGGGAGCTTCCTAGGTGATTATCATTGAAGAAACTGTATGTAATATTTTGAACTTGAAATTTAACACCACGTAAAAGGTAATTCTCCAAACAAGATGTTATATGCATAATATTTTGAACAGAGTATACAAAATGATCTCGAATAATCTTGAAAGATCAACATATAAGAGGTTTATGAAATTGTTGGTAACGAATTGCAAACTTAGCTAAACGATAAATTCATTTTAGCTAAACAGAATTCATGTTCATAAAATGCTTCTTTCTAAATTCTATTATGTTAAATTCTATTTGAGAAATTTGTTCAAATAACGTATAGTTTAGGAAATAATTGTGTCTAAAGGTTCGAGTGAGAAATTCTGTATGGAAATTCAATGAAATTTGTATTTAGAATGGAGGAGGAGTATCATCATATTTGAGGTAAATGAGAGAAGTAATTGATTTCCGATTGACAAACTATTATTTCGCCTCATTTGCAATTAATTCATCGATCCCTGAAGAATTACCGCGTGGTTCTTGCAGGGACTGTACGTGCCTGAATGCTTAGCGTGGTGTGCAAAATGCGCGGCAAATTTACTGCCCTTTAGCCGCGGATGTCGTGGAATTCCACGACGGAATTGTTTCGAAACTATGCGGCCACGCTTTTTGTTTCCGCGCCGCGGCAAAAATCCGGTCGGACGACAGCGGAAAAATACGCCGGTTCCTTCCAACGCCGTTTTAGAGACGCTTTCGTCCCTTTTTTATTTCCGTATAACCCGTGTTTCCTCATGCCAGCAGTTTGCGTGATTCAATCGTTATTTTTCTCTTCTTCTACGGCATTTCTATTTTTCCCGCATATTTCCATGTTATTTCGCCAATGAAATAGAAATTTTAGAACGATGAGAAATGATTTTTATTATGCACGCTATCTCACAAGAGTATTCAAACCATAGAAAATTTTTATATTCACATTGTATACCATAAAACATTTTGAAGTTTCATTCACGCTGTAATGAGATACAGCGTTCGTTATTTGGTTCATATTCAATATAAGATATTGAAAAATTTGATTCTCCAAATACGTCCATGCTCGTTACAGATACGATTCTTGACTAAAGAATAATCCTCGATACGATTTCAATCGCAATCTCGTTCTTTACAATCTTCTTTTCATTGCGTCGGTAACTTCTCTCCTCTCGAAACGATCCTTATATCGCAGATTCTCTTTTATTTCTTTTGCTGGCGAGTGTAATTATCCGAAAGACCCCTGGGCTTCTAATATTACATCCATACACGCGTATATACAGTAACACACTGATTGTATTTACTTCAGCACCCCCTTCTACCGGTTCCTCTGCTGCTCGTTAATTCCTATTCAAAGCAGAATATACAAAAACATCGACCAAATGACTACTCAATGAACGTGCCAACTGTACATGTATCGATTTAAGTAAATCAAACTCATCGGATCAAATTTCCCTTAACAAGACCGACCCTTCGACCACCGCCGAATAGTTCAAACACGAGTCCAAACTCAACCCTGCTTAAACTGGCTCACCTAAACCTAACCACCAAAGCACACTAGCCACGAAACAACCGAAGTAACACAAAACTCATCAATGTATACTGCTCTTATCTAATTAACCAATTACCACCTCGGTTCCGGTAATCCTTCCTGCATTATACTATACTCTATTCGTCAAATATATCAACTATAGCCGTGCAATGTTTACACATTAGTCATACACGATCGAGCAATATTCGGCCGCAATTACGGCAATTAGTTGCATAATTTAGTCACATGGAATCGTGAATTTGGGCAGAAAGCACAGATCGATTTCGGAGCTCGGTTCGATCGCGATATCTCTGGACAATTCATAAAGCCAGCCACCCTCCATGTTGTTGTGCCATGCAGTTTTGCACGCGCTGTACGATGGCCGCGAGGGGATGGAAACGCGGGGCGTCGACTGCGTTCAGGGGTTGCGTGTGCGTGACCGGACCTTTCGCTTTAACGGAAGCGGGCGAAGCGGCCGCCGCCAATCTGATTGGCCCCATCCTTCTCGTAATTGCCTGTAGATCCCAATCGCGATTAGTCGGGGAAATTAATACGGTTCTGGATGTGGAATTTATGCGACTCTGACGTGGATTATGCATATACGATGGCCGGTCGGGCGCGGCAATAACCGCGTCGTTACGACGACGTTATCGAGGCATCCTGGTTCGCGGAAACCTCTCGCCCGCCACTTCTCGATTTTACCCGATAGGTATCCACGATTGGTTCATATCGAAGATTAATGGCGCTTGCGCCCCGCATCGCGGTCCAATTCCGAATTAGACGCTGAAAGAGACGGGGGTTGTCTATTTCCTTTGGCGAGACTGATAGGGGTTGATCTTGAGTTTGTATAATTCTGGGGATGTGGATATTGTGATGCAGTTTTCAAATGTATTTGGTTGATTCTAGTTAATTTCCGTACCAACTATACAATGTAAGACAACTTACATTGAACGGAATCTCAAACGTAAATTGCATATTTAATCACGTACTTTACTACTTTTCTTAGTCTTATAATGAGACATAATGCACATAATATCAAAAAATATGCAAAATTACATTCTATCTAAATATGAAAACACGGAATTGTATAAGAGTATTCGCAGTCTACTTACAATAATCCCATTGGATATAACAAAGTATATAACAAAGTTGGAACAATAGTAACCTGCAGCACTTTCTACTATTCCATCACCATCCTCTATGTACTCGACAGTCAATAATCACCAGTAACACCGTTCAGCTTTCACAATCCATCACTCTCCTCCAATACATACTTTTACATGAACGTAAAGAAGACAGCCATCTGGCGAGCGTCGAACGAGCGACAAATCCATATTCACGGTATTAGCGTGAAAGGGTAGTTCTCCAGTATCCCCGACGACGCAGGTTAACAGCCATTGTCCGCTGGAATTACCAGCAGCAGCCTTCCGTGATTAAACGGTTTCCCCCACCGCTGGTCCGTGATCCTTGGAAGAGGGTCGAGATATGAGGGGAAGGGCAGAGGTAAAGGGATACATGCATACCTATATGAGGGCTGGCATCCACGCATACCTATAGCTCCTCGAAGCTTGCCAGAATCCCAGGACCCTCACTCCCATGTTTAGCCGGATAATGCCCATTGTTTCGAGCATCCCACGCATCCTTGCTCTTGGACGCGATACCTAGTAGAAACCCCGAGCTGAAATGCTCGCGACGCGATACGATGTGTTCGAATGGCAGCCAAATGGCCGGCTAAATGCACTCGCGACTGTATTCTGCTGGCACCAGCCTCACCATCGCTTCGAGGAACGCGGACTCTGGCATTCAGGTGCAAATTGGCCCTGTGAAGGTTCGTTCCCTACTTCCGATCTTCCTGTTGTATTGTTGCGGGACTGGCATCTTACGGATCTTCGGTAGATCAGAACTGGTGAACTAGGATTCTGCGTTAGGATCGGTTAGCTTTAGGAGGCTGGTGATGACTGTCGTTGATCAAGTACTTGAGATTCGTTATAGTGGAGGATCGATACGAATGATATAGCAACTGACGGTGTTGAAGAATAAATGGAAAAGGGTGTTGTTTAATGGAGTGGTCAGTACGAAATCTAGACGACAGAATTTTGTCCTCTTTCTTTTATTCAGGCTGATGTTTGTGAGGGGCTAGAAACTTTGTAGATTCTTGGAGCTAAAGTTAAGAAGAACGCTGAAACAGATGATACTGTTAAGGACTGGTAGAGGTAAGGAGTGATTAGAAATCAAGTCATACCAAGAAAAATTTTCATTGAACTTGTAGAAAAGAGTAATGCTTGTGAAGCATTGTGTCTTCATCACGTATTCTTCATGGTGAGTGAAAAAAGCCACAAAAAAAAATTATACGTTCATACGAGTTATGAATATGAAATTGTAACATATATTTGTCTCGATTTCCTCAACTGCAAATAAAGAAAAGGATAAAAGGAATTTGTTACAGACCAGTAATAGGAATGTTTTAGGATTGTAATGTAGTAAGAACCAGTGCTTACTATAAACGAGTTTTATGTACAAACACGGTCGTTGCCTCTATACAACGTGATTCTACATCGATTCCTCTTATCCATAATATAGACTTCGACTCTCTTATATGTACAAAACATTGTAAAATTGTAAACGAATGCTTGCTTAATGGGCAGTGGATGTTAGATCCATGGACCTAGGCGACTTTCGAGAACATTGGCAGCGTCCACGCGTCCCATCAGTCTTAAATGATTCAAAAGATCCGCGAGAGCCGTAGCTTCCTGATGTTTTGCCTCCCAAAGATCCAAAATGTGCTCTGTTGGACTGGATTTTGTTGCAAAGTAATCAACGTATCTGCATAAAATCATCGATAATTGCAACCTTCTGTCTTTTTTCACTTTTTCCCAAAAACAGTTAACAAACTCTCACCGATCTACTTGAAGTCTCTGCGCTAACATTCTCCAATCGTTTCCTCGCGCACTTGGCGGATCGAGACACTGACACAACTGTTTTCTTAGCGTCTTAGAAAATCTTCAACGAATAAAATTATCCAGAATTATTGAACTACGTGTAAATTAAGAAAATAAAAAGGACGTCGAGTGATACCTGAATGGTCTGGGAACAATTGATTCGGTCGACCTGTTCGAATTCTTCCCACGCAAAACGATGGATGATTCAGACTTCGTGGCTCTCTTTCCACTAGAAGTATTTCTCTTCATCAAGTCCAGGTCGATTCTCAGGAAGAGCGCATGCTCTTCGAAACCACATTGACAGACTCGCAGCTCGAAGCTGAGCCTTAGATCGCCAACGGTTTTCTCGATCCTGAAGGATCTTCTCACACTGGTTCTCGTCGACGACCAGATTCGACGATGTGGAACCTCTTGACGCTCGACGAATCCGCTTTCTCTGTCTTCTAAGTCGATTCGAAGCGGTGAACCACCTGCTCTGAAGCCTAGCGCTCCGTGATCGATTCGGCAACCGCCTAATCGCCGTTCCTGTACGAATTGGAGGAATCTCAAGCAACACTTAATGATTTGTAAGTGTTATTAGAAAGTAAAATGGCGTCTGAAAAGAATTCTAACAATGGAAAATATAAATTAATGGTTGTATCATAAATAAAGTACCAAATAAATGTATGTTCCATTTCTCCAAAGCTTCTCTATAATTGTTAAAACTGTCATTTTTTTTAACTAACTAGCAAAAAATGAAAAATTAATTGATAGAAAGATTTGATCATGTCTGAATCAAATGAAACGATGTGTAAAAGCAAATTTAGGGTTAAGAAAGTGTCATTTTCTAAACGAAATGATTGGAGTTTAATCTAACAGCGAGAAATAACGTTAAAAGTCAACCTGTTCCACTACAAGTTTAAAGGCAGCCTTCGTGTCCTCCATTAAATGACACCTGATGTGATCCTTCTCGCGAGACAGAAACACAGCAACACAAATTCTCTTCACTGCCAATCCAGGCGCGACCACAGAATTCTCTCCAGCGACTGCATACACACTAGGACTCTCAGTGACCAAAAATACTCCAGAGTGATCTAATTGTGCAAATGGTTGCCCAGGAAGATTTATAGGCTCGCCTCCCAGTGTAAGAATCTTTCTCCACATAGAACCAGAAGCGAGACTAGAACTGGTAGACGAATTGCTCGAGTTGTTAGACTTTGTCTCCAAGTCAAGATCCGTGGACCAGAGACTCAGTTCCCAGTTTCCAGTCCTCAATTCGGCACAGTGTTCAAACTGGAGGATCACAGGCTTCACCAGGTCGATTCCATTCGGGCCACAAGCCACTATTGCCGACAATAGAGTCAAACCAGGTGGTAGACCAGGTCTCAGAGAATCATCTCCAAGAACAGCCAAGTGTAGACCGTGTCTTCTTCCACGAGAAATGGCTCCTTCTGGGATGGACATCGAAACTCCAACTTCTGGAACCACCAGAAGAGCACCTTGATCATCGACCACAGCTCTCACGATGAATCCACCAGAATCTTCGTGGCTTCTGTCGTCTTCTCCAGGTCTCTCCTCGTCGTCGTGGTCGTCGTCGTCCTCGTTGTTGCTCTCCTGGTTCGCCTGGCAGGTGGAACCTAAAGACCAGATGTTACCAGGCCCGTTTACTATCTGTTTCTCGATCGTCCTGTTCGAGTTGATGGTACTCGTTCCTTACGAGATGATCGGCCTTCCTCGTTATCAGATAAGCCTTTGCCACGCTGGGAGTTCCTACAGGAGGATCTGGCGACGGAAGAACTAGGCGATGGCCTTGTGGTCGAGGGCAATGAAAGCTGAGGCACGTCGTAGTGGTGCTCCGAGCAAGATCTGCGCACCATCAGAAAGACTTTCAACGAGGGACAAACATCGAAATGGGTTTAATTCCTGAGGGTCGTTTACCTAGGCATCCTAGATGCGTTTGACTCGTCTATCACTTGTTCCAGTCGCCTGTCCACGGATAGAACAGAACGATCGTTCTTCGAGACGACCGATTTAGCTAAATCTTCCGGACGACGGAAGTCTAACCTGGCTACCCCATACAGGGCTTCCCTTCGTTCTTTTCGACGCATCAAGCGGAAGAAAAAGATGCTTGTTACTATCAGAGTGATCGCTGCTAAGATGAGAGTGATCCAGAGTGCCAGTATGTTTCTGTTATCGGTCGCCCTGGTTGCTGAGGGAAACGACGGCTTTCAAACTTATTTTCTATAGGTAGAACTGTTCTGTGCAGTGGAATTTACCTTCCTTGAAGACTCGCGGGCCGTCCTGTCCCAAAGCTGCATGCGATAGCACGAAAAATGTGACTTATTTCATGAACGGACAGACGTGATCTGAGAAAGTCTGAGGAACACGAGTAACTAGTTACTTATCCGCGATGTTTATAAACTGAATAGTCGCAGTTGACATACCATTGTTCTTATTTTCAGAACTACCATCGACTGGATCATAAATCTTGTACGAAAGAAATATAAATGAAGAGTATACGAAAAAATAAAATGTAAGAGAATACAAACAATATAGATATATATAAATTTCATGTATACATTTCGTAACTATCAGGAGACATAGTGATGAAAACTAGGAATATGTATTTTCCACAATGAAAAAGAAACGTTGGAAATAATGATAGAATAGTTCAAAACGCCCATCATCTGCTACATAACACAAATTTCGAAGGTTCTTCTAACAAATTTACAAGGATAGCTCGTCTACCTTATTGTTGAATTATTATCTTAATAGTATGAATAGTTATTTTCAGTTTAGTATTCTGATGGTCGTGTAAAACTCTACAAAAAGTCATTCAAGTTCTCACGAATATACCATTATAAATTCACAAAATTTCTATGCATAATTACAAATTAATAATTTCGACCATTCTGTTAATTCTATTACAGTATTAATTCATTGCGTTCCACCCCGACAATTCATCGCCTGAAAATTTAATTCGACCTCCGCCAACGATGTGCCGTCTGTCACTGAACAATGGAAATATTTGCGTCCAACGACCGGTTAATCGAAGGAGGTTACAACGCACGCTTTCGGTCCTATTTGACCTCAGCAAATAAAGGATCAGGGTCTTTCTGCGAGTCATTATTAATTTAAATCGTATCTTTGCGGCACGCATGGAACCGCGAACGACGACCATCGGACGTGACGCTGGACAAGGGAAGTCCGTTCGCTCGTAATAAATTGTTCGTTGCTGCCCCGGTCAGGAGAATATCAAGAAACAAAAAGATACAACGAAAAAGAAGAAGAGAAGCAACGAAAAAAGGAGGCAAACGCAGCTGGAGCTCACCATTACATCGATCCATGGAACAAGACTCGACGATGACGTCCTTGCCTTGACAGGGACGACCACCATTGCTCGCCGGGGGGTCGTTGCAGGATCTCCTTCTTACTCTGGAACAATCGGGACCGCATGCGGACCACGAGGACCAGCTTGACCATCTGCCGTCGACCGCTGAAAGCAACGGGTGAACTTGAAAATCCCGATTAAATCTTGGTTATCAGATGTATCCTGCAGCCAACGGGGACCAAATGATTACATCTCGTTGTGTTCTGTGTACGCTTTTGACGACGAGGCTCGTCTTTGATCGTTTCGTCGATGGGACAAGAAACAAGACTGTTTTGAATTACAGAGAGGAATTACATAGTTGGTTATAGAGACACAGGTATGGAGTGGTATCGTTGTAATTGTTTTGTAATTGGTTGGTTCTGTCGGTCTTACCGGGACAGGAGGGATTGCACTCGACCCTCTGCGTCAGTGGACCTGGACAGGCTTGACCTCCATTCATGGCCGCGGGATTCGTGCACGTTCGTGTTCTCTTTTGTACACCTCGGCCGCAACGGGTGCTGCAGTCTGACCATCCTGACCAGGAAGACCACCCGCCGTTCACTGGGAACGTTTTCAGAATGGGTGGAATGTTGTATTGGGGAAGGGTGTCGCGTTTGCAAAAAAAAAGTGACGAGGTGAAATGGTAGTTTGAGCATTAACCCTATAGCATTTCAACTTGCCGCGTTCCATTGTCGAAAGAGTTTCTTCGAATCTTGACTATATGTAGTATATATGCAGGATGATAAATATGTAATACGTATTATTAAATGATGGATCATTATAATTGTAATAATCGACAATAATCTTCTTAAGCATATTGGATCATTGACGAGTGAAGCAAGGTTTCGTATCTAATTTTTTGAAAATTTAGAAGTATAAAAATTACGCGTGGACATATAAACTAAATCATCAATAATTCAAGAGAAATTTCGCCTTTGAACTGGTTTGAAAACAAGCGAACGACGTCTTACTAAGGTAGTAGGCGAAAGAACTAAAGCTATAGAATAGAAAACAATTCATATTTACTCTTCTTGCCGAGATTTCAGATAGATTCTCCGATTAGGAAGTTCCGGAACAAACAATAAGCGCGTTGGAACGTCAGCAAGCGTTTCGACAGAAGTGAACGAAATTACAGGAATCTCATTAAACTCCTTCAGGAACAACAATTAGCATCAGTCCTCTGCCGCGAACTTAGACTACAATCTCTCACGCAACGCACCACCGATTTCCCCTTATTGTCTACCCAGACACCGCCTCATTCTCCTATCCCTCTTCCCTGGCCCGTATCTGCGTTACGCTTAATTATCCCTCGATACGCGATCATCGTTTCTAATTACGTTCGCTCTGATCCGCGATTTAATACAATATTCATGGGTCTCACGGAATGTGCAAGAGGTCTCACCATAAACCGTCAGCACTGCCGGTTCACTGACCCGCCTGGCAGCGATGTTCTCAGCGACGCACGAATAATTCCCCTGATGCCTCAGCTCGGCCTTCCCCAGGATCAGGTGTCCATCTACGGTTTGAACGAAATTGTTGGCCGCTGTCACGTCATTGGGGATGCTGTCCGCCATAGAAGAGGCCGGAGTGGAGCTGGTCATTGTCTCGAGAGGCGTGCCATTCTTCAACCAGTAGACTTTCGGTTGTGGCACTCCTAAGGGTGGCGTGCAACGAAGTTCCGCGTTTCGGCCAGCTTCCACGGACAGCGAGTACGGCGGCGACAGGAAGTGCTTCTTCAGGTCTGCACACGAGGACCACCGCGCACCAGTGGCGGGATTTTTTTAATATTCGTCCGGAAACACGAGGCACGAGAACTCGACGAGACACAAGGACGCGGGGAAACAGCAGCGAGGGAGCAGGCCACTCAGCGATATTAGGCCGCGTATATAAATGCAAGGGCGCTTTCATGGACCGCGACTCTATGCTCCGCACTCGAGCAGAGTCTCTTTGCACCGGTCAGGAGAAAGATTTTGCTCGATCCGTGAGGGTTGCCATTCTGGATAGCCAACAGCATATTATTCGCTGTGGATCCACGGAAAAATAGATGCTTTTATATCGCGAAGGGAGGGACTGGTAAGCAAGAGCGTGCTCCCGATCCACCGGTTACATTCTTGCCCTCTATCAGACCGTCTAGACTACCTTTGACCCCGTATCACTATCAGGGATGCTTTTAGTACGCTCGTGAATGGGGAGTATGAACCGATTAGATGGAGACCGTGGTCGCGTTGTACGGGGTGTGTTATAATTCTTGGTGCAAATAGGGTGTGCTATAATTCGTGGTGCAAATAGGGTGTGAAGAATTCCTTGATTTAAATTAAGTCGAAATTATACGGGAAATTGTTTTGCCTTTTAGAAGAAATAGAACGAATTACAAGTTCATATTCTTTGTAATTCACTGAGTTACAAAGATCGTAACAATATTCATACAAGCGGAAATGAGACGATCTCGTGAATCAATCATAGTGTTCAATCATTAATTTTAATTAGCACACTATACTTCTTCGGTAATTAGGTTCTCCGGCTACGATTGTGCGAAAATGAACTACCATAAAGATTAAACTCTCTCATTAAAAGAATACTTTGTTCTTAAAGCGTACGAGTCTGGACAAACTTGAAAGAGAACGATCTTGTTGTCAGATTTTCCGCGTAATTTCCTCGGCGATTTTCTTAGGAATCACGCTCGCGTGTTGGTACGCGGTTTCGCCGGGTGCTCTCCAGGAATTTCAGCCGTGAAATTAAGCTGCGTTCTCGCGGCGAATCATCGTTTCGAGGCGTGCAACGAAATTACCGCAGGATTAATCCAAGCTCGATTTCCTCAGGTGGATCGCGGCGCGAAACGACGCTGTGTTTCGCGACGAAACGCCATCACGATCAATAGCGTCCCGCGTATTCAATTTCGAAAGCACGTCCGTTTCCTGTTTGCTCGCAAATACGAATTTAATTCTACGTCCTGTTTGTCTCTCGCGTGTTTGCGCACCGCGACGCGTCTGGCGAAAATTGCTCTTTCGACTCTTGAACTTCCGCCTGTGGCAACCCTCTGTTCGGTTTTATCTGCGCGCGAAGAGAGCGCCGATGGTATCTTCGATCACTGTGAAGGAAACGCGGGGATGGGAGAGGCTTG
Organism: Bombus fervidus; assembly: GCF_041682495.2. Classification (NCBI taxonomy): domain Eukaryota; kingdom Metazoa; phylum Arthropoda; class Insecta; order Hymenoptera; family Apidae; genus Bombus; species Bombus fervidus. Next base: position 11,585,244 of record NC_091520.1, on the reverse strand, counting down.
GAGGCTGCTTTTGGAAAGGTGATACTGGCTACTTCTGTTTGTTTGAGAGCACGACATGACTTCGTGCTCAAGAAAGTATTTTAAATTCAATATAATGTTTTGAAAATGAAATGTGAGATTCGAATCCTTTGCACTTTAAAAACGTTTCTATAGGATTGACCAAATTCAAGATATTTTTATAGCGAAGCCTGTTACTCAAGCAAATGTTTTAAATATAATATAGCGTGATGAAGAAAGAATAAGATTTTATCCCTTTGGACTTAAAAAATGATTTCGTATGATCAACAACTTCGAAACACTTTTATAGCGAAGCTCTTTGCACTGAGAAAGTCAAAAGGTTTGTTCATTAATACAGTAGCTTTTATCCATTTTTATTTTTCATCCATGATGTTCATTTCAATCTGTGCATCCAATTATTTTGTAAACTATACGTCATTCAAACAAGTGTTTCGAACGAAATACGCAATCTGGAAAGAGATACTTGAAAATGTTTTTAACATTTCAAAGTAATCTTTCCTTTCTTCGATACAATCATATATTTTGTATAAAGTTTTGAATATACCTGATTGTAAAATGAATTCACCGAATTGTAACATATATACTTTTAAAAATCATTCTATCATCTACGATCGTCTAAATATTCCCCACACCAAATCACCAATCAAATCGCCATCAAAAGTAAAATCAGTTCAAAAATCGCAAGCCGTCTCACATTGTTATGCATCTGGCATCATTGTGGTTCATGGGTTACCGTTCCAATTTGCATAGTAACAATACACCGTTGTTGTCTCTACCCCCACGAAAAAAAAAAAGAAGAAAAAGAGAAAAGAGAGGATAAAACGAAGGGTAGTCGGAAGGTAGCGCAACGTTTCTATATTCACAGGTGTTTGCTTTGCAATAGAATATCGATTAGATTTTGGGTTCGGTTTACGCGTCACGAGATATTCGATGAAAACAAGCGAACGCGGCATCCCTCTGCGCCACTACCAACTAACCCTTGCCGACAGCGAAGCTTATGGGAGTGAATTTCGCGGCGGGTATCTCGAAAACCCCTGTTCGAGAGTTAGCTCGCTCTAATCGGGTTAATGAAGTTACATTTTATGGTCGATTCCAGGTGCTAGTTGCTCCCGGCCGTTTTCTCTGCACGACCTAAGTCCTTCTTTCATCGTTCGCTCGAATATGCGCTACAATTGCGAGTTAATTCGTTTTCACCCTCTCTGTATTCACCCTCGACGCCCCTTTTTATTTTGCGTTACGTATCTTTTCTCTTTTTTTCGTCATATGATTGGAATTTTGGAGACTATTACTCGACGAACGTTCGTTTCAATTACATCGTAACATCCTGTCTTTAATGGAACAACTTGGTGTAACAATAAAAGTTTAGTATAAACCTTTTCAAGAGATATATTTTCGAAAGTTTAATTTGGTAGTAAAAAGAAATTTTCTTTTTTGGAAGCTTATTTTGGGAAGAAGATATCTGATTTGGACAAATTGATTGGAGGCTGTCTGATCTGTCAGACTCAATCTACTTCTCCCTATATTGAGCTGGCACTGTATTTATAGTGGAATAAATAGGGGTACCGTGGGGAATGTCGAGGAACTGACCAGATTGAGGCAGGATAAATTTATTATTTCTGGCATTGACTCATCTATTTATGCGTTACTACCCTCGCGAATTACGTATTCGGTGTCTACTGTATATTATATATCCATGCATTATATCAAATTCGATGAATTATATCCGATGAGATATGTCTTTTCCTCTCTCAATTATTCACAAAAATCCACGGTCCATTCATAACTATATCTTGCCAAAAGCAAGATTCAATAAAATCCCAAAGACTTTTGCAGGATTCAAGAATCGAGCGTAGAAAGTGGCATATACATGAAAAGGGACGATCGAAAGCTGAGTGACCGAAGAAAAGCTCGAAGAGGAAAAGAGAGCGCCGAATGGATAGATTGGAGTGTTCTCTACTTACAAGCGACCTCAACTGTAGCAGGCTGCCCTCGAATCTGACCTGGTCCCGACCATGCCACGCACTCGCACTTGAACCTCTCCCTACCGAAGTACTCCTCGACCTCGTTCCTCGTCACGTTCAACTCGACCTCGACGACCCTCGTTCCGGTACGAGGGTCGACAAAATCCTGGTGCTGCGAACGTTCAGCCCGGTCACCGTTACAGCGAAAATACACCTGCAATGCAGCACGGTTCGAATAAGACGACTAGAATAAGGTAGTAATTGGCGGCGCGTGAAAAGGGTCAGAGACCAACGGTCGTCCACGTGGTGGGTAGAGGTTTTTCGAGTGGTTAATAAGGGTGGAGAGGAAAATGACGGGGCAACGGCGCTTGGACCTGGCCTGTTTCGCGAACAACGTGCGAAACACGGAACCCATCGAGCCAAAAACCTCCTCTTGGATGCAAAAGCGACGACTACTTGCCTCTTTACTAAGCCTCTTCGACGCTTTATTTTACGAATTTCATTGTGTAATGGAGAAGCTGTAACTTGAGAGATTAAAGGGCTCGTTTGTCGCAAAGACGTTGTACGATGAACTACTGTAATTTTCAATTTCACGAAGGAATTTGGACAAATGTAGAAAATGGAGGTAGGCTGCGGTATGTACTGAATTCTTTAAAGTTTGTCACGTTTTTAGAAGGTATGCTAATGTTACGCGAGAGGAGTTTAACTCTTATATTACTAAGGGGAAATATAGGTTCCATACAGAAGAAATTTTTCTTCACTATGCTGCTAGCAGTGAAATACGATGCCATCTGAAGATTTTCGATTAATAACGACATGTGCCTTCTCTTTATGATTGCGACAGAAACCGGGTTTATCTAGCATACCTGAAGAGCGTGGGCTGCGCGGCAATGAAGGGTAGCTGGTTTCCCTTTGACTACGAACGTGTCAACGGGTTCCGCTAGGAAGATCGGCAACGAGCCACCAGCGATAAGATCGATATCGCTGTTTATAGTTGCACTTTCGTAGTCACCATAATCATAGTCATCAACGGAATAATTTTCTTCGTCATCTTCCTCCGCGTCTTCCTCCTCCTTTGTGTCTAGAAGCAAAGGGTGAAGTTCACCTGAAATTTATGTAAAATTTATATCGTAAATCTTTTGTTTCAACGAATCTCCATCATTAACAATTTTAGATGCTCTGCGATATCGGTGGAATAGCATGACAAAAGTGGAATTTAAATGATTAATCCAATTATAGGAGGCCGAGGGAACTTCCCTTGAACCATGAATAAATGATCGAGGCGCTTAACTTTGGCCGCCACAGATGTGAGGAAAAGTGAAAGTTGAAAGAGAATGAAGTAAGCGGCAGTGTAAAGACAGGGGCGCTTCTAATTTCATATAGTTTCATGAATCAACTAGTGTTCCCTTTCGTAATCTAATTATTCTAATCGAGAAACAATCGTAGAATCTTTAATGCAAAATCACACATTTCTCTACTTTTTACAGCACTTATAACCTCCATAACACCCTCTATCTGATTTAATAAATCCATCTAGAGCAGTTACTACATGTTCCTATCCATTCAAACAAAATTATAATTCATCGCTATTCTTTTTCTTTTAATGGAAAAATCCAATTACAGAGTATTAAATATATAACCGCCGAATTTTTCAATAGAAACCTATAATTCTCTAATATAAAATGCTTATACCATTACAATCGCACGAATTTCATCTACAGTTTCTCCTCCAATTTCAAAGTACCACGTCCTTCAATTCTGTTGCATTTATGCAACTCTGACGAAATATTTCATTATCTGGTCTGTAATGAGTTAACGCATAACTCCACGAGCAGCCGATAAAGATCGGACGTCGCAACCGAGTAACACGTGCATGGAGTGCAAAGCGTTAATTCAGCGAGTGAAATGAGCCGTGCTCGCCGAGAGATCCGTTTCTCACCGATCATCGTGGCTACGGATAACAAGCCAAACGATGTCTGTTCTCGAGCGATCGAATGTTTGTCCCACCTCGACCAAAGCGCGATTCTGCCCACGGTAAATTTAGACGTCGCGCGATGGAAACGGTAAAGCTCGGTTTAACGATGCGTACGGGATTTTACGTCGTGTATCAGTCAGCGGGATCCGCTCGCTTAAGATCTCTTAGTCTTTACATTTGGTCTCCATACCATGTTTCTCTATCTTTCTCTTTTATCCTCGTGATTCGTTCGGTCCGGCTTGCACACATTCTAAGTCACAGCCAGAACTTTATTACCCGGCACGACTAGGCGATCGCGACTCTTGTTTGACTCGAAGCAGTAAACCGAGAGACGATTATCCCCGCTGTCACACTCGCGGGAAAACATGTCACGATTTCGAGCCAGGGCTTTGTAGAATATCAACGTTGCACGAGTAAATTCAACCCGCGAATTTATCTCTGTCGCCCGGGGGATGTTTGGACGTGTCCGAGGACACTTCGAACGCGACTCTGTGTAAAGTTCTCGCGCGAGTTGTTAACACTGCGGCGGCGAAATGTAAAATGGACGAAATTGTTTCTTTACTTTTAGTATTTCACCACGTACACTGCTAAACCAAAAGTTTCAGTACACTGTATGTTCTATGAAACAGAAGGGTTTGGAGAGAAGTCAGCATAAAATACTGTTATCTACGGAAACTCTTTTGACAAAAATTCAAAGCGTAAAAGTAGAGGAAATTATTATTAATACATAAGATTACGAAGAGCAGCAAGAATTTATATATATTTGATAAAAAAAAATTATCTCCAAATATGCACCGATACAAATCTATAAAATTTCTACAAATTCTGAATATTCTGGTATTTTCAGTTTTAAAATTTCGAATATTTAGAAGCTGATTTGATATTCTGAGTGATTCTTGACAAATTTTACGTTTCTTTGACGATAAAAATCATGAAGAATATTTTTTTATAGGTATTCTGTCGAGATTTTTATGGGAAACGTGTGATTCGTATTCACGAATTTAATTCGCTCGCTTCATATTTTCGCGATCCTCTTTCCGGGATATGATTAATTGCCTCCGGTGTCGCGGACGCGAGAATCAACGCACCAGTTCATTTACATTCTGCTCAGTTTTTGGTTACGTGTTAATCTTCGCGCCCACTCGCTGTTAAAACAGCGCATGGAAATTCGCTGGAATTTTTATAATTTCCTGAACTGTGAATTTTCATTATTTTTTTTCTTTTTTGCATTCAGTAATGAAAATTATAGTAAAACATTTCTTGAAGAAACATCAATAACTCTCTATGTGAACTATCGATAGATAGAAAAGTCGCATTATTCGACCGTTTCTCCAACCATATCAAGACGTGTCGCGATAAGAAAAGTTCTGGCGAAACATAAATGCAAACGCGACAAAAGTTCGCGACCAAGCAGACACTAACAACTTCATAACAATCGAACAACCAGACCAAACTCTCGTACCAATGGATAAGGAGCGTTGTTTGATTCGGGGGTTCCAAGCACAAAACTCTAAATTCTCGAGCTCGAATTCTCTATTTACGATGGACTCGTAAGTCTACGATGAAAAAATGTTCTCGCTGCGAAGTTCGATGCTGTCTATTACAAACCATAAGCCGCGTGGTGAAAATAACTCATCCTTACTCTCGAGAGTGCTGGCGAGGCGTAAAAGCGCCAGAAGCAGTATGCTGATCTTTAGCTCCATTCTCGGCTCACATCTCACTGAACCGTTTCCCTCGACCACCGATGAACGAAAGCAGCATACGACCACCTTACGCTCCAATCACCCTTCAATTACACGATCAAAAATCCATTCAACTTCATGAATCTTCATTAAAACTTCTATCACCCATTGTCTATCTTATTACCAAACTCTCTCTTCACATCTTCAATTTCTTTCTAAGAATTCCAAATCAAATATCAAAATATCGAACAAGTCATAAAGAGAGAAAGAAATGAACAAAATGTTAGAAGAATAGAAAATTATGAATTCAGAGAGAAGTTGTTTTCTTTGATCGTTGAAAAAAAGACACGGACAAAAAAAAAAAAAGAAAAAAGAGAAGACTGAAGCGGCGTTAATTGTTCGCAGCTTCGAATTACATGACGAATCCGCGCGCGGTACGGTTCGCTGCGCTTCCGTTCGAGCGTGCCGCGTTGTAGCACGAGAAAGATGGGCTGAGAGAGGGACACGTGACCGGCTGCAAGAGACCCCCCGGTGTGCGCGCGATCGACAAACGGAACGAAGAGCTAGCCGAAAGGGGGGAATTCGGAATGGAGTGTTGGCAGCGCACGATCCTCGCCGCTCGGCACGCGGTAGACGACTGAACTTGCCGACGTGCGCGCACCTCTATATATATACATATATACACGTCTCGCTTCGATAGCGTCGCTCTTCTTCATCCCCTTGTCGTCGGGGGTAGTGGTGGCGACGCCGCTGCCACTGCCGGAGACGCGGAGGTGGTAGTGCTCCGGAGAGGATGCCGGAGGCTGCGCCTTCTTCCGCGAATGCCGAACCACCATCCGTCGCGGCGAAATCAGACGCGTGCTCGCTCTTTTGCGTGCGCCGGCCACCACTCGCTCGATCCTTTTTATTTATCGGTTATTTTCTTTCGATGGACACAGGGGGTGTGAGCAATTCAAAGTCGAGGAGTCGTCAACTAACGTACCAGCGAGTCGTGGTCGTTGGTTTCGCGGGCAAAGTTCCGGTGAAGATGGAAGGGGTGAGATGGAGATTTGATTTCGAAAGTAATGAAGATGATGCGTGGAGGATGTTTCGTCGAGTTTGAAGAGGTTTTGAGAGGTTGTGAGAGGTTTGTGAAGATGTGTATTGGGAAATTGGTGCTCGGTATTGAGGATTTGAGAAGGTTTTAGAGCTTGTTACTTAGAATGTAGAAGATGGGTAATTCCAGGTCAAACGAGTCTGTTACGTAGACGACATTTCCCTAGAAATGGAAAGGGCGAGATGGAGGTTCTAGCTGGAAAGAAATGAAGTTGACATGAGAATGATACTTAGCATGGAATGAGGAGGCATTGAAAGGTTGTGAGAGATGTGTGAAGTTGTATTTGGGATAGTGTGTATCAAATCAGTGATTTGGGTAGCTTTTGAAGCTTAATTTGTTTTCGGAAAGAGTTAACTTTTCCCTTTTAGATTTAGTTACTTATCTTTTAAGATTGACCAAGCGTTGATTCTAAAAATGAATTCACAAATTATACAAGTTCATATACATGTGTTGTACATACAACATCTTCCGAGAGAATAACATTCTACCGATAATTCTTACTATCCAAAACTGGCATAAACTTCATTGAAGTTAGCAACGTCATCTTGACACATTGCGTGGATCCAATTTTCCAGCCATTTGTCGGTAAAATAATGTTGTGCGCGGTCATTGTTACCGCGGCTTCGTGTGGCAGTTGATCAGGGCCGGTAAGGATCGAATGAATGTCATCGAAGAGGACGGTCGGGTTGCACGACGGTCGGAGGCGGTCGACGAACGAGTCGATCGTCGTCGAAGAGGATCCTCGCGGGAACGTATGGAATTTCCGGCGGTCGATCATCGGCGATCCGCTCGAACGTGAAATCGGATCCAACCACGGCAACGACGTTAGAGGCGTTGTTGATGCTCGTGACGTGTTCCTCGAAGGGAGGGCGGCATGTAACGGTAAACTAGCTTCCGAATCGGTTGGTTACGCGTCTAAGAAACCGATACCTGGCTCGGTGTAAATAAATCGCTTCGAGGGGATCTGTTTCCGTTCCGTCTTGTCCGCTGGATTAACTTTTGTCGATGCTTCACCGTGATCGTTCAACAGAATATCGGCTCAAGTTACTCATCATACAGGTTGAAAAGATTCCTTGAAAGTGAAATGATGATTAGATAGCTGGTAGAGATTCTTCGAGTTACGGTAGGGAAATCGGTTTCGTAATTTCAATGGAATACTGTTGGCAGAGTGGATTAATTTAAGGTTGCATCGACTCTTTCGCCGAAATGGAAGGCTATAGAAATTCTTCGAATCATAATAAAATAGAAATGCTGGTTTTGCTGATTACTTCGAGGAAATTGCTAGTTGATAGACATTTTTTGAGTTACAAGAAAAGAAATGGATAGGAGCATGAATCAACGTATACGAACTGTACCGATCCCTTCTACGTGTGTCTGTATAGATTAGCACAAAATCTACTAATTACTGCAGAAAGATCAGTTTTGCAATTTTGTTAGAACATAATTAATAAATTCGACCAATATAGTATAGAGTACACGGATTCCTCTGACATAAAGTAGTATGTAGTTGAATACCTGGTACAAATTCTTCGAGTTACGACAGAGAAATCAGTTTCGCAATTCGAACAGAATACAGTTGGTAGCGTGGATCAACGTCAAGGTGTTCTCGCGAAACAGTACTAATGGACTGTGCTGCAATCACGCTGCTTTTACTTAATGGAACAATCCCGGGCCATAGTAAATTACAACGGAACGCGGAGATTTACTTGATGTTTAGAAGACAAGAATGTTGCACAGTGGCAAATGAGATAGGGTAACCATTGTTGGAATTTATAGCGCACTATTATGATTGCGCTGTTTCTCAGACGTTTTACGAGATTGTTTTAAGAACTTCGTCCCGAATTTTCTATCGCGTTACTCTTTTTATACGGGCTGTTGAAACAAAGCAGCTCCCTTGGGCGAGATTCTATCAAAGAGCCGCAATTTAATACAGGATATTCTCGACTTCCAAACTTAATTCCAGGAAAATTCGTTCTTGAAGTTAGCGACTGGATTACAGGATTAAAAGGAAAGGATATAATAAAAAATCATCAGGGATATTACATTTTGCCTACACTACCAGCCGAAGTTTAATGAAGTACTCAAATTTCTATTAGTAGGACCTTAAAGAATTATAACTGTTTTCCACAATATAATAAACAATTAATAAATATCAATGTTATGAATCACGAAACACGTCTGATTGCCCAACAAATAATTCATCGAATTATATTTTGTATAGTGACAAAGCACTAGAGAATTACATTTATTCTTAATGTAACAATTAATAAGTATTAACTTTATGCAACAAACATTCATCATCAACACGCGTAATTTCCTACTACAACAAAATCCCAGGAAATCTCCGAGCATTAATAAATATCAACCTAACTTCATAACCGTGACATCCATTCATTTCTACTGCATATTCACTAAATATCCAATGACTTATCTCCACTAAGAGCTCCACGATTAACATTCCACATCACATAACTTTCTCAACCCTCCTGGAACCATTACAACACTTCCCCAAGAACAACTTGGTGCAATCTCCACAGAATCACACCCCGTCGTTTCCACGATTAATACCACCCTCGCGCGTCGGATTAGCGAGCGCGCGAAATACACGAAAGCGCGAGTGTCCGCGCGGAGGGTGCCCCACGTGATTCGAGACGAACACAAAGTTGTCTTAATCCAGATAAATGCGCGTACACGGGAAATAGAGCGCGTTGGCTGGTCGAAGCTTGACTTACATCGATTGCACTTTCTCGCAGATGGCTATCGCGCGCTTTTGCGTTCAACGCCGTCTCTTAAGCCATTTAACGTAAACACACGTAGCAATTTGTCCGATGGTTCATGTCGCCCTCGGGAGCGCCTGCGACCCGTCCAAGTGGTAGAAGAAAGAAAGAGAAAGTGGCGGAGAGAGGAGAAAAATAGGGTGGTACAATGAGCGTCCATAGTTGGGGAAGAAACGAAGGGTGAGTGACAAAGGAGGAATAAGGGAAAAACGGAATACGAGGGAAGGGTGATCATAGATCATGACGTTTTGGGATCATCGAGCCTCTTTGTACAACGTTCTCGTTGCCAAGTGAAGGATTTGTCTGTGAAAGGGGTGTTGACTTTTAGAGAACTGCGATTCAAGCGGAGGTCTGATGCGTAGGAGGTTAATTCTACTTTGGAAGTAGAATTAGCGAACATGGGCAGACACGGCGACCGTGTGAATTTTGGGCTATCTGTATGGATTAATAGAGATATTTAGTACTTTGAGGCTAAACGCTGAAGTCAGACATTGTGACAGCCTGAATTTTAAATCATTTGGTATAAATTTTGAAAGGCAGATATATGCAGATTAGGAAAGCTATCTATTAATTCGTGATGTGTTAAATTTTGAAGTAACTTTAACGACCATTTAAATTTGAGAGTCAAATCTGGCGATAGGCTAAATTTTAGTGTCATTTATAATAAATTTTGGAAAGCATATGTAGATTAGGATACTTACTAATGTAGGTGTGTTAAATTTTGAAATTCGATCTGATGATCGCTTACATTTTGGGATCAGGCACTATAAATTTTAAGCTCCGCACTTTGTATATTCCACATTAATGGAGCTACTATTTCGCTATGGTTTCATTACATCAGAAAATTCTACAAATACATTTTGATAAACCCCATAAAAGAATTTAAAGCAAATTAATATTCTCAACCTCACTACAAGTTTACATACTTAATCCACGCTTAATCTACACTCAACTATCCTCTACAAAATTAATCTAAAAATACAAAAAATATCTCAAATATACCGACCCTATCCTTCATTTTATTCTACGCTTATCTACACCCCGTACACTGCAAATATCAGGATCAAGAGAACTGAAAAGAAAAAATAAGAAAGATGGAACTAGAGCACAAGGGGTAGCGACGGAGAGGAAGAGAATACAAGGAAGAAAAGGGACAATAGAAGGACAACGGAAGAGAATAGAGGCGAGGGAAACAATCTGGCAGTGCCAGCCCGCGGCTAGAACACGGAAAACAACGGAAGAAAGCCCGTGCTCGGTTGCTAGCTACGTTCCACAGCCGCGACTAATTACGATCGCTAATTTCGCGCCCGAGTAAGAAAGGAGTACACCGTCGACAAAAGTTCGTCCATAGACGGACAAAGGAAGAAAAATCGCCGACTGCTTCCTCGCGAGGAGAGACGTTCGCGAGTGGGTGGCAAGGTGCTCGTGTGCACGCGTTTAAATAAATTACCACGCGCTCGTTTCACGCGCAGCATGTGATATATCATGTTAAATCGAGATAAGAGGCGGTCAGAATTATTAACGGGCTCGAAGCCTCGAGGCTTACGAGCGTTCGACTGCTTATTGGAAAGGACGCAGGACTCGGTAATGTCGGGCTTTGTTCGAGGAAGCCTCGTCGCCTACGCCTTGCCTCTTGCCAGTTGGTTGAAATATTCAAACGTGGAGTACATATCCGGTGTACGGAGACATCGAACGCTGCAAGTTTCGCGAAAGGGCTGTTGCGTGTCTGAAAGGGAAGCTGTTTGCCTCGGGAATGTGGAAACACTGCAAAGGGTGTACAGTGACCCGGAATGAATCCCCTTCCTGATCTCGTTTGATTTCCGCTCAGATTGCGAGTGTGAAGGGTGGTTTTGCCGAGTTTTACTTGGTAGCTCGTATTGGAGAAATGTTAGACTGTAAGACTTTTAATCATTAAATATAAAATAACAACTATATTACATACGAATAAAATAATATTTTCTAGGCAATTTTTAAAATCTTTTTTTAACAAATGCGTTTATCTTTATACATCATTTCATGTATGTCATTTTAAAGTTGAGAATCTTCTGCTTCATATATGAATTGTAGTTTTATATTTACGTATATAAACGAATCTCCCTTAGGATCCAGTGAAATATGAACCAGGCATTCCATATGTTACATCCTAATAATAAAATCAAACAGTACAAGAACAATTCAATTCTACAACAACCCTCGCTTAATACAATCGGACTCTCTCAATCATTGTCTTTCTGAACTCCTACTCTCTTTCAATTCTTCAACGATTCACTTATTGTCAGAACTTTCTCACTTCTCAATCGTATCGTCTAGATCTATCTTATATCTTATAGATCTCGCACGATAACACATTCTTTTCAGATGCGTCAAACTTCCACATGGCTACTATGTATGTCAAACCTGCGTGTGTATCCTCTAAAATATCCCTTACTCGCTATCAATAGCTTAATACGAATATTCATTTGCAGGCCATACGAGTGCTCAATTCTACAATAGCATCTAAATTTTCCTAATTTTTCCTTAAACGGGATAAAGTTATTCAATTATAAAACTTCCTAATTTCAATGTACCCAAAATTAATACCGGTGCCACGAAGCGGTGCCAGGTCGTGCTACGTAATTTCGCGCGACTAATTTTAGCCCATGACGCAGTTGGAAATTATGAAACAACCAAAATCTATTAACGCTTCGACCGACGTGTGCGAGCGAAGCGAAACTGAAAACGGCGGGGCCAAAACGATCGCAACAGCGAAATAACTGAAATCGGGTATGGCAGGAGACGTGGCGCGATGATTACGTGCAAACAAACGGTTTTATACTGTTTAATGACGTTCCGCGTCATTAAGCACACATATCGACGATCTCGTTTAAATCGGATCCCGTTAATTGTGTCCACGGAACATGGAAAATACAAATGACAAACCATGTAACGATCCGCTCCATCATTAAACAAGGATAATCCAGATCGAGTTCCATATAGCCCGACTCACGTTGTGGAAGGCGTGAGAGGTTAAAGACACTGTGGCGATCTATCTACGAATCGTAGAAGCAACGATAACATCGACCTGCGTTTCGGAATGTAGCACATTCAATTTGTTTTGCGAAAAAATACAAGTTTGTCTCAGATGTGATTCAGAATATCGTACTTCGTTTTTCTTCCCGAAAAGAAGCACATTTGTACGTTTTGCTACGAAAATAATACGAAAAGAATGTTTCGTGCTTCGTAAAATGAAATAAATTAGACGTACTACTTTCCGTAACGCGGATAGAATCAAAACATTAACAATTCGACTAGATATCCATGTTAAATTTGCCAGAGGCTGAATAGCAACTATTGGCCCTGTTTCGTCGATAGGGCGCCACGATTGTTATTTAACTCGTCTCGACGTAGGTGTAGTCATGCGAATCAGCTTTCGTAATTCCTTTCTGAGAATCGTACCATGAAATAGGAGTGAGAAGGTTCGAGCAGCTTTCGCTGTAATTCGAGTTTCAGAACGCTTATCGTGACCGCTCGTGGATCGGTGCAATTTGCACGGAAATGGGGTAGAGGCTTATCGACCGCTGTTGGTATCTTGGAGTGGTCTGGTCTTTCGCGGTCTATCGATTTCGATATATATATATATATATTCTTTGATTTGTATAATAATGCATCGAAGTCTGGAAAGCTTTAAGAAACTGGATGCACTTAATAAGACTTCGATGATTATCCTTGTTACTACTCGATCGGTAACTCTAGTGTTAAATCCAGTTCTGACTAAAACATCATTCCAATAAACGTGTCTCGCACAAACTAAACTCTACTGTATCACGATATGGATCACATAACGGTGAAAACTCATTTTTAACATCTTACGTAACTTAATATAATTCTTTGGTTCAATCCTCTGCACTCTGGATCCGCAACTTTCTTCAAGAGGTTAAAGAACGTTCCGCGAAAAGCTCAAACGTCACTCATACCTCCCTGTTCTTCTGGAAATAGTGCGAGCATTACACAGAACGCTCTACTTTTGTCTCGTGCGGCGAGTATAGCCACAGCTGCACAAATACATCGATTTACCGACGACACGATGTATTATCGATCAACGAAGGAAGCACGACGTTGGTCGTGGCGTTCGATCGATTGTATGCCTCTCTTAGAGGGTTGGCGCTGCTGCCTCCCATATGAAACTCCTTAATATTTCAACGAGCGTGCAGCTGTTGTCTTCGCAAACTCGAGAAAACCGGCTGTTCTCTTCCGCGGCACGGTGACAAAACTGGATGGAAAGGAACTCCGTCGGGGGTGGCGATAGTTCACGTTCCGAGACGACGATGTACGCCCGTTTAGGATACGCGTCGCCGAATATTACTAATTCAACGACCGCTAAGAGGGGTTCGCGGTTTCGGCCACGAAACGTTACACTGGGACACTTATTAGCCATCAGCTATTCATGACGAAAGTTCTTGCACGTGAACGCGCGAGGCCACCAGCACGGTGTTGCATATTCACGCAAGAAGACGAACGATTAACAATAGTGTACGGTCCGAAGAGTAGAACAGTCTTGTTCCTCGAGAAACGCTTCATTAAGTCGAAGACTTCTCTCTCTCTCTCTCTTTTCCCTGTGGGAGTGGAAGGTGAGGGTGGAGATTCTGGATTCTCCCAATTATTCCGCGGTTTTGCTTTTGCTCTAACTAGTGTTCGGATGCCTGGTCATGAATGGACTATGGACGTTTATGCAATTTCGTATTTTTTGATTAAGGAAATGGAATGTAAATGGAGATTTGTTTCGTTGAGTAAATATTTGAAGATTAATTCAGCAACGAATAAAGAGAATATGAAATACTCTTTTAAGAGTGATGTGGGAATTTTTCAATGGTTTTTTAAAAATATCGGTTTGTTACTAAATCGATAATGTAGCGTATAGTAAATGAAGTATGTCGGACAGTCATGAACTTAATGAGTGGAAGGAAGAAATAATAGACAAAAAGTATCGAAGTAAAATTATACAGGAGTGGATGAATAATGCAGAAGTCTGAGGGTTACAAAATTATGATTACCGTAAGTACGAAGAACAATTTATGGAGATCTATAGCATCTATTATTGGTGGAATACACAACGTGTAAAAACTTGTAAAAAATCATACAACCTGCTTCGGGAAAAATATTCGACCCTAATTGAAAGTAATGAATTATTCACAGATATAAACCAACTACTCTGTCTACATTGTGTACCTTACTAATACTATAATGCAGCAACGAAATACATAAATTGTCAGATAGATAGAGAACGATTATAAGTAACGATGAACATTATATCGAATACTAACTGATAGAAAATTCAATAAAAATTGGTTACTACCCTTTTAAAGAACAAAACGACAGAATTTTCCGTTTGGCTCCCATATTTTTGGACGATAAACGGAAGGAGGACATTTTCGGAAATATCGCGAACACTTCGGTCGGTAGAGTAACGACGTCGATTTTAGTAGTAGCTTCATGGACATTTCACGCTCGTAACTCGGTCCTGATCTCGTGGAGATTTTACGAGACGACCGTGACACGGGCAACGTTCCGGAACTGCACGGTATGCCGATACACGTTCATCGAGGGATATACGAGGGAAGAACGTGCACACTGCCGACACGGAAGTGAAATTCACGCAAGACGCCAGGGTGGAAGGGTTACATTTCCCCGGATAGAACGTCGTACGTTTGCATGACCGACCACTCGATTGCCTCGTCATTCATTTATTATAGCTGATACCGGTCTAAGTATATCCTCGGATCGTGCCTCTGCCTCTTGCCTGGGAGAGGATAGGGAGGGGAAAAATGCAGGTTCGAGCGACGATCGAAGGGAACAAAGTGTCTGTCGTGCAACGCGATCGTTCAGAAGGGACAGAACGGGGTGGAGAAACGAGAGAAAAAAGCACGGAGCAGAAGAAACACGCTCTCGATACATCGGTCTATATTTTATTTACGCTGATAGAGACCTGGAACGATTCTTCGTTCTAAATTTTCTCGCTCTACCGTCATAGAAAATAGTCTTTTCAGTCACATTGTGTAATATTTCTTCCAAGCCTTTTTATAACTATGTAACTTCTACTCTCTCTCTTTTCATCCCTCAATAATAGTGTAAAGATTAAGTACATGCGTTTAAGAAAAGTCTGTACGCGAGTTGAGAATCTAGTACTTCCACGAAACACAACCATGAATGAATGATTGTGAGCATATATGAGACACACATAATAGAAGCCTTGTAAAAGGCTTCCAGTCGATAAAATCAACGGATGTCAAACGTACAAGCAAAAGTACAGCAGACATTTGATTGTCACAAACCAATCTTACCAACCGTAATGTTTATTAAAAAACCGTGTTAAAAAAAAGGTTTATCATAACATGCAACACAATCATCCATCAAGAAAAAAAGAAAGCGGAACTTCAGTGAAAAAGGTCCTTAAAACTTAATACAACCTTTCGTCAAACAAAACGCAAGGAGAAAGAGAAATAGAAACTTGTCTGTAGAGAGTCTGAAGGCTCTCAGAAGCAACCAGAAGAAAGCTGTGTATCCTCCCTCCGTTTTTAATCTCCCCGGGAATAGAGAGAATCAGCAGAATCAAACTGATATTAATCCCAGGGTTTCGCGAGGCTGTAGTCGCGCAGCGTAATCCTTTAACCTTGGTGAAGTGTCCTCGAGAGTATCCGTGGGTGACATAGAATCGTCGAATCGGCTCGTAGATCTTTTGGAACCGTAGTGTTGATAGAGTCCTCGGTATCCGGCGACTCTGTCAAGGAGGCACAAGGGTGAATGTGGGTGGAAGAAAGGGGTAGGGGTGTTGCAAGTCAAGCGAAGGATAGAAGTCAGCAAGCGAGAAAGGAGCGCTGTGGAAAGGGAATGCGGAGAGGTCTCGAGAGGATACTCCCGGAGGATTTTCCGGCGTGGAAGGTAGAGGAAAGCCCTGCAGGCTTTTCCCGAGCAGAGAGGTCCTCACAATACGTCGTTACGTGGTGGCTAACCCTCCCCTGCGAGCGAGGGCTCGTCGAGTGGATAATCGTTTTAGGGAGGGCGCCACCGGGCCCCGGCCCTGGTATTACCGCCTTTGTGGACGATGTTTGAACGCCGCCGGCACTCGGGCAATCAGCTCGATTCACAATCAGCGTACTTTCCGCGTCGCGACCGATCGCCACCACGGAAACCACCTCTCTTCGTCGATTAAGTCGTCGTGGCACAGCGCACGCGGGGATCCCCCAATACATTTCTGTGAATCGGCTCTTTTTTCTGCGCTAGGCCGCACGATTCGTAAAACGGGGGCGGTACGATTCTTGGATCGTCGGTGTTAAACGCGTAATATTTCCACGAAGGGTAAAGAAGAAAGGGAGCACACGCCGCTTCTTCTCTATTCTTTTTTCCTCCCATTTCGTCCTCTTTTTTTTATTTCGTATGTGCATAGAGAGGGAACGCGTCCCATTCGGATGCAAATTCTTTTTTGTTATGGACTGGACTCCGGTGAACAACGTTGACGGGAATTCGATTTATTCGATGGAACTCGGTGGAGCGAGGAGATGGTTTTTTGATTTGGAAACGTATGGAAACGGAATCAGAGGGTTTAGCGATATTCTCCAGTTTATTGGAATTCTTGAACTCGATTACGTAGCTGATAAATATGTCGGTTTTATTCAATGGCCCCAGACAGGACATTCGACGTGCGATTAATCCGTGAGAAGCGTCAATTGTCGCGTAATCGCGTCGCCAAATTTATTATAATTTATTATCGGGCGTCCAGGATGGCGGGCGAGAAGGTATGACAAACTGCAGCCGGGGCAAGAATAGCTCCAAGGCCTTAATCGAGATTCCAGACAGAGTACATTTGCAAGTAATGATTAATTCATCGGTTCATGAATTAAAATGTTCACGATCTCCATTGTAACGGTGAACGTTCCTCCTCCGTCCATTGAGTGAGCATCGCCCGCCGCGTAAATCCGCCGCGGGAGGAAGTTGCGTGCGAATGCAGAGTTAATTTCGGCCTACGCGTAACTGCCGCCAACCATTCTTCGAATTATGCTTCTATTAAAACAGAACAAACGAAAGACCTATTCAATTTTTCGATTTATATATCAGCCTCTTACAAACCAAACTGATTGTCTTCTTTGCTCTTTTCTTAATTTCATTACTGATATGCATAATTTTGATTCGATCTTTCATCAAACGAATTATATATTTCCATAAATTTATAATTTTTTCTCCAGAAATATAAAACTTTGTTTAATTATTCTACCGTCGATTTAAAAATTCCTCCTTACCATCCCAAAACTGAACATCGTCCAACATCTCAGCATCCTTTTATTTATCACTAATTTCCAAATCATTGGAGAAGGTTTACACACGCCAAAACAGCATCGTAACCGATTGCTTGTCATTATTCCCAAACAAGCCACCCCCATAGATCTAGGGGATGTTAAACCAAATGTCCTCCGGTAAACGCGGGAAATTCTAGCTGCACAGTGTATAGTGGCAAGTTGGTGTACAAAAGGAAGGTCTGACACAGCCTTCCGCCATTAGAAACGGAATCGCAAGCAGCAATTCCGTCATGTGATGTTCGGTAAACCACGACCTGGCTTCGACCGACGAGAAAATCGTCGTTTCGGATGGGCACGATCGTTCAATTATCTCGTATACAGCATTTACATAACGCGCATGGTCCGTTCGTCAGCGTGGCGCTTTTCACTAGTAACGGAAGCACCGCCATCCCTCGTTCGAACGGTGGCTTGCGAGCATCGGCACCCTACACGACAGCCACGAGCTCGCGGCAACCGAAGTAATTACAGACGCGTTTCAGAGAGTACCGACTGAATACAGAAATTATGCAGATGGTGTAATAATATTCGCCACACGTTTGCCCGGGTCAATATTGAACTAAGCTTGCTCGTAATTCCTCGCGGAAGACGCGCGCCTCGCAAAAACTCGGTTTACGACGCGGCCGTCTAATTCGCTCCGGGAAAAAGAGGAATTCTGTTCTCTTTCCCTAACCATTCCGATCGTCCTTGACTGTCTACGCTGATTCATGAACGTGTTTGAGCATTTACCATAATACATTTTTACATCGTATGTGTTGTATAAAGAACATTAAAGTTTCATTATTGTTATATTGTTATAGAAAAAGATTGAGTGAGTTATCGTGTAACCTATTAAAAAAATCGAGCGCGACAGGTGGATGAATAATGAATATCTATATGATCTGTACAATAAGCATAGATATGAAGGGATTTTTGTATAAAATTACGAGCTAGTCTTATATTCTTTAGTTTCTTTGTATTATTAAATTGTTTCCTGAATTTATATCGGATCGCCCGGAAAGTTCATTCCGATTTACATTTCGACTCTATGTACGTTTATTGAATTATATAAGTAACATTTTGTTCCGCAACCTTTCCCATCCTTCACGCAACTTGAATATTCCATCCTCCCAGAAACTCTCAGGTTTTTTTGCGAAAAACTTTTCAATATGATCTTTCGTATCGACCAAATTCCTTGAAGATCGGAACGAACTTTCAAGATAGTATCGTATGAAATTGTGGTTTAAAGGTTTACTAGAAATAGTAGGTACATTAAAATTTCTACATAATAATCTACAGAAAATTAAAGAAGGGAGAATACCTCTTCTTTTTCTGCTCACATTATTCTATGATTGTTTCTGGCATCGAGGTGCAATATTTTCCAAGCAAAACCCAACACCGCTGCGTATGATTCCACACAAGGATTCTCCAGTTTGGAATCCAATACTCCTTTAAAATCTCAGTATCCCGCCATAAATCCGTGTCGATTCGACTTCCCGTGCCCGGTCCACTCGCGTCGCTAGCGCGACACAATCGTCGCGGCGTGTGCCGTGGTACTCGAGGCGAACTGCCGGCGAATCGCTCTATAAATCAGCCGTTAGCGAGTCAATTGAGACGTCGCGAGCACTCTTCCGCGTCCCTGGTCCGCGTCGTTGCAGGCTTTTTGTCGGTTGGCACGAGGGGCGCCGCGATGCCGGTCGTTAAACGCAGCCGTACTCGAGTACCCAAGTAACGATATGCTAAAACCTGCGGTAGAATCGTTCATCCCCCTGTGTTCCACCGTTCTGCTTTTCTCGGCCGTCAACGATGTTCTCTTTTTCCACGATCTTCCACTCTCTCTTCTCATCTTCTTTTCTCAGCTTGCGTTTGCATCGGTAGTTTCTCTTCCGTGGATATTCGTCTGTTGATTTCGTCTCTCTTCAACCACTAGGCGGGGAGATGCAGCGACCACTACCGCAACCCTCGTGGCCTGGTCGAACTTAACGGTGGCACAGCCGATGGCAAAGTGGCCTCTTGACGGTGAATTACGTCAAAAGCTTCGTTTCACGGGGCCGGTGACCATAACGCAGCTCGTTACCGATGCGGACGCCCCGGGAAACCGCAACAGGCGAGTGCACTCGTAAGAAAATATAACGTGCCTTGCGCTGGACGTGCCGCGCCACCCTCTCGCAACCCACCACCCCGTTCTGTCGCGCGGTTTGATGTACCGCTGCGTCACTTTATGTCCCCGGGGGCTGTAATGACCTATTTAGCAACGCGCGAGCATCGTTTTTTGACGTGCCTCGTATTTCGTATTTTCGAGGGTTGATTGTGCGTTTAACGAGCAACGATTTTTCTCTGCTTTCTTTTTTTGAGTGGAGTTAACCAGGGGGAAGTTTGTTCCGCAATAAATCACGGAATAAAGGATGTTGAACACACTGGCTCGGTTTTCTTTATAGAAAAATAGCAGGATATTGTGAGTTTTATACGTTCAACGAGGTAAAACGTAGAAATTTTACGACGCGATAGGGAATGAAATATTAATTTTTCAGGGGTTGCGAGTTTCGTTTGGGATATCGAATCGTAAAATTCAGTCGACCTTTTCCCTACCGCCTCGCCATATTTTTCTGATTTAAGCGTAACCTCCGTGCTCGTGGCCAATTAAATCGACGAAGCGCGAGCAAAGGTTTCGCTGTGGCGCGTTTTGGGCAGCGCTGTACTCCGAGCACTGTTATTATTTAACCGTATCAAGATCGAAAAATACAAGCAACCGAGAGGGCACACGATAAACTTCTGCGGAATTGTGCCGGGAAAACTATCAACTGTTACTCTGCAAAAGTAATCGGTTCATAACTCTACCTCTCTCTTTCTCTCTGGCTGTGATTGTGTCGTGAAACTTTCGAATGTACAGCGACACCGAGTAAATACAATATTTATCGAACTAGCGGAAACCACTTCTACATTATATACACCGTAAACTTTCCTTTTCCGAAACACAATGTTCCGGCCAAGAGAACTTATCGCCTAAAGTTTTATGACCATCTTGGCTTCCGCTTGAGCAGTCGGTAACGTTGGATCGTTTGGTTATTCAGTATGAAACTATACTTTACACATCAAAGGAATTATAGCATCCATTATACTCTATAATTTAACCCTTCAGTGATTGTTTGATAATTACAAAACTTTGATTTAATTTCAAGATATTTAATTTTAATTTATATTCTATCATTTGCATTTGCTAAATGCTATTAATCTTTTGAGAAATATCGGCATGACATTTTTACATCCTCCTTGAAGAAGCTAATGATCTCTATCACATGAAACACTAATGACGTATCATAAACTACGTTGTGATTGCATTACATTATAAACAAGAGTAAATCAAAGAACATGTTCAAATATTAAGAAACTTACTCTCATAGATCGTTTATAATCCAACTACACCTATTGGGAATTACAAATATAATAGAACAAACGAATAATACGATCCTCCAAAAAACAGAATCTCTTTATACACATGTCACTCTAAATAACTTCTTCAAAGAAAAAAGTATTTATTTCTTAACAGCAAGCAGAATCTTCTCAACAACCACTCCGTGTACGATTACTCAACACACCGAATGCAAGAAGACGTTCACCACTTGGTTAGAAGCGAAAGTTACTCATGTCGCACTACTCGAAGAGCATTTTACAACATCTCGATCGTTGACATCGCCTCGAAACGCGTCGCAGATCTCGATAACGAGGGATCGTGAAGAATACGCCACACAATGGACCATCACTGGCGTCTTTTGTTCCCCCTCTTTTTCCCTTCTCTTCGTTTCTCAGGTAGTCTGTAAAGTTTTGGGTGGAAACGGGAGCGTATCAGGTGGAATTTAATCATATAAATGGACGAGCGTCCGAATCGGCTCGACGAAAAATAAAAGTTTCACGCGGCACCGACCATCCCCTCCAGGTTTTGCTCCCTCGAACCCCCACGGAATTTTTCCGATCGAATTAGCCACGGCGAAACTTTGCTCGCACTGCTTTCGAACCGACCATTCGCTCCTCTCAACTCGTTCCTCTATTTCTTTCTTTTTTTTTTATTTTTTTTTTTTTTTCAGTTTTCCACAAGGTCTGCGTTTCGAAACCAACCCCCCTATTTATGCAGGACAGCTCTTTTTTTGCCACGGGACGAACCGCCGGGGTGAACTGACCAGCTCTCGACTGAAAGTCCAGGGAGTGGATGTTGCAAATTTCAGTCCTTTCTCTTTTTAATGATGCGTCGCGCAGGGATCGAAGCGTTGATTATCCAACTTTTATTGGCGACTGAGTGACGAGACGGCGGCACCTCAAAATTAGCATGAGAAAATTGTGTGGTGTCCATAATGAGAGTGTGTTTTAAAATATAAATGATGTATGAAATTTATAATTATGCATCTCGATGATTCGTAAGGGTATTGCAATAAAATTGCAAATTAGTCGTGTGTCTGCCAACGAAAAATTTATAATATGGAATATTGTAATACATTTTGTATATTGTGTAATGTATAAAATATATACACTCTGTTTAGGAGGAATCTCTTTCAATGTAAATCCGGATGTTTCTCAAGTGTATACGCGAAAGTAACGATCGAAGAAGCTCGAAAGTCGCTCTTGTTTTGCTCCAGCGTCACGTTTGCGGTCTCCATAGTGTTGTCACGGTATTCCATAGAAACTGTTCGGAAAGAAAAGAACTCGACGGAACAAGCAAAGACTCGACGAAACAAATAAAGATTCACGACACGATCGAATTCTCGTTTTTTGAAAGCAACGATCCGTTCGAGGGTGATAGGGCGTGACAATTGTAACTCATGGGGCGGTTGCTCTTGTTTTTAATAAATATTTAAAAATCGACATATAGCCCACTTCGTCTCTAGCTACAATTTTTCTTTTTAAACGTTTCCCTTTTAATAAATTGTATTTTCAGCCATTAAAACTGAACTCCTTAGGAATGATTTCTCGAAAGTTAACAAGCGATAATTGACTTTTTTTTCGAAGAGAGATTGTTACTCGTTAAAATTAATTACTCATCAACAACGTAGAGTAGGATGCGACTAACTTGGAACAGAACAAAGGAAATTGTTGTAATATTTATAAATCAAAGATAGCTTTTTACCTAATAAATTATTTTAACGATAATGCTTGCTTTTATCTCGTTTCTGAATCTCGCACTCATCTTTATAAGGTCGTACACACTTCAACAAGTGAAATAACTCGAAATCAACGACGAGAAAGTGGCGCCATTCGAGACGAATAATGTTTCTTTATCGACGCATAACCAGCGCGTTCGCAACAGCTCGCAAATTCCGGCGTAATACATTTTCCAATTGAAAATTCCACTGAAGCACACGGAGCCCGCATAAAGCATCATTAGAGAATCGTATTCTTGAGATACGACCGATTCGACGCGTGCACAATCCAATTTGCTTCCACTGAGTCCAGTAGAGAAATCTATTCGAGCGGACACCTCGCGCGTTAAAAGCAAGAAAAATCAGGCTTTATGGATATTTCCACGCTCGTTTAACGCGTTCTTTTAACCACGTCACGAGCCATTTCAGCAGCTGATTCTTAATTTCTGACTTGATAATCTATGCTCCTCTTGGCGCTTTTCTGCTCGTCAATATCGTCGGTTTTCTAAAAGTGAAACATCTAACAATAAAAACATTTCACCCTTCGTGCAAACCAATCATATATAATTGAATATCATAAAATCGCCTTAGAAAATTATTGTAAATCCTAAACTCCAATTCTATTAAACTTACGACACTAAGTATATAAAATAAGAACTGCAAAGAACACTAGTATACACCGATCTCTAAATAATTCCACAAACAGATATACTAAACAATCTTATCTCGCACGGCAAATAGTAGTATACCCCAGGATACCCGTTATAAAGAACAAACAAAATTCGAAGTAACGCGACTCGAAGCGTCCTCGACTGTGTTTGAACCAGGCAGGTATACCTCGAATCATCGATACCGTGTCACGGTGTTCGAAACGACGCAAACGTTCTCAGCGTACCTATATTGTCTCAGCAAACTCGAAGTGAGGTGAGCGATGGGAGCGAGGGAAAAGCAAATAGCCGGTCATCCCGTGGCAGAACTTATCGTTTCTAAAATGGCAGCTGGAGGGTCGCGGTCGTCCCTTTGCGACGAATCTTATCGAGACTGACGAACCGGGGTTACAATACTGCGGCTTGCTTTCGGGAAAGCAAACAAAACCTCAAAACGAACGTAGAACCGCGAAGAAAGCCGAGGCAAATAAGAAACAGATAGACTAAGAAATATCGTAAGACAAAGAGGGTGGGAGGAGAGAGAAGGACACGAGAAGAAATAAAACACGAGAAAAAAAACGTGAGAGGACAGAAAAGTGTCCTGTGTCCGTTGTAGGAATCAGTCGGAGCAATGAGAAGGAGAACAACAGGAGGAAGAAGAGTAAGAAGACAAATCGACGTTGAGAAGAATGGAAGAAAGTCAAGAGAGAAAAAAGGAAGAACAGGAAGGCAAGGAATCACCTTTCGGTTCCCACGAGATTTTACGTCTCGCGACCGACCCTGGGGAGACGATGGAACCGGAATCAATTTTACGGGCGGACGGGCATCGATGCCTCGCCGATTGGCATCGATCCGATCGAAGTATCTGGAGGTCTCGATCTTCTGGGAGTCGCGAAATTGCCCGACCTCGGAAATCCCGTCCGCCGCCTTTCTTCCGGTCCTCGTCGTCGAGGAAGCCGCTTACGTTGGTCCTTGGTCTCGTCCAATTTGTGGCCTTCCCGGGTCCCGCTGTGTTTCGTTGTCTTCGAGAAGGAAAGAACGAGGTTCGTCCTCCGTCGTCCTTTTCAAAGAGCTCGATCCAAGTATCCGTGGAAGATCGAAACGGAAGAAACACGAGCAGCGCGGGCAAAATGTTATTGGAAACTGTTCGAGTCATGCGACACTCGCTGGCACCTCGTTTCTGACGTTTTCGCATTTCGCGTTTCTCTTTCGCTTTACTGTCGCGACGAAGACGTTCACATTGTTTATGGTTGTATGAAAATCAGGAAAGATGGTAAATGGTGCATGGAACGAGATTCTGATCGTTTCGATCTCGATCGCGATGAAGCGGATTGAATTTCGTTTTGAGGATGGTGGAGCTTTTCTGCGTAACGATGTACGGAAAGGGGGTTGCTTTACCATTACAGAGTTCTCGTTTCGCTGATGGCATGGAAAATTGTATTGAGTTTGGTATCGGTTAAAATCGAAGAACGTTATAGCGAAATGGTACTGATTCTAAATCTGCATTATTCATCTTCTATTCTTCTGGCTATTCTACTGTATATGTTTATTATTCAATTATACTTTAAAGATACATATATAAAGCGAACCTCTTACTCCCCATAATTCTAACTGTAAATTCAAGCATCTAGAGGCAGATAATAAAGTACGTCAAAGACTGTGCTGGAAGCTACATCGACCTATTACGACGTCGATGAGAGAACAACAGAGGAAAATAAAAAGAACGTAAAACAGGGCAGCGTTTCACGGTGTAAGACAAGAGAATGACGGAGGTGCTGCTCGAAAACAGCACCATCGTCGTTGTCGTCGTCATCGTCGCCGAACGACCAAGGGAACACGATACTGAGCAACACGAGGGCGGAGAAGAACACGAAAACTCGCTGCCTCGTAATTAATAACCGTTCGAACAGCGTGCACCAGGCGTGGGCGTCGCAAAGTGGCTGTCGTTAGTCGCTCGTTGAGACGGCGCCTTGCCGCCTGGACTCGTTCGCACTTCGTACCTCTTGCGTGCAACCCCGTCGAAAAGCTGATTTCGTAATGTTTCACCGAGAACGGAGAAAAATCTCGGGTAATTATTCCTTCCAGCCGCTGTCTTTCTACCCGCGTGCTACCAACAGCGACTCATTTTTTTTCCTGGCGCACTCAACCCTCACGTTCTCACTGTAATCGTATGGCTACGTGTTTAAAATGTTACGTTCACCAGAGGTTAATTATAGAAGTGCAGATAAGGAGAGTGTGTATATTTATGCAAAGTTGTATTTTTACGAACGCGAAGGAACAAATGGAATCAATTCTAGCCTTTTTATTTCCAGCCTTTTATACCTAGCAATTTTCTATCACGATAGATCAAGATTATTTCATATCAAATGTGAACTTGTTTGAAACGAGAGCTATGTTAATAAGCTCATACTTTTCAACTATTTATATGCTACATTTATTTATTTTCATATCTGGAGTCTATAATTCGTCAGAATGATGTCGATAGGAATGTATATAGAGTATGTACGATATCACAGGGTGATAATTTTCTTCCATTATTATGAATAATATTCTGAGTGAAATTTATTAATGATTTTACTTGTTAATTATTTCTTGAAATCCTGTATAATGTAAATGTGTGAATACAATATGAAATATTACATTCAAAGGAATTTGTACGTTCGAAATTGGAGAGCAATTACACATAGAATCGAAAGGACGGGTGTGGAAATATCGAAGGTATATAACCGATCGACCAGCAAAACTTGGACGCTTTGTGCGACGAGACTGGGACGAGTCACGATTATCTGACAAAGTTTGAAAATTCGATATTGTAATTTTGGATAAAAGCGATTACGTTTAAAGCAGCGGGATTCGATGTTTAGCCACGTTAATATCGATCATCTGTACACAATTAAGGCAATATAATATCGCTGGAGTTTCGGATGAAAGCAAGCCCCGGCTATAAAATCTGCTCTTTCAACGGACCCAAGTGCCCATGAAATTAAAAGCTTTCCATCTAATTGCGATAACATCGAACGCGATTAACCGATAATTCTCGATAAATGTGATCACATATGAAATTTCGTGCATAACTGGCCTCTGTGTAATTTCAAAGCCTCGACATGTTCATGACCATGAACATCCTAAAACGAAAAAACAATCGAACTTCTCAGAAATCAAACAGATCATTAACTGATCATTAATATCCAACCCTGAGGGAAACAAATATTTAATTTCGTAGCTTTACTCGTTGCAAGAAGATGACACAAATAAATTCTATGGTAAATGATTCACTGAGTCGATCAAAATATTTTCTGCTATTGCAAAATCTCGAAATGTTCAGTCCACGAGAATTCTAAAATGAAAAAGTAATTACTTGTTTCCTTAAATGCAAAGAAGACCAAAAGAAGAAGAACGAGGGAAAAAAGAATCTTGATCAGGCTTTCGTTTCACGTTCGAACAACGCTCCTTTTGTTTCCATCGTTTTGGAACCGCTCGAAGGGAAAGAGAGAACTTCCACATCGTGCATCGATCACCGCAAAACTCGAAGCAACTTTTTCAAGAATCCCTTTGAATTTCTTCCCCGTTGCTTTAGTCAGTTTCGACTACAGAGAAAACGAGCTCTCTTTCCTCTCTCCTTTTCCTTTCACTCCGACACACAGACATTTCTCTTCGATGAACGTTAGCGTATTTTCCTTTCTTCTCTTCTTTCTCTCTCTTTTTCTCTCTTCCCAACCTTTTTTTTTTTTACATATCGTAATAGCTCAGGCCTGCCGTCTTTGACGCCCTTTGTCGCGCATCAGCGGCGCGAGTTTCGAGACATCGCTCTTCCTTGAAACTTTCTCATTCGTCAAATTAGAATTCGCCTTTCCGCCGGCGCGACGGCGACGCTCCCCGGAGGCTCTCTCGCTCTCCAACGCCACCTCTCCTCGCCTTCGTCGAGACAATGGATCAAAGGATCACACACAGCCTCTTCTGGACCTTAAATTCCGCCGTTGCTGCCCTCCCAAGGAACACCGACCGACGGGGCACGTCGAAAAGTCGCGTCGCGACGCGATTGTCACCAAACCCCTCCCCTAGAAAGATCAAACGACCAACCGGGACACGAGTCGCTCGTTTCCAAGTGTTTCCCATCGAGATCTCTCTGAACCTGTCTACTTCCGAAGAATTAAATACCGTTGTACTAACAGATGGGGGGAAAAGGTGGGTTTTTTAAATATTTTAGTTTGGAGTTTGAAATTTATCGAAGATTTGCAATGTTGGTTATTCACATTACGAATGTTATTGAGACATCAGTAGTTTGAAAGAGTTTGAAGTAGTTGGACTTCATTGGGCTTTGAACATGAAGGATCGAAAGACATATATATATAGATGATTTCTTCTAAAGGCCTTTGATTGTAGAAGAATTGCAATGATGCCATTTATCGCCTAATGAATATCTAACATCTCTTCTTCTTGAAATATAATAATAAGCATAAACAAAATGTAGGAAATTACCTTTTCAAATACGATATAATGTAAATGTAATATAATTAACTGCAATTCTAATACAATTTAAACAGAATATCATTCTAGAAAAATAAAAAATTCTCCTAATTTTTAATACTTCTTACATTTCTCCTCCGTGTCTTTTCTAGTAATAGTACCATAAAAATGCATAATATAGTATCATATAATACAGTAACACTGTACATAAACGCTGGGTTATTCTTCTCTTAATAGTCGAAATGATCGTCTTCATCGAGATAAACGAGGCGAAAACTTTGGAAACTGAATCCATCATGGAGATCGTAAAATATAAAATCGGGCAGTATCAAAGCACGATATTCTGACTCGGCATCGTAAAGTCTTTAATGAGTATTATCGAGACTCCTGGCGTCTACACATGACAGAAGAGAGCGTGAAACGTTACTCGATAACACGGTCGGGTTGGTCTTTAATCGAAGCACGCATTGGGACGCTATCGTTCGTACTGGATGATATAAGAGTTTGATGCTGCAGACCGTTCGATTGGCTCGTTTCATGGATTTGATGTACGACGCCCGGCCATGGATCGTTTCTCGCTGCACAGCCGTGAAATCAATTTTGGGATCTGTCGTTGGAACTCGCCACTAAACTCAGATCTTGCTGTTTTTGCGTGGATCTGAGCCACCGGTTGGAAAATAGATCAATAGATAGGAGATATGTGAGCAAATAAATGGCTAAAATAGAGGAAAGGAGGAGTAAAGAACTGGCAAGAGGGTGTTTCCTTTTTGAACGATTTTTCTATCTTTGAAAAATTTTTATATTTTAATAATATTTCTGCTTTCGAAGAAATCCAAGAATACGTGTATTTTAAAGGATATTATAATAAGATCGTTGGTGAGTGAAAGTCTGGGGTAAATCAGAAGATAATTCGATTGCCAATTTTGTTACTTTATTCGTAATTTGTTAGTTTCAGCTCTTATTATCGAAATATTATTGAGCAGAGCTCTATTTTACTCTATTTTTAATTGTTTACCTTACAGTTGTTTATTTCAAATATATCTAGAAATATTAATATATAGCTAATATAGGAAAAAACTTCGACACGCTTGAGGAAAATAGTGCATAAGTGTAGACATTTCGATTAATTTAAAAAGAGTATGAAGCTTATCCTCAAATTTTATTTTCATTTAACTTTCATATCCCTCCATCTTTTTTAAAAAAAATTTCAATCCTACAGTCTTAAAAATACTTTGCATTCCTCGAAATAATTACGAGACCAAATTTAAAGAGAAGGTGAAACAAAAACATCAGGAGGCTTTAGAAAGGATAAATAAAGCAGAAGGAACGAAAAGAACGAACGGGAGTCACCGGTGAGAAAAGAAAAAAGCAATCGAAAGGAGATGGGATGATCAACGAAAACAAAAGTGGGGGAGGGAATTAGCAGAGGCAGGCAAGGAGAAGAGAGGTCTGGGACAGAATCAGGGTGGAGAAGAAGCGAATGCTTCGACTTATATAAGGCGACTCAATTAGGATTAGCCAGTTGCCTCGGAGTCTTTAGGTCTTTGCTCGCTGATCTCCGACTTCGTCTCATCGGCTTAGGATTTACCTAAGGATCTTATTGGCATCGAGAGCGAACGATCGATACGCCCACCGTTCACGAAGCTACGCTCACGAAGTCACGAAATCGTGATCTCTTCGTCGACAATGGGACATACGACGGCCACCTACCGTCCGTGAACTAAGGAATGACTAAGAAAGTTCAGAAAACCGTTCCTATTGGGACGAAGCCGTAACATTAACCCCTTCCACCTTCTTTCAATCCGCCGCTTTTCGATAGAACGAAATCTAACCAAGCAGAGAAGATGGAGTAATTAAATCTGGTTTAAAGCTCCTTCGACTAAAACTTATCTTCGATCCTCTCTAGAATGGCCGTAGTATTGAATTCTGAACTCTAGTACCCAAGTCTTTCGATTCATTTTTTATCCAATCATATCTTCTTACAGATAGAGAACTTCTTCATTCACTTGAAACATATTCAGTGTCTATTCAATTTAACTGATGACATACGAAGAGTAGAAGCAATATTACGGGGAATATTGTATGAAATTGAGAAATGATTGTGGTTTCAAGTTAAGGAAGAAAATAATCCAGAACCATCAGAACTATCCTGAGGATTGTCTTCTACTTAAAGGTATATCACGAATGAGTTAAACTTGAAGAAAATATACAATAATAATCATTGACGTGCTGCATGTTTTCTCGTTTACTTTCTCGTTTACACACTTTTCTTCAAAAAATTCAGAGTCATATCATTTCTGGAAACAAGATTGGAACATGAAAATTTACCAGGCTTAAATTACTATTTCCATCAATAGAAACAAAGTGTGCTCGTCAAGATCAAAAGAAAAATCGTATTTAAAAAGTCAAGCCTCTGTGTCCAATCTCATCCTCCATCATCCCTGTGCAAAAATATGAAACAGAGAAAAAAGTAAACGCATACGTTGCACACGCAGAACCACGTCACACCAGAACAATAATTATTCCATAGAGATAACTTGCGATGCCGTTTCCCGATCGAGCCATTCGAAAAAAGCAAACCTTTATTTTTTTCCCCCGGATCGAACTGTGCAGGGGATATTCGGTTCTCTGATGACGGTCGTTTTCCCATCGACGATATCCAGCTCTTTCCACCTTTCCTGCGGAACTTCTGGCTGTCTCTTCCCCGTCCGAGAATAATAAGTTTCCGGCGATGTGACCCGTGAAAATCGAATACGCTTGCACCGGTTGCAGCGACAGCTCGGCCGACAAGGCAACTCCGCGTCCGGTCGACTCAGTTATGGAAATCCCTTCGGCGCGTCGGCTCATCACCGTCGCGCCAGCTCATGCTGTTTCCCGACCAGTCAGCTTCCTGTCGTCAAACCCTGTTCAAAGTCAATCGCGAAATCTCGTTATTCCGGGCCGCGTCTACGTTATAACGAGAAAAACCGTGTTCACCGGCCGCGGCGACGTAATATCGAAACATCCTGATTGCCCGCGATACACGCACCAGTTGCGTTTCACGATGTCGAATCCGCGATGCTCTTTCCCCCCTTTATCTCGTCTGTATACGTGCAATTCGGACGTCGTTTCAATCGATACATCGATAGCTACTAGAGAGGGAGAGCGTAGATTTCGTGGGATTAATATACTCGTCAGACAGATATTGCACGCTTCTGTTCACAAATATCAGAACACTTGCTTGTTCGCTATAAGGTATAATAATTGATCTGGATCGTGAAAGGAACGATTAATCCGAAATAAAGCAGAGTTACGTAAATCCGACGAAACAAAATTAGATAATAGAAATATATAGTAAAAGAAATTGCAAATGAAGTTTGCTGTGAAGGTTCTTAACGGGTTAACTCTTCGCAATCGGAATATGTATCTGGTGGCACACCTAGTCGACAAATTTAAAATACAGCCTGTGTGGCGAAGGGTTAATAACCTTATCCAGCTTCACATTAGAGAAATTATTAGCAAAAAGAGATAGTAAAGCGATTACCGCCAAGAATTATATGTTTCGACACGTATCATTCTGCCACTAAATACAGAAATGCCGCAACAGGCTATTAGCAAAGTACTACTCTCCATCCCTTCTCCGAAACTCACCCTCGAGCTGTAAAAAGCAACGAAAATTAAACCTGTCCGGCCTACAAGTTGCCGTGCACGGTTCGCCAAGCAAGTTCACCGTCTCAGTCGAAGCGTTAAGAAGGTATTCGACGGGACTCGGAAACGGACGCTGGTTTCCCACACCGGAAACAAGAAGTTTGCATAACGCGGCCCGCGAAACTTTTGATCGAGGGGTGGCCCAAGTTTGGCCATGCGGAGGGTTAACCTCCCGGAGGGCATGATCGCGAGTAGTATGATGGAGAAGGGAATACTACGAGAGAGAAGGGGTGCAGCCTTAGCTCATTGTTTGCCCGGAGCTCGATTACGGGTTAATAACGTTACCGTGACCCCTGGCTTCGTCTTGGCTCGCGCAACGCCGGTGGTTTTGAGGAAGACCGCTTTTGCCCGTCGAAGTCGGTCGCATAAAGGAGCGGATCGCCCGATCCAATTACCCGACTAGCTAGTTTCTTCGTTCGTGGCTCGTTAGTGGGACGAAGGAGGCACGGGCGAGCTTAAGGCGAGTTCGTAAGACTTCCTCGCGTCTCTCGCGCCCTCGGATCGAGTTACCGAAGATCGAACGCAAAAACCTGCAGCGATCAGTTGACAGGGTCTTCCCGCGACATCGACCACTGTCCTCGAAGGAATTAGACACTCCAGAGCTAAGATTTCTTTCAGGATGGATCGTGGTAATTCGCGTTTCAAGACACCGCAATGGGTCGTTGAGGTGACTGTGGATTAGTTCATGATGTGATGGGAATGCGTGAATAGGATGATCTTCAAGAGTGGATTAATGGAAATGAAAATCTTGGAGGAATTTTCTTATCCGAGTTTTGAAATTGAAGCTGTATGAGTTACATTTGTTGGAGTGAAAAAGGAGGGTGAAATGTTTCTTTGGTAAACGAAACAGAAAGGTTGGGTCAAGATCTTTTTCACGGATACACATATATTTCTACATAATAAAACAGCTCAGAAAAATATTGGATGTTTGTAAGGAAGGTTTTTAGTATTTGGAATCTTAGAGTAAAACAACACGAACTACGGTTAATAATGAGATGGACTTGTAACAACAATTTAACTACACAAATTACATTACTCTGGCGAACTTTCAATATTGAGAATAACAGTTTCTGTTATTCTTAACTGCCTAGCCAACTGCATTTGCATTTCGTATATTCTCCCTGCTTTTATTGCTTTATTTTCTTCGCTTAATGTAATCATTTCTAAAAAAAATAATCTATATCCATGCAAAATCGTGAATGACGATAATGTTGTTTCAGACGATAAACTCAGATTCTCCGTGCAAATATTCTTCTTTCATATTTCGAACAGTATCCAGACCACTCTATAAATATCTATTTCTCTACTACCAAGTCTCTTCTACAATATTTTCATCGCAAAAATTCTACCATTGCCATACGTTTCTGCAGAAAAAGGTTAAAGACATATAAAATCTCCATTTAGTTTTAGCCATTTTATAATCCTGATAGAAACTGAAAGGACGAGCCTGAGCAAGCCCTTTGCATATCTAATTGCAGAAAGTGGCAGTAATTACCAGAATCTCTGTGCTCTTTCGCAAATTCACGGTACCAATTAGCTCCGGATCACATTCTCCCATTATTCCAAGGAAGAACTGATCCGAAAAAAGGAGAAGAAGACGAACGACCGTGCTTTCGTCTTCGGATACGTTCTCCAGACGGATGCAGTCTGCGCGTTCGATCGTATATTTTAAGAAAATGTCCGTACAGCCCACGGTTCGGCGGAAACGTACCCCGACTGCGGAAACAAATCTCAGGCTAGGCAAAAAACCGATCTGTGATTATCGTAACGATCTCTTCGTTTTCCTCGGAAAGACCGGGGCCCCGGAAACCGACATTCCGCACTCCGGCCACGTATGTGCGGCCGAATTTATTCGCGAGCCGAGCCACGCCATTGGACAGCCGGCGAGCATTATTTACCTTGGTAATTACGCCGAGGCCGGTTCCACGCCGGTGGTTCGCGAGCCACAAATTATCGAGCGCCAGGCTTTCGTTGTTTCGCCGACGACGCCGCCAGCCGAACCGCCCGGGATCGTTAAACGCTTTTTACAAAACTAACTCTTTCTTCCCCCTTCTTCTTTCTTCTCCTTTTTTGCCTCTTTTTCCCCTGAATGCTACCGCTCAAGGTCACCGGCTACCAAGCACCACCAACATCGCCGGCAGCTTGAAAATTGCTCCTTGTTCGAAAGAGAAGTTTCGAAGTGGACGGAGCAAGAAGTAGAGAACGATTAAAGATTCGGTGGCGTATGAATGACTGCGAAGTTTCTTAATTAATATGGAGAAATGCGGAAAGAAGGGGATATGGATAATGAAGTCGGAGAATTTAGCGAATTATAATCTCTGATTGAAATATTCGCTAGGATATGTAAGTAAATTCGTCGTTATTGGTTAGACAGGACTTCAATTGTATATAACTATGTACAATTGTTAGCAATCATTCTTTCACCAGGAATTCGTGCAGTTTCTATCCTCTACTATCAGCTGTTTCGTTTAATCGATATTGAGGATCTTCGGATATTCTTCAGTAGGTAAAGACAGTTTCCTTATTCTACTTTTAGTATATGTTTTTATGTGATTCAAGCACCGTCTTCAACTGCATCCAAAATTTATTGAAGAATTAGAACTTGTTTTTATTTTTTAATGGTATATTTGGTTAAAGGTTTTCAGACATCACATAGCTTATACAGATAATTTCGTTATTCTATTTATCTTATTTTAATCGCCGAAAATCATTTACGAAATCGGGCATCAGGTTCTTGCATAATATATAAGTACAACCATCTCATGAAACAGTATGACAAAAATCCAATGCTAAATCCGTTCTAACAAGACCTACATAGAATCTACTCAGGTATCTCCAATGATACACGAGTGATCCTCTAATTTACATTTTATAAAAAAATCGAAGAGGGCCAGAGAACATCGTACTAAAACGTTCTTAACCCCAGACCACGAGCTCGATCGTTTCACCTGCTCGCCCAGCATCGATTCGTGCCCCTCCCAATGCACTGGCTGGCATTCGATTCCAAAGACTGCCGTTAATTACAGAACGAGTTCGCAAGCTACGATCGTCGGTTCGCTCGATTTCTCGATAATTCTCGGTTCACGTCGCGAGCATCGAGTAGCTGCAAGGGATGGCCGTATAGGGTGGCTGGTCGGCCAGGGTGGCGCGACGTAAATAAGATTTCATCCGGCCCGTTGATCCCCCGAGTGTTCGTAATAATAGTAAATTAAAACGTGCGGTGACTCGAGGGACAGGGCCAGCGTATCCGATATTCGCGGAGCTCTTGACCTCCGTTAAATTACTAGATATCGGTATTCCACGAAGAAGAAGAAGAAAGTAGAAGAAAAGAGAGTAAAAATGGAGAAGGAAGAGGGAACTGATCGTTCATCGACGTTTGATGAAATTTCAAAGATAGGTGTTCATTTGGCGTTCCATGGTTATTGCCGATAGAAAATTTCTTAACTTTGAGAAAAATATGAAGCCTCTATCTCGATGGAGGGTAAAGCATTGGCTGAAATAAATACTGAGAAACGAAGAATTCCAGCAGCAAGTTTAAGACCATAGATACTACTATGTTACAAATTTAACTGTTATAAATAGGCTGCGGATATTTGTTTAAGTTCATATTTTTTATGAATATAATAAAACAAAATAAAACATAAGCAGCAAATTGTTTTACCTATTAAACAGTATAATAATTTTATATCATTTTGCCTATCATGTACATTCTATGCATTTTTCCACCTTTAAATTTCCCATATATGTATAAAGATTTGCAGTTTAGCTATAAATATACCACTTTTGTGTGGTCGATTAAGTGGCTAGGCTGAAGGTAAAGAGAAACGAACCTTAAGATTGCATTTATTACCCATGAATCCCGCAACCACCCCCTGATGCCGGGCTGGTACGAAGCCGAAATTGTCTTGGCGATGACCCAACCGGGCCGTCGCTCGAAAATGAGAAGATAATCGAGTCCACGCAAAGCTAAAAGAGAAGTTTAAATGCTATAACTAGAGAAAAAGACAGAGAGACCGTGATGACTCTTGAAAGGGGAGGCTTTGTCTGTCTTTTTTTTTTTATTTTTCCCTCTTCTACCTTGATACTTGATAACTGTCTTCGTGCAACGTCTTGATTCTTGATGGGTTGTTTCTCTTTTTCTCTCTCTGACCTTGCGAGGGAGGGGTAATATTCTGCTGTGCATGAGCTACAACACGAAACCGTGGATAGAAGAATATTTTCTTGTTCTTTGATCATAAGCGGGCCAAGGGAATTAGAGATGAAGTCGCCTTGAGTACACGTCGTGCATGCACGTAGGTTACCATGGGTTTTCCCTGAGAAATGCATTATTTCTTGAGAGGAAATCGAGTAATCGTACAAATTTTAGTTAGAGATTTCAATGGCAGAAAATTTATTTTAGGGGAAAATTCTAGAAGAGAATGGTCAATTCTATTTCTTTAAGAAGTTAAAGGTATAATCAAAGCGTTGAGACCTGACATAGATTTAGACTTGAGTATAATTTTCGTGTCATTTAATACTTTCATACAACTGTAAAATTTGATACTACGAAGATTTAATGTAGACCTCGATAAAAAAAACTTATTTATTAAGAAGTTATTTAAAAACTTATTTAAAACTTATTTCATTCTTATATACTATTATTAAAACTTATTTAAATTATATTTTTAAATCAGCAAGTTTATTATTCACGAGTCAAAGTCACTATTACGTCTCAGTTTATTAGATTAGCTTCAGGATAGTTCTAAAAAAATTAGAGTCCAACTTGTCAAGCCAATAAAGTTAATTATCCCGTTTCCAAACTTTCTCCTGCTCACGAATATAAACAATTACATTCTGCTTACACAATACAGACAAGTCGCTGGAGCCAAGAAAACAAAGAACAAGTGATGCGAAAAGTTTTACAGACTTGGTCGCATTGCCGGGCAGAAGTGCAGCGAACCACGGCGTCGTTCGAATTTATCGTTTCGCTGGCACGCAACGATAAAATCGCTTTACTTCGATATCTATGTCGCAGCTTCATTATCGCGCTTGCAGCGTCGCTCTCGAGGCTAGGCGGCATTAATTTGCGTGGAACGCGCCGATGTCCCTAGGGGCAGCGGCATTACAACTCCTCGACAAGCAATTGCCGGACCTTTGCCTAGGGCTCTTTAATAAAACGTTAATAATTTACGTAAAATACAAAGCAATTAGCGACCAAGTGTGTTCGGGTGAAAAAAAGAGCGGAAAAAAATAAAGAAAGAAGAAGAGAACGATGTTTCATACTGACACTTTTTTGCGCTTGTTTCTTTTGGGATTCTCCGGAATTTATCGTCCGTGATTCCAAGCATGCCTTTGCAACATTTTCACCACGAATAAAGATGTCTAATTAGTAAACTATCAGTACATTCAAATATTAATAAACAATTTTATATGAGAGCTTCGTTAATGAAGCAATACTTTGAAGACGAAGGCTGCGAACGCTTAGGTTGCTTTTTATCTTTAGAAATGATTCACTGAGGAATAGGTTGAGTTCTAGTAAGGGTAGATGTTGCAACTTGCTAGTAGTAATGTTAGAACTTGGTACCAGCCAAGTGTTCGACTTCAGTGGAGTTTGCCCGATACTAGGTTTAAATTAACGTCTTACGTTTGCTCGTGTAATTGAAAATGCACCGATGGGAGGAAACGTAGTTTCTCCTGCTGTAAATGGATTTTACGTACTTTATGTAACATATCACATTGAAAATGTCTCAAACCCGCTGAAGTTATCTAACTATCTTATTTAACGTACGATTACAAAATCATAATTAAGAAAACTATAACCTATTCAACCTGCAACCTATTAATAGACTAATACTATTCAATTCAATTATCAATACAAAAAGCTCCACCTGTTCGATCTTTAGCTATTCTCTAATTCATTCATTAAAAAAGAACGTTCTCTGACAGCTACTATTTATTTTCTGTGGAAGCAAGCCACTTGACTTAAACGACCGAAGACAAGCTCCATTGACTCGGTGCAATCAAAGGCAAAACGGGGCCAACGAGAAAGCATTTTCCCGCCGCTGGTAAATCAATCCTTGCCACTGTCGTCGTCCGGGTAAAGGGCGTTCTTTCGTAAGTACCGAAAGGCACTGGGGCCAAAAGGGGAGGTCTCCAATTTGCGTTGAACCTCGACGATCAGGGTCCTATTCCCCTGATGGCTCGTGCGATTCGAAGCTCGTTGACGACGACGAGATCACCGCCGCGACGCCACGCGACGAGCCAAGGGAACAGGGAGAGCAGTTTTACGCGTAGAAAGAGCCTGGCTGCCGCGGGGATCCGATGAAAAGGCAATTAGCCGAATGAAAATGTAACACGAGACCGCACGTGACTAGGAAACACGTGGGGGGTTAGTCCGTGACGTTCGTTTGGCTACCCTCTCCCACTCGACGCTTATGGATGCGTGCGTGCGTGCATCCCACGTAATTGTCACTTTGTCAACGTGCTCCTCCTAGCCCGAGGGCTTTTCGTCAGGCGTGAGAGAGAGTCACTTCTTCTAATTGACGCGAAGATTCACCGTGGTAGACGCGAAGAGCATCGGGAGTGACGCCTGCACATGCCAAGGATTAGCGCGAGTGCTCTTCCGTGAGTGCTCTCGATGTCGGCTTCTTGTGTCTCTAGATTTGAGTTGCTTATCGAGTGACAGGTTATATTTGATACTGTAAATCATTTGGTGCAAATGGTTTGGAATATACAATATTACACTTCGATAGTTATGGCTAGATTGGAGATATTTATACATTTACGTCAAGAATAAAAAGTTGCGATTCGATCAATCTTCTAGACTTGAGATAGCAGATAACAGAGAATGAGTAGAAAGTATAAATTACAGATATAAGAAGAATATAAGATACAATATGTACATTAAAAACGAAGGATACATTTACACGATGAATAAATTTATTTTAAGGTATAAACTGAATAAAAGATACAGAACGAACAATAAGATATATAGAATAAAATTTCAAAGCGAACTTATTGTTACTGAAGAAATATTTCTCGACCACCCTTGTTTCCGATCGAAACAAAAAAATTCCTAGATAGAAGACACAAAACAAAATTCAGGAATAAATTCCTTTCCTCCGAAACATTCACGAAATAGTCACGTTCCATTGCAACTTGTCCAAGAACAAGCACAATTTGAATCCATCTCACAGCGAAACAGTTCCGTATCGTCGACTTCCCGGCAGGAAGTCCCGTGGAAACGCTTCACAGAGCAACTGTTACAAGCAAGGAGTCCGAAGCTTCGCCAGTCCGTGGAAAGAACGAAATCAAGCGTGATAGAGCGCTCTCTGTGCAAGGCCAGTTGACGGGTACAAAGAGGCAACGTCGAAGTCGTTACCATAGTCCTTACAGTCCTTCGTTCTTCCTTCCTGTCGCCTCGTAACGATGTATTTCCCGCTATCGGTTTCTCGCGCGAACAATGCCTCGTGATCGTCGACGAAGAGGGTGGCCGCGGAGGAAACACACAGAGCTAAGTACTCACTTCTCTCTAGGAGGTTCTCGTCTCTTTCTAACGTAGCAAGAAGGAGAGAGGAAGACGACAACAGGGTCGGATCAATTGAAGGTAATCCCTCGGGTAGAGTCTGCCGCTTCGCAGAGCATGAAATTCTTCCTGTCTCGTCGATGCACGATCCTGTTGGGAGAGTGGCCCTCTTCTTCCTTGCGAACCTTCCACTTTTTTCTCTTTTTTTTTTTTTTTTCAAGAGAGTACTAACTCTATAGGGATGAGAAATTGGATGTTTGGTACTGATTTCATTTTTACTGTGTGATTTAATATTAACTATATTTTGTCTTTACTGAAAAAATTAGTAGACCTACGCGTTTCTCATACTCATTTATTTATTATTTTGTATGGTATTATCAATAACTCTGTAACCAGTTTCTATCGTAACCTACTACACTACAATATTTATAACCCGCACGGCGCCAATGTTCCAAACTATCATTCAACAGCCATCGCAAAGAAAATTCAAAGAAACTCCATTCAAGTACCTACTCAACTTCACTTTAAAACTATTCTTTCTCCACCATCTATCCCCGATTTCATCTACAACTTCCAACCACCAAGAAACCTCGCACAGACCCCAAAAGAACATGCTGCTCTTCAACAGCCCCTCATAACACCTGCACGAAACCGCAAAAGATCTCAAGATCCATTCACGAACTCCTAATAACACCTGCCCTCCCAGTACATCTTAATCTCTCCTTACATCGATGTCTGCCTATTGGTACAAGCTTCGGAGGACGCGTATCCCCAACTGGAGCCAATTACATAGCTAGTTCGCTATTCAATCTGAAGCAAGGAGAGGGGAGTAAGCGTAGTGCCGCGGTAGAGAGTATCGATTATCGATCGGCACGCAGCGTGACTGGCGTTCCTCTCCGCGAGCCGGTCACTCTCCAGACAATTTCCTGCCGATACAGGCCAGGAACCAATCGCTAATCCGACAAGCTTTTGACGAGAGGGGAAGAGAGAGGGATGCAATCGCGATTACGAGCGAACACACTGGTTCTCCGCCGCGTGTTCCAGTTTACCGGCCTCGCTTCGTCCCTCTCGGCCACCGGTTCTCCGCTTCTAATTGAACGATACCGCGCCGCACGCTACGTATACGCGTATCGTAGTTCACCGGGGCTGTTTGAGGTCGTAATTGAGCGGCGCACACGGGCTCGCTTCGTCGTTCTAGCTAATTGTAAGTAATACCAGGGAGTGGTTAACCGCGTTGCCAATTTATTAGAAGTTCGTGGATCTGTAACGGCTTAATGCTCGTGCCCGTGCGTAGCCGCCTCTTTAAATGACTTTGGCCCGTATTCAGAACGCGTTGTTCTATCTTCCCGAACGATACTAGCCTCCCTCCCTCTAACTGGACTTCTTTTTCACCACCCGCCTGCTCCTACTTCCGCTTCCTTTTGTACTAGAAACGAGTTTAGCGCACAAGTTTAAACGGCAATTAGGGATTCGTGTAACAAGTAGATTGTTCGAGGTGGTTTCACGGAACGGGACGCCGGAGACGGTGTTAAAAACGCGAAGGAAGTCTCCGGGTTTAGCCGGAACATGGGTGGAATTTGGTTCCACGGATTGCTAAGCTTTCTTGGATGCTCGAGTTAAATGAGCAACGTTTTGTAATTTTTGTAGAGTCCTTTATCTTCTTTCAAGTCACGTACATAAATTTGTAAAAGGAACGAGATGGATAGTTACAATTCGATGCGACTTTCGCTTTTTTAATATATTGAAACATATACAATTTAAACAAAAATCCTTCGACAACAATTCACAACTTCAATTTGCCTTCACTTTCGATCCTTTCATGTTCGTTCGCTCTCTTTCAATTCATGTAAATACCTATATAAAATTCTTAAACGAACCGAAGGCGACTTATCACCCTCTGTGACTTGTCGCAGCTTTCATCCCAAAGAACGACCGCATCATCTCGAATGTTCTCCGAAACAAAAAGGAACGTTACAACGCAGGTAAGTCGATGCATCATCAGTGCGTTAAAGGGTTCCTATTTTTCTCCCATCGCCGGTACA
Source organism: Bombus fervidus (assembly GCF_041682495.2). Lineage (NCBI taxonomy): Eukaryota > Metazoa > Arthropoda > Insecta > Hymenoptera > Apidae > Bombus > Bombus fervidus. The sequence goes on along the minus strand of NC_091520.1, from coordinate 11,543,956 downwards.
TCGAAGCCGCTCGAGGCCAACATTTTTCTCGCGACGAAGCATCGAAGCCACAACCACGTACTCTTTATCGGCACACCGAAATTGATCGTCGTCGATTTTTCTCCCCCGGCCCTGAAGACGAGACACGCGAGAAACAGCCTGTACACCGACGAAACAAAGAACGAACAAGAGGGACGAAGACAAAGCGGAAATGGGACGATGAGGGCCGCCGTTCGAATCCGAGTATCGACGAGATCGGTCGCGTGGGCGATACCCGCGCCTCTTTTTCGTTCCGTGGTATTCCGCGTCGCATTGTTTCTGACAGCGGAGATTTATATTTGCCGCCAGGGCCGACCACTTTTTCTCCCGATTGGGCTCATTGTCCGTGGCGACGATCGTGATTAAGAGTCGCGTTAACGAGCCGCATTGAATCGGAACCTGTGCACCGATTTCGCGTTTGTTTCGCCGGGCCACCGGACAGATTCATTGCACTTATACGCGTTACACGCGCCGCAGACCGGAAGGAACCGCTTCTGGGGCTGTTGCCGCCGTTCCAATGTTCCGCCGCTCGATCTCGTACGATGCAGCCATTCAATTCCAGTGATTTGTGGATCGGACCGGCGGTTCTTTTCGTGCACGATTTTCGACCCCCTTTTCGTGTATGTATCGCGTTGTTCGGGTGCAGAGGATTAATAGAATAGAGAGATTTTAATTCTGAGAGATTGATTCTATTGATATCTTCTGAGCTCACGTTCTGAAACTTTCGGTAAAAGTTCGGTAAGAGCACGCGAACGATGTACTTTTTACATACAATGTTAAATATTACGGTAAATTTTTACAAAAGTTAAAAATGTAAAAATAAACTGACAACCACCATCGTGACTAATGATTTCCAGATTTGTTCTAACGAAGGACATAAAAATTGCCAGAAAACTTTCAAGCTTCCACATTTATTTTCAGCTTTCAGATTCTCCAATTTCCAAACGTAGGTTGCCATTAATACATTAAAACAAGCTAAGACAAGCCCGAAAATTTCCCTCATAATTCATCATGAATGGCGTTAATTAAATGCCAGACTTCTCTAACGAGATAACCAATACACGAACCACCGGGAAAAGAAGAAACTACTCGTCTTCGTACAAGCTTGAACCGCACAAAACGATACCATACATAGGGTGTCGGTGAACAGGTCTGCTTGACGTGGACGTGTGGTTCGAATTACGCCTCCCCTGAGCGGACTTCCGCTAAGAACAAGCGGGAAGTGTCTCGAACGTGGCGCCAACGTACGATAACATCGAGAGGATCGCACGTGTTTTCGTTTTACGTGTTGTAGCATGGCCTCCGGGCGTGCAACCTCCGAGAATATCCGGGAGTTAAACGCACGCGACGCTATCGCGAGACGTCGAACAACCCCATTTCCTTCTTTTTGCTTTTCTACTTCTAAGACGAATAGCGGTTCTCGTAGAATCGAGAAGAGAGATGTACGGTGAATCTACGAATTCGAGGAGAAAACGAACGAATTTCCGTGCTACGACGACGAGTTATTGAGTATGCATAAAGAACGCGTACGTTTGGAAACCGCGGCTTTTCGACCTCGGAATTCTACTCGTCGTGAAAGTTTGATTATTACCTTAGGCATCAGACCAGCTGGATAAGTCGGTTAATTACTCGAGGGAGCAGCCAACCCTTTACTGTACGAGTAATCATGCTCCCTAGTGAGACTCTTCTTTCAATGGAAAAAGATAGGATCTTAGATTCTTGTCATTGTTACTACTTATACGATACTGTTCTGTTAAATTCCAATAAATTGTAATCCAATTCCTACTTTCTTCCTCCATTTTTATTAAAGATGAGCAATTAGTGGTGTATTTTATTATATTTTAATTAAAGGAAAATTATATAGCTAGAAAATAATTTAATAAAATTTAATATTATAATTTAATTCTCACGTACGGTACTCAATTCTCATTATAAAATTCGTTATAAAATTCATTATGAAATAAAAATTTTGTATCGTTATTATCTCATCACAGCTTGAAGATACTAACAAAATCACGTACCGCTAGGAATTGACTCGTACACATAAAAATCACGAGTAATATCTCACGTTCAACCTATCCGTTAGTAAAAATCTTTCGTGACAGGACCAATATTTATGCAAATATTTTCCAAATAAAAAATCATGCATCCAGTCAAGTTTATCTTTATTCAAACTACGCCCGATGATAAATTTCGATAAGCCAATAAACTATAAATCCATGTATACGTAACGCGATAAAAATAATTCAAAAACTAGCAAACGTTCGCTCATTCATCATGGGTATCCTAAATCGCCGAAACGCCGGATTTTTTCACATTTAACCGACGCTCGATGTCTCCATTTTTCAAAACAAAAAAGGAAAACAAAAATAAAATCACATTTTTTGTGTCACCGAGACATTGGTAAAACGTAAAGCGCGTGTGCGCATAGGTTAAAGAGCGCATTGTTTTATTCAACGACTACTCCCAGTGATAGAACATACGAACTGTCATCGAAGAATTTAACGACATAGAACGTTTTTGTCATCGTGATCGTCGTCCCTTTCGGGTAAAGCAGTCGCGCGCGACCCAACGAGGAAATTGTCGTCGTCGTGGTTCGATTTCCATGACAACGGGACGCGAGCGAGCTTGAATGCACGTCGTTTAGGGGCGATCGACAGGCCTGTGGCCTCTCCATATTCAACGAGCGAAATTCCCGGCCTCTTCGTCACCGCGACGATCCATCGTCGACTCCTTAACGTCGATCCTGCTGCAGAAGCCAGGGCTGCGGCTTTGTCGTCGCGACAATGACCTCCCAGGATTTCCAAGTTCGTTCTTGTTCCTGTACGAATTATTTTACCCGTGAATACTTACGCGATCAAGTTCAAGTCAGTTAGGATTCAAAGATCGATCAAGAACTTAATAATGAGTGGAAGTATGAAAAGTTGAATAATGAGAAAACTGAAGTTCCAAGAAATGTATTACAAATAGTAAGAAACGTATAATAACATTTTGCTGTTTCTTGGTTCTACATCTCAACCGTATAAACATTTCCTACTTTTATGCTCTAATGATTCTTTTATAAATCCGTTGTTTCATTTACGTAATATGTACCTTGCAATGTAAAATTCTAAATGAAGTAAAAATTGTTACAGTTTTCTAATAAATGTAACCAGTACGTGTTATAATATTATGATTGACAGTGTACTTTCAATGGTAAAATTCATAAAGATTTTATAATCAGACCTTAACACATTCAAACAATAGAATAATAAAACCACGTATATCATTTTCCTACATAGTAAACAGAGAATCGAACAAAATGGAACTTCATCCTTGCCGAACCACCAAAACTGTTCCCTTATAACATCTATTATACGCATGATCACTACGATTCCGGCTCTGAAATGATCGCAAATGTCCAGGTGATCAAAAGAGGTGGTAGGCGGCAATTAACTTCAATTCAGAAGGATCCAGTGGCGCAGATCGCCGGCTCGGAAGTGACAAAAAGCAGCGAGGGCTGCGATTAGCAGAAGTGGCGGCCTGGTACGCCGTTATCCTTCGCTTCGACCAGGGTCTTCCGGGCCGGAACGAACTTAATCCAGTAATCCACTTTCCCGGGGAAATCACATTCGCAATCAGGGCTCTGGCGAGCATATCAAAAAGCTTCGCGCGTGAACGACTCACCGAGCAATTATATTTCCTGTCCGCCCTCGTTTTTCCTTCGTCGTCCTCGCGGATTCGGCGCCAACCCTTATCCTAGCGACTTTGCCGCCTTTTTTCCGAGGCTCTGGTGCCTGTCCAGACCTTCGAGACTCGGTTTTCTCGCGAGTCAGCCGAAAAGTAACGAGATCTCGCCGAGAAAAAAAACCTGCCATTTTGCGGTCTTCGTTGTCTTCGCCCGTTTTCCACGTGGCTACATATCGCCGACTGAATATTCTTTTGAAGTATTGACTCCTTTTTGCGCGGTGAGAACGATAACGAACGGTTATACGAACAGAATGGAATGTTGAAATGCTGAAGGAGAATTTTTATCTATTTTTCGGGTGCTACACTGGCGTTATACAATTGATTTACTGCTAGATATTTACCGTATGATGTAGGTAATTCATCGATGGAAGCGTTGAGTTGCAGGCAGATTTTACACAACTACGGTCATTTAAAACTTTTGCTCCTTTCGAGAATTCTCTCTCTGTCTCAACTCTGACTTCAATTCGGTCTTCTTCAACTTAGCATCCCTTCCATGAAGATATTCAAACACTTCCACCTAAAATCTTGGATGATCGAAACTGTACAATGTACGTTAATTTTAAGTATTTGACCAAAGGTTTCTTTTTTTTCCATACTTCTAACTCTCTGAACCAGAAATGTCTATGACTCACACCTCCATCACCCTTCTCTCAAACGACTCTTACCTCTCGATAAAATTCCATCACCCTCGCGACATTAAACAGAATTTGTTTCTAATATAATCGAGGTAATATTGCATCACTCTTCGACAAAGGCTATTTTTGGTCGTTATTGGATTTCCAAGATCTCTCGAAAGGCATTCCGAACCGAGCGAGCTAAACACGTCGAGGAAGAAGCAATCGACTCCAGAATGCTCAACTAGATCGCTAACAATGTCTGACTAATTACTTTATAGCTGGACGAGTGGATGGCCCGGAAGAGTCTGCAGGATCCGCGACAGAAATAGACGAAGTGGAGCACTCCAATTAAGTGAAAGAGAGGGCGCATCGTTTTGTCGAGAATCGTGGACTCCTCTACCCCATTTTAGATACGACGCTCCTCTGTTCGCATCAAAACGTATTATTGCAGTAACTTTGAACATCGGCCATCGTTCTAACGCGTTCGTTATTCACCCCTTTGCCTACTCTTTTTACCACCCGCTATTTAATTCAAGGGTGGTCTACGATAAATTAGAGGCGTCGTTCATTAAAACGAGCCCACGCGTCCGCGAATTTTATCGCCCAACTAGAAGGGGTGGCGCCCCAAGCGGACCGCCATTGTCGTCGCGGTGACTTTCGCGAAATTTCGTAAATCGTAGCCACCCTCATGATCGTTAGCGCACCACGAACCAAGGGTTACACTAACTCTGGTCTCTCTCCAACCCTATCCAACGTATGGCAACTTGTTAATTGCCGATATAAACAGGGTTGTTTCCGGCCGGAGGCGCCAGGAACTCCATGTCTCCGCTCTTCTGATCATTGGAAAGCTCTCGTGGCTTTTATTGCGTCAATAGACACGCGCTTTACAACAATTTCTGATGAACCACGATAGTAACACAACAGAAGGTACGTTCGATTTCTCATACCATCCCATAAAAAACGTAATCTTCTCGTAAAGATACGAGTCCGGATCGATTTTCGTTCAAGGTTATTCCTCCATACGGTTCACGGTTTACTGCACGCGTAAAATCAGATCGATACGAGATTGCCGGTCGATTTTTAACACGGGCGGGTTGATTGAACGAGTCAAGAGGTTTGCAAGCAACTGCGTTTCGTCGTTTGAAACGAATGTGCTCGATCGTGGGAGGTGGATCGAAGATGGAGATCGCTCGGGTGAGAGAATAGGGAATTTGCAGTTTCGTGGTGATGGTTTCGAGAATTGTAGAGCGAAGGTAAATTTTATTCGACGGAGAAGTGGAATGGTGTAAGTCAAATAATGTGTTGGAATTTAAATCTGAATGCACCTACACGTAACGTCTGCCGATGTAGTCGATACATTTGGTTATTGATTTTTATGAATTCCAGTTACGATAAAAAAACTGTTTTCACAACTATTCTCATAGCTGGTTTTGCTTTATTATGAAAAAATTCGTTTATTTCATTTTCAGAATTTTCATTCCTATCGTTACTTTGACACTGCCATACAACGTATTTACTTCATGCAAATAAAAACTCAATGATGTAGAATCACGGTAAAACCAAGCAGGATTTTACCGCCGAGGTTAAATTTCCAAAGAAGAGAACCCTCTTCGCGGTTTGGCGAAATGAAAAATTTATCTGAAAATCGCGGCTCGAAAAGCGGGAGAGGGGGCAGAACAGCCGTCTACATCAAGATAGCCGTGCGGTAATTCGAATTTCAAACAGTCTGGCGAATTTCCATTGTGCCTGCAACGGGGCGACGTATGTAATTGCTACGCTCGGCTATCCGTAACTGGCTTGTTGCTGCGTCGCTGATTGGACAGCTCGGCCCGCCGCCGGCCCGTTTCGCCCTATTACAACGACACACGGAACGATACCGCCGCGAGGAAAATCGAATTCTTCCGGTTCACCACTGGACCTCGTTACGTCTCAAACGAGATTCCTCCGCGCGCTCCAACCTCCGATAATTTCCCTAACCGACGCTAATCGACTCGTGTGCACTCTGCTCCAGGATTTAATCGACTTTAACCTGCTCCTCGTAATTCCTTTAAATGACGCAGTGGATGGAGTTTATTGTTTAATTTGTTATCGACTTGTATCGAAGTTTGGTATTGAGTTTGATCGAAGTTTGGTCTTATGGAAGGTAAGAAATAAGCGAAGAGATGGATCCTTTCGAATCTGCGAAAGAAGTATCTTGTGAGCTAGCGAAATTCGTAAGAGGTTTTAGACGAGATGTTTGAATCTCCTTATTCAATGATTCAACAATTAATAATATTCTTAAATTGACAAGTCATAAGGTGTAGGTTAAGGATATCATTTCCACGATATTATAAATTTTCGTTGAATAAGATAATCAATCTATAATGTGTAAAATTTGCTTGTAAAATTTCATTTGTTTGATTTATAAACTTATCATATTAATGGTAACATGTAACTTGTGACTTTTCAATGCTCATGGCAAAGGCGATTAAAATATGATCAGATCACTCTTGCTAAAAAGTCAATATCCCAAAGCGATTAATAAAAGAAAAAATCACTAAAACGTTCTATAAACGTTGCACCTTCTAGTACGATCATTTGACAGGGATTAACGGGCTTGGCAAAATCTTCTCGGTGGTTGGTGTCACGTCGATGTAAAAATGTTCGCCGTCGCGGAAGTTCGACGCGCTTTCACGCCCTTCAAGCTTCAGCTTCGGCGAAAAACAAGCTTCAGAATTTCGTTGGTTCGCAAGGAACAGCGACGCGAACTTCTCCCCTTTAATCCGTATCTCGCGTTCACGCCTCGATTGCCAAGCTACGCGGCATAGTTATTAAGGGAAACTTTCCCTTCCCGCGATTTTCCCCCATCCCGATCAAATTTAGCCTCTTTCTCTCTTTCTCTGATATAGCCGCTCGATCATGTCGTTTTCTTCTTCTAAGGAAAAGCGGAAGGGCTTCGAGCAGAATCTCTTGCAAGCTCTATCGTTGGCACCGGTGCGTTTCCGCCTGCTTCGGTGTCTCCAAACTTTCGAACGTCTCAGGCAGACCGTGAAATCTGTCCCGACGAAAATTTCGAGTAATTCGCCTCGCGCGGGAACGTCTACGTCGATCGAGTAGCGACGAGCACGAGACAGGAGGCAGACAATAGACGAGGAATTCGTAAATCGCCGCGATAATTCCGAATTCGGGGAGCCACCGGTGAATTTCACCGGTTAGAATGAAAGATTGTGCGCATCGAGAGTTGAAAATGTTTCGGGTTTGACGTAGATTCGGCCGCGCGTGCAAGTGGAAGTTTGAACGGTTTATATGATGAATGGGTCGTGATATAAGTGAATTACCTAATCCCAAATGGAATTTCGTAGCAAGTGTGAAACAAGTGATTCTGTGAAAGTTAACATATTTCGAAGGTTCGGTGCATTCAAACAGCAGTTATGAACATAGCATAATTATTGGACAAGGCGATACTAATAAAAAAAATTGCGAAAAAAGATACTCTCTACAGAAAATCACGTTAAGTAGAGGAAAAAAGACCGAAAAAGAATGAATCTTGAAGAAAAAGACAGGAAATAGTATTAAATAGAAATACAAAATAAGTATAAAATAAAGAAAATGAACAGAACTTCCTTGTACGATTGAACGAATATTATTAATAAAAAGTTGTAATTAATAAATACTATCACTTGATAAATTGTCATAGAAAAGTGTGTAGCTAATGAAAATGAGAAAGGTTCGACAAACATATCTATTCCGATCCTTTGTGAAACAACAATTGACAGACAACAAAGAGCAGACAATTCCAGGTGGAGCAAACGATCACCGACCCACGTGTGTGGCCGAGCGAATCGAACTATCACGCATGGCGCGCATCGAGCCTCTAATAAACGGCACGGAATTGATATTTCAAGATCCAGCCTTGATACACGGTCGATCTCGGCGGTCCACGACACGGCTCGCAATAAATACTCGTAAACTCTCCAGCAATGATAGGCAAGCCGCCACTCGACCCACTTGGAAGTCGGCCGATGTTGTTGCGCTGAAACGAGGCAAGGTAGAAACCGAACTCCCCGCGACCTTCGACCTCCGCCTCGGTAACCGGTTCGACTCGCGAGAGCAGTCGTCTCTACGTATAATGCTTTGTTCAGCGGGCGTGCCAACCAGCGAGATCCCCTCGTGGGAACGGGGGTGAGCGAAAGATCCCGGAACGAAGTCGAGCGAAATCCACGAGAAGCTCTGTGGCAGGAAAAGAGCTGCCGGATTGCGGATGAAGTTAAAGTTTTTCAGGTACCAGTCGCGAGACGATTTCCACGGTGTGTGCAAGCGACACGAGGACGACGAAAGTTTCCCGCGAGTTCACCAGAGTAAAATTGCAAGGGGGTAGAAAGAGGAGAGGGGTGTCTCTCGTTTGGAAGTTGCGATTACCACCAGCATCCTTCGCCATTTTTCGTGGTTTCTCTTGTGTCTCGGTTTCTTTCGTCGTAGCAAATTCTACGTCTGTCTGTCTACGCTCGTTCCTCTTCCTCGGAAGCGCTCCGAATCTGTCCCGCAGAAGGAAACAAAGTTTACTCACCCGGGGATCGAACCAACCCCTGCATCTTCTTTTCGCTCTATCCATAGTCGCTGACTGTGTAAAAAGGTTTCGGTGAAACTGTGAAAAACGTGATTAAACGACGGGGACAATGTAGCTGTTCGTTCGACCTGCACTCCATTGAAGAAACTTCAGCAATTCCTTTTTTCCTTTCGCCAGCCGTCGAACCTAAGCTACGCGCCGGTAATTTAAACGTTACCGCTGCCCGATCTGTTCCGGGTTGCTGGATTTCTTTGTCCCCGCGACTCGTTATATTCGCCCTCTCGATTCTCGGCGTACTTGTTCGATTCGTCCGGGGTTTTATTGTTGTTATAAATTGGGAATCGAGCGGACGGAGAAATACGCGGTTTAATTCCGTGGCGAAATGTTAAATTTCGAGGGTCAAAAAGTTGGATATATTGAAGTTTATATTGAATATTTAGAAAAAACTGATGAAATATAAAAAGAGATGCATGATGTGCAGACATAGTTAATGAAATATATATTCAGAGAATATTAAGAATATAGAATAATGCAACAACACAGTTGTTATACACAAAATATACACAAAGCGTGTATTCAATGCAAAGGAGACAATGAAAAAATGTACAATACCATATTCAGCGTAAAAATGACAATGCAAAATAGATGATACAACCACACTATGCATATACATACGCAATACAAAAATGGACAAAGAAACGACGCTATATTCAAAGAAATGGTCTCTCAAGCAATGCAAGGAGCATTTTTATATACCCGACCAACTGTAAATTTCACGCACATTTGTCTTCACCCGATTCAGTTTCTAAGATTGAACTGTTAATTTTATAAATAATACATTATTACATGGAAATATTACATGGAAACGAATTATTAAAATTACAACAAACTACGTAGTCGATATTCCGACAAATGAATATCGATTTTGGTGGCTGGAAGAAAGGGTTGAAATCGCGACTGCATCGTCGTAGCGTGTTTCGCGCGGGGCGGGAAACAATTAATACGCAGGCCGTATCCGGCGCACTTGTAAGCGAGCCGGGGTACCTGGTATACACGACACATGGCCCATTACGAATTAATGTAGCATTTCACGGCGAATTAATTACACAGAGAGCGGAGTCTCTCTCGAGTGGCTCTCCAGAACGAAAGAACCGACATAGCCGGCTGACTCACCGCTGCCACTCGAGTACCAAATCGTTTTAATGGAACAACTGTTACCCGTTCGACGAACTAAAAGCGTTCGACTATTTCGAAACCTTCCTACGACGTATTCGATCGTCGGATATTGAAAGTGTTGGAGGATCAATTTTTCTCAGAGAACATATCCTTTGTACTTTCTACACTCCAACGTCTTTGTCCGGTACCGCCATTTGTTTTCTAAGTGATAAGTTGTGAAATAAATAAGATTTAATAGAATGTTGGATAAATGAAAGACGATATAAAGCTGAAAATTTTTGGGAAAGAGAGAAAAATATGGAATCAAAAGAATCAGGGATTATTTTTTAATTACAGATCTATTCAAGTAATGAAGGAACTGAGTAACTGAAGTGTCTGTGTGGTTAAACTATTAGTCCATAAAAGTCTAGAGGTGAACATTAGCTAAAAATATCGTATTTTATTTCAAAGAATTGCTAAATATTCTATGTCGCAAAGGAAAACCATAAAACAACTTATATAAAGATTACCAATCTAAAATCTAGGAAACTCGACTTTAACGAGACGCCAGAGAATTATGCGGGCTATTCGCAGCGAGCAAAAAATATATCGTGGGCGGTAGAGGGGATGGAATGAAAAAAAAAACGGCCGAACACGACCGCTAAATTTCAGCAAAACGAAATCTCGTAGGTCGTGTATCGCGCGTTGCAACCCTCGCCCCGTTTCTCGTTCGATTTATGACGCAATCAGATACCATGGCGCACGGAACTGACCATAAAACATGGGAAACTACGTTGTCACCCAGTGGTCGTACAGTCCCCGTTAGAAATCGCTTTTTTCTCCCCCACTCTCTCGTCCGTTCGACGAAAGTGCGTGTGTGGTACCGCGACAGAGGTTATTAATCGCGGCTAAACATTATTCGAAGCAGATAACGTCGGGTCGACGCAAAGTGACACGTCGAATTTCCGGACTACATGACGAGTTTCCGTCTCTTATCATCGGAAGCGTACCACGTGCAATTACACGAATTTCTTACGAAAATTTTTATTAAAATCCTTTCGTTAGTCCATGCTGACAAAATTTCTAGGCTGACAAAATTTTTCCACTATATCAAAACGATATTTGGAACACCGGAAACTCTGTCATTCGCAATCCGACATCCGCAGAGCCACGTTAATTTCAACGTGAACTCGTTGCGCGACTCTTTCAACTTTCATTTCACTCGTGGACGGATGGACTTCATGAAACGAAAGTCCCGTTAAAACAGTTCGGCAAAAAAGGGAAAAAACCAGAGCAATATTTAAAATCCGAGTTGTACGTGTGGACGAGTGAACGATATCTCGTTTCCATGGAACTATTTTCCGAGTACTCTAAAAGCATACGTCGTATTATAGAACGTAACCGCTGCGAATTCTAGCGGCAAAATTTCGCTACAAACAGGACGTTTTCCGCGGAAATTTCTCTGCTAACTGGCTATCGAAGCTGAGCCAGATAGAACAAACAAAATATCATAAAGAATCAAACTGCAAGGAAAAACAAGGCAAAAAGACACGTAAAAACGGCGATAAAAATAAAAGAGGGATAAAAGCAAGGGAGAAACGGAGTAGAAGAGACGTGATTCTGCACAGCGTGTGCAGCGTCACCGAGTTTTTAACTCGATCGGGCTGCGAGTCACGACAGGGTGGTCGGGCGCCAACTGAAAATCCATAAACCCCCGGTTCTGATCGCCAGTTTTGCCGCGTGTGTCGGCGGATGAACAATGAGCGGCGGCGGCGCGGATGCTCGCGCCAGGAAAACTGAGAGAAAGAGGGAGAGGAGATGCTGCCGCTAACCGAAAATCGAATTATTGCCCTACGGGCGATAAACGTCCGTTAGAACGGTGCGCTCGTTTCGATTTCGATTAATCGAGCAAGGCGCCTAGTCGGACGACCAGGGGAACGTCGCAGACCCAGAAGAGGGACGAGGACGGAGTTCCAGTGTCGGAGATGGATGAATAGATAGAGACACCGGGCAGAGATGGACGCGCGAAGAGAGAAAGGGACGACACGGCGCCGTGCTCGCTCCAGCAATTTGTTTAAATTGCATTTCCGGCTAAACTGCAATGGACTGCGGCACCCATCGAATTACGGTGGGTTTTATAGGTTTTCAATATCGTCTGTCTCTCAACGAAGATCTAACTGCTGAAAATCTCCACCGTAGAAAACAAGCTATATGAAACTAACTTGGGATTGGTCACAGTAGATCTACACGTCTAATTTCTAAGTCTGATCTACAAACTTGCGAAAGATCAACAGCATGTCAAAGATCAATGAACTAAATGAACTTGGAATGGAATGGACTACACTCTGAATTAAACGAAAGTACAGTATCGTTCTCATTTTCAATTATCTTGTATTAAAATCCCCTTATCATAGAGTGATGTTAAAATCAAAAAACCAGCAGAAACGTACTTCATCGTTGATTTTCATCATTGATCTTCGTCAATGGTCTTAATTGTTGCTAATAACCGTTATACGTACGTGCAGTTGATTCGACTTTAAAACTTATTATAAAAAGAAAAATATTGTTTCATCACGCATCCTTTCTCTCTCTTCTCGCGATTCATGAGACGGAACGATAACTACCAAGATTTTAGGTTTCCTACTGCTTCCTCTACCTTCTCTAGCCCTTCGGTAATCGTAGCAGATTTTGTCATTCCCCATGGAAAATGAGCCAGTCTTTTACCCCAGTTACGTCGAACCCTCTTCCTCTTTCCTTCCTTCGATTCGTCCCTCTCACGGATCCTCCAGGGAAACTCGTTTCACCTGACTGGTATCTGTTCTCTCCTCGCGCTCGTATCCAGACCCTCGTCCCATCAGAGGTTCGATGGATATTGAATCGACACTCTTCCGCGTTACCGCCTCCACGACGTCGTTTCCATGCAAACGATCCCGCTTCCGGTATTAATGGCCGACTCCTCCGCATCCATGGAATTTAGCTGCTACGACTTATTACGTATACATGCGACATACCGCACGAGAGCTGCGACCCGACGTTACCTTCACGAGGTAGTTTCGGAAATTGTTCGAGTTTACGGCCCAGCTATGAAAGTTACCCGTCGTAATGATCAGAACTTCTTCCGTTTTATTCTACTTAGTTTTCCTAGTGGAGTCCTAAGCAACGTTTCCTTGTCTTTTAATCTTCTTTCGAATTAAATCCCAAAGAATGCATCATATTAAATCTATAAAATTTGTATCGAATAAGGGAATTACGAATCAATAATTTTGACCACTCTGCTTGTCCTTGTAATGTCAAGAAAACGATCTTACTTCCCAATTACGATTTAATTTCGATATAAACAAGAACCGCCCTATTACTCAGAATTCCCTGCCTGCAATCGCAGGGAGGATAATCCCCATTAGCCCCGGTCAGTTCTATCGAACGTCGAAAATCAGCCAGACGCAACGCAGCAATTAATCTACGATCACTTCCCACCCTGTCTCTCTACCTCGTGTAAGCAATAGAAAAATCACTCACAAAAATAGTCTTTATTTGCCTTTAATTTAAAAACAAAATGTCGCGAGTGTTGGACTGTTTATTTTCAATTTAACGCATTGACGTTTTCTCTCTGTAACCATGGAGGGAGAAAGCTGCTGCGAGCCAGTGATCGTATGAAACGGGGAAAAAAAAAACTAGAAATCTGTGGAACCGGTGGGTCGAGCGCTCAAAGGAGACACCGACGACGCCCACGTGTGTGTTCTCCAGAGGGGACCGGACGTGGTAGCTGCACGGTGGCGATAAATAGCGACGCGGGGCGACGCATTAACAAGTACTAATACACCGTGTCGATCGCGCGCGTCCGTCATGTAGGCGCACGTGAAACGTTCCGTGATCGGACGCCATAGATCTCTTCCGCGCCCGTGGATTCGCTTCCACGCAAAAATCCCGGACGGATATCGCGATTTACATTCAGCCCGATCCGGTTTGCAATTAATCAAACGTCCTGCGGCGGCCAGTGACGCTTCAGGGGGTGAAGGAGCGTTTCTATGGTTTGAAGAAAAACAGGGGAAAAAGGGGTAGGTGATTTAGCGGTATGATTTATATGCTGATGATTACAGTATTGTTGGATATTGTTTATATGTAGATGCAATATTTTATACGTGGACGTTTTGATGTGTTCGATTCCTTCTCCTCGCGACTTTTATTTTTCCTTTAAGAAATATTTGCAATTTATGTTGTTGGGGACTTTCTTATTTATTGTATTGGTATTTGTAGGTGTTTTAAGCCCAAACTTGATTCATTCGAAAATCAAGCTAACTTGATTCATTCGAAAATCAAGCTAACTTAATTTCTTACTTTCACAATTTAAGTATCAGAATATATAATATACGTATTGTTAAAACAATAAACCTTGATAGGATCGATTAGCGAATCGTTTATCGAATTTACAACTACCATACGTATGCTGGAGTTGAGAGGAGAAAAACGTGCGAGAGCTCCTTTTCTGGAGGGTTTTGATCGCGCCGGTCGTGATTCGCTTCGCGTGTGTCGCGTGACTCTCTCATTAACGATCCTGCCGTGCAAAAAGTAGATCGCGCGTGCTCGCGACCCGGCCAGACACGATCGACTGGATATTATTACACCAGCGTCGACAGTAATTCCTGTGCTCGCGCGGACTTCCTCGTGCCGTCTCGTGCGACACGAAGCCTTCTGGAACCGTGGAAAAAATTCGACAAACCTGATCCCTGGACTCTGAAACCATCCCCCGAAAGCGTAATCCCAAAGAGACTCGCGAGATTGTTGACCGATTCGACAAATGGACGGATATTTGCTTTGCTTGGGAATTGAATATCAATCGTGGGAAACCAAGAGAGTGTCCATTCGCGTCTGTGACCATTGACATCTGCAAACTCGCGCAAAAGCGATGAAAATCCATCGAGAGATCTGTTTTTTCTATTCTTTTCGTCATTTTTCCCCTTATTTTTTCTAGCGAAACGATTAAAAGTTGAGGACGCGCGTGAAAAGACGCGTTGCGTTTCTACGGACTCTGGAGGGCTGGTCGATAAATATTTATAGTCGCGATCAGGCCGTTCATAAATATTTATTTGAGCATCGCGAGTTACTATAAATATTTATCGCTCTGGCCGATACACGGCCTATGAAAACCAGCGGATAAATTATGAACGGGTGAAAACGCGTTGGTGGCGCTGGGCCGGTCCTTTGAATAGCAGAGTTGCGTGTAAATTGGTGGAACGATCAAGAAAATTCATTACGACCGTGCATTTTATCTTTCGCTTTAACGATGTTGCGTTAGGCCAGCTGCGAATCAAGAAGAAGAAATCGCCCCCAATGAAAGATATAATATATGTGTATTCCTGTTACGTAATCGTGCCACTCATCTGTAATTCCAATCAACATGTACAGTAGAATTTAAGGTTGCGTAATTTCATCAGTGAAGTCAGAGATAAATATGTTTTTGTTATATAAACACGTATTTTTCAACGTGTTCCGTGTTTATTTGTGATTTAATGTATCCTATCAATGGAAGATATATTACCGTATATTAGAATACCCTGGATCATTGAATAAAACTGTTCAGAATTTTCTTATTAACAGATAAACCAAAAGAATAAATATCATAAAACAAACCTATCAGGAAAACATACTATATCTTCCTAACTGATTACAAGCTCACGCAAAAATAATACCATGTAGGAAGCCATGGTGAAGGTAAGTCTCCATAAAAGCGTACAGTACCTACACCGACGTCCTTCGCATATATTCTTCCATTACCCTACCGGCACTAAATCCACCCCCGATCTAGCTCGTATAATTCAGCAAAAAGCTTCGAAAGACCGGGAAAAAAAATTCAGAACACCCTCGGAGCTTTTCTATTAGCGATCCACGGGAGCGGAAACCCACCACTCTTACACTAATTCACCCCTTTTCCGTTACCGGCCGCTTTACTACCCAATTCGCCGGCCATAGGAACCCTGGAGGATTAGGTTCGTTCCTCGGAAATCTCTCCGAGAATTTGCCTTCGTCATCGGTCCCAGGAGTACCGAAAACGATTCCGGGCCACTGTGCACCCCTCGTCCCTCTCACTAGCCACCCTCTCTTTTTACCAACAGGGCGAGAAAAAAACGGATCAGAGGAGTATTCCCTTTTAAGGATCGTCCTCATCCGATGCAATTTCTTTCCTTGTTGGAGAAGCTCGATTATCCCGGAGTTACGAGTCCAACGAATAGGCTAACCGGTCTCGAAATGAATCGCACGAATCGCTGCTCATTAGATTATCCTTCGAGATGGTATCGAGTCGCGTGCACCGTTGCTTTAGAATGTCTTCCTTTCTCTTTCCCTCTCTCTCTCTCTCTCTCTCTCTCTCTCTCTCCCTCTCCCTCTCCTTTTCTCTTTTGTATTGGATCTTTAATTACGACTCGTCCAGTTAATCGTTATTACGATTAGACTCGTACTAGCGAATGAAAAATCGAGGTAATGCCTCGTCAGGCTTGTAACCGTCGGGCTGTTAAACATCGAGACGACTTAATTGCGCGCGGAAATTATACGTACGTCATGCTAATAGAACCTCCCACGCGTGTGTTTAGCATACAATGACGGTGGTATTTAAGACGGTTTAATTTTCGACCCTTGAAAATCGATTCGATGATGGAACAGTAACTTTTTCAGGGTCCTAATTATATTACATGTGTTTTTGAGTATTTCTGTTGTGCTATTTCCAGGAATGTAGAAAGATAAGATATGCTTATATGTAATACAATTTTTGTAATTCCAATTAAATTCTTGCTTCCTACATATTTATCATTTCTGTCTTGCATTTCGATATTAAAAATACAAACTACATATTCCCAATTGAAGGATATCCTCGAAAAGCAGAATTTTAGTTGCCATAGTTTGTTAGTTAGAACTCTCATTTAGCAGGTCGTTGGACGAGGCCGCGACACAGCCCGGTCGCATTAATTCACGCTAATTGCAGAAAAAAGAGAAACAAGGGTGGAATCGGCGTCTCGTGGAGTCGACATTTTTTTTCCCGGAGGACGCGATCGAGGTCGTCGGACCGCGAACAATATAACCGGCCAACGAATGCTCGCCTAATAATTAATCGAAATAACGATGCGCCGAGCAGAAATGCTCTTGCCCCCTAACGAGGTCCCCAGGCTTTTTTGTTCGAATCTCGCGTCGAACAACCACACTACCCTCCCTCACACTTCTTTCTCTCTCTGACTCTACATGGGTACGCTCGTTAGAATCTCGTCTCGCTAGAATTTTGTTTCCCCAGAACAGACGGCGTCGTGCACCAACCACGAAGCTACGTAATTTCGCGGCTGGCTAAACAGGGATCCAACCGCGCCTCCTGGACAAAAGGTGAAAAGGAACGGGGTTATCATGAACCAACGTGACCAGCAGTCACGTCGCTTATCTCTCGTCACTGGCACCGTCCTCCGTCTTCGGTTTTTCTACGCGCTTTTTCTCCTCGGTTTCATTTTTCATCCACGATTTTCGTCAAAAACGATTGAGACGTTGAAATGATGCACAGTGCAAGTGCTATAAACGAAGACTTTCAATGGAAAAGCAGAATTAATTTCTACTCATTTCTTGCTTCATATTTTTCGTTATTTAACTTAGTGAACATAGTGAACTTCGGAATACAATGAAACATCCGAACGACTGGTTGTAAAAAATAGGAGTGACTCCGCTTTGCAACGTTGTGATTCAAGATAATATATAGTGGTAATGGCCTGCCATTAAGTTTAATCAAAGATGGAATTTCGATGGTAGGGGGGAGGGAGAACTGAGAATTTTCAAAGACGCTTTTAATGCCTTCGGAACCGGTTTCTGACACTGTTCCCGCCAAGGATTTACAAAGAGGCGCGCGAGTAAAAGCTAATAAAGAGATAGGGAACGCGGTTTCGCAAGGAAACTTTCTTAATTACACGCGGCAATTCGCTTGCACCGCGACTATGTCTGTGTTCTTTCTACTCGAAAGTGCCTATAACAAAAACCAGCCTAGCAGTGCAGCATGACTACTGCCTAACCTAAACCTTCTTTGTGCTTTAACGATTTCATCGATTTTTCTCCTCTGGAAACACGTAGCTTTCGTTCTCGGCGAGCAAAAAACCAAACAAAATCTATTCGTTCTTTTCTGTTCAAATAAAAAAAGTAAAGAGAAGAGGGGAGAAAGAGAAAGAAGAGAAATTCAGAGAGAAAGAGTAACAACCGTGGCTCGATCGTTACCCGTTCACCGTTCCTTATTATCTTCCCGGGCGTTTCTCACGAATTCCTTTATAACGGCTCGCTCTAAAACGCGAAACGAACAGTCGCTGTGAAATAAAAGCAGAATTGTTCATGCGGAAGAGAAACCCAGCAACGATCCATGCTTGTTAACGATCAGGAAACCCGCTGCCACCGTTTTCCTTCGAACCTTTTTTTTTCCATTCGTTCTTTTCGATCTATCAGATCTTCGATGGCGACTGATGACGCAACTGGTCGCTTTCTAAAGAAAAACTAACGATATTAAAGTTCTTTGTTAGGTAAACTTTATGACATAGTTAGGAACGATTGCTATTTTTGAAAGTCATCATAGAATTTGGCATTTTTATCCTTTAAATACCAATATTTATACCATACGTCACCTTCTAATTATTCCCTGGGATTTTCGATGATATATATACTAATATATATAATGCGTGATGAAATGGCATTATTTACATTAGCACAAGTATTCAAAGTAATAAAGCAACTACTGTCAACGACTATATACTTTCGCCATTCCTCATTATTCTATCAACGAATACTTGAATGGACCATGACAATCAAATAAACGTGCAAACATTCTGAAATTCAACAAATCAAACAAGATCAACCATAATCGTAACAAATGACGAAACTGAGAGGGGAAACAGGACTGTCGTCCGAGAAAGAACAAATCGTAATAACGGAGGCGTTAATTGTTAGACGCGAGTTTCGTTTTCTCCTTCGTCAGCTTTCCTGCAGGTCGCCATTCCAGTACCGGAGACGGTTATCAGGATTGCGGAGCAGAGTGGTTATAATTAAAGCTTCGCTAACGAGAATCCGTTCGTTGGTGAGATAACGAGGTCTTCGATTTAAAGAGACCTCGGGGAACGGACCGAAGAAGAAGCATCGTCACGAAGGTTGTATAGCGTTGGTTAGCTGGATGACGACGAGGAAAGAAGCTGCAAAGAGCCACCAGCGAAAAAATGAGATGCAAAAGAAATTTTTGCTAGTGTGTACTTTTATGTGTATACATATAGATCTTGGTATGTGTAAGTGCATTTGCACGCATGATGCCTACGCGAAAGGTAATGAAAAAAAGGAAGCGACCTCGGCAAGGAAACGAACTCGTCGAGGGAGGCTCGCGTGCTTCTACCCCCGCCACGCGCCTCGATTGGTCGGTTAATATTTTATTCAGGGCGGAGTCGGATTTGCATACGAAGTGGCCCCTTTCTTTGCTCGTCTACTCCGCGTTGTTCGTTCTCTGTCTCCGTCTAGATTCGACCGGGCGCATCTGCCATGGATATAAGCAGCCAACGATATCCTGCACCGTGGCTGAAAGATAGACACTGCAAGATAGACTCGATCATCCACACTTTCGTTTCCTTCCGATTGCATCGCGTTACTCTTCTCTTGGTTTTTCTTACGATTATATGCATCCTATCGAGGCATGCCAATAAATATAAGATATCGTTCAATATTCTCTCAATTCCTACCTTCTATCCTACCAATTTATGAGGAAAGACAGACACTGCAAACTGAGGTTCTTTGTATTTTTGAATAGGCGCAAACATCCTGCATTTTGGTTCAATATGAAAGGAGAGTAAAGTACGAAGAGTTTCCTACAATCTAATATTCTTTAATAACCATAGAAATGTTGTTCGCTATTAAAGAAAGGATTTTAAAATAACCCATTTTTAGAATTAGTTTTTGCATATATGGTAGAATCGACAATTTCTTAAATGTCTTTCTTCTACCTATCCCAACAACACAAATTCTTTATTTTAATCCAGACAAACGAAACTTCGCTATATAATTCTTACGAGGTAATATTCTTCTTTCTGAAAATCTCTGCCTAGTAGCTTAGCCTTTTAAAGTTGCATAATACTGTAGCCGGGGCTACATCCCGAGAAAGGTCCGAGAAAAATCGTGAGCAAAAGGCAGTGGAACGGTCTCGCGAATCCAATTTTCAGAAAACGCGGAAACCGAGGGAAGATACTTCCGGCCTCCCGTTTGAATACTTCATCGTCGCAACTCTCCGTCTCTTCATAGGGTCGGAGAACGGCCGTTGGCAAAGTGCATAAGCGAAAACAGTTACGTTCACGGGCTATAACCACGCGAGTCGGCCGAGGGTCCCACTCGACAGCATGAAATATTTCTCTGGCCGTCTAAGCTCGGCTGACCCAGTGCAGCAACGCTCCGCGCAGATGTTACGATGCATTTTCTCATGCATATTCCATCGCAGGAATGGAAATGTCGCCTTAACCCGCACTAATTTCGCGCGCTCTATGTCAGTATTACAATAAACATGTTCGTCGCGCGAACGCGCTCTCATGCATATGCATAAACCCCTTCGTTGGCCAACGATGAGTGTCCTTTAATAAAATTCGGCCGAACCCCCCGCGGTCGTTGAAACTATCGCGTGCAAACCACGTTATCGTGTTATTCTTTTCTTCCTTTTTTTTTTTTTTTTTTTCACTGAGTTTATATCCACCTCTTTCCTAACCACGAATGGTTTACAGTGGCTGGGTAATCTTTCGTCTTGCACGCTTCTCTGAGTTGCTTGGATGACTGTTATTCTTACTGTGATGTTTCGTGAGTGGAAATTGGGTCAAAAACGTTCCGCGAAATGCATAATTTGGGGATTTTAAAGCTTGCTTCTTCTGTCAGTCTTTTGAAACAAGTTGCAATTTATTGTAGTTTAAAGAGAAACTTATATTTTGCAAATTAATTAATTCAATTATGAAATAATATTGCCTGGAGAACGAAAATTCAATGAGAGCTATTTCTATGAATAAAATAAAAACCTTTTATTATTTCTTCGGAATAACTAAGGATCTCTTGATTCAACGGAGCTTTAATGTACCTTCAAAAAATTATAAAATAATTTCACTTGGATAGCAAAAATTGAATCAGAATTCGAAGATCTCATATGGTAGATTCCAAAGCCTGCTTACTTTCGTTACATTTTTACAACTATCTAAGATTTCTTATTGTTTAATACAGCTCCATATTGCAATATAGCATACTTGAAAATTCACGAAATTTATTAAAAACAAACTTGCAACAAAAATTCGCCGGATCCTCTTCATATGTTAAGCAGAATCTTACTTATCAAGTTCTGTATCGCAACAAGGGTTTATCAGCCAGCAGCAATTAGCGGAGCTAAAGCAGCAGCCAGCCCATCATTGGCACAAATCTAGAGAAGCTGATCATCGAGAAGTACCGAAATAAGACTAATTAATCGATTACCGTAAATCGTTCACGGCTCAGCCATAAAATCCACGCAGCGTTTAATCTGATCACGCTCTCGCGAAGCAGCAGCGCGACCGCAAATACTCATCGTCACGTTCCGGGGCTTAAGGGCGAACACGCGCAGGTGGATCGTGCAAAACACCGTGAAACTTGGCCGTATCTGCGTCAACGAACGAGCTCGAAAGCATTTAGACAATGGAAAACACGGATGTATATTTATACAGATGAAATGGAGTGATTAAGTATCGATTGTAACACGAGAGGAAAAAATTGTGGTCGCTTTTGAGTGCCGATCGTTAGATGGAATGGATTTGTTGCTGCAGGAACTATCACGGATATTGCATTGAAACCGAACATTGCTTCTAGCCAAAAAGTGGAAAATGTGATTATTGTTCAGCGAGTAAATTGGAAGCTTATTCGTATGGTAGGTATTTGTTTGTATGTTAACTTGTTTAACTGGAAAATCGTGTTGCTTGTAAATTTGAGGTAGTAGTACGTGAAACGATGTTTACGCAGTAGGAATATGCATACATTGACGGACAGCTATATTTTCCACGAAATTTTGTCAAATTCATCATTTTATCGCAACACTAATTTACATCAAAATCGCGAAATTATCACAATTCTACTTTAAATCGAAATTAACGTTTATTCGCAACTTTAATAGAAAATACAAAATTCAGACTGCCCGATATTAGTAAAAAATTCACGATTTGCCTAATATGATGGTAGACTGACTCGTACATCGGCCAAAAAAAGCTTACTACGACTACAAATACTAAAAGCGAGCATAGTAACAAAATAGTAACAAGAATGACTACCCATGCTCTAGGTGAACCAGAGAATGGGAAATCATTAGTAGTTGCTCTTTTGAATGGCAATTTGCCGAGCCTCTTCGGCTTATAGCCTCTTCTTTCTTCGTGCGCAACGCTCGCTGAAACTTAAATCTAGGCTCGAGACTTTTTCATCGAAAACTAAAAAATAACTTGCGACGGTGAAATAAAAATATAAATCGCGAAAGCTGATTCAAATACACGGAGATGACAAACGATCATAGGCGATCGTTGCCTGTTAGTAATATGCATACTCGTGCAATATGTGTACGTTCGTTTCGAAACCCACTTCGTAACCGCAACCATGAAATTCGAAAAATCGATAGGCAAAGCTAGAGATGAGTTTTCTCACCTGTGGCAATTTAATTTGACACCTGAGTTTGGCATACAACTTGCATGCTAATTTACACATCATTTTCCTGAAAGTGACTGACGATGGCTAGTAATTATTGCGTGATGCAATAAAAACATCGGTATAAATCTTAATTTTAATTACAAATGTGCGCCTATTCATAATAGATAAAGTACATATATCTTCTAAATTGTAATGTCTGATTTAAAATTACTGGAATAGATAGTACAAAAATTTAATAGCATTATTGAAATTTAGTAAGAAAATTAATATTATTATTTATAGTCCTCACTATGTATTTAATTTTATCCATTACTTCAGCTATAATATCTAAGAGTGAATCTAGCATTAATATTATAAATTCAAATTCAATTACTGGTTATAAATTTTGTTAATATGCAATAAATCTCGGAACGACACAATTCCACAGCCTAACCACATATACACACAATGTGGAAAATACATCTTGTATAATATATTAACCCATCGTCAGTCGCTGAGACATTGTTAAGTTTATAATCTATTATCGTTGTGCCCATCGTCTCTCACCTATGTAACACGTGAGTGAGATCTTAACAATGAATATGGAACGGTGAAATCTGGAAATCCTGAGCTAAAAAGGTAATTATTATATCTTGCATATAACGGTCTATTGTTATTCTAATTTAATTTTGCATTTTCTTATTTTATTTCAAATTATGTCTCTAATCTATTAACTCAAGCAATTATTAAAATTCTAATATTAAAAAAAAAAAAAAAAATAAGTGGCAAAGAGCAAAAAATATATAAATTATCCATTAGAAAGAAAACTAAGATTTAATGTGATGGAATAATGGACTCTAATTGAAAATTAAATATTAATTGAAATAACCTCAGGCGTTTCCTTTATCAAAGCACATTTTCGAAGATACGGGAGCAGCGTTCATACTTTGTTGCTTTGATTCCAAAATCTGTCTGTCGCGAGATTTCTACTTGCACATTTATTTAATAGATTATGTACGATATTTAATATATCACAAAAAGGAACATTAATATCTATATATGTCAAATAATATTGAAATTTATAATAGAAAAGATTTGAATCGAATTATCGAAATTGTTTAATATTATCATAAAAGAGAAGATAAAACTGAGAAATCTTTATTATCTTTATTTATATGAAAATATCAAATATATTCTAATTTTATAAATAACTATATCATATTATTAATGTTATACAAAAACGCGGTGTGCAAGAAGACCTACCTGAACTAATAAATCAGACACAGAACAAAAAAAGTTACTATTCACAGGTATAATAAATACCCGTGGTTACTATGCTCACAACAAATTCTATGTAATGCAACCAATCACCCGTGTCGCTTCGGACCTTTCATCCTACGACATGATTGAGTGATCAGAGGAATAAAAACGCATGCGACTCACGGTTAGATGCGGTGGATGTTGTCATCGACGGTGCTATGGTCCAGAGGAAGTCATCATAGTAACTGTCATCTCGCAAGAATCATCAAACCCCAAGGAGAAAGTAGAATTTGTAAAAAATCTATAAAAAAAACCACGGAGTATTAAAATTTATTTTTAAACATATAACAATAACAATTAAAGCAAGATATAAAAGATAAAATTAATTGAAGCAGATACAAAATGCAATGATATTTACATTCTTGTTTTTAGAGTATGACTAGATCCTTTCTATAGAATAACAGAAAGTGGAGAGGTTGTGTAAAATATGTAACAAAACAGAATATGAATGTAAACTATCACTTGAAAATGTTTGAAATCAAAACATACACATCAGAAATAAACTGTGCCGTGCCTAATAAATAGTCGAGAATGCTTGCATCAAATCAAAACACGACAGCTAAACATGCCTGGGGGCATAACAACACTACGTAACAACGGCGCGTGACTGCGTCGTAACTTGTCCAATCGTGTTTTAACATGAAAAATCATAACGTTGGTATAGAAAATCCATGATCGAAATGTATGAAAATAGGACACTTATTTCAATTTCTCATTTAGATTTTAATGAATTTACAAAATCTAATGAACAGGCTTTAAATTATTTCTTTAATTTATTTCTAATAAATCTATACGAAATAAAAAATGATTTCTTTCATCTTTTTTTACTTTGATTTTAGTACTCTGAATATTAATCATATACTATAAAATATTGATCGAATATATATCAACTGTGTGCTACATTATCAATAAAAAGTAGTATATACCTATCTTAATTATACGTTGCCATATTTGTTTGAAGAATCATTGAATGGACCATTAATCATCGTGGCATTCACATTTTCTAACGCCTACTCCTGTCGTGTCATTCTCGTAATCATCAATTATTAATCTGTACAAAAGAAAAACAAAGATTTAAAACGTGCACTATCACAGTAAATTACGTATATCGAAATGAAACAATAATCAAAATCAAATGTTGTTTCAAAAAATGATAATCCACGCTACCGGTAACACTAACCTTTCAAATTATGATCAATTAATATATATAAGTCTATATGACAATGTTTAACAAATTACTATGTAAACGCGTAATAAGTAGACAAGGTTAATACTACTGTATAAATAATTAGAATAACGATGGAAATATTACGCAGTTAATACGTTACGTACCTCAATAATGATAATACGACTCGTCACCACGGTACTCACCACGGAAGTGACACTATGCGCAGACGCTTTCCCGCGCGAAATACCAATATGGCGGCGGGCCTGATTCCCTTTCCGCTCGCGGCTGCGCAGTAAATGCAAATTTTGTATACGCGCGAATTTGTATCTAAATTTGAATTTGAATACGACTTCGAACCTGAATTCGTTTATAATTTTCGCGTATGAAATTTAAAAATTAACAATTTTCGTATATGGATTTTGTCAAATGTCGTTTAAATTTCTCTATTTATCTAGATACTGATTGTCGTTTCTGATTGTGAAGGTTTCGCTATAACTAGAAAATTGCACCCACTTAGACATTCTATTAAACTTACTTCTTGTTATACATATTCCACGCCTTGTTCCAAGCATATCACTTTTACGTCAAATGTCTAGACAGACTCAAACCGACAAACAGACGTACCATCTTCGAACGATTTATAATTCCGATATGTTGCGATGGGGAATATAATTTAAACCGGGTAAATCATCGATCAAATTTACTGTTACGTTGACCTATAAATTTTATATGGAGTGAAACATCGATTTCTCGAAGCTTTCCTCGTCTTTTTTCTTAAAAAAAAGAAATTTACGTCTCCTCGTTACAGTTTAAGAGAAATACTTTTGGTTTCGTTTTTTGGAGTTGGAACTTTCCTCGAATCCGAGACGATTATGGTGGAAAAAGCGTATCTTTTATATAGAGAATAATAATCCGAGCTGAAAGAAGGTAAAAACGACGCTCTAGGGGAGAAGAGGTGTTTCATCATTCGGCACGTGTGTACTCTACGGGAGCGTCATTACCAACTGGCCTCGTTAAAAAGTACACGTTCGCGCTGGATCAATAGCGAGCAATGAGGCCGGGACACCTTGTTAATCTCACCGCTGGTCACGTTTCTATCCGCGCTGGTCATCGTCAGGGAACATAAAACGCCATGTATGAAAGCAGATTTCTCCCCTTTTCGCCTATCTCGACTTAGTCATGACGATACCCGTCTTCGCGAGGAATTTGTGCTTTCTGAAATCTCACGATTCTCACGTTCAAGATACTGATTTCAGAAATCCAGGTTAAATAATTTCATATTTTTGAATTGAACTTAATTAAATCTAAAGTTATATCCTCGCTGAAACAAGTATGAAACCTTGTAAGCGCATCGTTATCGAGTAATAGAAACCTACTATACAAATTAGAGGTACATGATGAATTTTCACGATTCAACAAAAAGGAAAAAGGAAATTAGTCAAATCCTAAGAATTTCTCTTCATAACCAGATCAAAAAATAGAATTCGATAAAACTGATTTCCTAAAAGAGAAACTTACAAATGAAATATTACGTCGAGACGTATTGCTCTTAATAATTTACTCCAACCACTAATCACGTCTCCATGTCCACATCATTCTCAAACAACAAAAATCCCGAAAAAGTCACACATCAAAGAAAATTCGTATCCTGTCTCATCCACATTGATAAACTTACGTCGCAACGTCTCTGTTCGAGTGTAATCTCGCAGCAGAATTAAGCGGCAAAAAGTTGCCGTACAAACTCCACCAGCTTCCTAGATGCCCCCAGGTTCGGATAGCACGATGTATACGCTTCCCCTAACCGGCTGTCCGCCGTGTGTCTCGCGAGTAGTAAGCAGCAGCCTGGCTACACGTAGAGTCTTGTCACCGAGCTGGAGGACTGGTTAGAGAGGAGTCGCTTATCGCGAGCAACGATCTCACTGACAGCCGCCAATTAAAACATGCTAACGAGCTGCTGATCTCGCGATATCTCGAAGCGGGGCCTAATTAAACTCCCGCCACGCGGGCGCGGTGCAGAGGGGCATCGGCGAGGAACGACAAGACAGAATCTACGAGATCTCGGTGTGCGCCTAGACTTTATCGTCCCCGCGGTCTCCACGGCGATCTCTCCAAGACCCCCGCCCCAGCTGAACTTTAACAAACCTATTTCCAGCACAGTTCCTCCAATTACCAAGACACGTCGAACCAACCCGGTAAAAGTGGACTGAGAAAAGGTGTACCGATGCCAGTTGATGGCAATAACGCCGAAAGATTAAGGAGATGAAGTTACTGCAGTTGTTTGTAAAGTATCTTTGACTGTTTATAATGATATCGTGGATGATTTGAATGTACAAATGTTCGAGATGTTCAGAAAGGAGATTAATAATTTCCTTCGTAATATTTTGTTTAAATTATGAGTGAATTAATTTGTGTTCGAAACATGGGGATTATCGATGCAATTTAAAGTCTGTGGTCGATGTACAACAGCTGTATACTTGACTCGAGAGATCCGCAGGGTTTATGGTTTCTAAAGAACAAGGGGATTCCCCTTGCATTATCGTGCAAGATGATTTGTAATTCGTGGCGGGGTTATGGAGGGAACGTCTTCGCCGCAAAATATGTATGAGTTAAGGAAGAAGAATAACATCTTTGCCTTTGGCCCCTTCCCTTCAACAGGGGTTGAAAACCGCTTTAGAGTTCGAAACACGTGAGCTTAATGTTTCCTTTTCCCCTTGCGAGACTCGTTACTTTTAGTTAAGGCTACGTCGACGTGTTATTATACTACCGCCAATTCAACGTTGGTTATCACTATCTGATAACCTGTGTAGAATGTTGTACAAAATATTCCTTCATCTTTAAGGATATTATAGTTGGAATTTTCTTGTATATATTATACTATATCATTAAATACATAATTAATTAACTTCATAGATATTAAGCTTTGAAGTTGACACTAGAACTATCAGTCTATAATAACTAATAACTAATAATCAGTCTAAAATATTTAATTATTATTAAATATTTTAATCAAACTATTTACTCCTTGTAAGTAGAATAATACGATAAAAGTGTGTATAAATACTCCTTACTCATGTTACACGTTTCGACATATTGATAAATTAATCCTCCTACTTTACGCTTCGACTTTATCCTTCGAATTTAATCTCCAATAAAAATACATCACGAGTTGCACCTGCTCGGGGTCCCAAAAAAATTCTTCATCCAGTGTATAGAAAAGAAACTTCAGGAACC
This sequence comes from Bombus fervidus, assembly GCF_041682495.2. Taxonomy (NCBI): domain Eukaryota; kingdom Metazoa; phylum Arthropoda; class Insecta; order Hymenoptera; family Apidae; genus Bombus; species Bombus fervidus. The sequence continues at coordinate 11,515,521 of NC_091520.1, read as the reverse complement.
CATACATTCACACGTTGACCACGAAGTGTCAACCGATCTCCCAGCATCCTTCGTTCCAAGCTCACCTATCCGCGACAACTTACACCGTCGCTATTTACTTATCAAAACCAGACGTTATCCGGAATCAGATCGCAAATTCACCTCCGCCTCTACGTCTACCACTTTACGAGCTATCCGTCCTCGTTATCGGCGCCCCATCCAGGCGGCGTTCGCCAACCTTGCACCAACGCCCTCGATTTTATCTCGGTAACATGCCCACTTTCCAGTAACAAATCTCGTGCTTCTTAAAAAAAATCTTCTCAACCTGAAATCTGTTCCCCTTGAACAGTATCTCTGATCGAGTATCTTCTCGAATCCAGCTCAATAACGATTCTCCTTGAAAATACAAGTACAACGTATCTTTACTGAAAGCCTTTAGACCTTTTCATTACATAAAGGTGATGAAATAATGAAAGATCTTATGGGGGCCTTTTTTATTGTATAGAAATAATGAAATGTGGAAGTTATGAAGAAATAAAAATTATAGGGAAAAGTATATTTCATTTTCTGTTAACCACTCATGATTTATTCATCGCTACCAACATACTACTTAATTCATCTATCCAAGCCAACCATATCCCTAATCTCTCTACATTCACAATAGAGCATCAATTCCTATGCATCGTTTCTAACCTAACAGCCACTCAGCGGTTGAAATTCGAACGGTTTCGTTCCTAGAAAGAGGCGTGGATAGAGGGTTACTCGCCATCGAGTAACCAGCCTCTCTGTTTGCAGTAGGATTTTGGAACTAAGCCCAGGTTTGCCCAGACAGATGCACCCACTTGCCGCCCTTAATAGCACGGCTTACGCACCACGTTGATCGGACAGATCTATCGCGCCTCCTTTCATTCCTAGAATCTCCCTCGCAACGAAACTTCTTTCACCGATTGTTGCGGGATAGACTTTCTCTTTACCCAGTGCCCAAGGGCGAGCTCCGCCTTTTTATTTCAATCGAACTGCGACCCCAAATACAAGGATTAGTCGAGTTAATCGTTCGTCGATTCCAGGTTCAAGTGAGGAGTCGAATTTCTCCTGAGGAATCTCACATTCAGAAGCAGGGATGAAATGGCTACGTAGGGACGCAGAAAATAGCAGTCAGGATAGTATACTGCCTGTTTAGCTGTCTTTGCAGTCAAATATCCAATGACTTACAGGGTTGTTTCGCATAATAATTTGACAAATTAGAAATCGGAAATTAAGTTCCTGTTTTACAATTTTACAATTTTAAACCAAATAAAATAGTCAACTGACTTGTCCGTCTCAAGCGTCAACTGTCAGAATGCAAGTCTAAACGCTATTGTACAGCATACTATTCGATGACGTTGTAACTCTTACTTATAGACGAACACCATTAATTATTATAAATTACTCTAACGATAAGCTAGCTATTTCTCCAGATGGTAACTAGAGAATCGCGACGTCATCCACATAGCCTGGTGCAGCCCTATTCACGATAGGAATATTTTATAAGTCGATGCCTTCTTGGTATAGATCACTAAGATCTACGTCACGAAACAGGGAGGACGTAAGGGCATCCCGTTGACGTTGAATGATAAATCACGCATCGATCCCCAATGACGTTCCTTCTCCATCTGCATACACGTCGTCGTGAAACGAGCAACGATTGGCTCTCTTTTCACGTCATTCAGCGGAATGTTTCATACCTGTCCGCATAGAGGAGGATATCGGTAGCTGAGAATTACCAGGGTACGTCATCGTCTCTACTAATTACCTGCATACGCTTCCTCGTGCTTCGTCGTTAGCTCATAGTCGTTCGTGATCCAACCACGTCTCCTGTAATTTCGCGGGCTCACAATGCACCAGCTGATTAGGACCGTGCGCCGCGGCCTCATCTGCGTCCCGTGTAATCATCGACGATGCTTCAGGCGGCACTGCGACGCCAAGGGGCGGCATCGAAAAGCGCTAGGGCCATGGGGGCGGCTCGGTTTTACCGTAGACGCACAATGCGCCCATAACGAGATGATTACAACCGAGGCCTGCTTTCGGGATCCAACCTGGATCAGCCCTCCACTCGTGGAAAATGCGCGCATATCAGGCTCGTGATTTAGACCCTAGGGTCCACGAGTTTCGCTTTAAGTGGTCGCGTAAACGCCGCTACAGGATTGTCCTGGCGAATCAGCATTTGTATTCCGACGGCGTACGCGTTCCTCGGCCCACGAACACCGTAAACCGGCCTAGATCCTCCAACTAAGTCTCAGACATTTGTTGGAACGAGAATCTGCCCCGCGAACTTGGGAAACCAGGCCACGGATTTCGCTGCAAAATTTGACGGACTCCACTAGCTCGGTTTTATTACGTGTTCCGAGCGGAGATGGAGCAGGATCTAAAAGTTTCTGGAATATAGAGTGGATTTTTATGGTACAGTTTTGTTCGGGTGAATACCGGATGGTGAATATTCTTGGAAACGTGGCTTTAAGATTTTTCGAATTTTTTTAGGAAGGAAGAGTATAAATAAGATTTAGCTCGTGAAATTTTTATTTTTACTGTTTTGAATTATTAGGAGATAGATGCGTATATATTCAAGTATTATCGAGGTTCAACGTATATTTGATTTAAAGCATTCTTAAATAAAGGTAGTATTTTCAGATACTGTAAAGACATAAAGGATTATTTGAAGAATGTGAAAAATTATGTGTCGGCTTACTAGAAAGTATTACAAAGCTAAGAAAAACTTAATCCACGAGCTAACATGATAACGTTTCTTTCAAATAGCGATACTAACTTGTTCAGAAAGTACTTCAAAGGGAAAGCGAATCCATGAAATCTACCGAAATCGGGAAATATCGGCAATCGTAATTTCCTGCCTGTCAAACCTGCTTTTATCCACTTTCATATCTGAAACCTTTAAGAAACAGCTGACACAGAGGCGACGGACTCCTTTTTCTCAAGATTTGTTGCTTTCCAACACTGACCTCCAGCGTTGAAATTCCCTCCTAATACAATCCAATTCAAAAGATTGAAATCATTTCTTCAGTTCTATCAATATCTTCATCAAATTTTATATCAATTCAAATATATTCCAAGTTTTCTCTCCATATATTTCAAATGTTGACTTCTTATATTTCAGTCGTTGGTAGTTCTAGTACTAAGGATTTTTCTAAAAAAAATTGGCATCCAATTAAATTTTTTCGTTTAAATTGTTATATATTCCATGAAATGCGTAGTCATTCCAAACTTTTGACCAAGAATATATTATTATGCTTACCAAAAAGTAACTCGATTTTGTTAACTTCAATTAATTTTTTCGCTTCCATCGTTCATATCAATATAATGTTCATGATCACATAACATGATAACATACATAAATCACAGTCGATCGCTCGCGATAGATTGCAAAGATTGTTTGACGGATCCTAGTCACGTTTCGCGAACGGCAACCAGGTCAAAGGAGGGAAGAGGATCATCGTTTGTCGACGAGGTTCGGGGATAAAGCGAAGAACCTCCGTTTTCGGATAGCAACAGCTGGCGCGAACGAGAGTTGTGTCCCTCCTCTCGAAGTCCCTTCGGTTACGTCGTTCGAGTTTCAGCGAAATCGACGTCCAAGACCCGCGCCAGGATCGTCGCAACTCACTCAACGACCAGCTGACGTTACGACCCCGTCGAGGAGGAGTCGGATACACCCACTCTTATAGCCCTCCAAGGCCACCCTTGTCTTCACAGATTCTAGCAGCCGGCGGTGCTAAGTGCCGAAAGACTGTTTTTCGAACAACATCCTGCGCTACGGCTTTAAACTTCCTGCGAAAAGGATATCGCGGCTTCTAACGCCTTTGTAATTTCTATCATGTACTTAATGTTTCATACAATGCGTGGGAAGATCTGATCATGAATCAAGAAAATTTCAAGGGAAATATTTTTAAGTCAGTACTTTCATATTTCTAGTTTTGAAATTTCTGTATCTTTTTTGTAATTGAAGAATATTGAGATCTAACTTCAAAAGACTCTTAATAACGCGTTATGAAAATAAAAGATGTGATACTTCTCAATTATATTCCAAATTGCATCATGGAATTATTTTATTCTCGATTCAATTAATAATCTGTTTCTTCGCAATTAAATATTAATCGTACACTAATGTAATGAAATTAAGAAATGGGTAGAAAGCAAAGTTGATCAGTTTCACTTCTAAAACGTTCATCGAACACACTCATATCCCAAACATAGATACTTTTATACTATAAAAATAAAAGATAAACATACAAAAAACAAAAGATTCTTGGATCCAAAAATTCATCAACCAGCTCATCTTATAAGTATTAATAAAAAAAATTGGGATGAACGGACGATTAATCCAACAACCGGAAATCCCTTCAAAGAACGGTCGCGCATGGCCGAAGTTGGGCCGATCGAATTCATCGTCTCTTTAATCCGACGTTGGGCAAGTTAATCTCGTATCAGGCGGCAAAGAGCCGTTTCGTGAGCATTCGGTTTCGAGAGCTTTCGAGCTTCCACGATTCCATACATCGATGAGCTTCCATTCCGTAATTGCGAGCATCTCCCTCGGGTACCTCGGTGATAACGCTTCCGGCAATAGGATGGTTGCATTGTACATTAGCAGATCAAGTTCCGTAGTCAGCTAACCGTAGAATCCATGATTTCACCGCTGAAACGTAGATTCGAGCCCTCCCGCGTTGACGCTTATTAGGTACGCCAACTTTAACGCGATCCCCAAGACGCGAACGACTCTTCCTTCCCAACGACGATTTCCTACTTACCTCAGCTAAGGATGGAGAAACTGAGTATCGTCTAGGAGAACGATACACGGGATTTAATATAAGAATTGCTTATGGTTGTTGCGTTTGTTTAGATTCCAAGGAATTCTATTAAAGGCAACGGTAGTTAAGGCTCTCTATGGTTCTCGGTAAATGATTCTATGGTGGATGATGGAGGAATATCTCGGAGGAGTGGTTATGAATTAGTATTGGCTAACGTACAGTTATTTGTTGAGGTAGACCACCGGTATAGAGTGATTTTGTCTGGCTTTTATCGCAGGCAGATCTAAGTTAATATGGTTTATGGCAGAAATATTTTCTGCCTCTCTGTCTCTTTTAATATTTCAATGTGTAATTCGAATATTTATTTTTCATGCAACACAATCATCGACTTCATTAAACAACGAAATGTACGATATACTGGATATAATTTATGTTCGTGGTTAACGCGATTAATCATCCAAAATACAAATTAATAGATTTGAAACAATTACTCTCGAATCACATTGCTCTTCGAAATAAAATTACAATTCTGTAAATAACTAAATTGATATTTGCCAAGCCATGTATGCTTCTTTAAGATAAAAATTCCGATTTTTCTATATCTAAAGTCATTTCTACCAAATGTTAAAACTAAAAGAGCTATTTCCAATTCCATCCCCCCTCCCTATCGAGAACGAACAAACTAGTTTCCCTCATCAGAGAAACTATATGGTCTTGCAACATCGATTACGAATCCGTAAGCGAAGTAATTCTGCCGGCAAAAATCGTGATACGCTCGACGGAGTCGGTTAAAAAGGGCAGCGAACCGAGCGAGCAGGGATCGGGTACCAGGTTTAATTATTGGAAACCTTTTCGGTTTCGCTGACTCGGTTCGCTCTTTTATCCATCGGTAGCGTCAATCGCGTTCGTGGGCGCGCGCATTCCACGGGAGCAAAATCTTGGACTCTCGCAGCGCCTAGAGGTCGAACGTCGTCGAGCCAGCTTCCGCTGTTCCACCAGTCAGGAAAAACATTGTTGGACCGGGGCGAAAAGCGGCGCAGGACCATGGTCACCGTTGCGCAAACTCGATTAAAACGAGCGTTAAGCGATCGAGCGGTCGCGGGGGTGGAAAGCGCGCCGCTTAATAGGGTGTGATAGATCGGGTAAATTGCATCGGTGCTAATGGGATTGCACGCGATGGTGCTATAACCATTACCGTGGCCGTAGAGACTGGTATCCGTGCCCTGAAACCACCCCCATGGAGCGTTCCCAGCGATCGTCCTCGCTCACCCTTCGATTTTCCGCTCTCTTCTTTCTCTCTTCTTCGCGTTCCTGCATCCCGTGATCGAAGGATCTCCTCGCTCCCCCGAACAAGATCCGCGAAACGTGTTGTTCGTTCTGTTCACTCGCCACGATAACACGCGGATTTAATAATTAATGCAATGAAAATCGTCGCGCAGTAAAATTCGAATCGCCATGATTCGAGTTTTCGCTGGAGGAAGGATAGCCATAGTGTAATCGTTTCAACGGCAGTTTGAAATTTCATGGGAAATTCATTGAGAAATTCCTGACGCCCTGCCATACAGAATTTCCATCAGTATGGTCAAATTAAATTCGTTATCGGGCTCGATCTCTCCACTGCTGCGCGATTAAAGCGCGAGTGCGCTATGTTTCGGGCTGGTTTTACGAGTTTACGTTAATGTGCGGTTGGGTGTTGTAATTGGTCAACTGTGACTTTTTTAAAGTATACATAATTGTCATAAATTAGTAAAGTTAATAAGCTTAAATTATATTGGCTTTTAAAAATCAATTTAATCGAATCGCAACATTTCATTATACCCACGTAATTAAGATGGTTATGAGGAATAAAATTATTACAGTTCGATTTATCTACAATTTCGTAATTGAGATAGATCTTGTCAAAAGTAAGCAATACTGGAATGGTAGCATATGTTTCTCGTCGAGGCAAACTGTAACGTATCAGCTCGGACAGAGGAAAAATGACAAGCTGCTCTTATCGCGAACAACGAAGGTTGCTCGTTGATAATTCTCTAAACCAGATGTACATATTCCAATATTCTGTCTAGCCCCTTTGAAATGTTCCAATTATTCCAGGAATGAAAGATTAAAGACTCCATCGCTTTCGATGTTAACAGTCGTTCCCTAAAACCTGTCACTTCATTTCAAATACAATACACGAACCTCTCCTTTCGTTAATCTCACCCCTTCATCCCCTTCTGTTCTATACATCAATTACCTCAGTAACGAAAATTAAAAAAACCCCCATCATACTCCACGTACAGAAATCACAACGTCCCATCGTTTGCATCCATAACAATTCCCCAAAAACGCTATCGAACCTTGTCCCCGAGTTTTCATGCTTCTCACCCCCGTTCTTATTACAACCCCGAATCTACAAAGGGACTGCGATTGTTTGGAAAAGTCAACGTTGCAGAATCTACTATAGGGTTGACAACACCCTTTTTCTGGTCCGGTACGATTGATTTCTCCTGGTTTCGAGCACCGAAACATTTCTCGCGACGCCTCGGGGACATAGACGACGAACCTGGAGGCAGGAACAACGAACGTGACGACGAGACATCCTGTTGCACATTGAAACAGAAGCTACAGTGACTCTCAAAGGTATTCGAACATGTGAGTTGTACGAAACATTTTGAAACTTCATTAGCAGCGTAACAAGTCACGATTATCGTCGTTATATTGGAAAACGTTGAAACTAATTTAAAGATGTATATATCGTAGAAACTACAATGTATTTAGTGTAGGTTCATATTTCACACAGATCGTATAAGTATTTAAACAAACAGTTTAACACTTATTACATGTATAAGCTGGATATTCACTTTTCTAATAAATATACATACATTTGCAGCAAGTACCTTGTAACTGCCATATACATTTTCAGAACGTATTCAAAACGATCGTGCCTTATTACTCGGCTAATGAAATTTCAAAACTTTTTATATAACACACATAATATATTTATAGAAGACTTCTATAAATGTTTGAATACTTTCGCAAGCTACTGTACAAGAACAGACCAATACACAGAATATATGGAAGAGAAAAAAAGATAAAGAGAGGGGAGAAAGATTCATTGACATTTAGCATGGCGAACAAAAAGCACGGACGACGAAGGGACAATGGCTGTCGAATTCTTTGTCCCACGCCCGGGACTGGATTTTTAATAACGCCGCAAAAATAATGGAGATACCACGGCAACAATGGAGGTGAGTCTTCATTAGAGGGCCGTCCCGTTCCTTGATCAAATGCTTGTCTAGCGGCCAGCACTGGTGTCAGTTGGCAGGGCTGCACGCGGCTCACGACACATTTTACACGGATCATTCGTCGCGTCGAACCATTTTGGCGCCTCTGCTTCTCTCGTTTCTTCACTCGCACGCGTAGTTTCCCTTCCTCCACAGTTTTTACGCGAAGAGAAGTTTGGATTATCCGGCTATAATTTTGATTCGCCTGTGGCGCCGGCGGGAAGTCTCGGTTGAGGATGTGCTCGACGATGTATAGGTATAACACGCCAAGTCAAATAGCAGCGCGAAAGAGTTACGATTTCGCGGACTGACACGGGTAGGCGAATCTCGGTCTTCGTTTCGTTTTTGTGAGAGGAAAGTTTGTCTTTCGACATAGGGACGATTCTTCGTGAATCTATGGGAGTCTACGTCTGCCTGTGAATCTTTTTCTCAACGATGATTCTGGTCTTCTTTTTTGTGGCGAGGTTGTTGAAAATTTGATAGTTGAAATAAATGATATATAAAATATTACAATGATTTCCTGTGTGTGAACAAAATAAATATCTACTTGAGTTCCATTTCGTTGGTCGTGTCTAAATCTATTTCATAAGAATACTAATCTGTATAAAATATTTGCAGTCTAATTACAATATATGAAACAATTACCAAAATTTATTTCTCATAATAAGTTCGTGTCTAAGTTTAAAAATTCTAAACATTTTCACAGTAAAGACATCTTTACTGAATTATTTGCTAAGTCATTCGTTCATCGTGAAAGGGTTTAAGTTGAAGAGACTTAGGTTTCAAAGTGGACCAGATGGAAAGGAACTGGAAATAAATCGAAAGTAGTAAGCGTTTTAATCGATAGTCATTCTTCAGGACAAATATTGCGAGAGAGGTTTTCCAGGTGGTCAGCCATGGCTCGTTCGCAAAGTGCCGCGTCTTTGTTGTTTCAGAGGGTTAGACTCTGCAGCGTACTCTCAAAAGCTGATTTCCTGGCCACGGTTAGATTGCTGTCCACTCTTTGTTTCTCTTTTCCTTGTGGTACACAAACACAAGGTCACGCACACTCGTCCACTGTCACGCGCAATCCCTCCGTCACAGGTCAGATAAATAAATAGTACGGGAAGACTCGGCAAATATTTGCAAAGACCCCGCACACCTGAAGATAGAAGCGTGCTACGTAAACGTGCTGCCCTTGATCTCTTCTAGCTCTTTGATTCTTCTTCGTACGCGTACCTCGATTCTTGAATGTAATACAAATCCTATCACGTATAAACATTTGACAATTACAATTTAAAAATAAAATAATGGGCATTTCAACTGGCACGCGTTTCCATATTCAACCAATTGTTGCTTTTGTCTAATTCTATTTCTATTTCTTAAATCTTAAAACATTTCTTGTATCTATTACATATCTTACAAAACCTACTGTTTCAGTAACACAATTTAAGCTTACAATCGTTCTCAAGCAATTATTTCCCCTAAACATAAACTCATCTTGTTGCTCAACTCAACGATAAACTACAATTACAAATAACGAGGCCCGCTCTACCTCCTAATTTTCCAACAACTGACCACATCATCCACCTAACATTTGATCTCTTCACCACGGACTCACAAAAAGGTTGCCACAATTCTCTATTTCGAACCCTAGGGTGAAACATAATACCTCACCTCGTATATCTCATAATTTCGACCGAGATTCGGTGGCAAAAGTATGTTAGTACATGGATTCGTGGAGAACTCGAGCGTTTCCGGTTGTATCGCGTCGTTGAGCCGGGGTCGAGCTTCTGGCAACTCGAGTATATTCATAAGCAACGGGTGTAAACCTCATAAGCGATGCAATACACTTCACGACTGTGGTTCGGGACCGCGCTCGGTGTATTTCAGTCGGCGAAGACGACGCTTTACAATGACACCGTCCCGTGAATTAACAAACAGCCCGGTGGCACGTCGTAGCCTCACGAGAAGTTAAGTGCGCTGCGAGTGATACACTCGCGCGTGCAAAGGGGATTGCGAAATGCGAGCACTGACATAATTCGCGTTTTGCGCCACCCCAACCGTCTTCCTCAACCGCCACGACTCGTCTTGCTTCTGGTGATGTTACGGAGAACCGACGAAGTTCTTCCCTCGCCTGTCACGTTAGGTAAAAACGGAAATGTTTCTCTTGTCTGTGCAACTGATTAGGAAACGTCTGTTTGCTACCTTTTTTATGTCAGAGCCGTTTGTTACTTGCATTAGAAGGACGGTAAATTTCGGGTTGGTTTGGCAAGATTCACATTGTATAATGGATAAAATTTGTGTCCATGTAGGTATGAAAATTTGTTGAGATGGTGCAGAATGATTTAATATCTGTCATTGTTCTTTCTCCTTATACCAAAATCATGTGTCCTCACTTTTTTAGTAAGAAAGTAGATTGAATATTTTTTCCTTTTAACTTGAATTATGTACATTAAAACGACGAGTGTGGCATAACAAACGTAGTACGATAACAGTGATTGTAGTTTGAACTTTTGTATCATTTCAATATTGACCATTGATCCTTTTATATTCGATCAGGAATTTCAATGGTTGAATTTATGTAATAAGAAGGACAACGTTGTATGATGAAAATATTCGTTCATATAGTGTTCCTAAACCCTGACTACGTAGATGACGGGTATTACCAGTATATTAGACCAATTTATACAGACTCTTGGTAAATGCTATATTTACCGAAACATAGATTATATTAAAAGTGAAATGTGACCAAACAGTTTCAGAGAACTCAATCATTCATCTTGAGAGAAGAATCCAGTAGATCTGCAGATTGCGCTCGATCTAGTCTCTCGATTTTTATCGTCCATATTTTGCGGCTACGGTAAACGTTTCGGTGCACGAGCGTGTATCGAGGTCCAATTAACGGGCGGGACCCGTGAAAATATATTTCACTCGTTAATTGCCACGGCAGCGACAAGTCCGACAGAATTTCAGCATAGATCCGATGAAATACGGGGAGAACTGGTCTCGCGAATTGCCTGCGTGCAATTTATAAATTATAATAATCGTATATTATAGTCGGGGCGCGTGTATCCGCGTGCAACGGTTAACGGGCCAGCGAAATATTTGATAGCTAGCCATAAATTCGATCGTAAAAACCGAGACGCGAGCGTCGAATGTTCCTTTCGTGGTATGTCGCGGATTTCGCGCGTTCCAATGGTCGTTTGTTGCCAATATCATCGAAAAGTCGATAATTCCACGTGGCAAAAGGGAATAAAATAAGTGAATCCTTCAATGGTCTTTCCAAAAGCGTTCCAAAAAATTGTTTTTAAATCCTTCGAATGAAAAATTCAGCTAAATAAATGTTATCGCGCGTATCTATGCCATATTCGAACAAGGATATGGCTTAATTTTACAGTTATTTATTGACCTACTTTTTAATCAATTTATATTCTTTTTTCTGTTTTTTAACACTGTGATTACGATAAAGAATTCAAAAGATTAGCTTGACGTTTGTTTTGTCATTATCTTTTCCTTCCATCTAGATTCTACAATTGTACAAAAATTTGCAATAATAATATTTATTCGATTACACTGTCCATTATACTTCTTTTTTATCTTTCCAAGTCACTTTGTTAAAGCATACAAGACACGACAATAAAATACGTTTTTAAATCCTCAAAAAAAGGATCAACTTTTCCACAGAGGTTCTCCGCTTTTCATCTTCGTCGTATCCTTTCACAAAAATGTCGCCTTTTATCCGTACCATTCCCTGTTGACAAAATTCATTCTTATGTACGTTGGTTCTCATAGTCCCGCGCAGCAAACAGCGGAACAAACGGGGAGTTACTTAAACCACTAGGCTTGAGGATGGTTGGCGCTGCTTCTGAAAACTTTGCTGCGCCGCTAACTCTCCCGTGTCAAGCCGAATCTCGCGGATATTACATTGACGCTGCAGATTACCGGGACGGAGCCGCCGTTTGCTCAGCACATATTACAAACTACCCCTCGGTTCCCTTCGTTTCTCTCTTCCCATTCCGTCGAACCTATCTGTCTCTTTCTCTCTCTCGCGGAATGTCAAATATTTAACCGAGTTTCAACGCGGAATATCAAATGGAACGATCGATAGGAGTCACCGGCTTTAGTCGGACACAAGTTACGCGCGCACACACATCCCACACCCTATCGCGGTTCTCTTCTCTTTGACTTCCCTCCTTGTAGCCAAACAAGCCCTCCTGTTCTTGTCCGTTCCTTTCTTTTGGCCGCTTCTCGATATCGTGAAACGTGCGCAAACACCATTCTTTCATGGATTTCGCCGGTTGCTGCCCGTGGAAATTACGTCACGTTGTTCCCCCTTTTTCCTTTTCTTCTTCTTCCTTTCTCCTTTTTATGTTTGGTCGGTGCCGCCTTTCCGCCGCCGTTGCTTTTCCTCTTGCAAATTAACGACGTCGCCGCGCGAGGGAATGGAGTGGAATAATTGCACAGAGAAAACTGACAATACAGAAAGGCGACTCGATGATCGCGGACAAGTGGCACGGAAACGGGTCTCGGAAACTGGAATTAAGGATTGACGGTCTCTAGCCATTGTGTTGCGTTTAATGCCCGACAACGTTGGAAAAAATTAAACGCAACTGGAAATTGCCACCGCGTTCGATGCCTCGATTAACATTCGTGACTGTTGCATTGTGAAATCCTTCGGTGAATGGAGCTTTGTGTGGCGATAATCGGTTGAAATTATAAATTGCGATCGGGTAATTGATAAATAAATAGGGAAAGGAATTTTTCAATTTAATTGCGTTTTAGAATGTATTATCCTTGAATATAAATTTGCTTTATATCGGTATATATTCAAATTACTGTATTTTCAATAGAAGAACTACTTAATGAATCAATTTGATCCTTTTTATAGTACGTATCCACGGTCGTGAATATTCGAAAGAAAATTAAAATATTTGTTTTTCTATTATTTAATAACAAATGAAGAATATACGTGAGAATTATATTTAAAAGGGAAGTTGCTTTTTCAAATTCTTGCTCCATAACGTTTAATATTGAAAACTCGTATTTCTTTCCCTTATTTTTCAAGTCAAAGAAGTTCAAGATTTATTTGAGAATTTGATGGGAATAAAATGGAAGTTCCGTCTTCTCGTTCATCGATTTTACTCACAAGGAAAACAATAACCGTGCACCTTTTTCCGCGAAAGATCAAAGAACTTTCTAGCAACGTCATGACGCGAAAACAGAGAGTTTGACTGGAGGGTATTCGCGGATTCATAACTCCGTTCGTGAAAATGGACCGATCCTTTCAGGGCCATTTTCGTCATCGGTTCGACCTGCCATGTTCGTTGCACTCGTCACCGATTCGGGATAGTTGGTACAATGGGATCGTTCGAGCGTATCGGCCTGATATTTCTCTGCGTTGATATCGACGAGTTCCTCCGTGTCGTCCATCGAAAAAGCACCAAAGTTTGTGATACCCCATCGCTGACGTAATCTAGATTTTTTCAATCTCCATTCTACTATTCGAAATTCTACTCGTATTTCACAAACACGTCGCTTCTGGAAAATTTTCTCAAATATTGAGATATATACAAAGCAACAAATCTGCTTGAGATAATTTTATATCGAACTATGAGCCAATTTTTATTATTTATGTTTCATGTACGAAAGATTAGAAAGAATAGAACCGATAGAAGATTCGACTTTGTGAAATCAAGTTTAGCATATTAATTATCCCGAAACTTTACTCGCATAATTGTAAAGACTCTTTTCTCCTACATAGTAAAATATGTAGTACTTAAAAATGTCCTCATAACAAATAAATAAACAAATAAGTAAATAGATACAGATTTCCAAAAATTCTAACTACTAGGATTCATACTACAGTCTTGTCGCCATTATAAAAAAAAAATTAAATTAACTTCCGTTTGATTCTAAAATTTTCTCGTTAGTCAGATAAAGCGTGCTTGCTGCATGAACAACGTAGTTCTGTCCGAAAAGAAGGTACACGTAGCCTAGCCGGAAGAAAGATTCGCGTCGTTCTCGGCCACTTGTTTCCTCCGACGGGGCCGTGGCAAATAATAACCGTGAGGAAATAAGAAGAGAGAGGGAGGGTTAGAGCAAAACGTTGGAAGAATCCACCCCAGTTTCCCTAGGGCTATTGTTGCTCGTTCTCTTTCAGACAGGAGAATCTATCTGGCCGCGATAATCGATCGGGATGAAAGTAATTCCCCGGCACAAAAAAGCTCGTTCAGTTATTTATTACGAACAAACAGCCGACGTGCACGATCTTCCAAATTATTGTCCCGTTCCCATCCATCGAGTAACAGGCCTCGGATAATACGATTCATATAATTCCAACCGAAACTTCCACCCTCGGTCGAACAATGCAACCCGCTAATTTAAGAGATCGTTCCCGAACGAAGCACTCGCAAACCTTCTAAATCTGTAATTTTCTCGTAACCTTCGTTGTCTTACGGATGGAATTTTTTACGATCGACCGATAGAGACGACGGTGGTTCTTAAAGTCGACCATGGTGGAAAAGGGTAGACGTTCACGAGGACAGATAGGAGAAAGGAAAGGGGTTAGAAGAAAAGACAAATGGACTCTGCAGTGAACCTGGGTAGATTCGACGAAGAAACCAGGCCACGCTCTACGGCTCTACCTTATCGATTCTGGAAGCTGACTCGCGGGTGGTCCCTTCGCGTCTACACGATCCTCTCTTCCGTCGACATCTTTTATTTTCGATCGGTGGCGGCACGAAAATACACGGGCACTGGCCCGCGAACTGCCCCCAGGGGGCGGACCCTTCCACGTGGGTGGCTCTCGCGTGCCGGGCCCTAATACGTTTCTAATTGAAATGTTTATCGGAGGGACCACTTCTAGACCGCGTCTTCGTATACCGAACCGATGAACAAGAAGAGATTTATTACGGGCTACAGGAGATTCGATGATTAAATATTTGGCTGTTACATAATAAGTGGCGCGTTTTTACGAAGTATTACTTCGACGAGTTGTTTTATAATTATTAAAGAAAGGAATGATTGCGTCGATTTGTCTATTATTCTGTTTCAATACATTATTCTCTTCAATGATTTTATGATTTTCTTAATTCTTTCCTTACGATATTCTATTATATGATTTGAAAGTACCATTATTGGGATAAAAATTGAAGCAATTTTTATTCTCTTTCACCATAAAGGAGAAGATATATAAATATATGTATATGAATTAATTATATATATACGTAAAGATGATTTTATGTTATATGTAAAAGATCTATAAAAATAGGATCATTTTTCTTTGTGAATATAAATTTATCTAAATTGTTGGGCAATTTCTCAAAGCAGCGGGAACACCTAGTTTTAAACAACACTGAATTTGCCTCGGTTTAGTTCGGGATATTTAATATATTTAGCGATATTTTGTAAAATCAGGAGAAAGATTTCTTCGCGAATGATATGAGATAATGGTGCTTGAGAACGTATATATTCCCTTTCTTGACGTTCTTTCATGGAGACACGAAGATAGTCGAGCAAATCGCATGTTATGATACGACGAAGGTATGTACCTACTTCAACATTGCGCAATAATGGGGAAACGGAAATACAGGCCTCCGATAGACACGCGTGATCTTTTATTCTTTTGTCGAGACTTCACAGCCAGTTGCACTTAATGCATTCCCTTTGTGGCTGCAGCCTATCAGACGGTTATAAGAGCCCTGTTTCCCGAGCTCGTGTGCACGAGTACTCTATATCATCGCTAACATTCCCCATTAATTTGCATTTCTAACGACGAGAATGGCGTCGAAAACAAGTACGCCTCTCTATCGCTTATCATATGACATTATTACAGGCATTAACCCCCAATGATCTGGATGATATCGTTCTTATTTTCAACGCTGTGGTATCTTTATTCTAAGTATTTCAAGATATTTCTAATAACACACGTGTCTAAATGTTCCTTAGAATCATTAAGATACGAATAGATGCGTATAATTCCATCGATACATCCTTGATACCTTACAGTAGGATTACCAACGTATAATTTATGTACAGTAGAGCTAGTAACATGTAATTTATGCACATCTAAACACGATGCATAGATGCTTACAATCAAACTGATATAATATAATCAACGGTAAGCCTATATATTTTTAAGAATTTCTATTTCCTCAATAGACAAGACCATAAAAACTTGCATGTTAAAAATTCCAAGTAAAAAGACATTTAACATTATATATATAATTCGATCACTTACCAGATCTTTCAAAAATCATTCTGAAAATCCATCCAAATTCCTCCGAAAGATTATCACTTGCGATACAATTTTTATATAATCTAACAAACAATTCGACAACAAAAAAACAACAATGAAGCTACGCAAGTCGTAGACGCGACGTTGGTTCGCTAAATCATCACCGTTCGAGGATGGTCCAAAAATGCGAACGTTCCAAGAAATTTGATCTTTCCGCGGTAGGAAGCACAGAGAGTGTTATATATATACATGTTCTTCTCGACGGCAAAAACGTAGTGCAGTGTACTCTCGACGGTGGTCCAGGACGTCCACATCGCGGACGGGTCTCGTGGTCTCGCCAGCTCTCTCACAGGAACGCTTAGATCCCGCGCGACAAATTCTCAAGCGCGCCGCTTCGTAATTGCGATTTACGAGCCGTGGTCCTCTCCTTCTCTCGCTCTTCCCTCGTTCCAACCCTGTTCCACCTCTTTATTCCTCTCTTTCACTCCAACCCCTACTTTCCAACGAGTCGAGCACTTAATGGCGTGTTGAATAACGGATTTATATACTGGGCCTCGAAATACGCGGCAGGACGCGGTTCGCGATACGCCACGGACGTGTTTACGACGCCGAAAATACAAATTGCGCCGACAAGAAAGAGGGAAAGGGGGAGTCGAAAAGGGCGGGCAGAGCTTGTATGCAGCTTCTGATATCGCAAAAAACGCAACGACAGACGGTACGCGACGATACCAACGGAAATAAAAGATGATACGCGTGGTGTAACCACGGTTCATTAAGCGGATGGCCGTCGAGAGAGACATTGGATTCGAGCGAGGCTCGTTAACGACTTTCGGAAATGGCGCGCCGTGCCGCTTCACGTATCCGGTCGAGTGTTACACTTCAAAAAGTTCACTGTCGTTTCAATTAATCGGCCAACTTCCTCGCGACAGCGCGAGAAAAGGGGTTCCAAGGGATTAGACGCGGATAGGAATGGTAGATGTTGGCTTCTGTCTCTGGAGCTTCGTTTTGGAGTTGCCGTCCCTTGAGAGAAATATTGTTACGCCATTCGTTTATGCTTCGCTACCCCTCGTCTGTTTGAGGTGCTTTATGGATGAGAGAGTTCGTTGGTTTATTTGTTTCACTTGTGTATTTGTTAGTGTACAGAATAGATACAGAACAATAATGAAAACAGTTATCGTATTCGTGATGACAATTTGCTAAAAGAAACTTAAAAGGCTGTAATTTTTAACCAATAACATTTTTTACATAGCATCTTGATATATGAAGATCTCGTGTTAACACCACGCAGGAATCTAATCTATCACACGAAGCACTAGAAAAAATTTGCATTTCTAATAGCAACATTCATCTTCTACGATCAGAACTAATCTATGTCGAAAATAGTTAATCAAACGTTACAAAAGGATGAACCTATCGGAGCGATGATCATCAACGGAACTGAATTTATTACGAGCCCCAGACGTTTCGAAGCTTATATACGTGTACTTTTTTTTTCTTGATTCCTCGAAGTAGAAGACGAATGGCGAAATCTGACGAGACCGACATTGTTGTACGCTTAGGTTCTCTTCGTGGAGCGAGGGCAGAGATCGTCGGGCTTGTTTTTATCGGAAGACGTCGGTCGGTCGAAACCTGTCGAAAAAGTCGGTCTCCAGCCGCGTGTGGCTGCCATCCAGACTCGCGGCTGAACGAACGTTTCGTACCAGGGCGCCAGAAAAACGCGATACTGATTCTAGAAATCCCGGAATCGGTTCGTCCGCAACACATGTCACCGAGCGAAAAAACCATGACGCTCGTGGGATCTGCCGAAACGATGGTGTCCTTAACTTCGACCAAGTCGAATTGTTAACAGTCGAATTTCCTGTGTCAACGCTAACAGGCCCAAGATTCGTAGAATACAGTTTAATGACGTTTAACATAATACTTCATGGAATCAAACAAGACTTACTATTTTTTTGTAAAGATGATTGGAAGATATTCTTTGATCCTATTTTACGATTTTTGGTAATGTTGTTCACATTTGAAGTTATGCTATTCTAGTATTCTAGTTATTCTATTTGAATAGTGGAAGTAACAAATAGAAGTTAAGTTTACATCAGAAATAAAGAATGAACGACTAGTTCTTTCAAGAACATTACAAACAAAAAATTGTAGAATGTCTAAGTTAACTGAACAATAGTAGTATCTTAAAAATTAAATCTACGTGTAATATTATGTTATTAATAACATACCACGATCAAAGACTTGAACACAAACTACCAAGTACAACTACCAAGTAAAAACCATCAAAACCTTGCAACTCCAAATCCTCGCTCCATATTCTTTGCCAGCGTCGTTCAATTACATTCTTCGCAATCCAATTCTCCCAATACCTCTTACGCTGAAAAGAAAAGTGGCACCACGTGGATGTGTCACGCCGAAACGATCTTCGACCTGAGCAATTCGAGAACACTCGATCTTCAGTGCTTTTTACCTTGGAAGTATGAGCACGTAACTCGCTGGGAGCAGCAGAAACGTCGAAGAAAGGGCGAACAACGTGTGGCTGCCATCCAGGCTGGCGAACGATCACGAGCAGGGACCACCGTAGCTTCCACGATGGAACTGCGCGCGGCTACCAGTCCTGAAGGACGCGGAATTGTGCAGAGAAATGGGGAACGTAGAAACGATGGCAACGGTGAGCAGCAGGACAAGGAAGAAGGGACAGAACGAGCTGGTGCACAGTGTGCTCTGAGAGGAGAAAAGCTTGGAGGTTGGAGAAAAGGGGGTTGGGTTAGGAACCGACTCGGCGGCGTGTACTTGGCAATCGAAGGAAGCGATAAACCACGAAGACAATACGAGCTCTCCATTGTCGGGGAGCTACGGAGTCTGGGGTGGAGGACTGTCTTCGAAGGAAGGCGAAGCCAAAGCGACGAAAGAGGAGGAACAAGCAGGAGAGCCGAGAACAAGCAGAAGGAATACGAGGGGCAGGCGAACGTCGCGAAGGTCCAGGCAAAAAGTAAACCGACTACCGGGCTCTCTCCTAGTCCTATTGACTAACTTCAGCATTCACTGGCGTCCTCGACGTCGTCTTCTTCTTCCTCCTCCTTCCCCATCCTCCGCGGTTTCCTTCCACCCTCTCGCTTTCACTCGTTGCTCCGACTGGCTTGCACCCTGTCCAAGCTCCTGCAATTAATTAACTCTCGACCATGGCGATCGGGCTGGCCGATGTTCGGCGAACTTTTAATCCGGCCTCTGCTCGTGACTCCCGCTCCTCGTCGTCATCGTGCCCCCGGGAATCTTTTTCGGTTGCTGGTTCCATCGCTCGTTTCTCTTTTTCTGTCTTTCTATCGTTCCACCTTCTTCCCCTCGATTCATCCCAACTTCGTATGTATGTATATATGCGGTTTAATGTTGTTGCTGCAAGGTAGACGCTGGTTCTTCCTGCTGCTGGGTTGAGAGACTCTTTCGGGTTGTACTGTTCGAGAAACCCTATTATGTTGCTTGGATTCTCGAGGAATGTTTTTAGAGTGCTTGTGATTTTTATTACCGAGGGTCGAGGAAGGGGAAGTCTTTGCCCTGTGGTCTTCGTATCGATTACGGTCATGTTATATTCATTTTGTACAATCGTATGAACTTACTAGTTACTATGGGACAAATTTAATTACAAAATTAAACAAATTTAATGGCGAAAATAAGAAACAGACGAGGATTAAGTTTTTGGCTGGCGCAAAAGTTAAAGCAATATTTCAAGCTCAAATTAAAAAATATTTAACGATCGCCGTTTCGTGTGAATAATTGCCACGCGTGAATAATCGCCACGCGTTTTTCTACCCTCGAAACTGGCGCCGACCATACGTATTTGCACCGGGCAATAATCGACGTCCGGATACCGAGCTCTCCGACGTTATCAATCCCAACGAGGACATCGAGGACGATCAACAACCGCACCGCAAGAAATTCCGTGCAAAAACAATCCGAAAGCTGGAAGTTTCCGTGATGAAAAGTGGGCGGACGCGACGAAACAAAGAAACAAGGATGAAGGGAATCCGTTAACATGGTGGAAGCCGGGGGTGAATCGGTCGTTTTCCTCGCGGAAAATATGATTCCCTTCCGCCGGTAGACGTTGATCGAGAATTCCTCGATTAAAACGTCTTCCTCTTGTTTCTTACCTTTTTTCTTTTTCTTTTTCTTTTTTTTTTTTCGTCTTTCGTTCATCTCAAGGGGAGAAGATTTCCTCGCGCTGGAAGCGAGAAAAACTTGCCGGCCGAGTGGAGGGGGATGAAACGAGCCACCTGCAACGTCCTCTGCGAAGAAAGGAAGTTTATATTCCGTCGTTGAAAAATGCCGTCGTATTGTGGCGTACCGTGGAAGCCTCGAAGAGGACGTAACGGCCGGGAAATTTACGTCCAACGAGATTTATGAATATGCACACAGGCGAACCAATGGGATCGTGCCGGTTTCATGGAAGCAGCCTGCTTATGCACCAACTTCCATGCGATTCGATCGATTTAACCTTGGAAATTGTGGGCTGGTTCTTTGTCCTGGAACCATAAACCACCGAGAAATATCTTTCGCGGACACGTGCTTCGTGCGGCTAAAGTCGATCGTTGAATTAATCTACTTGTCTATTATTCACATCTTCGAAATATGTCTCATTATACTTTGGCAAACATGTGGCTGGTGGTGTAAAATTACGGCAAATACAAATTTATATTTTTCACAAATGGAAGGCTCAATGAAAAGGTGATACAAATAGGTTTTTCTCTAAAATGATATTGAATGACATAGAAATTGAAAAGCATGCGAACTTCTTTATTAGAGTCACATTCTACCCACAGCTTTATTAAAACAAAAATTTCCTTACACGATGTACATGATATATGCTGTTATTTATTGTAACATATGAAGATTAGATACAGGAGAAAAACATTACAAGTATATTTTTATTAATTTTCTAATTGTAATATTACTTTATGCTTAAACAGTGGAATATTTTATACAGGCTTGTATTAAAGAGATATTATATTAAAGTACGCTCTTTCAACCATTAAACTGCATAAAATTCAGAAAATTAACAAAACTGTACTTATTACATACTTTGTCTCACACGCATAAATCCTTTTCTTCGTAAATTAAATAAAATTCCTATTACGCAAGGTTAGGAAAAATTAAGTAAAATCCTGGCCAGTTAACGTGACTTGCTACAGTAACACGAAACACAGACACACGACAAAAGAAGTCATAGTATGGCGGATTAAACCTTCAACCCTCTCTACCAGCCTCGTCGCTGCGGGTGATTTCTCAAATCCGTGGTCGCGCTAATTACAACGTTTTTCTCCTATCCCATGACCGCTAATAACTCGTCCCTTGGTCGCATTAGGGATGCCTTGTCGCGCTTTCTGTCAAAAAAAGCACCGGCAAAATCGAGCGAGAAAAAGATAGAAGAGGAGTGGTAGAAAACAAAACGAAATGGAATGGCCAGAAAGGAAAAAGGAACCGAAGCGAAGGAGCTGTCGTCCTGGTTTGGGTTCCCACCAGCGCGAAATTGCAAGGATGACCTCTGAGGTCGCAGGACTAATGTATGCGGACGTACAGTTCTTTACGTGCTCCCTTCTTTCCCTCCCTGTACCACGATTTCTCGTGCTTCCCTCGCCACCTCGCTGTTTTTTACCCTTTAGTCCCCGTGGTGCACGCTCGCCACGGACTTTACGTAATACGTAGGCTCGCCAGAAACGTTCCAACGAGTAGCATGAAGTAAGGAGGGAAGAATTCTTCTTCGTTGCTGTGCTGCTTCGTCGACTAAAATGGAAAAAAGAGAATGGTACCGGCGATTCCTTATCTGGAAAAGAAATCGCACAGCCTTCGCAAAGCTGAAAATGAAATCGTGAAAGAAGTTATGAAAAGTGGCACTTGATTTTTAAAACAGCGGAAGAAGCGAGGATGAATTACAAGATAGCTGGTGAAATTTCGAACGTACCGATTCATTGTGTTACTTAGAAAACAAAGATGTACGCATTCGAAAGTTGGCTATTGGAAGCGTCGCCGAGTTTTTCTAATTTTCCTATTGTTAAATTGAAATATGCTGTGATCAGGTATTACCACTTACAGGAAGAAAACACATCCATTGCACTAATATATTCTACATTATGTTTCTTGTAATCGAAATTCGACAATTTAGAAAATTTAAATTTTAAAAGATCGAGATCGTGGAAATTATGACTTCATACAATCAGAAGGCAGAACAGACCATTTCAAAACACTGTGCATCATGGGGCACACATGGAGGAACACGCTGGATATCGAGCTCGTTCGAAAATTATGAAATGGTAAATCTTGCGATTGGTTTGATTTTTGTCGGATATTCGCTGGGAATTCGGAAATAGATATGGTTTCTAGCGATGGTTTTATCGATAGAGGATGAATGGAGTTGCGGGAGGTGAATCGAGGGGAAAAGTATAAGGTTCGTAAATCGTCGGCAGGGTTTCCATTTTGGATAAAATAGTAATTCGAGGTCCGGAAATTCTGGAAGTTCGTGGCGAACGTTAGTTTATGACGTCAAAGAACGAAACGTACCGGAGAACAGCTGTGGGCACATTTGCTGGGATTAAGAGCTTTAATCCTCAAGACGGGTGTTGATTTAGAAAAAGGGAAAATAATTCATAGCAGTGAAAGTTGACGCTGAGACAGCCGCGTCTTTCGAATTGTGGCGTACCAATATAAATTAACCACCAACCAACGTAAATCAACGTAAACTACAAAGTCCATATTTAAAGAGTATTTTACTTGCGCTGAGTAACAAACAGTCTCAAATCTTTTAACATTTACACTTTGAAAATATTGAAACTTTCAAGCGTTCAAATTTTTGAATCTTCAAATTCTTTAATTGATTAAAGTTAATGTTTTAGACGAGAACAAAATTTCCAACGTTCTTAACTCAACCATTCTTGTCGCAGGATTAAAAAGTATATTAAATTTACGTACATTCTCCCCAACCCCGACATGAAACATAACTCATAAATCACCCCAACAAGCAGTGCGATATATAAAAAATTCTATAATTCTTTCCAAATTAATTTTCATCGTTTCAATCTACGGAACGCGAAGTTTCCTACAGATTAGCTGTATCCAGAGCCTCGTTAGCGGTGAGGTATTGCCCGTGGCAAATTACTCAGTTGATTACTTAGCCATTACGTTTTATCGCGCGGCGATTTCTTTCGAAAAGGAGCAGAACGGTAAAATACGACCGGTCGTTTCGGTTCGATCTCGATAAGAAACGCAAGTTTTCAAGTGTGACGAGAACGTTACACGCGCTGCGTGTACCTCCGCCATCCCTTGAATACAACTTTCGAAGGAATCTTCGTCGTTAATGTTATCGGTGGCGCGCATTTTACAAAAGTCTTTCGCCGAGTCACGCGACGAACGCGCGCGAAAACGAGTCACCGGCTAGTAAATCATCGGAACTCGTCATTAATCACGGAAAGCGAGCGCGAGCACGCCGCGATCCGACGCGGCCGTTACAAATTGTGTTACGCGAGATGCGCGCGAGATAATCGCGGCGAGCCAGGCGCCGATTGCCCTGCTGCTTTATGACTCGTCGTTTGGATGGTTTCTGGTGTCGCATATCCCCGTCAGTCTATCTACAACGATTTTTCTCTCCCTTCTCTTTTATTCGAAAGCTTTTGTAACAACAACGAATTGCATTTTTAAATTGCCTGCCTGTAGAATATCAAAAATATGACTTGTCTTCTCTTCTTGTCTCTCATCTTCTTCCGTAGTCTTCGTATGTGTCACCTTTCAATCTGCAAAGTCACGTATCTATCTCATATTATAAACAATATTAATTTATCATATTTGTCATAATTTTATACATTAAGTATCCTGTCTGATCTCAGAATGAATAACAAATGAATCACAGAAATATAAAATATTTCTAAAATTTCTAGAGACGCGAGAGAACCGACTATCTACAATTTGATTCCTGAAGCATCATAGCCTCAAAGGTCGTAGCATTGAAGAGGAACGAAGACTAGGACGCGGCGTAGAAAGCGAAAACGTTGATTCTTTCGCAAGAGTGCGGATTCTGCGGCTGTATTGCGAAGGGTAACGACGAGCGAACGGATTTCGCAGATCGGCTTAACCTGAGCCACCGTGAGCCTGGTTGCAGCTGTCGTCCGCAGCGGAAACTCTGCCTGTCGTCCGGAATCCCAACCGTGGCAGCGCTCCTGTTGCGACGACGTCATTACTTATGCAAGCCCCACTTACAGCTCGTCCTAAAAGCCGTTCGTTTCCCCCCTCGTCCTTGTCAAAGAATGCTCGCAACCCGTATCCTTCCTGTCGAAGAACGATTTCGTCAAGCTTTCACGGATTGAAACGACTCGTTTACCGCGTTTTTTAGTTTATCCATGCGATTATAAACGTTCGATGAGTTATTTGAACACAGATATACAAATGAAAAGTATTTAAATTGGTTAAAGGTGTATTTATATTTTATTGTAATATATTTAAGGCGTGTAAAATATATGTGTTAAACCAATAAAACGAACCTCTCAAAAATCAAACTGATCAATTCCATTTTGTGTGAACTTCTCAATATCTCGAAAACTAATTTTATGTTAAATTGAGTTCATTGATATCGTGTGTGATGTATCATTGTTTACATTATCTTATGTGTATTTTTTATTTCCCTGCACACGTACTTACCTAATAGAGTCGCTACTACCTTTAACATTTTTGTTTCGATTTAGAAATCGATACTTGTTGAAGTATCGCATGATATATTAAGAATAGAATGCAGGTTCGCGGGTATAATTAACGGAATATTTAATTGACGTAAAACCTTCAAACCGTGATAAATGTTTATCAAAATGTCAGGATCTCAAGGAACTGGTACACGGAGGCAATGGACAGCTCGCGTGCACATTCTACTCGTCGGTTCACATTTCATGCCGGATAGCTAAAGCTAATGCCTTTAGGCAACGTGATTAATTTATAATAACTGACTTGGAAGTGTTTAATTATGCCAAGGAATTAGTCTCCGTATCGTGAAATCTTACCGTACACTTATCTCAATAATTTACCTGTCTTGCCTACTTGTTCAGTTTCAATTTTCCTTTTCATAAACATGCTACCTTCCACCTTACTCCTTCTAATATTCACGTATACGTCTTCAAACATCTACGACTAATAACACTGGTAGAAACGAACTGCAACTGTGATCAAAGATATCAATTTAATCAAAAAGTCAAAATATCATTAAAAATATTTCAGTAGAACTCAATTTTCCTTTTCATAGACGTGCTATCTCTAAACCTACTTCTTCCAATGTCCATGTACACGTTTCGGAACATTTACGATTAACAATATTAATACAAATTAACTTTAACAACAATCTTGCTAAAAATTCAAAATATCATAAAAAATATTCTAAAGTTTCGATTTTCTTTTTGGAAACATACTATCTTCCAACTTACACCTTTCAGTTCCGATATATTCATATTAAAACATTTACGACCAATAGCGTCTACCAAAGTTACCTTTAACCAACGATCTTACCAAAAATCCAAAATATCAAAAAGGATATTCTTTTAAAATTACTACTTTCTTTGTTATAGACATACCACCTTCCAACTCATTCCTTTCAAACGTCCCATACACATTTTCAACCATTTATAACAAATAAAACCGATAAAACATAACTTCAACCACAATTAGAGACATTAAATGTGCTCAAAATTCAAAGTATCGTAAAAAGTAGCCCCGTAGAGCAGTGTTCGTCAAATAAGCGTCATAGTAAACCTTGAAGCCTCTGCTTTAAAATGCTTTTTGTCTCATTCCGATACGAGCTTCTGTTTCCGAGATATCGTCGTTCAAAGTAAATGTAATTTTTCGGCGGTTTACTATGTCCTCTCAGTCGCACACATCGGACTTCTCTCTCGTACACTCGTCGTTGACCTGTCCCAAGCGGCCGACCGTTGCGCTGGTCAGCGCTAGACAGCGTCTGCGTTTTTTTTACTATTTACTACGCGCTTCCTGGAAAAAAGTAGGTCACGCCGAATGAATGACGTCCTATACATAATAAATGGCTACTTCGATGGCTTATATCTCCGGAACGGATTGAGATACCAACGTGGGACAAAAAGCATCTTTAAAAGCATACTTTCTACTATCTTTTAAGGCTATTTGCATAAAAAATTGTTAAATATTTTGAGATATATTTGTGAGTCGAAATTGACGTTTTATAGTGTCTATTACTTCCATATTCGTTGTAAGGGAACTATAATAAGTATATTATGCATGTTCAAACGATTGATCAATGATGTCGAATCATTTTTCAATTATATCTATAATGAACTTTTTATGATTCTGTTATTTACTGCAAATTAATATCATAAAATGTTAATCATGATTTTTGTCTACAACATTTTTCAGAATAAAAATTCTCGCGTTTTCTTAACTTCTTTGATTACATGGGACACATACAATTGGTTGATAACTTACGAATAAGTGCAAGCTAAAGAGACTTGTTTTACCTACTAAGTGTTATGAATACTCTACTTCCAACGTTTCCTATATTTTTACATATGGAACATACTATGTATATATATTGTAAAATATATATTCTATACGTCTTTCCATATTCAAATTTCTCATAGATATACAAATATCCAATGTGAAGCGATAATTACGTAAAACGATCGAGGATACTGGCATGTATATTATTTTCTACAAAATTAGAGGATAGCAGACAAGAAAGTTCACCTGGAAAGCAAACCGAAGATAAATGGCTCGACCTACACCCAGCCCATCTTCATTTGCATCCGGCGAAAAAAAGCAAGGAATCAGATTGGCGTAGCACGGTAACGCGATCGCTATGAGCGATCGTTCGTGCCAGACGATGCTATCATTCCCCGTAAGCGTTCAGATTAGACGGAGGAGGAACTTCAACGAGGTCAATCGTTACGGTCGCGATGAATATTCAACGAACTGTGGAAGGAATAAAAAAGCGAGAAAGAGCAAAAAATACACAATGAGAGCGAAGAAATAGGAAGAAAAAAGAGAGAGAGAGAGAGAAAGCAGAAAAGAAGATACAATTATCCGTAACGATCGATTCGTCCCAATTTCCATATTTCGATCGTCTCGTGCGGAATATGATTTTCGTTTCCTTTTACCAACTTTGACGTATCGAACCACTTCGTCATCTCTTATTCATGCAATATGGAGCTGTTATTATTGTAACATCGACTCGATTTAATTCCGGGGAAGATGTCATTTGTAGTGACCGCAGGTTGCATTATATGAGCCACGAACTATGTCTATTATAGTAGTTGGAATGGATGGAACAGAAAGGGATTAATCTATTTAACTATTTCCTAATAGAAAAAGTCGCTTATCTTTTCTCTTCCAGATTACGTATGCAGAAATTAATTTCTGCCGAATGAATTACTCCTGATATTTTCATTCTAATTAGTTTTATACAGAGAATTCTTGTAAAATAATATAGCTTTTATTAATTTACTTTCAAAACCTTATCAACAAATACTATTACGTAGCAAGAAATATATAATTCGTCGAAAACAAAAAACAAAAAAAAAAAAAATAAATTATTCAAATCAGGACAAATTGATAAAAGTAATAAAAATAACTTGCAAGTAGCTCGCCGCAGCTCAGAACATTTATTGATCGGATTAAGATTTTAACACCTTAAATACGACTACAGGATACAACTTTCACTATTAGAAGTCATAAATAATAAACAAATTTTGCTCCCATATTTCGTTCCACTCTAATGTACAGAGAGGCCAACAGAAATACAACCCGTGACGAGAGAGCAAGTAGAAGAGATACGCGGGAATCGGATTCTAATTTTACACACGCCATTATATCGTCGGAATTATACGAGCGCCGAGATACCCCGTTCATATCGAACGGTTTCGACGTTAATGCATCATTGAACGACATTACACCGCGCACAGACGATAGCCAGGTATATTCCTACGGCCAAGCCACTCGCGACCCAAGCTCTATTTCTATTTCCACGTCCCTTGAATTAATTATCACGGACTTCTGTCCGCTATTCCCGCGCGCCAGTCACCGATACCCATCGATTATTCATCGAAGTTTCTCGTTGGATCGTCCCTCGATAGCGTTGCTCCGTCATACCGGGACGAAACGTTGCACGTTCGCCTCGTGGGGATACCCTTTCAGATACGATGCCCGATACGCGATCAGAACAACGTCCTTACAGTTCCTCCGCTTTCTTTCTCGCTTGTAAACAGCGACAAGTCGTGATTGAACGGTGAAATTCGATGGATTGAGATCCGATACTCGATTTTGGACAAGATTAAATAGATAGAGATATTTTAGACTCTCGTTGGAAAATGGAACGTTGAGGAAGGATATTTCACCCTTGAATCTCTTTGGAAAGAATTTTTAGTTTCATTGAAAAAATTGTTAACGTTCAATTAGATATAGTAAAGACGTTGTTGAGAATATCAAAATTTTTTTAGATTTTTTGACAGTCTAGAATATGTGAATTAATTATCCACACGAATAACAGAGTTTTCTTACAGATTATAAAAAAAATATGCGTTTCCCTGAAGGATTATACAAACTTTGGAAAAATTGAATTATCCTTTGGACGAATTTATAAGACGCAGCAACTATGTAATTAATATCCCATATCTTTATTCTTTTATGACTATAAAATCGGTAGAAAGTGTCAGATTTTGCAGGGTATGACCTACTGTTGTGTCACGTGAGGTCAACGTAAATTTAGAGGCGAACATATAAAATAGCGGCGCTGGATTTGTTCCGCGTGACGTGATAACGCGTAGGCTTTCGTGACGCGATCGCTGCCGTGTATCTAGCTTAATCCAGTAGCGTACAACTCCGTGCAAGTGAAAGTCATTAAGCGTTACTTCTACTGGAAACGTGGTTGCAATCTCTCGTTTTATTCTTCCCTTTCGTTGAGATGAACGCTTCTTATAGAATACCATGCTATCAAATGTCAATGCTATACGACAGAACGACGACTCATAACGTATCAAATTGACATAATCTACTATCTAACTATCTTGAAAAATCTTTATTTCATTGCAAAAAATCTTTAACTTCAAAATTATTCAAAATTATTTCGTTTATCTCTCGCACCATAAAAGACTCACAACCTTCGTTCGATCATCAAAGCTCTTTCTATTCTCACAAATCATAGAAATAATTTAACGATTTGAACATTTCACTCGTTGATGAAGCAAAAAATATACTACTATACATCTTTTACAGCTATGGATCTCTTCTAACAAGCTCCATAGAGCAGACTTGTATAGTCAGTCTTCTCGTTCACGTAATTCGTAGATGTATGATTCAGAGATGGAAGAAAGGGAAGAGAAAGGACACAAGCAGGTCTCGTTCGCCAGGACAGCCACGAGGCGTTTCTTTGTTCCCGGGGAACGTTACATTTATCTCCGTTCGAAATTTTTATAGCCGGCTACCGCTCGACGAATGCATTCATAACGCATAAAAGACAATGGCCCCCGTAAAAGTCGATGTCCGTTACCGGTGATCGCTTACTGGAGCAGAAACAAGACCCGCAACCGCTGGGACGAAACTTCCATCCTGGATAGGGAAATGGAGTGTAGGGGATAACCACGGAGAGAGGAACGAGACTCTAATTTTATAGCCGCCATTATCCGCGGGGACACGAGGAGATGTGTAGTGTACTCGGCATATTGATCCAAGGCGTAATACATTATCGATCAGCGTTTGTTGGTAAAGGTACACTGGTGCTGATCGCGGTTGGATAAATTTCGAATTACGCTAGCAAAATTGATTTTGCTGTCGCTGAGTGAAGAGGTGAAATTTCGTAAGCTGGACCATTCAGAAAGCACGTTGATCAATTGCATAAATTGAAAAGTGTTTTCAGAATTTATAGTTATTCATGACATCCTTTTGCGATAAACGAACATATGAAAATAAGTCACTTGTTCCTTGAGAATAGAATGTTACTCCTGTACTCGTAGAATGAAATTTAAAAAAAGGAGGTTCAAATTTTCAAGTTTCCTTTGCATCAGCTAAAAGATAAAGGAATTGATACATATAAGAAAACTGAGAAGATAGGTATAAGAGTCTTGAATCATAAAAGTTGAACTGCTCAATTTCTCTCTTGACTTGACTTTAAGACGAAACGATCGCTGAATGTACCTTTTCCATGAGATAGGAAGGAAAAGGAAACGGTCGTCCGAACTCTAAAACCAAACTCGATAATTTTAATTGAAATCAGAAAGATCATTGAATGTTTCTCCTTCGTGAAATACGATAGAAGGAAATTTCACCGAAAATGGAGAAAGAAAGATCCTTCGGAAGGGGGAGGAACAGTGACGCTGGCGTAGAAAATCGCAAGACACGGAGGAACGGTTTCCAGGACGCGTAAGAGCATTAATTCGCGAACTTCTGCAGCCGAATCTCGCTTCGAACGTTTTCTCATTCAGTGCAGGACCCCGGGATCTTCGTGGAAACTCCTGCTACCCGCCGATGAGATCCCAGTGAACTCATTAACCCGGAAATCAACGGCCGATTCCCAAAGTTCCTCGCGCTAGAGTGGTGCAAGAACGACCGATGGGAAACTTCCATCTGCAATAACGCGACCGATGACAAAACTGCCATTGTTTAACTTCCCGACAATGCGCCCGGATGAACAGCCAGAGAGGGTCTTAAAAGCGGAAAGTTCGCGCCGAGACGGAAAGTCCCCTTGCGATTTTCTATCCGTAAGGAGGACTTTCGTAGACAATAGCAACTTCCGTTACTGACCTCTTCAACTTTGGCTACTACTTCGCCGAAGAAAGGAACTCTTTCTTCTTGCAATTTATACCCGTTGATCGATTTTCTTACACGATATTTTCTTCTACAGAGAACAGTCAGGATTTGATGGGGAATTATAGATGGTATCGATAAATTTTTAAGGAACTGGATAAGATCGGATAGAAATATCGTCTATGATAAATTTATGGGGATTTTCTATATCGGAATTTTTCGGAACAGGATATATCTGGATCAGTGTTTGAGTATTTTATATAGAATGGAACAGTAGGAAGATTCCATGTGTGAAGATAGCGTGAAGAACGTCGCAAAGATCTTCTGACAGCTATTACAGATGGAACACTGGTTCGGGCCATTTGTTGTTCCTATTTTACTCGTTCATGACTCTACTGCCTCTTTTTTGAACGTCGCTATTTAAGAATAAAATACTTTAGTATACTATCAGTATAAATATTATTAATGTGACACGTGTCTCCTGTCTTCCGAAGGAAGATTTCCGCAGGCGTCGGCAATATCGAGCTTACCAAAATCGTCTTATTACCAAGTAAACAAGTCCATCCCTACAGGTCCTCTACCAGAAGCGAGAGCTTTAAGACTCCATAAGACAGAACCTCCGAAAGAAGATTATTTCCTCCATAAACTATCAAACTTTCAACGCCACTATTTCTCCTCCAAATATACTTCAGCAAACTTCATCCTTCTCTTTCCATTAAAGCAACTCGGAGGATCAAAATTTCTCATAGATTGCTTTCTATTCGAGAACTGCGATAGTTTCGAGATGGTTAAAGAAACGATACTTCGCGATAACGTCGCGCACTTGGTAAATGAAAAATTCGTAAACGAGACGCCTCATTGAATATTGCATCGCGAATTCTGGTCACTAAACAGGATAACATAAAGGGAAGGCGAGGGGGAGAAAAGGGGAAGTCTCAAGGGGGGCTTTCCTGAATTATTCTCAGCGTGTCCTGGTGGAAAGCGTCGTCGCCGTCGGCGGTGGTGGCATCGTCGTGGTTCCAATCTCATGGGCGAGGCGAGACGCGACACCGCGTTTTACCTCGCGAAGGTTTCATGGGTATCGCTTCTTCCGACGTTATTCGCCGATAGGACGCTTCTAGGTGCGGCCTATGCACTGCACGTTTCGGAACTATGCACCCTGTGGATTTTTAATGAACCCTACGCTACCTTTTTTCCGGACAGATACCGGGAAACAGCCAGGAAAAATAGCCGAACCCTGAGGTCCGAGCTGATTTACGAGACGGGGAGGATATGGAGACTGAACGTTGCACGTTTTCGTTGCACATGAAATGCGCTTTTTCTGGTCTGTTTTGCCTGCTCGTTCTATGATAAAACACGGGCCACTTCTGTTTGCTGAGTTTTAGGTACTGTTTCCTTTTTTAATACGTAGGATTATAGTAGTTGCTGTCAAGTGGCCTGTTTTCTTTCGTGTGATCGTTTATTCAGAGATAATTTTTATCTGAGTTTCGGTTTAAATGTTTGGTAAGAATAAATTCCCGAAAATTCGCTCGACAGATCTAGGACAGTGATATATAAATTGATGTTATATCTGGAAAGTAAAATTAGAATTAATCTTAAAAAGTAGGGTGAACTGTACTATATTTGCAGAAATTCAATCAAAAATCTAAGTCGATGAATATCTCATATAGAATTTACGAGTATCCGTTGAGAGTTTTACAGACGAGTAATTCGTTGCTTCTATTAAGAAAATTTTAACGTATAATCAAGAATACGATAGAACGATAGACTTAAGGAGCTAAAAAAAAAACCACTTATCCTAAAGAAGCGCTCTTTCGCGCAAGCTTCGCTCTTTACCTGACCGTGCGATCGAAAATTGGTCCAGGAGGAATGCTCGCCGCTGAAGACATCCAATTAAAACGAATTAAATCCCACCTAACCGCTCTTCAGCCACGCGATTTACGGGACGCCCCGCGGCCTGCTATTAAGTCGTGCCGGCCGAATCCTCGAGATTCTTTCGTAATCGGTCGACAGCGGTGGAACGCGGGGATTTCGGGGCCCCAGGGGGCCGATCGCAGCGACGGGAGACTGGAATGAGCGGTGAGCCACGAACTCTAGAGAAAGGTAGAGATATGACGATGCTGAAGAGCAAGAAAAAGAAGATATAAATTTTCCTTCTCTTTTCCTCTTTCTTTCTTTTTCTCTAGGCACGGTCATTAAGACTAATTTGCGTCAAATCGCATAGAAACTCGTCGACAAGTTTTTCGAGAGGGTCGAGACGCGTCGTGCCAGGGGCGGCGCCTGTAACGCGTGGCGCCCCGCGCACATGTGTGCTCTCGACATACGTGACGAGGGCAAATTATACCAATTTCTGTGGCATGCGCTCGATCGGTTTTTCGCATGGTAAACGCACACGTCTTCACGACGATTCGACGCCTCGGGTGCGAACGACGGTCGCGTCGATTCGCCGAAGAAAGTTTGATTGGTGCAAGGGCGAGGATTTTGAAGAAAAAAAACGAGTTCCAGGGGACTTTATTCTTACAAAAGTGAGTGGTTTATGTTTAACGTTATAGAGAATTCCATTTCGCCACTGCATTGTTTAGTTTATTAAAGAATTAGATTATGTGTCAGCTATATCACTGACCAGTTATATTTTTAAAACGTTCATTATTCTTAATGCTACAGTAACAGCGTAGAATAACAAGTATATTAAAAAATTCAATTTACGCGTTTCATTTAATTTCAACATCGATCATCTTCGTGCTATCGTCAACAAATAATACTGCTAGTCATAATAACCACCAACTTTACAGTTTCTTACCGTAAACCTGCTCCATATCTTCTTTATTCCATTACTTCTTTCAATTCGAAATCACAGTCATCTTATAATTACCGTGATGAAGAGGAAGTTTCACACCAGCTCTAACTACCTCTGCAATTTTTTAGTCACCATTTTTCACCTACGATAATATCAAACCTCAGATCAGATAAGTATAACGTATTTAGCCGTTAACGATTCATAAATCAATCGAGCGGAACTTGTTGGCACACTTTGGAAGCATCCTACACAAACAGTCTTAACATAGAACATAATAAGAATATACTCGCATTCTCGCTAATTCCACTACCACAAATGGCGTCAGCCGTTCAAAAAATCAATCCAATGATTCATCCAACGAATATACGTTCTTTTTCCATTAATCCCCGTTGATAATTTTCGGCGATGTTACACACGAAACGAATTTTAATTAACGGAGAAGTGGGGGGTTGACCGGGTTGCTGAGTCGGCAACGGATTTAATACCCGTGCGAATCGAGGAAATGCACACGGGCAAATGGAACGCAGACATTAGCGCGGGTATCACCATTAATTCTGTTCAATCGCGATAAGCCGAAGTCAACGTGTGCCGACAGTCCCGTGAGGCATTAGGGTCGCTTACGTATGAACTCGCCGCGGCGATATATCGCCGCGCATTCGAAACCGCTAAAGTCTCGACGTTAATCTACCGAATAAGGATATGTTGGCGCGTTAAGGTGTCCCTCGGTTATCCAACGTCGATTTATCATAAACCGACCAGCCAAATATTTTGTGTTTCGTGATTAATTGCCTCGAAACTCGTGCACGCCAGATCGCGCGATGCTTGACGCGTGCAGCGTGTTACGGATAATCTCTTCTTGTATTTTTAACGAATAGAATCGGTAAGAGGTTTCAGATCTGTACCATCTTCTTTGTGTTGACAATTTATCGAAGTTAAGCTAATCAACTTTATCCTTTTACACTAGGGATTTACAACGAGAAAGTCTGACAAAGAATTCTCTCATACTTTTCTCGGATACTGTGTCTTAGAATTTTTTCAGAATTTTCTCGCGACGAGTACATATTTACATAATATTTTCAGATTTAATACTTCCTTTGCTCTAAACCGAAGAATTATTTTTAAAACTTTCTTTAAACACCACCCAAAGGAAAAAAAAGAAAATAAAAACACAATCCCTACAAGATTCTAATACAAAATGTATATGAACAATATCATATCAGTGGATCCAAGCCAATATCTACAATGTTCAATCTCGCCAAATGTTCCAGCAACAGGTGTCTCAAAGGCGGCTCAAAAATCCACGCGAAACTGCAGCTGTATTTGGTCGAAAAGCAAGGAACAAGGACCATTCGAGGAGCAACTGGAATCCAGAGCAGCCCGAGGTTGCGTAAATTAATGAAGCAGCCGTGAAGCCTACAAACGACTCGGTAGCCCCGGCTGCAATTACGCTAATTCTTCGCGAGGAGGGGAGAGAATCGCGGAACGAAGTCGCACCACGTACACGGGCTGTTATTCGTTTACCCCAATTAAGTTAATCGTCGGTCGCCTCGGAAGCCTGTCCAAGGCGTCGTAACACAGGAAGCCAAGCGTATTGAAATTACGGTCGTTAATGGCGCGATCGGTGATTTTTCACCGTTATATGGCCAGGTAGCCGCGCTATGATTACCAATCTTCCCTTCTTCCTCTTTTATATTCTTTCTCCTTTGCTCTTTCATGATACGCGAAGCGAAGAGTGGTGTACATGTACGTAGAGAGGGATCGGGGAAATTGATATGCCGCGTGGACGGGGCTGGTAGTTATTGTCATCTATGGTCGTTATCTGTACGTGAGCTGGAAGCGGAGGCCGGCTCCGTGAAATGTCTTCATGGTCTGTCATCAGTATCTCGTGTAAATTGCCGATGGACCTCATAAAAATTCCCGTTGCACGTACGCGTTGCACGCCGGGACGCGCGTGGACGTCTCGTGATCCGCCGCCGCCGGTCTATCGTTTGACGGAAACACCATGAGATTTTATTATTGGACACGAATCTCTCTCGACAACCAAGACGGCACTTTGACGCGTGATCGAGGGTGCCGCGTTTCATGTGTAAGCCACTTCGGTTGCTTTGATGGAATGTTAGGAATTTATGCGAAGGATGTCGTAATCCTTTCTATTTCGAGTCTCTCAAAAAATTCGTCGTATTTCTTCCTGCCCTATTTTTGAATAATTTCACACAGATATTTAGGTTGTAGATTTCATGTACTAGGAACTTCAGTTTGTTCGAAGAAATCTGTGAAATTTATGCGAGGGATGTGGTAATCTTTTCTTTTTGAAGGCTTTAAACAAGTTTGTCGTAATACCTTTTTCTTTGGTTCTTTTCGAAGAAGTTTTGGATTGTTTCGCGAAGATATTTGGGTTATGGATGTTTACAGAGGAGAATTCCAGTTATACATTAATGAAACAAAAATTTTATTCCTTATCTTTTTCATAAATTTCATCGTTGAATTCTCTTTCAATAGGCCACTGTGCATCTAGATTCCACCTGGATCCTATAATTCTATAAATTTTGAGAATACATTATATCATCGTATTATAGCTGATTTTCATAAGCTACTATCTTAATACGTTTCTTCTACCTTGACAAAAGAGTAAGCGAGTTACTCTATCCATGTTTCTCAATAATATTACATTTACGCAATTTTTACGTATTATTTCATTAGTGGATTTTTAATGGCTTAATAGAATGTTAAATGGAAATAGTCAATTAAGGTGAACGTAGATTAATGATCGTGGAACACGGAAAAAATGTTGTTTAGAGACCAGTCGACAAGTGTTCCGGCGTTTAGTTTTCATTTATAACTGGCACAAATATCCTACCCAGTCGCATAGTTTCGTAGTATTTCACGTGGAGATCGTAAAATTATTGCGGCGTAGACATACTATCTGGCGACGGTTCGAGTAATTTCAAATTATTGGCTTCGCTGGTCATTAATGACGAGGTAGCCGCGTAATAGAGTCTGTCATTTGGCCGTTTCGAAAGCAAGAACACGGCTTAGTTTCGCGTATAGCTCGAAACCAAATCACGGGTTGCGAGTAATTTGAAATTATGCATCGTCTAAATCGGTTATTTTCAAAACCGAGAATTCACGTGCTGTTCGTAAACCGGTGACGCGCGCGGGGGACTATCTCGTCTCGAAATGTTGGGGACGTGCACGTATAAATTCCCGCCGTAATTGCGACGCGACAACCGTTCGTAAATAGAAAGACCAGAACGTGGACCTAGAAAATGGGCGTGGTGATTTTTTATTAAAAGCACGAAACGACCAGCAACGCACCGCGATATTTATTCGCTCGTTTAGCTTAACGAGCGGAACCCTATCCTGCTGACCGTTTGTACACAATTTGTACCGACGATATTCGACCAATCAATGAAAATCACGGCACACAATCATGCAGGATAAACATTTAACATTTCAAACCCGATTTGAAACCGAATTATTTCATATAGAATTTTTAACTTATACAAATGTGTAGAACAATCAAACTTCAGTTTGTTAATACTACACAGAACTATTAACTCTTTATATTAATCTATTTGAATGAACGTTATTGTACGAATTATTGATCTGTAACGTGTATATAGATATACAGAAATGTATGATTATAATTATAGCGATATCACGAAAAGAATTGGTATGCGTGTAATCGTATTTTTGCTTTAATAAAAATGCAATATTAATATTGGCAAAAAATTGTGTGGATTCTTAATCATTGTAAAACTAATAATATGCAATCGTTTCGATGGTTTTAGTATTCTGTATTTTACAATTTCGGTTTCTTCATTCATGTGAACTTTGAAGACTTTGAGCAATGTATTTCTTTCTCCCTAAAGTTATATATATATAATTACAAGTAATCGTATATCATTGAATAAATAACCAACGTTTCTACACAAATGGTATATTAAAAACATCCAACGTTAGTAATCACATTTGCAATTATATCTGTAGCGTATCCTTTGTTGGTAGTTTTATCAGTAACTTGAAATTAACAATATAAATGTCAATAATTATTTTTCATATTTCGATAAATCTTTCACTGAAGACTTTTCTAAAATAACCCAATTCTAGGCTAACTCTTATTTTATAGAAGACCAAATTTAAATTTTGATAAAAAATTTTTAATATTTAAACAACGTTTCTTTCGATCGACATATTTCACCTTAATTGGTTCTTCTCCGCTTCTCCGCTTCACGAAGACTCAAGAACCTGTCTCTACCTATTCCTAATCTCTGAACGCAATTAAGACCGCGACCAAGCGTGAGCAGCAAGCAACAAGACGACAAAGACAAAGTAATATCCGGCTGATTAGACGTTCCTCGAGGGTAGAAACAGGTGGTGTGACCGGCTATATGAAAGGCTTCCATCGGGCAAGACAGGAAGCGAGCAACGAAGCGTGGCGGATTTCACAATCAGCAGCGTCTGCTTTCTTATCGTCCGCTCGACGATCCATCCTTCCGTGGAATCCGTGATTACACTACGAGTTTTGCGCTGCCGATTACCGAGCGCGGCAATTTCCAAGGCTGGCCATTCGTGTGTATTAGCGACAACGCGATTCGTGATAATTTGCTAGCCCGTTTTACCAAGGGAAGAGGAAAGACGAGACAAATGAATAGAAGAAGAAAAAGAGAAAAGAAGAAGAGGTACGTAGGAACTTGGTAACGAAACCTCTTTCTATATGGATGCGTTGTTTGGTGATTAAAATCCAGACCCTAATTGCCTGTTCGATAATTAAACCGCGTAAACCAGACGCGAAAGAGAATAGTCTATTAAAGGATTAGCTCGAGAAGCGATTTCTTGCGGCGATGGCCTGGAAGGTTGGGTTCGACATGGAAAACATCGATTATCGAGGAAACTGTAACATGGTTTAGCTACTTTAAAAAAGTATTTTAAGAAAGGAAAATAGGATTTAATTATTTCTTGTAGCTACCTCAGATTTCTATCCCTATTTTCAAAATTATCATATTATTATTTTCTTAATTTTAAAGTTTAATGGGTTAATTAAATATTTGTGTCGCTGTGATGGCTAATCTTAATAAAAAAAAGAAGGAAAAAGAAATGGCCATTCGTTCCACGGGATATGAAATAGAGTGAACGGTAATGGAAAGATTGGAGAATATAATAAAATTTGTCACCCCAAAGATCGCTTTCAAAGAATGATAGCTGCATTTGTGATAAGTAATGGAATATTTCTTTTCTTATTCGTTAAATCAACTAAGATTCTAAATAAAGAACAGTAAATTCAAATTTGATATCATTTAAATAAAAACCATACAAAGCAAGTTTGCCAAAGAGTGCTTCAAAATTTATCACCAAATTATACAGATTATCTAAAATCACTTTCCACGCCATCCAAGCGAAACGAGAAAAAGAGACGAACACCACCAACCCTGGGAATTACAGAGAGTTTTACACGGAGACACGCAGGATTCACGGATGTTACATTGAAATAATTTCAGCGAAATTTACGACTCGGGAAAAATACAAACGACTCGGCTAATTTCATTCTATCCTCCGCCTGTAAATTATCCCCGGACACAATAACCGGCGACCGAACGCTTGCGTACCACTTCGCGTTCCAACGAACCTCCTCTCCTCTCTCGCAAAAATAATATATTATATCGCCACTCGGCGAAAGTAATATTCTAATGCGACGGGCTCGTGGTAGGGCTACGAGACGCGCCATTCAACCCTGCTGCGTCCTTCACATCATTTTCCAACGTTAGAGGATCCATTAAGTTTGAGAAAAACGACACAATTGTTATTGATATCCCTGATTTATTTTTACGATTTTATGTAGAGGCGTATGAGTTTTCTTCATCGAAACCACGTTGATATACCATATCATAAGGATATTTCAAATAATATTTTAATATCTTTGGTATTTTTAAGATTACGTATAGGGTAGGCAAGTACCTGCTTAACTTGAAAATCAAATAAAAAAACAATTTTGATATTATACGATTAATTGATAATTGGCGGAATTTATTGGAAAATCTGATTTATTGAGCTTTTCTTCTGTATTCTTGATATTAAAATAAAATTCGTATGGGGTAAAATTTTAGCCACAACAGTCTCTAAGGACTTACAATGTTTTCGTGTATTGAAATAATTGAACGAGGTTGAAACACAAGAATTTAAAGAGCAGGCTTAAATCGTCGTGATTTACGTGATTCTCTCGCGAGAAACTAGAAACGTATCGTCATGGTGACGAGATAGGAGATGAGCAAAAGAGGTGGTGCGTGTCCTCGACGGGGCTATTCCATTTCTTCTCGGCAATTTCCAATAAATCTTTTGTCCGCGAGACACGCGTTCGCTCGTATCTGGGGGATCGGTTGGAGGAAGAGAGAAGTGAAATCTGGGGAAGAGATTGCGTCTCCGACTACCCGCTGAGAAGGGAGATTTAAGGTCCCCTAACCCCGAAAATTCGCGACGGCCTACGCGACCAGCACGGCATTATATTTTCATTTGCGCGAGACTCGAGAACGGCTACGGACAATCGCCGCTTAATTTGCTAACGATTGCAGTTGCCTTGCTGTGTAGGTTAAGGCGCTGTGCTGCTGCAACTTCTAACTTCTGGGTTGGGTAGACTTGGAAATTAGAGTTACAGAATGATTAGGCGATAATAGGGGATGATCTTGGTGTGAAGAATGGATGCACGTTGAATTGAAACGTTGGTAGATTGAAACTTCAAGATTGCGAGACTGAGAAGTAAAACTAAAAGATCTACGTTGGAAAAGATAATGCTGGAAAAATAGGATTGAAGGTATAAAATTGTAAAAAGTATCGTTAAAAAGATAGAAATAAAAGATTTGATCAAAATGAGACCGAAAGAATGATATTATTATTTTGCCATATTCCCATTTCATGATCGATAATTTTAACGGACTGAAAAAACGATACCCAACTACTGATCTTCATAAAGTTGTTGTCAATAGGTTCTTCTACTTGAAAATTATTGCAATGGAATCATTTTGATACATTGTGTTAATTTTCAGCGCCACTCAATTACAATCCAGCGGTTTTTCCGCGCGCCTGTAACGCAATAGAATTGAGAATAACGCGGAAACCGAGCTGGTAGATTGATGAAATTGCCTCAGAAAGTGATTTTATTTCGATAATTCGCTATAAATACGTTTCAACGGGTACAGCGTGGCTCGACGCGACGGCTCGAAATTGAATTTAAGTTTCATTTAGGGGCCAAAAACTGTCGCCACGCGATTACTCGTTTCACTCTATCCATCGTTGGTCAACCCAGTTCCGTTTCACCTTTTAATCCGTCCAACCTGCGCTCATTTATATTCAAATGTATGTATAATTTATAACATGTCACTCCTATAAATTCCTTTCTTTCTATCGTTTCATTCCCATTAAATGGAATTCTCGATATATGCCTGTTTCAATTAATTAACGATAAATGAAACTTATGCATAGTGTATCTCTTCGTTCTTTTTCCTCAATTTTTAGGTTGACATAGTGTAATATAAATACTTATCTGGCATTCGTGATTTTTCTGATATCGTTAATAGAAGAGCACTCGCGAAAACATGATACGTTACCACATTTTTCGTGTTTTATGATAGACTATTTTTAAAAGTCCATACGCCGTCAATCAGTTCTGTCAATATTATCAGATCTCCCTTTTAACCTAGTTTCTACAGCTTGTTTTCTCCTTCATATTACAATATTCTCTGTTAAACACCAAACAGTATTAAAATCAGAAAATCAATAGGAGTGCATTTACTATGTTTATGCGTGGTCTACAACTATAATAATTACACTGTTCATCAATTTTCATAAATTTAAGGAATAGATGAATAAAACGACCCGATGTTTCCGCTCTCCACATATTATCACAAAGATGTTCCAACGTTCGGAAACCATCCAAAGACACACGATTCGAAAAGAAGCCCGAAGTCTTCAGGGAAATAAATACTAAACACGGTTTCCTCCTTGCTACACCCCTATTTCTCTTCATGCCACACCCTATAGTATCCTGAATATCCAATCGAGAAGAATTTCCCGTGCCAAGGACATCTATCTTCCCAGCTTCGTTTCACACACGCGGAAACGATAAAACGATAAAGACGTCCGCGAAGAAAATTCCTGTGGTCAGTCTGAGATTGTCCATTGAATCGTTTCACTCTCAGACGCAAGTTTCTTAGCTGCAATTTTCGCGTAAAGTCCAAGCAGGAAGCGAGCTAAGAGAGACGAGGAGATGAGAGAAAGGGACAGATAATCTGGGGGAAATGGGTTTATTATGCTCCGGGACATAAAGTCGTGGCCGCCTCGTCGAGGAGGACCGAGCGAACGAAGTTTGAACGTTAAGAAACTCATAATCAGAGTGGAAGCGACGGAAGCCGCGAGTGGTAGCGGCAAGACAAACACGGCCACGAATGAGATTTCGATTAAATTTAAGAGGGCCACCTTATATTGCGCGCCGCTGCGAATCGCCAACTTTCTTAATGCCGGACCGAGGATATATCGCGGCTACCGACGTTCATTTTGTATACAATGACTTTTGAAATTGCTCTGAGCCGCGTCTTCGACTGGTAGATACATTCAAAGCAACGATAAAGGGATCGAAACGAGACCGCGACGCTTTTAATTGAAACCTGGACAAAGTTTCTTGAAACGACCAGGTTCTTGTCCATGATTATTGAAATGCACTAAAGTTGAAAGGTATCCGTACACTCATTCTTATCAAGCTGTACGTCAACTATGATATAAGATTATAGAAAAGTCAAATTCCAATGATTTTATTCTTTAAAATCACTCCATAACCGCTTACGATAGTAAGCATATTACAGGCCTATTACATTGATTTTTTAAAATAGTTTTTAACTATTATTATTTACTATTATCATTTATTACTATTTCTTTAATTATTAATTTCTGACTATTTAAAAGTAATTATTTATTTATGTAATAATAAAAGCGATATTTTTAATTAGCACTATCGTTATAGAACCATTTTTTCACTTGACAAGCCTTTAGTACCACACAGAATTTTTCATCATTAATTATGAAAAAGATTATGAAGGGTCTCTTAAGACTTATGTATAGACTTGTCACTATTGTTATAGAACTATTTTATCATTTGACAAGCCTTTAGTACCATACAGAATTTTTCATCATTAATTATGAAAAAGATTATGAAGGGTCTCTTAAACTTATGTATAAACTTCTCGTGTAACTTTATTTTTAGAAAAACATCTTCTTAAAAATAAGCAAGTGTGCAGGTATATTTGAGCGATAGCATACTACACACAATAGCAGAAGTGGCTGTTCAAGGGGCGACGTTGTTAAACACAACAAGGGTGTAATGTTTCCGATATGAGAATTCTGGTTGGATACGCATGGGGAGAACACGAGGTTGATTGTTGCGTGAAACGCTTGCGATTTCGAGGTTCCCATTGACCCGCTCGTTTAGACACGATTATGAGGTTTCGAGTAATTATAGTTTAGACTATTGTGAGTATGTTTGTTAAAATAATTGAGGTTTGAATATACTTGTTGTAAAAAGGGATTGGCAATGCATGGTATAAAAAGTATTCCTACGTGAGCTTAAATGGAGCAGAAGTTCAAAACGTGTTTTCAAGTCTCGATAGTTTTCTATTGTGTTTAATTGCTATGTGAATTAAAGTGTACAGAACTGGATGAAACTTTACTGCCGGAAAAAACAATCCCGTTGGCCCGTATTAAACTTCCAATCAATCCACAAGCTGAATACACCGACATAACCAACTCACCCTCTTTCAACCAAATCGCCAAACGAACCGAATTCACGTGCAATTCGCGCGTGGTTTACATCCGTTCGAATCAGAGTTGATATTCGAGAAACGTGTG
This sequence comes from Bombus fervidus, assembly GCF_041682495.2. Classification (NCBI taxonomy): domain Eukaryota; kingdom Metazoa; phylum Arthropoda; class Insecta; order Hymenoptera; family Apidae; genus Bombus; species Bombus fervidus. Next base: position 11,471,796 of record NC_091520.1, on the reverse strand, counting down.
ATAATTCTGTATAACTATCGTTCATCCTGGCGTATGAGGGACGTTGTAAAATCGGCTATGAATTAAAATTTCAAGGGTCGAAGTAGATAAAATATAGTAATATTTATTTGTTATACGCATTTATGCAATTTTGTATTTTTAGAAATAAAACAAAAAATTAAGTGCTAGGTAGAGATTTGCTTTACTTTATTAAAACTATTATTGTTGTGATAATTTTAATAAACGGATATATATTTGTTCACTATAGAGCAAAAATTCTTTATAACAATACTTGAACGAAAATTAAAATTAAAGATAATACAATAACGGAATGAAAACAGGAAAATTGTCCAACAAATAACGAGAGAGACGCATCTTAAAAGCCAGAGGCAACGACAGATTTCTTGAACATATTGACAAGACCCGAGGAAAAGTGAACGTTATCGGCAATATCATTAGCGCGATTACATGTTCTAGTAATGGAGTTGCAAAACTTCGGAACGTTTCTGAAGAAGTCAACACGAAAGCTCGGACGACTATATACAAAACGAGAACACGCGTTAAGATTAACTAGCTGCAGCAGGGGAAGATCATCAGTAACATTATTCAAAATTCTGAAAAGAAGAAGAAGATCTGCAACTCTTCTCCTATGTTCTTTCTCCTATTTTTATTTTAAGAAGAACGTGATTGTAATTGTGACGTAGCGTATGCGTTAGACATCCATACGAGATATTGATTGATACAGGGATTGCATATAACACTCGGATGTTTCAAATGTGGCAGTACCAATGCGTTGAAAATAGTGTTGAGAGCAAGCGGACTGTCATAAAGAACAGTTTGTAGTAGTAGATAATCCTCAAGTCACATACGCTATCTATTGTTTCACATAATAACTATTACCGTAAGAAGTATTATTATATGAAATATTATTATAAGAAGTATTATTATACTTCTGCCTAGCTTTTAGCTCTTTATTGTATTCATAGAAATGCAAATTTGCATAAATACGTTATGCATGAAAACCACGAGATTGAAACGTTTCTCTGGAGCCATTGGCACGACAGCGATCCTCGAGAAGTCAGCCATGCGGACGTTGTTCGTCACGTCGCTCGTAATTGCGACGATAATCGTTGTCGAAGGCTGTCGAGTCGTGGAAACTTCCTCTAATGGTTCGCTGCAATGGTTGACCGACAATGGGGGCCCGTTAAAACCGCCCTGGAGGGGCACACGTCTATCCTTGTCGCGAAGTGCACATCCTCGAGAGGTGGAAGGAGAAACAGCCACCAAGAACGGGTTGGAGGGAGAACGATTCGGAAACGCGATCGTAGCAGAAGCTTTTACCGACTGAAGAAGACACGAAAGGTGGGAGGAACCGGTCTTTCGTACGTAGCGGCATTATTCTTTCAAGGGGCTTGCAAACCGACGCGCTCCCATCGTCGAGCTTTTACAGGCCGGCACTCGACGAGTCGAATAGAAATACCACGCGTCTCGATTGCGCAAGATGAAAAGCGTACTCTGGTCTCTTCAGAAACGAATTGCTGTTGATGATCGCGAGGATCGAAGGTCTAACAGAAAGTGGGGTGATTTGAGATTCGAGGAGAAACGTGTCGAACAGCTTCACAAATTATATCGTGAGGTGGAGGTTTGAATTCTTGTTCTTTATTCGATATGTTAGGCAGTTCGGTATATCAGGCGGATGATTATAGCGTTTATGAGTCTGTTTACTCGTAAAGAACTGGTACGGTTATGTGTGTACAGCTTCGCTCATAAATATTCGGACACCTGGTGGTCTCGTATAAAACGTAATAAGTTGAGACAAATTATTAGAGAGATGACTAAAAATTGATTACAAGCTTGTATACATACGAGACAGTAATTTAAAACGTCTAATAAAAATTTGGAAAAGTAATTTTTTAAAAATCGTAGGCATACGATAAATTAATGGATTATAGGATTCCTCGAGAAGTTGTTTCCGAATGTTAATATAAAAATGAAAACCCATAAATTAATATTTCTCCGCATCCTAACCAGTAACCACGTAAACTCCATCTACATTAAAAAAAGAAATACCAAAACGAATGACCATAATTTCCCTCCTAACATCTGACATTTTACCTACATCGGTATCTTTTATTTAAAACAACGCTAACATCTCCCAACTCTTTCATCAATCAGTTGCCCATTTAACTTTCTATTCACGTACAGAAGACCATGAAAACATTCATTCTCACCCCGTGTAACGAGCTAGGTAATAGCTGTTATATGCTAATAGAATGGAAACGATAATAGATATTCTATTACGAGGATATCCAGCGCGCGTGACAAATAGCGTGTCCAAGGAGCGCAGCTCGTGCAATTACCGCGTCGGCGTTCTCTTTCGTTTCCCTGTCCAGCGAACTCGGGAGCCAGAGGTGTCCGTGGGAGGACACGCCGTGGGTCCAGGGGAAAAGCGACGGTTTTATTGAATGAGAAAGAACACTTTCTGCCGCTAAATCACGCCGCGGGTAGTCCCGGTTGTCCCGACCGGAAGGGGCCTCATAACTTCACGCAGCTAGCCACCCTTTCTCCGGCACCCCTTTTTACCTCGAAACCTGCGGCCTTGCCCTTCCCATTTTCTCAGCGCCGCCGGAACCGTCGAGCACATGAAATATTAACCTCCGTCGCTATTCCGGATGTCGAGCAACGAGAGAGAAAGAGAAAGGGGAGGAGGAAAAAAAATGGAGGTGGAGAAAGGTGGAGGTGAAAGAATGGCTGGTACTCGCTGGAATCAACAATTTTCATCGTCACCCAGCTGCAAATTGAAGCGTGGTTAATGGTGCATTTGCAGGCTGCGCTGGATCTAATGCAAAATTCAGAACCAATTCGCAGATCCATCGATAGAAACGCATTAACTATGGAAGGTTTTAGAATCGTTATTCTTGAATTTTATTAAAATTGAATATATGTATGATCGTAAAGGTTCTTGGAAATGGGGCTTTCAGGAAGGCTTTTAAATAGAAGTAGATATTTTATCCGTTTTCCTTGTAACTACATGTCATTTCTTTTCTTTATCTATTCTACTGAATATTACAGTAGTAAGTACGTTAACTAGGTAAATATGGGGTCCTTGTCTGACCACTTATCAAAGTGTTATATTTCTAGTAACATATGGATATCTGATATATTTGCTTATTTTCCAATTAAGGCTAAGTATTGATTAACACAGACGTTATTGTACTTGTATAAAATGTGTATCAATCAAAGTTTACTGCAATACTACAACTACCAGAGCGATCAAAATAACCAACCCGTGATGTTTTTACAGGAGTGTGTACAATGATTTATATAGATTCATAACGAGGCGGTTCTCATAATTTGCATGAATTTCTATGAAACATATGTATAAATACAAAGATGCTGCTTGATTTTCAATCTCTAATTCTAATTTCTTAATTATATAATGTTAATATCAGTTTCTCTTACTAATGTAAACCTTAATACGGACATTATTTGATTTATTTTTACAACAAGTGTGGTACTCTATTCATCGTTTATATTCGACAACTATCGTCAAGGTACTAAACCAACCTAAGCACACTGCACACAAAGTTCGAACCACTGCATAACTCTCTCAACATTGATACTCAAAACTTTCTTATTTCCGCAGCAATGGCCAGTCGAAACCTTTCGATTCGACCGGAGGCGTTTCGAAAGAGAGTAACGTCCAAGTTTCGAGCGGCAACGATAAAATTTCCGCGCGAGAAACCCACCCCTCCCTTGGTTGGACGGTTACTCGTGGTCCAGGGAGCTTCGATGCTCCCCGAAGTTGGCCGTAATGCGGCCATTCCGACGGCGAAATATGACGTCCGCCGGGGGACCTCGACTCGGCCTGAACGAACAGGGTTACACCAGCCGCGACCCCGCTGGGTAGTTCGCTCAAATTGCATTTAAATTTGCAAGCCTCGGCCCGGCGAGCGCAGAAGTCATTAGTTCCCTTTAGTAGCGACGAATATCGTTATCGTTCTGTTATTAGCCCCCGGATCGGAGCAAAACTCGATGCCTGAATTACTTTCGATATGCCTATCGCGATATTTCGCTGGTTTTAGGAAGGTCAGGCCGGCTGAAGATTTATTAGCGACACCGACATATGGTCGTTTTTATGGAGATATATTGTATTTTATAATAGATTTATAATGGTAATTAAAGGGAACGCCATTCGTTTCCTCTGCAAAATGAATGTCAAGTTGACAGCGTCAAGATATATTTGTGGTCGAAATCTGGCGTCTCTCAATTATTTGGAGAGAAGATTGACGAAATTAATTGGGCAACGGGTGATGGAAAATAGATCGTGACGTTTCAGACGCATTCATGGTGAGAGATGGTAAACTGTGTTATATTACAGCGAGAGGGGATGATCTATTCATTGGGAATAATTGTTATATTTTTGTAATTGACAGTCTATTTCGCCTAGTTACGAATGTGCATATCAAATACAATGTAATAGACTCCGGCTCTTAATTCCTTTGTTACTAAGAAGACACGTACGAAGTTTACGACTTTTCGAAAACTATATTACGAAATAATTAACTTCACTTTATCTTAATTTTTTAACTGCATTATTAGTGTTTAACTTCCTCCCTTCCCCCTAAAAAGCATGATTTACCTGAATAACAAAATGCCATAGAATAACTACAAATTCCAAGGAAATTTTTAAGATTTTACATATTTATAACATCGTTAGCATTCTCTATATACTTTCCAATATGGTTTCTAAACGATCCATTAATTTCACGAACAGAGCTTAAAACTTGAAAATAGAAAAACTTTGCTCCCATGATATGCGTAGATCATGAGAGTAACTCTAAATTTAATTACTTCTCACAGATGAGAGTTACACAAATGTTTTCCAACAATCAACAGCTCCTACCGTCCCAAACTCATCCTCACACTACGTTCACCATTATATCTTAGAAAAACTCATTTATTTCTATGGAAATTCTGTTCCTTCGTTTCGAATACCTGCATCCCATGGAAGCATCCGCGCATCTCCGAATTTCCTGACGGAAGTGGGTTCGTCTCGGAACGGAACACAGTTCGGTCTTTCATTTTCAAGCCGAAGGAAGCGACAACCAGCGAGAGAGTGAGAGAACGAGAGAGAAGCGAAGGGCACGGTTGGGTGGCTCGGTCAAGTTGCAATTAAATCGGCGGGCTTCCCTTCCGCGTGACGTGGGCGTTGGGGTGGGCGCGCAGCCAGGTAGCACCCTCGGGGCTTGCAAATAAGGTTAGTTAGCGGCAACGCGTGTATAATTGGGACGCCAACGCCGTCAAAACAACGAGGCCTCTCGCACGTCCTACGGCCAAGTTATAATGAACAGGGTGCGAACCGCGCGAGCTCGTCGTCTTGTCTCCCGCGCGCGGCTTTCGAGCCCCGAAGGAAACGACGAACGACGACCACGACGACGACGCGCACGCGTCCGTCGAGGAGATACGGAAACGGTGCGACGCGTGCAACGCGCTTAATCGACCAACTTTATCAAACTTCGCAGGCAAGTTCCGTTTCTACGAGCTAGCGACTATAATAGGCGCGGGAAGAAGCTGGGGCTGGGAAAAAGGAAAAAAGGATTCTGCGTACGCTCTATCGAATACTTCTCGAATAACTGACAAGACAGTTTTTCGTAGTTATAATGGAGATTTTATCAACAAGCAACATGATTGTAAGGTATGAACTAATTCCCATAGAGTCTCTTCCTATGGTCTCACGGAGATGATCAATTTGCATGCTTCTCGTGTCGTAAATTTGTATTATTTTTTCAGATTAGCAATCTTCCAAATGTAAACTTTCGTGGCTGATTGTACTATAGGTTTGTCTTCTAGGTTCACTCAACTCTAAGTTTACATAATTATGCATTCAGGGATGACACAGTATACAATCGTACATTTAAAATTCAAATTTATTATCGAAACTCTTCTTCTCTGAATTGCTATTCACACTATATTAATCCATGAACAATTATGGTTCGACAAGGAAGTATTTCCTTACTCACACGATTACTCCTCTGACAAAGTGTTGCCGCTTACTTCGGTAACAGCCTGTACACGTTTGCAGGAAGGAGAGAAGGTAGCGCCAGCAATTACGCAATAAAGCGGCGCGTATTGTAGACAGCGTCGAGTACGCGCGTGACCCGTGACTCGAATGACAATTCCAGCTACACGGCCTCCGCGCAATCCCGCGTTAAACGGCGGACTTCCGATTAGGTCGATTTTTATGCCGGTAAGACGTCGAGTACGTCCGGTGCCATTTGCACGAATCAACCACGGTTGACGACCGCTTCGAGTAATTTTCTTCTGGCCGATCATTGACATGAGAAAGAATGTTAATTAATTCAGCTTCGGTATTCTTATATACGGTGATACGAAAGTAAAGAAACTTTGAAAATAAACCGTGAAATTTCTCTCCAAAATTTCTTTTTTTCGAATTTTCATTTTTACTGAAGAAAGTTTAAAATATTTAATGTAACGAATGGTTGTACAATGTAGTAGAGACATCATTAAATATTCCAGGATTTTTTCCACCTTTTCGATTTTTTGGAAGCCGACAATTGTGGAAAAATAGGCTCGAATATAAACCACCTATTGTGCCTATGAGGTGTGAAAATATGTGTTTGCTTATGAATAATTAAAAACGAAATAAAAATTATAAAGAAGATCTCACACGTGAGTTGTATGAACTGCAATCAAGTAGTATTATTAATTATAGAATAATAAAATAATAGAACTACTTGCATTATACAATACCGTGTAACACAAACTCAAACTACGACAAATTGCTACAACTTGCATAGGCATATATACCCACTGAAGCTACCAATTTCCTTCCACCCTGTCAACCGCCTAATTCCACGCAACACAATCTACCTCTACTTAAAACTTCCTCCAAATTTCCGCTTCCATCAGGTACGAACCCTACGAAGTCGTCTGCTTCACGGTTCACCGTAGCACGAGAACATCAATTCCGCTCGCGATAAGCACGAATTAAGACGCCACCCGTAGTACTTTATTCGCCGATACAAAGTTCCAGGTCGGCTAAAGAACAAGAGAGCGAAAGGGGGAGGGGGTGAACATTGGAGACGTAGCCGTAGAGTTTTCGCTTTATTTCACGGCCGTCTTCTCGATCGCGACAGGGTGGAAGAGGGTGGTTCACCCCTTCGAGACTGGATTGACACTTTAATGAACGAGGGAGAAAGAGAGAGAGAAAAAGAGAGAAAGAGAGAGAAACACTATCAAGTCTGTATCGACTGTTGCGAAAGCGAAAGCAGCGAAGAATGTAGGGTGGCGTTTCGAAGAAGGGTGGACAAGGAGGTGGAGAAGCTGGGCAGGAAATCGAGCGACCCCCGAGAGGCGATAATGTCGAGTGCCATGCCGCGTAATTGCCTTCGTTTCGAGTCGACCTCCGTGAGCGCCACGGAAGAGCAAAGACCTGGGCTAAATGGAAGCCGGGATAACCTCGGGGAAACTAACTTATTACGTCGAGAAAGAAACGAATCGGCTCGACTCTAAGGTCTTCTCTTCTCGATCCTCTTGTTCGACGTCCGTGTGGGACCGAACCAGGAATACTCGAGATAACGAACCGTAGAACCGTTTCCCGCTGCTTGTTGGACGAATTCTAATTTAATCATTCGATGATAAATCGACGTCGCTGATTTGGATAGCTCGCGGAGTTTCTACTTTCGATTCATTAAAACTGTTCTTTAAATATCTTTTAACGACAGAAAAGATATTCAATTATGCAATTAGATTGCATGTTCCTTGCATATTCCAAATCTCACCGGTCTGATTATAAAAAATCCGAAAATTCTTGCCTAAGATAAAAATGCTAAAATACTTACGATGCAGGAGAGATCAAAAATTTTTAGATTTTATGAAAGCCCAGAATTTTCAAGAAATCGGTCTTGAATATAAATCGCCGAAAAACGAAAGAAATATTGCAAAAGAAGGTTCACGGGTTGCGTGAACTGTGATTGAGTTACTTCTACTATATCTTCTCTGTGTCGTGCCAGATCAAAATCCCTAAATTCTCGTCCAAACTGACGATCCCAAAATTCAATGCATCGACGCATCCTCATTTCCCGATACCAGGCTCGTATCCACGAAACTTCCGTTTCACTAGTAGAAACACAGACAATCCAAGCGAAACTACAAATCGCATCAGCGTTACTCGACTTCACGGGGTAGCTCCTCCGAATCCAACGCCACGTATATATACTGTTCACCAACCAGATCTGTCATACACGCGGCGTTGGTCGATTGTTTGTTTGGCTTACGGCTCAGCTCTTAAGCTTCCTTACGCGCGTGGTATTAAGAGCGTCGCGTGTTCGTCCGTGATCCTTTTTCGTAGATGCGTACTGGTGAAGCTCGACCGTCTCTCGAGAGGATTGCGGCTCTCCTGTTCCTGCTTCCTTCTCCTTTGTGTCTGTTGGCTCCTCTATCGCCACCTAGCGCTTCCTCACGTTCCACTCGAAACTCTCTAGACGATGCTGTCCGACCGAAAAATAGAGGAAAAGAAAAGAAACGGCCAAAAGAAACACAGGAGATCGCTTTGCCGACGAGTCACATGCATTCATCCCGTGTAGCCCGCGTGTTTACCAGCCTAGCAGCATCCTGGAAATCGTGTATCTTCCGATTCCAACTCTCTGTTCCTGTATTTCTCTGTGTTTCTATGTTGCTGGAGACTTGTCTGATGTACGATGTGTTTCCGTTAGCTCTTGGCTCGATAAGTATCTCGATCCGTGGCCGCGCGTATGCCTTCAAGAACGGTCAATAGCGAGAGCTGGTTACTTTGGTATTCAACGTAACCTCGCCGCGAGTAGAAACTACGCGTCGAAAAGCTGCAATGAAAAGAAGCCGCGGATGGGCGAACGGTGAATGGAAGACGCACGCCGGATCACGTAACCGAGAATTACGTACTGTGTTACTTATCTCGATTCCCCGGCACTCAGCGTACCGCGAACACGAACACCCGCCTCCTTGCTGCGCCTTTCAATGGGGATCTTTTTCTTTTCCCTGAACGAAGGCTGCGAAACACTACCCGCAGCTAGGCGTCTTGCACGAATAGCGCCCCCGTGTCTGCTAAAGGCAACGCCGACTGTTACAGAGATTGTAATCGAGATGAGTGGACCCTCGGATGATTCGGTGTCTGGAGGGACTTTCTATAAGAGGCGAGTGTTTTGAAATATTGAACTAATTTAATTTTTTGACGCAGAATGTGTGTATGTGTATATGCGCATGCAATACTGTTCTGTATGCAATACCGAGAGCTGGTATAGAATTTTTCAATTTAATATAAGAAGAACTATAATACGTACGTTTTATTTCATTTAATTTTCGTGCTTATAAATTCCAATACGAAATGAAGATCAAGCGAAAGCTGCTTTAATGCTTCCAGATTGGAAGTATCAAAATTGTGTGATTTTCATATCAGAGTTCTCTACAGACCTACAAAAATGAAAAAGAAAAATTGCAATCTCTGAAATACCAATGTTCACAATATGGCAAAGTATACATGAAAAATTTAACAAACACCATCGCGTTTGAGGTAAATCGATCCTCGAGTCCGCGACCCCTAAGACCTGCTTCTGACCGATTCAATATACCGATTTCCCGAGGCCCGGTGCTCCACAACAAAATCGAGGAGAGTACAAACAGCTGAAAGCGGAGGACAATGAGGCCGACGCCGCGAGGATCAATCGAAAAGAATCGAGGGCGCGCGGGAGGGTCGTCAAAGGAGGTCGTCGAAATAAGCCTAGCGAAGCAGTCGGGGGATCATTATATGCACAAAAGAGGCTGTGTTCGAGGCCGGAATTTTCCAAGAGTCGATTCGCAAAGAAGAAACGCTACGGTTGCAGAAAACCTCCCCTGTTTCCACTACTCTTACAGAAGAAGAATCTTCGGTTTCTCTTGGGTGGTGTAGGCTTCCGGGAAGAAATCAGAAGGACTATGACGAATCGATCGAGGGAAAGAGAGACGGAACCGGCACTCGTCCGTCCACCAGCTCTCGCGGATTTCAATCGGCTCCGCGAGCGGACCAGGAGACGTCGTCGAAACGATTTGTAAGCTGATTTTAATGTCGCGTTTACAGACCCCCGTAGGGAGTTTTCTCCACCTTCCACCCCCTTCGCCGCCCTCTAACAGTCGTCGTGCTAGTCGGCAGATTTTCGAGGGGCTGCAAATCCCCCGTTTCCTCCTCGAAACTTCGCGTCGTCACGTCTCGAAAAATTCTGTCGTTCCACCCCCATGTTTTTCGCCCCGTCACCCAACTTGCTGTTTCGCTTCTTTTTCTTCCTCTTTCACTTTTTTCTTTATAATAATAAATCACGTTTCAGGCTATTCTTGCTACACCTTCGTATAGCGTGCGGTCATTAAGGGAAGAGAAAGGGTCATTAAGCGAGGGGTAATGAATGCAGAACAGAAGGATTGATTCCTGGTGGCGGAAGGGCGACTAACGCGCCTTGGTCAGAAATTGTCCTCTCACTTCCGCCGCCACGGCTAGTTTGCTCGCGCCACGGGAAGGATCCACGTTAAGCCCGCGCCAGCTGGACGGTAATGACGACGACATTAGGGGATCACCGGGTTTATTAGACGCCGTGCCACAAGCCTGTACGAGTAAATTGAATAATTTTTGCCCCCGAGCTCTCTGCACGTGCGGATCTACGCTCTATGCCTTTAGAATTTTGATAAAGTGAATGGATACTATGTTTAATGAAATTATTTAAAATATTCCCTTCTGTTATTTATTATATAAACATTTCTTTTTTCAATTTGATTCTCAATTTGATGTTAATTTCATTCAAAATTTTTAATGACGAAATATTCAACGTTACTTTACTCAAAAATTAACATTAAATTTTTGTCGCGTTTCGCAGACCTTCGTTCCTTATACAAGATCGTTAATGAATAGTCCAACAATTTTCACATAAATTGTCGATACACCAGAACAAATTTCTATCAGGTTTTCATTACTTTAACTCTATTTATGAAAGTATGAGTTTGCATAAATATGCTGCAGTTTACTTGTCTGATCAAATCAAATATATTTACAATAAATGATGATATTACTTCTTCCTCTATTGTTATTGTATATTGAATTTCCACTCATAGGAAGAGAATTAATTGCCGATGTAATAACTATTTTCAATATATACATTCCCTTTTTGATATCAAATAGGTACAAAGTGTGGAACTCGAAATTAAATAGATGTGACAGGTTTCGTTCTTCAATATTCTTATTAAAACACTGTCGCGGCGCCATAAACGAATATCAAATTTTCGCGAAGCCATACGAAGGTTAATATTCGCACTTTCCTGTTCATTTTAATTAATCGTCGCGTAATTTAGCGTCGACGGTAGTCGACTGCAATTTCATCAAACAACATCGCGAGAGATCGTCAGAGCTTTTCAATTTGGCCTCTCAATGGAACAGTGAACACCCTCGCCGTCGCGAGAAAGGGCAATAAGCGATAATATAACGTGTATCAGCGTATAGATTGTCGCCGTGGAATGTCAACGATGCAAAGTGGCACCGATTCCGTCTCCAACCCTCGGTTCTGACTCAGTAAACCCACAGCTACCCTGTCAACGAGGACGTTCACGCGGTCGACTCGTATCTCGAACGATGATTCGTTGGTCTTTAAAGGTCGAGCAAGTCGTAAATTCTTATTGGTTTTCATGGAACGAACGACAGCAATGAAAGTAATGGCAAGGTGAAAGAAACGAAATCGATGAGGGTGTGACTTTTACAGAAAACCTTACATTGGTACCGTGACTCGTTAATTTATTTGAATATTTATTACGGAGAATCTTTATATATATATCGCGTGTGTTGTATAAATCAATTTGAAGATTAGATCTGTATGAGATACAACGTATCATATTGATATCGTATTAGTAAAATTTAATACCAATCTGAAGATGTAATAGAGATTACAAAATATGGTGTCTACAAGTGTCCATTTTCATCGTGTATGTCATCATTACAGACACTTGCTATAAATGTCTTGAAATTTTTCTATTTAGTTCACTAAGAACGCGAAGAATCATCAAGAAGAAAAATAAATAAAAGAATATTAAAGTTAGAATATCTACATTCTATTCCGGAAGAATTCTTCCACGATATTTATAAGATGGACACTTTCGAGGAATTAATCGTCTGCTGCTTTTCCACACAAATCATCCGACTTACTTGCGATTAATACTTGTCTTCGTGGCTGATTTTCAAATCAGGAACACACGAAGCCAAGCAGGTATTGATAAATTACGGTGGAACGAAGTTACTACCGGGCCTGAATCGGTTTTTCTCGAATATCGTTGATTTAAAGGGATGCTAGTTTAATTTGACAGTTATTCAATTACGGTTATCTGGGATCTGGTGTTTCGCGTGTCGCGAACGCGCTCACCTCTCCTTCCCTCGCGGCCTTGGCTTGAAAGAAGTTAAATTGGCTTCTCCACGCTCGTCAGTCACTCTCGCCCTTTCGCCGTTTCGCTTTCCTCCCTGTTTTTTTATTTTTTGTTGCCGACGCCTCAGATGCCGTGAAAAGATAGAAAATAATTTCGCCGCACGCGATTCACCGTCCCCGGAAAATCTCCAGCCGTGAAACCCACCCTGTTCGCAATCTTTTTATTTTTATTGTCGAAACAATTCGTGAATGGTTTCTGTAAATATGATTGAATATCTGGCCAAATTACATCAGGTTGGAAGAAGAAATCCAATATTCCTGAGTGGACTATTTAATTGGCAAAGTGTTGCTTCTGGATGAAACGAGGGAAATGGAGATTGCTCTTTTAAAGTGGATCGAAAGTTGTGCAATTTCTCTGTTAGATTTCTGTCGATTAATCTACCATAAATTTTCCGCAAACAATAACTAATCAGTGGAAATATATTTCACCACAAGGAAGGGAAATATTATGCAATCGTAACGAACAAGTTTTATCACAATACGTAAATTGCAATATACTGTCGATAATACCAAAATGTACAATAAAGTCCAATTTCTCAACTATAAATACAGTAAGTCTTAATACGTTGAATCGTACAAGTTCTAATTGTTCCATCAACCCCCAATTCCATCGACTTCCTAAAAAGCGAGCAATTCGTCGGTCAACCGCAACGGCATCGATCTCTCAGAACCTAGAAGGGAGGCGTAATTTCCTATCTTTCATCGAACAGACCATAGAATCTTACAGAAAAACGCGCCCTTAATGGATACTTTATTTCGTCGACTGCTCGACCGTGCAACTTCTGCGTGACAGCCCGTGTATCATCCCCATCGATCGCATCCCATTGCCATCAGTCACTTGTACGATTCCGCGAGTTGCCATGGAAGGGCACGTGGCCTCCGTGGATCGTACTTCCGGCACGGGCTGCTCCGTTTCCCCGAAACAAAGTCGATAGGGGGTCGAAGGAAAAAAAAAGGAAGGGGTGGCACATAGGTTTCCTCGAACGGGGGCGGCAGGTTCACTTCACCGCCACTTTGTGAGCCATCGTCGAGGCGTACTTCCTGACTGAGTCATAGATCAACTCATCCCACCCCCGACAACGATAGAAGGGATGAAACGAGCACCGAATACCTACCCTCTTGTGTCTCTGTGTGTTTTCTGCACGGTCTATGGAGTATTAGTGTAGAGTATTCTGTGTGTACGAGACTTCAATTTCAGCTTATTGAGAATTTCATGGTGTCGAATGACGAAGGTATTGATACATGTATTTTGCTGGGGAAAGTTTGTGAGGTTTGATGTAGAAGCAAATGGATATTCATCGTAAATTGAGGGAGTAGAATTATCGAGTTGGTATTAGGATGTTGCATTTAGAATGTTGAACTTCAGTGAAAATTCAGTCTGATAAGCTAATACCACTTAGATCTTCTTCTGTTGTTAATTGTCGACTGTATTAAAACACAGAGAACTGTTAAAGGTGATCAAAATAGAAACGTAACATTTAATTTATTCCACCCATTGGCTATTTTTTAATACATATATTATTCAAAGAAAAAATCTTATAAATCTGGAATAACGAAGTTATAATCGTTACTCATTGAAAAAGTGTATTGAATCGCGTGGAAATTAAATATTTAATATTTCATAGAAATTACAGGCTACTTAAGTTTCATGGGAGAAAGATATTTCATATCCATCAACATAATAAAATCAGCTAGCTGGCTCTCGAGTATAGGCGAATAAAAGTTCTGATAAAACTTCCCACGAGATTAAACGAAATGATTTGGTAGAAATGTAGAGGCTAGTTATTTCTAAACAAACATGTACAATTTAACGGTAAGTGAGTTATTCCCATTTGATAATTCTAATTGGCAGTATGAAACGATTCATGGTGGTAACTTCATAGACTGTAGTTACATATCTACGTTTTCCCAACGGAAGTCTACGTCGTCGTCGACGCCGTTGTCCCATCGTGCCTGCGGGAGAATATTGATTTCCTCGAAGGTCAGTTTCCCATGGCTGACTATATCTTCTGATTTACGCTGGGACGAGGCCGCACCTGACTTCGAAAGGCAGGTGCTGGTGGACAGACCGTTTCTAAAGTAGATGGGAGGAAGATAGCGTGCGTTCGGTGGAAATCGTTTTGATAAATCGCTATGATAATTGAATCTCGTCGATACTTCTTCTGGATTTTCATCTTGAGAAATATTTCGTACTCTTCTGGACCATGTTTCATACGAAAATTTATCAGAAAACGATTCGTAATTATACGTAAATATGAGCTGCTCAGAAGCCACGCTGATTAACTTTAGAATATCATAATGCACAGAAAAGTAACAATTACAAAAACGGTCTTTTATAAAATTTACCTGGAATTTCTGACTATTCACGCAGTCTCTATATAACACATAAATTTATGAAAATAAGATACTTCTCATTGAGAATTATGAATGAGAAATATGAATGTTTAATATTAATTACGTATCTGAATAATGTGAAATGCGTGAGTTCAATATTTTTCTCTTTCAGTGATTATTTTCATATTCGTTATGTAAAAAAATTATAATATATTGGCCATAGAATTTCATCTATTTTTATCTATCTTTATTTAATAAATAAAATATTCAGCCCCTGAATATTATAAACCGTACTGAAGCAAAACAGTAAATTACAATAATCAGTCTAACAATAATCTCTACAGACCGTTCCATCAACAATATATTCGACAGTCAGCAAGTGCCTCCATTATAAGCGTAATAAAATTATCCGATCTCCGGACAAGGAAATATAACATTTCATGTGAAATTAGACGCGTCGATGAAGCATGACATGATAAAATATCCAACGCATCGCTGTTCGACGTTCACGCGGCAAACATTCGATTATGTCGCGCCGCTGGACCGTCAATGCAGACAGCAATTACAGGATGGAGGCGTTTCTCGTTGGTGAAAAATCCGCTCGGCGCGGCGTGTGCCTGCCTCCCAATGACACGTCGCGGGCAAATATTTGGCAGAAAATCCATAGCCTGCCTGGCAAACATTTATCGCGGCCGAGCCTCTCACAATGAGCGAATTACCGAATAAAATTTCATCGTATAAGCGATTTTTAACATTCGCGGGACCACGCGCGCGTGATCGAAGGTAAATAAAGAACCTCGTACTCGACTCGGTGCAAATTGGAGAAATGTTATTGATTTCGCTCGTCAGCGTAGCCCGACACGTTGGAATTCAATCTGCTCGTATTAAAACAGAACAATTCCAAAGCCTCTACAAATGACGTTTCATGATTTTCACGGTTTCCGAGCGAAAGAGGAGTAAGCGTCCCGCCGCTCTGTTTATTTGCCAAATATGTATAAACCGCAAAGAAATAACTGCGAAATATTCACGCCTAGCTGTTTTATTACTTTTGCGGTATTTTTAAATATTTTTCACACATTATGTTTGGCACATACAGGCTCACGAAAGTATTATAGACATCTTTCGGGGATATATTATTCGTGTTATACGATACATTTTTTAAGTTCCATTAACATTTTTAATTATCATTATGCTTATATTACTGACAAAATTTCAGACAAATCTGATAAAACATATGGAAATTAGAAAATATTTAGTACTACTATCTATTTCATAGAGATCACAAAAGTATATGAACAGTGAATTTATTACGTGTATTCGGGAAATATAAATACGTAAAAGTGTCCAAAATGCATGTAATGTATAAAAATGTTGAGGAGAACAATTTCGGATCTCCGCTTAACCAAATTCTCAAGAATAATTGAAACCCATTGATCGCTTTAAGCTTAAGCTGCGGAAGCTCCTTA
The DNA here is from genome assembly GCF_041682495.2 of Bombus fervidus. Taxonomy (NCBI): domain Eukaryota; kingdom Metazoa; phylum Arthropoda; class Insecta; order Hymenoptera; family Apidae; genus Bombus; species Bombus fervidus. Next base: position 11,455,529 of record NC_091520.1, on the reverse strand, counting down.
CGATTATCTGAATCCTGAGAAATCGGAAGACACATATGGATAAGTTATAACATCTCTGACCCATGACCGAGAGTCTTCTTCCGCCACTGAAAGTGAAACATCGCCCGTTTTATAGCTCTCGAAGCCTGTGACACATGTGACCATAAACCACCGAGATTCTTGACCTCTCGAAAATAAAATATACTCTTCGCCACACATTTCCATCATACCATCCTCTATACACCCATTCGGAATACCGATCATCGTGTTGAAAAACCGTGATCAAAATCCAACTTCCCATTTAACACTCTACCAAATCGTTCCAGTAAAACATGTCAAGAGCAAGTTCAAGTGCCTACATCCTCCTCTTTCAGTCTGTCGCTGCACGAACATGCAAGGCCAGCCTTTCGTTCTCGAACGAGCAGGCAACAACGAATTCCCGGTATCTTCATCCGAACATCCACTCAAGGTGTCCAATTATTAGGCGTATACACGAGAAGAAGAGAGAACAGGCCTACATCGTTACTAAACCGGTCTGCTGGCCGTTTTATTGCGATGCGCCAGCCTAATTTTAGTCAGCTTTATTTTCGGCTGCATCCGACACACAAGTATCCACTCGTCGGTAGCCTCGAAAGTTTAACGGAGATACGAAGAGGAAGAGAGAGATGAAATACACAGGCGCAAGGCGCAACCATCGGAGTTGCGAACCTACACGTGTTCCATATTCGAGGCCGGCCTTTCTCCTCAGATCTCGACGCGGCGCGTTACGTTGTCAAACACATGGCGTTTAATGCTCGCGGTATTGCTCACGGGTCAGAGGAGCGGGTCCCTTTAATCTTCGGGAACCATGCTAACTGCGTTTTTCTGTTCCGGCCGAGTTAATCGTCGTCCTCCGCGAGTTGTCGCCGCGTGGCCTTCGATTCGTGGTATTCGATCGTTCTTGGAAAGGTGCACTGTGGATACTGTATAGTCTTGCAGAGGATGATGGTCATTCTTCATACTCGCTGCAAATGATTCTGGGGAATCTTTGCGAATGGTAGATCAAGGTATGCAGAGAATAAATCGACGAAGGAAGAGGTTAAAGGATAATGGACGGAAGTGATGACGATAAAAGCGATCGTTGAAAGTTTCAGGAAGAAGTTCTTTACTTTTTGGAGCAGTCGAAACGCGTGTTTTGCCTTCCAGATGTATTTTTTGTGTTTTGAATAAATGGGAATCTATAATTTCGTTTTTGAAGTAATTGAAATCTATACTTTACCGTTTAAGATATTTGACACGTACGTTTCGCATTCTGAAGTAATTGGAGCGTGTTCTTTATTTTTGGGAATATGTGGCATGTGTGCTATCCATTGTAAAGTAATTGGGACGTGCACTTTTCTTCTTTAAAGTAACTGGAACGTGCACTTCTCTTTTTTTAAGTAATTCGGACGTGTATTTTGTGTTTTGGAGAAATTGGGTCCTATATTTTCCTTGGTAGAATGTTTGGAATGTGTGTTTTATATTTTGGACTGCGTAAAACGAATACATTGTGTTTTGAAATAATTGAAACGTGTGTTATTTTTTATAAGTAGCACAGAATTTCTGAAAGCCAGATTCGAAACAATGCGACTCATCGCGGTAGTAGTTTTATAAAAATGGAATAGAAAAACATATGGTGCAAGCGAATGAAGCTTGTCACGTAAAAAAGTCTATCAGATAAATTTCAATTTGACTGATTCATACTCTTGATTGAACTTTAGTGATTAATTATCGACGAATATTAATCTATTTGCATCTTATATATGTACCAAAAAATTTCTTTACCTGTAGTATATAAGCTAGCAGCTTTTTTGATATGAAATGTACGAGACGCTTTTATAGATATAAGATATTATTAAATAGTCACGATATTTTATTATATAAGCGAAAGTTGTACGAGGTTTTTTTTCTCATCAGCCGTGGCGAATTGAAAATAAACGTGACAGCGATTGCTTCGACCCGTTCTGGTGCAATTTAGCATTACACAGCTTGCATTTTCTGCTTAGTCGTCGATTAAATATCATACACGACGCGATCAATCATCGTTAATCTGTTCGTTTCATCTAATGTATCTAATACAATACACCAGCAAAATAGGTATCATACAGTTGGATAATTTCACAACGAAAATATATATTCAACAGATCCATTGAATTGCTAGAACGTTCAGAAACTGATCAGACGTTAAAGGATATGCAAGAGACATTCTTCACAGTGAATAAAAATGTCAATGACTCGAACCAATAGTTCATTCATCAAGCAGCGAATACTTACGACATACACTGTATAGTATAGAAACTCAAGTAGCCTGATCCTAACCAGGAGCTTCACTTCGTCAACATTGAATCACTTTCTATTCACCGTCGTTACGCAATGAATGCAACGAAACTTGCGCAATATTCTCAACATTTCGTAACTGAGCATTTCGTCATCCCCCCCCCCCGAACTTCTTCGAGTTAAATCCTCCGACTAGTCCTTTTATCCAATTATTATATCATTACACGAAACGTTCGTCGCCCTGACGATGTCGCCTAATTAAAAACGCCAAGACCAAAACTGGTGGCGAGGTAGAAAGTTTCTACGAAGTGCGTCAGACAGTTTGATTCGAGGAATTCCACGCCGTGGGATTTCATGGTCCCGGAGGGAACCCGTAAACGAGCAACTTTATCCTGGAAAAGAGCCGCGATGCCACGCACGAAGGAAGCATTGTCGTCGGGCGAACACCGAGGCGACGATCAATTAAGCGCATCCCGCAAAGTGCTAAGACATTTATGGCCGACATCTTATTATACCTTAGCACACGGGGTTGGGTACGAGGAGTCGGGTCGTCGTTCTCTTCTTGCACGATCTTCGACAAGCAGCCGTCGAAGAAAGCGGAACCATGAAGCCCTATTGCGGCACCGACGTCTCCAGCCGGATGTCTTACAAGATTCGTTTAAGGTAGTTTCAACATGAGCCTCGATAACGCTAGCCCTGTCAAATTAATTGCTACGAGAGGCTATGGAACAAGAGTCTCTGTCCTTATAAATTAAATATTCGATAACTTTGAGATTGTGGCTAGTTTGGTTAAAACGTCGAATAGTAGCTTCAGCTAAGAAGCCTGTCAAATGTCGTCTGATACTACTGCGGTATATAGATACGTGTCTATTCATATTCTTATATTATTTCTTCTTTCGCCGTACTTCTAGAACATATAATTTTGTTAATGATCTTTACTAACTTTATAGGAATGATAGAATCTATGTGAAGCGAGTCAAGAGCAATAGATGTGCGAGTGAAAAGTACTTGGCCTGAAGTCTAAACTTTAGACTTTAAGTGCTCGTAGTTCGAACGAAGAGTGTTTAGACCGAGCACGTATATACTTGAGATTACGGTGTGAATGAGCGGTGCACAGTTACTTAGGTTTAAGGTGAACGTGACTGAATATCTTTTAACAATGGCTACAACAAATAAAGGAAGCAAAGAAATATAGAAAAAGAGAAATACGTGTACTGGATTTTAAGAGAATTAAGAATAGTTATAGTCTAATAAAGCTTTCGGCCAAATATTTTATTAGCGTTTGTACGTAGTCCAATATTCCTGGATTACTTGCTACTATATTTTCAAAGAATCTATTCGTACAAGACAATTTCCAAAAAACGTTCCTTCGGCTTTTACTCAAAGTATAAAAAGACAGATTTATACGGATCAAGATTATTACTTGACAAGAAGGAAAATCCTGAAACCTCGAAAATTTCCCCTTTATCACCAACATAATTTATATCCCCGTCCTACGAATTCATTCTTACCATTCCGCACGGCCGACGAAGAAACAAAAAGACTCTTAGTCCAATTCCGGACAGCTCAATTAGTCAGCGAAGGCTTCGTAGGACTAGCTCTTTCTGCGCAAACGAGCTCTCCGGAAACACGCTCGAAACGAGTCCAATTTGCATCTTCGCGTCTAGCAATAAACGCCGGACGGATCGTTAATCAAATGAGCTGGCACGCGAGGGTGGAGGAGGGAGGCCATGGTCGAGACAATGTGTATCACGTGGGAGAAGGAGAAACGAACTGGTTCATCGGGCAAGCCACTTATCCGACGACCGCCGTAAATCAGGCCCGGAATAAATGAAACGGGCCACGGTTTCTCGGAGGAACTCGCATCCAGGTAACATGCAGTCACGTTCCAACATTCTTGGGAAGTATATTAGAACCTGCCAAAATTTAAACCAGCTGGAATTGAAGCTCGACGACGAGTGACGGACTAACTAAATGGACTAACTAACTTTCTACCTCCGGGTAAAAGCTCCGAGCTTTACCCGTCCAGTTTATTTTCGCTTGGCACACAATGTTTTATGAATTTTTCGTGGGCGAAATAAAAATGTTGTCGTTCCACGAGTGACGAAAAATTATGGATATTTTGAAAATATATATTGTGACTCGATCGAAGGTATCTCAGTTACAGAGATGAATAACTATGTGTAATTATACATAAACTTGATATGGGCTCCTATAAGAAAATATCCTTAGGTCCAATAATTATATTTATATATAGAATATTTTATAATATCAATGAAGCAAGGAAACAAGCAAAAAGACCAAACCCAAACCTTACGACTATCTTTTAACAAAATTCACTACGACAATAAAATTCTTCATATTGTTCTCTAAAATAATAACACGTATGCAAATGCAACCGAGAAACTAATAAACGTGAAATATCTCGTACGTTTCAGAATCGACCCAGGCTCCGACATTCAAGGGTTAATCCAGTAGAAAGTGTCGCGTGGCCAACAGCGTTTACGCTTAATACAACGACGCGAAGAGCCACGCGAAACTGTTAATTAAAGTTAATGCATGCAACCCGCCACTATTATCGCGACCCGCGCCAGCTGGTCTGCGAACCTTGGACGCGTGCTTACTGCCTGGTACCGCTTCCATCGGCCAATTCAGCCCTTTTTTCTCTTCTTTTCTTCTCGACGCTGCGAGTTCTTGCGCGAATTTAGTCGAACGGGGGGCCGCGACTGGACTGCGTGCCCTCCGGATAGAAACTTAATCTTCTCCGGTGAATGTTCTTGCGTTCGAGAGCGGCTTCTAGGGCTGCTCCTAGGGTCTGTTTATTGTGTGAATCATACGCCTGTGTGCGTAGGTGTGAGTACGTAATGTGTGGTGGTCGATTTGATGAAGCGATATTTGGGAGATACTCCGGTGTAGATTGTTAGAAGGGGTGGTTTTGTTGGCGAGGGCTTGCAAATTGGAGTTTGATACCGCAATACTCGCGGAACAGCATGTGGAATCATAATTACGAAGCTACGGGATGAGTCATAGTAAGATTGTGGAAAAGTGTCTGACGAGAAAGGCTCTTGTTTTATGGAATCAAATATTCTGATGTAAGTAGATGTAATGTACGGTATAATGATAATCTAATGGAAGTAGATCTACTGTATAGTATAATAATAGGTCTAATGTAAATAAATATCCATGTAGAAATAAAGAGTAGAAACGTGAAAAATGTATCCTTAATAGATTGATCTTCTCTTGCATGGTCTTGATATATTTGGAGAAGATAGGAATTTGATCGAAAGAAGGCAGACAACGTGAACTTTATTGAGTCCATTCGAGAAGACGTATCTCTCACGACAGTTCCCATCTCCTTTCCATTAACCGCATCTCTAGTAACACATCACTCGTACGATTTCCTTCGAGGACTCCCCTCAAAGGTCAGCCAATAATTCATTGCCAGGATTCGATCTTTCACCACCTATTGACTCGTACCATCCGCAATTCCCAAAAATATTTTTTCAATGATGATATAATCGTTTATAATGCTATGCGACTTTAAAAGTTTCATTTATATTGTTATTCATTTTATCTTATCACTGTATCATTGTTTTACTATCGAACAATCTATTTATATCAGTGATTGTTTTTCATTTTCTTAAATTCCTAAGAAACTTCAACATTTATTTCTTTTTCTCGTGAGCAAAGAAAAACGCAGCTGTGCAGGGTTAAAGGTACGTTCACCTCGACTTGTGGAGGTTCTTTGTTATAGTTTAAAGCGTAAATCACAGAGAAACGGAAGAGTCTGGCGACACTCGCCGCGAACAACAGCCGCTGTTCACAACACGTTGTAAGGATCGAGCAAACGTTGCCGAGGCGATAGTCAAGGATGTACCTTCCGCGAGTCTGCTTCTCGTCCCGTACGATACGATCTATTTCTCGAGTATAATAACGCCATTATCCCGACGGCGCGTGTTTCCTCGTCGCTTGGCCGCGGCAACGCTTTCACCGAAACGCGGCCGATTAACGAGCAGCGCTCGGTTATCCGCCGGAAACCTGGGATAACGGCCGCTGTATTTCGCGGACTATGTGTTTGGAAGCGTGCACGGAATTCGGAAATTGTTTCCGTCCTGTTCGCCTTCGCCTGAAAGATGACTCACATATTATGTGCACAGAGAGTCTTTGATTTGACGAAAATCTCTTTTTAAGTGTCTCTCTCTCTCTCTCTCTCTCTCTCTCTCTCTCTCTCTCTCTCTCTCTAAGAATTCTACTCTACAATCTTAATTCGTGTTATAATAATATCATGGAATAAAATAAATATTTTTGTATAAATAATCATCTGCGTCAAATTAGAATAATCGCTTCCGAATAAATACGTCAAATTAAGAATCCAGCTTGAAATACAATTTGAAACTACCAAACAAGATCAATTCTTGACCCGATTATCGTCAGAGAGGCGGTAGGATTTCGTCCCGGGTTGTACAAAGGAATCTACGTAGCCGTTGGTTAGGGCAACATTAAGCCGCACGATAAACGTATTACGAGCAAGAGAGTATGGTAACCAATCGAATTAACTTCCCGGTCATCCGTCGCGTAACTTGAGTTCTGGCGACAGCGGATACGCGAAACTCGCAGTCGTTCCGCTCTAGCACGAATTGAATTAAAAGTTTCGTGGCGGGCCGGCTGGTCGCCATGTTAAAGGCGAATGCACCGGCTCAGTCAGCATTTTAATAGGCTATTTCAGTCAGCGTTTTAACGGCACGTGTGTGGAAAACTCGCGATAGCCGCCGGAACAGCTCGTTCGATGGATGGACAGCATGATATTTCCTTCGTCATCATCGTGGAAAGTTACTCTGTGACAATTTCGCTCGTGATAGGTACATTCGAAATGCAATTTTATTAACGTAAAGGAACGATGTGCCTTTTTCCTATTCTAATCTATCCATAGAATATAAGAAATATGCTATTTTGTATATTTGATTAACTGTGAGTTAGTTTCTTGAGTAGTTTCTGCTATGAGACACCAAATCCTATCAGAAGATTGAAACTAATGTCGCCTTATGACATAGACACAGAATAAAGAAACTAAACAAACTAATTTCTTGATTTACTTATCTACGTTTCTAGTTTATTTGCTTATGTTCCCCATTTGTTTATTTACGCTGTGTATTTATTTGTTTACATTTTCTGTTTACATTCGACAGTGTTCATCAACATCCTCAGTTGCCAATCCATCATTTACCTACATTGTTCCTACTTTCTACGCACATCTAGAAAACCAGCAATAACAAGAATGCAACCCTTAATCCATGCAAAGCAGCACTCTGTAATCCAAACACCATAAAAATTCCTTCGCATCATTTCCTAAAAATACCATCATACGAAACACACGTTACAGTTCATAAAGAAAACCGAAGCTTCCACCCCGTCCCACGTTCTCCACTTCAGCCGGAGCATCCATCCCACGCTAATCTCCGCTTGAAAAATAACAAAGTGCAGGCTTCCTCTCGGTTCACTCGAGAGCGCGTCTCGTCCCGGTTTATCGTTCTCTTGGTCGGCGTCTGGAGCACGCACAGCCACGTACCTGGCGCGTTATCGTCGCGATATCCCGGCCAAGTGGACGAAAGAAGAGCTGCAGGAACGCGCGTGTTCCCTTCGAAGAAGCCGGTTCCCTCTCGTCGTCCACAGAGCTCACCGATAACCGCTTATCGATTTGCGGTTGCCTCGAATGCGGTCGAGCAATCTGACGAGCGCGAGGCATGCGCCGGCTACCAGCAGATACGATAGCATCCGCTACGAGCGGCGAGAGTTCCATAGCCCGATGGAACGTCCGCTTCTGCCCGCCTCCGGAAGCGCGAGCGAACGAGCGTACCACGCGTGTACGTGGATCACCGCGGATTCTCGCTGCTGTGCCGCCGCCAACCGGACGCATTCGTTGGATTCTGTCGACCGGTCATCGAGTTCCCGAGTCGTTTCGTTCGAAGCAGCTGAACCCGGTTACGATCGGTTTTAGATTAGGGAGAAGCTTAGAATTTCCAAAGCAATTTCAAGGTTTGGAATGCTTTCGCATTGGGATAGGGAAACTTGGGACTGATGACAATTCGGATTCGAGGGCGGAATAGAGGGAGAAGATTAAAGGATACGGTAAGTCGGTATCAATATTTTAATCTTGGAATACTATGAAATATCTAACATTTTTTTGCTTTATTTAATAACGGATCTGAACTTGTATGAAATGCTTGATGTATTAATAAAGTTAGATTTATCGTTCAGAGATAGAATTCCAGTGTAGTTTGCGAGAAGACGTAGATTAGAGGCAAGCAGGGTTTATAAGATATAATCTGTAATTTTTAAGTGATGCTGTTAACAGAATTAAATGAATATACAAAACCACGTGGATTCGTAAGATACAATTTGTAACTTGCGAATGATACTGTTTATAAAATGGTATGGATATACGTACAAACAGGATCTAGAACGTTTAAATAGTAGAGTCATAATAAACCAAGAGACCTGGTTTCAGAGAATTTAGAACAAGGACATTTTATTAATATAAAGATAGGGCAAGTTTTAAAGTGGTTTCAGTGATTGGAGTTGCGGTATGCAATGTTAGTGACACAAAGTAGGATATCCACGTTGCGAGGCGAGTACGTTCCGACATTCTTACCGCTTCGCTCGCTACCGCGAGGCGATTAGCGGAAATATATTATCCTTCTCACGAACCATTAAGTAAGAGGGCCAATAAAGATACCTCCGCGAAAGTGCTGTAATGCCCGCAGATACGTTATCATAACTTCGGACGCGTACGTACAGCAACGAGGACATAGACAAACAGTTACAGCTTCATAAAATGCGAACGATCATCCTGCACCGAAAGGCTCTCGCGCGTTCGGATAAAGATTGTCCTTTGTCCGACCTTCTTTAACAATTGAACATTAAATTCATTCATGATTCTTCACGGAAAGAATATTTTTCTAATAGAAGCAGAAAATTAATTGTAAGAATAATTCAGAAGCGAAAGGCTTAATATGAGATTAGCTGATTCCAAAGTACGACATCTACAGATAATTCCCTCCAAATTTGGTACCCAATCTCACATTCCCTAATATTATATTCCAAAGATGTTGAATATTGATTATCAATTAGAAACCTCTCATTATAATTAATCTGTTTATGTATAATCTATAAAATCAAACCAAGATCATCTATCTCCCTATCTCTCTGTCTTCCAACGTTTTCGAAAACCAACATTTCAAAAAATCAATCCAAACCAAACTTAGAGAAATCATCTTGTACGTACAGCAGGGCTCAGTCGTCGAAACAAGTGAGCGCGGCACGGCCAGTCATTACAGTTAATAAGCCTCCAAGCCTTAAATAACGCCAGACCATTGCCGCGGATGACAGTTATGACAGGCACGACCCATTGTTCTCTGAGTACCAGTAATTATTGGACTCGGTGGCCGCGTTACGCGAGTCACAGAACTTCGAGAGAAATACGAAGAAAGTGCGACAGAGAAAGCACACCTATCTATAGTATTTCAACTCACACAGAGTCTCGGATAAGGACAGACAGAGAAGAGGAGGGCACTTCATGCGCCATTTAGAAGGGTAATGAAAAGACCGGCGTCGGATATGACGAGGGAGAGTAATTGCCAGTACACGCGAGGACGTTCTCTCGTCCTTCTTGGCACCGACGTCTTTCTGACGACGTTCGTACTATCCATCCACGTCTATTCGCTTATCTCTCGACCGACTCATTGACATGGGCCTCCGGACGACAACGTCGTCCGCTCTAATTTCATCGTTGGACCGTTTGGCATCCATGGACGGATAGCGTGAACCGACCACGCGCCCCGTTTGATCCCTCGTTCGCGTTACCCAGACGCCTAGGAATTCCTGGACGCGACGTAGCCGGTGCATTTAACGTTCACGATCGACGATGGCACGTCACAGACGTTTACTGATACGACGCGGACTCCTGAGATGGATGCTGGAATTTTGACTCATCCCCTCTTATGACTCCGGTCTAAATTGGATTCTATGATAATTTTGGCATACGTAGAGCTAAATGCTGCAACACTAGAACTCGACGAAATGACAAGATCAACTTTTCCCTTTTGCAGTTAATAGAAGGATGCAAGTGCTTTTTACAAAATTAATTGATAAACTGAGTTGAGATTAATATTGAGATGAAAAAAGGATTATGTATGCATATTTGTTTTCGTCATATCAGTTCAATTATAACAATTCCGTGGACAAGAAAATGAAGATTAATAATTTGTATACGTAAATGTATGTATAATTATGTTTGATATAATAAATATAGTATCTGTGGAAAGAAAGAAGCTTTTTCGACGAACGAAATGTTCCTGTTTTGTTTCTAACATAGCTTGCAACTTCTATCATCCCTCAAGGGAAACAATTACGAATTCCCACCACCCTTTCGGTCCCTTTATTCTCCCATTCCTCGTGGAACGACGATATTCCGTATCCCGTGAAGACAGTTTCCGCCGTGGTGGCCGGTAAACCGTCGCGGTCGGTCCTTATACTTTCAGATCAGGCGGATCCCTGGGTTGCGTGGAAGCGAAATCCTCCTTCCGCAATTTCACCCCCTTGCGACAAGCGATTCGGTGGTCAGTCAACGGCCGCCTATATTTTCGAAGCTTCCTTTCACCACGCAACTTCCATGGTGCTTTGAACGTGGAAAAAGAGAGCGACAGGAAAAAAAATTTCGTCGACGCGGTACGGAAGAGAAACGGCGATGGCGAAAGGAAAGGAAAGGATGAGAGGAACTGTGGAAGAAGAAAGAGGATCGAACAGAGTCGGAGGGAGTCTGGTCAATGCTCGCGAAAATTGGCTTCTAAATCTTGCCGCCGGAATGAGTAGCGCACCCCCCGTTGCCTGGCTCACCCCTTTCCCCTCCCACAGCCGCTGTCTACTCACGATCCTTTCCCTCGGGTCCGGCGAAAGGTGGAGGGAATGAGAAACTGCTGCGGTCTCTGGGTAGGGAACCAGAGCCGAGGTGGAAGGCCATTGTCGACGACGTGCGGGCTTACGGTCCCCACGAAAATCCGCGAGGCAACTTCGTGGAAGGGACTTCCATAAGTTGCGTTCAATGGGACATTGGTATAAAGAGAGTAGTAAGAGGAAGAGGGATGTACTTCTACCTCTTTTGACTACGGCTTTGTCTTCCTGGTTTGTTGATGTTGCGGTTCTTTTAATTATCTCTTGGGCCATTTATAGAGATTTGTTAATAGAAGAATATAAGGAAATCCGACGAAATGAAAGGTTCTAGAGTTTTATTTCTGCAATGATCATTAGTAGTTGAGATATACGAAATGAATGATTAGATTGTACCAATTTTTTAAATATTCTCCTTCTCGACGGGTATTTTCATGTTCTTGTAAATATTTTATACGTCGTTTTACAGCTGAGAATTGCGTCGAGAGTTGCAAGTTGATATTGCAAACTTTTTCATTTATTCGTGTTTCATTTATTAAGAAGAAAGCTAGCTATTAAGCAGAAAATTCATCAAACTGTCAGATATCGACAGCCATTACCCAAAAAACTATCCGAATCACACCACTCCTCCGGTAAATTATACCAAAGACACGTGACACGACTAGCTCCATTCGACTACCATCCACGTCCAGCTATTCGAAAGAAAGTAGTTTCAAAGTTAATGAATCACAGCGTCACGTCAACCAACCACTACCATCTGTATTTCCAAAAAAAAAAAAAAAATTCGATACCCTGGTATTGCCAGAAAAAACCCGACACGCTAAACAATTCCAAGAAAAGCAGCCTCTGTTGAATACAAATACGTGCTTCCATAGAATCACTATAACAGGTATCACTTGACGTGGTTCAAGGAAAAGTGGAAAAATCTCTGTGTCAAGCATTCCGCGTCCATCTATTGGCTATCTGCGACGGTTATCGCGCCAGGAAGCGTCGTGTTCGTGGCAAACACGCACGTGCGTGGCCCACGTGCACTTAGGGGTTGGCTAACGTACGCTGCAAACACGAAGAGGCTGCCGGGTGTGGTCTCGAACAGGGAAACGTGATCCCCGTGGTAAACCGCTGTTTACCAAGAACGAGAAGTATCCCCGAGAGAGACACCGGCTCTCAGCAGTTTGATCGATGTCCGCGTTAATCTGTCCTTAAGACGCGTGCACGCTGTCCTTCCTTCCGGCTATCTGCACCTAGAAGGCCGCGATTTCCGGCTTCGAGTCCCGCGTCTCTTCCTGCAAACATTCCAACGACGAGGTGCGATAATGAGCGACGTTTCCCGTTTGGAAATCGGGATTCTGTATTGCTTGGGGATATAGAAAGATTTTTGAGGGTAGATAAGCCTGGCGAGGTGTGTGGGAATTTTTCAAAGTGGAGATTAGTCATCTTGGGGTTTCGTAGGGGACGTACTATGTTTTTTGAATGTTGATGTTGGGGAAGTTTGAGGTGGGCTTTATGGGTCTGAATATCTTCCGATTTTTTGGTCTTTATCTTTTGTGGGGTATATTTTAGAATGCTTTATATTTAATCGTTTTTAGTAGTAATTATTAATTGTTTACTGTGCAGTGGAATTTTACTGTATCTTCTTCTTTACTTTCTTTATACTAGTTTTTCCACGAAGGTATACATTATCGTATATGATTCTATGGATTTTATTAGTTCTTGTTTATTTTTTTATTAAACTTCGTTCAGTGTATTTTTAGATACTTATTTATACATTTAGGGGAAAAAAGACATAAAAGCGGGCTGTAACGTTTGGTAGAAAAATTTCGCCACCATAGCGGATCGAGTGGGCTCTCGAACGGGAGAGCGGCCGCTTTTCACGACAGGAAGCTGTCTGTTTGTTGTCTTAGGTCGAGTCCGAATGAAACTCGAGCGACCCGATACCGACGTCGTTTGGAATACCACTGTTCGATCCTAAAGAAACATACGAGGCGCCAGCAGTTACGAACGGGTTATGGGAAAACAATGGTTTCCGGGTGGCGTACGAGCACCTGCGACTTCCAGCAAATGCCCTCGCCTTCCCTTCGCCAACGACGATTTATTTCCTTCCACTAATTAACCAAAGAACTACAATGTCGCAGCTATACGATTCTTCTTTTGTTAATTTTGTATTTCAGTCATTGTCAAGTTAATTGCATCGTTTTTGTAAAGGAAAGTGAATAGACTGGAGTACACTGTGATTAAAGAAAATGGAGATGAAACATTAAGCTACATGGGTCAGAAATTTAAGAGAATAATAAATTCATTGAAAACATTATGTTTGGTCATTCTGATAAATTAGCGAAATTAAAGTGTGATTCTTCTAATTTTTAAATGAATAATTGAATTCTCGAGTCATTTCCCACAAATAAAAAATATCTAACGAGTGTGTAAAAATTCACTGGTAATTGAAGTATGTGATGAAAAAGGCGAGTTAAATGCAGAAAACGATACGTCTTTAACATGTCCATCTATCTGCAAAATTTTATTATTTAATTTCCAAGTCTTATCAGCAGTACTGGTAATAATGTGGTTCAGCATTTAAAAGTATACAAATTTCTTCTACAATAAAGTTTAGCTTTAATTTCTTCGAATTAAGGATGTTGTTACTTGTCAGTTATCGAACTCCTCGATTCATAAATTACATACTATATCTGAAACCTTGATCAAACATTTCTAATAAAACCGAAACGGAACTTGGAGATCTCGGAAATCCTTAAACCTTCATCAATTCAATTAATTACAAGCTCGATATTACTCGAGTAACTCATCGATCGCCGACACGGGAAATTCCTGCAGCGCGCAAACTTGCACGGTCCGCGAGCAATCGATTACCCAATATCGTCTTTCACAACTGGAGGTCTGGCCCCTCGACGGGACGTTGACACAACACGACTACTACACAGTCGTACAACTCGGGGAGATAATATTACGTATCGGGGATGCTATGGAGGTCATCTTTACATACGGAGCCCTGACAGCTGCGTAATCGATGCGACCGCGACTACCATGGAAACCATAGTTTTCCAGTCCACGACACAACTTTCTCCTTCGTTCACCATTACAGTGAATTACTCGTGAAAGTATTCCAACACTTGCCATGCAATATTTCCATAGATATACCATTCTATCTATCTTGTTATGGCGCTAACGAAATTTCAATATCTTTTGCATAATACATACAATAAATGTTTCTATGAATATTCATATAATTTCGTAAGCCGTTATATGTATGTATGTATGTGTACACTGTGCACACGTTCATCATTGAATCATTTTATCTTGTAGACCTAGAGGGGAGGTAGATCCCGGCGGAGAAAAACTCGAAACGAGAATTCGCCTGGGGACGAACTTTTCGCCAATCTAACGAAGCCACTCGGTTAAGCGGATTATTTTCGTCGGCTGACTAGACCAGGGAAACACATCCGTTACATGCCGCGCGATAAACTTCTCCTCCAGGCGAGGACTCAATAAATCAATTAATTGACCGTGCTCGAATAATCGAATAAGAGTACGTATATGTGGTATGAAGGTACGAACGTTAACTCGAGGAACTTCGTTTCCCTGTTTGTTTGTTATGTTTGTTTTATTGTAAATCCAAAGTTTTTGTTGTAGAGATTGTAGAGTCGACAAATATGAGGATTGTAAATTATGGCATAAGTGAGAAGTTTGTATTTCATCACGGTTAGATTTGAGTTAGATTTCGAGTTATACGGCTTTAGGCTATTTCGTGTAATACATACCATCGATGATCTTTATGATATAGGATATAGAATTAAAATAAATTACTCTACAATTAAGAAATTTAATCCAAATTACTGTGTATCACGCTTAACTCAATAATATCAATTGAAACTAAAAGACAGGTTATTTTCGCTATTAGAACGATCGGGAAATACATCCACATAATAAAATTTATCCACCGAAATGTCGTACAGTCATCGTTTATAATATTAATGCGAGAAAGGTAGGGAAACAGCTTTTTCACATTAATATTAGAAATAAAAATGAAAAGCGTGCATGCACAGGAGAAGAGCAAAAAGAAACGCTGTGCATGCATTTAGTACAGAAAAACGTAAATCTACGTGACCCATACTTAAATGAATAGCACGCGAAACTGTAGATGTACGTGACCGACTTCCAAATATTAAGCTGCATCCAGACTGCTACATTTAACAAAATTCCAAAATTAAAAAGTTACCAAGTAACACGATTGCCACGCTGATTACAGAGCTCATTACCATTTCCACGTCAAAACTACACACATTTTAACCATTTATTTAAACGAAACTGAAATTGCTATCCTTACAAATTCCACGTTAAAGAATTTACAAGAACGATTTCTGAGAATTCCATTTCAGGCAAGTAGAAGAACGTAGAAAACAATGATCGTCTGCAATGATCGGGGTGGGAAGCCAATCTCCGCTCGACGGAGCAAGAGAAGATCTCCTGGAGCTGGAAAATCCCTTATTACTCGGACTGTCGAAAGTGGAACTACGACGAAAAAGGCCAAGCAATCGGAGCAGCGAGTTTACGTGGCGCAACGGTCTCCATCTCGAATTACAACACTCGTTACTCGAACCACCAGCGTCTCAAGTTCCGGGGTGCACTTTTAATGAGTTTTCCGGCCACGGTCAATTAGTCTCGTACTCCGAGGCTCGTGGATTTCCAACGCGTGGATCGTTCAACGATCCACCAGGAATATATATACCAGGAATGTATATATTACCATTCATAAGTGCAATAGACTGTGCTAACGAACGATTCTACGATAAGCGAACGCTATAATAATAAACAGTTCTTACGATTAACGTCAGTAATGAATTACTTATAATTGTAAGTGGGGCAGCTGTTAGATTGCTAGTCACCATCTCTTTTCATTTGTAGAAATAATTTTGTTTAATTATCAGATTACTGGTTCTTTAACGCTCCGACGACCGTACATTTTGGCGTACTATTACTACCAACCGCCTGCAGTTTTTACTTAGTCTAGTATCGTATAATTATGATAGGTAAATTTTATGAGAAAATCCATCATCATTATTGGATCTTCATCCAATTATCCTAATTTATTTTGTACATTTATGCATTATATGAATTTATTTATTTAACTCACGATTGTCCCATACAGTTACAGAAATCGGAATTATAATCATTTTCTGACCATTCACTTTCGCTGGATCATTAGAGTTAGAAACAGTCCAGTATTTTTCCAGTCTTTTCAGTTCACTTGTAAATTGTTTCACTTTAATAAAACACTATCAAATACAGGAATCATTTGTCTCGCACGTAAGTTGCAATTAGAAAAAAACTGAAGTCACGTGAACATGACGGTGGTCGACAACAGATAGCAGAGCGACGGTGATCGTCAAAGTGTTAATAATCCCATAATATAATATAAAATTATTCTTCTTAGTTATAATATTTCACCATGTAATATCAACAAATCACAGTCTTTCATCCTACAGTAATAATGAAGTTCCAAAGTGTTTCATATAACCAAAGTTTTCTATGATAAATGCTATGATATCGAAACGAAATTCTCTCATGAAAACGCGGTTGCCATCCACGAACACTTTCCACGTTTATGACGCCCTCGAAGATAACGCGCAGCGCGGCGTTTATACGTCACTTTTGGAAATTGCCGCGAGTCTCAGAGGAACGTTTTAGTTTCGCGAAGTTGGAGATTTTTATTGCGGCTGTACGCACGTCGACGAGCCCTCGACGGCGTTAAGTGGGACTTCAGAAGCGAGCTATAACGTAAACGCTCGCCAACCCCGAACCGTGTTACCCCCTTTTATTTAGGGCGCGAGGAGATTCATGGCAAATGTTTTCGGACTGTCGCTTCTACGACACGCTTTATGTTATTGTTCTATGTATTTCCTGGTGTGTCATCCTGTGATTCACTGGGGTGAATCTGCTCTGTGTCGAGTGGTTCGTCGATTGATGATTTTTGTATTCTTAAAGGTAGTTTCGATCATCTGTACATAAAGAACGAATTTGAAGCTTTTTAATGCTGTATTTTGGTATTATTTAATGTAATTCTGATTATTTTTATTGATATTGCGAATAAAGGAAACTTCCATTAAAGGTATGTACGATTCTCATATATAATATTTTGTGTGCATGAAACAACTAATACTACAATTAATGCTACCCATCCATTCCACTACGAGCCCTCAAAACAACCACATAAACCTCACTCTCCAACCATCCAAAACTCAAAACACCCAAGGTCGTGGTACACTGCAGAATTCCTCTACATAACAGGCGATTACGCATAAAGTTCCGTTTATTCACGCATTTGATTGTGGGATTCGCGGTGGCCCACAGTGGACATACGGAAAAACGTTGGCCAGACCACAGAATAGACGTCGAGAATGTTTCCATTCGATTGGCCGGCTAATTGCAAGTACGATCGATGCTCGCTCTAATCGTCGATTGTAAATTCCTCTTAATATACTTTTTTTTAATCCTAATAGCAATCTTCTATTATTTTATTAAAACCTAACAAGACAAGAGCTTATGGATAATTATAACTGTTAATAATATCTTTTATGTATCTATTGCTATGATCTTTCTAGTGTTAATTCTTTAACTAAAATATCTAAAACACAGATAATAACGATAGTATTAATTCTAATAAAAAAAAAGATACATCAAGATTTAAAATAAAAAGATACTAATAAAGAATAAGAATAAAATAATTCAGTACATAGAGCGGACAGTCCAATACAGACGATCCATCTTCAATCACAACTAAACAATTCTTAGACCGAAAAAAATCAATTAATATATGCCCCAAAACACGAATCAACTGATTTCACCGGAAGACCGACTAGTTTCCTATCCCAGCTCTGTCAGCGGAAACTTTTCCATTTCCGTATTAGCCGCAGCGTCGTTTTGTTTAAACACGAGTTAAGCCGGCATCCCGGCGGCTGGTCGCCGCGGCAACTGTCTGCTTTCCAGGGAAAACGCCGCGTGAAACTTTTCTACCCCCGGTTGGTCGAACGGACGAACGAACGGCCTCCTGGTCGAGGGTGAAAAGGTCGAAGCCTCGCCTCCTCCCTCGACGTTCTCATCTCTGTCGTTCCTCACCCTGGATCCAGGGTTAGATGGAGCCGAGTAATGAGCTTCCCAGACCCGGTTGTAACGAGCAAAAACTTATCGTCACTCTCCCTCCTCTGATTTACTCGACCTGCCACGTCGTTAGTTGTACTGCCTCCCTTCGACGATCGTCTCTGCCAGTAGCTACGTTGACGTCCTAAAAAGCCTGCAGCATTTTGGACCATCAAGTCCGTCAACTCGTCCTCGCTCTCTTTCCACGTGTTTTTACCCGTTGCTTCTTTGGAAATACGCCTTCCAACGCTGAGTAAGAAAGGAGCATCGATGATCTCGGTTTTTGGATGGTCATGTGTGTGATAACGGATGGTGATCGATGCTCGGACCATTTTCTTTGGGAACTTTATAAACTTTCACGATACCTTTAACTATTCGTTGAATGTTTTTATTTTATAAAAATTATTTCGTCCATCTATGTGTAACCATCTGATGTCTGTGCATGAGATTTAATTATATTTCTCTATTCGTAAGTGAATGTTATTTTACGCAAAAGATAATAAATAAAGAAAAATAAAAAAGGTGACCAACTTTAGTTTTTAATAGATTTGACAAATTGTTAAATTTGAAGGCTGTCTAAATCTGAAGGTCTTTACTGCTGACCATATGGATCATTTCATTTGGAAATCTCAAGAAAAAGAGTATAACGTTTCGAGGAAAGTTCACGTTGCATCGAGACGTTTCTTCGGAAATGTCAGCACAAGAATCTGACCCTGTTTCTTCCGCACAAGTAGACACCGATAACCCTATTACGATATTGCCGCAGCAACGCGATAGTTTCGACGGATGGTAGGCTATTTATTGGACTGGCAACGGAATACTGATCATAAATAACCAACAGATAAGTTCTCTGTACTAATTGGTGACGGATGCGACGCTGTGCAACTGCTTGTCTTACCAGGCCATTTACGATGCTTTTATTACCGATAAACTTCTCCCTTTTTCGTGGAAATCTTCCATCGTAACCATCGTCGAGATTCATCTGTGTTTACTGATAAATAACAAGGAGAAAGAAAAAGAATAGTATCTCAATCACAGATATGTATAGTGTGACGAACATAAGTAAATTGATAAAATAATAAGTATAAAAAGACAACGTCATTCTACCAATTGAAGTTATATATATATATATATATATATATATATATATATATATATATATATATATATTGTATATTATACAATGTTTAATAGGAGCAACGGGTAATTATCGATATCTCACCGATTCCCATAATTTTCGAATATGTTGCAGAAATTAGCATTTTGAACAGTTTTCCTGACGGTACTACTACAGTGAATTCTGCCTACAATTGTGCGTCCGTGAGAGTATATGCGTGAGTACTGGCTGTCAACCGCGTAACCCAAACCTAATTTTTATCTCTCGTTTATAGTTTATTGCAAATATTTCGGGAACTAAGGCCGAGTGTCTGCCGAAAAAATTGCTCAGAATCATGCCCCCTACAACATATTCAAAAATCATCGAGATCGGCGAGGAGGATAATAATGAAGATATCGATAATTACCAAGCAATGAATAAATATTGTAGCACAGAATAGATCATCGTTATCAATGTGGTATTATATTTTTAATACAAAAGTTACTGAAATTCATAGTGTATCAATTTTAAACTTCCTTTCAACCATCGCTGTACATTCTTAGAACGAAGATTGACGAGTCGAGATAGCCTGGAAAGATTACTGATGAGAGTCAATAGGCGCATAGAGGAAGAAGTAGATACAGAAGAGATCGGAGAACGTTGGGGATTTGGGGTTTGAATCACAGGAACTTCTCAATGCTTCCCTTTCTCATAGAGGGGAACAATGCTCATTAATAAAAAAGTCGAAACATGGGGTGGTACTATTGAGTTTACGTCGTCGCGCCTCTTCTTTCCGGAACATCATTCATTCCCTGTCAGAGAACAATCCTGAAGAATATCATCAGTTCTACTATGTAGTTTGCACTTCGAAAGACAAATTTACGAACTTTGAAATAAGATACGCACAACACACACACATCCTAAAGCCTCGTTGTTCAGCTCGTCAAGTTGGTAGATTCCAAGTAACTTGGTTTCAAGTTTTGTATTCACACAAGCCGAACTATGTGGTCGTTTGAATTTGACATCGTCTGCATATTTAATGAACGATGGGTAACTATCGAACGAGATGGTAAAAGCAAGCATGGAAATATAAATAACATTACGTTACCTAATTATTTATCGTTTCTTCGAAACGATGGAATAATTGAAAAAAACGCTAACTACACTTGCGAGAATATTTCAAGTCGAATAAGAAACTAATTAGCTTCACAGTAACAAAGCGGTCTTAGGTTATAATATTTAAATGCAAATGAATTGAAGTGGCTTGACCAATTTTAAACGTAGAGACTTAAAACAATACTTCAAGACAACTAAATAATAGGACCACGGTGATAAAATTACTAACGAGATACAAAAATCTACTTAGAGTTTCCAAATGAAACATTTTAGACGATCGACGAACAGAGTTCCACGCTAGGATTAACGAACTGTGAGTTTTACGAGAAATGAAGATCGATAGGGTGTTGAGACAGGCGTCACCTTATTCCCCGGGATACTGGAAAAATTAGTGTGCCCCTCTTTCATTTCTTTCTCTGGTTTCCTTGTTTTTGGAACGGTCGCGCGACTGTCACGAGGCGTACACCCGTGATCCGTGAGTTATTTAACTCGTTTGTCTTAATGAGAGTTATTTGATCCCTCGTGTCGAGTTGGCGCTGCAGGAGCCTCGTAACGCAATAAAGCAAAAAGCTAATGGTGCTCGTTACCGCATTGTTAGGTGATAAAGATCTACACAATGCCTGGCTTCACGGCCGGCCTCGTCCGAATGCGTTTCTGCAGTCGACACGTGTTCCACTCTTCGTTACCCTAATTGCGTAAATTGAGCGCAATCTGTCAGGATGCATCGGGCGTCGCCCTCAAATCGTTTCTTGATAGTTTTGCCACGCTTCGCCATGCCATAGTTCATACAACCTTCCCTTTTTATTGGGGCATTCCATTGCCAATCGGACAAACTCGTCTTTGACAGATTTTGTTCCAACAACCGTCTTGCGAATTTGATCTTTGGAGAATCCTTGAAAAATTGTTGCCACTCAGACTCTTTGTGACATCACTATAAAGCTGAAATAAGTAGCTACTACTGTAAAAATTTCGCTCATGATACGCCTTCAATATTTGTCAATATTAGAAATTCGAATCTTCGCTTTTCATGGAATCCAGAATCCACAAACTAAAATCCAGAATTCTTAGTTTAGAAACCAGAATGCAGGATCCAGGATCCACGAACCAGGATCTATAGTCCAGAATCCAAAGTCCAGAATCCAAAGTCCAGAATCCAAAGTCCAGAATCCATAGTCGTGAATTTAAAATCCAGAATCCACGAACAAGAATCCATGATACAGAATTCCAAACTCACAAACGAAAATCTGTAATCCGGAGTTCAGAAGTCGATGAAGCGAAAGCGGAATTCATAGTCCAGAACTCAGAAACCAGAAATGTACAATTCAGAGTTGAGAATCCACAGAGCGAAATCTATAATTAAAAATTTCGAATGCAGAAGCCGGATTCAGACTCAGAAACCACGAAACGATGGTATTTAGTTAGCAGCACGGAACGATCGTGCGTTCCACGAGCAGAGGGACTGCGAAATAAATTTAGCACCGACATACAGGCCACTTTTCGTTGGAGCGTGGCGTCGCGGACACGCGAGCGTGCACGTCGTTCTAAAAGCCACCCGGAGTCGCGTCCAATTATGCTTGAAACCAGTTTACCGAGGGTTGCTACGGTTGCCCATTGGTAGCTGGCTGAAACGAGCGGAAAGAGGCCGGTACCAAAAGCTTTTCAAGATCATCGAACGGACATCCCGCGGCGAATAGCTACTTCTCTAATGATTACATTAGCTTAGCGTAAATTATACGCGTCGCTGGACCGAAGAAGGGAAGGAGGAGGAGCGAGGTACGATTAGGAATGGCCGAGATAACAGGTACTCGTTTTATCTGGTCGACCGATCCTGTCATGCTTCACTGCGCTGGACGTTGCTAGACGTTCCTCGATCCCGATGGAAGGAAACGATTTCATACTGTGGAGTTGCGAGCCGACTGAGTGATAATGACATTGCTCGATGTTATAACTTTTTACAGGCCAACCATGGTTCTTTGATTTATACTCTCGCTGCGGATTATTGGCTGTCCTTCGTTCGAAATTAGTCGCGCGTTCGAGATCATTTGTCGAGGAATGTAGAGACGATGCGTTGCTGGCAAGTTTTAGAATTTCTTTGACTATATTCGGATGCATTCGATGTGGAAAATAGAGTACAAGAAGGAGATAGAATGGTAAAAACAGATAACGAATCCAGAAGTCGCTACATTATAGTTGCTGTAGCTATTATTTCTTTTTGGTGATGTGTTTTATGCAATTGAACTACAATGGAACTGCGTACAGATGAACTTGGAAGACAAATAGTTTATATGTATAATTAGAGTTCGTATACTAGAAGACCATTGATTTTTTCTACTTTCTCTGAGTCTTTCATATGAAGACCACAAAAAAAAAAACGACATAATAAATTACATTTTTCATTTTTTATATAAAAGCAATATCATTATATTAAATTTGGTTGGAGTTTTCCTTGCAAAATTTTGATTTCAAAAGTATTTATTGTTCATCATATTTTAGGTATTAGGCATGTATTTAGTTTTTGCATGATATTTCATGGATATGTCATATTTTTCATTTTTTATATAAAAGCAATATCATTATATTAAATTTGGTTGGAGTTTTCCTTGCACAATTTTGATTTCAAAAGTATTTATTGTTCATCATATTTTAGGTATTAGGCATGTATTTAGTTTTTGCATGATATTTCATGGATATGTCATATTTTTCATTTTTTATATAAAAGCAATATCGTTATACTAAAACTAAATTTATATTAAATTTGGCTGGAGTTTTCCTTGCAAAATTTTGATTTCAAAAGTATTTATTGTTCATCATATTTTAGATATTAGGCATGTATTTAGTTTTTGCATGATATTTCATGGATATGTCATATTTTTCATTTTTTATATAAAAGCAATATCGTTATACTAAAACTAAATTTATATTAAATTTGGATGGAGTTTTCCTTGCAAAATTTTGATTTCAAAAGTATTTATTTTTCATCATATTTTAGATATTAGGCATGTATTTAGTTTTTGCATGATATTTCATGGATATGTCATATTTTTCATTTTTTATATAAAAGCAATATCGTTATACTAAAACAACATTTATATTAAATTTGGTTGGAGTTTCCCTTGCAAAATTTTGATTTCAAAAGTATTTATTGTTCATCATATTTTAGGTGTTAAGAATGTATTTAGTTTTTGCATGATATTTCATGGATATGTCATCAAATTACATTCGTGGCTTCTTCGATAAGCGACAATGGTCTAAAATAAATAATTGATACTAAATTTGATCAACAGTGATCTTTATGTGATCGTATCTACGTCTGCATTTTGTGATTTCTTAATCGGGGGATCGTTGAGTGTATAACCGTGACGAATGGCAATTACACAGGCGCCGGGTATTGTACGAGCATATGTAAACCTAGGAGTTTTCGTAGAAAAATGGCACGACAAGAATAAAACGGTCATGAGGAACGAGGCGAGGTAAAAACGCGTAGTAGAGAATAAACTGGAGCAGTTAAGTAGCGGAGGAAGCGGAGCAGTAAAGGAATGAAAAATGAGGTTGAGCGAAACAGGAACAGAGAATAAAGTATAAGAGCGGTAAAGAACGGTGTACTGTACGAAGGAAAATAAGAGGAAGGGGAAGAAAAAAATAAAGTAGAATAGAAAAACAGCGGAAGATAAAGTGGCGTAATAAAGCAACGGGAAACGAAGTATCTTATAGTCTATAAAGTTCTACTATCCGTCCTTAACAATAATCGCTTTGATTGCTTTCTCGATCCGCTACGATTTTCCATCATTGTTAGTCGAAGCGTTTTTACCGTCAAATTCGTCCGAATTTCATATAATACAAATGGTATAAATAGTCTAATAAATATCTAATATCTCTAATAAAAATATCTATCTCTAATAAAAATAAAATTTCAAAAATTCTTTATCCAAAGACCTTATAATTTTTAAACCCAAGTATATCAAATAAATTCACCGACTGTTTGCTCCAATTTCCAGGATTCCAAGTCTCCTAACTCCTCGTTGCCAAGATTAAGAACCATCCGTGAAAGCGTCGAGAACAATGGATTTCCATTACCGTAAAGATTAAATAATGCGATTGTAGCTTTGATTGCGAGACATTAATCCGCTTCGCGAGCAACCGTCGAGTCGTTGCCAAAATCTTTTACCAGGATAAGACGGTTAATAATTAGTGGTTTCTCTATCTGAATTCATGCTCGTGCAACGACGACGCTGGGCAGAATGCCAAACGCATCTCTCCGCTCGTTTCTCTCTCGTTGGATTTATAATTCACTTGGTTAGGATGATTTCTCGCGTCGCGATCCACAAACTCGCGATAGAAATGGGATCGATTAAAATACATGACTGTGATGAAAATGGGAACGAACGATCGTTGGCGGAAGCCACGCTAATGGAAACATTTCCGATGAGATCTCGTTCCTTGTCTACCATCGAGGTGAGATTTGTAATTCACTTTCGGGCTAATTATTCGTTTCCACCGACATATGTTGAATCACATTGGAATTTGCAACGATCTCACCGATGTAGCATTGTCAGGTTAAATGGAAAGTCAAACCTCTAATTGAATTCATGATTGAAATGTTCCTGTTTGTTTCTTTCTATGACTGGCGTTTCTATTAACGTCGCGCTTGATTTCTATAATGATGTTCTACAGCGTAATGAAATTACAAGTTATCAGGTAGATCCGTGAATAATATTCAATTTCGGAAGCAAAACTTTGCTATCTCATATGCAGCGGTTTGGTAATTAAGATATGAATTGATTAGCGTAGACTTCGATCAATTTTCAGACCGCTCTCTAAAGTTCTTCTTTATTATCACAGCTCGTTACATCCTTAATCCTACTTCAAATTTAAACGAAGGTTTATTTTATCCCATTTACGATATCATTACACTTTTCTGCTCTTCGATTTATGCAGCTGTTCAACGTGTTTTCTGCACGACTCGTATCTAACTTGAATATAATATATAATTCCATACAGTTTTGCCTATCAGAAGGATAAATTATCGTAGCGCAAGGAAACGATTTTTCGTACTATTTCTGCCGCAATATCGCGACAGGTTAGAGAGTAAAAATTTCCGCAACAAAGAAACGCGTGACCATCTGCTGCTTAAAAGAGCCACAACATCAATTTCCTACATGCAGTCGCGACACAAAGTCTCGCGAAAGCAGCTAGCGTCGATTGACATGGCCATCCACCGTCTCTAATCTCCTATGCACCCTAGAGTCCGATAATGGCGGGAGCGTGCACCTGTCGGTGGCGAGGAGACTCGACAGACGCGTGTCGCAACTCTCGATAGGCAACCTCGTTCTCCCATAGCCAACTCTCGGACAAGTGCTTACCAATTTATAGCATCGGCCCGTCTCCGTGTACCTGGCCGTGTCTACACGCGTCTAACACGCGTAACTCATTAATCGAAAAGCCTATCGTAACGCTTCATGGCCTTTCCCCAAACCTGACGTCGATTCGTTTCTGTTTCGACCCGGTTGGTCGGCCAAACGAGACGATGCGTTTCGACTCCTTTAACGTCGTCTTGCGAGTCGTCGTGGTAACGTAAACCGAGCATACGCGTTTTCCCTGGCTCGTCGTTGAACGCTGGCCGCGGAATGGAAAGCTCCAGGGAACGGAAACGTGCTGAGGAAACATTCGTCTGCGTTTGAACGAGGCGGCTTTTGACGGTACAAGCCACGTTGTCCTCTCAGACGTAGCGCAAATACGCACCTGACCGGCACGACGTCTACGTGCCCGCTTTCCCATCAGACGAAAGTGCCACTGTTCACCGGTTACGAGACTGTGTGTGATCGTCTGGCACACTTGAGAGCCGCTCGCTGTTTCCATTTCTATTCTGCCAGCGGAAGCTTACCGACAGAATAGTATTGTCCACGCTGTTATTGAGAAGTTTGTTGGAATTGCGGAGAGATGTTAATTAGCGTGATATTTTATTGCAACCAGTTAGTGTACAATTTTGTTGCATACCTCGTATTTTCATTGTTGAGTAACGTATGTGTAATGATATGTAATGAAGTTATGAAACTTGTTGGAGAATGAGGAAGAAAATTGTTACGATATGTAGCATTACGTTAAATGACGTTTCTCGCGTTATATAGAAAATTATACGATATTCGTTAGGCGTTGATGGAAACTGATGAAACTTTGGTAATGTATCAATTTCATTATTGATGTATTTATTGAGTACTGATTTTATCATTCGATATTGTTTTCTAGAATTATGAAATGAAATGGAGAGAGACCAACAGATTGCACGTTTAATTTAATTACTCCGAAAGAAATGAGTCCTATAAACGTTAAAAACAAGAATGGGAAATACGACATATAAATATGTAAATTGAATATCGATAACGAAATTAATTATTAATAACGAAATGTGAAATGTTTTACGACTTGTTGCAGTCTTGTAAAGGGTATAATATCGTAATAAGTTCTAAAAATATAACGTACAAGACCTATAATTTCTATACAGCAATTTCTTTCGTAACATTGTTGTGACACGTGCAATATAGAATTCAAATTTACTTATAACAAAATGTTATTCAACCATCGCGAAACAATTTTATTCACGTATCGAAGATATCTATACTACATCCAATAAGCGAATTACGTCAAAGTTCGGCGAGAGTCGAAGTCGCCAACCAAGTTTCTCTCTCGGAAGTACATTAAAGCAGCCCATCGATTGTAGCAGTGAGTTACCAGCCAT
The DNA here is from genome assembly GCF_041682495.2 of Bombus fervidus. Lineage (NCBI taxonomy): Eukaryota > Metazoa > Arthropoda > Insecta > Hymenoptera > Apidae > Bombus > Bombus fervidus. The sequence continues at coordinate 11,428,218 of NC_091520.1, read as the reverse complement.
CTGAATATTATTAAACCCTTCTCCGAACGGATTGGTTCGCGGAAGTTTCGTGTAGAGTCGTACGATTTCTCGTATGAAATTCGCAAGGACGACGACGACGGGACGTCGCGGCGTTTAACAACTCCGGTGCACGGTCGCCACTTTAAAACTTTAATGTTTCCTTTGCTCGTGGCTCTTTGAATCGTTTTACAGTTTCATTCCCCGGTAGCGAGCGGGTTCAAAGCTTTGTAAGAGAAGGGATTCGTATTCAACACATTCTCGTGTCCGCGACCATCGTTTCGCATTAAACTATTTAACTTCGTAACCGACCGAGACAAGTCTAGTTCCCCTTACTCTTTGCTGCAACAAATATTTGCCGCGTGTAGTTTGCGTTGGGCTTAGAAACCGGCGTGAATTCCATTAAAAGCGTCGTCGATGAGTTCATTCATTGGCAAGTTTGCGGATCCACTTGAGACACGTTCTAAACGAGCTACAAGGATGCTCGGGATATTCGTTTGGATGGAGAAACACTGTTTTACATTTTTTTCTTTTTCTTAGAATAATTGGTTAAATTGCGTAGAAAAAGACTGTAGGCTTCTCTACGAGATAAAGTATGCATTTTAAGTTATGGCACTTGACGGTTGCACGGTTTACAGAGATTAAAAAATTACCATAAGTAAAAGATATATCTCTGTGTATCGTTCAAATCTTTTTTAATTTCTTCATCTTTTTAATATCGTAAAAAAATATTGACTATTTAATAAAGTAAGGATTTCACGAGGAGTATTCTTCACACGAGTATAGGAATTTTAGTGGCTACAAGAACTGCATAGAACACAGCATTGATATTCTTTATACATATGCGTCAAACAGCCCACCCCTCTCTACAATATTCTTTGAATCTATTCTTCCGCTCAGATTGTCTCATAAACCACCAAACGTCTATGGAAACATAATTTGGTATTCATTCAGCTGATTGGTAACGATCGATCCGCCATAAATCATCGAGGACATCGACGAGGTGGGATGAGACAGATTAGTGGGTAGATCGTTTTCGGGGGTGGTGAAAAAATTATCGGGGATGTTTTAAGGCTGACAACGAACGTGTAGGTTGTCACAAGCAGCAAAAGGTGTAGGTAGACCGATGAAAGAGCAGCGAGAGAATAATTGATCGAAATTACGGCAACTCGATGCAGATTGGACCGAGCAGGATGCTGATGAACAACACGTAGGCGAACCGATTAGCTTTTTTTTTTATGGAAATTCTCTTCTGAATTATTATTCGGTGGAAAGTTTCGCCCTAGCAATCCTAGTTTTCTAAGGTAAGTACTCGCCCTTTATTACCCTAACATTGCTTAGTACACTTCAGCTTAAAAAATCTCTATGAAATCGAATCTCTGGCTGGATAAAGAAATTCGAAGATACATTTATCATTTATAGAAATCTTGCCAGCAGTCATAAACCAGCTTTGTCCCATAATTAGCACAGTCAACAGTCATTCAGTTGAACTCGGTCGAAGTTTGTTACCTTCAACTAAGAAATCCAGTAGAGTGGCAATATCTTGTGTTCGTTACAGTCTCAGAAAGTCGATACAGGAAACGGACAAATCGAAAACGATACTCCAGGCAATTTACCGGTGGGACCAACGCTGCTTCCGTTCCTTTTTCGACGAACCCCCGAAACAATTAGACCCTTTATGAGACTGGTAGAGCATTAAGAAGCCGCAAAGAAGATGCGTTTCTCTCGCGTCACGGCCGAGGGGCGACGAGGAAGTTGTTTAAAGTGACGCCAGCCACGTGTTCCTTCTAGCTCCAAGTACCGTGGGTAACAGTGTAGCAGTGACAAGAGTTCAAGAAAGATAGTATACTATTTAGGACTAAAAGAAGAAGAAGAGAGAGACACACCGTTAACCGACTCGTATCTCTCGTAGATTCCTGTCCGACGTTGCTTTTTTCTTCCTTTTCTTTTTTTTTTTTTTTTTTTTTTTTGAAAAATCCATTAGAAACAACGAAGACGCTTGGCGTGGATCGTTATTAATACCGACGGGAAGTCCATTATTCTGGCAAGATTTAAGCGCACTTTTAACCTCACCAGCCATGCGTATTTATGATTTGTTATTCTCTGTCGGCCACTGGCCCATTACCGCTTCCCTTTGGCTTAGCCGATCCACGACCTACGCGTTCCGATGGGATAGAAGATTTGTTGTGCGTAAATCACGTGTGTGAGTCTCGTCTTCAGCCTCACTCTTATTCATTCGTGATTATTTATTTGTCTTTTCGTTGCTGCTTGCAACGTTGGGATTAATCGCGATCGACGTGGATATGAATATGGCAGAGAACCAGCCGCGTTGCGATTCGTGGGAAATTTGTCGAGTACCTCACGATTACAGCACTGAAGCGGAAACGAACGAAATTGTGATGAACAATACACCTCTATAATACACTTGTGTGTTAAGTGTAATACATACGTAGATCAATTGTTTGTTTACGAAAATGACATTAGAACAATCAAACCATAAGGTGTATTTAAATAATTATAATTATAACAGTATAGTGGAAATATCGTTATACTAATTTTGTCTCAAACGCCTACGTGTCTTTAAAGACACAAAAGAAGAAACCTCAACTCTGTCGTTTTAACATACCGAAATTCAAATTTCGAATGACTACCTAACATCTAAATTTTCATCAAGACAGTGAACTATGAGTATTATGCAAATCAAAGGAACTTGGTCGTGCATCGCCGGCGCCACCAGTCGCGACAAAATACGTGTAAACATTATTTGGTGTGCGTGGTCGTCGCATCCCGACGAGTGCGCTCCCATAGCCTAGTCGTCCTACTCCGGAACCCGGACACCGGTGACGAGGTGTGGGATGAATGGGCGCGTTACGCTTCGCAGCCTTCGCACGTCAGGGACGTACATACGCTTACAGACGAATCCTGCAACGATTTTATGGGGCACGAGTGACGCGATGACTTCGAGGCTGAATGCGATGACAGGCAGCACGTCGGTGACGGATTGTAATCCAGAAAGACTTTCCGTTCGTCTGGTAGCAAATCACTTTGCAGGAATGAGTTAGCGTATGTAAAATGATTGGAAGGGTAAGAGGAAGCCGAGGATCATAGGGGATTTGCGATTCGTTTAAGCGTTCGCCCTTAGGGCACGTTCAAGTATTGTTCCGATGGAACAATGCTGTTTACCCTCCGAATTAGAATACAGAATATATTTTTGAATATTCAAATTAGAAAATTAACGATAGTACTATGGATCTTACCGAGTCGGACAAAATTCAGAAATTTTCAAAAAGTGGAATTAACCAGAATTTAATTCGCCCTTGCCTCAATTATATACTATGTTCCAGAAACTACGTGTTGTAAAGAAAATATTGTTATTTTGCATATTATTAGCCACACGCTTTTTAAGTAATAATAATTTACAATCACATAATCGCCAGCTTCGATGCAGACACGCTCTATTGTCTCACCACTATATGAACATAAATATATAATTACCATTCTCATAATACAATAATTCCACCAAGCACCCACAGATTGCCAACTATCTATTACCAACATCGATAATCTGGACATCATCCAGCGGACAAGATCATCGACGTATGTGGGGCCCCAGCGAAACCCTAGATCCGTGGTTGTCGCAACGTGTGGTCAGAAACCGCAAGCTCCAGGCGGATAAACGCCGACAACGAGACACTTCTTTTCCTCGGGTGCCGGCACGGCGCGGCGTGGTGCAAGAGGAGAAGGAGAAGAAACAGAATGGATGAAAGAAGGAGCAAGCCCACGAAACGACCACTGGATATGAGTCACCCGTCGTCCCGGCTCATAATTACGCTCCAATTGTTGCCTCTCTGCCACGAAAGAGGAAGGCAGCTTCTCTCCTCGCGCGCGTTTTAATGCGTCTGACCGCCCCCGCGGCCTGTCGCTCTTGTTCCCTGGTCGGTTCGTCATTCTTGCTCGACCCCTAGCCCTCTTATACGCGGAGATACGTGTATGAAATACGAGTATACGAATAGAACACAGGAAGTGTAATCAACGAAAATCTGTCTTTTAAATCGTCAATATTCTCCTGTCTTTCCCTTATGCTTTTTGAATCGCCAATAATTGACCAGAATCTATCTTTCAAATTGCGAAGATTTATATAAATTCTCTTCGAGTCAAAAAGTTGGCTTTACTTTTTTGAATTCTAATTTAATTTGCATTGTTCGTTTAAACCGATTTAATCTGAATCAATTGCTTTTACGATGTATAGGCTGTTATCGAAGACAATTACATATATTGTATGGCAAATGAAATTTCACTACAATATATATTTCTTATTTTAGATATCAATAAAATCAAATTAAAAAACAATTGAATGTTTCATTGTTATTCGACATTACGTGAAAAATAAAACAATTATTATTTAAGATGGTTACAAATATAGGTGACAAAATATCAAAGCAAGAGTTACATAGGGTGATATTTCATTTGATAACCTTTAACAGAGCCTCTAATTGAAAATCTTCGAACAATTTTCGTATTTCCCGTGTGAAAACGCTTATAAGTTTCGCTCGGTGAATGAGTGGGTGAGTAAAAATATAGCGAAGACTAGATGCTAATAAGTTAGTAAAAGTTCGTTTCCGCGAGACTGATCCCTCGTGGTACAACGAAGAGAAAGAGGGAAAGAGGGAAAGAGAGAAAGGGAAAGCCGGTAACGAGAAGAATTTCAAGCGGATAGTTCTCAGTAAACATCGCGAGTCGATCCATCCTTCAACTGTCGGAATGATTGATCAAGTGAATCTAGTCCGGCACGGTTCTTGCCACGGGTATATAAGACTTAACCCGTTCCCCGCTTCAGGCCAAATCGATCCACCCTTTATCTCGTTGATGGATCGCTGATGGAATCTCGGTGCACCGTCGAAAACCGCTCCTCGTTGTCTGTGCTCGTTTCTCCCTGTTCTCGTCTACTTTACCATGTATATTTGCACGTGGTGGGTCGATAATAATATATGGGAGCTCTTACAAGTGAATGGTGCACCGGGATTTTTTGTGTATCTTTGGGGAATTAATGTTTTGGTGCTAAATATGTAGATATCTACTTATTAATAGATTTGGAAATTAAGGATTGAAATTAAGGAATCTTCTTAATGGATGTTGTAAGAGACACCTTTTCTACAGAAAAGATATTCTCGAAAAATGGAGAAACAATCACATCCCATAATAATAAAATTAGTAATTTCGACACAGAGGATCTCCATCTTCTTTTAGAATTAATTCTGGATATTAATCACGACGATATTTATCAAGGGTTGAAGAATCTCTTTTCATCCTTTTTTTTTTTTTTTTTCTTCAAACGGTTGAAGAATCTATTTCCATTATTTTCATAAAAACATAAACCCTCAAGAGATCATATAAAAAACACGCCCCACGATAATTCAGTTTCCATATAAGAGAAACTATATTGTGCATTCTGAAGTATGAAAATCAACGGATGAATTGCACTTTCTCTACAAAATTCACAAATCAAGGAAATGTTCGTAAATTCTCGAGAATTACCGAACAAGCAAACACAGTTCACAGCAATAAAACTAGCATTTTCAAATCCTAAGTACTTGGAATCCACCCCTGGTTGCCAGGCTTTTAAGAAAAACGATAGCAACGGAATGGAGATCCCATTTCCACGAAAACCGCTCGTGTCCATTATCTACGGCATTGTTCTCGTTGTCCGTTCATCGGATGGACGATAAATCGCCACGTTCGGCAAAGATACACCTTCCTAGGGTGGCCCACCACCACGTAGGAGGATTCCTTCGCGGTCGCGGAGCCAGTAAATAAAATCGGCAAGTGCCACGACGATTTACTGAGACGGAGGCAGTAAAGGTTTCCGCTCGATCGGCCGTAAGCGCGGGTGCTCGATGTACCGATACACGATAACAGCGCTTCCACGTCGTAGCATGGCTCTCCCGCCGTGAACACGCGCGCGTGCACGCCACACTCTTTCAACGAGGCTTTATCGCCCTGTCGATGTCCCTCCCAGCGGCCACATTTACGAGCTCCAAGCTATTGTTCCTCGTAGAGCTTCTCTGGCGATTTATTAAATATCCATCGAGTATTTTAGATCCAGGTTCTGACGAGACGCCTCACGTGGAAGAAATAGGTCGTCCCTTTTGCGAAAGATTGCGAGAACGCGGCTCGATTAAGACGTTTAGATGTAGGAAGATGTGATGGCCAAATTTTACCATTTTAGCTTATCACAACCAATGTTTCAGCAGAATCGTCCTTATCTTCCCAAACTTTCTCTGAATTATCCTCTTTGCGTTAACTACGAGCTCTCAGTCGCAGTTTTAAGTTATATATAGTGGGCTAAAATAGATCCCGAGTTTAGTTTTTATCAAGTTACACGTTTGAGGTAAATGTCTATCCTGAGTGGCCGAGTTTCAAAGATGATAACGAGGGACTGAGTATTTGAAATTAGGCTGTGAAAGGTGATCATCGAAGGTTTTTGATGTAATCGAATGTATTCTGCAAATGTCTTCTTAGCATTTGAAGATGCATGCACGGTGTAGTTGTTGGTGGAATAAGTCGAGACTGGAAGCTTTGTTGAATTTCTATTGTGTATGTTATATCAAGTCGTATATTTCAATATTACCAATTTATCCTCTCATTCGTACAAGAAATTAAAATCACCCCAACTGTCTATCACGTCGAAGATATTTCAAACAAGTATGTATTTAAAAACTATCAAAAAACGTTAAAGAAACTATTGCAGAATTATATATACAGAAGATCTAGAATTTAGATCCGCTAGGTCTAAAATCTATAAATCCTTCGATGCAAACAAGACCTGTTTCACTCCATTCTACCCACAATCTGTTCGTAATTGTACGTTTCTTTCTTAGAAAAATGTTTCTTCGTTACATCAACGGAGTCATCTTTCCGTCCATCATCACCAGACGATTCCTCACGAAAGAAGGAACGTCCATCCTCTCATTACCACGTTCTCGAGGCTGTCCTCGCGGAACGATCGGCGCGTCCAAGACTGGCCAGTCGACGGTGTTGCGTTTCTGGCTGGCAGAGTGGGCGAGAATTACAGGCATTGTGCACGCTGGTCGTTGCGGTAATGCGGTTCGCTGATTTATCGCGGAGTCGAGCCACAAGGAGGTGTAGCTAATTGTTCTTGCATGCAGATCCTCGACAAGGCGCGCCCCGGCTCGTTCCCTCGTCGCGACGCTTCGAAATTAATTGTACAGCTCGCGTCCCTCGCGTCTACACTCCCCTTTTCTCTCTTGGTCCACAATTTTTTTTCCATCTTTCTTCCATCGTCTTGACGTGGTGCGCGTGGCTTTCCTCGAGCGAAGCCGCGTCCGTTCTCTCGTTTCATCCTCGTCGAGGTTGCTGATTCTACCTGACCTCTTCCTCTGATAATAAACTTAACATTCTCTGTCGTTAGACACGCGAACGAAGACGTCCGTTTCGCGTATTGTACGCGATTGTCGATTAGTCGAGCGTTTCACGCTGAGATCCACGCCGAGATTCACGAGATACGCATAATCCTTGCCCACATAGATAAATAAGTACCGTCCTCGACGTGGCTCTTCTTCCTCGTGGAATCCTAGATTCCACGTAGAAACGCAGCTGTTCCTCGGACAACCGCGGACCGCGAAGAAGCCACGATTTACGATGCTTAGGAACGAGTTAGAAATAGAATCGCCGCGGAATCTCGACGTACGACCGTCTCTATTCGACGATGTTAATGTTAGCCCGGAGATGAAAATGTTACATACCGGGTTAATGAAGTTTCGCAAACATACTTTCTGTCCACTGACTCGGCTTAACAAGTAATTGTATATTATAGGGTCTGGAAATATCAGAAATGCTATTTTCGTAATTCTTAGAAAATGAATAAAGCGAAATTCCAAGAAAAATCGAGGTTGAAGGCCTTTGTACCTCCCTGTGAATCATCGCGACAGGCTCTTCGAACAGGATTTGTTAAATGTTCTTTGACATTCCTGCCAGCCTTGAACTACTAAACAGCTGTCATTCGTCATTAACAGTGACTCATAATTAGACTGCAACCGTTTATGCAAATTTATATTTCTATGAACGCAAATGGAAACTCGAAGATAATAAATATAACTTTACTCGCTGAATATCTTAATGTACGCTATACGTCAGTTTATTCAGTGGGTGGTATCTGTTGGCCAAATTCAAACTTCACAGGAATGACATTTCGTACTCACAAACCTAATACATACGTACCCACCATGAAGGCGATGGTTCCGTGTATTTTTCCACGACATTCGCGAAGTCGTCGAGTACGACCGATGCAATTATCGCGAGGGCGAGGCGAAACCACCACGAGGAAGAACGAGCAATTTGTTTCGGCGACAAAGCGCGGCGAAACTGCTTGGATTCGATCCAGCAGATCTCTGTTCCCCCTCAGCGGAAGGCGAAATATTCCGCATCTTTCCTTCCTCGTCCGCTTGTTTCGTTCGAAAGCCGTGCGGCGCGAGAACGATGGCCCCTGTTTGTCAAGAGGCATCAGGGAGCAGGCAGCCGTTTGTCAAGGGGATTACATCCAGCCCTGTTTCCAGCCCGCCAAGGAATATTAAAATTCCGACGTATCTCCGTCGTGCGTGGCGTCGTGCACCGCGACGACGCCCCGCTTTTCTCGCGTGTTTCGCGTGTACGTTCTTCTCTCTTCGTTCTACCCTCTCTCGTTTTTCCTTCATCATTCGAGTTCTCCATCCTTTTTACCCTTACGGTCCTGTTCGTGGAACGCAATAACGAATTCGAATATCCCTCACCTTCCATGGCTTTTTCCGACCTTGTTCAGCTAGACGCGTTTTAGCTCGTCGTTGAATACAAGAGCCGCTTTTGTTGAATGGAACGCAACGGTACAATGGGACTCGTGTCGATTACGAGATTCATTCGCCGTTCCTGCCTAGGGTTAATCGTTTAATTGCGTGAGCTGTATTTTTCGTGTTGGCTATTCTGCGTGTTGATGGATCGTTGATGAATATCCAAAGGATTTTAGTTATGAATACACTGGCTCCGATATGCTAGTGCAAGTTTCATTAAGTGAACACGGCTATTCTTTCGTGTATTGTATGCACAAGTTTACATCTGTGTTCTTCTGTAATTACTTGGATGGAATTTTTAGGCGGATTCGAATCGTGACGTTTGAATAACGATGGCGAGTAGTAAGCGGGTAATAAGAGATTTATCTGTGCAGTTATCCGATTACACGGAGTCGTTCGTTGAATGAATTTGTATATAAAAACTTGTATTCACGTGGTTACATTTTGGTGTTTAGTCAGAGAAATACATACGATTATTAGTATCTTTTTTAATTATATCATTGCGTACGTGTATGAAGATCTCTTCATTCTTCATGATCAATAACGGCGATGGTTCATAATAGAAACAGTTATAATCCTGTTAAATGATCATTTTTACTTTAGCCTAAGATACATTAGCATGACATCAACTCCATGTTTAATAATTCTTCAATTTCATACTTAATTGCACTCACAGTTCTCTGATTCACATCAAAGCTGGCGCGTTTGGTTTTGTTAAAAATACATTTCGTTATATTATAAATTAATTTGAAAAGGCCAGGCTGAAAAACAAAGAAAATGATAGAGCTTCGAGTTTCGAAACGTAGATTTTATACGTATTAAAAAATGCAAAAATTAAATACACATAACATAAAAAGATACAGACAACATTCAAAGTGATCTTGTTTCTAATATTCAACAGATGAAATAAACTTTATTTGATCCATCATTCTTTTATTTGATATTTACGTGTTATAATATTTAACAAATGAAATAAATTTTTATGCAAGTCTCATTTCCTTAGCTATATTAATGAAAATATGAAATTGCATAAAAATGCACAGTTTAATTATCACAGTCTCCCTCATTGTAACCAAGCAGGAAGAATCTTCATCACGCGAAGCTCGTTGTCCCTATTACGTATTCCTCCCACAATCGCGCGTATCTCGCGCGGAATCCGCGGGAGCGGTCGCGCTATAGCTCCCGGTGCCCGTCGTTTTTCCCGGGGACGAGTTAATTGACTGGACGTAGCCGCGGTCCTCGTCCATGGTAAATAAAAGCAGGACGTCCAGTTTCTGTCGCGCATGCCTCGCCGAGAGGAAAAACACCACGAAGTCGAAGCACGCGCGCTGTAACGCGACTTGGAATCAACTGGAAGCCAGCCCATCCGGGAAAAGAAAGAAAAAAGAAAAAGAAAAACGAAAATAGAAGAAACGAAGAGGAAACGGAATATCGTTGACGGGATTCCAAGTTGCGCCCTGAAATGCCGATTACAAGGAGACCATTACAATTTATCGAGCCGAGTCTTCGTGGAATAGACGCGTGGAATCGAAACGATTGAATAAATGCAAAATTGGAACGGATCCGCGATTTGTCCGTGAGATTCTTTCGAGTTTTCTCGAGGACTCGCGTTACGCAACCGGCGAGTATCGCACGTGCGATACCTCGAAATCGAACGTGCACGGAATATCGGTTGCTTTTCTCTCTTTCCGCTTTTATCAACGAGGGCAACCGGTTTCGCAATATTCCATAGCCGATACGAAATCACATGCTACGCTAAACTTGTGTTTCCCATCGTGAGCCTGGACCTACGTGCACGTGGAAAAATTCTTTATCGCGTGTTTCCAGTTTCCTAGCTACGCCTCGAGACGTAAGTAGCCGTGCGACGATAATTTGCCGGATTTTGCACGCCATTCCGCCGCTCCTTCGCGCCACCTTCCAACCTTCCAGTCGCGATACGGAAACGTGGAACTGCTCCAGATGCGCGAAAGGGCAAAGGTTATCCGTCCTGAGTCACTGTAATATCGGAATATAGTGGAATTAACAACTGTCTTTTTATTGTTGTGAATTTTCTAGGTGGAGTAATAATTGTAAACTTGTCAAGTTCAAGGTCGAAATTACAACAGTTGAAATACTATTGCTGCATGGCAAAGTGATATTTGTCTGGCCTGAACAAGTTACAAATCTAAAGTTCTGAAAATCATGTACGTTGTAAAATAAATTCACGTTGTAAATAAATAAATAAAGTATTTATATTGAAGAAAAAGTGTAAAATATGTTTCTTTGTACATTTTGATAGTCGCGGAAATTTGACGTGTTCAGTTAGTACAAAAGGACGATAAATTCTGTATTGAAATTCTTACTGTCTCTCTCTAGAATTGAATGAATTAGATTTCGCACAATCCATTGAAGCAACATTTAAACTGAGATTCGATATGGTCAATGTTGACTTATTTAGAAATTATCAGGTTTCACGAACTATCGTTACTGTGCGGATGCTGTCCATATAGTCGATGCAATAAGACGTGTATTTTTAGATCATCAATAACCTATTTTCGCTCCAGTTCTAAAGTCGACGGAGGGCCACTTCAATTAGGTCGGTCTTCAAGATTAAAGGTTATCTACAAGTGACTCACCGATCAGGAAATCTTCCAGTATCGTTGATTCATTCTATTCGTTCATATTCCATCTAAAATACGAGAAGACGATTCTCGGAAGAAAGATCGCTCGAGCGAATCGACTCAGCAAGGTTATACGCGAAATGGCTGTTATTATTCTCTAGAAACTGCCAGTTTAGTTCAAGAAGAAAAAATATCTGTACTCCATCCTCGTTTCCAGCTGAAACTCCGAAAGTTTGAATGGCTACTACGGTTGTTTGCTGATGAATCAGTATTAAAGGTGTCTTAGCTGAACGACGAACAAAATTCAAGGAAATTTAATTTATTTTGTTGGAATATCTCCCTTTTGTCAGAGCTTCGCGGGCTTTCCTTATACCGTTAGGTAATGCGAAAAGCTTACCAAGTTCCGAGTCTGGAGATCCCGGATCAGTTGCTAATAGATCGTTGGTTAGAAATCTCCCTTTTGATTTATGAAGTTCCAAGACATTTGCATAATACTACTATAAGTGGCGAATATTAATTCCGTTACTCCTTTCAAACGAAACAATCTCCATTTTTCATCCACAATCACGCTTTTCTACCATTAAACAATTTCTTAAGTTTCATCTGCCGTTTAAACACTACGCTGAAGTTTTTCTTAAAAATGTTAAAAGTTTTTTCTTGTTTAAAAGAAAGGTGAAATTGGAACGTAAAAATTCGTGCATTATCTAACAAAAAAAAAAAGAAAAAAATAAAAAGTCCTAATTATCTATGAACAAATCTTTTTATCTTTAAAAACTTTCGAAATTGCATTTTTCCTGTTAATTTTATATTAAAATTTTCCTAATAACGTTGATGGTATTTCTGTTTCATGAAACAACAACGAGATAGAATGAACATAAGCAGTCGTGTTAAAAATAGAAAAATTAGATCATCCATAGATTGAATCATTAATTTTCACTTTTCTCTTATCGACGAAACTAAACCTCATAAAAATTCTGAAGCCTCTCCGTGTTATCAATTTTCAGAGTATTTCTCCAAAGCTTCCTATCTACTTTCTATCACGGCACTTCCTGTATACGTTTGCAGACCAAGTGATTTGTAGCAGGAACTTGTAGTATCTCGACTTCATCGCAGAACAAACGTGCTTAAGTGTAACTTCGCGGGCGTACTACATAAACGTCGTGATACGGCCGCGGAATCGTTTCGTTTCTGCACGTGCGAGCGGTCGGTGCTATCGAGACCCAATAACATGGTTGAAACACCTCTGTGGAAGCATTTATCGAAGGTGGAGCGCACGCTTCTTGGATAGGAAGGAGTCGATTGTTGCCATCGGGGACAATAAGATTGGCAACTTCGTAAAATTACTCTGGGAAAAAAGTTGAGAATCTTTTTGATTGAAAGTATGTAGCTATGATCTGAAACTTTATTTTCTCGCGAGAAAAGAATAACTCCTTGGTCGGTCCTCTTCATCGTGAAATGTTCTTATTTCTTTATGCGAGATACTTGAAAAAGTTCTATCGAGATGGGACATTTAAATCGACGTCGCGGCCCCCGCAAGTTTCGCGATTTAAGAGGATTTTAAATATATCGAATAGAATATTTTATGCCTTGCCGTGTGGTCAGGATTGAAGATTTCGTTTCGAGAACTTCGAATCTGGGTTATTAAAGGAGTTCTTATATCTTCCAGAGTGGTAGACGCGGAAAAGATTCGGATTTAATAAGTAATCGAAGTTTCCGTGAAGATTAAAGAAGACTTTGAAATCCCAGCCACTCCTAAAATGTTAATAATGTACATTAAAGTTGATAAGCACGTGAAAAGGTGATTGAAATGCGAGGAGAGTGAAATTCCTCGATAGTGGTAACGGATACCTGAATTTGTATTAAATTACCTTCAAATTAAATTTGTTTATTAGAATCGTATTTATTTGTTGAATATTACAAATAATATCGCCATTGATTCCTAAAACACTATTTTATTATACGTAGAATTTGTACGAAAAATCTCATATCAATTAATTTTTAAAATACTTATAGGACAGTCTATCCATTTTCAATCTCTAACCTGAAAAATCGTACGTTTCACTGGACCACACTGCATCCTCAATATCTAGAATTTTGCAGAAGTCGATAATTTATCAAAAAATTGAACACACTAATTACCATTCAATGTTCAATAAAAAATAAAAAAGAGCATTTCAAACAGCCAATTTCCTTTACCAGGATGAAACTGATGCAAGAGTGTCTGTGGTTAATTGCCTCTCGATAGAAGCACGATGTACCTATGAACGTCTGTATCTTTGTCTCTGTTCGTCCGTAAAGAAGAGTATCTCCTTGGACGTCGAGTGGCGGTCTCTCGAAAAGAGGAAAAGGAGACCAGTGCAATCGCGACTTTCGCCCTTTCGCGACTCCACGGAAACTTTAAAGCTCTCCCCTTTGGCTCATTCACCGGATGGAAAGTTCAAAAAGTCAATTAACCGCTCGTGCTACCTTTTGCCGTCGATCGAACAGTAATAAGCGGGAACGAGTGAAGTTATAGAGCTCGAAATAAGTATAAAGCCAGGCCAGCCACATCGGTCTCAACGACGTCTGATTTGGATTAATGAAGTCGTTCCATCACCCGACGCAAACGTCACTGTACAGCATTCAAACGACGGTTTCTCTATTGAAAATGTCTCTCTGTTCATCGACAAGGCACCGTTTCTCTTCTTCTCTGTGCCCTGATTGCTTGGGACAATTGTGTTTTCCAGAGTGATCCGTGCCACTTTTATAAAACGGATGCTTCGGAACTATTAGTTAGACAAAGAATGCCTGGATGAATATTGTTACTATGTGGGAAAATTCATTGGAACGCTAGATTTTGTTAATGCGACAAATGTTATTTGATTAGTGGAACGAGACTACTGCACAATCATTTGAAACAAAATTGAACTTATGTAAGAGGATCCAAGATCGACGAAGATCATGTAAGAGACACCAAAAGCTGATTGAAATTGGAATCATGACATAGCTATCTCTCAAAGAAATTTGAAGATCATTTGGGGTTATTCGAGAATCGTTCAAGGTAGTGTTAAAGCTACGCGTACTTGTCAAGGGTCACGTGAGGGTGCTTAAGGTTAGGTCAAGGTGTGCGAAGGTTCAATGAACATCACGTAAAGATCTTTCAAGGCTGTTTCGTATCGTGTCAAGGTTATTCCAAAACGGTATGAAAGTTATAAAAGATCATTACAAAATTACTTGAAGGTCTTTTACAATTGATTTATTTATTAAAGTTAATACACGAATCCTTTTTAAAATCCTGTTTAAAATTATATCAATTCTAGAGACACTGATACGACATCACGTAACGCATATTGCCGAGGTTGGCGAAACCAAAATTCTGTCCAAATAAACGTAACAGAGAGATACATCGCGGATTCGCATGAATTATCAGTGTGGATCACGGCATGAATTTTTCATTAATCCCCATCGTTCTCGGCAGTCTCTCTCTCCCTCTCTCTCTCTCACTCTCTCTTGCTCTCTCTCTCTCGTTGGCTCTTTATGTGCTTATAATTAAAATTGATCGGCTTAAAAGAAGAAGCCGATATTAATTACACACGTTGGCGTTGGATAATTAAATACACAGTGCTCAAACGCCACAAATTTCGTCGATATCCAACGGAGCCTTCCGCGATTCCGAGGCACGCGAGTGTTCGATGCATATTTCAGCGACGTACCGATGCGAAATTTTCACGAAAATAAAAGAGCCACCCCCTCATCCCACCTCTATCCACCATGTTCGTGGCTATCGATGGCATCGCATTCATTCACGTCGACGCCAGGCCGTAATTAATAACCCGTTTTAATCAGGCTACGTGTGCTAGCGCGCGCGCGCGCGCGCGACTGAGATCACGCTCGTTTCATTGGAAAAAAAAAATCCCCACTATGGAGTAAAAAAAGAAAAATGATCTGATTTATAGTTGAGAGCGTTCTCAAAATAAAAGCGTGTCGAGAAAGCAAGATCGGTGCTGAATGAGCCGGAATATGGGATAGAGATGGATAAATTGGACAGGGAAGATGTGTACAGTAGCGCATGAAAGTATTTACCGTAGAAAATTTCTATGAATAAATCGTGTGTGTCTAAGGAAACTTTTTACAATTTTATTAAAGCTATATCGGGATTACGTCGGTAAAATTTGAAACCGATTCGGAAATGTATACGAGCCAAGTATCATGCTGACTTTCTCCGTAAATTGAAACATTTCGTACTTAATTCACGATGTTTCGCGAAAAATCAAGTGCGTAAATAAAATAACTTACCTATTATGTTAAGTATTACGATCGATATCTGTGAAGTATCGAAAGAGACGGGACAAACTTATGTTTAGTCCCAATATCAAATAAAAAGAGAATTTTGTTTAAATTGCACTGATTTCGAATTTGAAAACTGCTTGCCTGTAGAAGCTAAAGATACAATTTATTCGTAATATAACATATATGCATAGAAGTTTCGTATAAGCGTTCGAATACTTTCGTGAGCCATTGTACGCGGAGAGAAAGAAAGAAAGGATAGCAGGAAGAGAGTGATCGACGTTAAGTCGAGCGGCTGACTCGATTATCGTTTCCCCGGTCATTAAGGAGAAACGTCATTTACCTTCGCAGCAGAAGCATCCTCTCGCGGGCGCGGATTAAGATAAGCGATTACGTCACGATCGACACCGTCACGCTTTCGAATAAATCAACGTAGCCGGGTGTCGCCCGACGAAAAGCCGGACGTTCAATTAAATTCCATTAAATCATTAATTTTCCACAGGCGGGCTTCCATTAATTCCGCGTATCTCCGCTGGTCTTTGGTCCAATATACCATGGATAAGGTAAAATCTGGCGACGATCGATGTTACCGAATTATCGATGATCGCGTCGAGTTTTTCTCTTTATTCTTTCATCGTCGTGTCACGAGCGGGATCTTCGATTTATTCTCGTTGATTTATTCGAGAAAGTTTCTCTTAGAACGTTACATTGTAACTTGCGAGAATTAACGAACGCAGCACGTAATGTCTGCATGGTAATTAATGTGCAATCTCCTTCGTTATTTTAGTAATTTCATTATGGTTGATTGTGTTGGTGTTTTGCTGTGTGTACGTGTGTTTGTTGTATATAACGTAGACTCATCGTTGGGATCATTAACAACGAAAAAGTTGGAGAGAATCATTGGCTTCCATTGCGCGATATAACAGAAACTGCAGCCGCCATCAATCGCGAAATTACGGTTAACGTTAACGTGACCAGTTTCCATTCATCAGGACCGAGACCGCGGCTACGATCGATAATGACTATCATGGATCACGCTTGCTCGATTCAATTTCCCGCGACGTCTTCACGCGACGCCGCATCTTCCACCGCATCACGAGGGTCGTTTCCTACACTTTTTCTCTCAAAATTGATATCGTACTTTATCTTAGTATATTCGAGAATTATTACCGGTTGTATCAACTTTCTATCAGGGCTTCTTGCAGAATTGAATTAATGTTACTGAATAAATATTACAAATCGCAAGTTGTAAGTTACTAGTGCAAATAAATTCTCTGTGACAAGAACAAGTTTGCTAATAAAACAAATTGGTAATTATTTACAAAGCGGACGACCTCACCGATTTCAAAGACCTTCAAACATGTCGTCAAGATCAACATCCGAACAATCTTTTCCGATACATATTACCTTCACTTGGCTTTATTTTCCGAGATATTCGCAAAAATTTCTGTTTCGATGACAGTACGATTTTGATAATCGAACAGTCATATTTTTCAATATTATAGCTCAAATGTTCCCAATTTCGTATAACGATAATGTAATATAAAGCATAATATGCATTATATCTATCTATCTTAACTTATTTCACAGTGGCGTTTCTAAACTTAATCATTTTATTTCCTACGTGAGTTGAAAATGACTACCGAAAACTGTTAGAATTTAATCTTAAAGTTAAGATTAATAATCTGTGGAAGACACGATGTTTATGTTAAAATAATATTCAGTGATATTTATTAAACAGAACTACAGAACCAAATGTATATAAGCGAGTGATATGGTATAATTAACAACGTATGCAGATTGTTGACAGGTGGCCAGTTACTCTCAGACTAGACGTAGGTAGTGACCTATGATCCCTTAAATATTTTGAACCCCACTCTCTATACAGTAATGAGTATGATCTGTATAAGTGTCCTGTTCAAATGCCTGTGTATAAATGCCTATGCGTGTAATATCGTTGTATTCCAACAAAAACGAGTCAATCAAGTTGTGCCATATAAAATGTATCGATCAAGTTTCCGTGTTACTAATTTATTACTTTATTTATTATCTCAAGCAACCAAATAACAGAATGATATCGAATACGAACAATGCTACCCAAAGTTACAAAATAAAATTCTTTATCGTAATTATCCTTGCCGATTCATAATAATCATGAGCAAATTAAACCGTGTGATCACTGTTTCAATGCTTAAACATTCAACGCTTACACACATATCAAAACTTAATCGATCACGTTTCCAATTCAACGTTCCACGAATACCGAACGAATTGAAATTAATATTTCACTGAGAAACGGGATTTTACTGAGATAGAGTTTCATCAGCAACTCATGGAAGGAAGATAGACGAGACTCGATGGCAAATTAAGTAGAAACGGCGGATTCGTGAGATGTCGTTCGATTTTTCTCGTGCGCGAGGATCCATTACGATGATTGCCAAGATTTTCAACTAGCAAGGGGGATGATGCAAGGTGAATTATGGGGAATATCGTAGGATCATCCGCGCGCAAAAACCGCTTCGTCGAGAGGTAAATCGAGCGGCATCAATTAGAATTGATGGATGAAAAAGTGCTGGTTGATCGTGACCCGTCTCTCGTACATGCCGCACGATGAAAGATGAGCCGCAACAAGAAGATCCTCCGGCTGGATATTAATTGCCCCGTGTTTGCGGAATCTTCTCTTGCTACATGAATCTCGGCGTCCGCGATGGATGGCCCGATGGCGAACGCAAACACCATGTCTTCCGACCGGTCAGGTAGGAATCCAGTGATTAACAGTGTATCTATGCGTGTTTCTCGATTCCTTTACAGTTTTTACCACTGACAAATTGAAATCGAAGAAGACAAGTTCTAATGATGATTCAGGATTTAGTACCGAGATAACGAGCATTAACCCTTAACTACAGATGTTCGTATCCTTAATATTGCCACAGACGTGTAGTTTCGCTAATCACTGTGTTTTAAGAATTAGTTTAATGTAACTATTCTGTTTAATATACGATGTTTCATGCAAATGAAACTGAGAGAAATTATCATTTGTTTCATAAGATTTATTATAACGTCGAAGCTGTTAAAATTGTCTACTAGATTATCGTATTGAAATAAAAACTCCGATTCAATTTGCAGTTAAGGATTGACAGTATTACCTGGCCAGTAAATAACTTATTTATGAATTTGTTGGTTCTAAATTCGTTTAATTATCTCTATATCCTAAAATGCCCCTTCAAAATACATTTGGTTCTCGACGTAATTACATCTAAGGGAGCCGGCATTTGTTATTCTAATTCACAATTTCTCCAGATGTATCATTTTTGCCTAATAGATACATTAAAGACTCTTTGATAGATGTAGAAGCAAGATACAACCGAAATAGCTCACTGTTAGTATCAGATTTCAAAGTCCAAGCAGAAAGACCTAATCCACTGCGAATGTAAATCGAGAAACGGGACACGCAAACAAGAAGCAAACCGATGGCACAAGGTTCGAGAAGAAAAGAAAAGTAGAGACAAAAGGTCGATGACAGAAGGCGGACGAGAAGAAAATCCGGGCGTAAAGCAACGCTTTCCATCGTCTCCGACGAGCTGGAAAACGGACGGCCATTGTTAACTGGCGAACGAATTAAGGTCGGATAGATCTTTCCACTCTTGCGAAACGAGAGCAAGGAAACAAGCGCGAAAGAGAAGACGGACACGTCTTTGAAGAAAAAGAGGAGAAAGAAAAAAAGGGAAGCTATCGTCGGTATTGCACAAAGGGCCCGGTGTTGTTGAACGCATTGTGCAATAGCCCTACGTTCTAATACACGAGAAACCACGAGGCTGTCAAGAGAGCAAGTCCCTGACCCTCTCCAGTCAGGAAGAAAGAAGTGGACAGAAGTAAAAAACCACTGCCACGGAATCGTTCGTTACTTTGGACCGTGTGGATCGTGGAAGATGTCAAGGTGGACAGGACAAGGAACGAGGGACAGAAACGTTCGTGGAAGAAAGGAAGAGGGTGAAACATGGGAGTCCGGTGGCCTGCAGCTGCCTGATAGAGCGGTCTTCGCCGATGCGCGAAATCGACGAAATCCGCACCTGTGGAACGAACACACAGGTCCAGCCACGTCCCTTGTAACCGTGGGTGAGCCGTAGGGACATCCAGTATCGATGGGCGTCTCCTGAAACCCTCCGTTGTATCGGTCCATCGCTACCTATGGATTTGTGAATGGCTCCCAAGTTTATGTAGGATGGCATTGGATATTGAAAAGCTTAAAATATCATATAACAAAGATATTTATATGCAATCTTGAATATGTAGTCTTAAATTATGAAATTGTTTGAACGATGTAACTTCTATATATTGCTTCGTTTTTTTCGTTTATCGGTATCGTTTGTTGCAAATTGGATGCATCTGAAATTTGAATTGTTTCATCAACTTTCATCGACACGCGTATAATTTAACTTAATCCGATGGATCTTTACATTGGCAGATTTTTATTCCTCGTTTCTATGATACTCGAACGAAGTAAAAATTACTCGTATCATTTTAGTCTTTTACATCTTCCAATTATTTCGTGGTATACGCACTTCAAAATTGAGAAGGTGTAGAAGATTAAGACTTTATTTTCGTAATCGTAAACGATATAAAAATTCTTCTTTCTTTTCTTTCATCCTCGAGATTATAATTAAAACCATGCTATCTAAGAAAAGATTCGAGCCATTCGGTACTTAGAACACACTAAGATCAAGAGAATCGTTCAATCTTTCTACGCTTTCGGGTCTTGCTATCTCTTCCAAACCCTACCAAATTGGAACAACGGGCGTCATGTCGGAAAGCTTACAAGCCAAGAAAGTTGAACAGTCATCGTCAGCTTTTCTATCCTTTCTTCCTCTCTTCGCTCTCCTGGAAGCATCTTGCCGAGAACGAAATGGAGAAAGCAACCCCATCTGTCTATTAATCAGATCTTTTGTAGCCGTTATCGATCACGACTGTTCGCAGTGGGAGGGTATCCACGACACGTTCAACATCGTTCTTTCCATGGTACAGTTCGTGCAGGTATTTTTCAGGTAGAGCCACACGCTGCGCCGTCGAAAGGTTACGCGACTTGTTTTCGACCATGGGAGCCACTCGTCGCCGGAATATTAATTATGTTAATTACCAGGCCGATGAGACCGTTCGACGAGCGGAACGTGCTAAATGAGTTTCGTTAGTTACGACTGCAGCCCCTTCACGAGCAGATAACGCGTCGCCAGGACGTGGAACACGCGTGCTACACGACGCATACCTGGGTGTCCTCTTATTTTGCGCCCCCAAACCGATTCAATCGCCGCCTCGACACACTTTATGCTCGGAAATTTCTTGGGATGAGTCCGGGTTATAACAGCCACGGTAAGAACATACGTAGCTGTCTCGAAAGGTGTTTATGCGTGTCTTCGCAACACGCGCGGCAGTTAACGCAGGCTCGCGAGAGAATGTTAAGTATTTTATTGAGGAAATGAAGAAATCGCGAATTTCGTCGAAGATCGTAATGCTGCGTTCACATTGGCGTTTTTAAACAAATCACAAACTGGTCACGAGGTATTCTTAGACCGTGCGGATACTTTTCCAAGTAATGAGCAATGAAATTGTTAACGAATGGCGAATACTATTCGCTTATGAAGCAGTGGTAAAGAAAGCTAGCTGAGGGAATGATCGATTCAGATTTGATCGGTTTATACTATCGTGGAATAACTTGACATAATGTTAACAATTCGCTTGTATTTCCATTATTCATTACACAGATCGATCGAGATCACACAATTGTATCGTATATATCTATGTTGGTAATATTTCAAGCCACAGACGATGCCACAAAGTTAAGCCTCAAGGTTTCACACATTAGAATGAAGATCAATCGAAGATCAAAACAAAAAATTAGAATGAAATCAAATATTCATAGTTATTCGTAAAATTCAGAATAGGTACGAGGGTAACTCGCGAATTTTTCGTAAACAGTTCTAGTCAACGCAAACATAATACATTATACGTGTTTCTATTATAACCAATGGTTATTTTCGGAATATTAGTATCCTCCAGATGTTCTCAAGATCGGTCAACTAAATCTCTCAAAGCGACGTCGTCATTCACCGCGCTTTTAATCCCTCAAAGCGTACACAGGTTGTCCCTGTGTGACACACGAAGAGGAGAAAAGGAGGGTACGGGCAAAGATCAAGGAAGTATGATGGCGTTCGCGTTCCATAGTGGCCGTAGAAACAAAAGGAGGCAGTATCCTTCCCTTTGTCTCACGAGGGCACACCCTGGCGATGTGTGCCGCTGCATTATTCGCCGGTGACTCGATATTATATCCAGCCGAGACGAGTATTGATGCGAAGGGAGAACATGCCGCTCTTCTTCGACCTCTAATGGCACGTTGGTTTTCTGAAAGCAGGCGACGAGTCCACCTAGGCACTGCTCTAACCCGGCAATTTTGGTGCCCCACAATCTGCCAGATTGCATCCCGCCTAGAAGGCGAATTATCCTTCTCGTTCTTTCTCTTTCTATCTCCTCATAATCTGTATACGGTATTCGAAGGAACGAACAGTTAGAACTCCACCTTTTCCCACTGCCACTTTTGCGGCGCTTGCAATTCCGAAACCAGACGTTTCTCTCTTCCTCGTTTTCCACCGTGGTTATTGGTGTCTTCGTTTGGCAGGGAGGTCCTTCCGACTATCGGAATAATGACAGAGTTTCGTGGGTTTCCGGGAACGAGAAACAGATTACGTTTATTGCGACGATCGATCGAAGGATGAAATACGTGCGATTTTATACCTATCAGGATGACAAACTGATCAACTCCGGTTTTTTGTCAATTTCATTCGTCAACTCCAATTTTGTCACGTTTATTTTTATTACAAAAAGAAGAATAACAACAAATTTCACAAATAGTATTTGCAACATCATCGCTTCTTTCTGCCTTTCAATCCACAGAGTTGATCAATGTGGCTGCTGAACAACTCGTATATCTAGCCTCTTCTCTATCCAGATATCACAGCCAAGATGATGAAGACACTCCGCCTGAACGAGGAAAAGGAACACCAGAGTCCCCTGACTACTGAAAACTTCAATCCATCTCTCCCCCCGCAATAAAAAAGAAATCCTTTCTTTCCTGTCGAAAGAGTCAAGAGAAGGAAAAAGAGTTGCTTTCGACTTCCCAGAAGAAAGACTGGCTCTGCCAGGAAAGTGAACAGTTGGCGGCAAGCAGCCGCAAGTCAGAACGAAGAAAAGAAAGGAAGGAAGGAAACGTCGTGGCGGCGATTCGACGCGCATTCTCGGAGCGCGTGCCCGGCAATTTTGCGGCTGGAGGACGCCTTCACAATTAGCGGTATCTACCGAATGGCGCGCAGCGCATTCTTGCTACGGACCTGGGTCCCACGCGGCAACCCCTCAAGGTCTTTCCCATCTTCTCCTATCCGCGGTTTTGTCGTTAGGCATTAATTGAGCCCGGCCCGTGAGATTACAGAGAAAGAATCCTTCGTCTACAAAGATGGTATATATCCGAGAAACCGAATGAATTTCTGCCCGCGGTGTGTCCCCGCCTATTCCCTTCTTTCTTTCACCCCCGAAGCAAGCTCTCTCTTTCACGACCGCGTTCCTCATTTTCTTTCTTCCCCCGGCCAGAACGTCGAGAAGCAACCTGTTATTAAGGGACCCTGCCGATTAGATTGCGCTAATGGCGAACCGCTGTCTCCTCGGAGCAGAAGAATCGACTAGTCTCTTTCTAGGCTCTGAACCGTCTCTTTTTTCATCCTCACTTAGGATCTCGTGTTTCCAAGGATACATAGTAGAGTGAAAAAAATATATCGGTGGATGTCGAAGCGCAAAGGGATGAATATCTTAAGATTGTTATAAATAGAGAATGAGGTTTTATATTAAACACGAGAGACATTCAAGCAACGAGTCAAATATTATTACTAATCTTCTAGTGGTTTTAAATGCAACTCCTATCTAAGAGACCATATCTCTTCCTTAGCTTCGAGGCTGTGACGTACTCTGGTTTCGTGGGATTTTAAGATCTGGTTTTCTTAGAAGTAGAGGTACAGAAGAGACACGAAGGTGAACGTTTTTTCTTAAGTGGAATGATTCTTTTATCTGTCCTTATTTTTAAATGATCTATGAATAAAAGTCGTTTAAAGTTACTGAAGATTACCTACGATGGACAATAATTTATTCCAAGGAACCTTCTACAATTTCTACTCATATACATACACAGTACAATAGATATCAAACATCGAGTCGTCATTTTCTAGTAGTGTGTTTCTACATGTATAGTACATATGTTCTCTATAACACAGAATTATTTCCATTTGCATTCATACGAATCACGTCATAAATTAATTGCACGAAATATATAAATATTGTTCCGCATATGTTTTCCATGTCAATAAAATCAATTTGAATTGACATATCAAAGATCTTTTCAATGGTTCCATATCGAGAGGATTAAAAGAATGGAACAGACGCTCTCAGCAGCCTCTCAGTATACCAAAGCACCTTCCAGACTGTCGCGTTTCACAAACCACAGCGACCAGTTCGCAAACTAACCGATTCGATTCTCCTCTCCAACAGCGACACGCCATATGCTCGCTCCACTCGACGCGCTGAAAAATTCTAAACCATTGCCGGGTACACACGGTTTCCCCGCGGCGATCGACAGAGTCGAATCGTATCGAGCACAATAACTGCCGGGGAAAATTAGGGTGTACCGTACAGCCGGTCGATTTCGAAGAAAAGAAAAAAAAGATTGAGGAAGAAAAAGAGAGAAAAATAGCCGGTCGCCGCGTTCATTACACGGCCGTTTGCGAATCGTTGCTCGCGACACAGAGCTGGCAGCGGGGTGACACAATTGTGAACGAGTGGCGAGTAACTCGAGTAGGCACTCTGCGATCTCCGCTCTCTCCCGCTGCGGGATACGCGGCCGTGCAACAGGCTTTATGCGCCCGTTGCGCCACTTATGCAATCGTGAATGCGCCGCAACCCCGCGAACACGTTCCTCCGCATTTCAATAGGCCGAAGGCTTTGCCCGCGCGGCTATTCAACGCGATTCCACCGAACAGGAATAACGAGTCCTACCCGCTGACTATCGATGCGTTTGTCTTTATCCAGAATGGTATAATGTGGAATCGATTAAAGCGAATTTTCCTACAATTTCTAAGGAAAATGTTTAATGGTATAAACGGACCGATTTGGTTAGGTTGATTTTGAGGAAAATCCAATGACTACGAGTACTATGCATTTCTAAATTCTGATACAATTTACCGTAGAAATGTTCTATCTTTAGAACTAACGTTTTAATGGATTTTCTTCCACAATACAAACGAATATTTCGTCCATTCGACTTCAACCGCAATCTTCCTTAGTAGATCTCCTCTTATTCCACACGAATATGCAATTCTTCGTTTTCAGGTCAGCTTAGAAAATCCTGCACGCGCAATGCGGATTTCGATCGCCACGCTGGTCGAAATGGCGAATCTCGACCGGGACTCGACCCAGATCCTGTGCCCGAAAACCGAAGTACAATCAGCAGCGAGTAACGGGCAGTTGAAACGGTGGTACTCGAAAATTCAACGCGCTGCAGGCATTCGAAACGAGCCATATGGGTAAATCGAGCCACCAACGGCAGCTTTCCATTGTGTGCAATACGACAACAATATAATAAAAATAATTTCCCGGAGGCAGAAACGTCGCCAGGGTATTAGCGAGCTAATGAAACGTGAGTTGGAGCGTAGCCTCTGGTGTCGCGTTTCCGGAAGACGGGAGGGGACGACTACCTTTCGGACGGAAGCCCGGGGAACGCGGTTACGAAAGCAAAGGGGACGAAGCAGCGAAAGAACACGAATAAAAGAAAGACAGAAAAGAGAAACCCGATCAATTTATTTATTAAACGTTTTTCATGCCTTTGTCGTAGCCTGTCGAGTTCCCACGGGAAATACGAGGCGCTTAAAAGAGTGCTCCCGAGTTTGGCGAATCTTGTGCGGGAGGGGAATCGCCACGAACCGACAGGATGCCGGCGGATCAACCAAAGATACCTACCCCTAATGGAATCACGACCGAACTACCCGAATTTGAGAAGAAACCAACATATCTCGCGAGATTCATGGGATTTTTATTCCGTGTGTGCACGATCAACTCGATTGTCTCGAATTACGTACAATGGCTACAGCAAATACTGTCACACATCCTTAATTACCAATCAAGCGTTTATTTCGAAAGTTCTACGTTTAATTTTTCAATTTTAGAGAATCGATTTGATTTTGAGTAGTTTCGAGGAAATTGTTCGTTTGTGGGTAAAGTTCAGAGAAGGAAGAAAGTTTCCAAAAGTTTCAAATTGAGAGGTAATATGGATGTAGGACTATAAAAAATTAGTTACTTAAGATATTCCTCGAAAGTGAAACTAAACAGGAATATTTCATTCGATTACTCGAGCGGGACAAGTAGAAATCACAGCGACGCTTAACGACCACAAATCGAAACGAGGCAATGTCGTAACGCGTTTTCGTGCTTTTAGTGTCGAAAAACGGTCCCGTTCGAACGAAAATAATCTTATTACCCATAAAAACAACGTTTGAAGCGATCGTAAAGAACGAGACGGTAGCCGTAAAAATAAAAAAAAAAAAAAAAAAGAAAATGGGAAAACGACGAAGAAAACAAGAAGGGTGTCTACTCTAGGCGGAGGACGCTATCTCTTCCGCCCTTACATAATGCAAGGATTCTAAAGGACAAGATTCGAGACGAACCTGCGTCTCCTTTCGAATTTACGACCAGAGCGACTTTTATGCCACAGATTTGTCCTACAACTTATCGATTCCATTAAGCACTATTAGCAAGCCGAAGCAACTTGGCATCGAGAAGCGGACCTCGAGCGGTCGACAGGCTCTCGACATCGCTTACCTGTTCGTCCGGTTCGCCTCGAGTGGATTCATTTGTTTTAGGAACGACGAGGACGACGGAGATTCGGGCGTTGAGATAAAGGAGTCGATTCGAAGGCCTTCAGGATCTATCTTCGAATATTTCGAATTTGTTTTCCATGAAAGATGACTCTGCTCTTTCATCTTATACGATTTCATTCGACTTATCGTTTGGAAGATAATGGACGTTCATCAGAGACGAAATATGCGCATAATACGTTTTCGTTGAACATCTTCTCGATGATGCAATGTTTAACTTTATAATTTGACCAGTTAGTCGTTTTAATTATTATACCAAATTCTATTTCTTCTCATTCTTTTTTATTACATTTAGATAATAGATAGAGATAGAAATAATAAGTGAAGCTGAAGATAATAAGCGAAGATAGAGACAATAAGTGGAGATCAGTTTGTCTTGTGACTTAGACATTTCGTTATTCTGAAATGCTTGTTAGAACTCGCTTTTGGTCTGTAGATCGCATTCATTTTAACCGCAACCTTAGTCACAAATATCACAGCAAATTAGCCAAACTCAACAATTCACGTTTCATAACCGAGGTCTAATACACTTTGAATAATAAAATGCGTAACATTTTCTTCCTTTTCAACATTTTCCAAGTAGTATTCATCTTTCCCTTTCCGTTTGATATCTCGAGGAAGCCCTCGAGACAGCCTCCTCACCCGAGCTCCTCCACGTTCAGAGTCCTTTTTTTCCATTTTTCCCCTCCACTTTTCTTCCTTTCTTTCTTTTCTTCCTCTTTTAATCCGCCCGCGCGTTGCCTCTCCTCCTTTTTCTTACGAGAAATGGGACAGGCTCAGATTTCACCGGTGGACTCTCGAGGAGACTCGCGTCGTAACTCTAGACAGGCAGCGTCTATTTTCCCCGGGAAAATTAATGGTGCCGCTGACAAGCTGCGTAAAAAAATACGACCGTTCGTCGTATACATCGATTTCCTCGATGCGACCTCGCAATTTCGTCGGTGACTCGCATCACGCTTTTTCCTTCCCACCGTCGAACTCCACTTCGTGGCTCGGCGCTTCGTTTCTTCTCTTCCAAACGCCGCGTGATCGATCGTTTGTCTCCTGTTACGCGAAACCACGTTTTCGTCGACCGGTTCCATGGACTTCGAATCTCTAAAAGATGGTCAGTGGTGGAGTTTCTCTCGATTTTTCGGCAATGGAATTTCGAAGAAGGCTACGAAGGTTATCGCTAACGCGGTCGGTCAATTAGGACTATCTCTCCGCAGAAAATCGGACACTTTGATCTCCAAGTAGAGTGATGCCAGATTCTGGCGCATTCGAGGGAAGAACGTGGAAAAAGGGATGGATGGTTCGAAGAGTAATCGATCTGGGATAAGTCTGTCCTTTAGAAGAAAATTGGAAAAGACTATCTGGTCGAGTGTTTGCGTTTTAGGTTTCTTCGAGCCACGCGGGGATACTCGAGCTACCTGTTCCACAAACATTCGTTTTCCTAGATTCCCGATGATTCATCTTTTCCTTTTTTTCATAGTTGGCAGAGTCCCTCCTTTTATGCTTTTAGAACTACTTGTCATTTTCTTAATGCGGATCGTCCTAATTGTGGTACGACGCGGTTTTCGTAGAAGAGGAAGAAGAAATACATCGATAGTTTCCACCGAGAAGAAGCAAATATTTATTTTTAAATATTTGAGACGATCGTCTTTTCTTCCCTTTTGTAATTTACAACATTAATTTAAGTTAAATTAATAATTTCTGATTTCGTAGAAAATAGGAAATCTATTTGTCCTTTCACCAAGCGTCAAGAAAAGGACTCAACTAAGCTACATTTATTGCTTGCAATTTGAAATCATCTTTTCGTTCTTTTAAACATTCTACTTTCATCTCCAACAGCTTTAATTTAATTTGTCGATTCCCGATTTCCCATTGTCTTCCTTCTTATAAAAAATCACCCCAGTTGGAATTCGACCGCAGAAGTTCGTTTCTCAAGGACGAGGGACAACCAGGAGGGTTGCGTACTCGAGTTCCATCGGTGTCCTGGCGAAACGGAACAGCCTTACAAGATTTCCCTCTTAAGGAAAGCAACCTATAAAAACGAGCACTTTGGGAACCTTCCCGTGGAAAAACGTGCCTCGAACAATTTCACAGAGGTGCACTTGATCCAAACCTTCAAATATTAGACACGAACGAAGCTGTTCTCGTTTCGTACAATTTCAAACGATGTCTGGCGCACAGATTTCTTTTTTTTTCGGACAGATTTCATGAAATCTTTGTCTCCTCGTAGTACAACGTGACGAGGCATGTCGTTAGCATCACGGAAATTGGAAAACGAGCTTCTGTTCCAAAGCGATGGCGTCACGTGCTCCATAGAATTTCGTGGACGACTGTGCGACACGTGTTCGACGAGCTGACCGAAGCTCGCTGTTCACTGTTGGACCCGCATCGTTCCAAGATCCACAGACACTTGAAAAGGTCGGCTTGGAGAACATCAAAGAAACCCTCATTGATGCACGGGGAAACAACTAGGAAATTTAGCGGACTACACGAAAATAAACCGATGCGGAATCACCATGCTACGGGTAAACAAAAATAGAGCGCCGGCTGCGTTCGGTATTCTCCATGCGAACCAGAACGAATACGTTGTTAAATGCACTAAAATATTGGTACTAGCACATGACAGCAAAGAATCCATTTTTCCTCGAAAATATTTCAAGAATATCTTGTATTGTATAAAGTTGTATAGCAATATCACGAAGTGAAACTGTTAATAAAGGACCGCGTCACTCCCCAACCTCAATAACGCTGATAAATTCGGAGCAACTCCTTATCCAAAGTATCATTGAATAAAGAAAATTCTCATCCAAGCGGAAACAACCTCTAACCAATAAATATCCCTGGAACGATACACCATATCATATTTTCTTTACACTACATTTTCTCCATACATAAATAACCTTCCACAACAAAATATATCCCATCACTACTAGTTATACTCTCAGGCAATTTCACTACGAAAAGACCTCTACATACGTACATGTACATAGGGCGTTTCAGAAAATTGGTACCAGCCTTTTGGAGAATACATCTTATATCTTTTTCACGGGTGTATCTTATATCTCAATCTGATGGTTGGACACGCGTTTATTACGGCCTTTTTGTATGCTTTAATGCTTACTACATGCTTCTGAAATTTAACATCAACTCTCTCAGACACCTTGTGTATAATATACATAAAATCCCTAAAATAAAGTCGATCAAAGTTCGACCTGCTAGCTGGACCACGTAGTCCTAACTCGTTCCTTTCACCAGTGAACGAAGGAAAATGCGGTCCCCCGAGGAATGCAACCGGTGCAGGCCTCAGGACAAGACCTCGAAGGGCTGTATCATGCACTGGATGCCCCCCTGCTGGGTGCTCTGTTGCGAGCAGAGAAGGGGGTGTGGCACCGGTGCACCCCTCGGGATCCTGCGGTCATCCCTGCTCGTCGGCGGCCCTTAGAAGCGGCCGTGTACACGCACAGCGTGGCATTATGCAGGCCCCGTGTTCTACAGGCCGTTACGGAACCGCCCTATAATGGGATAAAAATAACCGTGTTTATATAGGATTACGAGACGATCATCTTCCACGGGACGAGTTTCCAGGATGGAAGGGGTCGAGGTCGAGGAGAGGCAGGAAGGGTAGAATTTTCGTCGAGCCGGTTCCTCTTCTCCATTGTCTGCGCCACGTCGAGCAGTCGCGGCTAATAGATATGTGATAGGGAGACGTGCCGTCGTCTTGGGTACGAGATCGCTGCTACGTTTGTATTTATACGCTGATCAATTTGTGCGCTGTCGCGTGTGATACGCCATTGTTGAATGCGTCTAGAGGCTAGACACGCGGTTCGGTAATATATCCGGTTTACCTGTTTAGGAATACGATAGATTATTTGAAGTTCTTTCTTGGTCTTTTTGTTGTTTGTTTGACGGGGAAAACGTGCGACGTTGAAATCCTTTGTATTGTGAAAAGTTCTTTGACGAGATATTAAGTATGATACGTTCTTTGAACTTCATACTATGGTCATTAATTATTTGCCAATGTAAATGATGTATTTTGTACGTGGTATTTACTTTTCAATTTAGTTTCTATGGAATTTGTCTAGAGTATCTTTTGTATGGAGAAATATGTAAACAATATAAAATGGAAACAAAGCTTTTTCTGTTTGAAAAAGGAGATTTTGTAATGGAGGTACACGTTTTGAGAGTAAAGTTGTCGATCTTCGCTTTCTTAAATGGAACTATATATTTTCATTTAGTCAGACGTGTAGCTTAAATCCATAGATTTGATATACTGCTCTTCGTATGATATAAAATTGATGATTTATAACAAATCAAATTTGCATAATAAAAAGGTGCATATTCTATAAATCGTTCCCTATGCAAACACCCTATGAAAGGGTTAAAACGAGGCCAAAAAAAGCCATATGTAAAGTTAACCTCTCGCGCCTCCATCAGCCAATCAATCAACCCCCTCCCCGATTCCCATCGTTGCTCACGAGAGGGAAGGAAAGGTTACAGCGTGTGTTTGCCACGATACTAACGAGACAGGAAGCTCTGTCTCGGAACCATGTCCGTCGATATTAACAATCAAGCTATATTTGATTACAGTCTTGCTAATTGCGCGTCGCCGTTCATTGTTCTCTTCTCCCTCGTCTTCTCTCTTTCTCACCCCTATCGGACGATCAATCGCCCACTATGCTCCCTCCAGTTGGTTTTAGGTTCAAACGTGACAAAGCTGGACAAAGAGCAAGCGCGACAGGAACGTCTCTGTCGTGCGTAGGAATGATGCGCCCGGGTTAGCTGATAAAGACAGAGAACTCACCCCTGCCGGAACGTTATTAAATTATTCTAGCGTAACAGTAGATCTACCCGCAGATATAAATTGACACTGACAATGCCGATTTCGCCGGCAACAGGACACGCGATTCGGGAACCACGAGCCGCGGTTAAATACGCGAGCGCCAGTTCACCTCCGCAACGGGGTTAAATTCCTGTTATTAATGGATTTGTTTGCGGTGCCTGCCCCGACGGTCAATATTTATTTATCCGGGCGAATGTTAGCGTTGCGACAAGTCCTGGCCAGTTCGGTGTCCAACAGAGGGAACGAGAAAAGACCGGAGATCGAAGAGGATAGGCCACGACCTGCGGCAGCGGGGAGGGCGGGGTGGTCGGAGTTTGCGGGTCACGTAAAACAGCAAGATCGTAAATAAATGGCCGGCGTATTTATTCGGGGGAAAAAACAAATTTATGCACCGGTTGAAAAAACGCGGCGATGGTAAGAAGCAGGAAGAACGTCTCTGATTTCCTGAACCCTTTTTTATTAAGGTTCCACGTTGACTGTGAACCGGTGACCCCACGACGTCCAACAGGAAACGAACGCCGAGTGTTCACCTTTTAAGGGTTGCCTTTTAATGGGATCCGATGAAACTCCGCAGGCTGTTTGTTGGGCATTTTTTCCGTTAGTTTTGCTTTCTTTCTTTCTTTATCGGTTTGCATTAAGGTTCGCGTAACGTGGGATTGGGATTATGTAAATGTAATGCAATTTGGCGCAGACGTTTTGGTAGCTTTGCGTATACTGATGAGAAGAATCAGAGTTGTATCATAAAAATCAATGGCTTCGTATGTATGTTCTTTTTAATACAAGAATCTAACCGTGTTTTTATCCTGCCGTTATACGAGACTCTCCGAAGCCAAACTAATCGATTTCACTTTTTATTCATTTCTTCATTTCATTACATAAGTGTTCTATTTTTCCAACTTCGTGTGTATTAAAAATACTTTAAACAATCTTAAAATTGATCAAGATACGTACTAGCAATTTTGTAACCATAAAACGATTCTATCGAATCAGCATGTTTTAATACTGGTTTCATTAGTATATATATATATATATAAATGTTACAACAAATACGATTACATATACGAATATCTTTCGAAGCCACGGTACAACGATCATCCGATATATCGATACATCGATCCATTCAACACATTAACCCCACCATAACGACTCCGCCCAAAAATCGTAAACCACAGACTTCCCAGGCAAGTCCTTCTCTTCTCAAATACCCTTCCCAAAAACCTTCCAAAAACCTCTTCGTCCCTTCCAATGTTTCCATAAACCTCATACGAGACAACAAAGTTACTCGTAGCAGCGGCGTCGATGCGTTTCTCTCGACAGCTCGCGCGGCACTCTGAAGCGGTGTTCACGAGCTAACCATCGAGAGCTCCAGCATCCGTGCTCCCACCAGCGTGGCAGCTCGAACACAGCGAGTTCAGCTCGTCTCCGCCGCTACTGCCACCACCACCAGACACGTCTCCACCACCACCAGGGTCGACGGCGTCTCCACCACCACACGGCGACCGAGCAGCAGCGGCGCTCAAGAGCCGAAGGGCCCCGAGGTTTCTGCGCTCGGAGTCAGTTGGCCGACATGAGCCGCGCGCGTTGGGGCTCTCGGTGTTTGTTCGCTCGTTAAGGGTGGCAACGCGACCGGTGGCGTGCACCACTGTCCCGTGAGATGTCCGCGGATCAGCAAAACTACGCGACTCGCGATCCATTCCAATCGAATAACACGTTTGAAAACACGTTCGTCGAAAGTGACGGCGGCAGATAGTTTCTCGAATTGTAAAAAGAATCGAATCAAGGGTAAAAAAAAAAAAAAAAAAAATCGAAATAGTGTAAAAGAGATTGAATCGTGAGAAGGGTGAAGGACCGAGTTTTACGTAAACGCCGGGTCAGCTTCAGGTGAACCTGAACCAGTGTCAGTGCAGTGGGCTTCTCGAGTGTGGATAAACGAGAAAGAGTGGTTTTCGGAAACATTGAACCGTGTGTTGCTCGTTGGGGTGCAAGGTGGATTTCCTTAGAGAAAGCTGTTAATTCTGGGATTCCAACAGTTACAAGTGAGTTTCTTTTAGATTACGTAGAACGTATCTAGGTGGGGTTTAATTAAAATTGAACGAGGTACGTGGAAATTGGACGAGTATCCTCGAGGAGGTCGTCGAAGAATTTTAACGAGCGACTTGCCGGTTCGAGTACCCTTCCGCTTCTTTCGATATTTTCTATTTGATCGACAAGAACTTTTATATATTTCTGGTTTCTTTTTTCTTTTTCTCTTTTTCTAAACGGGTATTTCTTTTAATATATTGAAATGTAGTCACGGTCGAGCGAGCGTCTCGAAAAGCTCCTACGAAATTAGGAGGCGGTCGCTTATCTGGCAAGGCGAACTCCCGCTGGGCCACGGCTTAAAGGTCCCCTGGAAAAACTATTTAAAAAGCCGCGGCATCCAGTGAAACTGTGTTTTCCCTGCTCTTACGCTTCGCTTGCCTCGCAGCAGTCTCTGGTTATTGCTATTCAAATTAAGTCACCGTGGCCCGCGAATAAAACGATTCCCATGTGCCTGTTTATCCGAGTTGAGCGTTCTCGGTATTCGGAATTGGAAAAATTCCGCGAAAGTGCTCGGGCCACACGAACGATTTACTTGTTGCTTGCAGCAAGTTTTATCGTCCGCGAACTCGTGATTGGAAAAATTGCTCGAATCGAAGGCGGCGTATGGCTTGACAAGTGTAGATTCCAAATCGTGTTGGAAACAAATGGAGACTTGTTGCAGTGGTTTTGAGTATTTGTTAGAATAGAAATCATTTTTGTAGTTATTGAATGGATGAATAGTTTATGTAGTAGGATTCATTGATTTCCTCATTGATACTTTCCACTGACTATGATTTTTTCGTTCATATAACGGGAATTTCGAGTCAGATAAGGATTCGTCAATCGACAAAAATTCATTTTTTAATTACAAACGATCGTGTTTTTCCTATTTATTCTAGTTTCTTCGATTAGTTGCTACTTTATTTATTGAATCACTGTATTATAAAGATTTATGTAATACAATTATTTTGCTTAATTAGATGTATTCGCGATTGAAACTAATATTTTGTGCTACATCGTAGTCCGATAAACGGAATTTTACTCTATTTCTATCGCATGGCAAATTTTTCACCCAACTATTGATCAAATAATTAACAAATTATCATTCGATTTAAGATTTCATACGTT
Source organism: Bombus fervidus (assembly GCF_041682495.2). Taxonomy (NCBI): domain Eukaryota; kingdom Metazoa; phylum Arthropoda; class Insecta; order Hymenoptera; family Apidae; genus Bombus; species Bombus fervidus. The sequence goes on along the minus strand of NC_091520.1, from coordinate 11,393,537 downwards.
TCAAGACAATTGCATTTCAGGAAACCGTTCTTTGACGCTTACGGCTGATATAAACGTCAAAACCTAAAAACAATCTCCAAAATTCGCATTTTCACCACCATACAATTACTCAATCGTAAATCTACCGAACGATCCAAAATGAACCAACAACCTTTAAAGTTTCGCTAAAAACGCCGTGCGTAAGCAGTTTCTGTCATCGCAGCACGCGATCCCAGACACATAACGTCTGAATCTTAACGTTCGACCGGCGGACTCCATAAATTCTATGAAATGGGGAACCGCTAAGTTTACGAAATACGCATGTCGAATAAAGCTGCCAGCTCCCCGGGGAACAAGCGTGTACGGAGGATGCTTCGGTTTGGAAAAATACCCGAAAGGAAGCGGGTACTCGCCGGTGGTCGCGAACGAACGACTCTCGACCTCCGGCGGATAGCATAATCGTAAAGTGGCTGTCCATATGCGGCATCGAACCAAGATTCACAAACATTCGGCTCCACTTACCAGAATTACGTGGCCCGAATCGGCGTCGTTCGCTATAGAAACCGGGAGCAGTATGTTTTCACGGATTTACGCGAAACGCGTGCAAAGAGGGAAACGAGTTTCCTCGTAAATACACGAAATATGCAGAGGGTCTCAGCAGTTTCTTAGCTTTCCTCCTTAAAACGGTCGTGTTCAGGCTTTTCGACTTGTAGATAGGGTAAGGTTGAGAATGTGTTTGGTTAAAACGCGAGGGTGTTCGAGTTCATTGATCACCGTTGAGAGACAGAGGTTAATTCATGGAATTATCTTCGTAAATAAAACATATAATATTGGAGCCATTCATTCACGTGCAGAAAAGAAAATAATGAATGCGGATGAATAAAAGTGCAGCTCGAAACAAGGTTATTTCTGTAATCCTCTGTGATATACATTTTTTAATTGATAAAAATTTTGGTTCGTTTATTTGTCCATTTAGATTAAACGACTTCAATTTTTGGATTAAACCTTCCAATTATCAGTAGAAATTTTTTTAAAAAATGCAACTTTTAGTAGAAAATTGTAGAAACCTTTTTAGTAGAGCTTTTCATAGAAATGTACATAGTACTTTTAGTAGAAATTTTATCCTTGAACGATTAACCTTTAACTATACACGTTTGTAATTTTGCTAGTACCATAGACGTACTCTTTAATTAGAGAATGATCTTATCTGTTAAATGACATGTTATACAAATTCTAGAATATAACGTACCATTTTAAACTTCACAAAATTGTAATAGCAAGATAAAAATTCCGGCTCTCGCCTACCCTAAAAGATTAAACACGCAAAGTTGTGTAGTGACCAAATGCATTCCATCATCCCTAACATGTTTATCTTTTCCACCCAACTGCTTCCCACCACCTCCATAAACTATCCTCCATGCGCAGCACCCATAAACAGCGAGAATCTCCAACAGAATATCACGAAAGCCCAAGAATCTGCTGCTATTGCCCATTTCGCGGTCGTAGACGAAGAATGATCGATAATTCACGGTCACAGGCAAATCGACCTGTTCTATCTATTCGTGAATAGTGGCACGACTGTCAACCGCGTGCGATCCCTTTCGTATTTTGTCTAGTCGAGTTCCTCGTTGGGAGTAGAGGGACGACGGAATTGCTGCGATTTCCACGACCTCGGATCGATAAACGCTTGAAATTGCGGAACGTTCGACGGCGTTGTTTGCGACGGCCTGTTAACCTTCCGATCGAACTGACGCCCGATCATAGACGCCGCTAACGAGGATCTATCGCGAGAGACGCGACTACAATAATCGGCCTTCGATTTTGCACACTCTGTCTCCCTCTCTCCCATCGTTCGCTCATGCGTGCACTGTGAATGCAATTAATTAATAAGCCGCGTATCTCTCTCGTCGGGCCGCCATTGATAGCGGGCATTAATCGTCGCCGCGATACCGCTGCAATAATTACGCCTTTGTCTCTTTTCACGAGAACGATGTCCGCGGAAATGATTCCCCCGAGTCCCTGACTTGTTTTGCACGGAAAAAGTTCGCTTTCTGGGAGGCATTTCTTTAACAAGATTCTGCATTGAATGAATGTTCGTTGGTAATGGAACGTTCGTGTGTTCTGTGTCAGTGGATCGAGTGGTTGCCGTCTTTGTCAATGGGATTTTGTAAGAATGTTACGATCAACTAAAGCTTTCTTTGGGACCATATTAAAACCATATTTCTTGGGATCATATTAAAATATAGGTTTAGAATATTTGATTTTAGTTACAGGGTTTTTTACATTTTACATATTTTATGAACAACGTCTTCCAAAAAAGAAAGGTATCTAATGAGATACAAATACGAAGAGAAAGCGAGGAGAACAGCAGAGTTAAATTTCTAACAACTTCTACGTTTTCTTACAGTTCTTGGTTATCAATAATACCTGCGGGAAAACTTTTTTCTACATTCCCTTGAAATCCCCGATTCCTAGACTTCTAGATTCTACTTATCAACAAACAAACGGAAAATGGATCTTTTTCGATATTTCCCTCAATTCTTATCTCGCGTCGTATCGACCGTACAAACACCTCCACCTTCAACCCTCCAACACTTCCTGAACTATAACCCAAATATAAAACACGTCAAATAGAAAAAGACTACGTTTTACTTTTTTCCAAATTGAACCATCAAGTAACGGTTCTCACAAGCAGGTCTGAGCCTAATGCTCGAAAATGGCCGCCGCCCACGCGAGTAACTTCACCTCCCGCCGCTCTTTAACTCTCTAAAATTCTCCTGCGACGTGAAACTGCTCTCGCAACGAGCAAAACAGCTCGAAATCGCGGCGATATCGCGCGCTCGACTCGCGAATTCCATCGACGCGACTCGTCGACGATGAAAGAAGTCGGCGGAAGCGGCGAGACGAAAGCGAACAGCACGAGAAAACTGAAAAGCGTTGACGGGAACATTCAAAGGGGCGCGTGTCGCGTTCACGGGAACGAGACGACGCAGCAGAAATAAGAGGATCCATTGGCACCGCTCGCGGGTCCCCGCTCGACTTTCTTTATTTTCCGGTCGGACAGGCTGAAAAAGAGAAGGAAGAGAGAGTTTCAGCAGAGTCTTTCTTTATCCAGCCACGCTTCGCCGGAGATCATTACGCGGGCAGGAGCTTCGCGCAGAACGGTTGGTCGTTAATAATGTCTGTCAAAGTCAAATAACAGGTCCCATTCCTACCGATTCGTGGCGTTTAGTCAGCGTAATCTCATGCTCCGCGTAATCTCATGCTCCGGGTAATCGAGGTTTTTTCAATTTTTCTCTCCCCTCTCGCAGGACGTTTATTATCTGGCGGAATGAGTTCATGTGGCGCTCGAACGTTCCGCGTTATCCAATCGCCAATTGACGTTTTCATACGGAAAGTTTCTTTGATATTGAAAATTCCGTTTGACGTCGGCTCGATAAGAAAAGGGTTGAGTAAGTCGTAACGCGATAAGCCACAGAGCCTAGACGCAAGTGAAAGATCGTAGATTGTCGGCGAATAATCTAGAGTCGATAGTCCCGATTCTCGCGCCGCTTTTTCGTGCTAAGGATCGTTAATCTTCAACGAACGTTTTTTGCATCCATGTTATGAGCTCGCGTGTTCGATCTGCGCACGAGCTTCGTGAGTATCCCGTAATTATCGAACGGTGCCGTTTTTGCATGGATATCGGTAGAGATTTCCATGATTACCCGCGGGTAATCGAGAATCGTCGAGGTAAGTCGACGCAACTCCGCTGTAAATTATATGCATATACCGTATTCGACTCGCGGGAAACTTGTACCGCAACGGAGTGCGCACATAATCGATAACATTGATGATAATGTGTATCTAAATTTTCTGTACTTGTCCACATTAACAATAGTATTGATAGCGTATAAATCTCTTAACAATGTCTTTTGTATCTCTAAATCGCGATTGAATCTTCGCCTTAATCTCCATTCCCTTCTTAAAGGAGCTATTTCCTACAAGTGTCAGACAGCTGAACCTGATGCGAATGCGTCAGTTGAGCATCATTTAAAAATACGCTTCTTCGATGTATCATTATATCTACAAGCGTTTTGCACACTGATAGAATATCTCTCTATGCGAATACCATATGCAATCGAATCAGACGTCTCACGCTGATGAGTATATTACAGATATTTCTGCACAATCATACTTTTATAGTCCAATTAAACATATGGAATCTAAACAGAGACTTGTTTCATCTATCGAATATTATAATGACCGCCTTATTTTAAACATTTTATACTTATACATTATCATGCATATTCTCGATAACTCTATGCTTCTACGTTTTTAGTAGACACATAAGAATCCTCTAGATCCCAAAGATCCATCGATAAACTCGCAGCTTTCTCGCGATATAACGCGATACCTGTCATTAATAATCATTATTCCTCTGGTACTTTAACAAACTGAAACCGAAAGAATCCTCCCAAGGCAAGAAACGTCGAAGAAAAACATCGGTGGTTACTATGGACAGGAGGCAGGAAACGAGAGGCACGTGATGGGAGTGCGTAAAGCCGGTCGAAGGCGCGTTTCGTTCCCCTAGCCCGTTTTCCGTCGCGAGGCCATTAAAAACTCGCCGATGCGGCCTGTTATCTCGGTCGACGGATCGATTTTCGGTATCACGGTCTCGATCGGCTCGCAGGAAACAACGTTGCGCCTTGCAGGAGGCTGAACCGGAGCCCACCTGGCACGCGTTGCCCCTCCATCTGCGTTCTCACGGGCTTCGTCCTTCTTTTCTACCTGCCTCCTGTTCGAAACCTCGGCGTGCACGCGTGCGTGCGCGGCAAACACCATGTTCACGCTTCGACGAATTTCTACAGTGATTCTGGGTTGGTGGGTTACGAACGACCGATGAAGATGAAGGACCCCGGGAATTTTCTTGTTAGGTTATAGAGACTTCCTGAGGTCTGAGGGACGTCGAACATAATGGATACAAATCGAATCGAACAGAGATTCGCAGGATAAGGAGATACAAGGTTAGATAAGGGAGGCCGCGAGGGTCGAATTTGTGGCTAATAATGCGGAAACCCGACGCCTGGAAAAGCTAACGCGTCGATAAAGAGATATGGGAAGACACGATTATGGGGAGGGATGGTTTGGTGAATGGGAGAGAGGTAAGAACGGAGGGTGGATTTGTTAAATCGTATTCTCTTGGGTTTTTTCGTCGCTTCGATTATGATTTTATTTTTATGGTATAACGATAGATGCAGTGTAAATTTTTGATTCGTAATTACAGATGCATCGTTTATGAGACATTCTATGTCTTGGTTTGTGTACATCAATTCTTTGATGTCGGTTACTGTAAGATAGAAATTTCATATAGAAATAAACTTTGAGATAGAAACTTTTTTTTTCTTGTTAATATAACGTTGTTCGTATATTACGAAACTTCAAAATATTCAATTTAAACGATGCTTAAACAAACCTCTGAACAAACAAACGAGTCTATCGATGTCGAAATCTAGCGAAACAAGATAAAGGAAAGCAAATTGGGCGGGTGTCAGGCAGGATAGTAGAACGAGGCGAACAAGAGATAGAAAAAGAGACAAACGCTGCGAGACATTCATCACGAAACGTCCCAAAAGTACATGTGTGTATACGTGCCGTGTGTACGCTTGGTATGCATGGCGGCGAACGATCGACACGCGAGATTAGAGGGAAAGCGTATCGTGGAAACGAGTTTCTTCTGGCGCTAGGTCCACCACGTCAAGATCGCGCGACAGATACGACTAGTCGGGGAAAACGTGCTCGAAGGAAAAAAGCCAGTCTGCATCCTGAATTTTCCCTAGTCTGGCACTGTATATTGTGTTTCGTGTATTCATGGAAAAACGTCAAATAATTCCGCGACTCGAATCATGGCATAGAAGACGAACGTTTGATCCTCTGGACGCTCAACTCGATGGCGTCGTTGACTAACGCACACGTGGCTCACTCGATGTATTTTCAGCGACACGCGGCATCCAGTCGCTCTTATTCGCGCAACGCAGCGGCGCCGCTTTAACGAAGCGATCAAAGAAGTTACCAAGGTGTGCATCGAATTTAGACTTTGAAAATAGAGAAACTAGAATGGTCTACTTAATAGCTTGTATTACCGACGATATCGATTTTTTTTTTTGGATTTCAGCAATACTTAAATTCAGATGATTCAGATTTGGTCCTTTGCTATTTAGTGTTCTGAGCTCGTAATACCAATTGCAAAAGGCAATGAACAGATGCGATGAGAGTATTATCGTTTATTCTCGTCAAATCTCATCAAATCTTTCTCCTTGCGGTAAAATTGGATTTCATCAATAAAATCGCTACCTGTTTCACGAGAATTACAACATAAACCACCAATTTGGTGGAATTTAACCGAGCACTATTGTATACAAAATCATAGGAAAGTACAGGTTTTCCGCGAACAAAAAGATTCTCTTGATTTTTCACGGAAATCCTACAAGTCATCTTTCGTGTTACAATTTCACCAGAGAAGTCACGGTTGAAGCCGGGTTTTCTCGAGCTCCCGTGAAATTTCGTCGTTTTCCCTTGACAATTTTAAAAGGCTCAAAGTCACGGGTTAAACCCTCTTCGTGCCACTTTGACGTGGCTGTTTCAACCTCGTTCCTTTCACCGCCGTGTCACCGTAGGAAAGGAACAAACACTCGTACGAGGGTTCCAGGCTTCCTTTCGACGCTACGGAAAATGGATAGATCAAGGATCGTAATGGACGACGTTACAAGCTCGCAGCGGTGGCCACGAAGCACTGAATACCCATAAATCGACCGCGCAGGCCACGTCCCAACGAATTGAATCCTCGTTCTCGTAGGTAGCCGCAAATTTGTACACATTGCGTCGAGGTTTCGTCGTCATCCTCCGTTAGCCACCCTGTATACCACAAAAACTTCCTGTACCTTTCAAAGACACGAAGGAGGAATGACAAAAGAGGACATAACCTTGGTCGTATGAAAGCTTGTATCTTCGAGATCGGTTCAGATCTTAGGAAGATAGGACACGCGGTCGTATTGTGGTTACGCGTGCAAATTTACCGCGTGTAGGCACGCATCTGGCTTGAGGATCGTCTACACTTACGGACAATTGTTCGCAGACACGTAGACAGTACGCAGAAAGTCTATAGATAATGTGGCATACAGTAGAAATCTAAAGGTAGTTCGTATAAAGAAGAGGAAAATTGGTATAAATGAAAAAATCTTGAGATCAAATTTTTGAGAAGTTTGAGAAATCTGTGTGATGTATTAAACTTCTTCTATGCATGAAACTTAGTTTGGGAAACTTTAATACAATTAAACTTTAGTAGACAAATTTGTACGAATTCACGAAGCTTAGGACATTTATAATAAAGTCCTTTGAATATAAATTACAAATATTACCTACTTTTGGAGAATGATATTTTTAGAAAATAATGTACTTATAGGTACTTGTCCGACTATTGAATAATCATCGGTGCTTCACTGAAATGAAACAGAAGAAATAGTGTCTGTAACTGTCCCCGGACAAGTATATATGAACAACTGTCTGTAAGTCTAAACGAGTCTTTAACTAACGGACCCACAGCTAGTCAGAAGAACTATATCTCCAAGGATCTTCATTCGAAGACTATCTACGTGGAAGATGAGCAGAAGTGAACGAGATCGAGGAGCATAGAGAGGAAATATTCTAGGCGCGCTGTATAAAGATGCTCCGCAAACCCACATCCCTTCCTCTGCAGGGGGGTTGACATGTTTATTTCGCTTCGTAATCTTCTCGGATTACGTTTTGGCCACGGAACAGGGCGAAGAGGGGCGGGAAAGAGAGACGTTTGTCGAAGAGAGGGTGGAGAATAAAAAGAAAGGGAACCGAGGAAAAAAGGATAGCCAGGGGCGGAGGCACGATGCGCATACCTGGCGTCACACGTGTGCCTCTCGAGAAGAGGCCTCTTGAAATCCTGTACACAAAACGGGCCCTTAAACGCAGTGACTCCAATCGACTCGTGGTACGTTCGTGTTACGCACACTGTGCTACCTCTACGTAGAACAAGATTCACTGATGCTATAGTTGAATCGGGAAGATGTCATAATTTTATCGATTCAATAGCAGCAAATTAATTTGTCGAAGAATGTATAAGTATAATGTATATGTATATGTATAATCGAATGTAATAAGTTGCGGAATATTTTGAGAAAAATGAACAATTTATTTGTTGCACAATTAATTTTTATTGGATTTCAATCTTCGTGGATAAATTAGTTCTATTTATTATTATGTAATAATACATTTTTTCCTGTTGCAGGCTTCCAAAACTTTTCTGAAATAAAAATAAAAATTGAATGAAACGAATTTGGTTTTGGTAGCTTTTGAATGACCCCGTCATTTGTCTGTGGGGATTAAATAATTAAGTAATCAATTGTATGTAGATAGAATGGGAATAAACTCAGATTTGCAACACATCCGAGTCGTGTACCGAATAATTTCCTTTTCTTCAACGACTATTACGGATTAGTTCCAAACACCACAATGAGAGATAATAGTGGAAATGCGCTTGCATGTTTACACAGGAAAGAAGCTGTTCCGTGTGAAATTTACGACTCCCCAGGATCGCGTGTTGTGAGCGCAGAATGATCTAGAGATGGATACACGTGGGCAAGAAAATTGGTCAAGGGATGATTTAGTGAGAAATGTCTTTTTTATGGCGCTTTGAGATTCGCCGGGAAGATACCAGGATGAAAAGTACGGTAGATCGATCTTTGTGTACGTTTAGTCTGTAGCAGGAACTTTATCATCTTAATACATACTCTTCTTTATTCTTCAAAAAGAATCCTCCATAAATTATCATTTTTTATACTTACTATTTTATTGTTGTCATTTTTTTTAAATTCCTCGTAAATCATTTTGCTTGACAAACACTTGTTTTGGAAAAGGTACAACTATCTGTATATCGTATCTCACAATATACATATGTATCTAAATCAAAATGTCATTTAATGGATGGAACTCTTCAGAAAAATAAATGTGGCTAATTAGTTTAGGCGGATATTTTAAAAATATTTTTGTGTAATCTAGCTTCTTGAACTACATAAAGAAAAAATTAATATCATTTCATGATCAATGTAACGGTGTTCTTTGCCAGAAAGGAACGCAGATTACAAGAAGCCACCTTTGATTAAGCCATTCGACTCAATCTTTTGGGTTTCTCCGTCTTCATTCACGGAATACTCCATACAATATAGATATATCGCAGGCTAATTTCTCCAACCACCCAGTGTATACTCAATCCCTTGCGGGGGAAAGCCTGGAGAACACGATCAAGTTCGTAGCTGCGAAACGCAAAATTCGTGACACGTTACGTAAATGCATGCAAATTTATTACAACCAGAGGCGCATGCGTGCGTCGCAATTTACAACGCTGTAAGATAAAATGCGTAATATCCCTGGGTATTAGAAATGTTACGGCGAGCTATAGAACGCTTCGAGATTACACGGCGGAGAGAAGACGAGATCGGCCGGGAAGTTTCTAAATAACACGATGCACGGTTTTCACGATAAGTCGAAAGAAAGAGAGAAGCAGGAGGAGAGACAATGTCGTAATTGCCTGCTGTTTCACGAAACCCCTGCGATCTTCGAGGGGGTTGTAGCTTCTTTCAAGAGCGTCTATCGATCCGTGTCGACCCTGACACGCAAACATACAGCTACGATGCTGACGAATAACGGAATACAATGGAAGTATCGTCGAAATATCAGAAAGCATCGACATTGATTTGTAGAAGATCCTTCTTTGTAGAAGAATAGGAAAGTTCGCCGGAGCAAATATGTATAGATATTGATTTCACGTTTGCTGGATGAAAGCTATAAGCACTGTCATATTCTATCATTAAACATTTTAAACATTAACATTTATTAAACATTTTATTTATACGTATGACTTGTTCCAACGTCAATGATTTTATGCCAGAAGATAATTAATTCTATAGGTAGGGTATTCCATATCCGAGCCAGTTTTTGGCTGTTGTAAGCTTTTAAGAAAATTGGAAAACTTCCGAACTGCCTATACCAAAGATAAACATTGATTTTTAAACACGAAGATAATAGAATTTTGCTCTGATCGTGTCAATTTACTCGGAAAGAATGAATTATTCTTTCACCAAAATGAAAATAGCCTGTTATATAAATCTAACAACATCGATAACTTCACATATTTTCAGTATCACATACATCCAACCCAACAATACATCCCATATATCACTTTTCTCCCCAACGGTACAAGAAAACCACATTTCCCAACTACTTTCGCTGCCATCGAGCTAGCAACCCTAATAGAATCCGTCCTCCCCAGAGGACCAGCGAAATTTCGCGCGCTCTCGCGAGACGCGAACAATCAATAACGAATTCTCGATTGGAAGTCTCTCGCGAAAAAACATCCAGCTATTTCTTCGTGCCTCGTGCATAAAGGATTCCCCGGTATATTGGTGAGCGCGTAAGCACGCGTGGATCGTTTCTCGTTCCTCGGGGGCCCGCTTCTGTTCCGTAGCCGAGGTGGAATAGAAACATCGAAGGGAGGCGGCTTCGCAAACCGGTAGCCGCTGAATACTCCGGGGAATCCAGCCCCGTTGATTCCCCCCTACCTGTTGTCACGCGATACTCAGGTTGCCCTTCGAAGCTTTAAACCGCTTTTCAGTCGCGGTCTCTCATCTCTCAGCGTATAACATCTCTCTGAACCTCGCTGATCCAGAGCGAGAGAAACCAAGAAGAAGAAGAAGAAAAGGGACAATGGGGAAAGAGAAAGCGAAAAAGCAAAAGAAGAGGAAGATGAAGAGGAAATGGACAACACGAGAAGCGCGCACGATGCGTCGGTTTCGAAACAGACGGACAGATTGTGCCGCTTGTAAAGTGGCGAGGAAGACCCCTGGAAAACAGGTCTCATGAAAAGAAAAGACCTTTCGTAGAGCAGCGAAGCGGGTGAATAGCACTCGAGTTTCTCGCGTTTATCCCCGACTAGCGCGCGCCAGGGTGAGAGAGCCAGGCATTCGTGGCAATTGCAGTGTGAAATGCCATGTGTTCATCCGCGCGCGGCACCACGACGTCTGCTCGGTGTCGAGTGTTTTAAGCCTTTGAGTGGTAATACCGGGCACGTTTATAAATTGAGTCCTCGTCCTGGAGGATTAGACCCCGACATCTCTCTCTCTCTTTCTCTCTCTTTCTATTCTCGTCGATGGGAAATCTGTGTAGGGACGTCCGATACGCTCGCATAATGCGCGTTCCACGGCCTCTCTACTCGTCCTGTGGATTATTCCGCGTCATGAATCTTCGAGACCATCCTCCCCCCGTGTCTACCTTCCCTAACACGCGGTCTCGTCCCTGTAGCTCCTGTGTTCCTCGCGTGGTTTCATCGACTTTCCACTGGATAACGGCCTGACTATCGATTCGAAGTGATTTCATCATCGTGATCCACGCTCGTCCCTGTTAACTCCGCTTGCGTTTCAATTAGAGAGATATCGTACCACGCGTCGACACGGAATTTTGATGTGTCAGAGACTGGTTCTGCGGTGTCGTCGTGGAATTATCATTTCACTCCCTTAAACCGCGATTCAACCGATCTTTGATCTAATTTTACCCTGTCGGAGGCTGCAAGGAATTTCTTAAAGGATGGTGAAATTCATCAAAGATAATTACTTCGAGCGCTGACAGAGCACGTGCACACGAAACCACTTTCGATCTCGAAGGAAATAGTTTGCGCCGCCTACAAGCGCGAGTTCGCGAGGCTAACAAAGGACCCACGAAGGACGACATTGACAAACGATCCTCCTGTCGCGTTTCAATCCGCCGATAGGAGCTCTTACAAGTCTACCAGCGTTTTCTGTTTCTCCCTCTCCCTCTCTCTCTCTTTCTTTTTCTCTCTCTTTCTCTAGCGCGCGTTTGTTCCCATGAATTTCCTTCGAGTCTTGTCCAACGAAATACGAGCTCGCGAAACTAGTTCCCCGCGAGTACACACCGAACTGTTCCAAGCAAATACGTTCGTCGTGTGTGTAGCGCTTTATCGCTGCTCGTAAAGTTTCATCTGGACTTTAATTAAACCCGGGAACCTCTCTCGATACTAGTCAGACGCCGATATTTTGCATAGAATGAGCCTGTATAACCGGAGCAATCGAATCTTGATTCTCTGCCTTCCTCTAGGAATTCCTTTCTTTTTTCATTCTTCTATCATGCGACAGAGGAAAAGCTTGATTACCTGAAAAATAAAATTCCTCCGCTTATATTTACACGGTTGATTAATTTTTTCTATAACTGTTTTCTATATTTATCAAGTAATCGAAGAATCTTATTAATCCAGAGAAGCGAGCTACCCTCTTCGAGCTTCCAATTATCCTCAGGACGAAACGAATTTTTCGCGTCTGGCGATCCATTTCCACTAGACGGATCGCCGTTAATAATTAACGATCCCCGGTTATCGGACTGGATTGGCCACGAAGAACCGGCGCGAGGTTGATTCGAGGGAAACGAAACGAAGGGAGCGAGAAAGGGGGTGGAATTACCAGTCTACCTCTCTCTCTCTCTTTCTCTCTTTCTCTGCCTCTCTAGGTTCGAACGAAGGCACCACGAGGAAATTTCGCGTGCGGGAAAGTGCGCGGTACCGGTGGAATATTTAAATGGCAAGGGTTGCCAGCCGGCACCTAAGTGGCACTCTCACCACTCCTAACCGTCTTTTACGTTTTCCGGTGGAAACAACGGAACGAGCAAGCGAACCCAAGAGAAACGTTCAATCCGCGTCCCAGCGTCGATGTCGCTTCCGCCCTCCATCGCGTGCCACCAAGAAGTTTCCATTTTTTTTCTTTTTTTGAAAAAAGGCCGCTGCTGGCTTATATTTTCGATGAAAATGCACCCTTCCAAGCGGCAACCATAGGTCGAACGGGGTTCCTATAGAAACTGTTAACTTTTTTCTGAAACCTTTTTCTATTTTCTTTCTATTTTTTGTTTTCACATTTCAAGAGTGGATATGTATTTTAAGATACTTGAAAATATAAGGTTGAATATACGAGGACGCGGTTGGAGGAACGTTATATCGATGGATTTCGAGTCGAGAGGGATCAAGAGTTCACTTTTACCTCTAGAAATGAAATATCTTTTAATGTGGAATTTAATCTGGATTTTTCACTGCATTTTCAAGTCTCTGAACGACATTATTGAAGAATAATATGGAAAAGAAATATATATATATATGTATAGTACCAATTGACAGTATATAAAGAAGTCGTATTCAAAGTATATCTGATTATCTGGAAACATACAAGTTTCCGCTGGCTACTCAAAATAACAAGTCTTTAGTCGATTTTACGGTGAATTTGTGTAAATGTAAGTTGAAGAGCGTGCACGAGACCCCAGAAGTCGCTTTCTATACATTCTTCGTATATACATATGTATCTCTGAAAAACTTACTGGTTCATTTATCTTAATTAATCATGACTGACGAACTACGATGTATACCCAGGCTAGTTCATGCAACGTTAATCTATTCCCTCGTATACGCCGGTGCACGCTTCTAAAACATTCCGTAGAAACGGATAATAGCTGCACGCTGCTTTATTCATTCACTTGGAAACAATTGCATTAGTCTCGTCAAGTAGATATATCACGATGCTGTTTCTCTGTTAACTACAAAGAATACTCTTCGTACATATTCAACCTTAGACACGCCATATTACAACGCATACGTTCACTTACCAGTTTCAATCTGTGATAAAGATAGAACTATAGTAGAGTCATTTATATTTGAATTGCATTTCTTGGAATAAAATTTTAATGGATATCTTCCTATAATTCAATATGATTTTAAAATTATAGAAAGAGAAATCTTTACGCTGCAACCTATAATTTAGCATCTTATATATTTACTACTTCTGATTCAAAGTTTTCTTTCGTAAGAACAAAGAATCGTAACTCGTGGAAAGAATCAATGAATCCTAGTTATATCCATGAACAATTTGCCCATCAATGAGTTCGAGTAAGCGAACTTCAACTATATTATCATCTTCGACGTTTGAAAATCCTACAGCTTTTAATTTTAATCGGATTACTCATTTTTCGATTTCAGGTGCAGTCCACAACCACCAAGAGGTTTCACGGTGAAAGTGCATCGCCACCATTTCCTTTAATTCAATTTAATTCGACGTAAGATGAACGAATGACCGACGAACGACGGTGACGTACGCGATGAGGCCGAAATCGTGTTCCCTGTTCCTGTTGTTCTGCGTGCTGTTGCCGGGACTGGTGCGCCCCTTCACATCCGGCGAAGGTGAGCAAACTTCCATCCCACAGTCTCTCATGACGACAAAATATAGTCGTCAGAGAGGGAACAGAGACTCTCCAGTTAGAATCTCGCTGTCTATCGATTCAAGAACCCGACTGCGACAGTCGATGACTGAAGTGATCGAGTGCACTTCGTACGAGTTCTTTCACCACGGAAACGGGAAACGAATGCTCACGGCCCCGTAGATCGTTCGATAAGCTGGGAAACGGGCGGACTTGTTCTGAGAAACAGCCGCCATTTTGTTATTTTCTGTTCATTTCACGGGGGCAATTAATTCGGAGATAAAGAGTTACTAATGTCCATCGTAAAATTCTGCATAAACTCCTCGGACCTTTAAAATCATACAATGCACTTGATATTTCAATTTTCCAGAAATTTACTTTAGAGATTCTGATTTGTTTATTTGTATTATTGATATCGTTTGTTTAGGTTCTGAGATTGTTTATTTCCATTCTTGATCTTAGCTCTTCGTAGTCGAATTGTAGTCGGCAATGTATGTCATGCCATTTCTTTTACTTTCAGTCGCTTCTTTTTATCCTTTCGTACCAACATTTAATTTAATAAAAATGTTACAACGTAGGCAATATCATTATTTTAGGTTTATAATATTTGTTCCAACGTATCGTCCACTGATTCGTTTCTTTCTCCGATGATAAAGCACTGTATTTTAAAATAGCTTGAAAACAGAAAAGCTAACATGCAAGAGCATAATAATCGAATAAAACGACCGTGTCCAACAACTAATGTGTGTTAATCCCCTAAATTCCTTGAACAAGCCTCCAAAAAAAAAACTTCCAATAATCCATCATTTTCCTACGATCGCTCAAGATTCGATTTCCAATCCCCACAGCGAAGCTTTATTGTTCCCCGATCCTGATCCAAGGGTACGTCAGTAATCAAGGTTCGACGCTCACGAGGGAGGAAGCCGAACACGGACATGCTTTTTGCGATTCCCTAGCCGAGAAAGAACCTGGTCGTGTTCTATGTGCACGGGGCTAGTCACGAGCACGGTCTTTGGCTTGGGAAAGGGAAAGGGTGAACGGAGAGGGGCCCAGGCAGATCTAATTATACGGCAAGTCAGCGTCGTTGATTAGTGGTGGGCATAACCGGCCGGTTACGTTACACCAGCCGTTTTCGATGATGGATTACGATCCCCTGGAGCTAGTTTTAAAGCGACTTTACGCGAAGAGGGGGGCTTTTGGTCTTTCTGGGTTTCTTCGCGCACTCGCGAGACCACGTGGCCGACTAATTAGCGTCCCCGACATCCACCGGCCTCGTCATCGCGGCACATAGGGATGATGAATGGCACACGGCGAGCAAAAAAATAAACAGAAAAAAAAAATGAAAGAATCGTTACACATAACGATAGAAAGTTCACGGATTTATACGCCTTAACTGCGCGCATCTCGAAGCGAGAATCACGAAATCGAAAATTTATTCCTTCGAGTATGCAGTAGAAGAATTATTGCGTTCTTTAAACCTTCTTTCGAGGAAATTGCGTCGGTGTTTCGTATGTCGTATTTCAAATTAACACATTGGCAATAGTACGCGTTATGCCTCAACAATTTCTGATAAAAAGAATTGTAAATGGGGTTATGAATAACATGCGGTTTATGAGAAAGGTCATCGTATCTGCTTAACGTTATTGTGTTATAGAATTGGTTGAAAAGAGATAGCGGTTATCGTGTGTGAGAAAATAGAGACCCGTTTAACTACAATATATGGATAATTGGAATTAGAGTGAGGAGATAGAAATGTACAGATATGTGCAATTGTGTTTCTGTGAGACCCATCGTTTTAACTTTTCGACACGTTAAACTAATCAATTCTAGCCCCCACTAATTTTCCGATTTCAACACTACAGAGTCTGACTGACATTTAAAGTTTTTAAAAACAATACTTTAATCAAGTTCACGCGACTCAATTATTAATGCGTTAACGAACATACCAGTGGAATCTACAAAATCGTTTAACGATTGAATTTCACCGTTTCCACCTCGCTCGCAGTGACTCATTCGCGGATACCGGCAAACTCTTCCAACAACACAAACTCATCAATAGGCAAAGCCACAGCCACGCTTCACCGACGCAAACAACACCAGCCAGACTTTTCTAACGCTCGGAGTAATTACGCTTTCCGACAGCTGGCACGGTCGTTCATTTTTTCCCCAAGCCGCGGGAGAGGCACCGCCATGCAAATTGCACGCGTCGACATTTAACGACTTCGATTGTGTGTGCACGCGTGCGACTTTCCCGCGAAGCCAGCGCATCGTCGGCGACACCGTGGAGAGGAAACGGCGCCTAAGAAAATCGTTCTCTGTTCTTACGTTGCCAGGTGAACTGTTAACTGTTCAGTCGATAAAGAAAGAGGGAGAAAGAGAGAGGCTCTTACGTGCGTAGAAACCCGCGTGTGAATAATAGCTCCGACGATTTATCGCGATGTGATATCGTGTCATAATTCCAACGACTCGGCTGGCCGACGTTCCGGCGCGCCGAGGAAAATATTAGCCGCGTTAATAATTAACGGGCCGCGGGCAGGTCGACGCCGCGCGTCGTTCTCACGTTTAAGACCGCAAATCACTTTGTAACTTCGTGTCGCGTCTATTCCGTGGCGTCTTCAATTTTTCAGTCTCCTGCAAACTTTGAGAATTTTAAATGGTTCGAATAGTCGACAATAAGGCGGGAAGTTTCTTGGTTCTAGATGAGTCATATGATTAGTCTAACACAGTAGAATTGAGTAAATGAGCTTTCATAAATCGTAGAAAATTTATACCGTCTGTGGTACAAATTGGTGTGATGAATGTTGGAAATTTGCTTGAAGGAATAACAAAACACAGGAAGTAAGTCAGTCAGTAGGACTGAATTTGTCGATACAGTGTAGATATTTTGTATTCTTTGCAATATGAAATGGCACGATGAGGACTAGAAGTTTGCTTAGAGAAACGAAAAAAGTTCAGGGGAAGTAAGCTGGTAATTAGTGGGTTAAAATTCTACTTAACGACGTGGAATAGAATAAATGAGCTTCGTTAGCATAACACGAAGGAGTTGTACTGTGATGGAAATTAGCGGTATAAATATTAGAAGAAACCTGGGAAAAAGCAATTGAAGAATCAAAAGAGAAGAAAAGAAGACGAAGATGATACTAGCGTATACTGGTAACACGAAATGAATACTAGTAAGTGAATATTTAGAAAATATTTAAAAACGGTTTTAATAAATGATATCGCTCGTATCAACAAAACGAGCTTCAAAATTTACAGAAAAAAGAACAGCTAATTGATCAATTGTTACTAAAAAACATTTGGAAAAATAATTATTTCCTACAGATTGACGTTTGTAATAATAATCAGTTCGTACGAAGAGAATAAATTAAAAAAATCGATCGTTTCCACTGCATTATCCCTGTAACAAGTTCACCAAGCTTGTCGTCCAGCCTGCAAATAACATGCATCAAAATAACGAGTACCGTTTTCCAGAAGATAGATATCCACCGAGACCCCGATAAAAGCTATCGAACGTGTCTGGTTTTCGAGCTCGCGAAGCCAGCCAGGTTTCGCTCGTATCCGGTAGCGAGAGAAGAATTACGAGCGGAGAAAATACGAAGCTTCCCTCCCTGCCTTGGAAAAATGTTTATTCCGGTGCGCGAGAAAGCGGAAGGCGAGAGCGGATCGTGTCGACGAATCTTCAGATTTACGACTAATAAATTCTCCATACGCCGATGCTCCTTCTGTGCTCTCGTAAAGGTCACGTCACGCTGCTGATTTCGGATTCTTCGACCCCATTCTATCTAACACGGGTTCACCTCTGGGTAACAGTACCATCCGCGGGATTTCGCCCTTCGTGAGAACCTATTACTCATCCTCGTGCTGGCGTGGGCCCGTTTCCGAGCGATAAGTATCATAAGTAAATCGCGATCAGGTCCCGCGATACGACCTTCGATCACGTAGCTGACCACAAAAACAGAGATGGATAGATGGGGAACGAGAGGAGGAAAGATAAAGAGAGGAAACTGTAAACTGTTTGAAGATAGTGGGAGGTCGTGTGGATCTCGCGAAATCGCCCGGAGCAAAAATGCAAAAGCCAACGCGAATGCTGGTTGGCGGGTTGGCTCGACCGAGCAATTACCCGGTTGGTTCCACGTCGGAATGGGGCCCGTTCTCGGCCTCGCAGCCGCGGAGGAGGAAGATGAAGGGGAAGGGGAAAAGTGGTAGAGTCGAATGCGAAAGAGAATAAAAAAATACACGGTGAAGTTAGTTAGGCGAGAGAGAAGGGAGAAAAACTCTTTAATCTCTCGTGGTCTCTCATCGGCACACTGCCCGACCGAGTGTATATCGCGGTCTTTCTTGCGCTCGCGGTGTATGCCTTTCTCCGTTTCTGTCATTCTTTTACTCGCAGCGACGAAAGGTCGGGTCAGCTTTAATTATCGTAAATCAAACGAGAGAGTGGTGCGCCGAGAGGAGGCCCCGGCAGTTGTGCAAGCGCGAGCGCCGCGATTATTGTTGAAATCGCGGAGAACCGCCGGGTAAAAGAGTGGCCTGGGTAAAACGCAAGCCACGGACCGGCAGATCGTGAAATATCGACCGATCGAATTACAACACGACGATATTTTCGCGCGTTCCCTCGTCCCGTGAACTCTCGATATCTTCGAAGGTGGTTAGTCGAGTGTTGGTCCGGCAGTCACGTTGCGAAATTTCTCGATGCTCTCGGACACATCGGTTCGAAAACCGGATATGTTCGTTGTTTCTTAATTGCATCTTTCGACACTCTGGCCTACAGGCGTTTTTCTTTCTTTTTCTTTTTTTTTTTTTTGTGTGTGAAATATACTTCTGGAGCTTCGAACTGTAAATCCGCTTTCTTAATAATCCGCTTTCTTGGGAAGTTCATATTATTGATTGCTGATGTTTCTAGTCGCTTCAGTTCTAAAATTTCATACGTACTTTCATTTAACTCTTCTTAATTGTATCTCTGATTGCATTATATAATTCTAATAATAGATTCGCAAAGAGCAAACTATATGTATATGCCATAAGGTCAAATTATGTAATGAATTTTCATACCAAAGTTGCCAAAGTCGTCATTATCTTCGTCCACCAAATTCCCGATAACTTTAATCATATCAATTTGCCATACTTGTTCTTTCGGACATCTTCGTCTCAAAATACAATTCTATATAATCCAATTACGAGTCATCGTACTAGATCCTTGAATATGCCAATCATGCCTATTTATTAACTTAAAAATTCTTCCATATTTCCAATCTCATTTTAATCACGATCCAATCTAAAGTAACTCGTTGCGATTACCATCCAGCGGAAAAAGAAGAAAGATAAATCAAACGCAACGAATTTTTGAAACAAGGTACGAAGAGTCGCCAACCACAATCGAACGATATCGAGGGGAGGCACGGCGCGCGCGAGTTTTCCTGCGTTCGGTCCCGCCTCGTCAGAGATTCGAATCTTCGTGGCTCGCAATTTCAATGCAAATCGGTACACGAGCTCCATTGTGTCTGGCAAATGGAACGATGAATCCGCAAAAAGCGCGGGACGTGAAATTTTGTTCCAGTTCGACGGGTATCACGGATGAAATACAATGGGCAACGGGCGAGAATCGACGTGACGTCGTTTTGAGGGAGGTGGTTATCGATAGCAGGAGGAAAGAAGGCACCGCGGGAGGCGTTCACGCAACCAAGCAGTCGTATCTGATTCTGTTACTCGGTTAATTACACGCCTTAACGTGGGCCTTGCTGCCGTGGCTGCAATCGACTCGTGTAATGCGCATCATCGCCCTACGCTTTTTACGATTCGCCGCCTCTTCCGGAGGCCTCCGTTTAATATTCACCCTTTCGTCAGCATTCGCGCGTTTTTCGACCCGTTCCATTCGTTTAATTTTCTATCGTTCGCGAGTAGGCCGATCCGCGAGGACAAGTTTCGTGCCGCTTAAAACAATCGGTATACGCGTGATGGATGAAACTCGATAACGGATTGAGTTAAGCGATCACGCGCATCGTTGATAGGTTGATTCGCAGGATGTAGGTTTGTTACAGCGTGGGATCGAACTGTGGGTAATGTTCACTGGACCAGGGGGATAAATTGTAACGGGGAATTAAATTTTGTATATTACACTTGTAATCCTTAGCCTATATTTTAGAGATAGTTAATTTTGTTTACTGAACCACGCGATATAATTATATATACTATAAGATATAAACTGTAATAAGAAACAAAATTTTATATATTACGTTGGTGTGGAATTTAGTTTGTAAATCGTAGTTAAAATTTTATAACCAGGATTATGTGCAGAATCAAGATGTAAATTGTACGATAATAGAAAACGAAATTTGACGTATCACGTGTCTGTGGAATGTAATTCCTAAATCGCCATTTGTGAAACTTATAATTAATAAATTTCAGGTATTATAAAATACGTGTTAGCTAAGATTTCCTAATCTCCATTTCTATGTAAAACGTCTTTCGCAACAGTCGGAAAGACACTGTCGTCGCTCTGGATCGTCCAGCCACCTGAGAAGTCTCTATCCTCCGGGTACACTGACCGCCCTTTAACTCCGACCTCTGACTTCTGATTCCGAATACAATGCGGGGCTGTTGTCGCGCACCGTTCAAAGATAATGCGCGGCTGTCCAAATGGAACGAATCGAGGAAGGTTCAACCTGATTTCATCTCGGTGTCGATCGTTCTCCAACGATCAAAGAGAAAGATCCTCCTCCTCTCCATCGGTTCCTCCTTCGTTTGTTTCTCTGTCTTCCATTTGGCCTGGTATCGATCTACGTACCAGCTTGTCTGTTACGATAAAGATCGATCAAGATACGAAACAGACGAGAGGACCACTCGTGGTTGACGTATGTATATCTCTCGTTAACCGGAATGACGATAGAATAAAGTTCCCTGGGAGCAGGGAACCCGACCCGTAGAGACTTGACTGGCATTATTTGGGCCCGAAGGTCGTGAACCGTGAATGGCCTGGAACACAATGGCAACTCGAGGCGGTCAGGCGCCGTCTTATTGTATATTTCAGTACACCCTCCAGGCCGGAAGTAGTCCTTTTTTCTCTAAGGGACCGATTCATGGGAAACGTTAATTCTTCAACGACTACCTTTCGCCACCTTTCGCCGAAAGTCGCTCAAAATATTTGCCTCGCACCTGGCGTTGACTTCTCTAGACTGGAATAAGTGTCGTTTCGGATAATCCGGGAATAGAAGTCGCTCTTGAAAAAGCTTCCCTTTTCAATCGTCCACCCTAGCGCGACTTATGAAAACATTCACTTGTTGAAAGAGCAGCATTTTGTTTATCTGAATGTTTTTCGAGAATATGAAAGTTCGTATTAATCCATTAATTTCTATAACGTGAGACGTCGAGATACTGTCTGTTCATGAATGAAATTCTTCTGACGTATCGGGATATCGAAGTACAAGAACATTCACTTACATGGAGTTGAACAGTATGACTTGTGTTGTTTTGTAATACTTTTTCGTATTGCCAGGGCATAGCACATCTACGCGATTCACTCACTGCATGATTTTTTCATATTTTATTAATATCGCATTTATTGTAACTGTATCCATGTTGTATCGTGTTTCTGGTGGAATATTATGTATTTTTGAATCCTATATTATACGTAAAGAAATACACTAAATTGAATTTATGAATGAGCGTTTCCCTATTTACACGTCCGCTACCATTCATGCCTATTCATTATATTATTTTAAACAAAATTATATAGCAGACAGATTAATAATTCCAGACTTAAATAAGTAAAACCTAAAATCATAACGTATTCAACGTATACAACGTAAAACAACAATCACGTAAAATCAACAGCGTTACGGTTATCGTCCACATTACAAAATTCATCGCGACAATTTCCCCTTTCTCTCACTGTTGAAAAAAGAAAAACGAAATAACAAGGAGTCTAGCCAGTTACATTCAACGTGTAATAACGCCGATCACGCGAGGATCGGATACTTCTACGGAATCGGACTTCCTGGAAATTCAATTCTCTCCCTCGGCCCTTTTTCCCCGCAAATTAGCACCCTTCAGCGGTGACGCGGTGTCAAGGTGTCAACGAGGGTCGCCAGGGCGAGCACCTTGATTTCGAGGCATCGTTAGATGCGCGGCTCACGGGAGATATGCTGTGTATACGCGTAGCCACGGAAGAGGCGGAAGAGTCAAGCGGCGGGGTCAATGAAGCCCGGAGCACGAAACGTTACTCTTTGGCCGACGTTCGGCCTGCTAAAATAACAAGGCACGTGACGCGAGAAAACAAGGAAGCTCTTGTCTCTTCCTTCGTCCGTCTTTCTTCTGTTCTCGCTTCGACTGGCCTTCGTTCCTTCCATTTTGCTTCTCTTCCAATCTTTCCCCTCTCACCTATTTCATCTTCCCATTCGATTTGTGTATTCTGGTGCCGCGTAGGAGATTAAGGAAGATCTTACCGAATCTTCTCAAGATGTTCACGTTCTTGTTGACTCTTCTTAAGTCATGTAAATTGGAAGTCACATGCCTATATATCTTCGGGTTACAGAAAATTATGAATCATGTTCTTATCTTATAAGCAAATAAAACTCTGGTTTTAGAAGTTTACTAAATTCAGTGTGTTGAAGTACTGATGCATTAGTAAAGTATATATAACGTACAACGTATTAAAAAGTAAAGTTGTTCAGGCGCGTTTTGTACATTGCATTTAGTACATTTTAGTGCATTTAGTACATTGACGTTAAAGATACTGGTAGCGTGACCGGTATTATTTGTCTACGTAATTGAAATTCTTTAATCCTGGCATCATTGGTCACCGATCGCTTTTATAGCCGTCATTGTAAAATTTAATGTCGCTGTTTAGTAACCGTCATGACAGTCATATAATCCATACTCATAAATCAATATCCTTACACCAGCCCACTCTTTTAAGAAGTTTCTCAGCCCCGTTTCTCTGTTGTATGTCTCCATTCTTCAACGGCTTGAACTCGAGCATAAGAGGATATATTAACAATTAATGAACTGTCTGAAAGTCTAGAAAAGCGCCATATGAATGGAACTCGTTTCCAAGGACGGAAGACATTGACCAGCCGCCGCCTCGAAATAGAGTCGTCGTCGTTCAAGTCCTCATTGTTCGCCACTTTCACCGCCATAAATAACCTAGTCCTAACACCCTGCATATACCTCTCGCCTCACCTAACCACAAATCTATTCTCCATATCCGTAGTTGAAACAAAAATACACATCTCGAAATCTCCCGCGCCGTATCGCGTCCCATCCAGAATCTCTCCCCATCGGTCTCCACTTCCTTCGAATCTTCCCCATCTCTGGCGAAGCACGTTCTCTAATCTACATCGTCCGCCTCTCCCCCAATAGCGCGTATGTTCCATTGACTCGCATAGCCGGCAAGAGCCAACCGTGTTGCAGGTACCTTTGTTAATTAAGAGGCGTCATGTGTGGCCCCTCAACCGTAGGTACACGTTGAAACTGTACACGCTCGCGTTCGTGTATCTGCCCGGCGTAATACGTGGTCAACCCATATAGTGACCACGCGAGACTTCCCCTATATATATGCATGTGTAGATGCATACACACAGAAACACACATACAGGGTGATTTTGAAATCGTGGTACGTGAAAATGTGAAGGATGTGATTTTTTACGTAAAAGTATTTGATTGCCAACTGTCATTAGGTGGTACTGACAAAATCCGCAATCATTTAGTTGCCAACCCAATAGATTGAAAAAGATATCGGATAAAATGTATTCGTACGACGCTTCGTTTGCAGGAAAATTGGGTTTTGAAATGTGTCGTGTAGGATGTTGGTAGAAATTCGTTTGTAAGTTTCGTGTTCGTCTCATTTGGATGTTTAAAAATTTCTCAAATACACGGGTGAACTAAATATGTTCAAATTCTACTTTTTCGAAAACGAACCATTGAATGGACAAACTTTTGTTGAAATGCGTCAATATATCGTGAATGTTGAAATGCAGCCAATATTAAAAACGTTATATAAAGTAAGCAAATTATACGATATTTTATTATGTCATTATTAAATGTTTATATTATTTCATATCGTTAAATTATTATTAAATCTATATCATTTAATACAGTTAAAGTTCCATTAAATTTTATGTGAAGTAAACGCATTATACCTTATTATATCACACTAAATCCATTATATATATGTATCGTTATATTAATAAATCATATTTATTGCGTATTTCTACGTGACGGATCACATCGTTTTCAGCTGTGTGTATCGCAATTTTAGAATCACCCTGTAAGCACAGAGGGAGCTCTTGTATCCAGGCAAGGGACACGACTAACTATTCAGCTACACTGGCTAACGAGGGGGCCTCGTGCAGATCTCGTGGTGGCTATTCGATGGCGGGACCGGATTACACCGTTCCGTTCCGAATTATCGGAAACCGATGAGCTCGGTTTTTCCGTAGAACGCACGGCTCGCGTGTCGCGTGACGTTGCTCAATTAAGTTCGCAACCCCGGAACTCTTGCTCCTTTTTCGTCCCCGTTGTTCCCTCGTAGATGCGGGGGTGGGTTGTTTAGGGGGTATTTGCCACAAGCAATTACCGTGGCGCGATGGAAAGAGATTTCGACGGAGGTCGGCTTGTTCGGGAGGTGCGGCTGATTCGGTGATAGATCGGAGATTAAGCCAGGTTCCAGCCTCGGTGGTGGAGGCAGGATCGATGTTGGAGGTTTCGGGGTAGGTGTTCGAAACCTTGTTCTCCTTGCTGTAGATCCTACGGGATAACGTTTTTGGGTTGGTGTGTGTCGGGTTACGTTAACGTTTATGCGTATCGCAGAGACGATCGAGATATTAGGTTGCAATATATGAAACCTTAGGTCCTTAAAAAGGATAGGTTAAAGAATCAAAGTCATTTATGGAACAGAGAATTCTCATCTTTAAGAAATGTTCGTCGACGAAGAAAGATTTAGGAAATTGATAAAAGAAAATCAAACGCGCGTTGAATATTATCTGCTGTGAATAATTACAAGCATCTTCTAAACGTCTTCCAGTAATCTCAGTGCCCTAGCGATGAAATTAGATAACGCACACATATAGCAACTTAATGTGGACAATTATAGAAGAGATATCGTCCCACATTCGGAAAATTCATTACAGTCTCCGAAACACGAGGCTTCGTTAACTTTCTAGCAGGAACAGCCTATGAATCGTACACGCGAAAAGAGTTTCACGTCTAGATCGGTAATATAAACTGCAGAAGCTTACCCTGGACTCTCCTTTGAATCCACGTCGGAAGCTTAAAACCTCATCTATCAAAGAATTACTATCCGCGGCTAAATAACCAAGGGGAACCGTAGGAATAATCCACGCAAACGAAGCAAAACGCGCAAAACAGCTCTGTTTCACCCCGTTCGGTCCCTCGATCGAGCCCAGTTTCTCTTTTTCTCGAGCTCGTGCGCGCGTTATATCGCTCGATTAAGCGTTCATCCGGTTACTCTATTTTTTCCTCTCTCGTAGCCTCTCGCGATGTCGAGGAGAAAAAAAATCAGCCGCGGGGGTTGCAGCGAAAAGAGGGGAGGGGTGGCGCGCGTGAATTAGCGTGGTACTGGGTGAGCGTGTACGAGCAATCAAAGACACATTGAAGAGGGAAAAGAGATCTGGTTGTGCGCGAAAATGGCCAGTCGGAATTTATACGAACTCGTCCCGAGGAATTAGACGGGGAAACGATTCCGCGGAACTTTATCGGCCAACCGATCAGCGGAATTATCGGAAATCGATGGAAATCCTCTTTCGCCGACTGTTCGTGTCTCCTCTTGGCCTCGCTCGATTGAGTCCTCTGGGTCTTCTTTTCCCTCCGTGTTCCTCTTTCTTTCTCTTTTTCTCGTTCGTACTACACTCGATTCCACGGATCGCGTGTTTGCGAACGTGTGCACACAAAGAGAACGGGGCTTTGACTGAGCTAACTGAAAAGAGAGAGGAAGCCGAAGGCGCGAAAAGAAAACACCGCGGATTGATGGATAGTCGTGTAGATGGTCGTTTGTTTTAATCGACTCCGTGGAAATGGCCGCTTCATCAGAGTACTGTAATAATGAAAGGAAGAGAACGAAGTGAAGCGCATTTTTTAGCGAATGCAATACAATGGATGCTCGTATAATACGTCTAGCGTTATAGGAAATAGCATTACACGAAAACACATATGAATTATAACAATTCAGGTAGACGAAGTAAACTTTTACGTCTTTCATAATTCGAATAAAAAATTCCATTTAAATGAAGTCCACTTATTCGAACGAAGCCTCAATTAGTGTCTGATTAAATACCGAATGAATCTATTTATCTGAACGTGATTTTCTATTATAGTACGAACAATCACAAATGATATAAAAAAATCATAGATGTTCAATTTTCTCATGATGATCCGTGATACTTTGTGATTAGGAAATTCTCGATCCGTACTTTTATGGACACAATGTCCACGTTCGACAACCTGGTAAAAGACGAAAAAGGGGACAATAGAAAAGGAAGCACAGGCGTGAAAAGAAAACATCGTGGATGGACGAATCCCATGGTGCAGGATATTCGTTTTAATCGACCTAAACCAACAGAAAATCGACGTTGCCAACGTGGTGTCGATATGGCACGGTCGCGGTGGTCCAAAGTGGCTAACGACGACTCTTGTACGAACTGATTCGGGGAAAACTGGCCGTACTACGATTCTATCCTATCGGCCAATCGATCGAGATCCATTATCGAAAACCGATGAAAATTCTCTTTTGGTTGCGCTTCGATTCGCCACGGTACGTCACGTCGCCGAAAATTTTTGCTTGCCCCTCCTCCACACTTTCTCGTTCTCTCGCCGATATATACATATACGCGTCAGCGTGTCTTTTTTCTTCTTTTAGTTCGTTCGTTCATTCGTCCGCCGACGCTTCTCATTTGCCCGTTGCGCGATTCCCATCTCCGCGGGCCGGATATCGAAGGTATCTGCTCGCCATCGAATATAAATTCTGACAATTTTTTTCGGCGTGAGAAGCGAATTTTTGTTTCCTCGTATTTTTCCGATTCATTCGGATGACCGGCTGCTTTCCATAAAACGCGTGAAAAATAACGAGCAAGGACAACGATAAAAAGCTGCGACGTCCGATTGTAACGTCTGTCGATCACGATGTCCATCCGATGTGCACGCGGATCTTGTCGCTGATATTCAAGTTTCGCATGATTGGCGGGGATATACTTGTAGAATTCACGGGAAGATAATACGAATCGTTATGGACAGCGTAAATAAGATAAAAGAAAGTGAGTTGATAACTCTGACCGCTTTGATTACCACCGTCATTTTTAGAGATATGAAAATATTTTATTCTTTGAAAATATATAGCCCAAAGAAAATTATATTGTACATCTGAGTAATAACATTTTTATGACTCGTGAGAACTTCCTGGACATTTCAAGATCTACTTTTCTAAATAGTGAATGTTTATGCAAATTTATATTTTTATCAACTCAAGAAATGGAAAATGAAAGTTCCTTTCACCTAATAAAAATCATAATAAGTAGTACAGCTACTCTTGAATATTTTATTAACTGTGTGTCCTAAGCGTATTCGACGCACTTTTACACTTTCAGAACATTTCCTTAATAAAACAAAATACGCCAGATATAAAGCTCTTCTCCGAAGAAAGGCACACAAGTTTTCGCAATATCGCTTTCCATCATAATCCCACTGCACGAGTGGCAATTTCATTTTTCCGTTTCCCCTTCTTTTGGGAAGCGGTGCGAGACGGAGAAGTCGATATACGAGAACGAGGACGATTATCGCGATGAAAATTGTGGCCCTCGGCCAAATGTCGCACGGGGATAAAGGTCTGACCGCTGGTTGGCGGGAAATGCATCGGACTTGTGCACCGGTGCGCCGCGTAAATCCGAAAATTCATTACTGCAGCCTCTCGCGAGCGAGCGAGCGTGCAAAACGGGCCGATTGTTCGCGAGCAGGACGTTCCGGCGAGCGAGACGCCTGGCAGTAATGGGCCGGCGTCAGGATTTACAAGGGGATGGTAACCAGCGTTGGCTATTGTTGACAAGCAAATATAGAATTTTCACGATTCCGATGGAACAATCCCCGGGGGCGGTGAATAACGTCCGCGCGAATTAATAACTCGATCGTAAATTACGATTACGGAGGGTAGAGAAGGGATGGGTTCGTGTATTTAGAATTCAAATGACTGACTGCGCTCCCAGCCTGATCCTGCCTGATTGCCGGTACCCCCATCCGCGCTTCGATTTCTGCCACATGTTAATGACGATAATCCAATTCTATGAATTTATCAGGAACTGATAATAACCAGCGACGTTCGTTTTGATTTGTCCACCAGATTCGAGATTATCGTCCGGCTGGTTTTAATTTGATGTGAAATCATGTGAAGATTGCACTATATATGTGCATATTATATTTATTATCGCATTGCGATAGACGCTTATTGCTTCAGTAATATGAGCAAAAGCGGTATTACGAAGAGGAAGTTTGATTTTCAGAGTCATATGCCGAAACGATGTTAAGGTTCATCGATTGTTCGATAATTTCTTCTTTCGAAAGAAAGATGACTTCGATGAAATTCGTATTATAAAGTACAATACAGAAACATTAAATATACGTAAAATTATAAGCAATAGTCGAAAATTATTTTTGTCACATACATATATCATAAAACTTTGTCTAATGTAATATTTGCCAAACAAAAAATGCAAAGATTATTTAATACAAGTTTGATTTTGTTCCAGAAGGCGAGGACGCCGCGGAAGACGAAGATTCCTATCTCCTGGAAGAGGACGACGTACCTTCAGCGACAATAGCCACCGACACGGAACTAATCTCCGAGGCAGGGGGCCATTTGCCCGTCTTTCTCACCGAACCAGTCGATTCGTTTGTGGTGAAGAACAAACCGGCCACGTTACATTGTAAGGCCGCACACGCGTTGCAGATCTACTTCCGGTGCAACGACGCGAGGGCGGAAGATTCGCAGCAACAGGATTTCGTAGACCCTCACACCGGCACTAGGATAGTCGACTGTGAATTGAACGTAACCAGAGACCACATCGAGGAATATTTTGGCAGAGACAAGTTCAAATGCGAATGTATCGCATGGTCTGGTTCCGGACAGATTAAAAGTCAGCCTGCTACTGTCGATGTTGCTTGTAAGTGCGAAAATAATATTGTCCGATTGTATTGTCAAAATGAATATTAGTTTAATATTAATTGGAATAATATTAATTTTTTAAATGTCTCGTAAGATTGAGAACCAATTTTCTGTAAGTTACGAAAGGAAAGACAGCTTTCTCGGCAATTTAAAACAATTTCTGGCATTCTGGTTATTTAATATACCGATGAATTATAAAATTAGTCGAGCGTGGACTAGTTAGTCTGAGTTGTACAGAAGGTTTAATGTAACGCGAGACATCTCAATTCTTCCAAGAACTTCACCGATAAATATTCGGCTGTGGACAGTTGTTTGCTCCGCTGTCGGGACAGCCACGACTTTCGTCTTACTTCTGGCCCCTCGTAATTATCTTGATTCTCCTAAGCGAGGTCATTATTTAATTCCGACCCTTAATGCGAGGCAACACAATGACCGGCAACCATGAAGTTTCTAAGAGAATCAATTTAGGAAAGGACCGTTTGTTCGGTACTTTGCGCTTACGTAACTGTCGTTCGGACAAAAACTTTTGCTCCGCGAAAATGCCGTAGATAAATTACTAGAACTCCTCTTCGACCCACTAGTCTTGTTATCAACGTGATTAAGGACAATTGCACACATTTATCAATACTCGTGTCTTGTAGATAAAACGTTGTACGGAAATTTTCTTTAAATTCGCATTATTTCTTTATCGTTAATTTAATCTTCTTTGCTATTTTTATCTTTCGAATTCGTCGGAACATTCAACGAATTGCACAAAAGTTTCCTTTGACCTACAACATTTTTTTATCATTATAATCTTTATGGTAACTTTTCTTTCCACTTCTAGTCACTTTCAAATTTCATAGCATCGAATTTCATAGCTTTTTCTTCAACAAATTGTATATATATTTTCTTTAATTCCCAAGATCTCTTTATCGTCATGTACTTTATCGCCTTTAATGTAATAATTTTTCTTTCTATTTCCATGTGTCGAATCCACCAATATCTACTATTACTTTTTCTCAAAGAACCTCCGTTTGTATCGTGTTACTAACAGCCATAAATCCCATTTTCTCAGACCTGAAGAAGCAATTCGAATCTCCGCCGTACTCGGTATCGGTGGAAGCAGGCCAGAGCACCGAACTCAGGTGTCTTCCTCCTGTGGGAGTGCCACCACCGAGGGTGTACTGGCTAAGAAATAACGTCCCCGTCGACACGGAGTCGGACACGCTTTTAGTGTCTAGCGAGGGACACCTTCTGGTTGGCCAAGCGAAGCTAAGCCATCAGGCGAATTATACTTGTGTCGCGGAGAATATCGCGGCCAAGAGGCTTAGCGAGCCTGTCAGCCTGACAGTTTATGGTAAGTTTGCTTTGATGGCATATAATTGCACGTTACTTCTCGTGATTTGTTTCCATATTCCATTTCAAAGGAATACGTGATGTAATTAGACGTAAATGACTTTGAACTTCATTAACTCTCCATAGGCGAAATATATTTTTCAATTTTCAGTGGATAAAACATTTTAGTATTCTTGATTTTTGAAAAATGTTTCCTGAATATTTATTTTTATAATAATTTCTTTGTAGAAATAAAAATTCTTTTCGAAGAAATTTGACGATGAAACACAGATTGTCGACGATCTTGTTCGTCTGCTGAAGTAACAAAGTAGAATAGCTATTTTTACTATAATACTATAATATATAATAGATACAAAAATCGCAGTTTCAACCCAATGGATCAAGAATGCTATAATTCAACTCTATGCTTTTTCTACTCTTTCCAAGATACTAAACGAAATCAAAATTAAAATATCCATAAAAATTTGGTTACAGTGAAGGGTGGATGGTCCTCGTGGTCCGCATGGTCCGAATGTCACTCGAGATGCGCGAAAGGTGGCCAGAAACGAACTCGAACGTGCACGAACCCCGCCCCCATGAACGGGGGTCAGCCTTGCATGGGTCCGTCTCAACAGAAGATGGACTGCAACATCGCCTGTCCCGGTAAGTGTCCCGTGAATTCATTATCCAGCCGGGACAGAATGAAATTTTCAAGGAAGCATCACGGTTCGTTAACGTCGATACGCCGTTCGGTTCCGCGACTGAACAGAGATTTCTTGCCGACGTTGTCCCTACCACGCGTCTATTTCTATCCGGTGGCGAACGAGCGAGCAAGAGATCATCGTCTTCTCTTCGTTCGATTGTGAGTCGTGTTGCGCGGGAACGACGCGACGGTCGGGCAAGCAGGTTCTACCACGACAAACCGATATTACCGATGCCAAGGGAGAGGAGAGGCTCTCTCGTTTGATTTACGAGCTTCCCTCTTTCCCTCTTCGAATGTCGCCGATGTCTCAACAGGAGGCGGTTCTCAGCTCTCTTAAATTGTATTCACCTTTCGAAAACGCTTCGCGACATCCCGAAGGAGAAACCTGCACGCACGATCGGCCATGCGCCGAGTGCTATTGAAAATCGTCGGGGGCAACGTCCACGGGAAACGTGGCGGGGAATCGCGGAGGATCGACGAGTGAAATATTAACCCCTTGTCTCGTAGTTTGCGCTGACACGCTGCACTGGCAGAATTTTGATATGGTTACTCGTTTTGAGTGTTATCCTCGACCAAGAGTCGATCTCTTGAATGTAAATGGCAGGTAATTGGAAAATGAAGATGGATATGCATATATGTATTTTCTGTTTGGTAAAGGCGAGAATGGCGAGACAGGGAGTTAATTAGAAAGTCTATTGATACTATTGACTGTCGCTTATGTGTGCGCACGTGTTTCTCACTAACTGTCTGTCCTGCTTTCGATAATGCACCTATACGTCTTTCTGTCTAACGCTCGCTTCGGAATAGCCGGCACTCTGGAGGAGTTTACCAACGCTCTAGGTAAGTGTATACTCGTAAATCCGCTTCAAAAGCAAACCATTAAATTAAAAAAAAAAAAAAAAAGAAAAAAAGGAAGAAGGACAGAAAACGTCCACGTATAATATCCACATAATATTCCTATTCAAAAGCAAACGCTAGAAAAGGGAAAAAGATTTCCCTCGAGGAAAAGAATCATTTGTAAGTATCGCGTCGGAACTACTCGAATCATGGCCAAAGATCGAACGCATACGGAACGGAGACCGCTTTTTTCCACGGGGCCGGTACGAGTCAATTAAACGGAAAGGAAGCGAAGTCCTCGCGACCGAATTGACGAGTATGGCTTTCGAAAAAGGCTCGTGGGGATACGGACGAGTTACGAGTCTCGCTGTCCCGTTTCCACGTAGCTTTTTACCCATCGCTTTAACGGCGATCCGAGTTCCCCTTAACGACCTCACGAAAGAAAGACGATCCTTCGAACCGTTCGTCTCTTTTTTCTTTTCCCGGGGACACACAGTGGTGGACGGAGGATGGTCCAGATGGTCGGCATGGTCGGTGTGCGGCACCGACTGTACGCATACAAGAAGAAGATCCTGTGACGAGCCACCACCCAGCCACGGTGGACGACCTTGTCAAGGGAGGGACATCAGCGTGGCGAATTGCACCGGCGGCATGTGCAACAGTAAGTCACGAGATCCTTTCCCACTTGTCACGACTCTCTTCGGCGCCGCATCGGCTCATCCACGTGAAAAAGATACCTTGTTCGCGAGAATACACAGGCTAATCACCCTTAAGGTGGATCGAGGGTAGGCTGAATGACTCAAAAGATAGTAGAAGCTTTTTACGTAGATCGGATAAGGAATAATAAATGTTCGATGATTCGAGTTTAACTGGACTCCATTATATCGGTAAAGTGAAACTTTGTGGTGTTTGGAAAGTCTGTTTGGGGATTCAGAGTTCTGGATTTTTCTATAGTGTGAGTTGAAGGTGATCAGTGTGTAATTAGAGTTGATTAACGACCGAGTAAAATGAATATTCAAGTAGTTTTATGTTTTCTGTTTTATGAAGTCGATCATTCCTGAATAATTATACACTATAATTATCTTTATGACTACTGCTTCTTGCCTCGCATAGAGAATATACTTATCATAAATTAATCTTTACTCACCATTCGCCGCAAACGCTTTGATAATCGTGCCATTCTACCAGTCTCCCGTTTCTTTTCCAGATGGTAACACGAAGATGGGCGGCGCACACTTAACCGAGGAGGGTAAGTTCAAACTTAAAAATTTACTTTTTCCTTGATACTTAATTCTCTTAATAAAACCTGGTATAATCTTGAGAAAATGTTATAATTTTATGTTTGTACGTGCCATGTCTGTGGCACAAAGAATTCGACGTCACGATTGGACAATAGCGATTCGCAAAGCGTTCGAGACCCACCCCCGATCCGTTCCGCGGTGGCGACGTGCGAAAATCGAAATAAAATATGGCGAGTAGGCGTAAGGCATGACCAGCCGCGAAGAAAACGCGCCTAACTCGTCGCGCGACATTCTTAGATGGATTCTTCACGGTTTGTGAGCGCCGTTTATATCCGCCGTAGAGCTCGGTTCGCGATCAGATACCATTCAAATCGTTCGTCCCATGTTGGGAAAATAGAACAGAGCGATCGTGCGCTGAGCGCCGCTCTAAGAACGATATTCATCGATTCAGGTATATTAATGCGAATGTCGAAGGCGTCACGAGCCTTTAAACGGTTGCGCGTCGTCGAACAATTGATGTAGAGGAAAATAATTCCAATAGCGAATGAGTACACCCATATTTATGCAGAAACGATGAAGAAGAATAACCAATAAACGATTGATACTAAGAGGAAAAAATGGTCAAAGAATTTAATTCTCAAACGAATAAACTAAAATTACTAGTGAAATTTTACAAAACAAATTTTACTTCGTTTAAAATTATAAAATTCTAAAAGCTATTTTGTACAACGCAATTCTGTAATCTACAACCTGTCAATTCACGAATAACAATCGATAAATTATTATAGAAGAGGATCGCGATCCTCGATTCTCGCAACTCACGCTCAAATACCTTCTCTCCTTCTTACCCAATTTACCATCCACCTCTTGTACAACTTCAGTCGCTTGCCATCGGTTTAATAATCGTTTTCCAACCCGAGGAAAAATGCCTCCTCATTCCCTCGTCATCCCTCCGCTATTTACCCAGCAAGTTTTCCACGCCAATGACGAAGGTCCACGGCCCCTCCGCGTATTTACTTTTAATTACGCGACCGGTTAATTATTGACGCTCCGCAGGACGATCGTCGAAGGGCCGATTCGCGGTCCAAACAGTCGCAACAATGAGGTGGCGGCTGCTGCTAGTCAAGGGTGGCCCACTGGTCCGTATAGATCCAGACACAACCCCCGTTAGCTGGACGATTCTATCGACCGAACCACATCAAAGTTGCACGCGATACCGTTCGACGTAGGCTGTATTCTCTCCCCATTCCGCCTCGCGTCGACGGGGGTGGGTTCGCTTTAATATCGAAGAAAATTATGTAATCGGTAGCCGTTACGCCTCCCGCGCCCCTTCCAACAGGGGAAATTGATCGTGCATGCAAATAAAGTGCCATTATCCCGTGGCGAAGCTCTGAACGTGAGTATATGGATGGTCGAACAGAGGGAAGAGGGAGGGTAGCAACCACCACCCTTTGGAACTTCGATTTTCGTCGAAAGCCACGATAAGACGCGAAAACTGTTGCGAATTACACCCTGGCGGTTGGTGAGAGGTTTTAGGATAGTTTTCGCTGAAATGGTTAACTCTTAGGTAGAAAACCAAGGTTCTGAAGTTATTCAACCAGCGTGTAGGTATATTTTCAGGTTCGATATTTGGAAGTTTTCCATAGACTTCGACAATATAGAATGCTCGAGAAAAGAGGAGCCGAAAATAAAATGTTAGTGAAAGGAATATAGAATATCCTATAGTTGTACCAGAGTTAAAATAAAGTGGAATACACTTATACTTTGAGTCTACATACGAATTTTCTTTCTCTCTTTCTCTTTCGCGAATCTTTTCCAATTCTTTTTCATAAAAATACACGTGTATTTTATAAAAATTCCTACAGTATTTTATTAAGGTGTTTCAAAGTAGTTACGTCTCTTTCGAGGAAAGATTCACGAAAGTGAGATAACAAAAGAAAAAGGCAATCAGAGCCAGAATTCTTTCAAGGGGTTCCGAATGAATTATAGGCTTCAGATACGTTAGGTCGAGGTTATGAAGCGTTATCAATTGCCGTTAAGAAAATAAATCTCTGCGACCCCCTGCACTCGCTCCACTTTTCAGTTTGCGGAGGGTGAAACATGCGAACGATCCAGGCGAATGGAGGAGAGAGCCTGCGTAACCCGACTAACGACGTGGAACTATTGCGTTTCAGGGAATAGATCCTCTTTCTCCTTTCTCCCTCTTATTTTCTGGATCTTCGTATGCGTTTTCGTCGCGGCGTATATTGATGTTCGAAGCACGTGTCCCGGGACCAGCGTGCGCCAAGCAGACGCACATGATCCTGCGAACGAGAAGCCGGCTCTCCTCCGAGAGTCACGTACCGGGGTTACAACCGGGAATGGCTTTGACATTCTAAAATTGGAAGAAGCTTAGGAACGTCAGCCGCCGCTTTCTCGCCGCGCCGGAGACCTGGTGGTATTTGTCGAAAATCTCCTGAATCAGACACGGATACCTTGAACGTGGCAATGAGACGATGAAGGGTAGACACCGTGGAAAGAATTATTTCTCCTTTTTCTTTTTTACGTTTTAGAACGAGTAACTTCGCTGATAGGCGATTAGATGATAGTTTGTAGAATTTATTTCAAAGTTTCCAAAGACTGTGAGCCAACCGCTTAAAGCTAGTTCTAGTTCTCAGCGAAGTTTCATATTGCAAGATTTTTGATAAAGAACTTTTGTAATGAAGCAATAAGATTACTCTTGTTTTCAACGATGGTAATACGGAACTCTGTGAATTTAAAGGCCGAACTTGGTTTCATGTTAGAAATTTTTACGAGGAATCTCTATAGTACAAATAATAATCTATTTCAGAGGGAAAATATCGTTTTAACTTTTCAGTACTTTCTTTATGTCCAACGAAACTTCAATGATTTATGCTATATTACGAACTTCGGATTGCACGTTCGTCTTCAGTAAATCGATTAATATGTCAGTACTTTATATGTCCATAAAATTGTTACATAAAATATCACGTCAAGCTTCTTCATTTTTTAATCAAATATAACAACCGTCTCGAGACTTTTGAGCAACAACATTCGCTAGGAGAAAAGTTGCACGAGTAATTGCTTTACTCTCCTCTCGTTTCGTAAATTGATATCCGCGAACTTTTGCGATTTACGACGGCACGACGTCTGTCGAATGAAGCGTTCACAAGCGATCCATTCGCGGCTCACCGGGACAAGAAGCACCGATGAATTCCCGCGTTACATAATTCATAAAACGCCATTCGAATCTCGGTGAAACTTTGCATACAGCGTAATTCAATCCCGATTTTACACGGACGATAAGAATATCGTAGTGTACGATGACGTAATCTCTCTTTCCTGTCCTCTTTACCTCCTCCTACTACGTTTTTCGCGGTTTTAATCGCGTCCCACGTCGTCTTTGTTGCCATCCTGTGTTCACTGACCGTCGAGCGACACGACACCACTTAAAATTATTATTCCGTTCGAGTTCTCTGCACGCCTGCCGTGGTGGTTTTTATTACAGACCGTTTAACGGCCACGATAATAATGATCCGAATGTTTATCGTCGAAAGCGCGGAATAAACGTGCCACGATGTAAAACGATAAAACAGGAGACACGAAGGGAGACGA
The DNA here is from genome assembly GCF_041682495.2 of Bombus fervidus. Taxonomy (NCBI): domain Eukaryota; kingdom Metazoa; phylum Arthropoda; class Insecta; order Hymenoptera; family Apidae; genus Bombus; species Bombus fervidus. The sequence continues at coordinate 11,356,372 of NC_091520.1, read as the reverse complement.
GCGAAGGTTGTGTCCCCATGGCGTAAATGGAGAGGAACCGAGCTTGAAACTTTCCTTAGACGATGCTCGTAATATTTAGCGGTACGCGGGAAACGTTTAAAAACTCGTCTTCGTCTTCTTCTGTCTGTCTGTCTCCTTCTCGTCGTCAACTCTGTGCGTACCATTGGTCCACGCGAACACGTTTCGTCGTAAAAAAGGAAAAAGAAGAGGGAAAGAAGGAGGAGAAAGAAGAAGAGCGTATAAAAGTTGCCGCGTAAATTATTCATGAATGGTGGTCGGCTCTGCTCGTCCACGATGAGCACACTTCGCGGATACGCGAGAATTACCGGCGCCATTTGCACGCTACGTCTTAAACGGCGGCGAAGAGATCGTATCGCGGAGTGGCCCCTTAAAACGAGGAATTAACGCCCGCTGGTTACTGTAATCTCCGACCGGGCGATAATCTTTCGACGCGCGGCTTAACGCCATGCCGTAACAAAGTCTCGAATTAGCGGCTATGCTTTCTCGCTTCTGTAGCGTGTTCCCCGGAAACAAACCTGCCAGAGTTTGGACAGTGAGTAGTCGGCCGCGTGCATGATTTCGCGTTGACTCATGTTTCAAAGAAAGTCTCGAGAGATACGTTATCTTGGAGATCTAGTCGATTCGCGAGTGTTAAGTGGTGGAACTTAATTGGGCACTAATTAGTTGTGCCGATGGATGTTCACTAGCTTAAAAAGAGAAAATCTAGTATGCTATAATGGGGTCTTCGACGTGGGAAATTTTCAGTGTTTAATCTCTTGAGGGGCGAATTCATTAACACACTACGCGCAAATGATAACTTCGTCGAAAGTGTCTACATTTTTTTAATAATTACGAAGACGAACGATTTGATACCTGTGAGTTTCGTAGATTGGATAGTTAAGTTATTCATGAAAATATTCCATGCACTCAGGAATATTTATTTGCAATAATATTGTCAATTAATCACCTTCTAAAACTAGATTTTAATTATAGAGGAACATACAACATATAAACGTACACATATGTGCTAGTATCCCTCAAGAGGTTGCGAAGAAAATACAATAAAAATCAGTTTCGATGATAAAGTAATTAACATTCTACAATTCCTGTACTACCATGTCGTACGTGTCTGTGACCGGTTCGTGAGACAGGAATAAGAAAGACACGTCGTTTGATGTTCACAGCGAACCGGCAGATGGACGTGGCTCTGTACGGCGGCCTGACTGTCGCGTGTGCAGTAATCGGCGGCCTGGCATTTTTCTTAGCGAAGCTTCTGAGGCGCAAAGGTCGGGACCATTCTCTTTACTCCATGGCCCGTAACGGTAAGCATTTCACAAATGGAAGAAAAAAGAAAGAAAGCCAGCCGCGTTGGCTCTTCGCGAACGAAGGAGCGAAACATGACGTTCCGCGGCTGTATGTAATTATATCTCGCGTTTGTGTCGTCTTTCAAGAAAGCTGAACTCGTTCTCGTTCCTTCGTCACGCTACGCTCGATCGAAATGATACTATTTCGAAATGTGATCGACGCCACGTGTTCGCTACTTTCATCTACGTATCAAGAAAATTTGAGGCGATAGCTCTGACTATGTGAGTTAAATATAAAAGAATCATAGTTCTTGGATGGAATGTTTCATCGTTGTTCGATGATTTGATATCCAGCGATGAAGAATAAACGTCACGCATCGTAAGAAAAATTTATCAGTGAAACTAAGAAAACTTCTCAGATTCCTGTGTACACACTCGACTCGCCTAGCCAGAACACATCGCAAGGTAAACATCAAATATTCTAAAAATCTGATGAAAGTGGCGGACGTGGTTAGCCCCTGGAATCGGAATAGTATCACAGCGGCGTCTGTCCGCAGCGCGCAGAGATACCCACGAGCCGTGGCTCGGCGGTGTGCGTTTCAGAATTCCAGCCGGAGTTCTTCCCGGACCAGGACAAGAAGCTGAGCCTACAGCCGGACGTAACAGCGACGAGCGTTCCGGCCTGTTACGAGTATCCTTTCGACCCGAAGCTGTCGATGTCGAGATCCCTCTCCGAGCACCATTACGACGTGCCCCACCTATCGATCGCCCCACAACCGTCGCCAATGTCACCAACGCCAAGCACGTCGACGCAGGAATCGTGCAGCGACAAACAGATCCATTCCGATTGCGAGAACAGCGTCACTAGCTCGTACCCATCATCCGACTCGACGTACAACGTCGCCTCGGAGAGCGTTCGTTTACCGAAGCTTGAGACCGGAAACGTTGCTGGAGCGGCGGTAAACACGCGTGGCGCGCTTTTGGTGCTTCCGGACGCGGGTATATCGATGTCGGTGCCCGAGGGAGCCGTGCCGAAGCCACTCAGAGAGGAACTCTACTTGGCGGTGCTGAACGAGGATCGCTTTAGGCCTCGATTACCCGGTAAGTGGTGCGTGCATTATTAATTGCCAAGCGCTGTCCGTGACGGTTTCGCCGGAACGAACACCTCATCGATCCGACTCGATTGCGATTCAATTGACGCGGACGGTCTCGATGGAATGGTCTGGGTGTCTTTGAGGCGAGAACGCTTCCAGCTCTGATGTTGCTCCGTCTAATTGCAGATTGTGGCGCGTGTAATAGATGTGTATCCTCGTGGAAAGACGTGAGAGCGTTTCTCAAGAGATTAGATTCGGTTTCTTGCAGATATTCGCAAACAGACAATTCTATATTCGGTGCGACTGACTAGAAGTTCGATTGTTTGACTAAAAATTTGATCGCGATCAAAAAAAGAAGATTGTCTCGAAGAGAATATTTAGATTTCCGCGTTTTCAAACTTTCATAACTCTGCTCTTCTCTGCTCCTCTATCCCTTATGACACGCATGAAAACAATAGCTAGAGATTTTTGTGTTTCCTCCAGACGGTATCACGCAACTATCCGCGGTGGTGACCTGCGGCCCTTCGTCGGCAACTTTCAACAAGCCAGTAATCCTCCAGTTCGAGCACTGCGCGATGCTTCACCCAGCAACGTGGGAGTTGAGCGTCTGGGCTAGCGATGGTCTAAGCGTCGAGGACGGTACAGCGATCGCCTCTTCCAAGGATCATCAATCGATCACGTGGACAAGAGTGTTAACGTTAGGCAATGAGACGATCAACACACCGCTGTTCACGCAGCTGGACCACGCGGAAGCCTTCATCGTGACGGAACAACTGAGAGGCTACGTTCTAGCTGGCCAAAGTTGCGAAAACGTGATCGCCACGAAGAGACTGCGGCTAGCGTTGTTCGCCAGCCAAGCAGGACAATGTTGCGTCCGAGTGTATGCCGTGGAAGACACGAAGGCTGCCATGAAGGCGATCGTCGATAGAGAATCTCAAATTAGAGGTTACTTGCTGGATAAGCCAAGAACCCTGCTGTTCCAAGACAACGGTGAATCGCTCTGCGTCAGCCTCGAAGAAGTTGGCAACGAGTGGCAGAGCAAGTCGCCCACGGAACGGCAGGAGATTTCGTTCAGAGACATGTGGAACTGCCAGGAGAACACGAAACACGTAACTTTCGGGTTGGACACCGCGTTCGGACCTACTAGCAGCAGAAGCTACAAGCTCCAAGTTTCGCAAGGGAACTCTGACACCAGGCAGGTGTTCAGGATCGTGTACGACGGCGCGAAGCAATTGATCTCATCCGGAAGCGTGACCAGACCGCTCAGAGAGGTGACTGTGGTCAGCAGCGGGCATGCTAATAACGCGACCACCGACTCCACCACCCTCAGACCGTTTCGGTTTACCAGGTCCCTAAGGAAACAGCTATGCCAATGCCTGGACCCGCCGAACGCTCTTGGCAACGACTGGAGGATGCTGGCGCAGAGGCTTCAAGTCGACAGGTCGGTAATCTTGAGATTTCCATATTTGCTTCGATAGATGCTTGTCTGTTACTTTGGTAATTCGATCGACTGACGGGATATATCCTCCGGGGACACTGATAGTTTCTTTATATGCTACCGTTACTGGGTATCTCTTTCGAGGCTCCGCGTCCCACAGGAGTTGATTGTTCTTGACAGCCGGTGATTTGTAAGGATCGTATGGCCATTTTCGATGTAGAAATCAATACGAGGGATTTGCAAATGGTTTAGACTACGGTAGAATTATGTTTATCTGGATATATCGGCAGACTGATAGTTTCGATTATCGAGGTTTATTTGTTAACCTCTTCACTCGTTCTTATCAGTTTTGATAGTAAGAGCTAACGTTCAGAAAATCGAAGTCGAATGTTCAACTTGTACGCTACATACGTAATTTATTATGCACGTAAACAAGTAATTTTATACTTGATTTATCATAAGAAGATATATTTATGTAATTGGAGTTTTCCTCAATCGTACTTTGGATAATAATAACTCAGCTTTATAGCTTATGCGTGTACTTGAAACTTAGGATCGACTTGTTCATAATTAGGTCTACTATATTTAAAGAGTTTATGATGGAATTTCAAGATCAAAGAGAGAAGTAGTACTGTAATATCCATATCAAGTGTAGAATAGTATCTATCTAATTTCTGATTTTTATCGAATTTTCTTGATCGATAAATCGTGCAACATTTATCTTAATCATATTACTCTACGAATTTTTACATTTCAATTTCCGTTTGACAAACACAAAGACTGATTCTGTTTCTGAAAAAAAAAAAACTAATTTGTTGACCATAGGAAAACAGGACTGTGAATCAGAGATCACGTGAAAGATCAGTACAAATCATCTAATAACAGCTACTTTTCCATCTATCACCGATAGCTCTTCTTCGATAACGAAAGACGTGTGGATTCCCTTGACTTGCAGGTACATCAACTATTTCGCCACCAAGTCCAGTCCCACGGAGCATATCCTGGACCTGTGGGAAGCGAAACACCACGAGCCAACCGCGGTGACCGACCTCCTGAACCATCTTCGAGTGATGGGCAGAACCGACGCGGCCACGATCCTGGAGGCCCAACTGGGTCCGTGGCTCTGAACGAACGGAACCTCGACGCCACGTGACGTTCCCTGTGGTGAGTGAAAGTCCATGAACGAGCCGAGTGAACGAAAAAAGAAACGAAAAGTGGTGAACCGAACATTGTTTTGGAATGGAGAAGCCGGTTCTCCGGGACGGACTCATCGAAACACTGCCTTAATTTTGCGCGGGTCAAAACTGTCTCTCTCCCGCTTACACCTTTTGTACATAGAAATTTTCGTCTCTTTCTTTTCCCTTATTTTCTATTTTGTTTCTTTTGTAAGATGAACGTTGTTCGAGGCGACATTGTCGGATCTATACGATGATCGTATTGTAATAATCGTGAAACGAAGTAAAAACTAGACTGTACGTTTAGATGGTTATATATGTGTACATATCGCGCTAAGGACTGGCGAGCAAATGCAAATGGATATATCCATTTAGACGGATGTTTATATATATATATAAATAAATATATATAAAAAATATATATAGTTAGATAGATAGAGAAACATCGAGCATGGAACGAACTACGAAAACGAAGAAAAGAAAAATCGTTCCAACGCGGTGAAAGAAGTAAAACGAAAAAAAAAGAAACGAACGAGATAAGGTAAGGAGGGAAAAATGGAAGATGTTTTTATCGATTTGTTATATACGGATGCACGAGCACACACGCGAGTGGCCACCGGTTTCCTGGAAGGATGATCGTGCCAAAATTCTCACTCTCGGTTTCGAAACCCACGAACCCGTTTCCGTTGAAGTTTGTATTCAGATGTTTGTTAAAAAGTATGCGTCTGTGGTTTCTTTCGTGCACATCGACAATACCATTGCCCCGTGGCCCGTTCAACCCTCGAACAACACGTCGAGGGATAATGCACGCTCGCGCGTGCACACCTGAACGGGGCGGAAATTCGATCGCGTAGAAAACGACCTCTATTCGCGGTAAAAATCGGATAATTTTTAAATCGATGCAAGTTTATTTGGAAGAATTGTATATTTGTTACTTTCGACGAATAAAATATTCTTGTATACCTCGAGTGGTTGTTCATTCATTTTTCATCCCTCTTTCGCTCCTCCTACCTTCGTGAAAAAATATCGTTTTAAAGTATTTCAGCGTGTTTCCTAGCAAATGTTTCCAATTTTTCGTCACTTTCACGAAAGTTGAAATAATTAAGATAAATGAAATTTTCGATATTGTCAAAACACGAATCCAAGATTAAAGGAGAAAGAAATTTAATTTCGACTCTACGTAAGTGTGGATTAGGTGTGCCGTATGTTAGAATAAACAGAGGCTGGACTGGATTAGGTCTACAAACGCGAGAAATGAATTCGGTATAGCTACATCCTGAGGTAAGTAATTGAAAGCTGAACAAATAGAAATATTCTCGTGTGGAGGGATTTGTAAAATATTCAAGTCCCTAATTTAATAAACGTCTCTCATAAATAGAAGCCCTATAGACTTGACGTATCTCTAACAAATTAGTATTAAATTTCTGCGTAACAGGATCATAATTACGAGGGGAAGGTTCCGTTAATATTCACGCGAAAAACTTTCCTAAATAAGAAACCCTGTCGAGGTGAAACGAGTAACACGATACGAACACATCTAATACCCAAAGAGACGCCGAAAGAATGCTGCTTTCACTGGTCCAGTGAGTCAGCATCGATCGCGCGGACTCCCACATTTCTGACGAGTAATCGTTGCAAAGTTTCAACGGCGACCATCACGTTCCTCCATTACCAAGTTTCGATTCCGTGATATCGAATAACCGTTTCCAGCGCGCCATGCGTGCACTTAATACGACCGCGAATTAGTTTCAAACCTTTTACCTCGATGCCATCGTTCCCAGAATTACGAACGTGCTCGCGTAAAGCGCCTCGAAAATGAAGCAACAAACTGGCCAACCAAGGAACATTCGTGCACTACTTTGCCATTCGCTTGAAAATTACCATTTTCTACTCCACTGATTCGACGAATCTAAAATAAATCCCACGAATTACTTTGCACGATTTAATGAAATTTATCGAAAACAAGGTAAATAAATATCTCGTTAAATTCTGACGTGAAATAATATTTCAATTTTATGAAATTTTTCATGAAAGAATATCAACCTACCCTGAAAATATATATTTATAAATGTAGACTTTCGAATAGATGTATAACCGAGTCTTTCAATGAACACGTTCGAGAATCGACGTTTCTAAAGAATATTCGTAGGCGCGAACTCCATATTTCAACGAAGCACGCTGAAAGAAAATTGCATTTCTTTCGGTAATCGTTTCACGGAACACGATTTGTTGCACGGCCGCGTGCCACATAAATCTAAGTAAATACAGTTTCATGTCCGTTAGAGGAGCACGCAACGCGGCTCAATCAAACTAGACGACGTCGAGACGCGATTCAGCTAGGCGATCTATCGGACACGGAACACCGTCTGTCACGGTCTTTCACGAAAGACACAATGGCTGCCGCAAATGCATTTTATCGACGTATCGTCGATAATTTCCAGCGAAACACTCTTTTTTTTTTCTCACACTCTTTTTCTCTCTTTCTTCCATTCTCCGACCAGCCACTGCTTCCAACAACGACGACACAGACGCTTCACTTCAATTCCGTGTTTCCTCGTCTCCGAGCCTATGATTCGACGAAGACGAAACGTTTTGTCCTCCTCGAGCTGTACGTTCTTAGTCGAACGAGCCCCGAGAATCGCTCGCTACCAAAGAATATTCCTCGACTTTTCACACCATCCAATCATTTCTCTGTCTGTGTTGGTACGTACGCCGTGGAAAGAGAACTCGCGACAATGGACGTCGAACGTAGCAATTTTGAAATGTCGATACCAGTCACGCGTACAGCTTTTCCACGGCTTTTGCCAGCCTAGCTACGAGCGCTGTCTCCTACCTTTCCATCCTATAATCTGCCATTTCCTCGTCTTCTCGATGGGACACGCACTTTTTTCTTCATAAATATCGGTACGTCGTTGTTTAGCCACATGGAATTTTTTTTTAAACGTTCTGATACAATTTTCAATCGATCCTTTCTATTCATTTTGGGATATTGTATCAAGTTACTGTACATTTTATTTGTTTTGGTTTCGTTATTTTTCAAAAAGCATTGCAATTTTCTGATATAGAAAAATCGAGATTTAATTTAATTGCGAGTCAAAATCATCAATGACTCTGTAGAAAGAGGACTTCCTTTCTAAGTAATAATTAATTTCCTTTGAATTTTTGTTAATGCTTTAATCGCAAATATTGACAGCTTAAAATTCTATTATATAATTTTAACGACATTTTACATACATTGCAGGGGCAAAAAATATGTTCCTAATGCTTACTATTTTCCTTGATAACCAGAGATGTTTTACGACTGTTGTTTATGAAATCTTGTATTGCCGGAGTCAACGCCGATAACCTTATCTATCTAGCAAGAGAATAAAGCACTTCCTATGAATGAAACAAATTTCGATAGGCCACAAACTATCGTTTTTATGAACGACTCTACTCAGACAACAAGATGAACCTGTCATTTGTAGACAATCAGTAGATTTCCAAGCACAACTCTGTACGATAACCCAGCATCTAGAGATAAGACAATCGTCTGTGAAAGCTATCTGTCGATGACAGCTCGATCGAAGCTCGACGTTCCGCTAGACGAACCGCTCGTATCATCTCACAGAACGTATCAGAAAGATCCGCGAAGTATCCTCGACTTAACAAAAAAAAAAAAAAAAAAAAAAAAACAAAAAAAGAATCATACAAAAATATATTCATCTGTCAAAAGGATGGAAGCTTTATATTGGTGTACAAACTTTATATTGGCATAAAAACTTTACATTGGTTAAAAATGAAAACGTCAAAGGGAGTGGTCTCTCATTTCCTAGTACGAAACGCGTATCGTTATAAAGAGCGTCGAAATGCCTGGACCATCGTAGGAATCCTCCGAGTGAGTGGCGCGATATTTAATTTAAATTCCAGCGAGGAAAAGAGCGTCCATCTGTGTGACTCACCGGTCATGCCTCATAGGTAGCTTCATACAGAAAACATGGAAAAAAGAGCGACGGAGAAAGGAAGTAAAAGGAAGTGGGAAGGATGGGGAAAAAAGAAGAAGAGGCACGAAAACGTAAGCGAGTTTCTCACGGCGTGGCGGTCGGCCTCGTCTGAAGGATCTCTGGAGGAGAACTATTACGGAGGGCCTTCGAAAAAAGGGATCCGACTCGGGCCCTGGAGTGGAAAGCCGCGCCTACTAGAAAATTAAAAAGCCCTCCACTTGATCTCCGTTCGCGGAACGTAGAGACTCGATCCTCTTCTACTCATAGCGGCGCGCTGTCCGAACACGTTGCGTAAACGTAACGGAATGCGCACAAGTGTTCTTCAAGTGCTCCAGCATGTTGCCGCACGGAGGAAAGTCTAAGTGTCATAAAAATAGCTCGACAGAGGAACGGTTACTTCTCCCTCTACTCTTTTGCGAACCGTCGCGTCGCCGAGAGATGAACCGCCAATGCCGCTTTTACTATTCGCGCGATCGCAACGTACTGGACACTTCGGTATGTCGAACACTCATTGATATGCGTCTGCCGGTAGACGTGTCTCGATTACGCCCTTCCATCAGAGGTTCCCAATGCTTCCTCGTTAGATAACAGATCTTGCTCCTTGCTGTCGATCCTGTAGTTTTTATCTTCTGGTAAATTTCGTTCTTCTTCGCTTTTCTCCTTGTTACGAACGTTTGATAGAAGAGGGAAGAGTTTGAGTTAGGAATAGAGGATTTCATCCTTTCAAGGATTTCTTTCCATATGCATTTAGGTAGTACGATATTTGTTAAGAATATATCAAAGTTGCGTATGGAATTTAAGCGAAATTTCACTCTTTAATTTCTTTTCTTCCAATTTTCATCGTTACTGAAAGAAGTTTAAACATTTGTCTTAACGAACAATCGTATAATGTGGTAAAGGCTGATTGAAATATTCTATCGTCAAATTTTTTGAAAGCTTAGTACAGCGAAAAGATTAGGCTCGAATAGAAACAAACTTTAATAATAAATTTCAAAGAAAAGAACTTTTCTCAAAATTGTAATTAGAAAATCTTCTAACTTGTACCTTGTATAGATTCTTTTCTACCATATTTTAACATTGGCAACCGCTGACCAAGAATGTGCAGCCATTAGACGGTCAGATTTTCTAAATACCCGTCATTACATGCCAAGGCGGATCACGCGGATCTTCCAACGATCATCGTACGAAAATAGGTTCGTTTCGCTCCGAGGCAGTCAAGAGAGCTCACCTGGTTCAAACTAAATGTTCACCGAATGGTTGATCAACCAGCTGCACAGACTGGTTTCGAATCGACGAAAAGTAGAGTCGTTCCGAGAGCGAATTTTATGTGACTACTTGAGACACGGCTCGACAATTCGCCACGATATCTGGATCGACCGCCACGCGTTCAATCTTTATCACGGATCCAATGATTCGTTCCTTTCGATTCGATTTTATTGTCCATGACAAGAAGTAAATGGAAACTGGTCGAGTTTGGAAAGAAAGTAATTTCAAGTTTTAATTAACAAGCAGAGCTCGTAAAATTTTTACTAGCTTCCTGGTGAGAAGTATATAATAAACTCTATTTTTCAACAAGATTAAACTTTATTACCGTAAATTTTAATTACCGTGTTATATGTACATATATGTGTGTTATACAATAAATAACTGTCTTATGTTAAAAGGTTTCACAACATATTTATACGCGCACTAGGAAATTACACGGTAGCCCGTTATATTTCATTAATTACCTCCGTTTTTTATACTTCTAGCGAAAGTAATAAATATTATCCAAATTCACATTTTCTTACCTCAATATTTGCCAATTCCAATTAAAATCCTATTAAACGATCCAATTAAAATAAAATCTTATTTACCTCTAAGATCAAATCTTTTTTATCCTCTTTTAAATGCATTCCTCGTCTTGTTACTACACGTTCAGTCTTACCTAACAAAATAACACAGCCAATAAAGCATACGTAACGTGTTAATTCCACTACTTTTATTCCGTTTAGATCCAAGAACCACGCGAATCAGTCTCCACGTAACAATCTAAAGACCCGATCTCTCCATCGTTCGCTGGCAATTGCCGATGCAACGCTCGTTGCCCATGGACACGACACGGGTGTAAATTATAATAACGTGGCGTGAAGGTTACGCTTTCGCGAGTCTCCGTTTGCTGTTTCGCGTCATCCGCTTATTGGCATGTCGAATCGTCATTAAGGGCCGCGTCCGGTCCAGTTCATTTCTTTCGCCGACAAGGTGTCGTGAATTTTTGTTGCGCGGTCACGTTCCGTGTTCTTGTCACGGGTTTTCTTGTCTCTGGGCGTTGGAGTAGACACGCGTGACATGGTAACGCGAGAAAGCCCTGGCGATACGGGATGACGGACGATTGCAATCCTGTCTGTCCAATCTCGAACCACGTTTTCCTCGGTACACCGCAGGAATTTTCTACGAAACTTCTTTAGGTATCTCTTCGACTTTTATCGTTTGACCTATTTCGTTCCTTTCGATCGGCAGATAAATCGTTCCGGCAAATGGAAATATCAAAGTTGGAGTCGACGATATGCGTCGATAGGTATAATTGGTCGGAAGAGCTATCGATCGAGAGGATAATTAGTACTCTGCGTTTGGTTATGCAATTAGCGTGGATGTTAGTATTCCAAACGCGTGGCCTTTTTGCATTTGCTATTCTGGTGAGATTGAACGATAGATCAACTTGGAAATAACTGCAGAATTTTAAGCTTGTTTAACTCTAACGAAATTTCAATTGCAACTTTAAAGAAAACGATATCCGTTTCCTCCTATTTTGTAATTTATCATACAATTTATTATCTATTGTTTATACCATTGTTTTACGATGAAGCAACTTATGGAAACAAATCGTTCGATTTTCGAAAATTCAACGTTAATCATACACTTAAGTAATGAAATTGCAAAAGTTGTAAAAAATAGGGTTCGATCGTTTCGGCTATTGAGAGTCTCGTATATCTCGAAACAAGAACAAGAAACGCAAGAATCCTTCTAGGTAATACAACGTGGGAGTCGAATTACCCGCGAAAGCATTTGTTGGTGGGGCGCAGGCATCGGGTTCGGCTGAACACATTCTAATTGATCCCTCGGCGGTAACAAGGCGCTGGTCTCTTTTCTCTTTCTTTCTTCGTCGACGGCGTTTACACGCGTTCTCAAGGCGCCGCGTGCGCGAACACAGCTTGCGGCAAGACACGACGAGACCACGAGCCGCTCAAGGAGGTGTAAAATCGCACCGAGACGATGAAAGTGAGCCAACATTCCAACGGCGTCGTTCTCCGCGGCTATTCCGCCCGCCCGCTGTCGTAACGCATGACAAACAATGCCGATAACCTATAATCTTCGTGGCCCGTTAACGTCCTCCGACAAAGAGGAAAACAGAGAGAAAGAGGAAGAGAGAGAACGGAAAACCCGTGAGCTAAAACGAAGCGTGAGCGTGCAGCGTTATTTTCCAGCGATTCGCAACGCGTCGCCGTCTCGACCGATTTTGTTCCGTTTCACCGATGAAAATCGGGATCGAACGCCAGGTGACCAGGCAAATGCGATTTCAACGCGTAAACGCCGAACGAGATGTTCGATTGCTATGTTTTTTCTGAATCGTTCTTTTATTCGCGGAAAATTTGTTTCCATCCCTCCAACCTAAAAGTGAGTTGTCGACTAGCTTTGCTTTCAAATTTTTATTGCTATTGGAAAAAGTTTCCTGATAAAAAAAAGAGAAACTTTTTTAAATTTTCAAGTATCTATGTCAATAAAAAAAAGAAAAAAGAAAAACGATTCAGTATTCTTACCAAAAATACTTATATTTTAAAATTTTAATTTTTATAGTTATTTAATACAAGTTGACCTGAAAATGTAGAAAATGTGCCATAAAAAGCCACAATCAGATAGTAGAGGGGGGGGTAATAATAACAAAAATGTATACAGCAGCTGTTTTTGATTAACAGCTTAAAACAAGAAATAGCACGTCTGATCTCAAATATCTCAGACGGATTAATCGTTCCGAGGAATATAAGAGGATTAAAAAGCAGAACTCCTTTATCATCGGAGTCAGCTTTGCTCGATTAAAAAGAAAAATTGATCGTGTGAAATATTAACGTACGAATTCCGTTAAGACTGCTGGATGGTCGGCAAATGCGACAAGTTGGCATTACGAGCGAATGTACCGTAACCCGTGCGACGCGGCGCCAACCTTCCGGAGGTATATTTCGTATGTATAGAGAACTGTCTTATAGAACTTGAGACACTTGGTACAATTTCTAAGTTGCATCGTTTCTGCTGGATGGCATGGTGTTACTACAGGTTGAAATCGTAAGTTCCTGCACCGTAACCTATTCGGCGCCGGTCTTCCGGATTGCCACTTGATATCTATGGGTGAACTACTCGAACCAGTCTCGATCGAGTAACGATTCTTCGACTTCGATTCTGCTATAGTACATACATATATTGCTCCTTGGAATGTTCTTTCGTTGCTGATCTAGTCTTGAGCTATATTTCAGAAAATTCTTGAATAGCTACTTTCTCATTCGTCGTTAAATTAAAAGGACGAATCAAATATAAAGTAACATTATCGTATACTACGTTTATCTGGTTAGTACTCCAAATATGGACGCGATAAAGACGTTTAACTCTAATTTCTCGTATGATAAAAAAGGTGTTTATATTTAAAGCCATAGAAGTACGTTAAATCGTGTAGTTCTTAAAATTGGATTTGAACAGCTTGAATCGTACGAAGTTCTTAACAATGATCTCTCACGTCATCTTTATTCTACCACGTAAGTACTTCGAACGACGCAATAAAGATACACATCGACAAATTTAATAAATCTTCGCTATCAACAGCAACAATACAGACATCCAATCAACTGCATACACCTTATTCACGAAACATAATCTCAGCTTCATGAACCGTTTCACGGTATTACAGGGACTGGTCCCTGTTCGAACGAGTCCCTCGACCACTCTCCAACCGAATGAGAAACGCTTGACGCGATCTTCGGCTTAGCTGTACACGGAAAGCGTCGCATTCGGTAAATCCCCGACTGGCAGGAGGATACGTGTAAATACGAGGAACAGGAGATTACCACTCCCAGTAGCCGGAGAGACACCCAACGTCTTGACGAGCTGCCGAGTAATACTTTCGAGCGTCATGTGCGTGCTCTTCCTCGAATCCACCGGCACGCTACAACGCTATTTACAATCGTCGAGGATCGAAAGAGCACGATATCGAACGAGGGTACACGCGGCGTCTTATTACATCACGAATGGAACAGCCATTGTATATGAAATCGATTTCACGACGACTGTACGCTACCGTCCAACAAAAGACGGGCTGTCGACCCACTCCGTCGTCGTCGTTTCGTTCTTGTTCAATCCGTTGCTCGTACGCGGTACTCGTGCAAGAGCCCGCGGCGTTTCTTCAATTTTCTTCTCCCGTTCGTTCGTATATTACGACGGAGACAGGCCACTGGTAGCCGCAACAGAGCGTACAGCCGGGTAAACAGAACGTCAAGCTTTCTAGTTCCGTTCATTTTCTTGACAAACGGCCGCTGCCCGGCAAGAATCTCCTAATCGTCGGCCAGAATTCTCCCGTGGGGAAGCGTGATCGTCCATGATTAACGAGACCATCTTGGGAAACGCAGCTCGATATCTACGTGAATACGACCCGGCGTACATTGACAAATCTTTTCAGATTCCCTGTTATATAAGCACGTTAACGTTAACGTTACGATCGGCTAGTTACGAAAGTAAATTTCGCGTCAATAAATTTCCAAAATATTCACTAACGTTCTTGTACACACTGCAAAACAGTCTCTCAATTTGTAGAGATTAAAATCCGACGTAATAAATCATTAAAGAAATATATAGATAAATATTTGTATTCTATACTAATAGTTAGCATTTATATGACGTTAGTATCGCGTCATCGATCATCATATGTTAACGTAATGCAACACTGAACGAATCTAAATCATTTGAAAATCTCGATCCGGATAACATACAAGATCCACTATCTGCTCCACTTACACGCCATTAATTCCAACACCGTTCGCTTTAAACACGATCCAAGGAACCAAACTTCATACCATCCACCACCTACGCGAGTCCCCAGCAACCATTCCAACGATCCTGAAGAATATAGGGCCCCCAAAACGAAAGGCGGATCTCTCCGATCTCCTAACGATCCTATACACTTCTCCGAGTGGTCTGTAAAGTGTTTCGCTCGAATTTCACCGGGTTTCGTGATCGAACGATTTCGTCCAACTCGTCGGTTCCCTCTTATCCATCTTCGTTTCTGGTTGGAGAACACGGGAGAACTCCTCCGTACTCCTCCCCCGGACATACATATGTATCCGGTGTTCCGAGCATTGTCAGACCGGCCCTGAAGGCAGTAGATAAAGAGCAAGACGGATACTCGTTCTCAAACTTGCCAGCTGCTTTTGCCCACGCGAATTTGGTGACTCACTTTAGACTTTAGAGTCTTCGGTTCTCTCTGTGTATACCTACGCGCGCGTTTGTGTCACTCGAATGAATGCTCGTTCCTGTAACCCCAACGAGAAAGGCGAAGAAGGGGGAAGTCGCGTTCGTGAAGCAGCATAGGCGGGTATCATATCGTATGCTTAAGGCCGGTTCCGATAAGATCCTGAAAACGCTTGATAGACGATTGCACGCTCTCCTTTTTCATCTTCTTTCTTGATTTCCTCGCGGTGCGGCTTCGTCGTTTTTCTCCGCGCGATACATTGTTTAGTCGGTTGAGTTATTCATATGTATGAGCGGCGGAGGTAATGGGATGCCGGCACGGCTGGATTAATAAAAATGTTTGTCGTGCTTCTTTCAAGCTCGCGTTCGCATCAAGCGGCAATGATCGAGAGCAAGAAATAAACGAGCTACGCCAAGTCGAGCCGTGATTATCCTCTGGCTACCAAGGAATTTAACGATCCGCTCGTGAACCTACGGACTTCGACCTGTCCGACCTAACGAATGGGGGAACGTATAGGGGAATAGGATCGACGTGCTTTCGAAAATTTCGTTCTTCCCTAGATTCTACGGGGATTCGAACGTCGAATTAGACTCGCAGCGAAAGACGTGGGTCGACGTTTTCTCGAAATTTTAGTGCTTTTGGAATTTAAGCGTTTAGAGATGTGGGTTTAATCAGGATGGTGGCCGAAATTCCACGTGTTTCAGATCTTTCTCTCTGATATTTTCCAACAGTTCTTGAAGCACACGTTCTACCGTAGAATCGGTTTAGCGTTAGGAAGATCGATTGAAATAATTTTAATTAATCAACAAATTCCTACAACATATTTAAAGAAAGATGAGTGTTTCGTTTAAAATAATAGCAGTCAATTGTTCTTTAGAGATTGCTTTTAACGACTCTGCTATTCCTACATTACAATGAAGAAATTTATGTACGAGCCTGGTATCAGGTGAATACACGATTTTCTTTTAAATTATAATACATTTATCTCGATGTTTAATCCCCGCGTCTGCTCGCACCAATTGCTACAGTAACTTACCCTCGGTAATGGAAGGAAGACAACTGGCCATGGTGTCGTGCTCGAACGCGTTTTAATACCCTCGCAACGGTCCTCCTTTGTTGGTAGCATCGACACGTCGCCGTATCAAGATCCATTTCGCTCTAACAAACGCGCTCGCCCCCTTTAAACGCCAGCATCTCGCTTAACCCCAGCTCGCGTATAAGTACGCATCCCTCATTCTAGTTGCTCCTCCCCTCTATATTTCACTCGCCCTTGTCGTTGCACTCATCTATATGTTTTCAAAAATTCCTCCTATCTGCTTTGTGTATTCTCTTGATAATTTTCACACGTGTCTTTTATCATTTCAAAAGAGAATCTGCAACTGACACGCGTATCACTGTCTCTAAATGCTTTTACGCTAAGTTGTCAACGCGACGACGAGACAAAAGAAGCAGAAGAAGAGAAAAGAACGTGTTGGGAAAAAGCGCATCCAGTTTTGCAGAAATAGAGGAAGAGACAAAAAATAGGAGGGAGATGGCCTTCAGGGTGGAGAATATATTCGAGGGTGACTTGACGGCATAGCACGCGGAGGACAGGGGATGGCCGCATTGTGCCTGGAACTTTGCTCTCTCCGCAATACAATAAAATCCTCTTTGCGCGGCGCGTCATTGTTTAACGGCTGATTGACGTTGATCGAGGGGCACATACCGGCTCCCTTCCCCGTGGATCCGGAAAAGTGTCGCCCTATGGAATCCGTACCGTACACGCTCGCCTGCACCCGTTAACGGACGTCGAGACGGGCCAAACAGCAGATCAGGAAATGTTCTGTCACGATGCTGCGAACCACTGACACCTACATGAATTTTCAATGATTTGCGAATTCCAGTAAAAATCGTTCCGAAATTTCATTACCCCACAAGATCATTTAAGTTGAGTTAAGATAGTACGAGGACTATAGGTAACGAGCATGATAAGTCACACCTCCTGTCTTTTATGGAAGAGCAATTTTAAAATTCAATTTTTCAACTGTTCCACATTAAAATACCTCTTTTCAGCCGTCAAGTGATATAAAAGTCGCAAAACGAAAATGAACATATACTTTTCCGCTTTGCAAGTATTAGAATACTATGCAAAAGTTCTGCGTTTCAAAAGAAATACATACAGGGTGTTCTACGCAACTGAACCAAAGAATAGAAAAAAATTGATATCCATTTCGAAAATGGAGCGCAATTTTGAATATTTCAAGTCCATTCCTATCTTTTTTAAACTATTTGTTATCCCCCTATATCCATAGCAAATTTGCAAAGCTGTGGACAGAACTTTTACATTTTGATTCTATGTACAGACCGCAGACAGAAAAAAACCTTTGATACAAAAGATACATAGGGCGTTCGAAACGAACGAGGTTCCCTGACTTCTGGCGACTCTTTGACGTCCGGCGGCGTCAGAAGCAATGTAGCACGGGAGCCCAGTGACGCGTGACACGTCCCTGGAGAGCCGGGGGCGCCGCTAAATAGAACGCCCATTAGTAACGAATACCGCGAGGAATCCCCTCGTGTGCGCCACTGCCGGCCTCTCGTATACATAATGCGGCCAAGTCGGCCAGGGGTGAGTTTCGACCGGGCCCCTCCGGGAACGATACGCGGTCGCGATAATTTTCTGTTAGCCGGTCGCACCGTCGAGGGTGCGGATTTTCGTGAGAGACGCACATGCCTAATAACCGACTGCAATGGTCCACCAACGAGATTACCGAGAACTTAAAAGTTCTAAACCCCTCGATGTTCGTTTGATGTCTCTGAGCTTGATCCGCTTGGAATTTTTTCGTTAGGAGAGGGAAACTGGTTAAGGGAAGGCTGATACGATAAATAGAATGGAATGAAACGTGTGAAGTTATTGAGAGAATATATGTCTTTTTAGATCTGCTGAGAATGAAGAATTATTTCGCCAGAGTTATTTCGCAATTCTTGGAATTCTCTACGAGAAATTAGAAACGATCCTAGGATTTTGGGAAAATAAATTGGTTCCCGAAGTAGCCCATTGAGAAAGTTTCCAATAGTGATTTTATCTACAAAGGTTGCAATAAATAAGATAAAATTAGGAGGAGCTACTTTTATCTCGGATATGTTTTTTGGATAATCCTCAGCCGTCTCATATCTTTCTATAGCTGAATAGTTTTTCAAGTATCAGAAAAATCTAGGAGAATCGTTGTTAATGTGTGTTTTAACCCGTCATCCCACCTATTTCAATTTGATGCAGAAGTTTTTCTTTAAACAGTAAAAGTCTTCCTGATTGACCAAACGAGAGGTTGGGAAATAAAAATTTGGAGACTGCAGCAGACTTAATGCCACATAAATTATCTTCTTCATACTCGACTCCATTAACTCAAATACTAGTCTCGACTTTATATCCCATATAAGAACACGCAACGCAAACAATTCTAGACATTCTATCTAATCCATGACTAATCCCATTAAACTGACAACCACGCTCCCATCTCCCAACACACAGCATTTAAAATCCTATCCTAAAAAATAACCATAATACCAGGAGAAAGTGTGAGATGAAAAAGTTTCGTATCAAGAAAAATTGAAGATTTCGATGCCTGATAATTTGTAATGTATATTTAGCAAGTGTATCATTAGCAACGACGCTTTCTCATCGATTAAAATCGTCGTCCATGTTGTTTCGATTAAGCCAGAGAATTTCAGTTCGCTTGGCAACGAGCACGAACCTACGTGGCACCGATGACAAGTGAAATTTCCGCTGGCCACTAACCGTGCAGATATCTCCTCGCGCGGAAACGGTCGTAATAACACAGAAATCGTTACCCGCCAATTGAGATATCAATCTCTGTAATCGTTTAATCGCGAGATATCGATAGATCGCTGGACCCGATCGCGGAGCACGCAGCCGCTTGCGAAACGACCGCGTTATCGAGCAACGTGCAATTATGAATTTTCACGGATTAACATTAAAGCCTCCTTTCCACGCCGCGTTCGGATTACGTGTAACCGGCGACCGGTTCTAAAGTGTACGCGATTTGACGCTCGCTTTCTGATTAATACGATGGTGGGATAAAAGTTTAGGTCGAAAACTGAGAAATTGATTAAGTTAATGATGATTGTATGTTCTCTGATTTAAATATAGCTTACTCGGTTAGATTGAATAGTATCGTTGAATTACAGGTTGATTAATTTTAAAGCATTTAACTTTTAGTTTGATTTTGTAGTTTATGTGATAAAGAAAAAAAAAAAAATTGTAGAATGTAAAAAAGTATTGTACACGAGAAGAAAAGTATTTAAAATTAAGTAATTTCACTTTAGCTGTTACAGGCTAGCTATGTTTCAATATCAATTGAGGGTTAATTAATCTGCAGAGAATTCTCTAAGTGTTATCGTTCAATGTTCCTAAAGCCCTAAAAGATCGATAAATATCTCCAGAGATACAGCCTCGACGCTGTTGGTAAGTGGAAATTCAGTGAACTCGTGAAAATTTAAATTAGATTCAGATTCCGTGTCTCGAGGGATCTAATTCAGTAGAGTCGCTTGATAACTTCGTGGATGCCTAATGAAACTAGTTAGGAAATTAAATTTACTCTCCTTTTTACCACGCTATCTATCTATATGTCCAAGTTTCCGAAAGATGTTACATAAATAAACATTCTAATCGACTGCCTCCTCCTTTCCGCCTAAAAAAACCATTGATCCAACGAAAGCAGCAGCCTAGTCCTTGATAACGAGTGATTTTCGTTGGAAGATAGGTAAATTCGGTCGCAGTCCCCGGCTCAGTTCACCTGAAATTGGCAGCTTGGCCCAACGAGGGTGCTAATTTTCGAGGGTCGGCTCCGCGGGCCTGTAATTAATGGGGTTTGTCATCCGAGTAAAAAAGCCCCGTGGGTGTAGCCCTGGCACGGGAGTAGGTAGCTCGATCGCTGATTGGTATCGGTAATTGGCCTGATTGTCCGCTGGCCCAATTAATTTAATTACGTTTAATTGCGTATTGAACCGCTCTTCGTCCAACAGACGATTTTTCTTTTCTACTTTTCCAGTCTACACGCTTTCCTTTATTTCCTAGAGAACACAACCAGAGAGCTAGACGTAGGCGGCCGTCTATTCGCGATCGGATTCCATTCAATTTCGCCAATCGGTCGATAAAATTCGGTCGAGCGAAAAATACAGCCCTCGATTCCAGTTTTACGTGGGTAGGTAGCAACGACGAGCGCCTTTACGTCCCGTTCTCAACGCGGCGTAGACAAAAGACAAAATGAAGAAAGGGGGGGGGGGCGAAGGCGCGTGGAAGCTACGCGCGGGTAAAGGAATCGCAGTTTATGCCCGGTACGGTTGGTTTCGTTCGCTCTTCGGTCGACGACGTTTATGCAAATCGACTTCGAGACGTAGGCACACGCGGGAAAACGCCGTTAGAAACGTCGCCCAGACTCTCTCTGCTCGCCGAGTAATGCTATGCAAATCTCGGCTAGTTTCCGAAAGTTCGTTACCATGCGCCACCCCTGCGGGCAAACCGAGTCGTTGGGACATATTTCTACGAAAAATTATGCGACAGTAACGTTTCCACGCACTTTCCACAGGGATTCGAGCGTTGGAGAGGAAACAAAGGATGACGAATGGCGAATTATCTGGCGTTTTGGCGTCTCCAATGGCCTGATAGCGTGTCATTCGTTTCAAGCATGAATCTTGTTACGCGAAATTGTAATACGTAGCGTGATCAGAATGTAATCTCATAAAGAATTAATGTAGGAGAATTCTTGTTGGAACGCATCTTAATACATCTTTTGGGAAGGGTATTCAACAGAATTTCACAAGTTTCTTGACCTTTGGATCCAATAGTGGTGTAAAAAGAAAAGAACAGAGAGAGGGAGAGTCACAGTCGTAAACTTGTTTCTCACTACTACTGTGACGTAGAATAATTTTTATGTTATTAATAAAAATTAAATCCAACTCTTTTTTCCTGTAATTTGATGGATGCATAAAGCCTCGATGTATCCCTTTGTTGCCTTAAAACGCCGCCAGAAGCAATCGTTCCATCCTCTTACCATCCTCTTACCTACGTTTCCATCTTCTCCTGCTCGATCGGGTGAATTGTGGTTACAAGGCGGCGTTATTAGCGGGGACCTGTTAATAAATTAATCTTATCTGAGAGGTTATTAAGCTGAGAAATGGGACGGCTGGATGCAGTTTATGGCGTGACATAATAATTTCTAAACCCTGGCATCTTCCACGGCATTCTTCAGATTCCGACAGGCGAACGTCGAAGACATTTTTCATCGACGAGCTGGTAACATCAACTTAATTGCAATATCCGCTACCCTCCAGGAACATTAACGTGTTTACTGACAGAAAAACGCAATTAAAACCATGAGAATATTATAATCTGGAAAAAGAAAAGAAACATTCCTACAACGTCCAAACGTTACTATTCGTTTTAAAACCTTCTTGTTCGGCTTCCCGTGAACGAGGAGGAGAATACCTTCGCAAAGATTACAGCCCTAGGCAATAAGTTCCCTCTAATGCCATACCGACTGTCAACACTACATAGTCATTCTCGTTTTACGTAACGCTAAGCAAATGCGAACATTTCTCTGCTCGTACCTCAGCTCGTCCAACATCGCATGGCAATGTGTCGTCACACAATGTTGCTTCCGTCGAACAGTTTCTAAATATAAAACGTGTCAGAAAGATTGCATCAACAGTACAATCTAATTTTACGTCTGTCAGAATAATTCTCCTCCTTAGGAGGCTAACGACCCGTCACTTGGCAGCCAGTTTGAAAATTCCACAAACCGTGATCCTATTAAAATTCATATCGTAAATCGCGACTCACGGTCCCCTTTATCTCCGCGTTGAATTTTAATTCCGGTTTAATCCGAAAACTCGGCGAAGCCAGTTCGTTCTCTACTCTCTCTCTATAACATAGTCCCTCTATAAAATACAAAAAAAAACCACTGGCCATCAGGAATTGGTCGAAAAGTATCCTCGCGCCGACACACAGTCGGCACTGCAATTTCCGGTTTGGTATTTTCGGATCGATTCGCGCGCAACCCCTTTTCTCTGCTTGTCTCTCTCTCCAAAAGTCACCCTCCTCTGCTCGTCCCCCTTTTTCAAATTCACCCGCGTGCCATCGCGCGACAAAGACGAGCGCAATGGGTCCATCGTATCAACGAGAGAGAAACGCGTGAAACCGACTCGAATCTCCCACGAAGCGATCCAGCTACGAGTGAAACAGGGATGGGGACAGAAAGGCCGACTTCCAAATGGATATTAATAGTCGTGCTCACGATGCGGCGGAGCCCGTTCTTCCTCTCTTTCTCCCGATCGTCGCTGATTACGCCGTTACAGCTGTTATCCTTGATTAAAGCCCCCGTGGCGAGCAGTGGTCAGGGCAAAAACGAGCTCTCTCGAGCACGCTCCCATTTATATAAATTCAAGCACGGTAGCGCCGCGACAAACGGGCCTGGTGGGCCCCGTAAACAAAGCTGCCTTCGCCAACCACCGGAACCGGTTTACCGTGGCCCTAATGTCGCTTAATAGACGAGCGTGTGCTCGCGTGTGTTGCCAACGCGCGGCGACCATCGTCTCCACGGATCCGCCAAAGCGGCTAATCGGCTACGATACGCGAAAGCAGCCAAAGAAATATTCCGCTTCCGGTATACAGCCGACGATGTAGGCGAAGCAGCGCAATTAGCCGGCAAAGGGAGCAATAAAAGTATCGTTAATCCCTCGAAGCCGCTTCCAACCATGCGACAATTGCGCCGGCCGGAGATAAACCTTGCGAAGATTCCTCTTGGAATCATGGTGTGTTCACAATTGCATGTTACTGTATAATATCAGTGGAAAATGGCAAACGGAGGGAATTGTTACAATGGTGTTGGTACTTTTTTTATTTCTTTTTTCGGTCGTGTTCTTGTCAAGATGGATCGCAGGTGGAATAATGGATTTAGCAAGGTAGTGGTCCGAGGGTCGTTGCATCCTCGTATTTATCGTCACCGGGACGAAGGGAAACGAGGAACGGGCGAATTTTATTTGTCGCTCGGCATAGGCATCCGTGCTTTGTTAAGATTGATCGTCGGTGATGTAATGGATTATTTGACTGACGAATGGCTAAATTATTACCTCGTCAAACGGTGAAAGACAGATAGAAAATAATTCCCAACAATTGCTTTCGACAAACATATATTCTAACAAGTACGAAAGCGAAAAGAAAAAAAGAAAAAAAAACGAATTTATATTTTTTCCACCCTCTTCCCAGTCGTTGTTTTGAGCAATTTGAGAGTGATCCGTTTTTTCTACGGGGGTTGTTTGTCGAGTCAGCGAGCCGGTAGTATGGGGGCGTGGCGATTCGGAATCCAGGGAAATGTTGTCCGATCGGCAACTACAACGGATCGTCACCGAGGGAACATTCCAACATGATCGCAATTGCGCCAGCTCGCGGATTACAAGGAAAATCACGGCCCCAGGTCCTGGTCAGATTCTGTTGCGAAAGCAAACACGCGTTTCTGTTATTCTATCAACTGCGAACCAACGGCCCATATGTATAAGCAGGACTGCCCGATATTTTATTGACCCTTTTCCAGCTTAAATACACAACCGGCGAAAACAAGTAGACACGTCGTGCCCGGTTGCGTTTCATCGCGGTTCAACTGATATCCTACGTGGAATTATTGGAGAGAGAACAAAAGGAAAAACGCAATGCCTGTTTCGATTAATGGCGCGCTGCTATAAATATTTTGTTCAATAATGTATACACAGTGTCAAAATAAATGCATATTATTTTTAGTCAGATCTATCCAGTCTATTGTTTTAATATCTTAAATAAAAAGACGCTATTCGATGGTTAACGAACAAACTTTTTTCAGAAGCAAAGTTTCGAACATAATTTCGTCTTATTATAAATAATAGAATCACTCTCAGCTCAGCCGTACGACGATTTTCAACGCACGATGTACATTATCTATTTTATTTGTTTTATTACACATGTCTACATTTTTCGCGGTAATTCATCCGCGTTGACGTTTGAATAATATATTGTTGCAAACGAAAAAATATTTCACGCAGGGAAAATGCACAATCGGTATAGTAACGCGACTGATTTTTTTAAAAAAAACCACGGACGTGATTATTCATGTAGCTTACAAGAACACAGATTAGCGAGCCATTCACAAGAACGCGCGGATTACAACAGCCGTAGGAACGACAGACACACGCGACCACGAAGAATGGCGCATCATAATTCAAGCTAACAATACCGGAGGCGAAATTGCGGTGACGTAATAAATAATGCTGGATTACAATGGTACAAGAGCCAAAAAAGGCTACTTACTAGGATTAAAGGATTTGAATTAGAAACTCATTGCAGAAGCTGAATTATCGTAATATCTAAAATCGCGTATCCACCAAATCAAGTAACCCTCTTATACTCGATACTACCATATATGCCGGATTGTACCTTGATAAATTATTAATAGGATGACGGATGGTCAATCAATTTTCACTTGCTCCCTAATCTGAATAAATAAAATAAAATTCGATCTCGAAAGGGTTAACTAGTCCATTCTATGAAATTTCTAACTTGGCTGCTGGATATATTCCAAAACAATTATGAACTCATCATCGTCAAAGCTCTTACGCTCAAGTCTCTTCATATTCCTCGCTAACCATTACGAATTTTCATAAGGAATCCTCTCGAAGCACATGCAGATGCGTTTCCTGGAACCATTATCGGGTGCAGAGCGATATATAGTTCTAAAGCGGAATACTCATGGCCATTACAAATTCAAAGGCAATTGCTGGCGCTGATCGTAAATATCTAGAGGGTACATAAGTTTTAACTAGTCTCGAACAAATGATAACGAAAATTCCATTACGCTTCTTGGACGACGTAGTGAAGAAGGGGTCCTGGTTTGGAAAGCCGACTTCCACGGTCGCGTTCACCGAGAGCAAAAAGTAGCGTCGAAGCTGTTGTAGCAGGCGAAGTGACGAGGCGAGGCGGGATGAGGAAGACCGCGAGGTAAAGGCCGCTAACGAGGCCTCCGGGCGATTAACATCGGCATTTTAACTACGCCAGGGCCTTCGTTGATTTAACGGGGCCCCTACTCCTACGCGTAATCGTCGTCGTAACGAAGATCGTCACGGTGAAACGCTCAGTTTCCTTATCGTCATGAAGAATCGAATTCGTGGTGGAGAGAAAGAGGGAGGATGTCGAAATATTGGGCACGGTTCGAATCGAGGGAAGATCGATCGATATTAGATAAAGCAGATTCTGGGTAACTGAACGTGTCTATCGGCGCGAGCACGAGCGCGTGGCGCGCTCGAAACGTGAGCTGGAATTGGGACACGTGGAACATGAAACGTAGCTCGTGTTGGAAGGAATTAATACTCTGTCGTTCTGGTACTACGAAAATTCTTATGGTGGAGAGCCCTAGACTCCTGATGTGACTTTAAACAATTTTAATTAGTCCCTCGCTGACCAACTTCTTTTTAGCTTTCGTCTATTTTTTACTGTTTCTTTTATTCTACTTTTTCTTATTTCAATCTACATTGCAATTCATTGCAAAACTTTGTTATTGTGATTTGCAATGTCATTCAAATAGAGATTATATCGCTATAAGTATAATAGAATTCTTCATTTGCGTTTGCCTCCGGCTTTGACGTGACTTTCAGTCGGAACAATAACCATAAGACTTACGAGAACATTAGGAATTATATTTTTCTGTACCCTTTAGAAAGAAAATTGTTGCACCGAAGTTTATAGTAATGTCTTTTATTTTCAACAGAGTAGTCCGGGACGAACTTGTCAGAGTTGGCACATTGAGGGTCGAAGTCACGCGCCTATCAATTGATTCAGTCGTATTTTTCGTCATCATCTAGGTGACTAATTATAGGAAGTTTGGAAGTATAAGTATTTTGCAAGATTTCTTGTCTTTGAACAATTTCCAGTGGTTCAACCAAGGTCCACGTTGATTATCTAGCGAAATGAATAAATTTTCAATATGAAATTCTACGACGTCCAATAACATCCCCTCTAAAGGAACAAGTGAATTCTTCTGAATGAAACTTAATGAAGAGATTTAATTTCATTCCACATTCGCGAAAGATACAATTCCTTTTAGCATCATTGGGTGCACAATGTTTCTCAGTAGCGTTTTCGCTGGATGAGAAGCAGTTTCCACGATATGATATTCCATTTCATTGGAGAATGGTGAGCGACGCTCAAAAAATAAGGGCGGATACGTGCGGTGGAAGAATACAGGTGCCAGTACCCTGTTTCCACCCTCGGCCAAATTAAATTTGTCCCCAATTCAGCTGTTTCCGTTCCATAGCCAGCAAGGGACGGCTTCGAGTGCCAATTTAGTGGCATCTGGACGCGGTCTGCTTTTCTTTAAGAGTTCGATCCAACGAAGGTCCCATTCACGCACGCGACTCGCTCTCGTTTTAACGCCTTCCTTTATGGCAAGGTAAACCTTCTGCCAGCTTGATTAACCTTTCGTCTACCACCCTTGTACGTAGTCTGTGCTTTCCACATACAGTGAATGGTAAGAAATAGAAGATGGTTCCTATTGTATATTTTCCTTATAGCTTTCCACGGTAAACTTATTAAACTTAGTACTTTAATAAGGATTATAATTTTATATTCGCCTTCAGCTTTGAATTTTTCTTCTTTGAATTTTTATTGTTAGTGAAGGAAGTTCCAAACATTTGGCTCGGCAAGTTGTCGAGATATTGTAAAGTATCCCAGGACTTTTCTAAACCTTTTGAAGGCATAAGCTAGTAAAAAATATAGGAAATTAAATTTCTTTCTCTTTATACTATTCCAAGAGTCGTGTAATTTCGTCCGATGCAATGACGAACTTAGCAGAAATTAAAGATCGAAACTCTAGTCCAAAGATACGAATGCCAAACGATAAGAAACGCGTCCTACAATTACTATAACAAACCCCACTTGTCCTGTAGTTTCCCCAGAAACGAAAACTTTCACCCCCACTTAGCCAACGAACCGCCCGAGGCTACGTGGAATCGGTTAATCCCCGCGAATCAAGTATCAATTCTAGTCACGATAAGGGAGAAATTAGCCTCCTTCGGGGTGATCTCGGGATCATCTCCCTTCGATCTCGCAAAAGAAGCCACGATTCAGACAAGCAAACGACGTTATCGTTCCTAATTTCGACGCTGCGCCGCGGGATTCCCCGGACCTTCTTGTCCGAGATTTCGCTACGATTTTCACCGCGTTCGCTCGTACGACCGACGTTTCGTTGACATTAACGTCTCGTCTTTCCCCCTTCGTTCACATCGCGGAAGAAAAGGACGTGGTTCCCCTCACGCAGAAAGAGAAATAAGGGAAATTCGTTTACTCTCGAAGAGGCGCGCGCATAAATCTCAACTCGTCGTCGTGACTCATCTCGGAACCCCAATGAAACTTTGCGCTTGTCTCTTCGTTCTCCATCTCCCTCTCCTCTTCTCCTCCTCTTCTCCTTCGCTCAGCCATTAAACCGTGATCGCGGTGGGTCAGCAAGAAAAGTCGACGAAAGCGGAGGAAGTCCTTTCTATCTGTCACTCGCCTCTCGCTTCGACCAACCACGAGACGGTTTAATGGCACGTGGATCGGCCGGAAAAGCGACCACGCACACCGTATGACGCATATCGTCGCTCGTATAATCGGGCATTCGTGAAAGGGAGGGCACCTCCGGATCGTAAAGTCGCTCGTAGAATGCATCGTAAAGGCCTCGTCTCGCGATCGAATATCGATCTACAAAATTATAATAAGCGACTGGCTTTTGAGCGATCCGAGCGCGAAATATACGACCCTGAGCGATCAGCAAATTGACCATTGTCTGTTGGTTGCGTATAATCGACGCTGCCGGTTCGTCCGAGGATCGTAAAGATCATGGAGATCCATGGATGTCACGATGTCAGTCATCCTGATGGCTCGATATTGTGGTGGAGATGATACCATTCTGAGAATCCTTTGGAATGTTTAATGGTGGCATATTTTGGGAATTTTTACGACTGATTGAATTTGTCGTCCATACTAAATAATATGCTTGACTATTGATTGTTCATAAAATCGTGTTGCCATCGTAATTTATCTGGTTCATGACTATTCATCTCGCAGAGGATCGACTTCAGGATTAAAATTGAAATGCTACTAACCGGAAGAATTTCTCTACTTTTGTTCAACTAGGCCAATTTCCCTGTGAAGACAATTCGCTACGTGTAAGGACGCGTCAAACTATCGATGAAAACTAAAACGTGCAAGTTGCTACAGTAGATACTCAGTCACTTGCAACACAATCTTATTCATTCTTACGTAAATCATGCAAACATTTGTGTTACACAGAAATATCGAACGATGTTACATAATAATTGATCGTATCCACGATCATAGATTTCTCACGATATGCGGACGGTAGCGGCGATAATGCACAAACCTACTCATCTTCTGAAACCTATCAATTGCCAGCACATTAGGCAACGAACTGCAGACCTCTCACGACGTTGGTTCGAAGAACAAGGAACTTACACCACAGCGCAGATCTCGCTTAATCGAGGTCTCTCGTTCGCCAGCAACAAGAGACGAAAGGTTATACGAACCCGCCACCTTCCCACTGAAATGTCGATTATCATGGAAATACCGGGATGGAGTAACATTTTAATGCCTGAATAATAGCCCTGTCATGTTCCTGGCGGGCTGGAAAGGTTGCGAAGTAATTCCGGCTGGCGCACAACTGCAGCCGGTCGCGAACGAGAAAGCTATAATATTTAGAGGACGAGTCGACTGCCTCGGATTCCTCCCGGGCGTGTATCTCGTTGCATTCTAGACGGACTACCGGGGTCTGCTACGATGGCGCCGTAAAGTAGGCTACCGAGTTGGAAGGCCTCTCGCGCGCGCTCGCAAGACCTACCAGGCATTTGCATTATTGCAAATTTATGACTACACCGTACACCATCCCCGTGCCACCGACACCAACGCTCGCTCTCCGTTTCAGAAATGTATTATGCATTATCTTTCCAGCACGTAGATCAACGTTAGTCGAAGTTTCTGAAACCGGCCACTTCCTACCGGTCACGATACTTTTCCCTATCCACAACCCCTAGCGTCCTTTTGCCCGAACCCCGTTAAATCTCGGTGAACCGTCCGTTTCCATTTCGAAGGTAGAAAAACGTGGCTGCGTACACGGAAAAAGTTCTGATGGAGTTGCGAGAAGAGGGCGGATTGTCGCGCGATAAGCCACCGGATTCACGCGAGCACGCGGAGATTTAATTTCAAGAAATGTTCATCAGCAAGTGTTAGCGATCACTAGCGAGATGCTTCTTAGAACTATAGCTAGAGCGAATCGAAGTTGCGTTAGGTAATAAATCCGACACTTTAGCTACTTTTCACGCAGTGCTCTCCGGTGTGTTCCCGGTTGTTCCTGGTTGTGTGGCGTTCTTTGTGATTTATGGATTGTTGCTTGGTAGTGCAGAAGGATTGTAGTACAGTGAGTTGGTGATGTTTCGGGTGTTCTAGAGCATGAATTATTCGACATTTTCAGAATGGGTGTATTAGTTATAAAATATTATATATTAGTTGAGTATAAAATTTATAGCAAGTTTCAAAAAGTGATTCGATTTTGATTGATCTGAAGCTAGGTTCGAAGTTTTCTGTACCTAAATTAGTGAAAAATGTAGCTAGCTGCCTGCGTATCACAGCAAAATTATTCGATTATTAAAAAGTACCAGGTTTTATGAAAATAGAAATCCTACGCTCTGTAGATTCGTCATAAAAAGAACTTAAGAATACACTACTTTTGCGTCACTCTGTACCTCCAACGCTTCAGCACGCTTCTTTCCCACTCGATTTACTTCAATTCCAATCCTGAATTCCACCGAAATCGCAACGGCTAGGATACATTTCCTTTACAGCCGTGATGCCTATTTCCAGTCACGGTGTCGTACTACACATGGTAATCGAGACGTGTATCGCTTATAGTTGAGACATTAAAGCCGCGGCCTGGTAGACAATTCGAAATCGTCGCAAACGATTCGTCGAATCGAGACATCAAATATTCAATGAAGCCGCGGCACGACATGCGATCATGACATTATGCGTGACGTCGAACATCGGATTTGCATGATCCGAACAATCTCCCAGACGATTGTTCATCCTGTATCGAATAACCCTATAAAACAATTATTCCTCCCTTTATGCACCAACATACACCAACGCACTACAACCTTCTATATCGCTTTCCTACTCTCATGCAGGTATATATATAGGCACACATATACATGTATACAACATATATATATATATATACAAAATTCTCAAGAAACCACCGCCGGAGAAACAACGCGGCTACTTTCAGGATAAAATATTACAAGGTGGAAAGCTCCGGGCGAAATTTCCTGCCGGAATTTCCGACGGAATTCTGCGCACTGCAAAGTAACTGGTCCGGACAGTTCGCGCACAAAGTCGCCTTTGTAGGCGAGACAGGGATTTCAGCGTCGAATAGCCGGAGTATTTCGTCGACGAGGTTTCACAGCGCGCAGCGAGAAGCGTGCGCATCCATCCGCGCGCGCGATCAAGCTACCGGCGAGGAAGCGGCGCGGAGTGTTGCACCCATGTGCACCCCGAAGCCTTTCTAAATCGGCGCAATAATTCATCGGGCGCGCGCTCTCGCGCCTCGTGTACGCGACCACAGCTTCCAGGAATGTGGTGACTAAAGCCGGGGGCATCCCGTATTCGCGGGACCCTGGCAACTTGACAAGCCAATCCGCTCCGGGTGCCAAGGCGCCGTGTTCCTATTTGTACCAAAACAAAACGTATCCACGTGCCACGGGCCCCGGATAGAGAATATCTCCGGAACCGAATGGAAGTACCCTCTTGGGGAATCGTGTTCTCCGGTTGGAAAATGGTAATTTCTCTGTGATTCGTGTAAATTGAGATTGGTGATTCGATGTGCAATGTTTGGAGAGTTTCTGACGAAGCGTGGAGAAGGATAGTTACACAGTTGGAAACGATTAGGTCTTGACATTTTTGCGATCGGGGTTAATGCATTCACTGTTACTAAAATATGAATTCATCTTCCTACGAAGTGCATGTTTTTTTTTGTTAGTAGAAATGTCTTTAAGGGAAGAAATAGTGTTTTGTTTTAATGTTCAGCGTCTTATCTGGCTTTCTAGCGCTCTGTGTGAGAACATCACAATCGTTGTACCAGCAACTACTTTTTAGATTGTTAGATAATTAAAGGGATGCAATATGTGTGCCAGTGGTATAGAGTTTTTAATTAAAACCTTTAATTTCGTTCCACGTTGCGTATTGTTCGATGCTGTCTCTTTTGGAGACAGTTTTATATCACGTTCGACAAAGCTTTTTTGTCACAATAATTAAATTGTCCATTTGTCTAATAGCATAAACTGCGACATTTGTCGATAATCTTAATCGAATCTCAAAGGTCTTCCTGTTTCCAGTAAGAACAGTGATTCACATAATTTGACAGTTATCGAAATAATTATGACAAATAGCCCCATAAAGAGTAAAACCCAATTTAATGCCTCAGTCATTTCGACAAAGAAACTTTCCAGAGAATTAACTTCTATCGAAGAACCTGTCCATTATGTCATTAAAACATCGTTCCCTAATCCTCCGGAACGAAATCTGAACTAATCCAGGCGTCTAACTCGTTCAGGTACCACGTAGCTGTTTGAAAAAGCTGGCTTATTAGGTCGGCTGACAGCCGCGATTCGAACAACACAGACGGTCGAGCGTGCAATCCGGCCGATTTTCATTAACGAAAGCAACTCGATTATCGTCGAGATTGCCGGTACTTTCGATCACGAAGGCATCTCGGAGGGCCGGGAGAGCAGTCCAATTAAGATTTCTCCAAGGAGCAGCCAGCCCTCTCCGCCACCCTTCATACAGCAATCTCTGCCGGTCGATCTGGCAGTAACGAAAGAAAGAGGAATACAGAGGGAACGAGAGGAAGGGAGAACGAGAGTAAGAATCAGGAAATACCCTTCGCCGAAGTAAATCTGTCGTCGAGGGTAAGCGTTTATCGCCGCGGTATAGAAATCGTGCGTCGACGGGAATCCGGTAAATATAGAAACGGGCCAACGTCCACGGCGTTTAGGCCAGATGTAACGTTTCGCTTCCGTTTTTCCTCTTCGCCACCTCGCATCAGGACCTTCTGTCACGTTTTTTTCATCCTCTTCCACGCCATTCTATTTCATTCTGTTCGTTCACGTTCGTATTTCTTCACGCAGTTTCCTCTCTCTCTTACTTTCTCGAGGTTGATCCACGAAGCGAGCATCGTTTCAAGCTGGTGAATTTAATTGGAAGATGCCGGGAAATGGCTCGCTAAGAGCCGGAAAATCGCAGCTATTTATAGGCGACAGCCGCTGCCGCGGAAAATCGCTCGACGAATGCGATCCATTATTAGATAACCTCCGCTTCCGAGTGCTATCCACTTCGATCGAACGTTAAACGAGCCTTGTACCCCGCTCGATCTACGCTCTTGTCGTTCTTCTTAGGGGTACTTGAATCTTTTATTCGAAAATTACTGCTTCGATCGCTACGCTGAAAGTTCATGCGTCAACTTTGGAAGTTCATGACTCAAAATTGACCAATAGAAAATATATCTGTAGATAGCGTTTCGATGACATTTCAATATCAGCTATAGCAGTACGCGATAATAGACGTAGGTATCCTTCTAAAAATTTAAACGACGCAACCAACCACAGCAGAGTTTTGCACGGTCATCGTAACATTTTCTGAAATGTCTCCAACTTCTGTTACAATGACTTCATAACTTTTAGTTATTCGCTTTCTTTCAACGACAATGTATATACACCGTGCTTTTAGTTTCCTTTCATCGTGACGCACAAGTCAAAATAAATTCTCATAAGCCCAATCAGCCAAAGAACCAACGTATACTCCACTCATTCCACTCGTTAACCGTGTTCGCCGTTTCAATCTCTCGATCCTCTCGCAAAACGAACACCAGGAGTCCCGCGTTTTCCTGTAACTTTCGCAGTATGTCTCTCTTTATGATGCACACGAGGCCCCAAGTGAAATAATTTGAGCGCTCGAAAACGAGCCGCGGGGACAGCCAGCGATCTCTAAGATCGCGGCGGTGCATCGACCTTTTTCCCCTCTCTGTCTTCGTTTTCTTGCCGGTGTAACGCGATTTTCGAGTGGTATTCGCGAACGAAGAAGAAGTGGTGTGGCAGAGTTCGGAAATGGGCAGAGAATTTTCAGTGGACGGGGCTGGAGAAATACCTCAATAAAGTCGGAATGCATGTAGGTCACGGCGAGGCGAGGCGAACGTCACATTTCCCTGATCTACGCGCTGGCAGCGATTCAACAATGGCGCGGCGAACCGGCGACGACGGAATTAAATTTCGCCGGCTTCGTTTGCACCGTGGCCGTTCCCCTCTTCGTCTTCGTTTGACCGTGGAATTGGTTGCATTCCAACCGGCATAAAAGCCCTTCCCGATGGCAAGCTCGTTTCGTGAATCGAATCGACACCGATAGCCGCCATTTGCATCAACCACGCAGACACCTCGTTCTTCCGCCCGCGTGGCTAATGTACGATGTTCGTATCGCAGCGTCCGGCTTGACAAAGTGTTTTGTCCAAGATTCTACTTTCTTTCGTACGCTGAATATTTGTAGCCGCGTGTCATTTTCTTTCTTTTCTTTGAAAAAGAAATCTTTGAAGGAGAGATGTTTCGAGCGACGGGACTTGTCTTTGCATTAATCTGTCGCTTTCTCTAGTTTTTGTTTCCAGAAAGACTTATACTTTCTCTGTTGTTATACTTCTATCACTTCAAACACCGCGTATATTCCATTCTTTTAAATCGAACGTTCCCTAAATTAAGTTCACAAGTTGAAGAATCCAAAATTTTCTGCTATAATGTGTACTCTATGCTTGCAAGTTTATAATACGCAGCAAGATTATACTAATATTAATATATTTCAAAATTCTCTACCAAAAGTAGATTGATATGACCCAAAATTATGTTAATCTTAGTGGTGCAAAATTTTCCTTCAAAAATAGATCTTTTAATATTACCTTCTACAAATTCTGCCCAAAAATCAGATTGCTACTTTTTTCCAGCATGCATCCTCAAACCTCAAAATTACCACGCAAATCGAAGGAAAGAAACGTCGCGTAACAGGATCAGCCTGGATCTCGCTACGATTCGTGTCCATCGTCGTCGTCCGGAGCGCGTATAAATATCGTCTTTCATCAGGAAACGCAGGATTTTTCATCGAGCGATGATGCACGCCGCTGCCTCTCGTCTCGATCGCTTGCCACGTAAATATAGACGCGTTCGTACAGATATATCTCGCCGTGGTGGCTCTCCTAACTCGTTCCTCCGCTCGTCACATCGGCGACCGATAAAAATACCCTAGCTAACCGAGTCCTTTCCAAGTCTCTTCCACGCAGGACGAGAATCGGTCTCGTTCCTGCTGTTGCAGTCTCTGGCTGTCCCACGACGCTGGACGATGTCGGAGACGGTGACCCGCGTCGATGGGGACACCTACAACACCCAATTCACCGTGGCTGCTAGGCGTCTTTGCTTATTTTCTCGTAAGAACCGGTCGTTTGTCACCGGTGCGCCTATTTATATCAGCTCGCCGCAACGTCTCCACGCGGTGACAAATGCGCCTGGTCCGCGTATTCCGAGCCCCGTTTACGCTGTCTCTGTCGCGTATATTCGTTCGAGATTCGCTTCGTTTCCCTCAGCGAAGTTGACTCGAATCGGTCTCTTCAGGATTCTTATCGGTAACGAGAGATTAACCCTCTTCACGTTTGGAAACAACCACCGATCTCCTCGTCTTGATTTCGGTCGTATGAGCGTGTTCGTTTCTTTGGCAATGACACGAGGTTTGAATGATGGGATGGTTCGTGTGCCAGTGTTTGGTATGAAAACAACGCATAGTCATGTGTCATTTTATGTCGTTCTTTAGGCGCAGCTACCTATTAAGTATGTTTTGGGGAAGTGTTATTCGAGGAATGTTTTTTGTTTTATCGGATATCGTAAGTATTCTGAGAAACGCCTACATTTGTCGATTACGTCGATATATCACCGGATACGTAAATCGTCGTATAGTATTCTACGATACCTTTTACGATCGAGCCCAAAGGTTTACGAGCCTAAGGGATTCACCCTCAAAGGAAACTGTCTATCGTCCTTGATACGTTTACAGATACGTCTAGGAAGAAGATAAGCGTCTATTTTCCCTCTTATCGAACGACAGCATCGAATGCCAGACGCGTCCAAGACAAGCACGAGCATGAATTAATTTAGGCGTTAACGACGCGCGCGAGACGACAGTATCTCTCATCGGGAGTTTCGCCAGATATTAAAATTTCCTCGCGAGACGAATCTCCGGACGAAGTTCCGGCCGAGCCGCGTAATCCCTGATTTTCGTCGCGAAATCTTCTTTCTGTCGACTCGTTCCTGCGCGCCAAGGAAATTTATTCCCCGACAGATGTCCCGAGCGAAACGACGAATCATCCGTTCCCTTACCATGCTCGTACAAGCCGAAGAAACCACGGAAGATCACGACTGTCTTCCAGACGCTTTTCGAGGACCACGCCTCCCTTTCCGGTGGCGATTATTTTTCCGCTCCGGGTCTCTTAACGAGGAGGTTGGAGCTTCCTGAACGAGAATTAATCCTCTCATCAAAGCCCTCTTTTGTAGCACGCCGACCACAAAGATAATCGTAGACGCGCGCTCCAATTCTGACACGCGGCGTCTTTTAGTTGGATTAGGTAGGGCCATTTGAGTCAAGTTAAGTAATTTGCCTTGTAATTTGCCGCGTTGGGTTATGAATAATTTTTAAGCGATCTACAATTGTAAATAAACTAGTTGACTCGTTGTTGGTGGCGCGATAAGCAGTGAAATACATCGGCTACTTACGCTAGCAGCTCGACAGTTATAGCTTTCTACGAGGATATAATTTCTACTATCCTATACTATTTCATCGAAGGAAAACAAGTTTGTTCAATGTTAATATTCTCAGTGATTATTCTAATTCAGTAGTGTGTGTATATTCGAATCACTTTCTCGTTTCTGGTATCTTTTTTGCATACAAAATATCTTTCTTATTTTATTAAAAACTAACGTCTCATAATATTCATGATTAATTGTTCAACGCAAAGTTGAAAAATGAATTGTAAGACACCGAGTTCCAGATGACACAAATAACCCTACCTTGCTATAGTCGATTAGTCCACGAAATAGAGCGAAGCGACACTTCTACATATACGTTAATACCACTAACAGTCGAAAGCTATTCGTGCGACGAACCCTCTCTGTTCTCTGACCCGACCTATTTATCCGCCGGTTCATCATCCGTTTCCGGTTTGGTGGACCCACTGTTTTCTCCCGACGAATAATTACAAATATTTCGCTTCTAATAACTGCCGGAGAACTGGAAGAGAAGGACGAAAATGGGCCATGGCTTTTCATTCGTTACACCACGAATCGATCGGGAATCGAGCAGCTCAGCTCTATTCTCATTCCGGGGATCCTGGTAATTAGTGAAACAGCCTTTTTCCACAGGCAAACCGTTCCCATTGTGTTCGTTTAATGCATTCATTTACTGCTTCTTTTTGAATTCGATAAATGTACTGTTGAAGTTTCTCGAGTTGAGGTAACAGATACGAGAGAGAACAATTTATAGCTGCCTTTTTTTCTTTATTCAAACTTGGAAACTTCAGTGGAGGTTTATTCCGAAAGGAAAGAGCTTTTATTTCCTCAAATTGTAGATGCTGTTTAAATAAGAGAGTAAAGCGTAGATTCTGTTCTTCTCTGACATAGATCGATTGTGAACATAGAGATTTCGGATCCTGTAGAAGTTGTATGAATATAGATGGTTCAAAAATAGAGGTCAAATTCTAGAAATATGTTATATCCACTAAAGCGAACGAGAGATATTTAAACATGCAAATCACCAGTTTTAAAATATACCATAAATCTCTAACGAGTGCATCCATTACATTTATACTCATACTGATATGATACTTCTGAGGTGTATAACGTATAGGCTTGCTTAATAAAAGACGAGTGGATGAATTTGTAATAGAAAAATATACTGAAATAAGTGTAAGTACAGAGATAGTGTATAACGATCCAGATCGACGCTCTCTCAATGCTACAATAACAAAAGAATAAGAATAATCTCATAGGGAGCAGGTTACCACAAAAAGTTAACCTTCTTGTGTAACTCTAACTGAAGGTTATAAGAAGCAGCAATAACAATCTACTTATAGTTCTTTTGTTTCTAGACCTTGTAAGCCGAAACAACGTTAGTATCAAGGCCACGATAATATGGATCTCTCCGTTTTGAATCTTCTGTTTCCATTCTGGAACTTTTTCTACGGCCATGGGTCGCTACACTTCACTTAAACGGTCCAACTTTTTGAAACATCCTGCCCACTTCCTTCATTCCTATTCTACAATTTCCTGACTCAAGCTTTCTAGAGTCCTTCGCACACCCAATATACTACAGCCAATCCACAATAGTACCGTCAGCGACATCCTTTAACAGAATTCCTCGAGTGTACTACCTCAAAGAGGCAACATTCTGCGATTCAACTAAACCGGAACAACGAACGCCCTTCCTGAAACGTGTTCCACGGTCCACGCCCACGGTTAAGAGATGAAATCTCTTGGTTTGACGTGCGGAATCGCGGCCTTGGAGGCGTACGAAAAGGTGGGCAGCGTACATTTGGAAGGCATTAACGCGTCACTCCGAGAATCCGACAGCGGCGACGAAACGCCGCTCATTAAAATTCCATCGGGAGTCCCCGGGGCGGCCTGACGTCTCATCGTCTCTTTATGAGTTCCGCGTGTGTTGCACACCGGCTGCACGAGCCACATCTGCGCTCGATTCACGACGGAGGGAACAAAGAACACCGAGGAGCTCCTTGGGCGTCAGCCGGTTCTTCTTCGCGGGTTTTCAATCGGTACAGCGGTGACAGGAAACGGTGTCTAAACAGTAGCGAACGCTTATCGACGCCGTAACACGGGCGTCGAAATAATTAGACGTCGGAGAAGTGTTCCGTTTGGTTCACAGCTTTAGGGGCGGGACAGGAACGTAGAAGTTAACAGTCTCGTCGACGGTTTTAATAGCGAATGGCTGCACGTTCATTAACGACCGGGCTTTCTTTAATTAAAAACCTCGAAAACTCGGAGGAGATGCTCTAAACACGCTCGTCCACGTCGACGAGTAATTACCGGTCGAGCTTGCGTGGTCTGGCGCAAGGATTTTGGTTGTTCAAGGTCGTTAAACTATGTATACACCCTATTCATTGCGGTTCCTCTCCATCTTTCCTCTTTCAACAACACAGAGAGCAAAGAATTCAGATCTGCCGATAAAACGATCGTAACGATAAAAGGAAGAGTAAGCGAGGAAAAAGAGGCACGGGAGGAAAAGCTGTTAGAGAAGAGATTGTTTCTTCTACGATTCAGGCAGACAGAATCACCGACAGAAGAAACGAAAGCACGCAATATCCCGAGGGCAATGCCTCACCGCGAAATCCTGCGCGACCCACGGCGACGTTCATAAGCCACCCTTTATCGTCCACCCCCGAGCGCCATACCATCCACCACGGTCGTTCCGTCCACGATTTATAGACGATATCAACGGCTTCGAAAGAACTGGCGACAAACTTGGTTAGAAATCGCGACACCTAACCACCACCAACTGTCCCTGTATCATTTCCTGTGAAACTTCCTTTTAAACCTGGCGTTAATTTCGGTGACGAACTCGGCTTGAAATCGTGACACCTAACCACCACCAACTGTCCCTGTATCACTCACTGTGAAACTTCCTTCTGAACCTGGCGTTAATTTTGGCGTAGTTCAAGTGTTAAAGAGGAGACGGCCGGCATATTTCTGGCGGGAATTGCAGGCTTAAGACCGCAGAGGACCGGCTCTGCTGTGCATATCAAACACCTCGAGCTTCCTCGTCCTCGTGTTTCTCCTCTTCTGCCATCCCTCGCGACATCTCACTTTGCTCTTACTCTTCTCGAGGGTGACTCGCTTCCCTTTGGTCCCCTGTAGGTGGGATTAGCCGATATTACGTGGGTTTGACGGGCCACCTCGAGTGGTGGCTCGTAAAATAAACGCCACCGAGGCCTGCGAAGCAGATGGCCCCTGGGGCTGCGTCTATGGTCCCGACTTCCGCGGGAGGCGAAAAGCCCCGCGATCTCCGTTTCCCGGTATTATAAGATTATTAAGACGCACGGAGGCGTTGTTATATTAGAACGAGGGCGGGATTCTTCCCTTGAACCGCGTATCATTGTTTCGCCGTGGCGAGGCGACTGGTTAACGACTGGAAATATTGCAAGGCGGGAAACGGTGTAAAAATATTTCCGCGTAACGGATACGATTTAGGGGATGAGTTTTCAGGGAGGATTCGTGTATGGATATTGCACGGAATATTATGCGTAACTCCGCCGGCCGAGTGTCTGACGATCTCCCGTTACGAGCAATTTTGGATGCCTCCGCTTTTTCGGACGTTTATGGCGTTCGTACTTATGTGATGCCCTCTACGGGAGAGAATATATTGGACATTCGCTTGACAGTTCCTTTCTATCCTTGCTTCTCCCTCTTCCTTTGCGGTCTTCTTTGCAATTTCTCCTCCGTTTCTCGTACACCCCCCTCTTCTGTTCTACCTCTTCCACTACTTTGCCTTTTCCCCCCTTCTTTATTATTTCCACCCTTGTTTCTTCCTACCGTCCTTTCTTTCTTTCTTTCCTTCTTCTATTATTCCTTACTTTTCTTACATGCGAATAAATGCACTTTCTTGTGCAAGTACAGCTGCTTTGCTGTTTAACAATAAATATCGCATAAAAGAATGTTTGTAAGTCCACTCAGGAACCAACTTCGCAGTACTATTTAGATACGGAAAGAAAACACAAAGAACAACGGAAACATCGCGGTCTGTCGATCCTCGAGAGAAGAATTCCTCGAGCGGAACGCGGCGGAGCCGGTAGCTCGCGAAGGAGTAGCCGAGTCAAGAGTGCAAAGGTCAGAGACTGGCTGCGAGGGACACTGCGAAGGGGACAAGAACTGGTGGGACGAAAACCACCGAGGAATAAACGAAACGTAGCGGAACAAAGCGAGACTACATTGTACGTCGAAACGTCGAAAAGGGACGAAGATACACAGAGAAAGAGGAGAAGAAAGCGCGGGTGGCGAGGGCTCGAAAGGTCGTCGAGATATTTACATTGGAGAATCGGCCTTTCTTCGAGCCGCCGCTATTATCAATATTCATAATCCAGAGCTGGAGACATCCTAGTGGAACGTGCAGCACGCCGGCCTCATGCGGTGACCAGAGCGGTCCATCCGTACAAAAAGATAGGCCAAGTAAGAAAAAAGAAAAAACTGAAAAGAAGAGGCAGAAAAAAGGAGGAAGAAGTAACGAGAAAGAAAACGAAGAGGAGGAAGAAGAATTAGGGAGAGGCAAAAAGAAAAAGGCCCAGCGAGAGGGCAGCAAGGATGACGAACAGAGGGAGCCAGGCTACGGATCGTGGGGGCCTAACCGCAAAAGAGGCAAATCGACGGGTAAATACGTTGTTGACTCTGCGGAGAGGAGGCCGAAAGCCAAATGGAATTCGGTCCGGTGATTTAGTGGGCGGTCTTCGGAGACCGCCGGCCGCCACCACTGCCTCCGCGCGCGCTTCTTCTCTCCGCATCGCGTCGTTCCTCCTTCATCCCTCTCTACCGTGTCGTTCCTCGAGCCGTACAGTCTACGGCGTTCATCACCCGACCACCGTTTACAGACAAGACGAAGAAGAAGAAGCAGAAGAATAAGAAGAGAGGAGATCGCGAAGATGCAATCGGCTACCGTGCGGACACGCGTGCGTGCCGATTCTGCGGCCGAAACGGTCCGACTTGGCCTGAAGGGCCGGCTCCACTTGCATTCAATTTACAGAGAAGATTTTTTTCGTCCTTTCTCTTTCTTCACATTTTTTTTTCTCTTTTTTCTTTCGATCTTTGTTTTTTGTTCCCTACGCCGATGTTTTTCTGCTTTTCGTCCCGCTACACACGGACCCTCGTTAAATACCAGATGCGCCATTTTTATCGAGGTTTTATTGCACCTGCAAACGATAAACTTTCGGGAATTAAAGTGGCGACTGCACGGTTCTCGAGTTCCAACTCTCGCTGACCACGCATCTGTGCTTCTGTCCGATTTAATCGGCCCGATCGAAGTGGTTTCCTCTTACCGATCGCAGTTCCTCCAGCTACGTTCGATCGCATCGCTGTCATGATACGACGTTATTAAGGGAAACGGTTCTTGTTGTTTGCAGACCTATCATTTGTAGGATTGGCTGATTTCTTGGAAGGCATATTGCCACCTGGTGATTCAGCTTCTTACCAATGATTCTAGTAGTCTATAATTAATGGATATTATACGTTCTACAATGTGATCCAATTTCTTAAGCAAGTTCCTTGATATTGTTTAATCTGGATTTGAAGCAATCTTCAAACGGTAAATCATTCCTTTGCTTAAAAAAATTAGTGTGAGTTCTGCCTTTTTGAAAATAATACCCTAACAAAATATTATATATATATATAATAATAATATTATATATATATATATAACAGACAAGATCAGAAGCCCAATGACACGCCGATATCTGGTTATGATAGATTCTACGTCTGTGACTCAATTTTCAAAAAATAGTCTCGCATCTTGATACAAAGTTAAAGAAATCTTCAAAAAAGTAAAACGATTCTAAGCATATCAAAATTAATAAGGTTCTTACTATCCTGCAAGAACTATCGTGTTTGAAAAAATTGCCCTCGAGTCGACTTGACAACAGCTCAATTTTGACAATTCCTCAAATTCTCGTTCCTAGACTTAATCACGAGCTCGCAATAAAGAGATCAACTCTCTCAACCACCGAAAACGATTTTTAAACGATACCGAACCACCCATAAACCCGACGATCTAATCTAACGAAGAATTACCACCATAAAAAACTATTCCCACGACAACCAACCATAAATCCCGTTTTTTACATCCTAAAATTCATTATCCACTTGGCGGAGCCGAAACAATTAACAAGGAACGATATCCTTCGCCATTTACCAAAGAGACCACCGTCCTCCAGGTTTGTTTCACTGGGTCACGAAGTGGTCGGAGCCGAAAAGTTGGCATCGGTTTCTTGCGGACCGTGCAGCTTCGGGGAAGCGAACCAATTAGTGTTTTGCTCGGCTAATGAATCGTCATCCGGGCCGCTGGTGCTCCTGTGCATCGTGTAAGTTAAGGTTAGAGTCGATGGTATGCCCGGCACGCTCGGCCGGAGAACCGGGTTCGCGAACGAGTCCGAGCACAAAGGCCGAGCAACCTCGCCGAAGAAGTGGGTTATTAATTATCAGTGCTACCTCTGTCCCCTCCGTCTGTTCTTCTTTCTTTCTCTCACAGTTGTTAGCCGGCAACTGTCTCTGCCCACTTCTCTACCTTCTTTTACCTCTACCTGCGATCTCCTACTGTCGGAGCTACGGTTCCTCTGGTGCGTATGCTGAAACGCGATGTAGAGTAGACTTCGCTGGTAGACACAGTGGGAGTTTGCTTAATCGGACAAGGCAAGAGAAAATAAAATCTCCGGTATTAATGGTCTCGGCATTTGTGATTGACTACTGTTTTGAAGAAATTAAATAGAAAATTCCCAAATTGTATCGCACAACAATTGTAAGGATCCTCGATGCTTGAAGTTGTGACTGCTCGATGATCCAGGATTGCACGAGGCAAATGTATCATACACCAATAACAATATACCGGAAATGAAAAGGGGAAAATTCTTTCGTGAGAAGCTGTTTTGCAGCTTGGAGTACCGTTTTATCATTTGTATTCCGAGCTAAAGACGATTCTAAGAAGCTAGGTTACGAGACTAGGTAACGAATTCTGGTTCGATTCGAGTTTCTTTACCCGTGGTATCGAGTATTCATGATGTACGTTCTTGTATCGACGGAGAAGAGAATTATCGTAGAATCGTGATCATAACGGCAGCTTTCCTGTCAACATTAATGATAGCCTAAACTAAAAATCACAAACCAAATATACTATTAAAACCTTGCAAAAGCTTCGCGAGACTCTCATCCTCTTATCTTTTATTAATTTCCTCCGCTTCTCCAGAACAAAAATAAAAATCCCGAAAACTCGACGAGTGCAACGTAGCGATAAGAAAGAAGAACAGAAGGCGGAAGATCCAAGGGGTTCAAGAGCATAATACGACTTTGTCCAGATGGACAGATTATCGTCCTCCTGCATCGCGATCGCGCGAACCCTGGGATTTTTGTTGTTTCGTTGGGAATTAGCTACACTGTACGCCAGCGTGGAGGTCCGTTTACGCGGCGAATCCCATCACAGAGGTATTCCGTAATCGCGGTCGCTGCGATCCTCAAAGAAAATGAATACCCACCGATTTACTTCTTATTGGAACGTAGATATACGAAGAATTCGTTGGAAACGAGCGTTCCAACTGCGAGAAGATTAAAAAGCAGGGGACAGAAAGCAGAAAGGAGAAAGAACGAGATCTTGTACCTAG
This sequence comes from Bombus fervidus, assembly GCF_041682495.2. Lineage (NCBI taxonomy): Eukaryota > Metazoa > Arthropoda > Insecta > Hymenoptera > Apidae > Bombus > Bombus fervidus. Next base: position 11,312,329 of record NC_091520.1, on the reverse strand, counting down.
TCCGGTCTTTCATCGATGAATCGCGATTTCCTCGTTCCGACTGGATTTACGTCTTCTCTGTTACAGCTGGCACGAATGAAAATTGCGCTGGTCGTGAAGGAAAAAGAACTGCGCACCGTTAAACGTTCTGACTGGTTCGGACCAGTGAACAGAACATAGCAGAAAATTAAATTAAAATATCTCTCGTTACCTTTACATTGTTCTTCATTATTTCCTTTAACTTTTACTATGGAATCTTGGAGTATTCCAAATGTCATAAACGTTACTTCGTATCTCGAGTAATGCGATTAGAGTAAACTTACAAGGAATTTAAAAATATGGAAATGATATATACACGAAAGATAATATTTGTAAAAATACGAATTTCCAAAGACATGTAACAGTCTACGCATGATACCTCCTGTCTCATTAGCCTTTAATTAGATTCAGCTTGACAATTATATCTTATATATCCAGATTTTCATCTTTCGTCGTAATACGCGCTAAAAACCTGCAAGAGCGTGGAAGTATCATATTTCCATTTTACAGTTAAGAGTTCGAGCTGCAGCATATAAGCTCCTAATACCTTACTTCAAAGAACACCTCTGATCTTTGCCATGAAATTCCTTTTCCGCAGAAAGTAATCCTGCTTTCTCAATAAAATAATATCACCCCATGCAATAAGATGGATTCAGAGAAGCATTAAACCAGTATCACAGCATCTAAAGAATACTCGACGCTATAATTCCGGGGATTGTAAAGTTTATGACGGAACGAGTCAGCTTGCCAGAAACTATCCTCTATGCTCGTTCCGTAAAATCGAAAGAACTGGCTATTAACGCGCCGTGTCCACGCAGTCGGCCATTGTTGTTCGCGTAAAATCACGATGCAGAAAATAGGCTGAAGATCGCGCGGTATCCTCCGCGACACGACTTGCTCGGCTATAAAATTTACGAGTGCTCGTGGGCTTTCTTACCGCGACCTACGCTATGATGTACGACAGACACGATGACAGACGCGGTATTACGAGCAACGTATGTTAAACGCGCAAGAATCGACCGATACGAATACGCGCGTCAGCTGTCTGTCACCTGGTGAAGAAAATTCACGCTGGCGAGTCCAGGAGATGTATCAACCGCGTTAGAACTTGGGTATATCCGGTCGTTCCATCAGACACACAGATGGACAGCCAGACAGACAGGTAGGCAGACGGCGAGAGGAACGCATGATCGACACACGAAATCATTATCATACGATCGAATCTTTCCGATCACGTCCCATCGATGCTGGAAACAACCGACATTTACGATTGGTCAAACATATTGTAATGTCCGTCTGCGGACAATGCAAATCTGGGCTTCCTGTTTCCAGGAACGACGCCGATAACCGCGGAGCATGGGAATCTTCGATAAAGAATTCTTCGATGCTGACGTGGCCTCCCGTGATTTCCACGCACGCGTTTCGTATCTGGAATTCTCCTCTTCTCTTTTCCAAACATATGGAAAGCAGGAAATTAAAGCGTTCCGTACCACTTATAAATTTGTATGCATATTATCCTATTCGATTTTTGTCATCCTCCGTTCGCTCGGTATAATTCTTGATAGATTAATTTCAATTTCTGCTGCAAGAAAATCTGCCTCAAGATAAATCGTTCATTTCGTAACACCTTATTAAAAATTATCTGTGCGATAGATAAAAAAAGTATCGGCAGATCTTTGGTCGTAACGCTGTTCTTTAATGCTTCGAGCCTTAGAACGTGCCACAGCCAGTTAAGATTCAATAGATTAGGGAACATTGTTCGAATCTTCGAGGCGATCGTGGCAAAGGAAACGCCTGAAGATAGAATTAGCGATCGTTAAGGAGAGAGGTCAATCCACTGCGCTGTTCCAACACTTTCCCCCATCGATCTACCTAATACCTTCCAGTTAGTCGATCTTACATCTCGCTTTTACAGCTCCTTTCCGTAACGCTTCGAATACCATGTGAAAGACAAGCGAGCTCTCTGTTTACGATCACACGGAACGTCAAGATAGAGATAGCCACCTCGAAGCACAATTCAAACCTGGTTCCCGGTCACGGGTCTACGAACATTTCGTTAACGCGTTATCTCGCTTGGCCCATCGATTTCTCTGCACCCGAGTAGAGAGGATTGAAATAACACGAGCTGCTCTTCTCATCAACTCCAACGGGAGACGCTAAATAGAGAGCTTAATGAGAGTCTCCATTTTGTCGATGCTACTACCATCAGGAAATCGGCTTATGTTCCAAGCTAGAGTTTGATCTTTCAAGACCTTCGAGTACCTGCTTTAGATCGGTATACCTTTCAACGTCTATTTTCGTTATCCTTTCCTCGCTTCTTGTTGAACGAAAGATTATTGCATCAATTAACGATAAAAACGGTAAAAAGCAGTTATATCGAGGGTTAATGACGTTGCTCATGGTCATAATCAACCGAAGCCACTGTAAATGGAGTTAAAATTGAGCTAAACTTGATCATTTAACCAACGTTAACACCAGAATTATCAAATTATTATACTATGAAACTTGTAAAGAAATCAAAATGGAAATTATATAAAACTTCTGTGTAATGGCGCGAAAGAAAATCGAGAAATCTTTGTACAGAAATGAAGATGAAAGTTAGTATACTTTAATAGCTTTGTGAATCTTTTTTCAACTTGTGGTATATCGTGTAGCGTGGTGATCTTACTGCAACGCAGTTATATATCAAATCCCTAAAGTCATCTTGACATAAAACGTTACATTTTGTATTACTTTTTCACACTCGTGAAACATTACAATAATATTTTACCCTTGCATAATACTTTCTCAATGTAACACCGTACCGATCTTCGCAAGAAAGTAACCTGTAGTGCATATCTTCATATTCGAGTTCTCTCGCCCACCAGTCCAAAGACTGAATCAAGAACGATTAATATCTGCTTCACCGGGCAATCGCGGATGTCCGTTTTCGCCTTCGGGCGTCAAGGTAGAACCGTTCGAACGATATTTACGATCGGTCCGCCCGCGGCACCGACGAGCTTTCTTAGTCACAATGTAATAAGGCGCGTTGCAGTGCGGCGTACGCGCGTTTACGAGGCGTCGTCGGCCGAGTTTTACCTCGTAAACGTGGGCGGCACCACGTGGAGCTGATCTGCGGACACGAATTTACGTCCATTGTCCGGTACTCGCCACTTTTCTGCCTCCTCGGCGTGACGTGCTTTTCCTGCTCGCCCTTAAAACATGTATCGCCGGAACTGTTCACCGGGAAAGGGTAACATTGATTCATGCTCGTGGGAGTTCCCTGAATCACGTTCCTTCTATCTTTTCTTAGACATTCTATGCTAACCTTCGATCCATCTGGTTATGCATTTCAAGATTATTTTCCTTTCTCGCCTTCTATATATTTTTATATAGATGGCTTGATTGCTGAGATGTTAGATAAATTCAAGTTTGGTAGAATATTCTACGTTCAGAGTATGTTTTCTATGTAACTGGTATTTCCGAAGATACGATCGATAGGTAATTTTAATGTTAAATATTTCGTAGTTCGTAAAATCGAATATTATTAGCTTCGTCTTTTCAAGCTCTACCTTTACACGAAGGCTTGTCAAAAAATTAGAAGAGTAACACTTCCAGACCACTTTTCACGATTTTCACTATTAGGAGAATAATTTCGTGCAGTAATATCCATTCCACGATAGTTCCATGTCGTAGGTCGACTTCCACGTGCGTCCATTTCAGTCTACTTCGACATAAAATTCTTTCGACATAGAATTTCACGTCAGATGCATTTATATCAACGTTCATCGCGAGACATCTGTTTCTTTGCAAAAACTATCAAGCAAAAACTGGAATAAACGTAACATGCGTTCTGCATCGGAAACGGAGAAAGGGAGCGTCAGTAGCAGCGAGGTGTATCGTTACAAAAGGTTTCGCGAGAGCCGGCGAAACGCGAGCGTGGAAGGGTTTGCCCATGCTGGAGGCAACGGAGGGCGGTCATTCCCTTAATCTGATCGCTTAGCCCTGGTTATTATGCTATTACGGCGTATGACTTGACGGGTTCGAAGGCAATTATCGGCAGTTAGATTTCCAGCGCTGGCACCGTTCTGGACAATGGCCGGTGAAAGGCGAAGGTTCGATCGATATCTTGGTGCTGGCAATGCGAGCCACGTTACTGCCGCAACCTGGTTGCTGCTGTTGTTCCCTGTGCTTTCCGATGTGCCTATTGCTGCCGGTTGGCTAGCTGCTGCTACAGTTGCTGATGCTGACGCGGCTTAATCGCTATAACCATCGCTCTATCTCTTCCTCCCTTCTGCCACCTTTATTCCGTCTTTCTTCGTCCAATTCTCTCCCTCGTTCATCGTTCGACCGTCGATTACCAAGGCCTCGAGCGAATCGACGATCAAGATGAACCGACCGGCCGAGCGCAGATCTTTCGCTGAATGCGCGGCACCCGTTTAAACCCCTTTAAGAAGATAAACACTGGAACGGTAACTCGCGAGGGTAGATCGTTCGATAGGCATCGCGGCGAGATCAATACATCGCCTCGGAATTATGTAATCGCCGTTGATGTAATTTGTTCCACGGATGAGCCTTATACGATCGACCGCTCCTGTAATTACCGTGTTCCCGTTAGAGCAAGATCTCTTTTCTGCGGCTATTCTCTCCTCCTTCGCTTCGTTCGGTGTAATAGGGTAGCTGAGTCGAGGGAGAATACAGTTGACAATGATGAATTTTGAGAATTGCTTGCGCAATTGGAGAAATGGTGTTGAGTAGAGAATTACTTCTGATAACTGATGATCCTTACTGCGTCCGATATTAATTGACTAACATGATTTATGGTATTTTAAAATTTAGAATTACAAATGTAATAGTATATGTAAATACGTATATAGGTTTGGATAATCGGAGATTGTTTATTAGTTTACAATTTCTGCTCGTATGTTATTTCTCAATTTTCATTGTTTATCTATACCCTTGAATTGTTTATTCACATATCCAGCTGTTTACAGTTTGTTCGAACAATTATCCACGTACGTACCTGCATAGAGAATTCCACCAAATAGCTAGAATTTCACTAAAGATTTCTAACGACTCGCAATTATGGACATCGATCATACCCCAATTCTCGATTACATCCCATTATCCTACTCTTTTCCACCTAAGAACTACGATTGGAGTACTCAGGATAATCCCAGAGCGGCTCTGGCAACCGATAAGAGTGCCATTAAAGAGCAATCCGGGGCTGCAGCACGTGCAGCGCGGTTATACGATGCACACGTGGCTTTAAAATCTTCTCTAGACCGAAAGGCAGTCAAAGTTCGATTCTCCCGTGTTCCGTCCAGATTCATCGCATGGAGAAATCACACGTTCGTTCGCCAGCGTCCCGCAGGAATAATTAAACGACGCGGTGTTTCAAAGGATCTCACTCGCGAGCATCGAATAGAGACAGGGTATCGTCGCGTCGTGCAAGGATACGGTTACGTAGCCTGTGAGATTAGCGGCCGCCCATATTCCCTCGGTCGTTATCATCGCGCGGCTATCAGCGCACGCTCATGATTCTCCGGATGCCCCCTGCAGGCTGCTTACACGCTGCGATCGGGTTTATCCGTGGCAACAGCCGAGCGCTATCTTTACACGTGTAGATTGAACATGCTGTTCGATCGCGGTAACGATCGACTCGGTCACCTCTCTCGGGAGGTCTACGTCGTTGTAGGAAGTTTCGATGTCGTTGTGCTTCTTCTTCAACAGGAAATAGGAAACTGTCGATGATGATGTTGGTATTGGGCTTCTAGCTCCAGATCAATTTCAGGAAATTTTTCAAATAGACGTATATACATTCTTTGTCCTATGTTAACGTAATCTTTCGAAAGATCCTGGGAAGTCCTGAGAGTATATTTAATGGTCTTAAGTTAGGTCGATGAATGAACTTCATAAGATGGTAGACCAATGATGGTACACGACGACAGACTTTTCCAATTCTTCATATTCTTTTAAACTTTCATTGAATCGTTGAATCATACTTCTGTAAACTTCCATCGGATCATCGAGTCGACCCTTATTTGTTTGAATCTCAACTGCTTGTGTCATCGACTTCTACCAGCTATAGATTTTATGTTATGCAACGATGTAAGTGAAGTCCCACACGGTACATTTTGCAGAGTGGAATAGAGGAAACGAGAAAAATAAGAAATTCCGAGTGTTGGCTACTGGTGGCCCAATTACGAATCTCAACTCTCTATTAATATTCCAAGAACCACTCGACAACTTCATCTCGCATCGATCCAAATGGTTCCTCTACACTTCTGATCCTCCTCGTGCGTTAAGCCAAGAAGTTCTCGTCATCGAACGTGGGATCTGTAAACACAAAATCGTGTTGTGGATTGACTCGACGATCTTAAGGAACACCGACACAAGGGGAGTTGCATCGGATTTCGACGGACATCGCGACTCGAGAGTAAATTGCATTTCAGCGGTGCTTGTTCTCTGGCAATTCTCAGCGCCGACCGGAAGTCGGTCGGTAATGGGGGACGTAGAAAAGAGCAGCGCACTTGTCGCAATAAAACTTCTCTCCAGGGCACCGCGTGTGCACGTCCCTTGCCCTTGGCCCCTGTACCACGGCCATCTTAACTACCAGACAGGACATTCACACTGGCCCGATACAATCGCCGCAGAGAGTACGTCTCCTCCTTCTTCACCTTACGCGGCCGCCTTCTCCGCCTATCTTTTCTCTCCGGTATCCCACGCGCGTCATTTCTCATCCGGAGTGGATGCTCGCGAACTCGCTGGCGCCCCGCTCGCCGAGATGAAATTTGTCAGACCGCCACGCGGTGATAATTACTCGCGTCGACGCGCGCGATAAGCCATTCCGAGGCTAGCTGCTGTAATTTCGTGCATTTATCAAACCGAGCTTCTTCGAACGGTTACCGGAGGTGTATTTGTTCCGAGCTATACGGAATGCAGCGGGTTTATTTATGATTTAGAGAGGTAGATGGATATGGGGGTGGAGGGAATTATTTAGTAGAGACGCTAATGAGACGGCAGATCAACTAATTTCATATGGAGAGTGATGGCGTGTTACCGTTGATCGAGTTTATAATGCGCTATTTTTGTATTCTTGCGAAGCTTCAAGTGCCTGGGGTGCAATTGGGTTCGGTCCAATATCGTTCATAATGCCAGTCAGTCTTGCCAATTTGTCAGGATTTTGATTTGATTTATCGTTTTGTGCAGAGTATATTTAAAACAGGCGCAACAAGTCAACACAGCAAACTCGTAAACAAAATGGCATTCTATCGATTCATCTTACCAAGCCTTAGCCATACTTCACCCAGCCTAACTAAATCATATCTAACGTTCTTAAAATCTCCAGCATCCCCGCAAGATACTAAATCATCTCGCAACACTAAATCATCGCGTATAAAAAAATCCTACCACGAATTACAGAACGAATTCGTGTTTGGTAGAATCGTAGCTCTTTACCGAGGTCCGATTCGCGAAGATTATCCTGATCATGGGATTAAGGATCGCAGATTCTCGCGGCTAAGATTCAGGCTGCGCGTGATCCTCTGGCTTAGGAGCCGCGTGCGTCTGTCGGCGCGGATGAATTTAATCGTCTGAAACGCACCACGTCCTCGCCGCTGGAATCCTCGCTGTCAGTCGACGAGACGTTAAACGGAGTCCCCGAAGGTATTACGAGCCGCTTGCGGCGCAGTCAGAAGCGGAGCGGAGAACGGTCGTACGTCTGCGACGTCCCGGCGGTTCCAAACAAACGTCGACGAGCGGCACGTCGTCAAACGGGACGTGATAAACGTCCCTCAACCGGTGAATATACGAGATCGTCGCGAGTGGGAGGGTCACCGGAAGCTGGCTTGATCGCAAAGTGGACCAGGGGATTTTTATAATATGCGATCCAATGAATTTGTGCAGTCGCCGCCAGTAGGCGGATATTTTTAAACGTTAGCGGCTGTGTAAGTTGAAAAATAATTTTATTCTTGTTATTCCGAGTAGATTTTTAACAGCGAAATGGTCCAACAGAATTTTTCAGTACATTTCTGAGTATAGCGTATCACGATTGGAATGACTTTTAAAATTATCTAACTCTGCTGCATCTCCTGAATCACGTTCAAAACCAATAATGTCTTTCTGCTGATAAAGTTCTTTAAGCGTTTGAAAACTGTGAGAGAATCTGTATCAAGATTTGATTATATCAAGAATAACTATGATTTATAATAAATGAGTACCAGAATACGCTCTTTCAGTTGCAATTTAATTAATGGAAATTAATAATCGAGACCTTGTTTAAGGTTCTCGTTTAGCGAGAGAGGATTGTAAAGGGTGACTAGGTGCACGAACAAGGTATTGTACAAAGTTATACTTAAAACATGACTCAAGCAAGAAGCTGTGACTCACGGACCTGCTATGCGGAAGTAGCCATTCTGTAACACATTTAACCCAGACTGGGACACCAGTGGGTCACGATACTGGGCTACCAGAGGGTAGTGCGTCCTGGTTAACGGCAATTCAACGCTCCCTCTTTTCCACCGATGAATCATGCCGCTTCCGCGACATTTTGCATCGAGATTGAAATTTTAATTTCGTTGATTGTGTAATTAGCACGAGAAAAATCAACATATCCGCGTATTTTGAAATATATTTTTAACTAGACGATATTATATTTTTAATGGATTAACGGAATTAGTCATTTCTCAAAAATAACTTTGCTATTCCATTGCCAATTTCTTATAATCGTTATACGAAACCTCCAACCACCTCTGTAATTACGAAATCAATAGCTGCTACGAGACTAGACGGGTAGACTTGGTATTTGACTTAGCACCACCATTATTTTGACGATGTCGAGGGATAGGAATTTAATTACATCTCATTCCCAACAAAGATGTATTAATAAGCCTAGTTTCTCTTACACAATGCAAATTATCTAAACATTCTCAACTTCCTCCCGCAAACGTTCAAATACGCCATAAGATCATTTCGTTTAACTTTTACTCAGTCCTTACTTTGCCATTTTGCAATCTCTCAGCTTCCAACTTCAAACAACGACAATCGTTCTGTTCACAAATTCTTTCTTACCAAAGATTTGAAATCAAAATCTGCTTTATCCCCTGCTGTCTATTAGTTTTTCATAAACTAGCTAATAGATCAGTGTATCCTAGACGACTCAGAAAAGGACTCGACGTTACAAACTGTAGAGAGAAAACAGTCCCGCGCTCGCGAAATGCAACATTTCGCCGGGAACACGCACGAATACCGAGAGGGACGCGCGCGGCCGCGTAGCGAGGGTGGCAGGCTTTATTTGAGGAACGTGCCGCGGGGATGGGCCGAGAAGCTTTTCGGGTAAAAATAGCGGAAATTGCATCTCGACGGGGTGGTGGATGAAGCCCGGGCGCAGCGTGTACGTGACAGTCGCGTCGTGCCACCTCGTACGCTCCTGACACCTTGTGTCTGTGTACCGTCGTATATTTGGACGGCGTGTTGACTCTTTACAGCTGTTACCCTTCGTGCACCCGACTGGCTTCTCTCTTTTTGCCTGGGACCGGGAGAAGGTGAAACTGGACCGTGGATTTTTTACCTTTTTTCTTTCTTCTATTTTTTGTTTTGCATTTCCTTCAGAAGTGTCACACGGCCGCGAGGAGGCCACTGTCTCGACACTTGGTTAACGTGTGCTGTGTTCACAATTTACCGTGAGCTTTTTCACAGCTTTTTTCTACGGTGGCGTGATACCAAAGCGCCAGCTTCAGGGCGCAGCGAAATTGGTTCGGGCAGCTAGGTGTTTGTTAGTCGAGGGTTGAACGTAGGTGTTGAGTGGAGGGTGCTTTGTCGGTTAACTTCAGGTTGTGTTTGTTGGTCGGTAAATTAGATGGAGAATTGTGTCTTTGAGTGGAAAAGCTGGTTTACTTGCCCGCTCTGCCTTTTGTCACTTCAGCTAACCGACTAACGTGGAAGCTTCTATCAAAAATAAACTATGATATTTACAAATAATAAATGGTAACATTCGATTATTTTTATCGAATACTTTTATTTAAAAAAAAATCGATTACTTCTTCGTATATAATTTTATTCCTGTTTAAAATGGATCATCTGTTTATTTCGGTTCTATTACAAGTGAATTTGTTTCTGTTGATTTTTAATTCCGTGATAATAAGAGTTTCTGGTCATTAGCAATTTAAGCGACCAGAGTAACGGAAAGGACGCGGTTGGTTAAACGCAAAAGATTTTGAGAAAATTTCACAAAACCTCAAACACTGCGATTCCTCTGAAACGGTACAAGTGGATTCCTCCACTTACAAGTCTGAACTGTCACATTGCTTAACCACTCGCGGTCGTGCGAAAAACGCAACGACTTCATCGTTCTTTGAATTGTCAGCGGCTTCTCTATCCAAGTAGATGGAACACGACTAGTTTCGCCTTTTTCCTAGAAGCGGAACGTTCGTAAACGCGGCTAATGGCCAAACATCGTAACAAGTTCGATGGTTGGAGCTTGAAAAGAGCACGAGGAGTAGAGGCTGTCGACACCGTCGGCTTTTCGACGTTCGAGTTTTCCACTGAATTAATTTAACGTTATCATTCTTGGTGGAACGCGATCTTTTCTGATTGCTCGCTTGCGAGAATTCAGATTCCTTGATCCATAATTCATAGAATCGTTTAAGGAACGCTTAAACGACGATGTAAACTAATGTAACGAATTGCTGACCATTCGGACGGAAATGTCTCCTTTGGCTCCGCTGGGAAAGTTTCTGTCTTTTATTGAATTGTGGAAATGGATAAAATTGCAGAAATGAAATATTGTTGGAATACAGACAAATTCAAAATGGATTCGATATGTATATTGGGTACTTTCCTGTGCTAAGAATCTTCAATCGAATAGATTTTCCTTCATTTTGAATGCAATTTTTCTTTCACTATTGTTTAAAGGAGAACCGCAAGGTATTTTGCGCCCTTGACAAGACTATAATGTCTTGGCGTCGTCTATGCTCTTAGGGAAAACTATCTGGATGAACGCTACATATTTGATATCGATTCCATATTCATGCTATCAATTTGAATTGTTGAGAAATTAGTAAAAAAATTACTAACAATTACGTGAGTAACATTTGCTTAAAGGCATGGCCCTCTTATTAATCAACTATAACCCAAATTTCCATTTCCTTCGGATCTACTTCTATTACAACCTTATGCCACAACATAAAAAGTGCAACGCACCAAATTAACGTACATCGAAGATAGAATGCGTGCGAGTGCGGCGGCCAGTTAATTTGAATTTATTTTACACGCGTCATTCAGGGTATACAGCTGCGATTCGAGGGGGTCGATGAAAAAAAGAAAGTGGGGAACGGGCATTGTTGGCCGTGAGATTGCCACGTCACGGCTCTTGAAGCAACTCGTAAAATTGCGAATGGCCAGACTATACGAACGAACTAAAGAGAAACCGCGACGAGACTATCCCGGTCAAAGAGGAACGAGCACCGCGAAAACGAACAAAACGGAGAGAAATCGAGGGAGACAGAGAAAGTAAAAGAGGGTAGCACGACGTATTTATCGGATAGGCAAGATCGATGCCGGTCCTGGCACGACACTCCTCGTGCCACAACCGTGGATGTACGTACGTAAGCGCCTCCCACGCGTACCGATAATGGTACATCCGCGTATCTTGCCGCGGTCTAAACTCTACTCGTGTGCGTAATCGCGGCGTTGTAAGCGATTTTCCGGTGCACAACTACGCCAAGCAGCGAACATAGGCTGCAATGAGTCCCGGACACGGGTTTTGCGTGGCCGGTACACGCGCGGGTGTATTTGTCTTTATTAGGCTCGTAAGGAAACAGGCGACGTCAGAAAGCGAGGCCAGATATGGAAATTTATTCCCGTCGTTCCGCGTGAAATACGACCGCTACTGCGGCTGGTTCCCGACCGCTTCGAAACTCTCCACGGATATATCCTTGCGCAACCACGAAATCGCGATCTGTCCGGAGAGACTTCGACAGGCTTTCACGATTCATTCCTTGTGTTCTTGTTGCTTGGGCAATGGGCGGTTAAAGACAAGATTGCGCAACGATCTTTCCTATAATCGTTAATTTGTCCCGAAGTTTCAGAGTATCAGCCCTTTACCAGTTGCAATATTGCATTCGACATTTTATTCGACTTGATTGAAGTTCGATAACGTTGTTTCGAAAGCGACGTTTCTAACTTTAATGTATTTTTCTTTTCTTCTTTTTTTTTTTTCTTTTTTACTTTCGTAGCTAAAACAATATCTATGTTAATACGTCTGTGGGGATAGGAGTTTGTTTTTAATTTATTGTTAAACTGCGGAAGTTCATGAATTTATGGCAACTGAAACGCATGGAATACACGTAATGGGAAAAAATTTCCATACACGTCCGCAGCTTATTTATCATTATGGTATTTCTGTGTCTGTTACTGAGAAACCATGGGGGAATGGTTGATCGTACGAGTTGTATAAGGAAGTCACGTGTTTTTCTACATAATTTGTGGAGTTTCATCTAATAGACGGTTCAGTGTTACTAGATACCAGGCTGATTTAGTGTATCGATCGATCAATCTGCTTTTTTTCCTGACAGCTCCGATATTCTTGTAGACCCACCGTGGTGTTTAATTGGTCAGCTGATCGATTAGCGTGTATCGTTAGTATGAATTAGATGAATCAATGCGGTCTTAGATCTCTCTGATGATGCGAGCAGTGCTGACATGCCACTTCATTCTAGCAATTTCTTTTATTCGTTCCTTTGATTGAATATTTTCGTGTTCATCGAGAGTCGTTATCAATTGGAGTTTAACGAAACTATCGATGAAATCTTTCAATATTTCGCACGATACTTTACGGTATTAGCCAACACAGAAAGCAAGGAGTAACCAGTATCTAAAACAACTCTAAGAAAAAACAGACTTTGCCCAAGAAACATAGACAAACGGTGTCGATGCCATTATTTCGAACTACGTTCGAGTACCTTCTACGATTCGAACGAACCGCAGTGAAAATGTCGTAACCATGTACGAACTGGCAGTCCCACGAAACGTCCAAGACGATGAAACGGCCGCGTTATCGTTCCAGTTGATCTGCTCGTAAAGGCTCCTCCGGTATTACTTTCCCCTATAGACAACGAGTGTAATTCGTAGGAGCGTAAACCTGGTCCGCCAATTAAAAGAAATACCGTCCACTGGACGATCACCGAGGAAAATTGATCGTCGCCAGACACATTCCGACACGCTAATCGCGGTCTTCGTCAAAAGCTTGCTCAACGTTGCTTGTACGTATTACGACCAGCCTCGATTAATAAAACAAACGTTGCGATTAACGAGTGATATCACGAGTGCATTACCCATTCCCGTTACTCGTTAAGTGGAACATAGACAGACTGATTAATCGCGACACTCCTCGGTATGCCGATCATGTGTACGACGACGAATCGTTTCGCGATTTCGACGAGTTTAAAAACTCAATGAGAATCAATGTCGCGCGTTGGCGTAAGTACTGCATCGTTTTAGTTATCGTCGATATAGTGGATATAATACACCTAATTTCCCTTCGGATGTAAAAAGCAAAAGTGGGAAATTTCTGTAGTGATTTTACGGGGTATGATAGGTATAATGCATTTTCTGCACATAAAAACAACAGACAGTAAAGATTAATGTACAGGACAGTAAAAATTAATCTATAAAGATTAATGCCTAAGATAATCAACTAAATTGAACGGCAATCTTCGCTCGTACGTCACGAGTGTATTAAGTGGTTTACTACATAAACTTCATTATGTACGACGCAATTAAATTCATCCAATCTTGTTTCTTCGCGGACAAAAATATCAAAGATTGATCTTCTCGATAAAGTTGTTCGCCATTTTTTCCTCCCTGCGCGTCGATATAGAAACAAGCGAAGCAGTTGCGTAGGTAATGGATTATTTATTAGCCGTTTAGGCCGTCATCTTTGCATAAAGATTAAAGATGCGGATCAACAACGCGTCACCGCAAATACGCGATGTTAAATCACCAGGTTTTACTCGACTCCGGAGGTATCTCAACCGAGCAAAAACCAGACGAATGAAGAATGACGCTGAATTTCTTATTCATAGTCCGCGGTGAACGCTTCCGCGTGACGAGGATTCTCCATGCATAATCTGCGCTAATATTCATCAATCTGGTCCGAATAACTCTTACGACGCTGTTTCGCAGCCACGTAAACGTACACCGTATACCTGCCTGAATATTATAGTTTCCCCTCAATTTTCCCTCCATTATCGATTTCTTGTTACTCTGTTTCCACCATCGAGCGAAAAAATCAGATCGAAACGACCACACGAATGCAACATCAAGCTGCTACAACGTAATATAAAAGTTGTTTCTCCCTGTGGCACGAAACCAGACCTGGCGCTCATTCGCAGCGAACGGGCCGACATTTTCGAGCACGCCCGCGCCGCGGCGAGTTGAAACCGTTTCGGGGCCGCGCGTAATCACGTAATTACGCGCATTAAAAGGAGCCCCATCGTAGGTACCAATTTAATTTCCGAATTTCCAGCGGCGAATTACCTCGCCACTGCCGCGATGCGTCCAAACCAGAAGGGGAAAAGGGAAACGAGCGGACGTCGTCGCAATTCAGGACCATTAGCAAAATTACTCAGCATGGGGCGCGTTTGCACCAAGCCCGGTCTGGCCTGGGCGACCTTTTCCTTCGTCGATCGGCCGAAAAACATCGCGAAACATCGTGATCGCTACGCGAGACCTCATTCGAGACACGATCCTGTACGTATGTATTGCACTTTGTACCTAAATATACCGCGTAATCTTCGATGAAACATGACGCCACCGGAACAACGGTATATACGTACACTGACCAGAGAACCGTTTACATATTCGTGCGTTACAGCGACGACGAGTTTCGACAATTTATAAGGGATCTCGTCGGGGCAAATTACACGGTGATTCAGCGACCTAACAAACGTGAAATACTGGCTGGCCCTGTACCGTGGTACGATTATGGCCACTTAAACGCCACGATTTACGCGGAGACCAATGATTTTGCTGGTGCGTGACGGTGATCGATCATGGCGCACGGAAAACAGCGACGAGTGTGATTAAAAGATGTTGAGTGGATGTTTGACGATTAACAGAAGACTAAGTGGTGCGCGTCGAGTCGAGAAGATAGGGTAAGGAAAATTGGATGTGGATGTAATGAAAGTATCTCGTAGAGTGGTAGTGAGTAAGAATTTACTTGTAAATAAGATGGACTCTTTCCACTCTGTGTGACTTTTAGGTAATGATATGGGAAATTCAAAATATAAGCTATTATGGTGAACTGATATATTGTATTGAAAGATACAGATTTTATACTGTGTTTCGATTTTGTAATAAAAGTTGAATAAATATTCTTTGCTATTGACATATATTGATATATATTGATAAATTTTCTATTATATCATTGACTTACACTCATACATATGGTAATTCTAAATTAGTTAAGTGTTTATCGACTTTCGAAGTAGTACAAATATACATAAATAATCCACGTATGTCACAGAGAAAACGATGTTACAAAAAAATGGAGAAGATGAGGGAAAAACATACAAAACATTCAGTCGTAGCTTGTTAGCGAGCTCATCAGTAAGGTTTCCTAGCAACGCCTTAGAGAATATACGTATAATACCTTCATATGGCGAAACGAATAAAGTGAAATATTCTGAACAAAGTAATCAGGATCTAGGAAAAAGAAATAATTCACGCTGTAAACAATTCACGAATTAAAAGACAAAGAGAGCTTCAGCAGGAGTCTTTGAAAAGAGACTTGGAAGCGAAATATCCGCCAAACCAGAACGACTGGTTTATTATTACACCGGAAGGCGAAGTTATACTTTTCCCCGATGTCTAGTGAATCGCTGAACGCGAGCAAAATCGAAATTAATAATCAAATTGGAGCCGCGCCACGACCGACAGGAGAAAACGTTCCCGTGAATTATGTCGGCGCGGGGATGGCGACAGTGCCGTTTTCTAATTCGGGAAGAATGGATATAACGGGCCGCGCGGAAGGATGTCATTGTCGTTTACGACGACTGGTGCACGAACGTGCCGATCCGCGTGCGATGTCGCGACACTAAATCCTCGCGATGTATTTCGATTTGACTGGTCGCTGGCCCTGGTTCGCTAGTTCCTGAATATACTGGCTGTCAGATGAAATTTCGCGGTATGTTTTATGGTTACCACCTAGGAAAAACATGTTTTACGAATGTACGGAATCTTCAAACGGCTTAAAATTAACTACCTAAAACTCTCAAGCGGCCCATTCTTTCCAATCAGCTGTGTATTTAAAATATTGCATATAGAAATTAATTTCGTGTTTCTCTAGATAAATGTACCATCTTTTATCGGCTTAGCTTTCGGATCGATACTAGACTGTTCAAACGATGAAGATTACTTTTTCGATAAAATTGAGCAAAATTTACGTTCAACAATTCAGACAGAGAGACGAAAGTTATCACTGCAAAATCTAGCAATTGATCGAGAAAAAGAATAAAAGAAAAATACGATCGCTGAATGTCTAAACATTGGATTCCAGTTAAACTTTTGAATACCGGCGTGATTCGAAACAAGTTACAATGTAGAAACAAGTTATGTACACATTCTCCAATTATAAATAAACCTGTACACTGTAAATCGCACGACAACAAACTCAACATGAAGCATAAGCGTGTATGCAAAATGTTTCCCTCCCATTTCGAAAACATACTGTCAAAGTTTGGCCGGAGAATCGCCTGACGCCGCGTATAATCCCTGCTGATTTACCACGCAGCTTGCATGCTGTGCTCCTCGACGACCAACAGTCTATTACTGTCAATGAAACCCAAACACACCAGCGCGAACTATACAACCAGTCGCCAAACTCTTGAAATCCAAGATTCTTCTACCTCCCTACAGCAATATCGTAAACCTTTTCGACTCTGACTACTAAGTATCCGACTTCTTCATCACGTTAGTTATCCACTTGTTTTACGATTTTCCTCTCGGACGAGTCCGCTGTGTTACGTGTCAATCTCCTCCGAGCGGACCACTGGCAAAAAGGAATTTCTCGACAGCCCGCCTCTCATAGAAATGCTAATCGAAGCAGGTGATTAAGAGACACACAAGAGGGACTCTGTCCAGAAATACTTTCAATATCAGCCCTTTCGCCTGCAGGAGAATATTCATGTCTGGATCTTCTCCTTTCTTCTTTCTTCCTTCAATTTCTCTCTCCTTCACTTTCCTACGTCTTTATCCCGTCGCTCTTTCGATCGACGAGAGTTAAAAGGACGGTATATCTCGGAGCTAGCAGCAGAACGGATACTTGCTTGTCACCAAACAGAAATAGTTTCACGTAGTCAGGCTTTTATGACAGCATCCGAGTGAAAACGAGGACGACAGGAAAGAAGAGAAAGGGTAGAGAGGCGCGAAAAAGGGAAGGAAAAGGAGCGAGGTCTCGTTTCTTTCTCTTTCCTTCTCGGTTCGAGGGTCGAGGAGAACGCGAGAGAAGGCAGGTTCCCCCGGCCCATCGTTTTGCCATTCGTCGAGGTTCGATCTTTATCTGAAATATTATCGCCACGATCAGGCCTATACTTTCGTCTAATTAATCACGCCGCAAGCTGCAATTGTTCCCGCTCCGCGCTATTAAATTCCCATATAGAGGCGAGCGCGAGTGCGAGATTCACGGGTATTAAAATTACCTTGTCGCTTAGCCTCCGAGAATTATAGGCATTTACTTAATTCATCGCCGACTTAGCTCTGCCCTTCTCATTGCTTTTTAACGTTCTCAAGTGCGATCAAGAGAGGAAGCGTTATTCGGTTAGTCACAGTCTGTTACTTCGCGCTTATACAGCAGGTATGCGAGTGTTTCTAATGAAACGCCATTAAGCTATTGATTTTTGAAAATCAATAACGGACAGCGGTATAAATTGTTATCCGCTGTAATAATTCTGGTTCGGAGATTTTTTTATGGGCAGCGAACACGCCCACTCGCTAAAAACACAATCGATAGATACACTATACACCCACCTTCATCGGACTAATTAGAACGTAACACGATTTATGTTAGAAGGTTAAGCATTACCAGAAATGGAATGCGTAAGTCTATATCGAAACAAATATTTAAAGATTAAAATTCAAAACCTACACGAATAATAAACAATTAGACAATGGAGAAACTACGACCTGCATAACAGTGCGAACGAATAAGTTACGAAAGAAATCTCCTTTCCAATCTGCGATTCTAACAGCGAATTAGAACGCAACACGAAGTAATTGCAAGACGTTCACATACTCCTCATACTCGTATATCAATAAGTAAGTAACTTTTACCAAGAGAATGTGATCTAATCGATCTAGATCAAAGAACCTTATTTCAGTCTATTCCAACATCTCAATTCAAACACTTTGAACTACTGCCACGGATTTGTTCCACATCGAGCTAGATTGCTCGTAGATTCTGCAACCATTACGCTTAATCGCCGCTATCGTCTTGCGCTCGTAAATTCTCGTGATCTAACGCCACCCCGTACAGCCTTCCTAACACGAACAATCGTAGTAGACATGTACTTCGTCAAGACATATCTTCTACGCCTACAAAAGTCCTCGCAATCTCCTTTTCTCATACTCACGATCGACTAATCCACAATCAAAGAATACCTATGTACGTACCTATATTTCATTGAAACTTCCATTTTATTGCGTATCGTTCACCAAAGAACAGAAGGATCATACCACTGCAGGAGCTTTCGCGGCCACCTACAACGCACGCCGCCACTGAATCCCCATGAAATCCGATTAGCTGGAGCTACCCATACAACACAGAGCAGGGCTCGATGGTGGAGCGTTTCCCATCGCGGGTTCGCGACAGCGCCGCTAATAGACACGTCCAATGGCGGCGCATAAGCATAACGCGCGACAAATGTGCATCCATATTTCGCGAACGGTCCATTGTGCGAACGGAAGCCGGTGGTTCTGCTTCGGCGAGGCAGCCAACGAAAAAGAGATGGCCACTGGGGTCTCGCACGCAGACCCAGCGGGGAATAAAACGAGCGACCGTGGCTGAGTTATGACGGCCGTGGCCCGAAAATATTTCGCGAGCTTTATAATCCTTGGAAGCGTTTCGTCGGGACGAGGGAGACGTGCGCGCCCGCGTACGAATACCAGAAGCACGCCCCTTGTGTATAAATACGTGTATAAATACGTACACACAGAGGAGAATGGTTAAAGGGTAGAAAGAAAGAGAGGAAAAAAGAGAGAAGAAGGACTGATGAAGCTGGCACGGTAGAAGAGGCAGCGCGAAAAATGTCTCGATGGACGTGACGACTCTCGTTTCCCTTCCTTTTTCTCTCCCTCTATCATCGGAGGTTCAACAGTCTCCGTCCTTTTCGCCTCTAAACGTCGTCTTTCAGATGCGGCGAGATCGCATTTATATGCAGAGTACACCGTTCGAATATGCATAAACCTCGCGAGCACCGCATACCGGCGACTACCGGCGCGATGCGCTATTGGCCAAAGTAATGGAAGTGTTTAAGGATGCGTATAAAAATCGAAATTCAATATGCCGTAGAGTCGGAATTTACTGGATGATATAAAGTGCATAAAGTCTCATCCACCATCTCGTTGCCCTGGTTCGCGAGTTCGATCCGTTACTCCGGCGCAACGTTATTACAAGAGCCGAGCTAATTTCGATGCTTCAACGGCCGATTGTTCGGTTAATGATCGACGACCGATGGGATTAGGAAAATGAAGACAGAAATTGCACGATCGCAGGTAACAAGCTTCGTTTTTCTCCACTCGCTAAAGTGAGAACTTATAACGCCACCTTGATTAATCCCTTAACGCAGCTAATTTCTTTTCACTTGAAAGTAATTATATTTTATTTTCTTTTTTGGAGTAAAATACAATTAGAAATGAAAATGTGCAATCAATATTTTATATATCAATATTTACATTTGTAAACGATGTTTTGTGTGTTTTCCTTCTATTTCAATATAATATCCGACATTTACTGATTAAAGATGAACGTATTTACTTTTTCAAGATTGTAACGCTATGTATATTACGAGTGTCTGTGTTAAGTGGGTAAGGAATTTCATTGTCAGACAGAGCGGAGCACGATATTTGCTGAATGTTTCGTGGGAATTTCGAATCGATCGAATACTCGAGTCAAGAGCAGAGAGCAGGTTGCTTCGTGAAATATGTATGTTTGAGCAGTAGCCACTATCTAGTCTGATATTAAGGTAGGTTATTGCCTACGTTGGTTCCTCGTATTTTCAGAGCAAGTATCCCTTTGTCTTGTCCACCGTTTTGGTTTTATTAAATATCAACTCGCGATGCCTGGTATCTAGCGCGTCTCTCTTTGAAACACGTGTTCCTGTTTCTTCAGGTCTCCGTCCATGCATAGTTTCCGCCCAAAAGCGAACCTCATATACTGCCATATAAAAATAACGAGTTCCTGCGTCGCGCAAGCAAACAACGTAACATTACAACTAAAAATAGAACAAACTTCAAAATGGCAAATTTCCAATTTCTAGTGTAACCATTTCTTATATTGCTTTCATCAATTTTCTTCTCTTCCAATAAAGACTATCACAAAATCATTCTGCATCCCATACTTTTGGGGATGCTTTACGTCGAAATTTATGCAAAAATATTGAATACTAAAGCTTCAAATTTACTTATATGCTTGTTGAATATTTACTTATATACGCACCATTTTGATTGCTTACATAAAGCTTCGTTCAAATTAGTCAAGCAACTTGAATTCAAACGACTCGATGCCAAGTGATTTAAGTTCAGTAAATGATGGGTTAAGTGCTCTCAAAGTTGTTCGAACTCAGGTAACTTGATCAAACTGAACGAGGTTTAGGGGTTAAAATATACAGCTTGACCACAACGATTCCCAGACTTAATATACAATTTGTTAAGACGGACCACACTTCGAGATTCTTCCTGGTAGCCCGAAGCCCAAAACAGACAGCTAGTTTTTATCGTGTCAATTCAATCGTCTGCGTTGATAATTAACGTTCGAGTAACGCCCTTGCGAGCGACGATCGCGATTTATGGCGATCGTGCTCGCATGTGCCTCGTCATCCGTGTTTAACTATTCCGTGGTCGAACCGATTTATCTCCCCGAATTGTCTAACGCCGTCGACGAAAATTTATTTGCAACCGGCGATATGTCATACTGCGGCCATAACGATGTATCTGCGGCAAGAATCTTTCTCGATTGGTCGGCCAACTATAGACCGTTTCGCAATATGTGCCGTAAACGTGTCCGCTGTTAGTGAAGCTTGTCAAAGCCAACGAAATAATCCGGAAAAACAATATACCTACCCTCGATGTATGCTGTCGATATTTTCAGCAATTTTATTTCTGGGGCATCAGGCGTAGGAATTGATTAAATTAAATGTTGTTTTTGACAATATGTCACGCGTCTACTGCAGAGGATTTTGATCTTTGAGCTACTACAGGTGATTATAATCTTTCATCGTGAAACGATCATTGTATATTGCGAGCAATTTATAGTCACTTGCCACAGGAGATCTTTGTATATAAATGATTATTTTCCAAGATAATTTCAGAGAAATTCTACGAATTCCTGAGAGCAATATTACATTTCTGACCTTGTAATGGAAGCCTATATAATTAATATGTATGCGATAAAAACACTATGTTTCATATAACTATATCCTGCTTCTTCGACAAAGTTATCCATAGCGAAAGGTAGTATTACCTCAACGAGTTAATGAGTTAATACGAACGAAATAGTGAATCATAGCTCAAAATTCCAAAGTAACGAAACCATAGAGCACAGAATCCTCCATTTGGAAAGTCCAATGATGATCCAAATAGATCGAGCGATTAGCCCGCGTTCGTCTACGAAACGAAATTATATGTAATGACCAGTGTCCGCCGTTTAAGTCGATCCTCCCGTGAGAATGAGCGTCTTTAAAAGGGCTCGCGTTCAGTTCAGAAATTATAGGGGAGTGAAACGTTGAACGGGGGATCCCTTAATATTCTATCTCCGTGGACGGCGGATCGTCGTCATCATCATTATGTCATGCGCCTAAAAATCTCTCGAATCAACATATATTTGCATATTCAACGATCAAACGGGGGAAGAGCGGAGCCCAGACCGACGGACGGGCTATTTTAAAAGGCGAGCGAGGGACTTTAATTTATTTTCTCGCCCTGCCTACCAACGGCAGCCACCGTGCTCGGCCACGATAGAACGGAATGGAATCAGGAACACGTCCGACGTGTGTACATGGCCGGTGGATTTATTGCGGCACGTAGGGAAACGCGGCCTCGCGAAAGTGACACCTTCGTTTCGTTCCAACCTGCCAGCCGCATCCGTCTTTTCGCCAATTTATTTGCTTCACGGTTCTGCGTCGCGACTACTTCTGCCTGTCTTCGTTTCTCCTTCACTAGGCCAGAGATCCGCTGTCTGAAGCGTAGACAAAACTACTTAACCCCCACAGGAACCGAGTGGCGAAATGTGGCGCCAAGTTCCAACAGCGATTCGACTAGCGAACTGGCGACAATGCCTGGATTTTCGACTATAAGTAGACTGGAACGACTTTTGTCCAGGCTTTCGGAATGAATCGTCGATTTCTGTTGAATGTTGCCAGTTTATCTTAGTTCTTCGAAGTCTATTAACTTTCATAATGTTCGAGTGTAACCTGGAATTCGCTAGCTCGGCATTCTAGGGAAGGAATCTCTCGCCAACGAGCGATTTACGGTCTCCAGTTGTTATTTAGTTTCACCAGGTAATGTAGATTCCTCTGATCGCTCGCATAGAATAATCATCAGTTCAGAAGAAACATGATCTCCGCGTTCTCTTCAAGAGAACAAATTAACGAGCTTCGCAACGAGAAGTTCAGCGATTAGTCAGGATCGCGAGGAATTAAATTGAAAATTTCTCGAAGATCCTCGACCCTCAACAATGTTACAGGTAATGGATAAAACACAAATAATATTATAATATCGCGTTACCTACTTCTCCCGCTAGATTTCATCTCATCAACCTGGATATTACATTACTATTACACAACGTTCCGTTATTATATTGTACATTTACTGCTATATTGTATTATTAATTATTTTTGTGAATATATATACCTACTCGTGTCTGGTTAGCAAAAATTAAATATTGCCGCAGCTAATAGCATTCGTTATCTACTTTAGATCTTGGAACAAGTCTTGGACTCTATCTTCAGGGATACGGTCGTTTAACTATATGTAAAAAAGTAACGACGCACCTTCCAGATATTTAAATATCCACAAATCATTCGTGGTTACCGATGCGCTAGCACAGACAAATATTAGCGAGGCGGAACGATCGTAAAACAAAGGCTGGCCAAGCGTTACGGGCCCGAACTTCGACCGGTCGAACTGGCTCTCCGTCGAAAGAGGCAGCCTCGCCGGAAGATGCCGGAAGATTTGCATAAAAATGCCATACGTTTCTATCGGCAGACCGAGCAACGCACACAGCTGCCGGCCAAAGTATTTCGGGGGACGGATGCGCCCGGAGCATCGGTCATCTGCTGGATGAGGCTCGTTCGATGAAATACTTTTCAATTTCGGTGCTACGGTACGGTGATCCAGGCTCCATCGTGAAATATTTATATCTGTGCAGTTTCGTTCGATGGTAAAATGTAAAAGAAACGAGAACCGAGTCGACGTGCAACTCCTGATGGGGGTGGAGAGTATAATAGGTTGCTAGTAGCCATGGTTCAAGCATGGCCTGGTCCAGAGGACAATGTGTGATTGTTTGCAATAAGTAATTGTATAGTTTGCTGGTTCCTTTAGCCAGCTCGAGGGGAGAATTCGTTGGTACACTGGGGTTCAAAAATCTGAAGAGTTTTTAACGATCCAGAACGCCGTATCCACTAAATTTATCCGAATGAAATTTTGCTGGAATAAACAGACAAACTAGATTTGATCAAATTTGTACAAATTGTATTAATCGACGAGTATAGGAAATAGATCTAAGCTTATTTTTTATGTTACTTTCAGCAGGGCAATAACCTGATAGATCCGAAGATACGAACCTTTTAAAGATAAATGATGAATCCACGATGTTTCTTAAAATACCAACTGATAGCAATCAATACTGCTGGAACGTTCAAGAGGATAGCAAATATATATTATTTGATCTCAGAACTTAACAAAAATAGTCTCGTTAATTTGAAATTGCTCGACAGTGTATCGAACTTTAAAATTGCACTCCTATAAAACATTACATTTCTCTTCTATGATCTTCCATTATATGTACCATTTATAAGTCAGTTGTTATTTGCTCACAGAAAAAATAAATAACGATAGCTTGCAGTAATACCTGGACAAGATTACGCTACAAATATCCCTCGGTCATCCATAGAAGGCACCAAAGCGGTAATCTTTTCGTATCCTTACTTTCCAGAACTCGTTATGCTACTTAAATCCCAATTAGTACGTTCCAGCTTGAAAAAAAAGGCAACACGACGTACTTTTGCGGCGAACTGTATAGGCGAGCGAGAGAGCGCGAGCGTACAAAGGGTCTCTGTTCAAATCGTATGCAAATGAGCGCGGTGGAAGGCCAGGTGTACACTTATAATTTGATCTCGGACCCTCCTCTCCTCTTCGTGCAATGGCTACCGTTCCTCCTGGAGATGAACGGTGGCGCGAGACTGAAGCTGAAACCCAGGCCCAGATCCGATAAAACTTATTACGCTATCGCTCAACTGTCACAACAGATCACAGATAGAATTCAGTTGATGTCTAAAACGCCGCGAACCGATTTCGCGTCGGTTCGTTGGGCAGATCGAAGGAACAGTGTTTCGTGACCGTGTAACCGGCTAATCCGGCCTGATCCGACACGATGTGTCTATTACATCGTTAACAGTCGAGTTGCCTCGGATAACGAGTAGAGATCCAACCGTGTGTGTATATACATCCAAGGAGACTTTCTTCTGGCATCATCCTATGAATTATGCATCGTCGAATCGTCTGGAATCGTGCGACGTGCTTGGACGTCGGTTAATTCGAGGACGAGTTTAGGTCGGACGTCGTTGAATGGGATCGAAATGATCGAGAGGCGAAAAGCTACATAGAAATGGCTGTTTTCGGTTAAACGAGGCAAGATAACAGCCGTTGGCTAAGAGCAATATTTTATTCGTGAGCGGATGATGAGAATAAAACAAGGTTTTTGAGAACGTTCTGGGAAAATGATAACCTTGCAACGCCAGTAAATTAATCTCCTCGATGCTTTCTGGGACAATATCCTGCTTTCTCGAACGTTCGCACGATATGAAATTACGCTGGTTAAGATAACGAGGTGCGAAGATTTGCCATAGCAATTTGAAGGCCAGAGGTTCGAGTAGAAAGAAAGAGAAATAACTCGTGGATCTTCTTCCGGACTAAAGGTACATATACATGAATGAAAACACGAGTGAAAAGAAGAAATTCTTCGTGGCTGTACTTATTTCGAAACGTATACCACATGAGAAAATGCACTAGCTTCTTCATACGTATTTCCGATTCCGCTCGATAAAAGGAAAATACCACGGGTGGTCCTAGTGCATGCACGAAGAAGAAATCTTGGCTTTGCAACCAACATCGCGATCTTTTTCCTTTCCCTTGGAAAGATCTTTCGCGCAGCAGCTCTTCCGTATTCTTTTCATTTGTCTCGACCTGACGATGATGCCCATCTCATTCACTCTTTCGACTCGATACTCGACGTGATTGTGGTTAGTAATATGGTTTCTTTAACTGTTATATCGAAGCTTGTATGTTGGAAAAAATGATAAAACCAGCTTCTTCAAAATTAGACTGTGGGACATGCTTTTGCTATCGCAGGTTTCATTTGTGTTGAAGCTTTAAGATTAAAAAAGGAATTGAAGATACATTTATTCAAGATATTCATTTTAAATGTATATTTGCTATATTTTAAATGCAAATCGCTGGAAAAGTAATCTACCGCGTATTGTAAACAAAACATAGATAAATAATTACTTTCTCTTAAGAATAAAAAACACATGGTAATTCGTTAATGCTTTCTGTAATTACTTTTTAGATAAAACGCGACGATTATTCGTATCATTCCACTCGATTCTTCATAAACCGCGTAACACCTTTTTCAGCGGCAATCACCAGCTCGAAAGCACAAATGCCACTAGCAGAAAGCATAAAAGAGGAAAAATCAAGCGAGGTTTGTCGGCTTCGACAGTTAATCCCGTGCCTAACATCCAAGCAGGACTGTACCCTTTTCACCGCTAGGCAGCTGCCCCGTCACCCTTTCGATCTTCCTCGATTGGATACAACGTAATTAAAGAGGGGAAGTGGAGGGAAAAAAGAACGGAAGGAAAGTTAATTGGTCGTCCATTGATGGACGCATCGCGCGTAATCCGGACGCGAGGCGTCGATTCTCTCCGGCGCGCAACACGAGTCGCCATTGATTGCCGCGATAATCTTGCCACTTTCCTCCCTCCAAACTTTCCTTCCTCGTCTTCGTTTACCCGCCACTGATTCCCTCCTGCGGTATTTACATCGTTAACCTCGTTCGTTTATTGCCACGCGTTTTCCCTAGCTCATTGAAATTCTAATTTTTATGGCCTTCACGATGAAATATCTTCGTTGCTTGAGAAACAGCCGCGGCCATTAAGAAACACGTGCGATCGAAACACGAAACTGGAAACGAGTAGAAATTATCGAGTGTTTACGATTCACGTCGATATTTCCTCGGATTTCTTTAGAATCCTTGTTCCTTCCTGAATTTCTTTCTCCGACGTATGAATACCAAGAACGTCGAGGAAGAATACGAGAAACATTTGCAAACTTGCGCGATCGAGTCGATGCGATCGAAGAGGAATTTATTTATAGTTCAATAAAATACATTTTCAAAGTGTATTTGATTTTTTGTAACGGAGAATTATTCTTCGGGTTTTCCTGTTGCCCGAATTCCAACATTACGAAACTTCCTTCACGAGGCGTCCAATGTCCGCCATTTTTCTTCAAACGCGCCGTGTTACTTGCGGAACAAGCGCGTTATGCGAATTGTCGGTGGTTTTTGCATTTCGTCGGAATTTTACGCGCGACATCTCGCCTCTGACCGGCGAGAACAATAAAACCCGCATCGTTATTATTCCACCCGTTCCCCTGCAACCCTTATCGCACACGCGCGCGCATAATACGCGCGTAAGTTAGCGGCGAGAGTCGGTTGACAGATAAAAATCCTGACGACCGAAAAAAATATTTTTATTTCCACGAGACGATGTTTAAGGATAAAGATAATCGCGATCGATCCACGAAATTTATGGACCTGTACATAATCGTTTGTCGTCGCCTCGATAATCTGCTCTCTGCCGGTGATATATAATTCACGAGCGATCAGTGACAGAGAAGAAGGAAGAAAAGAAATGAGAGGAGATGGAGTAAAGCGAAGCAAGCGGTTTAAAGAGTTTAAGAGTGGTCTGCGTGGCTACGATCTTATTCTACTTCAACCACTATTCAATGAAACAGGAAGAATGTAGAAGAAATACTGTAGAATTTTTATAAATGACGAGTGATTAAGAATGAAAAGAATATTGACGTTAGAAGATTTATTGCTACGGGGGAAAGATTCGGCGAATGCGCCATATGGAAATTTAGTTGCGTTTGGTAAGAATGTATGTCCTTTATGCTGAATCTTTAACAGTCTAATAAAATTCAAAATGCCAAAAGATTATATGCGAATTGTGTGAAAATGAGAAAAGTTTCTATTACCTTTTTAATTGTTTTATATTTTACCAAAAATTTTTTTATAAAAATCCCATTCATACACGTATTTCTATGGAATACTTCTTCTCAAAAATTCACTTAAATTTCGGCAAAAAACAGAACTCGTCGATGCAAACGCTTCAACAGCCCGTAAGCCGGCATCGTCACGCGATATCGGAACAGGATGGAACCGCGAACGACTTATCGCGAATAACGCGCAATAAAACTTATCATCCCATAATTGTGGAATCGCGTGTTCACCGTCGAATCTCGAATAGTTGGAAACGTCTCCGTGTACGAACCAACTTCCTCCCGAGCACGTGTTCTCTACACGGTCGCTAGAAGTTTCCCCTCCCTTTCTTTCCGTCCCATCGCGAGGAGGAACGAGTTTACGAGATCGCGGAGCAACAGGGCCCTCGTTGCCGGGAACGATAGCATCGCGATGCTCAATCGACCGCTCGATAAGGCTCGTGAGGAGGCCGCTGTCGGCAACCTGTTTATTCTAATTAGCGTGCGTCACAAGCGACCAAAGGGGAAGGGAAAAACGGTGGAGGGCAAACGAGCTTGCGTATTGTGTCAGCTACGGGCCGATCCTCGCGTACACGGTTAGTGTTATCTGTACAGCAGCGTGGAATTTTTAAGAGGAAGCTGATGGTTAACAGGCCGCCCCTCCGGCTCACTGGTTACGCGTAATTGCTACGGGGTTTCGTTCGGTTATTCGTGTTTTAAGACCCGACCCAGAGTCGATGTTCTCCCGGAATTGTGTGGTAATTGGCGTTTCGAGGAATGGTTTATGGGAATTGGCGAGATTGTTCTATAAACGTGGTAATAAGGGTGGAGGAGGCATAGAAGGGCGCAAAGTGTCGGAAGTAAGCCAAGAATATCGTAAAACCGGAGAAAGGGGAAGGTGAGAACCTAAATTGTTCTAGGATATCTCCTTAAAGGTAACTCCTTTTTCTCTCTTAAAACGGGGATTACAAAAATATCTGTAAAACTATAAATCGATACCGTTCGCCGATTTTAACGTCAGGCACTATTTTCTTTTCTTATATCCCTTTCTATCTTTTTTAATAGTTCTGGATTTTACTTTCGGATTTGCGAGCTTTGTTGATTTTAAAACCACGCTGTATTTCAATTCCTTCTTTTATCGTCGTTACTCCTACATCACTTTTAACATCACGCGGTATTTCTTACATTCTTCTATTCTCCTCCTCTCATTTTAACTTTAGGCATCTCTCCAATCAAGTACAGTTTAAAAGAAAGCGTATCGAGAGAATTCAGATATATTTCCATTGTTTCGCGATTAAAAATTCGCCAGTGTCTTCTCGATATTCTTCCAATCCTCCATTTCTCCGTCGGTAGTTTTTCTTTCCAGAGTGAAACGTGCTGACGCGACTAAGCCACCGGTCAAAAGCGAGACAACGACCGAACATAAATTCCTACAGTGGTAAACGCGTGCCGCTCAAAATATTGATGTACCGGAAAATATTTCCAAGCTAGAACTATGCAAAAGGTCTAGAGACGGGGAAGGTACTTCCGGCGCGAGGAAAGTGAATGGCGTCGTGCTCGCGCTCGTTGGCCGTCTCTCGTCTTCGTACGGCTCGTTTGCATGAGTAATTATTAACGTGCCCCGGGACAAAAGACGATTTTCTCTCCTGCGGCGAACCGACGACGTCGCGACACCGGGCATTCCTGGGCGCTCGTCGCGCGCGATTTATGGCAGCCAGACGCGAGTCCACCGACCAACCAGGCGAACCACCGATGTCCACCGGAATGAAAAGACTGGTTGGACAATGGATACGCTGGCCAAAAGAGTACCACGAACGGGGTAAATAGAAATCCGCTTGAAAATTGAACGTTCGCCGCGCACGGAAGCTGGTACGGGCAGTTTCAAGCGCGTATAGTCGCGTGAGTGGCTGGAACCGTCGAGGTAAATAATTTTTTCGTCGGTCTTGCTAGTTTTTCAGAGGTTGGTTTACGAGCTTACGTTGCCAAAGTTGGAAAGGGTGATGAATGTTTTATGGAAAACCAAGTGAAACGTGGCTATTTGCCTGGGATATTTTATGAATCGAAAGGTCATTTGTCCGCATTCTGTTGTTTCTTTCTAGATCGCAAGTGTTTTATAGGTGTTTGATTATATTGTACACGTAGAATTTAATGATTCCTCAACATCGTAATACAGCTAATACGAGAAGTTATAGCGATAATTGAGCAAATAAAGTACGAGGTAATTAAGGAGTCAGGCTACGGTGAAAGTGCGATCCATTAGGAATGACGTATGATATCGAACGATCGGCAATTACAGACGTTGAAAAGTGGAAGCACGCCATTGAAAACTACCCACACGTTCGCATTCGCCGAATACTTCCATCGGTCTAGCTAAGTCCGATGGTATACGATAATCAAATGTTACGTGTAAACGTCGAAGAGCAAATTATAATTTTTTTCTCACTATTCTTCAGATGAACTCTAATCGAAGCGAATTTGTACCGAGAAACCACTTTTCTCCGTATAATAACAAACAAATTCTGTAAATCTTCTGAAGCTTTCAAGATCTCCACTCCGAATCCTTAAATTTTTAACATATCAGGAAATTCTAACATAGCGGTCCAAAATGTACCTACGTGTCCTCATAACGCCGCAGTCAAGAAGTTCCACGAAATGGGACGTTTAAGTCATCCATTATGCCATCAACCTGTCCATGACTTTCTATTAACAAAGAAAGGAATCGGCATAATTGCGTTCAAATTAGAACAGAAAGCCTCTCATTCAGTAGGTCATCGTTTCACAAATTGATCTATCTAGTCAGCTTCCATCTCCTCGAGCATTGAAATCAAAATATCCAAGAGACCGCCCACGGATGTGCGAGAACGGCTTTCGGAGAAAATTTTGCTGCTGGCTACTAAACGATCGTAACGAAGTTACGCTCGCTCGCTCGCGAACGAACAAAGAGAGAACACGGAATAAAGAAAAAGGAAGTGGATAAAAGAACCATCCTCTCTCCGAGTGTTTGAATAGAAAACGTTCGAACGGTCATAAATGGCCGACAGAAACGACTTAATTCCCAGTCCAGGCAAAATACTGTCTCTCGACCGAAACGACTGCTCAACGTGTCAAACAGTATAGAGAACGAGAGAGTAAATAGAAATCCGTCGGAAATTGAATGTTCACAATTCACCAGGCGTTTAGAGGCCGCTTCATGTGGCCAGGTATCGAGTGGACGTTTTCCGCACGCGTTTCACCGTCGTCGATCTGCAAAACGATGTTAAGGATGCACGTCAATTGAACGAGCCACGCTCGACGATACACCCATTGTTCCATCCAATGTTTGCTGTTACACTTCCGGCTTTCGTTTTGCGCCTCTCGAGGGCTAGTCTCTGTCTCCGGCACCGGAGATTCGAACTTGTAAACGCGCCATCCGCGGCCATTTCGATTGCCCATTTCAGCCTCGATGGAGATTCGCGCCTGTTTGCGTGAACCGTATCGATGGATTAGGTATGTCGAGCATGATACAAAAGAGGCAATAAAAAGTAGAGGAACCTTCCAAGTCCTCCATAAGAATCTTAAACCACGCATTGCGGCGATAAAATTGAATTTATTCATCGGGCTGATTTGTTTATTAGATGTTAATGAAAATGACCGATAATAATAAAATAAATCAATGAAATTACAATGATGAGAGTTACAGAAGTAAAAGAATAGCACCTAAATATCGTAAAAAAGAATTGCATTTTGAATGTTTAATATATCTTGCATCGTCCGATGATAGAATTTAGAAATTTCCCATATAATTTTTAAGACCGCAACCAAACATGGATACGTGAAACCGCGACCACTAGAATTTTCTAGTAATATTGAGAATAACACAAAGTGAAGATGTGTGGCGTTTCGAGAGAGGCGTTTCGCTGCTCGCTAGAAGTTAACGCTTGAAACAGGTTATATTTATGAAACAGCGAGTATCTAGGTATCCCTTTCGGTTACTGAGTCTGGTCTTGACGCGATAAGTACGTGTTGAAGTACAACGTGCATCCGACACGTGAGGATTATTGCAGGAATAATTCTCACGAAATGGCGAGGATAAAGCCTGCGGGGGTGCACCTGTAGGCCGATTTGTTTAAAGAGAGAATATTCTCATAGAGAAATTGAAGATTCGTTTCGTTAGTAATCGACACGTATTTTTCTACGAGGGAGAAAAACACACACGCGAAAAGTAGTCACGAGAAGTGAAATATTCTTGGATCCTCCGACTTTCTCTCCGGCGTGTGTTTTTCGCCTATTTTTAAACGAAAAGGCATCCCCCAGTCGCGTGACTGCGTATCACGTCATTTTCGTCGGTGCTTCCAACTCGTTCGATAGGCAGCCAGTGAACGTGTTCACACGATGCATCGAAGAATTTCGTGCCGACAAAACGTACACGGGCCTCGGATAGCGGGAAGCTGGCTCGTAATAACCCACTGGGAAACCGGTACCACGGCGAGGCTGGTGGTCCCTAACAGAGAAGTCGGTGCACGTCTCGAGAATATTAGAAGCAGGAAGAATACGAAGTGTTTCGCTGATTACTCGTGCCCCGTTCATCCTATGCCTCCAACACGATCGAACGAATCGACCCGGAGCCGGAACACGATCGCTCGTTTGCATGGAGCCGCGCTATCGAACGAGCGTCACGAGAATAAGCGACGACTTGCTAGGAATTCTAATCTACGATGATAAGGTTGTGCGATGCAAGAGGATACTTTTCTAATACGTGGATGACTGCATTACGAGAACAGTGGAGAAAGAGTGAAAATTATTCATGAACGCATCCATTGTCGAGGAAGTTACGGGGGAAGATATAAAACTTTTACGAACAGTTTACACGGCTGTTGATTATTAACGGTGGTAGGTTTGATGAGATATATTTATTAAAAGATTCAGCGATAGATACTACAAA
This sequence comes from Bombus fervidus, assembly GCF_041682495.2. Lineage (NCBI taxonomy): Eukaryota > Metazoa > Arthropoda > Insecta > Hymenoptera > Apidae > Bombus > Bombus fervidus. Next base: position 11,279,661 of record NC_091520.1, on the reverse strand, counting down.
AAGAGACGTAAAAATTCTGCGAAAGTGAAATTTGTAAATAAGTGAAAGTTATCTTCGACGAAAAATATCTACCAACAAATTCATCGAAAAACGACCTACGAAAGAGGATACAAAAATTCTGATTTTTCAACCTATGGAGAAAGCTGCAATCAGTTATCGATAATTAATGAATATACCGATAAGTAGATGATCAATTAACCGAATCAAGAATAAAATTTTCATCGAACACGACGTATTAAACGCGGAGAATAAAAAAGTGTTCAACGTCGTTACAGGCTGACAGTCGCGACTAAAATTGAAACGTGGCGTTAGCAGTTCATCGATCAATCGGAGAGGGAGAGGCGAAATGATTTTCAAAAACGCTCGATCACTGATCGCGACGGGAGGGTGCAACGAATTAACAATTACACCGAACAAAATGCACGCCAGCTAACCAGCCGGCGAGTTTTCAATCGATAGCGTTTTATCAGGACTCAATTCACCGGCAGTCCCGCTCGGTGTGGTTTCGAGGGTCGTCGGCTGAGTGCTTTCGAAAGTGACCACTCTAAATGAGGCTCGTGTTTGCAGTCGGCTCCAAGCAAGCTCGCCTCATATGTAAATGATAGAATAGAAAATCGAGTGGCCCGTTCTTTCGGTCCGATTAATTTCGAATTTTATCGGGAGCTGACGCTTTTCAACCCGATGTCACACTCCAACGCGTCCACGAGCACCCATTCGCCGATAATCATCGTGTGTTTTATTTAGTAGTGACGCCCGTGAATGCATGGAAACTTCATCTCCAATGCTCAACCAAAATACAAAATTCGTTCCTCCCTTTTTACAAATTATGCACATGATATTAATTATATCGTAATTAGTATGTGAACCGTGAATTTCTATGCATTTTCAGGACATTTATGGGTACAAAAATGCGCAAAATAATATGGAAAAATTTATATACCTTTCTATATTATGGAAAAATACCCAAAGTAGTATATTCATTCTAATATGATATTTAACAAGTGCAAATCTTTGCTTAGGTTTTGCTTCTTAAATTTGCTACCCAAATCTAATTATTTCTCCACCAAAAGGTGTGAACCACTTTTCCCATACGTTTCAAGTATTCGAGGAATATAACTTTAAATTCAATTTTCAAGAAATCAACGAAAACGTTAATAGATTTCCAGAGGAATGATCGCGGAAATGAATTCCTTCCAAATGACAGATCCAAAAGGAACCAACCACGTGAATTTCCTCCGCGACCCCATTTTCGATTTCTCCACAGCTATTCGAACGAGAACGTGGTTCTCGAAATCGACGTCCACCATGTGCCGAGGCGGGCTTTAATTTCGACTGGGTTTACAATCGGGTGCGAAGAATGAAAACTCTGTGACAAGTGCGAAACGTACCGTTCGGGAAATGAGATTTTTATTCCGAGCGGCGGCACTTCTCTCTCGCCGTTTGTACGGGCGACCATGGTAATTTAACGGTAGGTATTAAACGGGAATTTCAATATCGTTTTTGCTGGTCAACGTCGTCGCCTGGTTGAATCTGACGTCGATATTACCACGGCCAGTTCGTTTAAACGGCACGCTGTTTACGAATGTAATCGTCGGACGAGAGAGGAAAGTTATCTCAATAATAACGAGCTTCGGTGTTATGCGAGATATGAATAAAAGTTTCTGCAATAACAGGCCCGGCTTTTAGCGGACGCTGTTCGAGAAAGTTGCCACGGAGCAAATGAGAATACGTTGATGGGTCTGACGCACGGAATGGTGATTCCAGCTAAAAATCACGTTTCGTACGGTTAACGAGTAGCCTCCACGTTACACCGAGCTCGTAAAATCGGTCAAGCCTACCTACGGTGTTCGTTACGTTGCATGCTTACGTGTTCGAGCCGTCTCAGCGGATGAATTGATAAAAACTTGAGAAAGTTGAAATACGAACCGCGTGTTGTTCACACAATCCGAACGTGATAAGTATTTGAGTTTAATTCAGTACATGGCTGTATTTTCTACCGGCAATAATTTTGTGTTCTGTGTGTATATGTCTTCTTAATGTTCAAATTCCTCTTTTAACGACCTTCTTTGATAATTTTCTTCTTCGATGTTCTTGTATTGTCTCCTTTTACTCCTGCAAATCTCTATTCTAGCGTTCTGTCGGTGCTTCTTTTTATTTGTAAAATTCCTCCGCTCGATAACCTTGCTGCGACTCATCTTTTCGATATTCTTACTTTTGCCTTTTCCTTTGCTTATTATTCTTTAAAAAACCAGAATGATATGAAGCACACAGTCGTTAAGACATCATCGATTCTTTTTTATCGATGGAAAGTAGCAGTAGCTCGACAAGGGCGCTCGTATAGACAAATTTAGAACTGCAGACGTTTCGGGAGTTGCCTCGTATATTTCCGTAATTAATCAGCATAAATCGAAGCCAACCCGTTTAAAACAACCAAAGTGGATGGAATTCGGTAGGGGAAGCGAGGAAGCAACCGTTCACCGTAAATCTTTCCAACTAATGGCTCGTAAACAGTATAACGCTTCAAGCAGATTGTAAATCACCATTATTATTGGTACCATCCAATAATTAAACGTAATAAGCGAAACGATATTTCAGCAATAAACGACTGGCCCTTATTTCCTCTTTCTTTCCCTGTCTCTTCCGTCCTCTTCCTCCCACTATCAGATATTTCCTAGTAGAGCATATCGAGGCACGGTAACAAGACCACATATCACCGGCAATAGTATTTACATAGATTTCCGAATGCAGTTTGATTTATCGGCCGCGTAAATTGCCAGGCGCCGCAACCAGCCAAATAATCGTTCGCAGAACGAATTTCTCATTTGGGGGGCCGGGGGGTTCCGAAAACCTCGACAGTGTTATGCGTTTCGACGCGGCATTATCGAGAGCATTATTAACGGGGAATCGAATTTTCGACATTGTAATCGGCCAGACGTTGCCCGATTTTATTTAACGTTACGATCGTATCGTAAAATTGGAAATCGGTGCGCGCCCGTTGTTCCATTCTGTCCATGCTGTGTTCGCGCCACAGCTATATCGGTAAAATTCTATTAAGCTTTTTGCACGTAACGAAACCAACTTTCCGCTGCCTGGAAAACGAGAAAATAATTTCGCGAGGATTTCATAAGCTCGTCATCGTCGCTGGGACGCGTGGGTTTTTGTTAAAATCACCATGGATAGAAAGGAGAAACGAAATAACGAGTGTCATGCGGGTCTTTATTTCTAATTATTTTCCTGCGTTTACGACTCGGGCTTCGCGCTTTTCGGACAGTAATCAACTGCGACGGTATAAAGGCTGAGCGTCCTGCAACTTTTGCTGCTTCGTCTTTGTCGTGTTGTGACTCGGCCAATTTTTAATTGGCAGGTAGATACATTTAAACAAGAATTTCAATTTAAAACTGTATGTAACTTCTAATTATTTTTACGATCTGCTAATAAAAACCTGTGTTAACGCTGTGGTACGAATATCAAAATCAGCGTTCAGCTGTATATTAAACAAAATGTCTTTCAACTTAAAACAAAAAAAACTACGTAAAACGATTTCATTCCGGAATCGAATATAAAAAGGATACTAAATCTTCGCTCAAACCAAGTCTCTAATAAATAAACCAAACCACTCATAAATCACGTATAATGAAGCAAAGCCCTATAGAAAATTCGTAAAAACGATAATAATCCCTGCCTTTTTCCCACACAATCTTACGAACCATCAAACATCAGCTCCACTACCATTACCATTACAGTCGCCATCGCTATCGTCGAGGCTAAAATCCCAGCCGATGTCCACGAAACGACACTGAAACCAACTAGAATAGCGTCACTCGACGAGGAAGTGGCGTGCGGTCGTCGTCGCCGAGAGCCATTTAAAACTCATCCTCGCGCGTTTTACGCGACACGATAGAGCAACGACGATACCGCGACCGTGCTAATTAACAATTACTGGGACGAATCGTTTCGTTGGCGCCGGACGGTACGTCTAGCCACGCATTTATCGACTGGCCAGCCGTATCGGTAGCTATCATTGCCACTGCGGGCTAACGACATCGTTATCGTCATGACGATCGCGGATCCCCGCGGTGTGTTGCACGCGATACGCTGCAACCCGGCCCGATTTCCGATTTCCTGCCGATCAAACCGGCGAGATCGCTATGTACGCCAATCCTGCAGTGAATTCAATGCGTACCATGCTCGATATCGTAGTAAAAAGAGATTTGTATCGAGGAAGAGTGTGACGAATAAAATGTACGAAGAAATGTCGAAGAATAAGATGAAGATTTGTCCTGGTATTTTAATAGAAATTTAAAATTGAGAAAAAAACTATTTCAAAAAGACTTAATGGAAATTATAGAAAAATTGTAAAGCGATCATTAGCGAATTTATTAAATTTTAATTGAAAAAGAAAATGAGCAAAGATTAAAAACGCAAAAGTAAAAATTATAGTAATAGAAAATTCATGAAATCGAAAATTTTAGAAAAATTGAAAATTGGTTTACTAAATTTCAATCAAGAGCAAGTGGAAAGATCGAAACAACGAGGAAATAGATAGATAGCGACAATTACTTAATTTTCTTGCCCCGAACAATTTGATTCAATTTAATGAAATGATTTGATTTAATGAAAGTCTCACGTGCCAAGATCTGCTCCTCCTTACTCTCTGACTCTTGCCAGCGATAAAGTCGAGAATATCTCATAATCAAAATGTCATTCTCCGATCGCTATCGCGACTCACCGTACGTTGAACAAACCATACGTCTTATTATGATAAAAGTAACGAGCGTATTTCACGATTCATATTCCGAGTAGCTCTGGAAAATGCCAAAAACAACCATCCAGTGGAATTGTACACGGGACAAAGAAACACCTGTACGAGCTTTACATCATGCTTTTACGCCCTTCGTAATCTCTGTGTCTCCTCTTTCCCACGTTCTGACCGCTGAAAACAGGCGAAACACGAGGCGCGTCGTGATATACGGGAAGGGTCGCCTCGTCTGAATACTAATCTACGAAATAACCGACCGATTACAAACAGTCGCACAACGATGAAAAATCGGCGAAATACCAGACGATTCGTAACTGCTCGCTCTGCCAACGTTTTCATCTGCGACACCCTTTATATCGTCGTCGCGGTAGGAATTCATTACGCTTCTCGATACAGCCGTTACAAGGTATTATCGAGCGTCAGAATTTATCGATGGATGAAATTTCAGGCGTCGTGTGATCCGCGGCCCTCGTAATTCCGCCTCACCAGCTTGATGGCGGCGTTAAATCGTTCGGCTTCTAACGCGACCGTACTCCGTTCCTCATCTTCGTCTCTCCTTCTTGGCGTTGCTCGTTCCTCTTTCTCACTCTGTACGAGGCTGTACACCTTACCAGTTTTACTGTCATTCACTTTATCGGCGGGAAATCGGAACACGTTGCCGGGGGAACGAGCGCCAGATCGCCGCGGCGATAATGCCTCGTCTCGCGACGCGGAACGCGCACGGTGGCGGTTACCTGGCTACGAGGGAATGATAATGATGATGGATTGGACGCGACGCTGAAAAACGCTGTTTCGTTCAAACAATCTTGTAGGCCGGAGATTACGGTCCGGCGGGGAAACAGCCGGGAAAAATTGGCGACGTCTCACGGTGAGACGACTTCTTTCATCAATCACGAGCCACCCGTGAAAGCCTTTAATTAGCCGGACTACGTGATTTTTCCTTTCTTTTTCGAACCGTCCCAGGCGACTCGTGATCTAGTCTGTAATTCAGTGTCATGGACAATTTTACGGCAAAAGGGAAGTAGGAGAAGAGCAGGGGGTCGTTCCTCGCTGACCAACCCATCGAGGTTCCGTGTTTGAACACCATAGAGATTTAGAGTCTATCTCTGTTCTTGCGGTTCCCTTAAACAGGCCCTTTATTTTACATGGGAAACGCTCATGTTTAAGATACGGGTAGCTTTGCTCGTATAGCTGCTAATAGTCTCGCGGCGAAACACGGTTCTACTTTGATAACTTGTTTCTTACGTGCGTTTTAGACGTTTTTTATCAGCGTAATACTCGATACTTTTATGACAAGCTGCAGTTTAATGCGCCGAGAAATGAAGTTAGTCACTCAAAAAGCTGTCGTTCGTAATAACGTTAGATCTAGCCGACTATGTACAGTTGTCCACGCATCGATGCTGCTTGCTGCACAGCTAGTGTGTCGACATATGTACGACGTTAGATAAGACACATTCCGTAGACAGGATTACATTAGAATTTACTATTGAAAAAGTTGCTGACTTTATGAAGCTTGTATTATAGCGAATGTATTAATTAGTGAGATTAATAAAAGAAGAAAATATTAAATAAGGAAGAATCGTATACTGTACAATTATTTCACGGCAAGCAGAAATTTGATGAATATCATCGAGTGAAAAGAACATCGGTGAACGACAGCCTCAAATCTTTGCTATTATCTACTTAAAGCTATATTTACATGAAACAGAAAATGTATGTCTGTCACGTAAATTTGCTGCAACGTATAAACACGCTTAAGTACGGCTTGTACCACCTAGGCGTGTTCTTAGATGCTATCTTTCTTATAACTCATTGTTCCTAATCCGTAGCACTATACAATCACTAAACTCGTATTCTTCAGTCGTGAATCAAAAGCAAAGTACACAGAACAAAAACTGTGTGTATCTCTATTCATGATTAATCTACTTCTATGATCGTCGATCGAATCTTCGTATAATTGTGATAAGACAGGCGGGTAAAATCAACAAAAATAAATCGTCATCTTCGTTACGTTTTCATTTGGTATTTATACTTTCATTAACTCGTCCTGGACACGAGAGTTGGCTCATCAGCGGCGTTGACTAATTAATTATTTTAATTGGAAGTCACGGATAAAAATAAATCCGTCGAGCAGGTAGAGGCGGTGTCGCGACAATTATCAGCGGCTGAAGGGAGGGGGCTGTTCGGTAAATCAGGAACACGTAATCCCGCATGCAAATAAGTAATACCTCGTCGCGATTGCTTCGTGTGTTTGTATTTAATTAATTATAAGTTGTGCCAACGGTTTTGTTTGATTGCCTTCATTGAAAAGCGACGTCGGCTCCCGCGAAAAACATCCAACGAATCGCCATGACAATCGAAACCGCGTGCGCAGACCCGTTCCCTTTTAATACCTGCGCCAACAACGCATCCTTTTCACCAATAGCTACGTGACCATCAGCCCACCAAACGTGTCCGTCCACGATGAATCATTCCGCCTGATTTCGAAACGTAATGAATTTAAATGTTTACCCGTGACGCGGAAACAAATCGAGAAGCGTCGCGAATCTGCCGATTCGTTATCGGTTGCCACCCATTCCCGATCGTGGCTGCTCCATCCGCATTATTTCGACGCTTTTGCAGGACGATTGCAATCAACCTTGTTTACCTCTGTGATAAAACCGGAGGGAGGAAAGAAAAAGGGTAGACGAACAATTGGACAGCGAACGAAAGTAAAAAGATTCTGGGTTTCGATTAGGCCTGAATACTTTGCCATGAAATGAGAGATACCTTCCGAAAGTTTGGAATCAACGCATCAGGGAAAGAATGGGTAGGTTTAGATACCCAGTAATTTAACTTGTACATTGTTACCGAAGCATGTAGTGAGTTGATTTAATTATTTGCTTCCGCTAACACAACTGTTGCACGAAGCTTTACGTTTCGATAAAATAATTTAATGAAGCAAACAAAGTAGACATCGGGGTAAAACAAACGTTATTTTACTTCAAATATGAATATTTCTGATAAAAAGTATCGGAATAAATATCCATAACTTTATTAAAAAATTAAATAGTCCATTACTAGCGATTAGCTACAATAATTGCAAAGAAATGTAATGGGTAATTTTACCAATAAGAAAGATAAATTTGGTAATTATACCTACGTATAATTTCGAATCGTGCCAGCGTAGAATCTGTATAAAATCCTCCATCTGTTATAAACACGCGTCAGTTTAATGAAACAAACCAAAATTTCCAGCAAATTTCCTCTACTTTTCAGACGAAATATTACAAACTAATTAACGCTGTATCATAATCCAGCATTCAAATTTACCTCTCACGACTCGGCTCCCCTATATCAAATCATACACTGGCACAGCAGTCTCGAATATACACGCTGTTTCGTATATAGCATCGGTCGGGAAAATCACCGAGCTGCAAACGCAAAAATCATTACCACGAACAACAACGACAACGACAACAACAGGTAGCCGCGGTGAACTCCCGTGGCGCGTTCCTATTCAACCGGGTTTCGCGGCAGATAACGGGTCGCGTAAAGCTGCTTCTGTTGCAAACACGTGTCACTAATAAACGTCATCCCGGCATGTGCGGCGAGATTGATTCTATTAATACGAGTAATTACCGAGTGTACTTGGCGCCGCATGCATAATGCAATTTCGAGCCCACCTCTCAGTGTGTCTCACCTCTTGCAGCTATCCCTCTTCCATCGCCTCGCTATTCTCGTCTTTGTGAGCGGCTGTTAGCGCACAATTGTTGCCCGAAGAGCGCGGTGGCTATGTTTGAAATTCAATTTAACCCTCCCGTCATTTATTCTCTCGTTTTCATCAATATCAAAGTCGATATGTCAAGAATGATACGTCTCATTCAACTTCTTCTTAATTTTATAGAGAACTGCAAGTTTGTGTAATTAAGACACGAAAAAGAATTCCAAGATTGTGCTGTCACATACTAAGCCATGTATGTGGAATTAATTGTTTTTCCCTCTTCAGAGTTATAGATATAATTGGCACACTTGGTGATGGTTTAGCGACAAAGGAGCGTAACATCGCATCGGCGACTATTAATACGTTAAAACTGTCGCGTTGTCGGCGTTTCCTCTGACCATGAGCGGGTTCTCTGAAATACATCGGATTTGAGCCACTCGAGGGCCGCATTCGAGATTCGCCGTGACGCCTGGAGTCACGGTAAATCGCGTCTCGCGATCTTAAGACGGTTTCCTTTAAGAAGACACCGATACTCTTCCTCGCAAAAGACGCTCCAATCATATTAACCGGGAGTGGTCGGCGATGGACAGGCGAGAGGAGAACGGAGCACGGTGGCCAAGAAAGAAGTCGAATTCCCGTGACTCAGGCGGGCAGAGGGAGAACACCTCGAGTAGGAGAAAAGAGACGACGAGACGCGGGATCAGGCAAGTAGGCGAAACAAAAGAGTGGAGGACTGCAGTCGACAAGTTATGCAGAGCCCCTGAAGCGTGCATTTGACTAAGCTCGCCTCCTCTTTGTCCTCTTCCTCCGCATTCCTCTTCCTCCTCTTCATCTTCTTTCGTCTTGTTCCCTTCCATCTTCTCTCTCCCCTTGTCGACCCCACCGAACCCACCCACCGGGTCTGTGACTTTATCTCAGCATAGCAGCTTCTTTCTGCCGGCTGATTACGTATGCGTGAGAGAGACCAGCCCAAGCTTATGAAAGTGCAAGGTGGAGATGGGCCGAACCTTCCCTTTCACCCTCTCCCACGCCCTCTCGGTAAGCCACCACCGTTCCCTTCCACGGCGAAGGTAATAAATAAGACGTATACTCAAAGAGAGAAGAGAAAAGGAGAGAGTGTTATCCGACAAGCGAAACCTGGCCAAGCTTTTCGCGCGAGGCTCTTCTCTAAATACGCGCCGTGGGATTCGCGTCCACGGCTCGCCATCAAACCAACCTTTATTGCCTCGTAAACGAATACATTGCTCTTTGAGGATTCGGGTATTCCTGAATCGAGTAGCATCGAATTGGGAAACGACACTCGTGAAAGATATTTTCAACCGGCGCGCGTTATCTTCGAATACGATAAAACGGTGGAGTGTGGGGGTTGCGTGGATTTTCAGTTATACGAAATATTGGCATCTGATAAAAAACGGATAGCAGACCGAGTGAAAAGGAGGGGTTTTTAAAAGACCGGAAAAAGAATGAGCACGATAAATCGAAATAGCAATATGCGCTTATATCCTTTATAACCCTCGTTCGCTGCTTTGTTCTCCAGGAAATTGATTTTGAAAATCCTCCCCTACCTCCCCCGCTTTTTCGAGGAACGAAAAAACAAACGGGGAAAAATACGAGTATACGAATTCCCCGTCACAGGTGAACAATGATCTGTGGGAAGTTTCGTCGCACAAAAATCCACTCGAGTTCGGGGGAGGGGGATGGGGTGGTTTGGAAAACTCGGGGCCAATGTTATTAGCAGACGTAGAATTTTAATCGACTTGGTTCGATTGTGGGAAATGGCGTTCGAGAGATTCGCAAACGCATCATCAAACGTCCATTCGTCGAGGCATTTACATGCCAGCGGCCACTCTAAGCCGGTCGTTCAGCTCATTAAAAATTACGACATGCCGCCTGGTGTATCCAGCGGCGTGGGACCATTAACGAAATCGAATTGCGTACCCGATTCCGCAGTCGGATGTCGCTCGGTCGTACACGCGTAACTTCGATACGGGCAGCATGTGCAACATCACGCGCGAACGGATGCGTGTGCGTGCGTGCAAATCGCGCGCACACGCGTCGTATGTACGTAATGCGCCTCACTTCGCGTCGGGACGCGATGCATTTTCCTCGTACGAGGGCCGCATTTCAATATCGACTGCGCTCTGCCACGAGCCCTGGCTAATATACCGAGTCGTATTTAATCGCATGCCAGGTGATAAGGGGTTGGGGTTAGAGCCAAGGGTGCTAGAGCGGTAGGAGCGCGAAGAGAGAAAGAGAAAGGGCGAGAAAGGGCGAGAAAGAGAGTTAGAGTGGAAGACCCGAGACCTCGATAATCGTTAATAACTCGACCCTCCTCGCTTCCCGGCTTCTTCCTCTCTAGACCGACGAGCTTCGATCCCGGAAACCCCTCGCCGCTTGGCTGGCTGATCTTAAGAATTCCCACCGAAGAAATCCTCGGATCGTGGCGAACGAACGGCTCCTCCAAGGAAGAAGAAGCAGTCGGAACATACATTCACTTTGCTTCTCTTCTCCTCTTTATCCATCTCCAGAGACGTTGGCTGCTCCTTTCTCCACGATATCCTCCCCCTTTGCTGGCTTCTTCAAAGGTCGAGATATTTCATCCCTCGGAATTAATATGCACCGACTGGTTAACATCCACGGCGAATTCCCAGACAGATACGTGAATCCGGTTAGAGGAGGTAGAGGGTTTCGATGGCGCACCTTTATGAAGGCGAACGAACCACTCGGCCAAATAGACTCTGCTTGCTTGTAAAAGGGAACTTGAGGTTTCTGACGCTCGGTTTCTCTGTTTCGGTGAACGCTGAAGAATTGTTTCGTTGGTTACTTGGATCCAACGGTGAAAAAGGGAACTTTGATTTTACGTCTTTTCAGCTATTTCAGTAAAGAACACGCGTTAGTCGGTTTCACAAAGGCTTCTTCTACATATCTTCCACGTATCTTCTTACTTCAAGAGAGTATAATTGTTGGGTCTGTTGCAAGTAGAACGATCACGGTTGCTGCTTTGCGCGAGGTAAAGGCCTACAATTTTCGTAACAAGTAATTCGCTTGCAAATGAAACGAGCTGCCCATTTGAATGCGCGAGATTGTTGCAGTATTGTACTCGCGAGTGGGCATTGAACGTGGAACACATAATTATAGCGCGTGCACGGTGATAATGTATCGAGGATAGTATGGTAAAAGTACGGTATAAGTGCGTATATGGATAGTAGGTACAAGTATCTGATTTCATATGCTACGTGTAAAATAAGAATGGGAAGATTGATTTGTAACATAGAGAGGATGCTAGTTGCCAATCTATATTAAATGCGATGTTTCGAACGTTGTACAGAGTTTTTTTTTTGGTATTCGCGAGTCAATTCCGAACAATAATTCATGCTCCACGTGAAATTTCTACCCATTGCTAGACAATTGGTAGCAAAACTGATCATTGTAAGGCAATATTTTATAATTAATTCTAAATTGAAAAAAGAACAAAATACGTTGATCATTAAAAACTACAAAAAATGGAAACTTGCGGTAAAATAAAGGAACAGAAACTTGGAGTATTCTCGGAAAACATTCGGTACCTAGAAAATACATCAAAGATAAACAAGAACAAATTCGAAGAGTTTCTACGACAATAGACCTCGGTAAAGAACAAATATCAAGAAAGATCGAAAAAGATCATTAAACGCTATCTGTGGAAAACGAAGTAAAAAGGGAAGATTGAAAGTAATACAAGGTCAAAGGACTGAAAAAGAAGATCCGTGTTCTTACAACCAGAGACTGCAATTGCAAAATCTCGTCTACGAGCAGACACGATCAAGAAGATCATCCAGGCTTTCTTATACCTTCAACGGCTACAAGCTTGCGCCGTTACAACACGATTTTTCACTGCGAGATCCCTTCTCTCCCCTGTACCGGTTAGAACGCTCTGACGATCGAAGAGGAAAGTCGCGGTACGACTTATCCGCGACTCGCGAGCATTAACCACCAACTGTGTGCATACACGCGAACGCGCATCGGCACTGGAACCTAATCAGACAGGCCGCGCATCGTACGGTTCCAGCGAGCGCTCATTTGCGTCTACTTCATAGTTTATGCCGCATGCAAATATCGTCAGGCAACAGAGAGTGCGCGGCCACAATGTAAAGAAGAAGCGGAGAAGAGGAACGCGCTGCGGAGGGATCACGAGCACGTCTCGGCAACATTTCACCGAGATAAACAGGTTCTCCGGAGGAATTGCAATCGCGAAAGGGGTGGGAGGAGGGAGGGGGGAAGAAAGGGCAAAAAAGATTCGTTAATTATGCAGATTCGACGGGGCGTGAGAGGTGCGCGCGCTCGCAAATATGCGTGCGCTCCTCTGTCTCACGATTCTTTATTATTCGACCCACGCTAACGAACGATGCGAGGATTAACGAGCAATGGACAAACGGTTCCGCGGAGTAGTATGATCGCTCGAATTTCAGGAGATCTCCGCGAAACGTTTATACAGAGAATCGGAGGAATTCGTAATTCGCGGGGGTGGCAATAGCAGAGGCGGCCTATGGCACCCTCCTCTTCCCAAGGCAAATCATCCAGAATTATTGCGGTCTGGACGAATCATTTTCAACCGTTCGTGCAGGTTCGTCGGCAATTTCAATATATTTCTCGGGATTACAAACACTCGGAGGGACTCATCAATTTTGCATTATCTCACTGCCCCTACCCCTGAGCAAGCTATTAGAGGACTGATCGATCGCCACGGATAATCCACATTACCCGCTCGAGGCTGACGTATAGTATTGGCTCGGTCGGCCCGCCACCGGAACTCAGTTCCGTTTACGTAATCCTGCTTGCAAGATCGGTCTAACAACGATATTATATCAAAAATGAATAAGGTATCCATGATTCGAATTTATTATTTCGTAATATTCGAACCAACTTATTCGACGCTTTAATTACGTTACAATTTAGTTGCGAACCAAACAAGATTTTCTTTCAACATGGTGTTCTCTTCATCGCGCCAAATTACAACGTCCTTTCGCGCTTTTGCCTCGTTCCGACTGCTTTCATCTCGAACCAGGTTTCCGTAACGCGAGCTATCCTCTCTCATCTGTTCGTTTTATATACTTTCTTCTTTCCCTCTTCTTTTTTTCTTGTCAAGACCACAGCGTATTCGGAGTCGCGTTTGACTGCGCGTCGAGCGTGGCAAAAAGCACGATAAGAGAGTAGGGGAACACCGGGACCAACCAACTGGTGGACGAGCAGACACAGAAAAGAAACTTCGTGGTATGGATAATTAACGCGAGCCGCTTCCCGTAACGTTCTATGTTTGCTCGAACGAACGAGAAGCTTGAAAGGGAAGCAAGAGGCTTGGTTGGCTGCTTGACTGGTTGGTTGGTCGGGACGTTCCTTCCCTCCAACCCGCCACAGAGAAATTAGGGATGCCTTGTAAGGATATTTATAAAAGGGTTAATTAAGCGTGGCCATCTCATCGCCTCTCGTGGCCTACGGCAGAATTGACCCAAGTACACCGTCGATTCCACTTCTCGCCTCGGCGCTGTCTCGTAAAGCCCGCTTTTTAATACGATTTCGCGACTTCTAACCGACCGTAAGGGCCAAATTAATTTTCACCAATGACCTCTGTGCCTCCGTGTAAACCGAAAGTGAGGGTTCGCGTTTCAACGCGAGAGATTCTGTTAATCGAGTGGGACTCGACGAGCCCCTGACCATCGATGACAACGAACCCGCCCCACTTGATTTGTTTCGATTATTCCCGACGGGCCGGTGCAAAAATTCGTTAACTCGCACACGGGGACCGGATATGCAAGTGTTTAATATGTTTTTTGAAAGAGGTCATAAAGCAGAGCATTCTCCCGTGGTAATTCGGTGTCGGCCCACGAATTGAATTTCGCGAATTACCGCGTATAATTCGGCGAGAAAGGCGGTTAAAAGAAGCCGGTTGAAACCGACTAACGATATTAGCGTTTCTACTTACAGCTCGCCGTCTCTAAAGTTCCCTGCCCCCTTGTCGCGACATCTTTACGGACTTCATTTCTCAGACTCGCTCAGGTAAAAGTGCGGGAATTATTTTTCCGTTGTGCTTCCTCGATTCACGATAATAGCGCCGCTCATTAAAGGACAAGATGCAAAAGTGGAAGTCCTCGCTAAAACTGTGCAACAAGCTCCTCATACTTACATACTTTTTCTTTACATACGTTAAATCGAATGATCAAAGATTCCAATATCAGTGGTCGCTGAAACTATATTTATGCCTTGACGTTTTCACCTTCCAAAGGAGCTATAAACGAACGGTCCAATCCAGAAATTCCTGCATGCAACATACGATCGATTGGAACCGCGTCACCGCAAAGGATGTTGATCTCTGTCCAGTTTCACGGCGCTAAGCGCTAATTTGCCGATATCCCGTAGACGTTGCGACATTTTGTATTGACAGATACCACGTTTTTTAACGGGGATAATAAAAGTAGCAAAAGACACATTCTACGTGATCGTTCCGTATCTCGCAAGCCGCGTATAGGAAAGTAAGAAATCGGCAATACGTGTGGAATATGTACTTACATTAGACGCTTGTCGTTGTACGTTACGTAAAAACTGTTTGGCGCCGACTCGTTAATATGCGTGTCGTACAATCTGTAGCTTTCAGTGGACCGACAAAACTCATTAATAATGCCCACTTAACTAATTTTCCGTCACGGCTCGATGCACCAGCGACCTACTACAGGCCGCGATTTCAATCGGCCGGGAATCTCGTAACCGCTCGGACCACTCCACTTTTTCCCTTCCCGTTTTATCGGCACCGTGCCCCGTCTGGAACGAAATACACTTCGCTCCCGCATATTTCAATCGGTTCCACCCGCCCCGTTCGTTTGCGCCTGTCCTCGCGTCGACCAAATTTTATTGCCGTTGAATCTCGTCCGGGATATTATACTTTTCGATCGAGGCAAAGGAATGAGACAGCATGCTGCGCGAGGAATATCGAACGTAACGTAATTTTCGATGAACGATAGTGATATTAAATTTAGCGACTTCGTTCGATATTTAACAGTGTAGTGTGCTCAGCTCAGTTGTGCGCTAAATATAATTTTATTCAAGAACGTACATGCACGTTTCTTATTGCAAATATATAGCCTCGTCGTAACAATCATTAAGAATAATAAAAACCTGTCTCTTCATAGTTTCATTAAATCACTAATAAAAAATTCGAATATCACACTCTTCTATCTTCTACGATAAATCACTCGATATCTCTAGTTCCCAATTACTGTAAGTTGAAATCTATTTTGCTAATGCAATTACGCCTTTCGCATAAAAAGTTAAAGAAGCAAATTCAAACCCAGTTCAAGATCTAAATTCAACATCGACCACCGAAATCTCTAACTCGACGTACCGCCAAACAGCAGGGGTACGCCCACTCGTGGCGCCACTAATTGCCCCGTCAATTATGCGCGAATTAATTGCTACTGGTATACGGAACAGAACCACGAGATTTTCACCGGTCGATAAATCGCACACGAATTCGGACGAGCACGATCGTCAACGACACGGTAGCTCATTGATCTTCGTCATACGTCACGTCCGTCTCCTTTCCGTTACACTGTCAGCTTCACGGTCACGTTTGATCACGTTTCAAAGCCGCGTGCTTTAATAAAGGAACAGACAGAGCGTTATTCCCTATTCCTGGTTCAAACGACGTTACCGTCCCTCTCGTTCCGTCCGTGAAACGTGGACGCGTTCATTTTCCCCGCCTCCTCGACCGCCTTTACTCCGGGAAACGACGTCTTCGAGCGCGCAATCAGGCCGCGAAACGCTCGTTACCGGAAACAATCGTCCCACCGACGCGTTCCTCGCCCCAGAACGACCGGCGACGCCGTTCGTGGACAATACCCGGCGAGGTTTCAGCCAACTTCGCCCGCAGGATCGGCCATCACGGTCCACTCGGTGGATACGAGCGCGATGGACGAGGCCAGATTGCTCTTTTAACGATGCAAAATGCTGGCTCGTGACACGCGTCGTTTGCCGACACGCGAAAACACTCTGCGTTGAGATGTCATCTCTCTCTCCCTCTCTCTCTCTCTCTCTCTCTCTCTCTCTCTTTCTCTGTAGATAATATTGATATTAGCTCGCAGAATGTTGCTTGGAATAGAGCGAATTTGGTTACGAGGATATTGACCTCTTTAAATTAATTAACCGCGATAAAGGTATATTAAATTAAGTGCGGTGTTATGGAATATTTTTATTGTACGAAGACTGGTAAGTGGAGAGCAATTAAAATTGATGCTTAACGAAATTATACATTCTCAATATATTGCAAGGAATGTCGCGTTTCATCTTTCACTGTCAGAGTCCGCCGACATAATGTCTGGCATATTACGATATCAATCAAGAGCAATTATAACTGATTGTCGAGTAATGAGTGGCCGGAGAGGTTTCTTTTATTAATATGTGAAATAAATTAATTTTCTGTATTTAAATACGAACAGCAATAAAGAATTCAATAATGTTATAATCTGAGAGGGTCAATGATCTGCAATCCGCAACTTGTACAAGAGAGCCCTGCTCTACGATATATTAAACACAACAAGAGAAATAAACAAAATTTCAATCGAAAGCTAGAGAAAAATTAAAAAATTAACGTATTTCTCTGACAACGACGTGCGTAGAGATTTGACGTGCGACGGAGAATTGGCAGATTTACAATGTCGGGTGTAACAATAATTTTTAATTACCCGTTACATCGACGATAGTCGGCCATCGCATCAGGCCAGCGGGGATTGATATTAATTCGTGTGTAACGTCCGCCGTCGCGTAATAAAAGCATACTAATGGAGCGTGTTTTATGCAGTCAGTGTTGCGACCAAATAAACAACAGGCCCATAAAAATCGGCCTCCGCTCTTGGGACATATTCATACTTGTCCTTTGATCCTGGCCACCGGCAAAATGCCAAGTTCCACATATCCGTGATCAAGGTACGAATCGCGTTCGAAGCCAAAGAGTTAACATTCGCGAACCGGAAACACGTGTCGCTGCGCGCGTAAAGGCCCGATCGTAAATGATGAAGGCTTTTCCTTTGCTCACTGGGTTCGGCCTCGTCCGCTTTGAGGCGTGCGTGAAACGAAACTCTTGGAAAGAAAGGAATTCTAATTGTGGCTAGAACGTTAGAGGGAACTTATTACGCTAACAGTTTCCAACAGCGCTTCACCATGTAATTCTTTGACTTTAAATCGCGCCCCGGCTCTTTGACTTTGTCGAAACTCACAGTGAAATGGATCGAACTGTTCGATTCTGGGAATCTCGTTAAACAGAACTCGTATTTTAACTCCGCTTGGATTCCGCTGAGTTTGTTCTGGAATTCGATGGCGTTTTACGACCCTTACTCCCCCCCCCCTAATTAATATTCCAGGAATGCTCTGAAAAGTTGCTAAAGAGATACCTAATCGAAGAACTTTGTGAAGGAAGAATCTTCTTTCAGGTACCGAGTTGAACTATTTATTACAAAATTATTTATTTCGTAAATGTAACTAATATGTAAAAATATATCAATTAATTTATATTATTACAACTTTCGATACAATTTACTAAATTCACTACTTTGGCTTATGAACGTTCTGTCCAAAAAACGCTTGAATTAATTCCGATGGAAGCTTCGAAAGTATCTTCTGCTGATATTTACATTCAAGACATGTTACAAAGACGAAAGAAAGATACTGCTTTTTTATTCGTGAAAAAGAATATGTTGTGCATGGAGCAGACTATATAATTTGAAGCTGATTCGACGCGAGGTCGAAGAATCAGGAGCGTGCGACAAGCAAGCATAATTTAAATCGCAATGACTAGGAACGTCGAGGTACAATGGACTTGGTTCCAACGAACGGACGTTCCTCCATCGTCAATGGAGGCTGAAACAAAAGAATGGTTTTATAATTACATCTGTGCAGGGAAGAATAGTAAATGCTTCTATTCATTAGAGTTCTTTGAGAAGTCGACTTTCGAGCAGAACTGACGGAAGCCACGAGAGGGCCGGACTCTTCAATCAACAAAAAACCCTTTTGTGTCTTCACCGAAGAACAATTGCAAACCGAAAGTTCTCAAGTTTATACGGCCGTGTTTTAGTCGGATCGACGATCCAGTTGCGTATAACGAATTCCTCGTGACCGTACAGAGGAACGATACGACTTATTGTCACTCAATTTCAGACACGCAATCGCTTTTCCAATTCAATGCACATTCTTTTCAATATCTTTATTACCACTAAAAAACGCGAAGTGCCTTGACATTCCTATTCATAGAGGGATTCCTGTCTTGCATAGAAACAAATCACTAATTGCATAGTAATTGAATAACAAATAATACTAAGAAATTGGCGGATGACAAACATCTTACATAATTCTATAATTTTAATAGTAATTTGTAAAGTTCACTTGTAGAATGTCTCTTCTTTCCTAACCACACTCGTTATTGAGCAAGACAATTTATTAACGTCCATTGATAATTTGTAACCCGTGACTTGTAAAATTTCGCTAGCAATATCATTTCTATTGCATAAAAAGACTTTCGTACACTCATATCTTAAAATCAAGAAACTATTTAGAAAAGCCAATAACTATACGTGCGAAGAAATTAACTAATGGGAGAAACAATTTCTTGAGAAATTAAATCTTTCTTGAATCATTAGAGCCGATTATCATCTTAATAAAACTGTATATCCAGCTTGTAATGCGATTTTCAGCCTCAATCAACAGTAACGCCGCTATGAAGCCAGAAGAGGCAAGGGCAAACGCAATTAACATGATATGCCGACATCGGGAGCAATTGCATATGCAAGGAGTCGGCCAGGGCCAATAACCAAACGCGGGGACGCGGTTAGATCGAACCGGCTGTGTATTAATCAATCATCGATATGTTTGCTAGCCTCCTGTGAAGACGAGACCGCTCTGTTTATTTTGCATCTGTACGCTTTGAGTCGGCCTCGACTCCCCTTTACCACGAATTCCCATTTCTATTAGCAGGCAAGGGATACCACCGTCGAGTTCCCGTTTCCAGACATCCCGGTGTGATTCTCGCCTACGTTGTTTCCACCACGTAGACGACGAGTAGAGTTTCATGTACCTGAGGAGAAGAGTTCTCGACGACGTCCGTTTCCCGAATTCGCCTCCACGTCTGACGAAGCCCGTTGAAAGTAAATCGACCGAGCTTCCTAGATCCAGCAAGATCCATCGTTTTATCCATAGAACATTTCGATCTAATTTCATCCATTTCAGTCCAAGTTCTTGATTCTAGCTCGTAGACCAGAATCGTCGTCGAAGATGATGTTCAAAGGCGAAACCATGCAAAATCTGGACGTCAACGAGGCTGATGGGCAAACCACCTCAATGGCATTCAGACACTCCGACTTCCAAGTGGAGAAACTATGGGCTGTCTCGTGTATTCAATGGAAAGACGAGTAGACGGGGCGGTAGTAGTTGATCGTTTCAACGATCGATTCGACTTGATTCAGCCAGGTTACACGGTCAGACGATACTGGCATGGCGAATCCACGCCATCTACGTCCGCTTTATGCTTGCTTATTTAACCAGGGATAGCCTTTGAGTTCCAATTATACGAGCGACGATAGACCAATCACTCCGGGCCAGACAGACTGTTTCATCTTGCTATTCCGGGCCTTCCTTCGATCTCCATTGGTCCACGAAGCCCGCCAAAATCGCACCAATTATACGCACTCGCGAATTTGTTCGCACGAAATAAACGCGTCCGTTGTCCCTTTTTGGAAGATGCCGACCATCCGTGGAAATTGTATCTCCCGCCGATTCGGCCAATTAATGGTCCTCCACCATGGTTTGGTCATCAGCACGTGCTCTCCACTGCGTTCCTCCTGGATGACGGTGGCCTGTTTGTAGGCTTCAATTCTCGTTCTCACGATGTTAACGACGCAAAAACGCGGCCCCACGAGCACTTTAATTAAAACCCGCTGCGCATTTTGTTAACACCGCACGTTAGCCGACGCGAGCATCGTGTGGTACTTTCTTCGTCGCTCGTTCTTCAACGCGTTCTCCTTTTTTTTTACTCCTCTTTTTTTTACTCTCGGGGGACAGCATCGGTTTTTCTTGTGGTTGAGAAGGAAAGATCGATGGTCGGCCGAGTCCAATGGAGGCGGTTAACTGTTATAGGAATTCGGCCAGACCTCCCTGAACTTCACCGGCTAATTAAAACCAACACAGGGAGCTACGGGGCGTTTATTAGATCATCGATGGAAGCTTTTGTAAGTAACGGTGTTATTGTCATTACGTGGAACATTTGCGGCTTCTTACAAATTTTATTTCATTAATCGAAAGATACTACATTTTGTGGGAAAAAAAGAACGTAGATTCGACGCTCGTTTGTTGCGCTCTGGCTCGTCCGTCACTCTCATCATTGCGTATAAAAAGTCACAGTTTGGAAAAGTTATTAAGCCTGACATTTCTAAGTAGGTGATGACCAATCATCCCCAACTATATTTAACTCCTCTGAGAGGTGAGAAATTTGAAACTTTCAGGTATGTAGATAGCATAACAATAAAATCGACGAAAGTCTCTTTCGTCAGAAACCATGTTCAAAGATTAAACAACTCAATTGTTTCGTCTCGAGCGACGGAAATTTAGTCTAGACTACGTTGCATCTATGAGTGGACGTTAATGAAACGGTAACCGTACACGGTAGTCATTAAGTCATCGTCTACGACCGTCACCGTGAAACTGGATGAAAAGAAACAAATACGCGAATGGCCCAGAGAAGATTGCACGCGCGCGTTCAATAAGAAGCTCGGTCGGAGTAATTAGTAGAGATGCCAGGCTGCAACCACGGTTACCAAATACCTTTCGAGCAAGCGGCATAAAAAGCTTTCAGCGGCGACCAGGCAAAGCAAACATCAGCTACAAACGAGCATCCCGTTACTATTTTTCTTTTCCAGCTCCTCTGAGTTCATCTTCGTTTCTCACCGAATTTCTCGCTAGTTTTCGTTACCTCTCACGCCTTTTTCCCCTACGTTCAACGTTTTTCCCTTATGCTCGATGCCTGAAACGGACAGCACGTGCAACCACTGCAGATCGTCTTCCAAAGAGGAGTGTGGCACACTTTCTCTATCGTTTGTCGTCTTTCAAGGACGTTCGACGAGAATCTAGCAAAGGGAAGAACGATCTTGACGACAATTTTATTTCCTCTTATCGTGGCGCACGTGGTGACGATTTCGTCGCGGCTCCGTTCCCTAAGTTTTCCGAGACTGATATATCGCCACTTTCGCTTTCGCGCTTACGTTCTGATTAATGGCTGGGAGAATAGTCCTCCTGATCGATTTTCGATCAGGCGCTATTCTTGAGAACGGAGTCTGGAAAATTCGTGCCAGAAGGCTAAGAGAGATTTATCGAGATTCAAAGGTGCGAAGTTACTTAAAGAATCACGGTCTTCTTAAAAATGTATAAATCTTCTACGCGAGGAATGTTTCCTTGGTCGCCTAGCTTTCAATAGATTGCAACGTACAAATTTATCGAGATAGATTACTTTTCCGCAATGTATTCTCCAGGTAACACTGTGCGAGAATTTGCAAATGAAATTCTCTAAGTGTTTGTTATCACGGAACAGTCCTGTCAGATTCAATTCTTTACTTTTTAGCTTTATCCTTTTTATTTTATATAACCAGAACTGCTGCGACAATTACCGTGATATTAAGTAATGTCACTTATTTGATCTGCCTAAAATATATTATTCTGACTCTGTCGTTTCTCCCGGCTCAGTATGATATACTAAAATTTACCAAGAAATCTGTGAAATTCTTTCGTTGTAAATCGATCGATGTTTGTCTCTCATTTGAAGTCCAACACTCTCTTTGGTCTTCGAATTGTCAAAACTAGAAATTTCTGTGAACATAACGTAACCATACAATTTTATCATGATCCTAATTTCCTATTTATAAAATGCTCCTCCTTAGCCTTCCACCACAGTCTCATCACGAAGGATCCTACTCTTTCAGATTCATTCCTCAACTCGTAAATTTCCCTGCAACCTTCCTCCTTGCAGGACCAGGTGGCTCGTCACAATCATTAACCAGGTTGGTCAACTGCATCTTTACAGCGGTGAATTAAATACGTTTGAAATCCGTTGAAGCACGAAATCGGCACAGGAGACTCGGTCGGTTTAAAAGCGGAGGGCACGCGAGGGTAAACGCATTATAAACGGACGATAAATCGGGACCACCGTAGATTATCCTTGTACACGAGTCTGCCGGGAGAGAACTTCATTACCGCTTCGTTCGGTCTTGCATAAACCATTTAACTCGAACCTCCGCGGTTTCTAGGCGGAGTCGACGCCTCGTACTAAATCTGCCGCTAAGCGAGTTCCGGTACCAACGACGAGATTTACGTACTCCGGAGGCGAGCGCGTTACTTACACCCGCTCGCTCGTACGCTTATTCCTCCGTGTGTCCTAGCAAGCAGCGAGCACGCCGTGACGTTCAATTTCGCGAACGCGTCAGGGATGAATGTCATGGGAACTGATTTAAGATGCTACGAGGCTAGGAAGAATGCTGACCGATCTTTCACGGACTAGTTTCTGCTTAGCATCTTGCTTTGAGTAATTAATCATAGAAATTGAGACGTCGTAACAGAAGAAAATTGCAGTTCCTTTTTCTCTGGATTTCCGGATGAGTAAGTCCTTCTGGTTCAATTTACCTAGAATATTTAGGATCTTCTTTTATACAGTTAATTATTGGAACTGATAAAATAGGAAAATTGCAGAGTTTCTTTTTGTGGAAAGTAGAAGTAAAGTGTATAATTCTTCCGACTAAGTTATATTCTTGATATATTCTGTGTATTAGCTTCTTGAAAGGAAAAACGCTGTGAAAGAGATCCAGTGTTGCGCCACTATTGCCCGGAAAGTCTCCTTCGGACGGTGTTAAGAAATAAAGATTGATGCACCTCGTGTAACGTAGAAAACATTGAAATTGAGGAGCCAGAAATAAAGTGAAAATTTCTTCCTCGCGGTTGTCACTGTGCGAATTTTTCTTTCTGAAACAGTTGATGTGGTAAATTCCACAGCGAAACAAGAAGTTGCCTTTCGAAGGATGAATCCTGTAAATCTCTTTCCCTCTTTTCAATGTTCCTCGTTGGATGTTCGACTCAGTCGGTAGTTTTGTTAGCTCGAAAATGTTCGTGTACGCGTTGCGGCGCCATTTGGAAAATTGGCAAGCACCGGCGCGTTTTCGCATTTCAAGGGAAACGAACACGAATAACAGCGTCAGAACCGTCTCAATATGGAGGGGAGGGAAAGGCAATCCTCATTTCCTGCAGGTCCGAAGGCCCATGTAACAAATCGTGATACAGGAAGCAACCCCTTTTAGTACTGAAGCACGGCCAATATCTCCACCCTGCTTAGCCTGTTTCACGCTCCGAGTGGTACAGGGTCATTTCGAGGTAGATCGGTCTACGAAATTGAACGTCACTGACGTTCCACGTGTCATCTACCTTGCGTCTGAGAATCACCAGACAATTCTCTAACAATATTATTCCAACACTGCTCTAATATACCAATAGGCATTACCACTAGTTCTGTTACAATTTCTTATTCAACGATAAATTATCTTTGTATTTTTAACAATATTCCATATGTATGTATATATCGAAAGTTTCTTCATTTTCAAAAATATTGTCCATCAATTCCTAGACCTACTTTTCACAATTTGTCCACTAGTACATTAGTTTATTATCTACTAATTTAATAATTTATACCACATGCAATATTAAAGTTCAATGTAATTACAGTTCGTCTGTATTATTTATGATCCATTATCCATGAATATACGTGATCCACTATCCACGAATTTGACTCGATGCTATAAAAGCTTATTCCAAAATCCTGTGATATACCTCTCCTTCGAATCTTATATTTCAAATATTTTCTCTCCGTGTCTTCTAAACAACCGAGTCATTATCGTCCTTAATTATACGTTGTCAATTGTATCGTGATATTTCTATCATTTTAAACGCTATCACATATATCATCGTTGAAACACAATTGGAAATTTCTATTCCTCGAATAAATTCCAATATCCCGACCGTAGGAGGTTACTGCCAATGACCTTTGAGATCCTGTCTGTAACGTCAGGCAGCAGAGTTTTCGAGAAAATCGGTGTCGTTCTACCGTGACAATCCCGATGTATTTAATTCCCGCTTTAAGACGGAATATCCAGTTTCTCGGAAAGCCGTGTTCCGTCGACGTCAGGACCGACGTCTCGCGGACGAGGGTAGTCACAGCATGTTTACACAATGTCAGCACCCGTGTTTGTCCTCGTCGCCTTGAATTTCCTATTCCCCCCACCATGACGCGCAATACTCCCTCTTGGATCTTGTCGGTCTACGCTCTACGCCATCATTTCGGTGCTTCAAATTGATCTCAGATGCGTATTTAACGCAATAATTGGTAGCGTCGCAACGACAGATTGATGGTGTACGGCGAAGCCAAAGAGTCACCCTCTAGGGGAAGATATTTACGCAACGCGTCCGCCGACCGAGTGTTATCCAAACAATGCGAGATATTTCGAGCATCCAGTTCGAAATGAACTCCGCGTGTTAAAAAGCTGACGCTCCGGTGACGTTTGAGCGAAGCTGAATGTTTCCTGAACTCATCGAACCGTTCTCTCCTAATCGAGAACCTTACGACATTCTGTCAGCAAGTACACGACGATACATGGCATATTGCGTCAAGATAATTTGAATCGCGAAGATGTCTAGGCTTTTTGTTAGCTTCGTAAGAAAACTAAAACGCCAAGAAGGAGATGCTAATTAATATATTTCAGACAACTACCAAGTATGGTAACAACGTACTAAAGAAACTTTGGAAATACAGATACAAATATATGTACAAGTGAGATGTCTAATGAAAAGTTATCTTGACTCTTAACAAATAATCTACAGGAGGTACAAATTTCGGCTTCGACGGAACAATCAGAGTAATGACTAACATCTTCTCAAACTTTACAGTCAAACATCGCTAGAAGCCCATAATCTAGCTCTAATAAAAGTCTCGCTATCTAGCAAATATTCCTAGAATCACGGCTCCCCTACAACTCCCGAACTCCTTTAGAACTTAACATCTCATCATCCTCCACCTTTGCATACCCAGATATTGCATCAGAGCTGCGCTTTCCATTCTCATCCCGTTAAACCAGCCCCGGTGAGATCGACTAACCATTCGCCGAAGAAAGGCGCCGTCAAATAAAACGAGCACTATCCACGCGCACGAAGAATCTGTCGGTGGAAAATACCGACGCGTGCCGATGTAAAGAAAGTTGAAAATCCTCGTCGTTGGTCCGACGACGCGGGTTTATCACCAGAATGGAGGAAAGGGGGACGTTATCGGGTACAGGTTATCCCTGAAAATCCGCGGAATAGACTCGGTCCGTAAGCCGACTGGCTGCACCAACCCGTAGCCCGTAACCTTAACGGAAAATCGAAGCTGCTTACCATAAAGTCACCCTAAAGCCCAGAATCCCACGCGTCCTTCCGCTTTTTCCTCGGTTCACGGGATTGAAAAAGCGTCCCGGATCCCTCTGGATCGCTCTATACCCGGCCAAGGTTTCGGCCAGTTTTTGTCACGTCGAAAAGATAGCTCGGACGCCAACTAAGGTGCCTTCGACGGCAAAATATCGCGGCCAGACTACGCTCGATGGACCTCCGGTTACTTTCTCAGGTAAACCATCGTTTTCGATAAGCACGAGATACGAGAGAGGTTTACGATGACCGCAACTTACCCGAACAGTAAACCTACCCGTGGGAACCCGGTACGGGACATTGAGAATAAAGTTTGGTGATGTCGTTGAATTTTGTGAATCACGACGTGGATAGATTATATTCATGCTAACGAGACCATTTATGATTACAGTCGTAATAAAAACTTTTAGTATACTGTTGTGTTTATCATAACATCTACATATTAACTGATTAAAATCAAGTATATTAAATTTCCTATAGTTTAGTAGCACTTTCGTACGACTGCGAAACTGAAGTGTAGAATCTGATAAAACAATGTTTTAACGGAAAAGAATAGTATGTTCCAATACTTTCTCTAGCTACTGTACAAGGTACAATAAATGTACTATATAAAGATATGATAATTAGCCGTCCTTAATGGAAAACTAAAAATTAAGCGAGGTATTTAGAAATAATAAAAAAGCTAAATATGATCTCATTAGATTAAAGTTGAAAATCGATGCCGCGAGTTTGGTAAACAAGGAATTTAATTACGAAAAATACAGGCAGCAATGCGCGTATCGTAAAACGTTCGGTAGTTGCCGTTAAAATATTTAATGTCCGATAATGTACCAACGAAAACTACCAACTAGCGAGACCGGTGGCTTCCGTGCAAACTTTTGTTCGCTCGAAAAGCGGCCGCCTGTAAAAACGAAGCTGCTGTTGGAACCGCCAATGGCTGAGCGGATGGTCGGTTGTAAAAGTTCTGCGTGCGTAAATGAAAAAAAAAAAAAGAGAGAGAAAATCGTCGGTCGAACGCGTTGCTCGGAAAACGAAGGCGAAACCGGCGGAAAAGTTGCGACTATTTCGTCGGCGAAGCAAGAGCTCGAGAGTTACGTCGGTTTCCACCCTCATTCGTGACTGCTGCGGCTACTAAACCGATGTAATTTAAGTGCAATTACCTAAGTGTCGTTAGCGCACGAGAGAAACTTGGAATTACGCTCTGTGTCTCTTCAACGACTCCCGGCATGCGAGGACACAGCACGGAAGAATAAACACCCGGTGTGCCTACAGAATTTTTACAGGTCGGCTTCAGAGACCTGCTCTCCAACGAAGAAAATTTCCGAATCCCTCGTGTTTTAACATGTTCGTTGCTTATAACATGGATTTTGAAGTTGTTGCGTACTTTCAGGCTATGTTATAAGATTATGTGTATGATGGCAACTTGAAATGACATAAAATCACAGAAAATTACCATAAATGGTAAAAAAAAAAAAACACATGGAGGTAATACACGAAGAACCGAGTCCAGCCAGTTGGTAAATATTAATTTACTCCCAGTCCAGTTCGTCTTTTCAGAGCGGCGAGAGAACATGGACGCGTCTGGCGTTTTCGATTTGACGAGGTCGTCTAATTTCGAGGCACATCTGCGGCGGTGGTCTCGATTCGAAGGGGCTTGCTTCTTTTCCGGAGATAATGAAAGAGAGGGGGCGTGCAAGGGGGCAGGAGAGTGCCGTGTTCAAGAGGGTTGCTGGCTCCTCACGCGTGCACGGAATAATCCCCTTCCAGACCTGGCGAGCGTAAAAAATGCTCGAGAGAGATTTACGTTCGTCGTACAACTGTCGCGAGGATTTCCTCCGCCACTCGACACCGATCTCTCGCCGTCTTCTCGAACAGAGGAGAAGCCGTATGGTCGAACGATGCTCGATATGAACGCGTCGAAAAGGCCGTTTTCCCAACCAGCAAACAATCTTTGTATATGTAACGCCTCGCTATCCATTATTGGCCCTCCTTCGAGGACCATCGAGAGCCATCGAGGACCATCGAGGCCGAAAGACCGCGAGACAGCCGGCATGATGGTTGATTTCATAACATCAGCAAACATCGAGCGATGATATAGGCGCGAAAAGATATTTACCGATGTTAATTCCTGACCCGTACGCTCCAAGAACGATTTAATAGAGTTTGTCGAGGAAAGAAACGTTCAGCTGCGCGCTCCTCCCCAAAAGCGTCGTTCTTTATCCACAGGCGAGCCTTTGTACTGTGCATTTCGTCGCTGTGTGCATTGGGATTTTATCCGACTTCTCGAGCAAACATTGTTACATATTAGGGGTCGTGGCAACAAAAGGGACCTCCAGTCCGACGCGTTTCGAGAGTTATGACCGGGCTCGAAACGTATAGAGGATTTTTAAAAAGATATGAGATTCTTTGGTACGAGTATCGATTTGTCTGTTCGTTATTTGTATGTACAAGTCACTAAACTAACACGAATTTACATTATAAATGACGTTTGCTGTGTAAATATAACTGTGAAAAATGTGTCGATAACTACATTTATGTAACAATGTTTCGTCACCACTTGTCATTTTCTGGTAATTAAAGTTTTCAAGCATCCTCATTCACTATCCTCGATAATATACAATATACAATGTACACATTCCACGAACGTCTACGTATACATGTGAGGCGGAGGGAAGATTCTATCTCAAGATATGAAGAGTAACAAAATTGTATCCGAAGAGAATAACAAAACACATTTAAAAATTCATCGAATCACATATTTACACTCACGCATATACTTGGCTCAACTGCTATATAAATGATATAAATACAGATTGTGCTCAGATGCTCGTAACATCTAATTGATACAGCACTTATGTATATTCTTATACAGTACTGCAGTTTCTCCTTGATGACCATAGCGAATCACATATCGTCTAGTGAACGTTTCTGTCTAAAGTATCCTCACAAGCAATAAACATAGTACCCAATAAGGAGAGGATTAAACAAGTCTTCGCCTTGTCCTAAAAGAAAGTTTCGAAGTGGACAATCGACTCATCAAACGATGCATCAAACGATGTACTATATTTTGACAGATAAAGACGGAGATGCGAGAGCGACCGGGGACCACGCAACAATAACTCACGCGCATAGGTATACTTATTCAATGACGCATATACACTATACACCTATCGCGCAGCGTGCATTACGGCCAGGTGCGGCGGGGAACCGGTGTGCTCGTGTTCCTGACGTGCATGGCTCCCCGTGACGCGTGTTTCACCGGGTAGTAGTTGCACTCGGGAGTCTGGTTTACATCTGAACGTGACAAGGCCGCCCTGCGCGCACGGTTTGTCTTTATGCATGGGAAAGTCTATACCCGGAGCCGCGGCGTGCCTAGATCCAACCAGGCATTATCGAACACGTGCATGCTATCCTCGCCTGAATGTCGGACTAATTGCGAGTCGCGCGGGAGACGTACACATAAATCCCTTTGAAACGGAAGCGACACGGTCTGGCCAACGGAAAACTCGTGTAACGAGCGCCGGCCAACCCCCATACTCATAATCACCTGTACGACCGCCAGCAGGCTCGTGAATTAATCAAGCAGCCCGCTGTATTTTTTTCAGGCTGAACCATGCGAAACGACTCTCTTTTTTCTTCGAGATAGCGCGGCTTCGAGGAATTTAGTAGCTTCAAGTTAGTGATGATGAAGATTTCGCATTTTTGAAGTTACGACATAGAGAGATTATTAACTCATGTTGATAACTTAGATGGTAACTAAGAATGATGTGTGATATATAGCATTTATGAGTAAATCAGACAATTTCGCCTGTCGTGTGTAACATGTTACGGTGAAGGAATGAAATCGTCTAGTATTACTGACAGTTAGTTTATAAGTAATGTCACAAAGTAGTGAATTTCTAATATCTTAGGCTATGTGTACATTTACCAGAATTGAATGAACTTTACCCTTATGAGTAACTGAACTGTGTATCTCTAGATAGGAAATACTAGTGACTAATATATTTGAATCTAGCCGACGAATTTTCTTCTTGTCTAATAGATATCTATTTAAGACAAAATTGACAATTCGCTAGAATGAAGCTGAATTACTTAGAATGTGAATTTTTTGTATCCTTCTGAAAGGATAAAAAATCTTGTTTAAACGAAGGAAAAATCAGACGCTTACCGATATTTTCTTTTATACTTATCAAGAACGGAATACTCGTTCCTTTCTACAAGATATGTGGTGACAACAACAACGGAAGGTTGGAGTTTAAAGGAGAGAAGTTACTGGGTACAGTGAAAATCTGTAAACATTTCCGCGAGGCAGCACTAATCCTTCGCAAGGTAAAGATTACACGGGCAACACAGCGTAAATCTACATAGCCAAGATCGCGCTTCCATCTTTCCTTTTAACGAAGAAATCGAGCAAGGTGTAAGGAGGATCGACACCACGGTTCTGGCTTGAAGCGCCTCGAAAGATTGCCGAAGGAACTGGGATTGAAGTTCTACGAGGTCTAGGAAGACGAAGAGAAAGATTAACAACTTCGCGTAGAATCTACGAAAGCGAAAAAAGTTCGTGAATCTCGCCTTGTATAATAAGCAAAATCACGCAATATCTTCGTGCCAATCAAACATCCAATTGTCAAGCTTAATTGCTACTGTGAATTCCTCCATTGTAAATGACATTGTCGGAATTACGCTTTCAAACAACACACGATGTTAACTAGCTGAGAAATCTTCAATTAAGTTAAATCTGATAATTAGGAACCATAAAGTCATACTTAAAATTTTACCGAGGTACCTTGCCAGACAATTAACGTATATCCATTTTACGGTAGCAGTTAAAGGTTAACGATGACGATAAAAAGTTCATCAAAATCCTCTTTAACGATGATCAAAAAGAGAAACGAAAAAAAAAGGATATCACAAGCCAGCAGACATTAATTAAACAGAACACAGACAAACTCCTATATAGCAGCGTGAAAAAGCGGCTCGTCAACGCGACATAATTACCGGAAGCCGCACAAACTTTCACTACCCGGCAACAACAGATTCGGCGATTCGACTAGCGCCACCGAATTACCGGTTCGTCTGGCTGCGTGCTCATTAGGAATTCCTGCAGCTCGTTATCCCGTCGTGGCTCCCGAAATTCGACAAGTCTCGTCTCCGCTTCGGTTCCACGACGTTTCGCAAACTTCTTATATTCGCGTATGCTTATACATACGTATACATACACACATTACAAATTCGCGGGCCGGTCAGTCGACGAAAACCAGCCGCAGCCAAGCATTCCTCGAGCATAGTTCCCTGTGTGTTTCACATCCGTGGCTCTATCCGCGAGCTAGCGAGAGCACGAGCCTAACAATCGCGTACCGGCGACGCGGCAAACACCGTCGCCGGCAGACAATCGAATTTCAATTTAGACCCGTCGAACCGCTGCTTCCCGCTACACGCTCGAACAAGCAATCCTTTCCATTAATACGACAATGCCGTCGCCCTCTCGCGTATTTACTTCTGCCCGGGCGTTCACGCAACCGGGAAACAGAGGAGGCCTCCAACGATATACACGAGCCTGTGCTTTATAGCTGGTCTCATCCGCATCAAACAGAGGCGAGATCTATTTTCTACGAGTGTCGGCGCTCACCGGTACCCCGTTCGCTTCCTCCTCGTCAACGGAATACAGATCGAGACACTGTGAATCGCGCTGTCTCGTTTCCATGTTTGGCGCATACATAAAACGTACCCCTTTCACGCATAACGCGCGGCCATTGCGGCGATCCGCGCGAGTCCCTCGAGGGATGAAAGTTTGCCAGCAACGCGCCACACGCGTGTCTCGCTTGTCCCCTGTTCGGCTTTATACGCGCCACCTGTTTTCCCTTCGTCTGACGCCTGACGGCCCGTTCAGACGCTTCCTGATTATCGTTGTTTAGAATGTTGCTCGTTGGACCCCGTTGTTCCGTAAGATTATTCGGGGTGTGTTGGAAATTGAGTTGATCTTGAGGTACTTCACGTCGGAACGCGTGGTGGAGATTGAATCGACATGCTGTCTAATTGTAAATATTCTTCGAACTGACGGAGATTGGAAATTAATTGGAGCTGGAGTTTAGAAAGTAGATTGAGTTTCTAAGATACATATACGCTGATTGATGAACTTATTATTAATTTTTCTTCATAGACGAACTATCGAAAACTAAACTATAAAATTTGCATCAACCAAATGATGAAACGATGAAGGCTACATAATATAAAGGAAGAAGCAAAAATTTATTCGTATTCTTTACCATTTAAGTAAATACAACTTGAAATCTTCACCGCGTTCTTTTAGACCAATCATCGAAGCAACTAATATTCTTAGACAACGTAATATCCAATTGACAAAATAAATCGTGAAAAGTGAGTCATTCTCGAACCTTCCAAATTCTCCATCGATCCTGCCACGTAACAACGTTTCTGAAGTTTACCGTGGATGTTCCAATTCGAACGCGACGATCAAGATAAGGGAGACTGGAAGAAGCAGCGAGGCTGTAGGCGAGGTGGAAGACAATAGAATTTACATATTCATCGGACCTTAACGGTGCAGCCCTTCAAACGCATACAGCGTGGGTAAACGTCTTCCGCATCCGATGTAAACAGAACACGCTTCCAAGAGGCACTCGCACCGTAATTCACGATAGAACGGCGTGCTTCTGCCTCCAACATCGAAAGACGAGCAAAAACTTCAGCCTCGAAGGAGGAACTGCTAACGTAAAGAAACTGGAAGAAAAGAAGCCATAACCATGGGTGAAAACCGTGGCCAGGAAATGTTAAAAATGCAAAGGATTTTTTCCGAAACTTGTATGCACTCGCGAGTCGTTCTTTATACGATTATTTGGTCCAACTCTCCGGAGAGAAGAAAAGATCCATCTACATATTCATCGATTTCGTCGAAGAACCAGCCACCCTATGAACGTCGGCTTTGCAAAATGCCAGTCTTTCATACGTTTACCATTCTTCGTCCGGCTAAAATGAAAACATAACGTGGCCGATCGATGAAGAAACGACGATGGAAGGAGCGAACAGTAATTGCTCTCATGAAAACGATATTAATTGCTACTTGATTCTCGATCAATGTCGTAAACTTTAATTTTCGTATCAACTAACGTGCAATTATATCGTTCGAGCGGCACGATAAACGCTTTTCGTCTCTCTGTCGCTCGTATACACGTGACACGTTCCCTGGTCTCGATGTCGACAAGATCCACCGTTACGACGCGAGATCGCTCATGTACCTGGTCCCATGTTCCTCGCCCAAACGAGAAATTTCCTTTTCTGAAATCTCTATCATAGGTAGTTACGAGACAATCACAAGAGCGAGGATTCGAGGCGATCGTTAACGCGCGTTAAACGGCACGTGAAGTTTCAAATTGGCTCTGCAATCTTCATTTCGAGTGAGCTGATTTCAGCCTTTTGGGTTAACGAGTACCGAATCATTTACGGTCATAAATGTTACTACCCTTTGTAATAAAAAATTCCAGTACAAGTACCACCCTGTTAAATTTCTGACTCTTTGCAATAAGAAGGGTCCCGCGTATTTCTACTTTAATTCACCGTAACTAACGCGCTCCTCTCCCTGGGCTTTCGCTCGAGAATTCGCCCCTCGAAATGTTGACACGCGTTCAAGAATCATCCATGCACAATAGACGCGTCCCAAATCGCCTCGAGTGCCGCGAAAGAACACTTTCCGGCGTCGTTGACGCGAGCAGTGGCTTTTTAATCCGTCTCCGGTCTCGTTCGACTGCTCGATCGAAATCGACACCCAGTATTGTTGAAAAGGATCGACGAGCCTGGCCGAGATCGTAGTTGAGTCGAACCAACCAACCAACCAACCAACCAGCCAGCCGGCAGCCAGCCAGCCAGGCATTATTTATTATTAACGATATTCATACGCTTGTCAATAGCAGAGATTTCCACTCCGCGCGATGATATCGACTGACACACGGTTAAAGCGAGTGACAAGCGGCTGCCGACGCCGACGCCGACGCCACCGCCGTCGGCGGCCTGCCTGCCTGCCTGCCTGCCTGCCTGCCTGCCTGATTGCCAGCCGGCCAGCGTCCTTTATCTCTTTTCTACCCTCTTCTACGTACATTGTAAACGTTCGATGGTTTATTTGCACGGGCCTCCCCACGCTACTAAATCGCACGAGCCATCGATTTCGATTAAGCCGTCCAACGAGTATCCCGCGCGTCTGCCCAGATCCACGGCCGCCATTTGTGTACACACGACCTAAACCTAAGAAGTCTGAGATACGCACGTGATAACTTGCTGGTGTACCAGGGCGCTTCGCGTTTTCAAATCGACAACTTTATAGTTTAATTTACCTTTAGACCTTATTTTACATCCTTGCAATACATTTTTCTGTTACCAAAAAACACTTCGATAAATGTTCCTAAAATTTTTCTCGTATCTCTTCCATTACTGAAGTATCTTCTTCTTAATATCCTTGCCGTAAATTTTCAGTCAACTTCTTTATTTTTATATCCTCGCGTCATTTTTCCGTTACCAAAGAACGTTCCCACCCTTTCTTTCCGATAAAATGCTGGTTTATTTGCACGAGCCATCCCCAAGCTGAGAAAATCGCACGAGCCATCGATTTCGATTAAGCCGGCGAGAGAGTGCGTCCGGTCACGACCCAGTCGTCTTTTGTGTGCACGACGATCTGACGCTGGGAAAGCTCCATTGCCTCGGTAAAGAGAGAGAGAGAGAGAGAGAGATCGCGACCGATTAAGAACACAACGGATCCTCCAACGGCAGCAGACTGTTGGCGAGTCAATTTCACGCACGATTATCTACAAGGTTTTTTTTTTAAGGGGCGTTCTGCGGTTCCGGAAAGGTCCAGGAAGCCCGATCTTATTAAACTTGACCTGCTCTCCGCGAGTTAGCAAGAGGAGTCGAACGAAACCGCCGTACACGTGCGAATACGCTTGCTCGAGACATTAATTTCTACTGACCCGTTGCCTCCCGTTGCAATGTGTCCCGTTCGCGTTCGAATTTCACGAGCCATCGACTTCAATGAGAAATCCTGTCTACTTCCTTTGAGAAATCGGACAACGGCCAAACTCGATTTTAGATAAGATAGAACCCACCGTGACTCGTTTACCACCTACTTTAGCAAATTTCATGAAAATTATATTTTTAACGCCCTTCTATGGAAATATCTAGATTATGACTATGGATATTCGTAAATGCATGAGAAATGTACAGATGTAAAAATGTACAGGAATCTCATATACAAAAGTATTTTAAATATTCGAATCAAAGTACTCGATTATTTCTTTAGTTCCATTCATAGAAATATAAATTACATAGTGTAGACATAACGATTTAAAATGTAAATTCTTCCTCTGAAAATTATTAATAACTGTCTTCGTATCACACGACTTATTTCTCTTTTCACACTTTAGCATTCTATTTTCCATTCAGTACGCCAGATTTTCTCATACACTTTTATAATTGTTCTCACGGAGTATTCCAACGAGATGTTTTCGTTTCTCAAGTTCCACGGATTTTTCCACTCGTTTCGTTCGCATTTATTCATCGAAACAGAGTTTTCGCATTAGTTGGTCGAATTCAAAGAACGCGGAAACAACGCGAATGCCATAAAGCCGGCCTCTCGAATCGAAATCGATCGAGAAGTTTCCTCAGATGCCGGCCTCGATTGATTCCAGACTTCCTTTTCAATCTAGGCCCCGCACCGCACCAGAACTTCTTTTCCCTTATTTTTCATTATTTTCGTTTCAATCTTCGATTTTTCCTGCCTTCCACGCCTCGACCATCGATCGACTCGTTTCCAAGCATGTCGGCTTAATGACTTGCAAACAAAACCTTCCGTACACTCAGACCAAGCGCAGACCAATAATTACAGAGAATACTTTGAGTTTGCCTACTTGGCTTTCACTCGATTCCACGGAAACGAAATCAGAAAACAACAGGAACGTGTAATCGTTCCTCTTCCAGCGTCGATCTCCGTCCGTTTGCCAACGTTCGATAGTAGCGAGCTAATAAATTCCATTGTCGAGCATCGGCTCGATTGCTTGTTCGTTAGCTCTCAATCTCCCTACCTGAGACAGTCAGTCATAAAGCGAGTCGATCAACGAGTGATTATATAAAGAATATCCGATGTAAATGAAACGCGACTCAAACTCGATCTCCATAAATTGTTTCCGTTGTTGCAATCGGACAATTTACAAAGGTTCCTTGCAACCTGGTCCTTTAGTAAACGACGAGCCGCGGCTCTTCCGTCGTCTCGAGTTTTTCTTCGAGCATCTATCTCGGGAAACGAATATCGTAAAGGGGCAAAGCTTCGTCGATAGTTCGGTTTGCATTTCGATCGATATAAAAAAATCTGAAGCATTTATCAATCATAAATTTACAAAAATTCAAAACCTATAGAAGCTACGATAATTTAAAAATTTTCTTTATCAAATATTTTTTAATGGAAATGGAAATTTGATTTCTCTAAAATTTGCTATATTTTTCAAGGTTGTGCTTTAAAGAGAAAGAGCAATGTTCGTCGTAGGAATAGGATATTTACCAACGATAGATTCACGACACATAACTGGATTTATAAAATTTTGAAATTTGAAGAAACTGTTGCTATCGATCCAATTTAAAAATTTCCTTCGTCGAATATCTAGAAATAAAAGTAGAAATTTGGATTCAGATATGGTTCAATGTCACCCATCTAACAGAACACGACTCATATGGTACCACTCACATCTTCGCATCCATGGAAAATTCGCATGGAGGTGAGGTGAGTCGATTTGGCTGGGGCAGACCCTCCACTTCTCTGAAGCTCCATACGCTAGTCAGTTCTAAGCAAAAGAGGGACATCAGCTCCATATCGGTTTTCGATCTAATCGAAACGAATAGAAAATCCCGTTCAGCCTAGCTGGCCATAGTAGAAATCATAGAAACGAAGTTGATGAAAAGAGCAAATTCTCCCCGATGATTTACTGATTTTGGACAGATTTGAAAAAATTCTAAACTTATAGAAACTACCGCCTTCGATTCAATTTAGGAACTTCTAAAACCGAATATTTAGAAATAAGGCTAGCAATCTGGTTTCCGTACAGCTCGAAATCTCTCTCAAAGTTCTCCTTAAAGACAAAGGAGCAACTTTCGTTGTAGGGATCGGATATCGACTCGAGGAGAAACTCGTATCGATTCCAAGCAACGCAGTTACGCGACACGGAAATGTCTATCCCGATATCCGAATCAGAAATTCAAAACAGTAGTGATTTCCAGAAGCGAACAAATGCCAGGAGCGAAGGAAAATCGAAATCGCGCCGGTTTCCGAGGCCAACTCGATCGCGCGGCACCTCGTATATCATAGTGAAATCCATTTTTCTCGCGACGCATCGTTCACTACTGAGCGCATCGTTTCGAAATTCGATACAAAATATCTATTCGCGAGATCCCAGCGAATATATATTTCCCGCCAATCTGTCGGGCTACGTGAAGTCAGTCGAAACGTATTCGCGTTTCATGATGCGCGAACGCATACCTAATACCTTCGATCCTTAACAATGCGATTACAGCTCGTACGAAATCAACCTGTCGCTCGAGATTATTGCAGAGCAACCTGCACATAAATATATCTCCCCATTTTTCATTTCTATGTGTACATCTCTAAACTCTTCTGTTTTGATACTGAAAAGATTTTAGGAATACATTTTTTACGTTTTTAAGTTCTTTTTGTACGAGTAAAGAGAATTTTGTTGTTTTCCAGAAATAAATTCTTCACATATACTAGAGTTTTTTAATGTATTTTATGTTAACTTCTTGTACAACAATCTTATCCGGTATGTGTGTGCGCGGTGTCTCGAAAAACAGATGAATGTAACTGTTCCGTTAACAGTCTGGTATGGAAGATGGTGAGAAAAGAAAGTGCTGAGACGCGTGCAGGTGTGTATCGATGAATATCTTTGAAATCGTTTATCGACTAAATATATAACTATTTTAATATAAATTCTAAGTGTAAACTTAGTGTTCCTATACCATTATTTCGGCAATTAAGATCCAAAATTCTCAACAGTGTAATAAACGAATATAATATAATATAATTTAGTACATAAATGAACATCCATTACAGGGCTGTAGAAGCTTCGAACGAATAAAATTCGAGTCTCGATTACAACCTGGACGTAGCTCGTTTGTAGACTGGCAGTCGTTGGCGAAGGGCTCACCTTTCGTTAATTGGAATTTTACGACTGCCTTTGTGCCTTCCATGGCGATTGTCAGCTCCTGATAAAAGCATCATCGGGACATTGAACCAGATTTTCCCCCTACCACCGATACCAGTTGCAACGAGCCAGTGCTTTCTCTCCCTCTCTCTACCCCTCGATCGGACCACCCCTTTTGTTCGCAGGCAGCGCGATTACGAGTCCTATGAATTCTTGACGGTAGCTGGATGCCAGACGATCCGATAATGAGACCACTCAAAATTCATGTCTGCCTCGTTGAAAAGACACCGGGGCTCCTGCATGCACATCCCTCGAATCTATTGTATTTGCAAACGCCGGATGGCGTCTGGCGTTCAAGCAGAATTTCCTCCTTCCAAGAGACGATGAAACGAGCGGCCGTTGCCGATTCCTCGAAAAAAATAAATCAAAACGAAACTACGAAAATTCCGAATGCGAGTCGTGAGACGAGAACGTAATGAAATTGGGAAGAAGAAGAAGAAGAGGGAAGAAAAACGTTGTATGGTATGGTACACAGGGTTGTTTCCATATTCGTTTGCTTTTCATCGAACAATGCGTCGAGGCAGAAAACCTGTTCGAAAAATTTTCGAAAAATTCCATTATTCGTGCTCCTTACAAACGGCCGGACGAATTCTCTTTAGAACGCGTTTCACGCACAAGCGACGTGATTCCCTCTGCCCACTCGAGCTGAAAGATCGAGAGACCCCCTTCTTCTCCTCTCTCACGGACAGACACGTCGGTTTCCCAGTTGCAGAAAGTTTAGGCATACTCGAACGGAGGAACTTAGGAACGATATAGAGTTTCGCCTGCTCGTCCAACAAATCATCGTGCACGCGTACACCAAGCACCGATGCCGGGGACGACGCGAGTTCGAGCGGATCGTGTAACGAGTCGAATCGATGCATTCCGTCTTCGGCTATTCACACTCTGGCTGGAACATTACCCGGGATCGTTTCCACCGATAATACGTTAACAGACGATTTACCGTTTACCCGTGCATTATTTACCACGTCTACGTACGCGCTAATGCACTGGCAATGGATAGAGGGAAAGTCAAAGAGACGGAGACTAACCGAGAGGAACTGAAAGAGAACGAGATACGAGTTACACGGAGGAAACTCGGCGAGTTCGGTTTAGTACGCGTCGTTTCTCGTGCAGAAACGAGCCACGAGACGATGAAATATCTCGTTCCGTCCGGCGAATCGATAAATCCGCTCGCCTCGATCCGAGTCGGATTTTACGGTTGCCAAGATCGGATTATATCAGGCAGCCGATTGCATTCGTCACCGTGTGGACGTCGCGTGTACGAAGACACAGAGAGAGAGAGAGAGAGAGAGAGAGAGAGAGAGAGAGAGAGAGAGAGAGAGAGAGAGAGAAGAGACTCTCGAGAAAGCTCGTGTTTCCAGGAGGAAGTAATGAATAGACGGAGAGAAATAGGTCACAGGCCATTCTATAGCGATGGCCGACACGAAGGGTCACACGGAGCCAATAGGACTCTAATAAAAGGCTAGCCAGCCCTCGACAAAGCTCCATTGTACCGTTGTTATATCTCCTGTAACACGATATCGCATCCTTTCTCGCGCGTACGATGCTTTTCTTCCTCTTGCGTGTATACCTCGTGTCCCTTTCTCCCGGACCGAGCTTCTGCTTCGCGCGCGCGACAGGTGAGCCTTGCACACCTGAGACTCGTAAGAACCATTGTTTCTCGTGTTACCCCATGGAAAACGACGATTTCAGAAGGAAGAATCTTCCTCTGTTATTCAAATCTCAAAGGACTCTGTTAACCCCGGTATCGAATGGCTTAGGATGAAAGAGGATCCGTATCGCTAAATTCTGTTACCCAATAGACCGATAAACGGAGTTTACGGTTCCTTAATAGGCAAACCCTCATCCCCCACATGGTTTTCAATCAACCGTAGCAAACTCTTCATCGGTGTAGCATCATAGAATAACCCAATCATCGATGATTACCGCAACACCCTTCCAGCAGAGTCACCATCGTGAATAGTATTAACGTGCACGTAATCAAAATCCCCCTTTTTATCAGTCCGTTCAGCATCCATTCCACACACGAGTTTTCGATACACACCTCAAACGGGACGAATTTCACGCCCAACATATGGCGCACAGCTGCTATTCACCTAACGCGTGGTACGCGTTAATAATCCTCGCAGAGGATCAGCGCCAACGACCGACAAAATGTCTGGCTTGCGAACAGAAATCGAAACCAAAGAAACGACTGTACAGGTATTCCAAACAGAATCTACACGGAACCGGACGATCTCGCAAACAAATTGGAAGCAGTATGTATGCGCGTACGCGAGCTCACCGCGACCACCACAAACCCATAAATACGACACCATATAAAATACAATATTATGTCGCCACAAGCCGTCATCTGGCTGTGACGGTAACAACCTCTTCGAATCCGGCGCCCTGAACCTGATTAATCGTTACACGTGTTCACAGCGGTATTTTTCTCAACACCGTCCTTTTTCAAGCGAGTCTGTGGTCGTCGGTCGGCCTCGATGGCCGTCTGGTCCTCGACATATACGTGAGATAGCTTTTGAAACGAAATAAGCCAATTTTCTCAAATTTTGTAAAGGAACTTGGCGAGTGCGAGCGAAAGAAATGCCAGCGTGCAAGAA
This sequence comes from Bombus fervidus, assembly GCF_041682495.2. Classification (NCBI taxonomy): domain Eukaryota; kingdom Metazoa; phylum Arthropoda; class Insecta; order Hymenoptera; family Apidae; genus Bombus; species Bombus fervidus. The sequence continues at coordinate 11,238,828 of NC_091520.1, read as the reverse complement.
TAAATGCAAGGATGCATTCTCGAGACTCCAGAATCTTCGCAATGTGCGATCGTGAATGAAATCGACATGCATGATGATGAGATTGCGGATGCAAATATACATTTTTGTAAACATAGTTAAGAAAATGGAATCTAAATGATGATTTTATTAAATATTGTAGCTTAGTCACTTGGAATGTTTCGTATTACTTGAAGTAATCTCCATAAATCTCAAAATACGTATATAAGAGCTTCCTTAAAAAATTTCTCTATCTCTAGATTATAGTATCTGCTACTTTACTTTTTGTATAGAGAAGGTAACGCTACTTTTCAGTGTAACCGGTAAGAGGGTTAAGGCTCTCAAGGACAACCATTCCTTATGGATAAAATACAAAAGGAGAAAATCGTGTTAACAGATACGATAGTACGTCGGCAAATATTTCAATTAAAGATAAAATTGTAATAAGAAAAGATTCGACTAACGTTCAGCACAACCCTTCAACAAAACTTTAGTAGAGAATCAAGATTATCTCGTAGATAAATTTGAATTATTTAAGTCTCAAGAAAGTTGTAGCTACATTGTAGCAGACAGGGTCTGATACGGAGAGATAAAGAAAGGAACAGTTTTCGAACACACCGGCGCAACGTGAATTATACGAGACATGGTTTAGCAACATGGTCCGAAACTGCACTCGGCTGGAACTACCAGCCATAATATTGCACCGTCGGTGGTTGCTAATGTTCAAGTTTTGATGAACTCCCGCAACACGAGAAATTCAGATACGCAGCCCTCGTCACTCGAGGCTGCAACAAATGTTGGCGTTAAATATCGATTTACAGTTGGACAGAGCGTTTGACAGGGCGACAACGTTTAAAAAGGAGTGAGGTGAACACGAAAAAGTCACGGGAGGGTAGCGAGAGAGCCTGTGCCATGCAAATTCCTAACTTTCAGGCCGAATCGAAAATTCTAATTGCAACGTGTCAGTTTTCCAGGCCTCTATCTTCCGGTTGGCGTGTCATGAAAGGGCAAAGATGGAAGGAGAGGCTAACAGAGCGAGAGGGAAACAGCATGGAAAGGGTCGGGTCCAGGAAAATCGACGACCGTTCGTGTTTATCGACATTAACATGGTTTGTCCCCTCTGTCAATTTCTGGCTGCAATATCGGAGACACGTTTCCCTGCACGGACACGCCATGGAAGCCCGACAAAACGTCAGGGAAAACGGAAGACGTCTCTGTGACAGCCAGTCAGCCCCGTCCGCTTTGGTATTTTTCCTACCTCTTATTTCGTCTCTTTTCACCCGGCTCCCTATTTTTTCTTCCTTCCACTTTCTCGTCCTTTGTTTCTCTTTTTTTTTTTTTTCGAGCTCGGTCGTTTTACTTCTTCCTCCGTGAAAATATCACAAGGCCGAGACTGCATCGTGGAAAGAACAGAGGCAACACGACGCCGCGACGGGGAGTACAACGGGGTGCATAAATTTCAGAAAATTGTTTCTGCCACGCTGCAACGTCAGGATAAAAGGGATGGAGGTTAATACGGAAGTGTCCTCGCGGTCGAGCTTCCTCGAGTTTTCTTTAACCGGTCGCGTGACTCGAAAATTGGATGGGATCTCTTGATCACGCTCGCTATATTTAACCTTCCCTCTCTCTTACTTCCAAGAAATCTCGTGAAAAAGTACATTTTATCGATATCACTCTCTTCGCGATCACCTGGAAACCGTATTTTACCAGGAGAACCAGTACAAATAGAAATAAATCAATCAAACCTGCAATTTTCTCTTTCAAAGAATCGATTCCCTTCTAGCGATTACTAGTTCCAAGTGATTTCTAGTAACAACCCACTCGTCTCAAACTTGTTAATCAACCCTTAAATTACATCCAACAACGCTCCAACAACGCGGCAAAATACAGGAAACGAGTGGTGGACCGGTAATATTCGAGCGACGAGGCGGCAAATCTTCTGCTAAGGTCCTTTGCCAAGGATACACGACTTTCAGTGAGTCCCCGCGAAAGGAACAGGTTCAGAGGGCTGCGGCGACCATCTCGATCGGGTCCGGTAATTTCCTTCTCGCGGTCTGCTTACCGTGCAATCGAGTCGGTCAAAGGCGATGCCCATCGGCCGCCAATATAATTACGCGTCTATCGCGCTTGCATACGCGCCGCTGTAACATTGCGTTTGAAGTCCGGCCGGGATTGCCATTAGCCCCAACCGACACAAGGGGTCTCACCCTGACGGCGCCGAGAGACGCCAGCGTCCAACTCGAGCGCGCCTGTTCGCCCGACACGACCGGTTATTGAAATTCTAAAATGATTTTATTCCGAGTGGCAGGTAATAACCTACGCTTCACAGCTGACCTGCGTGAATATTTAATGTTTCATCGTTCAGCCTTTAACGGAGATCACTGGATTGCTGCGAGGGAGACAGCGTATTGGATCGTTTCAATGTGTTTCATACCGAATTAGTTTTCGGAGTCACAAGATGTTCAAATTGGATCAATAGACATCCTGGAATAGAAATTTATGCTAAAGTGCTTCGAGGGATATATAAAAAACGGAGGGGATAGAATTTTTTCCACAAAAATTTTTCAGAGTTTGACATTTTTTCTTGAGAATGACGAAGACAAAAATTGTGAGAAATATGAGAACATCTATTTTTATATTGTGAGGAATTTCTACCTAGTTCTCCAATAGAATTCTTACACGTATTGTAAAGCGTAAATGTTTTAAATATTTTGGTGTAAAATATCTGCCACAGAATAGGAGACTCTTCCTTTAGAAGAAAATTAAAGAATGTAACAAAATTCTTTCTTGTAAAACTTGATAAGAAATTGGATTCTTTATCTTTTGAAAAGATGAGAATAGAAAATACAAAGAAACTCATCCCTTAAAGAAAAGCTAAATAATGGATTAAAATAATAGAAAACACAAGAAAAAATGAACTTTCTCGTAGTGACAGATTTCTACCGAGAAGAACGTGATGTTTTTACTAACTTTGCGAAATTTTTTAGCGAAACTAATTCGGCAATTGTAACAGGCAATTGCACCGATTTGTCTTGGAGAGAGAGTTGCTCCGCGTAGTCGTTGATGAAGTTATCACAGTTACAAGGCAGACTAAAATACCTGCGGTTTACATTAGCCACCTGTCCGCTTCGGCATTAGTTCATAATTGCGCGACATTGTCGTGCCGCTGTAACTCCATGCGCGAGGACATTGAACGCCTGATTGGCGTCGAACCGAGCTCTCACGGTTAACGCGCGTGCTACGCTGCACCGATGAATATTTAAATTTAACGTGATTACGTGGACCGTTTTGCTCTACCTGTCGTTCGTTGAATCTGAAACGCTGTCAAAGGGACGACCAACCACTTCGGCCCACTATAATGCAAGATAATCCAGCCTTTAATAACCCTAGCCGCATGGTATCGGAGAATCGGCTTGCGATTCTCGATGCCGAAATACCGACGGAACCTCTTTCGATAAACTGGATGTTCCACTCCTCTATAAAGTGATTGAACTGCTTAACCTTGCTTCTTAACCTCTTCTCTCATCGTTCCTTTAATACCTCTTTAATCCTCCGATAGCGCAATATTTAAACCGACAAAGAAGTAAAAACGAAGAATGTAGAACATAATTGTAGCATTTAAGATACGAAATGGCTTAATGAATTTAAGATGATATATTTTGTGGCTCGCTTAAATCATTCTCAAGCTATACTGTTAAACATATATGTATTCCATGAATTTCTGTGAGTGTCTGAAAAACTGGAGTAAAAATTACATTTCAAACTAAATTTTTTTTAAATACAACGCATCACTGTCGAATAGAAACCGTAATCCATATCACGAATATGACTCGATATTATAATGAAAAGAGTTAATGATCCAGCAACGAATGAAATATGATTCGAGTTATAAAACCCTCATAATCTTCATTTTTAAATAATCCTCGTTTTTTACGTACTTCCAATTCAAAAATTTCGAACAATTGCGAACCGAAATCCAGTCTATTGAGCGCGAGTTAATGTTAACCCCGCGTGTGCACGGGGCTGACAAACAGACAACGACGAAAAAAAGCGAGCAGGGACAGAGATGGACATACACACATAGCAGTAGCCAACGACCCGTCAAAAATGTGGGACACAAACGCGCGGGTCCCTTTCTTTTTTCGTTGCGAATAGCCCGCATGCATCGCGCGGAACCGGGCTCACCATTTACAGGGGAGCCAGGCCTCTGGAAATGATGGCCTCCGCGAAGGAGAAGAAAGACGAAACCATATCGCGGAGGGATATGCGTACAACGCTATTTATTCCCTCATCCCCCACCCTACGTTGGTCCTTCCCTCATCCGTGAAGGTATACACGAGCTCTCCTATCTCCTTCTACCCTTTTCTTCGTTTCCCTTTGCTCGACTCGTACCACTGCACCCCCTTTTCTACGCGTTGACCCTCTAGCGTGGATCCAACCATCGTCGCACGTACTATGCATACGTTTCAGCCGGGAAGGTTTCCAACATCCTGACCCAGAAATACACTGTCCAGAACGCCATTCGAATCCTCGAAAGGTTAAACAGAAATTCACGGACCGTTCCATACATACGGACGGTATAAATTTTCAGGATGGCGTAGTGTCGAACGGTCGTGAAAAATTTTAACCGAACGGCTCTCGAGATCGCGGTAATGGCCGTCGATGACAGTTAGTGGCGTTAACGAAGGTGTTACCGTCGGCATTACGGTGGCCGTTAAGGGCCATGAACGTCAACGGAATTGCCGGCCACGTTCGTTGAAATAATATAAAGGCGAATATCAGAGGACAGTCACAGAGTGAGAGAGACTTTATTAATAGAACGCGGTGCTCGAGACTAACGCTGGAGTAGCTTAATGTCCGCTGTAAATTCGCCAACGAGATTGACTTTACTCCACCGAGACGGGACACTCTCTCATCCTCCCTGTCGCGCCTCGAAAAAATATCCCCAGAAAGTGACGCGGGGAGTAAAAGGCAATCGAAACGCCAGTCCGAGGATTGTTTGCTTCTGCGAGTCCCCTTTCGAATACATTTTCATTCGTTATTAGAAAAGATAGCGACTTCCGTTAAAAACTTTCCACCCTCTTCTGCTACCGACTCGCCGCTTTATTTTCACGCCACCCCCTCGCCTTAAACGAATTCCATTCGCAAATAGACGCGAGAGTTTACCTTCACCGTAGGCTTCCTATTATTTACCCGATTTCTCCTACCGGGCCAGCAATTTCCTTGATTATTTTTCAACTTCCACACGTCCCTCCCCCACCCCGCACCCCATCCGTCCGTTCCCAAGGATGAAAGGCTACTTCCGCGAGTAACTTCGCTTTTTCATTATCCGCCCTTCCTGGATTCAGCAAGTTTTACATCCCACCGGCTGGAACCAAGTTAAACTGCGGTTATAAGGTCTAATTTCTAGCGCGGTAGAACGAATTATTAACTCCTTCAACCGACAACACAGGGAACAACAACTCTCTCAAAGTTCCGTGGCTTATGGGAACAGAAATACAAGTCCTGTTTTCCTTTGCAACACGCCAAGGTACGTTAAAACAGAGTTTTACTCGGCTTTTTTCTTCCCCTTAAGAATTCACCCTGTAACGGTATCGCGAGACCTCGTAAAAAGTACTCTAGGTGACTGTAGATGCTGTCGATAGCGTTCCCTATTATCGAGGCAACCGCCGGTAGACGCCACTTCGTCGCGTTCACGGAAGGCGGTCGAAAAACAGGCTGGCTGTTATCGTTGAGATTCAAAGTAGCGCGACAACGAGAGAAACGGATCGAAGGGGGATGGTTGGTGGAAAAGGGAAAATTTTCGCGAAAGAAAAGCCGCGAAGAATAATAAGTGAGTGAGAGAGATATTTCTTCGATTGCAGGGAGGGAGGATAGGGGTGGATCGCAAAAATATTTTTCCAGACATCACTGAATTATTCTCGCGCGAGGGCGGCCCGCTCGACGCCGATAGAATATTTTCTAAAGAACTCATTATCGGAAAAGTTACTCCTTCGTGGTCGGGAGGGTCGACAGCAATGGAGCTACAATCGAACGGACCTCCCTGGAAGATGGTATTAATAGTTGATTCGCACGGAAACGATTGGAATCGAGTCGACCAGAAGTTTTCTATCGAGCCACCAATACCATCCTCTAACCGATCGGTCGAGTCTCTTGCGCTCGCGACTGGGAAGCTTCTCAATCGAATTACGGAAACGGTTCTGGCGCGATGCCCAGGCCACCGACACTCTCTTACTCAGAATCTTCCGCGTGATCCTCGACAACGTCCACCTTCGTATTTTTTAATAGTCCTTCGGGAATGCCGGAGCGACCGACCATTTATGACAGATGGAACCACAAAAATTGTGAAAATTCGCAGAAAACTGTTAATACATTTTTAGCGGTCGATTTACCAAAGACAAAACGATAAGTGTTTTCTTTTATTCGCATAAAATCTTGAATTACATTGTCGTTATTTCTTTAAGATTGTTCGAACAACATGTCATACTTTCTTATGGTCATTAAAATATAAATGACAATAATTTCAGAAAATATAAGGTTCGAATAACTTAGATCATTTTTGATTTCATCAAAAATATTTCTATTCTATGAGAATCAGTCAAACCTTAACAGCGAACGTCTTAAAAACTCCAATGAATCATCTTAGGAAAACAAAGATCATCCACCATATGCATATTAGGAAATTTCCTTTTCGCATAACTATAGTTTCTCTGAATGCTTGTACCATTTTATATCTCTTCAGAGAATTCGAAGGAAATAGACTTACGAGCTAGCTGGCTTTCAAATATATTTGCTTCCCAACAGTACTATAATATAAATGCTACTACAAAGCACATATCATTAAAACATAAAAGGCACTACACCCTATAAATCCTAAAGACGCACGATATGAGGAGAATCTGTATAGCCTGTGAAAAGGGGCATTATTACGAGACGGTGAGATATTGATTTTCCATTTCTTAGGCCTAGACCATCGTAGGTAGTCCATGATCGCTGTGTGCAACGAAGAAAAAAAGGCTTGTTCGACACTACCCTCGTGCTCTTCGCTGTCTGTTCCCCTGACCCCGGTGTGCACGGACCATTACTTCGCCCGTAACCCTTCTTTAAGCGCGCGGTTCGCCCGCAGACCCTCAGACTCGGTCACGCCCAGCGCTATCTTAACGTCCGTTTTCGGGGTTTCGGTATTTTTAGCGTTACGCGGATAATATACCTGCGCTGTGAACGAGAAAGAGAGCGAGAAAGTGAAAAGGAGTCGGCTCCCGAGCCGCTGCTGATCTATGGTTTCGAGGAACAGAAGGGGCAACCCACCACCTACCACGGAATAGAACCCAACGCCTCGCGTATAAAGATAGTCATCTCTCGCCTCGCGAGTTTACATAGATTACTATTGCGTCGAACGAACCCCTGTTCCAGTCCAAACTTCTGTGGACCCTCTTCATCACTTTGAATTCTACCTGGACTTTGGTAGCGGTACGGTATCGCTATGGTATTTCTGACGGGGGGACTACAGTATGAAACAAAACTAAACACACACATATATTTGACATGAGTAACAACTCATTCAACGTTTTCATACAGAATATATATTAAAATAAATGGAATATGTAGTGTTATGTAGAAAGTGAATAAAAATTATATGCCACGATTATCATAATGGGATTCTCCATCTTTGAATCGGCGCATATTTGTAAAAAATATGTAGCACGTGCACGCATCTGAATTTCAAACGTAAAAGTGTAGAATCTCGCTATGATAATCGTGACATATCATTTTTATACATTCTGTGCAATATCTTGCCTTTACAAAAATTCCACTTACGTTACGTTCGTCATATATTGGTTAATATAAATATTTTTCGTACATTCAGTTTTGCACTGTGAATTATGTTTGATAAACAGATGTTTAATTTTTATTGGCTTTTGGAACACTGATATTGGTTTCACGAGCCTCTGGATTTAATAGTGGCTCGAATACGCTTCATTTCGTATTCCGGTTTAACAGAATACCACTGTTTCTGCACCCATGTCCTCCTTGCTATACAGCAATACATATACATGTATGACCCGTATGGTCAGTATGGCCACTGTGGATATTGGACTTGAAACGCGAAAACAGGGGAAAATTAGTTCGATATCGCGACACTAACTACGTTGACAGGCGGCATTAACGGATGATTGAGATGTATGTAGTTTGGAACAGTGTATGGCGTAACTCAGTTTGATCACACGTCATGATATACTCATACTACTACTTATAGATGGTAGAGTTTCGAAGATATAGGAGATTCGTCGAACACTCGATTATACACGTTCAGTAACCTATCATCGAGAAAATTCCTACCGTCTCCTCAACGGAAGAGCGACAGAAATGGAAACAGAAATGCTATGATCCGTATATTCGTTTCTCTTCGCGATATGTAATTTCTTCCCCTTCCAAACTACCAAATCATTGTAACCACCGTACGAAAAGTGGTCGTACGATACCTCTCGCGGCACGACCCCTTCATCAAATATTCACCGTTCAATTTCATTTGCAATTTCGATCTGACTGAAATATCCACAAGTCAACTCTATATATACACAAATTCGATCTTAAGAAATCTTCTAGTTCTTCGAAGAAATATCTTTCTTCCGTATATCACCATCTCTTTCAATACCTGTTAGTCCCTTCGAGTTCATAATATCAGATCAACGTACACATATATCTATACGTATATTTATGCGCGTAAAAGAAATCCGGTTACGAGTCAATAAATGTACTAATTGATAAGAATAAAATTAAGAATAGAAAAAGATCTATCCATGCTTCATCAAAGTACGCAACCACAGCTGTAAACGTGAAGCTGTGTGCATGAATAAATGAATAAAGAGATCGCGCGTTGCCAGTCGTTCAACTTTGTCATTCAGATTCAGAGCTCGATTCCAAGGTTTCTGTCCTCGTGGATCGCTATGGAACATGTCGTCGATCCGCACGAGGCAAGAAATCGCGGCAACAAACGCGACCAGCCACTTCGGTGATTTACGAGAACGTTCAACGTGCCAGGTTGGTAATGGGCCGATATAGCAGACCAAAGCAGCCTCAAAGTCTGGCGTCGCGGGACCGTGAAACGGGCAGAGTCTTCTTGAAAAACCGCCGCACCACGCGAGAGTGTACACCGCTATCGGTCTTACCACGCTCGAACGCATCCGCGCATCCTGTTTGCTTCCTCGAGCCCGGAGAACCGTATATGTATATATTCTCGGCAGGCAACCCTTCGTCTCGAGCTCTTTCGCAACATTGTACCGATCTACGGTGGTAAGGAATAATGGTAATCGGTGTACTAACGTGGGTGGCTTTGTTGCATCAAGATTTTCTGCTACCTTCAAAGCGGAATTTTAGGATTTTCTGTAGATTTTCTCGCGATGCTTTCAAGCTACGATCTTTTACGTGTCTGTAAATTGTCTCCTGTTACTCCGAAAGTTGAACTCTATATACTTTTATAGATTCTCTGTTGTTACCTTAAATACAGATTTTTAGATTCTCGTAGATTTTTATGAGATCAACGGTGAGGATGAAATTTTAGATATTTCTTCAAATTTCATGCAATTACTTCAAAACTGGTATATTAAACATTGTTTTACATCTTTTTATTACTGCTTTGAAAGTATCAGTGAATGTCAATGAATAAATAGATTCTAATTTTCTCTGCTTACGATGCTTTAAATTAAATCTAGATTAGGTTTGAAAAACTTCGCGACACGTCACGTCGTTTTGAGAGACAGGAAGCGAGCGAGGCTTCCAAGGATTCAAGTTCTGCAACTAATTTGTACGTCGAACTCGTCCAGGGCAATAAAGTGTAGCACATAGGTGGCAAAAGTGCCTGAGGTAAGATATACGATACCACGGTGTTGCTTCTGACGTCTTGTAAAAAGACGAAATCCCTCGATTTATACGGTACTTCTTGATCACGGTGGAGATGTTTATGGCCGAAGAAAATGCAGAATAAACATGGAGACGAACGAAATCTTCTCCCAATTTTTTTCTTTCGGTTTTTTTTATTGCTTCTTTCTCGCTAGCGCGAGTTGCAGGCAAAAGTTAATTAAGGCAAAGGCTTATTCTGAAAAAGGCGCAACAGCAACGTACGGAGTCACTGTGATCGATCTTACGTTCATGCTCGAACGAACCGGTGCATCCGGTTCTCATGCCCGCGTAGAAGAATATTCTGACAAACGGCGGCGAAATATCGTAAAACCGTCGATCGCTGATAATTAATAGCGTCGAGGAACGCAGCGGCCCATTATCAATGGGAAGCAATAAATAATGATTCTCTTTCAGCGACTGTTTATTAGAGGCTACCACTCTTTATTGTCAGTGCCACTTCATTGCACTTGCCGATACTCCACCTCCATTGTCTTTGTGATCGTTTCTTTCGAGCCTTTTCTCCACTTTTTTCGTTTTTCTCCTATTTTTACCTCGACCAGACAATAAATTTATTCCACTCGTTACCTTTCCTCTACGGAGAAACGAAACTCGATTTCACGTACACCAGCGATCGATACACCAACGATATCTCTAAAGTGTGCTAAAACATGATACAAATAGCGATAAGGATAGTAACGAAACGAAACAAAATCCAGAAAATTATTATGTATCGAATAAACGATTCAATGACTCCTAATTTCTCTATTCGATCGTTACGAAGAAACGAAGAATCCCTATACCGTTTCCTATATGTCGCTAAATCGCAACAATTTAATTACGAGCAGATTTTTCATCTTTGTCAAAAACAGTCGCGACAAATTGCTCGCGTGAAAGCAGCACTTAAACCGGGTCGTAGAATTTAAACGGATTACAGGCTCCTCGGGAACGACGGATATACCTCTCCTCGCTGTCTGAGGGACTTCTGCGACCCCTCGATAATCCTCAAGATAAGAAATATCAAGGTACAAAGGCGAAGTAGAAACTGAGAAATCCAAGATCATATTCCGTCCGTCAGGAGCCAGTCGGAAGGGTTCGTCTCGCGTTTCCCGTCGCGCCTAAGTACTCGCTCATTAAAAATAACGAAGGCGGCGGGCAGGCGGGTTCGGTAATTGAATTTCCAATATCTATTTACCTTTGCAAAGGAGCAGGTTCTCTACCTTTTCCTTGGCGATCGAACGATTCTCGATGGCTTATCCTTCAAAGAGGCTCCTTCTTATTTCCCTGCCAATTGTTCGCCACCATCGAAACAGAAACGAACGAGAAAAATCGACGGTCTGACGAAAATTCTACAATACAGTACGGTGTAACTCGTCTCTCGAGGTGATAACGAAGACGGTACGAAAACGGTGCGATAAACGTGCGAGAAAACGTACCGTGAAAAATGTAGCCCGACAGGTATACACCCGGGAAACCGGACGATCGTTCGCAAGCTTCGCGATATTTCGGCCACTTAATGGAAAGCTCGAGAGCTGGAGCTCTGGCCCAGGCAAAGGCACGGGCCATTCTCGGTCGCACATATATTTTTCTTCGTTTCGACGAAGGGAGTGGAAAAGCGAAGTCGTAGCCGGAACCGCCCCTCGTTTAAGAGCTAAAGAAAGAAAGAACTGGCTCTGCCTGGCTAGAGAGGAGGGAGAGCATTGGAAGAAAATAAGGGCGGACTGAGAATTGTGGGAAATAAGTAACGCGGAACACGGCGGCAGTCACGGCTATAAGGGTGGACCTTAAAACCTGCGAGCGTCCCTTCGCTGGTGGAATTTAATTTCGACGTTTTAAGAGGACCCTCCCTCACCGACTCCTAGTGTTCGTCTCTCTGTCTGTCTCTCTACATCTCCCCTTTTCGCCTGCCGATAGATGAAAGGGGTTTATTGACCTGTCCGCAGTAAACTCCGCGAAAAGTAGCCTTCCTCGTCGCGATACTCCCTCCTCTCCGCTTTGTACCCGTTTAGATCTTCCGCTTTGTCCTTCTGTGCCCCTGTCGAGATTCTTTCCGGCGTGCATCTCGTCGACTCGCGCCGGCTACCAAAGGCCAATCAATTAATAAAAGGTAAATTAACTCGTCCCGTCCATTAGCATTCGTTATTGTCAATCGACGAGCTGGCCCATGCATCTTTCCGTTCCTCCACTCGCCTGCCCGCATGCGTGTAACCCGAGATCGTTGGGAACCAGGCGTTCAGCAACGAGCCTCGATCGTTGCTCGCCGCGATTCTTCTCTCGATTCGTACTTTGTATACGTACAACGGTTACGACCCATGCATATATGTACTATATATATAGATGTAAATGTACTAGAAACGTGTGCGTGCACGCGAGAACCACGCGGGATTCAATGGCCAGGTCCTTTCACGAGGGTGGACGAACGTCGCTCTTTGATCCAGGGACAATCATGCCTCCGGAATCGATGCCGCCATTGTGCAAGGTGGTCAACTGCTTCGTTCATGTCCGAGGGTGCACGTAACTCTGCCTCCAGAAAGCGACTGGATCGCTTTTGTGACTTCCTAGCCGACTCGTTAGAGTTTCCGACGCTTTGACCACCGACGCCGTTGTTACTTGGAGACGTATGTCACGGGAGAAACAGGTATACGTGTCTTCAAATCACGTGATTGGGCGACAGATCTTCAAATAGTAATTTTGAATACCTCTTGGAGAACAAAAATTGGGATGTTTGGTAATATCGGAATAAATATTGAAAAAGTGAAATATATGAACACACGAATAAAATAAGTGATTGTTAAAATACGTTGACACGTCGTCGAAGAAGGATCACCGTATAACCCACGAAAAACATGGATATAAATTTACTGATCTGAAAACTTAATGAAGGGTGATACGATTGGGAAAAATTAGGAATTTTACCGTACTGAAACAAAATTGTTCGTTAATAAATACAGAAATTTACAGTTCGAGGGAAATGAAAGAAGGAAGCTGTCAGTGAAAGAGCACCTTGTTTGAATACGCAACGAGTACAAAATTAATAAGTTCAACTGTCTCATACGTGGCAGCAGAAACTCTCGGGAAGGTCGCGATCTCACGGAAAGGAATCTTATCCATAAGCCACGGGCTTTATCACGCTGAATGTAAGAACGCGATCGTGCCTGCTGAATACTGACTCGCGGTGGCGAATATAGAGGGAAAGCCGTCAACCGGAGGAACGAAGGGGGAGAAAAAAATCTCAGGACACTTTTCTTCCCGGCCGATGAAAGAGAACGAAGCGAGAATCAATGGTGAGAAAAGAGAGAGGAAAGGGGAAAAGGGAAGTCTTTAATCGAAGCCACGTCGAATCGATCGGCAAGCCAGTTGTCGAAGGGGATGGAGAGGCTAAAGTAGCGCCCCGCCGTCGAAGAGAGATCCGGTTACAGATGGCATAAAACGACTGGCAGCTTTGCATTAGCTTCGGTAATGGCGTACGTGACCGCGAGCTTAATATCCCAGAATGGTTTCACCTTTTTCCATCCTTTTTAACTTTCTTCCTTCGTCTTCCTTCATCTTCTTCCTTTCTTACGTCCGCTTTCTTTTCTCTCTTTTTATTTCATCGATACACTTCCTTTCTGCCAAAAACAAGCTGCACCGTTTCCACCGTTTCTTTTCTGTCACGGTTTTGTTCGGCAATGCGCCGAAAAACTTGTACATCCGAAATATCCGCGTCACGCAATACGACCGAAGGACCACGAAATCGAACCGATATCCACCAGCAGTGCAGCCAATCCCCATCCCCTGCTGGTGCCACCATCAGCGCAGCAACGCGCCGCGTCACGACTGCCTTCGCTCTCTTCCCCGCAATGAAACGAGCCGCCTGTCGAATCCCGATGGTCCGAAAGGGGATGAAACGACGCAGGATACTACGGGGTGGACAGAGGTGGCGTATCAGGCGGCGCGATACGAATTTATATTCGTGTAAAATTAAATCACATAGGCGGTCTGCGTGGCCGTCCACCGGGCCAAAACCAACCAACCAGCGACTCATATGCATAAAGAACCGATTGTTTCGTCCTATCTCCCGTTCTGCAACATTAGCGGCAACCGGGCAATCCGGTTGATTATCTTTTAATTAAATGTTTGCGTTTTATCGACGCGTTCGACCTCGGCGCAACGAGTTCCGCCACCAACCAACTTCCAGCATCGCCGTAAACGCCAAACCACCTCCATCCGCCTCTCTCCCACGCTCTCGCTGAATTGCACCATCTCTCTGTATAGATACCACCTCGAAACAGCCAACGGAAGCGGCTGGAATAGCACCAACGACGTGTCACGCGACTAACTCAATTATACTCGATATAGGGTGAATGTACATACACGCTACTCTCCTCTCGATTCTCCCTGTCTACTCCTCATCCCCGTTTCCCTTCGTCGTCTTCCCCGCTCCCTTGGGAGATATACGTACACGTTCCGCGTCAAACGGAAGCTTCAAAACGGTGCATTATGGTCTTAATCACCCCCCGAAGGATGACGAGCTCCGTGGATGACACGGAGCAGTAGACAAACGCAGACAGGTGTCAGGGATTTGATTTTGTCGGAGCGATGTAAACATCGACGAGCTAACACGAAAATGTAGTGAATAATGCGAATAAAATTTTCTTTCATTGAAAATTTCTTTCGTCCGCTAAGTATGATAATAAATACTATATTTTAGATATTTTATTATTTATAGTTTTGCGTATTTATGTACATCGTATATATTCCTGTACTTATTTTCGATAAATGCATAGACTACTTTAATTATAGTAATTTATTCGTAATTACAATAGAGATTTTTGTTTAGAAATTTTCTTCTGTTGCATAAATTCGACGCTTCTTAAGAGATGTTTCAGCAAAAGATTCTAGCGTTCGACGAATGTAAAATGCGAATCGATACAAATTATCGACGGTGTCCAGTTTTTTCTAGAAATGCTCGAGGGATTTATCCGTGAAAAGCTCCGCGACAGAATGAGTACGTGCAAGAACAACCAGTTAAAAAGTCCGATCGATTCTACGGGTGACAAAAAAAGCCGTGGTGACACGTGGGTTCCCGGGCATTGTGTGTTTCCCCGCGTGTTTTCGGTGTTACACGCGGCTCAACCCTGAAACTTGCAGCCGGGGCCGCGAAATTCAATAGCCGGCCGGAATAAATTCCGCGATAAACGCGGAACCGTAGAAAGTCTCTGGCATCGCGCGCGACAATACTATCTATCTTCCGCGTAGTCAGATTCCATTCGATCCAGCGAATCCATTGTCTCGCGATAAACGACCCATAACAGCACCGCGTAATCTGAATCATGTCAGGATTTTGCGCGCGCGCGCGATCACACACGTATTATGCAGTCATTCACGAAAGGCTTTGTACCTATAAAACAACTATTCTTATTCAAACAAGTTATACCCTCGCCTAATATCATTAACATATTTGTTAGAATATAAAGTAACAATAACTATTACATAGTAAAATACGTTACTTTAAAATATCTCTTAACTAAATTTGACACTAATACTTAGCATTCAATATATTGGCTTTACGATAAAACTTAATTAGATTTTACTTTGATGACACAATAGTCTGGTTACAAGGTGAACAAAGACTTTCGTGAATGACTGTATAAGTATCACGAAGAATTCATAGGAGACAGAATGCAACGAGAGAACGAAAGACGAAAACGCGTCCGGCCTCTCTTTTTTCGTGCTTTTCGTCTTTCGTGCAACGATATGGAGCGCTCGTCCTGGTGCAGTCGCGCGCGGCTAAGACGCCTCGTAAAGTTCGTAAGAAAAGCATAAAGTTAACCCGAGGATGCCGTAAACACGTCGTACGAAGATCAGAATTGATACTTTATGCACGGCCCGCGAGCAATAAACGAGCCCTCCGCTAGACCAAAATCCTGGATGACGACCACGGACCTCGATGAAAAAGGTCGCCCACGGACAACTCCTTCCTTTGTCGTGCAAAGGATATTCCCGTGGAATCGAGAGAAATCGCTTGCGACTTTGGTGGTGCTCCGCATTTTTCGTAATGTAAGTCCGTTCTTCCATGTCTACTGGGTGATCTAAATTTTATAAACATGTTACATATATTGAAGACTGCTTTTTCTCAGGCTTCGCTTTCTTCAGTATTTTAACCTACAAGTAGACATTCCAAGACAATGATCTTAGCCGCCATAAATTTCTTTCGAGTTGCGCTGCTTCGTTCCAAATTGGATCGTTCCTTTAACTATCGTAACTATTTCGTTTTCGATCAATGAAAAATTAATTCCGTAGAGAATTTTTTTTTTTTTTTGCATAGAAAACTTTGTAGAGTAAGGTGTCTCGTTTAATCTTCAATTATCTAGTACATTGCAAAAGTAACTAGAGATATTTTCTATCTGAAATTGTCAATGATTAACGTTCAATAGTAATCAAGAAAGAATAATTCTTCATTGGACTGTATTATTTGGTAAGTCGAGAGGCACTTCCTTCCTTGAATACGGGCACTGACAAAGAAAATAAAATTCCGCGAAACTCCTCTCGAAAGCAACACGATTCCCGTTAAACGATTCTTCCGGAACACCTTGTAGGCATGCGTGGGTACTCAAGCTTCGACGTCTCCGCGTATCTTCATCTCACGAGCCATCGAGCACGTCGACGAGTCGTAGAAATTGGATTTGTACTTATACCGCGAAACATACCGGAACGCACCGACATCGTTGCTCTTTCTTTCGTCTTGCGTGAGTTCCGGTTCGATGTTCGTGCTCTCAAGAATCGTATTTCGTTCTCGTCGCAGAAGAAACACGCCGATACTCAGATCATCCATGCGAAAGAAACTTTTATTGCAACGTGTAAAAAACATTATGCGCTATGTATCGCAAGTATGCTCTTCCCAATCTTTTTCTCGTGTCTATAAAATTCAAACGAACCGTAAAGCCATGAAATTTTTATCTAGATTTGACTAAAATCACTTCGTAACCGTCCCAAATATTTTACGCGGTAACTGTTGCATAACAAAGCAGGTTCTCACCGCGTCGACGGTTTCCAGCTCGAAACCAAGAATATTTATCGAGCCACGCAAGCCAATAATTATTTCGTTGGCATCCACAGACCGACGACCGAAGAAACACGACTTCCTTCGTGCATGCCACGTGTTTCCAACTCGTACACGGGCCCCTCCCTTTCTCAAGTTCCTCGCGTCATTGGATTTCTATGGACAGTAATGATTCGATAAATAGTTCGACCATATTTCTTCTTTTACTTCACAAGCCTGGCATAACTTCGGAAGGTTAAAAGGATCGAGGAAACAACATGCTCGAATCGAAAACGAGGCGTTCTCTCGTGGAAAGTAACTTGTAATTATCTCGGGGACGCTCCTCGTTTCTCCGCAACGTGTTCCGTCCTCGTACGAATGTATGTTTTCGGATAAAACACACTACTCTTGGGACACGCTCTCCTCCTCTTCGTTCCTCTCGTCCAAGAAGTTCGTAGTTTATTGCGTCACGTTCGTTTATGGTCACCGTGTACGACGTCATAATAACACGGACCATAACAATCGCGAAATTCGTCTTACCATGGCGGGGCTAACAATGCTGTGTAACAATTATTTATAAGGGAGAACAAAGCAGCCGAGGGTCTCCAGACTGGGGCCAGCGTTTCCCCTGATTTAACGTCCCGCGTGTATGGTTCGAAGACATCGGTGTTAAATTAAAATCAGTGTACCATTGAATACCGCTTGCCGTACACATAAGCGGACTAGCTCGCTTCTTAATCCTACCTTTGCCGCCGCTGCGATCCCGTTCCATTCAAACAGGAGATTAAAAAGTACGACCTCGTGGTAGTTGGAATACGTTCACCGTTGGGGATGAGACATTCTATTGTGTCTTTTGCCTGCGAAATTCTACAGAAATATGAAATCAAGCGACACGATCTTCGAGCAGCCTCCCTTAAACGTATTCACTGTACTATCGCCGAAATCCACCTTAAATATGAAGCTAAAAAATCCTAACTAAGAAGATACAAAATCTTATTTCAAGATCCATTGTGTTTGAAAGAAACAAACGTTTTAAGAGGCGTATGGAGTAATCTTTCCTTCGGAGAATGACTCGAAAGAACTCGAAAGATAATCGCAGGTATTTCATGAAGCACGGGACGCGGCCCGTTATTCTTCAAAGAGCAGGCATCGAGAGCGGCAGCGGCACGGTTGCGGCCGTGATGAATTATTAAACGAGAACCCTTGCTCGTAATGAAGCTATAAAACGAGCAGAGGGCTAGGGAGCTAGGGACAACGAGGTTTCAAAGCCGAGACCGTTAAACTTCTCCTCCATCGAGTGGAACTCTGACTGAATTCCCGAGATTCATCGAGTATCCTCCGCAACCTTTTCCAACCAACGATCTACGGTGAGGAACAGGCGAAATTATTACAATGACGAATCGTACACCACGGACTCCCAGAGCAACTCTCGTTTACACGCACGACGATCCGTTAACGTCAACCCTTGCCAACGCGAACAGTTTCCAGCCGTAGTTCGCCTAATGACAATGACTCATCGGTCACTCGGCCGGCAGCGCTTCTGTTGGCTGCGGCCGCTTTGCCTACACTAGTCTCTGTGTAACATTAGTACTAATTGGTGATTTAATCCTAGCCGGAAGCATGGGAATTATGCAGCAAATTACCGCGTTATACCATCGATGTCCGAACCCCTTATCGCGATACAACCCGATGCTTTTATCTACGGAATCTTCCTAGGATCCTCGTCGATATGTTCATTAAACCGCCATTTTTTCTTGTTCCGTGGGTTACTTCGGTCGGCTTGTACCAGGTACTTTACTTGTTGAATGCATCGGCAGAAGAAATTACAATCACAAAGAACGTATTAAGCAAGCGTAAAACTATAACATACTCCTCTTCTGACTGTAATCTCGAAATACTTTTACATCCCATCCTCTAAACAACCGAATCACCATGCTTATTTCGTTCTTCAACCAGCTATCCTTGATCTATGATTCCTGAAGATACGCGTTCTCCAGAATCTCACGAATTTGATCATCTTTACCCATTATTTTCTCTGGACCCCTGACTTTTTACAACGCTTGACACCTTCCGGTGAAACAACTAGTTCTAGAAGTAAAAGCATTTGCAACCATCGTTAGTTATAATTCGTTCTTCACCTCCATTCTTTTTTCTTTTCTTTATACTTCAGCCAGTGGTGGTTCTGGGGTTAACAAAATAAAACGTGCCAGAGACGTAATAGAACAATATTTTCTACCATTTAATCGATCGATCGTTACTAGATTTATGGAAAAGCTTTTCGTATTTTCCTATTCCAACTTCCCATACCTATTTGGTAGGCAAAATTGACGCAGTCCTCAAACTAGGCATTCGAAGTTTGCACGAAGCGACCGAAACGCTTGTCGTTAGCGAGTTCGTTAGGGGAACCTATTCGAGAGATTCGACTATTAGCACGGCAACGTGATTTAATAATGGCTTCCCCCATCCCGGTGAAAGGTGACGAGGCACGAAGTAATGCAAATTAAATATTGTCACGCTATATTACCGAGGCAAGAGCGTTTCTAAATTGTAAATGGAAGTTTCCAAGTTTGCCTCGAATTATCATTCCGGCTAAATGCATCGTTGAGCTTTAACGAACGAACGCGCGAGGAAGAGAGCAAAGGTCCTGCCGGAATTGATTCAGCTGGACCAGGGAACCACCGGCATACGGCTCGAGAGAGATGGGTACCGTGTGTGCACGTGCCTATAGATCCACGATGAAATACCACGGAGGCGTTGGGACAGTAAATTCATGTAATTTGATTCGGTCAAGTTAACGAACCGTGTCGCTCGCGACATTCGTAGTTCAACTTGACCAAACAAAGGCCCATTAAGTATGCTAATGCATGCTTCGGGACGAGTTCGTCGCTACGTTCGTCGCGATAAGTGTGAATTCGAAAAGCAGCAACGGTTACGATGCCAAGAACATCGCACACGCGTCTTGTTAAAATCGAACATCTTAGACGAAGTTCGAAGCAACAACTGTACTGCTTTCTCGAACGATCGAACGTACGTCAGAGAAAGGCCTAGACTACAGGTTTCGGAGTGATGTGTAGACTTCGATCCATAAGTTATCGGTAAGATAAGAGCTGTCCAAATTATTCGAAATTGCTGCCTATCGCCGGACAGCGATATATATTTCCGCCGTGCAAAATAAACGCGAACGGATTTCTATTTACGACCTCGTGCCACGTTTCTCTCTGGCAGTTCTTCTCTCCTTTTCTATCTCTGCGGTGAACGCTCGCGCGGTTAGTCGCGACCGGCTAACTCTCGTTATCGCAGTACCATCGAAATCGTTACGCCAATGGCAGGACGACTTATCTTGGGCCGCAACCGCGAAACATCCATCAGTGTTCCCTCGCGAATGGTACGTCGCGGAGCGTGGACGCATCGGGCTATTAACATAAAAGCAGCATATCGTATCGTAGCCGTGGCATTAATTCATCCTACTATTCGGTTTGCATAGACGACCACGATATCTGTGGATCGTAGTCCGCGCGCGCTTACCCGTCACTCCACTTGGAACGGAACTCGGTAGCGAACATCAGCCTCCCCTATCGTCGATCGTGCGCCTCCTTCAACCTCCGTGCGCCGCGCGCAGCATCCCGTGCAACGCTCTCTCCTTGCAGATATAAATCTTTGATTACCGACAGGAAGATCCAGTAAAACGGAGCCTCGGCTACGTACCTACTACCTATTGATTCGTATCTATGCGTTCTTCTCTTCCTACGCTCCTCTTCCTACACCCTTCTCTCCTTCTTCTTCTCTTCGCGTTTCACCTCACCCCACCCCCTACCGCCTGTTGTTTGATTCTACTTGGTCGTACTTCGATCCCTGTCCCTTCTATCCCTTTCTTCCCTTCTATCCACCCGTGTACAGCTCGGTCGAGGGCAAGTTGACTCTTTGAAGCGCCGGCACACGATGCTTCCGCTCGACGGTAATGCGATTCGACTTTTGCTCTTTGCCCATCGCCTACGCGAGAGGGAGAGATTCACTTCAGCGTGACTTCTGTGCACGGCTGGCCGGCTCTCTCGTTATCGATTTCAAATCATCACAACATTAAGCGCACTGCGTGTATTCCTTCACCCACGGATCCGTCATCTCTGTCCTTCCCATCGCTGATTTCTTCCCCCTTGTACCATCGGACGCGGGGTGGAATAACGTTAATTTTTCAGGGGCTTTCTCTCCCGAGAACCTAGACCGCCCCCGGAGACGCAACTAAGGGTATTTCAATTGTTCGCCATTACTCGCGGAATAATTCATCTCCTCTTCCTGGCATCGACGTGACGAGAAATTACGTCGCGGCGGAACACGGTGCATACCACCATTTACTACTCTTCTGGGGGTGCATGGAATATCAGCGAAAACGAGACAGAGAAGGAAAGACAGGGAGAAAGGGAGGTAACGATGCAAAGTTCCGAGGCATCTGGTGAAAAACGATTATCATTCGTCTTGCAGCGCGGTTCGAGGGTGGTTGGTCATCCGTTACGGGACGAGACCGCGGTAATTGATTCCGCGAGAATTACCCGAGGTACATTCACAGGCTTGGCTATGAGAAATCGTCAAACTGGCGAACGCGGTAACCGGCGGCGCGGCACGGCGGCGACGCTCGGCTCGCGGCCGAGCGCAACCGGCGGATTAATTCCGTGGAACTTGTTACATCGTTAAGCAGCGTAACAAGTAGTCTGGCCTGAAATTAAATTTACCGACGACGATTGTACGCCCGTAGCCCTCGACTAATTGCCGTCGATTAATTTGTGATTTGTCATCGCTCTAATTGCCTCTTGCTCATCGTCTCCTTCGCCGAATTACCGTTGTTCCTCGCTTGCCTCGTGTTCTCTTAACTCTTACCGATTCACCCTTCTCGCGTCATCCTTGCAATTTGCACATTTCCACGTCCAAAGTATTCCCCGATCGATGTGACGTTAGATGAATCACTACATCCCAGGAGTACCGAGAGATCCTCTTCCTTCTTCTTCCTTTTTCTCTTACACCCTCCGAGGGCGTTCGTAACGAAGAAACTAGATTTCCAGTTATCCCCGGCCACTTTGTACGTGCCTCTCGGCGTGGTCAGGTTCTTCGTGCCTGCGCTTTGTATTACGATGCCCCCGATTGATTCGATTCGACGCGCAATTCGATACCGTTCAGTGGCAAGAAATACTTTGTCGCGCCACGACGTAGACCCTCGCGTTCGCGTTCGCTCGATTATTCGATGGAAGAAATGCTCGATCCTTCAGACCTTGGCTGAAATATCTCTTCTAGTGATTCACGAGATATCACTTCGTGTGATTCATTCGTCATTTTGCCATCTTCCATATAGAATAATACTCCCTTTTTCCTTTGGCCGACGTTGTTGTCGTCATTGTGATATTTTCGCGAGGCATACGAGGATCCCGAATATCATCGGCCGGAAATTCTTTCTTAACGACTTGAGCGAGCTTCCTCCTCTCCGGAGAGGAACTTTTGTTCGACCGTAAAAGGCCGATACGGCCCGTCAGCTCGTAACTATTAATAACTTTTTCCATCGACATTGTTACCGCCATGGATCCGGAACTGATAATGGATCTCTCCCACTCTGTCAGCCAGTTCGTCACAATGGCCGTGAATCTCTCCCTTCCACGATTTAGCTGATTGAATTATTATCAACCTGTCTTTCGCCGTAAGTTGTTACTGTATAGCGCGGTCTTGTATGACGAAGATATTGGAGAATTGATAGAGAAATTCGTAGTGAAATTAGAAAAAAATTCGTACTATTCTTTTCACTGAGCCTAAGCTATATTGTGCAATTTTTTAGGAAAGTTTCTCCTCGAATAGCATTCTTATATATCTGTGTATTCCATTTCGTGATATTAGGAAAGATGTCTAGAGACAAAATATATTCGACGACTGGGATTTGTTTGGAATTTAATATTTCAACTAAGCTTCAATATTCTTTTTCTACTTTTCATCGTGTCACAAGATACCTAATATCGTCGTCTTCTTGAAAAATATCTCCCTTAATATAGAATTCCGAATTTCTTCCTACAATCACCGTGTTCAACAATCCAAGCACTATTTGTTCAAATTCACGCTAATTAACCTTCCCTTAATTTCACCAAACGCACACCAGAACGCAAATAGATTTTCAAAAACCTTACATACTATTCAAATAACCCGGTATATTTTCTCATCTTACCAAATGAATAAATAATGTTCCATTCGCCATTCTCGTTGGCTTTATCCTCTTGGTTCCCGAGTTCCGAGGTTTCATAGTTAACGCGAAAGGAAACGGTCGGAGAGTTCGGGGAATAATCTCCTTTCTATTCCCGTTGTTCGTCTCGACGAGCTTCCGGTACAGAAAGGCGCAGCAGCGTGACGCAAACGAGACCGGCGATTCTCTCCCTTCTCGCTCTGGGAAACTCGTGAAAAACCATGAAAGAAGCAACGTATGCAAAGCAGCGAGAGACAACGACCTTGAAGGAAACCGAAGTTAAGCGATAAATTTTCATGCGACGCCGGCAGTCGCGAGTAGCGGGGCCAAAGGGGACGAACCTGGTGTAACTTTCGTGCACGTTGATTATAATTGTGATTTATGCCGGTTTTCTGCCTAACCCCGTTCGCCTCCCTCGACGACACGCCGTACACCTCCTCGTTCTCTTCGTTCACCTTGTGTTTCATCGTCTTTTTCTCCTTTTCTTCTCCTACATCCCCATTCGAGGGCGCGGGCGACGCCCGTTGATAGAACACGCGTTAGAGTGTTATTAGTGGTCGTTGTATTGTTCGAAATTCGCGTGGAGCAACTCTGAGAATGAATGGATTCGTGGGGAAGATGAAGCTCCGAGTAAAATTGGAAATCGATAAAGTTGAAGAGTTTCTTTCGAAGAGGGTGAGTATTGTAGTTTCATATAGGGCTATTTGATAATTCAAGAAATTGAAACGTTAAAAGGAAATGAATGTTACATCGATCGAAGTAATTACAATAGTTTGTTGCTTAGGGAATACTTGTATATACATATGTGAAGATATAGTTTCTGTTCAGTTCAAACATAATCTTAAGTGAAACACAAGTATAATGGACATAATATGTGTACACTACTTTTCTGAGGAATTTAGAACTAATTTCAAATGTTGGCTTTTTTAATATTCACTAATCGTTTGTCTGATTTCTGCCCCTTGACACAAAATCTTAATATACATATATACAATATGAATATATATACAATATACTCAATATACATACGTATAATATCTAGTATATTTAATAAATTTTCTCTTTCCAAAATATATCGGTAGATATCTTATGAAATTCGAAAGAAAATCACCCTACTCAAAATTTTTATAACAAAATTGATTCTAATACCTAAGAAAATCCTAAAATATAGATAGACAATTTCTCTATAAAAAAAAAATCAAGAAAAGCACAAGGAACCATGAAAGTGCAGTGAAAATTCTAGTCCCCTTCATCACAGTTATTCAGATCGCGAAATGCTCTAAACTGAGCGATCCCGAGGAAGGCTAGGCGTACACTCGCGTGTTTCGCTACACCGTAAATTGATTCCTAGCCACGAGTGGGTGAGGCGGTACTTTCTGAGAGAGCACGGAAGCAAGAATAAGACTGCGAATTCCTGGCGGGTTTTAAGGAAACCCCGGTTAGAAATGCTCCTCGACGATCCCCATAAATCTAGACGAACGTACTTGCACGCTCTGTGATGCATTTCTTCCGCGCGATATGCACTGTATCCTTCTGTAAATCATCCCGATAAGACGGTACGTTGCGTAGAGTGTTTTTCTCTCCTCTCGCGAGACCAGATACGCTTCAACCCTGTCGCGGAATCAATGAGCCGAGCTTTCAGAGATCGTCACTTTCGTCTCGTGAACAACTTCCAATCGATATATGGATGTCCGAATTAATTTCCGACGAACCAGGCTAAACGACGATGGTCAGAACCTGTCGAGCGGAAACCCGGGTCTCCAACTTCGTTAATTCCTCGATCCGATATGAGCATCGAAAATTACGCGAGCGGAGTACCTGGCGCGATTAGATTCCAAAAGTTTCAGAAAATAAATTACTTGTTAATACGACGACTATGGTGCATTGGCGATTACTTCGATTGGAATTAAAATGCAGAGCAGCGATTCAGGACAAACGGTAGCTGACGATGGGGAGAAACTGTACAACTTTGAATAATTAAAGTAGAATTAAAGGAACGTAAGAATAAACTGCAACTAATTGATATTTTTAACATTGGTAACTTAGAAATTTGTGTTTATCGTTAGACAAACTGATGAATAAGATCAATTTGAAGTATTAACAAATTGTCAAAAGTTATTATCTTCACTAACAAGTATAATTCGAGGAAAGACTACTGTCTTTTCTTGTATTGTATTTAATATAACAACGGATTGTTGTTGTATAGCGATCAACGAATGCTAAAAAAGGAGATTACAAAGAAATTTCGTATATTTTATAAAGCATCTACTCCTGGTTAGGCATAAAATTGTAGTTCATTTATAAAATTGCATCCTAATCGTCACTCACTTCTCATCAAGATCCGCACCTAATGACGCCCACACCCCTAGACTCAGCTTCCCCTCGAAAACAAAGTTCGTAGTGATTCTTTCGTGTCAGTGGGTCGCTACGTCGTCCCTTCAGACGCGTGATGAACGGCTTTCTTCATGTTTATTTAATCAAGATTCTACGGCGAATGTCACGGCATCTCTCGTCTCGTCCCTCTGGTGTCACAACCTGATGTCCCTCTACGGTTTCGTATCCGCAGAATTAGGGTGGCGAGGACGAGAACCCTCGTTTTCCGTTAGACAGTGCCGTAAAAAATAGGTTATAGTAAATTCATCAACGACTCATTAACAAAACATTACCAATATATTTTCTAGTATACTATTAACTTCCATAAAAAAATACTCAACATGGATGCAAATCGAACACAGACACATACCAAAAATGTCCAAAGTAAAAACGAACCTTTTTCGGTTGAAGCAAAATCAACACGATATCCGTTTCAAACGGCAGAAGTTAATTCCTCGTTCCACAGTCGTTTCGTCCTCTACTCTCAGAAATCAAACGTGTCCCAGGGATTAGAGATCCTACCAGTTTTGCCCTGGTAACGAACGTTTCAATCGGAGAAATCGTTTTACACGGGAATCGGATTTTTCCACGTTGGGATCGGCCGAGTAGCTGTACGTTCCTGGGATTCATCCGGTCGACGAACGTCATCCCCTCGAAGCTGTCTGTCACTGCAGACTTCGGGGATGCCAGACAACGAGAGCACACGCGCGTCGAGAAAAAGGAAGAAAGGGAAAAAGCAACCGAACGAGATGGACGAAGACGAAACGAGTCCAGGGGTTGGCGGGTATTGTCCGCAGGAAATAGAACGAGGGTAGCACCGACGGATTCGTATATATGACGAAGAGGAGTCGCGGTTGAACTGATAATCCTGAGGAAGAACGGCTTAGCGGCTAAGTTGTCGGGCTTATCTGGCCGTTGCTTTTAGCTACGCGACGCGGGATGAGTTTCTCCGCGATTTCTGATACTTAACACGTTCATTGCGTTCATCTGAATTGACTTGTACTTTTAATTTATGTACATCTTGAAAGTGAAACGCGAACTAAAGATCAAGAAATTCTCGAAAGAAGTTCATAAAAATTCACATGAAATACGCAAGTAAAGTCTTCCAATATAGACAGAAACAGATATTACGAATGAAAATTATTGAATCGAATTCGCAACGAACGTGTTAATAATTATGTTGTTTTTGATTTTCACTTTGTGAAAGGGAAGTCACGTTTTTTCGATTATAGAAGAAAAAGAAAACAGAAGGCGAAAAGGAATATGAAGTATCTTAGAAAAAAAAAGGATTCCCTTCCTATGTAGCTGGTAATCGAAGAACTTTTCTCGTTTGGTCTTCTAATTTCGGATGATAAACTCTTGCTTAATGCAATTATCCTCCCTTTTCCTCTGAATACACCCCCGTAATCGAATAATTTTCCCCCTTTTCGCCTAATACACCGACGATAATAAGTGTCTTCATTGTCTCTCGTTGGGGCGCGAGTTTATCGTGCGTATATCCCTAATTCGAGCAAAGCAATCATAGAACGAAGAATATATGTTCCAGGCGATATATGAATCATAATCTTTCGATGGCTGTTTCTTGGTATTGGAAAGTGGAGGCGAGATATTTTAGCGGAAATATCGAGAAGAGGACATTCCGAACACGTCCACGATCTGGTTGACAAATCATAGACAGAGGCATAATAATTCTTTTGGTTCCTGCCACGTTATCCGATAGCGAAGAACCGTGCCAAAAAAACCGACAAATATTCCCGGGGCAAAACGAAGGAACTACGCACCTCGTCGAGGACGCAGTTTGCATTTTTCAACGTCGAAAATTCTCGTTCGCGGTCCCCGGGGATGGCACACGCGAGAATCGAACGGAAAATGGAGGCACGGTGGAGATTGCGTCCCTCGATGTCGTCTTGCTCGTACGTCTCGAATCGGTTGCAATCTTTGCTTTTCTCCATGATTCCTGGGAATGATTAAAAATGTCTTTGCCTCAAGACTTCGATTATTAAGTGTCACGTACACGTTCCACAGATTGCAAACTTCGAATTCTTCGAGCGTTCGTATGCTTAGCTTTAGGTGCAGACGCGTCATAGGGAGAAGCAGTCGTTTCTGTAGACACTGTTTTCACCACTCGCTTTGAATACAAGTAAGTACGAAACTTAAGTTACAGACTGAATATTCTTTTCTTTGGTACATCGTCCGTTTATTTCTTACTATACGTGTTGAGTTCGCCTCAATAGCCACTAGTTTAGATAAGAAAAATTGTAGTGTTATTCCTGAAAAGGATTGAGATTAAGCTAATAAAAGTATAATATCTTAATGATGTCTACGAGCCACATCTTTTAATGTAAGATGATTCAAAACAACCGTGATACACGAATTCCTATAACCATCTATAGTTATCAATTCCAATCTTCATCCTGTATCTAATTCCACTAGATACATCCCGTCATTTACTTCTTATGAATCAGTTAGTCCTAATTACGTACGAAAATTTTCAGATGCTCTTATCCTTCGCGAGATTCTAAGCATTGAATTCTAGTAAAAGAATTTTCAAGGCCGTAAAAGACGTAAAAGAGGATCCGAGACACGCATCGATATTCGGTTTCGTGTGAAGTCTCCCTCAAGGGCCGTCGCGAAAGGGATAGCCAGCACGGGGGCGGACTGCATAAATTCGGAGGCTGCAATTGGAGGCCGAATACTTTTACAATTCAAATTATGGAAATCCCGCGGGTGTACGTACTAGCGGACGTCGTTCCTGCCGGCGCGTGTACGTCGAGCATGAGCGGATTTATTCCTCGGAACCAAACCCCTCCCCCTTTCAACCCCCTTTTTTCGTTCAAACGCGTTCCGTTCACCTCTACACCGCCCAGTGTCCTCTCTTTCTCTCTCCTTGTCCCTTTCACCGCTTCATGATTCTTTTCACTCGTCCACCAATGGATAAAAAGAAAGAAAATAACATCATCCCTTCGAAAACTACGCGACGCCAGTGGTGGAGCACGATAAAGGGATATCGCGATCTCGTCGATTCTAATTCTATAATTCCGTGCTTAAGCTAGCCCCGGGGCCGAGCCTACAACACTTTTATCTAAATCTGTGTCACGCGCCTCGCTTCATCCCCTTTAATGCTCGTCGCAGCCTCCGCAGCCGTGAAGCGTGAAAAAGCGATGCAACTGAGAGCGGATTTCTACGATCGCGTGTTTCAAGTTCGATTTAAAACTTGGATATAGTCGGTCCAGCGTTAGACACAACGAAACCCTAACTTTTGATTGAAACGTGCAAATCAAATCAAAGTTCTTTTTAAAAGAGTAACGACACGAGTCAACGGAAGATTCGAATCGAAAGAGACTCATATTGTTGTGCCTTGGAGTATCAACGTTGTTTTAATTTGTTAGGTTCAAAGGTAAACGAACTCTGGACAAAATATTATCGCTGTTATTTGTAATCGTCAACTGGAGTTACATTTGAACTTTTTGTAATAACATCGGTCGATACAAATAGACGTGCTCTCTAGGAGAAACATTATAACGAGTCAGATAGTCAAATAGTGAGCTTAGAGTAGCATTGAGCGAGCGACGATTACGACCGGCATGCGCTATATCCGTGCTTGTACTTAAAGTGATTTTAATATAACTGACAATTACGAACTCCTCACTTGTATCTTTAATAAACTAACCGACACGTATAATAAACCACCTCGAGTGCATATATGAGTTGTTCTCTTGGGATATATTTCATAAAAATTTCTGAAATCTATGATAGTCCTGCTATTCTTGTTCTCATAAACGTGCTCTCAAGTATATTATATCGAATTTCTTCGTGAAATTTGAATAAAGTGCAAACTACAACCCTCTAAATTCCTCTCTACACACGACGAATATTCCTCGTACCGACATTTATTATCATCATGGTTATATGCGAAATTTTCAAGCATCGCAGCCAGTACATTCATCTGGAGCGGCTTAACGCGGATCAAATTAAAAATGAATCATGGAGATCGGATCGCGCGGTACATCGAACGTCCGTCGTTCGGGTAAATCATATCGCGCGGCGGATTCCAGAAATTGAATTCTCACGTGGGAGGTAAAATGACATCGGCGGCCGGCTAATTTTCATGAAAAATCCAGCGTGCCTATCCCTGGTCGCGCGCGCTTTTACATTAATTCGTGGACCCCCGTAGCCGCTTTAAAAGCATCGACCAAAATCAATATCGCCTGTACGGGATAGCCTTTTAATCAAGCCAGATACCGTAATCGCGGCCTACTCTCGTCTCTCCCTTTCCGCTTTTTCTTTTCCTTCTATTTTTCTCTCTTTTCCTCTTTTACCTTTTTTTACTCTCTTGCAACGTGTTCAGTGGCTACCTGGGCAACGCCAGATCATCCTTCCTGCGGACACGCAAGACGTCAGGCTGTTTAAAATTGAAATTTATGTGCCTGCTCGATGAAACTGTGAAGCGTCAGAGGGAGAAAAAGCGAGAGAAGAGAAAAGGTTACGCTGAAATGTACGTGAAAAATGATCCTGTTAACGGGTCGAATGAGAAACCAGGGCGGTATCTAAACATGTACATCGTTTCGGGATGGTAGTTTGGAGTTTTCAGAGTGAAATAGACGAGTCTCGAGGATTAGAAGGTAAATTCGAGAAAATTGAACATGTACACGCATGGAGAGGCGATTCGTGAAACACCAACGAAGCGTGGCTCGTCGATCCACGTAATGAGCCGGTGTCCAGCGAGCAGAACGAGTTAATTAATCCTCCAGAGACCGGGCACGCTCTGTATGCGTCGCTCGATAATTACTCGTGCAAGTGCGCTCACACTTGCACTCGTCAAGTTCCTATTCCGACGCGCGATTTCCTCGCCAACCACCTGGCGTACACCATCGAACCGTAAAAGGGGATCGATACAGTCGATTGTCGTCGTGCACTCGATGTAGAGAAAAAAGATTCGACTACGCCTGAGCTTCGTCAGAAACGTTAACGTTTATGACTGACGCCTGTTGGAACATAAAGGTAAAACTCTGAAGATATTCTTTATTATGATTCACAATATCTCCAGCTTTTTGGAAACTTTTCCAACGCTGTGTTGTACAGAAATAATTTACAGAATGGTGGATTTGGAACTATATGTATAAATTACACGTAACACCATAACTGTCGTTCCTTATATAGAGGGACTCTTTTAGCAAGAGGAATAAAAAATTGTTAAGAGGTATTATAATATATTAAAAAGCTACAAATCTCTGAGAAAATAAATTATTATTCGATAATCCATGTGGTTCAATTTGCCACTTAATCCTCTACAAAAATATTATGACATCAGAAAATTTGCCAATAGCGGAAGAATGGGAGATAAGAAAGCTTTAGATTGGAACACGCCTGGCGTTAAAGCCCAGTTTTACTCGTTCCCTTTAACGAACTCAGGTAACGAATTAATTAACGAACTCCAGTGCAATTCCAAAGTACCCCGTACATTCCTGATACATCGGCTAATGAAGATCCCGCCTAATAGTAGTTGGAATAATCGTAGAACCATAAAATCGAGCCCGCTTAATCGAACACCCCACTTTCCTCTATGCCTTTGAATCCACTGTGCGATTAAAGCAAACAGCACCGAAGGAACGAAACAGCCGAACCTCATTTCATGCCATGAATCCACAGGAAAAAAATCCTCCAGAACTACGCCAAGAAATGTTTTACGTTACGCCTGATGGCGTCGGAAAATTGCTTCCGTCTCAAAGGTGTCTCTGACAACGATTCACACCGAGTGTTTCAGCTTCTTCAAAAGATAACCGGTTCCTTCGTCTGACCGAAATAACTACGCACAACCAATCGTCTGCTCGTGTTAGATAAAAGTTCTTAGACTAAAAATATTCTTACTTTCCTTCGACTTGGTAGAAGATTACTAAACAGTAATTAACAAACAGGAATAGGATAACGTTTGGATGATATAATGTAAAAGTGATCGCAGAATCTTCTCAGAATTTCCTCTTTGATTTTTCAATAGGATTCAGATCAGAAGATTGTGAAATTCAATATGTATATTTCCTAACTTACTGTTTATCTCCAATTTCTATAAATAACTTTTACAATTTTTAACATTTCACAATATAGCAATTTTTGTTATAGAGGATTTTGCGTTAATTTAAGATTCTGAGCAATTAATTTCTCCGATAATGTGAAAAGTATAATGGAATCTCGCAAAAGACTTGATTAATAATTGGCTGATCGACTAACTTTAGTCGAGAATCGATAATCCCCTTCTCCTTTCCTAAATAGATCCAACTTTTCAATGAAATCTACTCTATTTTCACAACAATACTTTCTCGTCTATGATCGAGAAATTTAACTGAAAGCCAACCAACGCGAAAGAGCAATTAACCCCAGCTAATTATAGGTGCCTAATTTCAAAACCAAGCAGATTGCGAAAACGGAAGTAGCTGTTACAGTGAATCTGTTTGATTCACGAACATCTATTCGTCATTCTTGACTAGCGTTAGTGAAGCGATTCCCTGTTTAGGAAGCTGTTATCGTAGTCAACCGCGGAAGATCAGAGAACCGGCGAGTAATTATCCTCGAAACGGAAACACACCCTGATCCTTGGGTCCTTCTCCCTGACGCTAGCTGGTGGTCCCGCGTGCACATCAACGGCATGTGTGCCGAGTGCGTGCGACGTGATTGATTTGCTCGGCGTGTGGCTAACTTGAATCAGACCCGCGGGTTGAGTTGCACACTTGCGAGAGTGAAACACACGCGTGGTTCGTGGGGATCATCTTGAGAATAGCAAGGGTTCGAGAGGATCGCGTTTATTTATTCACGAGCTCGATTACTCGAAATACCTATAATTATTATCGATCAGTGGATACGCGTTAGGGTGGAGCATATTAAATGTTTTCATTACATAAAGCTTGAACTCTTTCATGACCAAAATTATTTATATGTACTTTAACAAGCCATTAATGAATTATTGACTAAATGAATGGTAAATGTAGTTGATCAAAATAATGATTCATTTTTTTTTTTTTTTTTTCAATGATGATCTGAAATTTGAAGTCTTCTAATGTAATTTGTTGCCTTTTCAAAAATAGTCAAAAAATAGTCAGAGATTGTTTGTTGATTCTACATCGATCATCTAATTAATCGTTTTTAAGTGGATTAGATAATTAAAGAATGTAAAATTGACAGTCGATGGCAACTGAGTTTAGAAATTTATCGGATAATAGTTTATAGACAAAGGATAATTCATTACCGTTGATAACATTTTATATTTGAATTTCACCGACGTAATATTATTTACCCTGCATTAGTATTCGCAAGTGAAACCGCTTAAGACTTCAAAGGTAATATTTAATATTCTCTAACTTTGCTTTGCGAATGGAGGAGCGCAATTTCATTGCGACGCTATCGAATAACCTACACCCAAAGATGACGAGAAGTTTCGAGTTTAAACGATGCAACAACTTCCGAGTTTCGTCCGTGCAAAAATCGTTTAGGTAACCGCCGCGCCGTCGCGTCGTTTTACCTCACTGCTTCTTCTAATGATAGGTATAAAAGATATCGCGAGACTAGCTGGGAGATTAGATAGTATTAAAGCATTCTCAAGCAGTAAATTCCGTATTCCTTTTACTCAGCGAAGGCAAATTCCGGTGTTAGTCAAAGGCAACATTTTGCGTGAATGAAGTCAATGAATAGATAGACATATTCTTAATAACAAATATCAGCTTTTAGAGATTTATGTAAAATGAATTATGAATTATACGTGAATTACGAATTAAATACTGAGATTCGTGGATCGCTATGGAAGATATGATTGTTTTCAGTGAAGCAGAAAAAGGGTCGTAGTATTACTTAATACATCATTCACCAGTTAATATTTGCCTCATAAGTAAGACACAAAACATGAAAGGATATGCTTGCCGACGATTATCTACGCTTTCCTTGGTTAAAGCACAGAATGTGAATAAAGAGCAGGACGGTTAAGGCAAAAAGTCCCCTTCTAAAGTTTTTATGACTACGATTCTGATTCTGATTGCTGCAGACCTCTTTTCTCATTTATGCACGTTAATTACTTTGTAGAAGGGTAATTTCCAGTGCAATACATTTTATAATTTCTACATTTGAAGATAACTATTAGCGCATACTTTTGTAACGTATACGAGAATGATAATGATTGTAGATGTAATTACAAATGCTTGTAATGAATAAAAATGAGTTTGAAACTTCTATTAGAACATTTGAAAATATATACTAATGTGTTTGAAGATTGTGTTTAAAACTTGGGAAAATTTATCAAAACTGTGTGGTATCATTGTATGATAATATATCACTCGCTGTTCAGTTACCGACAGCAGATAACGTATATGAGACCTGGTAATTGGCATAGTTTTTTAAAAATTAATCTTTACATTGCTTCTTTACTTTGTTCTTACATCAGTTAATTAATCTTTGGAAAGCAGCGCTAAGCTAAAAACTAGGCAAACACAGTCCAGGTCAAACAATCCAAAATTCTTTTAGGAGCTTATTTGGCAGTCTAAACTGAAATGACAAACTCATGGGATACCGTGAGATGTTTCAAGGACATCGTGGCAAGAATGTGTCTTAGTTTGAATTAATTATAAAGTAGATATACGTAGGTCATAATCTATGTTTTATTGTATATTTTTTGTAATAAAGTATGATCGTTTCGTGAAAAATGGATATTGGTGTATTCGTACTTTTTATTTTTAGCTCGCATCGTTTGTTTTAAGCCTTAGTTTTAATATATTTGTGAAGATCAAGTACTTGATTGATGTATGTATACTCTTTTCGTTGCTTTTTGCTCTGTTCATTGGTCTTTCGCTTTTTCCATTGGACGTAATTTATCCTTTTAATTCACCGAAAAATTACCCATAAAATAAATTGATAAAATACAAAGATTAAAATAGGAAAAATTAAAAAATTTACATCTTTATGTTTCAGATATATAAAATTACAATTTTGTTTGAAACTGATTAAACGAATCATTTAACTATTATTGCACAATAATTTATTATTTTGATAGTGTGTAATGCTTTCTGAAGTATTGTAGAAGGATAAAAAATTCTCTATTTCGTTGCAATTATAGGATATCTTGTTTTATATTTTATTTATAATTTTATAGAAGACTTTAGTTGTAATTCAAACCAGTACTATACTGAATCGATAACGTCGCATACGACAGGAAAATGGAATGGTAGGAGAGGGTAGGTAACCCTCAAAACCTGGAACTCAAAAAAACAAAAAACATTGAACTATTCCTGGCTCGTCCGTGGTTTTAATTCAAACTACTATTATATTCAATCGATAACGTCGCATGTGACACAAAAATGGTAAGGGATCAAGTAACCCCTAAAACGTGGAACACAAAAAAGCATTACATTTTACGTCTATTCTGTACTTAGTCAATAATATTACAATCATAGATTACCCTTTGTTATCCCACGAACTTAACTCCTTTATCATTTTCGTTCCACATGCAACGTTATCGATTCAGTATAGAATAAGACTATAGCACTAGTGGTTGGAATTAAAATTATATGTAGCTATGGAATTAAAACACCCCAATGAATACCTTAACTACCTACCTAGGACATTATGTACAAACATTTATTCATTCAAAACTAAACAAATTTCTAACAAGTGCCTATTATCCATAAACATAAACCTGACTTGACTTAAGAATAGCCTGACTTCCAAATCATCATAATCATAAATTTTATTCAACTTCAAGATACCTCCTAAGTAATCTTAAATTTAAGTTAACCTGTCTATCAAAACTCTAAAGATTTTTATAAGTCCTACCTAAATATCTAAATGTAATATAATTAAGGGGAAAAATGTTAATGAAATTGATGTTGTATGGAATGAAAATAACTTACAGAATATTGAGATTGTGCACTTCTTTTCATTGGTTCTATAAAAGGTTTTGGAACAAAATTTAAATTAGAATTAGTTTAACTAAATCTCAAAGTTCTTTAGAGCCTACAAAGAACCTAAAAATTTCGTATTATAAATCCCACTTGTACAAAAACCTAAAGATTATACAAACTATCCAAATAAAAATCTGAAGATAAAGACCTAATTAATGCAATAAAAGAAGAATGGATGCTTTTTAGGATATAAGACTTCTTCCAGTAATCTCAAAATACAAAGAATTTAGTAAAATTCTATGAAATATAAATAATTCCACAATAAGCAAAGCTGAAGACACTATCTTATGGTATGTATTTACTCGCATCTTTTCATTTATCCATTTTCTATAATTAATATCCTCTGATAATGATATCTATGAGATACTTCTTACAATTAAATGAATTAGTACATAAAAAGGACTTACACCAAGAAGGAAAACATTATGCATAAAAGAATCAAATTACTAAACATCAAAATCAAAATATTCTAAATGTGAAGCAATCTGAATTTGAATTTAATAAGAAATTAAAGATTTGGTTTGAATACTATAAAATGAAAGAGGAATTGACTAAAACCATATGGCTCTTAAGAACCAAACAACTTCACATTGAAGTACACTTTATGTAATTTCAATTACTTCCATATAATTTGAATGTTACTCAATCATATATTTTCAGTATTGGTTATTTAATAGAATTATTTAGAAATGATACAAATTTTAAACAATACGACAACAAATTAGAAATGTTTGTCAGTATCAAATAAATACCAGCAGTATTGTCAAAAACAAACGCTCTGGAATTAAGGAGTGCTGAACAAAAGTCGCTAGCCAGAAGGGCCATTCACTTGATATAAACCCGAACAAACTATGAATGAAATAATTTCTTTGTTTCGTAACACTAATTTATTAAATTTAGTTATAAAATAGAAAATTTGAAGAATAAATCGCGAAGAGTGCTTCATCACGCTTGCAATAATAATTAATTTACCACTACAAAAAAAAAAAGAAAAATACAAAATTCCCGGAAGCTAACACCACATAAGGATGTGTTAATCATTTCACGCAACGCTAGTAAATGCTAATCTATGCACTCGTATTAAAATATACGCAACACTAATGACGGGAGGTCTCAATGCAACCGTATGGGAGGTTGCTGATGTACGATTACCTCAGTGCAACTATCAGCTGCATCAGGTGATCCAAAAGACAGGAACATACTTCCTCAGTCTCAGTAGGAAGATTTTTGGGCACTTTATCAACGCAACACTAATGAAAAAAACGCGACCATTCATCGACGCAACGCTAATTATAAAAATAATCAAGACGGCCGCGATTGAATAATTATCGCAACACTAATTCTTAGAAGTAAATAAAATTAAATTAAATTAAATAAAAATTACTATTTCTGAATAAATTATTATAAAAGCTACTTCAATTACTCGCGATAGGCAAACCTCGCAACACTACAGAATTAATTAATGTTCAAATACAGAAAAAAAACAGAACAAGTGTATTCTAATATAACACCGTAGGATTCTAATAACTGATAATAAAAAGTGATAAAAACAACCACGGCATCTTATAATTCGCAACGCTAAAGCAAATACTAATTCAAACCGACATTACCACTCTTTCGCAACTCTAATTTATAACGCGAAATTTTAACTAGTTCGCAATTCTAATTCAAACCGATATTAATCATTCGCAACACTAGTAAAAAAAAACCGCGATTTGCCCAATATAATGATGGACCGACATGTAAATCGGCCAAAAAGATACTACATAATACTACTACAAATACTAAACAAGAGCATAGTGACAAAGTGATAATAAGAATGACTTTCCATGCTCTGGATAATCCAGAGGATGGAAAGCCATTAGTAGTTGCCCTCTTCTATGGCAATTGCCGGGCCTCTTCGGCTTGTAGCCTCTTCTTTCTTCGAGCGCAATGCTCGCTGAAACTTAAATCTAGGCTCGAGACTTTCTAATCACAAACCAAAAAAAATAACTTACAAAGGTGAAATAAAAATATAAATCACGGATACTATTCCCCGTGCATATGGATGAGCAAGGATCATAGTTATCGTTGCCCGTTCGCATGTGCATGCTCGAGCATACGTTCGTTTCGAAAACATTTCGCGACCACGTCCGCGAAATTCGAAAAATCGATGGCCAGAGACGAGTTTCTTTACTCGTGCCAGCTTCAATTTTTCAAATGAAATTTCCTGAAACAGGTTGAACACGCGAAAACGCGCCTACCCGACCAGAGACTGTGCCAACCTGCCCGGCCCTACCTACTTATAATTAATATTCACACCAGAAAGTATACTACCTATCCTACCTAAGTCCTATATTTAAAAAGTGACAAAACAAACACTCCAACACATTCGCTCCACGGTTCTCACACATAACCCGGGCGCAAAAGCCTACACTAGAGAGAACGTCCCGGGACGTCTCCGACACCCGAGTTTGGCACACAACTTTCACACTCTAATTTACGTACGTACCATTTCCCTGAAATCAACTGACGATAAATAGCGACCATTGCGTAAAATACGATAAAAATACGTACACTCGTACGTCTTAATTTTAATTAAAAATAGATTTACAATTGAAGAAATAGATTGCTTTTTCTAAAGAAGTAACGTTATTTGTACAAATGATATGAGATTATTTTGTAATTTGAATATTATTGTAGAATCAATAGTGTTATTATCTATATTAATATTTATGATTTCCTTGAATACTAATAAGAACCGATACGACGCAACTCCACAGCCTAACCACACACACACACACAATGTGGAAATTACGTCGTGCACGATACACTAACTATCGTCAGTCGCTAATAAATTATTGAATTAATGGTCATCGTGCCCATCGCCTTTCCTTCACCCAAGTAGCACCTGGGCACGTGAATGAGATCCTGGCAATGGTCACGGAAGGGATTAAACCTGAAAATCCTGAGCTAGAAGATGATTAGTACTTATCTGTTTTGTATGCATCTAACGCACTACTGTTCTTTCATTTTGCATTTATTCATTTTATTTGAAATTATTCTGAATCTAATATTAATTTACTGAATTTAATAATGTAATAGATTATTGAAATTCTAATATTGCAGAAAAAGTAAGACAAAAACAAAGAACACAGAATTTATTTGTGAATGAGGACATTAAAACTCGATGCAATAATAAATTTCAAATTGAATATTAATGTTAAATAATCTTAGGCGATCCTTTCATCAAAGCACATTTCTGGAATCACGAAAAAATGTTCAAAATTTGCTGCTTTGAGTTCAGAATCTGCCTGCCGCGAAGTTTCTTCTTGCACATAAAAGATACATTTTTGTACAGAAAGAATTGGACTTTGATATTTTTACAACAATGAAATTATTTAATATATTATCATGAAACAAAAGATGAAATAAATTATTTATTATGAAAATTATTTGTGATATGTACTGTCATCATTGTAATTACAATTTTTATTGCAACAAAGTCGAAGGATATCCGACTTCTCTACTGCAAAACAATCAATTCAAGTAATTTCAATATTTATTATTTATTAAAATACTATTCATATTTTACTAATACGTGTACCTATATCCGTATGAATATGTTTGACTTTTATAAATAGTTATATTAAGTATATTCTAATCTTACAAGTAATTGTACAAAATATTTTCAATCATAGATACTCAAATTAATTATTATTATTATCATATTATCATACATAGATAGTTAATCAATTATTAACATCACATTAACGTCATTCATCTTAATAAAAAACGCGATATGCAAGAAGGCCTATCCTGAACTAATAAATAAACTATATTAAAGGTCATTATGTGTTACCACTCACGAGTATAATAAATACTCGTGGTCACTATGCTCGTAAAAATTCTACGTAATACAACCAGTCACCCGTGTCGATTCGGACCTTTCATCCTGCGACATGATTGAGTGACCGGAGGGACAAAAATGCATGCGACTCACGGTTAGATGCGAAGAACGATGTCATCAATGGTGGAGTAGCCCAGAAAAAGCCATCGTGAAGTCCGTCACCAAGGAAAAACCATCAAGCCCTATGATGGAAATACAGGCTTTGAAATATCTGTA
Source organism: Bombus fervidus (assembly GCF_041682495.2). Lineage (NCBI taxonomy): Eukaryota > Metazoa > Arthropoda > Insecta > Hymenoptera > Apidae > Bombus > Bombus fervidus. Next base: position 11,199,292 of record NC_091520.1, on the reverse strand, counting down.
ACAAAACATAGAATATTACAATTTATTCTTAAGGAAAAAACCTCCTTTTTTATTAATGTAATAAGCAGAAGTAAAGATTTTTAATCAGATTTTATTTCTTGACTAATTAATTATGTTTAAGGAAAAATATAAAAATAGAATTAACTGAAGTACGATACTTACATTTTTGGCTTTTGAAGCACTATAAGATGATCTCCACTGAACAGGAAGAAGTAGAAACTGAAGGAACCTTTAATGAAATACTTAACATTATAATTTATTCTTAAAACAACAGTGTTGATTATTTCGGATATTCAAGATAATGAAACACGGAATTTTACTTGGAATTCTAATAACAATCAAAATTGAAATTCTAATACACTCTAATTACTCTAAGAATTGAAACCTCTAACATAACAATTTGAAATTTAGATTTTCAATTCAATATTGAAAATTTAAGGCTTTATTCGAATAGGTTTTAATAATATTTCAAGCAAAACACAAGGAATATATTAAATTGTTGCAAAATACATAAAAATACTTACATTCTTGAGCTCCAAGAGAAACTGTGTCCTCTTGAGCACTGACTTTAATATCGCGAACGAATATTTAAAAAATACATATATATATTTAAAAAAAAGAAAAATAAAAACTATTAACCTGTCCGTTTAAATAAACCGGCGAATAACCACTGACTCTAATTTCGCGTATAACTATTCTGAGAAATATTGAAATTACAATTCCGAAACAAACACTGTCTCTATTAATCGCATTGCGCGCCATCGCAAACATTCTCTGAAAGTAGAACTGTGTTAGTATTGGAAGAGGGAAGGGTTTGCGGCGGAATAGAGAAGGAAATAAAACATGTTTACATATTTACGTTTTGCCTCCTAGCGAGCGTTTGTTTTGAAAAGTATTGCTGTTTTTATGAAGCTATCAAGAGGATGTATGAATAAGCATGAAATATTATTTGTGAATTTTATAGAACATTTCTAAACTGAACACAAACGAATACTATAAATGCAATTAAATTGATTTTGAGGACTATACCGTGACTGCGTGTTACTGAAGGCGGAAATAAGTCTTGCAGTGATAAACTATATCACATATTATAAATACACGACAATCTTTGCAACATATCAAAATTACCTTGGCAAAAAACTTGCTTAAAGAGCACGATAATATTACGCGCCAAAAGCTAAACGTATTGTAATGGCGTCGTCTTTAGAAAGAATAAAAATTATTGTTGAAAGCGTGCAGATGGCACTACTATAGAAAATTTGCGCGGGATATGCAGAAAATTATATACATAAAATCTAGTCAATTGACTTCTAATTAAAAAATATATTAAGAAAATTTATTAAGAAACTTTATGAGAAAAATCTATTAAGAACATTTATTCTAAATATTCAGAATTCTGTTTAAGATATACATGAAACGAATGAAATAATTCGTTTATTTTATTCGAAATGAAGAAATAACATCATATTCGAACTAACAAAGTGAATCCAATAATCTTTTCCAATTTCATCTTAGTATTCTCAACAAACGACGAAATTACTTGTTATTCGGTTATATTATATTAAATTATAATTTTTAATTCATTGTAATATTTTTTATATTAATTAATTATTGTTTATATGAAATATCAATTATATAGTATTAAAGTATTTATCAAACATGTATCATAAAATAAATAATTGCATTGTCAATGACCTAATCAAAAGATAAATAGTATATGCATACGTTTATATGTCTGCTTTCGTTAGAATAAGTAAAATATTCTACGATTCTAACAAAACTAACTCAATCTCCATGAAAAATTGACAAATTGGCTATTAATCATCATGGCGTCCAACCCACGCTATTTTGAATTCCCAGTTGTAGTCTCGCTATGATCTAATAACTTGTACAAAAGAAAATCACCAATTTAAAACAAATGTATAATACTCAAACAACAAAACTAAAACAATAATAGACTTTAAATTCTATCTCAAAAGCTAATAATACATACAAGCTACCAATAACTCTAATAACCAAACACACGATCGAGAAGAAAGAATAAAGAAGAATTTGAAATACTACTTAATTTTGTTATACTAAGCTAATTAAATTAATAAGTGAACAAACGTTAATAGAACAAACCTAATAGTAGTATGTAATGCGGTATAGAAGTATAAATATATACTACGCAATTAACACGTCGCGCACTACGTAAATTAATACATCTTAACGTCACGATTTTCGACACCTGAATGACGCCCCCCGCGGCCCGGTTCGCCTTGCACGTTTCATAAGGGTGGGGATGAATGTTATTCCCGCGGTAAATCGACCGTGCCCGAATCAACAAATTCTTGGAAAACCCGCTTGATGTGGTAAGAAATGTTTCCAACTACGAAGTTATCATGTTACACGTGGAAGGAAGGAAGAGGAAACAAACACGTGAGTTCGAAATGCATATATGTAAATACGTATTAGTAGAGCATTTGTCGAATATGAAAATGAATAAAAAAAATATTTTTTAGCATTTCCATATTTAGAAAATTTAATTATTTTTGCATATATAATATTGATTAACTATAGATAATTACCATTATCACTTTAAAATTTTAACATAATTTTATATTAAAAAGTAAAATAGGGTTGTGTGAAAATATATTAGGGTTATATATATTTAGAATTGAGTTAAGAAAATTATAAATTATTATAAAATATTATCACAGACAATCGTTTGAGATATTATATCAGGTATTATAATTAAACGTTTTATAAAAGAATTTCAGAAAATCTTTAATTATTACAAATTGAAATATTATTCAACATTACCGATTAAATATAGAATAAGACAACAACACTCCTAGTGGTTCAAACTAAAACTAAATGTTGCTACAAGGTAAGGACAGACTGTGTGACAGAAATACGTTACAATACCGACACAGAACGATAAAACATAAATCTAAATTACCTACAAAGCTGTCAGAAAATGAAACAAACACTATGCATATATGTATTCCATAGATTTATGAACTGAATATACGTATCTTCTTCAAATTTAGCTAACAGCGCATTAACTAATAAAATTTCGTTTTGCGACAAGTCAATCAATATTAATCAAAATATATATAAATTAATCTTTCTGAATAAAACCACTAATATTATAAGGATTCTAGCATACAAGAGAAGCTTTCTACCATGTTATCTATATTTATTAATTATGCAATCCCACTTTATTTCCAAAAAATTTCTACAAACAATAGTGGAAGAAAATGGCAAGCGTTCCATTAAAATCGAAAGAGTGTTCTTCTTTATTGTCCATTTTAAGATTACATCCGATCTATCGTAGTCCTTTCTGAATTAACAGTTAATGAAAAAAGGGCGAACTGAAACGTGAGAAACCGCGCTCTCTTACCGGAGCACGGCGATCAAAGTACTTTAATTAAGAGCATCTCCATTCTCAGGTACCGGAGGGCCCCGTCTCCCTTCGCTCTCCTCTTTGGCTTTAAGTCAGTACACCGTGGAAAGGAAGGATACTTAGGAAATCAGCGTTACGAAGTAAAGCCAACAGAGCGTGAAGAGGGGTCCTACGACACAGGATGTTCTCCTACCTTCCGTGTCGTTCGCACTCCGAGCCCCCCTACCGTAAAATCGTCTATTCGTGGAAAGATACTGACAGTGCCGTTCGAAACAATGCTACGTGCCCATAGTTATCTACGTGCGAAACACTCCGATCCACCGTGCTCCAGACAACACCAGACATTAGAAAAACTAATTTTACTCTTTCCCCTGGAAAAAGAACGAGACGGGAGGTGTTAACAACCGAGACATCTCCGTCCCATTCTCGTTTGACCTTTTCATCAAAGAATTTTCTAATTAATAAGTCGAAACAAAAGACGACCGTGCATCGTGGCGTGAATAGGACAATTATCAACGTGCTTTAAGCACCACACAATATGTCATTAAGCCTTCCTGGCAGCTTTTATTCCGTTCAAGCTGTTACATGCGGGTCGTAACGGTACCGGCCAAATTAAGCGACCGTTGCGCGAGCGTACACTCTAATAAACGCGCTTTTTGTTAATATTGGCCGTCTTTCCTCATCGCGAACCGTGACTCCTCGCAGACACGGTTTGCTGGTGCCCATTACCGGAAACAGTAAATCGTTTCCTCCTAAATTACGAAGGCGAGAAACCGCCGCCACCTTGATCCCGTCCTACAGATTACCACTCGGAAGAATCTGTTTACAAGTCGTACCTTCTCCCGCTTACGTTCGTCAAATATCATCGAAAACGGTATATCGTCGCGATCGAGAGTATTCGTTATAGTTTACAATAGAATTCGTTAGTATGGGAAAGAATTCTTTTCAATTACAATTGCAGATTCGCGGCGCGAGCCAAGAAATATCGCAGCGATGCTCACGATAATCGTCGCTGTAACGCGCGCGTTCCACGCTCCTTCGCCATAATGGCGGCGCCGCGGCGGTAAAACAATTCCCGCCGAGCGTTCCATCAAATTCCTACGAAGAAGCTCCAGGAACTAATAATTCTCTTCTTGGACGTCGTCAGGCTATGAAATTCGTATGAAAAAAAAGGGATCTAGATTATCACGAGGGAAAACTGTTCTTGTCAGGGAAACGTGCATGCCGTGACAAAGCCGTGTTTCGAGGCACGAGCTATCGCGAGTCGCTTCGGTACCCCCGAGTGGGTACGCGGGTACTTGACGAGATATAAAAGAAGAAGAACACTTGGGAGGAAAAAAGATCGAAGAACGCAAAGGTGCACGCAAAGACGTGGAAAGGAACAATGACTCGCGGTGGTAGCGGCGTTTATAGGGCCGTATCGACCGACAGTGGGGTGAGTTGAGCTCGTAATTAGTCATAGTGCGATGCGCTAACAGCGGCACTCTGCAAGAGTGAGCCTCGCTCGTTCGTTCTTTCGTGCTCGATGCTCCTACCGCTGCGACTCTGGGACGAACCTCGGAAGCTCGGCTAAATCATACACAGGGTGACTCGAAATTACCTGACAATTCTTCAGAATACTTTCTTTACAGTTTTCTTTAAACGTTTCTTCCTCTTTTGTTGTTATCTGAGCGAGCGCTTGGGAGATAAGGATCGTGATAACTTTGCAGCGACGATTGTTTGATGCTTCTTCGTGACTTTGTGTGGGTACTTTGAGTTATAGTAGATACTACGAGGTGATTTGAGAAGAGTGGAAATGGTATTTTATTACTCTGCGACAGATGCTAGCTGCAAAATACTACAAATAGGACGATAGAAGGCCCGTGGTGTACGTATAACGGAAAACGGCAGTTGCATCTGTTGCGAAGACCTGATTTATGCTCATCGTAACTAACGGATCACAGGAAATTTCATAATTGCGTAGGTAGCTCGCGAATCTTAGTCGCGGATTCATCCACGTCGCCGTCTTTTTAACGAGATCCTGTTATTGCAACAAATTGACTACATCGTTAACACATTAGCTATCGACGTGTAAATTGTGTGAATAATGGCTCTAGAATAAAATTTGGAAACTCTTTCTTTGTATTTGGCGGAAAATCAAATAAAATATTCTCGACACTTTCTACAAACATAACATAGGCGAAAAATAATTTTATCAAAGTCAGTGTAGTACAATTGATTTTTCCATTAAACGTTACTTCACCACATAGTTGCGTTAAAGTCTTTTCTTCTGAAAATTTGTCATCGAAGACAATAATAGGCTTCTCGATTTCCCAGCTTATTTATAGACTATAAAACTCATCGTCGATTCATCGACAAGTAACGTTCTCTTTTATGTTCCATTTTTTCCCACCGCTTTCCCATGTTTCCCGTTTCAAGAACACCCCGTAGACGTGCACCTGCAACGTGGTAGACACCACCAGTTCGTTTCATCGTGCCTTAGCTACAGAGGGTTGCAGCCACGGTGGTGTACAGTACGTTCGCGTCAGAATCTGAAAAAGGGAAGGTGGTAATCGTGAGGGAAGAGGGAACGGTCTACGGAATGGGAGAAAAGGAAAGACGAAAAGCGGCAGAGCGAAGCCACAGGCGGCCAGCCGTGTCTCCGGCGAACTCGGTCGGCAGCTCTCTTGCCAATCCTGGCATTTCCACTTCTATGTGTGTTTATGCACCTCTAACGTACCCGTCGTACCCATCGACCATGGGCTCCACTTACGTCGCGCACACATCACGCGCGATATGTGTTCTACCGGTGAACAAATGACGGTACGCTGACCTTTTCCTCGCTAGATAGAAAGCACGCGTCGGAAAAATCGTTTCTAGCCGCTACTTCCTACGTTTCGCATTAATTGGGAAATAAACCGAGAATAATTTTTCGCAAGCAAGAGATGGAAATCTTTCGCATTCGGAAGATTGACGAGGTTTCGCGTGGAAAATAAGGAGAGACGTTTCAAGGGTCGTATGCTAAGAGCGTTACTTGCTCTAATTTTATTCGATAATAGATAGTATTTTGCATTGCATCTACCAGCTATGATACTTGCTTAAACTCTACTTACGTTAAAAATTTTACTTTTATTATCTGTTGAACTTACACTATGGAATTTATGACGCTACGTAACCTATGTGTTTTAACATAGACTTTAGAAGCGTATAAATGTTGTTGCAGAATTTTTATCGAAAAATTGATGACTAGAATTCATTCGACCACGTAGTAACGCGAGTGATTAGCATTAGGATATCTTTTTGGTGTTAGAGAATTTTCAAGAGATTTAGTTCTTCAAAGATCGATTTCGCGTAGAAACATATCAAACTGCAGAATCTTAAAAATTACACCAGGGATTTTCTTCGATCGGTAATGACGAGAGGTAGTGCGGATCGTGGCTGTGATTCGACGATGTAGCTGCCTAGGTATTACTAGTACGGTTTGCCAGGTCTCATCAATCGAAAGCATCAAGCGAGAGCCGGTTTACTGACAAGATTAAGATATGCCACGGCCGCGGGCGTCGTAATTTGTAAGAAGGAACCCCGTAGACACTTTGGTTATGACGATGAACCGAGATACGTATCTGGAAGCTGCGTACATCGATCGAAATTATTTGCATTCTCTGCTATGAATATAAAACTATCATAAAACAGCTAAACACATCCTCTGTGTATAGAAATAAGCGAGCATTTTCGCAGAAAATATTTTTCATATTACGTACTTTCTGCAAATTTGTACAAACTTAAAATTCTCTACAAATGCGAAAAATATCTGCAGTTCACTAATAATAACATCTCCTAACTAACAAATGAATTCGAATCGAATGAAGATATTGGAAATCTGAACTATGAGTTCTATTGAATGACGTACAAAGACAAACAATTGGTCGAAACCTATTGAATAAAACTGACGGAAGCACAGCGTGTCAAGTAAAGCGATTTCTTTTTCCCGTGGTTCTTTCTCTGTCTTATTTCGCAGCTGTGGGCTTCACCTGCGAAACGGTCCGTTGCCTGTGAGCCACCGCCACTGCAGGTCTTACCTGTTGAAGCGAGCCAAACACCGCGCCATCGTCGTCCAACACCTGTTACGAAGAGCTCACAGCTCTGAGTCAGGTTTTCCCTCGACTACCAGGTCGTCGAATATCGACGAGTCAAACAAATGTATCATAATCACCTCGGATGTTGTCGCTAACGCCACGAATTATTAGATACGTTCTGAAAGCACTTGCAAACGTTTATACCGAAGAGACCGGTGCGGTGTCTCGCTATAAATACGCAGCAACATGCTACGAAGTGTTAACGCGCTACATAACTGGAGACAATCGAGGGATCGTGTTTCTCAACTATTTTTGAAGGGACTAACAACCTTAGATAGGAAATAGTACGGTGAAGTAGGGGAGGAAACGACCCTTCGTCTCGTAGTATCAAATTATCTTTATTATCTAGATCGTGGATGAAATTTAATTTGATGAAACTTACAGCTTTAATTTTATTCTAGCCCAGTTTTAACTCCGAATTTCAAATTCCAGAGCAACGACTACAAACTGCGTAAAATATTTCAACGCTTTACATTAGAAATAACTACATCTTCGTTCATGAAAAAAACATAAGGCAAGGAGTTAAATCACAATACTACGACCACTCAAGCAACCTGTTGAAAATCTTTTTATTCCGATTTCTTAGGACTTTTAAACGAAAGCAAATTGAAATAGCGAAGAAAGATACCTACGTATTTGAAGGGTATATTTGTCCAGGGATTTCAGCAGTACGATCGTTGGGTCAGGGTCGAGAACCAGCACGATAGTCGACTTCCGTCAGCCCGTACAGTCGACAAAGAGGAATTTGTAATGCGGCGGAAATGTTATTCCCAGAGGGGTAAGCGCTGTAAACGTGGCCGTCACGTACGTGGCTGCTCACACAAAGTATAAAAAAATATTCTCTGAAAAGCATAATGTACCAGTGGATTTCGTTCGTTTCATTTCGTTTCGTTTCGTTTCGTTTCGTTTCGTCCTGAACGGCACGCCAACGAAGGCATACGAATCGTTTAGCATTCAGAACGTATCGCTTTAAGGTCATAAAGAAATTACAGCGATCCAAGTTGCCCGCCACCGGCCACCGTTTCAAGAATGAGGCGAACAGAAGGATTCACGGTGAGAACTGATATTATTTACAGATACGACAGGCAGGAACTGGTCGAGCCCTAAATTAAAACAACGAGAGACGCACTCGTCGTCGAGCGTCCTTTCCTACGTGCTACACTCAATCAGTGCAGAAGATGAGGATGGGTGTCAAGGATTCTTATCTTGACGCCCGTTAAAAGATGCACCAAAGAAGCGGTGGACAGCATTCTCATGGTTCCACACACAAGTTCTTTTGACCGTACCGGTACCAACGAAAACCGAGAGAATGCTCGGTCACTTTTCGGAGCCGCAGCCACGGACTATCTGATAAAAGATAGTCGTTAGATAAAGCGACCATCAGACTCTCTGGGAAACCAGTTTTTCGTACGTAACGATTATAGGCCGACGAATCAGATGACGTGAACTTGCGAAGATAACTCACGCTCGGTACCGTCGTTTCTCTTTCCACGGTTGCATTGTCTTGTGGAGCAGAAATCGGGGTTAAGCAAGAGGTAAAGGTTGATCTTTATGCATCGTTATACCAGATACTCGCAGATGATTCTCTGTAAAATTCTCCTAGAGGCAAAGAAATCTTTTCTTTTCCTCTCTGATCGAATTCGTTTAAAGTAGGTAGGAAGGACGCGCGTCTCATGTTGCATCTTCGAGCATTAAAGCCGCATTACCCGACTCCCGTGAGTACAGCGACCAGGTCTCGAGAACACGGAGCTCTGTTCGGCCTCTGCGATACCGGGATCACCACGGTGGCGCGATGAAAACCAGTTTCTCGTGAAAAGCGACTACGGAGCAGTCTCTTCGTACGAGGAACGATACTATGGAGACTATAGGCCACAAGGAGACTTGGCCAGACACGATATTGCGTCTCGAATTCCCCCAACTTTATATTTATAACATCAACTGCGACTCTTCTTCTTCGCAACTCGGCATATGGCCCGATCGATCGACGCGAACCAACAACAGCAAAGAAACTGCACGAGACGAAGCACCTGTCTGAAACCTACAATGAGGGTCAAGCCGCTTTTCCTTTGGCTGTACGACGCGGCTCCGCGAATTGGCGAGCCGCCAGTGTCGCCAGGCTTTCGACGCTTCTTCATAGACCTGCATGGGATATCACGCCTGCCGTTTTGGTGCAGTTCCAAATTGTCACGGATTAATGTACTCTCGTTTCGGGAACGCAATATCGCTAGCAACTCGAGTTTCGAGTTTCTCCAAAGACCAAACACGGCAGATTCTTAATACAGGTTACGGTGCATTGTGTGCGAAGCGTTAATACACAGCGTTCGGCATGGAATAATTCCAATTTGACCCATTTAATTACCCGGGTTCCAGAGTAACGAGCGAATCAACTTGCCAAGTACAACAAAGATTCGCGTATTTATTTTGACTGGCAACTTCCACTCTTTAAATCGTCGCGTTAAAAGTTCCATGTCTTCGTGTTACCAGTTATGTAAAGCAAGACGAATTACGTCTAAAGCATTAATTCATGAATATAACGAGGGTCAGCTGCGCGATGAAGCGTAATACGCGAGATATCCAATGGTAACCGAAGTCGTAGACGGGTACGCGGCACCGTAGTCGAAAGCAGAGACATTCCAGCGCGAATAAGCTGCATCGTTTGCTGGTTCGGTCTCGACGTCCGAGGGCAGCTTTAAGGTTTAAGCCTTCGCGGTTTAGAACGGGGCGACCGAGGAATTCGAATCCCAGCCATCTGCTCTAGCAGCAAACTCTAGTACTTAGGTGCCCCTCTCCTTACTTTCTTATATACTTTCTTCGTCTCTCTCTCCGTCCTTACTCGCCCGTTTCTGTCTCTCCTTGTCCCTCGTTCCTCTGGTATCTTCCCGTCTCTAAGGCCAGCGTTACGGTGCTGAATGTCCGGTTAATGCACCTGCGTACTCCGTGGCTCGTGAGCGGAACACCATGAAGCGAGGAGGACAGAGAGATGGAACGAAGAATAGAACACGGAGGACAATCATGGCGCTACAAGTTGCTACCGATGACGATGACGAGAGGTGGTACACGATGCCGATCCTTGAAAGATGCCAAACGAAGAAAAAGATAATGGAATCCAACACGTGAACCATGTGATCCTTCTTCTATCGTGAACCAAGGAGAACGAAAAATGTACAAAACGACATGGCGATAAAGCGAGTACTGTATCTTCTTTATCGAAACTAGTAACAGTCTTTGCTATATTCGTCAGAATATACCGAAAGAATATAGTTAACCAGAAAAACTTTGAGCAAGTATTGGGAAAGATAAAACCAACGAGCAAATTCTTGTTGCTAAATGTTATCGACTCTTTCCATACGTATAACTTTCATAGTTTATGCTGACCATCGTTTCCCTCGCGATTCTTCTTCGACGATTTCAGGCTGGCCGGTCTAAATACGATAGAACTCTTTCATTTCTAATTCTTGCGTCTTCTTCCTCGATGCTTCTTCCTCCTTCCACATTGCGATCTTCGCGCAGCGACCATGCACCAATTCATAAAATCCCTGGAGCGAGCCTAAGCGCTCCACTAACTCCGTCGACGAGTCGCTGACCTCGAGATTCAGCGGTGCGCATCAGCTGCATTTCTCCATGCGCATAGACCAGTTGCGCTGCGACGGTCATGGTAATCCTCCTTCGAAGGAACTAGAAACGGCGATGCCCGAACCACGCGAAACGAGGAAATAACCACCGAAAAACAATCTCCGGTGAAAAAATCACGAGCTGCAACGCGGTCCGTTCCATGCTATCTCGGTTTAGCCATCCGTCGATGGGCAACTATGCGAGCGATAATTAAAAAAGAGTACCGTAACAGTCTGGCCGACTGTTCGTTCCGAACGGAATCTGTGCAAAGTGTCGTTGACCCACCTTCTAGCGATGATTTTGTTCCATATAGAATATATTGAATAAATTCAACTTGACCAAGATTGATCAAAGGACGAGTAATTAGCGAGAAGTATTTATCATTCCCCCGTTTGTACGCCGCGAAAGGATACAAGGAGAATAATCCCTATACACGTAGTGGTAATTACAAGGAGGTAATTACCGTGTTGGTAATTTGATAAAACGCGCGAATAGAATCGCACGGTGAGAATGGATCGGAACGGAGGATACTCGTTCTCGTATCTCTTTCGGGACATTTAATGGCAAGTCCTTTTAACGCTGAATAATAACATCGTGCACGAAAGGGAACAGTGATGCGAAGTCGCTAGTGTCCAGATAAATGAGCGAGGCGAACCGACCAAGTCCACAGAAGGACACGGGTTATGAGGGGGAAAAAAATGAAGGATTGCCTGTCGCAATCCGTGTCCATCGCGGTCTTTGCATCGCAGAGGTTCTTGGCTCGGTTCGAAGCCACCGTGTAAATTCTATCAAAGTCTATCTTACTCTACGCCGGGCTACGATCATACCCCACTCCAGCACGACTACACGTGAAAAGTCACGCTCTGCTGGATTCAGGTATAGTTAGTCTCTAATATACTGGGTGACTGTTCGTCTACCATTTGCAATCGAATCGCGAGTAAAGTCGAACGTACGAACCGTTTCTCCATTTGTTTATTTATCGTGACGACAATTTCCCTCGATCGAGGATTTTATCAATAACGTACAAAATATATGTATGTATAGACCTAATAGACAAAGATTGTCGGAGGTATTATACGGGTAATTTTAAAGTAGCTCGTACGATCGGTAAAACGTTTCATGGAGAACCGAACGGCTTCGGTTCAATCACGCGATCGACATTTTATTGAGAACATAAACGCGCGGAGCGGGCGTCGTTAAATAAACCGTGGAAACGCATTCCCACGAGGTACGGATGGAATCGTTGGAGCGGCAACGTATTATGGTTCGGTGCACGTGAAATCATCGGTACCACGTAAATCGTCCGCGTTATTAATACCGTGCTACTAATACGACACAAATCCCATTTCAATTTAAAAAATGATCGTTTCGTTTCCAATTTGTTGCTTCTCTTCTGAAAGTGCCTGTATTCTGAACTGTGGAAAACCCTTGTGCAAAAATACAACGCTCTCGAAGTATCTCTAAAATAAACTCCTCCTCCCTGCCTAGTTTCGAGTATATAGAGATCTTTATGCGGTACAGCCAATTTTTCTGGTCGACGAAACACGACATCGACGAAATATAAAAAGAAGAAGGATAAAAAGAGCAGAGGGAAGAACAATCTAGAGAACAGTTTGACAAAAATCCGGCGGGCCGGTGCCACGTGCCCGAAACATCGGCGCCATTCGATCATCCGCACCGCTTCACCGGAAGACCATACCCGGACCCTTATTTCTCGATCACTCTGTACGCGTATACGTGTGTATACCCCGTGCACACAGGCCACGGGACACAGCTTTTGCTATGCTGTTGGCCTATTCGCTCATTCCGAGCTGAGTCACACACAACACCACCACACCAAGTTTCTCTCCTTCGTTTCTCTCCCACCTCCTTTTTCCTTCCCCTCCGTTCGTTCTGGCTGTACTTCCCCTCTTTCCCCTTCGACCCCTTCCCGACGAAATGTTAACCCTCTCCACCACGTCCCTCACCTGTGGCTCGTTCCTGCGGCCGCAGGGGCCGCAGGCTGACTCCCCAGGTCGACTGACTGAGCTGACTGTCTCTACGGCTGGCTGGCTCGGCGTAGCCACCCAGCCACTCGACCAGCGAGCCACCTTCCTTCTCTTGCGTGTGTATCGCAGGTCGGCTGGAGTTTACCTGGCGTTACCTGCCAGCCTGCAGCCTCAGTTCACTCACGTCACTTCGAGCAACCGGTTCGCGGAGTCTTCCCGGCTGCGCTCCTACGACTTTAAAAGCCTCCTCTCGAACCTGCCTCCTTTTTTCCTTTGTATACGCACGTAACCGCCGCTCTTCTTCTTCCTTGGCCAACCATCCACCAGGGCCCCTTTCTCTTCCCTTCGTTTGCTCCTTCTTCTTCTTCAACGTCTTGGTCTTAGTCTTCTTCTTCTTCTTCTTCTTCATCATCATCTTCTTCTTTATCTTCTTCTTCTTCTTCTTCTTCTGCTCTTACTGCTGCTTCTTCGCGTAATCGCGTGACGTTTTCATCGGAAACAAGAAATATACCGCCTCGTGGTGACTCGCTGGTTCGATCAACATGGAACATTAAAACTTGAGAAAGTCGTGTTCCGTATAGTCTCTGAGGTTTTGTATAGTTGTTCGGAATATATCGGGCAATGAAGACAGATAGGAGACTTGAATGTGGACGCTGAAACTGGACAACAGTGAAATGTTGATGGGAGAAGAAGGTATTACCACGGTCAGTGAGAGAAGGGGAGGTACCAAAGGAGAGGTTGTTACCAATGGCGATCGGTACCGAGCATCATCCTCGTTCGACGACACGGCTGAGGTATCGGAAATTATCTTTCCACAGGTATCGAATAGAAAATCAATCGTTTATTTTTCTAACCACGCGACATCTGAGTTTGCTTAGTGGTCTATCTCAAGGTATTCTGTTAGAAAATGTCACGTATGGTTTATGGTGTGGAAATATACTCGATGTCGATCGAAAACCTTTCAAAGGCCGACGTCATTGGGGATCGCATACAAAGTGCATAACAAAGATTAGTCTTAAAAAATAATCGCGCGATATCGAATTAATCATCATCTCTTATCGCTTGGCATTTTTCCATCCAACTGTTATTACTCGGGAACGATCGGTTCTCGTTCCCGCGTCCAGCGACTTAAATGTCGCGAGCTTTTTATCGATAGGAACGATCACCGGTGAAATCCATTTCGTTCTAGTACGAGCGATGGGGGCACGTTCTCAACGGTTTCTCTTTCTTATGTACCTAAGATTTTCATCGGGTCACTGTCCTCGCTACGGTCACCGTTATTCCTCGGCTCCGACCTCGCCACGAAAAACATCGTCGCGCTCAACGATTGCGCAACGAGAATCGAAACGATCATCCGAGAAATGAGCTTACCATTCGTACAATTTGTTCGTCTTCGCGAGATCGTACCGACCATGTTGTTCATAGATCGAGCCTCGAATACCATCGATCGCGTTGATTATCATTGCTTGATTATCAATGGAGGATTGATTAAGAATGAATTAGGCGTCGTTAATTAACACCTATCATCACATAGTGTATCGTGACTAATAAAGAAATCGATAATATATAAAGCGATATTTGCATACCTTCTCGCGTTAGCTTTCACGCGAAGCGTATCCCGGAATGCATAGAACGACGATCTATCGATTTATCACTTGGCAAGAATTCACCCACGTAACACGAACGAACGGGCACGTTTCTCGGGGAGCGAGAATCTATGTCATGATTTAATATGGTTTCGAAAGTCGCGAGCTACGAACGTTATCCAGCGCGGTTTCAGGCTTGTTTGGTATTTTATTGTTTTCAAGCTGCCGCTCTCTTTCATTATCCACCGTCTACGGTTCTTCCTTGATAATCATCCGTGCCCTTTCTTTTTCACTGTCTCATTTTCTCGTCCTAAATTATCGTTGCCATTACGGCGAAATCTTTTCGAATCTTTTTGTCGTGGCTTCCAAGCGCTCTTCTCCGGTCGCCCTTTTTTCTTTTTTTTTATCGACACCTTTCCTTCTTTCTTCCCGGTTCGTTTCTCTTCTCTTTTTCGTTCGCCGTAATATGATCGACGAAACTCGATAAGATAGGAAAAGATATTTAAATTTTTCGTATATCGCGCTCAACGTCATTGACACTCCACTGACTACACTGGAGCCATACTTACCATCGTTGATTTCGTATTGGTCCACCGTATACAATCGCCGATGTTTTGTAAGCGTTACGCAATAATCGACGGAAAATAACTACGAATAAGAAACGCAGCAGTTTGACGAAGGTCAGTAAAGAAACGCAACAGAAGTGTGCAATGCAATAAACAATACGCGTGATAGTCGGACAAGAAAATGCACGCTAACGCTTCGTCTGCATATTCTGTGCCATTATTACCGGCCACAATGCCGTGCTGTATAGTTTCCTCTCTTTATATCTCCTTGCCTCTCTATCCGATCCATGGTATCACGTGCCGTCGATTCGATCCGAACGTCAATCGGAAAACGTGGAGGAACGTGCGGCAAATCGCGAGTCGTTCGTAAAGCGGCACGCCAAGACGCGCTCTGATCGCGACGAGAGAGGAATTCACGATCGACGCTTGACCTATTTGAGGAGAACCGCAAGATTTAGACGCGAAAACGGCAGAATCACGCCTGGTTTATTGTTTCTCATAGACGAGCCTGTTCCATTTGGAAAATTATTTGATCGAAACGTTGTCTGGTGGAGAGGTGGATTACAGAGAACGATCATTGTTGATACAAATTGATTCGTTTATAGAATAGAAACGAGAATATCGGGTTAAGAGAGACTACGTGTTTGACGAGTAGCTAGAATCTCGCGAAAAATTCCTCCTCCTGGCAAAAAAACATCGGCGGAAAGCCAAGATATTCTCTTGGGAACGGGTTGAAAGATAGGGGTACCAAGTGAAACCGGCAGTTTTCTATACGACTCTACCGTATAACCAGTTTCGAACACGTATTTATTACAGCTTTTCCTTATTTGCTTTCAGTCACGGGAACCGATCTTCGTTATGAACGGCCTGACACATAAGAAACTTTAGTTTTGTCTCGGCGTACGATCGTGGACACCGCGATTGGAACATTCTGCACGTACCTTTGTTTCTCGGACTAATTAGGCGATCTTCCAGTATTGAAAAAGCTAAACCATATGCGAAGAAACGATTAAAAATTGACAGAATTAAAGATGGACGTTTAAACGACGGTACGAGAAGCTCAAAAATAATCGAGCTACTAGAGAAACTAATATTAATCATCGTGTGTCTGTTAAACGTTTCAACGAATGCGTCAAAGGCTAGGAAGTTCTATGTTTAAAAGATACAAGAAGTATCGAAAATTGTAGAAGAACCGTAGAAGCGTAATAAATCACCGCGTATCTGCGAAACGTTTGAACGAACGCGTCATGGCTGAGAAAAATCGTAAAAAGTCGTTACATAGCTCGCTCGAAAATTATCGATAACGCGACGCAACGTGACACACTTGGTATTCCCCTGGTTTTGAGATAATAACGCGTCTCCTGCAGTCAATAAAGATTATCTCTCGCAGTTCCTAATTTCCTATAGTTTCTTACAGTAGCCAGACAGTAAAAAGTTTCTTCGAAATATGGACCCGTCCAATTGTAATTACCATGTTTCGCCTTTAGAGACTTTAGAGACGACGAATAGACGATACGAAGGCAGTTTAAAGATATTGTCGGGGAGAGACTATTATTTTCCATGGCATGTCCCGATGTTTCGAAGCCAGGCGTGAGAACCGGAATGATAGCATGACCGGAAGAGCGGCTTGAGAACTGAGGAGACGCGCAGATAGTCGTTGAAGAATCGCAGGTATATACGGCGCACTGAGAAGATTCGAATCGTGAGAACGAGACGGGAAAACACGGCCGCCGGGTTCCCTTGCATACCACACCGTTTCATCTTTATAATAAATCACTGGAAGCCGCTCTCTGATCGAATTAATGCTTGTAAATTAAGCCGCGGAACGATTCTACACGCGTTACGTTACCGAGAAGAAGAAGCAACTTGAAGAACTCAAAGGAAAGAAAAGGAAAAACGCAGAAAAAGGAAAGCGTCCGATCGAACGGAGACTCGTGTGCGTCTAGCAATTTAGTCCCGTAATAAGTTTCACAATGAACCTTCCTGGACCATTCATAATCGATCGTTTAACGCAGTGACAGTGCGTTATCCGCTATCGGCCTCGATATGCTCTCGATTCGAGCTGCGTAACCGTGGGAAATCGTGACTCTTCGTGGAACGAAGCGGACACAAAAAAAGAGCAAAAAGATGGAAACGAATAAAGAGAAAGAGGTTAGAGGAAAAGACGAAGCTTGTCGAATTCGAGGAAGAACAATTGTTAAGGAAGAACGAAGGTGGTAAATCGAAAATCCATAGGGGGGTAAGGCAGAGAAGAGAAACGGTGGGAAATCGGTGGAATCGAAGGACGAGAGCCGCGGTGAACGCTTGGCGAACAAATCGTGGCAGGCCACGGTAGATACGGCGGACACGGCTTCCGGGAAGGATCGTTGTTCCGTGACGGAAGAGGCAAGAAGAGAGAAAGAAACAACCGACAATGCCCCGGCCGTGAATTATCCGCAAAGAATTCGTTTCTTTCCCGCCGGTTCTTACGTTCATCGTTCGACGATTCACGAAGCGTTCCTCATTTTTACAAGTTCGTTAATACGTGTATACGCGATACGACACGGTTCGCGAATCGAACAATTAATAACGATATCTGTTCAATTACATAATGATACCGGTCATTGATCTTCACGGTGGATACCTCCTGTTTCTCATCTTCCGCGAATATTATTATTTTATGTTATCAAGGAAGAGAAGCTTCGCGGAGAATAAACCTCGTGCTTGGACTCTGTAAATGGCACTGGAAGAATTCACGGGGGATTTAAGAAACGGGCCCGTGGAGCTCCCGTGTCATACACAGCGTCCGGCTATGCAACGCGGTTTAAGCTCAAGGAAAATTATCTTTCACGACTTGAATCGACCCACTGCGAAACGTCGTCGGCGTTTTTTTATCAATTTCTAAATATCAAGAATAATCGTGTTCGAGTCGAAGGCAATCGGTCACGATTCTCACGAAACAACCGGAGAGTACCCGAAGAGAACCCGGAAATCGTCGACGCGCTTATGTAACCAATATCAACTTGGTAATGCGTCGAGAAATCAGGCTATGCTGAGAGATAAGAAATCGTTAATGCTCGGTAGGGAACGTGGTTCACGTTCCTCGTAGGCAGTAAGAAGCTCTCGAGGCAAGTTGAAATCGTGAATCAGCAACGATAGGCGGCTCGTTCCGCCGCCGAACGTTTAATGGACGGGCAAAAACCGCGAAAAGGGACTATTTAGCGATAACGTTTTATGTTCATGCCTGATTTTCTCGGCTATGGTCGTCTACGTGCACGTGGTGCACGAAAGCTTCGCTGGTTCTCCTCGCCACGACTTGGCAACAAGCGGCGACCTTCTCCGATGAAAAGGCGACGCGATGGCGTATATAGAGGGACACGAGGCTGAGGCGCACATTTGTCGGCCGAGAAATGGCTGTCCACGTGGAAGAGGGGACCGGGGAACGCGTACCTAACCGGAAATACAGCTCGTACAGGCAAAAGAAGAAAGTGTCGGAGAAAAAGGATGCGGCCAGGGTCTCTGTGTGGATCGATTTGCGACGCGACTCGACGCGCAACACCTGTCACACGAGCCGACCAAGTAAGTGCATTCGCCCTTTTCATTGTGCGCTATGAAAAGCTGGGGAAACGTACGAAGAATATCGTTTGAATCCTGTTTTCGCGCGTCATCCTATTAGCGGCGACCGGCTAATAGCATGTAAGATGGGGTTTAGACGAGTTTTGAGCGACCGTACAACACACTGCTTCGTACATTAGCTATCCTTTCCTCTGAAAGTTCAGGATCCAGAGGAAGTTTAATTGGTTATCCTGCAATTAAGGGTCAGACTTACCGCCCCTCTCCCAAGACAAGAATATTCGTCGTTCAGAAGCTACATTAATTAATTCCACAAATTGGAAAGTACAGAAAAGTGATGATATTACAAACACTGCTTTTTTAAATTCACCTTATAACCGTAAATAATCTGTTTCTTGAGAATCGAGAAATTAAGAAATTAGGAAAAAATGGAGTTGATCGATTTGGCTTCTGAGAGGCTCGTCGTAAGACACTTAGATTATTGTAAAATAGGATTTTTCTTAACAATTGGCAATTGCACGGTTTCGTATGTCGTATGCCGAGTTGCACATTTCAAAAAGGTCAAAAATGTATCGCACAATTTTAAGTATGTAAGTATGAGCTCTCGAGCTTCTCCGGATTCCAACAAGTGGATCGTTTTATTGAAATTTTTGATACAAAGAAATTCTCACCAAAGATTGGGATATAGAGTTTATCTGTACAATAACAAACGAATCATAATGACCACATTTGATTACCTGTTGCGTCACACCTGTTGCTGTCCGCACACGAATCACGTGACGGCAGTGGCCGTGAAAAGATTTTCTCATTGTATTCCCGACACTTATATCGATCGTGTGGACGAGCCCGGTCGGACCGCTGCCATCGTTACACACCGTCTGCTGAAAGCGACCGAGCAATATGTCACAATTATACTCATTATCTACTGTGCATACACGCATGAGATCATAGGGGTGACATACGAAACGATACTCGTAATGCAAATTGTTTCCGTACGGTTGATCAAAAATTCCAAACCAAGAAGCGGGTGGATAAGCGAGTATACACCATCGATTCTAGTCCATTTTCTAAGCTAAAGATAGGGTAAGCTAAACTTATCGCCATGCAGGTGATGCCATTATCTTTCTTACGAAATTACACGCGTTCACATTGTACGATATCGTCCTCGTGAATCATGGATACTCTTTTTTTTTCTATTTATACGCCATTACACATGCTGGTAAGCTGACTCAACAGTTACACATTTTTCCAGATACGAATATTTTATATGGGGACATCCAGGCACCTAGGAGTCTTGTTAAACAGATTCACGACTTCACCATGGTTGATCTTCAACCCTTTCTTCGAAGGGAATATTCTTGATGCCCGGTGTCGATAAAACACCACGGCGTTTGATCGTGCTCGCGTCCTCGTTGGAATCTCCCGATCTCATTGTTCGTGGGCAGCAGGGCAGAAAGCGGCGCTTCCGGTTTCAAGTTGACTCGAAGCACGACGGACGGGTACAGGGCCTGGTTGCATCCTGATCGTCCAGCTAAACACCTGCACCACATTTCACGGGTAAAAGGATCAAGGTCAAAAAGAAACACTCTCCCAGGTTATCCGTTACATCCTCCTTTCCAAGACACAATTCGTCGTAACGTTAAGATCGCGTGTTTTACAGACTTCCAGGTACATGGATGTCGTTATACAACACCGGGACAAACCCGAGTAATTGGATGGATATGAGTCCACAATAAATCAAGGTAGAAATCAAGGCGAGGAACGATTGCACCGGCGAACCGTTTGTCGTCGCTCGAACGTGAGTATAAGAGAATGAGTAACTGTTTCTACCATCTCTCCTTTTCTCTTCTTAAACTGCAGATTATAACGAAAGAAAATCATAACAGATGATAATGTGATGATAATGGGGAATAATTACTTTTACAGGCACACTCGACCACGCTGCCATTACCCACATGCTTCAAGGAAAAATGTCATCGCACCGGAAGCCAGCGAATGCACCGCAGTACCGGAAGTCGCCGTGGGACCGCATAGATGCTTGAAAATATCGCGTACCACCTTCGTGTTCCATGGGAACCGCTAACTTGACACGCACATATAAGTGCCTATGTACATACGCTCTGTATATCGCGTGTAATACTTGTTAGAGTTAGATGATATAGGTATCGTAGAGGATGTTGGTAACTCGCTCGTGATGTCACCACAAACGACTTCTTTTTAGGGACCGCAGATACGTGGTTACCTGTACATACTTACCGTGTTACGCTATGTTATTAGTATTAGATAAAATAGGGTATTGGACGTTGATAATCCGAATTAGCTATTCACGAACGTACCCATCCGCTTCCGAGTACGTGTGCAACCCACACACGCCTGTACGCCCATGCTACACCATCGGAGGATGGTTAACTTTATGATTCATGAAACTTATCTTTATGGTCAGGTGAGTAACACCGTCGGTCCCATAACAATGGGGAAAGGTGGACGACAGATGAGTCCCTCTTTTGTCCGAGCAACATTAACGCGTAAGATCCGTGCTCGGTACTAGCAACATTTTATCACGTACGAGGTTAACGTGTCATTTACTTCGTGGCCTTTCACCATGATCGTTTCGATGTATCGAAACATCGTAAAACATCTATAAAGTAAGAGGAATAAGATACTCGTTCTTCGAATAGGAAATAACCTTTGTCCAGTCGATGTTCCCAATCGAGCACGTGTCACCTCGCTCTCTAAACGAAGAAATACTGGCATTGATTCGGATCCAGAAGTCGTGGGCGAGCACCAACGTCATTTGAATTTGCAACTTCCTCGTCCTTGAGGAGCAAGCGATATTTCTGCGGTCCGAAGAAACGAATTGTCCGCGCTTCCGTGTCAGTGTCGATGCTTGGACGGTAGGAAATTACTCGTGGAAAAGGCGCGCAGCCGTCGTCGATCCAGATGCTCCGTTGACGCTTCAAATATAAAAATAATCGGAAGAAGCATATCGCTGTCTCGCCAACGCGTCTCGTCTTTCCAACCGAAAAATACTTGAATAATTTTGATTTTATTTATCTGCGAGCTCGAACGATATGTATTATTTCCGAATCCTCTCAAAAGCCAACATTCGCTTTTTAACTATCAGCAATAAAGAAGATAAATATTGACGCGCGGCCGAGATCAGACGCACGTTGGAAATACATCATCGACTTTATTGCGATTCTCTGCTATGTGCTGGGAATTACAGTAGGAAAAACGTTCTATTATCGTGTCTGAATAAAACACAGCAGTAGTTTGCCTGCGAAAAGAGAAAGAAAGCGCGAGGTCTTCTAAGGAACGACGCGTGATTATATAACTCATGCTCTAAACGCATTTCTTCAGGGATCGTTTAATTGAATTTGAATTGCGTCGGTGGTTTTTAAGGCAAACGACAGGCCGGATGTATGAAGTTCTTATAAAGAAAACAACGATACTGACGGAAACATAGAGAAGAATCTAATTGGAGTCCGTTGGCAACGAATGAGTCTGTAATATAAGATTCACGAAAACCATTATTTTCGTTTTAGTTATTAGTGACAGTTAGCACAACAGTAAAAATTACAGTAGCACATCATCCTATGAATACGATAATAACTTTAGTGAATAATTACGATCATTAATATAAATGTGACGGGTTTTGATCGAACGGTCAAACATATTGATCGTCATGACACTGTCAAGAATTATTACATAATCGATCGAACGTTTGCGTTTCATGATATCTACTGTAAATCGTACTGGTTTGCCGATAACGCGTCGCCGTGTTATTATTAGAAACGTAAATATTAAAGTACCAGCATCATCGTTATTTATAGGATATTGCACGTTATTCGTAACAAGAACTACAAATTCGTATCGCATCCGTGGGATTATACTCGTCCTCCGTCAAGGCTAACGCGAATCGCTCCAATTTCGAGGCCCGCCTACTGAAAGAAACGCGAGTCTTCAGCGAAGTCGCGGCTCGAATCGATGATTAGTTTCAAAGATGTAACGCGACTAATGTGCAAAGATTTACTGAAATCGGTGACGAATCGCGACAGCTGATAGAGAGGTCTTTCATCGTCAGGCCGTTCAACATTCGCAGGCGAAATGTGTCTGGACGATGGCCAGATTCAAAAATAAGCCGAATTTCGTCGGATTTGTGATCGTCCGCGACCACTTGGCGTCTCCTCGCAACACGAAGCCGTTAGGCGTTTACAACCCGTTCCTCTGTATCGTTTTCGATCGTTCGATCGCGATACACTCGTCTCGAAGAACGCTTCTCAATATCCGCGATCATTCCGAGAATCATCACTATTTCCGTAATGTCCGCTTGGCAAGAAACGATCGCGTATCCTACGCTCTGTCTCATCCCCCTTGAAATAAAGATATATTTCTCGCAAGAAAAATGACAGGGTTCCTATATAAAAATTCTGAGACAACTCTCTCGTCCTACTCTCATCGGATGATTCACAAGGTCCATTTAAGAAAATCCATGAACTCGTTTGTCTATTACTCTCGTCGGAAATCTCGTTTTCAACGAATCTACCGAGCTCTCGGAGAAAGAGGAGACTGGTTTCGAGTCTCTTTTATAATCCGCGCCGCGTTGACGCAACCGCGTAACGGGTCCACGATGACGATTTCGTTCCGCGGTTACAACCCGTATTTTTAAATGCCGCCTTTTATCTTCGCGGCCGGCCGCGAATCTTCCGCGATCGCTGCCTATAAATCACTCTGCTCTCTCGTTACTACAGAAAAAGAAGAAAAATAAAGGAGAAAGACCTGGGGCCACGAGAGATGTGTTCTCAGTGAGAGTTCTCCCGGTGGCGGCACGAGAGGTGGGAGAGAAACGCGATGAAAAGGGATGGAGGGGTGAAGGGGCAGGAGGGAGGGGGCAAGAGAAGGATAGACAGCCTTTTGAGACCCCTCGGTGACCAGTTTAGTTCTGCTTGGCATTCGAACCGCACCAGAGATCATGTGACAGAAGACGAGCTAGGATCCTCGCGCACACTTCGATACAGGATCTGTTTGGAGCAAGTTTGATCGTTACGAGATACAGTGGCTTGCCGATCGATCGCGATCCATAGTTTGCGATCACGCGACAGGTGCCTGAGAATCGGTTACCGTGGATCTATACGCGTTTTTTCGCGCACGTGTTAGCCGAGCGTTAATTGTTTATTTTCCCTTTCCTTTCTTCTTTCGAAAAAGGTATAGTACGTTATCAAATGTCACCTGTTATGATTGAATCGGAAAGGAAGACAGTGTGCAAAAACGGTCGATAATACACGTACAAGGACGTCGCTGAACAGATATCGCATTTCCCTTCCGTGTTTCAACAGAGTATCAAGGATGACCGCTTCTAAAGCGGCAGAGCTGCGATCGTGACGGCACACGCAACACGTTCACTCTGTTTAAATCAACAAACGTCAGGCGGCCACGTAAAAACGGGTAGCATACATTAACGAAGAGGAAACCAGGAAAGTGCAGGACCACTGTTCTCTTTTTCCCTCTCTTTCTTTCTATTAGCACGGCTCGCGGTGCATGCTCGCCATAAATGACACTTGTGAAATCAACGCACACATTTTCACCGCTCCGAGCGAGGAACTGTAGAAAAGAGGGTCGTTGACAGCCAGCACGCGTGACAAATATACCAGTGCATCCTTTAGTGTTTCTTTTCCCTGTGAAATTAAAAAGAAAACGTTCCATTTTTTCGCGTTTGTCCCGGCTCGTGATCCGATTTACACACCTGTCACGCGTGAAAATTAAATTCTCGCTTCCTCGGCTTTGTGTGTCATTTGTGTTCGGACTTCATGCTCGTTAATTTGGCGAAGAACACTGGAAACCGTCACAAAGAATTGCGAAAAGCAGATATGAGGTCGACCGGTCGCCACGCGATCTAATAATATCGCGAGTGGATCGTTGAACCTCGCTTCCTTTCTTTCCACGTGTCCATCGGGCGCAGAGGGAAATAAATCAGTAACTTTCACCGAACACCGTCGACAACAGTAGCTCATAAAGCATGTCGGGGGACACGACGTCCGACGAAGAGGGATCGCAGGAGGATTCGCCGCGATACGACATCGACGATCTGGAAATCATCAAAACCATAGGTGAGCGCGACGCTATTCATCCTGACGCCTTTCACTGGCAACTCCTACTGTTCATTGTAAAACTTTCTATTCGTCTCTATATCGATACTCGAATAGAACAACCACTTATATAGAAATTCGTTGAACTCGTAACTTTACCTCTATACGACTAGCAGATCGAATTAATAGTATGTACTGTCGAATTAATTGATAATTGCTTAAGAATCCTTGAAACGAGGTACAGATTTGTTAAGATCAATTGAAAACGCAAATGTTACTCGTTACGCGCTGTTGATTCTCCGCGAGAAAACATCAGAGACGAGGCGAACTACCCTCGAAGCAAGGAAGTGGGCCACTGGAGAGTGAGAGGCTACCGAGTGTATATTTAACTGCTCGTTAAGTTCGAGTTACACGGCAAGGTGCAGGTGTTTCGTAGCTGATTTTTCACTCTTTCGTCTCTTGTGTAACCATTCTTCGAATGACCGACGTTGGCTAATAGAAACGAGAACTGGAGACATTACGTTGCACGATGAAACAGCATAAAGCATCCGTAGACCAGTTTCTTGTAAATGTATTTTCAGGGTGTTCCAATTTACGTTTGAAATATAATAGCAAACAGGACGTCCGGGTTCTAATCACCGTACCATCGGATCTGGATAACCAGGATAGTAAAGTATTACATGATCGGGCACGTAGAAGAACGATAAGCGATCGATCCCATCTCGTCCCATTTACTTCGGTCATTGTTGAATTATACAGGTAAAGCAATGGTTACACGCTTGTAAGCGGTGATCGATCACGACAGATGTGCGGGCTGCTGCTTTCGAGACGTAGAACAAGTTTTGGACGCACACCAAAATCCTCTCTCGAGTGTCCATACGGGAAAAAAACGACGTGTCGAGGGGAAGCGTCTGGTGCGCGTAATTCGAGCGATGTAGCCACAGCCAGCGTGATGAATGAACGGTATTACCTAAAACATTAACCTTCTCCGATCGAATCTATTCTCGCTCGAAGACTTCCTCTTTATTCGCACGGGATCGATGTATCTGTCATATATACTTAGGACGTGTCAGAATCAACAAAGTAATTTGAAAATCATATCGGATCGAAAGTGGACGATTAAGTCGTAGCAGAGTCTTGGGCCAAGTCGATAAAACAAGCTATTTTTCCTCGTTTATTTTTTATGTCGCGAGAAAAGAATCAGAGACAATCGATTACGTAAATTTCACGATATTTAAAGCGTCGTTTCGCTGGAAACTGTTCGTCTTTCTATCATTGACACTTGTTCTCAGCTGTCACTGACAGTCACCGCGATCGTTTCACAGTGTATACAACACGGTTTCGCCCCTTATTCGCGCCGTCTGCCAATTTTACCGCATTTATAATAATGCCACTCTAAAATACGCAAAACGCTCGTCCGTGATGAGAACACCTCGTGCAATGCAATTTACCGGTTAATTTCGGCCCGGCGGCCATCGCTGTTCTGTTAATTGGTCGCGGTACGTTGAGCAGACCAACTTTAGTCACCTGCATTCGTGGGAAAGTGCATTAAACAGACCGCGGACGACGGATTATGCGACTAGAGAGAGCGTTGATAATTGCCCATTGCTTCGAATGATCGATAACACGAATGATACCTTCTTTTTATTTGCATAATTACCTTGAACAAAGAACGTTTGAGTAATTGACACATATTACCAAACGCATATTTCTGAACGTATGCGATCGATAATCTCGATCATTAAAGAGCAATTGATTTGTTATGCGCAAAAGGCGTAACAGAATTCAACGAAGATCATTGACTATAAATTACAATAGAACAGATCGTGACAGGTCATTGATTACAATAAGACAGGAGTTTCTGATGGATTTTTATCTTCAGGCACTCCCTGAGCCTTGAAAATCATATGCTTGATCATTAACAAATAATTGATTTGTTACACGTAGGAGGTGTAACAAAATGTAATGCGAAACATTGATTAACGAATTAAATGATTCTAATGAGTTTTTATTCTTAGGTACAGGCACCTTCGGCAGAGTGGTGCTATGCAGGCACCAAGGAACTCCCTTAGCGTTGAAAATCCTCTCAATGGTAGACGTGATCAGATTGAAACAAGTGGAACACGTGCGAAACGAAATCACCGTATTGAAAGAGGTCAAGCATCCCTTTATCGTGAACATGTAAGTCGGATTTGCTTTCTCCTTTCTCTCGTTCGATCGCTGACAAGCTGTAACATTGTTTCGTTGGTTACGATCGAAAACTGTCGCTTCCAACGCGAGGAAGTGCCTTCATACGATCAAGAAAGTCGAACGGAGGAGTTTCTGAAAAAGAAAGCGTAATTAAGAACGACGAGAGTGATACTTAAATATTAATCTTTCGTGAACGATGGTACATGCATGTATAATAGTTTTCATACAATTAGAGATCGAAAAGATGCAGAGAAAATAACTCATTCTCTTATATTAGATTCGAAATTACATTTTTCTGCTTCTCTACTATGGAAATCTCTACTGTTGTACCATTCCTGCTTTAACATCGGCATGGTTTCAGGCTCTGGAGCGGAAGGGACGAGGCGAGAGTATACATGCTGTTAGAATTCGTAGCCGGTGGCGAGCTTTTCTCTTACTTGAGAGCAGCTGGCCGATTTTCCGGACCCACCAGCTGCTTCTATGCGGCAGAAATCGTCTGTGCTTTAGAATACTTGCACACCAAACACATCGTTTACAGGGACCTAAAGCCTGAGAACCTTCTCTTGGACAGCCAGGGCCACCTGAAAATTACGGACTTCGGTTTCTCCAAGAAACTCACGGATAGGTAAGAGGATATTATTTCTAATATATTAGTGGTCGTAATGATGGTTAATATAATAATAAACGATCGTTATATAACGATCGTCTATTTATTTTCTTTTTTACCCGATTAATAATAATTACATTACAGATGTTTTTGCAAATTCAAATGGAATCTAAGTGGAAAGTTATTAATTATTCTTAGTAACTATGTGCCGTCTGTACACAAACATTTGTTTAATAATAATATGTGCGGCTGTCTTGTTCAAACTAGAATCGTTCATGTAGGAATATTCCACGTATATGGATTTCATACGTATTTAACTATTAAACTACAAGTTTTTAAATCGTATCTTTGCTCCGGGAGGTCTTTTTTATTCTTATCTACACATCAGCAATTTCAACGTTGCTATATGTAGTCATACGGCAAATTTACCGATAATTGCTCACGATAGGGCAACGTCTCATATCTCGAAGAATAATTATTTTAAATTATCGGTTGCAGGACGTGGACTTTGTGCGGCACTCCTGAGTATTTGGCGCCGGAAATAATTCAAAGCAAAGGACACAATAAAGCTGTAGACTGGTGGGCCCTCGGTGTTCTCATCTACGAAATGTTAGCGGGCTTTCCACCATTTTTCGATGATAATCCCTTTGGCATCTATGAGAAGATATTAAGTGGAAGAATAGAATGGCCAAAACATATGGATCCGATCGCCAAGGATCTGATCAAGAAGCTTCTGATCGCAGATCGAACGAAGAGATTAGGGAACATGAGACAGGGGGCTGATGACGTGAAGAGGCATCGCTGGTTTAAATTAGTCGAATGGCCATTGGTAATTAATTAATGAATTTCACAAGTAAATCGATAGTGTCAATGTGAAATTATTTTTTTTTTTTCATTAGAGTAAGAATAGTTTTTTAAATAGTATTAGTTTCTTACTGAAGTATGAATAATTTTCTCAGTAATATTAATTTTTGTATTAAAGCAAGGATAGTTTACTAAATAATACTAGCTTCTAGTACTAATAAATAATACTAATGTAAGAATCGTTCTCTGAATGATATTAGTTTTCCATTAGAGTAGAGATATTTTTCCAAATAATCTTAGTTTTCTAAACAATATTACTTTCTCTATCAAAGTAAGATTTTACAGATTTTATATCACATTTTTTTTGTATAAATAGGTGCCGCAGAGAGCCCTGACCCCACCAATAAGACCACGAGTAAAAGCACCAGGTGACCCAAGCTGTTTCGACGATTATCCTGAAACCGATTGGCGTTCCCAGCCTCCCTTGCCACCGGAACAACTGGCTCTGTTTCAAGATTTCTAAAAGAAACGTCATGGACAATCGTTCGAACATTCGAACCGTGCCAGGCATTCATTGACGCAAATTCGTTCGAAGAGCTTCCGTGTCGGGATTAGGATCGTCGAGTTAACAGCATTGTGATGTGTATAAAGTTTCTCTTACGTTCAAGCGTAAGGGAATACCTTTTTATTTTGTACATATAGCAGCCCCCTTTTGTATTATTTAGTTGTGCACCTCGTTTATTTATTCGTACTCGCTGAGTAGGCTAGGCATTTTTCTTCGTTGTTTTACGTTGTAAATAAAAAAAAAGAAATGGAAAGAAAAGAACGATGTAACACGAAGGAGAAACTGTAATCTCAAATCAATTTTCATCTCATGAAGTGAAATTGCTTGAGAATACATGTTCCCTCTTACACAAAGAAGTGATAAAAAGTGATGACAGAAATGGTCATAATTTTGTAAGTTGTTATATGTAAAGTATTGTAACGATGTATCGTGCGGCTGTACGCTACATATCAGAAGAGAATTAAATCGTGAATTTTTTAAATTTCAACTGGTTATTCCTGAAGATAATAGGTATTGCTATTCGAACCTTGAACAGAGTACAAATTCGATATTTTAGTGTGTCATTAATTGCGATAAGATCGGTAAGCATCCACACCGTACATGTTCTATTAAATTTTCAAATAGTTAGTGAATAATTTACATGAACACTAGACACGCGATCCTGTCGTGCAATGATAAAACGCATTATTCTGCATTTCAAGAGTCAGTATCGCTTCGTAAACGTTACTAAAGCCACAATCAAGTAGGAACATACCCAGAAAACTTGTTAAACCGTAAAAGTACCACGATAACCATGTCGAAAATATTAAACAACCAAAATCGGAACTTCTTATATCTCGATACAAGGCATAATGACACGATTCTAAGACAATCAATTGCTAAAATTAATATGAACGTCAAATCAGATCTCACGAAGGATGTAACCGAATCAACGAAGAAAGAGGAAAAGAATCCAACACCACGAGAAGTTTTAACAGATTACCTGGAGAGCACTTCTGTACACGGTTTGCAATATTTCGGTAAAACGAATATAGAAGTCGGAGTTCTTGGGAAAATCCTATGGGCCTTTACCATATTAACTTGTTTCGTTTGTACTTGTCAATCTTTCGAGGTATATCATCTAAAAAGGTACACGCGATTAAACGCGCGTCTCGTTTCAGGTTTGAGCTTGATGTTAATGCAGTTTTTACGTCGTTACAACGAGAATCCGACCAACACGTACATACAAACCTTCGATGCCCCGATATTCCGCGCGCCATTTCCTGCTGTAACCATTTGTCCATCTATACCAATTCCTCTGAAGAAACGCCTGGCCATTTTGGAGAACTCCATCTTACCTAAGAACGTGAGCAGAGAACTCGCGTTAGAGATGTTAAAGTGCGTATATATATATCAAGCAAAATGATCAAGAAACATCAAGAAATATAGATGAAATAATTTTAAATTGAATATAGCTACGGACATCTTATAACTCATCCGTATGTGAATAAAGAGTTTAAACAAATGGACAAATTAAAAGAATTTTTGGATGCCAATAAGTGGAGCGTGGCGAGATTCGTGAAAACTCTAATCAATTGCGAGGACATGTTCGAATCGTGTTGGTGGAGTACGGAACGCATAGATTGCACTAAATCCATTAAACATTCGTATAGTTCTTACGGACTATGTTGCTCCTTTAACTATCTTCTTGAGAATTACGTAGGATCCCAGAAGCAAGTATCTCGATAATATCCTAGAAGTCCGAGAAATTATATTAATATAACTAGAATGATTTCTTTCGTTTAATTAATGTAACCAAGATCATTTCCTTCTGGATAATATAAAGGGGACAACCAAAACCGAAGCCTTTGAGTTCCGCTGATTTTGGACTGTGGAGCGGCTTAAAGCTCGTGTTCAATAAAGAAATGTTCATGATCACCCAAGACGACATGCGTAATTCCTCGAGAGTCGTGGATAGTAATGGCATGGTGGTATGGAAAAACAACTTCGCGGAACGATCGATTAAGTCGAATTTTAAAAAATATTAATTTATTCATGCTCCCTTTTTTTTTTTTTTTTCCTTACCAGGTATTGGTACATCACAGAATGGATTATCCTGGTCTTAATACTAATATGTACACCTTGCAAATGAACCATGAGTTGGAGGTAATTTATTCGATATAAAACAGATAGAGATTACTAGAATGCATTATCGTTGTATTGCAGATTGCCATAAAACCGGAACTCATTCAAAAGCCAGCAGGACTTCAACATCGTAATAAGGAGAAACAATTAGTCCCCGTATGCATAGCGGAGGACCAGAACACTTTGGAATATTTTTCGGTTTATCGCTACTCGAATTGTTACGCAAATTGTAGAGTCAAGGCCATGATACAATTATGCGGATGCTTACCATTCATCTACGACAACATAGCTGAATCTTACAACATCTCAGTAAATACATTCTGTTATCGTAAACAGATATTTAACGCGAACTTCAAAATTACGATTCGATCGATTTTTAGCGTTGCGAGATAGAATATTTGCCATGCATCCAGAGAAATGCGAAATTGATAAGTATCGTGAAAGACATACAGAACGAGAATTTCACCTGCTCTTGCAGGACTCCGTGCGAGAACATAATCTACGATAATTCCCCTAATTTGGTATCGCTAACGAAAGCCAGCTTCCCGTGAGTTAAATTCGCATTTATTGATTTATTCTCTAAATTTTAATTTAGACGTTTCTTTCCATTTCGAGCGCATTCACTTTCAGGAATACGGCGGACAAAGGTGCTGTGATTAAAGTTTACATGTATTCGCAAACTTTCCAGATGCTGCTAACTCTATCAGCCGCCGACAAAACTTATCTCTTAGGTACCGAGCTTAAACATTCTTGTCATTTTGTTATTAAAATAAGTTTCTTTAAAAGCTATTTTACGTTTCAGCATCAGTCGGTGGAATCTTTAGCTTGTTCCTTGGATGCAGCTTCCTCAGCGTCGTGGAAATCGTTTACTTCGTTTACCTATATTGTCGCGCAATCTTCGCGCGTAAGAGACACGAGGTTCAAACAGACCACACAACCAACGAGATCTTTATAAACGGTCGCCGACGTGTTTATTAAATCTCAATAAATTCCTCGAACAGATTTAGCAAGGTTCTCTCTTCCTGCGAGAATACTTTTGTATCGAAACTGTGGATTTTTCCGATACCTGGGCTAATAATTTGACCGAACGATTCGTTACGTGGATTCCGCACGCGGTTTATTGTATAACTCAGACCAGCACACGTGTCAGCGAGAATCTGGAGCAATTAGATCTATTTCGAGCGATTACTGGAACGCCAACGGAGGCAACGTTTACCACCCATCGACCAGTAAAAATATTTGCCACGC
The DNA here is from genome assembly GCF_041682495.2 of Bombus fervidus. NCBI lineage: Eukaryota > Metazoa > Arthropoda > Insecta > Hymenoptera > Apidae > Bombus > Bombus fervidus. The sequence goes on along the minus strand of NC_091520.1, from coordinate 11,166,858 downwards.
CATGTTTTCGCTTTGATGTTCTATCCTCGTGATTATGTCACTTAGTCGGACAGACCTTTAATCAACAGACCCAAGAACTACGAATTCCTGGATTACGTGCGAGGATAGTTAATTGCTGTCTCGGTGCGGCGTACTTGTCTCGATCCGTGTCGAAACCGGAAGTCACGCTTCCCCCGTTGCCTGCCAGCGTAATTAATTCTCGTCGTGGCCGTGTAATACGATAGGAACGTTTTGAAAGCGATCTAGAGCTGCCGTGGAAAGTTTTGTGAAATTATGCGACGAAAGATAGGAAAATGTACGTTTATTCGACGACGGAGGGGCAGGAAAGGAGGAGGATAATGTTTCTTGTTGTGATACATCGAAGGAAGGGAAGGCGATTAACGTTCCTTAACGATATTCTATTTATAAGTAAAAATATTCGAGACACTCGAAATCGACGGCAGAATCGGTAACACGATCCACGACAAATAGCAGCGAATAAGTTACGTAATGACCGTGGAAATTCGGTCAGTATCGCGTGGACGCGTTCATACCGTAGAAATATTCAGGATAGGTGAGGTGTGTTCATATCGTCTATTTTCGGAAGTGCTATCGAAAATACCGATTTAGTTTTCTGTACATTGAACGTGTTACCACCGTCGTGTAGCGACGAAAAGAGCTGGAACCATCGGTCGCTATTTTCGACTTAACACCCACGTATTTCTTAACCATCGTCCGTATACCCCGAGATGTTTTCTATCTTCGCGCGAGCACTCGATATTTTTTCCTCGATTTTTCGGCCGAGTATTTCTTCTCTCTTTATTTGGTTTCCAACATTTACACACAGAGTTTAGCTCGCCATCGGGCGAACGCGTTTCCACGTGTGTAACCAGCCCCGATAGTCATCCCTGTGCGATATAATTTTTCAAATTTACGAGAGAAACATATACGGGTCCCTTTGATCATCGTACTAGTACAGTCACGCCCTTGTTTCCGACGAAACCACCTTAAATTTGGCTATTCCTTTTATTAGAAATAGAACTATCTCTTTGACGTCCAATTATCGTGTCCGTGAAATACATAAAATCATAGGGAAAAGGGATAGACGAACATGAAACTCATAGAGAACGTTGAAAGAGCTTAAGTGGATTACGCTTGTCTCCTTCATTTTGAAACAGGTATCGTCGCAAATGCGACGCGGAGAGGGAGCAGTCATTAATTGGATGAAGGAAAAACTGGTATCTGGCATATCCTGAGTAATAGTAGATCTATCAAGGATATCTGGTTATCGACGAACGTGTGTGATACTCTTCGTGCTTCTTACTTCACTCCTAAAATCAATAAAAATAAAAATGATAATATACAACACTTTACTACGAAGCAGAGATTTTGTTGTAAAGTAGCAGAATGCACCATTGTTGCGGAGACTTCAATGATCACTACAATAGGAAGCAGGCGTTACGTAGCAATTGTCTACAAGGGATAATTGCAAGCGAACTTACCATGGCGAGGAATGTATTCTAGAGTTAAAACAATCCCGAGTACAACAACCAGAGGCAAATCAGCAAGAGGATCAATATAAAGTACGTGGTTAAGATGTTTTTCGTTTCGTGGGCTGCCTGTGGCATTTTTCGGCATTCACAGAGGATGATTCACGACACTAAAGAAAAATCAATATCAGGTGTAATCACGATATACATATACTCAAAATATTAATACCCAAAATATTAATCGTCGTGTTGAGTATTTCTTTTTTATTCCTTCTGGCGCCTCTTCCGTCAATCGATCGATTAAACGAAAGTTCGAAAAAAGATCACGAAACCCTCAAAAATTCGCTCGACGACTGAAAGATCCGGCTGATTACCGGAAACGTTGGAGTCAAACGATGAAATCTGAAAACGATCGAGACGAATAACCAAGCACCGCGCCACTTTGCGTACGATCTCCGACTAGATCACTCAACGCAGGATTCACGATACAACGAAGATCCCGAAATTCCTCCAGGAACCGTATGAAATCCCCACCAATTCGATCGCGAATACCGACACGTTGCACCTTCCCTTATAACATCTGATCCAGGATTGGTAGGCCGAGGTCCCACCACCGTCTTTTACTGGTGAGAAACCAACGAGTTCCGCCACCTCGAGTTATATTAAGCATCGTGAATATCGGATACAACTTCGGTGGAAAATGTTCCGAATCGATTCACGATCATCATCGACGTAAAGATATTCAAGGGTTCAAGGTCATCTGGGTGACGATCACGAATCGTTAAGAGTCAACGGTCTCTTAGAAGCATCATGGCAATGTAAGAAATTAACCAAACCTGAAATATTAAAATACGTCATGAATTACATTGTCTCTAATATCTCAAATTTTGAACTTTTCTAAGAAATATTTGATCTAAACTGTTTTATATACCTTTCATACACCTTTTGAGAAAAAATGTCAGAAGCAATGAAGATACAGATTTATCCACAGTTCTACGTACAAAATATTCTGCAGTCTTTTTATTCCTTTTTCTTTATTGAATGATTTATTAATGAATCACTCTTACTGATTTTATCTCTGTACAAGTTACAGATGGCTCTAATGGTTTGATGCATTAAATAAAGCTCGCAACGTAAATGGCAAGTGCGTAAACGTGCGTATCAGCGTTACGGTCAATACAACACAAACCAGCCGTACAACGTCGGGGCGTTAATTTAATTATAACACGTCGCAAGAAACGGTCGATGTCATTTAACTGTATACTAGAGACCAAAAGGAATCAACTCTTATTTTGAAGCGAAACTTATTCCCGCCCACGCGACGAACTTGGAATGTTGACAGAATTCACGTGCTGGCGCCACGGTATTTCCCACGTGACGAAGTATAACAAAAATATAAAACCTTTTCCGTAAAAAAAAAAAAAACATTGATGATTCACAAAAATATTCCAACGCAACGATCTATTGTTTCCTTTCAAAATTATAACAATCTCTTAAAGAGAACAAAGATAATGGAAGAGATAAAGAGAATTTCTAATCGATCTTCCTTGAGTAATAGCGTTTAGTAGATAGGAGCCTTTCGATTTGATTGATGGCTAGAGCTATTTTCATCTCCGACGAAACCCCGTTCGCGTAGTTTTAACATTTGATTAAGCTACGCAGAGCAGTTCCTCTTTAGCTAATGTACGCTAACGTCGTTCATCATTTCCAGACCTTCGGCTAATTTTAACTTGAAAATCAAACATTAACCTTATAATGGACAAAGTCCGCGAACAGGTCCGATCTAAACTTTGGACAGCTATTTACATAATATTTGCCAGAGACACACATAAATCATCGATTTTTATGTTTCTTAATATTTTTAATACTAAGCTACTACAGCTTAGTCTTACCACATGTATCTATATATAGTAAGTAGGACATTAAGCAGTTTTATAAAATATTTCTTTATTTAGCTCGTGATGAAATTACAATAGTGTATTGGTAAAAAGAGAGGCTTGGGTGGTAACTTATAGTATAAACTATAAAATTGATTAATTATAGGAATGTGTGTCGTACAATTTTTGTATCCTTATTACTAACATACGTAGGTACACAAATATGGCGGGAATTCTGTTACAGGTTTGCTTAAGGCACAATCCACAAGATCTTCTGTTAAGTGTCTACATAGGTAAGGCGACATTTGCATCAATAACATCCGGATATTTAATACCTATAAACACGAAGATCATTCTCGAAAGTAATTATCAACAGTTGTTTCATTGGCACAAACAACCTATCACCGGTTTTTATATCCTTAAATTCTTGGCACGAGGGCTTTCGCGCGTTTTAAAAATAAGAGCAACGACAAAGGAGGAAAAAGATCTCTCTGCTCGACTAGCGGCTATCTTACAGATTTGTGAAACAACCGGTTCGATGCTGCTTGAGCATTGTTCTCTGTGACTCAATTGATTAATTAATAACTACGAGCATAAATACAATGGAAAGACCCGTACAAATGACCGCACGCGAACTGGTCATGCTTGCATATATTGAGAACAGAACATATGGAAACGAGCAAATACCAAACTATCTAACCGTTAGCACATCTCTATTCATAATTTGAAGCGTATTATTCACAAAGATCCTCGATGAAAATTCAGTCATGCCAACGAGAATCCCAACACGTCCTCCAGTGAATAATCGAACAGCCTTAGGTCTAATTTATACAAATCTGCCAACTTTCGAAGTTGCTTGTACGTCAACGTAGAATAATACTTTTCTAGTTTCTTCGCGGTTGGCTCACTGTTCACTGGTTTCGTTGGGAAACTATAAAAATAATTAATTTTAATTAATCAGAATCAAAAGGATCGATGCAAACGAGCGATTTTGTTTCGCGTGTTGATCAAAGAACAATAGAACACATAGCAACGAAATAGAAAGTAATGGATTAAGTAGGAATATTTCTTTGAAAGGAATGAACATTCATAGTCTGACACTTTGATTGCGCCAACTACGCGATATTGCTTCAATAAATATCGTATATATTTCTAGCTAGGAATTGAATTCTACAAATAAACACCTAAAAAGTATATATATTTTCTTATATAATCCAATAGATTGCTGGAATGAATGTGGAATGTTAGCGCGTGTAATGCTCTCTCGTAAAATAATCATGAGTGTTATGTTCATGCGTGAAATATTCTCGCGTGTAATAATCGCGTGAAATACTAGCACGAAAAAATTCGCTCATCTATATAGGATCTAAACAAGGATAAAGTAAACGCTTACTTGACTGACTCGACCCCCATCCGTTCCAAAACTTCTGTGGCATCCTCAACTAAGCTCTCGTACTTGCTGACGAGATTATAATTAACCAGGCATGGATGACAGAGCTCGTAAATTGGCTTCCAGTGCTCGTTTCGTGTCTCATTCGACGAATCATCTGTGACGAACTGTACGAACTCTCTAAATGTCACGTCATCACCATTTCTCAGCGATTCTACAGTGGCATTTTGTCTGTACCTCTGCAAGAAAGAACGTTCTCACTGTAATTCCTTTGATATCTCTCTCATGCGAGGCAAGAGGGAAAAAGAAACAAAAATCAAGCGATACCTTGATAATCTTCTTCCCAAAACGAGTTTGGAAGTATTTCGAACTCTTCTCGTGTTTCGCCTCCAGCTTGTTTCTATAGGCGGACAGCAACCTTTCCAAAGGATGCCTGACGACGATCAGCTTGTCGTAAGTTGCCAACATTCGTTCTATTTCGGACAGGGTATAGTTGGTGAGCCTCTGAAAGGTACCTGGAGAATGCGCCTGATCAGCAGGTATTTCCATAGGATCATTACCTGGCCATTTCCCCGTAGCCACCATCAGAACTCGTTTCCAGTTCGTGCACGCAACCTGATACACGAATCCGTCGATTTAAAATGAAACAAAAGAATCACAATAATATAACAGATAACGTCCGTAATGATCGTGTACGAGTTGTAAAACGCTCTGCTATACAATTTCCAGTTACTTACTTAATATGTTTGAAGAACGACATTATTGGAAGTATTGTAGTGAAATCAAGCTTTTTGTTAAAGATCAGGAAAATATATTATTATTAGTTATGTTTAACAACGAAATGTGTGATATTTTGTTAAACATTATGAATCTGTTGAAATCAAGGATCGAAAGAAAGAGTTATCTTTCGTTTTTAAAAAAAATTCTACTCAAACTTATATGTTTCGTTTAAGATACGTTCCCGTGGAGTTTTTATGGAAAGACATGTTATCCTTAGAAGCTTCTTTAAAAAATGTTCTAATGTATGTATATTTTTGAATGTATAATATAAGTTTCATGGTAACAAGTTATTTTAAACCATGTATTAAAAAATATCCATAAGATAAATAAACTATTTAGTACTAATTATATTTAATAATAGTACTAATTTTATTAAATAATAATAATTATTATTCATATGTTTATTGAATAAAAGGTATGAAAATCATAATATAGGTAATTAATAATTTCGTAATAAGTACTGAGCAGAAAAGTGGATTTGTTAAGAATAATACCTAGATAAGACCTTTTTATGATGTAAATAATCTGAAATACATAGCAATTCTATAATATAAGATACATATAGATAATATATATCTGTCAATAGCATGTATGTATTCAATAATATTCTTAACTTCCTAACTGTTATTTTCATTAGAAATAAATGTATCGAATTGAATTTAAACAAATATTATAAATAAATAAATAACATATTTAGAATATTCAGAATATAACTGTAATAATTAGTTAATATTGTTGTACTACTATTCATTGGATGGTATTTGTTACACTAATTGAGAACCTTTTAATACTAATGAATATTAATTTAATATTGATGAATCAAATACCTCTTCTTGTTATAGAAAAATCTTTATTTTTATATTTTATAAGCTCTATCCAAATTAAAACTTTTTTTTTCAAGAATTTTTCTTTATCTGTTCTCATCGAAACTTATAATGTGAGAACAGTTTCTAAAAAAGTTCCACGACCCATGTTTTAAATAGAACCTATCAAAAAGTTCTATAATTCTTTCGATTCTTGGCTGAAATATTATTTTCATAACATCACCTACTCCTTTTCTTACTTCCTGTATCTAAAATTTATTTGTACCTTGGGAACGTAACAATATAAAAGTTCGTGTTGTTCGTCGACGAGAATATTCCTAAACGATTCTGGATTCAGGTCCTCATTCGGAGAGTCTCTGTCTTCGAATATCTCCTCGCAATTGTACTGTAATCTCTCCTGACGTTCCACCAAAGCGGATCTCGCCAGGGCGTTCGGTCCTGTCCAAGAGTATACAGAATCCTCCGTCTCGAAGGATCTTCTTTTCTCATCGTTCGTCGAAGTGCGTCCCCCAAATGCGCTCGCATCTACCATTAAACTTGAAATATTGATAAGAAGCAGAACTGTCCCCCAGACACGGCATTCTGTCATCGTCCTTTCCGTCCACCCGGGACATTGATTTATCTTGACATAGAATTATTTATCAAGCTTTTTGATTTGTTCAAATGTTCCTGTAAAGTTCAAAAATAATTCCATTACAAACGGAATTTCTTACGTTTGAAAACATCGTTCAAGAAAAAGAAAAGAAAAAAGAATGAAAGAATGTTATTTTGAGGTACGTAAAATGTTTGCTTTCGCGATCGTGTTATATGCTTTACCGAGTCAATTTTAATCGCTTGAGAAATACCAGCAGCTCAGCCACCTTACTTCAATTAAACGTCATTGATGTCAATTCTCCCGATTCCAGCCATGCATTCACTCTTCGCAAATCGTGTGCAAACTCAACGAATTATTTAACCATTGCGAAAGAGAAAACAAGAAATAAGTTAAACACATTTGATAATTATCAATGCAGTCGAAGCATAGAACGATCTATATCGTAACCGGAATCCAAAAGACATGATAATCAGGTCAAGCGCCACCGTTTCGAATTCTTTCCCAACTAAAGTCCTTTAAAGCCGGTTCTGAATGGACAGCGCACGGTACATTTGACATCTAGATATCTAGAGCATACTCCTTTAACAAGCTGCAAAAGTGGGCTACGTTTAATTCGAAACGGCTTGAAGCTAAACCACTTTTCCGCGAAGAAAAAATTCATCCGATCTCTCGAGAGAAGACCTGTTCTAAAATTTCATAATACATACACATCCCTTTTAGGCCATGACACCATTTCTTTGCAAAGATTAAATTTAGATTAATTTATTAAACGTTAGTATGTAAGTTCAAAAATAGATTATAATAACAGAGTATCAATTTCTGTTATGTAACGATTTTCTATGGAATAAAAAAGTAGACAGCTTTATAAAACGACACTGTATTCATAAAAATTGAATAAAATACCACTATAAAATAGACTGGCTAATAAATTTTTGCTCAAAAATTAAATATTTTGCACTGATCAAGATAATTTTGTCATCGTACGGCATCTTTCTATATTATCATTTTACTTGTAATATCCTACAAAGGTTTAAGATAACAACTATGGGAATTCACAAGTTTCATGCAAAAAAGCATCCTGATCTAAATATTTTCTGGATTCATGAATGGAGACATCGATATTCATGACTATGAAATTACTATGCCCGTTATAACTGATCCTTAGTTATCGGTGACGCTTCAGCTGTTAACGCCGACTCTTAATGTCACAAAGACCACATAAAAACAAATAGACGACATTTTTACAATCATTCTAACAATTATCGTTAGATTTATTTCGAAATTTCCTTATCCAAGTAATTATGAACAAAGGATTAACGGCGAACAAACGAGACTCATTCAATAAATGAGCTAACCTTTCGATAACCTTCGACCATGATATCGGTTGAGACTAAAATACGAAAGTGAAGTATGCTGCAGAAGAAATAATAGACATTAAAAATTCATTACGTCAATAAAGCGATGTAATAATCGAACGACGTTACCAATCGAATCTCGTATTCCATTATGCAATGGCATTGGAACTCGTTCTTGACCGTATCGTGCGAATCCTGCTTCTGATTAAGAACCATAGTGATAAATATATACGTTTATCTTTTACATCAATAAAAATTATCGATGCCACGAGGTATCGATGTTCGTCGTGCTTAACTGTCAACACGAACACGCGAGCAGTCGAGCCGGAAAATTACTCGAACACGCGTCATCGTCCTCGAATAGTCGAAAAATGAGATAGACTCACCTGTTAGGCGTCACCATGCGCTGCCAAATTCTACGTGGCATGTTTAGCTGGCTTGTGCACCTTCGTAAAAGTTTTATCGAACGTCCCCCCAAAATTCTTAGGAATTCGTTCCAAAAAATATCGCGGATAAACTGCCTCTTAGATAAAACGACCTACATTTAGCTGAGTCCACCTTCAGTCAAATTTTTTAATCTAATTTAATTAATCGATGACAAACGCGCGACACGAAAAGTCACTAGAAATGCCGTAGATTTCGAGGCAGACACGCGACATGAAATACTTTGGACGGTCGAACTGATACGATGGACAAACGGCTGTTGCCTTGACTCGAAGGCCCCTCTGACAGAAGAACGGAACGTAGTGCCAGTTTGTAGAAGTGAAAGAAACTGTGCGCGCGCGTCTATTACGTCCCATCCTCGTTTCTTCGCTGGCAAACGTGGCGATCCTTTTTCTTCACCTGTGTACCCACTTTCCGAGGCTGAGGTGGCCACGAATTCGTCTGGTAGATAATTGCTAAAATTTGATTTCTCTTCATTAAGCTTCTCTAAGTTCGTTGGGATAATCGTAGAAAAATTACATGGTATAGAAAACATGCATATCATAGAAGGATAATCTTAATTATAATATAAATTGTTGACTATTTCATATACAATTCGTTTTTTTTTAAGGTGAAGAAATATTAACGCTGAAGGCATATAAATAAATGTAATAATGATTTCAACCTTGCTAATTACCAGCATTTAGGATTTTCCATTCGTCACAATTTAAGAACATGTGATCAATAATTACAAAGAATAAAAAATTAATGAGATGCATAACAAATGCAAAAGTTCTGATCAAACACATTTCTACCGGCAGATCTAGCGTGAGTCGACGACAAATAGTCGCCCAGAGAAGGTAAAACAGAAATAATTCTATCATTTTGTACTTGTGCGCGTTAGGAATCGAATTATAGTCACCTGTTGGCCCGTCACGTGATGTTACTTATTGGAACTGGAGAAAGTGTTCAGCCTTCAGTCGCCTTTATACCGTCAACCTATCATAAGTAGCTACAGTCTCATTTCGGTCTTTATTGTTTAACCATTGTCTAAAAATAAATAAAACGAAGTATCGTAGGGAGTTAAAGAGATTATCGTCCATTTTATATATTAACCAATGAGAAAAAGCAGAACTAGGATTTCGTGAAAATCATACCATGCCATAGTCATAACATATTATTGCTATCATGTTTGTTTACGGGAAATAGAATTCTACATATAGAAAATTAATATATAAAATATTTTAAACTATTGAACTAATAGTTTAGATTCTTCAGTTTAGTTAGATTCAGAATAGTTAGATTCAAAAGTTGATATGGTCAATCTTCTCGATTTTATTTAAATTAGAACATAAAATGTTTTGCAGATAACAACCTCCTATCATTTTGGTCGAAACTATAAAACGAGATAATTACTTCAAAGGGAAATGTTACAAGTTGTATTCTGGCTATTCGTCATCGTGCTGGTGTTTTGGTTGTTTTCAAATTCTGTCAGCAGAATTTGTGGTGCGCTATGGGAGATCCTCGTGCCGATAATTAATTCGAAACCACTCGATCTACGAGCAAAGTTTGGTGATTGGGCAGGTAAGAATTATTCAAAAATATAATATAATTATTCAAATATTCACATATATATTCAAATATATATCTATTCGTCAAATATTGAGTAATATTTCGTTTAAGTCGTAACTGGATCTACCGATGGGATTGGCAAAGCTTACGCAAAAGAGTTAGCTGCAAAAGGAATAAACCTGGTGCTAATCAGTCGTACTCTAGAGAAACTGGAGAAAACAAAAAATGAAATTATACAAAAGAATCCGACGATCAAAGTAGAGGTGATCGTGGCGGATTTCAGCAAAGGCAAAGAAATTTTTGAGAAGCTTGCAAAACAACTGAAAGATATTCCAATTGGTATCTTAGGTAACTGAGACATTCTCATCATCTTTTTGCTTATTTTGTCTACATTTATGAATCCGTTTATAAATTTTACTTTTTACGCAACATGATATTTATCTATTGAAAGTCGTTAACATAAAATAAAATACTCGTCTGGTTATACATATAATCCTAGTTCAATGTTGTAGTAAACAACGTGGGTGTGCAGTATAGTTATCCGATGTATGTTGGAGAAGTCCCAGAAGACACATTATGGGATATCATCAATATTAACGTTGGAGCTACTACATTAATGACACGAATAGTCATCGGACAAATGCAAAAACGTGGAAAAGGTGCTATCGTTAACGTATCATCCGGTTCGGCATTTCAACCATTGCCATTAATGACCGTGTATGCAGCGACAAAGATTTATATCAAAAGCTTTTCTGAGGCGCTCAGAGCCGAATATTCCAAATGTGGAATAACTGTACAGCATTTGACCCCGTTTTTCGTAAATACAAAGATAAACGCGTTCAGCGATCGATTACAGGTAAATCGAAGATAAATACGTGAAAATAAGTAAATTAATTTGCAGATAATGGTTATAATTGATTAATAACGTTACAGGTATCTAGCATTTTTGTTCCCAGTACGACGACATATGCCAAAAATGCAATTAATACGCTTGGAAAGACGAATTCCAGTACAGGCTATTGGAGCCACGGGATTCAGAAGATCATTGTACTACTTTTACCGGTACAAACAAGAACAATATTTGGAATGCTTATGAATAAGTATTTAAGGAATGACTATTTCAAGCAGAAAAGAAGTAACTAACCACCAGACAATGCGTAGTAGTCAAAGATATAATTCCGTGCTATTATTAATTAGATAAAGAAATTTAATTATATGTATATTTGATAATTGTTGCAAAGTTAAATCCTAATATACATAGATATACGATGTACAAAATGTATGAAGTGCAAAGAAATATCATTATTTCATGTATTAATTACTTGACTAATCGCATGGAGGAATATGAAATTCATTGTCAAGGATTAAAAATCCCGCGTATTTCGAAACAATTACTCATAAATGTGTTTTAGAAAGTATGATTATATAATAAATGTTTTTTATCAAGTTGAAAATATCTATTCGTTATTCATGTCATGTATTGCAAAATATGCCTTTCATTCTCCATTTATATTACATTTTCCTTAAGACTTGCCATCCCAATCTCTGCTCTAAGTCGTATTTCTTTTTCGAATAATAAAGTTTAATGACTATAAATTAAAAGATGTAAAAAGGTACGTGTAAACATATTTTATTGAGAGATAACACGTTTCCTATAAATCATTAAGCCACAGTTTCTTTAATTTACGACGAAAACATTTAAATTGTAATGTATTTTATATTACATTTGAAAACTACCACTAAATTATTAATAATTATATATAAAGTTATGATACTATCAAATCAAAGCAGTAATTATAACAATACGCATACAAAGTAAAAAAAAGAGAAAATATACGATATTGTAGTGACATAACCTGCGCAGAAAATCCATGAAAATGATTCAAACTGAGCACCTTTGCGTACGCATTCCCTAATCACGTGACCTCAGTGGTCAAATTCTCCGAAAGAGACGCTCATTCGCCATCCATGTGTCACAAAGGAAAGACGTTTGAATATTTTCTATATTTCGCATCACGAGCAAGATGAGTCAGTAGTTCACGAAACAGCTTGCACACGCAAGTGTGCCGACACGACTAATTAATCATGGAGTAAGTAATATTTATCATTCAAAAAAAACTAATTTTGTATTCGATATTCGGATCATTATACGATGTCTGCCATTTTGTGAATCATATCCATGCCCGAGGTCCGAGACCACCATAGATCGCTTAAACTTAAAAAACACTCCTTTCACCAACTAATATGCATTTTTTTCCCTCAATGTTACGTTACTATTACACATTACGTTCCAAAATCAGGTTATGGCACGATTAAGTTACGAAACATGATCAAAAAATTTGGCCAGATGACATGATCTAATGTTGCGTCATGAAGATGTAATTGGTCATTTTTCTCACATTTTATAGATATATTTTATGGTTATGAATTACTTTTAACTTATGTAACGAATAAACGATACAATTACATGTATAAATGATGTATTTTATTAATAGCCTCCGATTAATAAATAATTCATTTTTCATGTCTCACATTATGTTTTCATTATGTTTTTACTTTTTTCTGTTTTAAAATTTGCAATTCAAATTTCAAATAATAAGGTGTCTCCTTATATCATACGTGAAATATTTAATAAGGAACAAAATGCATTCAATAACACAGAATTATTCAATTTGTCATATGTATTTGTTTACATTATCCTTAATACATATATTTAATATTTACAGAGCCAATATGGCGCTCATTTTGAGCTACGTCGCACAGCCGACACAAATTTCTTTTCATCTTTTTTTAACACATCTTGATTGGGATTATAACGACAATGGCATCCAATCAGGACCAGGAGAGTTGGCTATGGAAGTTCGAGCCAGTATCCCCTAGTGGGACACTGTCGAATGAACTTGAAGATGATTGGTTTTTATTTGATGATAAATCTGTAGATCCTACTAAAGAAGTTGCTATATCTGATGCATATGAGGACCATCCTACTCGTGCACAAGTGGCTACAAAACTTCTGGAAAAATTAGATGAATGGATTAAAGAAGGTAAGAATATTCATATAAAATTCTTACAAACTGTAATGACCTTATAATAAGCCTATACACATTAATTTATGAACAAATGAATTAGAAACATTAAAAGTTTACGATCATATTGCTCATATATCTTATGTCTCATTTTTGTAATCAGTTACTATATCAAAATATTTTTTTTAGATTCATATACATTCTAAACATAAATATAATCTACTAATTCAAGTTTACAATTAGTACAATGTAAACTACTACAACTTTTATTTTAAGTATAATGGAAAGACAAAATTGTTTTATATAAACATCAAACTATGTACTTAAAAAACACGTATTTTACAAGCAAAAATATATAGAGACCTATATATTGATTTAAAATATGCATGTTTCCTCAACTGTATTTTAGACTTTGTTATGCTTGAATTACTTTGGGGATAAGTAGAATTGATATAAGTCTGAAATTACTGTAATATGCTATGTCCAAAACGAATCATATATATTGTGGTACATATTATATATCTTTACATATTAAATGATACGTGAACGAATATTTCTAATTGATTTATATATATATAAACCGTATAACCAATGCATTTATTAAACTAGTGTCCTGTAGTTTTCAAAATTGTGTGCACTTAAAGCATAGAAATTAAATGTTAGCGTTTTGTCCAGCTGCATTGTCGATGTATTCCTATCGCTTTCGTTCTTCTCACTTCCTCTACCATGTATCTTATTTTCCTTTCTTTTTTTTTCTGGAAAGGAGAGTGGGACAAACTGGTTAACCTCTATACAAACGGCTTTGGTTGAAGGCCGATAGGGGAATGACGTGTGTTTTAACGGTGTTGGAGTAGGGGCGTCAGAGGGGAAAGTCCAAAGATAAGCAGGAGTGGTCTCTCGCAGTATTGCAAGCTGATCGTACGATTCTGTTTATTAGTTTCGTTACAAGTCAATTTCCTATCGATACTCAATCGTTTGACAAACTTAATACATTTTGTTATTGTTTTATATTTATCAATAGTCTGGCTAAAATCGTTTTTCAATACGAGTTAAGAAAGATTTCTGTCTCTCTCAGTGTAGTAGAATCTGTCACGTTCATTATAATTTAAAGCGTGTGTCGTCGACGGTGTCAGTGATCTGAACAGCCGAGAAAATTGACTGTTTAATACTTTATTGTGAATCATATACTGTATTGTATTTAAATTTTAAACGTCTATAGACATTATTCATTTGAAAAAGACAAAATCGAATTTATTTCAAATGGGAATTTTTCATAACATACGTTAGCCTATTGCACGTGCTCACAATATTCGTTTCGATCGGTAGTGGGACTCCGAACTACATAAACTGATAAATATTAAATTTCAAACCAGTTTCCGTTGGACTGAAACCATCGTTTATGGTGATTTTTAATTGATCATATTGATCGATAATTGATGACAAGTGCTTGGTGAAGTGCGTAGTATCCCATGATCGTATAATTTAAATTGATCGCAAGAAATACAATCAACGAAACTGGATAATATGTATATAATAGTTAAAAAGATTCGTGTTTAGAACAAGAATTTTAACAATACTGGCACCTTTAAAAGTGAACGGAGAAAAAAGCCTAGCTTCTCGATGCTGGAGTGTGCTAATGTTGTATAATAGCATGCAGTTCGCATATCGCTACACGTGGAACCGAGAAATCATTGTCAACTCCCAAAAACTTGTAAAAAGACGTTGAATCGGTACGATTCGCGTCCCATTGGTGGACTTGGCTGCTCTACGTCGACGAAAACCACCATATATATTAAAAAACAGTTTTTTAATTTCATTTAATTATAACACATGTATACCCTCCCTCTTTTCTTTTTTTTAAATAAGAATTTAGGCGAAAACAGACACACGTGATAATGGCTGCTATATGTTACAGTGGTACGTTTCCTTTCGCTTGTTTCATTTCCTCTCTCTTTCTAGCATTCGCTCCAATGAAAAAATATCTTTATTACGCATATCAGAACGCTGTTGCCACATTGTTCTTATAATCGAATAACAGAATTGGATCGAATCTGTCGATGTCTACAAACAATTGTTATGAAATTACTACATTGTTAAATTCGTCTATAACTTAAAATTTCTTTAGTTATACATTATGTGTAACGTTATTGACCGCGCGTAACTATAAATTTATTTTCGATAACTGACTTTTTAATTTGGTAAAATATATTTTTGATATTATACACAATATTTTCTCAAATCTCGAGTTTATATTTAAATTAATATTTAGTATATAGCGTAAAAAAGAAGTGTGCCAAATATTTAAATCATTTATATTCATATTTTTAAATCATTTAATACTTTACCAATGGTAATATATAAAGATGAAGAATATTTTAAAAACCAGAAATCGAACTTCAGAATTTATTTTTGAATAAATTTACTTAAAGTTATTTTGTTTTATCATTTTTTAGTGGCAAAATAGTAATATTTTCAACAACTCCTTACAATAAAAAGAGGACATTCTTATCTAACCCCATGCCCTCTGTATTTAAATGAAGATAACATTTAAAGTTAGACTCTGATCCAAGATCCAACAAGAATTAGGAGATAGGATTTGTTTGTAGACTAAGTTTTGATGTAGAAATTTTTTTGATATTTCCCTTAACAATCGAATTTTACTTATCTAGAAACTGAACAAGAAAATTGAAATGTGACAAACAAAGAAAATCGAATCTGACTACATTTCAAAACTTTCCATTGATTTTTTTATTTAGAAACTTAATCTGTAAACTTAAATTTCAAAGAAAAAGTGGATCTTTTTTCTTTTTTTCTTTTTTTCAATTTTTGAAGATACCTTTAGACATTACTAAGAAGTATATTATATCTTCGATAACAATTATGCTCTACATAACCATGCTACTAATGTATTAGTATTGGTTGTCGTGTTAGAAGCCAAAGAAATTGCAAATCAAGAACTTGTTTTTCTAGTTAAACTAGTAATGTCCATGAAATTATATATACATCAATGTACCACTCCTACTTATTCTTTATGCAAGATACAAGTAAAAGTACTGTTAACTTCTAAGTTAACAAGTTACACAAGTATTGTTTTCAATTTTTATCTACTTACCTTCATGTTCATGTTCAGAAAATTAATAAGTTGTTAATGTATTTGCTTGAAACGTCTTTCATCATATTTTTCTAATAATTTTAATCACAAAATTAAAAATATATTTGATAAAATAAATTCGTGTAAATACTGCTATTTATCAAAATTTAATACGCTATCAATATTTTTGATGATATAAAATTCCTATGACTCAGATCTGTAAAAAAAAGAACACAAATTTACTTTTATCTGTTCTTTCCAATTTCTGTTTTTTCTTTGTACATATAAATTAATTACAAAACTAAATGGTATCTATTTGTATTTGATAAAATGATTCATTTTTTACAGAGCCTTTTTCAGATTGGTTAGAGGAGAAGATAGAATTACCTATTTTTGAGGAACTCTCAGTTGCTGAAGCTGGACAAATCAAAACAACAACATATAATGAAATTGCAAAAGCTCCTCCTCATCATGATGACACACAAACTCTCTTACAAGAGTTTGAAACCGTTTTGGAAGATGTAGAAGCTTGTCATCAAATAGTCCCTTCATCAAGTTCCACACTTACACCTCCTCAATCACCTCCACCACATAAACCATTAAATGTGGATACCCAATTACTTGTTACTTTACAACCTGTACAACCATTATATCCTAATCATCAACCCATATATGACATAGTAGTTCCAGAGGAAAAATCGTATGTAAATGAAGTACCTGTACAATGGCATCCAAAAAGTGTACCATTAGAGGATCCACTAAACACAGATGTTGCACATGACTTAGCTGTCGTAGACGAATATGTACGGTTGTATACAGAAGATATTCCACCATCTAGTCCTTGTACTAGCTCAGGTGGTAGCTACATTTCATCGGAAGATTCCGTTGACGATCCAGATTGGATTTTAGAATCCGAAAAAAAGAGTGCGAAACAATCTACATGTGCTTCAACGAAGAATCGTCAGAAACCTTATTCCCGTCCATCGATCGAAGATAAAAAAGTTCGAAAAAAAGAACAAAATAAAAATGCGGCAACACGGTACAGGCAGAAAAAAAAGCAAGAAATAAAAGATATATTAGGTGAAGAACGTGAGCTCACTGAATATAATGAAAAACTGAAAAATCAAGTAACAGATTTACAACGAGAAATTGGGTACTTAAAGGGTTTGATGAGAGATTTATTTAGAGCTAAGGGTCTTATCAAATAATCTATTTTTATCTATTATAGTTATATTTACTCATTTTTATTAAATTTTTATTAAATTTATTAATCATTCTTTTGACATTAACTTTACAATAATACTAATATGTTGTAGTGTATAGACTTAGATTACTGATTGTTATTTCCTCTTCTTTAATTAGCCCACATATGTGAATATCAATCTAAGATCTATCACAGCTTTTTAGTAGGACTACAGAACTATCATTGTATAATTCATGAAATCTCCAATTCATTCACGATCCGTTAAAAATTAGCAAACAAGATGCATTAAATAATGACAGAATTTTTAAAGTATACAGCCCTATGAAACTCATTCGAGTAGAAATTTGCTGTTACTAAAAATTCTATTTGTAATTTGATGCATCTTAAATGATGCAAATATTTCATTCCAATCAATTCTAACCCAAACAAGTTTTGAATTTTCTTACAAAAAATATTGTATTAAAAAATAATAAATGGGTTATTGTGTAATAAATGTTGACATTATTCTCAAAATTGTCCCTGTTTTGTTAATTTCCTAAAATTTTACATAAAATTAAGTTCTACAGTATAAATGCGTGTATGCATTAATTTTGAATATTAATCATTCTAAAGATAAAAGAATCATTTTTATTGTTATTTACATCTATATATATATATTCAATATCTAAAATCAAAACAATAGAAAAACTGAATTTTAATTAATCCTTCCAACCGTGCGTCATTTCAATTATTAGACATGAAAGTAAAAATAACATGTACATTAATGTTAATTGATTTCGTTCCTAAAGAAATAATACAATAACATATTATATTTGATATATATTAAAAAAATAATATATAGAATGAATATAGATGTAATTATAGGAAGATCATGACTTTTTAACATTAATTGCTTATGTATCATATTAGAATTAATACGAAAATGTACAACTAATAAATCGTAAATGACTTATCTTAATCATTTATTTAGCTTTTAATTTGATATATTCTTTATTTTTTATTTATATTCGACTTAAGCTGACTTTTGTGCAAAATTGCACCAACACAGATATAGGTATTTTTATATATGCATTTTATATATATATATATCATGCGTATATTTACATATCATGATCAATAACATACACAGTTATACATGCTCAAATACAGATTATATACAGTTATACTCAATGATACAAGAAAGATTTTAAATGTATGTCTATTTAGAAATTTGCACGTTTACATAATCTATTTTATTTTTTATTTAATAATTCATTATTATTAACTAATCACATACTATGATTAGGCAACGCTAACTTTGTGTATGATACATATGTATATGCACTGTAAGTTCATTGTACATGCATTTGTGCACGTGAGATTACATGTATATGCACATTAAAATGAGGAAAATCATTCTTACATTGTAATGCCAATTATATCAAAAATTCATCACAACAGATAGACAAATTTCTTAGTCAAAAATGAATATTTTAATAGATCTGGTATTATTGTATATAATTATAGTCAGAAATTGGATGATTTCTTATATACTTTATAGTAATCTAATTTTATTGTTTATGTATTATAACACACTGCTTTTACTATTTTTGGTCTATATTCTATTATCAATTCAAAGAATTGCTTAAGACACACACGGAATAATATCCCTTCAAATCGGGAAATGGTATTTATAAATAATATTATATTAATAGTAAATATATTAAGTATATATTAATAATGGAATTTTCACAGGTTTTCGTAAATTTGATGTTTTTAAATTTGGTAGAGCTTAACGATTCATATAGATTGATAATAAATATACATACAATTAATTATTTGCCAATCTAAACGAAGTGGCACAGATAAAACAAAAAGGTCTACAATACAATCAACAATTTATGAGATTTGAAAACAATCATATCTTAGTTTTACTGAATTCAAATATAGATATACATTGTTTATTATGATTTATGGATATATTCATAAAACTTTTTTTATATATTAGTAAAAGCATAAAAGTACATGAACAGAATATTGAGTATTGCTAAAAATTATAACAGCAAATCACATATATATAAAACAATTATGAAACAAGCTATTATTTGATGCATACAAAAAAGAACTTAAAACAATTTTGAATATGGCAGTCAATCCAATGCAATATAAATATAATTTTCTGGAATGTCATAAACAAAAATTATGAGTATTTACGATACATAGACATTTTAAAAATGAGAAAATATTACTAGAATCTGATAACAGTAAAAAAGTCTTATTAGCTTTCAAAATTTAAATTGTAACTATTAAATATCAATTAGATATTAAGTAGCTTTTAATAAACGTAAATTTCTTATGTATATAAGAACAATCATACCATAAATATATATACAAATATATTGATCCTTTTTAAACTCATAAGTTTGCAATATGTCAAAATAATGAAAATAATTATTGATTATAAGTAATATCTACAAAAATGATTGAAAACATAATATTATTAAATTTCGCTTCATTTATAAAATTAAATGTTTCGCAATATAGATATTATATTCCCTTTATATTATTTTTTGTCATACAATTTATGATGCACCAAATTCAATGTATATCTATATAAGTCACCAATTACGTGCACGGATTGGATACACTAATTTAATTATTTATCGTAGTGGAAAGGAATTATACAGGAATATTGAAAAACTTTTAATGTTTTCCTACGTTGTAGTATCACCTTCTTCTTGTTCAAGTCTAGATGAACCACATACACGACATTTACAGCATACAATACATGGTGCGGCCAATAAAAGTAACGGCGATGCAACGAGCAAGAGTAATCCAAATCCAGCAAAAATTCCAATAACTTGTGTTCTGTGCCAAATAACTGATGCTCGTGAGTGACCCAACTTATTTTTACATGGTCCTTTATCGTAATGTCGCAATAGAAAGTCATCCTATATTATTCAATACATTTATAAAATTTAAAAAATTTTAAAAGAAAATTACCATTATTATACAGCTATAAGCAAATTTACTTACATCTAAAGAAGCTAAACAGTACCAACAAAACACGTGTTTACATCTTTTACACATCATTTGAGCACATCCTTCATCCTTTTCAATAGGTACAGAACACATAGGACAACATTTGATATGATCACCATCAAATGGTATACCTAAGGAAATATCTGAACAAGGACCAGTATGCCAAGATTCCCGACATATAGAACAGAAATCTGTAGAGCAATTAGGACAATGAACTGGCCCAATAGGAGTTCCATTTGAGCCAGTAGCATTTATAGAACATATTGTTTCGCAACCTGCACGTGGACACCAAGCACGTGCTTTATCCATGGATACGTCTACATATCATATAAAAAATTGTTAAACTAAGTTATACTAATGTTTGTAGCAAGTAAAGTACTATTTACACACCTCTGTTTAATCGGAATTTATGATGTTTTTCCACAAGTTCAGCACTAACAAGACTTGATATTTCCTTTATGGAAAGTATTGTTCCATGTTCACATTGTGCATCAGGACAACTAATTTCATATGCACCTTCTTCAATTTCAAATTCAACATATGCTTTCATACACTAAAACATGTAAAATACATATGTTTAATAACTATATGTATGTATAAATATATTTATTTTAAATAATTTTTCATATGATAATATGTATCAAAAAAGTTTGCACATACATCTTTACAATAGGAACAACCACAGCCTTCTATCTTAAATGTTTTAGAAAAAGAAGTATCAACAAGACATAATTTACAAAAGATACGTCCAAGTGCTTGTTGAGAACTTGCAGGAACAAAATTGCCTGCAGCTAAACTGTAGCGAGAACTAGATGCCAATGATAATAAACTGGAGCAGCGAGAACATACTCGACTGCGATTTATAGGTCTGCCCTCTAAAGCAGAAGTGCTTAAACCCACAGTAGTTTCACATTTTCTTAATCCTGTGGGACCTAAACTCAACCAACTATTACCACGAGCTTCCAAGCTTGCACTACTTTCAGGTCTAAGTAAAGGTGCATCCACTCCTTTTCCTACTACAGTTCTCTCTGTCAATGAAAGATTTATAACACTGGTTTCTTTGCGCAATAATGGTAATCTGACTCCAGTGAGTTTGTTAGACTTATCAACTTTTTTCTGACTTGCAGCAACTTTATTAGAAGAATTGACAGATGTCACAGAACTGGTGGCAGTACCCATATCCATCAGTGGAGCTCGTCGTATGACGAGCGAATGTAGGCTGGGCATCCCCTAATTATCAATGTAGATTTCACTACCAGTTACAGACAAGAGCTATGCTTACTGACTTCTTTTAGACAGTTTGCTACAGCACTTGCCATGTAATGGAAGATATATATAAATTATGAAATTGAGAAATGTCACACCCATGAAACAATTTGGCACTGCATATTTTCAATCCACTCAATCTAGCATAGTTTTACAATATTTTTCATATTTCATCCTCTTAGTTGGCATTTTCAAGTTTTCTTTCATATAAGCTCAAGGTGATTGAATATTGATTTCTATTAGAAAGTTGCGAAGTTGCTGTTTTTGCAATATAGTTGTATTTTGACATAAATCTGCTGACATATTACATTCTTGACTTAATTTCAAAAAAACTCAAAATCCGAAACAGTTAATGAAAAAAGGGTAAAACTGGTAATTAAACAACTATATAAAAATAAATTCTTCGAAACAGATTATGCATTGCTACTAAAACGGTTGAAAAATATTCCTGTCTTCAAACGTTATTTATGTTGTGGTTGTCATTTCAAGATATATCGCGAAAGTAAGAAAATTGCTACGTAATATTTCACACATATTAATATTCAAAGAAATGGACATCCATTAATATTTTGAATATCAAACTTTGCAAATGTATGATCATCCCATTAGAATATTGCTCGATTTTATAGTTTTTTTTCTAGTTTCACGGGCTTTTTATATACTGTGTCACAAAGTACTGCAAACAGTATACACAAATTACCGACTAACTACTTCCGCCCCCACTTGCTTATACTTTTTTCTTACAATATCGGAAAAAATTGTCGCTACATTCGTATCATGATATAC
This sequence comes from Bombus fervidus, assembly GCF_041682495.2. Lineage (NCBI taxonomy): Eukaryota > Metazoa > Arthropoda > Insecta > Hymenoptera > Apidae > Bombus > Bombus fervidus. Next base: position 11,144,179 of record NC_091520.1, on the reverse strand, counting down.
ATACATTGCAAAATCATAATTATACTTGCTTTAATATATTTTCCTATATTTCTAAGAATCATATAATTTATAATATAGAAGATAGTTTAGTATACAGTGAAAGTTTAGAATTTTAGTAAAGCATGATTCCAAATACTAGTAAATTTTTTATATGAAGTCGTGGTGCAGTTTCAAGCAATTTCGAAGTGGTTTTAAGTGTTGGTTGATGATAAGGGTAAATGACAACTTGTTAAAACGTATATCAATTATATTTTTCTCTTTACAATAATTTTTACTATAAATCTAATATATTTCTATATATCTTCGTGAAATTTTATTCCTTTTTATAATTTAAGATCTTTATTTTATCCTGTAAATCTTTAGATATAGAAAAAATTGTAACTGACATTATTTTTACAAACTATATCTTTGAACTATAGAATTTTTATTTAAGTGATAACTAAATTTTGAACATTATTTGTGTATAATAAAATTGAAAATTTGTACCAATTGTTATTTCTAAATTAATTACTAATTAATTAATTATAATACAATTAACAAGAAATCTGTAATAAAAATATCATACAAATACTTACCTATGTAAACTAACAATCACAGAATTTAACATATCTGTTACCAAAAATGCGCGAAATTTAATTTAAAATTACATTAGCAATAAGGGCAGTATATTTCCTACCGTTCCTATATTCAACTTTTTCCTATTGTTGATTAAGAAACCTTTGTAAGCTATGCTAAAATGGTGATAAATAAATATTAGGGAAATCTCACATTCGTATTGCTTAAAAGAATTAGCAAAAAATTCTGTTCTTTATATGTATTGGTTCATTTCTTTAAAAAAACACGTTTTATTTAAAATTTTATAACAATTATGAATTGTTTTTATTATAAACTCATATAAAAAATGAGCAATCATTTTATTATACATTTTTGACACAAAAATGAAAATAAAACTTAAAAATATGATATTAGATAATTATACTCTAGATCATTATATTTTCAATACAAATATTAACAGTCAGAACATATAAACATTAATATTTACATACATAATATGAAGTGATTCGCATAGTTTGTCTTATGTTAAAATCTATGGAGTATTTTATCATTTAACATTTAGAATTTATTACAATTGTATCAAAATTGAGCAAATCATATATTAGTGAGATTCAATTACAATAAGTAACAATAAAAATAAAGTAAATTTAGAAAGAGAAAATAAATGGTATTTTATGTATAAAACACGGGGAAGCAATATTTGTGAACACTTTCAATGAATAATAATATTGATAGCAGATTTATACAACAAATATATAGTTTTTAACTGTAACAGTCTTTATGAAAGGTAAATATTGAATTAGTACAAAAATTCTTTTTGACTAGAATATTTTTTCCTGTTTTTGTCTAGATGCTATACTATTACTTAAAGTTCAAAATACGGAATCTAAAATGTTTAATAATTGCTTATTCCACACTATCAAATGATAATACTTCATGAAACATGGCACGAAATTGCATGGAGCCTTTACGCTCCAATTTTGTGAGCAAAGACATAAGGATGTAAACTATATGTATATTGTCAAAATTAAGATTTGTATTTTTTGATTTTATAAATTAAGAGGTGTATAAAAAACGACGGATAAAAATACGTTAGCTACAATTGTATCATAGTACCAAGGATTGTATGAATTACTTATGATTAAATGGATATTTACTACTATACAACAAATTCGTTTGTAATGTAATCTATACATCATATTTGATCATTATAAACACTTCTGTAATTGAATTAAATATATTTTACATGTAATAAATGTAATAAATTGAACGATAACGCAAAGGACTGTACGGAATTTGTTGTTACATGAGTCGTGAACTGTTATAACTGTGCGTAAAAATAATATTGATAGAATAATTCAAAATTTATCATATACTTTATAAAGAAATGTTTCCAGGTATACTATACTGTCCTTTTCGGGAATGTATATCAACTGCTCGAACTGCGAAGTGATAGTTATTTCCTTCAGAAAACTGCAAAAAGGAAGACATTACAAATATCTATGGAATATACTCTAGTTTTTAAACACAATCTGTTCAAATTACTTGCGTAAGTGTACACGCCATAGGTAGTGGTAAAGCTCGAACATCGCCTACTTTCTTCCACAATGATGTGTTAGGAGGAACACCAGCAATTTCCTGGTACGCATACAACTGGTAACTAACAATATCTGCATACTTGTCCGACAAATTCATATTCCAAGATAATACTATTCCTAGATAATAATAATAAATTTTTGTATTCTATTAACATTTTCAATAAGTATAAATTTGTAAGTTGTAACGTACCATGTGCAACTTTAGAAATTTTTAATGATGGAGCTGGTGGTGAAAGTTTCCAAAGAGGATTTACAGCATAATTACGCGTATCTGGTAAGGGTGCTGGATGCTGAAACAAATACAATTATAAACATACAAGCATAAACATAAATAGACATAGATAACTGTATTATTAAAACAAAACAGTTAATTCAAAGTATACCTTATTTAACTGTACATTAGAAGTAGCTGGAGTTGTCAAAAATCGAACCGTTCCATTTGCAATAGTTGATATTCCTATAAATAAGATAGTATTATATCTATATATTATTTATATTGATGATTTAAACTGAAACTACTTACCAGTTTTATACGTTAAAGTTGGAAATGAAGCTCTACACGAAGTCACAGGCCGTATCTATGATTAGAAATGTTTATTATAAAATTATAAATTAACTACAAAGCCTTATTTTTCAACTTCATTTTAATAAAAATATGGCAGAAAATATTCATTTTACCGGACTGGAATTTGGTGTTATTAATAATTGCCTTGTTGGCATCACATATGCTAATCGAGGCGCATTCATATTATTCTATAAAAAAGTATGTAAACATATAATAAAATTATATAAATAATAGATGAAATGAATAATATATGCATATCTTACTATACACTTACCACTAAAGCAGTAGGTGTTGGCTGACTAGCAGGTTGTACTACTCTTATACTAGGCGGTTGACTTGTTATGGCTACATTCCCAGGAATAGTCTGAATTACCCTTTGGAAGCAAGGTTGTTGTGTTTTTTGTGTTAAATTTACTTGTTGATCAGTTACTGTAGTTGTTACAACTGGCATACCAGTAGTAGCTATAAATTACCAAAGTTCCTTAATATGCTTTTATTCATTTAATACAAAAATATATAAGAAAATTATGAAATTTAATACCTTTACTTTTCTCTTCTTCATCCGTAAGATCAATAAGATCGTTTGCACGAGATTTTGTGACGTTTGTTGTAGTAGATCCTTGACGATTTATCTGATTTGGAAATTTTCCATTTAAAATTATAGCTTGCTGTGATTGTTGTGGTTGTATCTGTTGCTACAGAAACCAATAATAATTTTTTGTCATTAGATTTGTAATAAAAATAAGAAAATTCGAATGAAGTACTTACATTTGATATAATTTGTTGAACATTAGACTGATTTGATAATGTCAAAGGGTGCTGTGAATCTAGGGGTTTAGCAACAACCAAAGCTGCAGGAGTGATAGTAGTCATAATGTTTGGAGATTGAGTATGACCTTGTGCCACCACAGAGGTTTGTCCAGTTATTGGCTCAGTTTTCCTGGGTGATCTTGTTTTAATTCCTCTCCTTGGACTGGTTGCATTATTTGTTTCATTAACAGAAGTATTTGATGCATTATTACTACTTGAAACATGTAGAGACTTCATATTAGAATTCTGTTGTAATTGCCTTAAATTTTGCATTACATGATCCTATATAAACATATATTACAATAAAATAAAATTAAAATAAAATATTATAAAATCATATATAACTTCGCAAAATGGTTCATATATACCGTTACAAAATTAACTTGTAATCCAACAGATCTATTGATCTTAATTGGTGGACTGAATTTATCGTTACTCGCGCGCCGATCTGCCGCATTACGGTTTAATACCATTTCAAAATCTTTAATTTGTTTAGCTAATTGTTGACATTTTGCACGCGTTACTTCTTGATTTTTTTCTGATATACGTGCTTGTTCTCTTAGTTTACCAATTTCGTCGCGCATAGTAATCGTTTCAACAATTTTTTGTATCAGAAGTTCTTCTAATTCCTTAAAGAAATTATCATCATTGAAATATATAAAACTTTTATTATTAAAATAATTAATTTAAAATTTTATGTTTTTGACATACTTCCTGTTTTAATTTTGGCAGTTTTTCATTCAAGTCTCTTCGGAAAAATTTATGAATATAGTTAAGGTTTTTAATGTTGCCAGAATTATTTTCTTGTGTTTTTAATTCATTACATCGTTCTTCAAAATTTACTTTAATTTTCTTAACACTACCATTCATAACAGAAGTATCAGTATTAGAACAAGTCCTTTTTAATGAAGGTGGCGATGAAGGACGTGCATCTTGATTCATTTTAAAATTTATAGCCACAAACTTTTCTGAATCATCACTAGATTCTACATCACTATGAAGGAATTTTGTTCTTATAATCTCTTCTGCATTTTTAGCTGTTCGTCTCTTCCGTCTTCCACTTTCCCTCACTGCTACAAATATTGTAATAAAAACTTAGTAATTTACAGAACTAAGAAATAAAAAATAGATATAACCAAATTGTTTAACTCTTTTCCATTATTAAACATATATCTTTAGTTTACAAATTGCAATATTTCCAAAAATATAATTTATTTTTAAAACAACGAAAGTGTGAACAAAAAAGATAATGCTTAATAATTTTATAATTTTTTAACTCTTCTTTAAAGATATATTAAATATTTTATACTCATAAAAATGCAATACATATACACGGTAATTCAATAGGAACGAACTAAGAAAGTCAAAGAGAACATAAATACAAGAATACTGCTTCACATCTTTCCCTGTCTTTTATACATTACATTTAACAAATTAAAGTTATATCTGCCAAACTAATGGTTTTTCGGTATAAATAGCTGGATTCTTTTTTGTATAGAATGTCCAACTGCATCGATTATAAAAAATATATGGTAACAAATAAAAAAACTCAATGTTAGTGTAATATCTCAAAAATTATAAGCTATTAAGAAATCAAAATGTACTCATTTTCTCAGGCTCCTTAAATATAATACATTTCACTTCAAACATTTTTTGATACAGCCAATATATAGCCAGTTATCTTAGATGTTAGTTCTTATTGACTCAAGTTGTATGTGGAAGAACATACTTTTATAGAGGAAAAGTGATATCTTTTCATTTTTGAACCAATGTGTATCCCATTTATTCAATATGCATCCTACCTTGTTTTTCTTCTGTACAATTCATTTGCTCTACTACAACAATCTCTCTTTTTGATCGCCTTTTCCTTCTTTGAGTAGTCACAGGAACTTCAACAGATCTTTTATCACTATCATCACTATTATTTTTTGTATTAGTAACAAAATCTAATGAATCATTTTCTGTGATTACACTAGGTTCTAGTTCTACACTAGGTGAACTATTTTTATCCAACATCAATTCAATGTATTCACTTAAATTTTTTTTACTTGCAGAATTTATTATTGAGTTTTCATTTTTTGTAGTTTTTATATCTTTTTTAGTAACATCCTCATTTTGTTCCCAAAGATCAATTATAGGATGAGTTAATTGATTTTCAGAAGCATTGGATTTACTAATTTCAATAGAATTTGTACTATTATCACTACTTTTTAATTGATTATCACATTTTACACTATTAATAACTGTTTTTTCTGGCACATTACCATGTTTGTTGCTAGTTACATTATTTAATACAGTTGTTGATTTAAACTCACTGTTTTCATAATCTTTGTTTGATTTCATATCTTCAGAAGAAATTTTCTTTTTTTTATCCCTAAGAATTTCATCTGTCTTATAATTTGTTACTTTTCCATTTAGTATTATATCATTATTTACTATTTCCTTTTCTTCTATGGAATTTAAAACAGTAGTCTTACAATTGTTTCCAGATAGTTCTATCTCTTGACTGAGTTCTGTTAATTCCTTATTTCTATTAAGATCTTGTTCTTCTAATTTATAGACTTCTTTAATTTCTGTACTTTCATTTGTATCAGTTATTTTAGTTATTTTATTTTGTTCTTCATTATTTATACTTTTATATTGTTCTTGATTACTTTTTTCTTCAGTATATTTTATAGCTTCATCTTTATCAGATTTACATTTTATATCAGTTATTTTAGTTATTTTATTTTGTCCCTCATTATTTATACTTTTGTATTGTTCTTGATTACTTTTTTCTTCAGTATATTCTATAGTTTCATCTTTACCAGATTTACATTTTATGTCTCTATTCAATGCTTCCACTTTGAAATTATTAGAATTACAAAAATCGCTAAAATCAATATTTGCATTATTCGTATTGTTTTTACTTATTTCGTCTTTTTGCTTATTATTATTATCATTATGAGAATCAGTTTCAGAATTTAGAGGATTTTCACTAGAATTCTCATTCAAAGTATGGATTGTAGTATTTTTACATTTAGAATCATTAGATACTTTTATTTTTGTATTTTCTTCCAAGTCGTGTTTTAGTTCTAATGAATTATTGACAGAATCAGTATTAACAGAATTTTCTTTTCTAATATTTTTAATAGGAGTATTTTCAACTTTTCCACTAAATGATTCATTTGAATGGTCATTCTTATCGCTATTAACTAAAGATTTGCTACATAATATACTATCTCCATCTATTGTTGCGTCATTATCAAGTTTTACAGTTTCAATATTATCATTTACTTCTACAGATATGTTTTTATTTGATGGAGATATAGGACTTACATTAGATTCTGTTGAACTATTTTGCTTGTGCACTGTATTAGAACTAAAGCCTTTCTTTTGACGCCTACCACCATAAATCGATCTAGATGAATGAAATATTCCATTGCCTCTTCCTCGTTCAGAAGGACCAAATTTATTATAAAATCTTGTATTACAGTTATATTGAAGTCTATAACGTCCTCTAGGTGTTGAATGACGAAATCTTTGATTAATAAAATGAAAAGAACGACCATTGGGAGTTCTAGGATACTTATATTGTGATCCATAATTTTGCCATAGACGTGAAACATTAGCTGTTCGTGGTCTTCTCATCAGTTCACTTTCACCTTTCTTAACAATTTTTTCATAATCAATTAGTATTTTTTCATCCGAATCATTATCTGAACTGTGTTTCCTCTTCTTTATATCTGCTTCTGTATTCATTATATCTTTTTCTGGGATAGAAGAAATTTCCATATCTTCAGTTCTTGTAGATGTCATTTCTATAATTTAAATAAAACAGTCGTTTAAATTTTTCAGATCATAATATTACAATTAGTGTAATATATAATGATTACCAATTTCATTAGTTTTTAATGTATTTTCTTGATTATCTAAAACAGGTGTTAAAATATCTTCTGTCTCAATTTCATCATCAGAGAGCCTTAAACGCATACTATCATCTGAAAGAGCATCTTCTTCATCACCATCATCACCTGTACTATATAACAACTCCTCTTCTTTTTCTTTTGATAGTTCATCAATATTATGTGTGTTAATACAAGACAAAGAATGTATAGAGTCAGGAGTATGTAATATATCACTTCTTAAAGCTTCCATCATAGAAAATATATAGTATGTAAGACAATGTCACAAGCTACTCATGTAATAATTTTTAACCTGTAATTAATAATTTTTAACTTGTGATTTCTTTTCTTCGAATAACTTTATTTTAAAATATCATATATTAACTTTATATACTTATATACACCAGTATACTTGGTTATATACACATACAACATATCTCATAGATATTTTTGTACCTCTAACTTGACTTAACTTGACTTAACTTGACTTTTTTAATCAATTTGAAGTGATAATCAATTTTATTGCAAATTCATAATAAAACAATATATAATAGTTCTTATCATTTATTATGTATTGTTAATAATTTTAATTTTTACCAACTTTTTACTATTTTAATTCTACAATCGGTAAATATGATAAAAGATTAATAATAGAACCTTCAGTATTATAAACTATAATTTTTTTAAATTGAAATAAAGTTCAATCAAAACCAAAAATAAAGTTTATTTCATATTTCATAATTAAATAACAGAACATTACAGTTTGGATGATATATATCTTAAACAGATTTAATTTTTAATTTAACATTTTCGCGATAATAACTAATTACAAATGTATTAAACCTATATGAACTATAAGTCCTTATTTTCTGTGAATCAATGTTTTCCGTCTGGTACTACAATATCATTAAGCATGCAATGCATACAAAAAATTGATGACTAATATTAGTAGTAAAGATATCATGTAAAAGTACATAAAGAATTTAGACTTTCATACAAGTATTACAGATAATAAAATGTGGGCCCTTCGATGCGCGCTAACATATACCATCCCTGGCCCATGAGTACTCAATTAACAAAAATGGCGGATTGGAAATACATACTACATTACTAATACTCGTCATTGTGTTTCAAATAACAAATATACCTTATTGTCGCAGACAATAACAATAGGATTGTTATTTTTAAATAATTGAATGTAATTTTTTACTTTACATCAATAATATACTAAAAAAAATAGTTTAACATAATAGACTAAATCAGTTTGTATTTGTTTCACTAACGTTTTAAAACTTTAAGAGATTCAAGTCAATAATACTGTTTGTTTATAAAATCAAATACAAATACACAACACAAATAGCTACAGTTAATACAAAATGATACTATATTAAAATAATTATGATTTAATCTACGAAAAATGTATATTCAGAAAGGCGGGCTTCTTGACAAGCTTCTCTATTGAACGAATACTGCTGAACATAGGTCCCGATATGTGTCCAAACGAAATTCAACGACTGCACACGAAGTTTAGCAATATGGCGTCTCATTTCACTACCGATAAATTAATTCTTGATAAGTAAAGGAAATAAAAATTTTATAATAAAAATATATATTTACATAACATGTAAAATTATACCAATTATCTTATTCTTGAATTAATACTGAACAATCTGAAATATTTAAGAAGTTCGTACTCATGATACCCCCACTCCCTTCTTACTTATGCGCCACTTAACAATACTTAATGTTTCGCGATAGTAGCAATATTTGTGCAAATTTTATCAAAATTTCATCAAATTTAATACATTGATGTAAGTGTACAAATGTACATGTTTGAGTACTTTTATATAAACATATTTTTCAATACAATGTATACTAAAAAAATACTACTATTAAAACGTTTGTACACTAAAATACTACCTGTAAGCATTGTTTCACAATTTGCAAACATTCTTAGTTTAGATATATAGTTTAGTATAAATAATCCCACTGTTTTCTCTTTCAATTCGCTGATGAGATCAACATTCGTCGTACTGGTAATACAATGTTGAATTTATTAAGTGGGAGAAGTATTGTACTTTCATAACTCATTATAAAGATCGGGCCTACATAGATCCAGTATTTTTATACTCATAATCTGAACTTTCAATAGATCATTATTAAAAGCAATGAAGTTTTTATTAAAGATTTATTAGATATTTTTAAAAAGAAAAATTCCATTACTCATCCTGTTTCAAATTTATACTATCTCATAAAAGATGCAGTAGTAATATGATACAACGTATTGTACAAATTTATAGGTTAATAGTTATTATACTAATATCATAGAATATATAATTTTGTAATAAAAAATATTTTATAACATTGCATCAATAAAGTCATTTTATTTTATCTTCGTATTAAAAATAATTATTCCATTTTATAATTTGAACATGTTATAATTCAATATAAAGTAGGCTCTATTATAGTATCCAAACTGTAATATATTCAGTTAGAATGACATTTGTAGAAGTTTTTAAAGTCGTTGAAGCCGAAAATATGGGTTGTTTTTTACGGAAATAAGACATAACTTTTGGTCAATCTATTGATGTATAACGTCCTCGTAGATTTTAACGAAACCTTTTTAAAATTTGATACTCTTAACCTACTATATAGCTTACTCTGTATGTATCTGAATCGTATGTATTGGATTAAGTTTGGATTATTTTTTATTTTCCGGCCTCCTAAAGATAAGATCTTTGTTGTTTAAATGTTTATAAGAACAATTTTTTAAAACTGTTTATTTCCGTGAGAAATGACTTTCATATTTGGCTTTGGCGATCCAAAATATCTCCGGAAAAACACATTCAGACCAAAAATTGTATAATTTGGATACTAAAAATATCAATTTATCAACTTTCATTTTGTATGACGAAACCACAAAATGGCGTATCTATGCTCTATAAAATGGCAGCTATTTATATGTATATAGTTTGATGTCTACAATAGATTCGATCTTTACGTTTGGGACTTGAGGCCCACATTCTTAAGTGCATTATAAACAGTTCAAAATAAGGTTTTATTATTTCAAATGCTCATTATTATACAAACGAAATACATACATATATAACAAATTAATTAAAAAATCCTTTTAATTTTTAAAATTTAACTAAACATTAAATAATTTATTTCCCTTCCAAAGCGTTTAAAAAATAAAATTTAAAAAATTTTAATTTTGTTGGAATTTTAAATAAATACATATTATTATTCGGATCGTGTAATAATTTAGATCAAAAAATCTGAAGTGACCCACTCCTGAATGGCGACATGTAATTGTGTATGTAAGTGAACTTACGTTATGTTATAATGCAGCCAGTCTTCAACCAATGTTAAACATGCTCTTTGTCTTATAAAAATACGTTATATTTACGATAAATGTCAGAAACGAAGATACACACTGTGATACTCGTTCATGAAGTATCTGCAACACCGCAACCTAAACAAGCGACAGGCAATGTTGCCACTTTTATTCGTAACCGCTAACATACTCAATGTTTTTGGATACGATTAAAGATGAAGTTGAACCCAGTAGGTTTTCGAATTGATCACTTTTAAAAAATACATAAATTTAAAAGGTCACAGACTACCAATTTCGTGAAAAGAAATATACAAAACTATCGACGTAAGTACACAAAGAGATACGATAGTTTGCATCTCAGATTTTAGTAACGCATGCGCTATAGTATAAAATACTTTCAGAACTTATGATATTTGTTGAAGTACACAAAAGTGTACTTCAACTTCTGCTTAGATACCAAAATACTCCTTATTCATAAAAATGTATACAAATATGTGAGATCAATAATAATCATGTAGTCGTGGAACATTTCTTCTCAACATTTGAAGATTTTCTTTTCAAAAATTATTTGAATGTTATTTCAAAGTGTACATAATAATCATACTATATATGCCTCGTTTCGTTGGCCCATTTTGTAAGATATGTTATTAACAGTATAAGAAACATCGCGTATTATTAAGCATGGGTTAGGGTCAAATATCTTTTTTGTGATATTTTCTAAATAATTATTAATCAAACATGTGTTATACTGACTATAATTTATACCAAGATTAATAAATGTCATATTAATGAAATAGCTACAAAATATTGCTAAACTAATGTATAATACTAAAAATTACTTTTCTTTGTTAAAAAGAAGCAAAGAAAAAAAGATGAATGTATAAGTGATAAGAAAATTCTATGTATGTACATGCTAATATAATAAAGATGAAAGTAAAATGAAATATATCATTTTATATTCATAATATGTGCTTCAAAAATATATTATTGTTAGTTACATAAATTATTTTTTTATTGTATTGTATATTATGTACATACATAAGAGGAGGAAACAAAAACACTGAAAAACATATATTGTGTATATACATATATATACATTTCTGAAGACACAATCTTTTTCAAGAAGGATTAAAACGATATAGTTATATCATATATTGAAACTAGATAAACTATATAAAGTAATATAAAGTATTGTAACTAAAAAATAAGATATGAATGCAATTAAATTTAACAAATAGCTAATAATGTTTATCTAATCATATCATTTAGTGTTATTATGGATGTTATTTGCTTAGTCTATTAAAAATTGGATTAATATCAGTGTATTTGTAGTATTCATACTTATATAGATATTTTCAAATAAATGACATTTTCATAAGAATATTTGTTATGTTGATAAACTTTCCTTAAACAATTTTATTGAAATAATACAATTTTATTTATAATTATATAATTTATTTTATCCTAAATTGTTATAATATTTATAATTTGATGGCATAATAACCTTTAGCTTATTTCCTAGTATATAATTTCTAGTAAAATAATGTATGTAATTAATACTCTTTCAAATCACATTATATAAAAAAACACAAATTTTTACACTGCAGCATAAAATCTTATATTAGTCATAAAATAATACTGTATTAGCAGCTGATTATCATTGTCGGCCTTATCATTTAGCATATAATGAAATATACTGCCGTGTATTTGTATAGTCTTTTAATCTTGAGAATCAGCCTTACAAGAAAAATTAGAAATGTATTATATTTGTCATTTATATATGTCATACATATTATACTAAATAAAAATTTCTATTATATTTTAACTAAGAATATGTAATCATTTATGTAAAATTTAGATTTTCATGTTTTTATATCAACTGAGGTCTTAATACTATTATTTAGTATAAAGCAGTAAAATTGATGTCATAGTATACAGAAAAAAAAAATGAAATTTTACATTTTTCTTGTTTATTTAATTATACTATGAGATAAGTCAGTAACAAATACTTATTTTTTACTTATTTATTCTTTACCAATTTATATTGTAATTGGTGTAATATTCTCTCATAGAAAGTCAGTATAAGGTTGTAATATACCTGAATATACTGTATGAGGATGGTGAAGAAAAGTACGATTCCGAAGATGTGCGAAGAAGAGAATATTTGTTTGCTATTTCGGAAGAGTTGAACAATTAAATAAATTTTGATAGATAAGCAACGAACCATAATATTTTCTACACAGTATATTAGTTACATTGAAATTAAATACGTCCGCATGCGTATTAATTACTTCTTTTCGCATACTCGATCGAAATACATTATCCGACAGGAGAGCACTCTTTAGGCTCCAGAGGAAAGAAAAGTTGTTGTAATGGCTGCCGTGTCATGAAATGAAGGTACCGAGCCAGTTTTGTGGTTCCACGATGGAGGAGAACTCCAGTTCTGCATCTCAAAATCATAATGGACAATTATCTAGTGGTGCGAATGTTCCACTAACAAATAATAAACATCAAGGGAATGACAATGGTACTAATGGCGATGCTAAGAACGAAAGACCACAATACTCTATGCCTGGTATTCTACATTTTATTCAGCATGAATGGACTCGCTTTGAACTTGAAAGATCGCAATGGGAGCTTGATAAAGCAGAATTCCAGGTATAATCCTAATTTCTTTGGAAAATTTTCAAAATTTCTCTGTATACTTTACTTTAAAATACTCTTTTCTTATTGTCACTTCATCTGTCATGTGACAGAACGTTGTAAAAACAAGATTAACTTAAATATGTATAACATTAACACAATACAATTTGTGTATATATTTAATTTTAAAGTTATTTTAATTTAAACTAAGAAATATTTTATAAGAATATTCTTTTTATTTATTGTAACATTATGCTTTAAATTTTAATGTAACAAATGATACACATACCACTGAAGTACGAAATTGTTGTATTTAAATAGTTATATCTCTTATATTGGAGTGAATGCAGTGTTTACATTATTTTTAGTTGCATGTATATTATATTTATGTTATATTCTTATAAAAGTTACTGAAGCTGTGAATACTCTATATTTTTTATATCTTTATTTTTTTTTGTAAATTCTTTGTAATATAAAATGGATAATTCTAAAGGAAAGCTACATTGTAATATTTATAATATGTATAAAATATAAAATAATTACATTAAAGGCACAACTAATTCTTTAAGAATGATTTAAAAGAAATATAATATGTTTATTATTATTTTTCTGCAGGCTAGGATAGCTTTTTTACAAGGTGAGAGAAAAGGCCAAGAAAGGTTAAAGAATGACTTAGTAAGAAGAATAAAAATGTTAGAATATGCACTTAAACAAGAACGGTGAGATATTTTTGTTTAATTTCGATATTAGGAATATATTTGCAATACTTTTGTAATTTTTACAGAGCAAGGTATCACAAACTAAAATATGGCACTGACTTGGTAATACAAGGAGATACGAAACCTCCTATTTATGAAGAAGGTATTTGTAATTGTCCTAATTCTGATGTTGGAGGTGGTGGTGATGGGGAAGCTCCATTCACATCCGTCAGTAACATCAGTTGGAGACAAGGCCGCCAAATTTTAAGACAGTAAATAAAATATAACTTTTATAATTTTTACAATTATTATTTTCATATAACAATAGGTATTAAGTACAGTATCATTAATAGTGTATATATAACTGTAACTTTAGATACTTACAAGAGATTGGTTACACTGATACTATAATAGATGTACGATCTAGCAGAGTAAGATCTCTACTTGGTTTAAGTAATAATACAGACTCAGAAGATATGAATACTCCTGCATTAAATGGCAATGAACCATCAAACAAACAAGCATCAGAAAACAGTGTTCGTAGAGTCCCAGGAAAAAAGGCAGAGGTAAGTAACTTTGTTGGAATTTAATCACTTTGTTTTTTATTCCACTATTATATGTTTATGATATCTATAAATTTCTACAGTAACATATTAATACTTTCATATTTTTATATTATCAGCAACCATCTTCTGTAATAGAAGCAATGATATTTGATACAGAAGCAGCTGTGATGGCAAACTTTGAGTTTTTGGCACAAACAGGTATGGATATGGAAGAAGAAGAAGGGGATGTAGAAGATGATACTTATGATACTAATATGGATCCTAAACCAAATAAAGTAATTCATATATATGGTCCTATTATATATATTGTTATAGAATTCTATTGAAGTAATATTAATTAATACATTATTTCTATTTCAACTTTTAGCCATCTATGCTTTTAACAGAAGACGTTGATGCAGAAGCTGAAGAAGTATTAAATGAACTAAATCTTCTCACAGAAATTGAAGAATCACCACAACGTTCTATTCGCTATTCATCTGAATGGGGTTAGTATTTATTTTACTTATAATTTTATCGACAAATTTCTATTTTATTGATATTTTAGTAATATTAAAATAAAATTTACAGATGCAATACGTAGGGGTGGACATCCAGATCAAAAACGTCTAAATGAGGAAGGTGATTCGACATTAGAATTGGGTGAATTAGAGCAATTATGTGTAAACAATGAAGCAGAAACTTCATATGATGTGAGTTACATTGGTTATGTTATTTTTATTGTTAATGCCCATAGATGTATGTAATATGTGTATATTTATGTTATGTTAATATATATATAATCTTAATATTTTTATAAAATTTATGTGAAAGCTTAATTTCACTTTTAGTATAGAATATATTTAAATTAAACATATTTTATATATAGATGGTAGCCACTACAAAGGAAAGTTTAAGAAAAACATGGAATGCAAAATATACATTGCGATCCCACTTTGATGCTGTTCGAGCTCTTGTCTTCCATCCCACTGATCCCGTTCTTATAACTGCAAGTGATGATCATACACTTAAATTATGGAACCTTCACAAAACCTTACCAGCTAAAAAGTAGGTTACCTGTATTCTGAAATTACGAACTATTATAAGGACTATTGAAAAATGTTCATTCTCCCATTTCAGGTCAGCTTCATTAGATGTAGAACCATTATATACATTCAGATCACATACAGGTCCTGTGTTATGTTTAGCTATGTGTAGCACAGGCAATCAATGCTACAGTGGTGGTTTAGATGGTATGATTCACTGTTGGACACTTCCATCAGCCAATATAGATCCATATGACTCTTATGAACCAAGTGTCCTTAGTCAAACATTAAAAGGACATACAAATGCAGTTTGGGGTTTAAGCATGTATCAACTGAGATCACAATTGTTGTCAATCAGTGCTGATGGAACTGTAAAACTATGGAGCCCACAAAGCAAATCACCATTACTTCATACATATGTTTCTGAACAAGGTATATTTTTCGGACATAGATTATTAAAAATATGTTTTATATAGTTGCGTCTAGAATTATCCTTTTCTTCTTATCATTTTTACAGATGGCATACCAACGTCGGTAGACTTCATTAGAGATGAATCAAATAAATTAGTTGTAGCCTATGACAGAGCTTGTGTGGTATTTGATACGGAAACTGGTGAAAGTGTAGCTCGTCTTGAGGCCAATGAAACGAAGGGAGTAAATCGCGTCGTAGCGCATCCTACATTACCACTTGTTGTTGCGGCACACGAAGACCGACATATTCGATTTTATGATCACCGATCAGCCACCCTTGCTCATGCCATGGTTGCTCATTTGGATGCAGTTACTAGTCTCGCGGTAGATCCTCATGGTTTATACTTACTTTCAGGAAGTAAGTAATAGCAAATTAAATAAAATGAAATGTCAATATATCAAGAATTATTAAATAACTAATTTCTCACTTTTAGGCCATGATTGCAGTATAAGATTATGGAATATGGATAATAAGACTTGTGTTCAAGAAATAACAGCACATCGTAAAAAGTTTGACGAAAGTATTTTAGACGTAGCATTTCATCCTTCACGACCTTTTATAGCAAGTGCAGGGGCTGATGCTCTTGCTAAGGTGTATGTGTGAAATGTAAATTAAGATACACATTTCTACTATCAACATACATCAGGTGGAACAGATTTTGTACTCATTCTTTCTAGATAGTTTTACCTATACGTGTTACACTTCCAATTTTGTTGTAACTTATATTGCTCTACCATTTGAAGTACCACTTTAGGAAATTAAATTGGGCGTATAGATATCCATGTTACGAAACCAAAATTTGCACATAACCCTTGTCCGCAACAATTTATCAAAACAGTGATTTCAAATATAAATGCTGCTTATTGATAAAATTTTCACTAAGTAGCAATATTAATTGGGATAGCGGAAGGGGTCTGTCTTGTAGCATATTAGTTGATATAGTTCTGATAATTAGATCATGAAATACCCCTTACCCAGGATCCAGGAAGCACACTGCCGCAGTAGCATAATATTTATCCCTATGTTAACTATTTATTACCAATATTACAGTTACTGTTGCACAGCTACTGGAGATTAAGACATACTACGCGAAAATAAAGTTGTCCTACATCAATTAGTCTCCCATTATATGATTTTTATGCTACCTTATGTATTTATCGAGGTTGGCATATAATAACAACAAAAAAGCAACAACAACAATAATAATAATAATAATCGTAATAAGTTAATTATAACATAAGAGACATAATATTAATAACAGTAAATTATAACTGTGTGTTTCTCTGTAATATATTGTATTTAAAAATAGATGAACTGTGTAACGTACTATAATGAACATGTTTTTATTAAAATTTAATTCCACTTCTATTATTTTTTTTCCTTCAACAAATTTATATATATATAAAATATATATATATAAAAGATGAAATCAAAACGTCGAAATAAAAATAATACAATTTTTTATTTAACAAATGAACATACAAAATGTAGTTTATACTTCTTAATATGTATAAATCTATATGTAATGTATTATGTAATAAGATTTAATAATAAAATAATCTGCATTATTTATATTATGTTGACATTAATATAAAGTACAAGAACGTTTTACGCTGTACTATTATATTTATATCTCTATAATTTGTTTTAAGTGAAGTTTTTTTAAATTAATAGCAGTTAGTACTAATTTGACTTGCGCGCGTGTGTGTATGTGTGTAACGCCCTTTGACTGTCCAATCAAAACGAAGCATATATTATCATTCAGGTTGAAGAATATCTATAAATTATTATCACGTTGATCAGCTGAGAGAACATTCTAAGTGTAGTTACATATTGTAGCTGAAATTATAAATTTAGAAAATACAACTATTATAAAGAAAATATATTTAAGTAAAATGTATGTCTTTCAATGATTTTGTATGTACTCATATTTTGGAAGATATAATTTGTTAGGCAAATTAGAGTTCAGATCCTACTAATAACAATATTTCATATATTTTGGCAAATTACATGATATCTTACTTGTGTCAAAAAGTGGGTGATATTTATTTACGTTACTGAAACATTTATAAGATGTGAACTGAATCCTGTTAAATATTTGTATAGGTTATGTGATTATGTTGTTTAAAGTGTATCCAAATTTCTTATCCATAAATATTAAAGAGTGATATGGTTGTTGCGCTTTATAAGCGCTAGTACTATTTTAAAAATTAAGAATGGAGCGAAATGGGGCGAGGGAAATGGAAGAACGAATGTGCATAAGAGATACTGGGAAGACATTGAAAAAATATGGTAGTACAGCTAAACATATTACACGAAATGAAAATTTATTAAAACATACTGTATCAACAACTGATACTCTTCAAGGAATTGCTTTAAAATATGGAGTTACAGTATGTATCCTTTATCTTATTTCATTATTGTATAACTGATAAGGAGCAATTAAAAATATATAGTATATTTCATATATTTTTATTTTATTTAGACTGAACAGATAAGAAGAGCTAACAGATT
Source organism: Bombus fervidus (assembly GCF_041682495.2). NCBI lineage: Eukaryota > Metazoa > Arthropoda > Insecta > Hymenoptera > Apidae > Bombus > Bombus fervidus. The sequence goes on along the minus strand of NC_091520.1, from coordinate 11,125,512 downwards.
ATGGGCTTCTGATAGTTTATTTTTACGGGAACATTTGTTTATTCCTGTCAATCCAGAAAGCCCATTATCATTGGACAATACTGACGAAATTGAACATAATATAGTTCAAAATGTATATACCTTCTTATATTATTAGTAAGATATTATTTAATATTGCATAAGATAAAATATATTTTTAGGTTTCTAGTCCATCATCAATAACATTATCTATGGATGATGATAGTTCAGTTAATGACTTTTTAGCTAAAATGGATTCTTCTATAGCCAGCGCTAAAAGAGATGTTAAACGTACTCAGGGGAACAGTGAGTAAGTCATTTACTAATATTTAATGAATAATATTAATTGTACATTTACAATTTATACCACAAAAAATTTCGTATATAAATTTATTAATGACTTACACTTCAGATTTTGCACTGAGGATAGTGATATCTATGTACAATCACATAGAGCATCTTCTAAATTACGTAACTCGCTTCCTATAACTTCAAATACACATACAATACCACCTGCTTCAGAACCATTAAGACCGTCATCTTCTAGTGATATGCATAATTTTCCAACTGCTGTAGTTATGACTCAGGGCAGGAAAGTAAAAACATCGTTACAAAGACTTCAGCAGCAACAAGATGAAATATTCCAGTTGTAGCAACTAAATTTTATTAGACTGTAATATGTTTAATATTGACAATGTCATTAAAGAGCTTGAACAAAAGATATATTGAATACCAAACGATGTACTGGAAATAGTAGAAGACTATTGCATATTTAAAATTGGTTGATCCAATATTAATGTAAGTTGTATTCATTTCTTTTTTCATAAATTTTTTATGATATTTTTATCATATATTATAAATATTAGGAACATTTATAAAAGATAATTGATCGTTTCTATTCTTGTAGTCTGAGTACGATCAACAATGGATCAACTAGCTCTCGTATTGTCCAAGCATATTTTTAAAATAGTTCAAACAATATTTCTTAGTGAACCATATGTGCCTTTAATCCAAGTCGATTGTGTACTATTTCTGTTATTTTTATAAACTATCTTATATTTTATATATGACATTAAGTTTATGATTTCCCTGAGGTCAATTTATCCAATTTTATTGCGAATGATAGCATGTACTCCTAGACTGTTTATAATTTTGCCGGGCATAGAATTTTATTCGATTATGTCTCTTTTGTGGCCTCAATTATATAACAAAAATATGAGGGCAGATTGAAAAGTTTTTGGAGTGACAATAACAATAACAGATAAAGCAATTCCTAGCGACGATTCCGGAAACTTTCCGATCTCTCCTTGGAACTCTTATAGGAATTATAATTTAAAATATTAATATAATTAAATATTATACTCTCTTACAGTACAACTCCACTTTCTAAATTATTGTTTGATCTTCCTTAAAACGTTGTCGATATTATTTGTTTATTTAATCTATTTTGTTTTTAAAAATACAAAACAAATACAAAATTAGATAAATAAATACAGCTTGGATAACAAAGAGTTCGTTTGTGTAGAAAATATTCTAATTATTATTTTAGGGACAAATAATACGAAATATTATTAAAATTAATATGAATGCTCAATCTTTCGTTACAATTACATAATAAATGATATTTATAATTCGGTGATATTTATAATTAGCAATCTTCATTACAAAATTTAATAAATCCAAGAACTATCGTCGTTTGAGAATAGTTTATATATAATGCACAAATGACTTTAGTATGAATTATATTGAAATATTAATAAACTGGTTTCATTAAATTTGAAAGATAAATTTTTGCTTCTGAAATTATCATTAAAATTTTTAAATGAATATTAGTGATATAAAAATAATTATTCCATTTACAAAAGCTAATAAATATAAAATTTATATTGATTACGTTAATATAGATCATTTGTAATTATTTTTGGAGTTATATAAATTTATTGTTGATGCCATTAATAAAGATTTTACAGAAGAAAATACGGTACCTGTTAATATTGTCTATATTGTCTAGTTAACATTTTGTTCATTGTTATATAATAACATTATCTATCCAAATATACATTATATGTTATTATTGTTATATTATTTATACATATTAATATATTATGTACTATGTAAGAGCAACTATAAATTGGTATAGCAAAAGAATTGAAGTTCAATGAACAAGCGATAAATTTAGTTTAGACAGTTATATATATATACATATATATATATATAGAGAGAGAGAAAGAAACAATAAATTTTACAGTTTATATTAAACACATGTATGGTCTAACTTATTTTTTCACTTTGTTATGAATACATAACAATCAATTCAAGTCATTTTTAATGCTATGCATTAGTAGTTAATTATAAATACTTTAAGTAAAAAATTGTTTAATGTGTATGATATAATTTATTCATTGTGTAGCATAAAATACTAATTGTGCTGTATATAAAATGTACACGTTTAGTATTTATATTTATTTAGATTTTTAGATGCACATGCATGTATATGTGTATATATATATATATACACATAATACATATTAAAAAGTATTCAATTGTTATGTATAAATGTAAAATAGAAATTATCTGTTAATAAAGTAATTTACATTTAAATATACAATCAAAAGTACTTAAAACAAATATTGCAAATAAATCAAATAAAAATAAGGAAAAACTTGATTTGCTTTACGTTTCTACATTGTAGAGATAAAAATTGATGAGTGGCAGTAATTATTAAATTATTCATATAGTTAATTACATTTATAATACTTTATTTATTTATTATATTAATGTATTTAATTAATTATTATTGTTACATTTATTTATTAATTCGTTTATTTATTTGTATATTTGTGTATAAAATTAATATGTGAAATAGAACTCAAGATTATATAACTACTATTAAATAATAAAATCATTATTTGAGATGAATTTGGAATGTATTAGATTTATTTAAAATGAAACAAAATATCTACTTTGCTATTAGTTATTTTGACTGGTAGTGTAATAAATGTACTGCAGTTACATTTTAACTCATTTATGAAGTTAAATGTACCTATACGATTATTACAATTTGGACAATGAAGTCTACCTTTCGTCCAAGATTCCTGTAAAAGATGCACGTACCATTTTATATGGGTTTTAGATAAAAGTTTTAAAATTTACCTGTACTATTTTCATTGATGTGATATTTATTTTCTACATACTATTAAATATTCTGAAGAATATTTATAATCACATATAGTAATACTAAATTGTCAATAACATAGTTTTAAAAGAAACTTTACTTGATTTATAGCATGTTCAATCCATTTAGGCAGCTTTTCCATTGAGATATATGAACAAGATTCAGAATCATTTGCTTCACATCCAACATCCATAGGATTTTTCTTGACTTCATTATGGGAAGTAAATAATAAAATAGATTCATTATTAGAAAGATTTTTTCTACAACGTTTGCACTTCACTTCCATAACCTGTAAAAAGAGAATATATTATATTACAAATGTTTGATGCTTTTATCAATATTTGATTCATTAATTAATTTAAGTAATTTTGCATAAGTTAATTTTACTTCAGTAAATATTATAGAAGCAGAATGTTAAAGGTTATGTATATATAAAAGAAAGACTTTATAAAAAAATTATTAAAAAGAAGTCTATATACTAGAAACATATTAGTATAGGTTAAAAACTGACGTAAAAAATGATGTCTACACACAGTTTAATTATATTTTTTTTTGTCATAATCATATATACTCAATGTAAAAAATTAATTTAAATTATTTTATAATATTCTTACTATTAAATAAATAATTGAGATAAAAAAACTTATATTTTTCATTTATATACTTATGAACAGATATGTATAAAAAAAAACTTTTCTATATAAAGTATTTAAGCATTAAAAAATCACATTATATATATATTTATATATTTATTTATTTATTTATTTTTATGCATTCATTACATTATTATAGTAATTACGAATATTAAATTAATAAATTTATGAATGTTATAAAATATATATATAATGAAAAATGTGCACAATGTATAACTTTACATATACCTTTAATAACAAGATTATTTAATCTTCACCTGCTGGGATAGCATCTTCTAATCTTTTAATAAATTTAATGCGTAATTCAGTTACATTATCATTTTTTAGTTGATCTTGTACAAACCAACAAGCAATCTCCATTTGTACCATTTCACAAGCTCCCCTTAATACTCCAATTAATACATTACAATATTTTAAATTTAAACAATGATCTGGTAATTCAACAAATTCTGTTAATGGGTTTGCTTCAAAACATAAAGAAAATTCATCACCAGCAGCACTCCAATTTGTGATTGTCGGTGTTATTCCCAAAAATATTTTAAACCCAGTTTGTATTTTCTCAGCTGTATCTCGAAAGTCATAACACCGACCAGATCCAGTTCGAGCTAAGAAATCTTCTATTAAACGAATTCCCATATTATAACCCATTCTTTCCAGCTGTTTGTTTACATCTTCGACATTTTCATAATCCTTTAGTAATTGGGCTACCAATGCTCCATATGTCAATGTAAACAATTCAGAATTCTGAAATTTATTATTATACATAAATTAGCATCATATCATAGCTTAATATGTCTTTCACACAGAATGAAATTACATATAACTATACATTAAAATTATTCCTAACCTCACTTATAATTTAACATCTATTTTTTAATGATTATTTGTCAACAGAACAGAATTTAATAACATATAATCTAAATGTCTTGTAAAAATTAATAAAGCAATATAGTGGTATACTCACAACTTTTTTTGAGTCAAGTTTCGTGCCTGCTCGTGACATATTTATATATGTGTGTACGATTCTTCAATCGGATATAGTGACAGAGTCGATATTCGCCATCTAATTTTTAATTTATTATCAAATTATTTATACATTTATAATTATGTTAAATAATTACAAAGATCTAAATTATTTAAAATTATTTAGCGAAATGTTTATATAATATACAATAATTTATTAGAAATTGGAATATTATTAGCTTATGTACACAAATACATCGTTTCTTCGTAAAGATGTGTATCAAATAGTAAAATAATAATAGTAAAAATAAATACGGTATTAGGTATTAAATGTAAATAACACATTTGTTTAAATATTTGTTTATTATAAAATGTACCAATCTTATTATATATATTATACATATTTGTCAATTTTATCTTAATTTTATATATATATATTGAAATTTAAATAATATTTTTTTCATAATATAGACAAAATATAAATTTCATAAGTATATTAAAACTGAAAACTTAAAATAGGACGGAGTCCTCAAACTGATCGTTGGGCAATTATATAAAATATATTACTCTTTAATTGAAATTGTTGTTCAGAAATCCCCCATAGCTGCAATAATATTATATAATGCTGTTCTTGCATCATTCTTTTCAAATACACTTAAAACTTCCATTGCTCTTTGTGAATGTCTTTTCTGTAATTGTTTTGTTAATTCTACTCCAGGTCCCATCATAACAATTTTATGAATCTGCATATTAAATTGTTAAAATGACTTGTTTCATAAATGGAAAACAAATTATTACACATTCGAAAATATGTTTAAATTTGATATGCTTACCTTAACATAGTCTACATTATTTACAGATTTCAAACCTTTATCAATTTCTGTCAAAATTGATGGGTCATGTTCAATATGAAACATAATTGGTGCAGAACATAGATTGAATGTTACATTTTGATCTTTTGTAATAAATGGACCTAAATCTAAGCAAGCTTGCCAAGCCAATGCTAAGTGCTTTCCAAAATTGTAACCTTGTTCCTGTATTTCATTGCTGTGTCCTGCTAATTTTAATGCACCTTTACAAGATTTTCCTAATAAGGCACCAGCACTTAAAACATTTCTAAGAGTCCATTCCTTTACTGCATAATCCTTACGAACTTCAGGTGGTATAGAAGGTAAAGGATTATGTTGGTTATCTGTACGTCCTATAAATTCTGCCTCTGCTAAGTCTCTCACAGCACTTGACATTAATTCAACAATCTAAATGTGATTATAATATAAAATATAATACAAACAATTTATATAAATCAAAATACCTAATTTTTATACATACATCTTGATTGCGAAGATTTGCTAATTCAGCACAAGAATTTGCCAATAAATAATCCCCACCTAGCAGTGCAATTTTATTACCAAAATACATATCATTCAATTCTGATGTTTCTAGATAAACATCAGATTCTATATTTACTAAACCGTTGTGAACAAGATAACTAATACGTATCATTTCAGTTACTTCTGCTAAAGCTCTTTGACTAAATAAAAATTCGTTTAATATTATTTTTGTTACAAATTTATGATGCTTTAAAATTTTATATTATTAAGAGCTATAATAAATACCTGTGTAATATACCTGCAGCTTTGTCTTTCTCCATATCATCTACGCCTAAATGACCAGCAGCTTTTGAAATTAACAATACAATAAGACCCCATGCTTGCATGTTGTTACGTCCATTATAAATAACAGTTCTATAATAAATTTGAATAAATGTTAATATAGAGAAGAACTAATAGTACTGTAGATTTATAAGAAATATATTAATAAAATTCTTACTTGGCTGTTTTTAACAAAGGATGATTAGATCCTACTAGTTTTCTCAAATGCAAAGCTACATTTGCTATTTCATCGCTTAAGAGCCACCGTAAACTCAGAAATGATGTTGGATATCCAACAATTTTCTCTGCTTCTGAAACAGCTCTGTTCCAATCTGGTTTTTGACTTCCTCCAAGTTTTGCTTCAACCTTGTTGGATTGATGTAAATGGAATCTGTTTTGTGTAGAGATGTGCATATTTCTTTGTCTTTCACAATTCACATTATGATCACTGCATAAGATTCCTCTGGTTATATTTCTGTTTCTCAATAAATTAAATGTAATTTTGTTCGTAAACATTTTTGCACTGCACACACCCGTGGAATTCGTTTTCTCTCGACATTAACATTAGTCGCACATTCAAGAGGTATAACGCATATGATTAACATTTCAGGCTTTCACTTTTGACCTTATTCTTAAAATATATCATGTGATTTGTCTTTAGGTATAAAAAATTATTCATTTTTTATCATGGAAAGTCATTAAACAAATATGTATCTTATATATTTATACATGGTTTTATAATACATTTTATCGTTCAATTAAATAGAGCAATGTACATGAATTCTTTTATATAAGAAGGTAATGTTTTAATCATGGACCGTACTCCTATATCTATGGTTTAGTATGCAAAGAGTATGTAGAGAGAATATGTAGAGAATTAGGATGAAATTAGTGTTGCAGGAACGCTTCTATATTATGTCCATTCTCATGGTATTTAAACTTATCCACAATTATGCAGTTATATGAAATTGTTAATTTTATATTGTATAAGTTAAGAAAACAAAACAATAAGCGGAAAAGTAGAAATGTAATGCAATAGAAATATGAGAATGAAACACGGAGAATGTAAAGAAAAATGAACTAATGTAGAAAGTTATTAAGGATTAAAGACTGAGAAAATTGTAATATAAAGGCATAGATATGGGCATAGCTCTATAGGGACCGAAGACCGAGCAATAACTAATGGGGATGATGCTATTTCCGGGAAACGTGATACGTGGGGCCGCATAGATGATTGGTTGTGATTGCGCAAGCGCAATCTTATTCTTATCAAGTTTCTGAATCAGTATAACTGATTAACTGATTTATTTTCCCTTTCTGATATACATCATTGAGTGAGTGACCAATGATCAATACGGCGCCAAGTATCACATGACTGTATGTCCTGCACCCCGGAAGCAACTAAGTTTGCACTCAATCACTATATGAATTTCTGTGTCTATATACGAAGCAATCGTAATATGAAGCAGGGAATTGCACAGTAAAGATTGTATTCATCGAAACAAAATGAGAGCAAACAACTCTCCTAAACGCCATCTCCAGATAGAACAACGTACTGTTAGGATTGAAAACGTAAGTATTTGATACATGCCAGAGAAGGAAATAAAATGAAATTGAAACTATAAAATTGTTTTGTCAAATTATATAGGTATCAATTGTATCTCCTTAAGTAAGTTAAAAAATATTGTTTAAATTACATATATATGATTTAATATTCATTTTAATATAAAATGTAATGTAACTTTAGTCAATTTGGTTCAGAGAAGAAAAGATGTATCATAGGTATATGTATAAAGGTAATCATGTATAAATATAAATCATATGATCTAATAAAAATACCATCTTAATTCTTGGCATTACCTTTCTAAATACTACCAGAGAGGAATTCCCCCTCTGATATTACCTACATGCTACTTGTACGTTTGTTGAACATATAAATTGTAGATGGATAGTATCTCTCTCTGATAGTACATACATGTATATTCAGTCAGAGACTCTAAATGCATATACATATATAGTACACTTGTATAACCAATAGCCGGTGTGGCTTATTAGATTTGTATTTTTATCATGATCTAATAATCTAATTTGTGAATTTTGCTTTTGTATTGTCATTTGTGAATAAATATTTCTAGCATAATGTTAAGTATTATTCTATGTCGTCGCATGTTACGGATTGGATATAATGAAAAAAAACTCTGGACCAGATCATTTGTAACGTGTTCAATTAAATCACGAAGACAAATTACTTATCGCGAAGAAGTTTTATCTCACATTTTGACACGTACTCTAATATATCCTGCCATTGGAATTAGGGTAATATTTTTAATTTACATATTCTACCTTTATAAAATATTATAAACATTAATCAAGCTTTATAACAATGTTTTTTGAAATATTGGGTCTTTACTAATTCTCCAATTATTATTGTATCAAGTTTAAATCATGAAAATAAGTTAAATGTTTATTAATTAATAATAAATAAATAACATATAACATGTTAAGTAATGTTAATTAAACAGGTATTTATTTCAAAGCATCTCTTTATTGCTTCTGCAGATATAACATTTACATAATGGGTAGAACTTCAAGAAAACGTCATCAAAAGAAGAAGCTAAATAAAGAAATAGCAGAAAATACAGAAGACAGTTTGATGCATCTTAGATCTTGGTTATTAACAAAGAACTGTTCATCAGTTTATGATCTTATTCCATTTAACTTTCTTATTACAGGACGAGGATTAAAAACATTAAAAGACATTAAAATTAATGATATATTGATCAAACTACCTTATGAAATCTTAATAACAACATATACATTATCTCAAAGCAATGTCAGTATTTTATTTTCAAATACTGAACATTATAGTGCTCAATGTTTATTGGCAGTATTTATTTTGTACGAATCACATTTAGAAAGTGCTTCAAAATGGTATCACTATATTAATAGCTTGCCACGAAATCTAACAAATCCAGATTTTTGTACACAAAAAGAAAAGAATTTGTTACCAACATTAATTACAGATTATATGAATGAGTTCCATAAAATACATAATGATTTTCAATTATTAATTAGATCTATGAACAATTTGAAGTTAAATGGAGAATCTCATTGTCCTCATTGCAACTTACATCTTAAGAAAATAATTACATTTGAAAGATACAAATGGGCATATTATATTGTTAATACAAGAGCTGTATACATAGATACAGCTGAAATTGAGAAAAATCAAGATATTGCTATTAATATAAAACAACCAAATAATTTAGCCTTAGCACCATTTTTAGACTTATTTAATCATAATATACATACCATAACACATGCATCTGTAGTTATAAATAAAAATGGGAATAAATTTTATCAAATTACTACCTTAAATTCATTTAATTTAGGATCACAAGTTTTTATCAATTATGGTGCGCATAATAGTCTTAAATTATATGTCCATTATGGCTTTTTTATATCAGATAATCCATTGGATGAAATTTATTTTGATATTTCTGATGTAAAAGTTTGTTTTGATGTCCCAAAATTTAAATTGGATTTCATTATTTCTAATAATTTACAACAAAACATGGCATTTACAAGAGATGGCTTAAATTATAATGCACTCTGTACATTATTCATAATGAATACAAAATTACAGAAAAATCATTGGAATGCAAAATTATATGGAAATTCATTTATGTCAGAGGATATAATAGACGCATATAACATAGCAAAACCAATTCTAAATTTGAAAAAAAATGGACTACTAAATCATTTGACCACTATGAAAAAGCTGAAATATTATACACAATGTTTTTCAATTGCAATAAATCTTGTAGAAGAATATATTACAATATTAAATGAATCATATAATAGTCTGTGTACATTTCACTAATTTGATGAAAATGTATAATTGATAACATAAAGATATAATTTGTAATATGTATATAGGAGAATGTTTGTTGTAAAAGAGTCATTTAGAAACTAAGCATATAAACTATATGAATTAATAAACTAATATGTACTGAGAATTTCTTAATTTTTCCAGAATACATGATTAGATTTCAGTTTCAGGTACCAAATGATTAATTTTGATAAAATTGATTAGTTTGAGTTTTGTATGACTCATATTCAAACAATTTATACCTTTACACTACTTTAATAAAAACAATAGTATTATTCATTAAATTTTATTTGCTTTTCTACCATGTGAAATAAGATATATCTTCATTTATTTATAATTTTGAACAAAATATTTTTGCATTTGACAAATTATTAATAGTATCTAAGGAATCTTTAAAATGTTTAATAATATTTTTTATTAATGTTCAATACAAGTTTAATTATTTTTATAGTGTTGCAGTGGAAATGTAATTGATCGTACACAGAAAAAGAAATCTGTTATAAGTTCTGTTAAATTTCCATTGGTAATACCTGGATTTACTGGGGGAAAATCAGGACAACAAAAAAGGGATTGTTTTCATCCTGGTGTATCTAGTTTAAGCCATGAATGTATTGATATTCAAGAAAGGGAGGCAGTTAAATCTGCAAATATGATTAGAGCAATGCTTAGATATATTTGGCCAAAAGTAAGTTATCTTAGAGACCTAATTAATATTGTAATAATATAGATATATCTATTCATAGGATGATCCAGATATTCGAAGAAGAGTTAAAATAGCCATGGGTTTACTTGTTGGTGCAAAAGCTCTAAATGTTGGCGTTCCTTTCATTTTTAAATGTGCAATAGATACTCTTAATACCCAACATATGGCAACTACTGGTAATGCCATTTTAAGTCTAGGAACTGCATCAGATACGGTTGCAACAGTAGCAACATCATTACTTATTGGATGTATGTACAAAAATCATATAAGTTATTATTATAAAAAGAATATTCTTTCTGATTTATAAATTGTTGAGAGTAGATATTTTCTATTAATATTATAATATTGAAAAACAGATGGAGTAGCACGTGCTGGTGCAGCCGGATTTAGTGAATTGAGAAATGCAGTATTCGCAAAAGTTGCTCATCATTCTATTCGTAGAATAGCTAAAAATGTATTCTTGCATTTACATAATTTAGACATGGCTTTTCATTTAGGTAGACAAACTGGAGCATTATCTAAAGTAAGATAATTTTATTGTTTCTATTTTTATTATTTGAAATAATCATTTATTCAATACAAATTGTTGCAGACAATAGATAGAGGGAGCCGTGGTATAAATTTTGTATTAAATGCTATGGTATTTAATATTATTCCTACTGTCTTTGAATTATCATTAGTTAGTACAGTCTTATATTTAAAATGTGGAGCAGAATATGCAAGTATTGCTCTTAGTTGTGTTGGAATTTATGCATTATTCACATTGGCTATTACTCAATGGCGAACGAAATTTAGAATTTTTATGAATCAAGCAGAAAATGAAGCAAGTAATAAAGCAATAGATTCACTTATCAATTATGAAACAGTAAAGGTATATTTTGTACTTTATTCATTTTTACAATTGAATGGGCTGCTGTAATAAGGAGGTAGCTTAACTTTAAGATAATTTGAGCAATCAAATCAACAAAACTCAAGTACTGCTTTAAACATGTTATAAATTTATGGTCAATCTATATACATGTTAATGTACTTTTACACTAAATATAAAATCTATACGTTTCTTATTGTTCAATAAATATGATTTTCAATATTGGAGCTACTTTCCTTTTGTGCCAAAAATAGAAACAAGATAGTAAATTACTAAAAGAATTAAAGAAATTTAAAAAGAGATTATATTTTATTATAATCATGACAATAATGATTAATGCATTTAAAAAGAATGATATTTGAAGTATGATATGGTGTAAAATCATCTTCAAATAACTTATCCTCTCAGAAGCCTATCATCAGAACTATCTGAAGTTTTCTGGTTTTGTTATAGAACCATATCTTATTTTCTGCAACGCACTTCTTTGCAAGTTCTAACAGGCCTTTATATTTTGAAATTTTTAATGGTAAGAAGTTTTTATATGTTGATTGAAGATTATTCATTGTTATAAATGTATGCTTTTTGATATTGAACATTTTTACTTGTTCAAATTCATTCTCAATGTATTTAGTTGTGCCTCTTGGAGCTAATTCCTTTTTCCACTAAGTGTAAGATCACATTTTTTTAATGAAACAAAATGAAAAAAAGTAGAGCTGCCTCCTTCTTGCTGCAAATGCTTCAATTATGATATTTATATTTCTATATAATTCTAGTATTGGTACTATATAAATAATTAATTTTTATATCTTTTATGTTAGTATTTTAATAACGAAAAATTTGAAGCTGAAAGATATGACGCATCGTTAAAGAAATATGAAATTGCATCACTTAAAACAAGTACAAGTCTAGCAATGCTAAATTTTGGACAAAACGCTATATTTAGCGCTGCACTTAGTTTAATAATGGTACTAGCATCCAATAATATTATAGAGGGTAATTTTTTAATGTTTACAATGTACATAACATAAAGTGTAAATTTTGATATAATATTTAAATGAATCAAATGTAGGTACCATGACAGTAGGAGACTTAGTAATGGTTAATGGTCTTTTATTCCAACTATCAGTTCCCTTAGGATTTTTGGGTTCAGTATATCGTGAAGTTAGACAAGCTCTCATCGATATGCAAACTATGTTTACTTTGATGTCAATGAATACTGCTATTAAGGTACTTATACATACTTTCTAAGATTTATTGATTATAAATAATTAATACAGTTTATGATATAATACCAGTCTAAAGAGAATGCAACGCACTTTCACATAACTTCAAAGAATTCGGATATTGAATTTAAAAACATTAGCTTTCACTATGTTGAAGGCAAGCCTATTTTTAAAGATATTAATTTTACTATTCCAAGTGGTAAAAAAATAGCTATTATTGGAGGATCTGGTTGTGGGTAAGTTTTAAATATAATATACATAATTTTTATAAAAGTAAAGTATTAATTAATAATATATGTTTTTTAGTAAAACAACATTAGTAAGATTGTTATACCGATTTTTTGAACCACAATCTGGAGCTGTTTTTATAAATGGACATAATATTCGAGACATTGATTTAGATATCTTAAGAAAATCAATAGCAATTGTTCCTCAGGTAATTTTATCATTTATTATCAATTTAAATCATAAATTTTAATTAAAAAAGATTTAGTAATATACATATAATTAAAATATTAAAATCAACAAATTATTATAGGACACCGTTCTCTTTCATGAAAGTATCTTTTACAACCTCCATTATGGTAATTTATCTAAAAGTAAGGAAGATGTTTTTGAAGCTGCCAAAATGGCAAATTTACATGATTCCATTCTTAAATGGCCAAAAGGATATGATACACCTGTTGGAGAACGTGGTTTAAAGTTAAGTGGTGGTGAAAAGCAACGAGTAGCAATTGCTAGAGCAATTTTAAAAAATAGCCCAATATTAATTTTTGATGAAGCCACATCATCTTTAGATTCTATTACAGAACATGTAAGTTCCTATTATATGTTAAATGTTATTACTATAAATATTTAACTCTGATAACATACTTTCAGAATATTCTTGAAGCATTACGTAGAGCAACTGTTGGCCGGACTTCCATTGTTATAGCCCATCGATTATCTACTGTTATGGATTCAGATGAAATTTTTGTATTAGATAATGGTAGTTTGATTGAAAGAGGAACACATGACTCTTTATTAGCTGTGCCAAATTCTTTATATTGTAAATTGTGGGAAACACAACACATAGGAATGCTCAAATCTAGTCAAGAAAAAGATAATAACTGTAGAACTCCAGGAGTTTGAAACAGAAATTGTATAATGCACAGGTAATAATGTCATATAGTCTTGAATTTGAAATTAACCATTTGAACATACTGAAAAGTCTATATATATCTAAACAATAGATTCTTATTTCTATAATTTTTTTTGTTTATCATAATCTAACAAAATGAGCCAAAAATATTTCCAAAAAGTCGACTTGATTCTAATCAAACATTTCCCAGTTCTAATATGAAATTAATATTACGTAAGATTAAATATTTATTATTTAATGTATTATTGTATATTGTAAATGCAACTAGCAATGGTAAATTTGGCAAATTGCTTGTAATAATAAAAATTTGTAACATAATAATATACATGTGCATTATATATAATATTTTTAATTTGTTACAAAATTACAAGTTTGTGGTTAAATTTCCAAAGTATAATTATTATCACAATTAATGTTTGAAAAATATAGTCGATAGAACAAAAATAAAAAGATAAGTAAAAATTTATTATTATTATTATTCCTCTATATTCTATGTATATATAGATTTCTCACAAAATAGTAATATATGATATATAAATATTTTTAAATAAAATCGAAATATTTCATTCCTTATATGTATACATGCATTTGTCATTTACAAAAATATGTTTTTAAGTATTTTCATTTGAACAGATTTCTTTAAATACATATAACTTTAAACAACATTGATTAGAGAAATGTTGTTGCATTGGTTACCTTGGAAACCGGTTAAAAACAACTATGGATGCTGATTAGTCTTGAATAAGTTTGGATAATGATATAATAATTTGTTCTTATAAAAACTATGCTAGTTGTGATGTAGAATTTGCAAATAAAACATGCAAACTGAAGTTCCTACGTTGCCTGTAGTACACTTCAATGCCCATAAGAATCTCAATAGGTAATCATAGTAGTGCCAAGCATTTTATAAATATTTTGATGTATATTTGTGATGTAAATTGAGAACTGAATACTTTATATTATCACGACAATGTGTCTGTAACAAACATTTTAGTATATATGTATATTGTTTTACAATTTAATTTCTTTTTATTTAATTTTTCCACATATAACATATTTGTGTTATTTACATATTCATTATATATTTAAATTGTATTTTCTACTATAAATCTTGAGAAATCTTGTATATAATTTACAGAAAACAAAATTCTAACTTAGGAAGACCATCAGTGGAAACAAAAATTAATTCATCTTACAAAAATATAGCATATCTCTCCTCTAAGAAAAAAAACCTACATCCTTTACTTGGTTTGTATTAAAATTTCAATAAGAATTAATACATTAATTCATAAAACTTTAATTAATAGGCACTTTATTCTACTATTAAAGGATTTATAATATTTTGTTTTTAATGTTTAAATTAATGAAGTAATTTTCAATATCTTTTAAACATACATGATCCCTGGATGTTTAAAACAATCTTTTAACATTTTATTTAATATACAGTACGACCATATCAAAGTAATGTTCGACAATGTCCTTCTTTGGAACAATCAAAACCTAATAAGAGTAGCATTGAACAAAGAGTTCTGTCTGCAAAAATGTTACGTATTAAAGAGCTACAAAATCAGTTGGCGGATGCACACTATCGATTAAATGTAATGATTTCAAATTGTATCACATAAATTTCTAAAATTTCTAAAATTCATGTATATATCACAAGTATATGTTAATGACAGGCATATTGAATATAATTATATATTTTCACAGGAATTAGCAACTGAAAACAAATTGTTAAGAGCATTACAGAAAAGACAAGATTCTGCATTAAAACGTTATGAAGGAACAAATGCTGAACTTCCACGGATTATTAATTCACATCATGAGGAATTGAGAGTACTTCAGATTAAATATAAAAAATTAAAAACTTTACAAAAAGAAACATGTAATTTATTAAAGGAAAAAGAAAATGAGCTTCAACAGCTACAGGTAGGTATTAGTATATATAACGTTTTCAAACAAAAAGTGAAAATATTAATAGTTATATATTATCCCTTAGTCACAAAATAAGCATCTATTACAACTTAGTAAGGATCGTAATTTGGGAGAGAGAGAAAAATTACAAATAGAAGTTTCTGATTTAAATCATAGAATACAACAACAACAAGATACCATACAGGTAATCTTATATTTGTAACTGATTTCTTACATAATATTTATACATTTAATTATTTCATTAGACACTACATAAGAAACTAACTCTCGAAACTAAAAGTTTAAAACAACAATTGCATCTAGAAATTTCTAAGCGTAGAGAAACACAAAAACATTTAGATGAAACAACAGAAAAATTAAGATCTTTAGAAAATTTACTAGATAATAGAGAACGAAGGTTATATTATAGTGGACAATTATTGTTTCCTGATAAGAATCAACGTTTTGGCACACAATCTCTCACAAATCTAAGAGATATTAGGTATGTGGAAAATATAATACTAAACTAATCATTTCTTCATATTCGGTGATTTCTTCTAGCTCATCAAATCCATTAAAGATACCAAGTAAAAACAAAAAATGGCAAACAGATATCCAAAAAGACAATTTGGTAAAAATAAATTTTATTGTATAATTGTGTATACTATTTATATCTTCTGAAAATAGATATTATGTTCATCTCATATTGATAACTTTTAGCCCATACTTCATACATCTGAATTAGATGAAAAGAACATAAAAACAGAGGAAAAGATAATTTCAAATCAAACTTTAGACTGTATAAAATCTGAAACAATGACAAATTTGGAACAAGTACGAAGATATCGTCTTCAAAAATCGCCATACAAAAATATATTGAATAATTCAGAAGAAGAATCCAGGGAAATAGATTTCGCTGTAAACGAGAATTCAGAGCTTTCAATAGGTTTAGAAAAATCAGAACAATTAGAAAAACAACATAAAAAGGAGGAGAAATATCAAATAAGCGCAGTTAAATTTAGAAAAATATATAACAACCGAAAATGTCAAAATTTTATCAGTTCATCTGGAGGTAGTGAAAGCGAAAATGAAAATGAACATGAAAATGATAAAAATAATTATACAAATGCTACTAACAATTCTAAGCAACTGCATGCAAGGTTTGTATGATTTGCATTTATTTTTATTTAAAATAATTATTTAATTGTAAAATATTTTATTATCTTTCAGATTAATTAGCAGTGCAGATGACACTTCAGATTCAAAAGATTCTGATTGTAAATATAGAAATAAATTGAGGGTTTTAGTAAGAGAAAGAAAAAATTCCTATGTAAGTGATTCAGAAGTAGAATCTGAAATAAGAAAACAATCAATTGAACATTACTTGACAGTGAATCATCAAAATGATACACTCAAATTAATTTCATCTGTTTATGACAATCAAGCTCATTATGACTCTGATAAAGAAACAGAAAAATTTACATCTTCAAAAAATATATTAAATGAATCACAGAATGTTTATCAATCTTTAATTGATGAAATGCATATACAAACTAAAAATGTAGAAAATGAAAACATATATGCTCAATACGATATACATACAGAATATAAAAACTCAGGAAATATAGAAAACTATATGTTTGGACAAGCTCCATCTAAAATACAAGAATTTAATAATGTAAGCATAAAAAAAGATGATTTTAAAAGTGAATCATCATTACAAACATATTTTAAAGATGAACATGATGTATCATTCAAAACTAATAATATAGAGCCAGTAGATATTGAATCAAAAATATCACACACAAATGAAACTCTTTTTAATGGTACACAAAAAAGATCTTCTACACAAGATTTATTAAATTCTTCACAGAATTTAAATAAAGCAACAATAAACAAAGTAGATACAACAGAAGTAGGAATATTAAGTGAAAATATACTGCTACAGAACTATAGTTTAGAAACAAAAAATAAATTAAATAAGAATGAGTTTCAAAATGTTGATATGATTTCACACAATGTACAATCTCATGATAATGATTCAGTTCATGATATATTAACTGATGTTAGTACTATGTCTGAAAGCAATATAAAAACAAAAATGACTGATTATAACAAAGAAAAGTTATTAGCATCAATGAAAGCTATTGATAATAATGAAAATATGGAATTTCTAAACCAAGATTATGAAAAACATAATGTAACAAACAGAAAGCAAATGATAGAAAATGTGTTCCCTGATTTACCATCCCACATGAAGAAAAAGCAAGAAATTATTAAAGATATATTTGATACTGATGTAATTAAAAATGAATCAACAGATAATTGTAACAAATTACACTGAAATATAAATGAAAAAAAGAGAAATACTAAAATATCTGCAAGGTCAAAACATAGACTATATAAATAATTATAATATGTGTGTAACTATATTTTTTTTATAATACAGATACTACTATACATACATGTACATCTCTATTTTATGAGAGGTTAGGAACTTCTTATTTTATGTAATAAATTATTTAAGGATATGCTATTAAAAGCTTTGTACATCATTTACCCTAATTTTAGTTCTTTAATAAATATCTATTATATTAATAATTTAAGTGTTTATAAATTATTAGATTTATTTTGCGGTTGTCAGTGTCAATAGATACAGAGTGTACGTATATGTGTATTATGTAATTAATGTTACATTAATTATATTTATATTTATTTTGTATATTTGTTGGTAATAAAGAAACAATAACATCTAATAAACAAGGTATTCTAAAATACATTAAATTACATATATTAATTAAAATTATATTCAAATTCACAACGCGTAATTACAAATTTGAAAATATAATTATATCAATGTGTATGTATATATTCTTTAAATTACTCATAGTTCTCTACAAATTTTGAGTTTTCTATGGCAATTAAAAAGATAGTTCAATTAGTCACAATGGTGACATTATGTAGATATAATGTAATATTACTTATTTAAATAAAGAAACTAATACAAATAATATTTTATTCAAAAAAATATAGTTAACAATAATATATATTAAAAACATAATTATTAAAAATAAAAGGATACTCATATTTAATATTTAGACTATATTTAATTTTACATTACATTCAATATTACCTGTAATATTGTAATATGTACTTAATTATAAATGATAACAAAATAGAAACTTTTTATTTGTAAATTGCACAATCTGTTATCTAAATAAAGAACCATCTTCGGAGATAAAACATTTTCAGTTATATAAAAATGAACTACAAATTTTTACATCAAGTTTTACATGCGTATACAGATCTTTGTTTCACAGATTGGCAATACTGAACTCAGGACTCAGGATTGACAAGAAAGGAAGCAAACAAGGAAGCAACAAAAAGGAACCTGTTGTGCACAGAAGGCAGTGGAATGAAGATACGCCGCGAATACAAATCCCATAATGAACACCAAAATAAACCATGAATATGCTTCTAATTCATATAATGGAGGTATTTGTTTATTCGTTTTAAGTAACTGATATTATCTTCTCCTGAATGTAGTAATATTAATAAAAAATATACATACTTTGTTAAGAACATAGTAAAGAAGAATTGAAAAACCGTCTGCTGGGCGTCCTTATGGCGTCTGCTAGAATGACGCTTGAAAAACAAATTTGATTTCCATATGTAAAAAAAATAAAAATTAATTTTTTCGTAGTATTTTAATATTTTGCAATATTAAAAATGTAACAAATTTTTTATTATTTTTATAGAATAACAAAGTTAAGATTTGAGAATTTTTTCGAAAACCGTCATATGTCATAACGTTAATAAAGATTTATACATTTATTGTTCAATAAATATTAACATTTGACACGATGAATAAAATAAAGATATATCACTGAAACTCCTTAATAAAGAATCGAAAATTCATTCCATAAGTTTATGTATTCTTTCACATTGCAAAATTTGTATAGTCATATTTTAAATAATGAAAAATATAGGCTTATTAATTATTAACTATTAATTTTTTATTATATAAACTGGTTTGTTTTATTTACGAAATGAATATATATTAATTTTTTCTAAAAACTTTTTAAAAGTATACCATAATAACAAAATCATTTCATTTTGCAATAATGACCATTTTAGGTATTATGGGAAATGATAGTCCAGGTGCATTATTAGATATGCTCGCAGAAGTTGCATCTCAGACGTTACATTCAGAGAAAAAGCGTAGTAAATTATCACTACCATCACAATGCAAGTCAAAAACAGATTATGTAAAAAGGAAGGCTCATGAATTAACCTTTAATGTGCCACAGCTTCTCTCTATGCCTGCATCACAATTAGTTAAACAATTTTCTATTTTCACAAGTGATGAATTAAAAAGGCAATACTCATATACATGTGCTCTTGTCATTGGATGTGTACAAAAATATACTAGTTTTGCAAGCGAAGGAAGAGCAAGAATGTCTATTAAAGCACATTTAGCAGAACATTTAGAATATTTAAAAACTAATAAAGAAGCATGTAAGTAAACATAACATTTACACCTGCTTATAAGGAAAGAAGTTATCTATTAATTATAAAACATAAATTATATTTTATAGATAAAACTTTTACTGCAAAGTCAGTAAGTTACAAAAATTATAAAATTAGTCCTCAAAGTAAGAAAAGCAGATTACAACAATCACGGAAACCTCAGGAAACATTAAATAAAGAGAATAAGAATGTTATTACAGAAAAATCAACAAATTACTTAAGAAATATTTTGTTAAATGATTCGACTTTTAATGAGTTAGATAAAAAGAAAAATGTTGAAGCAGTAGAAAATTCTAAAAAAATACATAATTCTGAACAGAAAGATACAGAAAGAATGGATTTTAAAGTTCTTGGAGATCATAGTTATTTTGAACGCTTAAAAGATGAAATTCCTAGCAAGAAAGAAACATCACCATTTAACAATTCTCTTGAAAATATGACAGATGAAAATGTAAGTAGTAAATATGAAATAAAAATATAATGTGTGTAATTTTTAAATACAATTTTTTCCTTATATAGATTGTACTTATGGTTGTTGGTGCTGACAGTGTTCATATGAAAGAATATCCACGTATTAATAAAAAATTGTCAGAAAAAATCAATCAAAAATCTGATACCGTTTATTTGCCAGGTAACTGTATAAAACATTTATAATACTTTAATGCATGTATTATATCCGAAAACATTGAAATGTACAGATGGTGCAATAAATACAATTTTCTTACTTATTATAATACTTTAATGCATCCTGTATGTGTGTCATATTATAGCATGTCTTATTTATGTAATATAAATACATATTTTTATGTTTATTTCTCTTTATTTATATGTAATATAAATATTTTGGTTTATTTTCAGAAATATCATGGTCAACTGAAAATGGTGACAAAAATACAGAAATTATAACTAGTAAACCCAAAGGGAAAGCAAAATTTATAGGTACTAGTAAAGAGGAAAGAGAAATGGCATTAGCTTTTATGGATCGTATAAAGAAAAAGGGAAATCCAACTGGAAGTAATCTCGAATGTCGAATTTGTAATCCACCACGAAGTTTCACAGCACCTACAACATTGGTGTCTCATTATCGCAGTCATGCTGGAATAAAACCATATGAGTGTCGTATATGCAGAGCAGTTTTTACGAGAAGACATAGCTTGAAATATCACATGTTAATTCATCAAAATCAAACGCGATTTACATGCGCTGATTGTGGAAAGAAATTTAGGCATCCATCACATTTCAGAGAACACAGACGTAGACATACTGGTGAAGCACCATTTGGATGTGATGATTGTGGACAACGGTAAGCTAATGTTGAATACAATATATTAAAGATATTTATAATATAATACTTTTTTATTAAAAAAGATATTTTTATATTAATCAGATTTAAAACAAGAAACACTTACAAACGTCATTTAAAAACAAGACATGGAAAAGTTCTAACAACTACTGGAGAGTTGCTGTATCTGTCGGAAGAAGATTTTCAAAAAGTTCGAACTAATAGAAAGAAAAAGAATAATACAAATAAAGATCACATAATAGATGAAGGCATAATTGCAACAAAAACAATCATGCATTGTCAAAATGATAATGATCAATTACAAAATACTGCAACTGAGGAGTATATTATAAATAATGATACCACTGATAGTGATAAAAATTGGAAATCAAGTGATACAATACAAATTATTAAAAATTGTTTTGAAACTTACGAGGTGTGTTCAGAACCTCATTTAAATAAGACTGAATCGATAGAGACTGAATTATCTATAAAAAATAGAGTTTTTAATAAAGACGAAAATAGTTTATCAGATGAATATGCAGATAAAGTAGAAGATAAATTGCCACAGTTGCAAAGTGGTTCTTATATTAAGTTAGAAATAGTTAAAGATGGAAATAATCAAATCATATGTCATGATAATGTTGGTCAACCTGAAATAATTTATCATAATATAAATGAAGCATCATCATATATTAAAGTAGAATATAGCAACTTAGTTAAAGATTTAGAAAATGAGAATAGTATAGAATTTCAAGAAAATTTTAAATTCGCTGAAAATCAAATTAAGAATCCTATACATATAATTAATGAAACTGAAAATTATTTTGATGAGGAATCCAATAATTCTGTAAGTGAACAACAAACAAAATTAATGCAAGTAGATACCCATATGAAAACAAAGAACAAAGATAGTAATGAACATATAATACTTAGTCAAGAACATATCAAATATGAAAAAGAAAATAATGATATTACTACTCTTAATTGCAAACCTTTTCAAGAAATGGAGACCCATGAGATTGTTTCAGAAGACTTAATAGATTTAAATACATTGCAAGGAATTAATCAAATTACTAATAAAACAATATCAATTACGGAAACTTTGGCGAATCAAAATGAAGATTGTCTATTACAAGAAGATAAAAAATTAAGCAATTATCAAACAGTTATAACAAATTCGATAAAGAATCGAGTGATTGCATCTCCAAATTATGTTTTTGAAAAAGATCAAAAGTTATTAAACCAAGTTGAGCAACGCTTATATATTCATAATGAACCTTTAACTAGTATAATAGTACAAAATAAATGCATTAATATATTTCCACAAACTCAATCAAAAACACAATTAAATAAAAGTAAAAAATTTACGCTCTTGAATAAACACATGCAAGCTATTAATATAAACCAAAATGAAAATCAAAATACAATTTTATTGTTGACCAATAATACGTTACAAAATAATATCCTTAAAATTGATCAAAATAATACTGCTGATACTGAAATTAAAGAACAGATATTTGAGAAAAGTAAGTAAGCATTAAAAGTTTTTTAATTTTTTCTGAATCAGGCATTCGCATTAAAAAAGATATAATTTTAAGATAAATTCCCTATTTCTATGGATACAGTTTTAATAAAAATGCACTTGTAGTATAAATAATACTACAATAATGTTTTGAATTTTTGTATATGTAAATATTGTTAGAAGTGTAGATTTAATAACCTTTTATTATTTGAAGAAAGAAAGTTCAATATATATAATAATAAATCTTCAGAAAAGAATGCATTTAATAAAATATTTTTATATGATTTCGATCATACAAAGTACACAGTATTAGCATAGCTTTGATATATAATAAAGTTTAAAAATTAAATAAAAATGCATTTATATATATACATACACATATATTGTTTTCAAGTGACATAAAATTATTTCTAAAACTGTTCAACCTATAATTTCTGAAAACAAATTATAGATGTCATAAAGTTTTTATTAGGCATTCCAGATGTTAGAATTGAAAAGATAGCGTTTATTAAATTTTCTATAACAGTTTTTTATGTATATATTAACAAATCAATTATATAAAAGTTATTATTAATTTACTTACTACAGTAGAAATTTAGATACTTAATAACAATTATATTTGTTTGTGTGCCAAATATTGGAAAATGTAGTACAAATTCATAATTTGCTTAGCCAAACAGAAATTTTTAATATCACTGGTGGTTACTTTCTAAGTTCTCATATATTTTGCTTAAATGAATTACAAAAATATTGTTCATTATATTTTATATTTATTTTAAGCAATTTATGGAGAATGTATTACCTGTTTCTATTTGTAGCACACTTTCTTCTTTTATATATATAGATCATATTTTTATCGCAAAATGTACAACATTTATAAACAGCAAATAATCGTATTCATTGTGCTATCTTTTTTAATATTTTGAGATACTTATATTTCTTCAAATATAGCTCAAAAATGTCTTCCATAAAAATTTAAGGTTTTCTTGATATTATACATATTCTCAACGTTTTCTTATAAAAATATATAAACAATTTATTATTATTATCTTGCAGATATTAATATTCAAGGAATAATATAATATATTGAATATATTTGCTAAAAAAAAGTTGAGTAATTTATATTGCAGTATTTCATTACAGAAAAACAAATTTCAAAAATTCAAATTATTATACGTAGGTGACTTAAAAATTCTCTTTCACTCAAAACAACGATTATAAATATCAATGAATAAAAATAATAGTGAAATTAACATTCATAAATAACAAATTCGGGTTTTTTACTGCTTGAAGCTTAATATTGAAAATTTACATAAAATTTTGTTTATCTTTTCTAAAGATAAAGTACAATTGAAACTTTTTAATGAAAATATATTTTAATGTAAAGTTTCAAAAATAAAAATGTGAGTGTCTTAAGGTATATGAATAAGACAGAAGCATTTCGTGTATCTCTGTAGAAACATGTAAACAAATAAATTGATTAAATATTATATAAAACATAAAAGGAAAGAAGTAAAAAATTATTTTCTCAAAAATTTATATATTACGAAATATAATGTGCCTTGTAGGTATGATAAAGTTGGTTATTAATAGTATATCATAAATACAATAATAATTACATAAAAAATATTCATACATATACTTTGTACTAATTTTTTATTATCATTTGTAATAAACGTTAAAGGCTTACAACAATGTTAATATAAAAAGTAATTTTAGTTATATATTGTATTTTTATACTCATTTTGTACTTAAAACAATAAAATGTTTAAAAGTTATTTGATAATATAATTATGAACAAAATATACATTTTCTCAAAATATTTTGTATAGTGGTGTGTAATTCTCAGCTTTTTATAATTTTGAATATTTTTGTAATTCCCAATTTTTTATATCTATAGAAACTTGACAACAGCAATAAAGGAAGAAGAGTAATACAAATGTACTATACCATGTATCTGTAATGAAACATGCAAAAATTTAAAGTAAACAACTCTGTGAACTACACAAAAATTATATAATACATATTTGTTTACTTTTATTTGAAATAATAAAGTTGTAAATAAGTTGTAAAATACAATAAAATAGTACCATGTAATATTCTAGAGATGTAAATATTTCCAATTTCTTCTCCAACAAAAAAGTAAAAATTAGATATTACAGACATTGCTAATAGAGGACTTGTTAAGATGCAATGAAATCGTCTCGCATTTGTTTGTGACAGATATCTTTTTCGTATGTTTAAAAAATATTTGTTTTCACCAGTTAATTTCATTAAACTTTCAATATTTAATCCTACAAAATTTAGAAATGCCCAAATAAAAATGTTTATCTGCATCCCATGCCATAAAAAAACGAATGTAAAACATAAAAGCGAGGCGAGTAATTTGTTAAAATTTGATTTCAACGAAGGTACATAAATATATCTGAAAAATGTTTTGTTTTGAAAATTTTCGTTATAATTACATATCATATTTATATATTTTAATCATACCTAATAAGAAACTTGTATAAACCTTGATCAAAATATTTCCACATGTCAGAATACAAATGAATTCTTGCTACACATTTAGGTTGAGGGGGAGCTTTTATATTATCTATTGCACATAAAGTGTGATTGAGTCCATATACTACGACATACTTAATTAAAAAAAATTGCCCCATACAATATCCTAATCCATATAAAGCCCATGGATTTAAATCCTTAACAACCTGTTTTTATGAAAATAAATAGATAGATTTTCAATGAAAAATACTATATGTAGAAAAATAACTTTACCTCTGGATGATATTGTATTGCACTAAAATAAAGAAAATGCAAAAAAAAGTCAGCGAACAGTATCCAGAAAATGTATCTAATGACATTAAAAAGAAAATTTTCAAGATTTGCAGGTCGCAGAAATTGAAATGATCCTTTTACCTGTAAGAATGTAAAAACGTATTTCTCATTTGTTCTCAATAATTAAAAACAAACACGATTTTAATAAAATATGATACATACAGAATTAATGAATTCCTGATATAAAACTAGTGGTCCTAAGGATAATGTAGGCAAATATAAACAATATGCCAATTTGTATAAAAGATTCTGTACAAAAGAGAGTATATAATCACATTTATTTTCTAAATGTGATTTTATATTATCCATACTGTAGCTAATGCTTCTTAGTTGAACCCAACATAATATATGAGTTAAAATGTAGTGTTCTTCATCATTTAATTTAAATGTATTTTGGAAGGAACCATCCGGAATTTTAAGAAAATGTATTATAAATAAAAATAATATATTTATCATCCATATAATAGATTTGCCACGTTTATATGTTAAAATATAGAGCATACATGGATGTATTAATGCACATAACATACTGAAGGTTCCAATACAATAATACAAAAATAATAAAGATATAAGAATGTACCAACAACACAATAGCTGCAGAAACATATAACATTGTTAGTGAAATAATTAGAGAAAAATAACAAAATATAGAATAATACTAAATTGTCACACCATAGAATTTGATATAATCTTTATAAAATGACTGATAAAGTGATGAAGAAATAACCAAGGTATTAATTTTATCATCAATGGTACCCATATTCTCCATTCTTCATCAGAAATATCTTGTTCCCTTCCAATCCATGTCCATCCTGGTGCAAAATCACCATACAAATCATCATAATTAATAAAATCTAAAAGTTATGTACATAATTTGAAATATAGATATACATTTATAACAGATAGACATAAAATAAATGCTTAAATTCTTACAAGAATTAATTAAAAATACTTTATAAATGGAATATAATACTGCACCAGTCCACAGAAGAAAATATAAGAAACTTTCATATTTATACAATTTAATAATCTTGTCCGTTGCCGAAGTCATTTCCAATTACAATTAAATTTATCGGTTCGTTTTTGTTACAGTTATTGCTTTTATTCTTCAATCATTATTGATAAAGGATCGTAAGATTTTTATGTTATACATTTTGTTAAAAGTTGATTTATTGAGATTTGAATGAAGGTACTGTAATTTATTTCAAAACCGTCGAAAACAATTATTTAAAAAACATAAACGGTAGTAAATACTAGAGATAAAATGTATCAAGTTTTATATCTGAGATTAGGTTAGACCTCAAAAGTATCATTTATGTTAGGTTAATGTTAAAATTATATTAATTCAATATATTGAATACTATTTAGAAATGTATCTTACACAGTGTAGAGAAAAATAAAAGGATTCAGATATCCATTATCTGCAAATATTTATTTCTATTAAAAAAATCAGATTTTATGTTATCGCTGTAATAATAAATATGAAATGATATTTTTCAAATAAAATTTTATTTTTAGAACACGAAATAAATAGGTTAAATACAACAAACTTAGTAAATTACTTGAACACATAGTATAAGTATAAAGTATGCATTCAGTTATACATATTTAATCATATGTTAATGTAAAGTACAATAGGACAATGATCACTCCCATACACCTTATCCCTTATAACATTGTCACAAACATTATCCTTAATTTGTTTTGACACCAAAAAATAGTCTAGTCTCCTATATAAAAAATTATAAAATATAATATGAAGATTCTATTTTTTATATTTAAATTCATAATAAACAAATTTTTTATACTCACCATCCTATATTTTTACTACGTGCATTAGCAAAATATGACCAAAATGTGTATGCACCTTCCTTATCAGGATATAAAGCTCTAAAAGTATCCACAAATCCTGCATCTAAGAAATCTGTCATACCACTTCGTTCCTCCTGTGTAAATCCAGCATTTTTTTTATTCGTGTCTGGATTTTTGAGATCTAAACAAATTATGAAATTAGTCTTTATAATTTCATTAATTTTCAAAAATTAGGAAGGAATAATTTAATGAATGAAAAGAATTCTACCTATTTTTTGGTGAGCAACATTCATATCACCACAAATAATAACAGGTTTCTTTTCATCCAGATTCTTTACATAAGCTTTAAAAGCTTCGTTCCACTTCAATCTTTTTGGCAATGTTATTAATTTTTGACCAGCATTAGGAACATCTATATACAATTACAAAATTTAGTATATAATATCCACAGATTTTTATCCATAGAAAGTCCGAATAACTTACAAACATTAACTAAGTAGAAATTTGAATATTCTGCAGTAATTAATCTCCCTTCACTATCAAATTCAACATTATCTAAACCATATTTTATATCAATTGGTTTTTCTTTTGTGTATAATGCAACACCACAATATCCAGGTTTTTTACCTATTTATAACATATATATAATTTGTTATTTTATAAATAAAAATTTATAATAGATTATAAAATAGTTCTTTACTCTCAAGAAAATAATAATGATATCCATTTAATTTAACTTCTTCAGGTAACTTATTTTTATCACATTTGGTCTCTTGTAATGCAATTATGTCTGCATCTTCTTTCAACATATATTCTGCTCCATTTTTCTAAATCAATATAATATCAAACTGACATAAAATTTCATTAAAAGCTACAGAATATAATAAAATTGTTACCATACTTTAATGACCGCTCTTATGCCAGAAACATTCCAACTGGAAATTTTTAAATTATATTTGTTTCCTTTTGCATTTAACTTTGAACAACCAAAATCAATTTCATTTAAATTTGTATCTATTCTATTCAAAATTGATTTTTTGTCTGTTTTGAAACGCTTTGCAGTAGGTTCTTCGTTATCATCTGTACTACGTTTAGATCTTTTCTTTGTTGCTTCTGATTTTACTTTATTTTTTTTTTCACTTTTAATTCCCATAGAATTTTCCTAATTCAAAATAAAAGCAAAGTAAATATCTCTTTTATAAATTGCTCAATATTTTGCAGTAACATATTCTATAATTGAATTACATAAAACATTTTGAACAAAGTGTTGCAATTACATTTATAAAAATATATATCCTAACACAAAATTATTGTTTTATTACACTGATAAAAATATTTAAAGTATGATTTGTTTAATTGTCTAACCTTTGGAGCTCGAGTTTGTTTTGGAGGCATGTTGATTACGTTGTTACACAGAAATCGCTAAAAAATTATTAATATTATGATATTAGCAATATCGAAATGACTTTTTTTATTCTATTTTACTATGTCATAAATATTTGATCTATTTTAATATATCTAAAACATATAAAGTGTATAACACACAAAGAGTAGTACGTTACCGGCACGATCCTGAAGGAAGTTTGAAAACTGCGCGATATCATGAATTTAATTCAATTGACTGTTTAACACACACATAAACTAAAAGAGAAAGATTTACATAAAAACAGACAACGTATTTAGGAAGATAAATTATTAATTCTTAAATTAAATATCTTGCATATATTGTTCTTTTATATTATAAATTTTTTAATTACCATAATTGAATTACTAAATTTATAGATAGAATATTAAAATTTATATTTAATTTGAAACTTAGAAATTTATAAAATGATAAGATACATATTTAAAACAAATGTATAACAAATGTGATACCTGGTAATACGAAGTATGAATGTGAAGTAATAGTAATAGCAGATAATAGTAGAGAGGAATTTCCTCTATGATAATAGTATATAGCTACGTAAATTTATTTCTGAAAAGAAATATATTTACTGAAAAAAATATTATGTGATTTTAAATTTAATACAAATTTCTATAAATTTAAATAATATCAAAAATAATTTATTGTTTATTTCTCTTCCAGCATAGTACACACTATTTACATCGCAAGATAGCGAAAATGATTTATATTTCTTGATTTAAAAAAATTTTCATTTCGTAATTTTTATGTATAATTTAATATGTATATATAATTTGCATTAATGATACTTTTTCCAAGAAGCTTAGTTAAAGGAGATATACTTAAGTTGGTACGAGAGTATTCCAACTTTAAACATCAGTAACTTTATAATTCATTTAATGTAATCTTAATTTCCTTCTTAATGACTATATGAGAGCTTATAGGTATTAATAGGTGGGCCTAGACCCTAGTATGCATGCCAAAGCATCGATAGATGTGATAGCTGTGGTTAGTGCCTGTGTGTTCAATTGACCATACGTGGCCATACACGCCATGGTCTGTTTAAGGTTCCGTCGCACGATCATATAAATAGATCTCGATCACATTTCGGCATTTGCTAGGGTAAACCGTCCGAATATGAGTCTTACAAAATCAATATGAAAGATCAACAAATCACGCATGCGCTGAACGAGAACGAGAACCTTGTTGTCCTCCATGTTGATTTTTCATAAATAGTAACAGCTTAATTTTCGGACGGTTTTTCCTAAGTTTCGTCAGGTTTCAGTATATAAGTGTAGTGCCTTTTATATGACCGTGGTCGTGGGTTCTTTGTTGTACTTGTATGTCTTATCCCCGTAAGAAAAAATTCCAGCACGGGGGAAGAGGGAATGAGACAAACTTGAAACAGACGAAATATCTACCTTTCTATTGATCTTCCTGACACAGATTTGCTTATGCTAAGCTCGTATGATATTAATATTAATAAACTTAAGTGATTATGTATCTGTGTGCACCTACAACGATCGCAAGAGGGAGAAGTAAAACGAATATAGCATCAAATTAAATATGTTTAGTAATAAAAAGAACAATTTACCACCGAGACCTCATATTCCGGATTCTGAACATATATTAGAAGACCTTAATAATGCTCCTATAGATGACATAGCATTTAAAATAATTAATAAAGGTATTATTTCGTTACTTTACTATTAATGGCTGTAATAAGAATATTAAACTAATGTTTTGAGCTATAGCTTCATTGTTAGCTTAACTATATATGTTTACTTCTTATAATAATTCTGTGTCATTATTTATTAATATTGATCTATACGAAAATAAAAATTTTGTTCCCAGATAAAGCTTTTGGAGAACATTCAATAAACACAAATACTTCTGATACCTATCAGAATGTGAAGATGTATTTAAGTATAAAACAACAGTTAAGATATTTGGAAACTACTCTTGCAGAAAGAGAACAACAGCTGAAAGCTGATAACGAAGAAATAAGGAAACTTGCAGACAATATTAAAAAACAAGCACAAGCTGCATTAATAACATAAATTTTTTATATTTATAAATTCTACTGAAATCAACTGATTAATCCTTCATATGAAAAAAATTTTAATATATAATCATTATCAATTTCATATTATTTTAATTATTAATGTCATGTACTAAAAATTAGCTAATTATGCAAAATAATACTTATCATAATACATATATTTATATTTTAATTTATACATGTGTATATAGATATTTTTATATAAAATATTAATACCCCCTCTATTATATATATAATTAACTTTTTATAAAAATAAATATTATACATAATTATTCTTCTATATTATTTGTATATCAATATATATCAAAATATATATATATAAACAAATATATATTTGAATAATTTGATACATATAATTAATTGTGATTTTTCTTAAATTAATCTCAATTGTAAATCTTTACATATTCTACATAATGTAAACCAATATAATAGTTATAGGCAGTTCATAGGCACTACAGTTACAATAGTAAATATCATTAATTAAACTCTATTTAAGTTTATGATATTTATACTTTGTATATATTTGAACATGTACTTCAGAATATGAAATAATAAATTAATTTCAATTTTTTAAATGTATTTTGTTTTTCTTTATTATATTATTTGGATTATGTATTATATCCATGATATGAACTTCGTTGTGCTTATATCTCGAATATAGTAAAAAATAAGTCAGATAGTAGAATAATGGATATTAATATGATTTTCTTTACAAATCTCTTAATAAATACTGTTGTGCATTCATTCAATCATTAATATTGTTAATTAGGGATACCTGCTGTAATATCATACTTAACTAATGGGTCATTAAGATAAGCACACCATGTAAAGCCAGGTGGATATCCTGAAAAAATCATGCACAAAATTTTAAATTAATATTTTTTGTTAAAAATATGAAAATATTATGTAGATGAAATAATTAAATATGTATTTGAAAAAGACATTTCCTATTTTGTGTTATGGTATTTTTATGATTATAATGTAATTATATGTATAAACAACATATAAAGCAATTACCTATATCATGTTTAAGCATATATGATAAGAATTCAGATTTCAGTACTTACAGTTATACTATTTAATGAATGATTTTCATGTGCTCACAAAATGTGGTTGAAATGAAATATCAAAATGTATTGCCTTTAGTCCAGCTGCATGCAAGTAACATCCCTGGATTAGTCAGTGGTTAGTGACAAATACCTATGTTTTAGGAAAATATTTATACACATAAGGTATATCTAGATATTTAAGGCTAAACAAACGACTTACACAAAGTAGTTAATTTACTTTCATGAAAAGGTTTTCTTTACAACTGTACCTCCACCAAAAAAAACATATATATTATGTGTTTATTTTTATTTATAACATCTGTAACAATAATATATATATAAAAGTGCTTTACATTTGTTTTATATAAAAGTAGAACAACTCTATTCATTTATAGGTATTAAGTATTTTTTTAAACGGAATATAAAAGTATACAATATATTAATTATATTTTTTACATAATGCGTCGATATGTTCAATTAGGACGGAATTCAGAGATATATAAGTTCATTGTTGTATTTTTTTTTACAACATTTATAATAATCAATTATTCGCAATTGTGACAAATTGCTTTAACCTGCTTTAATATCATTTCTACAATTGAATAAATTGTATTAACTTAAATGAATACTGGAACTTTTTTTTACAAGTCAAAAGATATTCAGTTTTATGATATTCAAATTCCTCTTAATCACATATAATTTATATAGTATAAGCTTCCCAATATTACTATGGGAAAATTATATAGCATCACATATATAATATATATATATAATTTCTCTATAAAATTCATTATAATTATAAAAGCATGTATTAAATGTCTTTAGAATTTTAAAATAATTTGATTTGTAGAGAATAATGTAACAATAATGGAATGGTTATAGCTTTCCTTTTTTTAAGTTAACAATCTATCTCTTTTATCACTTTTTTGTGCTTAACATAATGTGTCACTGTATTTTGTAAAATGGTGAATGTTATTTGGATTAATTAAAAATAAAGCAAAATGAAACAAATGACCTTAGAAAATTTGATATCATGTATAAAATATATGAATTCTGATTATATAAATTAGTATATTTTTAAAGTACTGCCAGATTAAACAAGAATATAATATAGATATCTGAAACAAAAATTTTTTATAATCTCATATCATTAGAAGAAATAATATAATATTATAGAATATGTAGTTTTGTGTATATATCTAATAGTTACTAATGATAGTAACTACCTATGTTGGTTAATTATATAATATTAATTAATTTCAATTTGCTATTTCTTTACATAATGGAATATAAGTTTCTCATATGTGTAAAAAGTAGATCTAACTACCTCGAATTATGATTACATTATAATTATGAAATGACTGATTGTAGCTATTTTCCACCAAAGTTCGGCATCAAAAAAAACGAACGAAATATTAACTTGCCTCTAGGCTTGTACTTAAGATGGTCCTCAATAAATTGACAAGGACAACGGGCGGAGACACAATGTCGTGGTGGAACAGATAAACCCGCGATGTCTCTATTACGTTCCTGTGAGTCTATAACCAGATCAAGTCTGCGGCGCACAAAGTGATGTGCCCATCGAGATGCATACCTCAGCAACAGCAACTCCGCCCGTTCCTGTCAACACATACCATCATCATTCAGAAACCTAGAGCCAAAATAATAGTAATAATGTAAATCCGTTTCTTAAACATCAATAGCCAGCCCATGAAATTGAAAAATCTGTTATGCATAAGTGGTAACATTATCAAACATAAATGCATACCAGATTGTATTATATTTTAAGAAATTTTTTACCATTTACCATTTTACAGAAATATTTCCTACGTACATGTATATTAAGCTTGTAATTCTGAATTATTTTAATTTACATACTATGTACAATTATATAAAACACTAAAAATAAAGCTTGTAGTACGTACACATATATGTGTAATTATACAAGTTTTATACAAATATGAAATTTAATAGTAATATCATATTTAATATCATATTAGTCAACAAAAAATATAATTAAAAAAAAAAACAATACCAAGTGTATCATTAAAAATCCAAATCACCAAAAAATAATTCTAGAAAAATATTTCACTTATTAATATCATATATAAACTTAATTGTAATTAATATTGTTACAAGTAAAAATCTTGTATAGTTAAGTACATAATTATGAGTAGTTTTCATATTTCGTATAAGTTAGTTTTTCTAGTTGTCATTCATCAATATAAATTTTGATTTGTCTATTTTTAATATAGCTATTACACTTTAATATAGCTATAGATCTATTTGAATTCTTTGACTTTTAAAATATCTTTTATTTAATGTAGATGTCTTGCTAAAAACCATTGTAATGCTGATATTAAAATTAATTTCAATAAGTTCAAAGTAAAAATTATTAAATCTATCAAAATTGTTTTGAACAATACTGTTTTTAATTTTTATATCTATCAAATAGTTTTGCTTTAAATGCCTCTATCTTTAAGAAAACTACTCCAGCTAGGACAGAAATCTCTGCCTTGAACATGAGGCTTATTGCGTAACCATTCTTCTATATATTGACACGGACATAAAGCCGATGCTAAGTGACGAGGTGAAGAAGGATTTCCACCTTCTTCGTCTACTGTCCAATCCAATCGGCGACGTAAATAATCCTTTGCCCAACGTTGTACATAGCGGCAGAATACTTGTTCGCTTTTACCCTGATATATTTTTTTAGTTTATTTTATAAAAACATAAAATATTGTAAGAATGATTATAAAATCAAGGAAAATACCGTTCACTTTTGTAAAATGTACTTTATAAAAACATCATATATACTATAGAAAATATATGTTAAATAAGTGAATATAAATTCCACTTATATAGTACAAGTACTTAAAATAAAAATAACATACCTGCTTGCGAGAAATTCTGGTGGTTGTATTGCCTTGTATTACAATATCACTGTTATCTATATCCATTCGCTGTTGTAATTCTTTTTTTCGTCGCATTTCGGAATTCCCATCTTCACCAATTACTCTTCCTTCGCGTTCTTCACGTTCTATAACTTCTTGTAATTTTTTCTATTGTAAAATAAAATAAGTTCTTGAATATATTATATAAATGATATGTAACAAAATATAAGCAATTTTTAAACAAAATTGTTAATTTTAATTAAAAATAATACATATAACAACGTACAATACGTATAACAATCACATTAAGCCTCGATAGTATAAATTAAATATATTTAGTAACACTTACGATGCAATCTGTAGTATCAAAGTATATAAAGCAAAGATTGACTTTGTGACATGAAATTTTTCCTCTATCATCCAATCCAAGCAATATTTTATGTCGAAGTAAATGTTTGTTCACTTGACCCATACATTTCTCAAGATTGTGGTTTAATTTTATCTTGATGAACATGCAAAAAAATATTGCAGCAGCATTGAGGACTAACCACATGACGCCAAGCCCAAATAAAGTAAGACCAGTTACTCCAGAAAACAATAAGCCAAGTAATACAATAAATGCAGTAAATATCCAAAGCACAAGAATTCTCTTGTAGCATACATTGTACATATTGAAACGTACATCATTCACAAGCAACTCCATTATATGTACGTAATCCTCTACTGTAAGCTGTAAAAATTTAATACATTATCTTATACATAAATATACATAACTTTACATACAAAAAAATATAAAATAAAATTATTGATTTTTATAAAACAGTGTAAAGGAAATAAAATATAATTAAACAATTACCGTTAAACCTTGAGCCATTAATTCTTCTGGTACTAATTCTGGACGAAATTTAGCTGGAGTAATCCATGGCCATCTAGTATTAACTGGTAAAAGAGTAACTATAGTATCCCCATTAGCAAAACCTTGTCTAATGTTTCCAATAGGTGTACTTATAATATTATTAGTAGTACTTCTGCCATTAGATACATCTCTGAGATCAATAGTCTTCAGAGAAGCACTCTTAGGATCAGAAACTCTTACATCAGATGGTAAATTCAGATCTGGACTTTCAGATGTAATGGAACGACTTAAACCTGACCTATCTAAATTAATTTGGACGGATTCAGTTGATATCACAGCACCTCTATATTCATGATTTTTTGATTGTTGATTATCTGAAGTATCAACAGATTTTCCAATTTTCTCAACGTTTACTGTTACTGATTCCGGTTTTATTACAGCTGGTGCATTTGTTTTAGTTTTCTCTTCTAAACTATTATTATCTTTAACAGGTGCTTCATCTTCAAATTGGACCCAATTTTTTGTTCTTGAAGATATGTTAGGTGAATTAACTGTTGACACATGGTCAGTTGTATCTTGTGAGCTCATTTTCACTAAAGAAATAATAAAAAATAGAGCAAATCATATATATATGTAATTAATGCTCAAAAATATTAAATATCTATATTTCATATTTTATTAATTTATAGAATGTCTTTATTTAAACAATTCACATAAATTACATTAAACTAATTTTTATATTAAAATACATTAAAATATATATATATTTGCAAAATATGCTAAATATGGTGATAAATGTTATTAAACAGTGATTTAAAAAAAAAATAGGGAGTGTCCATGGACATGTAATTTGCAACATAAACATGAACTGGAAATATATATAAGGTTCTCTAGAATAAAAAAAGGTAAGTCATTATGTTAAGTAATACTTATATCAACATGATAATAAAGTTTCAATGAAGCAAAAAATATGATAACACATATAAAGTACGAATATGCATGGGAACCAAACTTCGAGAAATATTTATATGCAATCCTTATCATGAAGTTAACGGAGATAATATCATATATAGATATATATATATATATACTTTATGTTTGCTATGTTTGTATATAAAAAAATGATACAACTGAAACTTTCTTACCTGTTGTGATATGACCTATCTCATATCCGTAAGGTGAAAAGGTACGTAATGCACGAAATCAAGGTGTGCAGCATTGCTATACGAAAAACAAGGGTGGGGCGAAGAATACTATAACGACATTGTACAATATCGTACTTACATATAATTATATTTACAATAATTTGTCATAAATGTGCATATATTTTTATTTCTATTTCGTTTCTGAATACTTAGTAGAACATAAGTAAATAATTATACATATTAATTAACATAATAATGTGCGCTGTTTTGTAAAATTACATACTACGTTTTTGGTATAGTTTCATACACGTGACACATCTCATACATCTACCAGAGAGTTTGCATCTACTTATACACATAATGTGTATTAATTTAAATTGATTTCCAATTCACTTGCTACAGTTGCTACTACTTTGTAACTTACAAATTTGGATACACGTGTGTATATACGTAGAATTGAGAACAGAGTATTCGCTTAAAGCAATTGTTTTTCACAAACATTATTAGAATTTGTTTTCATCCATGTATGTGTAAATGTATATAGTTATCAAAAAATTATGTAATGAAAAGTATATATAATTCATCATTACAAAATTATATTAAAACAATCACAGTTCGATATAATGTATTGTCAAAAGATAATCATGAATACATTCAAATATTTTCAAGTAATTACAAGGTCTAACTATGATATTGTAAATTTCTGTTTATTGAATAAAAAAAGAAGTACATTTATGATATATTCGCAACAAATTAATAAGATGAAAAAATATTATAGTATTAAACAAAGGAAAAATTCGCCACAAACTAAACATTTTATTTTATCAGGTAGCTTTTTATTTAATTTATTTTTTCCTAAGGAAGAAAAAGATGATGTTGAGGAATTAACAATGACAATTAAACGATCAATTTTACTAATTCAGGTTAGACATAACACTCTTATATTATCATAAAAGTGCTAACGATGTTGCATTATTGTATTAAATGCAAACTTTTTATTTTAATATAGTTTTAGCAATAATTCTCAAACTTTATAGAAAGAAGAATTTCTAAAAGCAGAGCAAATGCTACATATTGCTTTGCGCCAAGCACAAACTTTGCAACATTATGATGGTATAACTTATGTGTATGATGTAATGGCAAATCTAGCATATGATACAAATGACTATAAAAAAGCAGAAAAGCTATTTAAATCAGTTTTACAGAGACTAATAGCTAAGGGAGTTCCACAGGATGATTTAGCAATTATTCATATTAGTCTTAAAATTGCTGATACATATGATAAAATAGGAGATAAACAGTAAGCAATCATGTAACAAATTTCATCTATTTTTTAAATTTTTATAAAATACAATATCTAATAATTTAAAACAATAAAATACTTTATTTTATTAATATAGAAAAGCAGACAATGGTTATAAATTTTGTTTACAACATTTACAAAATCATTTAGCCAAAAACAGTGAAAATCTAGATGTATTACAATTGTTAGGCTTAAATTTAGAAAAATATGCATCTATGCTTTTCTCACAATCGCAGTATAATAATGCTCTCGAGTACTTTACTAAAGCTTATGATATATCCATAAAAATAAATGGTGAAGAAAATGAACAAACTGTTATTCTATTAAATAACTTAGCAAGTGTCTGTTATATACTACAAAAATATGATGAAACGATTAAATATTTATCTAAAGCTGCAGAAATAGGTAATTTCAATACAAATATTGTTGTATTTGAATTGCTCCA
This sequence comes from Bombus fervidus, assembly GCF_041682495.2. Classification (NCBI taxonomy): domain Eukaryota; kingdom Metazoa; phylum Arthropoda; class Insecta; order Hymenoptera; family Apidae; genus Bombus; species Bombus fervidus. Next base: position 11,086,188 of record NC_091520.1, on the reverse strand, counting down.
AATTAGATTATTATATTTTTAGGAAACAAGTTACCCGATATGGTTGAATTAGGTTTCATTCATGTCAACTTGGGACATGCATTTATTTCAAAAGGACTTTATGAAGAAGCAAAAAAAAATTGTAGTAAGGGAGAAAATTTAGCGAAAGCTAGAAATGACAATGAAACTGTAGTGGAAGCTAAAAAATGTCTTGAACAAATAGAAAGTTTAATATTGTAATATAAATGTAAATATTAAATTGCAGTACTTTAATTTGTTTAACTTATAGGTATATTGAAATTGAAAATGTATACAGTGAAAAATTATTAAACATATTATACATATTTATAATATATTCGTTATATATAAACGTTTTATTTAAAAATTAATTGGTAGAATGAAAGATAATTCTATATCATATGTAAAGATTATTGACTCTAATAAAACAAATTTGCATATAATTTTATGAATTTTTACATTGTGTTTAGATAAAAGTTCTTATTGTAATATAGAAAACTGATATAACTACAGAAAAATGTATAATATTTTATACATATGTTTTTATGTATACATATAGAAAACATACAATGTTTATTTTCATTTACAGTAGTTACATGTCTATATACGTGTAAGCAATATCTATAAAAAAATAAATAAATGTAACGTGTAAAAAATATATCTTCTCACAGCATAAATGAAGTTCTAACACAATTTTCGTAAAAAACATCGTTGCCAATAATTAAACATAAAATGGTTTGTAGAAATAAACATGTAATACGTTTGAGAAAAATATATTGAATGTGTAACGGGTATATGTTTATTATTTCTTATGAAACTAGTAATAAATTATTTCAGTGTTTCAGTATATTTTAATAACGCGTCTTTTCACGATCTTTCTATTTTTATTTGTGACGTGAATGATACGTAAAATGTACCAATTTTTTTATATAATGCTAATATTTATGATAATTATACAGTATTGTTTTCACTGGTATTCATGTTATACAACATATTAGAATACTCACTAGCATTCATTAAACAATACAATTAGAACGTTGTAAAAATATAAATTCTAATTTTGAATTCTTATTATAGCAGTTAAATGAACTCTTATTAAGTGATCACAATATGTTGTTAAAAAAATTTTATATAAAACTACTCATACTCTGCTATAAGTACCATCATATATACACCTAAGAGAAGTGCAATAATTTCTTTTACAGACTGCCTAAAATTAGTATCTATTAAAAGTTCTGGTATTACAGAAACAGTAGCTATATAAATAAATCCACCAGCTGTGAATGGAAGAATCCACATAGTTGCAAGATCACCTAAAATATTTAATTAAATTTTAAGATAAATATAACATTTATTTGAATTTAATTGATGTATTGCAACTTACTCTTACCCATGCCTTCTGCAAGTAATGATACATAAGTTCCTAATAAAGCACCTACAGCAGTTGTAAGTTGAAGCATCATGGCCTAAAATCAAAGTCACATTATATAATTCTTATCATAACAATTTATTCTGCTAACTCCATCTTTTTTTAAATCTTACTTTTCTTTTACTATAACCACTTTGTATTAAAATAGCAAAGTCTCCTATTTCATGAGGTACCTCATGTAACAAAATTGTAAATGTGGTAATATAGCCAATATTTTTACCAGCTAAATAGCTAGCTCCAATAGCAAGACCATCTGTGAAATTATGTAAAAAATCAGCAACTAAATTTAAATAACCAGCAATTTTTATTTCATTTTCAGAATTTTCTACTTTTTCTTTAAAGTCTATATCAGATTTATCAGAACCTTTCTGTAATTTCTTATCATTTTTATTTTTTTTTGACAGGTTTTCTGTGACATTATGTACATGTATGTGACCATGGTCTGTTTTAATAATTCTCACTGCTTTTTCAACAATTAAAAACATAATGATACCTAATAATACACATAAACCAACAGACATATCATGTCCATGTTCTGATTCTTCATCACCTTGGTTATGAGAATGTGAATGCGAATGTACTTCTTCGGAAGACAGATGTGTATGAGGAACCAAAGCATGAGGAATTAAATGTAAAAATGCATCTCCTAATAAACCACCAGATGCAAAACTTAATAATATCTTTAACAGTGGTTCACTTTCTTTAGTATTATCTAGAGGTACAAAGAACAAAATAAGGAAGGGTGCTGCTGATATAATTAAGGTAGACACAGTAGCTCTGAAAATCACTTCGTTGTAAGTCCTGTCAGACAAAACTGATTTCTGCTGATGGTCATAGTTATCATCTTCATGTTTATGTTGATGTATAATTTCATTATGATATATAGAATGTTGTTTTTCTAAGTACATTTCATTAGCTTCCTTGGAATACTTAAAACTTGGTGACTCGTCATGGTAATGAGCTTGACAAAGAGTCGGCAAGTTTAGAAGTATAAGTAATAAAAACGTCCCAAGTGCTATTCGTGAAATCCATTTATTCGCATGGCTTCTTCGTTGGTTATCCTGTGTAGTCGTGATCATTTCTATAATTTTGCACAGTCTTGTTAAAACACAACCGGTTTACGTATCGTTGTTGGTGTAATCTTAACATCCGTGCAGAAGTGTAAAAGTGTAACAATTTTGATATTGTAGTTATGATGTTAAACAGAATTAAAGAATTGTGTCATGATTGCGGCCACGTCAGAGGTTGATGCGTTATCACTTTTGTTCTTTTAAAAAAATAACAGATTAACGTTGGCAGCATTGATTTGTTAATATTGGCTATTCTGGTAGTTTATAAATTTAAAATTCAAAAGATGGTTACAACAATAGTTAAGATATTATATTTTAACTAAAATATTAATAGATCAATCAGTTTTAAACCCAAAGTCTGTTATTAATGTATGAACAATCGGTGTTAGTATTGAACCATTAAGCATAATATAATTTTTGAAGTTTATGTCATTTTTATATTGTTATTACGAAAAAATTCGTTACAAAGGATCCAAACTGTGACGAACTGGTGAATATTCTCCCAAATAGTTCATGTGAACTGTCAAAGAACAGAATTTGAGGAGGTTAGTTGAGAGGAAAGCAAATCTTATCGTACTGATGGTATTTAGTTAAAAAAATTCCACCATCATGTCACATAATACTTTAAAATCTATGGGACATGGATTTTGTGATGCAATTTTTTCAAGTTCGCCTATTAATTTCGATAAGGAGAATATAAACTCTTTAAATGAGAAGTAAGATTTTTTTTATATTAGTACATTAAAAAAAAAAAAAGAAAAAAAAATAGAAGCTATCATATATTAATTCTTTTTATTATTTTGTAGGGAAGGAACATGTTCTGATATACTTGATACACCTCAAAGAGGAGTCCAAAATATTACTGAAAATAAATGTTTAAAACTAGAAAAGCGTAAAATATTACTTGACAATGATACTGAAAATTTGAAATCAACAAATACACCTTATACTATAAATCTGTGTCATTCAAAGTCTATAAATACATTTCAAAGAAAACAAGTTTTATTTCCTGAATATGCAGCATCTGATTCAAAGTATAAAACCTCTACGAAAACAGTGTCTACTACTTCATTGAATGAAAAGACTTTAACCATGCATTCTTGTACTCCCAAACAATATAAAATTCATAGTACTACAAGCAATTCAAAAATAAATATCTTGCCTCCAAATAAAACACCTGTAAAACGTTATTTTAGTGACAACATTTTATCACAAGCTACTCCTGACTGTTTTAATGTTGTTCAAGTTGAAACACCATGTGGTAAATCAAACGATATTGGTATTGAAGATCAGACTGTATATGAAGGAGAAAATAGTAATTTGACTGTAGGTATACGTGTTAGACCTTTGAATACAAAGTAAGTTATTAAATTCTTATACCAAGAGCTTTCTTTAGGTATTACTATGATTTAATATTTTTTCTGTTCTTTATTATTTCAGAGAACTAAATGATTCAAAAGTTATATCAGTCGTAGAAGTAAATGGTCAAAATATTATTGTTACTTGCGAATCTGTTCAACATACTTTCACATATGACCATTGCTTTATATCACAAATAGATGCATCAGAACCTAGTTATGCTAATCAGGAAATTGTATTTAAAAATATGGTTTTACCATTAGTACAAAATGCTTTTGAAGGGTATAATGTTTGTTTATTTGCTTATGGACAAACAGGCTCTGGTAAAAGTTATAGCATGATGGGTCAAGAATCTGCACAAAATAATACAATATCACTCGATGAAGCAATTGGTATTATTCCAAGATTTTGTCAAGAAATATTTACGAGGGTGTCTGTTAATACGAATACTAAAACTACAGTAGAGATTAGTTATTTTGAAATTTATAATGAAAAAATACATGATCTTTTAACAAATGTTAACAGTGGAGTAAAAAGGGCTCCTCTTAAAGTAAGAGAACATCCTGTATTTGGACCATATATTGTTGATTTAAGTCAACATTGTGTGCAAAATTACAAAGATTTGCAGGTATATTTATAATATCAGTTGTAATTGCATCTGCTGTAAGATTATTTGTTAATTATTAAATTGTTATAAATATATTTCTCTTAGACTTGGCTCAAGGTAGGCAATTCACAACGAGCCACAGCAGCAACTGGAATGAATGAAAAGAGTTCAAGGTCCCATAGTATATTTAGTATCATATTAACACAAACCCAAAAAAATAATCAATTAAATAATGAATCTGTGGATGCTAGTCGCCGTAGTAAAATTAATTTAGTAGATTTAGCAGGTAGTGAAAGACTGAGTCAAACTTGTGCAAGTGGTGACAGATTAAAGGTATGTCATATTACATTTAATTACTTGATTATAGTCTGGTAATTTTATTCATATAATAATAAAATTTATTGTACTCCAAAGGAAGGAGTGTCTATTAATAAATCATTGCTTACATTGGGAAAAGTAATTGCATCCTTGGCTGAGAATACAAGTAATCGTAAACGAGGTTTTGTTCCATATCGTGAATCTGTTCTTACATGGCTGCTAAAGGTAAGTGTTATTAAGTCACTGACACAAGATTCGATATAAGTAAATAATTTTTTTTTTATTGAATCTTCAATGACAAAGTTCTTTGTTGTAACAATTATTAAAGCTGTTACTGTTAATGGCTTTTATGGCTTTAATGATTAGTGAATCATTACTTATGTATATGATTTCTTTTCTTATACAATATACAGAAAACTTAAGTTAGGTTTACTTTATTTTTGAAGATGTATTTTTTATATAACTTTATGTACATATTCAGTCTTATAAATTATTCAATTCTTCATTGAATATCTAGTTAATCTACTTTTTTTTTTTAATATTAAAGCATTTCTAGAATAGTATAAATATATTTTAATTTATAGTTTAATGCAGTTCATATTAACTGTAAATGCAATTATTGGTTATGCTAGATTTTGAAAAAAAAAAGAAAAAAGAAAGACAGATAATATTATCAGTTGCTTCATAACCTTGTGTTACTCATGTACAGAATAATATATTATACAAAATTGTTAGGATATACATATATTATGTACTTGATTGATGATTTTTTGCGATATTTGTACAATATATGTATCATTTAAAATAACACCTAAACTACTAATTTCATTAATACATAGAAAATGTTCTTTTTAGTATTATTAAAAAAAAATCAATAAATTATGCATTATATCAAATAGCTGAGGAGATATAAAATGACATAAATTATTCATTAAAATCTTTTGTTCTATGAAAAAAGTATTTAAAAATAAATAACATTTCAAATCATCACATCATAATACAATACATGTATCATAGAAGTTTGGTACAATAATTCTGCATTCCTTATATACGAGGTACGTCTGTTTCGGTATCAATTTATGGAAACCATATCAAAATGCTGAAACATGATTTTATATGTATTCTATTTCTATTTGTCGTCTTTTGTTATGTTATTCATTTTTATACATCCGTTATTTTCTAAAACTTTCTTTGACGTTTTCTTATCAGTTTTTGTGATTCCTTCTTTAGTGTCTATGCAGTCATGTTCTTCTTCTTCTTCGTGAATTTGTTGGCAAGAATTCCTTCGTGATTTTTCTCGTATATAAGCCGCGAGACTTCTTCTCTTGTTCTCCCGGCACAAGTAACAATTTTCTTTTGAAAGTGCTTTTTGTTCATGGTGTTGTGGCAATCGTTGAGAATGAACTTGTGTTGACTTACCTGAAAGATAATTTTCTTTTTCCATTGTATTCTATTTTTATCACTTTATTTTCTATTATTATTTCATTTTAAATTTTATTATTTCGGGAAAAATAAAATATCTGTTAAATACGCAACATCTTTTTTATTTGAAACTAACGTTTTTTTTGTCAACTTTTTGTCAATTTCCATAATCAGTGGCCTTTTCACCTCAAAATATTTTTTTATTGTTAATCCTGGTTATCGGTTATCTAAGGTTCAACGATTTTTTGAAAGGTAGCTCCGTGCGTTGTTGCACGTAGCCAATCTGCTGACCTAACTCGTGGTTCTTGAGTCATTCTCAACCCGAAAAATATGTTATAATTGCTTCTCGTGAATGAAGTAATGTGATGCGTTACACGTATCATGTGAAACTAACGTGTTCAAAGAAAACTATTATGGCGAAAATTATGTTAGTAAAGTGTAACAGTAAAGAAAAATAATTATTGAAGATAAAAAAACCAATAGGTAAAAATTTGATAACCGAGATCGTAATATTTTGTACGGGCAGTAAAAAAGATACCTTGATAAGATAAAAGTAATGCAGAATCATCATATATCTTCCTAGTCCTATTCAAATTCTATTATTGATTTTGATTGATTTTTCATTGCATTGATAGATTGCTAGAAAAATTAATAGATTGAATTTATATCAAAATAGATGTCCCTCCCGGTAAGTTCATTATAGCATTACGTAAATCAATTGCATAAAGATTTCATCTAAAAATGCGTGAATAATCGAGAGTTTTTCTACACACAACGCGAAGCATTCCTGCACATACAAATGCAGAATCTGTTATTGCAAATAGAATAAAAGGATCGTTAATTTCTGTTTATTCTCGTTAATGTGTCATGCTGATTTCAAAAGATATTTTTAGATCTATGTATCTTTTTACCTGCATGCATATATAAATATATATATATATATATATATATATATATATATTAGACTATTTTATTCAATAACAAGCCGTAGCAAAATATAAATAATCGCAAGTATAATAACTATAACGCTATTATTATATCTATTACAATGGAATTGATCTAGCATATTATATTACAACCTTCACCGTTTTGTTATCGTAACGATGTAAACATGTTTTTCGTGTTTACGATCTAACTTGTTTTGATGCTGCGTTCTTTTTTTGATCATACATACATATATAATTTTCAGAAATATGTAATTTATATGCATTTCCAAAATTTCATTAAGAAGACAATTGACTCAATGAAATAGAATACGAAGCTATTCCAATGATACCAATTCTTTTGTACTATTCTCACTATTTTACGTTGTGCGTAATATGGCGTTTTTCGAATTGCGATAATGATAGATTCAAAACCTAATATATGATAAATAATGCGGAGGACTGCCTTCAGGCAACCAATTCCTCACAACGATAAGGCAAAGGGAGGGGCAACTACGTTGCACAGAAATATCTAAGAGTTATCTTAGATATTTCTGTGAAATATCTTACACGTATGCACCGGCATCGATTAAAAATATATAAATCATTTTTCTCAATTGAATCTTGAAATTCCTTATTATCATATTAATTAGAACACTGAATAATATGACAATCATTCGATAGATGAATCGTAACGATTTTATGTAATCGATTATTTGTTATTATTGAGTTGTTTAATTGATTTATGTTTTGGTCATTTCTGTTGGAATCTTTATTTTACTCTAAGAAGGAAAATAAGCATTTGTTGAAACATATCACAGATCAGGATAGATGAATGCACGTACATTTTACGGATTAATAGTTCGAAATTGAGAGTCAATTTAAATACTTCTAAAATACTCGTAAACTTTCATTAGTAAAGACAGGTTGTATTTTTTGTCGCATATTTCGAAGTTTTTAAATACGGAAAGTAAGTGATAAAAACGACAACGTACATAAACATTAATCATTGGTGTAGTATGATATCATATGAATAAGGACATAAAGGGAAAACTTTATTCACGAGATGTCAGCAAATAATATTAATTTCTCGAGTTAGATTATTCAAATGCTGAGAACCGTGAAAAACAATAATAGCAAATACCAATGATAGTATTTGATATGATGATCGTGTGAAATTAGAATAAATGAAGTTATGTATAGTAAATAATGAAATGATATTTATCGTGATGTTAATTAATGAAAATTTAATTATAGTATCTGTCTAAAGAAATCCAGGAAGAACGATAACAAACTGATCATCATAGATCTTCAATATTATTTCTTCTTCCCTTTTTTTCTCTTCAGTAAGAAAGTTGTCATATGTGAATATATAAAAAGTGATTCATTTTCATATGATTGAGACGTACCACAATTAAAATAATCTTTATTCCACGGCTGCTCGTAGTCCCGATACTGAGGAGCTCTAAAGAAACCATAGGTCAAGATTTCGGGAACGTAGACTAAATCCATCGTTCCAACCCGAGGTATCTTCGAGAATAATTAAATTCAGAATTTATTCTCTTAGTAGAAATTCCCGTGTATATCTTCCTTCCTTCTTGATACTTTCGATCAACTCTTGACTTAATCTGCTCTTTTTTATATTCTTTCAGTTTATAATGAAACCCGCTGACGCAAAGTTGCACTGATTTTCTAAAACGCAGCTAAAACTCGTTTTACCAGTAAAATTTGCTAGGTATCGTTGTTTCCGGTTTTCTTTCTTTCACCAGTTGAGAATAACTTATAGATAAACTATCGAATTCGTGTTATTACATATTACTCGAGAGGAAGAAAGAGAGGAAAAAGCTGCGACCGCTAAAAAACAAGACAACGTTATGCTCGAATTGCTGTGGTGTTTTACTTTGAACTAAAGAAGTACTGACACTGAGCATGCAATGTTTATGAGTCGGTTATTCCCTCTCCATCGGATCTTGTTTCTCCTCTCCTCTCCTCTCCGTTGTTACCGCGTGCCCTTCAACTCAGCGCTTTGCCCCTCCTTTTCCTCCAATCACCTTTGCGAATTTCTTGTGGATTTTATGATTGTTCAACGCATTTCCCGCGCTTATTCATCTATGACATTGTCTCACAAATTTCTTAATCTAATCTTGTACAACTTCAACACGGTCTATTTCTTGTGGTGGCAAGGTATTGCGTGACCGTTAAATAAATTTCTCTCTAGTTTCAATTCTCTACGCCGTTTTTTTTTTATCGTTCATTACATATGTATATATACTTGACTTTTAGGATGTTATTTTATAAGAGATAAGAAACAACGTTGCTATTGTATTTTTTAAGGCTATTATTAGGAATCGTCATTAACACTTCAATAATACCTCACGCTTACTATGTACTTGTCGAGAATTGTATAACGATAATATTAGCTAATGTTTATTTTGTGCCTCACTATAAAATGCAGTACGTCGTAAATGCTTACTAATCTCCAGAATCTTGCTGAAAGCGTAAAGAACTGTTTTTCCGATAATTATTATCCTATGATATGAGCATATCTTTCATGTTATAAATGCATGTTCGTATAATAATACAATTTGTTCGTTTATTATCAAGCATTTAGCGATTAGAAAAGGGGGGGGGGATATTGAAGTGTATTTTACTGTGAAAACAAAATTATTTAAATAGTTATCACCTGTGAAAGCAAAATTATTTAAATAGTTATCACCTGTGAAAACAAAATTATTTAAATAGTTATCACCTATGAAAACATTAATGTTTTCAAAGTAGCAAATATGATCCAATAATAATTATTGGATAGAATGTGTTTTATAGCGAGATTTATTATATAATTAAGTGAAACGAATATATACATTGGTAATATGTAGATGTTATTTCTCTATCAAATAATCGTATATTGTGAGTTATTTTTCAAATAATAGCAATTATGAACAGAAATAAAGTCGCGTTTACTGATAACATTGAATAAGGTGCAATAAAAAGTTTTTTGCTGTATCAAACCTTGAGGAAAGGTACGCAGTTAGAAGATATTAATGTTTTTGTTATCTTAAGAATAAAATAAAATGAATAACGTAAAAAAAGGATTGTGACATATAGATATTTTATGTATAGATACATTTGTTTTATCATAATTATAAACTGATAATTATATTTTGATTGTATCTTGATTAGAAATTTTGTTCAAGTGTAGTTCAAGTGTAGTTCAAGTGCTTAAATTGATAATGATGGCGTATGAAAAATAGTACTCTAACAAATTCTTTAAATTATTCGGTTCTGTCCAACATCTGTCGATTAATTAACGATACATGTTGCTTCAATAAGTTTTATCGACAATGAATAAAACCTTGCAATAAAATCTACAAATTATATTGTACTCGAGGATAGCCAGAAATTTAATTAAATATAAAAAATGTTGAAGATAAAGGTGTATGAGGTCACTGTTGAATCATTATATGATGATTTAGCACACCCTTGTGTATACATGTCATTGAGGAATTTAATGTTCTATCTGATATCTTATCGTTTATTAATTATATCAGGATAACATTGAGAAACATAAACTTCAAGGTGTGATCGATAACAGTTTAAGTATTACTTAGGAAAGATTAAATCGCAATCTGTTTTAACCGAGCGTGTTGTCTTATCATGCAGAATACTGATAATGATTATTTATGCGCAAAAGAATTGAGATTAAGTTAGATGAAACGAGTGAAATACGACGTGCAAAACTAACAATGTCACTTCTTTAGCTCTACAATTTCACACTCGTTTAATTAATACAGTTCAATGACTTCATTTTGTTTTCTATGTACGTTCGAACTTGTCTTTTTCAGAGCTTCTACTTTCCCATATATTTATTAGAAACTGTTAGATTTCCTTTTTTTCAACATATTTTTTAAACTTTTATCCTTTTTTAAACATAGGAAAGCCTCGGAGGAAATTCAAGGACAGCAATGCTTGGAACAGTATCACCAGCTAATATACATGTAGAAGAGACGCTTGCAACACTCCGATATGCTTGTCAAGCTCGAGCCATTATTAATCGTGTCCGAATTAATGAAGATCCACATGAGAAATTAATTCGGTGATATATTCTTTATGAATGAACAACTAATAATTCATTATTACATTCAATAAAATATAACAGATTTCCTCCCAATATGAATATAATAAATCGAAAGTTCGTGTATAAAATAAGTCTTCCACTTTGGGACAGATAAACAAAAGAATATCATTAAATATTATCGATACAGTTTTTCCAGTTTGCAACAAGCCTAACCTAAAGCTTTTAATTTGAAATATAATTGTGATCTTTCTCTTAGGGAATTGAAAGCGGAAGTATTGCGATTGCGCGGTGTACGTGAAGGATACGAAAAGCAACTTGGTATTCTTCCACGTCGTCTTCTCGATTCCGTCCCACCGGTTAACCAAAATAACGATGAAATTAAGCAGAAACAACAAGAAATTGATAAATTAAGGCACCAGCTAAAGAAGACTGAAGAACAACTTGCGATTACTGAAATGTAAGTTAACATCAACGTAAGCTGTTATAGTTATTTTAGAACATTAATTACAACAATTCGGAACAATCAAATTGTTTCAATGAGTAATTATCTATAATCATTATTAATATAATGTATTTCCTATAATAAATGTTTCGTCACATTGCTCCGGGAACAGATCGGAGGATATTTACCAATTGAAGATTTGAATATTTAGCTACATGTAATTGCAGGACTTGGCAAATGAAATTGCGGGATACCGAGGAAAAGAAAAATTCTGAAATAAAGTACTTACGTCGCTGTGGTATCGCTATTGAACTCGATTTTCGTGAGAAGGATAAGCAACCTTGTCTTATAAATCTCGCGGCCGATCCTATGTTATCTGGTACGCTTTTGTATCTCATTCCTCCAGGACTTGTTCGTATCGGAAAAAATTCAGGTTGTCAGAACTTTTCCGAACATTTGGATATCATGTTGGATGGACCACTGGTTAGGCCTTTACACTGGTTAGTTATTGGATTGGTTGGTTCAATGACTTGAAAGGATGCGGTTGTTGGTCTTGTTTCTGTTTTTCACTTTTGTTCCTCTTTTTCCCTCCTGTGCTCGTTTTTCAGCTTGACGCTTATGAATTATGTTGGAGGGAACTATTTTACTTTGTTTTTGTTCCCTTCTCCTTTCTGCCTCTCAAGAGTGCATGTTCTTCACGGGCTTTCCTCACGATCTATTTAAAGTCATCCAAAATAATATTGTAATTAATCTGTTTGGTTAAAAAAATTTGCATGACAGTATTTCATTATTTAGTTGTCACTGTATAGTATAATGATCCCGAAACGATTCCAAATACATTTTCATCGTGTTTATGAGCATGAAATGCTAATCATTTACGTTTGATGGAAAGATATGTCAAATATAATTGAAATTATTTATATATGCACCAATTTTAATAAATTATTTTAGATAGATAATTTTAATGGTTATCGATTTTTTATACGTTCAACAGTACTATTGAAAACAGTAATGGGAAACTTATATTATCATCAGAAATGGAAGGAGATACGTTCGTGAATGGACAGGTATAACATATTTTACATTTATGATCTTATTTTATTTTTATCATTATTAATTTATTTATCATATCGTAGGTGGTAACTGGCAAAGTTATTTTAAAACATGGTGATCGATTAGTAATTGGCGGCAATCATTATTTTAAAGTCTCAAGTCCTTATGATGAACATAGCAATATACAAATTTCAGCGCAGGCTGTAGACTATGAATTTGCTCATCAAGAAATTCTAAAAGTGCAAGAAGAAAAGTACGAATTTTTAATAGCTCTTTTTATTCAACAAATGTGCGTGACTAAAAGGTATTTAACGTTATGTTACTTTTGATTCAATAGATTAAGGGCAGAGTTAGAAGAAAGTAAACAGAAAGCAATAAAAGAATTAGAAAATGCTAAACGAGAAGTTGAAATGCAATTGGGATCGCAAAAATTATCGTACGAACGTAAAATCGAAATTCTTGGTTCCACGGTTCAAGAACAAAAACTCGCATTGGAACAAATTCATCAAAAGAAGAAAGAATTAGAATTAGAAAAAGAATTACTTGAAAACGAAGTTGAGACAAATAATAGATTAAAACAAATACAAATAGATCAAAAAAAAGTTAGCGTCGCGCCATATAAATCTAATTTCTTACAAGAACTGGAAAGCATTTTAAGTGAAAGGGCAGCAGATGCCGAATTCGCTCTCAAAATGAAAGCTAGTGCAGAAGCAATAAGTGACGGTGGTATTAGCTTACATGAAATGCAAATATTGGTAAAAGAAGCTACTGAACGGTGTAGAGAAGTTGGTCTTAATTATGTAAATATTTATTGTATTTATTGTATAGATAGTAGTTAAAAAGATATATCTTTTCCATAAGTTTATTCGTTACATTTTTAGGAGTTTGATCAACAACAAATAATTGTTAATAAGAGTCTGAAACCAGTAATTCGTATACGTAATAGAGATAGCATGAGAGAGACATTTTGGCAGCCAATGCGTTTTTTAGATTGGGTTCATCGTTTGCGAGACTATGATATAGAAGATTCAATAAAGGAGCTATGTACATCAGAAGAAACTTGGGAACCCTATGAAAATACAGAAACTTTTGAAGATTCCCTAAATAATAGCCGGATTTCAATAAACATAACACCAGTAAAAAAACATTTAAACGAAAGTCTACAACAGCTCTCATTAGATACGTCCATACTTGGAAGTACACTAATTAATCAAACGTTTGATGTTTCCAAAGATCAAGAAACCATAAATACGTGTCTTGTTCAAATGGAACTCGCTACAAGAACTTTACGTAAATTATGCAGTAGAAATGGTGGAATTCAGTCAGTTGCAGAATCACTTGATAATATGCAAAGTATCATTTGTAGTTTACGTGAAATTTTAGAAATAGAAGATATAAATAAATATTCCAATGAAAGTGTAACTCCTATGCAGAGTTTCAATAATAGTGTAATTGAAGATTCTGATGCAAATTTGGCAGTTTCTAAAAATTACGATATAAAATCTGTTTCTCTGACAAAATCTACTTTACGCAATAGTATTAACGGTTTTGATAAGAAAAGTGTTAGATTTAATGATAAATTACAACAAGAATTAACTTAATGAAAATTAACATCATTACATAATATTTAACGTAATTAAATAAGATAACTATTTGTAGAGAGACCTAAAGCGTATATTAATAATATACTTTAAAGACATTAATTGGAACAAAAAATATATTTAGCTATATTTATATGTAACTGTACCATTTTATTTCTTATTACTCATAAGGCGTTATGTAATATTTATATACATACATCCATACAAAATATTACAATATGAATATTTAACTATTAATTAAATTTTTATACGATCTGTAAAATTATAATAATATTACTCAAACAAAATTTAAGCAAGCATTTTCTAGATAAAGTATATTTTCTTAATACTAAGTTAGTGAAATATACCATATAAATCTGTTTTTAAGTTGAATTCCTAGATACAGTTAATCAAAATAATCTTCGATATCAATATCAGGATTTAGTAAATCTTCTCCATAAATACTTAAATCCAATTGATTAAGTATTAAATTTTCGCACATTTCTTCTAAATCAGTGTCTCCAATTAATACCGCTCCTTGCATTTTACCATTTTCTAGGATAAGTTTTATGTATTCTGTTCCCTTGGTCATTCGTAACAATATCTCATAATTGTTATCCAACTTTTGTCCATTATACAAACCAAGTAAAACTACTTTGTAACCAAAAAACTTAGTTACGTGGGTGAAAAGTTCAAAACAGAAATCCTGCAAAAATTCTTCATTTTTTAATTTAGAAACCATTGATTTTGCCGCATACCGTCCCATTTGATGTGCTTGAGTCCACAGTCTCATTTGAAACCAATGTTTTGCTAATTCCCACCCTGCACTACACACATCTCCAGCGGCATATATATCTTGTTTTGAAGTTTCTAATTTCCAATCTACCAGCAGCCCCCCATCTTCACTTTTTTTTATATCCTCCAAACCTACTATATCAGAATTTGGTATTACACCGGTTGCTGATACAACAAAGTCACAGCCAATAATTTTTCCATTTGTTAATTCAACATATATGGACCACTCTTCCATGGGATCGACTTCCTTTTGTTCTGATTTATTAAGAATTTTAATGATCTCACATTCATATTCTATTTGTACTTTTGCAGATTTAAGGAAAGCACCTTTTACATCAAAATTATTATGCCAATCTGGACCTAAAGCTGGTCCACCTGTTACAACTGATGTATTAGAGACAGTGTACCTCATTCTTTTAGTTAATGAACTAGCATTAGTATTTGTACGTGGATCAGTTTTGTATACCTTGTCCATAAAAAATTCTGCAGCCCCAGGATCAACAAATGTTGCAGAAATATGTTTATCCTTAATTACCCATATCATTTCAACACCATCTACTTCATTCACAAGTTCAGTAGCAATACCTCCATTTCCAACTATTACAATTCTTCTTGAATTTTTTATTTTTTGAGAAAATTGGAGAACTGATTCTGTATCTCTTATCCCTAGTATAAAATTATTATGTTCTTCTATCAGTTTTGGTCTAGCACCATTACAAAGACATAACATTTTATAGTTTATAATTCTCCCATTTCTAGTTTGCACTTGTTTATTTAAGCTATCTATTTGTATTACAAAATCATTAATAATTTTTAATGAATCATGTGCTTCCATCAAAACTGCTGTGTCCTTTTCTTCTATATCAAACTGCATTAATGTTTTACTAAGTGGAACTATATTTGTAACTGCTTTTATTAACGGACTTGCTGTAATTAGGATGATTTTTTCCTCCGGAACAAGGAAGGCTATACTTTTAGCACAGGATACTCCTGCTATACCTCCACCCACTATTGCAAACGTACAGTTTATTTCTTCTTTATCCATTTTGCATGTTTTATTTTTTAAATGCAAATTCTTATAATTACAAGTTAAAGATTAATACATTAATTTTTCCATTCTGAATAATCATAATATCTGAAGGGAACACCATATGAAAGTAAACCATATTCTTTTGCTTTCATTATTGCTACACATAGATCTTTATAAGCCTTTTGACATATACCAGTATAACTGTAAATAAAACAAAATAAACAATATAATTATATAGATATTCTCTTGCTATACTTACTTTTAATTTAGAAGAAGTTAAACTTACTTGTAACTTAAAATTTCTCCACTATATTCAGAAATAAATTGTTTTAACAAATCAATATTGCGATAATCAAGAATTAGATATTCATCCCTACATATGGGACATGGGCTACCAGTAGAAATTACACCACCTCTCTAAAAAATTTGTAGAATTATTTCAAGAAATAAAATAATAGAAGTCTTTTAATTATTTCTTAAAAATACATACAATGCAAGTCTTTCGTGTTTTTTGGGGAGGAATTTGAGCTTTGAAATTTCTTCTATAATATTTCCAAACAGGATACTCTCCGTAGGTTTTCTTATAAGCTAAACAAAAAATTATAAATGTGATTAAAGTCATACTGAAACAAAATTAATGTTACGTAATTACGTACCAGTACTTTTTAGATATTTCATGCTAATTTCTACAGGAATAACTTTAGTTCTATCTTTTGAAATGGGAACTGCTTCATCATTAATATTTTTGTCATGTTTTATAAATGTAGGATGTATGAATTTCACGGGTATAACCTAAAAAATCGTTTAAAGCATTAAATGACCTTTGACAATGATTATCTCTTTGTGATCCTTACTTTCGGAGTTAAATTACTTCGTAAAAGAGATGCAGCAAATTGCAATTTATTCAATGCTAATGGCATAATTTTTATTTTAAGCTAATTTTCCAATTATATTATAAAGTATATTGCTGAACTATATGATATGGCGTATGATGCACGTTCGTATATAAGACCGGAATTCTTCAACTTGAAAACGCTCAAGCACAAAACATTATAACAGTTACTTAAATACTTACAAATCTATTAAATTTATATTACAATAAATTTATATTACA
Source organism: Bombus fervidus (assembly GCF_041682495.2). Taxonomy (NCBI): domain Eukaryota; kingdom Metazoa; phylum Arthropoda; class Insecta; order Hymenoptera; family Apidae; genus Bombus; species Bombus fervidus. The sequence continues at coordinate 11,068,974 of NC_091520.1, read as the reverse complement.
TATTCTTATCCTTGTTCATCTTAGTTTTTTTACAATATTTAAAATAGTTTGATATCTTTGCTAGTAGTGACAAAATATTTCAAAAGATTAAATTATATAAATTTAATATAAACGTAAAAATAATTTTGTTATTTCGAAAGAGATATATGATATATATGCGTAGTACTTTTTATTTATTATTAAAATTTGTTTATAGAAGATACTAATTTGATTAATTTTTGAATTAGTCAAGTTAGAATCAAATATATATACATATAATACAAAAATGTATTAAATGCTTTATGAGACCTATATATTTAATTTATATTCCAACTTTAATTAAATTATATATTTTTCATATTTAATATTTAAATGTGAGTTATCAATAAATTTTGGTAGATGAAATAGGCTTATACTTGACTCGCTTACAAAAAATACAGCATTTCCGGTTGGGAATAACGGCAGCTTCTACGTAGTTAGGTGAGAATAATTTTACTCCAGTTAAGAGTAGATTTTTGGAATCGTTCAACAAGATATTACAAGAAAACCGACATTAAGGTAATAAAAATAAAGTTTAAACAATGTTTGATTGCAGATGGCAGATCAACAAGAAGATATCTACAGATTTTGGACAATCTTGTAACATTTGCCGATGCGTAGCCTATTTTCATCAGAGCGTAGGGCCACATCGTTTTTGTGTATAGGAAATGTTAAATTTCATATACACATCTGTGAACATATATTTTCCATAGAAAGGATTTAATTATTTATCAAATGTGAGTGGCTTTTCTGTCGTTCAAAAAAGCCGAAGTATACATATTTTTTCTACAATTTCTGATCGAGAACGACTGTCTGTTTATTAGTTACTATTATTCATTTATCAAATTACTACTATATAATTTTACATATATTTCATAGAGGGTATAATAAAAGATAGAAGAGATTAATACGAAGGTATTTAAGGCTAAAATAAGGTGAAAAGAAATAATGTATTAGTGATACAAGTTGAGGTTTTCTTGGGATTGTCTGGTTTTTACAATAGAAATTGCATGCAAGCTATCTACTATATTTTGAAAATGAGCAAGTGATAATTGGATATTATTTAAAGTATTATTAAAAGTGTTAGTGATTGCATAATCCTAAAAAGAAACAATTTTGGTAAATTTTTAATGTAGCACAAATGGACAATTATGGTGTGCTATAAATAGCAGTTGCTCGGTGACGTCAAGTGAAAGGGGTGGGGTTGCTTCGGTTATTGGTCGACGAGAAAGAAAATTCAAAACGCGTGCGTGATTGGTTGGTTGTGTAACCATTTTGGGTGCGACATGCGCGAAGGTATTGCGCAGGAGAAGACTCGCCAGTTGACCATCGAGTGATCGCCGTTGACTAAGAAGCTTACACCTTAGATTAATAGTTTTCCTATTTGTAGCTTCTGTTGCTTAATTTCTGTATTTCAAGTTACCTCTTATTAGGAAATGAATATAAATATTGAAACCATAATTGAAATAGAAAAGATTTGATATAAAAATCCTTTTAATTGGTATTTGCGATTTCGTGATATAGATGATTCCTATAGAAATGAAAAGACAATGAGAGGGTAGCAAAGCAAATTAGGTATATTTTGCGAATAATTATTGGTGGAGATATGTTTAGACATAGGTAATAATCTTTAACAAAATAATTTCGTATTCGTAGATAGAAAAATCTGTTAGCTGTATTTTACGTGCGTGAAAAAGATTCAACAATATGGCGGTGTACGTGTATGCTTATCCTTGAAAAAGTACATTACTTGTATCCATGAAAAAAACCGAATATCTTTGTGTTTCATTACAGATTTACGTCATGATCCTATGTTTGTACTTCAATATGCGTTAAATCATCAAGAATATCATCAAAATGGTAAGTCAAATTATTTATTGAAATCCAGTTACTTTCCCTTTTCTTCGTAAATTTTTGGAAAGAGGGCGCCATATACGACAAATTACGACAAGATGTAATGGTAGGGGAAAGCGGTAAGATCAATAACCTTCGCTCGTATGACCTCATATCCTATTTTTGGCTTCGCTAACTTTGAATGATCGTACAATACGAACGCTCATGTAGTTTAATGACAATTTTTTAAAAACTAATTTAATACGTATTAGTAATACTTATATATTGAGTAGCAGAATGGGCAAAGTAAATGATCTTCGCGTTTTTCTCTTGTGCGCGACGACTCTATGTGATGTTATCTTATTTGATACTTAAATTCTTATTCTATTTATTATTCTAGTTATATTTTTCTGTAACGTACAATTTATCATTATTATAGTGAAGGCAATTATTCATGTGAAATGTGATATATGTCTTTAAAAAGGTTTTTCAGTAAAGGTTAAATTTGAAGAAACACTAATAATACTTGAACATACAATTATATAAATACCAGTTGATTACAATTTTTTTGCTTCATATAACAGACTATTACATTTTGTTAAGTCAGTCAAAGATGGACTAATTTCAATTTAATTGATAGAGATTAAATTTTTCTATATGATTATACATAACCTCAAAAAAAGTAAAAATTTGTAATATTTTGCATGTGCTTTTTCAGCCACGTATAGACCCTCTATCTTTATTGAAATGTCTTAGTGTCTTATTGGGGCCAACTGGAGGTATTAAAAGTAAAGAAGAAGTTCATCGGTTGGCTAATTTAATGACAAAGTTTTCAAAGAAACTTGTTTCAAAATGCATCTACATACAAATATTAAAAACAACAAATACTGATTTACTTAGCCAGTAAGTACAAACTTCTTTCATTAAATCATATATAGAACATTTTTTGTAAAATAACTAATTAAATATTTATTTTTATATTTATATTTATTTTAATTTATTTTTATGTAAAGTAAAATTATGCAAATTGCATACTGACGTGCACGAATACTTATAATTTGTATAATCGTGTAAAATATAAAATGTATGCAACAGTAAAAAATTAGGAACTCAAAACCATTGGACAGTTTTACTAATGAACTGTACTCACTGATGTGAGTCCCATAAGATATCTTTAATATATTTTTAAAGCATAATGAATTTATAACAGAATAGTTAATAGTTTGATCAATTTATTATTTTCTTCTTCATTTAGATTTATGGGAGCTGGAGGATGGAATCTCATTCATATGTGGCTTACAGATGGGATTCTTGCAAAAAATTGGGCTTTAATTCAAGAACTCTTAGAACTTTTGTTGTTATGCCCAGTAGATATAGAAAGATTGAAAAGCAACAATTGCCCTAAATTAATAAAAGGTCTATCAAAAGAAGGTAGTCATCAAGGTGTTAGAGTATTAGCTAGTCGATTGGTTGAGCAGTGGTTAAAAATAGTGAAAGGAGAAGCTGCACCAAATTCTGTGCCAGCACAAATTATGACTATTCCAGCACAAAGTACTGGAGTTTTAGGACAAACTTTGGTACCTCAATCAACACAACAGTATTCTATTCATTGCGGTATCCAACAAGTCTCGGATGGCACAGAAAATGCAACAGTTCAAGTGCAAGATTTGCAATTTATTCCAAATTCTGCATCAACTATTGCAGTATCCCACATTCACCAGCAACAACAACAGCAGCAGCAGCAACAACAATCACAAGACCAGCAACAGGTCCAGGAGAGGACAACTGTGCAACCATTACAATTGCAAGTTGTTAGCAAACCGCAGCAAATGCAAATACAACAACAATTGTCAACCCAGCAATCAAAAAAGCCAGCTTTTGTTGTGGTATCTGCATCTTCACAATCTCCAGTTCCTGTGTATAAAATTACAATTCGTGAAGGCAAACAGATTCTTACAAAAGTGGAGACAGATGCTACAAATATTAATAGTGTTTTAAATACGAATAGTACAAATGTAGAAGTTAATGGAGATGTTGTGGAAGATGCTCTTCCTGTGAAACAAACTCCCGAGGAAGTAGTATCTACAGAACTTAGTGATGGTGTAGTCAGTGGTCAAGATTGTGAAAAGGACATTGCACAATCTGAAAAATTAGACCAAGTTTCAAGTGAAGTGAAACAAACTGTAGTAGATTTCACAGATAGCCCTGATGTGGATGTTGTTAAAAGTAAAGAAAGTAAAGACATTAAAGACCTTAAAGACAATAGTAATAGTGAAAGTAGTAAATCTAGTAATAAAGAAAATCGGGACTCTTCTAAGAAAGATGAAAAAAAGTCTAGTAGTTCAGATAAGAAGAATCACCATAGCTCATCTTCATCCTCCAAAAGTTCTTCTAAACATACCTCAAGTTCCAGTTCACATCGTTCTAGTTCCATATCTTACAAATCTAGTAGTCATCGCTCTAGTTCTAGCAGTAGTAGTTCAAAAAGTTCTAGTTCCAAGGATAAGTCTTCCAAGGATAAGGAAAAACATCATTCATCCAATTCATCCAGTAAACATAGTTCTAGTAAGGGTAAATCTGATAAAGAGCGAGAAAAGGAGAAGCAGAAGAAGGATCAGGCAGAAAAGGACAAAGCAACATTAGAAAAGGTTCAAGGGCAGGCACTGAGTTCAAAATTCGGAAAAATACCCAAAAAGAAGTTGGAAGAAGAAAAATCTGGGGATGTAATTGTAAGGAAGTCATCAACAGACTCTCGAGATAGTTCTAAAGAAAATAAGACTGATTCAAAGAAAGCTGTTGTAATGCCAGAGAAGAAGAATATTTCTATTTCCATTGAAAGTAGAAAAAATTCTCAAGATTCCACAACACGGCCGAAGACTGTGAAAACATTTAACTCTAAATTCAGATCAACAGGTTTAGAAGAAGAAGTAAAACCACCACCACCAAGATCAGCAAAGAAACCACCTGTCATTGACAAAAAGGTCATACCACAGAAATTACCTGCCTTGAAAAGGCCATCCCCACTCAGAGAAGCTATTCCATCAACAGATAAACGAACAAAGTTATCATTGGATTCACCAACTACACCCCCAAGTGAAGAAAAGAAGGGAGGCATCAAATTAATACCACCTAAACCAAAACGTAAGTATTACATAGTGTCTCAAATATTATATTTAAAAATTTCTTTTTGCACACAAATATGTATATATATATTTTTTTTTCAACAAATATAATTTTGATTCTTTAGGGAGAAAGGTACACACTGTCTTAAATTTTTATAAAATGCTAATGTTCAAAGACTAGAAAAAAGAAATTGAAGATATTATATGTTAAATATATAATAAACGTAAATATATCTCTTTTCTTTAATGAATTTTAAGTTATCAAATGTGTTTTAATAAAAACAATCTAGAATTGAGATGAAATTATATTTGATATTATATTAAGTTTCAGTCTAGGATTATATGTGTTATATGTGATAAATTGGTTCAATTTGTTTTGTTATATATTATTCTTGTTTTTTAACTTCTCTAATTTTTAAAATATAAAATGATATAAAAAATAATATCAAATATAATAAAATGACCTCAGTTAAAGATTGTAGTATTAATTCTATGATGAATATTTGATATAAAGAACATTGCAAATTAGGGGGAGAAAACTACTAACTTTATTAACTTTAACTGGTCTTTGAACACTAGTTTCTTCTATTGTATGTGCTATTACTAACTTCTTAATATTGAGTTTGCAGGTGGTTGGGTCCAGGAGAAACACGAGCAAATTATATACTTCTATACTTTATGTATTGCGCGAACGTTAACGTTTTACTGAATTGGACAAAATTTGCATAGATTTTTTGTGTATTTCATTAATTTGCAATTTCTTTCAGGCATATTATATTTTAGTTTATAGTATTTATTAGAACCCTATGCTATTTTCCTAAAAGTTATTAGAGTATTATAGAAGGTAAAAGAAAACCTGTATCAATTGACCCACGTGGAAGTGGATCGACCGGATTTCTCGTGCTTGCCTCTATAATTAACGTCACATTAGAAGAATGAAGAACATTAGGATCGGCTCTTTCAGCATCGATTTATTTCCTATATTAAGAAGATTCAGCAGGTAATCTTCGATAAAGTATTAATTAAATCGTACGGTTGAAATGTTTGATAACTAGTGCCATTTAGTAAAAAATAGAGTCGAATATTTTTTGATAACTAATACATCGGAAGTAATCGTGCAGTTCCTTCTGAAAATTATTCGGATAAAAGAAAAAAGGTGTGTTTTATATCGATATAATTTCCCGGATGTGTGTTTTACCGTTCTCCGACGAACGATACACCGATAGAAGTCACTATGGATATTACTAATCTACCTAGGTAAGGAAACAAACCAACTCTTGTCTGTCCATACTTCTTCCCTTGTACATGTACACCCTATTAAGCATTTAAATAAATTGATCAGAAATCTGGAAATATTTAACTCTTGGGTTTCTGCTATACATCTTGCTCACTGAATGCTTGATAAAGCAAACACTCATACCGTGAGCCCATCCAGATTTCCATCCTCTCGGTGACTAATCGCACATATCTAAAGTGCAAGTAAAATCAGGACTCTCAAAATGGTATTATACACTGAATTTCTAGACAATAATAATAATAAAGATATAACGCTTAAAAAATTAGTTGTTGCTAATTTTTGATCAATTGTGAGTTCGTTCTTACGAAATAATAACATTTAACCTTATTCGTAGCGAAGTCACATTTTTATTTAGTAATTCCTCTTGCACATATTTGTATTGCTTGAATAGTTATATTAAAATTATTATATAATACTTAACATAATAACACCATTTTGAGTGTCACTGCACAAGGGAAAAAATTCTTGTAAGTGCTATGTTATTTTTCAATTTTGTATCATTGTTTAGTTTACAGTGGATTTGCAGAATGATTCGAATACGTTCGTGCGTTCATCAGAGAGAATTGAAATTTGCGGGCGCATAGTCCCAAGATATCCTTATGAAAGTGAGAAAGAATAAAAGAGAGCGCGAGAGAAAGAGAAAAAGAACGCGTGAACGAAAGTGAGAGAGGGAGCGAGAGTAATAGTATGTATGAACGAGTAGATGGAAAAGCGAGAAAAATATGGCACGACGTTTGAAGAAAGTTTGTCAAAAAAAAAAAGAATGCAGAATTTCGTGGAACGAAAGCACTTTCGAAAATGCATGAAATACGACGCTGCATATCGACTCGACGTCTTCGAACAAGCCGCCCCTTAGGATCAGCGGGCCTCTTCTTACGACAGATAATCGTCTAGTTGCAATGACAACGTCGACATGGCGAAGAAGTCTTCTTCCTTGCCAGTAATCGCGGATTAACAATCGAGTGAAAAAACATTACTGGAACGAGAAAAAAATATAAAGAAGAAGACAGGAAAAACGAAACGAGAATGATCATGTTGTGCTCGTCATTAATTGAAGGAAATTGTTATTTTCTTAAAGTATTATTCTCTCGAGCTTACTATATTCTTTTAAATAATATAGGTTTTATTGAGTTAAAAAGTAATTTTGAGATGGTGTATCTTTGTATACCTGAACTTTCCTAAATAAGAATAGTTCGCTTTAGTTTGCAAGAATATCTTAACTCGATCATAAAAATTTTTCTTCTTAAAAGTTTAAAATAAAACAGAGCACAATTAATTCCTTATCTAGTCATTCATTTGAAAGAAAAAAGCAAAAAATTTTATATGATATTGATAATAATTTAGATGACTAAATACCATGGAAAAGATAGCATTTGGAAATCATTTGAATAAGACGCGTAAAGGAGGATAGGTGGGAGTTAGCGACGGAGTTGCGCAACGACGCACTTCGTAGTGTGCTCGGCAGAATACCGAGGCTGATGTTTTTGCGATAGTCTTTATGTCGACACTCGTGTATGGGGTCAGATTCTGTCTCGTAGTAGTTGCATTACGCTCACATAGTATATTAACCATTCAACGTATTTAGGTCCGCGCCATTCGTGGACAATGCTTGTCATGTGGTATTTACCTCACTTATATTTGAATTTGAAAAAGCGATGGAATGGAAAAATAAAATTTACAGTAGTTACACATTATTTAAACTAATATTATCAAATTAGTTCATCTTCTCTCTATCAGAAATGCTCTTTTACTTCGAGAAAAAAATCGTTTTTGTTCGTTATAAAAGAGATATACACATTCTTACAATTTATGATATACGAGGCATTACCTTAAAGAAACAAAGTTGTTTTTTTATCTATAATAATTTTTATGCCTTTCATGAAACATGATACAAAGAAAATAGTTGCACTAATTTTAATGTTTAATTATCTTTTGTTTATAGTTTGCTCAAGTTTAAGTTGTTATTTGTAATTACAATTATACTGTTATAATATCTGTGATTGCATATCGTTAATGATTATATATTCACTTTTATATAAAGCAAAATATGTAGAAGTCCCTTATGTAAAGAAGATGAAAATTATATAATTAATAATAATAGATTTTAATCTATTTAGGCATTTGCACAAGGAATAGAAAACCATCGCTATTGATACATTGCGTAAAAGTTTAATAATAATTTTAGTCAATATATTAATGTGTACTATTCGATCGTGAAGATCTTTTTTACAAATGAAACGAAATGTTAACAAAAAAATGCGTCTTGATTGTTACGTATAAGATAATACGTTAAGAGTACTATTACGATTTGAAACATTTTAAAACGAAGTAAACGACTCTTGAGGATAAATCAAAGGTTTATGGAAATAAAATTGGAGCCGTATAATTAAAACCCGCATATTATTCCCCAGTTTACTATTATCACTTTTATCGAATACATTCCAAAAATATTGATATGTTTATCAATGCGACTTATTATCGATTTGATATATCTTATAGTTTCTTCCTATGTCTATAACGACTTTTGTTATTATTGTATATTTATTGAATTCGACATTAATTTACTATATATGAACACAGTCTGATAGCAAGCAATTTTTGAACAAAATTCATATTTTTTACAGCAGTTTAGGTATCATCTAATGAATAATTATCAATTTTTACAAAATTCAAGACATATTGCATTAAATGCCAAACGGATGTACAAAGTCTTCGTTTTTTGTGCGTTATTGAAATGCATTTATGAACAAGCTGTATTGAAACAATAATTAATATATTATCTTCCATATAACATTATCAAAAGATACTAAATCAAACGCATCTATTATAACGTAAAAATGATAAAATTTTAATTTAAATAAAATATATTGTTCACTTAAAAGATTTTGAATTAGTACTTAATTAATCGTAAAGAAAAAGGTTTTATATCTTAATAGCAAAAAATATAATCTCATATCTATATTATATAAAAGGCTTCACCTAAATTAACGTTTACTTTTCTAATTCCTTGCACTTTTACAACGTTGAAATACTCGATACTGGTCCTAATATGCACGCATTTAGTCTCCGTTTTAAATTTCATTTGAAATTTTGAATAAATAAAATGATCCAGTGGATCAAATCTAATTGATCATGATCGATTGATAAATTTATTGATCTATCTGTCTTAGAAAACATGTAATGATGTAAATGCTTTTTATAGTTATATTTATAAATGCATAATAAAATTTTATTTCTTTTTTCAACATTAAATGCGAAATTGTCCCATTGTACATATAACATTTTTATAAAAAATTCTCTTTACTAATAAATCGCAATGACTTCTAACATGTTTTTAAAATAAACTATTTCGTATTATTAAAAGACAATAATTGTATTTTTGTTGCAGATTCATTACGGATGTCTTTCTCATTCCTTCTTCACCCAATATTTGTTAGAACGTTATCTGGTTTCAGCTCTACCAAGGAATAAGTTTAATTTCTGTCTTCGTGCGATATACATTTTTTTTCTTTGCAGGTTGTTGCTGACTATATGTGATAAAATTTTGTACAATCGAATAAAACTAATGTTTGCTCTATAGGATTTTATCATGGAAATATTTTTAAACTCTGTAAGATCATTGTCATTAATTCGAGCTGATGAGGAGCAACATTATAAATATTTTCTTTCCGCGGCGTAGCTCCTAGAATTACTTAACAAAATATTTTATTATAATTTTTAGTCTAATTCGAAGTTATGATTTTTGTAAATCAGTCATTTAACGCAAATGTTTTATTGCATGTAATTATTAAGACAGTGTTAAATCTTTCTCCCAATTCAAAGTAATATGTTTTGATTAATATTCTTGCATTTTATTTTATCTATAAATATTTATTATTTTTCTTATTTATAGCAATGGTTTTACAAGAAAGCGATATGTTTATGGATGCTTTAACCGCGTCGACGAAGAGTAAAGAACCAAGGAAGAGGAAGCGAAGAACATCTATCACGAAGGATGGTCCCACAGAAGCTAAGAAACAAGAAACTGCCAGTAATGATAATCGTGATGTTACACCTCCACCCACCTCACCACCAAGTGCCGATGAAAAATCACCCGTAGTTGTCAAGCCTAACTTTAAGGTATACATAATTACGAAATTTCATCGCTGATAGAAATTAATACATTCTTTATTTATTTATACATTTATTACACATAAAAATATTTATTTTATAGTTTTATCAAGATACGTTAGAGACAGATGAAGATAAAGAACAAAAGGAGAGGGACAATTCAGATGAAGATGTGAAGAAAGATAAAGAAGAGATGCTGGACGATCAGAAAGAAAACAGGATATTCAAATCGGATGTTGATGATGACGCTAGAAGTAGTAGTAAGTATTTTACTCTTATTTACCGATATCTGTTTATAATTATATATTCTTATATATAAATATACTACTTAAAAAAAAGAACGTTGAAAAATATTCTGTTACTTTTTAGCACCAACACCGGACGATGACGTGGAAGAGAAGACATCCGATTCTCCGGAAGACATATCTTCCCTATCTGAATCGATGAAAAAGGATAATATAGGTTCTTATCCAGAAATACGATACGTTGATGGTCTGAGAAGCGTTTTATTGCTTCAAAAACGCAAAGGACCGAAGAAAACATTAAAATGGAAAACAGATCTAGAATCGGTGCGTTATTTCGAGTTGGATGAAACAGAAAGAGTAAACGTTACGAAAACGTTTACGGATATGAAACAAATGGAAAAACAAAACGAAAGAGAAGCATTCCAAATGGCCAGAAAATTGAGTAAGTAGCAAAAATATAATTATTTGTTGCTAACAATAATATCCTTATTATTTTAAACATCAAAAAACTATTTTAACAATTTAATAAATGATTGATATAAATTAATCTTGTAGGTAATGAAGACTTAATGGAAGAAAGAACAAGATGGAAGCCCTTGATTCCAATTGATTTACCGCCACCTTTAGTAGAGCCTGGGAAAGACAGTAGAGAAAAAGATATTCAATATGCCAGAGAGAAAGGAATTTTACAAGCTCTATACTTCAACCGAAGCATGTATGTGTATATTTTAATCGATTGTTTTCTTATTATAATAAAGTTTATTTATCAAAATAGAGTTTCATTTATTAAAATAGAATTCAGTATTGTATGTTAAAATACACGATTATTAATAATTTACATATTCGTGTAAAAATGATACGCATACTATATTAAAAGCATAGGGACATCGAACCATTGGACAGTTTAACATATAAACTGTACTCACTGATACGAGTTCTACAAATTATATTTGTTTAAAAAATATCTTTTTATAATTCAATTGCTAGAAAAGCATTTTATTTTATGTATATAAATATTAATTTTAGGATTCCAGACTCTGCGGCAGAACCCGATGAAGAACGGCATCATGTATATAGTGAACCTAAAATCATTCCTTTGGATGATCTTACGGGAAATAAGGAAAGCGAGAAAGATTTCACGTCCCTGCCTTGGCCAGAACCAAAACCTCAGTTGCAACCTCAAACACCGGCAGTTTCAAATTTCCATTATCCTACATTTCCACATAATCAACAGCCGGTAATGGCACCCATGGGTCCTCAAACTTCAATGGGTCCAATGCCACAAATGTCTCAACAAATGATGGGACCTTCTCATATGGGCCCAATGGGTCCCGAAATGGGAGGTCCGTTGACTGCTGGAGGAGGAGGCGGCTGGAGAACTGGAGATGGAAAAGTCGTTGTACCTGATGGAATGGGAATGAATCCAATGGGAAATATGCCAAATGCATTTCCACCAGGTATGGAAGGTGGTCCAATGGTACCACCTGGAATGATGGGGCCACCACCTATGTATAATCAACAACAAGAAGGTTATGGTATGATGGGTCCAGAAGATATGGGATTCAATAATATGAATCCAAACAACTTCCAAGGCCCTCCTGGTCCTTTATACGGCCCTGGACCTAACTTTCAAGGTCCTAGAGGCGCTGGTCCAATACATGGTAGAGGTAGAGGCGTTCCTGGACCTGGTTGGTATAGAGGTGGTGGGGGGCCGCCAGGAAGAGGCGGATGGAGGGGTGGCGGTGGCGGATGGAGGGGAAACGGGAAACAACCACCCGTATGCAGACAATTTTCAAAAAACGGTTATTGTCGTGTCGGTGACAAATGCCAATATCTACATCCCGGAGTGAACTGTCCACCATTTTGAAAGAAATTAACATAATTATTTATTTGAAATTTCTGCAGTAGCACGATATAAATGTTCATTCTATTTGAAATGAATCAATGGAACTGAACGATCCTAAAATTTTTAAATTATACTAGATACCGGCTCATGTTAGCTACAAGGATGAATAATAATGTGCAATTTTTATTAATGATACAAAGAATTAAGCGCATAATATTTATACAGTTATATTTTCACAAGATTTAAATGATATTCGATAATTTCCGATTTATTTGCGTCACATTATGCTAAAGATAAATATTATAGAAAGAATACGTGATAAATTTATTTTTCGTGAATTATTCCCGCAGAATTTCAAGTATGGAAACTGTCATTTTAAATTTAAAATGACAATAAACAAGAAAACAATAGGTTCATCAGCTGCTGGACAGCAAGAGGTTCCTATACATCAATTTTTATTATGATTTTGAATAGGAGTTTTTAAAAAACTGAAAATACATCAAAAGTATTTTTATTGGTCTATTTTCAGAATATAAAGAAAATTGGGACATGTTATGTAAAATGAACTCTCGATTATGTCTTCCCTTTACGTTCACGGTTTACAGATAGCCACTGCCGAAAGAATGATTAGTATAATCAAAGAAATGGGATTTTGCGAGTTTTAATCTTATTGGCATGACAAATAGTGATTTCAAAGTATGACGCTAGTAAGCAGGAAGTGCAGATTCCAATTTGAGAAGCATTTGTCTTTCACGATTGCCAGTTGGGTGTTTAATCGCTTTCTACTAATGAATATATGTAATTAAACTGCTGTTAAAACGAATTAAACGTAATATACCACGGAACATTATAACACCAAAAGTTCAAATAACAGTTTAAATAACTTTTTATTAAATGAAGATATCTTACATTTAATCGTATATGTAGATTGATTGTAAATATCATAATTGTATCATTTTGTATAAAGTGTCGCTAGTTCTAATAACAAGAGACTGTTTTAGGCTTAAATGATATGTAATAATATTAAAAAGCAACAATTTTTAGTAAAAATGTGTACGTATGATTTAAAGTAGTTAAATTCAAAGAGATCTAATATTCATAGAGTACATTTTCACTTATAAATTTGGTCATGTGCTCCATGAAATAGATCACTGATATACTATTATTGTATTAAATATTTTTTATGAATTAAAGGTAGTGGTTATTTTTTTGTATATGATTGATCGTTATGTTTGTATATAACATTGATTGTTGTATAAGAGCTGCTTGATGGAATACATGAGTCATACCTATTTTCTAAAATATGCTGCATTATTAAATTGAAAGACTTCCTTTATAACATTTTTATAATATGTATACATTATTTTCTCCATTTATTTTTAAATATTTCTAATTTACCTTTTTACTATTACATCAAAACATCGTTTTTGTGTTTATAATAGTCTATTTCGTTAATTTTATATATTTGTCTGAAACGTTAATAATTTTATAATGCTCACTGATATAATGTATTATATAAAGTTTCATTAAAAAAGAAGCATCAGTATTGAATATGTATTCATTATATATATAATTAAATATACTTAACAAATATAACATACATTAGGTTTATATTTATCATATATTGGTCATTCATAAACATTTAAATATTTACCAAGTATGGTATCAAAATTTAAATAATAATTACACAATGAATCATAAAATATTGAATTTACAATATAATGATTTAAGTTCATTTAAATTGTTGAGGTGGTGGACCAAAAATACTTCCACTCTGTTTAATTGCAGTTCTAGAGGGTGCAAATCCAAGCATTTTTTGAATATTCTGCAACCAACAGTACTTCTTAATTAAGGTTATTAAATTAATAATAACAAAATCATATCAAACATGAAATGTATGAATTTACCTGTCTAATACTCATGGTACACAGTATATATAAAAAAATAAATGAACATTCTGTATAGTCATCTCCTAGAAGGTTCCTGTGTGATAAACCTTGTATCCAACTAATGGGTACAAAAGGCAACTTTGCCACAACTCTGCCATCAAAAATGCTGTTAAACATACTTAGGAGAGCTGTGAATGCAAATCCAATTGCAAACATTGATTTCATTTTTACAAGAGACAAATCCCTGTTATTGTTTTTTAATCTTTCTTCTTCCCGTTCAATCTTCTTTTTTTGTTGTTTATCTAATGAATCTCCATGTGCTTCTTTTCTTTTTTCCACTAAAATGAATTTAATTTAAAGATAAAGATTTAATTTATTAAAATTATGATCAGTTTTCTTCGTGCATGTTTAAATAATCAATGTTCCTTCATATATAGTCATGATTAAAAACTTACGTTTTTTACTTTGTTTTTCTACTTCAGCTTTTAATTTTTGGTATTTTTCTGTTCTATAAACCATCAACCATGTTAAACCTACCAATAATATCAAAATTAACCAAGGAAGTATAATATAGAAATAAATATAACCTTAAACTTAAAACAATACTTTTAAAAAATGGCATTACCTTCTCCTAATAAAGCTGTACAAATACTAATAAATACGATTAAAATAGTATCAGCCCACATGATAAAAGAAAGAATTCGTGAAATACTGTTTAAACGTTTAAGCTATTCGGATATACAATGTGTACATTGAAAACACCATGCCTATTCTCAAACAAACTTGAACAATTGTGAATGGGAGAGAAACTAATCTTCATCATCTTTTACTATACGTGCATGGGTGCTTGCTATGAAAAATTAAAGAGAAATATTTGTTATTGGTATAAAAATAATTTATATAAGCTTAAAGATTACGGACACATTTTTTTGTTATAAAACTTTTATTATATAATAAATATTTTGTGCATTACTTAAACTTTATTTGTAATTACTAAAATTATATCGATAAACAATAAATTTAACGTATAACTGAAAAGATACAATATATACATATGACATAATAAAATCACAAATGTTTTTTTATATAAAATGGTTTTTAATACATACAAAGTCTTAAATATATTGAAAATTATTTTGATAAGTTAACTTAAAATACTGCTATCTATTCTTAGAAATTATTTAGTATATAGAAATAAACGTTGTATTTTTTACGACTAATATTGCATAAAAAATATGCATCACATAATACTTTTGGTTATGTAACTAGTAAAAACATCCACATATTTTTACTGAACACATGCGGATAAATTTATATAGATAAAAGAAAATTTGTAACTTAGTATGCTATTATTAATTTTTATAAAGATTATATTTATAATATTCTTATCAATCTTGAAAATCTTCCATCTTCTTTTCTATATGATTGGCATCGTCATCTTCTAAGCATTTTCTAATTTCGAAACCCAAAGCAGCACCCAATGGTGGTGGAACTGCGTTACCAATTTGACGATGTTTATCAAGTATATTTCCGTAAAAACGAAAAGAGTCCGGGAAACCTTGTGATCTAGCACACTCTCTTACACTGACAACTCTGGTTTGTTCCGGATGTAGGACACGGCCCTATGCATAAACGACACAATTAAATATTTGTAAATAAAATTTTAAAAGTAACATAATACGTACCTGTTTGCCCATAGGTTCAGGATTAGTGATGGTAGTGCCGAAAAATCCATCCCATTCTAATCTACCATATAAGCCCGCCCAATGATTATGACGTCTTCCAGTATGAGGTAAACACCACGGGATCAAAGTATTATACTGTCTAGCCATTGGGTCACACATCTTGCCCGCGCAACAACTACATACGCCACGATGTGCTCCAGTAGAACTCTTACCTGCTTTCTTATCATGATACAGATATTCTCTGCAATATATAACAAAGGAAGAATAAGTTCTTTATTCTTTAAATTAATCATTCTGTTCTAATATCTAAAAAATTATAAATAAAAGTTATTTACAGTTTTTTTGAGTATGTTCCATCACTTAAACGCACTGCAATATTTGGCAAATCTCGCCAATCAGATCCACTCGCAGTCGGAATATGTGCTATGCGCGCTTCAACTAGTGGAGCCATATCTTTGCAAATATGGTCTCTCAATATTGCATCTGGTTCTTTAGGTCTTACCTGTAAACAAACATAAGGAAAGTTATATAAGAAAAGTTATGTTAATATTAATAATGCTATGTTAGCAGTTACTGTTATTTTGTTTACTTTTCTTTGAAAGTGGGATATTGGCTCATCGCTATAAGCCATTTCTTCTGTATTCCACCCATTTCGGATATTAGGTAAATCAGACATTGCATCACGAACACTAATCGTTCTATATGGTGCTGACTCTATCCAATCACAATTTGATGAATACTATTAAAAAAGACATAAAATATGTTATCGAACTTATACAAATGTATTAATAAATACACTAGGTAGACAAATTAGTATTAATGTCTACATAAATTTAATTAATTAAATCAATTACTTTCTTATTATCAACAATGACGCTTAGTTGGCAAGCCCGTTTGCTAAATACATGGGTTGGTTCAGGGTATTTTGGAAGTACTTCTCCAGGTGCAGCAGCTAATATTATTAATCTAGAAACAAATGAATAAAGAATATATATGCCAAAACAATTAATTGATATAATTTAAATGTTATATACCTTCTTCTTGTTTGCGGAATACCGTAGTTTCCAGCTTGCAGAATACCAAATGTACATTGATAACCCATTCGTACAAGGCACCTTAACGTTAATTTGAGTACCATACTTCTTTTAAAAGATACAAAGTTTCTAACATTTTCCATAATAAAGAATTTTGGTCTATAGTAATCGCAATAAGACAAACACGATACAACTAAAGAATTTTTAAATAACGAATATTGCCGCGAATTAAAACGATTCATGCCACTAAAACCTTGGCAAGGTGGACCACCACATAATAATTCTACTTCCCCTTTCTGAGGTAAACGTTGTCCATTATTATCGCAAAGGTCACCCTACAA
Source organism: Bombus fervidus (assembly GCF_041682495.2). Taxonomy (NCBI): domain Eukaryota; kingdom Metazoa; phylum Arthropoda; class Insecta; order Hymenoptera; family Apidae; genus Bombus; species Bombus fervidus. The sequence continues at coordinate 11,051,554 of NC_091520.1, read as the reverse complement.
AAGATAGAAATATATTTTATATTATATATATCGTATCTTTTTTATAATTTTGCATTGTTAGCTAAACTTACTTTCATAACTTTCCATAAAAGTACATTGCAATCTTCACAAAATACTGTTGTATTAGGATTATTGAGTCGATATGCACATGCAGCTGGTTCGTCTCTTTCAATTGCCCATTGGTTGTCAACAATACCAGCTTGTCGTAATCCTTCAGATAATCCTATAACGCAATTTCAATTTTAGGAAATTTTCAGTACCTCACACAATTAAATTTTAAGGATTGTACTAACCACCACAGCCAGCAAAAACATCTAACGTCTTTAACTTTCTTATCACCTTACAATAATCTATAGGTTTATCAACTATTTTCTTATCACTATTCTCTAATTTTTTACTTTTGCACTTTGCTTTTCCTTTCCCTTTCCCAATCACAGATTTTCCAATATTCATAGCATAGTATGGTGGATCAACAAACGTCTTTTCTAAGGCGTTATATGCTTGAGAAAAATAAAAACGATTTGGACCAGCAGCAGTCCATTCTTCTACAGACTGATCTAAATTTTCTGAATACGCCAGATAACATTTTCCGGCTACATCCGAAAATTTAACATCACAAACTGAAATTTTTTAGTTAAAAGATATGTTAATTGACTTACATTAACTTATATAATTTCTGAATTTTTTAAGTAATATTTTACCTTCTTCGCTCCAATATACCATATTGAGATCAACCTGTTGCATTAATGTGAGTCCTTTGTGTGTGTTTTCTGGTCGATACAACTTATTTATTTTAATCCATATATCAGATGATGCAACTAATTTATTATTAGTGGTTGCATAGATTGAATTTATGTATCCAATATGAAATGGTTCTGGTGTATCATAATTAGACCCTTTCACATGGTCTGATGATTTGCGATAATATTCGGGATACATATCTTCATCTACTTTCCCTTTTTTTACTTTGGGAGAAATATGATACGTCGATGTAAATTTATACTTTATAGCCGCTGGCATTAAAAATACAGTGGAACCAACTCTAAATTCTTCGCCCTTATATTTTGCCATACTGTACTTCACTTCCTTGCTGTTCTTTTCTTCTTCCCTATTAAAAACTTTTGGTGTGTAATAACATTGCAATGTAGTAAAACGCACACAGGCAGGACAAAAACGATGGCTGATTTCTTTCCGTGGGCATTCGGGATCTGAAGCACAATCCTCAAAACGAGCTGTTTCTGGAGTATATTTTTTTTGATAAAAGAATGTCTTCCCATCTTTATTTTGTATTTCATCTTCTGGCAATACATTTCCTGAAATATAATCAACTAATGTCTAAAATTTATCATTATATATTCCTTGAGAGTCGATAATATAAATACCTAATTTATTCCAATTTTTTGGGCAGGTTTTATAAATTACAGTAGCTTTGGATTTAACTGAAGTGAATGGAACATTGTCACATTCATCAAGTAAAAACAATTCTAAAGGATCTGATGTTTCACCAAGTACAGTGTCACTACCTCTTCTAAACCAGTTAGCATGACACAGTTTTGCACCATTTTTATCTTCCCACATATAAATGACTTTAGCTATTTGTAATGGTACAGTAGGATCATTTGATTCAATTAAAACACAATCATTTCCTTTTATTTCTTCATCAACAACTATGACAGAGTTATAAAATGTTCTTCGTCCATCGTCTATGATTGGCTCTCCCACCCATGTAATTTCTTTCTCTACGTGTTTAAATTCTTTCAAAATCATTTTTTGAGTAATCTTTACATTTTCTACTAATGTATCATTAAAATCGTCGTCTTCTTGATCTGAATCATCTGCTTCCTACAATTAATTAATAAGTATTTAATACGTATATTTTATAAAAGAAAATGTTTTATATTAATGGCATTTATTATTAAAATATCTTACCTGTATAGCCATATTGGGACATCTTCTTCTGTTGCAAGCTTGTTTACTTCTTCCAGATCCACCAAATTTAATCATATCTTTACAAGCTGTACAAATTCCACAGTCTGGCTGTTGGCAAGTTTCACATACCCCACATCTATGTCTTTTAGGTCCCTATAATAATATATTATACATAGTATGTATACATATAACATTATTTATTATAAAAATCTTGATTACATACCAATACTTCTTTGTCATTATTTGTAGCTATTTGATCAGAGAAAAATGTTTCAAACATATTATTGACTAATTTTGTAGTTGTAGCTTTTGTCCAAGTGACTTTTTTATTTTTTGGATCTCTAGATTGTGTTCTGCGTAGCGCAATCCTCTTATTTAATGTTACACCAGCAAGCGTTACTAACGCACGCATACACGGGCTTGTAATTAATAAAGGATCTTCTGGTCTTGCTGATGCATCAAAAGAAATAACTTGATCACAAATGAATTGTGCATACCGTAACAAAGAATCTTCTGTAAATCTAGCCAATCCTTTTGGTGGAACTATCGTCTAAAAAATATGTTTTGATAAAAGTTAATACATCAAATGTGAAATATCTTATGTTAAAAAGGTGAAAAAAATTTTACCTGCAGTTTATTCAATAAATCTTCATATGTAGGATTGATTTCATCCAATAAAAACTCTATAACTATTTTGCTCATGTAAATTTTTTCTTTTACAGAATCCATAAATGGTGCGTATGCTTCAGCAGGTTCCATCAGTACATATTCTGCAAAGGCTGTGGTGAATCCCACAAGTGCCAATTCACCACCATCAAATCCTGACACCCACCATTCATTTATTGGTCCCATGTCTTTTGTAGGCACACCTCCTTCTGGACATGAGTTTTCTTCATAAATAGGTTTCATATAACCAGAAAAATAAAGCACCACATTCTTTTCAATTAGACCAGTATCAAAAGAACACAAATGACCATTCTTATCATATACACTATAAAAAGAAAAAGAAAGACAACATACATAAAATGAAATTTAATTAAGAGAAAATAGATTTATATAATTTTTCTATTATAAGGAATGCCTACCAGAAGTGAGTCAATTTATTTTGTGGCCTTTCGTCACTTTCATGAACCATAGCTTCTTCTCCTGTGAATAAAGATAATCTAGGGTCTGTTAATGCAATCATTTCTTCTACTGCACCATTAGGATGCCCTGGATATATTTTTATATCTATGCTTGTTAATTTTTGACAACAATAATCACATTTTTGATGTACATTGACAGGTTTCTGGGGCAAAATTTTGGATTCTTCTGTATTCGTTGTATCATTATTCCCAGTTTTAGTTTTCTTTAGGATATTCTCAGGTTCATCACTTGAATCTGATTGTTTTTGTTTCACTACCAAATCAATGTTATTATCACATATTATTTCTTCTTTTTGTATTAACATAGGAGATTTTGCTTCTAACTCTTCACTTTCATTACTTTTCCTTTTAACAGATTTTTTTGACTGGGACCTTTGTTGTGATGATGGATATTTAGTCACATCTGCATTAATTTTATTTAAATCAGATGTGGGATCTATATTAATATACTTTCCACTACGTAGTTTTTTCCTATCGTTACTATTTTCTTGAAGTATCATAGCGTCAGTCACTAATAAATATAAATTAAATTTAACCCTTATTGTTTAAACTACGAACTATGTATCTTTGTAAATTATTTTTATTTCTTACCTGTGCCCTTATTTTCTTCGATAATTCGACTATTTAAGGGTATTTCTCCCCCATCATTTTCATCCTGTATTTGTTTCTCTACCTCGTAACTTTCTGCCTTTGGTATAATAGCGGATATCATATTGTATAAAATCGATTATTTTTATCGAATTTTTCTACAGAAGTTATTACTCTTCAAAAAAATACGAACTTCTTATATTTATGTCCAAATAAATGCACTAGGAATGTATTTGTACCTTAAAAAATAATTACAAATGAACACGTTTTCTCGTTCTTGCAATGTGTAGGGTACTACAAAATTCAGCTGAATAGCATACATATAACAGTGTTAGGACACAACGCTGACGGTTGTACCGCCAAAATCTTTTAAACCTAGTTCACATGAGAATACCATGTTTGGTGCCATATTGATATGTATCTACATAGAAACGCTTTATTTTCATTTGTTTTATATATTTATTATTTATTTCTGTAATCTACAAATTTATCTTATGTTTCATTATATTTATTAATATGTTTTAATATTCGTACTTCACATTTAATTCGAATAAATTGTTAATTCAAATATTATCCTTTACTTATTTAAAAGCCGCATTATGTTTTGAAACATGATTGGTTAATTATATAATTCAATATATTTATTTTATACGTAAAAATAGCTAACATACTCTAATTTTAGAAATAATTATATTTACTAAAAAATATAAATGTTATTTATAAAAGCATCATATCTCACAGATATGATCGATGTAAAATTGTAATTTCTGTTTGTAAATATAAATATAACCTACAAAACTACACCAGATCTTGGAATTTTGAATTTGTACGAAGTGACGAGTACACGGTCGAAATTTTAAATTAAATAATCATAGTTAAGGTAATAATAATAATAAATATATAGAATTGCGTGACATGGAAAATTTTAAAAAACATATTGAGAACAAATTAGTATTTCTGTTGCATAAACAGAACAAAAAGATTTGCGTATTATTATATTGTAAGCTATTTATAAACATCAAGCAATGAAGAATTTTAGATAAACCAAATTTACTTTTATTTTCAAAATTATGATAATATTTTTGATTAATATTTTTTAATATTTACATTTTTGTATATCTTAAAACTGTTTAATTATTTTACAGCTATATACTATTGTTGTTATCAAATTTACATAAACAAAAGGGAATGCTATGGGAGAAAAAAACCTAACTGATGAACAAAAAAAATTTTTAGAAGAATGTGAAGAGGAATTTAAAGATCGATACACTGAGAAAGATACAGAATTTATGAAAATTAAAAATATGGAATTAAAAAAGCCACCCATTGCTGACCCCTGGTATCCTAGAAATAAGAGATATAACAATGATAGGGATGAAAGATATCGACATCGTGGTAGACATTATTCTAATCATCGCTATAAACCTTATCACAGATCATGATTATTGAAGTTATAAATAAATTCCTGCAAATATGTATTCTATAAATTTCTACAACTGATTGTAATCATTTATTGGATAATAAAATATTTAAGCACATAGTTGTTTACAATAATATAACAATATAAATTTAATAATATAAATAATATAAGTTTGTACATAATTTCTTCATAAAAACATTAGTACTTTTTTTACATTGTAATATAATTTTTATTAATTATTGTACAATTTAATTTTTGGGAGAAACAAATTTGATGCATGTTACTTAAAATAATCCAAAATAAAATTAGGTAGTTTATAGTTGAACCAAATGAATATTTTATTACAATTACATATACTGCGCACTTTTATATTAAATTTTACTTTTTAATTTAAATGCTGTCTTTGATGGAGTTAAATTAAATTTGACATCATATAATCATGATGACCTGATTTCAATGAATACTGAAATAAAAGAAAAATAGGAATGAACTATTTCTTTTTAAAAAATAACCTATTTGAGATATAATTTAAAAAGTTATTTGTCATAAAAGTCACGAGATAGATGTCAAATAGTTAGAAACTTCTCATGATGTATAATCTAATTCAATAAATAATTTTAATTATCCAATCATCAATTTTTCTATTGTAAAATGATAAAACATCTAACGGGCATACTTATAACGCAGGACTAATGCAATAAGACTGCAAAATACATATTTGCATAACACGTACATACAAACATAGGTACATATTTACACGATGAAGATGAAATATTATACAGCTAAGAATGTGGCACTTATGTAGCAATATAAATTTATATATGTGTATATATATATATATACTATATGTTCATATATGTATACATGTATTAAATGAGACAATCAGCTGTTATATTAGTAGGTTTGAAACACGTGTTCTTTTTGTCTTCGACAGATATCATTAAACGTAATTGAACAAAGAAGAGAGACATGTAGATATGTCACGAGTTAACTATCCATTTTTAGAGATATATGTGTGGAATTGAAGTAAAGGTTGATAGTTAGAAAGTAGTCGCTTCGAAACGTGATTAGTGATTAATATTCATATGTAAATGAAAAGCGTATGCTCCACAATCCATAATAATAAGTGAATCAATTGAGCATTCGTTTGCATTCGTCTATGCATTAATCTAACTTGTTGTAGCAGTCAGTACATTGTTTGGTATATGAGAGAGGACGTGAATAAATTCGACAAACACTTGCGATGACGTAGGACAAACTTTTTTTGAGTCTACAGTGAGAATTTAGCCTGTTTGTAATATTCTCAAGTGACATGCGTGTGCGCAAATTTTTAAAAGGAAGTAGCACGCGCAAAATCCTGTGTTCTACTATCTTTTATTTTTGATATATCGAAAATGTTCATTTAAAATGCGATAATAAAAGCATAATTTAGTAGTTCAGTTATTCATTGAATAGAGTAAGTAACATTTCTTGTTCTTTATGTATTTTTGAGAGCGTAAATTATTTTATATCCATAAAATATTTTTAAATACCTTTTCGACAAGATGAAAATGGAATGTTTAAAAATGTATACAATGCTTTTTTTTATAACAAGTATTTTCTAATATAAATATAAATGATATAAATGCGATTTATTTGTTTTTCACAAAAGTTTAATGATGTTAACAATGTAATCTTTAACAATAAAATATATATTTAAAATTATATATTATCATTTCTTAGGTTTGTAACATTATTATTGAAGTCAGCTAACATTAAAAAGATTGTGAGAAATTAATATTTATATTTATACTAAATTTATAATTGTAAAAAGAGAGTGTACTTCATTGTTTTATGCAAACTTTATATGACTTTTAATGGAGTGGTGTAGGAAATTACTTCACAAAAGGTATTATATAAAAGAACATTAAAATTCTGAAATATTTAATTACTTTGATATATTGATATATTAATATTTTATTTTGGCAGAAATATTATTCCTGTGGATGATGAGTTAGAAACTGTTAATGAAAGAAAAGAACGATGGAGAAGCATCTATGCAATTTATTTTACCATGTTTCTTATGTCGCTTGGATTCAGTATTATACTCACAGGAGTATGGCCATATCTTGATAAAGTAAGTATAATAAAGATATAATAAAGATGAACTTTGATATGCAAAATATTATTATGGATTAATGTTGTAGTTGGATAAAGATGCTGGTAAAGAGTTCATGGGATATGTAGTTGCAGCAAATCCTTTGGGACAAATGTTATTCTCTCCTTTAGTAGGATGGTGGGGAGATAGAAGGGGATCTATAAGACTTCCACTTTTATCAACATTAGCTCTATTTACATTTGCATCAGGATTATATAGTGTTCTTGAGATTGTACCAGGTGATCAAAAAATGTACATGATAGCTGCTAGATTCTTGGTTGGAGTTAGCTCTGGTTAGCAGTTTATTTAATTTTAATATCACCAGTTAAAAGAGAATTGTTATTTATTTATATAATATGATGTTTTTAGCTAATATCGCAGTAGCTCGATCTTATCTCTCAGCAGCTACAAAATTTGTAGAAAGAACACATGCTGTTTCAATGGTGTCTCTAGCTCAGGTAATGTGATTTAACATTTCTTCATATGTGTTAATAGAATTTTATATATAGCTTGTTTTAAAATGTGTTAGGTGTTAGGATTTGTAGTAGGTCCTGGTTTGCAAGCTGCAGTTACACCTCTTGGAGAGAAGGGCGTATATTTTATAAATGTACCTATTAATATGTATACTATGACTGGTTGGATAAATGTTATAATGGGAATCCTTAATTTTGCTTTATTCCTTCCATGGAATTTCACAGAACATCGAATTGCTATTCGCGAAGCAATGAGAAATGAAGGAAAACAAACTGGTAAATGTATTTAAATTAAATAATACTCTAATTAAATAGATATGTTAATATTTTATTGAAAAATTCATCTATTAATTACAGAAGAAGAAACCCTGAAGTCTATAAAACCAGACATTCTGGCAGCAGTGACATTGATATGTGCTTTTTTTGTTTTAGTATTTAATTTTGTCCTTCTTGAAACGTAAGTACAATTTCAAAATATAAAATCTTTTTATGTCATATTTTATACTCTTTTATTTCTTTATAGACTTGGTACTTCTTTAACTATGGATCAGTTTGCATGGTCGAAAACTGAATCTCTATATTATATGGGTCTACTAATGAGTATTGGGGCTATTATGTCATGTATCACATTTGTTATGATCGAACCTTTATGCAAAAGGTATCAACTTTTTGTGGAGATATGTTGCAGGAAAATGACTCTTTATTTATTTTTTAAATATTTTCAGATTTAATGAACGTAAAGTAATGTTATGGGGTGGATTTTTGTTTATGGTAATAGGAAGAATTTTATATATTCCATGGGGGCCAGACCCTCCGAAAATTGCAGATTACGGACGTATGTACAGAAATAAACAGAACATCTCATTTATATTGTATATAATATTTAAATCTAGAGACATTAAAATTATTTTATTTTATAGCATTTAACAACATTACAAAAGATGCCGATGGTATAGACATCGTAGGATGTCCACATACTCAAGAATGGTGTACCTATACACCGCAACTTACTGTCACACAGTTTTTCATTGGGTACGGATTCACTACTATAGGATATCCATTAGGTGTCACTTTAATACAAACTATCTTCAGTAAAGTATTGGGACCTCGTCCTCAAGGAGTTTGGATGGGATTTATGACAGGTGCTGGATGTGCTTCTCGTGTGTTAGGTCCAATATTTGTTAGTGTAATTTATACTCGTTTTGGAACATATCATACGTTTAGTGTTACTGGTTTAACATTGATAGTATGTATGATATGGTTACAAATTGTAAACGAACGGTTGGTTCCGCCAAAAGTAACAATTCCACCAAAAGACGCGGAAATTCCATTAGTTCACTTCAAATCTAATGATGCTCAAGGATCAAATGATTCACATAAAAATAACAAAAGTGAGGGATGTGATAAAGTGTAGTGAGTACTACACTCTAAGTTCGATTTTATTTTTTTCGAGCTTATATACATAACATACAGCTGCCACTAAGAGTTTAATATAAATGCAATTATGATATTATGAAATGCAAGTATATTTTTTATGGATATTTACAGGTTTTTTAAAATACATATTTTATATACATAAATATGTAGGTAACAATGAAAGAATATAACCAGGGTCGTGTAGTTTTTAGAATAATATAATGTAAGTAATGAATTTGTTCAGTTTTAGAGTCAATCTCATAAAGTAAAATTACAAAATGAAAATGATATATAATACAATATGATAAAAAAAAAAAAAAGAATTCTACAACACTTATTACGATTTTATGATATGATTCAATACATGAAAATTATACAGGTATACACATACAAGTATATTTTTTATCGAAAAATTTGTTTAAAAATATTGTGTATAGTTTTTAAATTTATATGAATATACCTGTCATAATAACATAGAAAGACTGATATTTAGCTCAATTTATATAAAAATAAGGCTGCAATTAAATTTAACAGTTACAAATGTTTTTCACAGAATAATCTGGATTTATAAGTACTTACCATAAATAATTGAATGATGTTTTATATTACAGTTTAATAAACTCAATGAGTATTATGAATGAAGAAAGTTGGATAAGGTTACAAATTAAAAAAAAAATTAGAAATTTTTGCATTAAAATAATTGTAGTTAGTGAAGTACGTTTTAATAAAATGTATATATATTTGCTAAAATAATTATATAAAACGACGTGTGCAATAAAGGATGCGCCTAAAGCAATATGTGTTTGTATTTGAAGAAATTATCTTTGCATCAATTACTATTTTATAAAAATGAATATAAAAAAATTATTAAAATCTTAAGAATCGTGCAGATTTATTTGTATATCTAATTATGGTAAAAATTATTTAATTATCGTCGTGAAAATTCAGTGTCTTACAACTGGTTGATACAAGTATTATAAAAATCAAAAATAAATTTCTAAGAAAAGTTAAAAACATTACTATAAATACATACATTTTGCAAACACTTTTATACACTTTGCATGAATGCATGTTTTTATAGTAGTCAAACTATTTTAAGTTATAAAAAAAGCATTAACACATACCCTTAGAATTATGTGATAGAAATGCTTGATGTTTCATAATATAAATAACGCTTATAAATATAATTAGTCTTTTTTCTTTGGCTTCTTGGGATTACGTGATCGCGACTTAGCTTTACAAAGGGGACAGATTGGTGCATTTCTATGAATTTGTTGGTGACATGATAAACATGATTTCATAGGGGGTGGTTGTTGCCTAAAAGCAAAGACACAAAACATAAAAGCTAATATACTACTATATATAGTATATTTTAATATATCATAACATATAGAGCACTTTTGTTATTTGTCACTGTCAAAAAAATTTTTATAAAGTTAAATATATTGGATACAACTAACTTAGTTGGCTAATGTGACTTATGTATTATATAGAAATATAATATAAAATTGCGATATACCAGTGGTACCTGAATGTTGGAGCAGGTGGGCCTGGGGCTGGTGGCAATGGTCTTGGTTCTGGCTTACTTGGACCTTGAAGAGGTTGAGGAGCAAGGAAAGGTGTAGAACCACCTGGGTGTCCAGGATGGTGCAGAGTAAGAGGGGGTAATAAATCTTCTCCCCTTACTTCGACCCTCCATTCTGCTTTTTGCATTGGACGGTCAAAGTAGCTATGAACAAACAATCTTTGTTATAATAATTATAATAGTTTAGTAATTCAACTCAAGACAGCTTCTATTTATTTCACATTTCAACTTACTCTGGTGAAATGAGATCAGATTCTGTTTCATATAATTCTGGTAACCTTTCCAATCCTAAAAATTCCCTACGCATACGATCAATATCATGTTTTAGAGGTTGATAATCGTTATTATGGATTAATTTTGCTGTCTCTCTTGCTTTATTTCTAGCTTCTTCTGCTTGTTTAATAACAGCTTCCATCTACCATAGTTACATAAATAATTACACCTATAATCTAGAACCAAGATATTAGATTTATGTTTCATCATACCGCATTTATATCCGCATGTATTTGACGTAATTCTTCGACATGTGCCATTTTTTCTTGCATAAGAAGATCCATTTCTTGTTTGTACTCCAGCAAACATTTTTCTTCTTGTTCAGTTTGTTCTACTTCTTGCAAGATTCTCTGCTTCATCTTTTCCAATTGGAGTGTTTTCGATCTAACAAAATACACAAAATATTTAGAAGTTTTGTTTTAGAAAAATATAAATTGAATCGTATTGCAGTTCACTATAGTGACGTTGCACAAAGGCACGTTAAACTTTTCGGATTATTCAAAACATTTCATCGTGTTTAAAGAAAGACTTTGTATATGCAAATTCGTATATGTACTTGATGTCCTTCAGTGCTTCCAGTTTTGCGAAAATGACCGTAGTTTCGGTGGCTGACATTGTTAAATGCTTCCCGATACTTTTGTTTAGACAAGCCTGTCAAACGAAAGATAGCTTGTTTATCAAATAAATGCAGCGAGTTCAGAAGCCAAATTCCTTTTGTCAAGGCATTACGGGCGAGATATTTAAGATATAATTATAGGAATTCTATATGCACAGAACTTTCATTGAGAAACGAACGAAATCGTCGGACTTGTAATTATGTATTTTCCAGAATTAACAAATTTCATTGACATTCAACACAATGAATATAATTCATACCATAAATTACAATGACAGGCATCTCTTGATAGATCAGAAACAACAAATTCCAAGATGCAGTCGAATGCGCGCGCCATATAGTGATATATCGACGAACTAAAAAAGAGCGGTCCAGTTTGAAACAAAGTATCATGTTAGATAGAAAGATCCAAGAACACTTCTCTATAATCTGATAAGGATAGCTTATGGAAATCGTATATGAAAGTATGTCTAAGTTTAAGATACATACGGTGATTAAAAATTATCAGATATGATCGTATTTTGATAAATTAATTTTACTCCAAGTGTTATACTTGAGATAATTTCTATTGCTGACTAGAATCAATATTTGATTAAAAAATCACTAAACGCGTTTTAGCTATATGACTGTATAAAAACTCAAGCAAAACCGAATCGATAACTCCGTCAAATTTTGTGACCGCGGCATAATTCTATATGCGATTTTAATAGTTTTTCTGCGAATCAAAATCGCATAATAACGTTCGATACTTCTTACGAACTAGCAAAGGATCTAGACTACTAGCATCTCGAATATATAATCTATATTATATTTACATAAATGTCCACTATATCTCCTATGCTAAAATTACATATCGAGCATTACATATACCTACTACATGTCGCGTATCTGTCTGAAAAGATTTCTTTATGACGGTTCATCGGGGAAACGCGACAGAATCGGTACGGAATAGTCAGACCTCAGTATCGCTTAAGCGCGATCGGAGGTGTAGCAATCGTTTATCAGTTGCATCTGGAACGCGATCTACTAAGTTAATGTCTTCTGTTATCTCTGATGATTTTACAAAATTTTGAAGATGATACTACACGGCCATAATCAGTACTCCGTAATGATACGGAGTAAATAAGGAAGTTCTACTTTTCTTTTCTTTGACGTATCAGTGAAAGAAATGGCGTTAAAAAAAGAAAAAAAGAACGACGAAAGAAAACGTATGACCTCATGTAAGAAACCATGGAGATATGCGCGGTAGTCCAATCAGTCTCATAGAACGTGTCTCATATTCCTAGGAGTATCAAGAATCGTCGATCTAACTATAATAATCCAGATAAGAAAGTGTGACATCAAAGTGAGAAAAATGCCGCGGTTTCTAGCCACGAAGGCCTCGCGTCTCTCTCCCGACTTTTCGTAACATTCGTCGACCACTGTGCACCAGTCCACCTCCTACTTAGTACTGGGTACAAACTTCTGCCGCCACTGTACGACTAAGCACCGACAAACTTTCGAGTGTCTCTGAAGCTTCGCGAGTTGCGAGAATATAGGACAAAAGAGAGTGCCGCGCGAGAGAGGCGTCAAGTCGAACGGTTTCGACAATTTCCTCGTCGCGCGTTCGCGGAGTGGAAAATATTTTTTCGCTTTAACAGCAGTCACTCTTCTCACGACTCGAGTACATTAGACCAGTTTCGACGTGGCAGGATCATGGGGTCCAGGATGGGCTCTAGAATGTAAGTAACTCATAAGGACGCGTGTTTCACGTTTATTTACGAGCATTTATCCTTCTCTTTGGTTATTCGTTGATCGTTGTGCGTTGTTTCACGCGCAACAAGCATGAGAGGCCAGCGATCGACTGGTTGTTACTCGTATGAATGATCGTGCGCGAAACGACGATCCACGGTTTGATTTTCTATTCGATTTTTATTTTTCTTCTTTCGCTGGTGATTACTATTTTTCTTGTATTTATAGACAAGTCTCTTACGTCACACTGGAACAGTCGTATCTGGAGATACGGAGAAATTTTCAGTCATGAATCGTTTAAAGATAATACGGTCGTTACACTTTGCGACTTACACTCGGAATGGATCAACATACAGCATGCGCATATTTATTAAACCTCGCATACGAGGACGACTCGCGGCTGAAGTTTTATGTCTTCTTGTCGATTTTCTTGTTTGCGATACACCATCATCCATATCCGTTTGTTTGATCAACCAGAGTGTTTAATAAAGCATTTTGATAATTTCGCGGAGCAAACAGAACGAAGCGGTGTCGCGCGTCTTACCGTGGTTGATAATTTCCTCAAAAAGGAAAAAGTATCATTGGGATGATTATCGCGAACTACGATCCGCGATGACCTCTTGGAAATGATTCGTTACATCCGACGAATGTGCTGTGCTAAATTAGTAATTACAGCGCGTCTTTGTTGCGTGTATTTGGCGCAAGGATAAATAGGAAAATATGTTGAGAAACTAATTTTTACACGAGTCATTCATATGCTACTTTAAACAATTTGAATAGCTCTGTATATAATTAGTATAAAGGGCAAACAAACTGTTCCCAATTTATTTATCACAAAAAGATAATAAATTCGAATTTGAAGGTAAATATTAAGAAGGTATATATATCATCGTCATTCTTCTATTCATAGAACCGATCAACATTTCATAAACACGATTTCTGAGTAACTTGTATCTTCAAACATAATTTATTTCGCATTAACGAATATTTGAGTTTCATGTTGTCACATGCTCTTGCCATATTCTTATCACAATATCTACATGTAGATACTTTCTTATAGTACTTTCCTTGAAATACGGTTAATAGTAGTAGATGAGTAGAACAGCAAATGAGCAAATAAAAAAATAAGAACGGATTGTATGTCAGCTGTAAAAAGAACCTTCGCGCTAGCAATAAGCTGGTACGTTTTTGGAAATCGTTTAAGGTTCTCTTTAAGCGACTTTGGTCCGATGCAAAATTAGTCAGACTTCCACAAGGTAACCCGGTGTACTTGAGCGTTTTGTTTCATGATTTACATTTTTTAAAACGCACCGATTGTTCTTTTTCCGATGTTCGATTATCGTCGCACAGCAACGTAACGGAGGCCGTTCGTATAGACCAGGGTTCGTCAACCATCTGGTCGAACACACTGAAATTGAATGGAAATTACTCGGGGCTGCCGCGACGCACGGCGTGGGCTCATTTACCTTGCCATTATGCTTCGCTGACTAATTCGCGCGGGGAATCATTAGTGTCGCGTCGAAACCGACCTTCGAAATGTTTGCAGAATTTAACTCCTATTTACGGGAACGCTTAGAAGCGGCGCGATTCTCGTAATCAATGCCAATTCACGCGGCCAAATTATGCTCTCCTTTTCTCACCTTTTTTCGAATCTTTTCGTTTCATTTATCTTGCGATCGAACAAGATGACTCGACGTGCAGCTCGGAGGATTTAAAACTCGGAGGTAGAAGCGTTAAATAGCGTTATTTGTATGAGCAAACAGTTGTTTCCTTCGCGAAGTTTTTGTGACGCGTGATTTCTCGAACATGAATAATTATGCGACCCCATTTTTCCTTCGTTTGTTTTATTGAACAACCTGTAGATAAGATTTTTCTGTCAGTTGGAGATATTTAATGACGAACATAGTCCACGATAATACGTCGTATGATCGAGGAAAAAAATTGTTGACGAGTAACGAGTACGCGATATACTTTTTCAGTGAAGATTTGGCGATAACTCAGTGCGAATCTCTAGAAACGTAAACCATGGATCACCACAGGTTTTTATAATTTTCCAGTGTTTGGTGTTCGTGTAAAACTGATTTCTAAAGGAAGTGAAAATTATCTTCTGTGGAAGTTTTAAAGGTTGAGATAGATTTATTTGTCAAAGATTCATCGGAGGTTTCCTTAACGAGCGACCATCATCAGGGAATATTATTTGCATTAACGAGATCATGAAAAATCTTGAACAAACAAATTTTAAGCAAATCCTAAGCAATCTTCATTCGTTCGATGAATGCAGCCTTTCTTCGACGGTCAAGATAAACGACCATTATCATTTATTTTATTTTTCCTTTATCCTCGTCGATGCCGCTTCCCCTTTCGTCTGGTTTTTAACTAGGTCATGGAACGTTATTTAATTCGATAAACTGCAGTAGTTCGTAAATATTTGTACAATTATCGACCTTCTTACGCTTTCCTTTCCATTGTAATCTTTCATCTCTTATTTGTCTTTTATTATCGTTGAAAGCTGTTGATCGAAAATATTTAATCGGGAATACTTATCGGATAGATACTCGATATAAATATGATATTATATAAAAGAAATTTTTAAATACGATATTCGATATTGTTTTGATTACGATAAAAACATTTTATCGATATTTTGACGAATCCTTAATGAGATGCGAACTTTTAATACGAGCCGATAAACCGTGTTTTAGTAATTCATATTTATCATTTCCTACTAACACATTTATATAATGCAATATCGTGTTTGTTAGATTTCAAATTCCTCTGAACTGGTATTACAGAAAAAGATTCAGGACATTCTTTATGAAGTTAGTTATATCCCGTTTCTTGACTATCGTGTCGTGATAAATAATTCAAATTTCCTAGTTTACATTCCTTCGAGTAAAGAAATCTCGTAATGTTATTCGCATTATGAGATGTTTAATATTTTCTGCGATTCTTTATACCGGATTCATCCTTTAGTCACGAGATCCATGAATTAATTTCAAACGCTCTGATTTGAGAATCGTCTGAACGTAATCGTATGTCGATATCAACGATACAATCAGAATGATATATGTAGTAGATTATACCTATCCAATTGAATCATAGTAGCATCGTGCATCGAGAGAGACATGAACACTAATAACAAAATTAATTTGAAATTTGCTGCGCATTTTCCGTCTTCTGTAATTTTCATAGTCGCCAATGTGACGGCGTTCATTACTTCATTCACAGTTGTTTTACGATTCTCAGGTTCGTCTCATCGGACAAGCACACTCGATACAATTTCGTTATACCGATACAAGCTCTATGTCTCTAGGAACCAAAGTTGTCAATTTTGTTTTTTTGAACTTTTCAAAAATTTCAGCCTCAAGTTTCTTAAGTGTCACTTTCGCATAAATACATGCCACGTCGAACAAGTCTGGCGCTATATACGAACGAGCTCTAGTTCTCTAGAAGTGAAAGTAATCAGCCCCATATCCCGAAAATGTTTAAATTTCCATATGAAAATCTACGCAATTAGCGTTCAATTTCGCAGAGATCAAACGATTTAGCTCGGACTTGGAGCGCATTAGTTTGCCTTCTGCGTGACATATGGTCATAATTACTCCTATAATTTCGTAGCAAAAATTCAACTACCACAGATACAATTTCGTCTAATCCGTCATTATTCCGTGTTCCGTTCATCCGGTCGGAACATGGTGGATAAAATGCGGAATCGAGCTAGACAGATCGCGAGAGAGCAGCGAAAACGAGCCACCGATATCGGTTTTCAATTTTGTTCGACGATCGGACGACGGGGAAAACCGATTTTTCCATAGACCCGTTGCATATAACGGTCGATGTAACAATAAACCGTCGCACGTTAGTTGCAACTAAGCTGTCGCATCCGCTCTAAGCCGGCGTAAACCAGTTTTATTTGATTTTTCTCCGGTTGTTTTCGATGAACTGAATAAGACAAAAATACGTATACATGGGCATGCGAATGCAATCGCGAGCGCGAGCGCTCGTTCGTTCTCTCTTATCTATCGCGTTATCTGTCGGTGTGTCGACCGCGGGAAATCGTGCGCATGGTTTTCTCCGCCCATGTGGATCTAGCGCTGCTCGACCAAGCAAAAACCCGTCACTTTTCAACGCAACGGTGACAGCGTAAACAAAATAATAGCGCACGCGGGACGTTTAATCCGGGGATTTTCCTAGTATGCAGCTTCGATATTTCCTGGAGCGAGAAAGTTTTCGCCACGGGGCTGGCGTTTTTCTGAGGAAACGATGATTCCATCGTTTAGAGCGTTTAGAACATTTTATGATTGCGCTTTTGGTAACTGCGATCACTTTCGTTTACATATTTTCTTAGCAGGATGACAATTAACTCTCTTGTGTTCTTTAGATCCTTTCTGACTCAATCGTGTTCCTCCCGCGCTAAACGATTTTTTAAGATAGAGATTCGTGTGAAATGATCGTTGTTAACACGCATATTTGTTTGTTTCAATTCTATGATAAGATATTTTTTAAAACGTTAAAAGAAAGCTTCTGGGTGGTTCTTTAATATTTAAAACGTTTCGAAGTTTAGATTTTAGCAAATTACAGGTTTCGAAAAAATTGCAACCTAATTTAATGGTGGCCAGAAGCTCAAGGAGCGACATAATGTCTTTCGTCAAGCACCGTGCAATTGTGAAATACGATCGACCGTCGCATACTTTACGCATACTGGCGTCGAACCGCGAAATTTTAGTAATTAACTGATAATTACTGAACCGTGAGGAAGCTATATTGTTCCAATATTTTACTTAACATAATCATTCGGTGGCAATACAATTTCAGCGTTGTAAATGTCTCTTAAGCGTTATTCGTCGCACATTAATCACAACGCACTGCAGGCTATGGAGATTTATAATTAGTTTTCTGTCCTTTTTGTCAAACGATTCCAAGCAAAGTGAATTTACGCGACATTCTATTCATCTATCATTCCTTCTATTCTAACATCAGGATTTATCGCGACTCGACAAAGTTGCTCAATATCCGTTAAATCAAAGCCACACTGTCGGCTATAAATAATTAGGACATCCATTCTTTACGTTCATTGGGAAACTTCCACTTTATTTTATTTTATATTATAAGACACATACGTTGCAAATGAAATAACTGATTCACAATAAAATACTTGAAGTATTATACAATAGTATCGTAAATAGCGTTTAATTTACACTAGATATCGATAGGTGTCCTAATGCTTATGATCCTAAGTATATTCTTTAATTTTGACGATTTTTTTCGGATATTCTATCATTTCTCAAACATTTTTATCGCCAGTTTATTCGAACCAGCACGCCTCTTGTGCAATAAGTTTCCGAAATAGTCATCGGATTATTTTATGGCGTATGCAATTGACGTGAAAGCTGCGTGATACCTGGCCAGTGATAAAGCGAGTGACCTACCGATCGAAAAGGCTAGAACTTTAAGAAGGACCGATTCTTCCCCTCTCCTTCTGTTTCACTTCTCCCACTGGCCTCACGGGTGACCATTGAGAACAGAACAGAGTTGTGGGCATACGTTTACCTTCAAAGACAGTTGCTGCAGCAACAAGGCGGTCGTGGTCGCTAGACCGATATAGTGTTCTTGGCACGCGCAGATCCGTGATTTTTTTCACTTAACGGTGTTCTCCGTGCCGTGAAGTTAACGAGTCACACGCAATCGATGGACACGCAGACGATGGTGTAGGCGTGTTCGCGAAAGAAAACGAAAAGCAGCTGGACACCTGTTTTCACACGTGTTACATACTTTGTTTCGAGCGACAACACGTTGCGGATAGGAACGTGAATTGGTTCTAATTGTGAGTGTAGTTTCTCTCAATCTGTTAAATAAGAAAGAGTCAATTCGTTGCTTGGATTAGCAATTTTTTGAACATAGTAATTTCTTTATATCTTTTTTGCATGTCATCATTTTTCTTGGAAATAAGATACAGTGTAATAGTTCAACGCAATTGAAATACATAAATTTCCCAACTATGCATGATTTTTTGATTCGTATAGCAAGAGTCCGTTTAATCAGAGTTTATTAATGATTAATTAAAATTTTGTTTGACTATATACCGTTCATATAAATGGAGTTCTACCCTGTATTACATTAAAATTTACGCTGACTAAAACCAACTTAATGGAATTTAATTTGCATTTATTAATATCTGATTCTGCGAGTATAGAATTATCTGTTTAAAGGTTGATTCAGTTAGCAAGTTACAAGCATGTTATATTAAATATAGTAAAATATTGCAAATAGGTTTGGTCCAACGAATATTGATATTTTCATCGGTTCACATTAGATCTTGAAGCGTATCATATTTCCTTCGTCCACTGTTAATCCTGGGAACTTTTGTGTTCTCATAGAACAAGAATTACCAGAATGAATGGAACGATCTAAGATACGCGATCGTAATTACACGAGTACATGGAATTCGATCTGAGGTCGTTTGTCTCTTGATCGAGATAGGTTCTTGATTTAGAGTACCATCGAATGGGCGCAATTATTCTTTTCGCTCAGATGGTAGCTGGAAATTGTTCCGTGTTCGTTGAAGACTTAGGTTCAATTGCACGTCAAGTTAAGAAGAATAGCGATCAGATGAAAGCGTTTAAGTTGATGATTATAATTGATCGTATAACAAGACTGCGTTTCAAGGTAGACGATATACTCGGTATTGTTTGTTTGTTCCTCTTGTTGCGTTTGTTTAGTTCCGTCTCGTTTCAGTTGATCGAATCGCGATATTGTAATTGACGAGTCGAGTTAGACTTTAATTCAGTTGACTGGGCGACCTATCCGGATCATCAGCTATTGAGCAGAAAATTTTCGTTCAGTGAAAATTTTAATTGTAAGAACCGTTCGAGGTTCGAGTAAAATAGTAGTAAGAAGAATTTTACACAATTGCTATGTTTTAGATAATCTAAGATTTCTTTCGACGTGATTTTTAGCGATGTTTCTAATCTTCGTATCGAGGCTCGATTAAATTTAATCTAAAATTAATCAAACAATAAATGTAAATTTTCAGTAAAACTGTTCCTAATTTTGGTACGTTATGTCTTTCTCGCAATAATGTGTTTCTGTTACCAGTAGTCAGCAGAATTGTTTCACACAGCTCGACAAACACCCAGTCATGCATGAGTTAATAATTTCTTTAAGGCTTTTAAAAAATTCATTATGTTTTCGAGTAATTTTTTTCCCTAACCTTGCGCAACAGAACTAGTTATAAAACCAGCTGCTAATCAGCCGAGTTAAAACTGGCTGGAGCGCAAAGTGAAGAAGGAAAAATTCGAGGATGTAGAAAAGATATAGCAGCCGTAGTAATGCGATACGAACAGCGCACATTGGCGTCTTTATTGAAGAATTAGGATTCTTTATGACAGGTCGTTTATATCGTTAAATATATGTTAATCTCACCGAGTGTTTGAATGAGTAGCAGGCATCGTGGAATTACGCGCGAAGGACAAATGACCTGGATCCATCTGCGATCCAATCTTTACGGTCAATTCAACGAATGTCACTGCGTCTTCTCCTTGGATTCGCGTTTAGGTAGTTCGTCACGCGTGCAACAATGCCGCATAATATCTCGTATCTCTGCGAGCTATCGTGTGGCGAATTTTTTGCATGACGTAAAACTCGAAACATGGAAGAACGTCACAGGCGAGCGTTATTATCCTCCTTAGTTAAAACGTTCTAGCATTCTACCTTTTTTCAAGATCTGTGGAAATACCTTCGTCAAATATTTCGCTTTTTAAATAGACTTATATTATACAGACTTACGAAACAATGACTAGTTATGTATCTTAAATTGAATGAAAAAGAATCGCACAAAGGAAATGGTAAAATTTCAGAAGGACATTTTAGTTAAGAAGGGCAAAGTGTAATTCAGGAAACGAGGAATCTTGGGACGATTAACAAATATAAAAGATACAGTTCCAAGTTCCGCCATTCTCTCGCTGTTCCAAATCCTCCGCGTGTGACATCACCTTGTAATAATCACAATTTATCTATACGGGAACGCGCGATCGGAATGAAAAAAAAGAGAAGACCAAAGAAGAATTACATAGTAGTTACATGTCGGCGATAAATAACAATAAACCGATGATTTACGAAGACAATGGAGAACGTGCTCATTTTCCGTGGTATGCCCAGCTTCCACGTTCATATTTATCGAACGAAATTGAAGAGCAACGACGGATCGTTTCCTCCTTGAAACGTTAAATCGGCATCGTGCAGTTGGTTACGAGAGGATCGTCAAGGAGACGGTTTGCCACGAACTGCATATAAATACAGAGTATCGAGACGTGCAATAGTTTCAGACGCGCTCTTTCGTATTAGAAAGTCAATGGTATGAAAGACCGTCGCTAAACGATGATCATACCGATGGCTCTGATGTCCGACTAGTCTATCAAGATTCCTCTTTTCTTATACAGACCATTTTATAGTCTATTTATACAATGAAATCCTTGAAAAGATTGAAACCGTTCCGATGAAAACCAATGGGAGCGTGCAGTTCCGGTTAGAAATCGGTCAGCTAGGGTTCGAGAGCATGGCTCCATGACGCGCTGATTTTCATGTATATATGTATGGGACGATGTGAACGCCTCTGTTTGCACTGGTTTTTCCTTTGTCTCTCTTTTAGTGTCCACTCGCTTCGATTCGCGCCAGTAGAAAATCGGGATTCGCCGCGAGCAGTTGGTTGCGATCGCGCGTCGAGTTCGTGCGAACACGCGGGCAGCTCGTTTCCCTTTTATCGGGCGTTTATCGGCTGGACCTTGTGTCAACGATTACGGTTCCATACTGCTTCATCCAACTTCTCTGTCAACAGTTAGTTTTACATCGACGATTTTGCTTTTACGATGATAACTCGCGGATACGAACCATCGTGTGTCTTGCATGCATTGTTCGTTTCTCTGCCGCGTTAAGACTAATCAGATGACAGACGACAGACGTGAAAGTCCCGTTCGCGACTGGTTTCTTTGCGTCTTGTTGCTTTTTTACGTTTTTTCTCCTTGTAGAACGTCTGTAGAAGCACCTTAGCGCGATCTCGTTGCTTTTATGTAATGTGTTGAATTGCGCCGTTCCCGCGTGTTTTTTTTCGAGCAGTCGACGATCGAACAGCAATTTGATCTTCGAAGCAGGGTCAATGGAGAAGCGTTTCCCACGGATCAGGCATAATTTTCGAATCTCTGTATGTTTGCAGCCTGAGAGGCGACGAGGAGGACAGCATGAAGCTCTTTTCCTCGCAGAGTGGCGAATCCTCGACGACCAAAGATGGGACAGGTAATCGCTTGTTTTATTAATATTATATGTATGTATTGTATGTAGGTTTATGTCTGTGATTTGAATCGGTAGGTATCTGCACGATATGATTTGCCGATTTGCATGTGCATGAAAAATTTTGCTAGCATGCGGAATTTATTTGTTGAAATATAACGCAAGTAACGAAAATAAAATCGTGTATTCTGTGTCTTAAGAAAAGGAAGTTGAAGAGACTAAAGGAAAAGTGGTATAACACATATTTACATAATTTCTCGTAGGTGATGTATAAGTATATTATGTTACAAATGCAGTACTCCTAATAGAAAACATATATCTGGCATGCAACATATGCCTAAATGCCTACGTTATACAAGTGAAATAATCTGTATGCTGCTAGGCAGCAAAACAGGTTATTGTATCTTCGCATAAAAGCTTCGAAATTTATGAAGAAATGAAATTCTATATAAATGTAAATTGTATATATTTAGAAAAAAGATATAGTTCTTTTCTACTGATTTCTTTAATTAAAAATGTAAATATGGCAGTACTCTACATTCGATCTAGTTACAATAGTGATTTCATTTTTAACACTTTCATCTCCTTGTATGTCTACCTTATTGAATAGCAAAGAATATTAAAAAATTTATTTTTGCATGTCGTAGATCGTAGATAGGTCATGGCATTATATAATTACCACGTCGATTAGTCGCGTGCCCGTTTGCAACCCACCGGCGCGATTTGCTTGACGCGTCTATTCGTCTTGATTAGTCGTAACTCGAGTTAATCGTTTACTATTGTTTGTCGCCTATTGCTGGAATTACAAAGAGATCTACGCAAAGACCGTGCTTGAAAGAAAATCAGTAAGCGGTCTGTATTGTTTAGTTACGCGACTCATTAACAACACCGGCTAAATCAATTAGATAGTTGTTCTGGTCTAAGTTTGTGTCAATTGAATCACAACAATAACAATGTCCGTTTAGCCGACAAGAAAATAAGAGAGAGAGACAAAATAAGTTAGTTTTAACGATGACGAATAAATCAATGGCCGCTAGACCATACCGTTGTGATTGCTTGACTAATAGCAATGAAACAAGACGCTTGATATATAATTTAAAAGGAAATTATCATAATTGCGATTACGCGTACCAGAGGAGGCGGGGGATGTAAAATCATGTTTTCTTCGTCTTTTTTCCTTTCTCGTAAGCTCGTGGAAGAAATATCGCGTGTCAACGGCAGGCGTCGATTTTCACCGGAGAATCTGCTGGCTCTAAAGTTCAAGAGTTTCACGATTTCCTCTTTTTTCCATGCTTTTCCCTCCGAATGATAGAATTTTTAGATACCAGGCGAATCGAACGATATCGTTTGATCGTTTGGAAAACCGTGTTTTTCGCAGAGGGAAAGAGAGGATCGGACAGGAAGCAGGAAGTGGATCGCTTTGGATACTATCAAATGATCATGTTCGCGATAATCAGCCTGCCTCTGTTCTTGTCAGCAGGATTCACGCTTGCTTACGTATTCACAGCCGGCGAAGTTAAATACAGGTACGTTACCACATGATGCAACCAGCGATTCGAGCAGTGATTTTATTTTTTCTTTTCGTGTTTTTCATTTTTTTTTTTCTATCTCTGTGTAATTTATTGTGTGTATGAGCGTCTCCTTTGTTGTTCGAGCTACTCGGGGCTAGTCGCCTACAGCGAATCAGTGTCGTTCATGGCTCGTGCTCGGACGAATAAACTCTGGCGAGAAGGCTTGAATAATGTGCGCCGGTCAAGTGCAATCAACGAGGAGCACCTAATGCTCCGCGACTACATGAGTGATCGAACATTGAATTATGTAATCGATGCGACGGATAATCGATTACTTTATTAGCCATCCTGTTAACTTTTTCGCGGTAGACGAGCTTTAGACGCGTATAGCGACCACTTTTATGCAGCTAACTGTATTTTATTAAAGCAACTAACCGCGCTCTGTTAACAAATTTAACGTTATTTTAAGAGGAAATTTCTTTGAATAACGTTCTATAGACCTCTGCGAGATACTTCGAACAATTATTAATAAATTTATAAAACACAACATTGTTGAGATGGATCGTTGAACCAGATTTACTTTAATGATTATTTATGTGTTGCGTTAACAGTATAGTTACGTCTTTCGTTCTTACAATCGCTGAAAATTTTTAAGTAAAGCAGGAACGAAGATTCGAAGTACTTTCGTGATATTTTCATCAAACAATAAAAAATTATTGAAGGAGGTCCATTTCCCATATTAGGATTAATTATAAGATATATATATTTTACCACAGTAAAGACTATCAGTTCTATCGTCGAAAACATTCCGGGATATTCATATAGAATAGAAAAATTCACTTGCTCAAATAATTTCTGGAAACATATCTCCTCCTTAACATTTCGATCTTCATTAAAAAATTCTCATCTTGATAAATGAATGATTATTTCAAAAATAGGTGCGCGGTACCAGAATGCGAGAATCCATTGAATACGAAGTTCGACGAGTCCTGGGTGCCGGACTCTGTTCCGAACGTGTCGGAGATGTCCAAGTGCAACCGATACGTCGTTCAGAATCACACGGGGGTGTGCACAAATCAGACTTTCACTAACGCTACCCAGAAATGCGATTCGTGGATCTACGATCCATCGGAGAACACGGTGCTCAGCGAGGTAAAACCGACCGAGCCATCGACAGATCGCAGCTAATTATGGTTATTTAGATGACTCACGTTTATCCTATCGTTTTCTCGATATAGTGGGACCTCACCTGCGACACTAATCGATGGAAACTCACGCTTGTGGGCACGATAAATAACGTTGGCCAATTCGTCGGACTGATCTTCGCTGGATATATATCGGACAAGTGAGAAACAATCATTAAAATTTGCGACTCTCGAATTTTTTATGTCACAATCTCGTTTTCGTTTTCGTTTTAATGTTCCAAAGAAACCTTTGGTATGAAATTGAAACGAGAAATCACGCGTGTCAATAGCGATTTTTCCGCATTGTCTTCAAATTTGGGAAATTTTCTAACGATGGAAAAATACGATTCGATTGGAAATTACCGAAAGATTATATGTAGCAAAATTGATTAGAAGACCGTGGACGTTTAGGCAAATTATATTTTTACAAATATAATTAAACAAATGGAACCTAAGCAGAGAATTGTTTTACGTAATATAATACGATTACGAGTACTTCTGTATTTTTTAATGTTATATGTGTTCCATGTATTTTGGTATTTTCAAATTTCCATTAAACTTACAAAAGTCCACAATCTATCAATTAGTCCTTATCGGTTCGAATCTCAAGTCTAGATAATGGAGTCTGTTGGATTCGAACCGGATATCTAACGACGTCCGATCGAAGAAGAGGGTGGATGCAATACTTTAACTGAGATTCGGTGGAAATCAACAGGTCGTTAGTGTTCGCTTATCGAAATCATCTCATAAAACGTGGAAAAACGTGTGAGAGATAATTAAGATGCTTGATAATACAGAGAAATCGAACCGTGACGGATTTATACTGAGATCTATGAAGTTTTTCTCCAGACTATTTCCTGCAGTTTGAACTCGACGATCTTCGAGGTTTTTAGAGCGTTTTATGACACGTGCTAGAGTGTCCCTGGAGAACCGGAACTCCGGTATTCAGACAGACGACTTTCGCGAGTCTGTGGTTTGTAAATCCTAATTCGAAGTCGGGGAATACTTGAGATTGTCCAAAGGGGAAATTGTATTTAAATGAAACTGTACTTTGGGCGAACTTTGAAGATCTATGACAATGATTCGAACTTGCAGGTTGTTTTTTGAGATTCCCCTTTTTGAACGGTCGAGC
The DNA here is from genome assembly GCF_041682495.2 of Bombus fervidus. Taxonomy (NCBI): domain Eukaryota; kingdom Metazoa; phylum Arthropoda; class Insecta; order Hymenoptera; family Apidae; genus Bombus; species Bombus fervidus. Next base: position 11,025,132 of record NC_091520.1, on the reverse strand, counting down.
GATTCGTAACGAGAACAATTCTTGTCGACTTCTTTAATATTTGAGATAATAGATATTTTAATCGTTAGATGGAAAATTCATAAATGATCTATCGCAGCATAACAATTGATTTTCTCTAGAAGTTACCAAGGCTATTACTTTTAGTGAGACAGTTATGTATTTTGGACTACCACAATCATTGCTTTCTTAAACGATGACTCACATATCAACAGAATTCAGTTTGATAACAGCCGCGAAGAACAAAAATACTGATGTTCTAACTATCCCACTGTTTGTTATTCTTATTTCATAAAGAGAGTACATTGTCCATCGTACTATTCCAACTTGCGCAACTTCGTGATTATATCGATATAGCTCGTCTTAGTAACTGCGTGATATGATAAATATTTTATTTCAAAAATAGAAATCTACCGAACGAAAACAAAGGACGTTGAAGTATTTTCTTCTTTTTCTGAAAAAATATGAAAATTGACAAGGATAGTTTTCGATATGAACCTTCTCATTCCTCTCGTTCTTATCAAAAACCTTCTAGAGTTACATCGAGAACATAGTTCGTTGAAGTTTTTATGGGAATCATCGACAAATAGAGAAACGCTGTCTAGTCGTCAAATCCTCAACGTCCGCTTATATTTCGTTTCGCCACTTTCAGATACGGAAGACGCACGATACTAACGCTCACCACATTCCTAAGCGGAATCAGCGGCCTGATACATTCCTTCTCCGTGAATTATTGGATGTTTCTCGCGTTCGAATTTATCGACGCGACTGTCGCGGCCGGTATCTACAGCGCTGGATTTATTTTAGGTGAGTTAATAACGAGGCAAAGTAAGGGAAGATGTTCGACGTGAATAATGCTGATATAAATAACGGCCATGTTTCACATGCTACTGGCCACTCGATGCAGGAACCCTTCGATATCGAAAAACGTAACCGAAGGTAACCATTGCTGTCCTCCAGTTTACTATTGCCACGTTTATAATTTCATCAATATTTCATTTATACGTACATACAATATCCATACAGTGTATGTATTATAATGCACGTTTCAATGATGCCAGCTCCAATAATTCGTCAGAAAAGCCTTTCAATCACCTATCACGATTTATCAGATCAAGCGACTCTGATCTCTTACGGATCTCAGAATCAGTGCCAAAAATACACATCGATTATCATTTATCGATATAAACGTTTGTAATGTTTTCCATATTGCTGGACATTTTTATTAACAAAAATATCGGCGGCTTTCTTTTGCTTCTTTAATTTAACTTTGTTCGCAGAGCAATATCAAACCTTGACCTACTAGTTGATAGCTTTCATCTCAACAAAAATGTAGCTGATTAAAGCGGAAATTCATTGAGAACATAATTAGATGCCTTTTCCTTTGAAGTATCTTTCTGACAAATTAAACATCTGAACAACGACGAATTTGAACTCTTATGATAGCATAAGATTGTCAGAGAATGCATTCGCTGTAACCATAGCCTAAATTGCTAGCGAATAACCGCAAGTTCACCGTATGAGCAACGTTTGATTATTTTCAGGGATGGAAATGGCAGGAGTAAACGGCAGAGTGCTAGCCAGTACGATCATCTGCTGCATGTTCGCAGTGGGTGAGATGTTACTCGGTTTGATCGCGATGTGGCTGAGATCATGGCGGATGGTCCTTCGGATGGTTTACGGTCCAGCATTGCTCGCCATCTTATTGCCCGTCCTGATCCCGGAATCAGTCAGGTAATTTCCTCTGGCGAATGTTTCATTCGCATTGTCCCGACGCCTTGTTAACGATCTCGAAATGAATTCCCTTAAACGCGTTTCACGACATCCGGCTAATTAACCGTTGAACTTTTCACGTCACTGCGCCCTTGATTGGACCTCGGTACTCTCTAATTAATTAACACGGATCACGATACCGAGGGATCGTCGAGAATGTGTAGGCTGCTTTTAATCTTTGGTTCAAGTTGTAATCGTATTTTATCAGATTAGTTTTCTCATCGTTCCTTTTTTTTCTATCTACGCTATAGGTTATCGATAAAGCGTGTCCTATACAAAGATACACTCAATCGTTTCTCCGTTCGAAAATTACTGTAGAAAAAAAAAAAAAAAAGAAAAAGAAAAACACACACAATGATGCCCATTTTCAAGGTGGTTATTGGCGAATGGAAAACACAGAAAGGTGGAAAGTATTTATCGGAAAATGGCGCGTATTAACGGACTACAAATCACCGAGGAAGCCATTGGAGCGTTCAAAGAATTGAACATGGTGAAGACAGAAAAGGTAGGATTAATTTTCAACGGAGTACAAAGGAAAATATTCGAGTTCGAAACGATATCTGGCATCGTATGTTTCAGACGGAACGATTGGTACAAGCCGAAAAGAAGTCACCAGCGATGCAAGTTTTAAACAGTTCGGTGATGCTCACTCGGTTGTTGGCGTGTTCGTTTTGCTGGCTGACAAACACTTTCGTCTATTATGGATTATCGTTAAACTCGGTGGCTTTCGCCGGTGACAAATACGTTAATTTCATACTAGTGGCCATCGTCGAAATCCCGGCTTACTTTCTGACCTGGTTTCTGACCGATTACATTGGTCGTAAAGCTACCCTTTCCTCGTCTTTCTTACTGAGCGGAGTGTTCTGTCTGGCTATACAATTCTTACCGACAGGTAACCTGGATTTTCTTTGAAATTCTCTCTGCAATTTACAGCATTTTGCCTTACATCCTTTCTATATTATTCGTTTGAAAATGTTCGAGCGATGACAGATTAATTTACAAAGGAAACGTCAAGTATCGATAGACAACGAATCCATTGCAGGTTCGCTGAGCTTTCTACCACTGCTCTTGTACATGGGCGGGAAATGGTGTATTACGATGTCCTTCTCGACGATTTACATTTACACGGCGGAGCTGTTTCCTACGAACTTGAGACACTCCCTTCTTGGAATTTGCAGCATGACTGGCCGCATGGGGTCAATATTGTCACCGCAAACTCCTCTTTTGGTGAGTCTACCACCGCAAGAATGTACATCGTAGAACGATACCGATACGAGCCGCTTGTTGCATGCTTGCGCTTTATTTTCGAACAATACGAGTGAAACAAAGATTCTGATTTATCGATATGTTAAGCTTGCGGATTAAGGAAGGCTTAAAGACTGGACAAAATAATTAGAATGAGCTTTGTGGCTTTTGCAGACACGAAATTTTACATTGTAGCTATTTCTACACAGTTGTGCATTGTTCTTTGTTTCCGTGGATTAGTACAATTACATTAATATCATGACTATAAGATACGCTAATAAATTTTTGTACCCGATAGTAATAGATTTAATAACGAAACAGATAAAATTCTTGCTCGAAGTGAATTGCGATAGTAAAGTACAACTTAAGACTTGTTACTTATCAATTTAATAATATCATTAGTTGGTATAGTGTGCAAGAGGACCAACTGCTCAAATAACAATCTATAAATCTTCGCGAAATGAATTTTTCACGGAAGAAATACACGCAATATATAGATATAATGTACTTCGTTTTCTTGTGTTTTTACGTATTTTTGTATGATACAGGCACAAATAATGCCGGAGCTGCCGCTGATTCTGTTTGGATGCATGGCGTTGTCCGCGGGACTGCTGTCTCTATTCTTCCCGGAAACATTGGGAACCAAACTTCCGGACACGGTGTGGGAGGCGGAGAATATCGGTAAAGTGCAGCAGAAACAGGAACTGCAGGATTCACCGTCTTAAGGGCGGTCGGATGCAACGCAGCGCGTTATAAATCCGGAAAAGAACAAAATGCAAGAAACAAATGGAAGAGAGTAGGGGCAAAGGAAACAAAAAAAAGGAAAAAGTGTGAAAATCAACGAGATAGGGAAGAAACGAATAAAAAACGAAACTGAATTGAAAAGAAAAGGAGAAAGTGGTGGTGAGAAACGTGCAGCAGCAATGTCTTTCAAAAGTTTTTCTCCTCCTGGTGCGAAGAATATCGGTTGTGACTACCTGATTCATGGTTTGAAAGCTTCCGAGTGAAACGCACGAGGAAATTCCTAAAACGAAGGGAGCTTAAACGCGCGCTGTCACACAGTACCCTCGTTTTCAATGCGTTGAAATCAACAGAGTTCGCTTGTGATCAATTTGCCATAAAATTGACTGGTCGCGAAACGAGTTGACGAGTCGTTGATTATAGATGAAATAGTCAAGGGAGAAAGATAGTCTCCGGGGAGGATTGGCAACAATTTATCAGACCTAGTCGATAATTCACCAGCTCGTTTGTTCCTTTTTCGCTTGCGCAACCGATAGATAAGGCGCGCGAGATCGTTCCACTCCCGTTCGTGCAATGTCCGTTTAATTTTTAACGTGCTTAATTATGCCTCGTTGCTGCCAGTTAAGGCTATCGTTCGACATGTTAGTGTATCTGTCGTCTAGACGTCTACATATGTACGATGAGTTTTATTAAATACATACGTATTATGCGTGCATTGTCCTATAATGCTTCTTCCATTTAGGAAAGAAAACATAAATATACTCAGGTATTTTCACAGTATTGCTGCATCATGTTTATAAATACATATTAGTAATTACTACAGGCTCTTGTCTGTGTTTCTGAGTCAAGCATTTTAGAAATGTATATCGACCATCATCGTTGTATTTTAAGACGTGTAGAGCATCGTGCCATGATAGCGCATCGTTCAGAAGGACGAGATAATAGCGGTAATTTAATTTCATGTATAAATATATATATACATACGTATGTATATGTGTGTGTATATATGTTTACGCGAGGATATTATTATTCTAAACGAGTATTCCGCTGGTGGATACTTACGTAGCCGTGTACAAACCGTAGTAGTACAATTGTTTCATGGAAATTATATAGGAGCACACGGTGGATAGGCCACGATGCTGTTTTAGAGAATTACGAAGAGCAATTGTATTACGAACGATGCTCGTGACGATGGGAATATTTTGTCACATTATTTGCAATAGTTCTTATGATGCTGAATCTTTCGTGAGAGTATTATTAATTTCGTTGCCACGTAGTATTAACTGAAATATTAATGTAAATATCCTCGACCATGGTAGTTCCTCTCCAACGTGTTTTCATCAACGATAACTCATAACCTGTATATAGAATTGTTAATGTCGCTAGAAGATATTTCCATCGTGTCGCGAGTAGCGGAATTTAACGACGTTTCACAGGCAATCGTATTTGTTAAGACGGAGTTAAGAATATTCGTACATAGCAACGCATCATACGTGTACTAGACATTAATGTAACAAGTAAACGTAATTCTGATGATACATAAGCATTTACGAAATCCTTTGGTTGTCGTTGATTTTACCTTTGACGTTTGCAAGAGTTCCCTTGGCATACTTTGAAATAATAGCTTAGGAAACTTCTGCTTAAATACTTAAACGTAGTACGCTGCAGTATCTGACTGACGTTTCACTCAAATTCAAACGATTTTCAGCACCTGGTTCTTCCAATTATAAATCATGCTACATTTTGTTTGTATCTTTACAATCCTGCTTATTTGGTGATTTTAGTAAATCCTACGTATTTGAAATATACGTAGAAGCTACAAGAGAAGATGGAAACATTAATTGTTACTGAAGATATGACGAGAAGCATCTCAAATTGTATGGTAGTTACAGTTAAAAAAGACCCAATTTCTTTCTTGTCAAAAGCAAAATAGAGCGACACGATCGATAAAGCCTAATAGAAGGAGCTTAAGAACCACGAATACGTTGATCTTTGCATAATGTTTACGTTACTGAATATTCCATGTTGGCATGTGTCCCTCCAGCGGGGTTTTTAAATGAAAGCATGCTGTCATTATCTGTTCTCATTTGGAGAAAATGGAGGCCAAAATTGGCTTTTGTGAGGCATAAAAGAGTTAGATGTGGCTCGGCATCCAGAGTACAATGTCAAAGGACTAATGCCGCGTAAAGCCACTACCATCGTCGTTGGGATATTTTAATATACACGGGGATTTAGATATTTCATTCTGACAAATTCTCGGTCTCCCCAACGCAGCTCAAAGGAAATTGAAGCGAGCGCCGGACTAGCCAACGGGCTGCAATAGGGCCGCGCGTATGCTGCACGCGATGCGGCTGGTTATTTTATGTTTACAGATGACTCGACGTCCTGCAATAAATATTGTTGTCCGGCCTACAAATCTTCGCGGCTTCGCATTCGTCCTTGTTTCTTTTTTCGTATTCATGAAACTGCGCTGGACGTCCTCTCCTTTTACGTATCGTTCTTCGCAGCATTGGACCTTCGCATTATGAAAATCTCAATAACGTTACCGATACACGTATCTCCGATTCGTGTCGATTTCAACGAGAAAGATAACATAAAACGTTCGACGAATATATGTAATCCTCTTATTCCCAGTTATACGTAAAGAAAGAAAGGAAATAATTAATCGTGCGACTAGTCACCTCCTAGTAGACTGATTCTGCACAATACACGTCGCGGCATTTCCACGAACATAAATTCTAATACGAACGCGAATGGAACGTAAAAACAATCCGCGATATGTACTCTGATGTGTTATCGGAGGTGTCGCTCGCCTTTGAAAACAACGTCGAGCGAGAACAAAATCAGCGAACAGCATTGTGACGTTCCCATAATAATGCATAATGGAAATTCGATGGTATCGTTACGTTCGAACGAAAAAAGTTTGCCGATTCGCGCAACGAGGGAAACGTTTGGCTAGAAATACACGTGACTTGGTAAAATCGTTCTGAAACGGCGAATTTAATTAATATAATGTACGCAGATCCGTAGTCTCCTTTAACCTCGATCTCTCAGCCGATCGAACGAGATGAATGCTTTGCCGTTCAGCTTGTATAAATCCGAGGAATACGCGGATTCGTGCATCTTCGAACGCGTATCATGCTCGATGCACGTATGTGCCACCTTTATCCTGGATTATCTACATGCCCGATGGGGTTGTCGAGGTGTGTTGGCGGACGGCATGCTTTCGATCTGGCATAGTACGCGTCCGTTTATCGACGACCGGGAAGGAAGAAGAAAAAAACGAGGACGATTCCAGACGCGAATAATCCTGCGGAAAAGGAAAAGGTGCATCGATAAGCTCGTCGATATACGGCGCGTTCTTTGTTCGAGGGTTTCCGAGTACGCTGCCACGGTTGCTATCCTCGTTTGAGTTACTGCTCTCTGCCTGCCTAGATGCTGTTATCGATGCTGTTCCCGGAAGGAGATAATGGAGATACGCGGCTATTCATCCCAGAGAAATGAAAGTCGAGTTTTCTCTCTGCTCTTTCTCTCTTGACTTTGCCCTTCGTTTGGCGTTTCAATTCGTGTAACATACACAGCGCGTCATTTAAGTGAATTCGAAGCTTTCAAAGGATTTTTGAAAAATTCTCTTTCGACTTTGCATTTGGAAATTTGGCGTTTGCCTCTGAACTTTCGCGATGTAGTTCTCGATTAAGTGAATTTCGGAGCTTTCAGAGAATTCTACGTTATGATGTTTCACGTTAAAGGATCTTTGAAAAATTTTTGCTCTGCATTTGGAAATTAGCTTATTCAAGAGCTTCTTTTAAAGTCCGTCTTTGCATTCACGATATAAAGTATACGATGAATCGTTATTGTGTATTGCTTAAAAAAATTAAATTTCGAAAAATACCAAGTTTACAACATCAGATTACAGAATTGTACAAACATTTTCCTTCCGTTTTACATCTAGAAATTTAACATCCGTCTCTATATAGGGTGGATCGTTGTCTCTAAGTCTCTAAATGAATTCTGCAGCTTATAGAGTGTTCCAAGTTAAATCGTTTTACGTTATTTTCAAGATGTCTAATATTCGCGGCGCTAACATACGAAGTTAAAACTACGACGGTCAGTTTTCACGAAAACATTCCCCGCGAGCGAAGTATCGATTAAACGGTTGATAGCAATTTCCTGCAGACGGCAGGTCGATTCGTTAACACGAAAATATGATACGGATTTTATTAGCGGGTGAAATGGAAGCGATTTTGTTTCTCGCGCGATGGCACACTTTTTTGCCGGAGCTCGCGCGATTAACGCCGTGGTCTGCGTATCGTTTCGCGTTGTTACACGGCGCGGAACAGCTGGCCGAAGAGTTCAATTTTTGTCGCGCCGGAACAGGCGACGATTTAATGAAAACACTGGCGATCGTATTTCCATGGAAAAAAATCTTTCACCAAGAACAATTCCACTGTCACCTGCCGAACGTGTGTCACGCTTTCATTACGATCCAAACGAATTGGATAAGAAACAAGCTTGACAACAGAAAGACAGATTTTCGGATAAAACAGTATACCAAAACCTGTGTGAAGTTAAATGTATAAGAATTTCAGAGTTGAAATAATTTACTTTACAGAAATTGTAAAGCACTTGTTATTAATCCCAAAAAATTAAAAAAGATGTAGTTCAAAGAATGCCTGTCGTCTTTTATTCGTATATCACTTAGGTAATTCATTTTAGAATAAAAGAAGCAATAATGTTATAGTAGATAATTTTCGAAGAAGATGAAGAGACTATAACTGATAGGTTTCTTCACAATCTTCTAATTATTTCGTAATTTTCATTTCTTAAAACGTAATTTACACTATATACATATTTAATTTTTTCTTTGGAGCACGTAACATCAGTTGGTGACACGGTGTAACCGGTATATCAGACGACAGTTACAGGCTGGTCACGTAAGGGATTAAATATCGTGCACAGGTGAGAATCCTCGTGGCTTGTTGCGCTTCGGGATTCGTCTGTCTCGTTATACCAACGTTTACAACAGACGTATAAAGAACCCGGCGATATTCTCTTGTTTCTCAACAATTATGTGAAAACGTGCGAAATAAAGAGAAGTAAGAACAGACGAGAAACATAATACCGTCTTACGAAAATATTTCTGATTTATCAGGGTCGTTGCCACGCACGCTTAACGTTCCTGTTTATCAAACTGACCGCTTATCAATCACGTTAGCCGCGAATGATCTGTTCGACGTCATTGTGGCTGGCAGAGAAGCAGGAACAGGAACTTGCTCTATCTACTGTGACCGCGTTAAGGGAATCGAGGATATCTACGCGGAGTAAATCAGCCAGTATCCAGAATTGACGCGGAGCAACGAGGGGACAGCTGATGGTGACGCTGCGGAACGAAATGATTGGCGTATCGGCTCGCCCGTGGGACCGATTCCGCCAGGCCAGGCCAAATGGATCGTCGATTTTTCCCTGACTACCTCTGGGAACTCCACGATTGCACGGAAAGTCGTAGAAACAGATGGAAACGGAGGCAGAGATTCAGACGATGCCAACGAGTCTTTTCGCTTGGTTGGAAATCAGCTTACGATACGTCGATCGTTAAGTGATATAAAACGGATTCCATATGAGCTATTAAGCGATTAACCGCTTGGATTCTGAGTCATAAACCGATAATTCCATGGAGAAGAACATATCGCTTTTATGTTTCACTCGAAACTGTTTAAGATGTATTTATGATCTGGTTCTGTCAGTTATGCAAGTCTCCATCAGATCAATCGAGTTAAACTCGAGTCGTTTTAAATCAAAGGCTTCAATAACAATAACGTAGATTGATTTCAAGTTTATGTTCTTACTTGACTTGAAATCATCTGAATTCGAGTAACCAATTGTTAAATGTAAGATGGACAAAGTATACTTGGTAAATGGTTAGAGAAACTCGGGTTATTGGCAATATGACAATACGGGTTATGGTTACTGGCAACTTGGTTAGGAAACTAATTAGCAAGCGCAAAACTGAATTCAATAATTGTTATTCCCTTCAAGATAACAATTGGAAGAATTTCAGCTTGAAACCTGAAAGCATATTTCAAATTAAATTAAACAACAGTTTCACTAGATTCTATAAGACGATATCAAGTTGCTTGAATGTAAACGATTTGAAATAAATTAATTTCACTGACAAGGAGAAGCGTATACATTTATCTCATTTTATACAAATAAAAAGAATAGTTCGAATTAAAATAACTCGACTAATTTGAAGGTTCAGGCAAATATCCCTGAGTTCACTCGGAACTCTTTGTTTTCCTATAAGCAGTTTCCTCATTCGTCTGGAGGAATAGCCATTTGGGCGTAGATACAGTCACCGGACTATCGACAAATAAATTAGCAAAAGCTGGGATTCTGGCTATTCTAGGCTTCCATTAGGACCAGCTCCAGCGAGACGGCGAAACGCACGGTATTAGTCCGGTTGTCTAGCCTTCTACAGCCAGCCATTCGTCTCGGCTGGAAGATGGCTGAAAGTAGCTAATTTCGAGGTCCGTAGGTTCCACGGAGCACTTTTGGCGTTCAGGTATTTGGCGGATGTCATCGGGCAACGTCGTTGCCAGCCTGAGTTTCATGAAAGAACGGGATTTGCAGTTTCCATTGCGGCTCCACTACCGCATTTCCAGCGGTCTTATGGCCGGCAATTTTGTCTCTTGACTCTGTAGACTAGTTTGTCTTGACTTTGTTCGTTTAAGTAGAAATTGTGTCGCTATAGTGTCGTGGATTTTTGCAATATTTCTCTTCAATGTTCCTTCAAGGTTTAAAAATAGAAAATAGTCGAAGAAGGATATTTTCGTCAAGGAGTTAAGAATTCTATGATGAAACGTTCGAATGCAATTTAATGATATTGTATGACTCTTGAAAATTCAAAATTCCATTGGCACTCTACTAAACATTTATGGGGCATTAAAATGTTTTCGGAATTTTGTAATTAAATATTCCTTTTTGTGATTGAATATCACGTACCCTCATATTATTAACGAGAATGTTAATACATGGAGCGTCAAAGTACGAAGAATTTTGTAATTAAATATTCTAATCCAATTATATAAGTTCTCGAAAATTCTATTGAAACTCTAATTTTCTAATATTCGTTTCAAGATCCAATAAACCATTTCGAGGCGAAAGTGCTACTCCTAGCATCCTAATTCCTGAAATGTAGCGGAGTGTACTTACTAACTACCAGGATCTATCTTTATTCGAGTTTATCCCAGCGGACGAGCAGGCGGCTGGCCCAGCCGGCACGTGTAAGCTAAATAAGTTAGCAGCTTGTTCTGTTGTAATTAGCGTGGACATCGTTACGAGTTTCTTCGCGTCAGCGAATCAATAAATTGCCCGATGGAAGCCACTCGGACGATTACGAACGTAATGTCCTATGATGTTCGAGGAAAAATAAACAGGATGGGAAAATTCCGTACAGAAATCGATACGGCAGAATCCGTATCAACGTGAATCTCGTGATTTTTGAAATGGGAGCGTTTCCATCGTGGGAAATAGCGTCAACCATTCAGTCAATGCAACACGCCATGAATGGACAAAATGAAATCGTCGTGCGAATACCGGTGCGTTTTGCGTTCACCGCGCACCGAGCTGTAATTAACAACACGTTGGTTCATTATGGGGTTACATAATGTCGATCTATCTTATTACTGGTACCCGCTGCGGCGAAAATTTCGACGATACTCGCGTTACCAGCCTCTATCTATAATTTACTAAACGAACCGGCACACGCGTTGCTATTAATATCGAAACATAGGGCTCTCTAACAATTCCAGTTGATATACAGGGAGCGTTTCTTTCATAGAATAATTCAATCAATATGGCTTTTAGATTTCATAATACCATTATTTTCGATCATTTGTATTCGTTTATAGTTGGTTCGATCATCAATTTGACGGCCGTAATCGTCCATTTTCAAATATATGAAAAAAGATTAATTTTAAGAGTGCGCTATGATACTAGAACAGTAATATTAATAAAATCATATTATATAATGCTACACAATTTGAAGTTTTAACTTTTTAATTGTTAGAATTTAATCTTAAAGTTAAGATTAATAATCTGTGGAAGACACAATGTTTGTGTTAAAATAATATTCAGTGATATTTATTAAACAGAACTACAGAACCTTATGTATATAAGCGAGTGATATAATTACCAACGTATTGTTGATTGTTGGCCAGTTACTCTCAGACTAGACGTAGGTAGTGACCCATGATCCCTTAAATATTTTGAACCCCACTCCCTATACAGTAATGAGTATGACCTGTGTAAGTGTCCTGTTCAAATGTCTGTGTCTGTGTAAGAGTATTTGTGTCTATGCATGTAATATCGTTGCATTCCAACATTAATATTTTAACTGTTAACTTTTAACTTTTCTATTACAGTAAGCAATTAGAGAGCATCGAAACCCAAAAATAATTAGCTAAATTGTAAAAAAGAGAAATATCGTTATATATGTAGAGTTCAGTAATTAATAACTTGCTTCTAATCGTGACACTTTCCTAGCAAACCGACGATACGAAGATCACAAGGGGAGAAATATGCTAAATTAGATGTTTCGTTTTTTATGAGGGGATTCTTTAAGAAATATTTCTCTTCTGTCGAAAAACTTTTCAACAGATTAGAAAGAAAAATGAACGGGTACGATTCTCGAGCCTCCCTATACAGTATTTAGTCAAATTCTCATCAAATTTCCACTCATTCATCCCCATGTAGGAAACACGACGCGTCGATAAAAAGGGACTTTCGTCGCCCTTATAACGAGAAGCTTGGTTGCCTCGTTTGTCAGGCTTAACACCAGGGATTCGTACAAATATGATAAGTCCAGGAATACGTTTAACGCGTTAAAGAAAGTTATCAGCCCCCTATGGCTCGCGAAAACATAAATTTCATTGGATAATACGTAACAATACGTCAACAGGGTTGGTGCACGCTAGTCTTGTCTACGATCCGTCGATTTGAATTTGATTATAGAAGACGTAACTAAGGGGCTGTATATATCTATCATCTATCCCACGAGAGTGGTGAGATACTGCAACCGAAAAGGTAGTTCCGATTAAATGACCAGGCAGCGAGCCGGCAAGAATAACCATACTGGAATAACGGGGCGTTTGTTATTGGACGAAATGTCAGCTCGTGCATTATTCAACGTGCACACCAGTATTGGTGTTGCTAATTCGATCGTGGATCTATGTACCTTCGTGGCCGAGTTATGGTTCCCAGGCGTTGTTGCTCTGGCTAATTAATACGCTGAAGTCGGACATTATATCGGACAGGTTATTGGCGTAATTTCGGAAAACGGCGCCTGGCTGGCTGGGATAGCTCGTGTTGTTGGCAAGCCGCGTGAACTAGCTTGACGTTTCGTCCTCGTACGTTCGTCGTCGAGGAACTCTCTCTCCGGAAGTTGTCGTGCTATAGACTAAGGGGGGCGGTTTCGTTGACGAAAATGTAGGGGACGACAACAAAAACGTCGATAGGGATGGCGGTTAATAGCACCGTGGCGAATGGATTTTTCTTACCACGCTTCACATTGATTTCGTACTTTCAGAGAGGAATTTTTAGGCGGCGAATTCCGCGCAAATGAATAGAACGAATTAACGTGGGAAATGAAAATGTTGAAAGTCGTTTAAAGCGTGAAACAGAATTGCGTACAGTGTGATAATTCAAAGAAGGAAACAAAACGGCAAGGGTGGTGGAAAAAAGAGAAATAGTTGGAAATTCATTGAGGCCATTAAACGTCCGTTCCGATATCAATGAAATTACTTAGGGAACCGATTTGCTTGCTCGATCGGATTAATGCGATCGGATTCGAATACCGAAACGCCGGAACCTTACGCTGGATTTAATTAAATTTTCGTTCGGTGTACACGTCCGACGTTTTCGTTTCACCGTGATTCCATCCTCCTCCGCACACAACCCCCTTTTTTTTTCGTGGCTTGGCGATAAACGTTTCGGTCCGCACCTCACGTGATCCGACGGTACTCTCGCGAAAAATAATTACACGTCACCGCGAGAATATTTCAAGTATCGTTGCCTCTGTCGTTTGTTAAGGGGTGGCTTAACTAATTAAGAACAAAAGCATTGGGAACCCACGTGCGCGCTCCGAGTATTGCCTCTTAACGTGTCGAAAGACTACGAGACTAACAAAGTTTCCGGCTGTTCGGTGCTTTCATGTGGCTCACGTCTCACTCCGTTGCACTTTACGAGTGCAGTAATTGGGTCATTGCGTCGGCATCCCCGGGATTACTTTCAACTACGTTAAATTCTAAACTTTCGTTAAGTAGACATCATGCTAATGAGCAGCCTTGATATTGTTTATTTGGACTCGCGAAGACTACACCATCCGATATTCGAGGTTCTCGACATTCTCGAGGATGACCAGAAGATAATGACGACGACGTCAAGGCTGGACAACTTTTCAAGAGTTTTATCCGTTTAAAGAGTACCATTGAGTCAGCAATGATATGTTTCAGCTGAAATTTTGAAGCTTTTAACGCTGGAATTTATATTCTTTAATTAATCAATTATATCTAACGATAGAATTTAACATTAGAATTTAGAAATTAAAGTGATCAAAGTGACGGATTGCAGGTTATTTAGAATTATTAGAATTATACGGATAGCATATTGGTAGAATTAATATTGACTTCTATGGAGACAGAAATGTGATTAATAATCACTGATTACAAGTATCTACTTGTTATAATCGTATCGCGGTAATTATAGTCATTCATATAGAATATATCTGGATACACATTTTAATGCTCGATAAGGCTGGAAAAATTATAATTCATGTTTAATTATTTAACGCATTCGCGTCTGGTAATTTTATGGAAATTATAAAGTAGAAAATAACAAGCTCCCGTAATTAAAGTATGAATAAGAATTTCAAGAGTATAATTTATTATTATTATTAATTCAAATATAAATCATCGTTTAGTCATGAAATAATAAACGTAATATACATATACATTATTAACTTATTAAATACTTAATTAATATACACATACGTATATATTAATATTAGAACAGAATAGTCAAAATAACTAGTATATAATTTTATATAAAAATTATATAAATTTACAATGTTGCATCCTTTCTCTGACTTTTTATAAGATCTATAGATAATCGATGCAACATCTCCATACTTTGTACTTTTTTTAGTCGTCTGTAGTTCTAACGTCAATTAGCAGAGTTATATTTAGAGAAAATGAGATGTCACCATCACCGAGTATAAAGAGAATAAGTCGAAAGAAACAAGAGAAGGAACCAGGATAAGAGAATCGTCTGCAGTAAATTCCCTTCATAGTAAATTCTTGAGCCCCGTAAAATCGCCAGTCCGTCATGGGATGGAAAGAGAAATTTTCCTTTCCCGCGAGAAGAGATTTCTGGCTGGGGAAATCTGGCAGGGCCAGGAAAAAGCAACGACCCCGACGATTCCGAAGGTTGAAGCATATCAAACCGGCGGAATCGTATGGGGAATATAGGGATCCGAGGGGGCTGCGGACCCTTTTGCACGCGACATAAAAGTGTATTACATGTCGCGCGAAGGAAGAGGCGTCGCGAGGGAAAGCGGCGAAATTCTCGTGATACGTTCACGTGTGTGCATACACGTACAGGCTGCTTCATAATTAGTGGATAGCGAGCGAAGGGTAACTGATCCCTGACTTGACGGCGAAATAAACGCGAACACGTTGCTTGGTACGATCTGTTATTTATGTTTTCCGTTCGCATCGTTTTACTGTTACGTTTTATCGTTTACGAAGATGAGAGTGGTTTTGAAATTTGGCTAGTCTGCTTTTCGTCTGACTCGCAAGAAGGATCGTGAAATTCAATTTTTTAGGGTTACTGCGAGAGAAATAAAATTTTCAAATAGAATTATGCCGGTGATGCTGATTTATAGTTTTCTATTCTGAATGTTATTAATCAGAGAGATATTTCATTTCAGACTTTCTGTTGTATCAAGTAAAACGGTAATTTTTATATCTCAGTCTAATAATTTCTGCTCCGCCATCATATGGTAATTCGTGAAAGTATAGCATTATTATTTGAATATTTAATACAGAAAACTTTTGTGGTATGTTATATGTGCTGTACATTGAAATTCCATTAATATCTTACATGAACAATATGTAATAATTCTGTTAGCGAGGTTTGAAACAACTCTGCGTTTCTGTAGAAATTAAAACACATTTACTGACGAAATAAATTTTTTAGAAATCACAGCATTATTTGATACAGCATGAAATACATCTTAATCATGTGTAAACATTAGTGTCTTACAGCAAATATTTTGCGAGTCACCCTATATTTTAAATTTAAACATCTTACCATTAATTTTCGTAATGTACGGAAATGTCGTAATGGATTTTAATTCAAACTCGTGCCACTGACAGGGCATTAAGATTAATCACAGCATAAACAAAAATCCCCATCGTTATTTGAATATCAAATAACAGCAACGGAAATGTTTCGTTGGATTCAAGGGACCCTCCAGCGTTTTCCAGTACGCCTTAGAGATCATAGACCGCGCGTTTAAGCTGGCAATCCCAAAAATGGCGTCATAAATAAGCTAAACGCTGTTCGTTTTGCTCCTCCGTTCCGTCGAGGAATCACCCCATGGTGAGCGGCACACGTATCGCCAATTATAGAGCGGTCTGTACACGTGCGCACACAAAGAACGGACCAAGGGATGGTTTGCCACGTGTAATTTGTCTGCGTTACGTTACTTGGAAGCTCCGGGATTCCAACGCCCCCTCTAATATAAAAGAAGTGCGATCTTCCTTTCTGCAAAGCGTGTGCCGTTGCAACGCCAACACGAGAAATTCGTATTTCTAATGTGACATGCCGGATTATGGGATTTATCGGAAGTTTCAGCTGTTCACGCTGACAACAGACCCCCAAATAGAAGAAGAATCTCCATCGAATGACGATCATCCGAGAATTCGAATACTTTTATCTAGTACACTAATTTTCTAGATATTTTTTCTCCATTAAAGTTAATTTGTATGTTATTACGTTATTATTAACGATCGATATCGTTGTGTATATAACGGGAGAGAAAGGGAGAGAAAATTTTCTTCTGCCAATACTTATTTATGGAAAATGTCGATCAACCAGGAGAAAATCTATAATCTTAATGCTTTCATGGATGAAATTTTATTTTGCTATATTTTATTTTTATTTTAGAAATCCAACGAGGCGAATAAATACACTTTAACATTAAACGAAAAGTAGGAAAGTATAGAATTCAGATGGGTGAAATCTCATCCACAATGATGTTGAAGTTTTAATTGCATATTACATATGACGAAAATAACGTTGGTTACAAATCGCGAATACTAGATTTACTTAATAAAAATATCAAGTCGCGTGATCTTTATTAATAATGCCGAACGAGCCTAATATAAATGCACCGCTAAAGCGGTTTAATTTAAAACGACATACTCATCGAAGTTCCCATTGTCACCCTCATGATACACAGGCCGCAATTCTCCGTTCACGACCTGGGCAATAAAAACCTTCCAGCTCTCCATGTATCAACCCTTCGTAGTTTCAGCCCCAAAGGCTTAATTCCAGGGGGTTAGACCAACAGACATTCTCACCAGGGGAAATGTCCCTCGATCCAAACTGGGACTAACCACGCGAATCTTCGTCACGATACTTTCCAACTCGCGCAACTACATAAGATTTATTACATATCGCACACGCTCGTTTCGTTACAACAACGAGCTCGTATCATTTCGGGTGGCTTCTTCAAACTTCTGATGTGCAACTCTAATGTACACAGGTGACGTATTTAATTTACAGCTGTGAAAACTTTGCATCCACGCGCTACCTTAATTATACGAAAAGCTCTGCAACTCTGAAATGAAAATGGAACGAGTTGGTACATCGTTGGTTCTTTCTTCATTAGATCTCGTTCTTGGTACAAGCAAAATCGGTGTATTCTATTTTATGAAAGAACACGCTTCCTGGTTTTTGCGTTGCTAAATATAACACCAACTTATGAATGGGTTCTAAAAAAGCTTGATGCATATTGGGGAGGACAAGCAAGCGTTTGTTTCTTTTATCTCGTGTTTAATTATGTTCGTTCGATTTTCAGTAAACGACGTTCTTTTTCTCGCAGTTGTACTCGACTGCCAGTTAATCAAATGAAAAACGAAGAACGACGTTTGTTTTCTTATGACTCCATGTTTACTTCGTTGGAATCTTACGATAATACTGTTCATATCGTAAGATTGTTCCTTTTATGACGACGGACGATATAAATCGTAGATAAAACGCGGAAATATTCGAACGCGTTTATTCTTTCTCATTGGCGATCAAACATAATTTATGCTGAATTTACATTTAGACGATCATAATTAAATAGGATAATGAAAATGGATAAGTATATATAACCATGCCCCTACTTCAAGAAAAATGAACATTAATTTTGCCAAACACCTATACATTTATAACAATTGCAGAACTCGTTATTCTAACAGATTCGGTTCGAGCGTTAAATATAAAAGAAGATCGTATCCCAAACGTATCGATCCTTTGAACGAGATTCAAGTTTCTTCTATCTCCTAAAACGTCTCAAATTCTTTATTTCAATCCCTCAAAAGTCCAGATTGTAACTTCTAATCCGCTTTACGATTTATTTCTCATCGACTATACGATACTATGCACCGTTACTCTATCGACAGCCACAACTATCAGTTCACTCTCTATCGAGCACCTCGCTTTAGACTTTAGAGCTTCCACTTACAACTAGTACGGGTTATCTAGCTGTAACTCAGTCTCGTTGAGTAAGGGCGCAATTATATCCTTTTCCCCTGCATGGCTGACCCCGATTTCCAGGCTGACAGCATACTGGCCCATTCTACTGCCGCGGGCACGACGATGGGAGGGCTGGATTTCGTTAAGTTTTAACGATCGCCAAGTGTAACATCGCATTCTCCATTCGTCCGGTTAACGGTCGTTAAAACGAATCGGGCCGTTCTCTATTCCACGGGGGTGATTTGCGCGTTCCGTTCGCATTGTCATCCGGTCCCTGACGGGGTGGCCGCGTAACCGCGCCGCGCGTAATGAAACTGTCTCTTCCTCTTTCGCCCGATATTCTTCTCCACGTTCTTTTATCACGTTTGGCCTGGATCGTCGCGATTATTTCTCGTTTGCTGTTCGCGAGGATCGATTACGGGTAGAAAATTGACGCTCGATTGCATGAAAGAATTCCGTGATCGTTACCATGCGAAATTGTTTCTAGGTCGCCGGGTGACGTTGCCGATACCGAGTTTTCGCGCAGGAATTTCCTGGCGAAACTCTAGTAATACCTGCAGTTCGTTCGGATCGAGATTTAAGTTCGACTGGAAACAAACTGGACCGGTGTAATCTCGTTCCCGTTACCGGAGTTACCGTGTGGAACGCGGTCGACCTGAAACTGCTTCTAGCCTTTCGCCCTTTCAGTTTGATGTAAAGGCAACCAAGGCTAACTTTGAGATTCACTCGGTTTATGCGGGACTTCCTAGCTTCTCCCGTTTTACGTATTTCTTCTGGTTGTAACGTCGTTATTGCCAGATATTTCTTTCTTCTTCTCATCTCAATTATTTACCGAAATCTTATATTCCCGATTGCTGGTACGCGACTGTACCAAGTTCCAAAGTCAACAACGGTACTCTTCATTTTCTATATTAATAAAACAGAAAACTTTGAAGATGGTTACCGCGGATGCCCAGTTGCAGCGCAACTTCAAAGTTTCGATTAGTAACGCCTGTGTCTGACCGTAATTCCATTTCCACTGGCGAGATAAAGGCCGATCTCGTTGCTGTGTCCGGCTTAACTCGTACAACGTCGTTGGTAATCACCTTGACGCGGCCTCGTTACACTGGAACGTTCTACTAATTAGCCAGTTTCGATCGTGTCTTGATGATATGTGCGCAATTATTTATGCAAATCAATCCGGTTTAACCGATTTGATTTTATATCGCGTCTGGTTGGGGTCGGGAACATTAGTTAGCATGAAATCGGGCGATGCGATGGTAGGACGATTTCGAGAATCGATCGGCCGGATCGGTGGGTCACAAGAGGGGAAACGCTGGAAAGTAGGGTTGGATCAAAGCGCTGCAAATGAGGAGGTTAACGGCCTTCAGGCTAGTTACGTTTCTCTGTATGCCCCGTGTACACGGTAACTACATGTGTGTCCAGCAGGCTGGTCGCGTCGCCTCGTTAATATTAAGCATAAGGTCAATAAGGTGAGCGTTAAATGGAGCGGACGTCGCTTTGACTAGCGCTTCGCGACCGCCTCCAACGCACTCGCCATGATAAAACTAAAGCCTTCGCGTAGGTTCAGTCGCCGAGAAAAGCCTGGTTGCTTTATGGGATTAAATAATGATCCCGGTTACCGATGGTTACCCTTCTTGATGTTTGCTTGCGTAGAATTATTTTCTGTGATCTTTTTCTGCTGCTTCTTTGGAAGTTAATACTAGAAACATCGCAGCTTCTCCCTCTTTTTTTTTTTGATATTCCCCTCAAGCATACTTTAAAAAGAATTGCCGAAGAGTAACTTTAGGCTATTATTTTAAACAAATTATCAGAAAATAATACCTGTCTTTCTGTATAATTAAAAGCTCATGTATAATTATACTTATTAGTGAAAACAATAACCTTCGCCAATGCGTTAGTGAATCAAAATGATATGCCTGATCTTTCACTTGATTTTAAAGGTGAAACGTTTGATACGATAACGCGAAGGGGAATCTACTCATTCGTTTGATCGAACTTTCCAACGTCGTATCAATTTCCAAAGATTTTCAAAGTGCAATAAAAAAGAGTGAATTTCAGTGAGGGTTTATTGGAGCAGTAAGACTTTTCTGATAACAATTTCTGCCTCTAGAAACTAATTTTACGAGAGCGTCTTCCAATGCGTCTTTCATCCCCGTATAAAATTACCTCGAAAAAGTTACGTGGTCTTGGCGAACGAAAAAGGAACTAAAATAAGACGAAGAAGAGGAAGACCGGGGAGGAGCAGAAGAGAGAAAAAAAAATAGGAGAAGGAAATTCTAAAAAGACACCGATACTCTTAAACCTTTAGAATGGTCGGGGGGTCACGCGAGTTCACCAACGGAGGAATCAAATGGCCTCTGAATGCTCGCTTCTCCTAATGAAGCTTCTGAATGCCGGGTTTGCGACTCTAACCGGAAGACTGATGCACGCCTTCCCCCCCTCCCTGCCCAGTATTAAGAAAATAAACTTCCTTAAGCCAAGTCCTGGAATGCCCTCTCGTTAGTTTTCCCGATGCCAAAGAGATGGAGGGGGGATATATATATTCCAGAGTTTGAATGCAGCTTCCTGGACCTGCTCCCAACCGCCTCTCAACTCCCCCAGCTTCTTCTTCTTTCAGTCCGGGCAAAAAGAGTCGAAAGTAGTTTACCGTCTGCGGATATAGAGGATTCTATGGAATATTCGGATCGATCTCTCCCGCAGGGAAGGGAACGATCTCTCTGTTTGGCCATTGAGAAAGACGACGAGGAACTAAGGGAAACGAAGGAAGTCGAAAATGATCCGAAAAATATTGTTCATCGACGTTCAACTCCGTTGACCGACTTTCCACCTTTCCTTCGACGACCCTCCGGGATAATTAACAACGCCGAGGTATTAATTTCCGCATTAATAATCGCCTTAGGCTCTTTAACCGACAATTATTCTGGCACTTTCAATGGAGCAACTTTAACTGCATAGAAACGAGAACTTTGAATATTTCTTTCGATCCACTTTTAAAATGTATATATGGCGATGAAAGAGAGTCAACTGGATCGTTATTTAAATATTCGAGGAGTTTGTGAATTTTGTTTAAAGCGGGTCGATATAGAATCGGTAACAACTATCACGACTATCGCAATTATCGAATATTCTAAAAATGGAAATTTCGTTGATTGGTTATTGCAGGTGATTGGATTTCGTGTGTCAGAGATGCGAAAGGAAGATGCATAGTGATTCGAAGCTTTAATTGGATTTTAGAATATTTTTAATTAATGATCGTCGAGTTGAATCGCATTGCGTTGTTTTCTATCGTATTTAATGTATATCGTGTATATATGTTGTGCTATACGTAATATGTATATTATGCATTTTACATTTCAGAACTGTTCTAGCAATACTAAAAATATTATAATAAAAATTGCTATAATATTGGATCACAAATATTCAGAACTCTATCGTTCACAAATTTAATATTCTATCGTGTGAAAGTTCTATGTCTATTATTGGTGCTATACGCGTCGTGAATCCCATCGAGGGTGTTATGAACATATTCATAAATTATGTGGGATTAACCCAGTAGGGTGAGAAGAAAGGGGACGACAGAATCGATAGAGAGACAATTTGTTTATCGAAAACGGAAGGTTAAACGTCTAATTGCGAGTAACGGGTACGAGAAGAAAATTAATAGTCCGGCTGGTTGCTTGGATGTAAAGACGTCTACCTACTAATTAAAATCTCTATTCCCGGATGAACCGACAGCAGAAGACTGTAGATAACTGGAAAGCTTCACGTACCTTTTCAAAGTGATTATCTCACAAAGAAAGAGAAGCCTTTAATCCAGCATGAAGGTGGACATTTAATTATAAAAAATAATACTCACTTGAAAAATGATTTTTCCACTTAAAAAGAAGCTTTGTCTAGAAATTCTTGGCGATTTTCACATTAACGTTTTCCATTTTCTTGTTCCTCGTTGGGAAAGTTCTTTCAGAGTTAACAACGTTAACTGTAACTGATTCTCGTCACGAAAATCTGAAACATTCTACGCTATTCAATTGTATCAGTTATCCATTTTTTTTCAAAATAAAACACAATATAACATATTATACATTATTAATATATAAATAACTTTATACTTGAAGACAATCAACAATTCCCTTATATCGCGTGTATCAAATATTCCTCAAGTTCGCTTCTCCCTCTCCAGAATTATGCAAAAATACGACCATAATAGAATATCTTAAAATTTTCTCCCGAGTATTCTCAGATATAATCTGAAGAAAAATCCTCTCACCCTAACTGTCTGTAACCTTAATCAAGTACAAGTACTAAAAAAGAATAGTTCTCTTACATCTCTTAAAACAATCTTAAACATCCACCTTCCTTTCATCACCATTCTCACCATTCTACATAACTCTTCTTCTCCTATATAACCATCGTCCATCCTCTCGGCCGAAGTCGATCGGAATTAAGCGTCGACCATTACGAGAGCCCTAAAACTTCCGAAGGTGAACGTAAGAAGACTAGAAGCCAGTGGTCGATTCACTGACCCTTTTCTGGCCATTTGAATTTTATACGACGGGTCTCGAGGAACCGTTGACAAATTCCATTCCCTTAAGTGGAGGCGCGGCTGACGTGTCGGGTTTCGTTCTCGTTCCTCCGTTCTATTCAGCCGGCGAGTAGCTTGACGACGTGGCGAGATACACCGAAACTTTCTCCGTCCCGGGCACCATCGTTTTCTTCCTTCTCTGTGTGTCCCGCCGTCTTTTCCCTGTGCGAGTAACCACCTTCTGCCAGCCCTTTTTCACCCCTCGCTTTTCCCCGTCTTACTGGGAAAGCTGCTGAGAGGAGCATCCCTTTTCTGGCCCCCATACTTCACCGATACCGTGTCCCGACTCTTCTCTCCACCTTTCGCCCGCCCCTTTCTGCCGCGTAGCTTTGCTCTCGTTACACTTCGGCCCTCGTGCAACCCCAAAACGTTACGCTTAGTTTGATTCAGCACGTGGTACCAGCCACTTGCCCTATCTCTTCCACTCTTTTCTCTCCTCTTTCTGTCTCCTACCCCTCGCCACGTTCCACCCCTCTATATTCTACGTTCTCCCTTTGCCCGGTTTCGACATCCTCACGATGCGAATACTTTTCACGTCCGCCGGTGCGAATTCGCGCGCTAATTGCATGACGATCTGTAATCGAGGCGATCGACCGAGTTTTTTCCGAGATGGATCGTTTGAGAGAGAGTTGATATTTAGGAAGGGGATATTTCTTAGGGTGGAAATACACTAGCGGAATCTTAATGATTATTAGCTGGCTGTTGGTGATTTTTCGGGAGCAAAGGTTAAATAGAATATCGGGAATTGCGATAATTTTTTTCTTTTTTCGCGGTTTCCGTAGAAACGTTTAAGTTCTGGCTTTTTCAGATAAATTTCTTAAACAACTGCTTCGGGTTTTATTAGCGATTGAAGCACAAAATTCGTGTCAAGGGAATGGAAACGAATAATCGATAATGCAAAGAGAGAAATGAACTTTTGAAAGTCATCCTGATCCTCAAAAATACGCCGATTGTAAATCTATGAAAAATTTCTATAACAAAACAAAAAAAAAAAAAAAACAGAATTTGGTGATTTCAATAATTCTGTCAGTTTTAATGTGAAATAATGTTAAACGAGTGCCTTATATCCAAATATCATGTACGTTTTGTTAAATCGCATATAAATCCTTCTTAATTAAAAGAACCGAAGCTGAAGTTCAAATTCAAGCTAATCCCCGTTACAAATCTAATATTCATTTACCGGGTCGAAACTATAACCGCTGCCATCAAATGTACCTCCACGTTATATACGGCAAAAGGTTACGTTAATTTCTGACCGTGTACTTGTTCCAACTTGTACCATTTTCCATTATTAATCAAAAGGAATTTTTAACTACCTCTCGGGAAGAATTACTTTTACTATTTTTCTGTTGTCGAAAAACCAGATAAATGAAGCTGCCAGCTGGTTTCGAGAGACTGGAAAACATTCAACGTGCTCGCGGTTTAATGTATAGTTAAATACTCAGGTGTAACGTTTGCCTGGCTAACCGGGTTTCATTTTTAACGGCTCGTCGCCGCTTTCGTAAACGGGAATAACGTTGAAATGCAAACAAAATCACGGAGAAAAGAGGCCGCGAGGAGGCGACGGAGGGGAGGGTCCGGTTTGAAGCGAAAAGCGAAACTCCGGGACGACACGGAATTTCTGGAATTTCCAACAGCCCCGGCTGCTTTACATATTAACTAATTCCGCTATCTGGCCTGGCAACTTTGGATTAGACGATTCCCCAGTTAGCAATACCGCATAATGCGATGCAATGTTCGAGGTTGATTGTAAGTTCTCTCATGGAAATTGTCATTATCATTCGCTAACCGGTTGGTTAGCGCTAATGTAAAAACTACTCCGTTCTCGTAGTTTTGTCTGTCTTTTCTGAAAAAGTTTCTAAATTTTGCACGTCGTATCATTCGTTTCCACCGAGTTTTACGGGTTTCCCTCTCGCCATAGAACATTCGATGTAGATATCCTTTGTTTTAATTCGAAATCCATTACCGTTAATCAAGTTTCGGAACGAAACAAAATTTCAATCCATTCTGAGGGAATTAAGGACTTTTGTAAATTATTTTAAACGAAAAAAAAAACAAAAATAAAGGACGCTGATATTGGGAATATCCGTGTTGGAAAATAGCGAAACATCGATGCAGGACGGGACGACAATATTTTTCCTAAATACAGGGGAAAATCATTTGCGCGTAGAGTGTGACACGGTAAACTGGTTCGCTTTATGAACGATTGAACGGAATCGAAATGGTCCCGTGCTTTTTACGTGGCCGTGCACGCGAATAACGTTACATGGATCATTTTTGTGTCGGCGCATCATCTCGTTACGTTCCACGCTCTGATGAAGTCATCGGGGGGCAGCGACGAAAAAGGGTAGAATTGAAAATTGCCGCGATAACGATTACAGGAAGTCTCGTCGTTTGAATCGCTGAAACAATGTCCGCTGAAAAATCATAAGCTAGAAGACCCGACTTCGTTCGATACGATTGAATTACCAAATTTATCGAATATCAAATGGACTATGGCATAGTATGGACCACGATATATTAAAGTTATAAATTGAATTATCGAGTAACAGTGTTGATTGTATCTTGGGACTGTGAATTTTAAACGACACGTGATTAATAATGTTGCACTTACTTGCAACTAATGTTTCAAGAAATTCGTCAACGAAAACAGTTGTAACGTAACTATTTTTCATGGGAATGTATTGCACGAAGTAGGTTAAACGTTAATTTTTAAAATTATTTTGTTGGCCAATTAAAAATCTGATTGGTGATCAATAAACTGCGGATGTTTATGCATATTCATATTTTTATGAACAGTAGTAAAAATATAAAATCTGAATAGAAATTGTTTTTATGCACTAAATATTGTAACGAATGTTTTTATGTTGGATATTTCGTATATCTTTGTATTTGTGTATTCTGTATATTTCTGCACGTATAAATTTCCCATAAATATTCGCGTTCTAGTGATCAATGTTCCATGATATGAGCACAGTATATAAATATATAAATATCGAGAGCCAGCAGATATAGACCAATATCAATGTGTCATTCATGTGAGAAGCTATGCTGGTGAAAGATCAGATACGATTTCTAGAGGATCCTGAAGACTCAAATCGTAACAATGAATTACGTTGACTGCGTATAAAAAATTTATTCAATTCCTCTAACAATTTCTCTGCCCTGATATAGTTACGATCTATCGTGAAGTTCTAACTTTGTTCCAATTAACGCCCGATTAAATAACCTCCCGTTAATTGAATCCATTATCTAAGAATCAGGTTATTATATAAATCAGAAAATTCTAATTAAACGAACTATGTCTGTTCTTTAACAGATTCTTCAGCTTCAAGTTACATAACAAAATGACAAACAAAAGTAGAAAAATATTCGTATGTATCCTCTTCTTGTTTCTACGCAATTAAACAACATATTCTTCTTCAGCTTCTATGACCATTCACTCACAAAATTCTCAGACTTTTCGATCCCGTACAACCTTAAACATAATTACAAATCCAGAGCGATCCACGCGAAATCCTGGTAACCTTATATAAACAAAGTTCCACTGTGCTTCGACTACTGACTTTAATCTTACGACCTCACTATATCACGACCCCTATCATACTCCTAAAACCTCGAATCCCGTGAACATCAGCGAAACATTGCAATAGCTATGAAATCCATCGTTTCTTCAAGGCTATGGGCATCCAAACTGCCTCGTGCAGCACGCACGAGGGTTTCGCTGGTCTCGTGAACTACGAAGGTTAATCAATTCCAGACGCGGCGGCGTTTCCGCAGACTTAATTCGTGCTACGGTGCAGGGGGCCGTAGCTCGCCAGCTTTTCCCATTATTATCCGACGTACGGAGGGTTGGAAGCGCACCACAAGGGAGTCTGATGCCGCGAGCTGCCTTCCAAGGATGAGGCAAGACCGTTCCTCTCTCTCCGTGTGGCTCTTGTTTCTCTTCTCCGCGTGTTGGCTTCACTCCCCCTTGTTCCCCCTTTAGATTCACCTCCTTCTGTTTCCGAGTCCGGAGCTACGTTGTAGCAACTTTGTTCTCCGGAGAAATTCCCCGTAGCGCTATCTACATATTTGATGTCGCCTCGTCCACTCCGCTAATGCTTCTCGTTAGAAACTTACCGCTTACCCGCGACCCGTGTGGTTTCTCTGCTTTCTCTTTCTCAACGTTTCACCTCTGTCCTCCTACCTTTCTTCGTCCCTCCTCCACCAACCGCCGATGCAGTAACTCGCTTCTTCTCATTGTCTACGGTCTGCTTCCTCGGTGACCCGTCCTCCAGCCCGGGGTCAAAGCGTGAGGTTTTAACCTGGAACGGTAAACGCTCGTCAAAACGTCGTCGACCACCGTTGGTTAGAGAGAACTTGGCGACTCTGTTCACGGAAATGGACGCTGTTGATCCGGAAATGGTCTACGGAGTTCTTCATTTGATACTTTCTCGTTTACGAGGGGATTTTATTATTTTTTTTTTGATAATGATTATCATTTTTTGATGATGTACGTACTTGTGTGTATTATCGTACACATGTATGATCCACTTAGAGATCGAACTGTATTAATAATTCTTAGTTTTAATATTAGAATGTATGACTAGCGTTCAAGAAACTACAGGATTTAAGTTCGGTATAATTGATTGGTTTCGTGTGATTTGTAGGCGTATTTATCTCACAATTGGTGATCTAATTTTATGATATTCCTGTGTAGATGGTTCTTCGATGAATTTTGCTCTCCAAGCGTTTCGTGTTGTGTGGGTGTGAGTTCGGGGGAAATAGAATAGAACGTTGATAAATTTCCATCTTTCTGCTACGTCTATACAATTTTTCTTGTAATCCTTTAATAACGATTGAAATATCGTCAACAGAGAATGTAGAACTTGTACAGTTTCATATTACGGAATTATTTCTAAATTTTCGTTCTCGTTAATGAATAGATATTATCGTTGTAATATCTGTAGCCAGAGCAATAAAAAGATAAACATATTTTCTGTTACATCGTAGAATATCCGTATATTTTTTGTTTCATGTTTTTCTATTTGTTGTTCTGCTGTGGAATATATGTACCTCTAGATTTTTAATATAACAATATTCTCTTCCATTCAACCCGCGTATGCATCGTGCCGGCTCTCTATTTTTCAATTTCTCACGATTATCGTTTTTTCCGTTTCTATAACGACGTTCCGCGCGAACAGAAAGAGACAAACGCGGCGGAATATTTCGCGTAGCATTCCAGGTCGTCCCGTATCATCCGTTGCGTCGTTCTCGATACGCCATTAAATTTTTCAATTTGCTTCTTCTAACTCGTTCGACTCTTATTGCCTTGTTCCCGCTATTCGAGTGCAGCTCTCCATAAGCGGATGCGCGAAAGGAACGCGCGCACCGATCGAAAGGAGAGGACGGAATAAAAATGAAAGGAAAAAATCATGCACCTACTCCGCGAGCACGGTTCCCTCTAAAGGAAGAGTTTTTATTTTCGTTGTTTTCCCTCCGTGTTATTAAATTATTCAATTTCTTTTTTCCCCTTTTCTTCCTCGTTTCCCGATGCCCGTTCCAATAACGAAAAAATACCAGAGTTCTGTGTAACAAAATACTCCACAAGAACTATATTGCCCGGTAAATGAATACATATTCACCCGGCTCAATCCTCCATTTCTATTTCCATTAATTCCGTTTCGTTCCAGAGTAAATTGTTAGACGCCGTTTCGAATAATCAGAACAGATGTAAAACGAAGAAATGCTTTTAATAATAGAGAATTATTTCCATCTTTAATGATTTTTCATTTACGATGTGATCGCGGACTTTTATTTATTATTCAATTTTATTCTAATGAGCAAAAAGCGTTTAATATTTGAGGAAAATTCAAGTATACGATAAATCGTACGTGTTCACAACGATCCGTGTATAGTTTCTCTATTGTTAAGAAATATTTTAATATAAAAGGAAAATGACCGGAAGAACAGCAGGATTAAGATAAAATCTGTTCAGCCAATATGCAGAGCATAATTCGTGGTTGTAGATGATACGAGTGGAGAACAAGGGGTGTGGTTCATTTTACGAAGTTACGTTTAACTGAGCTCTAAGCCCGTTATATATTCCAGGCCGTAAACTCGTCATTAAATCAGGCGCTTCGGTTATTCGTAACTTATCGCAACGTTTGAAGATCCATCCTATATACGTGATGTTTCTAACAGTCGGTTTCCTTTGAAACATCACAGCTCCCCTATAAACATAGCTATGTCTCACCCTCGTCACGTTGAACATCGAACAAATGCTTTTTATTTTCCGCTCGAATCACTTTCGCGCGTACAGCATCCTCCAGCTATTTTTCGTCCAAAGTTCTCGCAGTGATATCGCAAGGAAATATTGCCTGATATAAATTCGATCATGCGTGTTCGTAAAAAATATCTCCAACTTTCAGAAGATATATTTTCACGATCATTTTTTGAGAAAGTTTCGCTTCAATCTTAAGAACTAGGTCTCGAATTTAGCTGCTCGCATTATGACAATACGTCCCCTCCATGGTTACAGCAATCCTCTTTACAATTCGACGAGTTAAATCCACGAAAGTTGCGCGGAGAATGTTCCCTTTCAAACAGCTGATGACATTCCATCAAGTTACATATGTATCATTGTTTGCATTCCATTTATTCAAAGTTGATCCCTCCAATATAAAATCGTCGAAAGCCCTACGAAATTTAAATCGTAGACCGATTTAGATAAAAATTTATAAACGAAAAGCTCGTGGACTTTTTAGAGTTTCAGGGTTTTTGCTGCGTTAAAATTTGCATTCTTTAAGTTATCTCTGTGGCCTGGCTTTGTCCCTAAATAACGAAACAGGGGATCTTTGCGCTGGCTGCGACAGCCATTCTTCGCGGTGGCCCCCGGCCAGAAACGGCCGAGTTTTTATCAAGCTCCTACGGCGACGCCTTGAAATTTTACGCAGCCTTTCGCCCGTTTACCGTCGTAATTCACGGCGAATCTCCATAGGGCTCTAAATATCTTAACAAGTTTAATACTTCGGCCAGGCTGGTAATTTTAGCGAAGGGCCCCCTCGGGACTTGAATTATTTTCATCCGGTCCCTAGACCGCCGTGATATTTTTCCTTTCCGCGCCGTTCCATCGTCGTGCATGTCTTCTTCGATACTCACCGGATTCACGACGATTTCCATGAACAATTCGCGGAAAACACGAACTATGCGTTCGAAGCGAGAAATCATCCTGTAGATTCCAACGGCGGGTGAAAATCATTGGTGTCCTTGGGTATTTTTTGAAAAAAAGTGGTTGCGTTGGAATTTCCTTACGTCGAAAGATTTTCAGATGGCCGCTTATCTAAATGTCTACGATCTTTATCGCGTACTTTGTGATATTTTGCATAAGATATGTTCTAAAGAATATGGATTATAACACGGATTACATTGAATATATCGAAGCACTGATTTGCTATCGACATTATTATGTATAAACTTTTGAGACTTCGCGTCCAAATATCCCACCACTTGCGTAAGAATCCATTTGTCTAAATATTCATGTACATGCATGTTTCATTAAAAATAAGAATTCATAGCTTTTTGTTCTTAAATCGTGTGGTAGTAAGCGTATGTGCTTCTTACCGTGAAACAGCCGCAGCGCGGATATTCTGTTGAATAAAAGATACACTTATGTTGCTCCAAATATGCACGATAAATCATTTCATCCTGATTTTCAATTTACACGCTTCGCGAGTTTCCACTTAAAAATTGCTGAAGATATCTATGATTTTCGTTATCAGGTATGGGTTACCCTCTTAATTTATTCATTGCTATTCAGCTCAAGTTCCCGTGAGCTTTCACCGGTTGTTAATTAGTTCTCTTGCTTTCTGTTAAAAGATTCACGATTGGAGAAAACAGTAAACTATCCTAGATTTCCAGTGGAAAACGTAATTATACAGGGACCGTATCGTTTCACGTGTAAGTCGCACGGGGATGAATTCGCATTGTGACAGATTAACTTCTTCTCGCGTGGCGAATCCTCGCTATGATATATCGCGTTTCACGGATTGAATCGGAAGGATATCGATCATCGCGTTAAGTAGCTTTCACGGCACAGGGGACATCGGATCTGGACACATGTGCGGAACGAATCGCCGCAATTTACCGATGCGAATCGGTGACACATGAATGGGGAAGACGGTCGATCGCGCGTGCTAGGGGTAGCAGACGGTGCTTTCTCGTACAAAAATTCACCCGTTTCTACCTTTTCACCCTCTCGAGTGGCTTCGATGGATTTCGATAAAATTCCAAATTTCTCCACGCCACGCGCTCATTCCATTTTTCTCCGGTCTTTTAACCGATCCCATTCGTTTAATGGATGTACTAATTTTTGTCATCGCGAACTTCTCGCATGGAATCGGTCGGCTGTGAACTTTTCTGCTATTCCGCGCTTTAATGGTCTGTAATGGGAACATTTATCCGAGAAATTAATTCTATAAAATCGTATCGTGACTCATGGTACTTTGTTCTGGGTATTTTCGAGAGTGACCTTTACTTTTACCGTAACGATATGTTTCCTATATAAATATTTAAAATTATTCTGCGTAGGATTGTGAGAACAGAAAAGAAGCTTTAGTTCTTAGTTAACGTTCGAAGGGCCCGTGACAGAAACGATTCTCGTCGATATTCATCTTTCTTTAGCAAAAAAAAGATAAAACTTTGATATACTCGATTCTTATTTTTCGTCAACAACGTGTTCACCGCATCATAGAATTTTTACAAGTATATCTGTATTTGTATTAAGGATTATATGTAATTAAATCATGCAGCAATGAATCACCATGTTGCGAGTCTAGTTTTTCAAAATCTTTCAAGTTATTGAACGTTCAAAAAGAAAAACAATTGTCAGATACTTAGAGGGATACACGATAAACACGACATGTTGAAATATCTGGAAAATAATTACGTGGAAAGAACCGATCGAGACTTGATTCAGAATGACGAGGGTGTAGAAAAAATGGCGTGCACGGTTCCTCGTTTTCAACGATAATAACCGTGTAAAGGAACGCAACTGACCGCCCCGCGTTTTATTTCCACTTATCACGTTATCTACTTTCCCATTACACGTTCTTTCTACGCCACGTCCTATTGTTATTGTCGCTACTTAACGCCACGTCCAACGGCAGTCAGTCGCAGCCTTCTGCTTTCGCTATTTTGCCTCCCGTTTCCGGCTGATATTGCGCTCTTATTGGTCGCAAAATTCGATGTCGTTCGTGTTCAATCGCGTGTACCCTTTTATTCTTTGTTAATCTTCGCACCTCGTTTTGTTCGATCGAGAATTTTTAGCTAATGTCACGAGTCCAATCATGTTTTTAAAATTTTATTAGAAAACCTTGCCGAGAACGTGTTTAAAAGTATCAAATACTGTACAATTTTCTCATATTTGAAAATGATACCTTTGATAATTTCAGAATTAAAATCTGAAAGAATCCTCTGGGTAAATGGACATTTAAAAGTATGGAAAGATCGGAATAAAATTTGCATTGAAAGGCTCGGTATAGTAGAATTGCATTATTTTAGAAACACAAGAATTAATAAGCAAAATGGGATGCACAAGATCCGTACTTGTATAGATGATATCGTTATGAATAGACTGTGGATATTTATGCATTTGAAATTTGAATTGCAAAAGTGCGAAACTAAATAAGCATATATATGCATAAATATATAAATATAAAATATACAAAGTAAATTATTCGTTATAATATCTCCAGAATGAAACAAACTTAGTTTATTTTGATTTCAAACTTTAGTTACGTTCGTAAATACGAATCTGCATAAACATTCTGCTCCATAGCTTGTTTGTGGATTTTCAAGATCCTTAATATTTAAAATCATTCAAAGTCTTTCATCCAACTTTATCCATATCTCTCGAAATAAAAATCCGTGTCATTCGAACTGCTTTAACGCTATTCCTTTTGCCTTTATTATACATATCCAAAATGTTAGCGGTCCTCCCGTATATTCAAAACGAAACGGCGCAAGTTTACCACAGATTGTTCGAAAAATGGTCACGGAAGATCGAACTGCCAGTAGTTTTCCATATCGTGGGAACCACCTGACTGTTTACTCGCAATTTATTCGACAGCCGCGAGCTTATGAATATTTATTTAACGCGTTGCAGAACTGTTGCAAGTGAATCGTCATTGTTTTTTCCTCGATTCTCGTCGTGCAACGTCCCTTTCTCGTTTTATGTTGCCCGTTTGTTTCCTTTCCAGCATTCTGTCAGCTTTCAGAGCTTTCGAAAAAGCCGGAACTTCCGATTTAAAGTGACCACTGGGACCATCCGAGGTTTCCTCGCCGATGATCGTTAGTGTGTCGTCGTGGAAGTCACGATGAAAATCGCTCGATTTGGACCGTTTATTAAATCGGTTATTAAATTTTCATTAACGGAAATGGAGTGGGCCGATTATACGTGGCTCGGAACATTTAAGTGTCGTTCGTCGCGCTTAATTGATCGATACTCGGTTATAGAGAGCTTATACTCTTTAGAATTATCACCGGTACCCATACCTCTACAACGGATTTCCTGGAAATATGCACTGATAGCTTCTCGTTTTAAACAAAGCGCATTATAACGCATTTACAACGAAATCCTCCCCCAATAACACCACGTGATTTGCATAACGCCAGTCCTCTCCCGCCTGTCTACATTAATTCCCAAATAATGCAAATGATATTTGGTCAGCCTTAATTTATTGACCTGAGTTTGTCGTGATAAAAAAATCCTAAATTTTAAATGCCTTTTTATCGAACCATGAAAATGAAAAAATTATATTTTCACGCTATATTCTTGAAACATCCTATGCTACATCTCTCAATACGTCATCATACGCAAACTGTTTCACCAACCTGCATCGTTTCTTCATATATTCCCTATAAGAATCAGATTCTCAGAATATTCTTCTCAAGCATCCTACTTCAAATCTCTCAACATCTCTATATAAACTCTACCATCAACTGTCAATATTTCAGACACTTTTTCCACGAGAATCAGATCCCCAGAATATTCTTCTCAAATATCTTACTCTAAATCACTCAACAACCCTATATAGCCTCTATCATCAACTGTCAATCTTTTTCACACTTTGTCCGTGAGGATCAGTTTCTCAAAACATCCTTAAACACCCTACGTCAAATCTCTCGCTATCCTCGTAAGGTCTTTCACGAACCGTCATTATTTCCTCACCCCATATAATTTCCGCGTTACCCATGCGAAGAAAGACATCACAAAACAGCCGGTAGCAACCTGACATGAACATAGACCATCGAACCACGCATCCATCTCGAAAGAGACGTTCCCCTAGAGGCGGTTCGCCGCAAACCGGAAGCGACTATCGTCTGTCGATGGCGTGGATGCAAGTGGTTCCGCTTAATTAAGTCCGTCGAACATCCTCTGCAGCGTGAATCATTTGGCCTGTAAATGCATCGAGGTGCCGTATTCAGCCATCTGTGGCCACTTAAACGATGTCGGGGTCTAACCGACCGGTCCGAATTATTATACCTGTGTCACCACTTGGCAGGCTAGGCCTCGAAATCGCCCCTTCACCGGCCATTGTACTTCCACGGGACACCCCGGACAGGTTAGCTTCCGCCATCCTACCAATTGCAATGGCATTTCGCCATCCCTCGCTGTGGTTTATGGCTTTTTATTATAAATGTCCCCTTTTTCGATGGTTAATAGCCCGGAACCCGGTCGTCGCGTATCGAATGTTCCGAAAACGTTCCCCGTTCACGTTTCTATCCCCATTCCCGGCCATTTCCGTGCGCCAATGGCCCCTCTATCCAATCGTCGATAGTTCCATTCTTTTAATGTGTCCTTAATAGTTGTATTCTTCAACGTTCGAATCTCTCGCTATTCGCTTAAATGTCTATGTTCTCAACGACAATACGAGTCTCTGCCTACTATTATCATAGAAGAAACGTATTTGCAAGTTTATGGATTTTCCTCGGCTCTTCGTATTATCTCATTCTTGTTCCGAAATTACTCTGATTTGAAGAATCGACTTAGACATTTTTTAAATTATGAAACGTATCTCGGAAATTCGACTCTCAGAAATATTCAATATTTTTTCGTGACTTTTCCTCTTCAAGATTTATTTCTCCTTCGTTCGAGTGAAATGTTCAATTGCTATTAATTAATTCTACGTCATTCTTCTAAAAAAATATTAATGTTGAGAGATCACGAAACAAAATTAAGTACTTTGAACTTAATTCTTCTTTTTTTCTTTTTTTTTTTTGGCTTATCTGGGTTAAGCGAATCGCAAGAAGATTGACACGTTAGGGTTTCCAGCTGTACGTTTGCCACGGGACTTAAACCGGTAATGTTACAAGGCTGAATTAGGCACCGCTTCGTTAATTCGCAAGCAATGTTAATCGAATGATGGATGACGATCGTGAGACGTCAACCTAAATTCCAAGATTTTCAGATCCATCAACGAACGGGTTTGATTACATTTTCTAGGTTGCATGCATGATCTATTCAAGAACCAAATACCGAACGCTAATAATAATAGTTATTCTTGCTCTATTATTAGATTACCCTCTACGGTATCGCGATATGGTGCGTGGTGTGGAGGAAAAGCGGGTTTATAATTCAATAACAACACGGGCCGCAGCTTGTCCCGGCTCATATTATTTCTGCGGAAATTCGATATCTCCGCGGTTTCCCAGGCAAAGGATATTTTGTTACGTGCCCACTATCCAACATCTGTATACCTGTGCACGCGTTCGAATTTCGATTGGTTTCTGTTAATTAAAAAGATCTGTTTGTCTTAATTCCTTCTCGCCTCACCTACACCGTATTAATCCTTCCACGTTTATGAATAACATACAGTACACTACGAAGGTCTTAAGGTGTCTATCAAATGGAAATGTTCCTTTTTGTGGCTTAATATAAGAATACTCAAAGTTGTTTCTTTTTTCTAGAAATGTATTTTTTCAATATTGTATCGTTCGAAGATTATTGACAATTTACACACAGATCGTCGATTAACGTGAAGCTATTAATACCGTGAGCGATCTTCTTTCGTTCTCAGCAGCAAGAATATTTTTCGGACTATGTAAATATTGTCTTAAAAAAAAGGGAAAATGAAGCTTCTGTGGACGTAACGTTTCGAGAATTTTCCTATTTTACGATCCATCTCGTGACTCAATTGAAATTTCACCCTTAAGTTCCACTTCTCCGGATTTTTCTTTCTCTTGAGAAAAGTACTAAACGCGTGCACTTTAACAATCAATTGCATAACGCAGTACAGACATTGATAAGTGCACTAGAATCCTTTTCATAATTACCGAAAGTCTACGACGGTAAAAGATTTGAGAGACAGCTTGCCTATTACATACATATATATCGAAGAATATATGGGACATCTTGTTTGAAAATTCGAATAAAACTCAAATTGAGAGATATCTTGTCAATAGACGAGAAAAAGGTTAACGAGCGTAAAGCGTGGCAGGAAACTACCGAGCGATAATTCGACGCGATTATCTGGACGATACTTTCGCGAAAGGGTGGATGAGATCGTTCGTTCTCCCTTGCGTGGCAAACGTAGGGCAAGAAAATAAATGGTCAGCCGTGATTTTCATGAGAAAAAGCGCGTAATGGTGTTAGTCGCTTAATGGCTTGCTGTTTCTCGGTCTTCGGTTGTGGACGGGGTTCGTTCTATCGATCCAAGCCTCGAAACAACTAGACGCTAAGCTGCTTGCGGCTCAGTTCGAAAAGCCCCGCGCTTCTGAAAGCTTCACTGGCATACACTTTGAGCGATAGTTAGAATTAGGAGAACTCAAACCGAAAGCGAATTTGAAGGATGAAACTGAAAATTTGCTAACATTCGGAGTTCGTAGAGTTCAAGGTTGGAAAACTGCTGTGATAAAAGCTCGGGATCGAAGGCTTTCACTTTTGGGAGCTTCATGTCGGAAAGCTGCCACTTCAAAGGTTTTACACCAAAAAGTTTGGTGTAGAGCTTTCAGAGGTGAAAGCTCAACGTGGAAAAATATTTAGTAATTTATAAGGTTTCGTGGCGATCGGTTTTATTTCGGAAGGTTTTGAACCGTGGAAGATTTATGATGAAGATTTATGGCTCCAAAGGCTAATAGCGATATATCTTGTCCACAATAGCTAGATGATATTATTTATGTTATTTGTATGGTAGTATGAGAAAAATAAAGCTCAAATGATCATTAAACAAAAATATGTAAGCAAATAGCGACGATCTTTCAATTATCTCAACTGGTTCGTTTTTTGTTGGAAAGCTCCTGATATTTGATTCAAACAAACATCGATATTCGGGAATACCGTGCTTAAAAATACTGTTATTGACTTCCTACGAGAGTTAATTTCAATTTCTTACAAACACTAACGAACGCAAATCCAGCACGATACAACACCCTAACAAAATTTTATTATACTAAAGAAAGAACATCAGACTTTAATCGACATCTTAATTCCAAATATTAACCCTGCTCTTTCCTTTCCCCAATCGAGTGCTAAATATAAGCCTCTCTTCTTTAAAAAGAAAAAGGAGCAAATATAAAAATCTATAAAATTTCTTACAACGTTTCCCCTGGAATTACAGAGTGGAGAATCACCGAGATGACTTTCGGTAGGCGAGCCGGGCTCGTAACTTTGAAAGCAACAATAATCGTTATCGCGCATCCGGCAGGGTTAATGGTTGGGCGTTTTTATGCGTCATAATCGACGCAGTGAAATGAAACATACCGTGCTAACCGAAGATTCAGAAAAAGCGCCACTGATCCCAATAAAACTCCCGCCAAGAGAGAGAAGGAAGATTTCGTTGCACGGGCGTTGCCACGTATCGGCACTGCCAGGTGCACCGTCCATTGCAGCGGAAAGCTCGTCGTTGACACGGATTTAAGAAAGCATTTTCGAAGCGGTAACGCTCCCTCCTGTCGGAATTTCATTCGGGTATTCGTGTCAGCGGCTCGGTCTACGTTTTACGACGCCGTTTCCGGTGGACTCTTGGTTCTTCAAACCGAACTTTTACGAGGGTGCAATTTGTAAAAATGTGATTTTGTTCTTTCTACACACCAACCATGGTCTCACGAGCATACGAATACTTTTCTTTTTTTACCGTCAACGAGTTTCGAAGGTCAGAAGATCCTTCTCCAATCGTTATCATCCTTTCCCACTATATTTCTGATTCATTAATTTCTATCTGACTTCTTATCCGACCAATCGTCGATCGTCGAATTATTGTCATTTCGTGAAAAAAGAATCACCTCTTTGTGCTTATATTTTATAAAGAGCAAAGCTTCTACTTTCTCATCGTTGATTTAAATTCCTCGCTCGCTGGAAAACTTTTTCGTGCTAGAACGTACACGGTGGTCGTTGCCCCAAGTTTCCAATTTCACGTTGTTGATTCTCCCGCGATAGATAATTACATTCTTGCAAATTTAACACCTACACCGCTACATATATAGCAAGGTAATTCCTCCCTTATATTTACATCCTTCCACATCCATGAAGTAATCCAACTAAGATCCTCGCGGAAAAAAATCGCGAAGACACGCATAAATGTTGAACGAGAGGGGTGGCTCCTCACATCTCGCATGTTCAATTTCACGGTAAATATGGTTAGCCACATCAAACGAGTGGCTGGTTCTAACAAACCCGCGGTCCCCATCGGATGGCATCAAAGTGGCCGGGCCAGGTAAGCTCTCTTGCTTCTCATGGGATGCGCCACGGTAAATGAGACTCCGAGTGACGTATGTGGAGAGTCCCATTCAGAAGGCCACATCAAAAGCATCGGGAAAGCTTTAGCTTTCCAACGACGAGGAGGCCGACGTGGAGGCCGTTAGCTTCGTTTTACGCAACTTTTCTCTCACGAGCGCAGGCTATTCTTACCGCCTCAGGGCTACCATCGGCCGCCATTACAGCGAAACGTGAAAATTGTCCTACGTAAATCGTCGCGTCTCGACGGAACAAGAGAAGAAAAGTCGTGGAGCTGTACAGTCTCTGAAACCTGGGCCGGTTTCATCTGTTCTGGACTAGCCAACCCCCGTGGCAGCTTGGTCCTGCGGCTCTTTTCTTCGAGCAACCACTGCGGCCTTCTTTTATTTCTACCCTCTCTTTCTCTCTTCCTCTTCCTCTTTCACCGGCGAAAATTGTGGTTCCCTTGGCCACGACTCGAGGAATTCTTGCGGTTCCCGGAGAGCTAAAAGATTTACTTAACCATCGTTCCTCCGTTTCCCGACCAAGTTCTTTTGATCGTCCAGCCCGGTCTGTTTTCCACCCCTGTACCACGAGCTTTCGCTTTGTTTTCCCTCTACGACACGGAGATTACGCCAGTGGAGTTAATAATTACGAGCCTCCGCTGGAATTTCGTGCACGGCTTTTCAGTCCGATGGTCTTTGGCCGAGCTAATTCCCGGACGTTGAAAAGTTCTCCGCGAAGAGGCCTCTTCGGGTACCGTGGACGAGTGCTTTCAATCGGACGTCCAACAATCCGATTTAGATTTTGCCGCTTGTAGTTCTATCTGAAGTTTAAAATTTTTTAACAACTCCGGTTGAGTGTCGGTATTAATTAATCTTGCCGCGATCCTTGAATTTTTACGTTTCATTCTACGTTTCACTCTTGTATTTTATAGACACATTGCTATATGTGTGTAAATGATCGTTTGCGTATTTGATAACATAATCAAGGACAATTGTCCACCGATAATATACGTAATATACGTGTACATTGTAGTGAGAGAAGTGACAATATGCATGCATATAGTTCTAATTCGATGGCCAGGGGAAATCAAACTGCATACGCAGTTGAGTAACTAAAAAACAGAAAGATATTTTTGTTAGCTATGCTCCATGGAAATTAGACAAATTTCTATCGATAATCGGCACTGGCGTCGACTTCCCAAATAACAGAGCTAACGGAATTAATTGCATGGTCGTGGGCCAATTAAAATTCTACACTTACGAGGGTTGCACGTGCGCGATTCTCGTTCCTTCCTTTGTCAGGATAAATAAAGCAAATACGATGGCGGTTGTAGGGGGACTCGATATTTTGTCAAGTAAAACATTTATGAATAATTTTCCGCATAGCGATACAAGCTGTCGACATTCTCCCAATGTCGTTCTGTTTGTTCGTAAATATTTTTACACCTTTGTTCCCTTTTTATCGGAGGGTAGGTAATTAAAAAGGGCGCGATTACTTTTCTCTCGTACCGTTTTCGATGGCCATTACGCCACGCGCATAACGCCACTTCATGCGCTCGTGATACACGTTATCGAATTTGTTGCCGAAAACCGTATCAATTGTTCTCGCATAAATGTTCGATCTCGTTTCCGCCCTCTACTACTGTTACCTCTTTTTTTTCGCCCTATCTCTCGATTGTTGCGTCTCCTCTTCGATTTGTTTGTTCGTTTCATCCCCGGCTCTCGTAGCTTCTCGTTTTTGAAAATGGTACGCTGGACTCGCGAGAGATCCGCGCGTCCCTGCGCACTGATCGAACGATCGCGTGCAAATCGCCGGGATTTCTGGCCCCGTTTCCTGCCTCCAACCTGTGTTTCGCGATCGTTATCGCTGCATTTTTCACTCGTTAGAACGTTGTTTCGTTCTATGAACGTTTGATCATAACGTGACGAACAAATGGTAAGAAAAAAGACCATGAATATAATTGAAACTCTATTCACTGTACAGCAGCTTTTACTGTGTGTCAATCGTTTTTATTTAAAAGCTACAGTCAGTGGAAGTGAAGTTGTGTGTAAATTATAACATTAAGTCGAATTATTCACACGGCAATGCACATACGCGATACGTTTGATATACGTACGACATTATGATGTTTGTATGATGGATTACAAACTGAGATATAATTCATCGTGAAAAGAGCATAAGCAACGAACAATGGAATCAACTAATAAATTCCTTCTTTATCCTTTCATTCTTTCTTCTTTTTTCCTTTCTTTTCCTGTTTTCTTTCTTCCTATCCTTTCGTCTTCTAGTTTCACTTCTCCTGATGTAATTCGCTTTAATACCGCCTCCATACAATTTGTATTCGTTGTAAAATAATTGTCTATATACGTTTGTGAGATTCGCCCCTTGCTTATTTAATATTTTCCTCTTTGCATCTTCGTCAAGTAATACTAAAATCAGCGCAAACACACAGTTGTTTTTTTCAATATTAATGGTAAATACTGACAAATTCTTTTTTACAAGGGAACAGGAATTTTCCATTTCGTGTTTACCGACGTTCACGCGAGGAATGAAATGATATTTTTGTCGCTCTGTCAACCGACAATAACGAATTATAATGCATCAAACCGGCTTTTTTTCGATCTATCTCAATATGGAGGATCGAGCTGGATAACGAAAGGGGGTTGGTTTCGGCCGCGCAGAATTGGTTACTGATACTTTTTCCGTTCTGATTTGTAAACACGAATCGTAACGCGAGAGCAAATTAATGTAAAATTAATATTTAATGACGTCAGCAAACATTTCCATCCAGTTTTTCCGTTTACTTTACGTTACGCGAGTCGAATGCAGAATAAACAGCGGATATAGTACCGACGTCCTGTTTTGTCTTGTTTATTTTTCTGCTCGATTGTGATATGAACGCGTTTACGTATACGATATAATTACTCAGATTGGAATACACGAAACACAGAATAAAATGTTTTATCGGATATATCTTTGCTCTTCGTCAGTAATTCTACCGTGAGAATAGAAGACAAGTGTTT
The DNA here is from genome assembly GCF_041682495.2 of Bombus fervidus. NCBI lineage: Eukaryota > Metazoa > Arthropoda > Insecta > Hymenoptera > Apidae > Bombus > Bombus fervidus. The sequence continues at coordinate 10,983,263 of NC_091520.1, read as the reverse complement.
ACGTTTTAATTGTTAATTTCTCACGATATGAATTTTCAATTGCAGGCACTTCTCATAAGATTCATTATTTCGGGTGAGATACTATATAAATTTAATTGATTACAACGCAGATCGATATTTAACTCCGAGGATGGGATTGTTCATGAATCAATCATACCCGGCAATGGTAAAACTAAGTGGTAAAATAAGACATTGAAACTTTTATTGGAATATTCGATTATCAGTTTCTAGTAAATTTTGGCGATTTAATACACGCGAAGAATTAAACATTGCCTCTTAATTGACCCACTCACAGAAGTCGGATCGATCGACCCTACATCCCCAGAATTTTCTTATTTTAACGCTAGAATTCACGATTAATGTTTGGCACAGAAATTACCAAACCATCGCAATATCTTTATGAACATAATTAAAGAAGCGTAAATTAGGTACAAATTTTACTTTACTTTATGGTACTTTAAATATATTATTATATATACTTGCATACTCCATACAACAACTTCAAATTTTTCTCAGATTCATAAAAATCTTCAATCTGTTGATCGTCCTAGCTCGATTCAAATTTGTAAAATTTATTGTCGTCCGAAGAACATCAACCTAGAACATGGAACCTACGATCGGAGAGAATCTTGGAGAGAACCTACTAGGGACAAAAATCGAATTAATCAGCTAAGTACACTTCGCACGGGACTCATTCTTAGTAATTCCATAAAGTATTAAATGACCATCGATTTATTAGCGAGTCCTATGGCTGATTTGTGGGAACGCGTGTGTAAGCAATGCCGAATCAGCAAACATCAGAGCGTGCGAATGATTAACTAAGCTTGGCGTGGTCCGGGTGTCATGCAAATAGGCATTATGTATTCCTAGTTCATTGGGGACCGATCATTAATATTTGCGTCCCTCGGTTGCTGCCCCTCTCCCATATGTAGCTTTCAGAGGCACGTATGTTATTACCGATTGTTAATGTGCGCGGCATTATTTATACGTATGTGCGCGTACTCTGTTCTCTATCTGCGCCCTGAAATCGATACAGATAAACCCCTAACGCAGGTCGATAGCTTTGGATTAACGTAATCGATTTATCCATTTGTCGCGTACCTCTTTCCCGCGCGTCGAGATTCCAGGACGAGTCCGCGCGCAGTGGATTTTAGCCGTGTCGATGATACTTTCGATCATGATTCAACGTGATTGCATGGCTAATCAAAGTCAAATTTGCGAATTTTAACGGGCAAGTTGACCAGTTTACAGATTTTACGATCGGTTAATGATATTAGGCTCAGTTGGTTTCGTTAATTTCTAAATGCAGCAGCTTGATGGCGCCAGGATATTTTGTAAATTATTATGGTTTACGATTGAATGATTCATCGAAATTTTATGATTTTCTCCTATGAAACGAAGTTTCATAGACGACGTGACGCGTTCGACGTTGATGTATTTTCACGATGGTGACAAATAAACTTTCGTATTTTATCTATAATAGAGGAAAAGGGAGGGGAACTAGAAATACGTAGATGATTAATACCAATTGAAAATTGCAATGGAGAAATTGAGATTTGAAAGGGTTGTACAAATTGTAAAGATATTCTTTGGACATACATACATATTTGTAAAAGATAATGTCTGTTAAATGCTGATTAATCGAATAGTAAAAATGACGGACAATTAGAGTTAAAAGTGCAGATATGGAAATTTGTGAAAATGGAAAATGAGATTTAGACGGTAGTTGACTAGTCTTTGACTTTATAAAGCTTTTAGAAATTTCAGGTTTTGTCTGGTTTATGATTTAACGACGTTTGATTATTCGGTTCAGATGTGCGTCGAGATACGTTTGGAGTTACAATTAGATTTCGTCTCTTGTAGAGTAATTTTACTTGAAGTTCTAATTGTAGTGTATCTCAAAGTGTCTTGCTTTGACGTTTCTCTATAAATATCGCGACAATTATCTCTAGTCCCGTTAAAATAATGTCCAGTGGACTAGGACCAAGTGTTACCATCAAAATTAGATTCTGTAGCCATCCACCTCGAATCACTGCGTAACGAAAACTGTATGGGGACAGAATATATAGCTAAACTGATTCCTCAGCGAGTTCATGCAAAACGCCGGGATCTGATGCAATTTAGAGTAGCTGCTCGCGACTCGAAACTCGTACGCAAATGTTTCGGAATAATCTGTGCGCCTCTGGTATACCGTGTATCGTGATGCAACTTATCGTTCCACATGTGGTTCCGGTGCATTACGTTTCGAAACTTCCCTTCTATCTACGACCCTTCCACGGAATATTTTATATTTTACATATTCAAATTTTTTAAATTCTGCAACATATTAACGAAAAAATGCCTAATTTTTTCGTTTGCGATATTAAACGCAACTCGAGTTCCAGTGAAAATCAAACTTTGGAAGTACGGATTTTCAATCGACGATATAGCGATATTTTGGATAAAAAATATTTTATTCCTTCGTACAATATTTGATCTCTTTAATAAAAATGAAACTTAAAAAAATGCAGATATTCGACTGGTCATGTACATAGTAAAAAGAGTTGCATACTATATGTAAATACATAAACGCAATATATTTTAACGTTTTATAATAAATTTTGGTATTCTAGCTACGAAATACCTGTAACTATACCTGTATTAATGCAATAGCTACATAACACTGTTGCAGAATATAGTATATTAATAACCGAAGAAGATATATTTATCATAAATGAAATATTAATTCGAAAGATGAGAGTTCTATTAAAAAAGCACGAAATTTTTGCCCGGAACATAAAATCTGCCGGAAAATTTAACCCGATAGATTGTTGCAATTAACTCACAAATATCGTATCGTGTACCTACCCTTAATAGATCAATCTTCAAGAAAGTCAAATTAGTAACAGAGTTCGTTTATTAAACACGATCATCCCCCAATTTCTAATAAAAATTCACCAAAATCCGACGTGTCCCTATTAAGCTTATTACTCCTATACAATCTCAGTCATCCTCCAAGGGTGTCATTCGCTTCACGGCGCATTTGTCCCGTTAGCCGGGTGCTGTGCAATATTCGGAGCGATCGAAAAGGCGACGGAGGCAGGAACATGCGGTACCGTGTTCACGGATGATCCTCGCATCGAGCTCCGCGACAAATGAGATTAAACCTGGACTCTGGTGTGTAACTCGAATAGACGTACGCTTGTCACCGTTGCCAATGGCGTTCCGTGTTTCGTTTGGGGAACGTCACGGTGACGTTCGCCGGGGATGCACAGAAACCGGATAAAAGTGGAAAGATTAAAATGGCCGTCGCCCGGCTTAATGAGACGGCTGGTTGTTTCGCGGCGCGGTAGTCACATAGGTAGCCGGTTCGCGGTATTAATGAAATCAATACCGACACAGGATAACGATCGGTCGTCGGTGTCGGCCTGGCTGAAATAATTCGTCTCTATTCTTTCGCGCAGCTCTTGCGCGGCAAATAAACCGGCAATTAGCGGAAATTCATTTCAACGTCGTTTGCTGAACACGGGAAAAAGAAAGTCGCCGAGCGTAACTCGTGTGTCTCACGTTGTCAGGGAGAAAAAAGGAAGAGAGGGAACGTTCTGTTCCGGTGATACGTTCCACTGATGAGTGTCTTTGGTAAAAAATCGTTGCAAAAAGATGCGGACGTGTATTCACGCTGCGCTGATGCTTCTTGAGTTGTTGCTCGGTAATCGATGTTGTCTTGGGTGTTCGTTTTTTCTTGTATACATTGCTTTAATCTTGATTCTTTTACTCCTGATATATTTGATATATTTATTGCCTTTTCAAATTGTCCTACGTAACTTTTAGTAGTGCTTGTCATCTTTACGTATTTCAATCTTTCGTACTCTTTGCAAGACTCTTTTCTATTCAAATAATACGGAAGATCAATTTCCCGATATCTAGAAAAAGAAAGGACCGCAGATAAAGCAATTGGAAATGGAAAAGATTCAAGATTCAGCTTCAAATCTTAATACACAAACATCTTCTTTTCGTAAAATTTTTTATAAAATTCTCTTACGTGGAGGATTTCTACGTAATTAGTGAAACACAGAGAAGACATTAAGGGTCAGATATATTAGCTTTTCTCGTGGCGTTAAATATGCCAATTAAACGCGTGCCGCAGGAAGAAAGATATTCGTAAGAGAATGGTCGTGAGTCGCGGTAGCAGCGGCTGATTAAGGCAATATTAGTAGTTGCAATTAAACCGGTAGATGCGGCTGTGTAGACGATTTTATTCGGGAGCACGGATCCCTGGTTGTTTTATTAAGCCATCTCCGCGAGACGTAGCGGCGCAAGCGTAACCAGCCGCGAAATATACACGCGTGTACCGCAATTTTGGACATCTGGCGGTGGTAGTAACTTAAGCGGCATAGCTTATGATAACTGAATTATATAGCTACAAAACTTCGTGTACGGTGCACGCAAAACCGTCTGTATAATTCAGAGACTGCGTGCAATTTGTAGGCATTTTCGAGGACGACGCTTAGCCCATGTCGTATGGCTTTGCCTCGCTTTTTGACATTCTGCCAATTCCTTTCCTTCCACGATCCAAACACGCTTCAAAAGGAACAAACCGAAGAAGGAAAAGAAGAATCATACGTCTTGTCTCTCAATCGAATCTCAAACGAAATGATTCTATAAAGATATATTTATTCCTGTTGACTGACGAATTTTTAATTTCACGGACTCTCGGGTCGCGAACGCGCGTACGTAAAGGGAAAGCAAACATGTTCGATAGCAGCGATTACCCAAGCACCGCTATTTGTCGATTTGTACGGTATACGTTTCCGATGGCGCGCACAAACTGGTTTCTAAGCCGTTGCCAAGAGTTCCTTTGACGTTTCTTGTTACCCAGGACTCCGTCACACAAGGCGTTCGGCTAAACCTCCCACAACTGCCTCTAGACGGTCGTTGAGAGTCTAGACGTTAGGTAAAACCGAGCAGGAGATTCAAACCGTATCTACCTACACTTGTACACGCTTCCTGTATCCCCTTCCTCGTTCTCTCTCTCTCTCTCTCTCTCTTTCTCTTGTACCTCCGCTCTTGTATAGCGTGTATATATACAAGTTGTTCCCGCGTTACTAATGTATCCGTTGAGTACACTGTTAATATTTAAGCGTGCACCCGGATTCCGGTGTAGCTGGCTCCGACTCCTGCCTCCTTCGACTTGGCGAAACCCTTGAAGTTCCCAGACCTCCCTCTTCGCTCGCAACCTCTTGCTCTCCCTGTGTGTTGATCGACGCTGCCTCCTAACGCCAGGTGCTCCGCGCCGGAACGCAAACTGCATCCGGTAATTTCGGAAATTTCGATACGACATTTGCGATTAATTAATCACGCCGCGTTCGCCCGGCGGAGAAGCCGCGAGCCGAGGCCGCTTGATTGCGTCACCACCACGAAAACGCCACGCCACCGACGCCAAATCCCTCTCTCCTTTTCTGTCGCGATATATTAATCTAGGAAACAGGAGACGCCTCTGCCCGAGAATTACCCTGTCGCGTTTTCCGCAGCAAGAAACGGAAGAACCGAGCTTTGCGGCTGACAACCGTGTCAGTTTGCCTGTACAGGGAAGGCGCATCGGTTTCCGAGGTCGAGTCTGCGGGACAGCGGAAAGGGCGAGTCGTCCGACTCGAGGGGGATGCCGAGTAATTCGGCCAGGTCTCCGGTTTTCAGGCTGATGGAGTTTTGATGCTGTTTGGGGATACTTGATTCGATTAACGTTCGTCGTGAGCTCGGGTCGGTTTGACGCTGAGTCGTGGCCAGATCTTGGAAAGGGGGATGTTATGGTTAAATATTTGGATTGTATAGGATTACGTGGTTGTACGTGAAAAGTGGCTTTTTCATTATTTCTAATTAGATGCTTTTTACAATAGCAGGGTTGAAAGTTAATAAAGGGAAGAGAATTTTGGGTCAGTTGAAAGTAGAGCGTTGGTGGTATCATGGCGAACCATGTTATGGTTAAATATTTGAGTTGTACAGTATCAAGAGAAGACGATAATATTTTAAGAGAGATTATATGAAAAATAATCCACGACAAACAGAAATAGGGGCAATATTTCAAATGAAACCTCGTAAAGCTATTCTATGATTATTCGTCACGTAGCGAAAGTTGGAAAAATAAAGATGAATAAATGGATTCTGCGTGTAAAGCGACATGCAGAAGGCGAATGGAGATAGCCACATCCTTTCAAACACATACCTGGGTAACTTTTCAACGCGTAAATTGTTTCAGAATAAAGAAATTATAAAGAAGAAGCCCGAACAATTCCTTAATCGTATTTTTTTAATTGAATTATTTCAATAATTAAATTAACGACGTTGCGTATGCATCAACCTATTTAATTGAAATATCTATGGATCGTAGTAATGTAAATCTAGACTCGGATTGGCAAAATTTGATTGAGAATTCGATGTAACAATAAAACAGTAACAATGGAAATGTAATATCAAAATGTAAGTTCCATCGGGATTATTGAATGGTCTGCAGCCGCCTCGGATTTGCACCATAAGCGACTCTGCTGTAAGCCATACGGCGCCAATTTCACGAATTCATATTTGGTACATATGTAAGTACATATGTACGTATTCGATAGAACGTTTCGTCGAAGCCAATCTGTACCACTTCGTAAAATTTCTATGTTGCGTTAATAAAAGATGGTATTTATTCTACTTAGAACCGGGCCACTGTTCCTTCAAATGTTGCTCCTTTTTACTCTTCTCATTTCTTCTCGTCTTTTTCTACAAAAAGGTCACGTTTCAAATTTTCCCTTACTATCATAATTTTCATGTTTAAATATTTTACACCATATATATGTGCCCTTATATTAATATTGCCATTAAAACTATGAAAAATCTATTTGGAATTTATGCTATTTTATCACAATGATCAGTATCACGGCCGTGAACATGATTTGCTCGCTATGGTCGTAATTCTTGATTTTGATTGAATTATTTTTTATAGAACACTACAATATAGCTTGCAGAAAAATATCTGCATATAATGTAAATTTACTTTGTAACTTAATATTAAAAGCAGAAAATAATTTACTTTTCTTTTCTTTATCTTGTATCTATATCTCAGAGCAAAATATCAATTCTTCCTTTTGATTTCAGTCGTAACATTCATTTGATATCGTTAAAACAAAGCATACAGGTTGTGCGATGCGTGTAAAGAATGGTTATGGTTTGAGGGAATGAAAAGCGATTACGGAAAATCACAAATCTCTGTGAAAACTCACCGTGATTAGAAACGAACGTGATCATTCGTGATTCGTAAATAGCATCTCGTTGCGTTGCCTCTAATTTTAATTATACGTAATATATAAGGAGTAAGCTTCCACAGGTGTTCGAATATTTTATTCTAATTTTATTATTTTATATTTCTAATTTTATATATATTTTATATTTCTAATTTTAATAATACACAAGTGTTCGAATATTTTATTCTAATTTTATTATTTTATATTTCTAATTTTAATAATACGTAATGTATGCGGAGTAAGTTTCCACAAGTGTTCGAATATTTTTCCAATGAAACCACAAAATGTCCATTTGTACAATTCAACGCTAGCATTATCTGCACTCAAAATTGTCTGTACTGTCTTTCCAAACGACTTCGCAACTTGCTTGTCTGTAGACAGAAGCTCGATTCGATAGTTCCCACGAACCAGATTGGTAGAGTTTTAATAACCGCGACATTGGCGCGAAAGTTTCGCGCACAGCGAATGGACAAAGGTGTGGAACAGAGCGAAGAAACGGATCAGACGTGCTTATTCGCGTACTCAGGTCGCGCGAGTAAGAACCTGGCGATATTCGTGAAATTGAAACGCGCGGGTTGCAGATTGCAACATCTGGTTTTTCCGTGTCGCGAGAGGACAAATTGCGCGCGACCCAGAAAACCTCGCGAAACACAAAGATGCATCTGCATGTGCATACAGATTGAAACACAAAAAAATTCCGACCGAAAGCTTCGATAATTGCGTTACAATACATGTTCTGCGATGAAATTATGTGACCGGAATTCGAACAGGAATTTTTCGTTTCATTTGAGATCGATGGAAATTCACGAGAGAAATTTTTGGCATTCGTTTAGATTTAATTACACGCAGTGCTTTTATTCGAGGAACTGATCGCTAAAATTTATATGCAAATATGGAGCTGCTATTTTAAATCTTTCATCTATTAACTTGGCGCGTATGAAATGTTTATTTTAAATGAAATTTTTGTTGCGCATCGTTTCTTTAAAATATTGGCCGTTTAGCCGGACTAATTCTCACGCGATTCAATATACCTTCTCGACGATTAATTAGTTCCGTTATCTCAAATTAATAAGAGTCATTGGTTCTTGGAACGCAGCTGTGGCGGTTTCATTCTAAATATTTTTCCACATTTTTATTATAAAAATTTTTCAAATAAAATACACGCGATTTATATCTAATTTTTCTTCTTTGATATTACATCTTTTATGTGTTTGTAATCGATTCAATCGAACAAAATTAAATGAGCAATATTATCGCATCAAATTGAAACTTCGGAGAAACATTTCATACGCACGAACCTAATAATCAGTTAGGATTAAACATTGCTGCTTTACGCTCTTACTCGTGTCAGGATAAATTTTATGTGAAATAAAACCGCAGACGGTTTTCAACAATAACAAGTGGAAAATTAATTATTCGAATATTTCAATAATCATCTCGCGCAGGTGTTTAAAATGTTGGATCAGCAAATAGACCATTAGGAACGAGTATACATATAATTATACTGGAAATGCAAAACGAATAACATGAATAATCATCGTGGAACGAGTTCTGAATAATCATTCGCCGACCATGGAAATAATACAGGTATATTCCAGCCGCAGGAAAGGCACGGGATAAGCCAGCTCTGACCCAGGTACTTTCAGTCATTCGTTAACTGCAAGTATTTCAGCCCAGAAATGAAATTTTCCAGAATTTTCGAAACGACAGAGCTCCTTTCTTTCATCGTGGATAGCTGAATTCGCGCCTTCTTGTTTTTCAATCTCACTTCTTCTTTTTTTTTCCTCCAGAAAGTGCAAACTCGATTACGATGTTTCTTGATGAACGAGAAAACCTTACTACGGCACCAGAGTTTATCATCGCGCGACGAGTAACGTAGAGATTGTTTCTAGTTCTTTTAATTTTTACGCAACTTTCCTACCATTTACTACATTTTGTTTTGTTTTTTTAAAGATATAAGAATGTTCACCGAGGCGAGAGAAAATTGCAGAGAAATTAAAAACGATACGATAGCAGAGAGAATCGGAGGACGAAAGCGTCTGAGCGAAACTAGCACTCTGATTCCTCGAGGCGCTTTCGAATCGAGCGTCCACTACGTCGAAATACGTGGCGTTGTTAAAATTCCTCAGCATTCAGGGTTCAATCGCGCTTCAACGTTTTATAATTGAATTCTACTGCCTTCTTCGAGTTTCGTGGAATGTCCCGATCGCGAGTTCCTAGCCTAACTGTTTCTCCCCTTTGCCTGATAATCTCAAGCTGATCCAGATCTTCAAAACTTCGCTGTTTCCGTGCGACTCGCCCTCGGAAGAAAGTTGAAACGCCCTGCATAAAAGATATCTGCGCGTACGGCGAACGTCGAGGAATGCTTCGCGAATACCTGACCAATTATCGTGGCATGCATTTTTCAACGACGAGTTCTTTGCCGTGCTTTTTACCTCGACGAGAGATTGTTCAGCGATACGCCTGGCTAACGTATTGTATATCATTTTTTATGACTCTCGTAGGTCTTTGAGGAATATTTTTTGTAGGTATCACTATACAGAGACATTAAATGTATCGTAAATCTTATCGTCAGTAGTAAATTTATATAGGATATAATTTTTAAGATTCGACTTTAAGGCTACCGCATTATTCAAAACGATTAAAGAATCGTTTATTATATTATTTCGATTTTTATACCCATCCTTTTTGTAGCAGAATATGTTTTTCGATGACTGACCCGTAGAAATTCATAGCACAATATAGGAGTTTTTAATTGATACGATAGAATCCTTCGAAGAATTTTTTAATTATTCTGAACGCTATATTTGAGTTAAAAAAAAAATATACGTGTATTTTGAATAAACAAAAAAGATACGTGATACATAGTTGATAAAACGAAACGTATAGATCGCGCTTCTTCTATAAAAGTAAAGAATATTCCATAAAGAAACCAAATTTGACGCGTCATTCACATTACTGACAAAGAACCGAGCCAATTTCTCCATTCTTTGCTATAAAGGATTCGTTGGATACTTTTCCTTGCGTGTATTCGTAAAACGGTTTACATCTCGTCGTGTGCTTCGTAGCCAACTCAATCGACGAGTTAAACGAAATCCAATAAGTATCTCTCTTCCATACGCGATTGCTTCTCGTTAAGAATTCGCCTGGTCAATTCCTCGTTAAAATAACATTACAAAGAAATTCGCCACGCTACAGAGCAAGCCGAACATTTGGCCTCGTCTCGTCAGAGTCGAAAGGGTGAATTAATTAGGAAATTCAGCGTTTCATAACTTACGATCGGACAGGACTCGAACGGTGAAAGGGTCTTCAAGCTCTCCTCGAGTGCCTATTGAACCGCCGCCGCCGCGACCAGCACTCCTCAAACACTTCAACTCCAAGAGGCAATATCTCGTAATTGGACTATCATAATGGCGTGCTCGATGGACCCGGCGAAGAAACGTTTCCAAATTAAAACACCTCTATCCGGGACGTATCGCGCCTTTTCCAGAGACTTTGTGGGTTTCGATGAATTCTTGGATATTTTCTTCCTGGATATTTGAGATTGGAATTTCCTCTTTTCTTGCCTCGTTCTATTCCGATTCGTTTTATTTGCAATTTTATGGACAATTGGAAAAACTCGATAATTTGTTATAGTCGTGTCGCGGAGATTGTTTAGTACCTTAAAAGCGGCCGAGGGATTTCACGGATTTTGTTGGATTTGTAGATGTTTTATCCGTGCTTAGAATTGGAATTTCTTGCTTTTAGTTTTGACGGGAATTACAAGATTGCGAAGAGTATTTTAAAAGTATCGTAGATGCAATTGTGGAACTTTTTTGTCGCACGTGCTTGGATTTCGGATTTTTCCAGACTTGCCGGGTCTTGTCGGATCTCTGGCCATTGTCGTGTTTAATTTAAAATTACAATTTCTTTCGCAATTTTCAATTCTATTAACATTCGAAAAATCAAGATAATCCATACTTTAGATGTACTACGTAACTAGATAACGTTTAACTATATACTAGATATAATACTTTAACATTAAATATATTATGTTTTAATGTTTTAATCGAATGTTTTACCCATAGCCAGAACTAAAATCCTCTCGTTCTCTTTCATTTTTATAAAAAGAGAAAATTGATAAATATACACGTATAATAACTCCAGAAATTCTCTAGTGTATTAAATACCATTGGGAAAATGGCTTTTAAAGTTTCATCATGGATTGCATTAAGCTTTAAATCCTGCGATTTCTGGCCGCAGCCCTGAAAGAACGCTTACGTCAACGCTTTCTCTCGTTAATGTCGCTAATTAAATCTGGCGCGGCCGTTGCGTCCCGTTGCAATCCGATTTCGATCGCGGACGCGTAAGAATTACACAGCGGCTTCTGTGTCTGTTACGAATAACAATGTATCGTTACGATTAATTACCCGGATTCAGTTCATTAGGACACCGGCGTGTTTCGCATATGCTTTAATTAATGCAATTTACTTGCCAGAATCCAAAGGGGCAGACAGAGACGGGGTGATGATGGCCAGATAGAGGGGAGTGGAGGGTGGAAGTGGCCGCTACAAAAGGAGTTTCATCCAATTACGATTTCGTTCCACCGTTCATCAGGGAATTCTTTCGTTCCATCTGCAACAATTGTGAAAAATACATTTCATGTAGCCCTTGTGCCTTTAAAGTGGTCAAACTTTGTATTTCTAATAATTTTTTTCAATCAGAATTCTAATTAACAAAGTAGTTCGTTTCTTTCCGACCTCCTAATTTTAATCATTCTTAATTAGTTTTACTAAAATAAAAGTTTATAGAGCAACAAAAAGTTTAGAGGTTTGCAGCACTGCACAAACTTCATCAAACCTTATAATGCTACAACTCCAATGCCATCCTCAACTCCTATTCCTGTCCACTCAAACTCACCCTTAAATTTATTATTTCTTCTGGTCTCTAGGTCACATTTTCCTTTTCCTTCCACTAGTTAACTTTCATCAAATCTCATAGTTTCACAACTTGAAGATTACCCACAACATCCACTCTTGGCCATTCATCCCCAAAACCATCAACTCATCCATTCCGATTTAACATTCATTCACCTTTTTCTTGCTCTATACCATATAAGCTCCGTCAAAACTTGGAAACTTCGAGCTATACAATTATTCCGAACAATCACCTTTGCCTGCACAAACCTACCTTCAAACCTATCGTTTCCTTGAGTTCCCCACTTTCTTCCAACGAATCCCAAACTTTATCAAAGCGCAAAACTTCCTTCAACATCAAAATCATTCTCAACGACCACTCTCGCCTACTTAAAGTTCAACATTTTCTCGATTCTAGCTCTCAATCACCTCCTTCATCACCCTACCTTCTCCTACCTTCCAATCTGTAACGAAAGGAGACACCAATCTTGGCGAATTCTTTCCACGAACGGAAACGATGCGCTCGTGGGAGCAGCTGCCCGGAAACAGCGTCTATCCGCGAGCTTCTGATTGGTGCATGTTACACCTGTGCCATCGTGTGCATGTGCACACGTAATATTTAACGCGCGCGCGTACTCCCGTGTCTACGACAATGGGGCTTGGCAAACAGCTTTTCACGCTGGTTTCCTCTCGCTCGGGCACATTAAGCGCACCCGTGTAAATTTCGTGTACACCTGATTGTTCGCGTGTTAACGCGGCCCAGAGCCGTATGCATATATATATAAATATAAACACACACACACACACACATATATATATATATATGTAACGCGGGAATCGAGCGGAACGTATGTACCAAGCCCGGGGAACATCTATGACAATCGCAGTTCGCTTAAGAGCGACGTCGACGAGCGGCACACGGTGGCGCGTACGCAAGCGTACAACCGAGTTTCCGATTATTCGGATTATATTCGAAGACGTAACGATTGACGCGACGATCTCGACCAGAAGAAGGGAGCTCGAGCGAGCTGCGTGTCTCAGAAACGAAATTTAACCGTTTCTTTCTGGGACCGTTGTTTAGGATGGAAACTATAGACGCAGATAATATTAATTGATGAAGTTGTGGATTTTTATGCATCTATATGAAATTCAAAGCTGCACGAAGAAGATAGAATGCACACAATAGAAGAAAATATAGGAAATGTTCAAAGTAGGATAGGAAATGTCTATAATATAAGAATTTAGTAATTAGAATTTCTATGCATTTATGTAGATGAAATTTACGTGACAATGTAAAAATGCACAGAATGCGTACGAATATATAGAGAATAAGCAGATTACTGGTCTTAATCTTGAATACGTGAAACGAATTTTTATTTAAGTTTTACCTTTTCAGTTGCGTCCATAAAGATATAAATTTGTATAAGAATCCGCGGTGCGTTGGAATTGTTGTAGAATATTTTTCGACCCATCCAGGACTTCTAATAATTTTGAAGTGCCGTTGTAACGGCTCTCTCACAATGACCATCGTAATTAGCAGTTCTTATAATTTATATTCTCGAGTGTTGTTTCTGCACGTTGGTGGAATTCTAATTTGCAAGGGTTCATTGTTTCGTTTGGGGCGCAGAATTCTTGTAATTCACAGGGTTGCAAGGCGTTAATTTCTCGATTTTGCCTGGCTGACAAATTTTCTGCCCTAGTTTGGCTTGCTTCACCGTGAACAGCGGCTAATTTCGTCTTAACCGCGAGTCTGCTTTGGGAGTTCTATTTCTGTTTCGGAGTTCAACGAAGAGTTTCGGACGTTCTTCGGATTTGGCATGAACAAGTTTTAAAGAAGTCGACGGCAATTAGTTTCAAACGTAATTTCCACGCTTATGATACAATCTTTGTCGATATCTTAACAAGTTTCGCGGTTCTACGTAGAAAACTTGTGTTTCCGCGTTATCAAGAAAGACAAGGGGACAGAAGTTCTACTCGAACCTGATTGATTTTCTTTTACCAACGATGGCGACCGAGTTTTATCGTAATGATAAAGTAGATTTCAGAAACTATCCCTTGTTACAGATCCCAGTGATTTTAGTTTTGCACCAGATACTTCGCGGAGAGCGAACTTGATAGGAAAGAAATGAATTTCCTTACATTAAAGAAGATTCTTATTGATTGCGATCGATCATTATTTAAAAACTTTCTAATTTTGCCATTAACCATATTTGACAAAGATTTTATGAAATCCGGTAGACATTCTTACATAGAACTGCAGAATATTTTAATCTCGAATCCTTTGAAAACTACAGTTCATTCCTCTCTAAAGAAATACCCGTCTTCGATCTTCTCTTTATTTCAGAAGATTGTTTTATTCGATTCGCATAATCTTCCTCCAAGGATTTCCTTCTTCATGCTCTGTAATGAATTTTGTAGAAGATAAAATATATCTTTCCAAGAAGATTGGAAATTCTCTTATATGAAAAAGTCATCTATTGTTTCTTAAAAATCTTTCAATTTTTGCTATTAATCATATTCAATAAATATTTTTTGTCTTTTCTCGATTTTATGATAAGTATCTTTGAATAAAATTCCCGAGTACTTTAATCCCGAATTCTTTAAAAATATCCCATTTCTTCCAATTCTCTCTAAAAAAAAAAAAAAAAAACATTTGTCCTCGGTATTTCTATTTTAAAAAATTATTTTATTCGATTCTCCCTCTAAGAACCTTATCTCCATCCTCTGTAGCAATCGATCGTCGTGAGCGCGAAAGAGAAACCGCCTCGATTTATCCCAGAATTTGTCTTAATCACCGGTAGTGAGCTGCCCCGCGAAGAATACAAAATGCAGCCGAGAGACGAGGTGCTCCATGATCATGTAAATAAGGTACGAAAATGTAGTTTATGCTACGTAGCCGAGACCCAGTTTCGTGTTTCCGGGAAAAACGGTAATGGATAGGGACGAGGGCGGACAAAGCGGAGGACGAAAAGAAGGGATTGCTGCGCCAAGAATACGTACAGCTTCCGGAATATTTCCTATTAGAACAAAGGAGCGGAATACAATTTCCCAGGCTGCGTCGTCTACTGCAAATGTATAATGACTTTGGGAATCGACGGACGAGTCCCGCGAAACTTCGTTCGGTGTCTCTCGTTCTGGTTTCATAATCGCAAGACGGTATACGAGAGATCGTTCGTTTCGCTGTGGATCACCTCGATAATTGTCCCGGCAATTACACACTTTACAATCTCTCTCGTCGTTGTCATCGTCGTCATCGTCGTCGTCATCGTCGTTGTAGTCGTCGTCGTTGTCCTGGGTGCTTCGCGACTGCATCAGCGCAGCAAGATAAGCTTCCCCTTTCCACCTCTTTGGAGCGTGGCATGGAAATTATGCGACATAATGAAATTCATCGATCGAAAGGCAATTTTGCGCGATGCCAGCGTACTCCAAGTCACTGGTATTATTTATCGGGGACCCGTTATCGCTAATTGCGGCCGATATTTTAAACAGAATGTGAAGCACGCCCGAGCATTACCAGACGTGCACGAGGTTTATCGTGAAACTGGATTTGGCTCGGCTGGTTTGGCTCTCTTTTCGCTATGGTATTGTGCCGTTTAATTATTTATAGGCGGGGTACTTCAAGTTCTAATTGGGCAGCGAACCACTTGCTGAATCTTGATAGGATTCAGCAACCATTGTTACGCTGCAGATGTAAGGGAATAATAGCGGATCGTAGACAGGTACTCGAAGACCGTGAGGCTCTTCCTATATCAGATTCCAATCTTCCATCGAACGATCTTCCGCCGGTTGCCGTTTTTAGGCGGTATATTACGCTCTTTGATATCGAGTAGTTGCGAGAATGTTCTGATATTGTATTATATAAAATTGTAACATTAATATATCAGTGAAAATTTATCTTCTATTAACTACATCTATTGTAACAGCGTTTCATTCACGGATAGAAATATCAATCTCAAAATCACTTTCGACTCAAATTAAACGCACAATAAAAATCTTCTTACAAACAGTTTAATCAGAACTGCGTGTCATAATACTTTTTGCGTCGATATACGAAACACTCTTATTTTTAAAAGCTACGTCCGAGCAACATGATAAAGTTAGCTTGCGAACTTTTACCAATCACTGTACACTTGGCTTATGGTTCGCTTTCTTCAAATAACGATGGCAAAACCAGTAACCAGCCAACGAACTCGTTGACGCGAGTTAATCGGCGCGTCGCCGCTAAAAACAATCAACCACGAGATCGAGTTAAATATAAAGTAACGCGAACGAAATAATAAACAGGACGCGCCAGAAATTGCGACGCATTTTAATGTTTAATTGGCAAACGTGCGCCGATTAAAAACGACCGGTCGCTGATTACCAGCGATGGGAAAAGGTGGAAGTGGAGGGAAGGGATCTTTTCAATCGAGTTAACGAGGGGATGCGATGCGATCGCGACCGATTTCCCTCAGTCTCGCCTACCCGGTTTTCTCTATTAATATACTAATGAATTGTATCCATGGTAATTCGCTTTTGTCCTCTGGCAACTGGACCATGGACTGTAGATCGACTTTTCTGCTTCGACGTTGGAAATCTGCCGCATTTATTTCGTATACGTAGATCATAATTAAACAGAACTTTGATTAGATCCTACTAGAGATCTCCATCTAAATCTTATCTAGATTAATCAAGAAACATAAATAAATATAAATGAAAAATCTTAACTTTGAATTTGTATTGGGTTGGCAACTAAGTGATTGCGGATGTTGTTATTAGCTGGTATTGAAAAAACCGCAATCACTTAGTTGTCAGCCCAATAAATCGAGACTATTTCATGGCCTCTAGCTTGAAATTAAATAAATACGTACACGTGAATTTTAATTTTCCTTGGTCTATGAGCATTTGATAATTTTTTACCTTAAATACCATTTCTAAGTAGCTTTACCTGATTTCTAAGTTTCAAGATATCATTTGTTAATGCACCATCGTTATATTTCGAACAGGGAAATTACGTTGCACGTATCATTAAGGATATAGACTTACCAAATTCTATAGCATCATCGTAATGACATCGCATAGCTCGTTTGGATGCCGGCAGTAACTTAGAAATAGTTACGGCTTCGTAAAGCTAGTTATACATGTTTCCCAAGATCGAGTAGTTGAAATTGGAAGCGGAACCTGCGTGGTTCGATTAAAATTTAAGCGGATCTACCGGTTCGAGAAGTTCGTCCGGATGTTTGCGTGAGTATACTGTTGATTAACAAGATCAAAGATATCGTGTCGAGATGTAAATGACGTAGTTATAACGTACATGATTTATGTACATATTGATAGCTTCCAGTTTGTTTTTCCCGCAATTAGCTCCTCTGCAAACTAAAATCTAATCAACATAAATTATCAGGACTATATCCTGTACATTATGTCACGGTACAGTTTTATATTGTTCGAAGAATTATCGATTAAATTGCTGGAATTTATTTTCTCATTTTTACGTAATCTACACGAGGCTCCATACATTTCATTTTCGTGGCGTTATATTTTTTAATTATACCAAAGTACCATTAAATGATTGGAAATTTAATATACCTCTAATTAATTAGCAAATGCTGTAATAAATATTTACTACGATGCGCAAATACTTTTTATAGTTACTGTGTGAAGCGAATGACATAATATTTGCGATAAAATAATTAAGAAATAAAAGCAGTGGAAATTCGATTCACATTCGATGTATACTAAATCTGTAATTTTTATTTCAATTTATATTAGCTATGCAATTATTTATATGAAATATAAATATAAGCTACCATCCTGATGCTTATTGCCAGCAGTGTATATCGCAAACGATTTCTTCACGTGTCGGCGATGCTCGTCACCACGGAAACCATATATTACCCGCGGACCGATGGCAATTTGTACAGTTGATTTTCCAAGTCAACGAGCAATCAGGAAGCTGACACACAACTCCCGCCGCATTGTCGCGTGAAGATTGCTTTTTCATTTCGTTGGTCGTTTATTTTTTCGTCGATCAACGAGCCCCGGGAATGTAAATTAATCCGGTATTGCATATGAGATGCGCGGATGTGCGGGCATATCGGGTCCGTATTGAATTCCGTGATTGGAAACAGGTATTACGCGTCGCTCGTGAAGGGTGGAAAACCGGCGTTGGGGGTGGAAAAAAAAAAGGACTGTGGCGAAGGGGGCAGGAGGGTCTGTGGCTCGTTTCTGGCCGTCGCTTTCCCCGGTCTGTTATCGAAGGCGTTTCGTCGAGGAGCGAAAATAGGGGAGCGCTTTTAGCCTTCACTGATTTGAAAATGTATCCTCGTTTCTGTCTCTTTCGTTTCTTCTCGTGGAAAATTGTACGCGCGATATCATGTTCAAACTCTGCTTCGACTTTTATCCTGCCTCTCTTTTTTCTTTTTTCTGTCTAGTAGATAATTATAGAGAAGCAGTCTTCGATACACCGTGGCTGAATATGTAGTAGCTCTCGTGATGTAGCGAGCTTCTAAATTAAAACGTCCGGAACTGATTGATGCAGTGACATCCAGCATCGTTCGCGATACTCTATCCGTTTCTATGGAAACTGAATCAAAACTGAGTTATGCTTTACGCGAGTCTTTTAGACATTTTTATTCGTTCAAATATTCGATATTTTAGGCGTTCATAAGATCTGTGTATTATTCCGATCTGTTTATTAATTTCAAGCAAATCGAACGATCCAACGTTTGCAATAATTCGTGCACACGTGTAATTATAAGTTAGAATTTGAAATTCAGGATCTCTTTCTGATACACATATGCTTACGTATGTTACTAAAAAATTAATTAGGGCACAAAGATACAGTCAAGTTAAGCGTCATCGTCACGGATCGCAGAATGATGAACAACCTGCATTTTTTATAAGACCCTAATTAATTCTTATGACTTCGGTTCCTCGAGTGTCTGGCTGCTTGAAGCTTCCCAATTAACCATCCCTAGGCCGACTACCATGAACGTCTATCTTGTATAGTTGGTCTCAGGTATTGTAGAATTTTTAGAATAATATCTCGCAGCGCACGTAATTTTTTCCAAACTATCCTCCACGTTATACGATATGTTTGCCCAACAATTAAGTACTGTATTATATATGTCGGGACGTCCTTGGGAAACGGGGCGTGTAATAAGTCTTGTCCATATTTTATTTATGGAAATGTATTACAAAAGTTAACAAGTGATATCGATGATTGAGTGATCGAGATATCGATGACGATGAATTTAGGTTCGATAACGAATACACGGTCAACGGGATGACAAGTGTGATTTTGAACTTGACACACGTGTTCCCTGTACTAGTCGAACTTATCGAATTGTCCACCAGTCCAAGTGGAACTGCCTTTATATATTCTTCTCCGTATTCCTCAGATCAATCCCTGTTTTTAAGGAGAGTTATTTAATTACTTTATACCTCTGTTAGGTACACGTCCCTCCCGTGACCGTGACTGCGTTCAGTGACCAATTATGTCACTTTGAGCCGAAGCCCACTGTCATAAATCTCGGAAAATCAATAAATCATTAACTCATAAACAGCTATTTCTCAGTTTTATTGTTTAAGTACGGCTATAATAAAAAGTGTGGATTAAAGTATTGGGGACTTTCCCAAACATTCCGAAAGAAAGGCTCCGGTGTCCTTTCATCTCCGACATATATATAAGTTATATATATATATAAGATTAAAAGAACTCTACGAATGAATCTCTATAGTATAGTAACAATTTCAATCGTTTCAGCGTCGATTTTGTATTAGTGGAACAGCAACGTACGATCTATCGTCGAGATTTCTCTTTCTTTTCTCTTTAACATTTTTATTAAATCATCTTAAAGTAGAACGATCCTAGGTAACGGCGCGCGAAATAAACTGCACGAAACGTAATTTGTGCTCGTTGTTTACGAACAATAATTCACGACGCATGCTGTTTCGTTCGCAACAATTAAACGAATACCGTGTTTGCACCCGTTTCAACGTAACGGTTCGCGTGCGTTCTCCCCCCCCCCCTCGTCTCTTTTTTCTCCTTTTTTCCCGCTCGTTTCTTTTTCCCATCCCCGTTCTCGTTTTCTGCACGGTGCTCGCGCGCGATCGCGCTTTTATTGGAAAGCCGCAACAGATATTTTCGCTGCGTGCGAATAACAGCATATGGCGGGGCCAATTTTCCGGCAACTTGGTCGGCTGTAAATTCAGCTGATCCTGGAGAACCAGTGCCGGACAGCAATTACATTTTTCATGAAAATTAAAACGCCGTTCACGTTGGAATTCGTAATAGGCTGCTTAATGGTCGCGTTAAATTTCAACCTCGGACCAAGTGGAACGAACGCGATAGCTGACCTTTACTTTCGATTCGAGTAACCATCGCATTTGTTCTCCGAACAGAACGAAATAATATGTCGAAAAAATGTTGTTCATTTCAATTGGCAGAATTTTTCGAAATTTCCCTAGACGTGTTGAAGCTTTAATTCAACTTCGAAAGAGTACAAAATCAATTCCAATAGCTGTCTGTGCGTTTATGGAAAATTTTAAATACAGAATGCACGACGTAATACGCCAAAGTATATTAAAATATACAAAGTAACGTATTGGTTATAATATTTAATAGATGAGCGAATCTCCGCTTAGTATTCTTTTAACTACGCCCATGAAAATATGAAATTGCGCGAACATTCTAACAACATTACGCTACCTTCCTACGAGCAACTTAACTAAACGATTAATTTCAGACACGATGAACATAGTCTTAGAATCTAGAGTATAGATATAAAGTGATCTTCGTAATAGTCTCGTTCGGGGAGGCACGACTGACGAAAATTGGCAAGCGTCAGACATAAAATACAATGGCGAATACGCGTGATTATTTCGAAAATGAAATGGTAGCCTGGAGGCGGCTCGACCTGGCTTATTTACATTCCGGGTCAAGGGCTCACAAAGGAAGCTGTAATTATGAGATGAAAGCATTCCCCTTGGTTCGAGAGTAGAATACCCCTCCATACACGGGGATATACGTATAGATTCGAAAAAGAGGCGAAGCATTCACAGTTTTTTTGGCGTTTCATCGCGTCCAATTATTCGTTACCCAGTGAAAACCATCCCTGAACCTTGGCCCTAATCAATTAGTCTCACGGACGATCTTTCTTCATTTCCTTTTTCTTCTTCTTATATTCCGTGTATTTTCAAAGCAAACCACTGAAATCGTGGTAGAAGGAAAAGCATATAAAAAAACGAACGAACGAACGAACGAACGAGTCTCTCGAATCTCATTAGCCGTTCAGCTTCGAAACTTTGTCTTCCGATGTTATTAGAAGAAACGAGTTCGGTCGCGTCAATCGATATTTAATTAAACTCGAATTTGCATGAAAGTTCGACGTGGGTAAGAAAGGATAGGGGCGGCGGCATAATTAGGGATAATCTTTTACCATTTATCTTCTAAGCGTTCCGGATGTACATTGTTAATTACGGCTGACAGTAACGAAGAGAGCTCCACTTAATCGAGCACGGACTTCGCAGCCACCGACGTCTCGGTTCTTCCACGACTTTCTTTTCCTTTGATCCTTTGATCCCCCGACTGCTGCTGCTGGTCTGCTCCTTCAATATTTATTTATCCTGCCAGACGCTGCGAGAGCTCCGGCTAGAGAACGCTTTTATCGCCGTTTTCGCGGTCAATGGCGTCGCATAAAGGGACACCGGTTCTCGTGTAAACTGGCCGAGAATTAAATGGCCGTGTAAATTGTAGGACGAAACGAACCGCGAGCCTCGTCGCGTCATTTAAGAGACGGCAAGATTTCGCAGGAATTTCAGTGGAGGCGGCAGATTGTAAATCGAGAAAGAAGGCGTTAACCATGGATGGTTAGAGAAAAAATGAAATACCATACTGCGTGAATGGGTGGACATTATTTTTCGATGTAATTTGTTGACGATTGTGCTCGAAAAATTATGACGACGAGTGATAATGGCACGAGTGGAGAGCGGTGGAGAGCTTTTACGGAATAAATGGTAAAAGTGTTCGATCTACCGATGGTTTTGTCACTCTGACGAGCTACGCGATACTCGAGTTTCGCGAATAATGCTGTGTTTCAAGAATATTTGTCAAATTCGAGTATTAATTATAATTGGTTGTTGTTATCGCAAAGAAATTTTCGAACAGAACCGCTTTCGAGAAATTAAGTAATTCAATGTTCATCAGTGTGGTTAAATAATTTTCTGTTAGAGGGTGGAAAGTTTAATCGGTCAGTTTTTTTTATGTTTCGAGGATGTTGATTCGTTGCGAGTTGATTCCTCGAAATTCTCGGCTCGTTCGACGACCGTCGACTCGACGATTTACAGGGTGGAACGACGTCACGTGAGAGTTCTGGCGAACTCTGCGAGCAATTTTCTTCGAAATGAAGCGAAACGCGTCGCCATCAGTATGCAAAGCTCGTTGCCTTCTTTTCTAGTCTAAGATCGAGGCGTCGCGACATAAATAGCACCTCGATTCTAAACGAATCTCCTAAATCGTCTGCTCGTTTTCTAATCAGCCGAACGGTGTTGGAATTTCGATTATTTCCAAACGAATTTACTATCAAGAATAAGAAGAAAATTTCAAACTTTAATAGATTAATTTTTGTACGGTTAGATTGTACTTTCACCGCAGCTGCTGTTGAAACAATTAGAATTATTCGTAGTCTGAAGACGTTGTTTCCAAAGCTAAGCGATCGCGAATGAAATTTTGCGGTAGAACGTTTCCCTTCCGAGGAAGATTAGCTACTCTACATTGCTACTTCCACTCGTTGTTGCTCTATCTTCTATCACAAGAGAAACTCTGCTTTGTATTCAGGAAACGTTAACAGTTTTCGAGTCGCGGCGTGGGTGGGGTTTAAGCAAAGGCGGTTTAAATAACCGAGCAAACAGAATGAGTCACGTGCAACTTCCACGGAGGGTGCCGATATATTTCCGTTTATAGGAAGCTGGGTTACTCTCGGTAAACTTCGGTTTAATTGGAGCATCTTTCGTCTCGTGTCCCGTTGAAGGTAACGAAATATCAAACTATAGACTCAACGATCCTTTTCAAGCCATAGACCATCAGCCTATTTTCTTTCTTTTTTCACGTTATCGAAATAAATATATTGGATTATACACCACTGTTCAATAGTATCTGGATATTTACTTCATTTTTACTAGATGTATTTTAGTTAGAGGATTATGAATGAATGGAATTGTATGAATTTTATTCTTTATACATAATGTCATAGCGTATTACAACAGGAATTAGTTGAATTTGTATAATATAATATGTAACAATAAAACTAGTGTTTGTAATTGCCAAAATCTTGTGTAGGATTTTTTTTACTTCAAATCTTTTCATTTCTGAATCATAAATCATTCCCGAAGCAAAAGTATCTAAATCGTATATGGTAGATAGTAGTAATATATGCAAACAGTAAAACATATTATTGCCATATGTTCTAATAACAAATTTGAATTTACAATTAGTTGATTGCATAAACAGACAATAAGTACTGTATTTAATTTCAACGATTAATTTTGCGAATCGAGAGGAAGCATCTGGATACTGGTGAGTGGTATTACACAAAAACGGCGGTATAATTTAACAAAGTATCAAAATGCAAAGTACTGTCGCAAATTGAAAAAGGTCGGGTCATTACGATTTGCACATGAGTATCATAATGTCAGAAATTATATGTATAATCATCAAAGACCCAATTCCATTTACATGAACAGTACAGATTACAAGCTCTTACGCGAGCAAACACGTAAAAGGTACACAAGGCAGGAACGAGCGTGGAACGGCAATGGAGAACGAATGTAGAAGCTTTTACTCGAAATTCGTCACGTTCTCATCGCGTACAAAAGCAGGGGCCGCGGCGCGTCCCTTTCGCACAAAGAACACTCTTTTTGAACGCATTTCTGCGAGTAGTGGCCGCGTTAGAAATTCAGCGTGCAGTTTAGCCCACAATCGACGTGTGCTCTCGCCGTCAGAAGGCTGTGTCGTCGCTTGGGAACACCTGACACAGAGCAAGACGAGAGAAAAGATAAAGACAGAGAGCATGGTGTGTAACAGTTGGCACGAGCGAAAGTTAACACTGTACCTGCTAATGGCACCCTTTCTTTCATTTTCTATTCGTGATCGTACACAGTACCGAGCGTACTCTTTTCCGAAACACTGCTCACTCGAGTACTTATCGTGTAGGACAGAGAAGAAGGAAGGAACGAGGACGAGGAGAGGCAAATAGCGGATTCGAAACGGTGTTACGCCGATACGAACGATAGAAGAAGAGAAATAGCGGGAGGTTGCGCAGCCGTTTTGTTCCCAGCGAGGGACATCAATATCGTTGCACCGCGCCAAGTATTCAGAATGCCCTTCAAGAATTTTAATGCGACGGAGAAAGAATTTATTGCGACATAGAATGCGCAGTAATGGCGGAAATACGTATAAAAGTCGGGAAAAGGGTGCGCATTGTCGCCGTCTAATGGCCTGCCCCGGGCGTCGCACACTGGCGACGTGTACACGCACCACCACCACCACCACCACCACCGTCACGCTCCATCGCTTCCACCCCTTTCTTCTTGCCGGTGCAGTGCCGTCCCTTCAAGAGCACCCCGAGGAGCAGTGAAATTTTAAGAATTCACGGGGACCTGGCGAACTTTCGACGCAGCGTTCGAGGTTCCTTTGTACACTTTCCAGTTAGGTACTTTATCTCCTCATTTTTTTGTTCATTGTGTGGTGCTACGCTGGAAATTTAGATGCGTGAATTATTTATAATCCCGACATTGTGTACGCAACTAGGTAAATGAATTCGGTTCCCTATTCGAGGTGACTCGACGCTCGGTGTTAGGGAGTTTTTAAGATGGTTTCGAGTTTCCCGGTCTAGAAACGAGATCGACAGGTTGAAATTAATTTTCTTTCATGTTGATCTCGAGTTTCTTGTGTCTTTGTTTCTACGGTCTGACGGCTTTTACTGTCGAAGAAGGCGCGTAGTTCATAATCTCTCTATATAAGAGCAATTAGGAGAAATACGCGAGTATTCTTCGTCTTAACATAATAGCAGCCTTCATCATCATTATACGATTATTTTATTTGACGATTCTAGAATTCTTACACCGACTTTGTTTCCATGTACGATGCTTTCTTACGTTCGGAGAAATCAAAAAACCTATTACGTTCTATTTCATGACTTTATAATTTTTATACACATCCTATAATTCTCTTAAGCACGAAAAATCTTTGAACCAATTTCATGGAGATAATTGGAGCTTCCTTGCACCCTTAATTATCTCCGCAACAGTCACCAACCCCGAGAAAGCTCATCTTTTGAATTTACACGACGGTGTCCCCCACGTAACAACTTGGTGTACCAAGATTCATTGCCAGGGGTCCCCGGGCTGAAGAACCCTGACCTGCGTTCATGGGGATGCCGCGCAAAGAAATAAGCGTGGATGGTGCCTACCCTTTCCATTTCTCCGCGTGTTTCCGGCCTTTCTCAGCCCTTCTCAATTTTACCGTCTTTTAGCATCTCTTTCCAGGCGATTCAAGAGTGTCTCGGGCGAGAAGTGCGCCATTAAAATAGATCAACTGTGATCTCAATTGGGAGAGGCGAGGGAAAAAAGGGTCGTCGCGCTTTCTTAACCCCTGGATGGGGGTCGCTTAACGCGTAATACAGCCCCTGCCATTGTGTCGAGGCTCGTTGAATAAATACCTTTCGCTTCGATCGCTATTATTCCTGGATGGCTGACAAAAGGACAGAAAGAGATCGAATTGACGAGCGAAATATCCATAAAACGTCGAATTTGGAAATCCCTCGGTAGAGTTTTGATTTCAATATGGCGGATAGCCCTAGGTAAACGATAAAATATCTGTCGTATCACTCACATTTTTTAGATTGGCGCTTTTCAAAGTAGTTAGTCTGCCGATAATTGATATGGTATTAATTAACCACCAACGAAACTGTATATGACGTGTTCGTTTGTTTCTACGTAAAAAGAGTACGTCGAGGAATCTCTTCGAGCGTTATCGAATTTGTTAAAATGCTGCCTTTCATTCTCTTTTCTTCTGCGATTACTACGACCGTGTAGATGCCTTTTACAAAATTAATGTCGATTGTATGGCATTTCACTTGTATTATATCGTTTTAATTAACTCGTATTATATAATTTTAATTATATTGCGTTATGTCAATTCTTCAATTTCCACGACTTTTCGTTTATTCAATAGCGAAAGCAAATTAATGGTTGGCGTTATTCTATAGCGCCCATGTAATAGATAAGTATAATACAAGTATGATATTTCTGTCATATTTCAGCTTTTATATGCGTGAAATGCCTGGTTAGTACACACTGATGTACTGATATTTTGATCCTAGCATACTGTCATGTACATTACGCTGTTTATACTTTTACCGTCCAGTTAAATTTTTTTCGCTGTTCACTAAAATAACGAAATACGGCAAAAAAATTTGCGATTTATATTAAAAATATGTATATTTTACAGTAAAATTTTAAAATCTGTTATTTCGTGTACGCGGAATTTAAAAAAAATGCAAATCAATAAAATTGTCTATATTGTATAATAATATAAGGCACAAAGAATCGTAGGCTTAAAAGATTCAGTTAACGCAGATGTGTAACAAACGGAAAGAATTAGCGAAGAAATTATATGGAGCGAGCGGTAGCAAGCTTCTTTTCCAAGATATTTCTAAGGTGTTTTTAAGATGTTTTCCATAAAGCCCGATTGTATCAGAAAGTTCGTTAATAGATCGCGTCTGACGGGCGGGTATATAACTTGTCGCACAGCCCCTGGTATCATCGTCGATACGACGAGCCGCCTTTGAAGATCGTCGGTGACAACGCGCTGTCGATGATAAAGCTAGCTCCAGCGGCGTGACCATTAGAGGTAACGGCTTTTCATTGGAGAAAAGTTTACTTTCTCGAGCGTGAGCGTTCACAACGTGAGCGAACTTGCTGACAGCGTCTTATATACATAGGTAACGTTGCATTAGCGGTAAATGGCCGTAAGAACATTGATGGCCTCTCCTATTTCTGGCTCGCTAATTATAACTAGCACAAGGTCCCGTGGCACGTTCAATTTCGCGCACCGTTGTGATCCATAAATTACGCTAATAATTCCATTCTCTCTCGTTCTCTCCTACCACTCGTACCTTCTCTACCTTTGTTGCTCTTATCACACTGTTAGCCCGCGCTCAAACTCTTTCCCTTCGTTACGAACATTATTATTATTTATTATTTTATTCGCAATTCGTTTATCGCCCACACTTAATTTTCATTCGATTATCGCGCGACACGGCCGATAAATTGAATTTCAAACGCAAGAACTTTCGAGCATGAATTGCATTAACACCCAGCCACTCAGTCTTTGTTACTATTATTTTCACCGGAGATCCTTCCGGCCTTTGTGCCATTTGCAGTTAGTTGGCGCAATGCTTTGCAACCGTACCGATGTAAATTAGCTCGGATGCAACGTTTAACCGTGGAATATCGTCAGGAAATGGGCTTTTGTTAAATACAAATAATCCGGGAATCAAATTATGCACAAGCCAGCTGTGACGCCGGCGGGCCGAGCGTAGGACTCGGCTAAAGTCAGACAGAGGGAATATCGTTCGTTCTCTTTCGTTCGACCGGATAACGTTTCTACTTCAAATTTCACACTTTACGGTGTCGTTGTAATTTATTTGGTTTATGGCCGTGGAAGATTTAGAAGGACGATACAAAGGGTTACGGTATGTTGTTTTGCAACGTTGCTGAAAAGATCGAAATTGTATTAGGAAACTTGGGAATAGTATAAAGCATTTCCACGAGGTTCTAAAGTTTCGCGGGACCATCAGGAAGACCATTATATACTCTGTGACAATGTTGACACTTTTAAATTGTCTTACGAAACTTAGAAACGCTCTGGAGAATTTTAACGAGACACCAAGGCATCATAGGTCTCTTAAAGAGAGAGAAAGAGAAAGAGAGAGAGGGAGAGAGAGAGAGAGAGAGAGAGAGAGAGAGAGAGAGAGAGAGAGAGAGAACGGAACGCTTTCAACATTGTTGAGAATTTAAAAATCTCTATAGAATGCTTTCGAGGGTTGCGTAATGTACTCATAGCATACCAACGTTCCGTACGGTACCATCAGAGAAGCCCCATGATAATCTTCAACGTTGTTGCAAATTTCAAAATAGTAGAATGCTGAAAATAATATCGTTACGAATTTCAAACTCCATGATCACTATGTTGAAAGGTTCGATTTTTAATTATTTATACACTGAAGTTTATCCTCTTACGCTAATGAATCGAAGATAACGCAGCGTGTAATGTTAAAATACGATTTACAAAGGATAATTAACTATCCTGTGAAACTTCTCTATAGATTTTTAAATTGGTTTCAAATTTTATTAATATAATTACGACAATCGTGCTTTATTATAATGCTAATGAAGTTACGTAATATATGCATGAAAATTGTCTGTGCTACCTGTGTTCAAATACTGTTGCGAGTCACCGTAGATATTCCAACGAACACGAGAATCATGCAGCATTGTCGCATTATTAAAAATATTTTTAATATCACTGGTAGAATGCCTGCGGATCCTTTCCCATCCATTTTCTCTATTTATCCCGAAATTCCCATGTATGTGTTATACAATGCGGCCTCCTCGATCCTCGCGTAACTTCGAGTTAAAGACCCCCGGAGCAAAATTCTGTCTCGACTTTGATCTCGTTGGGAAGCCAACGTTGAATACGCGTGTATACGTATATCGCTGCTCTACGTCCTTTGTGCGAATAAACGCGAGTGTACGCGCGGAAAAGCGCGTATCTGCGTCGCGAGGAACGATAATGCGGCGTTCACACCGTTCGGTCGGAAAACTGTCCCGCCATTTTTGTCGCGTCGCTTTACTGCGAATTTTTGTCCACATTTGCATATCAAGCCAGCTTCAGGCATTTACTAAAAATCCCCGGCAAACATTACTATCAAACTTTGTATTCTTGTTTTAATTCAGGGTTATCAGGTGGAATAATTTTTGCACGAACCATGCTTCCCCCTTATCGGCTATCTACTCCTGTTTTTATTCTCGCATTATATTTTCGCTCGAGATTCCGCAGCGTTTCCTAGCCATGTTTGCGTCTTGATTAAACGATAGATAAAATAACAACGAGTCGATGTTCCGAAGCGCGCGATTGGAAACGGCCGTTATCGTTCCGCCTGCCGTTGTAAACAGCGATTAATTCATTTCGCAAATCGCCAATCGAACCGACGCACTTCGTTACAGCGTTGTTTACATGTACAGCTGAATTATTATTTCATCGACAGAGAATTTCGACCAATGTTCGTTCCAGCAATTGATGGAGATATCGTTATCCGATAATGTTACGTTGCAATGAAGGAGAAAAGGAAGCTTAAAATTGGTACACTGTGCGTATAAATATTAGTAACTTCTGTGCTAGACAAAATGTCGTTTTCATGCTGATAACAATTATTCGTATTTTGCAATACCGAAATTTGCAAATTTGTTGCAGACACATAACACCGAAATAAACCTTGATTGGATGAATTACAAAAAGTTTACAGAGTTAAATTTTCGACTTGTAACTTCTGATAGTTGTACCACGTCTTTTTTCACACCCTGTACATTGCATCTATAACTTGTTCTTAAATATAATGCCATTTCAGTGCGTTTTATACCCGATCGTCTTTTACATTAAATTTTCAACTTTTAGCTTCTATTATACCGCGTATCTTTTTGCACCCTATATAAATGTCAAATATAATTCCATTTCATAACATAATAGCGTGTTTCGTTCAACATCATAATCGATTACCTTTTCCCGTAACTGCTTTCCTGTAACCGTATTGCTTTCACAGAGGCAGTTCTTCTCCTGTAACGACTTTTGCCTCATCCTCCGTGTCGATATCCAAAAGAGGGATATAAAGTATCGCGGATACGTTATTCGCGACACTGCAGTAATTCTCGGAGCCACTCCAAACCCGAGGTCGCCCCATTTTGCAAATAAATGCCGGAAAGCGTAACCCTCGTCGTTGGTAGCTCGATCGAATTCCAGCGTTTCGTTTGATCTCGTTGTGAACGTAGCAGAAAGGAAGACGTAATGCGATGCGGCGCGGTGCGTGACGTAAAATGCGAAAGCTTTTGAAGTTCGACGGAAGGGTCGGTGAAATTGAAGCGATCGGTATGTGTGTTCCACGATCATACGCGTCTCTCTTATTGACGAACAACTGGCTCGCCTCGAGTATCGTCAATTCTCGTTAATTTATATCGATCTGTTGGACAGCGGTTGAAAAATGGTGGGTGCAGACGGTTCTTTTCATCACAGACAACAACATGCGGTAATTATTCTGCCGTTCGCCATGCTTTATCCCTTTTACGGATGAAGACCACGCGGAAAACGACAAGACATTTTTCATTCTTTATAGGAGAGCTATTTTAAAGTTCAAAACGCTTTCATGAAATTCTGTAATAATACAGGATTATGTACTTTAACGGTAAAGTTATATCTTCGTTTCCTTCTTACGTGTCTTTAAATATGTGCTTTGTAAGCTTCTTGGATATCAGTTTATTTTAAACGTGTTCTTAGGAAATCTTATAGCTATTGTTAAAGATAAGTTTTCATTGGCTTTTAAGTATGTTTTATCGCTTTACTGAACACTGTAGTAACGTCTCCTTGATTTGTTAGAAAACTTCGTAGACTTGTCATCTAGTCTTAAAAGCTTACATCTTTGGACTTGACAGGTTGTTTGTCTTCTCAACCGTGTTGTATTAAAGTACTCCCGTACGGCTACCAGGCTGCATGGAAGTCACAAGATCAACAAAAATGAACTTATCACGCTCTTCACCTCTGATCTTTAAATACTTTAATCCTTCTCGAAACAGTATTCTACGGTATTTTTCACACATCTACGGCTGTTTAATGTGTTTAAAAGACGCAAAAATACTTTAAATCTTGACGAATGAAGAATGAAAAGCTACCTAATGCTTGCGAAAGAAACCAAGTACCGAATATTCGTTGCAGAAGGTTGGAATATCTGCGTAAATTGCGGTGCACAAAACATTAATGAAAGGACAAAGGTGTCTCGGGGGTTAATTGTTCGCCGAAATTCGAGAATATATTTGGTCGAAGAGACGACGTGGATACAATCGGTCGTTCGTTCGCAAGAGCACAATGACGCGTATGCAGCGCTTTCTGCGTTTCGCCGCGTTACATCTGCGTGTTTAGCGTTTAATTAAATTATTTGGGGGTTACCTCCATATTCACTTCCGCGGAATGTGATTAAATTATGTTCCACGGCTGTTCCTGAAACGTCGTAATTTATTTAGTGTATTCACATGAGCAACAATATTCATCCGCGGGATAACAAGCCGCCTGAGAGTTCCGTGTCTGATTCCCTCTCGCTCGCACACTTTTGCTCTGGATTAATTTCACGTAAGTTTAACCTCTCTCGGTTCCCAACGTCGCGAACGCTCCGCTGCGCCTTTTGTACGCCGAACTTTCGCGGTGAATTGCGAATTCTCCGAATCACCCGTCTGAAAATTTACAACCCGCGCCGTTTTGTTTGCTTCTTCTTTTTCTCTTCTCTATCTCCACGACAACAAAAAAAAAAAAAAAAAAAAAGTATCAGTTTATACGTTGAAACGTTACGTAAACTTTTATCTCAGTACGAAGAACTGGCTCCCTAAATACCTCCTAATTTCTTTTCTTTGGAACTTCTAATTTGTCCTCGTTCTAACGGCATTCGCAATTTCCTTGTAAAATTAACGTCGCAACCCTTGAAACTTGCTCGAGGGGTTGCAGACGTTACCGGATGAGAGATTTTTGGCTACGAATTTTGCATACAGCCCGACAAATCTTGCTGGTGTCGTGTCCCTAATTTCCAAGAAACAACCGCGGAGATCCTGGTGTCTCGTTGCACGCCGCCTGTTACCAAAACGCACAGACTCCCTTAGGCTCGCGTCGATCGCGATCCAGCTTCGCTCCCAGCCTCGAGGAATCGCCAGGCTTTCCAGTTTGTAATTAGAATCCAACCCAGAATGAGATTCTCTGGAATATCCGTGAAACGAGCGAGATTGTTCGCCTTAAAAACTCATAACGCTCGCGTCTTGCCGCAACAACGTTCCCATCCTCTCTTGGATTCAGTGGCTCCGTCTCGAGTGGTTAATCGTTCGAGTTAAGCGCTCATCGTAGTGCGCCATTTTACGTTGCTTCCTATTGTTTACAAGGGAATAGAGGAGCAAAAGCGGTGCTTGAGACACGAATTCGCATTACATTCGTCGCAGCCTCGTAAAACACCGCGCTGGGATTCGGACCGCGAGATTCTCGCCGGCTGTTTCTGTCGCGTTTCCTTCAGAATGAAGCGTGATCGTGGAACGATCGTTTAATCGTTTAAACGGCGAGTAAAAGTCTCGACGGAGGCTGCAGTTCGTAGAAAAGGCCACGGTCGATCAGACGACGCCGATCCTGGACATAAAGTTGCCGGCCAGGTCCGGCAAATCGAGCAATTGGTCGGTAGCAGGCGGCGCGATCAATTCGCCGGAATGTTAGGGCAAATGGCGGGTGAATAGTCGCTGGCTCGACGTATGCCACAGGCTACGGTCATAGAAACGGATTATAGGCATCGACGAGCATAGCAGAGTACAGCAATAGCGGACATCGCGTCGCGCGCCCGCGGTAATTGCAATAAATTTTTCAACCAGTCCTCGCGTCCGGTTATACAACGCTGGAGCGAGAGAATAAAGAGAAATTGTGCTTCCGCCAGCGCGATTCGCTTCGAGAGCAACACCAGAGCAAAAGAAAAGTAAAACCGCTGCTTGACGTAGAAAATATTTACGATTATTCGTAGGGCATTAAGGAGGCGAGTAGTTGCAGTAGACGTAGAGTCGGACACTGCGCCTTTTGCTCGGCCGGCCTCATTTAGACGACACCATCGAGAAGAAGGATAAAAGAGGCGGTACAGAGAAGACTGGAGAATAGAGGTAGAAGAGAAATAGAGGGAATAAGCGAGAAAGATGGAGAGTAGCGTGCGACCGAGTCGTTTCGCCGGCAATACCAACCGGCTATCCTTTCTCTATCCTCGTGCTAGCCGCGAACCACGTCTGAAAAGACCTTTATCTGTTGTGTATTTTCCAGTGAATTAAGTTTCTTGCCTTCTGCTACCCAAGTTTATATGTTTTGCGGAGAAGATAGCGCGGCGTTCATCCTCGGTTGACGCGGATCCAAGGGCTGACTGGCTACCTCCACGACCTTTCTTCGCTCTGAAAGAGAACGCACCCGGCACGAAGGGGGATTTGGGGGTTGGTTGGTTTTTGTTTGCGTCACTGCGCAATATCCAGCCACCGGCTTAACCAGCTTCCTCCCTGCCATCTCCTTCTTTTCCTCTTTTCCTCTTCCTTTGTCCAGCTTTCTCGTCATCGTCGGCGCCGTTGTCGTCTACTTCTGGCTCCTCTCATCTTCCAGCTCGTCCTTTCCGGCTGTCTCGTACGATCCTCTCTACGTTAGCTTTCGGCAGGCCAGACACCGAGGGGCTGCGTGACATTGTTTCAGCAGCCTTGGCTGTCGCGCGCCGCCTGCCCGAGATCTCATTCCGCCGTTATGGTTTCGCACTTCGTTCTTAGCACTCAACATTTTTACGCGGCCGCCGCTTTTGTTTTCGCCCACACCCGCTGCCCCCTTTCATGGCTACGTTTTTATCACAGCCCGGGGAAACGGATGATGGAACGTTCCTCCCAACCGTGATCCCGCACCCGCCCCCTCTCTCCGTTAACTTTCAACTACAAATGGATCCTTTTTTTCAGGCGACCGTAACAAGCCTCGACCCGCTTATCTCGTTACGAACCAACCGGAGGGAACGCCAGAGAAAACGCTTCGAGAGATTTTCCTCTTTTACGCGGTTCCAGGCACCGTCTGATTCCTTAGCGTGTTGAGTGCGTTGTGGAAATATTAATGTGTTGATTTGGTTTCTTGAGCAGAGTTCTACATGTAGCTATGTACCAAGCGTGAAATTAGAAGTTAGTATAGTTGAAGCGATTTTAGTTATTTATTGTTAGATTGGTTTTAGTTCTTGGTACACGTAAGTGTAATTTTTAGTTACATGTAAATGTAAAATAATGTAAATATAGTTTATTTTTCAGAGAAACAAAACGATACGTAAAAAGTAGGGAATAAAAACGTCAATGATCAAAGTACAAAATTGTACCTTTATCAAAGCAATAAATCACTCAAATCCGAAATATATTGCTGTGAATAAATAACATTTCGATGAAAATTGCAGTAAAATTCCATTCAAAATTATTTTCACCGCTCTGATGACTCTAGTATTGTGTGAAGTTAAATATTCAGGACAAAGTTAAATTTTGTTTCGAATAAATGGAGAATATATCGTATGGAATCTTCTGACAGTTCTGTTGTTAATCCGCTAAGAATAGTAATATTCCTTACTTCGTCAAGTTTTTTACTAAAAGAAATACTGAAATATCTTCTTTCTAATTTATTACGTCGTATAAGACACGCAATGATTCGATATTTTTGTCTAGTGGTACAAGTCAACGTTTGCCTCTGTCTTGTCTACGTTTCTTTCAAACTTACCACGGCGAGAGAAGGAACGCTAGCAGGATTTCCACACTCTCTTAGCAACGATTCCAAAGTAATATACATACGTATCGCGCGTACAGGCAAGCGCGACTCCTCCGTGTTCGCAAGCTCCTCAGTCTCGGGATGCTCTTTGTTTGCGCCAATATTTACTCGCCGGCTAAATTACTTCCTTCTATAACTCTCTCCTCTTTCGCAGTTAGGTCTACGAGACTTCCTCTCGCTTTCATCCTCAACGGAACAATTATTGAAAGATCTGCGAGTCTTTGAGAATCGACATCAACAACCAGATTATTCGTTTCGACGTCGGTTTCAATTGGATCTTCTTGTCCGTGGCGAATTTCACGTTCTTCGCTAAATTTTCGAATCAATTAGATTTCACTAACATTGAAAAATATCTCCCCGGTTTAAACAAAATGAAAATATTGTTATATCGATACGTATGATTTCTACTTTCGACTTCGTGTTAAACATCTTCATTAAACGTTACAAATATTTTTTATTAATCCAAGGATCGTTCTTTAATCGACGTCAATTTCGTTTTGTATCCTCGCTACGAGTTTCTCTTTTCCTCGATGTCCCGTGGAGACTTTACATTTTGGATCGCTTTCGCGTAATACCGGGAGCTCAACGCGACAGACAGGCCAGCTTAAGCTAGTTCCTTTGAGGGCTACTGGCAGAGATTCAGACAGCGCGGAAGGGGAGACGCGTTTTTGCGTACGCTGTGGCAGACGTACGTCCATACTACTGAGTCACCGTAGACGCGCGTCCATACTACTGAGCCGCCTACTGTCAAACGTCCTTTTTGCTCAGCCCTCTGACTTTGGGTCACTTTGAACGAGAATGTCTCCATCCGGAAATCCATGTTATAAGTAAGGTCCTTAAGGGCGAGATTGGGGCTTGTTAGGGGCTGCTTTCTCGTAGGAATTGCTGGATCTTAGATCCGTGTGGGTTATTAAAATTTTTTTTCTTACCATTGTGTACTTTGATCCATTAATAACCAAGCAGCGAAACAATATATTATGGAAAAACGTAAATAACGTAACTCATATGTCGTTTTATGAATCAATATGTTTACCAATAAACTATATATTAATTTCTTTCAGACACGTAGGAAGCGTCTCTTTATAATCGTTACGTTTTCTACTTAATTTACTTCATGTTTGAAGCTTTCAAAAATGCTTCCGAAAACTATTATTATAATATAATATAATAAAATATCATTACACCGCGTTTCTTTACAATTCTCTTTTTCTTCTACGTAATTTACTTTTACAAAGAAGGAACGCGTTTATTAAGGCTTCCGGAAATTATACTTTTATTACGCAAATAAGCAAGGTGCATTTAACCTGTTCATTTCACAGAGGATCGAACTATATCCGACTGCCCTTTCGCCAACCTTTCTCAAAAGACGGAGGCTGTCTGCCAACGTCTATACAGCGAAATATTCCTCTCCATTAAACAGTAATCGTGATTCGGTCGTCGATTAACGCAACAATCGATGATAAGAGAAAGCAGGCCGGGACTCCGGCTTAAGGCTCTGCGAACATTGCGCAGCCGGATCAAAGGTACAGAACTACGGTTTAATATCTCGGAAGAGACCAGATAGAAAGAGAAGTAGGAGCCAGCGAAAGGGATAAATTGGAAAGCGGAACGGGAGGAAGGAAAGTGCCGAGGGCGTGAAAGCACAACGGGGATTGGATAAGGTGGGGAGGTTGAGGTAGACGATGCGTGTAACGGGTACGAAAGACGGAATGAGAAAAAGGGGTGACAACGTGAAAGGTAGAATGGGAGGGATAGAGTCGGGACAATGTCAGAGTCTGGCACGTCGTAAGATAAAGGGAAAAGTCCGTGCAACGCGGCGCCAACGATGGAAACAGGCCCCACAGAAGAAGGTGGTTTCGTCGTCGGATGGAAATTACGTAGGCAGGGCAGTACAGAGGAAAGCATCACCACGGAAACGCCCCACGGCCGCTCTGTAATCAAGATGGGTATTACATTTCCGGTAATGTCGTTCCGCCAGTTTGCGCCCCCGCGGATGATGAACTAAAGTGCTGGGAAAAATTCGATCAACCCGGTTTTCTGAACCGCCTCGTCTTTTCCCTCTTTACACTTTTCCGCTGTTATTGTTTCTTTCATTCTCGTTCCTACGGCTGTTTGCTCTTTTAACTTGCTTCTCGAAATTGCATCTTGGAATTTTATTGTCTCCCAATAAATGCAGGACTAAGAATCCCAGTGTATTCGGCGTTTCTTATTATAAAAAGTTCGTTACGTGTTTTCAAATCACGAAGAGATAAACGTGGCAGGTGACGAAGTCATAGATCAATTAGTTATGGAAATAAGGGGATGATATTTTTATGAATTTAAATATTTGAGTTGATGGAAATCATTGTGATTTCCAGGCCGCCGATCTTTCATCTATATTTGATATATTTTCAATTTACTGTCTTTTACTATTTTGTTGTATGTAGAGAGATAATGGAATGGACAGATAATAGAATTTAATAGAGAGTTTCTGTAGTTTTTAGATATTGTTCAGGGCTTTTATCATAGCGATGTGTTTCTGCTTGGATACGATTCGACGAATGAAAAATGGAGAACGACACGGGACGTCGTCCTCGAGATCGTCCGTCACACGAGCCGTCCTTGTGTTTCGCGAGGTTCAGCCGAGCAGATCAAAGATAAATGGTGCTGTGAGTATAGATTCTTGAGACATCGGAACCAACGACTGAAAGGAAATTGTCTTTATACGGATGTTGGTCATTCGATGAGGGGTGAACAAGTCAGCCATACGTTCTAACGTTGTCCTGAGTACAGAGTCTTTCTATCCCTTTCAAATATAATCTTTCCGTGCGTTTTACTGTGATATTGACATTGACATGGAACGTTTCGATCTTCTTGAATTTTCCATTTCGTGTGTTGTCTACTTTACGTAGTAAGTTTGATCATGTTGCAGTAAAAGTAATTACATAAATCGGGTACATAGAACGGGGACGTGAAATAATTTCTGCATCAAAAATATAATATAGTAAAGTAATTCTAAACAGTTTATAACAGCGGAGAATAGAACGCGATGCAACGCATCACAATGCAATCCAGCGCAACGAGTCACTTTCTGTATTTCACAATCATCTGCTCTAAATCGTCCAAAATTTACATTCCCACAACAACGAAGAAGCTAAAAACGGCGGTTGATATTTTCTACAATTTTGCAAATTCACGCTTCGTCGAACCTTCGCACAGGCAAGTTTTCAGAACATATCGTAAGAAATCGAAAGGTGCATTTAGAAGGGATGCAGACATCCGTCGACAAAACCGGCGCGACAAACGGAAGCCACCGTCGAGGCGGAACCGCGGTTTTCACACTCGCCAGCGATGAAATTTCAGGAGGGTGATCGCGACTCGTCGATATTCTTCGCGAAAGCTCACTGCTAAGCGACTGAAAGCAGGCGAAAGTGCTCGACGGGGTGTCGTTTCGTATCGTCGATTTCATCGACGACGTGACGGGGACGAGGATTTTCCGTCTGCGAGGGTGTCGCGACGTTTGGTGCGCACAAATTTTTGTAATTTCGTCGCGTGTAATTTTTAAATCGGCGAAAAATAATTAGAAGGTTCGTGCGTGGTCGTTCGTACGAAGTCGAGCTTGATTACTCCTAGGAATACCCGTCGTCGGCGAAACGGCAATTTAAATTAGCGGACGAATGTACGAACTCGTTTGACGCGGTTGTTTGCCTGTGCAGTTTAAAAAAGAATGTGTAACGAGACTGCGTTTGTCGAAATTTCCTACGGACGTCGGGCTACTGAATCATTCGTCTTCTCGATTCAGGTGTTTGCATCAGGACGTTGACCTGACGAATAATTGTCCATGGCCTGTGCATGGTTTCGCTGTGAAATACAGTTTGTATTTAATACGGAAACGTTATGATCTCTACGATGAGTATACTACGAGTTATGGAGTACAAGATTATAGAAATGAAACAAGAGAAAGCACAATGGGAAACTTGTTGGGAAAATTGGTTACATTTAAAGCGATCAACTACGATCGCAGATCCAATTTCAACGTGCCAATCTTCATTTTCCCGAAAGTTATTCACTCTCCTGTAAGTTTAATACGCTTGAAAAAATTCTATAATTCCATATTTCTTATTTAAAATATAAAACCAAATTTCATCCGCGTAACGTTCTCTAACCGTTCTACGTTTCGGACAAAATAGAAACGACTGAGCTTGTCGGCAGGGTAGTTGTGGACGCGTCGCTAAACTCTCAAATAATATCATCCATCACGAAAAGGCGGTTTTAACGAACGGTATCCGCCGCACGCGCCGCAGTCGCGTGTTCGCGGCGAAGCGATCGCGTCACACGTGGCCAGTGACGATCTCGTATCGACTGGGATGGGAGCCACAAACGTCCAACGCATACACTTCACGCATGGCACGGCCGAGTGCTCCGCGCGATTCCACGTTTCTCTTTCGTTTTATCTATCTTTTCCTCTTCCCATCCCTTTCGTCTGCTTGCCAGTAACGAAAAACAGACTTTCTCTCGAAACGAACACGCAACACGCTGGTACGTTCGTTACACGAGAGTCTGTTAGTCAGCTCTCAAAAGGAGCAGAAGAATTAATTAATCCTGCCTGTTTGCCGCTTTTTGCATAAGCTCTCCTCTCATCGTGTTCGCTCCGACGATTTATCACGACCACTATTTTGTTGCAGCAAAACCAGACGAGTATGTTACGTTCCATCGAGTCCAATAATCACGCTTCAAGCTATAACGATGGCCTAAGGATACGTGCATGTTCTATCCCTTGGTTATGCGATATGGATGGTGATTTCATGGGGCTGTTTGAGAGATCCGGCGGATGATGAACGTGTCTTTTTCGGGGTTGATGAATCTCTGCCGTTTTTAGCTGTGCTTCAGTTAATATCGAATGATACAGGTTTGTTAGGATTCCAGGAAAGAAATGGAAAAATTAGGGTAGATGTTCAATTATGTAACACATTCTGCTTCGTATCTTGAAAGTTAACTTTTTCGAAGAATAAAGTTAACCTTATCAGCGATAAACAAAATTATTTATCACATAAGTAGATTCATAGCGCGCGATGAATAATTTCTCGGAACTTACGTATGGATTCACAGTGTTGAAAGAGTTAACAGCCTTTTTTCCTTTCACACAGACTCTATGAATATATAAAATTATGCAATTTTTATCTTGGCTGACGTATATATCGTAGTGTACTTCAAAAGTATGGTTTCTTGAGTGTTTAATAAATCATCTTTTTCTAAGCTTCCAGATAATTGTTTGCATTTGTTGAAAAATCTATTGAAACAGGGAATAATCGGCGAACAAAAGACACTCTGTTATCTGTACTACGTTCCACCAATAATACACCGAGGTTTCTTCTCCCTTCCACCATTAGACTGATCATTCTCGCCCCTAGACGCGTGTATCAGTCCGCGGGACGTATCGATTAAGGGTTTCGACGATTAATCAACGTCTATGTTAACAGGCGCGTCACTGAGCTCGCCTCAGGACCAGGCAGCGCATCAATTAATCGACGTCTCTATCAACTGACGTCTTGATTAACTCGATCAAGGTCCGCGGGAGCTGTTCTTTTTTAATAGCATCCTCCATAATGCCAATGGAGCTTGAGAGCGGTGATACGATGTTCGAGCGAAGACAAGGAAAAGAGGTAAAACGGAATTAGCAAGGAGATCGATTTCGAGCGAAATACCGAGTAGTCTGCGCGGTCTCGATAAAAATGCGACTTATGCGGACCAAGTCTCGCGAGAGGAACACGCTGTTAGCTCGCGAGGAATCTTGAAGTCGTGCAACCTCGTCGCGAGAGACGTACTGGATTCTTGAGATTGCTGAGAGTATAAGACTCAAGGTAAGTGTCGATTAAGTGGATCTTGCAACACTGTGAATCCGTACGTACATGATTTCTTCTCAAACATTCTGATATTGAATAATTACATTTAAATCTCTCGCGGTGTTGATATACCATAAGATGCGGTTTCGGTCTGCCCTGAAAAAGTGAATTGTGATGTTCGGGAAATATTGGCGCGAAAATGTAACTCACCACACGGTAGACTGCCAAAAAACCAAAATCAAACCATAATGATGATCTTAGAGTTTTAAAGACGCAGCAAAGAATAGAAAAACGAGAATAATAAAACGAAGGGTAGAGCAAAGAAGCGTTAAATGAAATGTGTCGTTTCGCTTATATATTCAAGCGCGTTTCTTACTCAAACTCATTGATCCTATATAAAGTACGACGAGACAGATGGAAGAATTCTTGTGTTCTTCTAAAATTCCCCTATAATTACCCCAAACCTATAAATTCCATTCTACATCCCGAATACCATTGAGAAGCATTCCTATAGACCGCGAGGAGTTCGCAAACTTGTTATCAGTTTCAATGTCATTTGAAGAGCCCAGACTAGACGACCGACCGAATGCCACCACCGTGTTCCTCGTAGCTTTCGTAGAAATATATAGGGAACAAGATCTAAAGCGGGCGGGGGTGGTGTTGGAAAAAACAGAATGCGGGACCAGGAGGATGCGTGGGACCGGCTCACGGCCGTAAATAACGAAACTTTATACATCGACGCGAGTTGCTTGCGGTGTTTTTTCATCGCATGAAGTGGAACTGTCTAGACGCATTCAACGCTTCTGCAACACTGCGAGGAACACCTTTACGGTACCCTCTCTCGCAATTTCCCGCAACGCGTCACTATCCCCAACTCCTTTTCTCTAACTCACCCACCTCCTCTCTTTCATCCCTTTCTGTCTTTTTATCTTTTTTTTATCGTCTATTTCTCCGCTTTTCCTTTTTTCCACCTTTCCCGCCCCTGTTTCGCTTTCTTTTTACATAGCGGCGCGCGTTGCGTCTCTCCACAACCTTTTTGTCCATAGACCCGGTGCGTTACACTTGAAAACGGTTACAGGAGACTGGCGCTAGCGGAGGGCGCTTCGTCGACGGCCCGTGGAAACGCAGCCGCGGCTTCGATTCAGCGAAACTACGCGAGGAGTCCACCCTCTCTTTGCACGTGGCGCTTCCGCTATCTTGCTCGTCGCCCCCGCAGAAAAACGTTTCCGCTTTATTAAAACGGAAAACCGGAGGACGCGCGACACCGGCGAAAAACGATCGCCTTTGGGATCGCTTCCCTCGCCACTGGGATTCTTCTACTCACGTTTTTCAGCGTCTCATCTCTCACGGTTTTCCAGGGCTAATTTTAGCGAGGAAATGCTTTGCGTAGTCGTTTTTTAACGAATTAGACGATCTGAGAATCTGACATGTGAAGATACGTCCTGTATGTCGCGCGTAATA
The DNA here is from genome assembly GCF_041682495.2 of Bombus fervidus. Classification (NCBI taxonomy): domain Eukaryota; kingdom Metazoa; phylum Arthropoda; class Insecta; order Hymenoptera; family Apidae; genus Bombus; species Bombus fervidus. Next base: position 10,941,184 of record NC_091520.1, on the reverse strand, counting down.
TGTTTTTTCTGTTTGTAGCAATGTGATAATAAAAGAGATTATTGTATGCTATTGGATTTATCAGTAAATCTTCTTTATAGAGTCTTCCAAAAGGGTATACTTGGATGAATGTGACAAGTGGTTAAAGATTTATATAAAATTCTATGTAAGACTTATGGGAAGGCTAACGTGTTACGTGAGCGAAGAACGTACGTGTTATTTTCCAAAGAAAAAAAAAACGCCAGATTGCAAGAGCAAAGACAGAAATTTGCAAATTTTGTAAAGTTTAGTTAGAGTGGACGACAAAACTTGACGAGTTATGGTCGTGGAATAACAGATTTAGCGGCAAAGACAAAAAACGTGATTTTTGTACGGTCGAGGATATTGTTATCAGCGGTGTAACATTTCACACTGAGAATATCTTGCAATTACTTATGCGAATGATCTCGAAATTCAACGTTTAATCCAGCTTTATACAGTATGGCGGCGGTGTATTGTAAATTTCTACGTTACGCAATCTTGAATCGTCCCATCGGACCGGATGGAAACCGATGAAACGTTTTGGCAGCGATTGTCGATCCATACGATCGTTCCAATGCTGATGAACGTCCTTCTTCGATACTCGACCCAGTTTCTATTTCCTTTTGCAACGTGGCGACGTGCCATCCTCTGGCTGAGGACGTTTTATAGGGGAACGTTTTACGAGTTGAACGAGGCGCGAAGTAGGGGAGAAAGATTGTTTGAGATTGAGATTGATTTGTGTTGAAATTTTTGAATATAATAGAATACAGGATATTTTATAATTGACGTAACGTTTTTATATATTATTAGTTTGTTAAAGTATTACAATACTTCGACTTTTCAAGATTGAGGAGATGTTTTATAATTGATGCGAATGAAGAAATATAAAAATTTTGAAATTATTAAGTATAGAATATTTTATAACTGATATGGAAGGGAAAATATTACAATTCCGTACAATGTACAGTTTTCGAACATTTTTCGCTTTGACCAAGTTCGTATTACAAGATACACTTTGGTATAAAGTGAAAATTGACTGTCACGAGCATAAAGGTTCGTGCAAATAAACGCTTGTGAGATTGCCCTATTACGAAACTCTCTATATATTTACAAGCTTTCTGACAACACAGGTAGATAGCGATACACGTACGTTCTTTTCGACGCGCCAGTTTTCTTTTAATTTTCCGGGAAATGACTTCAAACGATCACCGTTTTGATCGTGACATTTTTCGTGCATGATCGACATCTCTACTCCTTTGTTGCCTTTTCAATACGGAGAAAATTCAACCACGTTGGAATTTTCAAACTGAACTTCAACATCACCATAAAATCTAAAGAAAAAAAAAAAAAAAAAAAAAAAGAAAGGAAAGAAAAAGGAACTAAATTGTTATATCGGAACTCATTAAATCATAATATTCGATCGAAATTCTATACACAATTTTCCTCGCAAAAAATATGCAAACGCATAGAATTAGAAGCATCGTTCCGTCCGTCGTAAGAACAGAAAATTTGTAAATTAAAAAATCGAGCAGAACCAATCTCGTTACAGAGAAGTAACGAACACTTGAGGGCAAACTAAAATTCCCTGCTTCTGCAGAATTATTGAATTCCCTGGAATAACCCATCGCAATCCGTGAAAGCTGCATTGCAGTAGCGCAACTTGGTTAAAGATTTCCATCGATCTCGAAGTTGTATTGTTACAAGCGACGCGCAACATGAACGCAAGAGTAAGTTTAACACGCAGCATCGAGAGAAAAGAATCGAAATTAATCCTGATTACCGGTCGAGGCGGCAGGCGTACGCGTTGCATTTCCGTTTCGTGCATCTCCCAGCTCGGGTGGTATCCGCGCGTCCGCGTAATTGCAGGAAAATTTGCGAGCCCCCGCGGCAGAACTTATCCGCAGTACGGAAGCTAAACTTACTTAGAAGGCACGAAGTAAAATTTACTTCTGCAGCTAGCAAGGACTTACGCGCGCCTGTAATAGAGTCGCGTGTGCTTTTGCATGTAGCGGTTTGTACATTCTCCCGCGTTATACTTCTTCCGTATAAAACAATTCCCTTCTGAGCAAGATGTACGCGAGACTGCGGAAACGCGAGTTTCTTCGCGAGTCTCTGTTGATTCTTTCGCATGAAAAGAGAAGAAGAAAACGGGGAACAAAAATTGAGATGAGAACAATGGAGGAACAGAAGATGTATATAGCGATACTTAGTGAAAGAGATTATTTAAAAGATTGATTAGTAACATCGGTTGATCGCTAATTTCATCGAAACTACGGAAGATGTTCTTTCATCGTGTACAAGGTTTTTGACTGGGGGTAGGCTGCTAGTTTAATTTATGAACCGACACGTCAAGTGTATTTAAAATATGCACAAAATAGGGAATTGTGTAGGATGATCGTGGACGAGAAGATGCTGCACATTTTGAAAAATTGATAAAGCTGTAGAACAGAAAGTGTTTTTAAGGATAGTTACTGGTAGTATCGTCTATCACTAACGATCTCACTATATCTTCTCCAATGACATCAACGTCATTTATTATCCATCCTACTGACAACACTCTTATTCGAAGTACCGTAATGTCTGGCGAAACTTACAGAAATCGCTGCGTCATTATTTCTGAATTTCTCCGTTCGAATTCGCTGGTTATCGAAAAACTTTAGAAAAGAAAAAAATCCAGAAGTTTGCGAGATAAAAATTTTATCGACGTCCTTGTACCGGCACGGCAACAATGGTTCAGAGTTGCGTATCCGAGAAATTATATCGTAGGCGAAAGTTACTGAAACGCGGGATGTGGATCGCTTCCATTTCTGAAGTTTCTCAATTCCTCCGAGGAAAAAAAAAGATACGAAATTCGCGGTTTCAAGTCGGACGAATGTATCATTCGACGGTAGGAGAGTTTCTTGCGAAAATTTGCACCGTAAGAAACTTTTATTGCTTTAGCGTGTCAATAACAATTCCGCGACGCTCTCGAGTTTCCGAACGACGTCGTGATGTTGCTACTCGCTAGAGAAGATGCGAATTCGATTCGACGAACGCATCGATACGACAGTTTTCTAGAATGAAACATTTTGTCGACGTTTATCTATTTATAACGGATAGATAAAGTCATATAATGGCTCACGAAAGTATTCGATTCATTTAACGTGAATATCTTTCCCGTGTACATTTATTGAGCAAATTATATGAAGTATTTTGAAATTCCATTAGCGCTATGATGAGACACGATCACAGTGACAGGAAATGATTGTTGGTAGAATTTGAAACGAATTTGGAAATATACGTGAAGGTTACGAGATATTTATTGCAGATATATATTTAAAAAATTGAAATACATCAAAAAATAGCTATTTAAAGCAAAGTATTAGAAGCTTATAAAAAGTGTCTGTAAATGTGCGAATGTGAGTGAGTAAGTGAGTGAAAATGTTCTCGTGTGAGTCAGTTTATTAGGATTTGAAAAGGTCGATTAATCGCAGAGAAGATTTATAGGAATTTAACGATTTATCGAAAGGATCAGCTCGTTCTTAAGGTAAACGAAAAAGTGATTGGACCAGCAGTGGTTCAGGGAATTAAGCAAGCTTTTTGACTTCCTATTTGGCAATTACTGCAAGCTGTTTCGTTCAATAAAGCAGTTCATTTTTAGCTACGATTTCATTTCGTCTCTGGCCCACAGCGAAAATCCTTCTTAGACCAATCAAATGCTCCTCAACATCGTGCTTTCTTCGCTCGTTTCTTCGTTTTAGCTCAATTATCTAATGGCCCGCGTGGAATGGAATCGATGTTAGTTCCTGGGCTATCGCGAATTTCCGGTATCGAGCACGAGGTCTACTCTTTGCTCTACACAGCTCTGTATTATCGATACAGATTTTCACTCAACCAATCGTTCCGTTTTGTCGCGATTTATGTTCCAGATTAATAGAGGAATTAGGTCGATCCGCGTTTATATCAGGACCGACCGGTTATTTCTGTCTCGTCTATTTTCGAGGTCGGTTAGTACGTTTCGATAGGTCATTAGATTTTACAATTGTGAATTTATAAATATACAGAATTAAAGTTAATTTATATGTTGACAGGATTGCTTTGAGTTTAATAAATTCTTTGAAATGTTAATTCCGCATTGGAAATTGGAAAATTTAATTAAAGGCTCGGGTAATTGGAGTCGCGTCATTTGAAACTTTCAATCGACTCTAAAGGACTAAATTTATCGAGAATGATTATATATAATAACAACGCAGATGGATAGGGAGGAACGTACGAGAAGAGTTGAACACAGGTAACTAGCACTCTATCTGTTTTTCAGAGTTATCACGTGGTTTACACGCCACTGGCTTCCTACCTCCCCCGGTCACCACTTTTTCTAAATTATTTTCCTTCCGATTACGACGCTCGAATCTTTCGCAAGTAAAATCATCTAGCTCGAAATTATCTAAAATCCGCTGGAAACCAGCAATTTTGCTAACCATGTTAATGCTCGAACGGTAAATTCAATAACATAAATTAACTACTGAAATAGAAATGCATAAACGTAATGTTGGCTCTTCATGAGTTAATGGCGAACTGGCGACAGCTGTAATATAAAACTTGTACTAAATTTCTATCAAAATATATGCTAATTTGGTGATATGAAAATCATATTTATCAAACATTATTCAAATCCCCAAAAAGCGTATCGTTGTAAATTCGTAAATTTCGTATGAAAAACTATGAATTTAATATTTTCATTACAGTCACAATTTCGGTATAAATTGACTAAAAAATATGATAAAAAATGACAATCCAAATTTCTCAATTCCTTCTTACACCTAACTGTATAATCAAAAATCAAACTGAAAGGCTTACGAAAAATCAGCTTCCACTTATCTATTTGACAAACAATTACTCAAGTACTCAAAGATGCATCGTTATACACTGCTTCGGTGTTGGAATCTTCCAATAAGCTTAAAAGAACAAAGGTCATGCGGACCAAATTCCCAAACCTTTCGTCTGTCCCCTCTTACGTCCGACGTATAGCTTTACCACACGAACGACGTAGCAGAAAACTCTGGAAAAATCGTTGGGAACAGCTACGGAATCCCTCTGACGACGTTCTATGAGGTATCGTGGCCGTGGCGAAATTAACATTTCTCCTTTGAGCCGGTCGATCGCAGTAACACGACACGTTTCTCTCCCCCTTTCGATTGGCTGTTTCTCTCGCCGGATATAGGCGACGACGCGGCGAGCTGCGACGCTGCGGAATGCTCGCGTGCCTTTGGAATCGCGATACCGAAACGAGACGAGGGTTATTGGCCGTTGTCAAAGGGGCGACGCTCAACGCCGCGCCGGCGACGACGCTCGCGCGTTAACAGCCCAACCAACCCTTTTACGAGGCGTTGGAATTCACTACAGCTACCCCTTCCAGCGAAAAGTCTGTCTCGGCCGAAATTAAGGCTACGTCGACTGGGGACCGTGCACGATCGCCTAGGGAGGACGGGGCGTTTCTCGCAGAGGATTTTTTTCGATCTTCACTTCTTTTTCCCTTCGTCACTATAGCTAAGACGATGGCTGTCTGAGGGAACGTTGATCCTAAGAAAGAGGTAATCGACGATGCGAAGGAAGACGTCTCGAAAGATTTGTGGAAATGGTTCTTCCTGTTGCGCGGAGATTTCCCAAGTTTCTTTTAGGACTCGGCAAATAGGCTGATGCGGTTTTGTTTGGTTTGTAGCGGATAAGGGCGGGATTTATATGCTCTTGTTTGTTCGAGGATTTAGTGTATGGTGACGCGTAGGTTTTTCGGAACTGGTTTAGAGCCACGTCTGACGATAGTCAGCTCTTTTTTTCGGTTTTTTCCCATCATAACCTGGCTTTAGCGGAACACATATCTACATTTTTATAACGTCGAAACACACGCATGGACATTCGATATACGACGTTATATCCCTGTTAGTATAGTAATTTAACATTAAAATTTCGCAATTTTCACTGCGCTATCGTCGGTAACCATCTTCATAATGGCTTTCACGCCATTAAGTTCTCACTCGTGCTGTGAAAATTCACTACAATTTCGGACACTGTTGCGAATTTCAACAAATGAATATCGAACTATATATATCTCACACACTGTAATTTCTTTCTGATAATTGTGTGACCTATTTTCTTTTCCTCTTTCCAATTCGAAATACGATCGATACTGAAGATGTTGATCGATGATGATAATGCTTGGACGACAATGCCTAGCTACTGTTTGTGTTCAACCATGAAATACGCTCAAGGTTTAGATCCATGAACATCAAGATTGCAAACAGCGTTATTGATTGGCCATGACTAGTAGTCCTTCGGAGAGACTGTCTCAATTTTCCTGCCATATGAATATAAATTATCAAGCTGTCATTACCATCCTATTGATTGCTTGTAAATTATGGGGACACTTGCGTTACTTGAATCACAGCTACACGATTTCGTTTCCTGTGCGTGCCAAGTAATTCAATAAGTCGCCGTCCATACGTGCGTCTCTTGCTTTGGATTCCGCTTAACGAAGCATTGTGTCGCTTCGTTATCGCGATCGACAGCGAGTCATTGAATAAGCGCAAGAATTTGAAGCCGGATTGTGTTTCTTTTAAAAGTCTGACAGTCGCCCTTTTTGCATAAAAAGTATCAGGCAACTTTGTTGGATCAGACTTCTTATCGAAGAGATTGCTACTTGGCGAACGTTTCCTGGCTACTCCCGGCTTAATCCTTGACTGATGTGGGATCAGACCGTTGATAAATAAGCATTAAATACACAATCGATTAATCATCAGGACATGTTGCAAGCATACGAGAAGCAACTACGTAGCAAAAGATATAAAGTTACGGAAGAAAATATTTTATATCTCTCGCTTCGATTGCAGGATCATATTTGAATAAATGAAGCTTCATCCAAAATTAAAATTCGTCTTGAACCTATCGTTTCGTCTGTAATGTTCTCTCTCCAGCAAGTATCGAATGCCACCAAGCATCAAATACCACGATGCTTGGTAAAACGCACTAAGATCTGTGTTAATCTCTTGATTGTGTTGCAACCCTTGACGCAATCGCTCGGTTGTCAAAGATGTATACGACATTCTTCGTGTCTCTCGACACCGCGTACTTCAAATTCCCGTCGTCTGGAAACCTGCGCGAGGCTTCTACGCCGCAAAGACAGCCTAGCTGACGTGTATTCACCTCTGAAAGGCCTCGTTCTCCCGATAATCCCCAATTAACGTTCCAGTATAGGCAACAGCAAGCCTGGCGTTTTAAAAAGCACATCAGACGAAACTTTCTTCCGAAGACGAATACGGAAGTCTTTACCGAACGACAAAGAGGATGACAAGCTCCAAACAGAAGGCAGAAGCGGATAAAATAGAATAGAAGCAAACATGATTGATACAGGGTAACGTATAATAAGGTAGGGTTTTTTAATACCTTATTAGGTGCTATTAGTTTTTAAGTGATAATGTAGGAATGAGAAAATACGATGTACATCGGAAACAGTTCGAGAAAATATGAAAAATAAGAAAATGATTCGAATAACTTTATGGTAGGATTATATTATTTGAGCAAGTACTTTTAGAACAAACGATAAAATAATTTGTATAAATAAAGTAATACACGCACGCTATAATAATTATAACTAAGGTTACTCACATTACTTGAACAAACTTTTTACTTTCGAACGAGTATATCTGATGATATATCTGATCAACGAACTGTCAAATGAAAGAGAACGATACATTTCACTACTTGTCGTATCGCTTGTAACGAGTTAAACAGTCTATTGTGAGAAGTATATCGTTCAAAAACTGCAATGCAAATTACTTAACATGACTGGAATATCACATTGACTCAAATAACCCCACTTTGCTCTATAGAGGGAAAAAAAGAGATTCCACCGTAATGCTCCCTATAAAAGGGGAAAGATACAGGGTGGCGGAAGAGAGAGTTAGGTGCATCACACGCGCTCCCGCGTACATATAATTCAGTTTCACGAGTTGCCCGGCCGCCGTAAGCACAGTAGAATATTAACATATGGATGGGGTTGCACAGTGTGAAGCGCTTATCACACAATGGGGCTACCCATTGTCATGCAGATTCCCCTTGGCTAATATAAAATGATCATCAGACAGATCGGGGGAATCCCCTAATGCTTTAACACCCCGCCGGTCCGGCTGAGCTGTTGCGTTCGTTCGCAAGTGTAGCCATGCGTGATGGGCCAGATACACGCGATAATTATATGCTAAAGGCATGTACGCCAAGTCTAGCTTCAAGGCTAGATGGGATTTACCATCTATACACGTCTATTTAGCGACCTGTATCCCATGGATTACAAAGATCGATCGGACTCCATGGAAAAAAGGATAAAGGGAGATCGGATTGGTGAGACTGTCTCTCTTTTTTATTTTCTCTCCTTTTTAGTAGGCCATCTTCTTGTTTTTGTGGAGAGGAGATAGAGGTTGGTTAGGGTGGTCGATCAAATGTGTGGTCTAAAGAGCTTCCGTGTTGGTTTCGCTTGATTGATTGGAATTTTGCGGCCGTTTCTCGGTAATTGGGTTAACTGCTAATGGGAAATTTGAATCGCGTGTAGCAGCGGGTTTTAAATCGTCCAAGACGAAGGTTTTCAAGCAGAAACTGATACCATTGATACGTAAAAATATTTATTCTCCGACGAATAATTTTATGTGAATTGTAAAGCAGTGAAAATTTGCGTAGACCAGAAGCGATCATAACACAGAGTACTGGAACAACAGCAAGTGAGGAGCGATGTTGAGAATGCTCGTGGTGATTTGTATGCATAGAGTTACGTGGACATTTGACTGTACGTGGGAAGAATGTGTGTCGTGTGAAGTCGTTAAGAGCTACAATTGAGAAACGAGGCACAGATTTATGTGAATTGTCGAAAAGTTGAAAGTGAGAATGATTATTACTATTTTACTATTAAAATTCGTATTTTTACTTTATTTTATTTCTCGTAAATAAAAACTTTCTCTACGATCCAACATGTCCAGGTTTTCCAATAAAGATACACGAGATAATACATCTCGCTAGTAACAAGACGAGAATGATGCGTCATTGTGGCGAATGATATTTCAATCGAGCAGGCGAAAGTTCGCGCCAGGGAGTTCTCCTATCAAATTCCAGGCTTTTCAAAGGGAAATTTCCGTGTTGAAAGGGCCGGATGACTCAGCTCCGCGCCACGGCTGCCTCAATTATATTCACGGTTTCAGATGGCCGAGTCATTAACCGCACGTGCTAAGAGCGCTTCTTAAAAAGCGGCCGAACCTTTCTCGATTATATCGCGCGGCTCGTAATTATCTCACCGAGGCGATTCACCGGAACCTTTTATTCGCGACTTGACCCTTTATTCTTCGTGGCCGCATCGGCCGCGCCGCTAACGATTATTTCTCTAGCCAAGTTCGTTCCAGCTAATTAGAAAAGAATCCAACTCGAGACCTGCAGCCTCCAGCAATTTTTTTTGATATCTATGGGAATATTCTATTTATTCAGATTCTATGCAGGAATATTTGTTCGATCGTAGCTTGTGCGATTAACGACGTGTTAATACTGTCGAATTATGATTATTCGAATTAATGATAACACAGGATGTGTACAGTTTCTTCTATTTTCTTGCTCTTGTTCAGTTTCTTTCTTCCATACCCTTATTTTACTTTATTCCTTTTCAATTTTCTTATCTTACTTCATCCACTTCCTCTCCTCCTTCATCTTTTTCCCCTCTTCCTCTTCTTTATTTTCTTCCCCCTTGTTTTCCTTATTTTCTTCCTCTTCCTTTCTTCTCTTCTATTCATCCATCCTTCCAATCTCTTTCGTTCTTTCTAACTACATCACGTCATTCGTCGGTGAAGGACCCAAAAACTCAACGACTCTTGACCGAACGAACGTCGTTGCGGAACGACGTTCGTCTTGCCACTTTGCAGCGTATTACGTTCGAATTCGATTTGGCCCAGTGTCCGCGGCGATCGTTCTGTCGTCACGAGGACGACGTTAATTTAATCGGCATTCTGAAACGACCGGAGAGAGGATAGCCGGTCTGAAGGAGAATGAAAAAGGACACGGCCAAGGCTAAGGGAGAACGTGAAAGAGACAGAGTGGAGGATGGGTGGGGGGTGGAACACTCGAATCTGCAAGGGAAATTAACAATGTTTTCCTCTTGCTCTCCTTCTCGAGGATCACTTGTCACTAAGTAGTCTTCCGCACAGTAGAACATTCCACTTTAACTTTGCGCCCTGTCTTCATTACTTTGGTAACGGGCGCACGGCGTCGGCAAAAAACCCTGGCATAGTTGTATACTTTCGCGGCGCTAATTAGGACCTATCAGCAACGCCAGTTTCGTAACGACCCGCGCTTTGTAATTTAAAGTCCCCTATTCCCCTTCTTTCGCTGCGTTCGAGCCTCATTGAATTGCATTGCACACGGCTTTTTGTCCATTCAGCCTCTCGTTGTCGTTTTAACGCGTCAATTATCGTAGAAATTGAATTTTTTTTTAATCATCGTTCGTAATTAGTATCATTAGACACTTATGCAAATTTACATTTCACTAGGTACAGTCGAAAGAGTAAGTCCTAGACCTAGGCAGAAATTTCTTTCTGCAATAATAAATGAAGACTACAAATGTAGACTAATAACATTGATATATTTTAAATGTTCCAAAGGCTGACAATAATGTGCATTTAATCGCAAAATCAAACGCGACGAAAATTTTCTGAAAACGAATTGCGTTTTAAAATTGTTTCTCTATAAAACAAAAGAGATACGACTTATAATATCTCATCTTGTATATTTTTCCGTACCGCGTACATTTTGTATACTTTTTCTTTCATATAAACGCAGAAAAATCCGCGCACTAATTATCAGCCGTTAAATATTAAATATCGGGTACGAGAGTTTTTAGCGTCTCGTCTAGTTTTCGACGGTCTGTTTCACTTAATCGATTCTTTGAAACTGGCGAAAGCGCTGCCTTTAAAGGGATCGAACCGGACAGCGGCCAAGACGAGGTCGCAATACTTTTGTCCGCGAGCAATTTGCAAGGAGTTTTAATTAACCGTGTTTGCGAGTAATTTGGCGAAAAACGGAACTTTTCGTAGCAGCAGATTTTCCACTGTTCCTCCGCGTTAATAACACGCGTCTAACAAGCGCACGTAAATTCATAAATACACGAATAACGCAAAGAGGATCGCAGTCTTTGATAGCCCCTGGGACCGACCAGCTTGTCTTAGATGTTCGGGTTCTCTATTGTTCCGAGTCTCTTCAACATTTGAGCACCGTAGTCTCTGGCAATAATACCGAGTGTACAAACGAATGAAATTTTAAACCGGGGACAAGTAGTTCGCGTTTTCTACGGCGCTCTTGGGACCTGTAGCTTTCGCGTCGCGTTAAACCGAGTCTCTGGCAACTTCGACCAAAAAACCAAGAAACTACCGTCTCGAAAAGTCGCAGCTGCTGAAGCTTTTAGCGAAAACGAAGCCGAATTTAAGATTCCAGTATTGTATCAGGCATAAGCAGAGACGAGAAGATGGCTATCGAAATAAATGGAGTGGTGGAGGATTAAGAGAAGATCGATTAAGGAAAGGATGAATTAATTGAAAATTCGGGGGTGATACCTTTCAAGAAGGATTGAGGACCAGACGTACTCCGTTCGCTGCTCCTCTAATTTGTAAATGTAGATGATCGATTTTTAGAGTACGGTCAAATCTCTTGTATCTAACCGAAGATAAGATTGTACAAACGGACGAATAATTTTGATTATAGAGATCGTCCAGTTCCTTCTTATTAATTAAGATAATGCAAACTTATGTTTGGAACTGTTGAGAATTGTGGAACACTAAGATTACACTTATCACCAAATCCGACCGCCGGTACGCAGAACGTAAATAGAGCGACAAGCAGAAATTCATTGTTTATTGCTTTCGATTCATTGTAAAGAAAAGATTATTTATTTCTGAAATGAAGAAAGCGATAAGCTCTCCAGCTAGAGTATTGCGAGGGATCTCATGGCAGATATCTCAGATCTTTCATTTAGTCGAGAAGCATACTTGTGAGACGTACATCAAAATGTTCAGTAAACAGCGTGAAAATATATTTGAAAGTGAGGAGAGTAGTGATGACGGAGTCTATAACTATTGTTCGAAGTGCCCAAAATCACCCCAAATGTGTTTGGAATGTTTTAACGAATACTATACGATATAGGATAATATAATATATTATCTAGAATATAAATGAATAAAAAGTATGGTATAATATGTTTTTAATATTTTTATATTGTATATCCTATATATAATGTCGTATATTTAATTAACTCGAACAAGAAGAGCGTCACCATACTTTGGTGACGGGGCCCCCACGGAAGTATACTTGTCGCATAGATATGTACGACGTGGCGACGAACGTGTTAAAATAGTTTTAGATTTATTTAATAAACGATTTCCAGGATCTTCGTCGACATACATTTGCACGTGTCTCAGCACTTCCTTTGTCCCACCATCTTCTATACTGTCAACGAAACAGTTACATTCATTTGTTTTTTGAGACGTCGCGCACATACATACTTCCACACACTCATATTCGCATACGTGTGTCACTACTACGCGGCTAATTTAGTCTAGCACAAAAAATTATACATATCTCAATAGGTACATTCAAGTAGTTGTATCTTCAGCACGTTTTTCACATACGAAATTTATATCGAGACAAATGGTAATGGCATAATATATTCATCACGAGAACACACGTTTACGAAGTTCGTATATGAGAGAGATTGAATTACGAGATCGCATATCAGAAATTCGACAGTAATTTGTTTATATCAACGAGATGTATCATGCATACAGACCTGTTGTGCATTGAATTATAAAATAAGTATTCTTCGGACTCTATTGGAAGATGATCCCATTACGCTATAAACTAATGAAACTTGTAATCCTTCTACTCGATTCTCCATTACAGGACATGCACAGAGGTTTCGAAAAGCGCGTGTTCGATATCAAAATGTGTCGACGACGCTTGCGTTTAATCTTTGACGGGGGATGAAAATTCCGCGAGATACGATGCAATTTCACGAGGCATCGTCGAGATAAAAATGACGCGATGTGGCTGGCTTGGCACGAGCAAAAATCGTCGTACAGCAGCGGCGCAATTTTAAGCTTGTCAGCGTTCTTGCGGGAGCAAGGAAGAAAACGGTCGCCTGGAACGCTGACCGTCACCGCCATTCTGTTTCGTTAAGCCCGTCGACGAGCGGCCCTTGTTGGATAAACCGTGCAACAAGCACGGGACATTATACTTTTATGGCAGCTCGTGATTATGTATCAACCAGACAGATTTATACGTTATGTATGGGCGGTATCGATTCCGCCCGGGCAACAACACCGGAATGCAACGTGCGTTGAGCCCTGTGGGAAATATGCAACGCCGAAGTAATGGCGTTCCGGGGCAATAGACGTTAATCCGGAATAGGCACCTGCCTGGCGGTACGTTTCCAACGGACGACTAGGGAAAAATAGAAGGAAACGGGAATGAAGGATGAAGAAAAAACAAAAACCTTTCGGATCGTGAATTATTAGGTAGCGAGAGCGTGAAGATTTTTCGAGGGTGAATGGTAAAGGGGTTTTAGGATGACACGTAGGATATGGCGTTTTGGGGAACGTTAATGGGACGTTTATTCCGGAGTCGTGTGTCGTATATTTTGTCACGAGCGTTGTGAACATTTTGCTTTATCCTTGCTTTACTTTTATGCTATTTTCTTTGCACTCGTGAGATATAGAGAACAATATGACGCGAAAAATATTATAGTTGGTAAAAGTTCGCAAGTTTGTGTTTCTCGGATTGTTAACGATCGGGCAGGAATTTCTAAAGCTGTTCACATCTGGATTTGTACGACGTAGAAAATAACGATGGAGAAAGCGATTGATAAAAGCGTGTATGTTTGTCCCTTTTGGATTTTTAATGGTTGAGGAAAATTCGAATCTTTAGGACGGAGAAAGTGATCGATGAATGTTTGTAGATATTATTTTTGGTTTGTTAATGATCGAGGAGAATTTGAATTTCTAGAGTTTTCCATATTATTACGAACGTATTACGAAGGTGTAATTTCAGATGGATCGTAAGTCGCGAGCGAACAGCTTGTCCTGAGAGAAGAAATATAGAGATTGCGACATTCCGAGGAACGTGTAAGACATTTTTTTAAAATGAACCATAATTTGTAAGGGAGAGACGCCGTGTCCGAGAGAGAGAGAGAGAGAGAGAGAGAGAGAGAGAGAGAGAGAGAGAGAGAGAGAGAGAGAGAGAGAGAGAGAGAGAGAGAGAGAGGTTAGAAAGGAAATGTGGAGATTGCGAAATTTTATGAAGTGTACCAGACACTCTTCACGTAAGCTGAGCTGTTCTTTGCCAAGAATGGAAACAAAAATTCTTTAAGGGAACGAACCTTGTATTAAATAATAGATATTTTAATCCCTTTTCTCGACACGTGTCTTTCATTTAATTAAATTTCCCAAAAATATCCAGACGAAGCGGAAAGATCATTCTCCTAATTAAATTATCAAAAACTACCAGAAATACCAGATAGACCTGTTCTCTAATGGAACTTTGAAAAATTATCAAATTCACTGTCAATTACCGCTTCAGCAAATACACAGCGAGACTTAAACGTTTATAATTCACAATAAAATTATTTTCAAATAATTACATTAATTATTCACAACTCGAGAAGATGGAACAGTGAAAGAGTCGAATTAAACCAATATATATAAATCAGCGCTATTGGAGAAACGATTATTTGTCAGTAACCGCAAGCAATTACATTCTCGAACAGTTCCGCTCTCCTTATTTCATCGAACAGATCCAAATGTCGTTTCAAATATCCCAAGAAACGATCGAAACGTCGGCCCATAAAAATCATAGTTTATTGAACAGGGACCGTACTTACGCTCGTAGCTTTTAACGAGAGCCCCCGGTCCAATTTTTGTCGGCGTTTGATAAATGGAGCGCACGCGGGAAGAACGAAAACGACGGCCGCCATGAGATTGCCACGCGGAATTCGCGCGTAAATCGCATTGATAACGTGCCAATGTGCAATCGTTTCGTCACCGATACCGGTCCCGCCGACCGATTCCGGTTCCACCGAATTGCGGAAGCGAAGACAAGAAAGAACGATCCCGAATCCCCATTTCCTGATAGAAAACCCCTTGTTCCGGTCGCTGAAAGGACACCGTGCTTCCCTTCCCTTTGTTTCCCCATCGTGCCTCATGGGAAACAGGGAAAATCGACGCGCAGAACGTTTCGTATCCTCCGTGTTTAAAGACTATTTGTTGGTGAATATTAAAAGGTGATGAGTTAATAGCTCCGAGAAATGAAGATGTTTAACCGTGCAGCTTTCTGATAAACGCGGCAATAGATGACGCTTCTGGTGAAAAAGCCGTGCAATTCCAGACGTGGAATAGCCATTTTAGTAACGTATTTTAGTAACAGCAAATTTCATTGAAGCAGCTATTTTCAACCTTTCCCATCTCGTGCCATGTATAAACTATTTATTATTATTGTTTCTATTTGACGATCTAAGAGAAAAGACGTCAGTGTTCCTGATTAAGCAATCAGGTATTACACGATTTAAAAATTCTTACAGTATGTTGCTTGGAAAATAATCAAAGAACGAAATGCCATAGGCTGAAACCGGTCTAAAAGTACACGTACAAATAATAATCTCGATAGAAGCAAAGAAGATTCTCATTTTAAAGTAACAATTGGAAGAAAGGAAGAGCGCACGTGGAGAATTGTCTTCTGATCCAAGTATACGCCATGACACTTCGATGTTCACGTCTTCCTGCTACCTGCAACCCTACAAGCCGTTCTCCGATCTTACAGTCTTCATCCTCACCTTACTTTCTCATCCTACGTTTTCTAGCCACGTATCGTGAGTTTTGTCTAGCACCGTTACGATCTGCGAAAGTCGTGGGCTTAAGCGCAGCAAACCGCGTTTTATCGACGCGATGGTGGCACGAAGTCTGGCTCCGATCCTCGTCGGGGAAATAATGTTAAAAGTTCATTCATTACTATCGACGAGATAAGGCGAACGAATTATGGACTCCTGATAGTATGCCCAGGAGAGGGATCGTGGTGCACGATGCCGGTTCGTTTTCGTACGATATAAATCCTGGAACTGTAATTAGGTCGATAAGGCAGCATTTACATCTGGAAACGAGGTACGCCAGCTTTTTGTACTAAGACGCGGGATTGGATCGAACTTTCCATAATTGATAGTTGGTTCCGGTGCACCGTTCGAGTTCCGGTCGTGTTCACGATGCGATCAATACGTCCTCGATCGATCGACACGCGTAACCATTAAAAGTCGTTGGGCAGCGATGTCGTAATTAAGCTGAGCTTTTTCGCTCACTTTCGATCGAACTGTGTTTTCCTATCTTGAAAAAGTTTATTAAATTTGTGGGAAATATGAAAGACTCGTTATTAAATATTTTTATAACGTCCAAAGTGTATTACGATAGTCTCCAGATATTACAAATTCTCCTCTTCGTTGAAACTAAAGCAAAATTGAGATACAAAGTGTTCGAATGTTTAATGTTTTGCTCTTCGAATTTTCGTTACGAATCTTTAAAACGGTAGAATCAGTGAAATTTATACTCGCGTTTCATTTTATAAACGATACGTTCGAAAGGGTGCGAAGAGAAATTCTGTGCAAATTAATAAGGAATAAGGCATCCGGCAAAAATGAATTTCCCTTTGACTTCATTTTCCGTGTGAACTTGGATGATGTTCGTTTTTCCAACTGTCGACGCCGGTTTTACGAGAGTGACAAGTGAAATTCGTATTATTATCAGCATCGGACGAGACACAGGGAAGTTTGTTAATTTGTGAAACAATTTAATTACGAAGCGAAGGGGAGTGTGAAAATATCCCTTGCCAAGCTTTAATTACACAGATGCTCTGGCCCGGTTCTTGCAAAAAGCTTCGCCACTACGTCCCAATTTTATTTCAAAAGCGCCGTCGGCTACGTTATTTGTACGATATATTGTTTTATAGCAAACACATATATAAATACAGATGACAAATATCGTTATTAAGTATTTGTTGGAAAAGAATTTCCGATTGATGCTCACAGTTCAGTAATCAAGCAAGACAGAATTCAATTTTCATAATGGTCCAAATGTATAAAACTAGATTGTCTATCAATGATATCCATTTCATTAAGAAACATAAAAATTATTGTAAAAATTAATCTATGATGTTCCTAAATTCTTGATTTATCACCTATAACTAGGCCTTTTACACATTATATCGCTATATTAATTATTTTCATCTTACTTAGTTATTTCTTTTTTATAATATATACGAGATATTTAATTTTAACATATTGAACCAAATATTACGTTTCGTATTAGCCCAGTAAAATCCCATAAAACTATCAGAAATTGATATTTCTTAGGCGCAGACAGTTTTCTCGCTAGGTCGCTGAAACGTCACACAGCGCACCATGCAAGGATGGTACGATATTCAATTTCTACAACAACGATTGTACCGCGGAGAATCGCTGGAAATTTATGATGTCTCCGCGTAGTTGCAGTAAGCCGGAGCTAAGTCACGGTGATTAGTCACTCGAAAAGCGAGTCGTGGCGCTTTTATCCGCGAACAACTTCCTGATCCGGACAATGGATGGTCCAGGGAATATTAGGATTATACTCGCTCGATCTTCGCCTTACTCTATCCGAACACGCTTTTCAGTTTCGTTCCGGCAATAATCGATCTCCCATTCAATCCGAATCGAACCGAAAAATCCGTGTAAATTAACTTGGCTGTTATTATATCCTGAATTTTATTCTTTTCTTTTTCTATTTCAAAAGATATCGTCTAATTTTCTTAGCGGAGAGACAAAGCAATTCCCTTAAATTCCAATTTACAAACGATTCGAAATGCCACGAGCAAACCACATAGCCAGGGTCGGGGGCGATCAATTTCACTACATCCCCGCGAGGAATCGCGCGTGTATCCGCTGAAAAACGGACAGATAATTCTGGATGCCTTGAGAATAGACTACGATAGAGCTGGAAGATTCACAGACAGCCTTGGCTCGCTTATTTTCGAACAAGTTGTTCCTTTATCGATCACTCGAGTACTTTCTTATCTTTGCTTTCTCTTCTTTCATGTGCGTCTGTTCCTCCAGAACTCTTCTTTTTCTTAGTTTTGCAAACTTCTTACGCGTAATCAACGCTATACACATGCCATAGATTAAGCTGTTCTTCTATCGATCACTTGATCCCATTCTTATCTCTGGTTTATTTCTTCCATATGTGTTTCTTCTTCCAGAATTCTTCTCTTTCTTAGTTTTGTAAGCTTCTTACGCATAATCAACATCATAAACATACCATAGATAAAACTGTTCTTCTATCGATCACTCGATTCCATTCTTATCTCTGATTTCTTTTTTTCCATATGTGTTTCTTCTTCCAGAACTCTTCTGTTTCTTAGTTTTGCAAACTTTTTATGCATAATCAACGTCATAAACAAAGCACAGATTAAGCTGTTCTTCTATCGATCACTCGATTCTATTCTTATCTCTGGTTTCTTTTCTTCCATATGTGTTTCTTCTTCCAGAATTCTTCCCTTTCTTAGTTTTGCAAGCTTCTTACGCATAATCAACGTCATAAACATACCATAGATTAAGCTGTTCTTCTATCAATCACTCGTTCCCATTCTTATCTCTGGTTTATTTCTTCCATATGTGTTTCTTCTTCCAGAATTCTTCTCTTTCTTAGTTTTGCAAGCTTCTTACGCATAATCAACATCATAAACATACCATAGATTAAGCTGTTCTTCTATCAATCACTCGTTCCCATTCTTATCTCTGGTTTATTTCTTCCATATGTGTTTCTTCTTCCAGAATTCTTCTCTTTCTTAGTTTTGCAAGCTTCTTACGCATAATCAACGTCATAAGCATACCATAGATTAAGCTGTTCTTCTATCAATCACTCGTTCCCATTCTTATCTCTGGTTTATTTCTTCCATATGTGTTTCTTCTTCCAGAATTCTTCCCTTTCTTAGTTTTGCAAGCTTCTTACGCATAATCAACGTCGTAAACATACCATAGATTAAGCTGTTCTTCTATCGATCATTTGATCCCATTCTTATCTCTGGTTTTTTTTTCTTCCATATACGTTTCTTCTTTCAGAATTCTTCTTTTTCTTAGTTTTGCAAGCTTCTTACGCATAATCAACGTCATAAACATACCATAGATTAAGTTGTTCTTCTAGCGATCACTCGATTCCTTTTTTATTTCACATCCTCTCTTTATCGTTACTATTATCTCTTCACTGACACGCGCCTCTTCTTTCACTGCTCCTCGTCTCGTCCTGAGTTTTTCCAACCCTCCACGCGCAATCAACGTTATAAACATGCCATCTCGCTGTTATTCCAGCTCGTGCAAAGAATCAGAATGGGCGATCTCATCCAACGCGTGCTCGTTTCGCGGAATCGTGTCGCGGAAATGATTGCGCAGCCACGGGAACGATGTCGCCTTTCAAATCCTTTCGCCAATGGCTGGCCTGTCTTTTCCGACGAACGACTGTTTACCCACCGCGATACCTTCTTTGAAGTATTTGACGAAAAGAAACCGGCAGAAAATGAAGAGAAAAGAAACTTATGAGACAGGAAGTCGAAGAGGCTGGGGATGAGATTGAAAAGAGACAAATGGAGGAGTTCTGGCGTAACGAGGCGAACGAAGCGTGGAGGAACGGACCCTTCCACGAGAAATTGAGAGCGAAATGGAAAGAGGTGCGGGCGGAACGAGGCGAGAGGCAGACGAAGTGTTTGAATCGAGATGAGAAATGCGACAGATAAGACAGAGACTCTCGAGCTTTCCGCGTATAAGGAAGGAACGTTACTGAGGATCGCTATGGTACAGAAATCGCCCGCAGGCTGTGCGATTCGCGAGGCTTCTCGCGCGAATTCGCCGATGAAGAGAGGAGAAGACCAGCTCGGGGAACTCGTATGTCGCTTGAACGTGCATATTCTTCGAGCACGGCCACGAGACGCTACGTGCTTCGAGAGGAAATGTCTGTCTGGAGAACGTGCCGCGGTTGCCCGAGAGACACTTGCAGGAGCGTGAATTTCGGGGCTTAGATGCGCGCGCGCGCGCGCCAGCAAAAGAGAGAAATCTCTCGATGAACGGCTATAGTCGCGCTGAGCGTCTGCTGCAGTCTGATATCTAAATTATCGGTTCTTCTTCGACTTTCTTTTTAGGGAAATTTGCAACTTGTCGTAGTTGCTCCAGGGATCGTTACTGTGCTGATTACTCCAAAGGAACGATGTACTGTGGATGTTGTTTTTTTAGTAATTTCGAAGCGGTGGAATCTAAAATGTTCCTTTTCTGGAAGATTTTCAGAAGATGGGAAAAGACTTTCGATACTACAAACTAAATTTTCTTGTACGAAATCTACGACGACAAGATTGATAACGGATGAACAGTATAATGGTGAAAAATTGCGTAAGGATAGATCGAAGTTCGAAGAAATAAGCCAAGGTCATAATTAAGTCATTAAATCGTTAGAAATTCTAAAATTTTAAGCCCACGACCTTTTTTACGGTTTTACAACAATTGACCAACGAAATATTTTATCTCGTCCTTTTAATATTTCAAAACCTCCCCTGTCTATATCCCCGAATCCCATTCAGCTACTTCGATGAGGTATCCCGGTTGACTTATCAATCCTGGAAAATCTCCGTGCATAGAATCTCCTTACACTTTGATCCTCTTGCGTCACATTCCTGAGACTCGCTTCCAACTTCTTCTGGTTTTTGGTAATAGCTAATCAAGTATTCGCGGCAGATAAGGAACGCACGTCCCGGTGGCGCGAAGCATTTTCAGAATTATCTGGTACTCTTACTCTAAAGCTGAAGCCAGTCTCGTTCACAAAGACGCGGTAATTCCATTCCCTTGGCAGCCATCAAATTACAAACTGTATCGCGGCCATGGGAGAAAGAGGGAAGATGCTGGGGCCCAGACAGACCCTCTTGCGCGCGATCAGCTGCTAACGATACCAAAAATGAAATTAACCGACCGTGGAGGCGGGAAACAGAGGACAGGAGGGAGGGGAAGGTTGGATCGAAGCTAATCTCGTCTGGTACAGCTATCTCGATATCCTTGACGTAAATAGATTACCGTGGTGACGTTAGGTGACGTCTGCTTTAACTCGCGAGACAGAGAGGCGGCCAGCGTCTAGCTATGCGTATATACATATATCTATATATATGGTATATAGGGTGTCCCGCATAAGGTAGTGCATAAATAAGTCGAAAATATACAACAAACTTTGTTCGTATCGAGTGTAAAATCGAGTTTGAGCGTTTGTCAAGCTCGCGTGTACCTGGTCGATTCTTAATCGAGCATGCTCAAATTCTATTTTCTTAACAACGAGGACTTAAACAGGAAAGTTACATTGACATGTTGATAATTAGTGAAGTTCACTTCGACTTTCTCGACGATTAAGTTTCTGACAAACAAATTTTATTCCACAAATTTGACTTGTCTCTGCGTGTGGGATCGCCTTCGATGTAGATACTGCGTTGTACGGGTCACCTTGTATATACATATAGAGGGAAATCTATATTCAGGGGACGACGGTTGGTTTCGGGAAAGCGCGCGGAGGAAAAGACAGTGCGGCGAAGAAGTCGTCGTCGTCGTCGTGGCAGAGACAGAGGGCAAAAAGCAAGGGAGGACCGACGATAGAAAAAGAAAGGAAGGAGAGGAGAAGAGACGTAAGAGGCACACGAATGGGTGGGATTGGATAGAATTGTACAGGACACTGATAAGGGGACTCGGAAGGAACTGGCACGCTTTGACAGCCGGTAAATTAAAGTATATTTCCCCGACGCTAGAAGGCAGATGTGCTGTACGTGGTAATCCGGCAGAGATTCTGTGCCGAGATGAAAGGTAGACTCGAAAGAGGGAATTTTTTATGAACGAGATCGGTATGCCAAGACGATGGAAAGGGAACGGGCGAAAAGAGAATACAGAGGATGAACGAGGATGGCTGGAAAATGGTGTCCACCTGAGTGCAAGAGACATCGGGACGGGAAGAAGCCAGCGGGGGGAGTAAAAGAAGTTGTCAGAATCAGATGAGAAGCACGAGGAGATACTGCCGCGGAGATCGGGCTACCTGGCTTATCTGATCGGTATACGGCCACGAAACGAATCGATGAAACAGGTACACACAGTGAACGTGCGATCAGCCTTAACAACTTCCACACGAAATCGACGAAATCTTGCTTTTTCGTTCGATCGACCTGTCAACGTGCTTGATACACTGCAATGGGAAATCTTGCTACCGGTATATGTATATAGTTCGCGGTCGGTTATGTATTGCGAGGGTTTAGAAGTTTTCTTCTGTGGCTATCCGCTGGGTCTTTTCGTACTTACACATTATATATCGTTTAACTTCGTGCGGTTGATTTGACGGATATGTGTGAAATCAAAAAATAAAGTGGCTGTTATACGTTACGCTAAATCTTTCTACATTACGAGCTAGAAGTTTGGAATTGTTAGATGTTTCGCAGAAATCAAGGATTTATGAAAAGGGCTCATTTAGGATCGAAAAACTGGGAAGGATACACAACATAAAAGGATAGAAAAACATTGCACCAAAAATCTATTGAAACAACGTAACAATTATTGGACACATTATATTTTAATTAACTTCTTCAAGTGGGACACTGCACTGGACACTCTCTCAGAAACACCGCGAGTCTTTGAGGATTACGAAAAATCATCAAAGACACAACTCTCTGTGATAAATAATGTAATTCACTCGTGCCGGAGTACCATCTCAAACAAGGAAGAAAAAATACATACAGGTCAGACAAAAATGCTTCCTATTTCCGTGCGAGCGTGCTGGTCGTAAAAGAGCGGAGGAGGCACGTTAATACGGAAAACGCGGCCTTTTTTCTTATCCTTTGCAACGAAGAGGAGAAACGTAACGACGTGGACGCATCTCGGCTGCTCGAGGATACATAACGTGAATGGTAAAGACGACAAAAAGGAGCGTCGACTATAAAGGGCCACGGGATGCTCCTGGCTGCGTTCTCGATGGTTCGAGCAAAAAAGCCGGTTTGAAAGGTTTGCTACTGATTTTACAAAGGGACGCAAACCGTTTCAGGGTCTCTGAGGAGGCCGATCAGTATTCAACTGCAGGCCTTGGCCAGGGTCATGTGACGAGCTGGACATACACAAGATTTGCCGGAGATTCTTCAGAGTGTACAGGATATGCCTGGCCCGGTAAACTGACCCTACGTGCTCTGGCTCCTTTATACGTCATTCCCATTTCCGATCCGCTCGTTCTTGAGAATTTCGATCGGCGCACGAGCCAATTTATTCCGTACGTCGCAACCGAAACCCTGGACTTGTTTCAGCTCATCCAAGACACGTGAGCCTTCACCGCGTTCACCTTCCGAAAAAGAAACCTTCGTATGTTTCTTTTGGTCATTACGCCATCTCGAAACACCGCTGCTCTCTGATCAATCCCGACTTCCATCGATTCTACCGAACACAGACGTGATACTCATCTCGAAGTTCAAGGGAAATATATAGCGAAGAAGGAAACGAAGAATATGTGTGGCATCGTAATTTCGTGAACGAATGTGGACGAATGGAAGACTTCGCATCAAGTAATAGTGAATCGAGCTTATGCTTAGGTTAACGTATTGGTACTGAGTAAAGGTTGTTGAAGTGCTCACCACTTCTAAGGAAACTCTACATCTGGTCTTTTAGTTTTCTCAAGCACTGAAGCCATCGATTGAAGGCAAACCATAAACAGTAGACAGGCGATGTTGGTTTCAGGACTTTCAGTTATAGGGTAACACTGCTAGCGTGCGGATATGGATCAGATCAATTATATTCCGACTTGTATTTACACTGCAATATTTAAAATATATTTTCTACCTTACAATTTATCCACGCGTTCTCTTGTTCACATACATCCAATAACCTCAACAAAGGTTAATTTCGAGAATGTATACGTAAACTGTGATGTCTGTTGTCGTATGAAAATTTCATTACGCGTAACAAAAATATGCGTGATTGAGGTGTGAAGGAGCTCTGAATTATTCGTTGATTTGTAAGAGTCATCAAAATTGAACACATCATAGGACTATATAATCGCTGTATTTGTTATCCGTTATCATAATATTTATCAAGCAATTAGTAATTACACATTCCTACGAACAATTTTCGTGAACGTTGGACATTCGAGTACTTTCTAAAGGATGATGTATGTCGTTTGTGAGGTAATTAAGCCGAGAGAAGGGTGGATCTATGTAAAGTGGCTCTCTTTTCACGTTGTCGGGGAACGTATGACCACATGGCAGAAAATTATTAGACAGCGTAAAGTTGAAATTCTGTGAGACCGCTAAGCAAAGGTAGGGAAGCGTGGTAAGCTCCTAAATCCCCGAATACTATTTTTCAGCGCTGCAGTTCGCGCATGTTGGTTCCTTATTAACATTGGCTAATGCTGAAGCGGCCCAACAAGCTGTTTACATGCGGTGGTTTTAGGAGGTGAAGGAGAGAGAGTTACTTCAGTATGAAATGTTTCAACGTGCATTCGCGGGGGACTTCTATACACATCTCAAGAAAATGACGTTTACCCGCGGGAAACGTACACACAAACGCTCTAGACAGAGAAGGGCCATGCGTCGTTGTTGCGCCACGAGACGGCAACCCCGCCAGCACCGTGGCCCGCCGCGTTGCCATCAAACGCTTTACGCTCGATATACTCTAAACAGATTACGAAACATACATACGATGCGCTGTAAAATCCAGGAAATTTGTTAAAAAATTTCTTAGAAATAAAAATAGCAGGATCGATGCGTATTAAACTAGTGGAGCTTCGATATTATGTGTATGAAATCTCTATATCTGGAAGAGTACAGTATAGTTGAGGTGTGGAAGATTTTTGAGTTGTGAAACACGTTCAAGTAGTTCGAGTCGTTAAAATTAGAAAAGAAAGGAACTTGAGAAAGATTTCGAGATTATGCTTCTTTGTACTTTTGTTAGAAATTTCTATGAATCAGCGAAATAGTTAAAAAAATTAAAAGATCAAATTTAATATCGAAATTTAATATCTTCCCTATCGTCTCTCTCTTTTACGCGATTTTTCAATCAGGCTATGAATGTATGTCATGTACATATACGATATCATATTGTATAATATAACAGCATATTTATTACTGCTTATACTTTCAGTGTCGATTTCATATTCAATTTGTTTGTATGCATTTGTAATTTGTTTACTACCACGTGTTATTTGTCCATATTTTCCAACCGTTCATATACGACAGAGCATAATATTATGGTAATGTATGTCCATATATGTTGGAAATATCAGCAATGGTACACTCGGACCGGAGCGTGTTAATCTTCGATCTAACTGGAGTCCAAACGTCATGGCCAGGCGTTTCCCACTGAAATATTCCAAGACTACTCTTTTGTATAGTAAGTGAAGCACACTTCCCTAGGTCAGTCTGTCACGAAGCATCGACGAATCGGATTAATTCGTGGTAGAAGGATGCTCTTATTCACTGCGTGACCAACTGCTTTCCACGGGGAAAGGTCGTCATTGTGTTCCCGTATCTTTTCATTCCAGATCGACAGTCGCGGCAGATAAGACTAACTGACTGACACGAATAGCGTCAGGGAACGACGACCAGTGGGCGGACAGCAACAGCCCTTTTTTCTCCGCGGCCACTCCAACCTCCCCTGTTCCATTATGTCGCGTGCACTTCCACCCTAACCGATGGTGAAAAGACCGACAATTTGCCTGTGCTCTGTTTCGTCGTTGTTCTCTTCCCTTTGCTCTGATATCTGCTCCTTTCACGTTGCTCGGATTCCTGGAAAGAGTGGCGCAATGAGAGTGTCCACGGGACACTGGACGGTGTGGAAAGAAACCAGGAAAAAAAGAGAGGGGAACTCGCGACACTCGGTGTTTTGTAGCCCAGCTTCCTACGACGAAGGGTACGCGGCATCAAGGAGAGCCGGAAAATGAATGTCAGCCACGAGTACCACTCCGGCTCTCATCAGGAGATTCCATTCATTTACCTTCCACCTACCCTTCCTACCTTCGCTCTTTCCGCTATTCCCTTTCCTATGCTTTATATCGCACGCTTCCGCGTTACGTTCCGTGTCCCTTCGAATGGAAGTTTGTTCCGAACCGGTGGAATTGTAGTCGATCGAAAGCAGAGCTTCCTGGGCTTCCAGCAGACTACTCGTGGAAATCACCTTTAGGGATTTTTGGGGGATAGAAATGGCCGTGGAAGATAACATTTTTTAAGAGGCATTTTCTACGAAGAATTTATGAACGAGGCTGTTTATAAGCATTAAGACACTCGTTTGAATCATTTCTTTGGCTCAGCTCTGTAATTTTCACCGCGATTTCAACTCTGCAAATTTTACCACGACGCGACATCTGCGTCGGTTTACCGTAAACGAATTCACTGTGCGCCCATAGACCCAGTGAGGAAGGGTTAGCAGTTTCTCGTCTCTGCCTGGAAAATCGCATAAGCCGTCTCGGTATCAGGAAAAGTATTTACATATCCGCGTTTCGCGAGCGTGCTAGCCCATCAACCCCAGAATTTTCACGTAAAAATGTCGAAAAGCGTAGCCTGGCGCAGTTCGTCAAGGTATATGTACACGCCTACGCTTTGTAAGTCTGAGTTTCTGGAAACGTAGTCTGCTTTGGTAAGCGGCTTAACCGATCTTAAGCGGCTTCGCGTGTCCCTCTGAGATTCTTGCCTGTTCACCGGACACACCTGACGCGACGCAGGTGAAAATATCCGGAATGTTAGCTCGATTCCCTCGCGGCTTTTCGTCTCTCAAAACATGGTTCAGCCACGGGTCACCGGGGATTCCGATCTCATTTCGAACGAATAAACCTCCATGTCGACATTCCTCGGCGACGATCCGTTCTCATCCACAGTGCACGAGGCTTTGTCAGCGTGTTAATCGCCGAAGTAGATCTGAACGCCAGGATGCAGCGCCCCGTCGAGTTCGTCCAGTAGGTTGGATTAACTGTCTGATGATTATCTTACGGACTACCATTTTGGACCGAGGATTTCGCGTTTGGAATGTTACACGAGTTCTTTCGAACAGTTGTTAGAGGTGAGTTATATTGCTGAACGTGGTGATCCAATATGTGTGAAATTTAAATTGTTTGTTAAGCTTCTTATTCTTGTAAATATGTTCTTCGATTCTGTCCTTGCTATTTCAACGTTAAGAATACTGATTGGTCAAATAGCAGGACCAAATTTGAATATATACAAAACTGTATAACGCAAGGAAGAAGACTATATTATTCAAAATATCAAAAATGCACCGGTTCTACTGTTAACATTGTACCATTTTCATAAAGAAATGTTCTGAGAATCTGAAATTCAGATTGTATTAAACAAAATTGCATTGACTTGTGTCGTCTATAAATTATCACAGTAAAACTTTGGCTTCGTAAGTCCTAATTTGAGCCTCGATAGATCACACGTTCAAGACTACTTCGAAGAAATAAGAAATTCAGACAACACCATACTCTGATTCTAAGGAGAAGGGCCAGAAACTGCGACGTAAAATCCATTTTTCTGACTCGCAGCAGCGAGGATGGGTTCAATCGGGAATCCGGGTCGTGTGATTGCGAGTTTACGAGAGTCTGTCTCGGACATCGGGTTTTTATAGGCGCGATGGTTCGTGATTGTAAATGATAAGGCTTTCGTGAAAAAATTTACGGTATATCGAAGCTCGCTTCCGCGATCGTTAGAAGCAAACGCCTCAAAAAGCCCAACAGAATGAACGAAAAGATAAAAAAGAAAAACGAAGCAAAAGTCTCTGGTGGACCTACTAGTTTCTTGGTTCTCGAGAACAAAAATTCACGAGAAGTTCATTCTCGAACACACGAGGATCCGTAGCTACCTTTCTTTGTCATCGTAATATTCTTCTATACTGTATCCCTGTTGAAAATTACGTCGAATCAGTGTCTTGTTTCGCAAGATTAAGACACTAGGAACATTTTTAAACGCACGTAGACCTGTGTGCATTTTCCTTTATCACTGTGTTATCCTTCCTGTCTCTCGATCCTCGCCTCTTTCCAACGTCGTTGCTGTTCCCTTTAGCTTCCTCGAAAGGTGGCCCAACCAGCCACGGAAAATGACGAAACGCGGCGTTACCAAAGTTGCGCACAAAACGCATTATACGCGACGTGCTTCGCCGAACTTTGTAAATATATCCGGTAACAAATACGAGGAGAACGTGCAACGAGGGAGAAACTGGGTGAAATTGTTTCCATGAAACGTGAAACATTGTAGGCTTCGGCCGTATAATCCTGTCGCGATGTTTAATTACGAATTTTAATAATAGTATTGTGGATGGTAAATAGAGTGCTTCTTTAACAAACGATAGCTCTCTGTAGTCGCATGCGCTGACTTTTGTTCCAGCATTTCGCGTTTTGTTAATGGTTTCCGTCTGGAGAGTAGGAAATACGTATAATTATGGAAATTTGATTTAACGGTATATTTTTCTCTCGTATCTCCCTATAGTTTGATTTTCTCTGTTGTTTCATTTTTCCTAAAGCTGAATTATATCGTAGAAAAAATTAATTACCTGAAATTATATTTTAAAAAATGATTATCTGCTAAAGCATTCGAAATTATAATATTATTGATCATAGTTACATTGGAAGTTGAAATCGAAGCAACATCTGCTGGACCAAAGTTACTTATGATTCATGGGAAGGAGAAGGCAGAGCAGGGTTTCCATCGCGATAACCGCATGGAAGCTTTCTCCCTTGTACACTAAACGACACGATCCTTTTGTCCGTGACTACGGCCCGTGACTCGACAGTTTCGTTTGATCCTTTAGTATTAACATTTGTACAACATTATAACCGTATTACATCCGTTGCTACAAGGGCAGCAGGCTTCTTGTGTTGGATCGTAACAAACTTTACGAAGCTCACGGTACTCTCACATCTCGAACACGTATCAGTGTTTCTCATGTTACTATTATTCTAGATAGCGCAGGAAATACAAGACCTCTCGCGTATTGTAATTCCATTCCAACTTCTAAATCTATTTCTTAAGTATAGTTTAGATTATATCATATCAGATACACAGATAGTCGAATTATTATGCTATAATAACTACATATAACATAATCAAATTTTATCAAGTACTAATGGTAGAGATAGCATTCATTAACCATGAATGCTATCTAATTCACGAGATAAGTATCCAATGAAGAAACCTCAGCAAAGTACTAAATCCTTTTCCGTGGTTCAAATTAACCTCTTCCATCCTCATTTTCCAAATATTCTAACAGAAAGAACCACATAATAGAGGAAGATAGTAAAGTTTCCCTCGAGCCAGCGGCATTAACGTCGACTTAAATTTCCCATATAAAAATCCCAGAAAAATACTAAATCTCTGTTCATAGTCTAAATTAACCCCTTTCACCCCTATTTCCAAGCGTTTCAACGAAGAAAGCGACGAAATTGGACCATCGTGGAAATCTCGTTCGAGAGGATCAAAGAATACTGACCCGGGCATTCACAACCCAAGCGCCATTGTGTTAAGCACAAGGGGATGAAAACTCGATCCTCGCGGATTTTTACAGGAAAAAGCGCAACCATCACGCGAAGGGAGTTGCGGTGAATGGAAGTTACTCGATAAAACTATCGTTGCTGTTCCCGATCGTCACGGTCGGACGTAGCCGACCGCTTCCGGGGTCCCAATAGCGTAACCGTGCTTGTTCGCGGCCCATAACTGCCAAGGGACGGGTCGTGCCATAAGTTATCGGGACGCTTGGTTGCCGTGACATTTTTCATCGACCAGACGGGAAATCGAAGGGTGTGAATGGTGGATGAAATTCGGGATTTTTACGGGTGAAAATTCGGCCCCGTTGAAAGTGACTGAATGACGGGGTTAACGGTCGATTAAATGGGAAATGGGTGAAATTTGGATGCTGGTTGTAAAACAGATGGAGTTGTAGAGTTCTGATACTTACATATTAAGGCTATCGAACATTTTTTCTTTTTTTAACACCGGTCATACGAAACAGGATTTAAGAATGTTGATAATTAAATGTGATTCTTCAGGAGTCTACTACGTACATCCTTCTACTTGTGTATTAATCTTTCCTTCCTCTAACTTCTACTTGTGGAAGTGGTCATCACTTCTAAGAAAACTCTACATCTGGTCTTTTCAGTTTTCTCAAGCGCTGAAGTCATCGACAGCGTATAGACAAAAGACTGGAACGAAGGCAGACCATAAACAGTAGACAGGCGACGATGGCTTCAGAGCTTTCAGCCATAGGGTAACACTGCTAGCGTACGGATCTGGACCAGCTCAAATGATATTCCGACTTGTATTTACATTTCTCTATTAAAATATATTTTCTACCTTGCAATTTATTCACGCGTTCCTTTGTTCACACATCTAATAATCTCAACACTATTAAACTATTTCATTTGAATCTAAAAGATTTCTTCTGTATGCTCTTACCAAAATTTCCACCGTTCCTCTTTCTATGCTTTTTCGTTCTACTATATCCCAACTTACCTTCGACAAGCTACGAACAAGCGAGCCAAATTTCCTACAAGCTACACCACGGGGACGACGCTGCAAAGACAGTGAGTCGTCGATTAAGTCGTCGATGAGCCGAACTTTAATAAAGCAAGCGATTCAACCGTCCCGTTGTATTACGTATTTACGTAACAATGGTTCTCCTCGCGCTTCAGTTGACAAAGTCAAGTCCCACCATCAACGCCATTTCCTCCAGTTCCACGATAATCTGTCTGGCACGAAGGGTTTCTTCGCGTAACGACGATTGTCATGCGGAATCCCTGTCGGCGACTGTATATCGCGGCACATCCCTTAATCGCTTTGCAAATGTCGGTCACGGATATCGGCGACACAATCACGAACTACGTGGTCTAGCGTTCCCCTGGGTCGCCACCAACTCATCCTACCACGGCACAGTTTGATAAGTGGATCCGGCCTCCTATGTCCGGACGACGCATATATCCAAGAACTATATTTTTCAGTGTCAAAAGTAAGACGATTTCCAACCCTGCGCGCGGTTCTTACGCTATATAGAACGAAAGGATGAAATCGTAGGATCCGACGCTTGCCTCAGCGACTTTTCTTCGAGTTTTTCGTGGCACGAATCTGGAACCGATGGGACATTCAGTCTAGGGTGTACTTTGGAAATCGATAAAATGTTTTTCCTAGTTTCGAGGGGGAAAAAGGGGGATGATATCGAGTGATAATAGGAATAGTTATTTATTACGTATTTATTGAAGAATGCGAGTTTGAGTATTGAAAGTGTATTTGTTTCGGCATGGATGGCAATGGAAATTGTGAGAAATGTTATTTATTAGGTATAGATCGTAGAATGTAGATTGTAGAATGTGAATCGGAATATTGAAAGTGTAATCTTTTTGCCGTAGAAGGTACATGATGCGTGATTCACATGTGTGGGGCAGATAGGAATCGTTCTATTTGTGCGAGTCATGCGATATATTCTAGAAAAAGAATATCTGGATGGAGAATTGGAATACAATCAAAAGTTTGTCCGAGCGAAGCTAAGATACGATTCTCTCCTCAACCAGAGAATCGATGTATCGAACTTACTTTCCTATCATTGCGTTTTATCTCCGCCTGCGAGAAGTACGCGGAATAGCTTTTAATCGCCTGCCAATATTTCAAATAGTATATCAGCACCAATGCGTAACCAATGTACACTTATGAAATGAGATCTATTATCGATACTTTGTCCTATTCGCTGTTAAAAGTTTTTACCCTAATAACATCGATCTATTGCTTCATTTATTTTTCATAAGATCGTCGATTTAGTTGTGGTAAATGTTATGCCCGATTAGCACCAACAAGACGAGCAGCATCACGAAATCGGAAAGAATCGGACGAGGTTTAACTAGCCCCGTAAATTTACCTTAGCTTAAATGGTACGTTACACGGAAGAAATTCTACGTATCGCGGTTTCCGCGATTAGAGAGGAAGACGAGGGCGAATGCGGGCGCTGTGGCAATTCTCGAGAAGGAAACACAGCAAGACTGATTCATTTTCGTTGAACTTAGATAACAATAAATACCCATTTTCCTTTTCGCCCTTCTTCCCCGTCGCCGGTATCTTTAATCAGATTTAGGAGAGCTCAGCCAGAAAACCGCTTCTCTGTCTTCCTGGCCGAGCGCGTAATCGCCTCGCGCTCTTGTTTAACAGCCCGGGCCATCTCTCTGAACTCTCTTCATGTGCAATACGCGCAATTACGATTGTTCGAGTAACCGGGAATCGTTATCCGGACCCGATATTTAACTCGCGTTCTCGTGACGCTTTATATCCGCGCGGTGACCCCGCAAATTGCTGCGTGCCAGGATGACAAAAGAACGCTGGTGGAACGGACAGAGGAAAGGGAAACGAGCGGTCGCGCCGCGCCAGCAATTAACCCGTTGTTAATTAAATTAACCAAATTACAGGCACGACTGGGGGGATTCTTTTCCGCGGCTTAAATTAAGCGACCCGAACCCGCAATTCCTTGCAGCCGCGCGCCACTGCATTTACCTCGCAGCGTTTATTCTCTCTCCCTCTCTTGCGATCTCTCTCTTTCTCTCTCTGGTCGACCAGACGAACCGACTATTTACTTTGTGTACGTCTGACGCTTTACCTCCATATTTCCTTTTTTGCTCGCGAGATCGTTGGCTGCTGTAAAGTTTCGAACTGTTTTACGGGAACCTTCGTTGCCAGTTTTAGTTACGAGATTCCTATTGTCAGCGCTGGATAAAATGGTTTTTTAAATCGAGATGTAAGCTCCTGTTCCTGCATTATAGTGGGGTTATACTATGTTGCAAAATTGTCTTTGGTTATCTAAATGATTACTGGAACTTCCTAATGAAAGTCTAGTTGATGTTCGACTAGTGTCTAAATCTACTTATGTGAACGTGAAATCTTGTTATACGATTAAAAATATCTAGAACTTACTGGTATTACTTACACACGGGTCTTCGTCTGATATATTATTCCATTTGAAAAGAAAAAATCCAGAAAGCTTGTAAAACGTATGTATTGTAGACGTATGAATCACACGGAAATTGTAAGGAATCATACGAAAGAAAGAAGAATATCGACAGTCGTGAATGGCCCATTTCAATGAAAAGAGCGTATTCCTTCCATTCTTATCCGTATATCGACCATTTATATTCGTTAATAAAACTACTATTCCACCTCGAAGTCGTGACAACCTGCACCTTTCTTCAGACCTTAATTACCCGAGCGAGAGCCATCGCAGAAAGAATTTTACGAGTCTACTTATATCTCGTAGCAGTCGTTCGAAATCTGACAAACCTGCACCTCCACGAGTCCAATTACACCGAAACAGTTCCAGCGGACGGTCGAGCGCAATTCTTCAGCGCCAATATCGCGGTGCTGGATCTCGAGAAGAATCTCTTAGTGGCACGATTTCGAGGCAGCGCGTATCGCGTGAACCAATCGACCGGGTATATTTTCGTCAGGCCACGCCATAAAACGAATCGCGCTGGAAGGAGTAAGCGAGATGGGACCTGGTGGACCAGAGTCCGGTAGCAAGACAGGCATTGGCTGCCGGTCGACAAGACAACATGCAACGAATTCCTCGTTAATTGAGATGCCATGGACGACTCACCCTTTAACCGGCTTCTGGGGCCAACAATAAATACTCGTTCTCGTGGCGGCTGTTATCTGACGACGACGTATCTTCATCCAGATTCAGGGTAAAATGCCGGCGGTCTCCGGGAACACCACATCCACGTATACCAGCTTCCGTCGTCCCTCATTCTTTTCGGTAGTAATATCACTGTATAATTACAACTTCTGCGGTTACGACGAGGGCCGGCCCAGGCATTTTTCTTATCTCTCTGTTGGTCCGCCTGCAGGTCCCGCTCTCGCATCTCCTCGTAGCCTTGGCCACGGCCACTTATAGCAAACATAATAGGGTTCTATTCCGAGACCAGGTTTTCTTATCTGATGTACCGCGACCGGCTTCTCCCGGGACGGACGCTTATATGGACCGTGTAGCAGAGCACGATGCTCCGCCATTCGACCAGGCATTTTCCTTATTGGCCCTCTTGCAGCCACTCCGCCCAGCAACCCTCTTGCAGCCAACTCATCGCTGTCGTTTTCTTTCCCGTGGCTTTGCGGTCACCGAGACAATTCGACTACTTTTCTGAATATAGGTCTGGCGTTTCTACTAGTTTCTACTGCTTCGCAGCGGTAGTCGTTTTTCGGGATTATGGTACTGGTAGCTCTGGTGACCTGGAAAATATACATGGAGGTTAGATTTGGAAGATTTTTCGAGTTGTTTGGGTTTCGGTATGAGGAGTGCGTTGTGCATGATTTTGATATGATTTTGGAGAATGTATGGAGTATTTAAACTACGAAGTTGTAAGTAAATATTATAGGTACGGTTAAGTTGATGAGTTGAGCGGCGATTGTGTAATCTGCGCGAGTGTGGTAAGTTTCATGGTGGTTTCTTTAACTTACGTATGGGAAATACGAAGAGATGTGGATGTATAGTATCGACTAAATTTGAAAGATTAAAAATACTCGAACTTTGTACACCTGGTGGAATATATTTCATAATCGTTAAAATTCCGGAAACGGCAAATGGAAATTAAGGGAGGAATATCGTTTTAATCCCCGTATAAACTCTGTATCGTATAATTAATTTGACAAAATTAATTATTTGGATCATACATTATGAATTTATTTACGTTCATTATAAAATTTAGATATAACAGTAGCTATAAATCTAAATTACGTGTATTTTCCTTTCACCAAACGTTGAACCAGAGTTCGCTGCAACGCGTCTCTTTTATCTTGCGATTCTCGACGATGAAAGAACTAGTCAGTCCAGAGGGAACGATACTCGACCACGCGTTAAGATTTATATGATTTTTCCCGTAATAATGACGCTGCTTTGCTGTTTATAAATTCATGCGTTCTCGCCGCGGGAAACGAACAATTTATGTGTCTCTGGCGTGCCACTGTCGAACATTTTCCCACGGTGAACGTAACATTTCTCATACAGTCACCTGGATATATATATATATATATATACGTGGTCGTATACGTGTACCTTTCTCTACCTTTTTTTTTTTCTTTTTTTCATTCATTGTCCAGGGGCCAATTGGATTTTTTCTCGAGCTGTGCGCGACGCATCGAAATTCTGTCGCGCGACAGAATGTAAAATGTGGGCTAATATCGACGTGTTAAAAGAGAAGATTAAAAGAGAAGTTAGCAAGGGAAACGAAAGTTTGTCGTTTACCTTTTTGGTACACGATTAATTGTTTCCAAATGGAGAAACACAGGAGAAAAAAATATGATAAGTCAGTCATATTTCTCGTACTTTATAGAAGAGCAATTTAAAAAATCGATACGTCGTCAAGCAAGTCCACGCCAAAACTATTTTTGTAATTGTTTCCGGGATTAAATATACGATTATGTTATTTAAAAAATATTAATAAGATTCGAGAGTCACATCGATTGTTATTAATTAAATTAAACTAACGTAGTAACTGAACAAATATTGTTCTTTTATTAGAAAAACGTTTTGAGTTTATGACCTATTACTCAATTATTTCATATTAAAATATATTTTTTTAGCCACTTAAGCGACATGAAAATTAGAAAACTAACAAAAGTAGATATATCAGATATCTGTCGCGTGATCTTCAAATGGAAGAAATATTAATTCGAACAGTAAATTCGATCAAAAGCAAATGGTGTAGCTTAACGTGACCTAAATCATCGCGTCAAAGTTCGTAGTATGATCCGGATTATTCCATGGAGGGCGATGTGCAAACGATCATCGCATTGGTATCGATGTCGTGTCCTCAAATCTTGATGAAGCTGGTTATAATGCCGGCGGTAGCCTGAGATGATTTCCAGAAACTACGCCGTTTGTACAACCACAAATTCCAGCTACCAATTTAACTAATGATATCTACTTGAAATTCACTGAGGCATTAGTAAATGATTCTCGATAGGTCATGTTTTTACGACGTTATCCATATTAATCATCTAATCGGAAATTGACTAAATCCTATAGATTTTAATCTGCGATAATTGTGATCACGTTATCTCTAAAATGTTAAGAAAATTCGAGTAACGAATTTGAAAATTTCCTGACACGGTTATACTCTTAAATTGGCTAATAGGTCGTTATTGATGTTAACTATATCTAACCGAAAATCCATTAAAACGATTGCATTTTACGATAACCATGAAACCGATTATAATTAGAAGTGAAATGGGAAATGATATGAAACAACAAAATCTGACTTTTCTCTTTTAGTGGAAAAGGAGGCAAACTCGAGAAAGAAATTATATAAATACTGAAATAATTTATCGTCGTGTTTCGAATTATCGCAAAGCAATGATATCCTTGTGAAAGTCAATTAGACTTTGATTTTAAAAAATAAAGGTATAATACACAAATAAATAAATTTTACGCGTTCACAAAAATATTTTACCGTTTACTTCCCCTTCGAATCTGTAAAAACGAGGAACGTTGAATGTTCATAGCGTTTAAATTATAAATGATATAAGTGCGAAAGTTAATAAAAATGCATCCTCTATTTCTACCAGAAATGTTTATGTTTGACGCCTATATCGTTTGTCCCATCTCAACTCCTCGATTCACATTATCTCAATTTATTCTCGCATTATCAGCAAAACACAAAGGAAAGTGGAGTAGGAGATCTAGAAATGAAGTTGCTAAATATCCCCTAAAATAGGAACGGCTCTAATGAAACGGAACAAACTTGAGGAATTCGTGCTTCGCGATAAAATAACCTGAACCTGGGAGTAACTGGGAATCTTGAAATATGCGGCTAGAGGTGGGAACGCTACGGGCTTCCGGTTACTGGGCGGCAATTAGTCGGTATTATTAAAAGGAAAAATTTATACGCCGGGTCCACGGACGTCTGGCGGGTGTTTGCTAAATTGTTTCGCATTCTTGGCCGCCGTTAATAGAATTACTCGAGTTTCGACGCGATATTCTGCAGACGGTGAATGAATTAAGACCGGAACGAACAAGAGAAAGAGAGGCGGAGAGGAAAAGAGAGATACAGAGATGAGAACGAACTCTGGGTCCGTTTCAACGGTGTCCTTCCGGCGATTCCGCGTTTTCGAATCAATCGAGTTACAGCCAGTGAATGAGGAAAATGCGCGAGTAATTGCGAACGATACTGGCGAGGCTGTAAATTTGCCAAAAATCGCGGACTGGTTAATTAAGGTCGGCTTGATCGGAACAGCCACCAAGATGAGAACGCGATCTCATCGAGTTTAATTAAACTTGGCTGGTGATCATCTTCTCTTCTTTTTAATCATTTAATTTTATAATCTTTCTATGCCCATCTTTCAAATTTTTCTATATTTGTAGAATATTTTAGAATTGTTTTATTTTATTTGTATTTTAGAATTGGCTTTCCTCGTATGGTGACAAAATCCTATAAATAATGTTTCACATTTCTCCGCAAAACTTTGCTAACGATCACTTTCCATTCTCTCTAATCACGTGATTTTAATACAGTATCCTTTGTATCTTTCTGTATTTTTAGAACATTTCGGAATTTTTAGTTTGCCTTTTCTTATACGATGACGAAATCTTGTGGATTCTCGGTGTTTTTGTGTTGAAGCGTCGAAGGAACATAACTTTGATGGAACTCTCTCTAACCTTTACTCTTCCATCTCGTCGTTCTTTTCTTTATCAACTCTTTTTGTCGTTCTTTCTTTTCCTCTTTTGTCATCCTTTACCGATCGTCCTTTCTCATTTTCTCTTCTTTATCTTAATTTAACACGAGTACGAAGCGATCTCTTTATTTCACAAGAATACCAATCACTTCAGTTACTATAACTTTAATTACATTCGTGTTGAGTATAGAGAATTTACCACACTCCTTTTTAATTTTTCTCGAAAAAAAGGACATTGCATGTGTGTTAAAGTAGACACGCGGCAGAAAGTTGGCTGACCATCGGGCGACGAGTTTCCTCGTCAAAAACAGCCAGCCATCGCATTGCTATCAGCGTCCTTAATGCCGAAACTTTTGCGCTGGCTGTGCTATCTGCGCCAAATAAACGAATTTGCCAGGAGTTAGCCGGGATAATAAAGTTCCTCTCTCTTTCCTCTGTTCTTCTTTTTTTCCTCTGCTGCCCCTTTGTTTTTCACCTTCTTCCCTCCACCTCGTGGGACTACGCGAGACACAGAACAAACAACACAGCGCGTGGAGAAGTTGCGGACAGTGCGGGCTGATAACGATTCCTCGGTGAAAATAAAAGGACCAGGGAAGAGTAATGATACCCATAGTTGTAAACTTTCGGCCGAGTAGACCGTGTACGACGATATTCGAGAGTTACGTTAAGACGTAGGAGATAAAGATGGCAAGTCGAAATACTCAGGATAGGGGGATAGGTTTTATAACGGCCAGGTGTCGAGTGGCCATTTCCTCAGGAAAACCATAGTCTAGGGTTGTACAACTACCTAAACACGTTCAATCTCTAAACCTTATTCGCTCTTATCTCCTTTTCTTTATTATCGCCTTTTAGTGGTAGCGTTTTGTAACATTTCTATGTAGAAAGCTTGTAAGCAATAAAATTGATTAGCAAAACAATCAAAGGTTTCCATCTATTTAGACAACGAATAAAAAAGATAAGACAAATATTAGGAAATACTCAGAACCTAAAAGCGACATGATAACCCATACCGGCTAAGAATACGAGAAAAGACAAATATACTCAATGTCTACAAATTTCCGAAACTTTCTAAACATCCCCTCGTCTATTTCCCCCGTTTCCTCTCTTCAAACGATGTGTATGATAATTAAACAGGCACAAAGAGCTTCAAAAAAGGAGGAGGGTGAACAACCGAGCGCCGACAAAGAGGCCAGAAGCTTTCCGACGGCTCCTCGTCGCTGTCCTTCGGCAATGGAGTCAGTCGACCTTAGAAACAAGCACAAAAGACCGTGCTCCGACGATCAACTCGTTCATCCTTCTGCTCTGAATCCACCCTATCTATCCACGACTACGTCTCGCCCCTTTCGCGATCAAACGCATGCCCCACGTGTCGTCCCGTTTGTCATTCTGCGATTGAAAACGGGACCTACTGTCATGTCACTGGTACCGGCCACCCGTCAGGTGATACTTTAGGGTGCGTTTCAACTTTTTCGGCTGCATCTCCGCTTTGTGACACGTTTAAGCGTGGCTCTAACTGCGGCACGAGCATTGAGAGAAATTGGGGTTGATGATTTTTTAGGGGAACATGTGACGAGAGATAATTCTTTAGATTTGGCGGTTGGTATTATTTAGATTTTAAGGTATGCGAGAAAGATACAGAAGACAGATAGGAATATTGGATCGTTCTACGAGTAATGTGACTCTTTCTCGGTACGAACATAAAGCGAAGATTAACTATATTCGTCGACAATGTAATTTTCGTCGTTTGGAGA
This sequence comes from Bombus fervidus, assembly GCF_041682495.2. Lineage (NCBI taxonomy): Eukaryota > Metazoa > Arthropoda > Insecta > Hymenoptera > Apidae > Bombus > Bombus fervidus. The sequence goes on along the minus strand of NC_091520.1, from coordinate 10,901,660 downwards.
ATTGCAAATTAATAATGATGTAAGCCAGTCCATTGTTTTCACAAAATAGTAAGATCATAAGTTAATTAAGTATGATACGCTAAAGGGTACCTTTAAGAAGTTAAGATACGTCATTAAATTTAAATATTTAAAATATTGACGTACATCATTTCTAATCATTTCCGTTTGATATTTTTCTATTAAATTTCCTGTTCCTAGCAATTTTGTTCGAATTTATCCTACGAAGAAATTCTAGAGAAATTGCTGTCCCAATATTGCAATTATTCCAGGCACCGAAATATAGCAGCGTCTCCTGAGCATGATATTAAAGTTCCAAGAAACGGTTCGCAGAAAAATGTTTGATTTCCTGGAAAATAGAGGCTTCCATGACCCTCGAAGGCGTTTCCAAATGCTGCGATTTGATTGAAAGTTCCGGCGCGCCAGTCGAAGACAAATGGCTCCGGCAAGGTCACCGGAAACGCTCTCAGGGCCGCGTTGTTTTTACCCTCCGCTTTCGAACTTTCGATTGCCCTCGAGGAAGTTTGCCAGCGCCTCCGGCGAGAGAACTCCGCTTTTCACGCAGGAAAATCATTCAGCAAGGTCATCGGTCTCGCGCAACGTCCTCGCTCATGTTTCCATTTACCGACTGATTAAAGCAGCGTTAAAAAATCTCGACTTTCTAAAGAACTACGATATAATATATGTACATTGCATAAAATATTTCTCCATGATCAAACCTGAAAAGGTACGATAAACACGCGAAACAACGTTTCGCGTGTATATATAAAGCTCAGCTAATTGAATATTCATTCATTTGTAATTAAAATGAATCATCCTTCTACTCTATATACTAATCCAATTGTAATCAGTTGCATTTTCCCCTAGCGATAAAATTACAATTAATGAAAAACAAGTAACAATACGATGAACGAAGACCGGCCGAATAATTCGATTTCGATCAAACAGACGTAGACGCGTTTAGAATGAAGAATCGGGCTAAATATCAACCGCGAGAACCTGACGAATTTTTAATGAAAATGCTCGCGACTGATCGATATCTGGCGCACGCGGAATCATAGCCCTCGATGGAGCACACTATCGTTGTTCTTCTCTCTCTTCTTTCGTCCTCGTTCGTTTTACGAGCGTGGAAAACTCGCGCCCAATGCCGGATGCATTATCGAAATATTATGACGTTCGGTGTCCGGTTTCATCTGATCTTCCATTACGTAAATTAACCAGCTTTACATTTGGAAACGGTATGTGACCTGCTTCGGGCCAAGTAGGATCAATACCTGATAACGTACGCGACTGGACGCTCGATAGAATAATGAATGATAATGCACGATAATTATTCGCTTAATCGTCCGACTTAATTATTGAAATTGCACGGTCAATCGTTCAGTCAGTCGTGCTGCTATAATTAATGGTATCGTTTCACGCCGAGCCTTGTCGCGACTTTATGCACGAGTTGAATCGCCGCAGTTATTTTTATGTGGAAAAAGGATTACTTGTACGAAGATAGTCGCTGTGTAAAATTATTCTACACGGTGACAACGCACGCTAAGAAAAGGAATCATCGATGACCGTGAAACGCGGCTAATCGGAAATTCGAACGAGCCCTGGATTTAATTCGTGCGTTCAATGCGAAATGGAAAATTAATTTCAATGGTCGCGATGAAAATAGAATACTCCGTGTCGTTTTGTTCAAATTCTCCTCTGCTATTTTCTCTGCTTCCATTTCGCCTCTTTCTCCTACCGATTACATGCTTCTTTATTTGTTCGTTTAATTACTTTTCCCTCTTTTTTTTTTAATATCTAAAAATGATACTTGCGATCGATTGAATTGAATACGCGAGATTGGTTACCCGATGCCTCTGTTGCGTAATAGGAAACGGAGAAGTAGAAAATCGAGGATAACGAAGCGTGGAGTGTAGTATACCGATGTAAGAATAAAATCTTTTCTTTCCTTTGGAACAGTAGTGCTGTCATTTAGAAAGATTAAGACGAATTCTATGGTTCTCATAGCCAAGCATGATAAGTTAATAATATTTTTTGCTACGGCGATCAAATGATTCCTTTTAACGAAAAACGTACAAAGGTTTCTAAAGTGTTAAACATTTCCATTTCACGTTTCTTGTGATACAGTTCATTGTTAAATTGTTGCTTTATTTTGTTAAATATTTTCAAAAAGTGAAATGCTTTCTTTCGACACAGCGATCCTGTTGGAATATTCCGCTGGCGAGGAGACAAACGATGTTTCGAGCGTTCGTGAAGGAAAGCTTTTGTAAGCGGTTCGAGAGACGGACACAGTATAAACAGTGGTCCCAAAGCGGTCGATGGCAAATTAGTGCGTGCTCTAAACACGGTGGAAGCCTACGTTAAGGCGTACAGGTACACTTAACCGGGCGCAATCACGGCCCAGTATTTACCTTGTCCGACCTGCTATCCGGTTAATGCGGCTCACGGTGAAATTAGTTTCGCTAATTTAACCCTGATAATGCGCCGATACCGTTTGATTGATCGTCCGCTGCCCACGAGTTACAACGTCGCGTTCGATCCCGCGGATCGATCAACCAAGATCGCGATGGATTTGCGACTCTGCTGATTTTCGCAAACAGATCTGAGCTGAAATTAGATGGCGACGATTAACTTCGTATTCCGAGTTCTCGTTAGACAGAAAATTATGGAATTCGTTTAATGTTCTAATTATTCTTCGTTTATTTTTTTGTTTCGAAATAACTAAGTGATTATGGAGATTCAGATTTAAAGTTTGAAGCATTAAACAGAGCAGATCGATTATTTTCCGCTTAGTGTCTTTTCAGACGCGTTTTGAAACGTACAGCAGACTCATCTTTGATTGCCTCTGCGATGGAAAACAAAAAGGACAGACAATGTAGAGAGCGATGTTGGAGAAACATGGTCTGTATAAACACTTTTTCACGATTTCTTTAACAGTCCAATCGAACGGAATGAAAGAAAGCTTGGGATACAGCGTAAGGCACTTTGTCCATTTGGAGTATCCTATTTCCGTTACCTTGAACAACACAGTAAAAAGGATTCTTAAATGTTTTTCTGCTAGTTTGGATGAAGATGCGAAAAGACTGTCCAGATAAGTGAAATACGATAAAAGTCATTCTATTATAAAAGTCGATATTTAATACGTAATTTTGATCGTATATTACAAAGGATTATATTGGGAATAAACGTTGCTGGATATAGAAATAGGAGAAAGTAATTTATTACCGCGGAAGGATATTTACGGCGAGTTAGCAGCATCCATTTGGAAACTAAGAGGAGACGGTGCTAATCAGGTCGGTCGGATATCATCGATTCGTCGTTAAGCGGAAATTTCTGCGCGAACTAATTATTCCCGTCGGTAGGAATTACACGACGCTTTTCCGATTCAATGGTAGCTCTCAAATATCACGGAATTTCACCACCGAAATGTGGAAACCAATCGAACTCTTAGATTCCCTAATTTTCCCTATTCAACATTTTCTTTATATTCAACGATCATAAGCGAGAAACGTGGTGATAAGTATATTTTTGCTGATTTTCTGATTTTAATTACTATTATCCTATTGTAAATATTAGCGAACGATGGAAACATACCAGCGTATGTTTTAGCGTAATTGAAAGATCTCAAATTTCACATTCGAAGGTAGTAAATTTTTTATACAGCAAAGTGTATTCGGTAGAATAAATTTTTCGCAATTTCTCTGCATTTTCAGAGGTTTTTTTTAAACGTTTAAATAAAAAAAATTGTTCCGTAAAAAAGCCAGCTAGAAATTGGAGAGAAACGATAGTATTTTTTCAAATTTACCTCGATACATCGAGCGCCTTGCGACGATATTCGGACGATCGGCTCACACGAGATGCAGTTAAACGATTCTTTATTTATGTATTCCGCAACGAGGGGGTGGTCGTGGCCGAGGTTCCCTGTTATTCCCAGCCCGGCAGCAACTCCGGAAACTTGTCCAATTAATTTTAAAAGGTTCTCGAACGGAAGGAAACTTTTAATTACGCAATCTGCCTGTCAAGAATCCTAATTTCCGTGAATTTTTTATCGCTACTCGTGTTCCTTCGAGGTGTTGAGTGGCAAATAAACGGAAGAAACGTTGGAGATGATTAAATGACGATTACATGGGCAAACAGTGTTGAAAAATGAAACAAACTCTCTAAGAAAGACGTACACGAATATTTACCAAGTACGAGAGAACGTCGAATACCGTAATGGTTAACAAAGGTATACAATTAAGTCACTCAGAATGTAAACTAATTGCATAACGCCATTTGAAGACCAGAGAAGAGTGATCACGTTGGAAATATTTTTTAAAGTTTTTTATATACATTCTTCTGCTTTAATAAATAAACTTATAGAAATTATTTTTACGAACGAATCTAGGAATACACAAAATTACAAATTATATTGGTTAAAATGGTTGCTGAATTCACGAGCATTCGAACAACTTCCTAGTCAAACTTTCCCGAGTCGTTTGGCTAAAATAGCATAATAATCGTATTCCCGAGATAATTTTGATGGGTCGCGACTATTGCAGCGACACAATATTCTGCGAAGACGAAGGCTGAAAGGAAGCTCCGGTAGCAAGTAGCAGCAACGAGCGAATCCTTGCCAGGGCTCGTTTGTACCTTCTTCGTTGCTGTTTATATTTAATCTAGCAGCAACGTTTAGGGCCTTATTTCTGCTTAACTAAGCGTTTCTGTGCATTCCACTAGGCAAAGTTTGTACAAGTAGAAACTCGACGGCGTTACTTCCACGCCATTCAGTAATTCCCAACGGAGCTACCTCCAAGAAGGCTAATAGCCAGCCGAAGCGATGCTCGCTCCCTCTTAAGATTTATTAAAACGTACGTTCGTGCAATGATAAAAAGAACATTTCTACCAACTTTCACTATTCTTTAAATAACATGTAACTTTTTAACAGCTAGCTGTACGCTTTGAAACGTTTCAAACGCTGAAAGCTGAAAGATTCGATTAATGGATTACGAATCTTTAGAATTATAAAGCTTTTTAAGTTTGCTGGATATTTTATAATTTCTTATTATATTATATTTTATCTTCGATATTTTATATAAGTTATTCACAAGATCTTCAAATTTTGATCAAAAATATATCACACACACTGTAAGTATGAGATACTTAGCAAAACTTTCAACTTTTTACTCGATAAAGATGACCTGATCCTTTCGAAATTAATTTGTCTTCATTATCCTCTAGTTTTGTGATTACACAATTACCTGACCAACAAACGATATGATAAACAATTGAAGAATTTAAAGTATCTAAGACTCGAACTCTCCTATCGACTAACCAAAATAAAAAATACAACGTAAGCCTACACGATTATAACTGCGTCACCGTTAAACATCGTTACATGGCAGAGGGTAAAAATCGATTCGTCCACATACTCGTCCTTCGTTCTTGTTTTTTATCGATTACGAACGTTAGAAGCTTTCAAGGCAGAAAGGAAAAACGAGACGGTCGAATCATTACATGCTGGATACACACGATGGCACGAGAAAAGGGGCGAGGGTGGAAAAAGAAGCAGGTTGGACAGAGTAGAGAAAGAAAGAAAGAGAGAGAGAGAGAGAGAGAGAGAGAGAGAGAAAATTGTAATTTTCCAAGAGGCTCCCAGCGAGGTTGAGAGGGTTTTTACAGCATTATTAAAAAAGGTGTGTTTCACGGGCGGGGATAACGAAACTTCCGCCAGCGCGGGGCTCGCCTCCGGGCGTAAGTGGTGCTTTAAAAATTAACCGGGAGTATTATATAGTTTTTTACAGCACGGGCACCTTGGCCGGCCTCTCTGCCGCGTTTTATGGACCGCCAGAACGAAAATCCTATCTTTGTCTCCTCTCTGCTCTGCTACTCGTTCTCGATGCCGAACGAACGAAACGTGTCACGAGAACGCGTTACGCTCGGCGTAACGAGGCGTTATCCCGGTCGCTAAGATGTATCCAATAAAGCGTCAAGCGTTAAATTCCGTTCGCGTCGCGGCCGAGAATTTCGCAGCCGCGAAATTCACAGTGACGGTCCGCCGGATGGAAAATTCATCGGCGCCGCTTGCAAGCATCGAGCTGCTCGTGCCTGTTCTTAATCGCGAGCGAACGATCCTCGTGTTAAAATCGTCCAGTGACTTGATCGTATTGGCACGACGTTCTCGTGAATTATTCCGTTGGCTCTGGTATACGAACTGCTGGATTAACATCGCGCCGCTCGCAGAAGTTTCGAGTATTTCATTTTCGAGTTATTACGTTCTTCGTTTAATTACGATCGGACGAAACGATGTCTAATAGCGGTTTAATGGAGCTCGCGATTTTAAGATGATACAGAGTAATTCGACGTTTGAAATTTCAACAAAACTTGCATTTAAAATGGATGACCATAGGTGTTTTTGAAAAATCAGTAGATTCAGATCGATGAATTCGTGAGAGAATAAACTACGCGTTTAGTTAAAGGGAGAAACGTAATACCCTTTCAGAGAGAGAGAGAGAAAAGATCGCTTTGAAATCTCAAAGACGCACCAAAGCAAAGTAAGCTTGCAACATTTTTCGGTATAACGTGTAAAGCTTGCCATGGAATACCTCGCGTATGCGAGAAATAAGGAAACAAGGATTTTTCGAACATATATTTTCCTCGACTATACACGTGAAATGGAAGGTAAAGGTAGGAGTTTGAAATTTAATGGACGTTCAGTGACGCAGCCTGTCTGACCCATGACGTACTAATTCTACTTGCCACGGTCGTGCTGCAGACGGCCAATCGCGAATCGAATGAAAGGCAGATTCACACTTCATAAACGCGTTCTGAAAGTTACACCGGTGTGAAACAATACGGGGGACGAAACAGGGGGCAGCAATTACTCCAATTAAACTCTCATTACGGTATGAAAGGCATCGGTCCATTAGCCTCCCATTCCAGGCGCTGTTTCGGGGGAAACGACGGAACAAAAGGATCCCCCGTAAAAATCCTTCGATCCACCTTGAAATAACCAGAGGGAATCTATTCCGGCAACGGGCATTAATCATAATTAAACCCATCAGGCGTTGCTGTTTCGCCTATGGCGACGCGAACAAAGGATACAGACCGGATATGTTTTGCGGGAGGGTACGCGCGGAAAAACGAATCGAAAGGGCCAAACGGGAGATGCGAAACGAAAATGGAGGAGAGAAAGAGGGCGAAAGAGGAGAACGTCGATCGGTATGCATTTCCTCTAGCGACTGCACGCCACTCTTATTGGCCGGCGCGGCGCACTCAGCGTTATTGAATTACGATACGACGGATCCATCGCCCTATGCAAGAGGATCGCCGTTGAGAGATTTTCTATTAAATGTAAATACCGTGTCGCACTCGTGCACAGTTCCGTGATTCGTCGTGCACGGCCATGCAACCGTTCGTTTTACGTTACGGCCTCTTAGACACCGAGGGCACCTGGCCGTATGCAATTCGTAGCCAACCAGGCAAAATCCGTGCATCTACGTACGTACAGATCGTAGCTCGCGGCATGAGACAGAACGGCAAGTTTCTTTTTCAAATATCGTTGAGAAACATGCGAGGCTTTAGGCAATTAGTGCTCATTGAGGTTATCGAGCGTGATAGAACGCTGGATAAGATAAAATACAAATATGTTGGTTCGAGCATCGTAGTAGCGTACGATGAAAAAGTGTTGGTCGAATTAACTTGTTTCATTTTGCAAGAGCTCGTTTTATATCATTTATCAGAAATTCAATTAATCCAGTAGCGTAAATTTTTCTATTCAAATTGGCTAGTATATAAACGCATAATATTCGTTGCATCTAAATTTTCTCGTCTTCTCAAACCACGGATCGTTATCATACTTTCGCCAAGTTGAACGATGCAAACAATTGTCCCCATCTCGAGATCGCTTTACACTGTCTCCTTCTCATCCACCCCCGTCACCAGAGATCGCAACCTGCGACGCATAATAATTCGCGTCAGCGTCGTTTTATCGCGTTAACGCGACCTCTCTGTCTCATCCTGTGCTTTCCCACCCTTTTGGCAGCGATCACCCTATCCAGTCTACCGTTAGCCAGCACGGGGAAAACTCGTAGGTAGGAAAGAGCGAACGAAGCCGTGGTACGAGGAGTTCGTTGGCGGATGCCAAGGAAACTGTCCAGTTTCTCGCGATTTTACCTGAACGCTTCCTCCCGGTGGAGTTTCCGCAACGATTCATCGTCTCTGTTCCCTTCGGTTTCTCTATCTCGGCGCACTCGTAACTAGTCCCATTCGCCGCGTCTTTGTCTTCGTCCCTTTGCCTTTTGTCTCTCTGTCCACGTTTCTCGTCCCTTTTCATCGTTTCATTCTCGTATCCGCCTTTCTCTGTTGACGTCATCCCGAAACTCAGAGGGGATCGGCCTATCCGACCGCAGGATGGACTGGATACAGAACGGGATACGGTCAGGCCAGGTCTGTTACCGTGGTAACGCGATACAGAAACTAAATTCCGTATGTACCGTCGACTAAGTGCACCTCTGACCAAAATTTCCCTACCTAAGCAAACGTTACGTTAACACTTAAACGGGATTTTGCAATTAATGCCGCTGGTTACGCGTACACGCGCACGCTGTAAATAAAACGCGATCCCTCCAACCCTCTGTTCGTGCTTCGGCCTTTGTGTATTATTCCGTGTTTGGTCTGCGCCTATCTGCGTGTCCCCGCACCGCGAAAACACCGATCCTCCTTTCACGATCCTTGTTCCGGTTCCTGGTTCCAGTGGAGCTTCCCGAAGGTACTCGTCTGTGTTTTACCGTCTGCAGTAATTCAATAAGGCGATGTAAAAATATTACTGTCGAAACTTGGTGAACTCGAGAAGATTCGTGTGAATGATGAACGATGAAGAATCGAGCGAATTTTTATACCAAAGTATCGACAACGAGAGAGAAGTAACGAGGGGAAATAGGATGCACAGTGCCACGTGGAAATTTGCCTGCGCGTGGCAAGGATGTGTGTTGTGCGTGTGAGATATCTACGACTACAAATATGATTGAGAAGTGGGAGGGGAGTTCTGTGGAAATAGTTGCAATTTTTGATACTTTACATACGTTTGCATATAACCTATGCATCTTTGCTCTTCCAAATTTGTTACAAAGATAGACATAGTTAAATAAATAGAATTCTATAGTTTCATTTTTATATTTAACAGATGAAAACCTAGCACCATCTCCGTAACGTCGTAGGAAATTCAAGAGATCTCTGTCTTTAGATTCGGCATTTCCTTTTAGCTTTTTCTTTAGATAGCGTCAAGCGGCAAAAAAATATTCTACGAGCGGTAACCACGATAGCAGGGAAAGTCGCGCTAAAAATTACATTTTCACGCTTGGCACAAAGCCTCACCCTCGAGGGTACGTATCGCTCCCGATTCCGGCGGTTGCACGCACGCGAGCGTTTTCTCGCCCCCACCCGGTTATTCAAGCGTCACGGGAAGGGTATCCGGAACGAAATCTCTGCAGACACGTCGTTTCAACGTTCAGGGTATCCGGAATTCTGGTACCGGAACGAGAACGCAGCTGAAAGACAGGCACCTCCCATCCCTCAACGCTGGTAGGCTCTTCATGCGCCGCGACAAGACGAGAATCGCCCTCGTGAAAGCGGCTGCCGCTTCGTTTGCGCTCGAAAGATGAAAAAATCCCATGGTAAAATTCGGCCTTCGAGTTGTGAACTGCGCGGTTCGCTCGACCACGAGTGGAACACACGGCCGAATTGCCTTCGCCTTTGACGAATTTACTCGTCTATGGGGCTAGTCATCGCGTAAAAATCGCCGCTTTTTGTCAGCCTCCCGCATCGACTCTTTTTATACAAACGGGAGGAGAAAGAGTTTTTTGTGCTCTCTTTTAGGCAGATTATTTCTTAGAGATAGGGGTTGCCATGAATTGAATGGCTGAGTGATTTGGTAAAAGTTCGGGGACTGAAAATGGAATGTGAATGTGTGCTGCTTCGTGATGTGAATGATGGCTTTGCTATTTTCAATACTTTCGATAACTGGTATTGATCGAGTAGTTGCAATAGTCGAGTCTTTTTTGGTAATTTTAACTTGACGGTTGAGTCTTGTTAAAAATGTGCTCGACAGTAGTAACCACGTCATCTAATGGAATTCGAGTTGGTTTCTTGCGCTATTCAATTATTCGACAAAGTCATTTTCACCGTCTTTATTAAGTGAATCACGGGGCTCCGTTTCGATGAATCGTTGAATTTCGTCGTAATGAAATCCCCTTCGACTATATTCTGCTCTCAAAATTGAGAAATTCTTTATCCAATTTATCCGATCATTACGCAGCGAAGAAAAACATAAAACAAACTTACAGAACCCTCAACAATGCTCATCTCCTTATTTACTAAATAAACTTGTGTCGTAAACCGAGTTCCCGCGTGACAAACTTTCTATATTACGTCGAAACGTGCGCTAAATCGTCCAATTTCTCGCGACACACTCAATTTCATCCAATATGGGAAACATTTCGCTAAGCAGAAACGGCTGAGCCTTCACGAATTCTTCGAGGTATCAATCGGCGAATTAATTCGCAAGCGTAGCACGGAAGTCAGTTTCCCTAGTCGGCGGCAAGAACTTGTTATTCCAAGCGTTTACACGGGGCCGGAAGTTTTTTAATCCGTGGAGCGCAACGGCATTTTGGAGGATGCTTTGGTCGCGAGATTTCTCGTCAAGACACGCCACGTCGTTGCTTCCGGGATCCTTCCTCGCCGTACCGAAAGTTCGCCGACGTCTCGGGGCAAAGTAGCCAAAGAGACGTCGACTCGCGTCGCTCGTTTCGACTTAATCGGGCCGAACTTTTTCCTTCCACGGGCAAAACCGTGTCTCCCGTCTCGCAGTGGCCCGCATTCCTCCCCTTCCGGTGTCTGGCGGCTGGTTCCACTTCGGCTGGCCCGTCTACCGAAAAACTTTTTACGCGATGAAACAATCGACGCGTTCACGGAATCGACAAATCCAGCGTGAAAATCGCGCCAGAGCAAAATTCCGTGTCTCAGACGTTTTTTGCAATGGATGGACAGTCGCTAGTCGCCGTTGCTTCGAGGAAATTGACGTTCCGCTTTTCGACGAAAGCTGCTCCTGTTCGATTGTAGCCGGAAACCGGAGATCAGACCGTGGCCTCGCTTCTCCAGATATTGTTCTACACGCGCATCCTCCTTCTCTTTGACGATACCAAAGTTTTAAGGGATTTGATGGATCCCTTTGTGGATTTCTTGCTTTGTGGGTCCATTTTGGCTTTGTTTGTGATTGAGAATCGATGATATTGGAGAGAATCTTTGTGCGAGGCGTCACTTGTACATACAGATATAGATTTTGTCATACGATATCGTTCAAATAGTACACTGTACGATTATTTATGTGAGAACGACAAGAACCGAACACGAGATTCGATTGATAGTTACGACCCAGCGTTAGGTCGAAATGTTTAAAGAAATCATAATTCGATGGGTTAAGAACAACCTGCTGATAAGGTCTTTTTTACAACAACTTCTGTTCGGAATATTCCTATTTTTAATCCAAGTTAAAGAATTCAAGAAAGGAGAGTGTAAATTGTTCGAAGCTGAAGACGCTCGTTGCTTCCTTGTGCGAGACAGGTGGCACGACTCGATTAAACGGTGCGGATGAAAAAAGCGAGAACTTCATCTCGGTTAACTCGTCGTTAATACATCGCGATTCGGAAGAAGAAGAAGGAAGCTGAGTAAAAAAGAAAGGAAAGGAAGGAAGATGAGGGGAAAGAGGAAAATCGAATGGTGCTGCTGGAAATCTCTCGAGCGAAAGTTCGCGGCGAAAGAGGAAAAATTCTCGATCGAAAGCTCGAGGCGGGCCGGCGTTGAGTCGAGTCGAACAAAAAGCTTGAAAGCATCTGCTCGTTCACGCCGCGGTAAGATTAAAAAGTTCTTCGATCGGCGAAGAGCTCGCGACAATATTACTCGCCGAGTGGCTCTGACAAACGAACGCGTGTGCACGCTCGAGAACTGACTCGTAATACGACCTCGTTACAAGAACGTTTTCATTCCGTGGAATATGAAACGTTGAATGGGAACGCGAATTTCGCCTACATACGTTTTGTACGTATTTTATTCTGACAATAGTGTCTCTCGTGTAAGACGTTGGTTGATAGTAACTTAATGCTGAAGATGTGAGTGATGTAGTTGTGCTCTACTGTTCATAATTATTCGAACGATGCATTTCTTATTACATAAGTTTGTACCTAACTTCGGCTGTAAAAGACGAGTAAGGATTTCTTGCTGTTTGTAAAACATATGCTGCATTATTCGAGCAATGCACACTTTCGTTTCCGTTATATCATTTTTTAGGAACGACAGATCGTTGTTAGAAAGACAACGCGGTATATACTTTTCTTGACTACGTTTTCCTTGACTTTTATGCGATAAGTTTTACAACGTTAAAATTAAAATATCTTTTAAACCAAGCATTTTTTCGATTTAAGTATCTTAATACGATTTTTCAGAGAAATAAAAAATGAATAGGATGGTGTATAAAAAATATACGGTTCCACTGAAGAAGATTGAGTTAGCTTTGAGATCACCTGGAAGCCGCCACCTACGACGTCGCCGTATACATGAAAAGATTTTACTTCTGGAACGGTGTATTTTTTGTTCGATCGATTTTTTCCTATTTCTTTCCGCTTTGGAGAAATCTTAATCGATCGTTTTATAAAAGTTACCCGGTATGTGTTCCAAAGTCTAATTATTCAAGCAACGTGCATTGACTACTGAGTAATCACAAGCAGAGAATATTGGTTCTTCGAGTGTCTCGAATTAATTAAAAATAATTTTATTTTCTCAGAAAACGATAATGCTTTTTTCTACCTGATTCCAAGAAATTTATGATATCATGATAGACTAGTCGCAAGAAAGGTTTAATATGATTCATAGAACGATACGCACTGTGACTCATAGTAGCTCATTCAGTCATGGAATTCGTCACGTAAACGATTGTAACAAAATCAACACGTAGAATTCTCCGGAAGTCCAAAATATCTGTCGAGGTAGACGACAAGATTAGAAATTTGCTTTTTCATCCACATCCATGCAATTTCAATCTTTCCGCAACAAGTTTCCCAAGTGCTACGAACCGTGACCAATAAAAAGGTCCGCAACAAATGGCGCCATAAGATGTATAATAAAATTCGTACGCGGCAGAAGGCGTGGTGAAGTCTCGCGTTTATGACGCGTACGCTCGAGACAGATGGTCAGGTAAAATAAAAGTGCTTGGATAATGCGAGCGATTCTTTCCGAATCTCGTAAATCCACCAGACTCGACCGACTGACGCCACCGAAGAAACTTCATATCGAGCTTAAATGTTGGAACGTTGTCAATGTGCTAGACAGAACGTTAGAAGGTTCGTCACGTTTCCATTTCACCTTGAAATTTCGCTTGAAGTTAAATAGTTCGGAATTAAAAACGAAAATGTCGGAAAAAGAAAGAAAAAGCGTGAAAAAATTCAGGATTTTGTTATCGAAAAAGCATTAAGATCGAATTTCGAAAGAACGAAAAGAGTTGCCCGTTATTCCAGGATCGTTTACCTCGGAGAATCGAACGAGAGTGACGAGGGCAATTTGTCAAAGGGAATTCGGGCCAATTAATGGTATCGACGTTCGACGTTCCGCGTGAAAAGTGATGACGTACGCTTATTAATTGTGCGTCAGCGTAAATACAAATACGACGGTGGCGTGGAACGTCCGCGGGAAAAGTTTCGGCTACGGTCGTGTTGGTATATCGATTAAACCGTAATTATTCCGCGGAAATTGCGTCCGATAGTTGTAAACATAATTTTGGCTGTGGTCAACGTACGGCCAACTTTATTCGAATCGATACAATTTGAAATAGACGACTTCCTGCTTGCTTCCCACTCTCCCTTCACCCATTTCGTGTCTCCTTCTTTTTCGCGAAATATTAATTAAACCCGTAAAATATCGGCGCGGCATGTAATCGAATCGCAATGGCTGGGTAAGTTTAAATTACGCGTGCGTGGAAAACGATGTATGCATGCGGAATTTAATTGACGATTAGATCGAACAACATATTTATTTACATAGAGTAATTAAATTTTCAGTTTAGGTTCCTTCCAACCCTCGTCAATTATAATATCGCTTATGACTGAAAAGCGTGCTGGAAAAATTGCTGATACGCGTTTGTGGTAAACACAACGTGGAATCTAATGTATCTTCTAATTATATGGCGGAATTGTTATAAAGTTTCTATTCATTTTATAAACGTAAAAAGAAGAAGGTTTCTTTCCTTTTTAAGAGCCCCAGATATTGTAACATTTGATACATTATAATTATCAATTGAGAGGTGAAAACCGAAATTTCTAAAAGGATTCCGATTCCCAACGCAATTCATACAAATCAAAATTTTGTCTTCTGAATGCATTTCCCAGAAAGTTGCACAATAGAAAAAGGATTGCGACTAAAAATTTCCACGATTAATAAAATTACGGTATTCGGTAAAAATACTGGCGATTATATCTGCAACTCGATTGCTGATCTTCTTAAGTGAAAAGGAACTTTTTGCAACGTATTCGTCCACTTTTGCGATCGAAATGATGTTCCTAAGTCCCCGAGATATTTCAATTCCGTCGATTCTTAAGAAAAAAAGCTCGATAAGAGGCGGCCGACCTAGATTTCAGACGTTGCGTTGTCGGCGGGATCCGATTCACGGCGACGAGAAATCGATCGAGCCAGTCAGTTTTCCAAGTAAAATGAAGACACGAGACGTGTCGTCGGAAGGGAAATCCTTTCCATTATTTACCACCGAGTATGCTAGCTCTAGAAATAGACGTGTCTCGATGCGCGCTGCCTCACGAGGTTAGGTGAGTTTCGAAAAGTCACCGATCCGGATCTGGGTAATCGATCCACCGATACCATATGGAGTTCCACTCTTGCATTGACATTATCAATTTTCGTGTCGTGAAAGCTTTAACTTATTGAATAAATATTTCAATACTTAATAACTTACTGTCTTCAATTAAATTCATTACGAGGAATTCTATTGAATTGGTAGGAAAATTATTATATCCTTCTTTATGAGAACTTTATTACTTGAACACGAAGTAAGCTCGACTAATATTATTAATCTTCTTATAGGTTTCGAATTTATTTCTACTTAAAGCATTCCGTAATATAATCTGAATAAATGATAATTAAAGTTTCCTTATGCAATTCCTTAATCTCTTTTGAACACGCGAAACTTGTCCCAATGGAACTTCCTGTTAACGAGATACGTATCGATAATTTTTCAGGATACACTTGCACTCACAGTAAACTACTAAGCGAATTCATAAAAATAAACGAATAACTGTTAACTATTTATAACGTGACAGCATAGAAAATAATAATCTCGATCATAACTTGAAGATACCGTTACATTTACTGGTAATAAATCATAACAGAAAGGGATTCCGTTTTTGTGGGGAGCTTAATACGAGAGAACGAGAATTATCTATTTAAAAAATAAGTACAAAGTAACGCAAAAAGGTTCGCGAACATCAAAGAATAATGGGTCAGAAGAGGTTCGCTCATTCTCGCCGTTATCCTTCTTCCGTTTGCAAGCCGAAAATCGTGTCAGACAACGAAGGATCGTCCAGCGGAACGCTTTCCATCAAGGCACTCCACCGCGGTGAGATATTTTCCATCAACACGACGGAGGTCCCTTCGTGTTTTCCGGCAACCTTTCATTACCCTCGTCACACGAATCTGTTTCAGTCCTCAGCTCCGCACTTTCCCGGGGCATTAACGCGTGAAACCCGACGGGGGCGGTCTACCATCACCCTCTTCCCTCTGGATTTATACGAGCCACGCCGTCAAGACACGACCAACAATAGGAATTTCGGAAACCAGCAAGGTTTCTACCGTCGAGCAAACTCGCGAACCGATAGTTTCCTTGTTCAAGGGCTGATCGTTGAAGGGTTAACGATATATTTGTTTTCCTGATATCTCCTTATAGCTAGGTTTTGAGGGTTCGATGTCAGTTCTAATTTAGAAGGACGTGCGGATATTAATTGTGGATTATAAATCATAGTAGTGTATGTTGATTAGATTTTTATAAATATTCCTTTCATAATTGAAGTGTTGTCATAAACGTGTTTTTTTTTTCTTAAGCACTTGTATGAAAAATTACTCTATTAAGCGATAATACGAATATCTTCATAATAGATATAATAATTGTAGTAAACCTAGTAACAATTCCAAAAGCATTTTTAAATGCTAGTAAAAAAAGTGTAAAGAAGATTGATCTATAGAGAACAGGAGATTTGAATATTTATACCATCATACACCCCACAAAGGTTTTTATCTTTCTTTCTTTTTCACTCTTCTAGAAACGTAAATGGCCCTATTCCTCAAAAAACCACCTCATTCATGAAAAAAGCTGTTCACTAAAAGCCAACACTGCTACCACACTTATGTATCTTCTTCTCTTACACGAGGCATTCATCGTGCAACTGCAGTTTACCGAGTATGTTCCCCTGAATCGTGGCACATAAACAGAACAGAGGATAGCAAAGAAGGAAGATCAAAAGCCAGGGCGGCTCTTCTGTCTCTCGGAAATCCTCTAATAAACAAAGAAAAGCCTTAACCAAACCGTCGAGTACCTACATTGAGCTAAGACTCTGGTCCAAATTTCTTGCATCCTTCCGGAACACGTTCTACGATGTGAAACGTTCCCCGGAAGTGACAATCAAGAAGCTGGTTCTCGGAAGATATCCGAGGAAAAAATTTCACGATGAGAAACCATCTCGTCTCTGATGTCCATTCTCGGCTAAAAGTGATCAAGTAGCTGGTGAGCGTTTCAAAGCGACCAACATCCGGTTTCCTCTCTTTCTCCAACTTTCCTCTTGGGACTCCAAGGCCCCGTGTTTACGTTAATTAGCTCGCTGAAACCGCGCCACCGGCTGCAAAGGGAACGAGTACGTGTATACGAGACTCACGGAACGAGACTGATCTCTTCTTTACTAGGTGTTCCAACGTTGGCAAACGTTGCTACTGATAATCCCGACTGTTTACGAGAGTGACTCTTCTCTGTTTGGCAATTCGTGGCCATAGTAAATCAACTAAGATTCGCGTAGCAGAAGATTTGATAATTTGTTTGGTGGTCGTACGGTTGACTTTGAGTAAAACTTAATGGAGATTGTAAATTTAATGAATTTATTGCGAGAGAAATTGCGTAAGATTATTTGAAATAGTAGGATATTAAGTGGGCTTACTATAACTCGTCAAACTCGTTATCAGTTCAGTTTTTAATGGTCTGCGTCTAGAGATAGATTCCTGCTAGAAACAGGTTAATATAGCAAATAATTTACTCTTGAATCGGTGATCTCTACAAAGTGAATTTTTGCAAAAAATATCTCGCAATTTCTATACATATTTCAGATTCGTTTAAAATTTTCACAGTCTCATAATTTCATAAAGTATTCTATGAGTATTGAAAACTTTCACGAGCCATGCTATGTTTGATGCATCGAATGTATCAATTAATTAATTAGATTTTCTACTATTTTTTCCAGTCATAATCCTTGATTCTCCTCAGCTGAACGTTGAATTGAATATCAAAAGATGCGTGTTTCTTTATTTCTTACTTCATTCTGTTCTTTAATTAATTTCTTGTTTAATTGTTATTTCTTCGGTTGGATTCGATTATACTTTCGTTGTGTATATTTATTATGCCAGCGCTTAATATTCCGCGTACAAATCTGGTAAAGTAATGAGTAATCAAAATGTTTTCACAAATTAACAACGGAACTTTGTTCTCTTATTGTTCGCCGACGATAAATTCTTAGTCCGTTTCGCGAACCAAGTCTAAAAGGTCCCGACACCAAACTGCTCACTTTGAATACATAACTCTAAAACTTGCTCACCCGGTATCGACCTACTTTGCGGGATTAAAATTCCGTATCTGTCCTATAGTTCGACTACATTAAGTTGCATCGTACTTCAACCAACGTCTTGATCAATTCCCATTTCGAAGCACATTTTCAAAGACAATTAAGCGTTACGAGCAAATACGTTTCTTTGTAATAAATAAAAAGTAGATCGTAAAGGACACTTATAACAATCCTCAGTTCTCCCCTTCGTGGAAATACGACGTAGAAATATCAATTATCTTTGCTAGTAGCTTAGTGTCGATAGTTTTTCATAGAAATTGTCCTTCGATCGGAGATTAAGCAATTCGTGTCACGATATTTTTGTACTAACGCGAAAAACGCGAAAGTTAATAATGTTGGTTAATACTTCGCGGCGTTGATAAGACGCGACTTTATCGCACAGGCTTTATGGAATTCAGTTTTCCAAATTATGGAAAAGGAAGGCGATATGGGTTTATTTTCTTATATTTATATTCTTTGGGGTGTAAGTTGCCGCGTCTCATGAATGGCTGATCAGAAAGTATATTTCAAAATCATTGTACTCGCATGATATCGCGTGCAAAGGAAAGGATAATATTGCGATTTAAAAACATTAACTGTCAGCATGGCGCCTCGTGATGGATTCATGAGAGCAAAGCTGCCTATTGTGCAACAAGTTTTCTCCTTAACACACTTGCTTCTACTTGCGAAGATCTAGAAGATCTCACAAACCACAAATCTTCTTTACAATATCGTCAAATTTCCCGGTATCCCTTAGAAGAAAAGGAGCTTAGCCTTCCACCCCTAACCACCCCTTAACTGGAAGTTTCTATAATTTTCAACTGAATGTCTAATCATAAAGTGACATTAAAATCATATGAGTCCATAAATTAAGGAATTATTACAATTAAGAGATTAAGAATCCAAGTGACGAGACAAATCGTTTAACACGGTAAGAGCGTGAATGAAAGGAAATATATATCTCATGTCAACATTTCCCAAAATTCCACCAGCAACGTGCGATTCCCTAATCGGAAGTACTCCGTCGTGTCTGCCGTAAAACGCATTTGTTCTGTTTTTCTTGTAAACTTACCCTAATCTAAGAACCGTGTTTCAAAATACTTTTGTGGAAGGTAGCCACGAATCGAGTCTGTTCGTGGAATACGCATCTGAAATGAAAATACGCGGTGGCAAGATAGGCTGACACGGTGCCAAACGCGGGATCGTTTGTCCAGGAAGACGTTAAACGGGATATAAACGCGACGATTAATTCTCCAGCACGATTTTTCTACGGCCGGTTGGCCATTATCTGATTGGAACCAACGCGTTCCAGTCATTTTGGCCAGCAGCCGGCATATTTTCCCAATGTAACACGCGCTTTTTGGCTTTCTTGTAGCGTGAAATTTGTTTTACGAATCTGAGGGAGAGAATTTAAGAGACGCTGCCTCGCTTTGGATCGATAGAAACTACGTTGCGATAATGTAGATAATCTAACGATTACACTTTACGTCGTACGATAAATTTGATTCGAATTATTTCTGTTCCTACAAACGAAACGTATAGATTTTGAGCTGCGGTTATTTTTCATCGTTGTTATTGTGCGCGTTATTACGGTCTGTTGGCTGGAAACACAAGGCTATGCGTAGATTATCGCGTTATTAATAGTTGTTGATCTGAAGAGTGTTTGGTCGCAAGATAATCGATACATGGTGTAAAAGTCTTTGAATCGTTAATTGGTGTGAAAGAACCTTATATCGAAGAACTAACATTCTGTTTCAAAGATCTTGCGCTATCGAGAATCTTATCTACCGTCTTATTTAAAAAGAAGACATTAAATATTTAAACTACGTCTAATTTAAAAAGAAAATTAATTAACACTAGAACTACCGATAGTTAACACGAAGCTATTTCTACCCAAACCAGTCGGAATATCTGGTCTTTAAAAAATACGTAATAATAGAATATTTTTATATTTATCGATTTATTATTTTCTTACAGAAGGAATTCCATGTTCTGTAGTAAATTTTTGGTATTATTAATCCACCTGGGACCATGATCCCTAAACTATGGTTGACACATTTATAAAATTGTCGAACCAGCCATTTTGGCTGCTGTGGTATTTCTAGTGTTAGCATTTAGCGATCTAGCGATCGATCCGGAATTTTCCTGCTAACTGATATCATCATATTGAATGATTGGCAGTAAAAATTTAAAAAACGCGTGGGAAGTTGTATAAAACGAGGAAACTGGTTAATTGTGGTTCGATAAACAGATTGCAGGATCCTTTTACATTGTGACAAATACTACTCATTTTGACTGGTATTGGTATAAGTGGCCTTAATATAAAGTTATTTTAAGTTTGAATACATAAAAAACAAAATAAAATTCATTCTATTATTCTTTCAGTTATTGTTGCGAAAGTCATTACATCACTGCGGAAAGAAAATATAACATGAAGTAGGAATTTAAAAATAAAATTGTAAAACCGGTCAATTTGGCTGGTGTGATAGTTCTAGTGTTAACTACCAAAAATTTATTTCTAACGGAACGTACGTAAAAATGTCAATCTCTTTATATTTCGATCAATGTTGAAATTCAATTTTCCTAACCGGCGACGTTCTCACTTCGGAATTTATCCCATTTCACGTAGCTCCGTTTTAATCTTGGATCTTGTAAAATAAGGCAAACTCTGTTTATCATCCCTTTATCTGGTTTCCAATGAACTACTAAGCGACGAAGTAGCGAAATTTCCGAACGCCAATTACAAGGAAGTTCTTGTCGGAACTTAATTGCTACTTACCCGCGAGAATTATTACGACCACGGAACACGCTAACTTGCAAAGGAATCGGTGAATTTCCGTCGTGAAGCGATCGTCGAATCGTCGAGTCGTCGCACGATTGTCTAATATCGGGGCACACACGAGCGTGACAAATCCCAGATTACTTTCACGGCGAACAATACGGTACGGGATGCGTAGAGAGCGGAACCGAGCTGTTAATTTCCTGTCGCGGAAGCAAACAGGCGACAAGCCAGCTAGAAACAAAGGTTCGCGAGGGATCTTTACTCTGTACACGCCTCGACGCCCTCCCTCCCTCGACCCTATCGTCGGCCTGCCCTTTGTTTTTCCACTCCGTTATAATTCACTCTTAACTCACCGCGTTTCGTCGTTGCGGAGAAAAATGCCATCGACATTGTGACATCGTTTTCGAAACGGTGGTTAAATGCGAGTTGTGTTGTCGATGTAAACCGTGAATTTTCATATCTACCGGATCTGCACCGAATACATCTACCGGAATCTGTAACACAATAAACGTGCAAAATAGATTTTTGAACCAATCAGAATATTATAGCGAAAGAAAATGCAGTCGAACGTCAAATCGACTGGATAAAATAAAAAAATAAATTATGAAAGTGAAGATAAATTAGAAATTAACGAATACGTTTGGCGTTTCAAATGAAACAAATTTCTGTCACAATAAAACGTAATGAGACTAAACAGTTGGTGAAACAAATAGCAGCTAATAAATAGATTATTCAATCGTGAACAAGCATACTAGAAATTATATGTATTTTCATATACCATACACAAGTTTATTAGAACTACTAATAAAACAGAGCAGTAAACACGTCTATAGGAAACGAAACAAATTTTGCAGCTATGAAAATTAATTTCACCTCTCCGATATTATAATAAGTACTTTACTTTGAATATCTCGTATATCGTACGCCCATAGTCGAAGTGCGATATCAATAAAGAAAAATACCAGAAAGAAAAAAGAAAAGAAAAAAGAAAAAACAATTAATCATTTCGAAATTAAGAACAGATCTATCCCTGTTCTCAGACCTTATAATGATCCACTTTTTCCGGAAACAGCCATCTTCCTAGCCACGTTACATCTACTTTTTCACGTGGACAAAACACACGGACACCGCACCGTGGTCGGTGTGGCAAAAACGTTCCCAGCCGGTCGTTCATCGCGCAGAACGATCCTGTCCGTTTTTCAGAACATTTGTCGGCCGGTCACGAAACAGACCCGTCATTTTGTCGCCGGTCGTGTATCAGATCGTGCAACGGACGAGCATTGTATTCTCCTGCACGACTTTGTCCCCGTCCACCGGTGGTAATCGTTTAGCCCTTCCGCAATAGCGCGAATAGATCACGAACGATTATGAGAAACGCATGTTGCCTGTGTCCTGGTGTTAAGTAGGCCGCGAGTCGTAAAATTACAAGGCGCTGTCCCCCGTTTCATCGTAATTTCACGGACTATGGATCGTACTGATAACGGACCTCGTAACGCAGCAACACGGGTTCGAGACTTAATGAACGGAGTTGCGTCGATGGACGCTTGAATTTTCATGCAGCCACGACTCGACCTCGACCCTTTCCTTCTTCCACTTTGGGCGGAGAGAGGGCGGAAAGAACCGCGTGAACGCCTCGCGACAATTGCTCGTTTCCGGTTCGACCGGAGGTTTTGCACTTGGACACGAAGGT
This sequence comes from Bombus fervidus, assembly GCF_041682495.2. Taxonomy (NCBI): domain Eukaryota; kingdom Metazoa; phylum Arthropoda; class Insecta; order Hymenoptera; family Apidae; genus Bombus; species Bombus fervidus. The sequence goes on along the minus strand of NC_091520.1, from coordinate 10,879,300 downwards.
TTCGCGAACTTCGTGGCCTTGTGAACTGTCTTCGTCGAAGAATTTTAATCTTTTACGACCCTTTGTTCTTCTCTACGTTGCATTTGTTTTGTCGAAAGTTTGGAATTTTTCTTTTTGTGGGGACGTGATCGAGATAATTAAATATATTCGGTATGCTATAGGATGAGTTAAGATAAAGTTATGTTGAATTAACAAAGATATTTCTTTTAACGAAGAAAAAGAAAGACCACGCCAAAGAAGATGATAAAGCTTCAGCTTGCTTCGGTTTTAGAATGGTACATAGAGCGTTTTAAGCTAAACTAAATAATGAGGGAATAATAGATTTCTGATAGTTTGGAACTTTGAAGAATTTTCACTCTCAGAGCGATTAAACTTGGAATTATTAGCTGTTGCAGTGGATTCGTCGGTTGATCGAAAACGTTACGACTGTTGTTGCGAAGCGTGCGTGTTCTGATTCGGAACGAATGAATTCGCGGTCGGTTGTGGACGTTTCGACGAGCAAAGTTTCCAGCACAAGGAAATTTCCAATTCAGCTCGAAAGCCTCGTCACACGGAGATCAGTTAGGAAGTTTACCGATTACGTTTCCATTGCCTTATCAGATATTGGCCTTCCTGAGAGTGCACAAGTACTTGCTACTTCTGGACTTACGTTCGATCGGTTCTATCGACCAAATAAAAAGAGTTCGTGAGATACAGATACCTCGTATCAGCGAGATATATCAGAGGATTATTTTGCATAAATAATTAGCTATATCCCAGTCTTTATTTCGTAGTCTCAAGTTCTAACTTCAGTTTGATCTAAACAGATAAAAATACCAGAAACTGTCAAATTAAACAATGCGACACAATTTTATATAAAAATCTTCACCTCCGTACTATATATAATATCACTGCAACTCTTAAATTCTTCCAAATGATTCACGACAACCTTTAACAACGATTTTATATAAAACGAGATACGCAGGTACTTTGAACCCTCAAATTTTTCAGCCAACGTAATACACGCGTGTCACGTTATCCAAAAGTGACAAAGTACCCTCTAGCCCTCCCGTCCCAAAAAAAGGGGAAGGAAAGAAAGGTGAAAAAATCGCGTAGAAACTGGCGGGTAAAATTGCCGGGCGAAGAAATCCTCGACAACACGGAAACACGCAAGAAATTTGATCTGCAAGCTCGGATATTAAACTCGTAGGGGGAGAAAGCGAGAAAGATGAAGAGAGGGTTCGCTACATACGGGACCCCTAGTCAGCTTCAGACGAAAGTCCAAAGATGAGAAAGCATCGCTACCATACGGCGGACCTCTGATATCAAAGGTAGGAAGATAAGAGAGGCTCCTCGTCGAGATTGGCACTCGAGATTGATACACGCGTGCTTGATTTTCGCTTGTTCTTTGAAGAGACTCGCCGGCCGCTCGATGCTTCCACCTTTCCTCTCTGTTCCGTTTTACGAGATATCATTGCGAGGAGCAGGCTGGAGATTGCCCTGAGTCCCTTTCGAATTTCACGGGAATCGTGAGATTCTGGATCGTTCGAGGGAGGTAGGAGGAGACTTCTCTGAGTGAAAAAAAATAGAAGACGATATGTAAGAGGAGAGGAAAGAATACAGAGATAAATACATTCTTGTAGAATATTATTCTTCTAAATTTGTTTTAACCCTTCGATTTTTATACATTATACATACACAGATAGTTGCAAACGCCATATTTCAATATCATGTAAGAAAATTTGTAGTATGCCGTGGCTCGAGAAACGACTTAGATTACTAGTTTCATTAGAAAGACAAGATGCAAATCTATATAAAAATACAAGGTTAATATGATAATGTAATATAGAAAGTGTTTTGTAATTTGTAAGAAGAAATAAGACAATAAACTCTTAGAAGCTATTTTATATCAATCGCTATAAAAATTAATCAGATTTCCGTATTGCATCACAATTTGATACTTGTGAATTGACGAGGTAAGAAACTCGTAAGATATAACATAATGTACTCGTATAGATTGATACTATAGAAATGATTCAGTCTGAAATGATATGAATTCAGTAGAAATGATATTGGAAACCTAAGTATGTCGATATTGGCCGATCAATGTATTGATAAAGCAAAGAATATATCGCTACAGAAATATTCTCTATTGCGCAAACGATGAATCTTAATATTCGATTCACTTTTGTACAAACTTATCAAGATACGTTTAAATTTGTCCGACGAATAATAGCATACTATTAACGGAATATTCCGAACACTGTTCCACAATTTAATAATCGCTGAACCTGTCAGAATGTTCAAAACCCTCGGCGACGTCCCCTGGGGTGCAAACACTGGTTCGAACGCGACCAAACTTTACGTGCTGTTTCCTTGGTGCGTGACCACGCAAGTCTGACCATTTGTATATTAGCTAGCTGCAGGTAGACGGAACCTGCAAGATCTGACAGGGGGCGTTTCCTATCCTAAAACTTCTGAAGACCCTAAAAGAGAAATCTAGTTTAAAGTTCGCTCTTAATGTATTCCTCTTCCCACGTTTACCTCCATAAACCTTCCCAATTCCACGAAATACTAATCGAAGGAACGAATTTTTTTCCACCCACCGTTTCCAACTTCGGACCTTCGTCTAGATCAGAATATTGGAATTCTAGCCACTAACTACTATTCTTCGCTAGGAAGCATTGGCATTTAAGATAGCGCATTGGTAAGAAACATAAGAACGTTCGCTCGTTTACAAGTGAAAAATATAAGACAGACTTTTTATCTTTCATAAAATAGTCATTTTTAAATTCAACGCATTGTCAGCAAATTTCACATTAAGATTGTCTGCGTGTTTTATAATTATCACAATCTCATTGACATCTATTTCGTCGATGTTTATTTAATTACAAAAGGAACAAAGTCTTTAAAAAGTATGATTAGCAATCATTTGAAAAAATTCGATAATCATTATCCTACCAGTACATCGATCAGTCTAATAAATAAAAACAATAAAACTTAAAAAAAAAAAAAAAGAAGAAAGAAAAAATAGAATTTTCAGTCTCGATATTCAACACCATTTTTCACCATTAAACGAATATATGGAAATTGTCCGTTTGAATGTTGAACACGGTCCAGTTTGGTTTCCCGATTGTTGTTTCAAACGGTGTAACAGCGAGCTTCATATTCCATACCTACCCGAGGCAGTGCAGGACGTTTCCAAACATCGTTCGCGGGGTAATCGGGGTATATCCAGGTCGCGATTCGACCTGCGGCTCGTACAATTAACGAAACACTTCGTTCAACGACGATTCGCCGACGACCACGATCGCGTGTCTCTGTCCTCCTCTCGCTGCTGTTGAGCATTTTCTGTCGCGATGGGATCGTCGAGAGAACGGCGACGAGCGCACAAAAGCCGCGCAGATTGAACAATGGAATGCACGAAACGAGCGAGAACGATCGGTTTCTGCGAGAGAGCGGCTCAAAGATTCGCCGAGTACTATGCCCCGTGGGGTGCGGCCGCGTAATGCAGAAAAACGTTCGCCACAGAGCGAGACAGCAGTCGATAAAATTGTATCGTCCCAGCGGAGACTACGGCCGATGGCCAAACGGAAACCTTTAATCTCACGGATTCAGGTCACCGGTCCCGATGCATCATCCCAACTGCGTTGCGCTGGCGATCATCGATCTTAACCGAACCGCCTCCGTAAGCAGATACGTTTTTTGTCCATTTCGCGGTAATGAAATGGCCGGATGCACACGGACGGTGATACGAATGCGGGCTTTTCTCTCGCGTTCACGCTACGCCCGGCCTGCTATCGCTTTTAATTTAGCGCTGCTTACAGAGAACGATGGAGCAAGCTTGGTGTTGGTTTCGAGTGGAAGTTTCGAAATGAAGGATTTCCAATGGAGACTAGCAGACGAGATAGAGTAGAGTTTTTTGATGAGAAAGTTTGTCGTATATCGTTCATTCCGATTCTCTATGCGTTTGATCGTTTTGATGCTTTAATACAATCGCTATACCTTATCGATACACGTGTCGATTGAATTATCTCGTTTAGATTCTACAATACGATTTACCTACTCCTCTTGTAATGAATAATCTCATGCAGATAAGTAATTTATTTTCCAAGAAGTTTCATAATAACTTCCTGAAGGTAATTCCCCATTTTGATTTTATTTCGACGATATTGTAGTCTTGCCTGAGTTACGGGACAATTCGGACGAAACTCAAAGCCAACATTGAAACGCGCCGCTGTTACATGACCGATTCGTTGTTCACTGGGTTTGTATATCGATACATGTACGGTCGCACGTTTAATTCACCGCTTTCATCCGTGGGTAAACATCGAAGCTTGGCGATTTAATTGAATATCAAACAATAACCGAACCGCTCGATTCTATTTTATATCGATAAAAGCGACGCGTGGTCCTTTAAATCTTTGCCAAGTCTGATACGTTAACCCCGCTGCTTCTATTCGGTGGCACAATGTACGTGCATGCATGTTTTGGTCCAGAATTTCGTGTAAAAGCACCATCTCGTCTTATAGTTGAGAGATAGCTCGAGATAGAAGAAACATCCTTGAGGCGTTGAATTCGTTTCGTGGAGAAAAGGTAACGGCTATCCGGGGATTTGGAGCAAACCCATTTTCATGGGGAACACCATCGCCCTTTACGCATCGAAATCTAATAATAACCGCATCATATACATATGCATGTGCATCGATTTGCGTTTCCAAGTGAACACACGCGAACTCGTAGCTACGGGGTGTTTCTAAAATATTTCATTCGCATTGAATATCATACTATTTGTTAATAGTTGAAATAGAAAAGAAGCTAACTTTCTTCCTTCGTATCAAACAATTCTCTTTCTATAATATTTCGTGTCTGTCACTGAATTATTTTCATTGCTTCGTAATAAGAATTTTCTCCCAATTTGTCAATGTAAATTGATTTTCCCACGAACAGGGGTTGTTTTCAATTTTAATCGCCCGAATGGCTACGATATTGTGCAAATAATGGGGAAATTAGCAGAAAATTCGCGAACACCGTGTACGCGTGGTTACGTAGGTACTGGCATTTCCATACGTATATAGTTGCACGGTTAGAACTATTATCGGGGCACTGTGCTGGTTTAGCCAAGGGTCGTGCGGTCACGTGAACCAGATAGCGGTTCACGAATCACTGAACACGAAGCCATTCAACGAGAAACGCTGATGTATAATCTACGATATTTCTCGAAATCACGCGTCTCGCTTACCGACTGGCGAACTTTGTGTACGCACGGGTGGCACACTCGATGGCTTTCGATAGACCGGGCAGAAATGTGTAACCTTGAATTGAGGAAAGGAGGAAAGACTCCTTGTCAGAACACAAGTCGTCTTCCAAATGATGGGAAAATTGGATTACTTCGTGAAAGCTGTTTTTGAAAGGGAAATCATCAGATCGAGTGTCGAGGACAATCTGATTGATTTATTGTGCGAGACTGCGTAGAAAAATAAATTGCAAGTATACACAGAGTCCATCAAGGACACGGAGATTCAAGTTTCGATGCATTTTCTTGTTTGCGGATTCGAGAAAATAAATATGCGTTATTGATAAAATGGACGTAATTAGAATTTTATTTAATTAGGTTGCATGTTTTTGTCTAAAAAGTTCCTATGTAAGTATTATCTACTTGTTATTTTTAGGTATAACGATTAATGTTATAGTACTTTAATGCATTTGGTTCTTTCGACATCCTAGTTCAATTCTATGAAGAAACTGTTGGAATACAATGATATTACACTCATAGACACAAATACTCTTATACAGACACCTATACAGGCATTTAAACAGGACACTTATACAGGTCATACTCATTACTGTATAGAGAGACTCAAAATCTTTAAGGGATCGTGGGTCACCTACAGTTAGTTTGAGGCCAACTGTCAACAATTCATAAATTCTTTACTTGCATACTTTGTTAATTATACCATATCACTCACTTATATTTTAAATACATTTGGTTCTGTAGTTCTGTTTAGTAAATATCACCTAATATTATTTTAACATAAACATTGTGTCTTCCACAGATTATTTATCTTAACTTTAAGATTAAATTCTAACAGAAACGAGTAAATTGTACATCAAATACTTTATACATACGTATAAAATGAAATGTCGTGTCGTGGTCATAAAGCACTCGCGTGTTTAGAGATCGGAGAAATGGTATCTATCTGTGGTCGTCATCGGGGAAAGAACGTCCCGCGGCCAGGCGATGTAAACGTAACCCGGTACTGAATTAATTATCCTCGCTCGACTCGACCGCAAACACGGCGGACCAATGTTCCCTGATCGATATTCGATATTTGCCACGATGCTGACATGTTTATGGAAACATTCGTGACGAGCGCGTCGTTATACCTGTCCTAATATTCGACGAGGACCCTGAACTTTGAAATTAATCTCCGAAATCGCCAACTACTCGTGCTATGTTTGCCTTAATAAATCCACCAAGTGAATTTCACAATCCAAATAATTCTCTTTCACCAAAGTTCCCGAATTTCTCTCGAATTCTTCGCGAATCGCACACGCTCAAGAAATTTATCTCCGCGTAACGTTTCACGCGATCCTCAGCAACCCTCGCCAGGTCCAATAAACAAAACTCCTTTCCTGGACCCTCACGCACGACTCGGCTGGCTGTCATTAGATTTCCTTACAGGAAGACAGATCCAAAGAGAAAAGGAGAAAGAGGGAGGAACAGCAAAAAACTGGCAGCGATCTAATCCAGCTAGGAACGTGTCTCGAATTTACCTCCCCGTCGATTCGTTCGACGTCAGCGTTGACTTACAATATTTCCCAATTGACCGACCCACTTCGCCGGGAATTACGGATTAGCTTTGACAAATGCGGCCAACGTCGAGAATTCCCGGCATTCGGAAGCAGGAGAAATCATATCGGCTGTAATAATTCTCCGGGCAATGGCAGGGCCGCGAGTTCGAGGCCGGATCGCGCGCGATCCATCTTCTTTCACAGAGAAAAATCAGTTCACGCTCGTTTGTCACCGGCAAGAGTTTTAATTACTAGCAGTGCGGGCGGTAATGATGACGAACGAGCTCGTATCGACGTCATCGGTGAGGTAGAGGATTACTCGCGGTGTTGGATCAAAGGTGACTGTTTCGTTTGATGATATCGTTCCACCAGTCGATTCCATTAGATGCTCAATTGAACTGTTTGTTGGTCGCTCGATAAACTTGTCGGAGTGTCAAAAGAATCGAGGTACAGGAGCATAAATAATTAAACAATTACTTAATTAAGAAATTGGATAACGAACTCTTCGTATAAGGAATCGAAGTTATACGTAATTAAACAGTTACCTAATTGAGAAATTAGTCGAATGAGAAATTTAATATCGAACTCTTTCTTTCTTCCTACCGCTTCCCCTTTACCTACCGATCACAGCATTCCGAGTTCTAACGCAGTTAAAGATGGAGAGTGGAAAAATTGACGATTGGATAGACGATTCGTGGAACGAATCGAGTACTTTCCGAGGGACAACGTCGAGATTCGACGAACAAAGATCGAGGCGACTCACGTCGCGCGATTATATCACGATTTTCTATCCTGGGAAAACGTTCGACGTTAAGCTGAAGATTCGTCTGGAAGACACCCTCGGTCCTTTTCATCGCGCCGCACTCCATAATTAAGGGACCGTGCGTGAAACGTGCGTGTCGCTTAATGAAAGAAGAGATCTCGAGGATTTTACCTTCGCCAGGATTGTTCTCGATTCACAACGTGACGATGCTGCGTTCACGGGATTTCCAGGCTGACCCTTGATTCGATCGATGCTTCAAATGTTACTTTCTTGATTATGGTAGTATAACTTCGTGACGTGACTCCTTCAGTATTTTGGGTTTTTGAATATTCCTCGATTTATTTTAATCCTTTATCCGTGACAATGAGAAAGGATGATATATGGTTTTATTTATAGATTTGAAACTTTCGGCCAATACTCCTGTCTAAATATTATATTTTATTCTTTTATTTCTATCGTTTATTCTATTCTATTTATATTATTATTTATTGTATCAATTAAACTTTCTTCGATACTCGCCACATTAATTCTTCATACTTTTCTCCTAACGTTCAAGATCTAGGAACAAGTTTAACACCATTTAGAAACCATGCTGATCTAGTCTATAAATTACCACCAAAAGTATAATAGTTTTACCAGTTTTCACATTTTCTCATTCAGATCTTAACAGATCCTTTCAGAGGATCTTTTCCTAGCAGTGTACGGTAGCACACTGGCAAACAGTAGTGCGATGTCACGCGTGTCTCAAAGAAATAGAAGCAGAGATTCTACTTCGATCGAAATCTCGATCAAAATTCAATTCGATAATTATCGATACCTCCTCGAACTGAAATCGAAGTGTAAAAGATGCACGTGTACTTATTTACGAGAAGAATAAAACAGAATCACGTTGATCAGAATTTACCTGATACGAAACGCCACGTGCATCCTAGTTTTAAAAATTCCACGAAAACCTGGTGACCATCTCGCGTCCGTTCGCCTCGCGCAACTACTCGTAAATATCACTCCGGTCGCGCTGAAAATTTCATGTATGCACACGTGCTCGAGCATTTCCCCCGGTTGTGTGCCGTCCCTCCGTTTTTCACTTTCCTCCGGTCCGGCGGTCATAAAAAACCGCTGACCGATATTATCCACTCTAAGCTGGTTTACCATGTTCCTACGTGTTCTGTCAGCTCTTCACGCCAACAGGCAGCCGCCAGGACTAAAACGAAAAAGCGCAACGGCCCGCGCCACGTCGCGCGTCGCCACGTGACGTGAGTAATTACCGGTACGAGTGTGCATGTACACGCGTGGCTATATACAGGGTTGCCTAAATGCTAGGTATTGCCGAGAGTAGAACAACATCGATGACGGCGTTAGAAAAAAAGGAAGACGACTTTATAATCTTCGATAGTTTATCGCTTGTTAAAAAATTACCGATGAAATACCATATTCTGACAAATATTCTATTGTATGATTTCTATAAATACGTTTACCTATTTGTAAACATAACGGTGGATATGTTAAAATCTTCTGCGTTTCGTCGTCTGTATTTTATTGTATAATTTTAGAAATATTTTTTTGTACTCGTAGGAATAGCGACGAAGACCTCAAAATATCCTGAAGACTTTCTAAAGGATTATTTTCACAGATGTCAAATTTTTAAAAATATCGAAAATAATCTTCGGCATTTTTCGATCACATGGCGATTAAAAATATATCTTCCTTGGTATCGTATAATTTTCTTATCTGTTTTTTATATTTAAAAGATAATCATAGAAATAATCTCAGGATCTCTGATGTAGCTTTATTCGTACAAAAATTTAGTTTGCCGACAGAAAAGAAGAAACAGAAATACTTTCTCATCACTAACCTACTAATACAAAAGAAATATTTTCTTTCAATAGTAAATACCATTTCTTTCTTTTTTTGTCTTTTTGGAAAAATTAGTGACGGTATCGGTAAGTGAGCAAACTTATCGCTTCACCCTGTATATAAGCGATACTCGACTACGCATCGGACTACACCGGCAAGATTTTTAATAGTCGTCAGCCGGAAACTCGACGGATTAATGCGAACCGGCGTAATGAGAAGCAGGCAGAAAATAACCGGGAAAACGTCCAACCCTTTCGTGTTTCACCAGCCAGCTCTTTCCCTACGAAAATGGAAGTGAAACGTGCAATTCTCTAACTATCATAAGGTAGATTGCACGGTCACGAGCAATGCTAATCAGATTGATTATGCTTGACGTTACAACGATTATCACGAGCAAAGATAAAGCAGACTTAGTAGATAAGCAAATTGGTAATCTAACCTATCTACCAATACTGTTGCCGAGTAGCAAATCGATTGAATGAATTTCTTGAACGACAATTGAGAGAGAGGATATCCTCACCTTTTATTATTTTCTTTTCTCTTTTATATATATTTATATATTTATAACGTTTCTTTTAAGGAAGATTTTTTATTAGATTTTTATAATTCCATATTTTTCTTTCCAAATTTGTAACCATCTTGGGGTTGACTTGATTGGATTATTTGTCGCGAAGGGAAGAATTTCGTAAGTCTGTTGCGTCACCCCAACATCCACGAAGATCTTGACGATGGTTGACGGAGTTTGACGGGGCTTTTATGCAAATGTACCCGGCCTCCATCAGCTATAGCCGTTCGAAATAGCGTTCTTCGTTAAAGAATCTTCCCCAACCTGTGTCGTTCGAACCCTGCTGACTTGACAGATTACTCACACGCTCGGAAGTGTCAAAATAAATTTTCTGTTTGTCATTATCGTCGATTATAGGCCGAAAAGTTGATTCCGTCATAGAGAAACAGAGACAGATAGAACAAATATATCGTGCAAGTCTAATTAAAATCACTATCGTTGTTCAAGTGCCCTTTATCTTCATTCAATGAGATATGTAATCTCAGAAACTTCTTACCATAAAGGTTGAGCGTAAGTTGCGCAAGTTGTTGTCACGACTCGGCGATAGTCATCTTTGACTTAACATGGAACGTCTGATCTTTGAGGAATGATCTCTGATTGTCGATAGTGCGAAGCTATATATCAAGGCACCAGTTTTACGGCAGGTTTAAAAAGTCGATCGAACCGATCAAAACCGAGGATATTCGTCAAAATGCGTGCTCTTGTTTTTCTTTTCGCCTGCTTATCACTGTTTGCCTCCGCATGGGGTAACAACTTGATTCTTGGCAGACGTCTGTTTGGTGATGTTCTTGCCGAATCTCGACCCATCTACAAGGTAGGCAATGACAGTGATAGTATTATATTTAATCCACGTCGCATTAATATCATTCGATTGTATTTGAGCCGCGGTAGCTCGAAACGAAACAAGATTTCTAAAATTTGATAGTGATAATAATGATGAAACTAATATTAGTCAGAATAGTATTGCTTTTAACATGAAATAATAATTACTGGAAATTGTGATATATGTATTTTTTACTTTCAGCTACCAGTGCCACATGTCAGTCACACAGCCACGATTGACATAACTGCACCACCCAACTACATAATCTCATTCGTCAGTGTAATCAACCGGAATCCATGGGTAGTAAACATCAAACCTATAAAAGGCTATATTGGACAAGACTCGATGGTCTTATTAGCTATTGGAAGACCAGGTTGGGCTCTTGCGATGGAGGTTACCGTTTTCGCTATTCCTTCTAAACACCCTAGTACCACAACAACTAGTACTACTTCGTCAACGACTACGAGCACTCAACCAACCACTACCTCCACCGAACCAACGACTACGAGCACTCAATCAACCACCACCTCCACCGAACCAACGACTACGAGCACTCAATCAACCACTACCTCCACCGAAACAACGACTACGAGCACTCAACCAACCACTACCTCCACCGAACCAACGACTACGAGCACTCAATCAACCAATTCCACCACCGAACTAACGAGTACAAGCACTCAATGGCCCGGTACTGGCACATCACTGTCTAAGGGCAAACAACCAGCATCTAGAATCTACCACATAATGAAACTTCTTGCACCATGAAAGTTGAACACTTACGAATGATACATTTAAAAAATCATATACAGAGCATAGAAAATATAAAAATCGTAAATTTTTAACAACGGCATGAAAGGCTTAAATAAAATAAGAGACAAGATGAAAACAGTGCGATTAATATTTTACCATACTTCATTTCCTTTAATTCGAAGTCTTGGTATTTCCTATTCAACGTGAAATTCAGCTAGATATTTGTCACTATGTATCGTCGAACAACGAGTACGTTGAATACACGAAAACCGATTACTAGAGATAGAAGGACGGCTGGTAACGCTGGGAAATACGGTGCCGCGACTTCTGGTGTACACAAATTATTTTTCTTTCATACGGCTACACAATTCCGTTTTGTAGAGCGGCCGAGCGGTGCACTTTAATTTCTCCAGAGATTTATGCAAGCCCGACCGCTTTGAGCCCGTGTGCCACGCGTAATAACGGGGATGCGTGTACGACCTGCAACATCGGTTACACGTTTCCCGTGCTTTCACAGAGCCAAAATGTCAGCGGTCTTAATGCCCTCGCGAGGAAGATTTACGGGGACAGACCCGCTTCCGCTTTTCTTGCATTTGCTTCTGCCTCTGTTCGATTATTTTTCAAGAGGGTGAGAATTTCCTTAGAAAGCCATGTTTTCCGCACGATGAATATTAATCGTTGTGTCGTCGACAAATTTAAAACTTTAAAGAATCCTTTTTGTTTTTTGTCTCTGTCACGTTTCGTTTAGAATGCCCTTTTTTATGTATCTTTTAGGATTTTTTCGAAGTAACTGTGTGGTTCGTTTGTATCAGTTTTTGCGCACACATTCAGTAATGATCCGAGAACATCCAGCATCATTTTTAGGTGAAACTAATTAAAATTGCGTCAGTTATATACCGTTATGTAACTGCAAATTAAATAAGTTGTCTTCTTTAATTACTATAATATTTTTTAATATTTTTAAAATAAATGTTCTATTGGTTGACATGATTCTGCTATTTACTGCTATGCAAAAAATATTTAAACAATGCCAGTCTAGACCGAAATACCTACTTTTTAAAACACACTTTTCACTGCAATTACTCGTAGCGATCACTAGCACATTTAAAAATTGAACTATGTGCTAAATATGTAGTAGGTGCACAACTGCTTCTACACTAATGGAACGATATTTATATATTTTGATTTGTTCTGCAATTGGAAAATGTGATATGGCTCGATATAAGTGTATTAATTGTTAGATGAGAGGATGATTTACTTCAGGTAACGCTTCTAATCGTACAAAAGGAACTAGGTAGCATTTCAAGAACGAAAACCTAATCGAACCGAATATCTAATCGAGATAAGATTAAAATTAATTGAGTAATTCGAATTCATAGATGAGATCCTTGACGATTATTTTATCACTTTGTTTGATTATTTTATCATATTATTTCTACTGATTGTCATTCACACTTCTAAGTACGTATAGAATTGATTTTCTATTTTGTCATTTATTTTTTTTTTTTTATTTTTTTTAAAATAAATTTCATGAAATAAGGGAAACCCAAAGTTTGTGCGAGGTAACGTTAAAAAATCCTTCAAGTCACGTCCTCGTAGTATGGGTGCAACTAATTAATGCCTAGTTAAGGAGCGCAGCATTAGCTTAGTTAACCGCTGAAAAGATCAGCGGAACGCTACCGATCGGCCGCTGTTTGCCGAGCAGGACGCCGTGAATACAAATTCTAAGCAGAGCGTTAGAACTGAATTTTAAGAAGCGACTCGTAAACGGAAGTTTGTCGAAGAAATTAACGAAATGCGTTCACGTTGATCGATTTCCGTTCGATATCCACGAAGTGGTCGACGTTCGATCATTTGGAAATTACTAAACGCGTATTCGTTCTCTTTGTACGCGACGGAAAAGTCGATAACAAAATTTGATTCCCAAACAAATTGTTGCTTAAGAATATTTTACATTTTTGTTACGCTAAATTACTGAAAATTACAAATTCCAGCATTTCTTCCTTTACAAATGAGGAGCTTCCTGGGGGAAATATATTCAAAATGAAATGATGGATTAAGTAAATTGTACGATATATTGAATTAAATTGAAGCTAAGATATATTGAACTGTTTTAAAATTTAGATCTACTTCTTAGATATTAGCTACGTTTCAATCGATAATTTTTGATAGTTAAAATATTGAAAACATCACTTATAATCAGAGGAGATCGTAAGGCAATGAGAGAGAATGAGAAAGAACCGATTATCGCGAAAAGTAACAGCTATAAGCGATCTGCGATAAAAAAAAAAAAAAGCAGGATGTATGTATTTCACTTATTGTTTCCGTATCAGTGATCGATCATTTTGACAAGCCTCTATTAATCATATTCATATGTTAGATTCAGCGAGTGTCGAAATATTCCATTTAAGTCAGATACTTTATGTAATTTCGAATATCGCTCTTCAATTATATTGTTTTTCTCTCTTTCCCGATATTCTTTAACCACGATAAGCAGGATATGTAGCCTTGTCATCTTTTGACGTCACAACCTCAAAAGTGACTCTTAATTCATTGCAAAGTTCGGCATATATTGCGTATATTTCTGGTTATTAGACCCCCTTCCACCCCAATAAGTTTACAATGAACAATACTAGGACGATGAGTCTCCGTGTTTGCATCCGGAGATAAAAATCCCACATCTTGTTCCACAAGCTTAGTTGTGACTTCTGCGTTAATCCAAAAATAAATTTTCCACTTTTTCTCTTGTAAATTATATCTTTGTTTGTGATTAAACAAGGCCGAATTTCAACCGAACATGTCAAAAGATAAATATATAAGTATAGGTAAACTCGGGATTAATATTTTAAGTAAAGGAAACCTTTGAACGAAAGAATCTACCTTTGCCTTTTTCCATTTCCTACTTTTATCTTTTTTTTTTCTTTTCTTCCAAATGGAAAAATATCGGCATCGCTATCTTTTATTGTACAAAAAAATATACAAAGACAGTAGCACGAAATGCAACGAAAAGAAAGAAGAAGATCGTTAGAGGTATCAGTCACTTTAGAAAATTGTCCGATGAAACAATGATAAGCAAATATCGTTACGTAAATTGTTATCACGATTCAGCGATATATCTTTACTTAACACGGATTGTCTTCGATCTTCGAGGAACAGTCACCGACTGTTGATAAGGGGAACTATATATGACGTCGTTGCCAGTTTTACGGCAGATTTAAGAAGTCGATCGAACTGATCAATACCGAAGATCGTCAAGATGCGTACCTTCGTTTTTCTCTTCGCCTGTTTATCGCTGATTGCCTCCGCATGGGGTAACAACTTGATTCTTGGCATACGTATGCCTGGTGATGTTCTTGTTGAATCTCGACCCATCTTGAAGGTAAGCAATGACAGTAATAGATTTATATTTAATCCACGTCGAATTAATATCATTCAATTGTATTTGAGCTGCGGTAGCTCGAATCAAAACAAGATTTTTAAAAACCGAAACTGATATTAGTCAGAGTGGTACTTTTAATATGAAATATTAATTACTGGAAATTGTAATATATGTATTTTTTACTTTCAGCCACCTATGCCAGGTGTCAGTCACACAGTCACAATTGAGGTAACTGCACCACCCGGCTATGTAATCTCATACATCAGTGTAATCAACCTGAATGCGAGGGTAATAAACCTCGTTCCTATAAAAGGTTATATTGGAGAACAGTCGATCGTCCTGTTGGGCATTGGAAAACCAGGTTGGCCTCTTCTGATGGAGGTTACCGCTTACGGTTTTCCTTCTCGAGACACTTCTACAACAACTAGTACTACTCCGTTAACGACTATCCCCATCACTGAACCAACCAGCACTGAACCAGCTACCACAGGACCAACCACCACTGAACCAACTACCACTGGACCAACCAGTACTGAACCAACCAGCACTGGATCAACCACCACTGAACCAACTACTACTGGACCAACCAGCACTGAACCAGCTACCACAGGACCAACCACCACTGAACCAACCACCACTGGACCAACCAGTACTGAACCAACCAGCACTGGTTCAACCAGCACTGAACCAACCAGCACTGAACCAACCAGCACTGAACCAACCAGCACTGAACCAACCAGCACTGAACCAACCAGCACTGAACCAACCAGCACTGAATCAACCAGCACTGAATCAACCAGCACTGGTTCAACCAGCACTGAACCAACCAGCACTGGTTCAACCAGCACTGAACCAACCAGCACTGGTTCAACCAGCACTGAACCAACCAGCACTGGTTCAACCAGCACTGAACCAACCAGCACTGAACCAACCAGCACTGGTTCAACCAGCACTGAACCAACCAGCACTGAACCAACCAGCACTGAACCAACCAGCACTGAACCAACCAGCACTGAACCAACCAGCACTGGTTCAACCAGCGCTGAACCAACCAGCGCTGAACCAACCAGCACTGAACCAACCAGCACTGGATCAACCAGCACTGGATCAACCAGCACTGAACCAACCAGCACTGAACCAACCAGCACTGAACCAACCAGCACTGAACCAACCAGCACTGGATCAACCAGCACTGAATCAACCAGCACTGGACCAACCACTTCCGAATCAACTGTCCCTATACTAATCATATAATCAGCGAGCTATAACACCAAACCAACAAATATCTCCACAAGTGGACCTACTATTCCATTGACATTGGTGTCTTGATAAAATATTTGTACCAATACTTGTTGCAGTATGGTGGAAATGTTCTACATTGAATCTTGACACGCGACAATAAGCGGGACAAAGAAAATTAGCAGTTAGCTGCTATGATTTTCAATTTTTTATTAATGTGTTCCGTACATTTTTCAGTTTCGTGTCAACCAAGCAATGTTCGTATTAACGATCTGATAAAAGTGTTTATATAACATTTTAATATTCTATTCCCAGCTTTGTAATTATTTAATAATAAGCCACATAATTATTTAATTCTGTTAATTGATAAAGATTCCATATATTTAAATAAATTACAATTAATTAAATAAATTGTAACTATTCTATCAACTTCTATATTTCGATCAAGTCCAGAAATTAATATTTTATTCTAAACTTCTTACAATATATTAACTTTCCATTAGATAACATCAACGATGTTGATCTATGATTTATTGAAATGCAAACGATTCGCATTTCGCAAATTCTATCTTTCGATCAACTCTATCTCCTTAGTACTTAACTGCAAACTTCGCTTAGTTGGTCTATAGTAACTTTTCATTATATAACGTCTAGGATGTTGACGTACGATTCGTTGAAATGCAAAGGATCCACATTTCGCGAATCGACCGTTCCTAATCTCGAGCAATTGCGATGTAGCTAGCGAGAACCTGCTATTTAGTTACCCTTTTGCTGAACGTTTCTCCGGCCCTCTAGGGAATAAATTAGAATTCCCACGGGCGAGCTTGTGAACGCGCTGAACAACATCGTCCTGTTCCTCCTCGTTGTCATCGCTTACGTATTTTCTCAGCTACCATTGATTCCGTGACGGAGGTGTAATTCGGCGGCGCTTGAAAATTCGAAGCACAGACGTTTCGTTGCTAACGCGTTTCCAGGAAACTCGCTTGCTGGCCCGATGCTTTAAGGCTGCATCGCACGTAAGCCACCACCGTTACTTGATTCGCTTCATCATCCGGCGTAGTTCGCTTAGAAGCGTCTTTTCCCATCTTCCATTTCTTTTTTCCACCTTTCTACCCCGCCTGTAGTCTATGTTACTCTTCACGCGAAGCGTTTTCGCGCACGAAAACTCGAGGCCACGTTCGTGAAAATTGTACTCCAATTTGGTAAAATCCGATTTGTATGGATGACCGGGATCGCGATATCGAGAACGTTGGCTATCGAGCTGGCCGGCCGGCCGGCTGTCCTGGAATTTTTATGGCATTTACCGAGATGAAGCGGCTACCTAATCGACTCTTTTGAAAAATTAATTCCTCCACGATACCACCCTCCTCTTTGTTAAATATTTCACTAGGAATCGCGGCCGCTTCCACGATGCCAGATAAATATCGCGATCTATCGAACTGCCCGTCGTAAAATGTTCGTTCTATTTTGATTGGAGAGAAACGATTCGAATAAATGATTCACTATCTCCAGGAAAACTATTTCTATATTTTCGCCAGTTTATTGTAGAGAACAAGTTTCGTGGCTAGAATCGAGACCAATAGATTATTCTAATCGTTTTTATATTGATAACGTTTTTACGAAGTCCAGGTATCCAATACATCGAAAAACGAATGACACGTACCTATTTTTATGAGTCATTTATCAAAAGAAGATCGTACAAATAATCAGAAATTCCAAGGTAAATCCTAAGAGATAATCTTTTTAATCGCAACTTATGAGCGCGCATGTACAATGATCGCAGAAAACATGATAAGCAACTTCAAAATTCAACGATGGTGGCAACAAGTTTTCTGTGTCAGATCAAGCAGTTAGTAAAAACGCCTCTCGTATACTCTTGGCATACGTGCGATATTGTAAAATTTGGACAACTGCGAATCGACATAGCAACAAACTATATGGTAACATACGTTAGAAAGACACGCTCGAGAAAATAATTACAGCTACTCTTCACGCGCCATCCAAACACCTCGCCCATTTTTCAAGCGTTCAACGTTAATCCTGGCGTGCCTAGTCGAAACTTTGCCGCGTCTCCGACTATGAAGGCAGAACAGGAAGCAGTCGGAAAAACAGGATCGCGGGGATTACAGCGTGGTTATTACGTCGCGAGCCAGCAGCTTCGTATAACTCTCCGGAACCTCACTCGTAAACTTTCATTTCCGAGCGGTGAAGGACGGCGCAATTAAAGGGCCGCCGCGAATTTCTCTACGGGTCCTGTCCAACTTCCGGTTTCTCGCGTTACGAGGCGAGAATCCAATCGATTCTCGTTTCGCTCTTTCGTTGCTCGTTCGACGATGAAAAATCGTGACGAGAGGGGGACGAAAAGGGAGAAGAGAGAAAAAAAGACGAGGAAGAGAGGGGAATCGTTGTGGCGAAGGGCATTGCGACGCCGCCGCCACAGCAACAAGTGAGAGTCGAAGAGTTATTGGACCCAAAAGCCTGTAATAATGGCCGGCGCGGAATCGTTTTATTCCGGCGCATCCAGATCGGAGAAAGTCAATACAAAGGAGGGTCCGATCGACTGGAAAATCGCTGCATCGCGATTACTCTTCATTTTTTCCCTTGCTTATTTTTCTAGTTTTTCCTCGTAGAATTAATATCCTCGGGGACGAGTTTATGAAAGTTGGAAAATGCATTAGTTTGTATTATTTTGAAACAAATGATGTGTGTTCGTGAATTGGAAAGTTTATAAAAAATGGTATCAGCTTGATATTTGAGGAGTTCGTATGTGGCAGAGTGTTTGAAGTTAACGCAGATGTTACGTATTTTTTAAAAAGTTTGAATAATAGTATGATCATGTTATGGCAATGTAAAGACAATAATACGATAATCACACTAATGATACGTAGCGTTGCGATCGACGATTTTCTATCGATAATCAGTGGCAACGTAAACGAATGTTCGCTTTAACAAGGGTTTGATAATGTCAAATTTCCGCCACTTCATGCCATGATTTTAGATTTCATCGGTTATCGAATTTACTTATAAATTTCGCTTCGATTTTTGATGTATACTGATTATGGACATGTGATTAGTTAATCTCATAGTTGAGAGTAATGTATTATCTATATTTAATCGATGATGATTATTTGTTAATGAAATTTTAGATGACTGTAATTTTACGAATAATTAGATGTTAGTGTATAAACGGGCTGAATTAAATATAACATCGATAACACAAGCCGTTGCTATACTTTTAATCCCTCGCTTTGTGATATTATAATTCAATTACGCGTCGATTAAAAACGGACTATCTCTTTGACCTTATCTCATAAACCATCGATATTGTCTCACCTTTAATTTATTTTTTCCTATTAACTTTGAAGAAATAAATTCATGTTCCCGGTTCTCAAACAAATTATTTACCTTTTCGTTAAAAAGCGAAAACAAAAATTTCAACGTTTTTTTAAAAAATCGCAGAACACACGATTAAATACGAAATACAAACTTCACGTGTGTGTGCTAGTGATACGTGCGTGTGAGATAAAAGTTAGACACGTGAAACGACGACGTTAGTGCAAAAGATCAGCAACCTTGAATGATCAAAGTCTTCCACGTCGATCGCGATTCTTCAATATTTGTCATGTCCCCTTCCTCTCCCTGTTTGTCGTCGAGGATACACCGCAACAATTCGGCGAGTGGCTCGTGCAACCGGCATATTTCTAACGCATTAATATGCCAGACACGAAACTTTTAGCGTCGCCATACACCTCGAGTTATTTCCTTCGTGAATGTTTCGTATCGATGCATCGCATGCAAAGTTTTCGCGATTCGTCTTCTTCGCGCCCGGTGGCTTGTCATTTTTTCATAACACCGGAAGTCTTTGAATTTTTGGTGATATCATCGTTTTTATAATTCATCAATGAGACTCAAAAGTTTGGAAGAAATCGAAAGTCTTCAGAGTTTTTATTTTAATATTGGAAATGTCGGAGCAGATAAAATGTAATTTTGTGGAGATCCGTGATTTTTCTAATTTTCTAGACAGACTGTATAGATTTTAAGATAATATTTGATCTTTCGTAAAATATCATTTCTCCTTCCACATTTTGTAAATGTTCATAGAAATTTGTATAGATCTCAGGCATTATAGAGATTTATTAATGCACTATGTATTTTCCTGTATATCTCTCGTTTCGATTTCTTTGATGCAAGGTTTTCATTTTACGTATTCGTAGTTTTAGCGTCAAAAGCCAATTTTTCACTTTTAGTTTGTTTCTTCTGTGCTTTTTTCACTTTTTCTCCCTTTTTCTGCTATTGGGATCGAGAGATCTATAGGCAGGTGGATCGAAAATTGATTTTTCAAACGCTTTCCTGTGGACGAACGCGAGACACCGAACCCTCGTGTTTATTTTAATTTCCGGGAAATCGTGCGAGCTTTTCCGTTCCCCGACCCTATCCGATCGTTTAATTAAACGAGCCGTAGATAATGCCGTTATCGGGACGGATTTCAGGCAATTGCGCGATGCTTCGACGAATTTCTCTCCAGCGTTTATTTTTCTTTGTTATTTGAAAAAAGAGGAAATTGCTTTATACGTAGTATTCGATTCGTAAACCACGTAGATCCCAAGATACTTTCAACGCCTGTGCAATGTCTTACATTTATAACAGTCCCTCTAATTCCGCCAACAGTTTTATATTTCCATCAATATGCATAATTCTTCTCTCAAACTATTTTATAATTTTTATTTAAACCTCGACGTATATAGCTTAAAAGAGAAAATTGTATTATTTCTCAAATAGAGAAAGAAAAAAGAAGGAGAGAAATCGAACGTTAACGCGAGGAATTCCATTCGGTTGGCCGCCGTTAATCTCACTCAGTCTATTCCGCGATCGTTCGGTCTATTTCGTCGATGTGGAAAAAGCGTTGGCGATCGGTAACAGAATTTCAGCAGGAAGGTGTTGTCGAATCGCGTGGATAACACGGGAGGTTCCATGCTGGAAGCTCGGTCCACCGCCCTCGGTTCGCTGATCCGAGAGATTTTAATTATTAGCGTCGAATCCGTCTCATGCCAGTGTACGCATCAAGTCGAATGTAATGATAAAATTATACGAAACGTTGTTCGATCGACAGGATTAATTATCGGGTGTGTAACACGCGAGCAAAAGGGCAAAAACCGTGTCTCGGTGAGAGAATAACGTTTAATTGACACGTAACGCGTTTACTTTTACTTCCGATCTATTTTCATTTTCTTTTCCACTTTTTTCCTCGTCAACGACACGGATCGTGATTAACGCGCGACGAGGGATCGTTTTTTCGTGGAAAAACGAAAACGTCGCCACGATGAATCGACGGTGTCCGATTCAACGACCTCGCCAGGATTCGTGAAAAAATCCTAGGCGTCCAGGTTTTTCCCGGAGAACACACAGCCATCGAGGTATTCGATGTAAATGCTCGCGCCACGTCGCAGCACCATAAAGTATTAAAAGGGCAGAGCGCGAGATATCAGGGCTGGGGCTTTTCTTCGAAAGCCCCCATTGAAAGCCCAGCCCACTGCATCGCGGCAACGGCATTCGCGATCCGCTTACCGATTCCATACTTTAACCGCATAAATCTCATTTAATAAATGTACACGCGTATACACGGCGTGCATCAGGTCACGGTACGCAAGCCGCGCCAAACATTTATCATTCAAAGTCGTCGTATCGGAGCCACCTGAAAGAGACCCGGAAGATATCCTGCGCGAACGGACTTGGCCAACCAGCTTCTTGGTTTCCACTGCTTTTTGAGCAAACCAACCGTGAAATGTTAATGGAACGTGACGTTTTAGTATGGGAATCGTCAGTCAGATTCGGCTATATGGAAATCCAGTGAAAAATATATCGATCGAATTGTAACAAAAATACCGATGCACTATACAAGTTTTATCTAGTTTTTTCAGTTTCGTGCAGAAGGAGTGCAAAATAACAAACAAGTTCTCATTCTCTTTTATCCAATTACAAAATGTATTTACTCGCAGAAGTTTGTAACGTCATACAATAGTGTATTTACTTTCTAACCACAGAAGCAACGGCAAGGTATTTTTAACTCGTCTTAACATAAAATATACCACTTTGCCACAAAAATTGTCTAGCATTTTCTCTTATTAAAAATGGTCTCCTCGTAGAGTATACGAAGATCTGCAGGTTAACTGGAAATAATAACGGAAGATGGAGAAAATAAGAATCAGCAGCAAGCGAAAGCAAGCGAATATATCCAGAATCCAATCATCAAAAGAGTCTTAGAGAAATCATATTCACCCCTGCTTTCCTTCTATTCACCCTTACTTCTATCCGTCATTTCTCACAGATACATCAGTCTTCCGGTTTCTTCAAATCATCCGCATAAACCACTTCGTGCTAAGAATATCGATTGCCTGACAATATCCGAAGGGCTGGGTCGATCGCTCTACACATGTACATACTCGTACACGTCTGCAGGAGTTAGTTGGAGTAGGCGATTCCAGCAATACATTTAGCCACTTTATTACGCTAATTGAGCCGTTGCTGGCAGCTACGAAATTCCAAAATAAGGGTTTTCGGCTCGTGGCCGAGCTGGCTGATCGCGAACCTCGGCCTTCCCCTTCACCTCGCGCGCAGTTGTACTACGCTCACTCGGCTTTACTAACGTGCATACGCCGTGTAATTTCACGCTTACGAACATGCACGCGTTTTGCATATTCGCTGTCGCGTTGCTCTGAAATACGACGGAGATCGAGCGTGGTGTCGCGTACTCGCGTCAACTTGCACTCCTGCTACACCCCACGAGCGATACATCATCGGAAAGGAATACATCACGCCGAGAGGAAACAGACGATTTTCGATGAAGCTTTTGCCAGACGAATTAATTTCCGAGAATTAGTTCGTGAAATCTTAGGTGAAAGAGCTTAATAGGAATTCTGATGGCAAATTTTTTGTTCGTGTAGGTTGAGGGTTTGTAGAAGTAGGGCAAAAACGATAACATGTGGAGGGATGTATAAGAAACAAATGGAGAAAATATT
The DNA here is from genome assembly GCF_041682495.2 of Bombus fervidus. Lineage (NCBI taxonomy): Eukaryota > Metazoa > Arthropoda > Insecta > Hymenoptera > Apidae > Bombus > Bombus fervidus. The sequence continues at coordinate 10,856,134 of NC_091520.1, read as the reverse complement.
TCGTTATACTCTTCAATCTTCAACGTATTAATCACGAGGAAGAATGAATCGATCGTTTGTCTGGAGAAAATTTTCTGGAAAAAAGATATGTCTCGTTCGCAGCTAGTTATGGTATCTTCCACCATTAATACGAACGATTGACTTGAAATTCTTACTAAAATTTTTTAAACAGCAAGTCGGAATTTAAAGTATCATTTTCGGTATTTATTTTATACTTTAAACGCTGTATTCGAATCAGTGTGTATCGTTGTTATAAATGACTATTCTAAATAAAGAATCTGAGAAAATTCTCTTTATAGTTATTTCTCTCGACAGTTCTCGAGATATTTCGTCCCTCGGATATGACGTCCGATAATAACACTCTTTCATCGAAAGTAACCCTCGAATTTTCCACGCGTGTCGATCGCCAGACCAGCGAGTTTTTCTTTATCGTCGAAACTTGCGTCCTTCGGGAGCGGGTGGCCGTAATAAAAAAGTTGCTACTTTTGGATGGAATCTTACGCGACTTCTCAACTTTTTGCTACGACTCTTTTCCAAAGGGACCGCCACTCGTTATCCCAATATCGCCTATTTTCCTGCTTCCTCCCTCGTAAATAATCTTTCTTCTAACAACGTCGCTCTCAAACATTTGGAATCTACTGCTCTTAAATTACTTTGCAAAGCATTTCTTGAAAAAACAAGATTAGCATTCTAAAAACATGATACCGATTTCCTACGTCTTCGGTTTTCCCGAAAGAAATTAAATTTTCAGCCAAAAAGCAAGGCAAAATATTCCTCGAAACTTTGTCGACTTATTTACGACAACACAAATGTTCGTTGGTCTGCTTGAAATTCCATGTTCGCTCCGGTCGTCGCATTAAACTTTTCTATTTTCGAACTCGCGTTTTCCCGTGCTATTCCCGCGGTTTGATCGAACAGGTCTCTTTTCGCTTCTCTTAATTGAAGCCTTTCCGACGATGGAAAACAGGGAGAACGTGATAGAGGAAGATAGAGAGTGATGGAGAGCAGGAAAGTCGAATGGCGCGATCCTCTCGACTTCTTACCTCGTCGATGGAGCACGGGTAAAGCGTTTTCACGTCAATTTTCAGCCGGTAATTTTTGCTCCCTGAAGCAGGTGAAAAAATGGCGAAACTTGAAGATATTTACCGTGTCGCCGCGCCCCGAAAGTCGAACACACTTTGCGCTCCAAAAGCTTCTGAGCGAACGTGTTTCGCGTAAACTTGGCTGATTAGTAGCGAGAGAATTTTATTTTATTTTTTAAATTTTTTATTTAGAATTTTCGAGGTAACATGTGTGTGCCAGTTGCAACACAGTATCACGATAATGTAATTATAGAGAAATCACAGAGAGATCAAAAAGTGAGCAGTCGGAATTAGACTGGCGCCGAGTCAAAGCGTTCCCTGAGACCGAGAAAGGATCTCGCGGTAGCTTGCGGAGTCAAAGAGTATATCAGAGGATTATGCGGTATAATGTATAAAGAGAGCGTATAATTAAACATTATCGTTGTGTGTTGCCGCTTACTTTTTCGAGATACGAAAGCACCCCGTGCACGCTTCCGATGTATGCACTTCATTATCCTTTGGCTTGTTCGAGCCACTGTGGGATTCTTGGAAAGGACACGGGACACGTCTGAATCCTTCTTTCGCATCTTCGCTTCGTGTTTGATGATACATTATACGGTATGAATATTCTTGTGCGTTATACAGGCTCGTTCAAAATTAGTAGACTAATTTCGATAAAGGATATTTTCCTACGATCTCCTACACAGTTTTTTCCTTCTTCGGAATCTAAATATTATCTGCTTTTTAATCATGCAGGACATCGACTTAAATGTTCAAATCTGACCTTCAATTTTTAATCACAACTTCGCCAATATTTAAGCACAGTGGAACTCCGTTTATACAAACTTATCGTAAAAAAGCTGTTTATATAATAAGAATTCACTGATTCCTCTCCTCTGTCTATAATTTTTCGTGCAGACGATGCTGTACAAACAGATTCAATCGCCTCGATTCAGACAACAGACGACTTCAGATACGAGTTAGTTGAATCGACTACCAACTAAACATTTGTTCAACTAAAAGAAATTCCCCTAAACAAAAATCTTGCATTTTTCAATCGCAACAAAGAAGAAACGATCTTTGTCCAGTGACCGACTTTAACCTTCCATCGTCGCAGTATTCAACAAAATTTCCTCATTTTCGATTAGCCATCGATGGTGCAGCATCCATTTGTCGTGGCAGATCAAAATCACGCTCGTATCATCACGATACGTCTCGTGCGTCTTGGAATTCACGAGCTGTGCTTGCCTAGCCGGATGCGAGAGAGCTGCTCTCGAAGGTCCGGAGTTTCGCTCGGCTCTTCTCGCTTCTTTCTTGCGGTTTTCTTTCTGACCTTACGGAACAGCCACGGGGCTGCGAAGATCGTTAACTAAAGTGGGTAATCATACCCACCGGTTTCACGCCGCGGCCATTCAGCCGCCTCATCTACAGGGTGGCTAAGTTAAACGATGCCTACGTCCCATTTCGCTCGAGTTTTCCGCGACCGAACCACGATCACCGCTAGCCACAATCCAGGAACTCGTACACGCTTGTCGAATAGCACCGTTTTCGAGGCAGTAGAAAATTCCTGACACCGCCAGCGGCGTAGGATCCTCGTGGTAATGACGTGAACAGAAACGATTTGCAAGGGAACCATCTACGAGTGTTACTTTGCTGGTTCTGCGGACGCAAAGTATCGTCGGTTCCAGGTACAAGAGATTGTTTTAGAAGCTAATGGAGCGGCGTTTCAATTGCGTCCTAAAGGATCCTTGAAACGTTTCCTGGCTCCGTTTGCAGATTAACGATTTCTTTTTGCACACTGTGCTATTGATTGGGAAATATCCACTGTATTTTATTTTACAATGCCCGCTATCGAATGTCGTATACGCCACTTAATAATACAATAATAATAAAAAAAAAAAAAAACAAAACACAAGCGACGAAATTACTCGTCAACCGCCAAGGAAGTCCATTTCATCACGTAACCAATCCTCGATAAGATCGTTCCCAGGAACCCATAGCATCGGCAGAGCTCTCATCGGCAGAGCTCTCATCGGTAGACCCAACAGGAAGCCAGATCTTCGTGGCGCGAAGAATACGAATAATCTCGAATTAATTCACCGAAACGTTCAAACAAAATATTCCACGGCCGTAACGTTAGCCCGACGTCCGGCGATAAACGTTCGCTTGCCTCTGCCTACCGGTTGCGAATACGCTCGCACCTCCGACGCCGCTCCGTGGCTAACACGTATACTCTGGCTACGACTGTTCGCCTCCGGTCTAACCAACGATCGATTTACGTAATTGGAACACCCTATAGATAACCGACTGTATCGAGGCGTGCATACGAGCAGGGAGGCGAGCATATAATTATATGCCTCGAGTCGGCACCTCGAAAATGCCGGCTCGTTAGCAAATCTTGCGAGAACCGCGCAAACACCTGCCTGATTGTTAATAATTTGCCGCGCTAGAAGCGTTCTCTCGGCGCGAGAGCGCGGCTCCGTCGCGTTCCTTCCTTCTTGCTCTTCGATTTTCTCGCTCTGTTCCCCGCTTTCGACACGCACACGCCTCGGAGTGTGTAAAAATCGCCACGATGAAGGACTACCCGGGCCAGTTAACACTTTCGTACACGGCCAAGGCCTCTTTAGCCGCTGGTAATTTCGCCCTGGTCGATCGAGATTCCTGCTGTCGGCTCGTCCGCGCGCGCTCCATCCCGGCTAATCGCGATGCTCTGGTCTCGCGGCAATTGCGCGCCGAACGATTCCACGAACAGCAACCGAGGGAAACGTTGGCAACCGGAGACTGCACGGTAGCATTCCTCCGAGAGCGAAGGTGATTTCACGAGAAAAACCTCGCGCAGGTTTTGCTCCCGCTGAAGAATTTTTTCTGCTTCGGAGCTCGTGGTTTAATTGAAGTCGGTGGAAGATTGGCAGAATTCGAAAAAGCGGGGCCGCGGTCTGTTTCTGTTTATCGTGGAGGAAAAGAGAGAAATGAATAAAGTACCTTTGGTTTGTCGTAACTCGTTCTACCGATAAGATTGGCACAATATCCTGTACTAATACGAGCCACTCACAAGATACGTTGATCGATTGTATAAATTGACGAGTAGGAAAAACCGATAATCTTACGAATACTACTTTTTAATCTTTCTATGTTTAATATATTGTTGATTAAGCGAATGATAAATGTACTTGTACTTAGTGAAACTGGTTTGGAATTGTAGCGCGTTATATCTTTTTTTAACAATCCACGCGAAGAGACGAGTTTCTACCATCAATAATTGGTAAAGGTACAATTTGCTTTGCTATACTTACTGTACAGGTTAAAAAAATTCGATCCTCAAAGGATTAATCTGTCTGAAAATATATAATAGTTTATGGCGTCTCCTTACGACAAATGGAAGTTATTTTTCATTTCAGAACTTGAGCACTATTCGCGAACTAGGATCATAAAATTGAGAAATTTCCACGAAGTATAGCTGGTTTGTTTAACTTCCGGCGAATTTCGCAGAAGAGGTAGCAAATTACGCTAACTTTTTCAAACTAGCTTTTCTGCCTCCATTCGATCAAAACTCGCATGTACAACTATCGATTAACCAGTTAGCTACAATTACCACTGTCTACTAACTTCCGTGTCCACGATTGACAATTACTCCAATCGTATGATCACGGACAAAGTTATCCGTGCGCACGTCTGACGCATCTCTTCATCGAACGCAGCATAATTTCCAATAAATACGCGGTCATTACGCCCACGTCGTTCTTTCATGGTCGTTCTTCCATAGTATTTTAAGCCTTTGCTTCGAACATTTATCGGACGAAACATCTTCGGAAGGAGAAGCGTTCGCGAAACCGCGGAAGAACCGAAACAATGGAAACGGTACGTTCCCGTTTCTACGGGTTCGAAGAAAAATAGGCTGCACGTGATGGAACAATTTGAATGAATTAGTCGATCGGTTTCTTCTCGCAGGCCTCAGCTTCTCGCGAAATCGAGTTACGCCTGTCGCGTGAAATAATAAAGGGTGTGCTCCATTACCTTGGAGATAAATCGTCTCTGGAATTTCAGTATCTTACCAGAGATCTCGTGACAAACGAAAAGATGGTTTTTCTCACAAATTCCGATCTCTCGTCCGATAAAAAATTCAATCGATATTGCGTGATCGAAAATGGTTCGATTAGTTTGAGTATTTTCGACGAAGCAGTCGAACGTGGATGGTTTTGGTACGTCTGACGACGTTGTCAGTTTTCCAAGTCTTCCCAAGAAGAATAATATCGGAGATAATTGACACGATGATACGACGATTGGGGAAAACGTCATCGGGTAATTAGCTAATTAGCTGTCGATGAGAGGAGACGCTGAGGTTCTTCAAATGAGATGTCGTTTCGTTATAGGCGGACACATATTCCGTCGACACGAAGCGAATTCTGTAGATTAGAGGAACTTCACCAACTATGGAATCATTATGAGTATGACATTGTCTGGAATTATTTTATATAAGCAAATATTAAAGATTGAAGATTATTTGCAAAATATAAAAAGGGAATCAAAGCTGTTGAGATATCGTAATTGTTTCGTTGACAAGAGACAAAATGTCAGGCGCGTCTCTTTGTAAATTAAATTTTAATTCAGGTAGTTAATTAGATAATTTCATGTACATGTACCTATAAACCAACAAAACTATTTTCAGCGCGACTGTATGAAGCACACGATTGTTTCCAATTAGGAACACTCGGGTTTAATTAACTCGTCTCTGACAAAAATGTCGCTCAATGATCAAGGTATACCTTTTCACTGTCAATTTGTTGTTCCTCTTCAGTAGATATAATTAGAACTCTACCATACTCTTGGAAAAGTAAGAAAGAGACCGTTTCCAATTTTAGTTTCAGATAAACGATAAAGTTTGATTTGTAAGCGACGCAGAGGGAAAGAAATTTGGCGATAGCGGTGAGGAGGGAAGAGAGAACCGTTCGCAAAAGTAATCAGAAACAGGTGTTGACACTGTTCTATTATGTATTCAAGAGCTCTCGACGTGGCTTTACACAATGCGCGCAATCTTCGCTTAATTTCCATCTTAAAGCATTTAAGATTGTATGCATACTGGCGCGGCTGCGCGAAGCCGCTGGAACGACGCGGCCATTCCGACGCGGGCTATAATTTGCCAGGATATTACGCGAATGCCGACAATTTTCGCCCAGCGTTTCGCGCGGTTCCGTTCGAATTACACGCGTACCCTTTCACCTCTGTCCATTTTTCGAACCTTTGCCATCATTCTACTATCGCGGGACTGTGTTTCGTTACACATATAGCCGTACACATATAGTCGATAATATCTTCAAAGAACAAACTTGACGAGTACATTTTTGTCGTCTGTTTGACTTTAATGCCATTTTGTGATTGAACATGTTGAGGTTACTAGATGTATGTGAATACAAAGGAACGCGTGGATAAATTGTAAGGTAGAAAATATATTTTTGAAATACTGAAGTGTAAATACAAATCGGAATATAATTGAGCTGATCCAGATCCGCGCGCTAGCAGTGTTACCCTATGACTGAAAAACCCTGAAGCCATCGTCGCCTGTCTACAGTTTATGGTTTGCCTTCGACCCAGTCTATACGTTATCGAAGGCTTCAGTGCTTGGGAAAACTCAAAGACCAGATTTTCTTAGATGTGATGACCATTTCAACGGAACAGAATTTTGACATAAATAAATTTGATATAATTGAAAATGGAAAAAATCTGTCAGGTGCAAAGTTGCAAGATAGGAGCCAGAGATATGATTATTAAGACAAGCAATGTTTCAATGTCCGCGATATTGCAATGTTACGATGAGTAATAATTACTGTGCAAATATTAAGAGGAAAAAGCGCAGATTAAAAAATAAAAACACAATTTTGGTAGCATGGAATTAATTAACAAAGTACATTAGCAACAATTTAGCAACTGAATTTTGAAAGTGTTTTCTGGTAAAGACTAGAAAGTATCACCTATTGTATTGTTCTTTCACACTCTTCACATACATACACACGCGTATTACCTAGAGAAAGAAAAACCAGGTCTCTCGGCCCGTTGTAGAAAACTGGGTTAAACGTCGAACACCTCCCCTTCGTGTAATTTAACAATTTCCCCTTTTAAAATGTTTCAGCTGCGCGATAATTGCACGAACAGCAGCAGACGAACACGCGCCAGTAGGTACAATTGAAGCGGTTCGAAGCGTGCGCCGAGTTTTAATAAAAAAATCTGGCACACACCCGGTTCCTATTTTTTCTTTACACCGCTCTCCTTTTTTTCTTTTTTTTTTTTTTTATTATTCCTTCCGCGGAATTATTTCTACACGCGCGAGAGACAATGGGTAAAAATTCTGTGTGTAAAGCGGGGAGCGCGAAAAGGTGGCGGCGAAGTGCGAGCCGCATATTGATATTCCAAGCGAAATTCGCGCTTGCTGTTACAGGGGATTGCTGCTTTGGTATTTTGTCGCGGGGTAAAAGTGATTTATTGCGTTGCACGGCGGCTCTGGTTGGGAATTCGAAAGTTTCCACGAGAGAGAAAGGATCGGGTTATTGTAGAGCAAGCGCGATTCGTCGCGTTTGAGAAACAGTGCTGAGCTTGTTTCGACGCTGTGGAAGCTTCGAGTAATTAAGATGCATGCAAAGAGAGAGAGAGAGAGAGAAAGAGAGAAAGATAGAGAGAGAGAGTAGGTCGTGTGTGTAGAGAAAAGATTCTTGTATCGCGAGACAAAAAGCTCGAGAGCGGGAGAACGAGGAGGAGAGAAAAGATGCGACACGAGGCGTTGCTTTTCAGACGCGCAACCTAATTTCCTGGTGTGAGGTGGTTCACAGAAATAGAATACCTAATTGTGCTCTCTTCGTCGTTTCAAGATGCGAATGGAAGCAATGCGGAACGAGGCTGAATGCGAACGCGGCGAATAAAAAAAAAAAAAAAGATTGACAAAGTGTAAGCTGCTAAAGGAACGCGGCTACCGAGTAAATAGGTTAAATAACAGGCGAAAGAATCGGAATACATTAAGCAAAACGTAGAGAAACGTGTACCAGCTTTCCATTACCGTGAGAGAAGAGGAGATTCTTGAGATTCAAGCTACTACGGGATCACCACTTTAACTGATTAAACTGGTTTGATCATTTTAAACCAATCTAAATCTGACGTTGAAATTGACTACTTTCAGAAATTTGTGATATTGTCCGTAAAATCTTCATTTAAGAATCAACGACGTGATTTGACATCGAATTGTACGATTTCATAAGAAAAAAGGAAATTCGTAAAGAATCGATCGCGGCTAGAAACTAAAACGCTTAGATTTCGAAAAGCGATTTCGCTCAGCTCGATATCGATCTTCGAATAAATCGACCATCGAATTAATATTCAAGGTAGAGATCGAAATGGCGTGGATCTGCTGGCTAGATTCGCTAAAATATTTTTCCACCTGAACGTTATCGTCTTGCCGTATAAAATACCGTCGGACGTGTCTCACCTCCGTCGATTCGATCGGATTTCGCGTATTGTACAGCCCGAATACTTTATACGCTGTGTGGTTGCCAACTCTCGCGGCGCTTTTCATACGGAACGCGTCTATAGTGAATGTTTTTCAAAGTTTTCCAAAGTTAAGCAAAGGTACATGGAACTACGATCATTTTTACGCGTGATGAAAAATCAATTTGAGAAACTAAACGCGCAAATATTATATTTCGTTAATAGACTGCGGATGTTTATGCAGATTTATATCCTTACGAACACAAGCAAAGACATAGAACTTGGACAAACATTTGTTTCATCAACTAAATATTCTAACGAGTAGTTTAGGTATTTTACCTTTGAATTTCTCATAAATGTATACGTTTGTAAAAAGTTATAAAATGTCTTCAATTCTAATACTTCTTAAACTATACCCTGAAATAAATGTCGATTGGAAACGATTTCTAAACGCAATGAACTGAATTGGAAAGAAGATTCGGTTTGAAGAAATTCCAGTATCTTTTCGATTATCGAACTAACTATTTCGTGAAATAGTGTTTGAAAGCAAAGTGGAAACGCAGAATGGCAGTTGATGGTAATTTTCATAAATCCAATTCGATCTCAATCGTTTCTAGTATAGTTTCGAATTCTGTGGTTTTGATAACAGGAACAATTTCACGCACAGTATCCCATTTTCCGCGGTTCCCATAGAAATTCTGACTCCTCTAATATCGAACCTCTAAAACCTGGTATTCCGTTAAAGTATGCAGAAAATTATTACTTGGCGCGCCGACTTCGCGTGAACGTTTCAATCGCGGGGCACACGGTTTCCGGAAACGGAGCGTCGTTTCCGTGTAATCTTCATAATTCGACGAGGGGAATCTTCGCTTGCACGTAGCGCTTCCACCGGCGCGCTCCGAAACAAATATTTAAACGACGCGTTTCGAGTATTCTGTAATTGCTTTTAACCGGCGAGCAGCTAAAGTCAATTTCAATTATCTAATTCCTATCGTTTCAACGTAATTAATCACGAGTCTACCTCGCGAAACGTATCCTCGATCCTATAATTCCGACACTTCGCGAGCAAATCTCGTTATTCCATGTTGAAAGTGCGCAACTGTTCAAATTAAACATTAAAGTACTTTTTACTAAAGAGCATCTATTGATAATCATTAAAATTCATGATTAGAACCACGAGCTTCTCTGTTTTACAACTGTATTCTAGTTGAAAATTGTCCAAATGAAATATTAAAGTTCTTTTTGTGGTAGAAAAACTAATTGACAATCGTTGAAATAACAGGATTAGAATCACGATCGTTTGGAATTTTTTTTTACAACCGTTCAATTTAAATATCAAAACTGTTTTTGTGAGAAAATATCTACTAATTATCGTAAAAATTCATCATCATAATTACGACTATCCAAAGTTTTTCATTGTTTTCTTTTTTTTTTTTACGGATACTGGCGGATGCAAGTGATCGCTGATAGTTTTGTGAACCTTTATCGTAACCAGGCCAAAGTTATTATCCCGTCCGGTCGTAAATTCCTCCACGCCGATCATTACGCAGCGCTTGGCTCGGATTACTTTCAGAAAATGTCAACGTTGCACCGCCATCGCATCACGCTGCCGTAATTAATCGGCTCGCATATTCACCCAGACAATGGGCCGATTTAATAGCCGTGTTCCCGTCTGACGACGCGATGCTTCAAGATGACTTCGTTCTCGTACCGTAGTAAATCCTCAGTTACAAAGTTGTGAACAAAATATGTAGAGTGATTCGAAAGAGATGCAGCCTTCGATTCTTTGTCGCAGAAGAAAAATTTGTTTAAGTAGGAAAAGAAAATCGCGGTGGAAAGATGTCAATATTTTGCTCCCTCGATAGAAACGTTCTGAATATCTTTCAATAAACTTGCCTATAGTAGTTTCAAATTTTTGTTTCTCGGAGACAGGAAGAAAATTATTGCGAATGGTAGAAAAATGTTTCGATACGAGGAAGACGACAGTAAACATTTTGAACTCTCAATAGAAACGTTTTATGCAATTTTCGATAAAATTGCCCGTACCATTCGCGATAGAAAGACGATGGCATTTTCAACTATCGATACAAGCCTCCGCTATATTTTTCAATAGAGTTCCACATTCAAATCTCCAGCAGCCTTGTCATGCGATGCGGCAGGTCTCGTCATCTAACAATTTTCCAGTAAATTCCGTTCCAACAAGCTCTCCAATAAATCTAAAGTCTTCGAAAACGCGAACAAACGAATGCGCAAATAAGGAGGAATAACAAGGTACTTCAAAGAACGCGTCGTCGTCGCGCGAACACGTCTATCCGTCTCGTCGCGTAGGCGTCTCGAACGAGAGCCGAAATTCGTCGACCAACGTCACGAGAGTCGTGTTCGATCCTCGCACGCTCGACCTCGTATCTCCAGTTTCGTGTTCCCGTTCCTCGCTTTGGATCGACGCGACATGGCACATATTTGGGTTTCGTCATCGAGACTAGCACATCCAACCTGGAATCTCTTGGATTTAATTGCACCTGAGCGGGGAACTGCGAGCGTTGCAGATCGGACCAGCAACGTGGCGTGCCATGGCTCACGAACTGCTGACTACCGGCGAACCGCCTTCCAGCAGCCGACCTTTTGCTTCTCAATAATTAATCCCAGCCCCACGGCTGCCCCGATTATCCCTCCGTTCGAGCCGAAATCGATTCGTCGTTACGTAATCGTTGGAACGTGGCGCGACCGCAAAAATTCCACCGATGTCACGCCGGATTTATCGCCTGCCGGGAAATTAGTTTTCACTTTGCGGAGATTAAGGTCTTTGCGATGCCCGAGCTGGACTAAGTCGCTGGATTTCGCTATCGGCGTGGGATACCCCGTGCGTGAATTGGGACCTAGAACTTTATGATTTCGGGTCTAGATTGTTATACCGGGTAGATAAATGGGTTCCGTTCGAGATGCTGCAACTTCTCTCCTAACTGTTTGAAAGGTTAAACAATCGACAATTGGAAAGTAACTAGGGTAGAAGAAGGAAAGGGAAGTAACGGTACGATAAATAGGGTATCTATGAGCAGTACGAAACAACAAGTAAAAGAAACTTACGAAGTTACATGATTTAATATCGATAAGCATCGATCGAGTGTTTTTCATTAAAATTTCCAAAATCTCAGGAAGTGGAATTAACAACTTTGGCCTGTGCAAGGCTCGTATAAGAGACTTAACTATAGCTTAAATGATTACTAAAAATTGTAACTTTCATCGAGGTATAAACTTTCTATCGCCAAACTATTCTTTTGCATATCATCCCTGTTTGATCAGCAGTTCGCAAACCTTATCCTTATCTTTAACGGATCACGTTCTGGAAATATAATTCTGGCGTATTCCAGTAGTTGCGCAACCAACTTCCATGTCTAATATTTAAACCAATTCTTTTTATTCTCCTCGTGTCTGAAAATACCGAAAGTTGGAGCAAAAAAGAGAAATGGGAAGCGCATAAATCGGTGCCGCGGATAACGGGCATTAAAATTAATCTCCGGTCGTTGATCCGCCTGGGAACTCGGAATCCGCTATTAGCAATATATCGTCGACGTCGTTATCGCGGCGCTGTTTGTCGACGAACGGATCGACCGCAATGCACGTTGTAAACGTCTTGGGCAAACAACGCAGCGCCAGGTAGAACCGGGACTCGTGGCAGACGGGGCACGTCACTCGGGGAGTTGGAACTTCCGGAAGCCCGGAGATCTGCAACTTTCCGCGGGGGGCTCCAAGACACGACTTCTGCCCGACTGCTCCGTTCAAACTGTCTGAGTTATGAGCTCGATTCGCGAATTCCGCCCCTCCTTTCGCGAATAATTATTGCTCTGCAGCAAGGGCCACCACCCTCCGACAAACTTCATGACGTAGGGAACGGTTATTGCTCGCGGGAAACACGTAAGTTTCCTCTGCGTGAATTTTAGAGGAAGAGCTGAAGAGCTGCTGCTGCGTCGAAGATTATTGTACTGGCATTTCATGGTTTTAGTAGAAATTTTGTAAGGTTTCAGCGAACATTTTAATGCTTCGGGTTCTTCGCTAGTCAAACGAAACTAATGTTTCACTTTATCGTGTAGTGACTATCGTTTCACACTGTTGCAACGTGATTGCTTGAAATCCTTTTAATTACTCTGGAAATTATAGACAGTAAACCGAGCGATTGTGGTTCAAACTGGGTAAGAAAAATTCCACGATTCGAAATGAGCGAACAGAGCAAGATTCTGCTGAAGAATTCGGTTCTTGGAAAAATAACTTGAAGATAGGTTAGATTTATATTTTATATTTGATTGAGGATAGAACGAAACTTTTTATGGCGAAGAATCGTTTCATCGTTTCAACTCCCTTGAAACACTAAAATCTTCCGCACGCTAATTGTACCACAAATTGCGTCCACCCTGGGAAATATTAAAAGACTAAAAATGCAAATGTTCCGCCAACTAATTCCGACGTTTCCTTTCCGTATTACAATGAAATCGTAAATATATCAATTTGTATCTGGCGTTGTTTCCTCGCACCGCGCGATGCTCTCTGCAGCAGAGCAAACAAATGAATATTTCATGGTTACCAACCGAAAGGAAGTGGTAGCGGTGAAAGAAAGATCGGTATAAGAGTTGGCCACAGCGGCGTACGTATAATTGATTTCAATCGAACGCCAAGGAAGGAATATCGAGCCAAAGAGTGCTCCATCGAACCGGATATAGAAAAGTTTGCGGTTCACCGGAGAGAGATGGGGTTAGGGGTTGAAGAAGAGCAAGAAAAAAAATTTGTTCCGGGCCACGGACAGACAGATTGGCCGACTACTAGGACTGACTGGTTCCTCCGAGACAGCCAAGCTTTTTTCTACTTTTTCCTCCTTTTCTCGTCCAACAACTAACCGATCTTCGACAGGTCGAACGGATTACACGGACAAGTCCGACCCTGCACGTCTATCCGAGCAATTTAAAAGTTTGTAATTCGCGGATACAAATGTTTCGTGTCGGCCGTGTCTGCTCGTGATCGCGGCTGAACTACCAAGTCGAGGTATACGCACATACACTTCTGTGTGAAACGAACTTCATCGTCTGGCGCGGTCTTCTCGCGTGAATATAGAAAGGTTTGTTTCGTGCAAATGACGCGTCGCTTCCTATCGAATTTCCAGCCTATTTGGATATAGAATTTTAAGGTTTACAAAATTATTTTGTAGGATTATTATTATTATTATTATGTGAATTTTGATATCAAAAGATTTCATGGAATTTAAGAATATCTTCGCCTTCGAATCGAAGCGTTTTATATTTCACTAAAAATATCTTCAAAGTCCATGAGTCCTGGCTAGAGAGAGAGTTCCTCTACGAAGGTATCATTGAAATCGGAGAGGCATCAACTACGCTCCATTCAAGAACGAAACGTATTATTACGCGGTTACGATGTAAATCTCGATTAACACGTAAGGACCGATTCATTGAATCGGCGCGTAGCCCAACCATTGTTCGGCTAACGACGAGACACAACGGTGTGTGGTTCGTGCCCTTGCGACACCGGTCGTTTCTTTGTTTCAAAAACCGGTTGGTTCCTTGTTCGAGGTTGTGGCACGACGCATCGTGGCGAATCATAAATGCAACCAGCATACGTCGAAATTAAAGGCATCAGGGAGGAACAGGCACAAAGAAGAGAAACAACGGGGAGAAGAATACGAAAGTTACTTTCCAACATCCACGTTGGAGTCCAAGTCGAAACAAAGAAATTTTCACGGTTCACTTGGGTTTCAAAGAATTCAGAAATTAAACCCTCCTCTTCATCCACCAACAGTCATGTACTTTGAAAATTGCCATCAAAGTTCAAGACAAAGTGGAAGGAAGAAAATTTTCATGATCGGCTCAACTTTCCTACAATTCAAAAATTAATCTTCGACCTTCCTTATCTTCCCCATCCACCATCGTGCGTATGCTTTCGTTCTTCAACTTTCTAATGCTCCATAGTATCGCAAACTATAAATCGCGCACCATCGGACACCGGCACTCAGCAGGAGTTTGCAATTTTCCACCAACCTCGATTCCCCGTCTAACACGAAACCCGGTGATCGGGACGTTCTTCCCCTTTTGCTAGACGACGAGATCCAACGACGGGCGTCGGATACCGATCCGTTGCACGGCTAAAAAGTAATTCGTCCGGCGGCGGTTAGAGTCGTGGCCGGAACTCTTCTTGTGCCTCGTCCGCTTCTACACGGTGTTTACGATTTTTGCAGACGAGTCCCATCGTGGTGGCTCGTTGCACGGAGCTTTCACTGGTCCCAGGAGGTGTAAATAAGCAGTCGCCGTGATTGCGCTTGATTACAGGGAGTCCGGCTGCATTCGGTTGTCTTATTGCAGACCACTCGGTGCTTCGTGTACATCGGTCGAGGCGTGAACCTTTGTCCAAATTTAATAATTCATATTTGCCAGCCGGCGTATCGTAACGACCGAACCAACCCGGATCGTTCCACTCTCTTGCGGAGGTAGAGAACACACGCGGGTGGAGAGGTGAAAAAAATAAGCACCCACCGAGAAAATGGGGGTATTACGATAAACATTAGCGGCTCCAAGGTATCTAGTAATTTCCGGCCCCTCGACGTTTCATGGCCTGTCCCTTTCCCCCCCTCTCAATCTCTCTCTTTCTCTTTCCCTCTGTCGAGGCTGACACGATTCGAGAACCCCATCGATCGACGTATTTATCAGAGCGTTCCTCGAAATTCGCGTATTACCAACGATTCGAGGCATTCCCGCGGGAATGAAGCGCTTCAAAAATCCCTTTGATACACGGCGGCTGCGGAAATTCCGCACGGAAAAGTGGACTACGCGCGTATTGCCATCCCCGTAATCTCATTAGATTTATCGAATAGTTGGCGATTAACGATTTAACCCATTTATTCGATAAAGCTCGGACGCTTAACTTTGTTTAAATTTGTCTTGAAATCGGGCGACTATTCACAGTTCTGTGATCGGTGCGCGCAATCTATCAGAGTCAATTTGCCTATTCACCTCACCGATCACAGTCTACTTAAACCCTCGATCTGCCAATTAAAAAAAAAACACCACGAACGCCGACCATCTATCTCGCAACCAATTGATCACATCTGTTCACGCTCCTCTTCCATTACAACCTCTCATTTTTCGAAACGGCCGATGCAGCCTCGATAAACCGCCAGCAATCACTGCTCGCCTAACCGGCGAGAGACTTCTCGCCTCTTTCGACGAGACTAAAACCGTCTTCTCCGTAATACCTGTAACGTCGACAAGCAACAATATGTTGCAGATAAAAGGAAGAAGAGAAAAGGGAAAAGGAGCGGTTTGCAGTTACGCGAGCTGGAACGCGATCCTCCGCGCTTGTCAAAGTAGAATCAGCGCCGATAAGCGTGCAACATTAGTCGGCAGGCTCGTTTCACCGCGATGGACAGCTTGAGTTTTGCAGTTTTCCTATTTACAGCGTCGATTCCGTCACGGTCGTGCAGTTGCGCGATTTACGACTTCAATTCGACGCACCCACGCCGTAGACGGTCCTATCGTCGAGTGCCCTAGAGTTCTCGTAGGCTCGCGCGCGACGCATGCTTTATCGCTGTGACATACTTCCGCTGGACACGGAAATCGATACCTTCTGCATGTGGGAAGACGAGATTGCTCCAGTTCCTTTCCCGATAGACTGGATATCGATCGGATGATCTTTGATGCAGTTTGATTTGGTTCGTTGGAATGGTCCGGAGATGTTTGCAACGGAACTGTGTAGTTGTTCAGCCGGAACGAGTTGAGCTTCGTAACAGTACTCTGGTGTATTCTGATAAAATGTATACTAAAGCGATTTAAAGTAAAATACATAATAGAAGACAAAGAAGGATGCAAGCTCTCGTTGAAAATGTATTTTAAGAAAAATTGTTTAGATTTTCAAAATTATAACATTTTTACGAAATATTAGGCATTGTACTTGAACCGCGTAATGTCCATCCGTATAATTTCCAGGAAGAAGAAAGCAATTCTTAATGATACAAGGAACCTAAGTCCAACTTCAAAACGCACGCTGACACAGAAATTAAGCGACAGAAAAAGTTGACATCGTAATTACCGATGACTGTAATACATGCACGAGGCATTCCATTAAATCCACAAAATTTCAATGAAAAATTACGAATTGGTCATTTTGACAGTGTTAAATTCATGATATGGGGCACGATCGTGAAACAGGTAAATCTCCTCTAAATGCTAACGAGGCACTCGAGCAGTATCAATATTTTACCGCAATAACTCGCACCAACGAGCGAGGCTACGGTAAATCAGCTTTTCATTCAAATTACTCGTCGAACAAATTAAAAACCGAAGAATCCACAAGCAATTCAGCGCCGCAGGGAAGGTTCACCTATTCCTAGATAACTCGGCTAGAAGAGTCTTCCACCTCCTGCTGATCCAATTTCCATAAATCTATCCTCACGGTTATAACCACCCTGCATATTCAAACACCCTAGCCAAGCTATGCTCCCTTTGGTAAACAACCGAATACACGGATCCATTCGATAAATATCCGCTACTTTTCAGAGTCCCTTCGTCTCCTCGCGAGACTCTACCTGGAACTCGATCGAATCGACAGTCAGGCAAAAAACCCGTGAAACGGCGTCGCTCTATTTCTAGAAGCCGATAGGCCGATAAAGTCGAACGAGTCTGTCGAAGAAAAAGCACGAAAACGATTCGCTGCCTGGCATAATGGATTCTACGGACGGTAATATCTCAGCCGACGATGTAGCGAAACTTTCTGTTCCTCTTTTCGATCTTTTTTTTCTTCTCTCCTCGTTCCACTCTCTTTCTATCCCTACCCCTTGTTGAAACGGTTACTCGTTTCGCTGATACGATCGTTCCTACCTTTTTCGCTGTTTCTTCGTTGCACACGCTGCCACGAGACACAAGGAGCTGATCGGAAACCACCATACAGCAAGTGTAACGCCGCCTGGATGCTCCTTGCATTCCGCCATCACAGCGCGCGGTCCGCAAACGTAAAAAGCTCCTTTTAGCTGGTACGAGGATCCTGTGGTGGAATGGGAGATGGTTGCCAGGCGATTGGTCGATCGAGAGGGACACACGATATTTTCGGGTTTCTGACGTACGCGGGTGTATTCGGTTTCAACGTTGGCTCCTCGTTAAGGATATACCGGATGGCTCCAGGTAGATAACAGGTGAGTGTCGCTAAAAAGAGTAATAAGGAGATTCTGGAGCAGGTTTCGGTTAATGCGCCCCTTTGGCGCGGTCCCTGGGATGCTGTGATTAGTTGGGGAAAATATGTATAACGCTTTCGTTGGATGAATGGCGATATTCTTTGATATGTTGGTTTAATAAGATTACGGAAGTTCCGTGAATTTCACGCTTTAAAATACATGAATAAATATATTGAGAAAGGTGATGGCAATATTATAGAAAGTTTTGGGTAAGATTCCTTTAATTTTTGGTCGAGAGATAATTTTTCTTAAAGGAATTACGCCTACACGTATTGCCCACCATATTTATGTATTTTAGTTTTGTTCTTCCACTTGAGCTTAAAGTTTCTTTTACCGATGCTGACATCGTCGATAGATTGAAACTCGGGGAGAAATTACAAATACACGTATTACTTTCTGCAACGTTTTTGGAATTTACGATTTCCTTATCATCTGTGCGTGATAAATAAATTGATGAAACTAAGTCGCTTGTCTTTTACCATTCTAATTACGTGTCTGGTTCGTAAAATTGAGAACATCACGCGAACAGAAACTAACGTTTCTGAATAATTGAATGGGAAAAGTTGTACGCATGACTGGTGGTAGTACCGTCCTCATAGAACTGCAGCAGTTTCGTTGTTCGATCCTAGGACGCGATCGTTCTCCCAATAATTCAACAGTCGGACAAGCGGTTGTGAAAGTCGCGAGTCGACATAACCAACCACCACGAAACTCGTCGAAATCGAGTCGAACGCGACGATTCAAAATTAAAACGTAATTACACGTGAAATCGTCGATTAACCAGTGTAAATAATTATCGAACGGTCAGATAAAATCGAATAGAACGAATTACGAGCGTTAGCATTGCACGCGGCGACGATAGGGGAAAAGGAACAAAAAGCGAGAGAAGCGAGATGAAGCTTGGAACCAAAAGCGAGGAGAAAAACCTATGGGAGTTGATCGTCGAAATTCGTTCCCGTTGAATTCCAGTTCCGGGATCGAATCATGGAATGGTACCTTGCAACGACGAGAGACAGAAAGAACGGTCTCGGTGCCCGATATCACTTAAGCTCGATTTATTTTACGATATCAAACGATATCTGCCGCGCGTTCCGCCTTGCGCTCCGGAATGTCAATAGCTGGCTTAATCGTTTTTTGCCCGACGTGGTCTGCACGAGAAAGCGGACTCTCTTTCTTCCTTTCTTTCTTTCTTCGTGCATCTTTTCCTCCGGGTGCCTGGTGGACATCGTACCAAGACTGATGCTTCCGAGAACATCCAGTGTCGTCGGTTATCATGGCCAGTCGTGCGTGACGTGGCTAACAGCTCCGCTAAAAGTCACGTTCCCCAACGTTTGACCTTGATAATGCAGGAATTTCATATCCACGATACGACCTATGACCCCTCCACCCTTTTGTCAATGCCGCTGTGTCTTCTTCCTTTCTCTCCCTTTGTTCTTTCCTTTGGTCGTGCCGAGACCCGCGCGGACCAACGTTCTTTGACAAATTTCGTAATTATACCTAGCGGCTAATGCATCGTCCTCGTTCGTTGATTAACTACCCTGGCAACCACGCTCGACTGGCCCGGTTATTCGTCAAACGGATGAAGATACGAGTTTTTGCGACGATCACGGGCCTCCTTCTGTTAATTCGGTCAGGCCAATAAGGACGGGTGGTTTCTGGTAACTGACGCGGACCAGAGATATGGCAGAGACTGGCAGGTTGAATCGGAATGAGAATCGTGTAAGACATTTGTCCGTAAAATTCTACGAAGCGTAGATTCTCGAGCGATCTTCTTTAACAGCTTCCATCAGCCTCGATTACTTCGTACCAAGAGGAAATCTAACGCCAGATTATATTTTCACTCGAAGGTTTCAATTTCAATGAAACTTTGATGTCTGGTAAAATGTCCTTTAAAATTTCTTGATATTGCTAAATAATAGAAAATGTAATTAAGTATGTAATTGTCTCAAGGTACCACATTTTTATGAACAAAAAGCAGAGAAATCAATAACACCGTGCTACGAGTTTCTACGGTATTGTACACTGTGTCATTACACGAAGAAACTCCGAAGTAGCCACAGCGACGAGTCGGAGATACGTTGCCAAACCCTTCGCGAGGCACGTTCATTATGGCGCGTGAAATCAGACGTGCGCCGGGCAAAACAGCCGCGTTTAATCGATTCGCGAGTCGACGATGAGCGTCAGTTCTCCTTCCAAAACCATAGATCACGCCATTTACGCCGTTCCACCGATCAATTACGAGAAATTGCGCGGCATTGTAGCTTGGAACAACGAGCTGCCTACGAATCCCCGTTAAATCGCATTTACGTCGACCAGTTGGCCTCTTCTTGGTTTTATCTTCGCCTCGTATCGAGCTGTAGGCGATTCTTCTTCTACTTCATCGTGTTTCTCTCTTTCTTTCCAATAGAAACTTTCTTCTTATTTCGGAAGAGAGTTCCTCCCTTTTCTTCTTCGAGAGGAAGGCTTTTCTTCTTCTTCGAGAAGGCTTCTTCCTCTTCTTGTTCGAGAGGTAGATTTTTCTTCTTCTTCTTCTTGGCCCCTCGAAGCGTGATCGTCGGCGCGCGGCTCGATCTTAATCTCCATAAACCGGCCGGGCGTAATTTCGGGCCAATTACCGTACGCGCGTAACATTTATCCCGAGGAAAGTACAGGGTGTGGTTAAAAAATCTGGCCGCAAACTGTTGGAGTAATTTTTGTCGCAAGGAGGTACTCGACACCGTGGTAAACGTCTAAATTTCACGACGCGTTGCGAACGACTCGTTAAAGATGGCCCAGTTATCCCGTTGATGAAAAACGTCCAACATTCTTTCAGTTCCAACGTGAGAGTTTCTATCTTCTCGTGTGCGTCATCATTGAAGATAGATTTATTCGACTGGTGAAAAAAATATCAGCAAGCTACTCCGAAGCTTTCAGCATGAACAGAGTATCTTGCCTCGTCGGCGCGGCGGTCGCGTTCCTGCTTCACTGCCACTTGGGCATCACTGCAACTTTTATCTTACTTCCAACGACTAGTCTTCTCTTGGCGGCGCTTTCCCTCCTTTTTGAAATATACATTTCACACAGGCAATGATATATTCATAGGAATTCTACATTCCAAGAAAGACCACGCTGAGACACTTTTAATGATCCAAATCGTTGGATTGTAAATTTATTGTGTAATAAGTATGTATTGTTTAACTTAGTCCCACAAAGGATCTTCAGTGGATTTGTAAATTTATTCAAGAAAGTATACGTATTTTTTCGAATATCGAGTATTATACAATCTACTCGTTTAAAGTATTAGGTTCTTTCGCAAACGTGTTTTTTACAACAGTGCACCTTCATAGAAACGTGAAACCAAGTCTGTGAAGTGTCGCGGTGTTTATCTCAACAGAACAAAATGGATCGTACGTAATTCGACAAAACAATATAAAACAAAAAAACATAAAACGAAAGAAACTTTTCGGACAACCTAATATAACAAACATTTGCCTAAATAATCCCTAAATCGAAGCCCCAAAGCCCAAAATCGAATTAATTGCGTAATACCTATTTATGCAACAGCGTGTATTGCACAAGAAAGCCGGCATTCCAACGCAACGAGATCAATCGCAATCAGGAGGGATAGACATGAAAAGACACCGAAAACATCGGGCGAACATCGAAACACCGAGTTGTGCATATGCAAATGGTGCCGGCAGGCAAACACGCGAGGCTGGAACCGGCACGAAGAATTCAAGTCTTCGTTTCTCGACAAGTCGAGGAGTCGCCACGCGAACACGGTCGTCGCACCTTCGTTCGTTTCTGGCGAAACAGGCTAGACAACGGTGCTCCTTGGAAAACGACAAGACGGGAGGATGGAATGAAACGCGAGAGTTCTCTGCCAATCAAACTACGGCGCGACAACGAGCGGCAGAAGTCGAGGTTGGCTTTCATATGCAAATCGCGGGTCCGTGCCAACACACGTTTCGCGAGCCTTTTCCCTGTCCCGAGCAGCCGGCTTCTCGCTTCCAGTGAAAAATGATCTCGCCGACAATCGATACGCTTCGCAGCTCGCCCCTCGCGCCGCTAACTTGTTCGCGCTCCTTCCTCTGCCCTCGCCTGGCCGCTTTCAGCGCGGCTGTCTTGCGAATCATTAACCCTTCCCTCCGTGATGAACAGCCTGGACCAATTTGACGGCGAACGAGGCGAGTAGATGCTAAGGTATGATCCGTTTCGTTCGATCAATCGATGGGATCACGTAGATCACGATGATAGTTGACGTAGGCGAGGGACAGTGAAAATTAGAGGATTTTGGATGGTGGCACTTAATTGCCGAAATAAATGTAAAGGAACACTAAGGTTATACTTAGAATTCATATTAAAATAGTTTAAGATCTATTTAATAAACGATTTCCAAGATCTTCGCCGATATGCATTTGCACGCGTCTCAGCACTTTCTTTGTCTCATCATCTTCCATACCAGACTGCCAACGGAACAGTTACATTCATCTGTTTTCCGAGACGCCGCACACACACATACTTGCACACACACATACTTGCACACACTCATATCCACTACTGTGTCACTACTATGCGGTTAATCTAGTCTAGTACACAAAATTATATATATATCTCAATAAGGGCAGTGGATTAGACGATTTGGTCGGCGAATAAAGAGCGGAACTCGCGGTGGTGCTGGCTGGCGAAGAGGAATGAATTGAAACTGCGTTTGTTTTAGCTGAACGATGACTGGGTTGAGGATGTCAACGACGAAAGGAGTTTCAAGCTGGAATGATTGGTTTGACTGCTACTGTGACTACATTAAGTTGCATCGTACTTCAACCAACGTTTTGATCAATTCCCATTTCGAAGCACATTTTCAAAAACAATTAAGCGTTACGAGCAAATACGTTTCTTTGTAATAAACAAAAAGTGGATCGCGAACGACGCTTGTAACAATCTTCAGTTCTCCGATTCGTGGAAATACGACGTGGAAATATCAATTATATTTGCTACGAGCTTGGTGTCGATAGTTTTTCATAGAAATTGTCCTTCATAGAAAGTGTTTAACACTTTGACTGCCACGTTTCTCTGTGACGCCACAGTAGTCATTAGTGACCGGAGCGCCTGAACTTCTCACAATTGTAAAAATTGAATGAAAATTGAAGTTATGGTATTTTAAATATAACCGATAAATAGAAGATACTTTGAAATAAAAAGTGCCTTACTGAACAATGAAATATTTTTATTAGAACATCGATAAAAAAAAAAAAAAAAAAAATGAGAAGAAATCTTGCATCTAACGGTGCACTGTGTTAGAACACTGTGGCGAAACATGTGATTTTGGTGTGGCAGTCAAAGTGTTTTAACTTGAACGAATATCCAGTATGATTTTTCAGACTGTGTACTTTGGTTAATATTTTGCAATTAGAGTTGAAACTGGATTTGATTTGGCCGAATAACGACTGAGTGAATTAAACACAAAGCTAACGCGAGCTAGTTTCAAGGGATTATGCTAAGCTAGAGCATCGATTGATTTCAAATTAAACAAATATCGAATACGATCATTACAATGGTGGTATCTCGGCGTATATTTGGCAATTAAAACTGGGGCATTTGATTTTGTTGAACGCAGACCGAATTAAAAATGTAGGTTGAGGAAAGGAGTTTCAAAGATTGATTTCAACTATGTCGAGTTAGCCTGAACAAACATCGAATATGAACGTTGCCACAGGGAAACCTCCATTTAAATTCTACGATTAAAATTTCTATCTGGCATGTTGGTTATTCCGGAGGAGCGAATCGATCGTTGTAAGCGAAAGGTTCGTTGAAGCGGAAAAACGAAAGGGGAGGTATTAATTAGTAAAAATATTTAGTCGACGCGTGACGCCTGAGCAAATGTTGGGTCGATTAATCGAAAAGCTCGCTATTTATCGGATGGGATTTCGGATAAATCGTCAGGAGAAAATTATCGCGTCGCCACGCGGTCACCGATAAATAAACTCGCGCCCGGTAATTAATTACAGCCGAAAATCTGCACGCGCGTCTCGTAATTGCGACCTTCTCACTTTCTCACCGCGATTGTTCCAAGTCGCGCCCTATTAACGTGATCTCGTTGATCGTTTCGTCGCCGTGTTGCGGGATGATTAAAACGTCACCTTGTCTATACGAGTTATATTTCATTGGAAACGTCATTTCTGCCAATATTCGGTGTCCAATCACCAACATGTTGCTTTATTTTATTTCTCGTTGACCGAGTCCACCTTTGAAATCTCTAATTTATGAATTAGATAAAAGAGATATATCGAATGAATTGATAAATCTATATGCTCAGAATTCCCAAATAACCGTAGTATAACGACGAAGAATAAAGAACTTTAAAAGTTCAATGAACACTTCACGAACCTACTAGCGGATTCGCGATGAACCATCTTTTTCTTCTCGTTTTATTTCACCCAAGTACTTCCTCCAACAATGGTACTTCTACTTACTTCTTCACGATTTAATATTCTTTTAAGCTACCCCTCTCTTCAACCAAAAACTTTTTTACCATCCACGAACCACTCATTCTCCGTTGAACCACGTCGTTTCGCCTTGTCCATCCATCTACTCCCTCCGCTTTACAAAAAATATAAACGCTAATTTCATGACGGTCGATCGACGACGCGTCGTTTCTTACGTTGATCAATGGATCGTAACTAATACGTGCTCGATTTATGCACGCTGTTTAACTCCTGCTTGGCCCTTCTTCCTATACGAGTGTCTACTTTCTTCCAGTTGGTGCACGGACGACTAGGAAGAAAGTAAAGAGGCAAGAAAAGCAAGTTGGACGGGGAACGAGAGAAAAAGGGGGACGGTGAATACACGAGAGACGAAGAACAAGCAAAGAGGAAAATCAATAAGGTCGAAAGGCGAAGTCTTCTTCCTCTTTCCTTTTCCATCCTCTTCTTCTTTCCCTCTGTATCTTTCTCCGTCTAGCCATGATTTCTCGGTACTCAGAACACCGACGTAGCATATTAATCTAAACTAAATCGTTTCGTGCTGCCGATCCTATGCTGCCAGCCACGACAGCCACACGAATTTCACGGAAACACGAACGGCCTGTTAGACCGGGCTGATTATAATTCTGGAGGCAAATACGTCTGTGGCTTATTAATGGGAGGCAATCTTTCTTAAGGTGCTTCGTTCATCGGCAGGAAATTTCTATAATTATTTTAGTCCCGGAGCTCGGAGCTCATTAGGTGGGTAGAGGGTCGTGTTGCTCCTCCTTCGCTTCTTCTTCATCTCCTTCTTCTGCTCTTCCCCTTCGCAGGCCCCTTCTTGTGTCTCTTCATGGTCCATCTTCGTTTCTACCTGCCCCATCGTCCCACCTTTCTAACCACCGACCGGAGCACACTAACCTTCTCATTCTTCTTTTGCTCGTAGACTAACGCACGCCCATTTTTTCTTCTTCTCCTCGATCTCTTTTCTTCTTTCTCTTCTAGTACTTCTTCTTCCTCTTCTTCTTCTTCCTCTTCTTCTATGGACGAGCCGCCTTGCCCTTGTCCTTGTCGATGATCCACGTGTTCTCTTTTTGTCAGCCGAACCGACCAACGAAACATCTGCATCGTATATCTTCCGCACGCATCTCTCGGCTCTACCACTTCGGTAATTATCGTTCGGCACCTGTTGGCGGAAATATTGTCCGCCACCAAGCAACGCCTCGTTGTTGTCTTTCCAATTCTCAGCTTGCGATGGAATATTCGAATAATGTATAGTGAGTCAGCGATACATTTACGATTAGATAATAGCTCCGAATGTGGAAAAATAATTAAGATCTTTCTGGGAAAGAGTGGAAAAAAGGAAGTTTCTGTTTGTTAAATAGAAATTCTGATTTTCGGTTGCATATCGGACACGACGAATCCGAAAATCTTTATTTATATTTCATGGTTTATCTACAGTTTTCGTTTGTGTTTCGTGTGTTGGTATTTAAGACATTATCAAGGTATGATTAGGCAGATTAATGTCCACTATGTTATCCGCGACAGTAATCTCTGTTCGACGTATAAGTTTAAAACTATGGAAGACTAGTCTGTAGCCTACAACCTGTAACTTGTCTATTCATTAATATTAGGTTGTCCCAAAAGTTTCTTTCGTTTTGTAAGGAAATAACGGATATACAATATTATTTGTTTTATATTGTTTTATTGAATTACGTATGATCGTGATAATAAAAGTAGAACAAAATGGATCGTACAAAATTCAATAAAATAATATAAAACTAGCGGCATATGAGCGTAGAAAAAGTCAACAGAAAATTCCCATATCATTATACTTTTGAACACTAACGATTGTTTTGATTTACAAGGTCTACAGATAAACGATCTCTGGACAGATTGTTATTGCCGTTATTTGTAATCTTCAACCGCAGTTACACAAGAACTTTGACTTTTAACTTTTTTGCGGTAAAATATAGATGTAGGAACGTGGACAGTTGAATTGTTATCTTTATAAGAGTATTGAGCGAGAGACGATTAGAACTGGCGGACACTATCTCTTCTACTAATACAAATTGATTCACTCGTTTCTTATCAAATAACCTACATGTTTAAACCACCTCAAAACGAAAAAGGGTTATACATCTATTATTTCCTTACGAAACGAAAGAAACTTTTGAGACAACCTAAATATTAGTGAATTATGTATAATCATAATAATAGAAATAAAACAAAATGGATCGTACATAACTGTATAAAATAATATAAAACAAAAAATGTTGTGCATCCATTATTTCCTTCTAAAACGAAAGAAACTTTCGAGATAACGTAATATTGTTAGTCGATAAATTATTCGGCAGAACAAATCCTATACAACACGCTCTTTTCATCAATTATAATCTTCGAATTTTACTGCGACCACTCAGTAACACAAAAGCAATACGGTGATAAATTTCTCGACTCGTGGCAAAGAATTGTTAAGAAGAATAAAATTGTACATTGACCGATAGGAAGGGAAATAAATTTTGAATCGCGTTATCATTGCATCGGCCTGTATTTCTTCTCGGATAGATACTTTCGAACCGAATGCAGAAAACAGCTTGCCTACGTAGAATCGATCACGGGGAACGCGATTTATCAACACGGGGCGAAAATTTCCGCGCGTTGCAAAGGTGCGCCGGCACAATTTCGCGGCGCGATAACGATCGTGATTGATGCGACGCGCCGCAAACGCGCAGAGAGCGAGAAAGTTGCGAAAGTACGGTAGAACGTGGCTCGACGGAAACGCAAATTCGTGTTTCCGTCTAACGACTGCAATTTATTGTGTCGCCCCTTCCCCGTGTCCTCTTGAAATCGGGATCGCGCTGTTTACCGCGATTTTCCGCTTTAACTGGTCGTAAGTAGTCGTAAAATCCGTGAAAAGGCAAGCCGAGAAGCAATGAAAATTTATGTAATCGGCGATTTTCTACGTCAAACGGGTTCCATCCTAAGCTTTCCAGTTTAACGTAACGATACCTAACAAAACGACGCAAAAAGCTTCTAAAAAGAAGCATTGACAAACTCCCTACAACTATACGTAAAAAGAATTCACCCGCTCGAGAAACGTAAGACGAGTATCTACAGACCAAAAGTAAGAAGCGTTAAGTGCCTTGTAAAAATGCACCGGTTAAAAACGACAGACAAGTCTGTATAAAGTAATAAGTGTTTCTCAAGCAGACTTTCCTGAACTTGTTGTAGCAATGGAAAAATTCTACCCCTTACTTGAAGCATCTCTTTCAGGATAATTTTTCAAAGATTGTCAAGAAGAAAAAGAAAGAAAGAAAGAGAGGGAGAGAGAGGAAAGGTGAAAATATCCAAGTAAAAAAAGAACACTTTTTGACTTACCGAGACGAATGCGTAATTGGAGATTGATACTGGTTCTCGAAGACAGTCTTAATTACTCGAAATATCGTTCATCCGAGGCGCAGATGGTTCGAATTCTCTGGTCTGCTGAAATTCACGTCACGAAGAACTTAAAGTGCGAATTAAACTTCACTGACATCGAATTAGGGACGTAGAACGGGTAACGCTATCCGAACCAGCTAGTTTCTATGCGAAACGAGGGCTCGCGAGTCCCAACACGAATAACGTGGCCCTCCGCGTGCTACACGCGCGCGAACACGCTCTGCACAGGCGATTCCCCGCGCATCAACCGCCCGCAATTCGTTGCACGTTGATTGCGAATTTGAATCTTCTTCGTCACCCTTTGATGTTGTTCTCCCGCCCCCTCGACAACATCGTGCACTGTGTTATTATCGATTTCAATGGCGATTCGCTGAACGGTCCCGCTCACGGTACACTGTGAAATCGTCGCTCTTTTCGGACGCTAATTAACAATCGTTTGCCGTCCCTTGTGGCTCGTCGCACGAAACTGAATGTATATAAGTCGGCGAGCCCTCGTCGACGACTCGATAACGACCAGAGGTCGAAGTGGGGATGTTTCGTGTTATTGTTGTCACACGAATGAATTCGGTCTCGATTTTGCGACGCATCAAGTCGGAGTATGTTTACATAGAGATTCATGTTGTCTGTTCGTTAGGAACACGATATTTTTTTAAAATATTGCTTCAAAAGACGGAATTATCAATTACACGATCGTTTAGAAATGTTTAAATTATCTATTTTTATTTTAAATTGAATTGATATTTCTTGGATATTGAGGGTGTCTAATAATAAATTGTTTAAGTATATGTTAGTTATTTGATAAAGTTTAGAATAGCTGTATTTTGAATTGCAACATTAAATAATATTCAACAGTGTATTCTAATCGAGTTATTATGACAATTCCACCGAAGTAAATCATTTTTACGGCACATTTTTTCAAATACCAATCTAATAAAACTATTATATTTTTATGGATATAATTCACGTGAAAATATACATACATATATGTTAGTTATTATTTAATAAAGCTTAGAACAGCTGTATTTTGAATTGCAACATTAAATAATATTCAACAGTGTATTTTTATCGAGCTATTATGACAATTCCATCGAAATAAATCATTTTTACGGCACACTTTTTCAAATATCGATCTAACTAAACTGTTATATTTTTATGGATATAATCCACGTGTAAATATATGCTTTAAATATCCCGACAAATAAAAATATCCCAATAAATAAAAATATCTCTCTACTCTGAATATTTTGTATATTTTTATACACATTGTATATTGTGTTGCGCGCTTAAAAATATTCACATAAATACGAAAGTATTTTAGCGACGAAATAATAACTAATGGAAATGAAGTTCTCAAATAGCAGTAGAATTTAATTTTCCGGAAGATTAAAGAAAGTATGCCAGCATTATTAAAAACACAACTTTCTTTCGGTTCAATGCTACCTTCCGGTTCTTTCCCGTAAATCTGGATTTGCGAGGCACATCGTTCCACGAGGTCTCTAACTTCCGCGGCGAGTATAAATGAGTAAATAAAAATGTCCACGCGGTTTTCAGAAAGTACCGGAAACGTCTTCATTCGAACGAGCAAGGTAAAACCTGTTTCGCCATTCCGGCGACCAGATTACTGGCCGTATAAAATACGCGAGCAACGTTTAGGAAGATGCCGAGGATTCAGTTCCAAGCTCTAATCACAATTACGCGAAACAAATTCCGCTCATCTTCATCCACAGCCCCTATCTCTTCAACCCGCTTATATCTACTCTCATTTACTTTATTACGGATGCAACTTCGCTCATCTAAAGTTCGTATTCGCAGAAAACGCTATAAGTTGCCGGCTATCTACCAAGTCGTTTTCCATCCATGGAAATCGTTCGAATTCTCAAGTAAATCGAGCATACTGGTAAAGCTTTTTTAAAAACTCTACTCGACAGAGCGAACCCGCCTAAATTCTCTATAACCCACCACAATAATTATCCTTCGTTAGCGCAAAGGTGTCCGTCCACAGTTGGTTCTTTCATTTGGAAAAGAAGGTTCGCCAGTCGGCTCGTAGTGCATAATTAAAGAGCCGAGTACGAAAGAAAGAGGGATGTCACGAGTTTTCCATTGTCCGGCGGCAAACATTTCCCCTTCCCATCGGTTACTGACATTCGTAAGCCGGATTTAAGCAGATGTACGTACACCTAACCTAGCGGGCTACTGGCTGGATCCTGCATACTAAACGATGATCCTTTGAACAATCAATGATCCGAGACTCACGCTCACGGAACACGTTGGGCTCGTTACGGCACGCGTGCACATCAGGATCGATCCTTCGTGCCTGGCGCATGCTCGTGGCCATAGCTCGACGGCTCGTACGAGACGAAAACGATCTGTCGGTTGCTCTACGTTTCCACGGTGGTCGGGGCAACGAGAGACAGAAGGTCGAGTGTCTCTCGGACTCGGTGGAAAAAGTAATTTGCAAATTCCACGGAACGTACGCGCGCAGCCGCCTTATGAATATCCGTTCCGGGGAAGTGGCGCGGCGTCCGGCCGTAATTTGTCAGCGTTGACAGCGGTTCCTCCGCGATAACGAAAAAAGAAGAGAACAGACGAGAACCGAGCAAAGAGCCGAGAAAGGGATCTCGTATAAAACGAGATCGAGCCACGGTGATGGTCCATGAAGAGAAATCGAGATGAGGAGAAGAGGGAGGGGAGAGAGCGAGCGAGCGAGAGAGAGAGAGAGAGAGCAGGCTTACAGCGCGCCTCATTAAATAACCCCTAGCTCCTCTTCTAATGATTAGACGTCGCCATGGACCAGGCCGAGCGATAAATTTACAAACCGTCGTAGGACCAATGAAAAGTCCGGCTTTACGAGCAACCCTTGGTGACCATTGTGCGGTAAACTCGCTTCGTTCGCCGCTTCACGAAGTACGATATTCACCGGACTTTTTATGTTTCTTTACTTTTGCGACCAGGTCAGAGGTACGGGGGTACACTTGGCGGGTTAATTAGTTCTATCTTTGCAATTTTCACTGGTTCCATAGTCGTCTCTTCCGAGAAACAACTTCGAAATTATCGCGGAAAGATCACAAAGGGAATGTGTATGTACAAAATTTCTAGCAGCGGCAAGCGTACATGTGTACTTGTATTAATAACAGAAAATAAGCGCAACAGAAAAAATGCTAATTTTCCAGCGAAATCCAGCACCGTTCTCATTAAACCTTGCCGCGTACCGTCATCAGCGTGGCGAAACGTGACGCGTCCCATCAAAACTTATCGTGGAAAATAGTCAGGATGGTAAGAGGGTAACCAGCGGCGAAAAATCAGCGCGATAATACGCAGCGTGTTGTGTAGCATTGCGGTAAAACTTCGCGACCAACATATAGCGTGTATTAAACCTGCTCGAAGAACTTAACCAACGCTTCAATATGCTTATCATTTTCTACTGACGCGTGCAAGAGTTAATAGACACACGCGTTCTCGCAATTAGCGTGGAACAGAGGATGGAAGGGAACGTACAATGAATTTACACGACCGGGGGCCAATGGAACGCATAGTTCGGATTATTACGATCGCCTGGACGGCCTTTGTTCCGTGAATTCAACGTAGAGTCCTGTGTGCCCGAGCTGGACCAAGGCCGAGGGACCGGAGATTTCTGCCAAGACAATTAGTCAGTTAATCTAGTTTCGCGAATCTGTAACTAACGAGTCCCGATTCGTGCCCCTTTCCTCTCCATCTCTCTCCATCCCTATTTCTCTGCTCTTCTGACCGCTTCACGCTTACCCTGTGGCCTGCCGCCTCTTCCGGCACGTGTGTGCCCTCGCCATTCGCGCGTAATTGCGCCGGAGTAATTGTTGTTTTGCCGACATTAATTATACGCGTAGGCTAATAGCTACGATTTTTTTTTAGAACGAGCTGCTGTCGTGCTAATAGACGTCGCAGGTAGACGATCTGTGGTTTTCATGTGTTATTAGCATGAAATTATATTGGATGCGTCATTAGACAGGATAGTTATGACTAAAGAATGTAAGAAATTGAAATTCTAGAAATATCGTTAACGGTACGTGTTTATGAATTGATGAGAAATCTAAAAACGTAAAAGTACGCTGTATAATGCGGGAAAATATCTATAGAAAATATTCAAAGTATTATGTCTGCCAAAAATATTCCAATATACCGTTATTCTTTCGCTTTCATAATCAAAATCAAATTTTTCTAGTGGTATGAAAGTATGTATTATTAAATAATGCGAAATCTAACATACTTGAATTTCATTAATTACAACGATAAATATACTTCCTGTAGCCACCGTAGAAAAATATATAAATAGCTTTCTAATAATCAATTTCTACAAAATTAAAAAGATTAGAAAAGGTTTCACCTCAAAGATCTTCCCCTGAATTATACTCGCAAGACGATAGCAACGCCCACAAGAAACAAATGCGAGAAGAGATCCATGTATCAGCCTATATCGTATTCGACGCAACAATTAATTTGCTAATCTGGATCAGGAGATGACATGGCCTGGAGTTCCGGCGATCTCTGCCGCAACTTTACGACGAATAGTATCGGTTGTGGTTATACTAATCTTGACTATGTGCTTGCTTGCTAGCGAGGCAACGATCCGTGAAGCATCGATACGAGATCGAGGGGCGTAGTTATTGGCCGCGTCTTATCAGCGAATATTAAGAAGAGCGTTGTGAACGACTACTTGAACGTTCGTACGAGTGCACTCGATTACATAAATTGCAGGTCGATTTATGAGAGAAGCGTCGGCAGGCTGGGGTCTGTCGGTTAATAACCTGATTCCCAGGATTTACGATACGCTTTCTAATCGGAATTTATGGCGGGAATATGGTAATCGATAAGAAACTATGCTAATAAATAGCACGACCGCGGCTCTGGCCGTAATTCGGAACCCTGGTCACCTGACCGACGCACATCGCCGGCCGCCTCGTTTAAATTATTTCAACAGCAGCCACCAGTTTTCCAAACCAGCCCATCCATACTTCTTCGCCACTCGTTATTTATCCCTTCATCCATCCATGATATTTAAGGTCGAAGTTTGTGTGCTTTTATGGTATTAATATATACATATCCATATCGATTTATTAAATCAGTGATGTGTTTTCCATTAGCCTTTATTGCTTCTCCCAGTGGGATAACTTTTCAGGAGATTTCAGTCTTTCCTTTAGAGAATTTTTGTGATTCGATATCGTCATCTTTCATCAAAGTATTGCTCGACTGTGAATTGGAAAATTTTTGGTATCGATACGCCGATGGTATTGAAAGCTGGGACTATTGGCGGAAGTAAACGAAGGACGTTGCATTTCACGGCAATGTAGAACAATGGAGCGTCTATACGACGATATCAGTGTAATTAGACGCAAACTAGTTACGGTAACCGCGATTGTTCGACGATGCAGAGACACGATTCACCCGGAGGAACGGGTAACTTCGACGTCTGGACGATTAGCTTCCGCTTGGGAACCGCCTTCTCGCCAGGCTAAATAATTCCGCAGGCACATTCGGTGTACCGATACGTTTAAACAACAATTATCCTTGAATTTTAAACAAAAATTATCCTTCTATTGGTTTATGTTACGGTGTCCTACTGTCTTTGGTACGAAATAACTCACAGAATATCAGTTCTACGATATTTCTATTTCACTTGCACGTTATTCAACAAACTCCGAATCCCCTCTGAGGTTCCTCAAGGAAATTTATACCCGGGATATATCCTTCTTCCTTACTCGACTAACACGCATTAAATCTCATCCGAGAAAACCACTAAGCTTCGAGTCATCGTCGGAGGCTGATCCAACAGGACAGAAATCCAGTTAACGGCTAGGAATAGCACGGAACGTTAGCAGGGCCGTCTCCGAAACCAACCCTCGGGCGATGTATTAAGAATGCACGTGAATGACGTGAAACGAATTCCTATGCAAAGCGACAAGAGAAAGAGGAAAAGGGAGAAAGAGAGAGAGAGAGAAAGATGGTGGAAAGGAGGGAGCGAGGAAGAGAGAGCGAGAAAGACAACGAGAAGAGCCGACTGGCTTGGTCCTGCGTCTAACTAGCAGCTCGCATCATTAACGGGTCTTGTTTGTTTTACAGCGTAGAAAGGACACGCCCACTTCCTCGTCATTCTCTTCAGATC
Source organism: Bombus fervidus (assembly GCF_041682495.2). Lineage (NCBI taxonomy): Eukaryota > Metazoa > Arthropoda > Insecta > Hymenoptera > Apidae > Bombus > Bombus fervidus. The sequence continues at coordinate 10,822,372 of NC_091520.1, read as the reverse complement.
CTTCGTAGCCAAGCTTCGAGCGGTGCCCTCCCTTAATCTCACCGACTCTGTCTACACGGTGTGTCGTTTGCTTCGAGCCGCTTCAATTTCAACTCTAGAAGCCCTTCCGGTTGCAACCTCGCCTCTTTGGACAGTGGTCGCTTTGAGGCTTCCCTGTGATTTTTGCGTAGACGCACTCTCGCGAGTATTTGATCTGCACTGTCGTTGACAGGGAACGCGTTAAGAATTAGATACATGGAATTAGAAATATTATATTTCTCGTTGAGTTTTAAAACTTTCGTAAACGATATATAAATTTCAGAGTAGGCATTTCCTGAAAGAAGAAAAGAAAAAATACTGTGTGCATAAATTAGCTAACCCCTCATAATCCGCTGATTATTCGGCGCAAATATTTACTGGACATTGTTCAAACGATATTCATCTGCATTCTAATTAGAAACGGTTTATCCGCCGCGTCATAAATTATTCATCCACGTGGAAAGTCACGAAACGTCACACAATCTGCATGCAATTTTTCATGGCACAAAGTGGCCGGTCAACCGGCGAATATTTTATTTTATTTGCTTTTTCCCATGAACCGTGTACGCACCAGACAGAGAGAGAGAGAGAGAGAGAGAGAGAGGAAGGGACGGCGCTCGTTATCCCGTTGACGAGGCGACCGTCACCTTTTGCCCAGACCAAAAAGCTTCCACTCTATTTTCTCTCCCTTGTCGTTCACCATCGTTCTCGTTGCCGGTTGAACGATAGAGGACACCCTGTATACACGGCCACGATGGACCACTCTCGCTCTCGTTCCACCCCACGGTGCGTATATACATATTCATGGTGTCATTAGCGCCCCGTGAAACATGCTATTGGTAAACGTTTCTGCTGCTCTCTTCTCATAGATGATTGCGGCACGCATCGGCCCGGCATTGCCTTCTTATAAATTATTGTCGGCTCGTTTCGCGGAACGTCAATGCCGCCCTCCATGACAAAGTGGTCAGCCTCGTAAAGCTTGCGAGACTCGCGGCCATAACACGAGCCGCACGCTCTTCTACCACGAGATATCGATGTGGAACCGCAGCAACACGGATCCGTAGATCGTAATCGTCGATCGATCTTCCCCTTAACGCCCGGTTACTCGAGTAACCAAGAAAGCTGTCGGTTCGACAGTCTCTGGGGGCCCTTTCACTGAGACCGCGATTTATTAGCCGTATTTAATAATCAACAATAGCGTGGCGGCTGGTAATAAAAACAGCCGCTCGGAAAGCCCGTAGCTTGCCAATAAGAGAAGCTTGTCCACCTTTATCACGGTCGGTTTATCGTTTTCATCGCTTCCCTTTTTTTCTCTCCCTCTTTGTTTCTTTCTCTCTTTTCTTCGTTTCTCCATCCGTTCTGGCTTTATTGATATTTTAGGTGTGCCGCGTCGAATATTCGAGCGAAAGAACTAGAATGGTCGTAACACGAGGCAAGGAAAACAGCGGAATTCGTAAATATTATGGAACGTATCCGAGGATAATCTTGTCTGGATGGTTCGGTAATTAACCCGTTTTTTAGTCGACCGATAATAAGCATTTTTCGGTTTACCATGTTCGCTGCGTATAATTGGTTTTTATCACGGTCCGTGCATTTCGTCCATGCGTTGTTTTGCCCGACTATTTTTAACACTGTGCAACCGATCGACTATATATCCGCGTATCCCGTGTTCCGTTTCGTTTATTAATTCGTTATATTGCGAGTGGAGCGCTCGATACGTCATTATGCTCCGTTTTTCCATCCGGATTTCAATTTGTTGCCGCCATTTTTCTTCGGTCCGATCGACCTGCTATTCGTGACGGGATACGACAAGGAAATCATGGCGACCGCGATATCCATTCTTCTCTTCTACCTCCGTATTATTTATTAACGATGCCGCTTTATTAATTGCGCGAGGATTGAACCTGGCAGTTTACTGATACGAACCGTATCGATTGAACGCCGAGCAGATTGCAGCTCGAACCTATCCTTCTTCCTACAATTTTACACGTTCAATCGAGAAACGACATTTTTATTAAACTACATTCTTCCTTGTACCGATTTTATCGACTGAATTTAGAATATTCAAACAACTTGCTTTATAATCTACACTCACGTTATATAGAGAAAATGATTGGAAGTTTTATTTAAATTAGCAACTAAATTCCAAACCGTAGAATATAACAAGATACAATAGTTAGAATTGCAAAGATACTTTCAGAGATGTGCGCGGTGTGCGGCAGTGGTCAAACAGTGACTAGGAATGATTTCGGAGAAAGTGAACACCAGTGACCACTGACAGACCACAGAGTGACGCTGTCCATAACAGGTACTCGGTCGAGAGACAGTTTGTAGTTTAAAGGCCAGCTTCGGGCAATTGGTCATTCGAAAAGATTGTAGAAAATGGACAAAACTGATTATATATGTAAGATCGTAAATCTCGGGATAATTCAGGTGATCGATTCTGAAGTCTGAAAATCGAGTTTTATTGTGGGAGTAATTAGATAAAATACAAAAATAAACAATAATTGATATCCATCTATAACAATAAATAACAATAAACTACATAAACGAAAAATAACAAGTTCTGTACAATGTTTACATTAAATCTTGGGATAATTCAGGTGATCGATTCTGAAGTCTGAAAATCGAGTTTTATTGTGAGAGTAATTAGATAAAATACAAAAATAAACAACAATTGATATTCATCTATAACAATAAATAACAATAAACTACATAAACGAGAAATAACAAGTTCTGTACAATGTTTACCTGAAAATCGAGAATCGATTTTCAACGTTCTGAGCTACCGATCATTCTCCGTCAGTCTTCAAAATTTTAAATAATTATTCTGTGATCTTGTCTATCTTTAATGTTGCTCTCTGTCCGTCCGTTTGGGAAATGAGTGTCTCTCAAAATGGTTGTCCGTAAAACATAAGAGGGTCGCTCTGTCCGTGAAACAAAGAAAGTCGTGCTACCCGTAAAACAAAAAGAATCCCTATCCCACGTGTACTCTAGGGAGTTTACATATATTTCCAAAATATACAGTGTATATACGTAAGAACTTGTATCATGTAAGTGTATCATGTAATAAGAACTCTTTGTCGACAAGCTTTTCAATTTAAGATAAAGAAGACTGTGCTAAATGTTCAAATTTTTGAAGAATTTCCTTGGAATCTACGATTATCTTTGTCGTCTTCTTGTTATAAATGAACTTAAGATTGCAAATAATTCGTTTCTTTGGAAATTTATCACGTTTCACGCGTCCATACAGAAACAGAAAAAAGTGAAATTAGCCAATTTGATTTCTGAGAATTTTACACGCTCACGTTACACATATTCGCTGGAGACCTAAAAATAAAAAATTCTTAAAAGAAAAAATTTACGACTTTTACTTAATCTCTGAAATAATCTCAGAGTTGCAATTTATTAAAGAAATTCTTTTTCCTTAGATTTTATCCTCGCTTGCAACGATACTGTATGTCGATTCACTCGAACCTCCAAGTCGACTCCATCGCAGAATTACGTGGCAATCAGACATCTCCGACGCGACAGATCATTCGAGCCTGGCTAAAGGAACGGAACGATAGAATCCTAATTGGCAATAAATAACACGGTATGCGCGTAACATGCCGAGATCGGTAATAACGATCGGTGGCCGTGACGATCGATGCCGATGTTCTATTTAGTTGGCGGAGAATTAATTACGCCGGTGAATCTGCCAGGATTTAGAATCGAATTACGTAAATGCAATTACACGACGATGCGCAACGGAGCGCGATTCAAGGTAATTCGTACTCGCTCTCATCTTTTATTTACTTTTTTCTCTCGTCTTGTTCCACCACCGCCATCCAACGCCGCCCTGTGTCACAACGGCATTAAATGAAACTCCTGGCGAACACTTACTGCGCTCAGTTTACGATTAAACTCCGTCATTGTCGCCACTCTGCCTGATATTCAATTTCATTAAAACGAAACTGTAGGTTCTGCGTTTATTAAGTTTTCCTCTCAACGCGATTCATCGTGTAAATGTATGAAAATTCGTAGTCGTTGATTAATAACATTCTTTGTGACCAAAAGCAATTTAGAAGCTCGATTGTTTCTTATCTGTACCTATTACGCTTTACAAATATCGCATTTCCCATTAGATCCAATTAGAAAACGATATTCGTATAGAAGCCAATATCCACCGCATCGCACAATGATCTTGTCTCTTAATCGGCTTGGTATCGTGGAGCCGGTATTTTAAGAATCTTAATCATAGGATACTTTCAGGCTGTCGTATCTCGTTGATTTACGAGACAATTAATCGCTCGTACGCAAACAAACTCACCGATGATGGTATTAAATCGTCCGAATGTTACAGCCCGAAATCCATCGCTTAACAAATTGCTCAGATATTCCTGTTAAATCTACAAACTGATATTTTCTAAATTCTAGCAGTTAACAGATACTCAAACCAACAACGAAGATAAATGTTAAAGAAAACATATGAAAAAATGATATATATGATACTATATAGTAAATCAAAAAGAAGCTTCACGATACAGTTGGCGATGACACGCGATTACTGACGAGCGGATCGGGGGTTGGGGGGGAGGGGGAAGAAGACAGGACAAGAAACAGGCGGAAGTTGAAAAAGAATAAGGTGCAACGCGAGTCTTAACGGAGTTTCTCGTCTAAGAGAATTAAATGTACTCTCCGAAGCGTCAAGATCGATCGTTATGATTAGTCGACATTAATCATCCCTGATATGAAAAGGAACAATGGCTAACGAGGTCGTGAGGGGCGAAGTCACGTTGCTAATTACGCCAGAAAGGGATTCCAGGAAGAACAATGCTCGCGCCGTGAGATTTCTTATTGTTTCGGCCGTTTTATGAGCAGCTTTTTAGCGTGTGCACTTCGTTACGATCGACTTACACCGGAACGAAGTTACGTGGCTTATCGTGAAACGAGATGGCAGTGTTAATAGGGCTTAATAAATTTAACGAATTACCACTGGGAAAGAGACTAATGATTTTAGGATTGTTGCAAATTCAACGGGAATCACGTGATCTACTCGCTATTTTCGAGCTCGTTTGGAATCTTTCATGCGCGTGACACGTACTAACGACACTCACCATCTGCAAGAAAAGATACTCATTGAATTTGAAATTGTTCGAACGACATCAAGTTCCTTCTAGGTGTGCAAGAGATTGCCAAGACATACTGCTGAATAGCACTTATGGCACTAGCTAACCCCTATCTTCCTGCGACATACACTTCGAAAGAGCCTAAAAATCGTGAGCTGAAACAGTTTTAAGTCGATGGGAAAGGAAAAGACTATAGAGTACGAAAAACTCGACAACCTTCCCCTCGTGCAATAAATATACATCCCTCGTACTAATTAACGTTCCTGTTCACTCCATTTCGTTGATCGATTATCTGAAAACCTCTTTGCTCGGAGCTGGTCCCGGCCGCTCGTTACCACGGATAATCGAACCAGCGAGAGTTGGTTCGTGTCTTAAACACGCGTCTACGCGCGTCTCTAACGGTGCCGCTAAAAAATGGTCGACAGGATAAAAACGGGAGTGAAGAGATAGGAAGAAGGGCGAAGGTAAGAAGCCGTTCGATCTTGTTCGAGCGGTTACGTGCCCGGTTAGAGAATCAGCGTGTGCTTGTTGCGTACACGGGTCTCCGAGCAAAAATCAAGTCAGTTTAGAACACTTACTCTGCCATTAATGCCATCATCTGCGCTGGTTCGGCCATTAATCGCGGCAAGAGCAGAACGCCTGGCTCTTACGTGCCGGTTAAACCGTGGCAACGGATCGCCTCGTGGTTCATCTCGACGCTTTCGCCTCCTTTTTCCTCTTCGTCCTTTGGCTTCGTTCCCTCGTCACGGCCAAAAGTTGCCTTCGCTCGCGCGACCGAGAGGCAAGCTGTGTTCTTGCAATTTGTTGCCAAATTTATTACGTGGCCGGAGATAAAAAGTACAGATCGACCATCGAAAAAAGCTATAACGAATGACGTATCGTTCCGCGCCGCTTGCCTTATAACCTCTTCATTCCGACGAGCCGAGCTCGAAACGGGGGAGAAAACGAACAAGTGAGAGCGGCACGCGGTGAACGAACCGACCAGCGAGCAACGAAAGTAAAGAATGGAACGAAAGAGAGAGGAGAAAGGGAAAAGAAACCGGGAGATTCATCCGCGAAATTGTTTTTCACCTCGTGCTTTCTCCTTCCTCCTCCCCACTCGCCCTTAATTCGATCTCCTTCGTCTTCCACCGGACGCAACTGTAATTATTTCTTTGCAAATATTTAGCAACGAGGCGTACGTAAATGCCGCTTAATTGCGTCACCGGGATGCACTCCCGTTTACCACTTCTTTAATAATATGTTCTTAATGGCCCTCCCCGGCATTCGCTTAATTGCCGCCGTTTATCCACCGCAATTATACGTAGTACTCTCTAATCCGTTTATTACCGTCGCTCTTACTTTACTCTTTTCGAAGTGACGTTTATCATGGCCGGATTAAAAGGAACTAAATCGCCTTTATTAAACGTTCAATTAGCATCATTCTCCGGGTTCGTCGTGTCTTTTTTTCATCAATGTTTCGCCACTTTGCGCATCCTTCTCGTTCGGTTTGGACGCTATCGATCGTTTTATCGGTCGAACGAAATTGTCGGAATTATTGGTTTGTACGAGAAACTGATACTCGTACGTGAATTCATTCATATAAGAGCTTGAAACGTTTCATGGTCGAAGAATCGAATGAACATGCTCGGTGAACGGAAGTGCATGATCGATCGGCTAATTACTCTGATGTTATCACTAATTCGAAGTTCATGCTATTGCATGTTACGTGTCAGTGATAATTTCTTCTAATTCGACAAATATTTGATGAAAGTTTTCCAGGGCAACCGTGTTGTAAGATAGTGTTTCCATAGTAAGTTTCCAAATTTTTGCGTTTTGTCGAATATATAGCAATTCCATGCTTGTAATCCGAATGTAGCGACAAGAAGAAAAATCGGAGGTGGAAGTTTAAACGTCTTTTCTCCTCTATTTACTCCATTAAAAATCAACTGGCCGTGTAACCACAGAACGTTTCAAACATGGCTCAGGTTGTATTACTGATCTTCTTATCCTTGTTTTGCGAAAAGAAAAAGCAGGCAGTGAAAGAACGCGTGCACGCATCGCCGGTCGCATATTTTCCAGCGAGTGGAGGAGTCACGTAATTTTAAATGCGCTTAACTTAAAAGCATTTATCTGTAACCGTATTATTACAACAGCAGGACTACGATAATTCGTTTCGATGTTGCTGGAAAGAGGATTTACCTGTCCCGAGGCTGAAAACGGCGAGTCCGGAGCGACGTGTTTCTCTTCGCTAGCTCTCCGATTCTAGACTCCTTTCGGCACGGTAGGTGGTGGCTGAAATCTCTTCCATTCACGAGTTTCGATACTAATCGCAAGGTCATCGAGAATTCCCTATAGAGGTTCAGCCGATAATCTCGCAGCAGGACCTTCTCTCCTTGGAAAGGATTCGTGGCTTATCGTGCTCGAGCATCGAACAGACATACATTTTCCGTCTTATTCTTTCCCCTTCCGTTCCGTTCAACCTTGCTCCTATTCCATTTCTTTCTTTTCTCTCTATCTCTTTCTTTCCTCTCTTTCTCCTTTTTTTGACTTCCTTTTACGCCTCTGCCATTTCTTTCTCGTCGTCTTCGCACTATATACCTGTGTCTACCTGTGCATGCGTAGTTTCCTTTTTGTCGTTTTTCTGGTCGAAATCTGACGCCATAAATCAGCGGGATTACAAAGCATCGACTGCCGGAGATTGCAGCTTGTTTTGGGTCCTTCGGGACGAGAAACTTTGTATCGGTCGGCAGTATAGAAAAATGAAACGCTCTTCATGCATTATTCAGTCCCCTCTAGCCAGCTCCTGGTTACAAGCTCCGATGATACGTGCCGCTGTATACGCAGCTTCTACGCTGATTTGTCTTTCGGTCTCACGCTGAAATTTTATACACCCCTGCTCGAGGGATGCCCACTCTCGATGATTGCCTATTAGCAACGCGATCTGCGTGTAAATTTAGAGTGGAGAGTGAAATCAACTGTTCAATCGACTCCGATACCTGCTATCAAGAGGAATATGAAAACTAATATTCTGGACAGCTTTTGCTCTGTGACGATCATCAAACTATGTAGTTACAGCCAAGTTAAGGGTTAATTGGAAAGGGCTGAACTATCCAAAGGGAAGTGACACGAGTTGTAATTGGACAGAACAAGATTGGAGCTGGTTCGGTGAACGAATGGCCAGATTCTCAGGATCTGTTCTCGGCTTTTTCCGTTTTTTGGACAGAAAGAGTTGGACGACGCGCAAGGCGGTAAAACGCGTTTCTGTCGAATGGTTGAAAGCCGCAGTCGCGAGTAAATGGTACCTTTGTCCGCGGTTACGGTTTTTCACCGCGCAGAATTTGAATTTACTCTGCGGCTCGGTGGAAAAGAGAGGAAAAAATCTACATCACCCCTATTCGACCATGTCGCGAAATCAAAAGTTGCCAACAATTTTTCCTCGCCACCGTTTCCTTCCTGTTCTCCTCGTACCGCTTTGTACGCCGTTCCAATTGCACCGCGGTTGCAATTGTAGCGTGCAACCCAAAACGGTTTCTTTTCGCCCGGAAGAACAAGCCTGCCTTCCTCGTAGTAAATCTTCTCTCGTAAAAGCGAACACCTCTTGTTTGTTCGTTTCGTGAAAATCAAGTCGGCTACGGTGGAAATTTTTTTTTATAATAATAGTAAATTGTTCTTTACGGGATGAAAGAAATATACCGAGGAAAAATATTCAAGAAAGCAATTTTTCTGGTATTTCTCGCGTTAAAGGTGAATCACCTCGTATTCTATACGAATATGACTCGTGAGAACCAAAGACTTATTGCCGGCGACTCTAATACGACCGATGCGTAGCATCCTTCTTAAGATCCACCCTAGAAGTCATCTTCTACGAAGGCGAACAAAATCGAGGTGAAAAAAATGAACACAGTCGTCTGGAGAATCGAAGAAGATTACGGCAAATCGCATTAACATCTGTGAGGCTCCGTCTCGAAGAGATTCCCTCGAGGCCCGTTCAGAGAGAGCCGCAGGCTCCAACCCTTGATCCTTTAAACTCTCTGTCGCACGATAGTCGTACCATGTCCCATGATCGTTGACAATGAGCTCTGTCCTTTACCTGGCCAACTATCTCGACTCACCTCCGGGATAGAAGGACTGGGTCAGGATTCGTGGGGAAACGGAGCGTGCATGCATCCCTGGAGCCCTTAACGCAGTCTCCGAGACTAATCAGATGAGAGATCTAATCGTTGATCCGCTCGGTCTATATTTGTACGCAGCAAGACGGATGTCGCCCGCGGAGAATTGAAAAGGTACCTATACGTCAACTAAAACGGAGAAGAATCGACTGTAAAGGGGTGGGGATTGCTTAAAAGAGGGAGACAAACGTTCAGGAATAAGGCTTAAATCGCCAACACACGGAGAGAAAGGAAAGGGAAGAAGGGGTTGCTCTGCGTCTCGAGATTTCCTTGCTTCGGTTGAAAGACAGCCGTGGGACGATACCGGTCCAAAGTGTGCGCACACTATTGCTCGTCCCATTTATTCTACGTCGTGTCGCGTGTTGAATCTTCGTCGTCGGATGTACGCACACGAGGTTACGTGCGTGCATCCGACGATGAGCCGCCCGCGGATCCAGAGACCCTCTGGCTAGAAGAATGCCGGAGATAAAATCGCGCAACCCCTGCACTGGCAAGGGGTGACACGCGAAAAGGGGGGTAGTCGAGCCTCGTGCTTTCACGAACGACCGTCTCGTCTGAATGTACACACGTGTACATTCATTCGTATACCCACATACACTACGACTATACTTTGGTTCTCTATCATCGCGATGCCGCGGTCTGTCCTCCCGCGACCACCTCTCCCACTCTATTCTTTCTTCCTTCGCCCTTTATTTTCATCCCCTTTCGCGCCAAGCCCTTGCCTTCCCCATACGGCCGATTCTGCCCTAGCGGCAACATAGTTCATTGCTGTTTTTAAAGCTTTCGCCATACAGAAAGTATGTGACAGTTTGTTTTGAAAGGGAAAGAGGAAAAGGAGTGGTCCGGGGGTGGCGGTTCCGCTGACATAGGAGACGCGTTCCTTCGCTACCATTGTAAGCTCGATACCTTGAGGATATTTCAAAGTTTAATAGAGTTATGCCCGACCAGCCATTGAGGGGAAAGGAACAGTGTATTTGCGGTAGACAGCTCCGCGTTCCAACCCAAGTCCTTTGCCTCGGTCCGAGGAAACGGGCCAAAGGAACACGGGGCCAGCTTTCTAAAAGGTACGACTCTGCTTTTTTCATCGCTTATTTATATAATGGATTTACCGTGAACCTCGTCGGAGATCGAATCGCTACACGATTGTTGGAAATCCGTATCTCAATCCTACCCTTTCGTTCTTTGTGATGCACCGTGTATTTCGACGTTGAGGACTATGTGTCGCTGCGATTGCAGATGTTCATGGGAACATTTGAGAAAATATCAGGCTGCATTATCAACGATATACCGTTCTATGTACCCTGAGGATTATCGTATTCTTCTTTCGCCGAGGATTTACGTTACTGATGACGTCAATCAGAGTATCAATTCTTAATTTCATCAGAAAATTAGAACGCGAGTATCTCAGATATTCGTAGAAAAGTTTGAAGAAAAACTTTCCATCGGAAATCTACGCTTGTGACGATAGTAAGCAAAACTTTCAAATAACCAATGGTTGACTCTACCTAACCCAACGATAAAGCAACGATAGGAATTTCGAATTCTCTTACGATCCGTGATGATGGATCCTACCAAATCATGACTAGCAACAATGATGATATAACGTTGCCATAAAGATAGCCAGCCAATGTCTGGTCTCCGTAACGGCAAACAGCATCGAGATTCAGCACCGATTTCCAGTTACGCTTTCCATGTAAACAGCGGCGACCGGGGCAATATCTTCTGGGAGCGGCGATCGTTTATGCATTATTCGATTCGCGGCCGCCCATTTATCCCATTTTCCTTCTTGCAGCGCAACGTGCATTAACACCAGCGGTCGGCTAACTAGATTCGCATATCTCAAAATGCACTGCCTGCATGTGTTGTAATTCGATGTGATTAACAGCGCCGCGTGTTCGTAACTATATGAACAAGTTGGCAATATTACCCACCTGGCCGTTTTAGCGCGAGCGCGTTCAACCCTTCGCCGCACCCTTTCGCCGGTCGGGATATTGCACTAGTCTGCGCATTCGGAAATTTAATAACGGTCGAACCTGATTTCCGCCAGTATTTAAAGCCACGTTCGTTTATCTGGCCGATAGGACACGCGACTTCTCCGGAACCAACCGTCAGGGTATTTATTAATGCCGGTGACTAGTAACTTGTTACTTGTGAAATTTCATTAATCACGTTAGTTCGATCGTGCAGCCCCACGGTTCTGATTTTCGATTATTTATTTCTTCTCTATACTGGAATTAATAGCATACCTTTAATTTCACGCAATGCCTTCTGTTCTTCTAGTATTGACTAAGCGTGACAATTTTTTCATATGACGCATATAGTGCGTCACCGGGTAGATGGTATAGATACTGCATGACGCATAGAATGCGTTACCGGTTTCGAATGGATTAAGACAAAGCATTATATATGCTTCTCAAAATCAAAATGATCAATTCCACTTTTCTTAAATTTCTTAATTTTATTATCTACATAAATGGTTAATGTTCGACTTTTAAAAACAGTTGATTATCTACTTGTGTAAATCATAAATATAATAGTAAGTTGCAGGAGAAGTTTAAAAAATGACACTAATATAATCAACTCTACTTTACTGTTCAATTTTCAAATTCTTCAATGTGGTTTCTGAATGGTCCATACGAATGAACGTGTAGGTGATTGAATATTTTCTGTGCCCATAGGGTAAACGACATATTATATAGCAATATGTAAATAACATTATTATTATATAGGTTGCTTAAGTGACAAAAATTTTGATTATCTTACATCGGTTGAGGGCAAGGAGGAGCAAGAAAAAGTTTGCCCGTAGACGGATAATTGGCAATGAAAGACAATGCGGGAGGAAGACTCTCGTAGATCGATTATGAAACGGAAGGGACAGTAAGGTTATCTTTCCCAATGTCTTTGATGTTTTCGCAGGTGCAGCCTAGGAGGGGAATGACGAACAAGTACACGGAGCTACTTAAGCCTTGGCTGTGATCGCCTGCAACCCACGTGCACCACCATCGAACGTCTTGTGAAAAGTTAATTTTGTTTGGCTTCCTTCGCTTTTCCAGATATTACTAGACGTTCGTTAAGCTCTCTGTCGCCTCCTTCTTCGAGGAGCGACCTGCTGCCACTTTCTCGCTCGTTGTCTCTCCATGGTCTAATTAATTAAAAAACTTGGAGCGGTGCACAAAGTCGATCGACGAGGGTGAAAATTGAACAGTTAACGCGTTGCTTCCGCCAGGAGACAAGAGAAGAGCGCCACCGTTAAATCGCCGAGCCACTTTGCTGCAGGAAACCCTGCAGCCATGGTGTCGAGCTGCAAATTTTATTTCCCTAATTTCATCGAACGAAAGGGGCGGAGACGAGAAAGGCGAGGAACAAAGGTAACGACAACAGCTGTTCCAATTGGACGACAAGCTACGACCCAGCCATGTTCTACACGTATAGTGGATCATGAAACTATTCCAACACTAGCCATGCAATAATTGTATATACCGTGCGTGTTATATAAAGTATTTTGAAATTTTATTACAACAATTATGAGATACGATTGTCATCATTATAATAATCTAATCTTAGACTGGTCTGAAAACCTACAAGATATTCACTGCAAATATATATGTCGGGTTGGCATTGGAATGCGGGGCGTATAATGAATCTTCCTGTGAGTTGGCCATCGTTGTTGTATACCAGATGATATTTATTGAAGCGAATGTATTAGGTTAACAAGTGATTGAATAATCGAGATGTCGATGACGACGAATTTAAGTTCGATAACGAATACACGGTCAACGGGATGACGATTGCGATTTGGGACTTGACGTACTTATTCACTGGACTAGTCGAAATTATCGGATTGAGCCTCAGTCCAAGTGGAACTGCCCTTATATACTCCTCTCCGTACTTCTCTGTATCCCGCAAGTCAATCTTTGTTTTTAGGGAGAGTTATTTAATTACTTCATACCTCTGTTCGGTACACGTGGCTCCTATGACCGTGGCTACGTTCAGTTCCCGTTATGTCTCTTCGAGCCCAAGCCGACTGTCATAAACCTCGGGCAAACATGATTGGATTGAATCATAAATAGATATTTCTCATTTTTATTATTTAGGTACGACTATAATAAAAAGTCTCGACTAAAGTATCATATTGGGGACCTTCCCAAACATTCCAAAAGAAAGGCCCCGATGTCCTTCCATCTCCGACATATATTTTAAAAAATTAGCATTAACAGCAGTCTTAAGCATATAGCAATAAATGTTAAAAATGATCCCACTGAATATCGAGGCTCATTAAATATAACGGATAATCGACTGTTTAAATACTAAATATCTTGTTATTTTTATATACATTCTTGTATTTTTTCACGAATGATATATTCATAGAAAGTGTTAGCAAGTCTCTGAATACTTCTGTAAACGTGTAAACGAGAACGAAGTAACGAGACATCGTTAATCCCGTCGGAAAATCGAAAAGAAGCGGTTTACGAGGCCGCGTGCTATGGATCTAATACGTTACTGGCCAATGCATGGGCACAGAAGTGTCGGCTTAAGCGAACGATGAGCCACATGTTCCAGAGTATAGCTCGTTCCGACCGACACGTGTGGAAACACGGACAGCTCCGCCTTTTTGGGACCCCACACCTCTCATACGGATGGAAATGAACGAAGATAAGACGAGAAATATTTCACCCCGGAGAATACACAGAGTACGGTCTCGAAATCATAGCGGCGGTGAGCAGCGGTGTGATTTCTCGCGCCATACGGTATTAATTTGGTGGGTACAGTTTTGTAATTTGAAGCGATTGGTCTTTTTCCAGCATTTTCATTTTTAGTGGAATTTAGAGTAGTAGAATTCCAGCGTAGAATTTTAATTAATTGAAATTAACCTCTTGTCCTATGATCTCGAATCACACTCGTCATAGGAATTATAGTTTTGACCTGAGATTTATAGAAGAGAATTATATAGAGAGTTATATAATTGTTTAGTACGGCTGTTAAATGAATCTATTTAGAGTAAGAATTTATTGAATAAAAATGATTTACGTTATATATCGACGTGATGTTGAAACAACGAACAGCTAACCTTCATTTAAGTAGCTAAACACATTATAAAGAAGGAAATTAAATATCGACTCCATGAATTAATCCCAATTTTTTATATGCAATTATTGAAACTTAAAGTTGTACTAAATTTGTATCGCTCTGTATAAAAACGGCATGAATTTGCACTTACGCGTTATGATGAAGCGACAACCGGCAGAAAAACGATATATATCGCCCTGGAGTTCAGCCCTATCTAAAACAACGACCTCAAGGGCATCCCTCTGCTTCTCCGCAGTCGGTCCACCCTCGCAAACTATTCGCGCGACTAAACCGCGACCAGCTCGTATCAAATCCAACAAATCCTCCACTATGTCACTAGTTGGAGAGTCGCCAGTTAATATACTTTCCCGGCGATAAATTACTGGCGCGGACAAAAAGTGTCCGCGCGGGATACGCGCGTACAAGCATCCGGATCAAGCTGGTTCGCTTAACGAATCAAGAGGGAGCTCACATTCGCGATAAACGGTAGCTACGCCTATCGTAACTATCGTATCGCTTTGGTCTATGTGGACTTAGAAACCAAATGGAGTAAGTTTTCAAACTACGCGCATCCACCATTAACACTAGAATTAACGATGACGATGAAACTTGTACCAAAGAGATTAGAATGTAAGATTTATGATAAAATGTACGCTTCCGTTCATAAATAATAAAACATTTGCAGAAATTGAGGTATACGTAAAAAATTATTAATTTTTACAGAAACATACGATTCGCGATACATTAAAACTTCACCTATTATTAAATTGCGTGAAGCCACGTTATTTTATTTACAATGGGAATAATGTTCATAATTAAAATCGTTTGATTTTGGTCCACTTGAACTTTGGGGAAATCGTCATCAAGTGACGAAGAAAACTTTTATTTGATAAAAAGAAGCTACGCTTGTCGTTAAAATTGATTGACTTCGGTTCACGTGGACCGTTCAAGGATCAAAGAAGCGACATACAAATGTCCCGTTGGCGATGAAAGAAAATTTCGTGTGATTCTCGTGTGTACGTAGACTTAAAATCCCAACGGCCGAGAAAATGAAAATCCATATTATAAGAGGGGCCACGCCTAACGTTAACTCGCGTGATTTCTACGCGAGTCTGCATGAGAGCGACGTTATTCTAGCCGTGCAATTAACCACTTTTATTAATAGCCGTGCGTTCAGCCATGACTGATGCATCCCTTGGGTGCTCGTGGTCCCTTCGAGCGCGGGGACAGCCGCGTGCAATGCACGCGTTTATAATCGTTATGTCTTTTCGACGATTCCTCGCGGCCAGGCTGGAGATTTACGAGGGTTTCGCGCGATTCGTGTGCCTCGACAAGCCCGTCGCTATGTAAATCGCGACAGTTACACGAGTATACGAGAACCTGAATATTTGTCGTCGATGTTCAACCGGCTGCCGCGCCGGAGGATGCTATCCCAAAAGAGGAACAGAACGAAACGTGAAACAGTTGGCTTCGAAAAGTTTCGTCTACGAGGGATGGGCCTCGCGAGGAGAGTATTTAAAACGTGGAATTCGACTGAAGAGACGGCTTTGTTTTGGTAAAGCCTTCCATGTGTGAGACGAAAGCCGACTTTATGGGACTCCAACGGGTCATGTTTGGAAAATACTACAATAATCGCGCCAGCGTTCCTGCTTCTGCTGGATGAAAAGAGACTACAGTTCCAGGGAAACCTTACGACCATGGAGAGAACTAATCCTTCTTTTTGCTGCTTTTTATGACTACACCGGATTCACGGTTGTCTCGAAACTTTTTGTCCGTTCGTCTTGGTATTTACGAACAGTTCGTTTTTTAATTATCGTTTAATTATGGGAAATTTAAAAGTGCAAAAGTATACAGTTACTTGCGATAGTAGTTAGTGGATGAAATAAATTTTTATATAGATTGGACTCTTTTTAATTATATTCGTAGAAATGTGAAATTGCACAAACTATACGCTTTAGGTGTTATAGCTCGTCTATGCAGTTGGCGTTTACTACAAAGCTCTTTGAACACGGTACAATAGGTACATCAAATATTTTTCTAGATTTGCAGCACTGTTCGTGAGTTTGTTACAAGCAATAATCGAGGGCGACAAAATAGCGGAATGGTCATAAAATGATCGGTGAACACGTTTGTTGGTGGCACGCCTTAAAACAAGCTTTCTCTTTTTCTCTCTCGAGGATACGTCTCTAGCATTCGATTACTCGATCCTAACAGAGTATGACGAGAATTTTTCCGATAAAACACAGTCGCTATTTCATAACTAGTACCGGCTGACACAGGTCGGCCCTGGCTCTGAACGTGTCATCGATCAAACATCAATCGATTTTAATCGCGGCCAAACTCGCGTCGAATTTTATCGCGGCATAGCTCAATTTCACGGGCGCCCGATCGCGCGCAGCTTATTCGACCCTCGTGCGTTTAATCTACCGTGACTGCCGCGAAATATCGTCTCCGTTATAAAATTTGATTTGTTTCGCGTGCCGCGCCCATTCGCCCATTAACATTTCACCGATAGACCAGCGACAAGAGCACTGTTTCACCGGATTCTCCTTGTTTTGCTGGCAAAAGTTTATCCTCTTTCATGGCTGCACCAACGATTCCTCGCGACATTCGTGACTTGTTTCCCCACGAATTTTACGATCAACGCGCCTTTCTTTCAATCGAACGTTTGCGTTCCGCGACGTTTTACGAGCGTCACGCCGCGAAACGTCACGAGAGAACTCGGTCGTTGTGTCACTCGGATTAGATTTGCCAACTTTTCACCATTTTCATTCTTATTAACTGACTCGTTGTTAAAGCGAGAATCTTACAAATTAGCATCGAAACAGGAACATTGCATTGTTCATTTGAATTTCTTCAATCGTATAACGTCATCGGTTTGAAATTGTAACAATACTGCGAAGCTCATCTGCGCCAAACCTTACAGTTAACATATCGTTGTACGACTCACTTACACGTTTACGGGGCAATTGAATCGTCCATTTCGAGTGCCAGACGCGCGGCATGCACTCAAGTATCTACATGCGCGATTATGTTTATAGTAGGCCACATGCTCGGCATACGTGTCAGCCTGCTAATATCGTCCAGTAATTCGAAGCAACGTGACACGCGTAATCGGGACGCAAAACCATTTCCGTAACAACGTTCGCTTGTTAATTGGCGATTCTCTTCTTACCGGGATCCGGTGTCGCGGATTTATTCATCCGGCTTGTGCTTAACGCGAGACGAAAGTTTACGCAAGAGATGGTATGAGAAATTGTTGTTCAAGTTTCTCATCTATGTTACGAGTTTCTGCTTTTAACAGGTTCCATACAGCGTGTACGTTATGCGCTGGTGCATTTATTACGCGCGTCAGAAATATGTATTTTATAATAAAAAATTTGTTGTGCCTTGAGTCTTCGTTTGCTTATTCTTTCTTTTTAATATGACTACTTACACCACTGCTTATAATTCTTCCAGCGATATCAAAGAATAGTTGAAATTTAGGACGCGTACAATTTCAAGCTAACAATATAACCAAAGCTGAACCGTGTGCGTTAACAATGGCCAGAAACTTTTACTTACTGAAAAAAATCCTCAACCCGAAAAGTAAAAAAATTTTGAAATTTCAGGAATATGTAGAGCATATATAGGTACGTGTTACGCAATTTTTTTACTGTCCAAATTTACTCTATAAGGGCAAAGTTGGCCCCTAATGACGCGGATTTTTTTCGATTTTGTGTTATAACTCGCAACTTTTCATGCAGAAGGAAGCGTTTCCATGCAATTTAATTAGTATATTTTTTATTCCATCAGGTAACTCCATTTCTCTGTCAAAGGTAGGTATCCCATTATTATCGTTATTTACAATTTTGAATGTAACCATAAGTAAATGAATTAATAATTGTAGAATCTATGCGAACGATTTTTATGCGATCGTTACAGAGTCAAGATGTATTTATTGTTAGTTTAAATATACCTATAGTGTACTACAAAGAAATTAACATTTTTTTTTTTTTTACTAATATTCCTCCATTGATGAATCTTCACTAGTCGATCACACACCTCTAATACTATCGACAGTAACAACAAGTAGAATCATTTATTACTTGGTTGTAGCGAAAACAGAATTCATAATATGTTTTATTCATAAGTACGCGTGTTTTTCCTCGTTTCGCATAACACATTCGCGTCAGATGATGCATACGTGTGCGTGCATCATGGGTATTTCCTATTGCGTGTGCAGCATATCATATGATATGTACAGTGAGATCGAGAAGTTGTTCGATTGTCTAGGGACACAATTCAACAATACAGCCACAATTCAGAAAAGGTTGTATTTGTACTTCTAAAAAGTATTTGCTTTTTTATGCTGTTTCATAATTATTCAAACCACTGATTGTGATTTTTCGTCGAAAAATGAATTCTTCAGAGAATTATTCATTTTTTTTGTCCACACAAATCTTTTACCAAACAATAGCCCTCGTTAACAGAAACAACTTTCGTCTGAGAACTTCTTTTCTGTCTGTTATAACTTGCGAACTATAACACAAAATCGAAAAATAGTCGAATTTTTAGGGGACAATTTTACCCCTTTGGAGTGAATTTGGGCAAGAAACATGATTACGTAATATTAGGTTGTCCGGAAAGTGCCTTTCTTTCGCAAACGTGTTTTTCACAACAGTGCACCTTCATAGAAACGTGAAACCAAGTCTGTGAAATGTCGCGGTGTTTATCTCAACAGAAGAAAATGGATCGACGAAATAATATAAAACAAAAAACATTGTGCGTCTATTATTTCCTCATAAAACGAAAGAAACTTTTCGGACAACCTAATACAACCCTACATATGCTCTACATATCCTTATAGTTCAATAATTTTTTGAATTTCTCGATTGCCAATCTTTCCTGGTTAGAATATTTAAATCAAGTAACATATAAATATACAATTTTTTTTGTGGATATAACATGCCAAAAATTTTTCCGAGATGACTGAAAATATTTCGTGCTGAAAAACATTAAATCGTAGGAATGAAAGATCAGCGTGTAAGTAGTACAAATTGCATAACGTTTTACTGTACTGCAGATGATCGATCAGACACAATAACGAAGTGATGACGAATCGTTCTAAACGCAATTTCACGCCATTCTTTTCTATTATAAAATAATCCTCGATAACGTAACATGTTGTAACTTCGTCAGTGAGGTCAATACTCGTACACGAACGTGTCAACGAATTTATGATTGTCCTCGTAATTCGCAGCTGACCAGCGGCTTCTCCAGTTATTTACATAAACGGCGAAAATTTATTTGTTTCAGTTTATTTCGGTGCAATATTCGCTTTCCGAAGCGCAGCGACGTCCCAGGAATCGACAAACATACAACGAGCAACAAAGAAGGGTAGAACGAGGGAGAGAGTGAGAGAAAAGGATCAGAGCGCGCACGGATTCGTTTCGGTTTACAATTCAATTCGCCGTGCCGCGAAACCTGATAAAACGTTTCTACGTTTATTACGGTCAATTTTATATGTATGTTTATCCGCGACACATCGATTCGCGCGCCATTGGCCGCTCCTCGTTGTCCATTATTCATCCGTTTCGTCCACGTTTTTCGCTTGTCTCGGGCTTGCCCCGGAAAATCAAGCCGTCGTAGAACGTCTAACGAACCGCGTAAAAATCTCGAAAGTAGAAGGATCTCGGCAACTTTTCACGAAAGAAAATGATTTTTTTACGATCGTGCTTATCGACGTTCGTTTCGGGTCGAGGTGAACGTCGTCCGTGTCTTTTAAGGTTTACGAGGGCGCTATTCGCGAACCGGATGTTTGCGTTCCGCCGCTTTACGACCGGTTTCACGGGATGGTTTACACGAATAGCGTCTATGCATACGCACCGTTGCATCTTTTCGTACATTTTCAACTCCATAGTCGTTAGTTTTCCGCACTTCTCACTGAAATACCGTCGCTCTCTGTGTTTCTGGTACAGCGAGAAATGGGCTAGTTGGTCTGAATTGTTAACAACGATCGCAAGGAACAGCTAGTTTCGCGGGTTCCACGAATGTTACCGGGTGAATCAAGCGTGTGAAATATCGTAGGAGAATGAAGCCATAAGAACGGCAGGAGAAAAAAAAAAGAAAATATTCGAGTTAATTAGAATTCCCAGGAATCTTTCTTCTCGGGAAATTAATAGTCTCGTGTCTGCAGCTTAGTTAGCCCGATGAATAGGACAAAATTCGACGCTTGAAATATCGCCGGGTATAACGAGACGAATACCATTCTTAATGTTACACGAACTTCTTTCAAGCTCTAATATTTTAACATAGAAATCTATTTTACCTAGTATTTTAAGCAACGAAGAAAGGAATGTTTCTTTACAACTGCAACGTATTCCCAATTCGATGTTTCAGATGTCTGTCTACGGCTTGGAAACAGCAGATCCTATCCAAAAGTGAATTCCAACGAAAAAAGTTTAAAACCAACGAACGCTCTGGAGATCGTTAAACGACCCATTACACGTGCTTCACGTGCGATCGCGTTGTAAACGTTATTGAAAATATCTGGGCAAGTGTATGCGATCGCGACAGCCCTGTACACGCGCATCGATCGCCGCCTGCTCCATTCCCGGCCTGCGCTCGACTTTTATGGACTTTCGTAGTCTTTATTTCACCGTCGAGGATATAGCTTTGATGTCTTTACGAGAACGTCGCTCATCGAAATAAACGGAACAAGAACATATGGAGATGGATCTTACAGCTACGATCGTCACTATTCTGTGATTATTTCCATCCATTGTATTCTTATCGGTATACAAGTCTTTTTCTTTCAATCTTCCGCGCTTGGAAATTGTTTTTGCCGCTATTGGTAATACATTTTTGCTTTAGACTCAATAATAGCGTTATAATTTCTGATAACAGTTGTTAACCTTCAGGTAGGAAAAGTTGAGTTAGTTGTAACTCATATAAATATTTCACGCTTAGTAGTTTCCAACTTATCTATGAACGAGTTTATTTTTTAAATAAATTTCATCACCATGTAGAGGATACAAGCTTTTTCTGATCGATTTTTCATCTCTGTAAAATAAATCCAACGCTGGTGACAGTCATATTTTAACTTTCGCCGGTCGAAAGTTATTTAATTCTCATTTAATATTCGTTTTAACGAAGGTATGAAACCGCAATTAGACAAACTAGGGAACTGCTTTTGTACCAAGCACAAAGTGGCGGAACGCCGGCTATTTTATCACTGGTCACAAAACCACTTCGACGGCGAATCGTTGATAAGCGATAAAACTGAAACTATTCTCTAAGTGCTGTCATAACCAAAACCAGTACCGAAAATGAAAATTCCTCGGCGGAGTGTGCTTGAGAAACCTTTCAAGAATATGATCCGACGATAAACGAACTTAACGAGACCGTCGACCGGTGAAATGAATAAAATTGAATCGACTCGCGTTTCTTGCGGTAGCCAAGCGATCTATCGTGACAATAAACGAACGGTAGATTTTATTTTCATCCTTGAACACTCGCACACCGAGAAACGATCTCTCTCCTTTCGGAATACGCAAAGATACGTAATGATTCGCGATACGCGTTTCGACCGGAGATATACAGCTACCAAGACGAATAGTTCCTCGTACGTTTTCTTCGCGGTCGATTGGGATTTTTAAAATTTCCCCTGGGATCCAAACGGAGGCACCTGAATCGCGATACTCCGAGATCGAGGTAAAAACCGTTCGGACCGATTGAAGATCGCTTCAGCTATTGACCGCAAGTTGGGGGTCGGAAAGAACGCGATGGATACAACCGGCGCTATCGAGGAAAACGTAAACCGGGCAATAATATACCGCAGTAAAGCGGGAAGTGCGTCAGTTCGTGCTCCTTTTATTTACAGACGTTGTAAAATACTCGACCACGATGCGACACCGTTACCATTTCCACTCGGTACAAAAAATCCCAGGGTGATTGTAATTTAATGGATACCATGAAAGTGTTTCTTCCACCGAGAGGAATCCGTATTTCGTGGAGTAAAACGCGGGGAGAATTGACATTAAGCTCAAGGATCGAACGTTACCAAGTGTTCGCTGCGAGTTGTAACGCGTTCGCCTACTCCGCAATTCCAGCATTTCGTTTTACTTCTGTCCTTTATCTCGATTATTCTCGACTTCATTTTCGTGCATATTTTTCATGCAGTTCGATATAATTTCCTATTAATTGGTGTATAAATAAGAAGTTGTTTGGGAAAGTGGTACAGGAATAATCATTTATCATAATGATATAACATTTGTATCCTTCTGATTAGATTGTGGATCTAGTTACGAACGTCCAAGTTTTATATGGCTACGTATAGCAAGATATTTCGAAAGATTTTCATATTACGATTTAACTATACCTACATTCTCTTTAAATAAAAAATTTCCTCACTTACATCATTCTGTCTCTGATTCTTCCAAGTACGAATGAGCAGATTAAACAGACAAAAGCTACTGAAATTTTCCTAAAGCTTTCTCAAATAGATAACCATTCGCGAACGCCATAATAGCTGATGGACTGTAAGAAGGTTAGGTTGAGCCGTTTCAGATATGTACATACCGATGCGCGGGATATTTCTATTCGAGAAATGAAATATAGACGGCAACGTTACTGGAAAAGACGCACTCCTGCACCTTTGCTCGGGCAAACATAACCGGTAAGCGAAACAATAACTCCATTCCACGGTACTCGAACCAGTTTCGCAAAACTGAACCGCTAAGAAAACATTTATCGGCCATTCCGCGATGCAATTTCCAGCGAGCATAAACGCGAGCACTTAGCCTGCCACTCGATTGTCGATCCGCGCCGCGCGTGGCCACGCAAAGTGTATCAATAAAAATGTTATTACCTTCAAGCACATGGAGTTGCAAGAATCCCTGGCTGGTGTCTCGCGATCATCTTCGGTGAATCTCACGAAACACCGTCGTTTCCACGATTTCCCAGCTTAGTCGAAGCTCTCTGCGCTAGTCGGAGGACGAATGGAATCCCGAAAGGAGAAGAAACGGGTACGAGTTTGTCGGGAGTTCCGCAACGATTATGGGTGAACACAGCGTTCAGCTGCGACGCGAATTTACCTCAGAGTGAGCTGCGTCTTCCACGATGCTGGATTGCGTATTCCGGACGCGAGCCGACGCACTCTCCAAATGCGTTTCTTTACAGGCATTTCAGACATTCCTCGCGAAGACGTGCGATCATTGAGAAACTCAGCCTCTGTGTTACGCAACCAGAAGCAGCGAACATTTATTGGAGGAATATATGATGAAAGAAGAGAAAACGCGTGGAATATTTGTTGAAATGGAATAGAAGGAATTGCTTCTTCTAAGTTTCCTTCGTTACCCATGATCTACATACCGAGTCGGCCAGTAAGTTACTACTCTGTTAGAAATTCCGCTTTATAAAAGAAAGGCAACTTGGTTGCTGATGTACCGCCAGTTCCAGCCGTTTTAAATCAGTCGATCGTGTATTACGGGATATTAAACGCAGACTGTTGTACAAAGAGTGCGTCCGAGTTGTACGATTTTTATGGGCGAAGAATTATTTCCAGTGTATAATTCATAAAGCATTATCTTTATATGGACAGAATGCTTCGATGTTTTAATCAGTCAAATTATGATTGAAGATACACCTTAAAATGTTGTCCCAACATTGAGAGTAAATTTTTTAAACACGCAATTCTTAGATTGCTTGTAGATGCTTGTAGATGCTTGTAGATGCTTATAAATGCTCGACGACTACTCAAGGCTACTAGAGTATCGCTACTACGAACGGTTTCATTCCATCCATTGCTCTTGATTATTATATAAAAATCCACGAAGATTCCGAGCTACTCTTCAAATTTTCGCAAGGAATTGCACGAACGAAAAAGTCAGAAAAATCTCGTGGCTATCGTTTCCTTCTAAGGCATCGATTGGCGAGGCGAACAGAATTTCCAACGTCGCGCACGTGAGACTTACAAAGGGTAGACGGCCGCCGGGGTAAATAAATTTAAGACTCGCGTGTTTTCCGGCGTCAGCCGGTTCTCGGTCCACTCCCTGGCTACGATTCTTTTACTGTTCCGACTCGACTTTACGAGAGTCTCGTTGCTTGCTTCGATCGCCGATCGAACACGCTTTATACGCCGGCAAGAGGCCACGGTATCTCTGCTGAATGCAAAGTGCACGCCCGCTATATTCTCCGCCCAATTTTCCTTCCAATTTCGTATAAAAATATATCGTAAAAGTAAAAAATATGCCAATAAAAAAATGTTAGTGGCATCGTGGAGGAATGGAAAAATCTGCGGGGATGCGCGCTTGGTAATAGAACCAGCGTAACTGTTTCATTTTTCACCTGTGAAACGCTTCTGTTACACCCTGACTCAGCTGTTCAGCCGATCGACGTTACGATATTAGAATAATCTACAACAATACTGTTCGAGGCTTTCATGTCGTATAACAGATTAAGGGAAGCTTCGTCGCCAGATTTAGCTTCTATATTTTATATAAATAGCAGGTAGTTGAAATGTGGTTATACATTTTTAAAATTATAGATTTTAAATACACAAACACGAGACATAGAAAAATGGCGTAATATTGTTGAAGAAATTTTGATTGGTAAATTGCAATGATAACAGAATGTATCTGGAAGATTGTATTTTATATCTACAAGTATTGAACAAATTTCCAATAGAGGCAGCTTTCATAGATTTTCACGTATTTTGTTTTGATCTTTAGAAAACTTTGACAGGAAATCTATTATAGGATGTTTACTTAGGGCATCATGTTATACAGACATTGAAAAGATATTTTAACAAGAATGAAAGATCCAACGACGGAATAAATGATTTGTCAGTTAAACGAAAGCCGGTAATAAACAATAACGAATATTATATGAAAAAAACTAATGAACAGAATCGATTTCTTCCCTTTCGAACTAGAAAACCTACAGAATTGTCTGATCGACCTAACACAAATATCTCGCCTGTCGTCCACTGCTTTAAGAACGATGTAGAAGAGAAAAGGATTTCTTTCTGATCTTTTTTGCCTCGCAGCACCCTTTGGGACTTTTCTGGCACGTGGTCTCTACATTCTGGTGGATTTTAAAGCGTATTTACGCCCGAGTGTCTCCAATCGTTGAAAGCATCGCTATGCGACGACGTACTACATTCGTAACCGACGAGGCCATTGGATTTTTAGCGAACACGTCTATCTCTTGACCCTTTTGTTTCCAGAGAATTAGCTGAAATTGTCGATGACACTCGACGATTGGGATGGTTGGAAGTTAACAATCGGAGAAAGTGGCGAGCTGGAGGGCGCGAATTAAAAAGCAGTATTTCAAGAGAATGGAACGAGCGCGCCACTTGGCCGCGATACAGTGATCCGATAGTAAAAGCGCGATTCGCGGCGCCGATAACCGAGTCACGAGCTAGCGTAAATCCAGAAATGAGAGAGGAAACAGAGTATTATTATTCCGCACCTGTCGATCGGCTACCGAGAACCGCTGTCGCTGAAAACTCTCGTCAATCCTCGACATTTCCCACGAAAGGTAGTCTATTCGTTAGACCAGAGAGGTAACTGATCGATGATTATCGCTGGATGGTTGGATCTAAGGATCCTTGAGCGGAGCAAATTGGATTAAGTTTCTCGTTCTTGTTGAGATTGTCTTGAATGTACGCTCTTGCTAAAGAGTCGTGGTACTCCGCGGAATTTTACGTAAATTTATAATTTTCAATTGCTTCGCTTAGGAAGCATTACAAAAAACGCAATACTTTGCAATATTTCATATGCTTTGTCATATTATGCGCATTCTGTGCAATTTCTATTGAGATATGTATAATTTTATGTGTTAGCTGCGTGGTAGTAAAACTTGTATGTGAATATCAGTGTGTGGAAGTGTGTGTGTTTGCGCGTCGTCTCGAAAACAAAGGAATGTGAACTGTTCAGTCGGTTAACAGTCGGGTAAGGAAGAAAGTGCTGTGACGCGTGCAAGTGTGTATCGATGAATATCTTTGAAATCGTTTATTAAATAAATATATAATTATTGTTAGAATTTGATCTTAAAGTTAAGATTAATAATCTGTGGAAGACACAATGTTTATGTTAAAATAATATTCAGTGATATTTATTAAACAGACTACAGGACCAAATGTATATAAGCGAGTGACATAATTAACAATGTATGCAAGAATTGTTGATTGCTGATCAGTTACTCTCAGACTAGACGTAGGTAGTGACCCATGATTCCTTAAATATTTTGAGCCCCACTCTCTATACAGTAATGAGTATGACCTGTGTAAGTGTCCTGTTCAAATGCCTGTGTAGGTGTTTGTGCCTATGCGTGTAATATCGTTGTATTCCAACAATTCTTCTAATATAAATTCTAAGTGTAAATTTAGTGTTCCTATACCATTATTTTGGCTATTAAGATCCAAAATTCTCAACAATTTCAAATTTCCTATAAACGCATAAAAATACATAGCGTAACCATGGGACATTTATGGGATATTTATCTATCATCAGAGGATGTTGCGAATTATCGACTAAGGAGCAACCGGTCAGGTCAAATCGATCGGTCGATATCGCGTACCTCGAATGACTTAACGCTCAAGGTGGAGGAGGTTTAATAGCTCGAGTGTTAGAGTAATCCAGCACTGTAATTACACTTGTTGTATTAACATAAAGCGTGATGTGAACATGGCGGTGATAAGATCTTGCTGGGAGTGAAGCATTTCACCCGCACGGTACGATGTCTGATGATGAACTGTCCTCCTACGTTGCTGATTCTCCCTACCAGCCGTTGGGTTTCGTCTGTCCCTCGTGCACTTCCAGCTGGTCCTTTCCTGGGGTTTTTTACCTGACCTCGGAGTCATTAGGTTTACAACTCGGGAAGGACATGTAATTCAGAATTTCCTAAAGAAGGGAATGGGTCTGTCCGCTCGGAATTCCGAACAGAGGAATATTAGTCATTTGTAAGCGAATGTCATCTTTCGTAGATTTCTCAGACAGTTGTTTTACAATTCTAACCGCATAACTAAATTTTCTCTGGCTCCCTGTTCGAGTTCTTTCAATTCCACGAGCGAGTACATCTCAGTCTAAAAGTACAGCTTAAAGCCCAGACGAGTTTTTTCATCAAACATTCACCGATCGTACGAAACAATCGCCTAAGAAACTAAGCCCTATCGTGGAGACAACGCTGCGACTACTCTCGTCCAACGACAAGCTCCATCAAAGATTCGTCGACAACCCTCTTTTGCCCCGATAAAGAGGGGCTGTAACGGGCCGGGTAGGTGGATTCCTCGAACGAGTTGAAGCAAGTATACAGGCAAGGGACGCGAGAACGCGAGGTCCACGAGCGGAAACGGTCCGGCTTACGGGGTAATTATTTTTTCAACTGGACGGAAGAGGCGGAGAGGAAAGGGCGCGCACCGCGGGGGTTCTCTCTGGCTGGGTCCAAGGGAAGGGTAAAATAGAAGGGGAAAGGTTGAATGTACTCTCTTCTGTCTCCGTAAATACGCTCGTCTGTGCCGTGTGTTGCCGCAACACACGTGTACCAGGGTATATGTGGCTGAGCACGATACGGTGGACAGCTAGCGAGCGAAGCTCTTACGCGCGGCATGCAGCTGGTTTCAAGCGGTGAAAGCAAAAGAGTACATGAAAGAAACGTTAATTACTGCATTACTGGCTAGCCAACCGTAAAATGTACTACAGCTCGCGGCGTCGTTCTAGCACTAGTGGCAGTAACGTGAGGGTAAATGCGAAACAAAGTCCCCGGCCACCGGAGATGCGTCCGAATAATACGCTCCAGCTGGCTCAACGAGGAATTAAGGATAAACGAATTACGCATAGACGGTCGAACGTGCGGTCCCGGCGCACGGCAAATTGCCACCGTTGTTTGCCTTACCTATGACAAGTACGGCCCCTCTGTCACCCGCTTGTTCCAGACAATGGGACGAGCTACAATCTCTTCGTCGTCGTTTATTTGGGCACATCTCCTTAATCGATGACCGTTTAGAAAGATTTAAAAAACGGGAAAACGATGAACGTGTACTTAGTATTTTCTTTGATCTGCCTTTGTAAACCCAATTTGCTCGGTTGGTCGATTAAAAAGGTGATTGCGCGGCAAACACTCGAACATTATTCTATAGCTCATTTAATAATTCTTCACGAGAGAACGAAAATTCATGGCAGCGTGAATCTTCCCGACAGCGCCGGCATAAAAAGGGCGGCACGTTCAGGAGTTCCGGTTCATTTTGGTTGACGTTCGGACGAAATTCCTGAAACGTATGAAGTCCACGCGGGTCCGGCAATAAAGGCCGGCTTTAATAACTTTTTGTTTGCCGACGGCGTGGCGCGAGAGCACCGGTGGACGATTTCATCGGTACTTGAATTTTCTTTTTTTTTTCCAAGGGGAAGGAAGAAAAGAAGAGGAGGGGAACAGAGGGTAATTTGAGTCCCGATGTTTGACCAATTCTTGAACAACGGACCAAGTAATAACGCAGAGGCCGGCCGTCTGCTCTTCTTTCGTTTTCAACGGTAGATAGGATGCCCGTTCGCAGGAAGACCGCGAAGAAGAAGAAAGGACGAAGCTGATGCCAGGGTAGACTATAAAGCGGTATTAAATTGATACAGTGACTTATTTTTATTTGCCAGGGAAAACTTCGCCGCCGAATTAATTCAAATCTATGGCCTCGTCCTGTGCGTATTACAAAAGTTCTCTGCACAAACTCACCCCCGGTGAGAGCGCGCCCTTCGCCACTCCTTCTCCTCTCCCTTCTTTTTTCCTTTTACGTTTTCCCTTTTCATTTCTTCCCTCCTCCCTTTTACCCGGCTAGTACGTCTCGCTATACACACGCGCATACACGAGTACAGCTCATAAAGTCAGACTTTTTGTATTTGCATGTATACGTGACTGTAACTTCAACGGGACCGCACAGAGACGGTGGCGTCGAGGCAGGAACATGGGGTTAAGTATGTTCAAGGATTCACCGCCCTCGGGACATGTTTTGCACGCATCAAAACGCAGCTTTTTCATAACCACGTGCCGGGAAAGCACGGCATCTGCGTTCGCGTTACTTTCCACCACGTTTCGTTTGATTTATTTATCTGCCGTCGCGCACCCGCTCGCGGCGAGTTTCGCTTCTCTTGAGGCAATCCTGCAGACCGAGAATAACCGAGTTATCCGTCGAGTCGATCGTTTAATAAACAAAAGCGCCTATTCGATTCTCAAACGCGAGAGTGAAACTTGGTCGATGCGGAGGATACGAGTCGAGGAATCGAACCAAGAAAGTAACGCGAGGTTATACCTCAGTTACGAGACGAAACGGAAACGGATGTAAATATACGGGCCCCGAATATCGGATAGTTCGGAAAAAAGGGAAAGATACGACCCTCGTTAGAAATACAATCACGGAGAGTAGTAGCCCGGCTTGAACTAACGAGCGGCTACGATTTACACGAGTAGGGAAGATATATTAACGAAGATAAGTGGCAGAACGTGAAACGAGCGGTACAGTAGTTTCCACGGACTTCCGGCCGCATAATGTCTCCGATGAAGTATGCGCGATCACGCGTCACTTGTACCTGCTGTTTGACCACGAACTTCTAGCGCTATAATACTCCGTTGACGTAATTTGTGGCTTTTGACATTCGTGTCTCGGAACATTCCCGGAGGATGCTTTTTCTAGTTTCTCTCGCATAAAAGATTTCCCTGGGACGAAGGAACGACAAAGAGATATACGGCGCGAACAGTCGGCCATCCGCGCCGCTTAAAGCATTATTTGTCAGCAAAAGAGTTCATGCGGCTGGCGTCACTTGGATTTATATATCGGCAAAAAGTTGGGTTCGCGCGGAGTAGAGACCATTTGGACGCGGATTTTATAGGTTCCGCGAGTCGAGTTCGATTAATAGGTTAATAAAGTCTTGCAGCAGAGATAACCGAGGCTGATTGCTGTCGCTGGAATGAAGCAGGAGGGTTGTCTGTCTCGATAACCGAGATATTTTACAGCTTTAAATGGCCAAGGTCTGCAGCGACTTTAGAATCTTACAAAAAGTCCATTTCGTTTTCTCTTTTCAATTTTAAATAATAAAATACAAATTTTGTCATAGAAATTTGTTGGAATGCTGAAACAATGGAATAATGATACTTATGTCGACAATTGGGAGCTAAAGAGCAAAATAAATTCAGCCTCTTGGGTAGAGCTCGGAATGAGGGGACCATTGAATCGAAATTCAATAAGCTTAAACATTGATTGCCGTTGCTATTGAAATAGTATACCTCACATCTCCGCATCAGAAAATCCGCGTAAAGTACAAAACAAATACACCAATGATCGACCCACGATATTACTAAAGGAGTGAAACGTGTGGTGAAGAACCCGTTTCACGGTCGACCTTGAAACAAGCACCCTTTCAAGGTAAGAAATGCATCGCACGCGCAGACGTTGTCGACGTTGGTTTTTGAGAGACGTGGCAGACTGTGAGCTCGTGAAACACCTTTTCGACCCTTGAAAAATCATTAACGCGGCATATGCAACTAAAAGAGGGGAGGCGGACGCGACATCTTTCGGTATTCGTGTCTCGGATCCTTGGAGGACACTCGGCGCCTTTGAAAGCAGAGTCTCGGCAGCGACGGCCGGGCATATTGCGGATGCCGTCGAGTATTTATGGTACTTGGGGCATTATTTGTGCGTGGAGGGGTCCGTTATAGGGACGTCGAGTGCATCGCTAATATTGGCACACACTGCCGGCGCTTGGCTGAGCACAATTGGAGCGTTGTGTAAGTACAGACTGCAGCCTCATCAATTACGCGTTCAATTAGCAGAACCCCCTACGGAAGTAGAATGGAGGGAGAAGGGAGTAACCGAGAAAGGAGCCAGCATGCACGATCTAAAATCCGTGTGCGCGTACCCTCTTAGAATTGTAAACGTCGTCGTTTAACATCTGATCGATTAAACCCGAAACCTTGCGTATACCTCAAACGACGGGAACGCAGAAACGACTTTTTATTGATATGGAAGAAGATAACATTCTTTGAAATTGATTATTCTTATGCAACAGCAAAATCGAATATAATATCATAACGCGCTGAAAGCTTCAAGATGGGAAAATGATATTTCAGTAACAGCGAAGGTGTTAAGATGGGCTTAAATCGTTACATTCAATCGGCCCTTCCGCTCAATTCGCTTCTCAATTCCATTAATGGTAGACGCGCTTAAAATTTCCGTCGAATTCCAGTTCCTATTCGGCAGATTTCGAAGACAACGTAACCGCTCTCGACTGTCGATCGCGCGAGCCGCTCTAGCCGACGAAATGAGAAAAATGGAGCACGCTCGACGAGAGAAGCAAGAAGTGGTAATAACCAGCGCGATGAAGAGAAAGAGGAAGAAAAATATTGGGTTGCCGGGAGATTAAGCTCTTCTAAACTCATAAAGCATCATGCTTCGAGCTTGTGCAGCCTCTCCCCCCTGTTAAATTTATTATTCTTCTTTCGTGCTCGAGTTCACTTGCTCGATTCACGACGAAAGCCAGAAACGTGCCCGTTCAGCGGATTGTTAACAGAGAGAGAGAAAAGGTAGGGAGAGGTTGGCGAATTTACTCGACGTGGTTAGCCTGTCCTGATAAACCGAAATCAGCCTTTTTTGAACCTCAGTTTTAATCCTGGCTCGACCGACGTATTACATACATAGGTACATATATCGTGAAGCGTATCAATTATAAGAGCGATCGAGAAACCGTTCTTATTAACGTTTTACCTCGGAGGCAGCCACTTCCGGACTGGTGTATTTCCGAGAAAACCGCGTATCCGGCGTATATACAGGGTAATCCGAGAATATTAACCGGGGCCATCGGTAACAATATCCACGAAGTCGCGGCAGTGACTAACTGATCAAACACAGGCCAGCGTTTCGAGCGATACGAGGGTCCTTTCGAGTTTTTCGCCCCTTGGTAATATCGGTCGATATAACCGTGTACGTACACAGGAAAAATCCCCTCTCTTTTTCTCTGCTGGCTCCATATTGGTTACGAGCCAACTGGGAAACTCGTGTGCATGTGTCTCGGGTGTTGCGTGCGTATACGTGTGTACGCGTATGTGTGCGTGTGTATACGCGGGCTAGGAGCGTGCTACCTGCGCCACGAGAATTGCCAATATTGGACGAGTCTCTGTGCGTTTATTATCGCGAGAACGAAGCCAAAAGTAATTCTTGATATATTGCCTCGGTGTTTCCTCGTGTCATGGCTCTGATCGGGACATTTAATCGCAATTAGTATCGGATCGTTGCTCGACGCGAGTGCAACGTTTTCTGCGGAAACCGCGGCTTTTTTTGTCATTGCGGTTCCCGACGAATCGGTTTCTGTCTGGCATTCAACCTCTTTTCTAGATGAAGCTGCTCTTCCGATATCTAACACCAATATGTTCTCCCAGATAGGATAACGTTCTTGTTTCACTGTGGTGTGTGGTAAACTTTCCGAAACTTTACTTTAACTGTTTTAATAAGATTGTTGTGATGTTGTTGATGTAACGCCTGACTATGCTACGTAAAAGAAATGTATATTTGTATATTTAATATAGACGTATATTTGTGTATTTAGTGTAAACGTATATTTGTAGTAACCATGTTCATTTAAATATCCAAACTGTTTCTTTACTACTGCGCTGAATTGTTTATTTATACTTTATTCTGTTTACTGTTTTCCTATCATTTGTTTGGTTATTTACATTCATAGCTTACCTTACTTATTTACCTGTATTTTTCCATTCGGTCCATTCCACCTAGCTTGTTTCGCATAAAATTGTATAATGTACTTTCATTAGTCTACATCTTTTCTATTTGAGCACGCGTTACAACTTCGCACTGAAGACAGAATTTTTAAAGCGTTGCCGTGTATTTCGACTCCAGAGGTATATTACCACCTCTGGGATCGTGAACACGTCGACAAGGACAGAACTAAAAAACGCGCAAGAAAGATGGAAAGACTTTCCGACCTGCTACCCTTTCCACTAACAAACGGGAGAAAGCGGCGGCGCAAAAAAGCGCATGCTGAAATACCGGCGCTGTCTTTGTAGAATTTTTATTATTGGTTCGTACCTTTGTTACCACGATCTTCGCTCAAAAGCGGCGAAAAAGATACGAAGAAGTGGGAAGGGCGAAACGTGTGATGCAGCCACTGCCGGAAAAATACAATTACAGTGTGCGTTGCTCCTAGTACGTACGTATCTCTGGCTCCTACCTCATCTCGGGTTCTTCCTTTTTTTCATCTTTTTTTTTTTTTTTTTTGTTCCCTTTCCAAGCGTATCGGCAATCGATAATTTTAATAAAAGTTTGTGGTAAATCGAGTCAAAAGGGTTGAACAGAGACTCTCTTTCTGTGCGTGGACCACGAATTAACTTTAACATTGTAACATAGACAAACACATCTGTGTCAACCATGTGCCAGCCAATTGGAACACGGATGGAAATACTTTTCAAAAAACGGAACGAAAACTCTGCCGGCAGCAAGATTGATTTTCAGAGCGGCGCTTGTATATTGGAATTCTGTGGAGTTTTGTAACAAGCCCGTTTATACGAATTTGTCTGGTCTAATAAAGTATGTCTCTCGTGCGACACGTGATCGGGAAATCCCCTTTTTTCGCATTCGCCTGTTAACACAATAATATTCCTCATGCGTTGATTTCTTTATATATTTGCTTCTTATATTGATAAAGCGTTCTATTTTTTTTTTCAATACGCCCAAGAAAAAATTAGCGATATTTCCTCTGAAATTTTCTTCTATCGTCTCAATTTAAGGGCAGATATAATATTTTGATGTAGACATGCGATATATTGGATTGGATGATTTAAAAGAGACACCCGTTATATACGTGTCCATATCCCGCAGGGAACATGATGTTATAAGGGGTCTCTGTTTGCGGCACGATAAATAACAAATAACATAATTTTCTACTGTTATCACAAGCGATTCAAGAACAATTTCTTGAAGTCGAGCGTATAATGACGGCCCCCGGAGCACCACGGGATTCCGATTATTTCGCCAAGCCCGGCAGCAACAGGTTTCGCGATCGGTATTTGGGAAATAAATATCTTCCGACGAGAGTTTGAGACAGTTTACAATGAGTTATTAAAATTTCAAGTGCTGCTCCCTGGCCGGGTATAATTCTGACCCACGTAAAATCCCATTCCATTCGTTTAAATAGCGATCCTTTCATTTCAGCTTTCTTCATCGAAATTAGTATGTTCAAGAGAACACTTAGGCGATAGCTATCGTCGAACGGATCGTTTGAATTTAATTTCTTATTCAAGCAAGCAGCTTGAGCGATCCTTCTTTTAGATGAAACGATGAAAAAACCAGCCTGATATTAATTACTTTCTGTAATCTATTTCTTCTAAGTATTGTCGAAGTCGTTTTTACACTTCGACCAGTCTGCTTATCCAGATGATCTTGGGATCACTCGATAGAAGATACAAGATCCGACAATCGAACTAATCTCGCGTTAATGAATGACACTTTCCTTCTCTTTCAGAGATCCTTGATAGGAAGGTAAAGTATTTTTCAAATGGTTATAACTAGGTTTTTATACATTTGTAGGAGATTTGAAGATGTAAAAATACAGAGAATGCAAAAGAAAGATAAAAAGAAGATAAAACATCAAAAGTGGTGTAATCGTCGTAAGATTTATTTCTAACATCCTTTGTTTAACGTTCCAATTACAACAACTTAACCGTTCGTGCAAAGAATGAAGTAGCGGAGGATGAAGATTCTCTTTCATCGAAAGCAGAGATCCGATGTTACGTACTTAAACCACAACGAGGATTTCTACCTTGCTAACATATTTAGTCGTCCGGATTGTTTGCGCAACGAGGTAATATGATCGAAGCTTCATTGTAAATAAGGCGGCACTCAGGTGTGCTCGGGAATATCACACTGTCGTAAGAGAGGAAAAGAGATTGCTGGAAAAGCAGCGAGCTGTCGAGGATATTTTCCTGTTGGTATCGCGCGTTGTTGTCGCTTGGGACGATGGAAAAATCGTGTTACCGCGTGTACAGGCAAGGAATTTACATGAGGTGGCAAATAAAATGAAATGTATATTACACTTAAAAAGGTAAACATGTTTTACGCGTGCTGGCTCTTTCGAGCGCGTGCGCGCGCGAGCTCTCGTACTTACACAAGGGCTCTCCTTCTTTGCCACGGCACGCCATGGAAATATGGAAATGAATAAACAACGATATGCATACAATAGCACGCCGGGACGAGGATAGAGAAAGGAGCAAAGCTTTACGCCGTTTCGGTAAGGAGATATTATAGCGAGAAGAAAACAACATTATAAATTAAACGAGAATTTGAAATTTAAACAAGTCGCACGGCTGCCGGCCATTTAGAATGCGCACGCAAAAGAAAAAAAAAAAAAAAGAAAGAAATCGTGCACACCGTTTCGAAGGTGGAAACGTACATGTGCTCCAGTTATTTTCAGCGACCGACCGCACCCCTGAGAAACAGCTTACTCGAATAATACAATCGGCGCTTTGTGAATCGCAGTCACGCGGTTTGCGCTACCGACAAGATTTAAAACCCATATACCAAGCTGACATTAAATTCCGACTGGATACCTGGACATTGTGCGAAACCAATCCCAGAAACGTTTCGTTCTGCTATCTACCTATAATTTTACGCTCTGTCCCTTTCACACTTTGTTTCCCTTAGTGTAACAAAAATTAACAATGATACTTTTATTCATGGAAAACCGACTTCTCTTTGAAGACGCGAGTTAGTCGTGCTTCGGTAACTCGACTACAGAACAGAGTTTTATCTGGTTAGTTATCGAGAGAAATGCAATTTCAAGGAAATCCAAAGTACCTTTCCCTTCTCTGTTTATATATGTAATATCAGAAAATTGGTATTGTTATCGAAATTACAATTTACGAATTACCAACGCCAATGAATTCTTTTGTGTAACAGTAGCAAATGTGGTAATACAATAAATCAAGTAAAGTTCTACACAAGTGAATTTTACAAATTATAATCTAGCTACTTATATTGCTCAACATAAAATTAGAAGATTGTGAAAACATTCATGCAAGTATATAACTTACAACTTGTCGCTCCGCTGATATTGTTAGTTGGTAGATCATTGTGCTAGAATCCAGGAAATCAATTACAAAAGCAGATCCAGTGGACGAACCAAAATCTTAACCAGTTAACACTACGGTAGATTCTCAACTATTTCCATCCGTTTGATGGTAGCCAACGTCGAGGGGCAAAGTTCCTTCCATTCTTCCTAACCAGCACATACACGTTGCTTGTGATCCAATTACAGCATCGAGCCACTCGGACCAAGTTTTTGGAGAACGTCGGAAGCATGGCGCCGGAAGTGATTTCCTGGGATCGTAAGCGAGCAGCTGGCTCGCGCTCGAACGCTCGAATTAGTCGTGACCGTAGCCGAGGCAGGACCAACAAGTGGTTGTGTCTAGTTAACTTGCGGAGTCGTTGCCGGAGACAGTTCTAAAAGACATGCTGTCAGTAGGCCAGCCGTCGAACAACGGCAAACGACTACGGCCACGCCAGCCGGGATTTAGAGTATCGATCTGACCCGCTCGAATCCAGCCCTCGTCGACACGAGCCGGTCGAGCGCCAACCTCGCGAAATGGAACGTGCACCGCAACATAAATCTTCCTCTCTAACAGACTTTGCGAATCGTAATATCAATATCTGGCGCTCACCTGTTGCGGTCAGGCCTCACGAGCCGATTAGGCGAACCGGTAGATACCTAATTGCATCGAGCCCCAGGCGTTTTTGCATTATCTCGTTAAGAGCGATCTCTCGGTCCTATTTCTGCATTAGCAGGTGATTCGCCCATTGGGGAAGATTTAGTTTAAGTACCTTATCCCGCTATTTCTACGCGATCATTAAGCGATCATGGATAATCACGGAGAGTTGATTTTAATTTTGTGTCCGCCGGATGGAGGAAATAATACCTTGCCACGATCGATTTAATGAATTTTTTAAGTACTCTGAATACCAAAGTTACGGTATAGTAGATTATTAATCAACTCCTATGGGACTATATCTCTAAACAGATAGATGGTCGGTTATGACCACAAACGCACACTGTACACACACTGTACGACAATAATAGCAAAATGATTGTTCGTATGTAATTACACAGAAGTCGATTTATTACTGAAACTTCTTAAATTATTTTTGACAAATTGAAATAATTGAAATGTCAGGAATGGCAAATAAGACATTCTGCGTGTGTTAATTGCGTTTCTGTTGATTCGTCGTTATACTTCGAACGAAAACGTGAACAGATAGAGCGGAAATCGTGCAGTAAAATTAAAATCATAACTGAATCGTTAAACGTAGATATCGAGAGACATCTTCGAATTTCCATCGAGCAGAGACTTTGTGTATCGTAGCTCGTCGTTGACACGGGAGTTACCTCTTAATCCGCGTGACATCAGAAAAATCACGAAACACGAGAACAGTGACCAGTTTGCCTTTGTATCGCAAATAGAATACCGGGACCAGGCAAATCTTCACGTAAATCACGTTTGCTGTTATTACGGGCGCATTTTGAAGCGAAAACGGCTGGTTTTCGGGCAACGGACACACAGAGCCCCGCACGACGAACCGGGACACGGGTGAAAGGAATTTGAACAAACTCTAATTACCAAGCACTATAATTTTCCGTTGAAAGTGGCGGAGCGAAAAATATGCTTCATATTTCGTTTTGCCGCCTCGGTGGCCGCTCTGCATTAACCCGTGCGGACACGAACGCGCATAATTCTCTCAAAATGTAGCGCACACAAGTTGCCTCTGTCTCGCGACAGCAGAGAAAGGGTCAGGAAGGAAGCAGATAATTTTGAATGAATTGAAGCCCCGCAACGAGCGCGCGGCTCCGCCACCTAACACAGCACTGATATAATACACACACAGCTAAGGCGTACACGGAGAACCCGACAGAAAATTACGAATTCACAGAGCAAAATATGTAAATGGAACAATAAAAATAAGTCTGCGTTTAATTATTGTGGAACGCGAATGTGGCGAAACGAGCGACGAAAAGATATCTACTACGATAAATGTTCGGCGATGATCTAAAAATAAAAAGCTCGTCGATGGTTGGCAAGCTACGACGACCGAATTGGAGAGCTACGTTAGTGATCGATCGAGGGAACGA
The DNA here is from genome assembly GCF_041682495.2 of Bombus fervidus. Classification (NCBI taxonomy): domain Eukaryota; kingdom Metazoa; phylum Arthropoda; class Insecta; order Hymenoptera; family Apidae; genus Bombus; species Bombus fervidus. The sequence goes on along the minus strand of NC_091520.1, from coordinate 10,783,873 downwards.
TCCATCCTGATGTTATACGTGTTCAGAGAATCTCCAAAGCGTGAAAATACAATGCGTGAAAGTATCCGGGACGAAGGGCAAAAGCGACGCGGGCGTCGTCGAATATGTCAACAGTAATTAACATTCGTTCAGCCTGCAGTGTGGAACCGGATCACGTTCGTCCGCGTATCAATAAACTGGCAGCAATGGCAAATAATACACGATCGGTCCGACACTCTGTCGAACGCATCGGCCTGGAAACACGTCACATCGAACCGCGTCACACGAATCCCAGTCAAGACTCGAGGATATCGTCGGACAAAAAAGAAAAAATTCATTTCCAAGATCTTTGTCCCTCGTGGATGCGGCAACGCGGCCTGTGTTCGGGACAGAGATGGATCGCAAAGTACGGAAGAGTAAGGAGGGATGAAGGATCGGAACGGATGGCCGAGACAATTCTTTCTTTCGATCGAGTGAAAAATTCACTGCACGAGAGATTTGGGGCCAGAGTCTTCTTAAAACTAGGCAATCTTCGTGGTGTGAAATTACGCGATCCGACAGTTTCTGCACTGTATCCGATTGAGATCATCCCCTCTGACCTGCAGTCCCTACATTAAGCTTATCTAATAGTTTCTTCCCTGTTATTCTCTTCGAAAGGGATAAAACGTCGACGTTCGATCGACGAGTAAAATCGACGTTTAGGAGATACGCGTATCCGTACACGTGGTTCGATGTCGATTTTGACCGACAGCTCATCGAACACGATCATTTCTCGTCGCTGCAACACAGCCTAGCCATTGTGACCTGCTCAACCAGTAAACTGTAGAGATAGGTCTTGACGGGGACACCGAGTCGGCTAGATGGTATGGGAATACGAGCAACTTTCGATGAAAAATGCGGCAACGGAGAAACGCGCAGGTACATATACCTCTCTGGCAACTACTCGGCTTCTCTATTTTCTCTTTGTTCCGGGAGAACGGAGGAAAATTTTATAACAAAGTAAAACCGACGGGTAGCTAGGATTTCTTTGGCCGCGTAGCTAGGAATAACGGAAGGAAGAATCGTTTGAGTGTACAGTCGGGGCTCGGTTAAATATTTAGAGAATACTCAACGTTGTGACTTTTCAGCGATACGTACGCCGCTGGCAGTTTTTATCAACGATACAGACGACGAACTAATTCGATGAAAAATCTGCGATTTTTTTAATCGCGCCAAGTATCGTAATTGTCTAAATAGGAAATATAATTGAAGGTTCCGCTATAGAGTGAAAAAAGATGTGCGAAACCAGACGACGAAAGTATTAACGAACGAGCGAAGCTCGGTAAAATGATGTTTCGGATAAAGACTGGTAACGCGCCAACTGGTTTGAAGAAATAGGAAACGTTTATATAACGACCGCTTCGTATAATTCTTCTCTCGCCTCTTCTTTTTTCGCCTCGTGTCCCGTTGGTTTGCCAGCTTTTCTTTGCTTTCGCGAAGCGTTTACAGAGCAGGGAAAGAAATTCACGATACTAATTCGCATGGTAGGATAACAAAGGCGGCCAAAGGTAATGTGCATCGTGTCACGTTTCATAAAATACGCGTTGTAAATTTTAATGATAAAAAAAGAGTAACAGAAAAAACGATCACCAGAGTTTGTTTAATTACGTTTCTCGTTGTTAAACATATTCTTAATAAACTAGCCGTGTTTATAACTCAATATGAAACACGGTATAATGTGACGCGTCACTCTAGCCGCTTTCATCGAATGAATTTCAACGAAACTTCACCCGTCCACTTGTCGTTCACGTCAACCCCCTTGTTGAAGAGAGACATTTAATGACCGGCAATCGCCGAAACGTGGACATAATTTAAAGCGATATTATTTTTGTCGCGAAATTCTGTCGCATAACGCGAAGTCTGTCAATGGGGAATTTAATACGTTGCGTTTATACGAGCCGCGGAACTTGGTAATTTAGTCGAAACGCGAACGGATCGATTCGCGAACGAATGTCTTTGAACGTAGCTGGAAAAATTTTAATTTCCATTTTCCGATGCATATACCGTTCCTTTCAGCACATCCTGAATAACGCTCTTTTCAACGAGCGGAAAACCGAGTTACGCTTATAAATTCATTCCTCGCATAAACTATCGAAGCTCCTATGAATTCCGCGTTGTACCTTGTCGAAGAATCTGCTCTTTATCACGGAAACGGGTCAACAACGTTCCCTTTTCCTTTTTTTTTTTCCTTTTTCCTGTTTCGCGTAATTCATTTTATTTATACGATCGCCGCGTATGTAACTCACGATCGTCGGGTCAAAATCGAAAAATACTCGAACGGATTCGCTCCATGAAATAGAAATGTTTCTTCGTTCTTGCTAATGCACGGATACTCCGATAGCACTCTGCGTAGCATTACTGGGGTCGTCCTTTTAAAATGGAACGGCGTCATACGGCAATAACGCAAGCAACTTCGGAAATATCGAATATCGCGACTTCCTATGCCAAATTGAAGTTAGAACGACCCAATAAAATCCGCTCGTACGCAGTTTGTCACCAGCTGGCACCGGTGTTTACGCCTATGCGTAGCGATATGTCTTGCAGATCTGCAAGATAGCGTCGAGTCATATCGTGGCGAGACCAAGAATGGAGCGTGTCATTGGTTCCGGCGACCCATTACCTTCGCCCATAAAAAAGAATGGTTTGATAATGCTATGGATAATCTATCTACTCGGCTCTTTTATAGGGAAGAATGGCTTGATAATAGGAAATCGATTTACTGCGTTACAGAAAGAACCATCCGGCGGCTGGCCCAACCCCCAGGTCTCTCTCCATCTTTCTCATATCTCTTTTCGCGTCCTCGTTCACGACCAAAGCCAAGTATTACAAACGACTGGAGGAGCTCGCCGTGGTCTGCTTTTTCTTCTTTTCATTTCTATGCGCGCTCGTACAATGGCAGCCCGCTATTTCTACCAAGAATAATATTTTTCACAAAATCACTCGCCCCTCGTTCTTAATCGCTCTTTGTTTTTCATGGAAACGCGTACGCACGTGTCCGTACCCTGTGTCACATTAAACACCCCACGGACCTTGGCTGTGACAACATCTATGCGTTTCACGACGATTGCCACCAATTCGATTCGACGAGTCGCTTGATAGGTCGTTACGATAACAACGACAATAGGCCGCCACTCTTGATTCATTGTGCGTTTACGAGAAAGAAAGAATATGAAGCTTTGAGTTATAGGAAATTAGTCACGCAAGCGGATTCTTTATCTGCATCGGAGATCTTTTGATAATTTGATCAATTTTCTTTGCAGTTTATGTTTTTCGTCGGAGAAGCGAATGGTGAAATTAATCGGAAAAATTGTGGTAGATAAGTATTTTTCTCGTAAAGTGCCGAGAAGCATCGTAAATTTGAAGCAGGAGAAAGAATTCATATCGCTGAGATTTATCTCGCAAGGGATGGTCGCAAACTTTAGAGGGTGACTTCATCCGTTAAGTTCGAGTTACCGTAGCTGAAAAAATACGTATCTACTATTTACAGCTCTTCTTCAAGCCTAATAAAGTTTCATCCACATAGGAATCGGATCGTTCGTAACCTTTGGCATCAGCATTGCTTGCCAGTCACGGCGAACCGCGATCGTTTCATAATCAAAGGGGCGAAAATAAAATGCGAGCCTGAGCGTCGATTATCTTATCCCGCTTTGCAATTTCCTCTGGCACGAAGAACGCATCGGCTCATCAACGTTATTAATAACAATATATCTGCGAGCACCGTAATGACCAAGCTAAATTCATGGACAAAAGCTGCGCGTCACACCCTCGATCTATTTTCCTCGGCTGGATATCGAAGTCGATTAATTTCTTAGGGTCCGCTCTTCATTTCAAACCCACTCTTTCGTCCTAGTAACCAAGCGAAAATTCGCAGTGTCACGCGTTGACGAACCACGAACGAGATACACGTGTCTCCTGTTAGCGTACAAAGAGACAATCTCACGACTCTGCGGCATCTAACGAAGCAAATTTTACGGGCGAATTTTACGACGATTCGATAACGGCGAGACAAGATTACCAGTTTTCCGAAGACAATGTAACCGGTCGGGTAGATATAGCTAAACGGGCTTATGGGATTAATCTTTAGTAGTCAATTTAGTACGTGGCAGAAGTTAGATAAAGTCCAGCATTCTCGTCTGGCAGCGCGGCAGCCGGGCAAACCGAGTTACCTAAGCTAACAATAATTTAATCACATTCAATAGGAGCTACGATCGTTGTTCCGAGATTAGAATTGAAGTAGGACTTAATACGGGACACCTGTATATAGCACGCGAAACACTCCTAGAAATTACCATTTCAGTAACTCCGATAAGGGGTTCGTAATAGACACGATTCAGAAAATCTCGTCGTAGGAAATCGCTGAGGTGAAGTTGGAAGATTCATCTGGGGAACTATTCGAACGAAAAAGTTTCGAATGATCAGGGATGAGAAACCAGGTTATCGAGTCAACCTGGTGACCCAGTGCACCGATAACGCGAAAGAAATCAGTGCCTTGAGCTATTTCACGTCGAAATCCCAACGCCCTTTTCTCGTTCCGTGGAAGAGAAGGAGGGTAATTAGTCCCGGTGTAAAACCCGCCCAAGGCATCCGTCTAGTACCGTCGGAGCTGTCCTTATCGTTTGCTTGCACACCGACGGCCTAGGAATCTTGGATCGTGAACGAACGAGGACGAGTTTTAAGGCCCTGAAAAAGGTTAGAGATTCTCGGAAAGTATCAAGTCAGGGAGAGAGGCGATGCTTTAAGGGGGAAAAACCGCGATCACGAGGGGAGAGTGCAAAGAGGAAAAAGTAGCAGAAACGATAGATAAAGAAAGATAGGGAGAGGAGGTTTGGTAGAGATGGAAAGGGTGAGTCACTTTTGGGGTCGAGAAGGATAGGATAAGGCGAGCAAGAAGGGTGCCATAGTACAGGACGAGTAAAGTGATTGCGAAAAGGGGGTCAGAGGGAAAATGGGCTACGTTGCTTTAATAGAGTTGCCATGATGGATGATGCCAGATCGATATTACTTCTTCTTTGCTCGGAGTATCTATGCGACACGAGTATCCTCGGCATTTCGGAAGCCGCGGTGAACCGTGCACGATATACGAGCCAACATACCGGACATTTTCGACGCTGGACACACGTACACGTGTACACAGGCGCGCCAGTGCCTCGCGACTCCGTTATTACAGCAATTCTTATGGGCGGTAGACGTCGGCCAAGAATTCGTAATACCGCGTCCGTCTCATTCGTGTTCGTTTAGTTGACGGGACACCGGGAGCCGGATAAGCACGATTTTCTTGGCCAAGGATAATTGTCGCGGGAATGGAATTCCTTCGTGCAAGAAATCCCGGGTAATGAGTTATATAATTTCGAGCCGAGCTGCATGTACCAACGCCCGATCACTGTCTCCCCTTTTGCGGCGAAATGCTTGGTTCCGCCGAATGCCATCGCGAACACACAGAACACGCAGGGGGAAGAAATTGTGCTGCTCGCGCCAACTCAACCGACACGTTACTTGCTACTAGCTTTTTTTATTTCTTCTTATGGAACGCTTATTTCGTTGGAAATATCGCATCTATGCGTCAATCTGCCTGCTAATACAATCAGATTTTTATCGAAAATGGGCATCAAATTGATGATGTATACGTGGACTTTCGTGAGTTTTAAGTTAAACTCTTCTGGTATCACTGACTGTCCGCTCTCAAGGTTAACCAACTTCATAACCAAAGGAAAACAAATAGTTTGTTCTCCTTTCTCAAGCGAAGTAAAGGTTACTTCTGGTGTTGCATAAGGTTCTCACTTTGGCTTAATGTTCTTTATACTCTTCGTCAACGATATATTTAATGTATTGTTATTATACGCTCTGATGATCTTAAAATTTTTCTTAGCCTTGATAAGCCGTAACATGCTTTATTAATTCAGAGTGACCTTGATAGACTCCATGAATGGTGTTTATCGAATAAGTTGTCTCTCAACCTGGCTAAGCGTCGCACTGTCAGATTTAGTCATAAGAGAAACAATTACACACCTAATTACGGTATAAATGGTGTTCCTTCGTTCACGCTGGACAGTGTTAATTTTCCTTTAATTCCAGTGTTAATGTTTCCTAGACATTATTTTTATATCAAATTTCACATTTACGGTACGTTATAAATGTATTATCTCCCGTAGTTATAAATCTCTTGGTCTTATATATATATTCATACAACGTTCAAATCTTTTTGCAATACTAATATTCTTACTCGTAGCTTTAGAGTATGGCTATCTCATTTGGTCTCTCTATTGTTCGTCGCACATGAATGACCTAGAAAGAGGGAAGCATAAATGCCTTAGGCTAGCAATCGAATATTATGTCGCCTTTTTCTCATAATTATGATGAAATCCTTAGTAATTTAAACCTACAGACTCTCAGCAGTAGGAGAATAATGAGAATTTGAAATCTTATTTGTAAGTAAAATAGCGAAGCGTATTATTCCGTCTTCTAATATCATCCAGCAATTTTCTCTTAATGTTCCTTCAAGATGTCTTAGAAATAATAATTTGTTCCACGCCAATTAACACCGCACTAATCATGGTTACTTTAATTGTTTTAATCGTATGCTGAAATCATGCTAGCTTCTTTCATTCGGAGATAAATCTATCTCAGTGTACTTCAGTCTCCTTAAAATAATCTATATCTTTAACCTATATGTATATCTTAATATTAACCTTTCCTTTGCCTTTGTTATTGTATGCCAAATATTTTATTTCCCGTTCAAATAAATAAATAAATAAATAGATGTTGCGAAGACACTAGAAAGTCAATTATGAGATTATGATTGCAGAAGTGTTTGAATTAAACCTTCAAGTAATATAAACTTTTTAGTTGAACATCTTCGTAGTTTCTCACTCTTTCAATATATCACAACAGCAGAGACATTTAAAACGAGGCAATTCGTGCGTCCACGTATCCATACGCGTTAATTCATCCCCTCGTTTACTCACACTCATCGTAGCAGTTACATAACAAGTATCATCCAGCGAACAGTTAGAAGCGATAGCGATCGTACAACGACGAAACTTTTAATAAGCGTAAATATTATTTTTCTTGGTAGGGACAGAGCTAAATAGCATCGTGTAAAAAAAAGTAATTCTCCGCGAGAAGTAAGAATGTCGTCTCGAGAGAAGGAACGAGAGAAACTAAGGAGAACAGTGAATGGACAGAAGCTTGGAACTGCTTCGAAAAAAATATCCGGTCGTTTAGTCCGGAGAGATGCCCGCGCGGAAAGTATCGTTTCGTTCACGACAAACTGGAAGTATCGAGGCTCGTCAGGAAGTTCCGGGCGCCCAGGGACACTTGAAAGGGTCTCTGCGCAGCGGAGGAGCGGCGCCGCGCGATATAAAGTTACTCGAAATTACATCTGCATATTATTTCAATTTTGTAGATTGTTTAACTGCAGTAACGCCCCGGATACGCGGGTGGAACTCCAGGCAAAGTTTTCTTAGGATAATCTCTCTTAGGTAGCGCACAGAGCGTGGTACCAGCCTTCGCCCCCGTCTCAACCCCCTTCTACCGCCCCAACTTGCTGCATCTCATTGACTGTGTCGGAAGGAATTTGTTGGACCCAATGCCCCTCTCTGCCGCCCTTCATCCCCGCTGTCTAAAATTAATTTAGTAGCTGCCACCGCGAGAGGAAAAAAGAAAGATATAGAGAGGCGAAGCTCAACGAGCCGCGAAGTGAATAAATAAGTTTCGGTCGACGGGGCCGCGTCGATACGACGTCGTTTCGACCATCGAAACTGTGCGAAAAACCGCGCGAGAAAAATGTTCACAGTTTTCGCGACGCTTTCCGCTTCGCTACGGTCCGCTCCGACGGCCAATAAACAGCGCGTCGAAAAACAAGCCGAACCGTAAGAGCGTAAATCATGCCAAGTTTATATTACAGATTGGGTGTGCGGTTGCAGAGGCAGTTTCGAGAGAAAAAATTGGACGATTTGCGCGTTCCCGTTGATAGAACTTGCCACGAACTTCCGCGTCCTCTCCGGAAATACATTATTCGCGTCGAGTGGTCGTAATGTGCAATAAAAGTAACGACGAAGGTAGAACTCTCGCGGCTCGTTGAATATTCGCTCGTTACGAGAACCTCCTGCGGTCGTCGCTACAAAATATCCTATCTCTACTTCTTAATCGAAAAACTTTTTCACCATCCGAACAACCGGTGGATACGTGTAGTTTGCTTGTTGTCTTTCCTTTTTTTCCTCCCAGAAACCATATCGTATCGAGTGGAAGGGTATGGCGTTAGGCTCGCGCGACCAACCATCCCTTTGTATGCTTGACGAAACGATCCTGCGAGACGTTATTTCGTAAAACCGCGCCTGAGAGGGTGGAAAAGGCGAGCCAATATAGCTCGGGCGATCTTCAATTTCAATTTGCAGGAACGTACACTTATCAGGGCGTGTCGGGCTGACGTTTGACGGAATAGAAGTACTTCCGAGATTAATTCCCGCGCCTCTCGGCATTTTGATCGGCGGGATACGACAGCAAAATAACTTCGAACGCCTTCCTCTTGCTCGGATCGCGTCGACCGAGCCAGGAGAACGAAAGCGGATGAAGTCAGAGGGTGGTTCGCCGGGAGAACAGAGGGAAAAAACGAGAAAGCTGGGCGGCTGGAAAGAAGAAAAGGAAGCTAGAGGGTGGGCAGTGTGTCGTTTGTATCAATTTACCCGAGCTGCCCTCACGCCCACCGACTTGCTTCAGATTTAATCTAATGCCACGTCGAGAAGGGTAATTCATTAAACAAAGATCCCCATCTACCGAGCTCGCCTCTGGAGACCACCGGTGAGACTCGCGATTCTCCAAAAAATAAATAATTAAATTCGCCAAATTCTACCCCGAAATCACGCGAATTCCTTTGTTCCTTGAGAGAACAATGTCACGATGTAGAGTATATTTAATGAACCTACGTTCATAACTATTACCACACTTACAAAGAAATAAGATAAACCTGAGCCGGATAGAACCGAGGCCATCAGAAAATTACTAAACCTCGTTTGAGAAGGACTGGTATGTTCAACGTCGTAATGGACGTCTCATCTATTATATTAGATACCTATTATTATGTTTTCAAACGAAAAATTCTAATGGACTAATTATCTTCTTAACGATCTAGATCAATTATCATATTGTGTATAATAGCAGCAGGTGTCCTAATACTTGCTCAACGCCTGTGAGTCTTGAACTCGTTTCAACTGGCCTATTTTTGGTCTTGTTTGACGTTCCAAAAAGCTGTGTAATTCTCCGAGAACCTGGATAAATGAGAATCTAAATAAATAAAGAAGCCGCCATCAGGCTTCCAACAAAGCAAATCCTTGATTTTGAATAATCCCTGCTTCGTGATATCTTGCATTGGCTTTCCACGGAAGGTACGCAGGTTTCTGCTCAATTAAAAGTTGTTGCGAGGAATCGAGTTGTTTACTTAGGATTAAGACGTCTCAAAAGAAATTATTCCATTCTTGTTCCCGGGCAACATTCAACAACAATGTCCGTGTTTCTTTGTTAAGTAATCTCTTTGTAGTTGCGTTTTCTATTTTAATCAAATTACATCTAACTTCTCGATGCAGTTTCTCCGTGAGTCTCCTTTTTTAAATTTACCCTCCGACATTGAAGCAAAGAAGTCGTTGATTAATTCCACGAGAAAGGCAAAGGGCATAGAGGGAACGATATTATGTGAGAGTTTGATATTTATAACGTTGGCGACAGTCAGGATCGCATCGGTGGTTCTTAATACGCGTACGTACGATAATATCGGTGCTACGAGGATTATCCCGTATAGGATCCAGGTATTATCCGACGGTTTCCGTCTGATACGTTTTTTCAAGGTTTCCATTTTTTCAGACACATCGCGGTATATTGGACGTCTCGGTGTAAAAAAAGATTTGATGTAGCCCCGTTGCAGATAGACCGACAGAAAATATTTTTCCCTCGGTGAATCTTCTTCGAAGCTTTTCGACCACGATCGAGAGGAAGAGGAGAGTGGGAAAATAAACGAAAGAGCAAAGGAACGAACAAAGAAGGAAAAGAGGCGAACCTGATCCGAAGATGAGAGCGATTGGAGTTCATAAAGGCTTTTCGAAAATTGGAAACGCGTACGTGAGATCGAGAAATTGGAGAACGAACAGCTTTAAATCGCGAATCCTTTCTCATAAGATCGTGAATCACCGATTTATCTACTCGAATTAGAAAACTTTAATTATCCGGCCACGTATCTCGTATCGACCATCATCGTGATGCCCGCAAGAACAAAATATTCCTTTTGAGTGGCTCGTTAAATTTCTACGGTGCTTCCGCTACCGAAGGAAAACTCATCCAATAGATCACGCTAAACTTCCTGCGCGTTCGTGCTGGCAATTCCCTCGTCTCAGCACGAGTCAAGGATACCCGCAAGAGAACGCGAAAAGGGGATATATACGTATACGTATGTACATTTAGATATATGTACGCCCATAGATGCTCTTCCTGCCACGGAAATCTTTGAAATCCGAAGAACACGCAGCTCCGATGGGCCACGGTGGCGTCTCGAAAAGATTGACCGACTATATCGAGAAACTGAGTCGTCACTTTTCATCGAAAATTTCAATATCCAAAATCGTAAACCCGTCCTGGTGTGCGACGACCGTATAAATTTCTACGGAATATTCGAGGGCATTCGCCGAAACGGGTAACAGGGTGAAACGTTAAAACGAAGCCATTATCGTTAAATAATTTAATGCTTCAGGAAACGTTGCCGCGGCAGCGTAACCTGAATTCTCGCATAAATTTCGCAACCGCGTAATTTCCGGTGACTACGGGGTATCAGCTTCCATAAAAATGGCCGAACGATTGTGCCCTGTCTCCGGAGAAAGTCGCTACTAGCTGGCGTTCGTTCGATACCACGCCTCTACCGTCGATTACGCCGCGAGAATGGTTATCAGAGAAAGATAATATTAGAGTTGTACGAGTCACGGAGGTTCGGGCTTAATGTCGTATTTGCTTTAATTTTAATTTCAGTGCAGGAGCCATCCCTAGGCACTCTCTTGCTAGTGCAAGCGAACAGGCGAACGAGCCAGCCAGCGGCCGACGAGGGCTCCAGGCAATTATGATAATATCTTGATCCGATAATGGGACACGGTCTTATTCTTTACGAATTGTCGCGGGGTGGCCGATGAGGGGGCAAGGGGTCGCGCGGGGTGTACGAGCGGCGCCGATTTCACGCTCGAGAACTCCGGGAATGGAGCTGGCAAAGAGGAATTAAGATCTCGCGGAGGTTCTCATTCCTATGGCGCAAAGAACCTTGCTCTGGGGAGCGAGAGAGCACGGATCGGAATAAGATGGATCGTGGCCGAAGAAGGAGAGACGCGAACGTGAAACGGAAAGAAGAGGAGAAAAGGAGGAGGACGGTCGTACGACGAAGCGAGCGAAGATTCGAGCGAAACAGAGAGAACGTAGCAAGAAGATAGAAAAGAGAGAGACATCGGAGGGCAAGGGGCAGAGAGTCGGGCGGAGAAAAGGAGAAAAAGATCAAGAGGAACAGGAGGTAGAATCGAGGAATAAGGTACGGTCTGGACGAAAAGTGACGGAGCGGGTAGAATCGAGAAGACGGAGCAGGAGCGAACAGAAGCAAGGGGTCAGAAGGGACATTATACTTGCTTTTGCAGCTCTGTCGTCGGCTCTTTGTTTATATTCCCAGGACAGCCAACGGGGACGGACCGTTTGACATGTCACCGCTTGCAAAGATGTTAAAGGACAAAAGGGGTAAAACCTTTCCGTCCACCCCTCTTACCATACGTCTTGCCCTTTCGCTCGATGAAGGCCCTTCGCCCTCTATCCCAAGCAGTTCTCGTAGCCATTGAAAACGCGGCTTAAAACACGGCTTGAAACGCGGCTTAGAACGCGGCGCACAAGCTGCCGCTCGTACGCACGTAAGTGCCATATCATTATGCGGTTGGATAATGAACCCTCGCGAAGTGTTGGTGGGATAAGTAGCTTCCTATATTTCACGGAACGACCGACGGCCGGTTTTTCGGATCGGTCTCGAAGTAGGAACCGACGCCGCAGGATTCGTTTTAAGAAAGAAACACGGAAACGACGGGCGGTGTACGTAGAAGAGTAATTCAACCCGCAGCTGAAGAATTTCGAGTCACGCCGACGACTACTACTACTACCACTGGGTGTGTTATCGAGAATACTTGTTAATTTCACGTTTTCTGCGAAATTGTTAACCAGAAAGCAAATACGATTCTTCGAACGAACAGAGTGCTCTATTATTTCAATCTATCCTATCTCGTGTATACGGTCGTACGCGTATAATTACAGTAACCGATGCCACGCGTGACACGACCGCCCGTGCCCCATAATTTTCCCTTAATCTTCGAATGGCTCTCCGATCCGAGTAATCTGCTCCATGGATCACGCTCCCATAATTAGAAATAACTCTCCACTCGACGTGTTGGTACCGATCTCTACTTCTTACTCCTCCTCCTCTTCCTCCTTTTCCATCCGTCCACTAAGGAGGAAATATCTTCCGTCGAATAACTTCGAACAACGTGTCCCCTCCCTTGACACTTCATTACCCTGAAATAATTAATTCCTATCTGGTAACGAGGTACCGGTCGTTAAAGTCCGTGACACTCGTAATACGCCTGGTTAATGATATCCATATCGTGCGCAGGTAGCAGAGCTCGCGTGCACGTATCATAAGCTGACGTGAGATGTACAGCTTATCTTTAAATATTTTACTCGGCGAACACCGTATTCTCGTGCCATCAACCGAAACACAACCCCTTTTAAAAAAATTGCCTCGCATCGTTTGAACGTTCCTCCTTCTTTCTCGCTTCTTTCTATTCGCACCGTTATTCTGTCCTCTCTTTTCCTTTCTTTCTCGATAAACTCGCGAAACTACTCTGACGTTCGAGCTGTCAGCTCTCGCGTCGTTCGAGAACCGATCGATATCTGCCTCGTTTATCGAACCCTTTTCGTTAGGTAATCTCGACGAACTGTTAATTTATGCATGACTTTTTTCACCGTGTCAGCTACGGTCTCGCTATCTTCGCTATTGTTTTTTTCCCCCGGCTGACGAACCAAAGGTTTAGGCACGATGATCATTTACTCGAAAATATTACCTACGATTTCTAATTAAACTTGGAATTTAGCTGGATTTTCCAGTTAACGGTGTTGCAACAAGTTAATCCAGCATTGACCTAAGTACGAACGCGTGTTTAGCTCGGCAAAGTGTGAATTCCGGGCCCATTCTTTTAACCCGATTCCATCGAGTTGCGTAACAAGTATCCCTCTCGTCGACCGACTTCGCTTGTCGAGGGTTAATGGAACTCTTTTCACGCTTTCCGCGCTGGCCACGATTCAATTACGGTTTTCCAGATTAGTAAATCCGTCCCGGTGAAAAACAGACGGTGAAATCTGAATGTACGCGATTTTCGTGGTCTTATTACGCGGCTGAAATGAGACTGTCCGTTTCGAAAATCAGTTTCCGGTCTGTGAGCAAATTACGACTCTCGGCTAGTCGAACGCTTATTATTGAAACTGTTTCCTCCACTAAAATCTCGGGGTGAAAAAGCATTACGAAATAGGAAAACGACGGAGCCCCTTTGGTTCTCGAGCGCCGCGACTAAATACCAGTAATTAAAACGTCGAGGTTTTGCGCCAGTCTCGCCGCTTATTTGATATTTGTTTGCTGCCCGACGCGAGCTTGCATTCGTCACTCGTTGCACCGTTTACCCCTCCCCGATCTACGGAACCCCTTTTCTCGCATATACACATACAAACATCGTATCATAGATATAGCGGTTAAACCCGCTGGTTAAATTGTGTTCATTCGTGCTCGCATGTATCCGCGCGACAATGTATCTTTATGCAATCGCGCACCCACACAACGCTCTCTGGTAAACACAGGTCAAGCCGTACGCATCAGTGTGGCCTGCTTTCACGTAGACTGCATTTACATAGGGTGGCATTTATTTTGGGGATTGATACAACGGTTAAAAACAGTCGAAACACCCCTCATATTATTGCAACTTTTTCTCCCGACCTACTTATACTCAGCCAATCATCGGATTAGGTAAGACGTTCGTTTATCACGATCATCTCCTAGTATTGTCGTACCTCCTCTATATATATAAGTACGCGTTTTCCAGCGTGCATTTGCTCATGTTGTCCTGACTCGCGTTAGAGTGCTGCCGTTGCAACGATAGAACGCGACAGAAAAAAGAAACCGGATTGAATCTGAGAGCGAGACAAAGAGATATTCGAAAGGGAGCGAACGAAGGCGAAGAAAACCGCGCGGATACGCGCATTCGCTTCGTTCCGCAGCTGTTGCCAAGCCTCTGTGTGTTACGACTGCACAGTTTGTTCGTTCGCTGCGGCGCGGCCGGCTCTGCTTCCACCAGCAACGTCACTGCCACTATCACAGCAGGGTGGAAAAGGGGTGAAGTGGGTGGATCTAATGAAAGGAGTTTATTAGGACGCGCACACCGGCGGACGAAAGCGTGCGGAAGGGTACAAGGGAGGATTTGCATCCCTTACGCGTAATTTCGCTTCGATATTAGATTAGTCGGTCCTGCGTTATCCGCGCCTCGGAATTACGACGTAGCTGCGCTGATTAGGGACCGAACCGCGCGTCGTCAGTCTCTTTCTCCCTCGGTTCCCAAACCTCTTCCTCGTTTTGCCCGCTACTTCCCCCCACGTGCAGGTACAGGCCACCATTTCGCGGTCTTTTTGGCTCTCGCGGCCGAAATAAAAGCTGCCGATGGGCCATTGTCTCGAAATTAGCCGACTGGATGTCGTGTACACCGGCGAGGGCCGGCTCTCGCTCTGCCGCCGGAGAAAATCGATCGCCGCGACTGTTTCCGTTGTCGTTGCGCTTTTGTCCGACTTCATCCGCTGTTTCACCGTCAGAGAATCGTGAAACGCGCGACCGCCTCTCGTGCATAGGGCATCGTCCCGATAAGGCCGGCTGGAAGGTAATTCTATGTTTTCGGGCTGGTTCTGTGAACCGAACGCACGACCTGAGGAACCGTGTGTTCGTCGCAACGTTCGGCGCGTCTCTCCCTCAGCCCGGTGAAACTAGAGAAATTTCCCTGGCAAGTAATTCGAGATTTTTTCTTCTCGGGCGACCATTGTGCGGCTCCTGCGCCTCTTTGGAATTCGTTCGACTGTATTCCATTAGATCCGAACGTTTCTAGCCACTACATAAAGGTGAAACTCTCGTTTCGCGACGGGGTGAAGAAGTAGAGGAAGATGAAGGGAGAGAGGCCGGTCGCGAGGAGGAGTGGGCTCTTCAGATTCCGTTGAACTTTATCAGTTCGGTGGTGAGACGGTCGTTTCGATTTAAAACGAGACATACCGAGTATTTTAGGACACAGTCGTTTTTCCGTAGCCAAAGTATTCACCATTGATACCCGTTTACAGGACCATTTATTCGTGACGCGTATATTCTGGTATTCTTGTGAGTTCGTATAAACTTTAACGATATCGTCATTTAAAGGGGTTTTACAGCGATCAGTTATAGCGGATTGCACGATACCGATGTTTCGTAATGGTACAGTTAGAACGACCTATGTGGACACGCCTCGCTATAAAAGAGACGCGCGTAGCCTTCAGGAATTTTATCAAACGTCCGGTAAACAAGGTGCGTTTCTCGCGTTCATTTTGATCGTCGATGCTGTGTTAGATTCCAGTAGCTCTAGCAAATTGTTGCACGTTTTCCCCAACCGATTCCTTCCAATAAAGCTACACGGCGTAGCGTCTCGTTCGCTGGCGTATTCGAGATGTATCCCCGGCGTACGTGCTCCGGAATCGTAAACAATCTTTCATCGCTCGCTTCCCTTGTTTCGATC
Organism: Bombus fervidus; assembly: GCF_041682495.2. Classification (NCBI taxonomy): domain Eukaryota; kingdom Metazoa; phylum Arthropoda; class Insecta; order Hymenoptera; family Apidae; genus Bombus; species Bombus fervidus. The sequence goes on along the minus strand of NC_091520.1, from coordinate 10,768,010 downwards.
CGTTTAAATGTTTGCTCACGCGATCCGTCGAGCTGCAATAAGCAAATACGAAGCCCGTTCCACTGGTTTGGTATCGCGCAACTGGAGCCAGAGTGAAGGATGAGGGAAAAATTGAAGGGAAATTCGTTTCGATATTTACCGGTTACCAGAACGGTTAGCCCGACAGCGAAAAAAATCCCGGCGCGAGCAGTCCATCCAAGTAAATAATAATGAAAGGCTATCGATTGCCGGGACCGGCAGTCCGTGGATACTTCGAATTACGTGTTCTGCGTATCGAAGAGCGATCTAAATGTAACATTTTATGGTCGATGCGTCAACGCCCTTTTGATTTTCGTAGAAACGTAGAAACGAAGGGAGGAATAAGATCTTTCCGCCTTACGCGACTTACCACTCTCGATAATTCTTTGTTAAACGTGTTAGGGATATTTGAAACGATAATGTCGACGAAAAATGTCGATGAATACGGTTCATTTGAATACGGATAAGTCCATTATTTCGAGTAAGAATATCCATAATTTGAATTCTCAAGTTATTCAGAGGATTTAGAGGGTGGAGTGTTGGGGTGATTTGAAGGTCAACATTTTTTTAATACACACCCCTGTCAACCATCGACAGATATATGAACTTGTGAGCACCCCAAGCTAAGAATTTATTTAAAATGTATGTAAATGCAAGCCACCGAACGTGTGACGAATGCAAAAGGTAAATGCATCATGACAAGTGTTGCTACAGGACGTAAGATTATTTAGAAAGGCCGAGTGTAGCCTATACAAGGACCTTCTTAAGTGGTTTCAATGCGTGGAGGTTCGAAGTGGTTTCAAACGTGTAACCTTTCGAGTACACATGCTGCAACTTGTCATCGGTTTTTACTACGATATTTCTAAACTGTAAGCACAGTCTGTTTATTCGTAACTCCCATAATATCAATAATATTCGTAGTAACAACATTTATCAAAAATAATTAACCATTATGGTTTAACAGATCCCTATGTACTTGTATCTCTATCGTCGATGTTACGACGATATCGTTGTAATCTGACTATCGCGTATCGATAATCGTTATCAGGAAGCGAAGCATTCTTCCAGAAACATTTCTGTTTACCGAATCCCTAACCCAATAACGCACAAAAGACTTTGTCGAGTTCTTAGCTGTTTGTTCGAGGCTGTGCTGCTTACTACAATCGTTCAGCTCCATGTTCTTCGACGTTGTTGATCCTCATTGTCGTATAGGGCACGATCAATTGAAAGAGCTCACAACGGTGAATGTCCACCGATATCAAGTTTCCGGTTAAATGTCGTTCAGGTTATACCAGTGCAGCATGAAAGAGGGATCCGTCGCATTGAAACCAGATCATGCACGGTCGTATAGTTGCATTCGATGCGCGTTATATGCGACAAATTAACAATCTAGAATGGCTCGCAAAAAAAGAGCACAGAACTGCACGGTTTTCAATCGGTAGGAATTTTATCGTGGCTCTGATTCGCCGCTTTTTATTTCCTTCCTTTCGATCGATTCTATTACATATTACATACATGGAATCGAAAGACACTCGATATTCGATCGTTTCATCGCCCTCCTATGTCTAAAATAGGAATATAATTTGAACATCACTAGGTAAATCGCGCTGTATCGATTATGTTTTTTTCCTTTAAAAAATAAGAATTTTTTTCTTCAGAAAGTTTGAGTCTGTTATTTATTTCGAGCGAATTTGTTCAACTCGTCGGAGCAGCAGTGTTGTTCGTCAAAAATAAAAATAGAATTCTTCGGAGGACAAATTCTCTTCTTTGTGATATTCTTAATAAAATTTGTCTTCTCCACTTTATTCTATCACAGCAAATTTTATTTTAGCACACAAAGAAGAGTAATAATAGACTATTAAAAATTTTCAGCTTCGTATCCCAAATCTTTGCGTCGTTCGACAACCTGATACATATTTTCGAATCGTCTTTAATACAGCGTTTGTAACGCTCGTTCGAAATGATTGGCCAGTCTTTCAATTAATGCGCCACGTGTTTCCTGTACCGAGCAATTTATCGCGAAAGGAGAGGAACAGACAAAAGGAAGATGAAATTCGAACGGACTGCATCGCGGCGAGAAATCGATTTGAATCGAAACGGATGTAAGGTCGGACTCGAGACAGTCCGAGTCTGAATTCGGAGTAGAGACACACGGTTCTAACAAAAAGGGGACCCATTCCTTGAATTGATCTGACTTGCATCAATCGGATCGAACACGAGTAAAAAATTGCACGCACGCGAATCGATCTACTCTGCCCGGCGTATTTTGTTCTTCGTCGCAGTTGGAAGATTTAACGAGCCGATGCGGCTTCAGACGAACGATGACGTTTCACGAAATGCATAGCACGATAAATTTAATGTCAACGTCTCGAGATTCCTGTTCTTTATATTCTGAGAAACCATAGATATTACGAAGGAAATCGCAAAATGCGTTCGATTAATTTGAAGCGTATCTCGAGGAAACTTGTTTCGCGAATATGGCTACAAATCATGTTAAGTAACTAGTTTAGTATCTTTAAGATGTTCTAATGACGAATTTTGCTTCCTTGCATAGTTCGAAATATCTTACTCGCTTTAATTACTGTCTCTTTAAAGTTCGAATTCACATCTTCCGTCAGTTAGTTGCTAAGAATTAACTTCTTTTTCCTGTGGAACTTTACCTGCATACACTACCATTCATATTTTAAGACCAGTAATTTCCAGCCAACAGTACTCGTTGTTCGCGTTTAATAAAGAATATAAATTGCGTTATTATCGAAACGTAATTCGATCGGATTTCAATAATTATAGCACAAGTTTTCTGCGTTTGAATTGACATAAGAAAATAGGTTAATATTTTCCGATGTTTTTAGAGAGCTCGCGCACTGCCGACGGTCAATCTTCTTAAACAGAACATCTTGCCGCGGTAAGTGGTTGTCTCATTTGCAGCATTCGGCAGTTCGTTTCGGGCGTGTACCGCGAAAAGTGGTGTCGAAATGCGGTTGTTTGGAAGTGTTTGCGCCTTCTGCAGCAGAAGCTCCTTTTATTCTCGAAAACTTTTCGCTCGTGTATCTCTCGCGTACGTACATCGCTGTGCACAGTAAAATTTTACTACAACTCCTTTTTTCCCTTCCTTCTTCTGCGCACATAAAAACAATTGCGGTAGAATGTAGCCAGGGTATGATAACCATTAATTCTCTCATACTACGCTACCCCTTGTGTAAACTCGCAAAGAAACACCCGCGTATATACATCTACATCCTTCGTTTCGTCCGTCGTCGTCCAACACAGACGCGAAATTGCGTTTGGAAATTTTTCGGGCGACGTTTGGGACCTCGGAGCTCATCGACCAAAGCCACCATGCTCGATCTCTCTCCAATACCGATACTTTCACCGTCTCCCGGAGTTTTCAATCTTCTTCTCCACCCCTCGTACCGCGTCAACCCTTTACGCTCGACGTCTACGCTCCGTCCCGATCTTTCAATAAATTGTAAATACTACCGAGTGTTCCAATATTGAAAGACAGTCGCGGACTGATTGCCAATTACTTTCGGACCGACGATTTCTTTTTCCCTTCCAATCGCTCGTCTCTTATTTTCGCTCTTATTTTCGTTGTTCGTTTGCTTGTCGCGTGCAGATTGGGAACACGGAAAGACTGGTGAATAATTCGTCGGTGTACAGTGGCTCACGAAAGTACATCAACTTTTATGAATATATTATGTGTATTATACTAGAAATTTTAGAATCTCATTAGCGCTGTAATGACACGATTGTATTGGTAAAGTTTGAAACGAAACTGAAAATGTACATACGAGCTACAAGATAGATAATTTTGCAATTACGTAAATATTTCGCAAAGATCACCAAAGTACATAGAGAGTCAATTTTCCATCATATTAATACGCCTCAATATTCGGTAACGCTTTACGTTTAACATCTTGTAACTTTCATATACGTTTTCAGATTCGTTTCGAATTTTACCAATACAACGCGACAATCGTCTTTTATCACGGTACTAATGAAATTACAAACTGTTTTATGTAATTCCCATAATATATGCATAAAAATTTTCTATGATACACTTTCTCGAGAATGTGTATACCTTGATTTCCTGTAAATAACTACTATCGTATGTGATATACGTATATCGTTAGTTATATTATATAACATACGATGTTTCCTACTTTCTTGTTCTACTCTCCGGAATTAGAATGTTCCTCCAGGTTGCATAAAATAGAAGGTACGACCAGGTGTTTGCGGTACACGACACGGTATTCGTTTTATACACTGCTTCCTTCGTATCGCGAGTCACCCTGACAAACTTGTTTGACACAGAGCAATGGACGAAGGTGTGGGCGTTTTCGCGTTGCCTGGCTCGTGTAGATTTTTCGATCCGCCATACGGTTGAAATACCGCTGCCAGCTCGGAAAAATCCAATGTAAATCAAATCGTCGTAAAGCACTCCGTTGTCCGACACATTATAGCGACGCGCCGCCGTGCTACAACGTTCTACACCAGAAATTTCTGAACGTCATAGATCGACGTCGCTATACGATCCGTTAAAAGCGATCCCGAAGAGCAACGGGCAGCCGATACCTCGCGTCCATACGCTAGCAAATGTTTTTCGGACTCTCCTGGCCGTTTTTCGAAAACTACGTGACTGAATCGATGAACCGTGTTCACCGTACTTTGGATTGTACATTCGTTATTTTAACGAACACGAGAAACACACCGGGTAGGTTTATACGCTCTAAGGGCCGCCAAATCAACGACATCGCAAAAGCAATGTATGTTATTCAGCAAACGTGCATCCCGATTGTATTCTTGTCAAGTCACCCTGATTCAACGGAAAATCTGTTATTCACGTAATATTTGATAGGTTAATTAGAACGAAACCACATATTCAAAATGATATCTTGTTTTCATCAATTCTCTCGTTTGCGTACAATATTTCGATTTCGCGAGTTTCAATGGCCAATTTAATGAATAATTAATTAGATGCGTTAATATAACTGAAGCGTAGAATTTGTACCAAAATTCGCTTCAATTCTAAAAATTATTAAATCATATAGTTGAATATCTTGTTTCAAATCACCTTACCGCGTAAACTAGAGAATGGTCGATTGAGATATTCGAAACTTTTCTACGGTCACTAATGATTCTGCAAAATCACAAAAGACTGCGGAGTAATGGTGCTGAAGACTTTCGCGGTAACATATCGAGTAATCTTATAATCCAGACTAACTGCCATTAACGTCGTGAAACTTACAGTAAAGTCACGAAACTTTCATCGAAAGTTTCTTCGATTCGATCGAATGTAACGTACTATTGCATAAATACAGGACATTTTCGTAGCCTATAGATACATAATTTCTAGCAAGCATTAAGGATCGCAATGGTAACTGAGCCACGCTGTACGCGACGCGTACAAAGAATCGATACACGAGTAACGAAAAGTCGTGTTGGCGAAGTACTTGAGAACTGAACGATGCTGACTGTGACGTTACCAGGAAAGCTCGTAGCTTTTAATAACATCGATTCCCATTGGCACGAGTATCGAGGCGGCCGGTTTTGTTTGCGAACGAAAAAGGGCTTTCAGAGAAGCATTCGACGCGAGTATTTATGGGGCGGCTCTCTCTTGTCCACGCCACTCGAGAAAGCCACGAGGAATCATCGAGAAAGAGGCAACCGGCAGCAGCCTCTCTTTGACCCCTCGCTCGTTTTAACCCCTAGGCAATTAATCCCTTTTGCTCGATTAAACTCTTATTCTAGCTTTAATTAAAACTTCTTTTCCACCGTCATTCTCGAGCCGGACCAGAGCTACTCCGCCCAGAAAGATCGCGCGTCACCAACGTGATTCGCTCTCTCTTTACATGGAAACTGAATCTGCCGCTAATTGATTTTCGAATCGGAAAGAAGAAGCAAAGTTTCGCTCGGCGAGCGAGGCCAGCTACTATTTATCGGTTTCGTAGCAACGTCTATGATAGTAGAGAACGAAAGGAAGATCTTTTTAAGCAATTTCGAAAAGGGGTAAATGGTAAAACAGAGAGTAAATAAGATAAACAAGGGCCAAAAGAGGAGGAAACTGAGGGAAGTTATCTAACGCGAACAAGTGTTTCTGATCCTTTCTTACAGCAGAGAGCACCTGTCCGTCGAGGAACGTGTTCGTAACCATTGCTTTCACCGATAGAGACCTATTTCTGGCAAACCTCGGAGTTTAGGACTTCGTAGAGTTGACTTTACCCCGGCTGTTCCTCGCTTGAAAGGAAACTTTCTTAGACCTCCCTCGAGCCTTTCGTCAGAGTTATAACGATTCACGATCCTCTCCAGTTTCCTAACGGTTTTAATTACGATCGTCCATAAGGCGTGATCTCGCCCTCTTGGCTAAGAAGCAGATATTAATTATGTTTCGAGAGATCCTTCGATACCCGTTCGGTTTCCGCTGATTTTTATCGGCCGATTATTACGTAATACGCCGAGGGGATCGACAGTTTTGAATCTCCGTTAATTATCGTCGAATAATAAAGTATCTCTGTCAGGATTAAATAATATAGTCCTGGGTGAACGAAGAGGAACATCGAGCAGCAGTGACGTTTATTTACGACCGATAATTCCTCGTAACAGGTGATACCGTCCGGAGATCTCTTTCGTCTTGGTATGCGTCAATTAAGACGGTGATCAATCATTTCCGGTAAGAAACTCTCGCGTCGGATACGTCGGTGAAACGGACCGTATATTTGCGTGGGAGTCTCAATGGTTTAGCCGCGTTCGAAATTTCTAATCGAACCGCGACTATAACCGCGGTTTAATCTTCGCTCCTTTCGAAACCGCTTATCCTCCGCTCTATGAGCCGCAAGGAACGAATTTGTGCGCGCGCAGATTCCCCGAAATTCAATTCATCGCGACAGGGAACATAATACAAATCATGCGGGATCATCATCGATCAAGTCGAAAGTCTCTCGACGGGTGGACAAGAATGAATCAGCGAGGCTTATTCAAAGCGTATCAAGGATCCGATCCTGCGGAGTCAGTTCGTCGTGTTACACACAAATCGAACATCTCGATAGTCTGCGAAGATCGCCGCGCGTATAAATACGTGCCCACCCTCGAACATACAGAATATTCAACTCTCCCTTTTCCTTGTGGACTGCCCCTCGGCCATCCTTAACCGCGTAGAAAAAGAAACAGAAAAGCACGCCGGACAACCGACCACTTAAAAATTGATCGAAACCTTTTTATGAGCAGTCCATGGACAAGGGTGGTGCTCTGAATATCACGTGGATCGCGATAGAGAAACGAGAGCGACAAGCGGAGACGAGAGACCGGTTCGTGGCTCTCTTCGCGCAAGTTACCGCCCCAACCGCGAAGTCGCTTCTTTTCTTGTCCAGATAAATTGAAATTATTATGAATATATATGGCTTTGTTAATGTCCAGACTGTGAATGTTTATGCATTTATTGAAGATTTATATGTATAGCATGGTAGAATGTAAAAAATATGTAACGTACAGTACTCGTTATATTTGAAGAATTAAATATTGTGGCTACAGAAGGTTTTTGTAAATACCATTATTTTCCAATGAAGCGTATTTTTGTTAGTCTCTATATTTCATTTTCATCTGTAGACAAATTTTTTGTAGTCGCGTATATCTATATTTAATCGTATTCATAAAACTCTGAAGTTCCATAAATATTCGCAATCGAGTGATATTAAATCTGATAATATACGGATAATAATATATGATACTAATTTTATGATAATATATATACAGATAATTGAAATACCTATATTTCAAATATGTGAAAAATCGTGCCATCTATGATAAAATATATAACTGCTATTTATTTGCTATTCATTTTCCTCATTCTTCCTCCTTCCCTGTCTTTCATATATTATTACTAACATATTATTGAATTAATAATAAATAATCATATAAAATCGAGTTCATATATGTTTCACTTACAATTAGAGTGAAATAAAGCAATTATAAAAGGAAAGAATTCGCCATTTATCTCCAACACGGAATTCAAATGACGCTGCACCTGCGCAGAATCGTGCGCAATCGCATAGCTATGTTACATTTCGAATACTCCGTAAACGAACAAAAAAACATGGTGTTGCTCGAACAAACAAAAAATTCCCAAACCCAACGCAGCCAAGAACGCAAGGAGAAGTAAACAAACCTATCTACTTGCGTCGAAAATAGAGCACAACGCGTGCCTCGCGAAGGTTAACTGCGCAACAGCTTTACGATTGACTTACGATTTTACTGAAAATTCCGTCATATTGTATTCTTACCTTTTACAAGCATTCGTAGACCAGGGTGATCGTCTCAATAAGAATAAGATTTCATCGTACAGGCGAGGATGGCCATCGATGTCGAGGTATAAGATGTCTCGGACGCTACGAAGCCCTTATAGATGAGAGAGCACGAAACACACGCGAGTTCGAACACTAAACACTTTCGATCGGACAAACGGCCAGAAGATAGAAACAAGTTGCGTGTAGCATCCCTTTCCATGCATTACTCTATTGCATTGGACGTTCGCGTATGTATACTATACACTGCGTAACTACGTAACATACCGGTGTTCGTTGGAGAGAAGTACGCGCGATTTCCACGTAGGTCAGTAAAAGACGGAAGAGAAGGGTACGAAGCAACACGACTATCTTTCTTACTCCATGGACGGTCGACGGGAGGCGCGTGCTCGCTGAATGCCGGTCCTCGGTGTGTTAGTGCTGCCGCCAGTGGTGGGGGAAGGAACGATTGGTGGACGCTGCGTCGAGTTAGATGCTGTGGAGATCTCAACCGTCAGTTGCGCGGTGGTCGCCGTACCGGGTGTCACGGTTTAAGGAATTGTACTTCGTGGATAGTCTGTCCGTTTCCTTATTCCTTTCATTCACGAACTCGTGTAGTTTTTTTTCGTCGACAGATACATGGAATTTCAGTGAACGAAATTTAAATCACAACCTCGAACAAAGTGTCGATTATATTGGAGACGTGAATCGATGATACACGGTAATGGGAATGGGACATTCGTTGGAAAAGTTACGGAGCACCCAGCGTTTTGGCGGAACGCGAGCATAGTGTTGTCTCACATAGCCGAACAGAAGTATGAGCATCTCGTCGCTGGGAACGAGGTTAATTCGCGCCGGTGAGTCAGCACCGTGAACAATTAGCATTTTGATACCGGGGGGGTTGGTAACGAAGTTTACGGGATGCGCGAACTGAAATCACCGAGCATCTCGACGCGTGCGTAATTATCCGCAGATTTACTCTGTCGTTGGTACATCGTCGAGGACTTTCTCAGTCAAGTTGAGTGTCTCGCGAGTCGTAACGTGTAATAACGGCAGGTTGATGAAGGGCACTCGCGCGCGCGCTGGATCGAACGATTCGCCGACAGAGTGAAGTGTGATTCTTTTAAAGTGTAAACTACTTGGAAACACTACAGTGAAACGCGATAATACTGGTACCAGAGCACCCTCTTGTAAATCGTTCATAAACCTGGCGCGCCATTCGGACGACAGGTCGACTGGCAGTGAACTTCGTCCCCTTGAATTCCCATTAACGAAACTCAAGAATTGTTGGGATAGTTGAAACGATCTGACGCGTTCGAGCAGTAATAGCGAGTTCGGCATCGATTACCGGAGAGAGGGGGCACACACATGTCAGTCACTCGGAGTAAATATTGGAGGGCGTACACGAGCGACGACAACGTGCGTTAATAACGGAGCGTGTAGGACTACCGGGGAGCGGCGTGTGATGACCGGAAGTAGACGGAGGAGCGAAAACAAGGGAAGGCAACGAGTTCGCTAAAGATGCGTGGGCTCTCCGGTCCAGAAGGGTTCGGGAGATCGGTGTCGCTGTCATTGGCCTACTGCTACTATCTTCTCGTGCCGGTGTACCACGTGCTCGCCGTGACCAGCGAACTGCCACCGAGGCTCGATTTACCGGAGTATTGTTCGTGGGACTCGCGACAGGATGGCGCGCTCACTTGCATTCACCGTTACACCGGGAACGACTCCCTCAGGACGAACTTTTCACAGGCGACTAGCGAATACGTGACCTCGATCAACGTCGTTTGCGAGGATTCAGAATCATTGGAAAATGGTATACTGAACGTGGAAGGGTTCGTACAGTTATGGAGATTGCGATCGTTAAGGTTGACCGGATGCAAGCTGGTTCATTGGCCGGCAAAAGTTTTGAGCGGTCTGCGGGATCTGCGCAATCTAACGATCAGGAGCTTAAACGGACGAAAGAGCAAGTACAGTTTGGAGCTGGAGAACGGAGCGTTCGACTCGGTGCCACAGATTGAGAAGATTGATTTATCGTGGAACAACATCTGGCAGATACCGGAACACTTGTTTTGCCCGCTATCGAACCTCCTAACGCTGAACATCTCTTGGAACATGTTGAAGGATATCAACGAACTGGGATTCAGGGATATCGCGGAGAAACACCCGAGACGTCAGCAGGAATCGACCCCGTCACCTTTCCCTTGTTCTCTGGATGTGCAATCGTTGGATGTGTCGAGTAATCAAATTTCGGTTCTCCCTGCCTACGGATTTTCCTCGTTGAAGAGGCTCCGCGTGCTCAACTTGTCGAGCAACGCGATATCCATGGTTGCAGACGAGGCGCTTCATGGACTCAGATCCCTCGAGACCTTCGACCTGTCCGGAAACAGAATCGTCGCGTTACCGACGGAAATGTTTCGGGACGCGGCCAAGTCACTGAAGGAATTGCGGCTCCAGAACAATTCCATCAGCGTGCTGTCACCGGGCCTGGTCGCGGACATGAATCAGCTTGTCGCTTTGGATCTGTCGAGAAACGCGTTGACTAGCTCCTGGCTGAATTCCGCCACGTTCTCTGGTTTGATTCGACTGGTTCTTCTGAATTTGTCTCATAATCGAATAAGTCGATTGGACCCGGCTCTGTTCAAAGATCTTTACACTCTTCAGATATTAAATTTGCAGTACAACGAGATCGAAACGATACCAGCGGATACGTTCGCGCCCATGAGTAATTTACACACGCTAGATCTAGCTTTCAATCGACTGACTTACCTGGACGCTTACTCCCTCAACGGATTGTTTGCACTTTCTCTGCTGTCGCTCGATTCTAATCAGCTCGAAGGTATCCATCCGGATGCCTTTCGCAATTGTTCCAGTATGCAGGACCTGAATCTATCCGGGAACAGTTTGGACAGCATACCGGTCGCACTGAAGGACATGAGAATGCTGCGTACGCTGGACCTCGGCGAAAATCAGATCAGAAGCCTGAACAGACCCGGTTTCCGTGGAATGTCCAGTCTGTATGGATTACGAATGATCGGAAACGAGATCACGAACGTCACTATGGAGGATTTCGCTGAGCTCCCAGCTCTTCAGATATTAAACTTGGCACGGAACAAGATCGAGGTCGTCGAGGACGGCGTGTTTTCCACGAATCCAGCGTTGCAGGCGATTCGTTTGGACTCGAATTTGTTGCAGGACATGACCGGTATGTTCGCCAGCGCACCTGGTCTCCTCTGGCTGAATATGTCCGACAACATGATCGTGCAGTTCGATTACAGTTATCTGCCGGAGAAATTACAGTGGATGGATCTGCATAAAAATCTTATTATGGATCTCGGTGTCGCGCCACAGGGCATGAGATTACAGACGCTCGACGTGTCGTTCAACCGGCTAACGAGGATACATTCGAGGTCGATACCGGACTCCATCGAGCTTCTGTTCGTCAACGACAATTTGATACAGACCGTGGAGCCCCAGACGTTTTTCGACAAGTTGAATCTTACCAGGGTGGATCTCTACGCGAATCAGATCGTCAAGATGAATCTGTCTGCGTTTCAGTTGACCCAGGTGCCCGCGTATCGACAATTGCCAGAGTTCTACATCGGTGGCAATCCCTTCATATGCGACTGTACAACGGAATGGTTGCAAAGAATCAATTCGTTGTTGCTGAGACAACATCCGAGGGTAATGGATTTGGAGTCGGTGTACTGCAGGCTTCCGTACGATCGTCACAAATCGTTTATACCATTGCTCGAGGCGAAACCCTCTCAGTTCCTCTGCACGTACAAAGCACATTGTTTCGCGCTGTGTCATTGCTGCGACTTCGACGCCTGCGACTGCGAGATGACTTGTCCGACAAACTGCACTTGCTATCACGATCAATCCTGGTCGGCGAACGTAGTGGATTGCTCGAACTCCGGTTACAAAACCCTCCCCGGCCGATTACCGATGGACGCTACCGAGGTTTACCTCGATGGAAACAATTTCGGGGAATTGAATTCCCACTCGTTCATCGGTCGTAAGAACCTGCAGATTCTGTACGCGAACGATAGCAACATCATCGCTATACGCAATCATACTTTCAGTGGTCTGAAGCGTTTGTTGGTCCTTCATCTGGAGAACAACAAGATAAGCGTGCTCAACGGCGTGGAATTGATGCCTCTGGAGAACCTGAAGGAACTCTACCTACAGAACAATCTACTGACGTATATAGATAACGGAACGTTCCTTCCGCTACGTCAGCTGGAAGTGTTACGATTGGAAAACAATCGACTTGGCACTTTCGCTGTTTGGCAGCTCGGCCAAAATCCATATTTGGTCGACATCGGCTTGTCCAGCAACCCATGGAGTTGCGAGTGCTCGTACTTGGACCGGGTACGCGAGTGGATGTCCCGTAACAGAGCGAAGATAAGCGACTGGAGGAGCGTCACCTGTTCCCTTGGTATACCTATTACTCTTCCGGCGAACGGATCGGTCATAAATTGCGCGGCATTAACAGGCACGACCTCGGTCATCGAGACTCGACCGCTCGAGGCTTATTTGCCGCTACTGCTCGCCACCGTCGTGCTGATTTTTGCGATGGTGGCGCTGGTGTGTGGTGCATTCAGGCATCGTCGTACCCTGAGGACATGGGCTGCCAGCAGATGCGGCCTCAGAGCGTGTTACAAGACAGCGGCTTTCGAGGATCAAGAGAAACCCTTCGACGCCTATATCTCCTACTCCGCCGTGGACGAGGCGTTCGTTTCGACGATTCTGGTACCTGGTCTGGAGACTTCTTACCGGCTGTGTTTACACTACCGTGATCTAAGCGCCGGTAGCAACGTGGCCGATGCAGTGGCGGAAGCGGCCGATTCTTCGAGACGAACCATCCTAGTATTATCGAAGAACTTTCTGCACGGCGAGTGGGCCAGATTCGAGTTTAAAGCGGCTCTGAGGGACGCTCTGAAAGGGAAGGGCCGCTCGGTGATCGTGCTGCTGGTAGGCGGTGTGGGTCCACGAGATCTCGATGCCGATCTCAAAAAGAGAATCTCGTCGCACACCGTGCTGGTGTGGGGGGACAAGTTGTTTTGGCAGAAGCTAAGGTTTGCCATGCCAGACGTGTCCCCTGTTCCTGTTTTGGAGAGACCCCTGCCATTGCCGCCACCGCCACCGCCCCCGGCGCAGCATCAATGGACGTAGAACTGCCATTATTTAGGTAAGAGCCGTTATTTAATCTTCTTACTCTCTAAGAATACCTTTAGTTTTTTCTTTTATCTCCCGTTGGAAAGGAGTACGATGGACATCCGAATCGAGATCGGCAACAATAGTCAAACGCGAGAGTGGGTATAGAATCGAGGCGAACTCTGGATTGAAAATCGAGCCGAGATCAATGATTTCTTTCTATTTTGAAGATAAACGTTTTTTCTTTCCCCGCGGTTGCTTCACAAAAGAACAGCGTTTGCTCTCTGAATCGATCGTTTACCAGCAAGCAAAGTATGCCGATTTCATTTCCAGTTCGCTTCGATTCTAAGCTACTCCTGCCCCTCTTCGAACCAATCGTCTCGAAAGAAAGGATCTCACTGTTCACCGGCTTAGTCATTCGCCAGATTTTTATTATACCGAATCGGTTGTTCCGTCAAGCTCGTCGAATTTCAAGTACATTGTACTATGCGTCCGTGGTTCGATCGGATTTATAGCGAACGCGCTTAAACGATCGAATCCATTCGTAGAAGCTGAAACACGTACCAGTACAGCGATATCCTCTCTAACGGCAATGCTCTAAAATTATATATCATACCCAAATGACAAACTAACGAGATCGTAGCCGTTTCATTGAACACGAGCCTCGACCTATGGCCTCGATTTAACGGCGGCACATTTCGCACCATTGTGATCGAACCGTGAATGGGGTCATCTTCGGCGGGCGGGTTTTGCGGGAACATATGGAACGATCGAAAAGTATACGAACCGGTATTACGCGTGGAATTTGTCGTCATCGTCGGGCCAGTTGTCGTCGAGTTCAATTAGAAAACTCTATTGATCGAACTCACCCTCCGTGGTGGGCCGTTCACGAGTCCGCAACAATTCTCACCCACTTACCAATTAAGTTGCCTTTATCGGATGGCTCCCTGCCAGCGTGCAAAGGAACACAGTCAAAATTACATCGTCCGCTCGTTTCGCGTACGGACATTACCTTCAATCGATTATCATTGGCGTCGTCATTGCCGTTCTTAATTCAATACAGGTTTCGACGTGCATTTTACACGACAACCTATTCGCTTTCGTCGACGTCTAATGTTAACATGTCCCCGATACCGAGCACCACCGCCTAGCCTTTTAACGCAACTTGACGATCTATACCATAACACATGGCTAATTTTCTTCGTGGTATATTAAACCGAGATGTTCTACTGTTCCACTTCTTTCAATCCATGTTTCTATGGAATTTTCATAATACCGTTCATTCGCGATCTAATTAAACGATTAGCGCGTGTAGCCTGCTCTACTTCGTCAATTTCCTTTCATCCCTAGTGGAAAAAGTTATTAACCTCTGTGTCTGATCTGAAGCAATTTTACTCTTTGGAGGGTGATACGTTCGTCGGAATCACATATTTGTGCTACGGTTACGCATTGTCGGTGGAACAAGGAAATTAGGAAAGTCGATTGATTGGCCGATCCCCCGGAATTGTGCGGCGACAATGGCGTCGCACCCCCTCCGTCGACTTTGTTCCTTTTATTCGTGTCAGGTGGCCGTCCTCGTCCACGAGAATTCGCTCGGTCGTGTTAACTTTTCGTGACACGCTTCAGTTTCAGCTGTTCGGCTCAAGCTACGTATCCGCTTGGCCAGTGACCGTTCGAGGGAAATCCGAAGGGCACAAGGGACCGTCTGTGATGGTCCCTTTTTATTCGGTGTATTCACGCCTTGTGCCGCGAACGTTTCCATTAGCGGCTGATCCGTTGATAAGCCGCATCGATACCGGTCTTGCTTTTCTTCCTGAAATTACCCTCGATCCAGTCATCTTACGGGATTACGTTAGAAATGTATTCAATCAAATGATATGTGATTGAAGCCACTTTCTATTCTTGTATCTACGTTATCTTCCGTTCGAGAAAATATACAGGAAACAGATACTTTCGCTTCCTTTCGAGGCTTCTCTGATTTACCAGGATATATATGGTAGAGTATTTTATCGTTATATCACGCGATTCGAGCGAATATATGCAGAGGAATGTTTCTAAATTCGTCTCTCTGATGGAAAAAGTTCGTAAAGATCTTCGTACGGAAACTCGTCGATAGTCCTATTTTCGTGTCTCGAGTATTTGGAAGGCGATTCTCCTGCAGAATGAGTAGAAAGAGGAAGGATCCTTGGTTGTTAGTCTGTCGTCGAACGAAGTGGAAGGAGTAGAGGCTCTTTGTAAGATCAGATCAAAAAGGCAGACGGTAACGGAGAAGCTAGGGTTTCGTCAGGCTCTTGCTATGGGGGAGAAAGAGGACCGTGTGCTCTTTTTACCGTGATTTATTGCACGCCATACGCGGAGCGGTACGGGGTTTTTGTTGTCAGTTTCGATTTCGGCTATGATGTACGAGTCGAGAAAAAATGGGTTTCCATCGATTGGCCTGTCGTAAGCTACTTCATAGCGCGCGCGCACTCTTTCAAATGTACCGCGTAATTTAGTCCCATAATTCCCTTGTATTTATGTGTTTTCCAGCTACGGCCAGAGGGTGGTTACTGGGAGAAAGAAAGAGAGAGAGATAGAGAAAGGGAAAGAGAGAGAAAAAGGGAGAGAGGGAAAGAAAGTACGGAGGGCGCATAAAGCGCGCGGATAAAAATTGCCGGCGCGAGATCGCCGGTGAAAAATGCTTTTTCGCCGTCGATCGTACGGCTCTCGAAATACGTGTCCCGCCTCCTAATTGCGTGGAGCCCGGCGGCCGTTTTCGTTCGCGTAGCAAACTCTCATCCGGGGAACAAAAATCTGCCAGTAATCCCCGGAGCCGAACGCGCTGTCGAACGGAAAAGGAAAAGAGAACACACGGGGGCTGTCTCGAGGCGTCCGCCCATCGGAACAGGTAGAAATCTACGATCGCGTGTACCTGTTCGTCGCCCTATACATTTGTACCTGACAACGGCTGGACCGAATCTGGAAGACAAATGGGATTACCACCGGCCTTGCGTTTTCCCTGGCCCTGAAGGGACGTTAGAAATTAAAAGAGGATTTGTACCGTTGGTTGACTCGTTGGTTTCATTTTTTCTCGGCGCACCCTTCCCTCGGTGGTGGGTGGTCGTTTCGGTACGGATTTTCGAAATGACGCAACGGGGATGGTAAAGTCTGCGACTTTGTCAGCGTCACGTCGGGGCTGAACAGCCTTCTTCTGAATTTTGTAAATAATCAAAGCTTGGATCTATCTCGACAAGAGGATAATCTGTATCTAATTTAAGAAGTCGGGTAGACAGTGAAACGAGTTAAGTTAAAGACTGCGTGGTGACTGTGAATGCAATAAACGAGGAAGTTGAGAAAAAAAGAAAACGATTGTTTCTCTTTTAATTAATTCCCGGTCGGATCTTGCTTCTCCTTTGGTCTTTATTCTCTAGAGTCTCTCCTCCTTTATTACTCTCTCTTTCTCTTTCTCTCTTTTCCCAAGAAAACTGCGTTTAATGCACGATTATTTATTTAGTCGGCGACCGTCAGTGGCCACCGCTTCAGAATTAATTGAAAGAAACCGCACGCTCCTATGCCTCTTACTCGTTAGAATTTTCTACGCACATTACGCAAATTGCACGATAAGCTTTACGATCCGTGGTACGCGAGACGGAACACCGCCACCCGGTTTAATTACACGCACATCGGAAGAACAGCGTCGTTGCCTCAAAATTTGCCATCTACAGATACTGTCCAGAAGCGTAAGAAAATATCTTTCCCTTGGAAACGAAAATATACGAAAGTAAGAGGAAGGAAGGACCAAGGGAGAAGGATAAAAAGAAAGGCAAACACACAGAGCACTGTTATCCTGTTCCACGCTCATCGAGTTCGAAGCCGCTGTAGATCACGCTTAAGCCCCTCATAAATTTCTATAAATCTATTAACTCGCGAAGCATTTACATAACAAAGAGAGGATATTTCGACGCGCTCTCTGCATCTGTCCACGTCGATAAAAACCGTTCGCGAGCATAATTTTCGATCGCAAAAGTATCGAGAAAAGTCTCGGGGATCGTGCGCCATCGATCGGAGATAATGAAACGACGCGATACGACTTCTCGGCCTGGCGCGACGAGGCGCTCGAAACGACAAACTATCTGTCGCGTTATTCCCTGGTCAGCCATTTCCAGATCAGGATCGCGAGAACAGGAAGGATGGATCGGCTTGACGTAACCGCGTATCGACAACCGTGCTATTACATTCTCAGATTGGCGTATCAGTCGCCATTGGCATTATCAGCTGTCCACCGGGTGAAATGCACTTCCAGCGAAACTAGTGGCAGCTCCAGTCGATCCTCGGTGACCTCTCATTGTCAGTTCGGTGTTTTACGGGGCCACCAGGTCACCGCAGCTTATAAGGATAGCGCATTTTGCTTTTATCCTTTCGCCTCGTTGGCATTGTGCGCTCCTTTTCTGCGAATCCTTTCGAAAGCCGTTCTTTCCACAGGCATAAATGTAACTCGAGATATATACTCCGCGAATGAAACGAGTCAAATAAGCCGCTGGTGTTCCTTCAAAATCCCTTCTCCGTCTCTGTTTCTCCAGCTTCCTCGTTTCCCTGCTTTCGTGCCATTTCCCCTGCGTTCTCGCTCTCTTTCTCTCTTTCTCTCGCTCCCTCTTTATATAGGCGTGAACCACTCCGAGCCGCTCTTGACGTTCCAACCGGGAGGGAGATTGGGAAAACGTGCCCAGATATCCGCTTCCTTTTCGACGGTGGCCGTCTCGTAGCACCCTCGGCCAACCCCCGCCGCATTACGCCGCGAAATGAATCGCACGGTTGGAATGAATGAGCGAATAACGAGCGACGATCCCGAGTGTGATTTCCACTGGTGAATAGTTAAAGGTAGAAACGATGCGATTCGTTGAATGGCCGACCGTACCACGAAGGAAACGATCGTTATGAAATTTTCAGTGAAAATTTCCGAAACAAAAGTGTCAATATAGTTTCATTAAAAAATAAATACAGCCTCTAAATCGATGGGATTAAAAACATTTAATCTAAGAACACGGTCGGTAATTTTCTTTAATCCGTTTGCAAGCGATTTTCAACTAAAATCTACTATCCACTCTCCATAATATATGAACAAATATAACAGGGAGGAAAATTCGTTCCCGATATAATAAATCTGTTTAAAATTGCAATTACGCCGAGCGTGCGAGGGGTCATCGTCCTCTACAAAACGGCCCGTCGGGAATTTTATTAAAAAATACACGTGGAAATGGTGTAAACGTCAATATTTGCCCTACCCTCCTACTCATTATCCACTCTCGTTTCGCGCGTTCCTCATTAACGAAAAGGTCAGTGTTTCTACCGAATCTCTCCAATGCAATGCTTTTGCTCTGCAAATATCGAAAAATCTCCTATCGATGAGATACTGCGCGATTCCAGTAAGGTGATACGATAGCACACAATAGAACACGTTATTTCACAACTTGGGTACTTTCTCGAAAATCGTACTAATCTTATCGGACACGCCATCGTATCCAGAGTGCACCTGCATCTCCGTGCAATATTTGAAGAGCTCAGAATTTTTATGGCGCTTTTAGACCCGGTCCATACGCATCTCGTAGTTTTTTCTTCGAGTTCCGTGCACAGCCGGCCCCACTCTCTGCCACTCCTCTCTTAGTAAAGTCGTTAACAGACTTATCTCGCAGCGTGTTTGGTCAATTTGGAAAGCATCTCTTCGCTTTAGCGCTCGACGATTTCCATCCCGAGTCTCGGGTATACACCGGCTAACTTCGTCATCAGAGTGCTTCTTGCGTCTTACTTAAGAGCTACTTCCACTTTTAATACGCGCTTCGTGCTGCTTTTTATCTTATCGAACTTCTTTCTTCGCTCAACGCTTCCTCTTTTTTTTTTTTTTTTATTGGCTTCAGCTTCTTCCATTCGGCGGTCCGTCTTTGTATACAGGCTCTTACGCGCGCTTTCAACTAGGATGGAACAAGGTTAACGCGGGCTGTTCGCGTTCTCTCGGAAGTCTCACGCGATCGCATGTCTTTTCTTGGTTACTCTACCTTTTTGTAATAAATTTTATAAAATTCAAGAGCAGCGGCGGGAGGATCGAGGCTACGCTGGCTTAATGGCTCTTGATATTGCACTTTGGCGTAAAGTTGCACAGAATTGTAAATGTTTAACAGAGTATCATTTCTGCTCGTTCAGTGTTCGTTAATAGGATAGCTAAAGAAAAGAAAGATTAGAGTAAATAAAACGTATTGAAACAATCTAAATGACAATTACGTAAAATGTATGTGAACCGGTTCGTGACTGTTGATGTTCTGTATTTCCCTATTCCCATCACTATACCCGCTCAGAGCCAATGTCGTTACGAATAATTTAATTGTGATGTTGGAACCTTTTAAATCTTTGGTATCTTATCGAGGAAGCTATAAAACTGGCCCGCAACGTTGCCTGAATATTTTAAGGCAATTGCCATCAAAATGTTACTTTTTATTGCCTCCCCACGCGTTCGATGTATCTCTCCGGCTATCCCTTGCACGGTCGCTCGTTTTTCCACAATTTGTTCGTTCCCAGCTGTCCGAACTCGTTTTCCTTCAGTCAGAGCTTTTTTAATCATCGAAACGGAAACGTCGCATGGAAATTACAACGACGTTCATTGCCATGCGGGAAAAATATTATATTAGATCTTTTTTTTCAGCGAAATTTTTCACGGTCCGCCCTCGACCACGTGGTATTTTTATCATGGCCAGTGTAATACGGTGCCGCATATACGCAGCTTCCGTAAAATATGGTTACGTTGATTAC
Organism: Bombus fervidus; assembly: GCF_041682495.2. Lineage (NCBI taxonomy): Eukaryota > Metazoa > Arthropoda > Insecta > Hymenoptera > Apidae > Bombus > Bombus fervidus. The sequence goes on along the minus strand of NC_091520.1, from coordinate 10,747,782 downwards.
TTTTTTTTCTCTCTTTGCCTCATGCCCCTGTTATCCTTACAAACCATCCCCTTAACGGATCCCCATTTTACTGCGCTTTTCCCCTCGCTTCTTGTTCGGTTAATGTAAAGAATCGGATATGACTCACCAGAGAAGGGAACAGGAATTTTCAGCGGATTCATGGCGGCGTACAAATCGATACGTTCCGCGTTAAAACGCCCGCACGGATCTAATGGCCGATTTCGTATCCTTTCGGACGGTTCCGAACTCGAATATTGTTTCCCAAAATGTTTCTTGCGAACTTTTCAGAAAACCACGTCGTATCGACACGGTGCGCTACATGCTGGCTCGCAGTCGAAACGTCAACGCACGAGTTTATTTGAACGGTTGGCGGAGAAAGGGAGTGAAGGGGGCGAAGAACGGAAGTGCGCGAACGAGCAACGCGGCCACCGGAAATAACAGACTGACCTTAACATGGCCACTGGTGCAAACTTTCAGATGTTATGAGTGTAAACTCGGGCCGTACTATCATCCACCCCACAGTCAGATACGCGGCGCCCCGTTTTATTTATGAAACGAAAACATTCTCGCAGACCGGTGCAGCCGCGGCGAGAATAATTTTCCGCGCGCCGCCGCGAGAATAATTTTCCACGCGCCGCCGTTTCGAATTAACCGCGTCCGGCTACGTTTCGGCTGATACAGAAAGTTATCGTTGCACGGCTGCGTGCACCTTGTCGATCCAGTTTCCGCCAACCTGCCTGCCGGAATATTACGTTCCCTTGAGGTTACCTAGGTTATTACGTTCTCTTTCCGGCGAGTTGCTTGCTTAACGAATTCGTCGCGAGTCCTCCGATGTAATTTCCATTGAAATTCGTGTTGGGTCAAAAGTTAAGATGTACCGTAACGTGTACGAGAAACCAAGATTTCCCAATTTTAATCTTTCGCGTGTTCGAGCATGTTTCTCGATTCGACGCGAAGGGTCGACATAATTGTTGAAGATTTTAATCACGTCTGAACAGATGCTGCTGACAGTACTCGTCCCACTGTTATTCAATTAAAAAGAGAATAAAAACTAATTCTCTTTTATTAGCAAAGTTAAGCAACGTGAGATCAACCAACGTGGTTAATCCTATTATATTTCAAACGTCAGACGATCTCGCGAAAATCTGTTCCCTGGAAAGGGTAGCGACCCCTCTGAAATTAGGCTGGCCCCGTTAACAGCTGCGACAGCATGGCGAATTCCGAAACGCGATCAATTTGTCAGAGAGAAACGTGGACGTGACTAGACTTAAGGCACGATACATATGGCCGATTTAACGATATTGACTGGGAAACTGGATTCATGATCGGTCGTGACTGCGAGAGATTATGCCTTTCCACGGAATATTTTCAGCGACGTTATAAAACCGGCCGGGTTTGAAAATGCCAGTTAGAGAGGTGGGAGAGCGGCAGTCGTGTAAAGGAGAGGATCGAAGCCAATTATGCGCGGTACCAGCGTCAAATTCGTTACGGTGTTACATTGTAATCGAACACGCGCGACAGTCGGGGGAACGCAGTGAATGCGTTTAATGGGGGGAGAAATTTTTGGACAGTCGGGTCCAGGTCCAGATCCTGTGACTGGTAGCTTTTGTTGTAGGGTTTTCAGGATTTCGGACTAGGGTCTCCTCCCTACATCCTGCTCTCTCTCTCTCTCTCTCTCTCTCTTTCTCTCTCTCTCTCTTGTTCACTATTGCCGCCCGATGATTTTGCAGTTCACCCCGTGCCGCCCTTGGCGTTAATTACTTTCTCGTTTTTGAGCGACGCTGTTCGCCGATTTTTCCTTTGTGCCTGATTAATGGACGCGGTAAATGCTCGCGTGCAAGCGGCGCGGCGTTCGTGAGATTGACAGACGCGACAGGAGTGCGGAACGCGATCCAGAGGGTAAATGGCAATTTTTTCGCCGTGAACCTGGCTCCACTGTTCAATTTCTACCTGAATCAGCATAGAGGACCGTCCAAATTTTGTGGTCATAAAATCGAACATAATATCTCACTGTTGACATATCATTCCTTCGCTTCCTTTCTTCCATCACGATCATAGTTAAATCCGTACTTGGAAGAAAAAGATATAGATATTGTATATCGGAGATTTAAGCAAGGCCAAATCGCGGAAAAAGAAAATGGTATCTGTTCGAGATTTTCCAGCAGGACGTCTCGAAGGAAGGTAGCGAGTATCGACGTTGGTCTGCGCGGTCGTGAATTATTTACGAGCTTTCGCCGAGCCCGACCGTTTAATTCATACGGAAGGAACGATAATATCCGAGGGGGATGAGGGCTGAGAAGAACGAGAACGCGTCGTCGAGCCCGCCGACTGCGGCTCACCATTGTTACGCTCGGCGACGAGTTTGAAAAGGACAATTTTTCTGGCCGCTTTGCAATTCGTTGGATCTAGGACGGAAGACGAATGCCACGAAGCATCGCGGCGGATTCCTTTCAAACAAACTTTTCGGAATTCAGGCAAGCAAGCAGCCAGCCAGCCACGTTCCCTTCGTTTTCAAGCAGCGCTTCCTCCTTAGCGTTCCCTTGTTATTTCAATTGCCGGCACTCTACCTGTCATCGAAGTGTCAGTTCAGGCCTGGCCCGTTTTAAAAGAGCAAACCGCCGCGCCACAATTTCTCTGCCTCCTTCGTCCATTCAGGGGATGATAACCGTGAGAGAATCGAATACAGTCGGCGAGGCAGCATCTTGTCTCGTGTCTTCTCTGTGCGTACCCCTCTTTTCTCTTTCTCCCGCGCTGTGTCATCTTTCCTTCGTTTCTATACCTCCCTCCCTCGGTCTTTTACGTTTTGTGCTCCTTTCTTCTCTGTGAATCCGCAAAACGGGCTGCGTCTGCCTATCATAACATCCTCGTTTTCACGGTAACAATGTCGGCGTAACGAGACGTGCGACGGGAATATCGAATGCGAACGCAGACAGGCAAACTGTCCGAGATAGGAATTGGAGATATTCGTGAACTTTCTCCCTTTGAGAGGTACAAATTTTTTAGTTTAAGGGAACCTGTCGAACGTGATGATAGAAAGGGATGCTGCGCTTCTCTTTTGTACATAGTTTCTTTCAAACACTAGTCTCGCGTTGTATATGAGAAACGTTAACGCGATATTCATAGTGGCTTTCGTCTTTCTCTTAAATTCGTAGTTTCTTTCAAACAGGATCCTTGCGCTGTGTGCGAGAAATGTTAACGTGATATTCATAGTCGCTCCCATCTTTCTCTTAAATCCCCAATTATCATTCTCTTAAACGATTTCAACATTTGTATAAGCTTCTTCAAATGCTAAATGTACTTTTAATAGCTGCCACGATGCATTTTCCATGCTTAGACTCGTAAAGGAAATATGTGTGTATATCCTAATTGTATTATAATTAGACTGCGAGTGTTTATGCACGTGGGAGGATTTAAAGCTGCAAAAATGAAGAGGACGCGTATTTTACGCGAAAGATATGTAAAATACTTTAAATAAAATATTTAATACCTTACAATTATATACACCTTCGAATTAATAGATGAAAGAAATCATCGTTTACATTATGTTCATAAAAATATGAAATTGCATAAATATTCAGAGTCTACCTAAGTGTCTTAAATTGGCAATTGATTTATCAAGCAGTCGGATTCAATCATTCCTGTAATAGCTCGAGCGTTTCCAATTAAAATTAATACCAATTTTTCTCGGCGAATTTCACCGTCAATTATACCACTTTGTGTATCGTTTTTCGTATTTCTGTACCGTAATTTTTGTAATCTACCGTGTGCACGCCCGGAATTACGAGAATTTCATACCCGGTACGATTTTATTAAACGGCACGTTCGCGCAATCGGAATTTCACCCGTGTAAAGGTAAACAAGAACTTCAAGCACAGCTGGCATTCGTTTTCTTACGATGGTAAACGTTAAATGCATTAGCGTTTAACAATGCGCGAGAACGCGTGTAATCATTAGCCAAGCACAAAAGCTTCGCCCGCTTTGTTTTCCAACTCTAGTCGTCGTTACGTGCATTTAATATCGGAGCACGATCAACCGATCAGAATGGTTTCGTTAAATTAAATCGAATTGTTGCTCCTCTTACATAAACAACAACTTCTGTTTCCATCACGTGTAGGAATTAATTCGGTGCCGTCGCGTGGAATCAATTACAAATGCATTTTAAACGGAGAATCCAAACAGTTGTGAGGCACTTGCAATGATCCAAGAAACAATTTGCTATTGTTTGAATAAATTAGGATAATAATGAGTTTATCAGAAGAAAAGAAATAAAGGACGTCAAATTAATTTCTACGATTAATACAATAAAATCGCGTCAAATACGATACACAAGAAAATTTCTACTCTGCGCGTAGTTCCACGCATAGCTTATCGATATTCTCGGCTTTTATCTCTACGATCTGTCGAACAATGGAAACTTCAATGGAAAAACGGTACGCGGACCGTTCGATAATTTACGGCTAATCAAACAAGAAAAGAGGAAGAAGATGGCGCAGAGTTGTAGCGGACGTTCCTCGATGCGAATTAACCCGTAGAAAAGATTCCTCAGGAACGGCAAACAGTGTTCGACGAGAGAAGGACGCTAAAGGCGGAGGTGAAAAATCCAAACGAGACTGGCTTCGGTAGAGGCTGGTGGCCGTCATTAGAGACTTTGAGGCCGCGCACCAAATTACGCGTGGATCCCCGTATGATCCTCGCTTTATTAAATCTACCGTGTAATTTTCGTTCCGTTCGTTCCAATTCGATGGGTTCCACGTGCGTGTCTCTGTACCATTAGACCTTTTTCGTCCATTCTTCCTCTCTTTTTTCTTCCTTCCTCCTCTCCTCTCCCTTTATTTTCCGTGTAATAATCCCTTGTTTATGGCCGATGACTATAGGAATCTTCATGACAATCGATCCCGGCGTGCCCCGAATCTTCGAAAAAAGAACCTACATTCGGCCCTTTCTCCTGTCCCCATCCTTTTCTGCCGCACCGTTAATTTATTCAGCAAACACACACGTTGAAATACGAACACGCGCGAAGAGGGAGAGTTCGATCGTACGGAGGAGTCGCGAGGAGGAACGGAACAGCCGGCTGTAATTCAATGAAAAGGGGCTGAATCAACGCCGCGAGAAATCGATAATTTACGGCCGTGATTCGTCACGCCTTCGTGTTAATTGTTTTTACCAGGGCCAACGGTTTATCCGTGGGACGGATCATTAAAAGTATCCCCCCCTCTCCGACCAGCTGGATCATCAAATAGAAGACTCTTCGATTATCGTATTCGTTGATTTCGTCAGGGTTCCCAGTCCGATCCATTGCGCAATAGTCGTCGTACTCGGATCGACTTCGTAGCTTGGTAAGACGAGAGAGATAGGTTTTTTACAGAAGGGGCGAGACCGAGAAGTCGAGCAGCGGGTATCCTTTGGCTCGTGGAAGCCGATCAGGCGAGGAGAAAATATCGCGCGACCCGTTGAAATCGATTATACGCTGCTTCGATAGTTCCGACACGTCCCCAGGAGGGAATAGCTAAGTACAAATTTAAAAAGGCTTCATTGGCTGGCGCCAACGGATCTGGGCGAAAGCGAGGAAAGGTGAAACTTTCGATTGATTTTTTCATGGCGAGTTCGCAGTTGCTGGTAATCCGAAATTCCCCCGACTTTCCATCTCCTTTCTTTAATAGCGTAAGGTCTCGGGGAAAAAGGGTAGGAAGGATGAAATGAAAACGAGATCGCAGATGGTTGCCGCGGCGTCTCGCAACCGAGAGGACTTCCCTCTTTCTCTGATTCTCTTTATCCAACTCGTTCTTTGTTTACACGACTTCCGAATGAAACGGAGGAACTATTCGGCGGCAGCGCTTTAATTAATAAGCTGATACACGGATACACGTATCTCGCCCGCCCGTCCTCCCCTTTTCTCGTTCTGTGTGTACCTACGTATATGTGTGTGTGTGTTGTTCATCAAGGTAGTTCGATAATTTCGTGTATAAATCGATGCAAATATTTAACGTATCGTGCAAATAAATGCTCGTTACGGTGAAATTATCGACATCAGTGTCCAGAAACGTTCGCTCGCTCCCATTTATAAATTGGAAAATTAGATTACCTGGCTATCGTTTAAGCATCTTCCAGAACGCCACAATTTTTCGTCGATCGACTGACCGATCGAGTACTTTGATTGCTGCTCAACGAGCCGTAAAATAAGAAAATTAAATGAATCTCGATAGGAGAAAGATGTACGCTACCTTCGAGGTTATCTTCATCCTGTAATCCACCTATCTACCACTATAAGAAAAAATGAGGATATTATTTTTCTTTAAAGCGGCGGTAATAGAGGAACATAGGTCGGCAAAGTTTCTAAACTGTTTTAAAAGCATTCGATAGAAGGCAATTTAATCACATAATTACAGACAGATATCTCAATTTTTCTGAATTATTTTGTCATTTTCTCCTCCTTCTTCCGTATCGTAGCATAGCATGGCATCGTTTACCTCCTAATCCTGAGATACTTCTTTTCCCATCCTATCGGCTGTCTGGCTTATTTATCGACCATTCTCGATACACTGTTAATTCCAGTAAACACACGCGCATAACATTGTTACGACGTCGTATTAGCATGTCAATTACCGTCTTACAATAACGCCGCGATGCTCGTTCCTCGATGATTGCATTAAGTATCGCGTAACAAGATCTCCGGCCCATTCTCTCCATGAAACGACGTTCCTCCGTGAGGAACAATGGCAATTTTTCCTGGCCGCCTGGGTTCCCTCAGATACGGCTAGCCTCGCGACGTTCCCGGACAAAGAGAAGCAATTTCGCGTACACGACGCGCCACCCTTCCGTCACCCACTGTCCCGCAGGAAATTCGAGCAGAGGCCAGCATCGCTTTCCACCAACGCATCCTCCTTTTGTTTCCGCCGTTTTCACGCCGAACGTTTACTTGTTGCGTGTTAGTGCGATTTTATTCGCGACAAATCATCCCGTGATTCTCCGTGATTCCGGTTCCCAACCCGTAATTAACGGCCGTTGCATTAATTACCGTCACAGCCGGCGCGCAACTCGTGCCTGATCTCACTGATCAACTGGATAGTGACAACGCTGGATTTTTTCATAAAAGTTCTACATTGCAATTAACATGCTCTTTATTTCTATTTTAATATTTTTAGTTAGTCGAGGTAATACATTTACCACTTTCGAAATTATTTGGGGCTTCATCCTTTAAACATAGCTTGCGCTGTAAGCGGCGCTGAAGGCATTACTGTTCTAGAAGTCGAAATAATTTTTATCAATAGGAAAGATATGTGCATATAAATATTTAAATACTTTCTATAGAGTAGAACTCCATTTATTCGATCTCGCTGGGGAACAATAGTAATTCAAGTTTGTACAATAGGAATTTACCAATGTTGCTTACTATTTATTTTTCATTCATATAATAATTCACGTGCTGGTGCGAGCGGAAATTCGTTTTATCGATCACCAACTATAATTTTGTTCCCGTAAATGGAGTCCCGATATAATCGTTAAACGCGTATATGCACTAGCTGTATGATTACGCGATATTCGTAACGAATGAATTAAATATGAATATCTATAAACGTGGTAGTCGCGCATTCTTTATATTACAATTAACGTTACGATTCTCTTCAAAGGACAAAAAATAAAAATAGATGAAATTCTTCTTCACGATCCCTGAAAACGTGACCAGTGTCAAGTTAAAGTAACACCCTACGTAATCATCAGGTTAAGGTATACTAATCGACGTAACGTCGAACCTCTGTACGGCGTATTTCGCGAGGTATTACTTAAAACCGTGTATCAAGGAGCGTTTAAGAAGCTTGATTACAGGTTTTCACGGTGATAAAACGGCAGCGATCACGCAGCTCCGTTTCGGCCGTAATTTCGTCACGATTACGTATAAACTTGAGTATGAAAAGCCCCGGAGCGTACAAATCATTCGAAAGCTCGTAAAGGTACGACGGGAGTTGAACGGAGGAAACGTTGGAACGCGCGATTAAAAACGACGCAAAGTGTCGGTGACAGCCGTGAAAGCGTCGTTCCCTCGGGTTTTCACGTACATACGATTTAATCGATAGTTTAATTAAGCATGGTGGCGCAAAAGAAGCTTCGACCAGCGCGAAAGTGACGCGATGCGTCCGAGTGTGATTCATCGCGAACGACTGGCCTCGAAGGACAAGATAAAAACGTTCTCCATTAGCGCGTATTCTGGGGTAAATACGTAAGGCCGAAGATTTATCGCTTTCATAAAACTCCCCTGGCCGAGGTCAAGAGTTAATTTCCCGGAGCATCGACAAAAACGTAACTCGAACTCGAGGCTACGTTTTTCCTTGACCTGTGATCGCGCAGTTGCCTGCGCGGAAAGCGGAAACCACTGAAGAAGAGAGTAACCTTTTCCGTCGTTATCGCGACAGTCAGTTTCGGACGGTGAACTCGATCCTTTAACATCGGTTCGTTTGAAGGAGATAAGACAGGATACCATGGCATCTAATTTATTTTATGTACACGTTATTCGGACGTGGATGACCAACGTTGGTCATTTTTTAAGGTTGCAGACGATACCGGTTCTTTTTATCGGTACTGTGATAGGGTTGACGTTTCTTCTTCTTCGGGTATCATTGAATTTATTGGGATTTTATCGTATTCTATCTTCGTTTATCAATTCGTATTATTATGTAACTATGGGGGTGGAGCATCTTAAGCGAGGTTTTGTACAGAGCGATAAAGACAGCAGCAAGTTTTGAATCTTCCAAACGTGTTATTAGAGATCAGAAAAAAATTGGAAGATTCTGTAACACACTGGTAGCACACTAATATCATCTTTCAGAGAACTTTAATACAATATCTCGATTTCAAGCCGCTTTGACATCCCCCGCATTAAAACCCTCCGTTCAGTACGTGCTTTCGAAATTCAATAACGAATCCCGATTTAACCTCCTTTCGTTTCCAATAAATAATTTCCGAGCCGCGAGCTCAGTGTCACTTGACTCCGAAAAGTCTGCTGTCGTGTCGTTTACGATAAATATTTCCTTCGAGTCAGCATCCATCGAAGCTCAGGGTAGATTAACTCCCGAACCAGGAGGTGGCTCGTGACGTGGATTTTCGTAGCCGCGTCGGGATGGGATCGATCGAACGTCGACCTGGAATCAACTTGGTCGATTCCGCCTGTTTACGTTCTCGTGAAAACTTGCAAATGCACGGAACCTTCTCCTTTTTTTTTCTTCTTCTTCTTTTTTCGTTTCTCTTTGTTCGAATCACAACGAAAAAGGAGCCTCTGGCGCCGATAATTCGCGCGCACGATCAGCCATGCCGAGGATGGAGCAGCCGGCCGTGTGAGCGTGTATGTCTGTTGTGTTGCGAAGCCGAGGGAGGCAGATGCTCACTCTACAGCCTCACGCCCCGATACAATGGGTCCAGAATGCGAGACGAAAATAATGGTGGTCGCCTGTAAACCTATGAACCGATTCAATACGGTCCCACCTTTCTTCCCTCTGCTCCTCCAGGGAGAGACCGTCGACCGTGTCTTCTTTGTCATGCCACTTTTACCTCCATTTATCTCGCCGCGCATCCGTCCCCGTTCTTGTCTCTTCGCCGTTCACGGCGTATCAGTGTCCATCTTTCTTTATCCGTGCATCTATCCCGCCTCCCCCCTATTCTACCCTACCCGCTGGCCCCTGTGTATCTTTCCAGCATCTTATTGTGCCCCATTTTCTCGGAAATCTTTCTCTGTCACGAGATCTCGTCCTATACGTTCGATTCGAAAACTTAACCCCAGAACCGCTGCCTGATTCTCCATTTTACTCCGTCGGTTATTCCGTACGAAACCGATCGAAAACCTCGACATTCCCGATAGAGATGACATATATAATCGCTGGTTTCCATCGTGCGTCTCTTTCGTCCTATAGCGCGATTTTTATTAGAAGGGTGGAACGTTACAGCGTTCCTCCATTTCCCGTGTGTCGTTCAGGCACGCGTGGAAATCGAAAACTGCAAGTAAACGAACCCTATGCTGTTACACGCCTCTCCCTCGGGCGTGTTCTTCGAGCTGCCGGTCCACTCGTTCGTGGACCTCTTAGATCACTCTCGAGAGACACACGCGTATTTCCTTGCTGGATTCAGCCGTCCTCTCTCCCTTATACGTCGGCGGAAGGACGAAGGAATAGGGCACGAGGGAGAGCGAGAGAGAGAGAGAGAGAGAGAGAGAGAGGTAGTGCCATTGTGCTAATCCCAAGTTACGTCTAGAGGTACAATTGTGTCAAGTTTACGGTCGAGCGCGATTCCATTCGGCCGACGCATCCAACTACGTATACCTCCGACGGTGTATCTACAAGCGGCCTGCGAGCGGAACAAAGACGGAGATAGAGTAAATGGCAGGGGATGGATAACACAGTCGGTCCCCTATCAAAGAAGGAATTACAGGGAACTAGTTTTCTATGAGCTCTTCGGTTTCCTTACGTAAGGTCGAGCCTGCAGGATGATTCCATTATTAAGTTCCGAGTTGCGTTGCCTTTCGTCCGCGACCTGTCTTTGCCAATGTACCCCATTTTCTTCTCCATTCTCGTTCCCTGTATTCGTCTTTCTGCAAGACATGAAATTTCGCGTTTTTCTTCTTTCGATCTCTTGGTTGTATCGCTTTTACAAATTACCGCACTGCTACTTATTCCATCAGCCGAATGATTCAACGTTTCCTCGGGCGCAATATGTATAGCCTGATAGCCTTGGCTTTTGCCGGCACGCTTCTCTCAAACGAAGATACGTTCGTTGGCTTCGTTTTTGGAACTGCGGACGATGCGTTAAAAGCGTACGATCTTAATCGAACCAGAGAAAAAGAGATCTGTAGGAAGATGATGAGAAGGAGAGAGATACCTAGGCGACGAAACGTGGGGTTGAAACTCGGTGAAAGTACATTGACGTTTATGGGTTCAGGCTGGTTTCACGGAGGTGGGGACGATTCGATGAGTAATGGGGGCCGCTTAATCATTTTACGCAACCGCCGATTATCTGGTGAACTAGATAACAGATACGTAGCCGGCATACGCGTAAGATTGATCGTACACGCCATCATTCGGTCCGTGCGAAGAAAGAAATCAATTAAATCCTTTATATCAGTCCCCTACGGCGGATCATATCTGTCCGATGTAAAAACATCCACACGACGACGATTTATCTTCCCAGTCGAAAGTATCTCCATAATATTACCGATTAACGGACAACCGCGCATTCAGAGTTCTTCCATTAGACCACAGAAACGAAGGAAACGAAACGATATGCAGCCGTACGATCAGTGGGAAATGGGGCGAGTGATTATAAAGTCACTGATCCGGTCCCTTTCGTCCGATCATTTTTTTCTCCGCTCGTAACTTTCTACCAGACAGACGCTTTAATTACTCGCGTGACGGTGCACCACACCCTATTAATATTCTCCACGTGGTTCTCCTCGTAGACAGCGTGTCAGTACCTTCCACCGACGAAAAAACACACGCTCAAACACCATCTCCCATGGTTCTTTCGCCCCGGTAGAGGAGGTGGTTATGTATCTCTCCGGCGTTTCCTGCATAGGAAACACCATGAATTTTAACGAACGAACGCGAACCGGATGATAATATCAGCGCGGCGCGGGTGCGAAGATACGCCGGAGACCCGTGTCAACGGCGAGAAAGCGTAACGCGATGCGACGCAACGCGACGCAGCGTACGAGCTGCGCGACGTGCCCACGGGGGTTGGAATTTCGGAACGAAATTACGGGTGATTTAAAAGCGGCTGGGCAACGCGTTTCTGTCGGTATCGCGGCACGTAGCCGCGCGTGCACGCGCCTATATAGATTCCGTTGGTTATGGATCGTTGGCCGAACCTGGCCAACAAATATTCGAGTATCTCTTTCCCTGCGAGAAAACGCACCCACGGGTCCAGACGAGACGTGACCGAGATAACGAAACGACTCCTCTTCTCTCTTCTCTATTCCCACGTCGTGGTGTACGAAGACGGTGCTCGCGGCCGTTTTAGCGGCGCCGAAATCTTAAAAAGCTCTCCATCCACCGAAACTTTCCTACGTACGATCCTCGCGGAGGATTGTATCGTTTTCCCCCATTCCGACTATGTCTTCTTTTATATGATGAAACCTCCTCGGTATATACGTATATGTATACGTGTGTTTCGTCCACGTGTAATTCATATGTGTAACGTAGATAGTGCGCGTGTAGGTATATGCGTGTCGCGTTGGGGAAGAGATATTTATTAGATGCCCCGCGCATTGAATTCTTAGGAGACTGCTTTCGCCCTCCGTCGACGGGAAGAGGCGCGGTTAACCAACCGTGAACGATAGTGGATTTTTACGATTATTTATCGTTATTACCGGATACACGTGCTCGTGTCCGCTTCCAACAGTTACCCCCAGAATTGTCGCTCGTAAAATCGTGAACGTGAAATCGAAACAGCTCCCCGCGACTTCTATGTCATCTCTGGCGTGTTCGATAGGCGCTGGTGTCTTTACGTTTTTCCTGCTTTGACCGACTCTCTCTTTACTACGTCCTCGTTGGAGTTTTTCAAGCCGCTATCTCGCAGGATGCTTGGTGAATGCTTGCGTGAAAGATAGGAAAGCGTAGGAAGGAATGGAGACTCGTCGATGATCTAGATTGGAAGTTTTTTGCTTGGAGAGGAAGCTGCCTTTGAACTGGAAATAAATCCTTCCACGTGATTAATGGGGCTGGATATTTACGATTTGTCGAAGTGTGAATAACATTATTCTTCGGAGATTTTTTTACAAATATTTTACGTCAAGCGTTGTCGTTGTAAAATATTATAAATCAGTAGAATTAATTTGCGTTTTAATTCATTCGGCTTGGCTACTAACCAACAACGAATTCCACGTTGCTAACCTGTCGCAAACTTCGCGCGCATACCTACTTTACGATTCATGGGAAGCCTCGCAATTTTAATCGTCCGGATGAAAAAACGTGAAATAGAGGGAGAGGCTAGATCGGTGGTAAAATTCGGGCAGAATTTCAAGAGAGCGCCCTCGTGTTCTAGCGTAGTGTCGCACGGAAACGCACGGCATTTATCTGGCTAACCGCCGCGTGCCTGTCGCTTGGAATTGCGATCCGTGTCCCATTGTACTTAAATAGTTCGAAATGACGCCGGTCGATTTAATTTCGGGTTACTGTAACTATTTCCATTTGCAGAATTTATATCAGCCGTTCTGAACGTGTGCACGCCGCTCTGCCAGTCGTAATTGCGTATCGTAAAAAATACACCCCCGCCCATGGATTACAGCCCTTGCCAGCGAGCATAATTTCGAGAATCGTGCGCGTGTTACCGCGACCAAGCTGCCGCTAATAAGAGTCCGGTATATTATTTCTCGTTTACTCTGCGCTTTAATTAATCGCAATTACGTTTGATTGAATATCCTGCCGCGGGACGAACGATAATTGCGACAAAGTGACCGGACTATATTCGTTTCCATCGTGGAACCTCTTTTCGAACGACGGTAGTTCATTAGTGTTGCCTGTAATATTTTTTTCTCTCCGCTGTTTTCACTGAATAATTTCATCAACAATTACTCGCTAATGAAACGCGTTCCACCGTGACCAGGGAATAAACCCGGGGCCGCGAGGCGTGGAATAATAGAAAAATCGCGTCGTCGCCGCCGGAAACGTCACAATAATGCTTGTCAATCGATCGGTCGCTGATAATCGCAGAAGCACGCGTTTCGTCGCCCGGGCCACACCGCCGCGCTGAATTAAATCCAGCACAAAAGCGATCCATCGAATCGATCATTTTCATTTTTCAAAATTCACCCCTTTGTTCGTCGTCTGTCTGTCTGTCGATAATTCGATTCATATACGATCCTACACGAACGTTGATTTCGGGTAGCCTAACGGTGTACGTATTAACGAAGAGGGTGCGCCGAATCATTCGCGCGATGCAAAGACGTCGCCACGTGCGAATTACGCGGTAATCCGCCACGGAAGGACGTAAAACTGCGCACGTGGACGCCTGGCCCTGGGATAATCGCACTCAGACACGTGGCCCTCCATTCAAATTGGAAAATCATGATCGGAAAAGTTCTTTAACGCGACCGCCATCTGGCCCACGGCACTTGCGTTTTATATACATCGATACGAGGGGTTAGAAAACTACTGAATTTCGCTGGTAGCTTCAGTTACAAAGAAAGTTTCACCTCTTTCCGGTTGAAAGTTCGTCCGGGTCATTGAGTTCTTTGGAAATATTTGAGCGAAACGGGCGGGAAAAAGAAGGAGGAGAGGTAAGAGAAGGTAGGAGGGAGTTGGTGCATCGAAATGGAGGTTGAGGAGTTTTTGGAGGAGGGAATAACGGAGCAGCAGGTGCTTGAAGGGCAGCGGCCCCTCGGCTGAGAATCGAGGTACACACAGCTTGCCCGGCAATTTCATTCGCCTTCTCCCGCTCCGAAAATGATTGGTCGCACCTTGCATCGGTTATGCGCTTTTTATCGGGGCTCCTGCTCGCGCGCGCGGAAGCTAATAATTTAAAGGCTGCCTCCCGTGGTCCGGAGGGGATTTCTCGGGAACGCGACCCGAGGAATATTCGAAAGTTGCGCGGAATTCGCGCGGAAAGTCGGCAAAGTGGGATAAAGGAGGCGACCAGCGTGGTCCAGAGGCTTTCTTTGACATCCGGTAGAATACTCTTTCGTGAAAGTTCTTGGTAGAATTTGCGTAGAACCCGAGGAAACTGGAACGAAAGGAAAGTAAGGAACTCCCTTTTTCTTCTTTGCTACGATCGCGCCCGTAAGTTCTCGAACGTAATTAAATGGGAGGGCAGAGGAGATCGTCGGAATATATTCGATGGACAAATGCGATTCGACACGGAGAGCTACGTGTTTCGGAGCAGAACCGAGTTCCCTCGTCATCGTGAGCACGGCATAACAACGCGATTAATTTTTTCCTCGGGATATTAAACGGAGAGATAGAACAGAGTAATAAAGTCCCCGCCCCATTTTTCTTTCCGAGTCTATCGAATAAAGTAAGAAACTCGTACGTGGCGGCGCGACGGCGGATCGGCAAAAATCAGGCAGACCGGTGAAAAAGTTAATTCCGTTAGTTCCAAGGGTCGGTCCTCTGAAAGCAGCAGCAACCGCTCAAAATCGTTTCGCGTGGGAAAAAAGCAGGCAGAGAAAAGAAGATCTTTCGCACGCTAAAAGTTACGCAGAGCACGGAATAAATTCGAACAACTGGTGAGGCCAATAAAAAGTGCCCTATAAAACATCTGCACGCCGAGCGCGCAACTCAAGGATAGTGGGAGGTTGCCCAATAAATTTCCAACCCTCGCCAGGGCCTTCGGTATATGTATTCCTTGCGTACATCGAACGACGAATTTGCCATTTATACCGGATAAGCAAGTTCCCTCTTCTCGTTCGAAATTGCACACGGAGGAAAAATCCTCGGACTTGTCCCTTGTTCCTTAGAAGCTTTCCTCTGTCAGTACCGGGTGACTTAAATCGCCTGTAAGAGATTTTCACCGGAGTGGCCCCGCTCGATTGAAATGAAGTCCTGGATACTGTAATTGCGATCGGATAAACAATGTCGACGTAGCTCCTTGCACTCGATCGGTTTTTCTCCTGTCCCTCTTCCTCCATTTACTCCTCCCTCCACGCGTTTCCATTCCGTTTCCTCCTATTCTTTCTGCCAGGGAAGCTCGTTCATTCGGCCTCGTTCTTTCTCATTCGTTCCTCTTCTCGTCTACTCTTCGTCCCCGCTCGTTCTCTCGATTCCTCTCGCGATGCAACCGTCCGGAATCTGATCGTAAAGGTCAAAACGACTGTCTCTGATTGATTTACCCACGGTCAATACACGGTGAAGAATTGTTTGAGAGCAGCGTCGATTCTCTCTATCCTCTATCCTGAACATCCAATTCCCGTATCGAATGGAGAGGTTTCTCCCCAGTCCGGAACGGTACTTATTCCTGCCGCTATACATTCGGCCTTCGGAATAACCCCTCCAGTCGTTCTGGATTGCTACGAACATTTTCTTCTCCTCCGCCCTCGATCGAACATTAACCGTTTGCGCTGCCGCGAAACGCGATCCAACTTCCCCTTTTCTCCATCGATGCGTACTTTCATCCCTTTTGCTCGTTCCCAGAGCTTTTCACAAGTGGTAGAAGATCCTGGACTTGGACGTACAGGTTCGAAAGTCGTTCAATTTGGCGGAGGCTGCATCGAGGCTGATTCGCCACTCGCAATTATCCTAACCCATTATTATATAGCGAGCCTTCTCTGCTTAAACGAAATATGTACACAAGAGGGTAGGCTTACTAGAATCACCTAAGCTTCAACATTTTACAATTCATTCTTAAACTTTGCATAGGATAATTGGATTTGTCGTGGTGGGTATATTACGAGACACCATTAGTCTGTATAATAACGAAAAAATGAGAAAATGTCGCGTATTTTAAGCCGACAAGAGAAAGTATGAAAGACGAGAAAATTATTCGAATAATCCTACGGTGCCAACATCAAAACTAACTCTAACTAAGAAATAAAGTGGTATACACACGTTACTGAATTATGATAATTACAACCGAGAATATTAACATTTGAGAAACTTCTTTCCTTTCGACGAGTAGAAGTTACGTTTTCGTAGATAGTCACAGTTTTCGTGATGTAAATATTCGTCTGTTTTTAAATGTAGATCGCTCAAAAATTGTTCATAATCGAACATGGCGAATTACTACAGGAAAATTGTTTATCTTCACTCACCAACTCTACTCTTACCCTACCTTTTAACGTCTTCCGTATCAACGAGCAGAGTTCGAACGACGAATGCAACGCGATAAAATATTATCGTAGGAGTATGGGATTCCGTGGATCGCGGCCAGAAAAGGATAAACCAGCGGTGTCTCCTCTGTCATTTTAGTTTGTCGTTCGCTGTTATCTGTCGATCCGTTTGCCACCCTTTCGCGGCACCCGCTATCAGCCGCGCCGCCTGGTCAAGCGTTTATTGTGATACCACGAATGCGTTTTTTTTTCTCGTTGCCTGGTTTTTCCTCCCCCACTGGGTATGGTTTCGGTCCCGCTAGATTTTTCGCGGTCGCGAGATTTATTCGAAGAGTCGCGCGAAAGCTTTGACGCGTCTGTATATGATGGACGAGAATTTCTGTTCGGCGGCCGAACGATACCGGTGAAAAATTGCTCGAGGAATGGAGGCTGTAATCCCCGCGATTTTTATTCTGTTCTCTTTTGTTTTTAGCGCGAGTATGTATGCACATGTAGCTATATGTATACGGTGTGTTTGTGTTTTTTTTTTTTTTTTTTGTTAGTGGGGGTTCGAGCGAAACATGCTGATGCACTGATTGCGAAAGTTTCGGTCTACTGTTCGATGTGGGGGAACCAGAGTTAATCGCACTTTAATTTTATGCCTCTTCATTCGTCTAATTTCTTATCGTACGGTGTACGGTGCCGTGCGAAGATCTTGAACCATCTCTCACATGCAAATGTTTTACTTTTGTAGTGAATAGAAGGATACTTGATATTATCTTTGTTGCGATATCATTCTTCGTACGTTGTATTCTAATATATTTACAACGATGATTCCACTTATTTTAACGTATATTTAAAGATATCTCTAAAACAGCATGTGGAAGCTCTCCCTAAAAGTATATCTAGTTCCCATTAAAGAGCGATTAACATAAATGGCGCAAGTTTCAACGACATTACATCAAGAATACTTGAAAATACATGATCCGCGTTTCACGTCAAGTCTACCACGATAAATATAATTTCTACCATTTGGCCATTATTCTCGTACAATACTTGTCTTAGCTTCTACTTCGACCCAATTAACTCGGCTAATGGAGCTTCCATTGCATTTTACGTTCTCCATCGCCAGCAGATTTCTCGAGTCTTTCGATCGAATCGATCGTTACAGGCGGACAATCGTTCGGGCAAACGTTCCTCGACGTATCCCTTATGCAGGGCGATGAACATGTTTTCAAGAAGTTTCGGCGTAGACGAGCAGGTTCCATCGAGCCAGCTCGTCGGGACAGTAATTATTTGACCGAGCTCGATGAAGGGAACAGCGGAACTTTTCTTACCGGTATTTGCAGGAAAAGTTACGGCTGGAAGTTGCGCATAATGCTGTTCGAAAAGTATGGAGGACTCATACCGCTTCTGGCGAACATACAAACACACGATCACACACGTAAAGTATACGAGTAAACGTAAGGAACGAGGGATGCAGGAGGATCGGTTGAGTGCACTTTCGAAGTAGTTGGCGAAATGCAACTGCTGCTCGCCAGGAGAATGTGGCTGCGATAACGGAAATCGTGACATACGCCATTTTCCCTGGACTCGTCTCTCAGCCAAGCGTCGTTCTACTTATCGAATCCGAACCAATCGACTATCGTACGCCCTTACATTCTGTGTACGTAGGTGGAACGCCTCGGTTCGTGGCCGTTCAGTTCCTCGGTTATTCCCCGTAATACGCGCTCACAGATTGTGCAAACTCTGCTTAATTAAAATCTGTTATTTTAGACGACGAATTAACGACGATTATCCGCTGGTCTTTATAGACCACGGCACGGAAGTAATCCAAGCCGAAATTTAAAATTCATATCGAAGATGGTATCCAAGAATATGTACGACGTCTTAAATTAACGTGGAAAATACTTACCTCTGCTGTTACATATCTTAGAACACTTTTACTATAATTTCCAACTTTTGGAAGAATTTCTGGAAAATTTATTAGGGAGCCAGCTACCTCTTATATTTCATACAATTTGAGAAAGATTCTTCTTTGTTCGTCACAAATTGCTATTCAGATTAAACGCAGAAAGTTAAACTTTGAAATTCACATAAATCAAATGACACGCGCAATGCCTAACGTTGATATAGAAAGTGACATATAGGCAATAACGTAGTATGCAGCAATAATAAGACATATTAAAATTTCTTACGCTTTCCAATAATCTTGATCTAACTTCGAAAGCTTAGGATTTGCCAGAAAATAGATTTCCTTCCATATCTCGTGCAATTCGAGAAAATTTTCGTGATATTCTTCTCCATGCGTCACAAATACGTCGTCCACGACTAGTTCGGATCAAATCCAGATCCTCTGCCAGGAGGATCGACGAGCGGCAAAAAGCGAGCGTGTCGTCCCTGGCTCGAAGTTTCCGATTACTTCGTAAGCCTCAATTCAAGTTGGCCCATCGCGAATTACGTCATTCCTTTTTAAAACCTTTTTCCGATCGTCGACGAGACGGGGCCAGCCGTTTAGGCTAGATCAATCGATCTCCGCCGAGTTCGACGATTGAGTTCTTTTCCCGCGAGATTCCCCAATCGCAGATTTAACTGCGTCGAACATTGTTTTCGCCACTGTCACGAATCTCGGTTGTTCCAATTACTGGCTAATCCAGCGCAAACTCCTTGCGCCTTGGAGAATTGAATTTTCCTTCGTCTTTTCCGCAACTTGCTCGAAATCGTTGGCTACGCTCGCCGAATCGCTATTTAAATTCCATTACGAAAACTATGTTAATTCGATAGTGAGAGGGAAAGAGGGTTAGTGGAGTAACGAAAGCAAAATAGAAGCGTGAGAACGAAATTAGAACGGAAAGTCGGTGGCATGTAGATGAAGGCGAGAAGAAGGGAAGAAGCTGAAAAATATAAAGAAAAAGTTAATGGAGAGATAAGAGAGAAGAAACGGGAAAAGGGTAAAGGGTGGGGAGCAAAGAGACGTCAAAGAGATAAAGAGGGAAGAGATGGTAGGAAGTTAAAGTGGTAAAGAGAGAAAAAGGAAAGATAGAGAAGGACGTGGCGAAGAAAGAGGGACGCGGATGATGGCAGAGTGTCAAAGGAAGAAAAGAACAACCAAGGGGAAAGGAGATTCACGAGGGGGTATGAGTGGCAGGGGCAAAGGGACAGAGGAGAAAAAGTGGACGAAAGAGGGAAAGAGAGGCGCGTCAGGTGAGCTGGAAAATCCGGTAGCAGTTTTCAGGGATAGACCCAAGGCTTGCAGGCGTTCGACGAGGGTTGAAAGGTGAGGAAGAGGGTAGGTGGCGAACGAGTACAAAGCCGTGCACCAGGAGCTGCGAATACGAGTAGGGACGAAAGTTAAAGAGTGCTCGAAAAAATTTATCGAACGTACCACTTAACTCCCGCCACGTTTTAAAACAGTCTGACGGCACCGTTCGAAAACACTCCCTCCTTTGATTCCAAGTCAACCCCGTCGGTCTATGGTAAACGAAGGGGTGGAAAGGGCGATGGGCAAACATACTTATCGTTCGTTCGACAATCGAACAATTTCCTACGGAAAGAGATTGCCGAGTCTATCGAACGCGTTTAATCATAATCAGACTAGAGGGTTAAAGTCGAGGAAGAAATCGAGGGTTACGCCGTGTGTTCTCTTATCTTCTTCGAAAGATAGAATTTCTTAATAACTGCAATTGCTTCCATTAGATTTAATCCGTTACGTTTATTACGATTCTTTTTACACGAGTGAGCTATTGGCTATTATAAGCAGAAAATGCTTCGTAAATTATGAAATACTTAAAGCGAAAGTGGCCCTCTACGTTTTAGCGACAGCTACTATCGAGAAATTTAGATTTATGATTTATCTCGATTCCCTTATCGTACAATTTCAATTGACAAATTCCATGGAATTCCTGCTACAAACATTCGTACGCTGCCTCAAAGCGACTGAGTTGCAAATATAATCGAGGAACTGACACGATTCCCTTCGGGGCAAGTTACTGAAAATTGCAAGAACGAACGTTACGTGTGCGCATAAAGGATCGAACGCGATGCACCATAGAAAGTATTTTGCGGATTGCATTCTTTCTGGGTTAATACGTAATTTCGCAGTGTTTCACACAGAAAGATGGACCAGTTACTTTTAGCCCAACGTTCCCCGTTAGTCGAGGCGAAACGTGAAAGAGCTTGTCCATCCATTCTGCTTCCGGCGACGAGCTCATACATACAGGGCAGCCGCGTCATTGGCTGGACGATAAATCCGGTCCCGTGTTCGCTCGTCCAAGAGGAAGTTACGTGGCGGTCGCTGAATTATGTCGGTTCGACGTTAGATAAATTTTACGTGGCCCTGTTCATCGATGATTCTACCTCTCTTTTTCGGGCGACTCGATCGCCATGTCGATCGCCGGTCCAGAAACCCAACGGTATTTCTGAATTACGGTAGCGAATCACAATCGTCCTACTGATATTCCAATTTTCTGAATCTCGCTTTTGCGTTATTTCATCGCGTCGTATCTAAAAGTTTGATGCTACGGAAATGAAACTAAAACGCACACCTGCGAAAAAGAATTGGAAAATAAAGGCTATGTGCTAGTGTACAAGTATCGAGTTAAATTAGAAAAGAAAAGTTAAAGAAGAAAAAGTTTTAGCCGACACTTCTCTATATAATATAATACGCAATTATAATACAATAATTATAATATAGTAATATGATATAAACAATACAATATAATATGCAATTTATTCTGACCATCGTTTTATTTGTTCGACTCTTCCTCCAAGTAACTGCTCGATATTGTAAACCAAACACGAATTTTAATCATTCCGATCTTCAAGAATCATGTATTAAACATACGTTTCGAGAGAACGATATAAATCCTATTCAGGATCATAGCACTTAGCCCGATAAAAAGCAGAGTCGTAACGCGACGAAGCGCGAGCTCGTGTCGCGAACAAACGACCGGCCACGAAAATATAAAAGAGGGATATCCATCCATCGTCCTTTCGTGGAACGAGACCGCCGTACCTATGATCGTCACCGTCGGTCTGCACGATAAATCCGTGGCTCGTTCGCACGAGGGAAAGGACTCTTACATTGTGTCGTGTTGGATAGCTCAATTCATATCAGGATCACGGTGAACGACGAATCGGAAAGTACGAAACGGGAGGAGCATGTCGGTGGTGCGTCATGTCAATCGGATTCCACGGGAAAACCGAAATTTGTGGGACCGCGGCGAAACGATGCCATCCTACACTCTTCTCTATCCCATTCTTTCTCTCCGTCATACGTTCACGTCCGGTCGATTCACTGATGTGATTTCACTGCCTGTGACCGGAAGCAGCGAGCGCGTGTGACGGCTCAGACCACGTAAAAAGGCGCAAAGCCATCGCGATGGATGGACCTTTATTTTTCAAAGATCTCTGTAAAAGATCACGATTCTCAGCCCTTCGGAGCTAGATTAATATACCACTGATCCCCTCAGTCGTATTTTCGTTGCGAATGATGGTGATCGTGTAGGTTGTAGAGTACTATTTCTCTCTCTATAAATATATATTATATATGAGGAGAATTCAACGATCAGATTTAAGTCAGATATCGGATGGACTTGATGCAATTCCGTCTTAGAGTAAGACTGGATCTAGGATGTACGTAATGCTAGTTGGACTTAGCTGGAGCATAATTCAGAGGTGTACAAGCCCCGTGTGGATCTAATCCAGTTTATCATAGGCTAACTCGGATCTGGTCTACACTTAGCCTAGACGTAACTCTAGTTTCAGTGCAGTTTGGAGTGACTACTTTAATCGGCTAACCCAAGTCGTTGACAGGTCATTTTGTAGCTACAAAGTCCGAAATGCAAACTACGTGTATCGAACAGCAACCAACATTCTTCATGAATAAAGATATTGTTTTATGAAATTCGATTAAAAGTTTCTCGAGTGCGGTGTACAATTTCTGTACGCTTTTGTCCTGCAATTGATGTACGAGGAACAACTGCATACACAGTGTGGCAAAAATAACCGAACTTCTTAAGACTAGGAAAAACCAGTGGCGACGTTGTCACATAGAAATACGCCTCTCATTGTCACTATGTTAAATTTGTACGGCGCTTACGTCGTTGGAAGTAGAATTACAATAATCAACATCAAAGTAAAGTTCGTTCACGCGTCGGAAAATTTAATTCTGTTGCGTGACAATGCGCCGATTCATCGTGCGCCCGCTGTAACTGCTTTCCTTCAGAACAAACAAATTAAAATGTTGCAGCACCCTGTTCGCCAGATTTAGCACAGCGCAATTACGTTTTGTCTCCAATGCGACAAATAACAAGGAAGGGAAAACGTTATAACAACATTCGCGATATCT
The DNA here is from genome assembly GCF_041682495.2 of Bombus fervidus. Taxonomy (NCBI): domain Eukaryota; kingdom Metazoa; phylum Arthropoda; class Insecta; order Hymenoptera; family Apidae; genus Bombus; species Bombus fervidus. Next base: position 10,724,716 of record NC_091520.1, on the reverse strand, counting down.
GGAAGGCTGTGACGAGCATTTTCAAAGGAATTCCATAGAAACACGCGTAGCAGTTATGTAACGGATTAGTTGAGCGTGAAAATCATTGTATCGCCATAGGAGGAACGTGTTTTGAATAAAATCTTCTTCCTCGACACGATGCCTCTGGTTTATTATCTTTAAAAAAGTCCGGTTATTTTTCGAACGGACTGTTTATATTTGGAGTCTAACACATTTCCGTTTCTGTTCTCGTGACTGAAGCAATGAAACCATTCGTAGCAACGATGCTCTAATTGTTTCCATCACTGTATATTATAAATATTAACATTTTTAAAAATGCACCAATCCTGTCCTCGTTAATTATCAAAAACGTGAGACACCAGCTCTAAAAGACAAAATCTTTGTACCAATAATGCCAAAACGTTCGCCGACTTTCATGTCTGAAAGAATGAAACTCAAAGGCGAGAAATTCAGTCAATTATCTTCAATTGATATTCTCGCTAACGAAGAACACCAATAAAGACACGGATCAGTCTGTTTCGTTAATTTCCGTTCGAATATTAAACGAGAGGAGAAAATTATTCAAAACGAGCGGGCTTCTCTATAACGAAGGAACCATTCTCTATAACAAGGAACATTTCATATATCTATCGTTGGTTGTTTCGTCGGAGGGAATTTCTAGGCTACGTAGTGACACGAAAGGCAATTGCACGCAGATCCCTGTTGTTCAACGAACCGTTCGGAGTCTTCCGCAGTCGACCATTTCGCGTTAGAAACAGTGGAGCACAGGTTCGAGGAAAGCAGCCGACTTTATATCGCCACTTTTATGTCAGCGCACGCGAAAACGTCAGCTCCGTGCGCGGCACAGTATGCGAAATTCATACTCGTTCCAGTTTTCAGAGAAAATACGAGGATCGTGGGTGGCGAACGCCAGGTTCTCGGCGACACAAACGTTTCGTACAGGAACGACCGAGATAGGGCTCGTTTTTTTCACCCTTCTGGTCGTCGTCGAAATTGGCGCGCAAAGGTCCGCACAGATGGCCGGTCACGATAAGAAAAATTTTGCACGAATTTACCGATATTGGTCGATCGTTATCAGTGCTACTGTTCCGTGGCCAATGGGAAAAATCGTGTTCCCATCTTTTCCTCTATTTTTTCCCCTTTTTCGAAAGCGGAAGGACCGCTTCAATATTTCAACAGCTCAGATAAAAATATTTCGGTGTTTTGTATTTTTTCTTACACGGTTTTACGCGTATCTTTTATCTTATTTCCTTTTTCTATTGTGTATTTGATATTGAAAAGATACGCAGACTATAGGGAACAACACGATAAGTCACGTTTCTTACTTTTTTACGGCTAAGCACATTGTCGATCAATCCCAAATTACTAGAACTGTTCGTATATTTAGTTTTGGAGGTAAACATGCGTTTTTCCTGTCTCTTTAATATTTTCAACATATCGTTCGTCCGTCATATCAGCACGTTGAAATTGTATTAAAATGTTACTTGTTTTGATATTTATATCTTTAGCTTCCGTAAAACTTTATCGATCTATCAGCCATTTACAAGACTCATACATTTTCGAGCCTGCAAGTTTTCATTTTCAATTATATCGTATTAGAATTTTTCTGTTTAATCCTCAATCAACGTTAAAATTTGAAGACCAACAGAAATGTATTTACCACTGTTTTTCTCCTGCGATCTTCGTATTATCTACCGAATATATTATATTAAATGATCGAGTGATATAAGCGTTCTTCGAATTTGACACGTTTACGTTAATTACGCGACGGGATCCTGGTCGCAACATTACCAAAACACCGTGCACTCTGATTCGGAATTCGCATTAACAGATAACACACAGGAACTTATTACCATTACCAAAGGGAATGGGAACTTACGACGGGACTACTACCGTAATTACCGGCAATAGCAACATTAGAAGAAACTCGAATCATGGTTGTTCCAGTTTCAATATCCGTCCCCAATCGACGTCGAAACAGATTGCACGTACGTTTTGCGTGCTAATTACGCGCGCGTAATCTACATTTGAACTCGCATTCGAAATGTAACCGAAAATTCCGATAGAACATCGATGCACGATTTAAAAAAATAAAAAAAAAAAAAGAAAAAAAGAAGGCCGACTGCACGCGGAATGCAAATAACAAGAGTGCCCTGGGATTTGGTTCGTTGTTTCGATTCCCAGTATAAACGAACCGCGTTTCTCTGCGTAGGCAGATTATAGTCGAAACAGAAAAAAAGAAGGCAAAAGGAAATAGCCGGTTGCAGACGTCCCGAAGAAAAACGAAAATCGAAACAGACCACGAGAGGGTGTACGTATAACCGGACGACAAATCGAAAACGGTGCATTCGTTAGCATGAAAAGTGCTCTTACACTGTGCTCGGTCGAACAGAGAGACCGCGGTCCATGGCATGGGATCGTCGAAAATAGTCGAATCGAAAGGACGGAGGGAACGAGGGTTGCGAATCGTCATTTCTATGCGTCATTTCACTTGGCTCCAAGCGAAATTTCCATGACCACGTATGCGTTCAACCTTTCTATTTTCTTTTTTCCTCCCTATTTTCCCTCCCTATTTGCTTGTTTTATTTCCGTCCTTTCCACTTTTTGCCCTGGTCCCGACATTTTCACTCTTTTCGCGCAATTACAAATAGAAATTCCGAGAGGTCGCAGTCGGGGACACGCGGACGTATTAAACTGGACGTCGACGATTCGGTGCCGCGACCATCGATTCCGAATAATTCTGCCTGCCATTTTGTTTCGTTCGTTGCTGGCAAAGGGGCACCAGAGGGAAGAGAAAAATCTTCCCTCCGCTCGTTACATCGCGATCCCGTACGTTTCGCGGATATACGATACTCGTTGCTCCCTTTTTTTCGCCTCGCTCGTCTAGCCGAAAGGAAATCGAGCCATCGTCGCTGCAAAACGGGGAATTAACGGGTCGTGTCGAGTGCAACGTGCTCTCTCGTGGAACAGCACCAAAATAACCGTGTAACTGGTCGATTCTTTCGTTTCGGTCAAGGGAGTACCTCCGTTTCGACGTTCGCACGTATTTCGCTGCTTTGTTTGCTGGAGATTTATTTTGCACGCCGATGATACTCTTTCGTTGCTCTGGAATTACAGTAAACTAAAGCATACTTAACGCTTAACCTGTCGCTCGTACGCTAATGTGAGTGCACATCGATTTTATTATTATGTAATTGTGTATTTCTTATCTCTTGTCGTGTTTAATTCGCCTAACTTTCGTGTTAAAGGAAATTTCAATCAATACCAACAAAGTTTTCGCTTCCTATAACGAGTTGACAGTTCGTGTATCTTGCCTTTGATACTAAAAATGCAGAGAATTTTCACGACAAAGAGATTATTTTCGAAATCGTTGATTCCGAATTCGTCTCTAAGGATCGTTGTGACACTTAGTTTAGCGTTGAAACTACTTTCCTGTAAAATGTACAGCACGTACATCATTAACGAGTATTATTATCTTGTCAAAGATCTCGTATATCAAATACAAACGTACAAGCTCATACGTCCATCTATACATCACATTCCTCAATTCGCGAACCACGTTCGCTGAAAGTGAAATGCTTAAAATTCCAATGGAAAACTGGATCACAACCAAATATCGTTTAATCGTTCTATCTTCCCCGTGGCGACGTATTCGAAAGGAAATCAAGTCGTATTCGAACACGAAAGAAAAATTAACGCGCACCGGCGTGTTGGAGTGCAAAGTGGTAGACGAGAAGAGGACTGTGCCACATCCTATGGTCGGGCATTTTTCAAACCGTAGCTCGTTATCGAACGTGGTCGGTCGCCTTTCGACCGGATAGATTCGATTCGCATTCAGAGCCAGCTGGAAGCGGAAAAAAAAACGAGCCATTGCGGCGTCGTCATTCCGCCGTGTCATTCCGCTTCAGAAGCCGCGCCGCGCGTCCAACGAGCCGAAATTTGAATGACGCTTTTCCCGATCGCCTCCGCGTACCCCATTCCGCTACTCCACCCATCCTTCCTCGTTCTCTCATTCGATTTCGATCGTCCGCAACGCGAAACTAGATTTTTATCCGCCTCTGTGTCGCGTACCGTTCGCCGCTGATTCTTTTAGCACGGCCAAAAACCGCGCGTTCACTGCCTATCCCCGATGATTTGCCCGCGTTTCCTCGACGATCGATCGATCATCCACCAGGTCGTTACCAATTTCCACCAGTCTTGTCCAGGGAAAATGGAACTTTTTCCACCGGACAACTCGATTAGAGATACTCGATCTCTTTTATTTGGATCTCTAATTTCGTGGTTCGACCGGTTAGTTAGTTGACTTCTGTGAAAGTCGTTACGTAGGATCCCGTTCGTTTCTTTTTGCAATTCTGCAGTAGTTTACCGAGAGACGAAGTTAAATACTTGGTCCGAATTTTTAGAATCACAGAGAAAGGAGTGTGAAGAACGAGGTCCCTGGCAGGAGGAAGAATCGTTCGATCGGTGGTCACCGGATCGAGGCTCGAATCTACTCTTTGCCTCGATTGCTCTAACTAATTGAACTCCGACCAGTCCCCGTTCCTAGACTCTCCTCTTTCCGAGTCTAATAACGCCAAATGGCTATCTACCTACTTTCTAGCTCGGATCCAGATTCCATGGTCTTACCTTTATCTCGACTGTTTTAACGACTCCGAGCTATCTAAACTACGATAGGTTCTTCCCTCCCCTGAGCCGATCACTTGAAACTACCGAACCTTACAAAGCCCACCTTCGCACATGCAAAAGGTCCGATCGAACCATTTTTCGGTGGCGGTTTAGAAAAAATCCCACCTTCACTTGGAGTTCTTTCCGGTCGATCGTTTGCAGTAGCGTCCGCAGCGTATCCGAGATCGTTTTCTTAACGGCCGACGAGAATTCCTGTTACCAGCGAAAAGTTTGCCAAGTTTCGCGACGTTATTCGACGCGATGTCGGTTGTTGCTGGTACGAGTCTCTCGTGCAAACCGTTCGAGCGTACCAAAAAACGGTAGAAAAGAAAAGGAAGACGGGTACGGGTAAGGGAATGAGACGGAAGAAACACGGTAAATTTACATGTTGGCCGAATATCGAGAGGGCAGTTGGAACAACCCCTCCGGCGGAAAGTTTTGAAAGGTTGGCTCTCGCTTCAGGCCGCACGGAAGCCTGTGTTTTCCGCGTGGCGAGGTGGAAGGGACCAACGAGGGAGGGCAATTCGCATTTGCACGGGTACCCGCGACAACACCGCGTCACTCGAATGCACGTAACGAAATACCGGGGACCGCGTCACGTTTTGTCACTGTCGTCGCTGATGGCTGGATGAGAACTCAGGAAGGGTCGTCGTGCAGGAGAGAGGAAGATAGAGAGAAGGAGGAAGGAAGCGGAAGGAAAGACGGTGGGGCGGAGAGATACATCGGGGAAGTTTCTGCAGACTTTCGACTTGGCAACGGCACCGACGAGGAACCTTCAATTTTAATGAACCGAGCATGAAGTACAGATAGAAAGTGGGAAGAGTGTGTTCGGCCGAGGAAAGTTTCGCTCGATGCTCGTCCTTTACTCTTTTCTCTCCCTGTCTGTCTCTGCCGTACTGTGTCTCCCGTTCCTTGGAATTCCGTCTAGAAGGAAATTTCAGCCGCACTCTGAATATTGGACGCGAAGCTTCATTGGATGCGTACATTTTGCGCACGTGTACGTACGTACAGGAAAGTCCACGAAAGAAGAAGGAATAATGCATCGGAATTATCGAGGAGCTCTTATTAGACAGTCAGACAAACATCCCTCGTTGTCGTTTAAAACGAACACCCACCCCATCTCGTTCTTCGTTTATGGTAACGTGTAACGCGAGGCAAGCGTTGCGTTAGGACGCCTGGAATGTTAATAAACATGGGAACAATGGAGGATTTCAATTTCACAGCGCGTTAACGACGATCGGGACACGGGCTAATGGCGGTTAATAATGGTCGACGAAGCGCGGCCTGTGGCCCGCGATGTCTTAATTGCCGGTCATTGCGATAATAAAAGTAATACAAACCGGAATGCAATCGGAATGTCGTTATTATACGGGATATTAATTAACGGGCAGCGGCGCATTATTAGAGGCGCACATTGCCTCGGACATGGCCTCTCTACGTCCTTTTAATCGCGAATAAATCCCGACCAGTTCCCCCTCTTTTTCGTCCTCTCTATTTCTCCGCTTCGCCTCTCTTCTCCTCGATTTTTTTTTTATCCTTTTCTTTACCCTCTGTACGTCCTCCTTTTTCGCTTTATTTCCTTCTTCGACGCTTCTTCCTTTTTCCACGCGGTCCTTTCCTTTCTTTTGCTTTTTTCTTCTTTTCTTTTTTTTTTTTTTTTTTTAACGCGCGATTATCCATAGTACAGCGACACACTGGTAGCGGCCTGGCTGGCTATCGGCTTTAATTAACACGCCCGCGTTATATCCACCGTGTCGTGAACGGTTGAGACAAAGGACAGTGGCTCTTTGTTCATCTCGTCGGTGGAGGCTCTTTCACACGCTCGAGAGCCATAGGGCAGGGCGTGTCCACTCGTACAGCCTCTCCCTTCAGAACCAGTTCCACTTGTTTGTAAACACGGAAGGACTTCTATTTCCATAGAGAAGAGAGGGTGGTATTCCAAGATCGTTTCAGCCACGTTTCATTATTTCTCTCTGCAGGACAATGGAGTGTGTCCGTCTCGGCCGTCAGTCAGTATAGTCCACTCACTCTAGATCCACTTGATATCTTAATCTACTTTTAATTCAGCAGACCAGGCCGATTACGAACATCTCAACGATGAAATTAATGTTTCTCGTGCCATTTATTTAGCTACCTAGCCGTATATCTCGATCATTTTACCTCGCCTCTGTTAACGAATCGTCGTGATTAACGCGAGATAAATATGAAGATCGACGATACGTTGATGGTTCTTCTTTTTTCGCGGATATACCACACCCTGTTCCTCCGTCATACACGCCATACGTATATTTATTTATTAAGCAACTTATTGGGAAGCGAACCTCGACCGTAGTTGGCGATTAATCATTCAAAATGTACCTTCCTTCTCCGAAGACTTGTCCGAAGGATAGATTTTCGTTCGTCTATATAGAGACAAGAAAATAATGCGATTGTTCTATCAGAAAAGAATCGGAGCACGCGTCCATCGTGTACTTGGACACTTGCGTCCACTCGACGCTTCGGTGGAAATCCTTGTCCGCCGAGAGTGCGCGCAAGTGGTTGGAAAACACGGAACGTTCGGTCAAAAATAGATTTTCCACCGGCAGGTTTATCACCGGCGGTATTGTGCAGCTCGACTGGAGTTCCCCTCCTCGAGACTTCTTGAACTTCCGGCGGCCGGCGACCAGGAGGCTGGCCGCGAGAAACACAAAGACTGTCCATTTGCCATCTGATAATAATTGGAAAAGTTATCGCGGAGATGAAGTTTTCCCCGCGACTAACGTCTCCCGCGGTCCATTCCCTGTAATGTAAAATGGGGAAACTTTCGCATCGGGGAATAACTTCCGGTGCTTTTGAATGATATTACTTTCTTTCCGGCGCAAACACCGGGCCTTCTTGCCAGACCGCTGGCTTTCTTGGCCTGAATTTTCAACCAGTCCAGCGCGCGGCTCGGCGCGACAGCATCGCGGGCAGCGAAAAAAAAAAAAAGGAAAGAACCACAGAGAGACGATGCAGAAGAGATTAATTCGATCGTGTAAATTACTTTGCGTCCGGTCTCGTTGCTCTTGCCGCCTTTCACGTTATTAATATCGCTTCGTTAGCTGCGAACGCACACGCGAGAATTCCTTTACCGATTCGAAAAATGATCACCGGTGCGGTGTATGGTTACGAGGTACCGATGTCAGCACCCATTTAACGCCAGATAGAGATCGTTTCACAATCGAAAAGACGATATAGCTTTAAATATAATTACCAGAACGTTAAGATGACTTTATCTGGTATAACCTGAATGGAATTGAAACGGGATGGGGAGGCGATTAAAAATTTTAATAGATCGGATGCGATAAATTGTCACATCCACGAAATTTATTCTGCAGACACAGGTTTTCTGCATGATATCGGGATAATAGGTTATTTTTCTAATAATTGTTTTTTAATGCATCTCTTAGTTTAGTACGAAGAATATATTGTAAGAATAATCGACAACGTAATTTTACTTTACTTTAACTAACTCTTTAAATTCATCCTAGAAATTACAAATTTTTCACGACCAAGTACGTTGGCTTTTTTCGAGGAACAAATTTATTTGCTTAAGAGCGAAATATTTATCCTCGGGCGAATTCTAAAATTGTAAGAATAATTCCCTAGAATCTAAGCACAGTATCGCAAAGAGTATCTCTGCCGCTTTTAATTCGCGTAACGTAAGCTTCGAAAATAAAAATCATCACTCTGGAAGAACGGAGCTACGTTTCGCGTGTCAAACATTGTGTTCCATTCGTCGAACGCAGATTTTCATCTCGTTACCTGCCTCGGTCGCCTTTAAACTACTTTTCGTCGTGTCATCGACGTGCATATGGGAACGTGACCCAGTACGCGAAGTCGCGGCGGAAGTTGGATGGCGAAAACGAGAAATCACCGGTCAGATGGAAGTTCCGAGAGCCGTACATCTGCCCGTTCACCGCACCGTGAATCCGATGTTTTCGACACCAAATCGAATTTCCACCGATTGCATTACTTCGCGTGCCGTTTCGGTCAGCTATGGCAGCCACGGATGCGATATTAGCGAATCAGATCGAAACCTCTATCCTCGCTCGATTTATTGATTATTTCATTAATACAGACGAATTTCGAAAAGCGATGAATTTCCATCTAAAAGCCAGAATTACGAAGCGAATGTGTTACAATTTTGAAGTGTATTATATCAGCGTAAAAATCACTATCAAAAACAATGTATCACCATAAAAATCACTATCATATATCATTCTAACAAAAATAGCGGTAGTATATCACTGAAACGAAACGAAATGATCTATTAGAAACGACTGAATAGCAGTGGATAAATCGCGAATCTGCGGAGTTTCGGTGACAAATGGAAGCTCTAGATGAATAATAATTCTACGAAACAGTCGAATAATAGTATCTTGATATTTATACGTTACTCCAGGTTTCTGCTCGTATGTTCCAAGGCCCGACGTATTTTCCTTCGTGAAAATTCTCATCATCGATCCACTCTTATTCGCCTGTGCACGCGGCCCGCAATTAATCATTGTAGCCCGCGATTATGCCTAATTGTTAATATAATAGGCAGGCAATCGCAGCCACTTGGTCCCTTGAACATTCATAATGCCAACAAGTCGACGCGTTGTCGTCACTGAAATTGCATATCGACCATTGTTGAAACGCTCGGCGGTCGTCGCTCGGTTCCACGTTGATATAATTACGAGCAACCTATTTTTCTCGTTGTTTAGCTTACACAGTATTCGTCTACCATTGTCTACATTTCTTTATCATAATTTAAATAGAGTCGAGATGCTCGGCGGTCAATGCGCCGTTCCACGACGAAATAATAACGGACGACTCATTTTCTGAACATTTCAGTCGTATATAGATACAAGCTCCATAGAGAGCTCGCTTGTCACCGATCAGACTTCTTTATTACAATTTGATACTTTTTCCTGACCATTCTTCAATTTTTTGTTCGACGCCTCTCGATCGCATTCGCGTCACTTCCTCGTATGAATGTAATTGCGCTCGCGCCTCGTGCCGTAGCGAAAATCCCGCTGATCCCCGTTTATTGGAATAATTTTACAAACGGCCGCTTTTTCCACGCGGACACGGGAAACAAAAGGGATGCGAGCTTTGGTCGTACCATTATTAATTTTCCGAGCCCGTTCAATTAAATCGCAGTCTCTGTCGAGCCACGAAGAGGACAAAGTCTCGCTGACTTCCCCTTCTTCATCGTCTCGTGGCTCGTTCAGCTGTTCCTTTTTGGTCGATGGCTTCTACCTCTTCGTTCTCGTTTTTATCTGCTCTCGATACTTCGTACGATAGTTGCGTCGTTGAGAGTTTACTCACTGTTTTAGATGGAATTATTGGTAATAATGACTGTATGCTTTAACGGAGAAGAGATAAGAGGTCTTTAAGCTGTTTTTCCACTTGTATAAATCAACGTTGTTCGAGTTAAAATCCGGCTTAGAATTTTCGAAAATTGTTTCCACTATGTCTCGATGATATAGAGTGGTACACGTACTGAAAACGTTACATACGAGACACGGTACAACTGGGTTTACAGAGATATTTTCGCAGCTGAAACGCGCGCCACGGCCGCCGTTTACAATTTTCATTATTTACATCACGGCTTCGAAAAGCTGTCGCGCGAAATGAAACTTGAAACGATCGGGCTGGTCACTTAATCCCGCCATTCAGAATTCTGAACGAACGAGCTAACGTTGAAATCGAAATTGCGAGGCTTAAAGTATTGTATACGATTGGCAAAACGGTTTGTTTACTTTTCTCGCTAACAACGGGCTGGATTTTATCGGATCTTATAAAGCAATTAATTTGAAAATTTTCATTACACTCACGCTCGTGCGCGAGATGATCGGTGATTTTGTAAAAACGCAGATTAATCGCTTTTTCGTTGCCACGTATGGCCCATTGTATCGTTTCCCATTCAGAACGCATGAATGCACGTTCGTTCGCAAAGAAAAACACGTTGCTAATTTTCCTCGATATTTTACAATAAGTTTAATAGAAAAGTCAGAGTTAATGGCGCTGTTGGAAGTTACAATGGCTTCGGTAAATCGTGAAAAATGTAATTCCACTGGAACGTGATTCCTTTTTGAACGCCTGTTACATCCTCGACGCTCCAAGAAACAATCGAGTGCATACGGAGCTCGTGGTACACGTACAAATCGTCGTGTCTCTCAGTTGACCACCAGCGTTCCGCGTTTTATTTCCTGAAAATACGTTCGCCGGGGAATTTGTCTCGACGTCGAGAGCGTCGTCGACGCTGACGTGATTTATAGGCAGTGTAACAGAACGCTTCTCTCTTTTTCTGTTTCAGATGTGAACTGTTGCCAGAAGTATTATCGATTCGCATTACGTATGAAGTAATTGGAAATCGCAGTGGACAAGGTGAGTAATTATTTCCCTCTTTTATTCCAACTTGGATACGTTTGCGAGTAGATGGAATCCTCGATTTGCCTTCACTTTCGCGCCAGTTTAACTCGTTAATTATCGATCGTCAAAAGATTTTAATTCTTTTAACGAATTCCCGGTGGTCCAGTTTGAGAAGATCCGATATTCCAACGAAGTTGTTGCCTGTTTTGAGAAATTTGATTCATTGAGTGATTCGTGTTTGTTAATTGATGAACACAGTAAAAAGGGCGGAGTGAAAAAAGCGTACGCCAAATATGCATCAGTTTTTCTTCTCTCTCATTGATATTGAAAGCGAACAAATACATAGCGGAGAAATTTTTCATTATTCATTTATCGATTATCGAGCTGTGATGAAAAGTGGAAAGAAATATGTACGTGCAGCTACTGGCGAATTGAATTAAATACAAATTTGCTGTGTTTCTTATTTATTCGCTAAACATATTGAATATAATATTTACGTTAACGTTCCAAATACGTTTAAAATACGTATCAAAGTTATAAGAACTAATGAATTAATCGCTTGTTGAAAATAAAGTCTAATAAAAAATGTAATACAATGAATTTATTACACAACGTTTGGTTGATAATTTGATTTAATTATTATTCGAAAGAGCGAAATAAAGAAACTATTTTTCTTGAAATTTGCTCTCCCGCAAATTTATATAGAATTCGGGCATGTGCTCTTTTTTCGCTGGATTTCTCAATTTGTAACCAGATTCTTTTCCGAGGCGGTGCATTTGATGGATGCGACGCGAAACAAGTTCAATTGTAACGGAGACGAGCGGAGGCAATGAGAAAGCCACCGTTACTCCAAATTACTTCAACAATCTTTCAAGCCACGGTTTCTTCTCGAGCTTGGCTAAAGGGAGCGAAGCGAAGGAAAACAAGTAACATAGAGGAGCGCGATGCCATCTAATCGGCCGTTCGTCTTCTTTTTTTCTGTTGCAGGTTTTCCCGACTGCCGCGACGTTTCTCTCTACTTATTATCAAGAAGTATTTCTTACTATCGCAATTGTACTCCGTAACACGGTGTCTTCACCTAAAGTAAACGGTTTATTCGTATTTTTGAGACTCGTGATAGCTTCGTAGTGTGCAAATGTAAATTAGGGCGAACGAAAAAAAAAAAAAAAAAAATCGCGAAACTACAAGAAACAAAACAGAAATATAGAAACAAAAGTAAACGATCGAACAAGATCAAACGCAAGAAGACGTAAAATACCAGGAGAAAAGAAATGAATAAAACGAAGACGGCGAGGAAGATGAACAACAAGGAAGAAGCGTAATGAAAATACACAGACACACACACACACACACACACACACACACAGAGTAACACGTGCATACACCGAGAATACTACCCTTTATTAACTCGTAATTGCAACGAAGTTTTTTCTCTTTCTACTCGAACTCGACTAGTTTACTTAATCCAATGATCGATTATTAAGGATTGCGAGAGATTATATATATATAAATATAAATATATAAATATAAATATGAATATAAATATAAATATAAGCGTAAAACACGAGATGTGTCCTCCAGTCCTCGATGAGCGTTCTCTTGTTTCTCGTCGAACGGAGAGATTTAATGTACATAGCGAGAGTTTTGTATATTTGTAAAATAGATAGGGCATTTTATTATAAACAATAAAGTTATTTATATATATTTTAATCACAACACGGAGAACGAATTCCTTCCGACCCGTCAGCAGCAGTAACCCGCGATGTACACCGAGGGGATCGATCTTCTCGGAGCGAGTGGTTAATCGGATCGACCATCGGCAACGCACGCACACACACGGTCATGCGGATCTACGGAGGATGTCGCGATCTAAAATTCTATCAACCGGTATGTATTATGGAGGGTCATAAAGGAGGCCGTTAACGAAAGCATTTAGTATCATTAGCGAGCAGAACGGTTTTCTCGATGATACAATTCGTTTTCAGCAACGAATCACCCGTCATCCACCTTATTCCTTGCCTCCCATCAGAGATGTCCGCTTCGTAAATGATTTCGAACCGATGGACGTCGATGCAATACCGTAAAACCATGGATACTGAGAGACACTTCGAGGTACGAATCGTGCGATCATTGAAAAACTATCGTTCCGAAAGTTTCGTCGAGCTTTTGAAATTTCTAGAATTTTCGTGTTAAATCGAAACTATGGTAAATTTCTGTTCCACCAGCATTCCTCGGTAAAAATTTTGAAGCGAATATTTTGAAAAACGACGCAAGATATAAATTTTGGGGAATTTTTAAGGGACAGTGGTTACGGCGATGTGGAAATATTTTCGCAAAGTTTGCGAGAATATTTTCGCTTAGTGGAAGTCTAAAATGACGAGCGGAAGGACCACGTCCCAACTATGGATTTGCTTGGTCCAAATTTCCACCGCATTATTAATTCCCATGATGGCCGCGGCGAGTTGGTGGACACCGCGTCCATTACATTAACTTGATTGAAAAATATCGGGCAACAAGTGCGTATTAGCGATCGGCAAATGGAATTCGAGTCACGCGTACGTCAGTCCCGTTGCATGGATATTTTTCAACCCTTCCCGCTCGACATTAACGTGATTTCTCCATGGGGAAAAATAATTACTTTCCGATACTGTCGCCCGAGGATTTAAAAACAATCATCGTATCGGAAACGGGAAGCACTATGCCTCCAAAGCGATAAAATAAAAACTGTTCGTTCAACCAGCTCATTCGGTGCTGTTATTCTTACATTACTGTTTCCGTAATTACTCGAGAATAAATGGGACCTAGGTTATTATAGAAATTCCATGAAATTGTCGCTAGAGAGTTGCCAGCGCTTCCTCGGCATCTGATAATATGTACCTTATCCTGTTTACTTGACTCGAAGTAATAAATATTCTTGGAATCCTCAACAAACAAATTACGCTCCATGAATTCACTATAGACACCGTAGAATAAGGATCGTTTTAATTGTTTCCAATGTTTCATGGAGATAGAATAGTATTTATTTTCTTCGCTTTGCTCAACTTAAAGTTAATTATTTTAAGAAAAAGCAGATTTCTCGAATCTACCATTTATAAAACGGACACCATTCTAATTACACTTAGTATTTCTTACAACTCGAATAATATTTATTTTATCCTCTTTCGTTAAATTCAAGCAAAGGTATTTTCTTGCTACTTACAAACTAGATTCTTCGAATTTACTATCTTCAAAATATACACCATTCCAATTATCCATTATTAACGTTCGTGAAATAAATAATTTCTGATAGCGAAATATAATTCAATCGTTCCCAGCACGCTCCTTATTATATGCAAAATCCCTTTATCATGGTAGGTAAACGGTGTGCGTGTCGCGACTTCCGGTTCCAGAGGCAAACAATGGCCAGGCAACAGCGCGAGATATAGGTTAATAGATCTCCACGAGTCAGCTTGAATCGAGCTATCTCTCGTGCTTGCCACGCGTTATAAAGGCGAGTTCTTAGAGCAGCAATTACACGGGTTCCGCTGAAAGCTGCTCGCACATCCGCGAACCGTAGTCCTTCCACTTTTCTAATTATTCTCGTGGACTCGCGCGAACCAGAGAACGAGCAGAAGTCGACGAGTGCATCGCCGACCCGTAATAACGGGGAAACCTTGTTACGCTTAATTCTTCGCCCCCGACGAGCTCCGGTCACCGACGATGGCCCTTCACTCTTCTAACATTCCGACCATCGAGTTACGCTCATAACTGCACCGACGACGACGTGTTTGAGCTGTTCCGGGCCAGATACGTTTGACGAAGGATTTTAGCCATCCAGTTCTCAGTTCGCCGCTATGTCTAAGCGTTTCACGACGAACGAAAAATTTCAATCGAAGGCCAAACACACAGATTTGATTTTGATTAAGTCTAATGCAACGTTAAACGAACCAGATGAAATTTCATCAATCGTTCAAGCGTCTCTTACTACAGTAGATGTTAACTTGTGGCTTACTACTAATGTTTAATCAGTAAAATCTACCAGCAATTCCGTACGGTCTCTTAGGAAAATGAACGTCCGTTGATAAACCGCAAACATCATTTAGTTAGACCAATTGAAAGGAAAACATGATCCTACTTAGACAAAAAATCTTGCTGTTTGTACGTCGTTTTAATCGCCATAAGATCAATTTTAATTAATTATACGACGATGGTTTTCCACGTCTATTAATCGGATGCCACTGCGCGATTAGAATACGGTACGAGTTTTAAATTCTAAATTCACAGCTCAAAGTGAGCAAGTCGGTTTTCCTCGTTTTGGAAAGTTTTCCACGGAAATGCGAAAATCCCGCGCGTGAAGCGCGGGGAAATAATTCCTTCCCTTTCTGGCCGGCTCTCGTTTTCCGTCAGTTCCACTTTTGGTTGCCATTTGTGTCGCGCAATGGAGTGCGCTGCTCCTGACAGCACTTCACATCCCCGGCGCTCGCTTTGTCCGCCGCGGCGGCCCGACAATGAGACACGGTCTCGCTATATGAATGAATCCTTGCCAACCCCTCTGGCAACATCCCCCTCAGGCTGCAAGTGCGGATCGCCCCCCGCGAGCATCCGATTGCAGGCCAAATTCCACCCTTCTCCCTCTTCTTTGCCCTTCTCCTTTCCTCTATCTTTCTCTTTCACGCGCTCTAGTTGCACAACCACTCGTGACTGGGGGCTCTTATTTCCTTCAATAAAGTCAAAGGTCCTCGAGAGTACCTACGGTCAGCGTTTCGAAAGCGACGATCGTTGCCTTTTGGCCGGTGCTTTGATGTGCACGCCGGACTATCCCTCGTTACTACGTCTTTTGGTAATTAACGATAGCCGACACGTGGACCTTGCGAAATGAGTTATTGATCGACAAGTGGAATTGCTTCTGCAAAGGCTTGTAGAATTTTAATTCATTACGTTACAAACGAAGGGGTTTTACTGTGTTACTTACTTCTTCTTACCACTTATATCTATATACGTATTGGGTCCTAGTTTCGTTGTTGATTAGTTATCATACAGTACCAATTCAAATTAATTAATATCGTAGGTACCAATAGGGGTTTATTAATCTTCGATAGAAATGATTTGCAACGTGATTTCCTTCAATTTTTTACCTCTATAGAGTACGTTGTAATTCGTGGAAAATGGTAACTTGTTTTTTTACAATCGAATAGCAACCACGTACTTACATAGGCAAATTAAACAACTGACAAAAGTGGATCGATTTGTCTCCTGGGAGGCTCACTTTTCATCCGTAGAATATTCTAACAAAATTGATCAACGAAAACAACTCGCATATTCTTCAACCGTGTTTCCAATTGGATTTCGAATGTTGATGGAGATATAGTGAGACACTGCAACGTTCAGCAATAAAAGCAACCTTTTCGACTGAGGGTGATTATAGCAAGGCCAGAGTGATCTCAGCGAAACACGAGAATCGGACGATAATCTGCAACGGGCCACTTCCTATTCCATTCCATTACACGACTGCTTGAAACCGCACGTTCTACGCGGTCTGTTCCACACTCGTCGATGTTAATATCGAAGAAAATATTCGAGTAGCGGGAATAACAGCAGGCAACGCGCGCGACCTCTCCATAAATTTACGTTTGCTCACCCCTCGGTATCGGTCTGCCTCTCTGTATCCGAATCACAATGGCACTTGTATTATCCAAATATCTCGGGTATATCCATATTAACGGTACAAAGCCGATATCTTCATTATCCGAATAACGCGGCGTTGTTACACGCGGGCCATAGTCGCTACGAACGCGCCATTACACCCCTGAAGACTAGCTATCTGCGATCTGGAAACCAGCAACGTTTAATCCTTTTCATTGCTTAATAATCGCGCGCAAAAGTGGGTGTTGAGAGTGCCGAATCTTCCAACTGAATATCGTTTCGCTAATGATAATAGAATGATTTATCTTGATAACGTCGATACTATAGAATCGTTAACAATTTCATACAATACACGATTATCTTTCTGATTTCAGAAAATTGAATAATATTGATCAAGGTCGTATAACGAATAAAGAGATTCTCTCTATTGTTCGATGGATGATTTAAAAGAATTATTATCACTCATAGAACTATTTCTCAATTCAATCGTGTTTTCTATATGATTAAAGCGTTTCTTAAGGATCATATTTGATGTGAACGATTCCTGGTTCTAATAGCATACTACTTTGTCCGCAAATACTAAGCTTTCCTGTTTGTCGAGGTAACATCGACATTAGCGCGTACAAATTTTGAGAGCATATCAGAAATAGCTACGGTAACTGCAGAAGGTATTTATTACTATTTATTATTATCTACATACTAATCGACTGAGTTCGAACGCGCAGTCGCAAATTTGGATTTACTTGACACTACGGACAAAATTTGATACCATGAAAATAAAATGTAAAAATCGTTTCAAAGCAGATTCACCCTTTCCCATCCCTTGTTAACTTTCGCAGCCGAAGAAATCTCAGAACCAACTGAATAACGAATAGCTCCTCGAAGAAAGGAACACTTCAATCGATAGGAAACCCCGTGGCAATGAAAGGATCGACGCGAGCAGCAAGGAATCAGCAGGGTCGGTCGTTCCGCGAGCATTCACCCCCCTGGCGCATTTCCATGTAATATAAGAGGACGTGTCGCGCGGCGAAATTTATACGGTTATTTGTCCTATACGTAGGTGTACGCGTCGTTGCGAATGGACTGCGCGAAAGCTCTATGTATCTCTCCCTTCTCTGGCTTGTTCCCTTTCCCTTCATCGTCAAGGTCTGGCCAGTCTATTCGCTCCCGAGCCATCTCCATGCTCGATACGGATAACAAGGTAGTCATTTTTTCTTATTTTCGAGACGTGGCCACGAATCTTGATTTATTTTGCTCGTCCAGCCTTGCTACACCGAATGATATACTTCTGCTACTGGTCGCTAATGACGTGCTACCTTGCTATCTTCGATGACGTAGTGGGTCCATAGCAAGGGTTGATTCGACGAGGGTTATTCGTTAGGGGATCGAATACAGATTTAAGGGTCCATATTCTCCATTGTTGTTTGATTCACGCTGCACGAGATAACAGGGTGTTATATAATCTTTTTCATCCAAACATTTATTTCGTACATAAAGGAAAGATTTATTTGCTAACGTTGTTGTTACATCATATATTTCTGCCATCGAGATCCTGCTATTTTATGAAGTTTGAAGGAATTGATGTATTTATAATATTATACTAAACTAATATTTGCTTTTCCAACGAGAAAAATCTGTTTTATATCTTTACGATTTTTATAGCAGGCTCCTGTTAAGTACCTATTATTATAATGTGTGTTTTTATTCTCACAGAAAATACATTTTACTTATATCTTTCAACGATTATTCCACTTTTACGCGTTACTTCACTAATCAGTCTTGAGTGAATTAATTAAACATGATGCAAAATAGGAGTAATTCGTACCAACAAGATAATCATATATTCCTCGTAAATTAAATATTCCTCCAGGAATATAAACTTTCGAACCCCGTAACCGTTCCAAACAATTTCCAATATCCTTCTTAACGCGAGGTAAAAATTTTCACCGTCAGTCTACATACGTTGATTTTCTGTGCCGTCGCGTTCGTTTTGCAAAAATGTTGGCCGAAAATCAAACGGGTTACGCGGCGAAACGCGTTGTTTTTCATCAAGCGTGTACATTCGTGCGCGTGTGTCGCACAAGTTAACGAGTGCGATATTCGACGTCGAGCCTCGGGCCCTACATCGTTTCGTTCGGCCAATAGCTTCGGTTCTTCGCTCGACCAAGCCTGTCTGGCCTCGCGTGACACTCGAGCGGCTGTCGCCGTTGGAAACAAGCGGCTGCCGGTATCGCGGAAAAAGCTGCTGCTTGCGACCTTATTTGCCGCGTGAGTAGCTGGCTTATTTTCTGTATTAATTAAAGTAATTGCGTCTGGTCGAGCTCGCGTTCGAACGGCGTTGGTTTTATATCGGAGATCCTGGCTATTTCCAGCCGCTACTCTATCGATCTCGTCCGGCTTTTTTCATTCTGTAACGAGCGAATCAGGAAATTTCAAGCGATATTACCGCCATATTTTCGCGGGTAACGGGGATAGAGGCGAGTGGGAGCGGACAATGACTCGTAGGGAATGGAAATTTTAATCGAGAGACTGAAAATTGATTCGAAACGCAGCCATTACTCTTCCGTTAGAAATAGTTGCGAGATTTTAACGAAGGTGACAACTAGCTCGTACGTCACTTTGGTAGCAGAGAAGAAAGTTTACAGCCGACTAGGAAATGTTCAGAATTTGTAAATGGAAGCGTGGTTAAGTGTTACCGTGGAATTTCACTCGGCAACTTTCACTCCAGTCCTATGAAGAAAGAAAAAAGAGCAGAAAGATTGGCGAACTTTGAACGTCGTCGCCTCGCGAACGCTCAAACTTGAGCAATTTCTTTCCGCGTAGCCGGGGTGGAAATTGACTGCTGAAATTTTGCGGTAATATTTAGTCGACGACTTCCGTCCACCGGTGGAAAGAATGTCTCAGAAAGTTTCAATTTCTAGCATACCGATTAATTGAATCTTCAATGCGATCTATCGGTCTTGACGGAAATGCAAGCAGAAACTAAATTTTCCATGAGAAATTTCCATCTATATTATATCATTTGTAATATTCTTACGATTTATCGACATAACAAAAGGAAAATTCCAACAATATGAACTAACTTCCACGAGTACAGTTCTTTATACATGTATATAATATTCTATCTAGGATGACTCAAAAATAGTCTCGTTGCAAAGCAATCGTTCATTTTTCATTGCAATATTCTTATCGTTACTACGACATTCCAATATTTTTAGCATTTATAAATATTCTAAAATTTCTTTCGCCAAAGTTCTCAAAAGTTGACATCCCCAAAAGCAGAACTTCGTCATACATATATAAAATATTCCATTACCGACGACACGAGGATAGCCTTAATTCGAAAAGCTCGTGGCATCTTTCATCGCAGTTACAATATTTCTACCATTTATCAATATCCTAAAATATCTTCCAAGAGAATTCCTAGAAGCTAACTTTTCCATTTCTCATACAGCTAGGTATACAACATTTTATTAACAACAAGAGAAAAATAGTCCCGTTAGAAAACAATCGAGCATCCTCGATCTTGAGCAAGTCGATCAACAGCGCATCCATCTCACAAACGACTCGTTATCATCCGGTAGCCCATTATGATCGAGATGATCGCGCGGTTGGCCGAGTCGAGGAACGGTTTTTCGAGCGACTCGCGATCATTTCGCGGAAAGGTGGCTGGCAGAAAAAGGTGCACGCGAGCAACACGTAAGGCGAATGGTGCAGAGGGGCGTGCTGAAAAATGTCGAAAATAATTGAGCCGAACGGCCTCGCTCTTCCAGTTTGTTACACTCGGCATCGTGCTGCCGTAGCCGCTATAAAGGTGTTCCGCGTCGAAGAAAAAGCGACGAACGGGGTGAGGGAGCAGCGTTTTGCTCCCGAGTGCACCAAGTATTACGAGCCAGAACTGGAATTCCGAAAGTTTGTTAGTTCGTCCCGCGAAGAAAAATACCTGCTATCAGCCTAGAGTTGCTTCCGCCATGTTCCCTTCGCAACCTCGATGTAAGCTGAATCCTCGAAAATTTTCCTTCGTCGTTTTTCAAATTTGTTCCTCGGTTCGTTTGCCTAATGCTACGCACAGCTTTGCGAAAAAATTCCACGTAGAAATTCCATTCCGCTATCAGGCGCGCGTGTAAATGGTAGGAAACGATACTCTGTGTATTTCCAGTTAATATCGAGGTTTATTAATATTGAGATCCATTACGAACTTACTAATAACGAAGCTATCCGAACTGTAATCGACAGCAATCGGAAATTCTCCACATGATATATGTAATAGCAGATTTTCCACTTCTGGCAGAGAATTTCCCCACTGTGGTACGATTTTCAGAGCTCTAGCTCGGTTATCAGAGCGAGGGAAGCGAGAGCAGCGTGTAAAAACTAGCTACGTGTCTCGAAATAAACATTCCTCGCGAGCGTGCCTTCCGCATCAGATGGAGATAGAGGAGGCTCTAGCGTGCGGAATTTCTTTTCACAGCTGTGTGTTTTTTCTTCTCTTCTCTCTCACTATCTTTTTCAAATTTCTCGTCAACTACGCCATGTCGAGAGTCTCACGAACGTATTCGCCTATTCACGCCGCGGCGCGCGCCACTCGAATTTCAGCGCGGCGCGCATCTTCTCCAACAGTCTCCCCAGCTAGTTTCGCGTTATCTGCAACGTTCTCGTCGCGCAACTCTAGCGCGAAGCTGATTAAAAAAGGAAGCAAACGGCGAAACTTTCCTCTCTGGGGGAGAGAAATCTCCGCGCTTCTCTTTCTTCGAAACGAAGAAACGGAGGGAAAAACGAAGGGAATACTAGGAGAAACAAGGGGTGGGGGAAATGAAAAAGAGGAAGCGAAAAGGCAGATGCACGGCGAGGTAATCTATTCGTTAAGAAAGTCGAAAGTCCGTGAATGTTGGCGAAAAATGCTCGCGATATTAAGGGAAGCGACCGCGGAACGCGGAAAGTTTGTCAATTTGTCGGGGAACGGAAGTGGCGGCGGCCTCGCAGGCCCCAGAAGTGCTCTTAAAGCCGTTCTACATTTTCACGGTATTATGTCTACCGCTGCAGCTTCCCTTCGTGAGGAAGCTTTACGTAGACGCGGCTGCTGCGGCGAAGTATGCGCCGAATGTCTTGCCGGAATACTTGGGATCCCTGGCTGGCAATTTCCAGTTATCTTGAGCGTTTTCCTTGCCGTCGCGTCGCCACGCTATCGCGCTGATTCTTGGATGCTTCCACGCGTTATCGGTCGTGAAAGAGTTCGGCGGCGTCGCCTTATATTACCCTAAAGTGGACTATACCTTCGCTTTGTTAGTCCTTTATTGTCTGCTTAAAACGATTTGACGTAAATTCCTCCACTGTTATTTTTATTCCTTCGAGATTGGTTAATCTGTCATGGACTAAGCGATGAAATAACGCGTAGAAGATATGTAAAATTTTGCTCTGTTGTTACATCGTAGAACAAAAACGTATTAGCATAACGCATTACAGACGTCTTCCAAAAATTAGAGATACAGAAAGAAGTTCTATAATTTGAGAAAAAGAATAGTTCGTCATAGTGCTATACGAAAAATAGTATTACTGAGAGAATAAATTATTTTTATGATACGGTCGAATAAATTATTAACAGAGAATCTCACATTTATCTGAATATTTTATTTGAAATTTTTAGTCGAGAAATATTTCATTTGAAATTCCTCGGCTAGAAATATTCATCGTTTATTCACTTCTGTACTCTCTCCTAAAGAAGATAATTGATCGTAGGTGGGATATTGAATGTGCAAATGACCGCTAACTTTAATTGGTTTAATATCGTTAGCGTAACCCATGGAATTATGAAGATATCTCTGTGGGAGCTTCTCCAGTGCGTTCGATTTAATTTAAATAGAAACCGATAGTCGAAGACAGACAGTTCCGCAGCGGAATAAAAATTTTCGCTCGCGAGCAGTGTATTCGATATCGTCGCCGTAGAAAGCCGAAGTTATTTTCGTAGATATGGGATACGGTGCGCCGGGACGAGATCTGCGTGGACGTACGAGAAAATCCTCGGTGGAATACGCTTACTCCTGTTTCACGTTGAGAACATCGCCTAGACGCCGCGCCAGAGAAACTTCGCCCTGTCTCCTCCTCGACATGCAAAAATCGCCGATTTCACCACGAAAATACAGATTCAGGGATCCGGCTTATCCTCTTAAGCTTAAAACGTTCCTTAAATGTGGGCACAGAGTATAGTACGATTAAGTAACGGTTTAGATTCAGTGAAAGTTGAATGCAGCTTTACGTTCGTAAATACGAATGCTTTGAGAAGAGAAATATGGAAACAAATGTAATGAAAAATATTAAAATAAATCATTTGATACTATAATTTTAATATGCTGTTAGTAGCTCGTAGCTAAATCGTATTTGATTCGGCAGAATCCAATATTGCGCGAACGTTCATTACGGCTGACACACTTGATTTCCATTGTAATGCTAGGTTTATCCAGCACACACCTAATCCATCTACGATCTAGCGTAACTCAATTTTACCTTAATTCGAGCTAGCTACGAATATCACGTTCGAAAAATCTAACTGGGCCACCTAAGCCAGATCTATCGTTCGGCCGGGGAACAGGATCGTTTATCAAACGTCGGAAAAGAACAACTGCATGAAGCAAGGTGGTTGCCGAGTGGTGCAGCATCCAGCTCTAAGGCATTCAGAAAACGTTTCCACGTTCCTCCCTGGAGCTGGCTGAAGAAAAATGCGACTGCTAGGGATGAGAAATATCTGATACGAGCGGGAAACCTAGCTTATGTCTCTCCGCGTATCGGTATCTTTTCGCTGGATTCAGTTAGCCTCTCCCGCCGGCATAAACCACTCGAATTGTTATGCGCGCATTCTCCGGCTGCATCTGCGGGATACTGAAGATGCTCTACAGCAATTCAGCGCTATCAGTAACGCCTGACTCTCGTGGATTCGCGTCCCGGTCGTTGCAGTCGTCGTAGTCCTCGTTGTCCCCGTATCTCGTTACCGTCTTCCCGCTGGCGTTTCGCGAATCGATAAAATTTAATTCGTACGCGACCTATGCTCTCGCCTCGGGCGCCGTGCTTTGTTGCAAACGGCCTCGTTAACCGTTCCGCGGGTTTCACGCGGAGTACCAGGTCGAAACTGGGTCTCTCTCTCTCTTTCTCTCTCTCCCTCCTCTCTCTCTATCTCTCTCCGCGTCATAATGGTGGCTGGATGAAGCATTGTTCGCGGCGGAATCGATCGTTTCCCTACAAAAAATGAGCAACCCATCAGATTTACGAGTGTCGGGCTACGCGTAGTCGATAAATTGAATAATGCCATCTTTCTTGGTAACTTTGAGTCTACCCTTAATTAAAGTTTACGCTAAAAACTTACATCGAACGTCAAAATATTAACCACATATCGAAATCTAAGACGCACGTGGTTGTTCTCCCAGCGAATAATATTAATAGATATCCAAATTTCTCAATTTTTTCAAAGGCTCGAGTCAGCCTTTCAGGATCTTTGCAGTGAGTTTAAAAACTTTCTCCTCGTGTTTCTCTCACTTAGTGGTATATGAGACACTTAGAAACTGTGTTGATCGATTCTGTAGATAAAAATGCAGAGGAAACTGATGATTTTAGACGCTTTTTAAAATTCACATCGTAATTTCTTACTGTTTATACTACTTTTATAATAAATAAATTTATTAAATAAGTCCTGCGGCCTATGAGATATTCGATATTAATTGCGTTGCTGAAGAGAAGATTAGTGCGATGGCACAGGAACAATGGACGGACTGCTCTGTATCGTTCACTGTCACGTGTTGCTGTATCATTTTGTTGGTATATGTGACACTTTCGACCAATACGCGCTTACCTTTATGATCGTGTTGAATCTATACGAAATAACTAATCGAACCCGCTTTCCTTGCGCTAGTCTTCTATCCATCAACGCACCAATGACCAATGACCAATGAAATTGTGAAGTTCGTATAACGTTTCATTTCATGTAATTGAGGTTCATATTTCAAATTTCTTTCGCGAGAACGCAATCAAATTCTTCCAGTAAAATTACCACGAACCATGACAGCAATCGATCGACAGAAAGCGACCATTCAAATTTACCGCGTTTTCTGCTGCGATCGGAAGTTCGGCACGGAGATCGTATTTGTGAATTTCTCTGGCAAAGATCGGCGTCCAGCAGCACCGGGTAGGTTGGTGCCGCGATATCGTCGGCGGATTTATGCGGCGGTTATCGGGAAAACGTCAGGCTTCGTGGCGCGTCGGCAAGATAGAAAACGTAGGTTGATTCGCGGTAATGATAAAACGGGTGGCAGAACGATAACGAATTATATTACTCGCCTCGGAAATCGCCTTGTTGCGCTGGAATATTTCGAAAGCCGGACTCACGGAAGTGACACCGTATAAATTGAAGCGTGGAGAGTGTTTCGAGGCTCCCGTGGCACGTTACATTATATAAAGTGCAATTAAATTTTATCGATACTGTGAATTATGTTGTAATCGTTTTCCGATAGCCGACCGTCAGTCCGATGCCCACAACGAGCGGATTCTCTCTCTCTAATATCGCTCTAATCTGCCGTTGATCTCGATATAATGATCGGTAATAATTAAACGCGCGTTAGAAATTCGTTACTAGCCGCGTTGCGGGTCCCGCGAATCGGCGGATTTCTTGCCACCAGGACATGTCTCCTGTATGATTGTTTCGGGATTAATAGAATTATCGAATCAATTTTCGTTATTACGTTTTGTCCCGTCGTTATCGAAACGATCGTACTATTAATCCCTAAGTATATATTTCGTTTTAACACTTAGGCTCAACTCCTGTTTACTACGATTAAGACATATTAGTTTTTATCGCTTGTGTAACAATCGATTAATGTACGTTGCCGTATAATATCTTTAATCTACAGTGGAAATACAGCTATCATTCTTTGAATCTCACAGTTAATATAGAAAATATTACGATTGCAAGATTCGTTAAAATCGATTAATTGTTTTTCTAAAATAGAACGTTCCGTAAATTTCTTCTCAAGAGAATCAAGCGAGGCACTGATCGTTCGAGTCTGAGCGAGTTTGATTTTCTCCTCACGAGTAAGCGTCATAATGAATAAAAAAAGATTGTTTCAAGACAACTAACCAATTGCAAGTGGCTGGATAACGTAATCGAATGCACGGTCTTCGGATTGCTTTACGTTCGAAAAAAAATCTCTGTCTTGTTGCGCTGTGATTATCCTGAACAATCAAGTCGGTACCCTCGATCGTTGGCCAGAGAGGCGAAGATGTCGCAACGTTTAGGCGTGGTCCGTCGTGGACGTGATCCCTTACACCGACGAGTCTCTCGTGCTCGCGTGTTGATCCGTCTGAACTGGTTTTCGCGATCGTGATTGCAGGCACACTCTCTCCGAACAATATTCTTATGCAATGGAAGGGAATCGTGCGCGACATAGCGACGTCTAACACAGTGCGCTCTCTCGAAGGGGCAGAGAGCGCGGAAAATGGAGGCACGTTGCGCGATCCATCTTCCGCGTTCAAGTTTATCTCGAGAATTTCATTTCACGGATTACGTGGCTGTTCCGCGGAGAACGGAGTTGTCTCTTCTCCTAGTTATTCTTGCTACGCCATTCTATATCTGGTAATTCTGTGGATGAGATCCGAAATTCTAACAACGTGGTTCCGAAATGTTCGAAATGACGAAGAAATTAGGGATCGAGGTCGGGTTTTTCTCCTTCGTCGCCTCTTCTTTCCTCGAGTTTCGACCGAAGCGGCGGAAAACTTGAGAACGCAGAACGTACGTCGGGAAAGTTTCTCGCAGCTCGTCGACCCACGAATTCCTCGTGTTTCCTCTGTTGCGCACCGAAACGCTGACTGTGGAGTCTTCGGCGGAAAGCGGGCGTCGTTAGGCGAGTTACGAATTAACGCCCGGTGGACTAGCAACGAATTTCCTGACTACGTCAGCCATTTCCTAGTTTGTACTCATTTTCTCGGCACCGTCGTGCGAGTTGCGTTACGTTTTATCCGAACGTTGTATCGTACGGTACAACGTACCAAAAGTGTATGCCGAAAGGTTTATTGACATCGATGCTGATATGAGGGTGAATTCCTGTTCGAGATTTAGATTATTTTCATTTTTCCATGGTGGATTAGAGAGTAGGATGAAATACGCAGCGCGTATATCCTGCGAAAATCCTCGATGTATTATGTACAGCCATTTTTTGTCACGTTGTATTTGCCATTGTAAATCAACACATCGCCATGTGTCGCAGTTTACGTACGATTGGCCCCCGCAAATAAATTTTCTCTACCGTAACGGGCTAGATTTGCGGGTCTGCGTTAACCGAGCGCTTATCCTCTGTTTTTGCTCTTAAAATCCCACTACCGTTTTGTTATCGTCATATATAGTACAAATGGCGGAAAAAATATACACGTCGAAGCCAACGGCCAATATCAAAAATGCGAACATCCGTCAATTTGCCTAATCACACTTTTTATATTTAACCCTGTTGTAGTGATATACCGCGCCCCCCATTCGTTTCCCTTTTGCTCTTTTGTAACAGGCTTTAGCTCTCTGCGAGTAACTCGGTATAGCAAGTCTAAATTATAATAATTTATAACGATTGACATACTACGAAATTACGTAGCATCGAGTCTCTCGCAAATCAAACTGACTAACTCCATCGATGTTTCGATTTCATTACGTAGATACAGGATTGGATTTCGATCCTTAAAAAACAAATAACTTATTTCAATGACATTGGCAAAACGATGGCATGCATAATAGTAGATTCTAATAAATTACGTGTAATAGGATTTGATAAATTCAGGAAAATAATATTTCTAACTTGTCACTGCTTTCTAACTGATACAGTTAATCGATATAGCTTCTGAACGGTTTATTCAATCACTCAAATTTAATTTCCACTTATTCAAATGGAATAATCATACACAATTTCTAATTAATAAGTACGATTGCCTGTAACTTTAACAAAATTCTGTATAAGCATGTACATTGCAGTGTTAACACCAGTTACAAAACTTCATCCATAAAACCACCCTTCGGAACCCCAAGAAATCTCACCCTAAAAGATTTGCCACTTTTCTCATCAACGACAACCCGAGTTTCCCTTAGGCCGTTCAACCTGCACCTACATCACCCGAATTTCATTATCAACCAGTAGGAAGGAAGAAACAGGTGACAATCGGGGGTTGACCATTCGAGCGGGGGAATCGAGACAAACGGGCGGCCGATCGAATACCGCCACGTCAGGAGAAGTTCCCTGGGGGAATTTAATGTGCCACGTGTTCGTAACGATCCGAATGTCTGCTCGTATGTCCCAGCCCCGGAATTTAATACAGTAACGTACGCGTAATTTAGATCTGGTCCGGTACGGGTAACGCGTTACACCGCAACGCTAGCTAGGCGAGCGAGCTAGCTCGCGTCTGGAATTTCGCGGCCGAATTATACCGGTCCGCCGAGCATTAACGTCCGCTACATCAGCGTCCATTTTGTTTCGCGGATTCACTTTGCGATCGAAAAATACCTGGCCCACCCATGGGTTGTCCGCGTTCCCATCTACAAATCTCTCACCGCGGAAATTATGCCGTTACGCGAACCGCTTCAGCAGCATTCCTGTAAAGTAACAACGCGTTTGTGATTTGCAACGGCGTTCGCGGAAAAACCCGCTCATCCGCCTGCACGTAGATCCAGATATTTTAACGATCACTTTTTTTCACTTTTTCCACTTTTCACTTTTTGGATATTGGGTAATTATCGTAACACGTTGAAGCAGGGGTTAAAGTGTCCATTTCGAAGATTTAGAGGAAAATTATATAAAACTAAAGTTAGTAATTGTAGTAGCTAAGTTGTAGGAGATTAATTTCTGTTTCATTGATGGAGATAAAAATATAAATTTGTATTAATAAGCAGTTTCTAACTACGAGTCATTAAAATTCCGATAGGCAGGACTATGTATAATGAGTAAATAATAAATATAGAAAAGCAAAGTTTAACGTACTAAAGTTTAAAATACGCACAGAGCATGAATTATCAAGTTGGAGGATGGATCGCATAATTCGTAGAATCTATGACGA
This sequence comes from Bombus fervidus, assembly GCF_041682495.2. Taxonomy (NCBI): domain Eukaryota; kingdom Metazoa; phylum Arthropoda; class Insecta; order Hymenoptera; family Apidae; genus Bombus; species Bombus fervidus. The sequence goes on along the minus strand of NC_091520.1, from coordinate 10,695,982 downwards.
CGATTTGAACCCGCTAAAATATTCATAGACAATCCAAGACGCGTGCGATTATTTATCGCATACGCACAGACCACACGTGCAATAATCATATATCAGAGATGCACTCGTTAACGAACTATATTTTAAATATTCATGCGACTAGCCGTAACAAACGAACAGTTAAATTCACCAACAGAGCGCTATGAGTACAATTAAAATTTACTTCGTAATTGTACTTAAACTCGAAATTTCGAAACAATCGTAGCGAAAAAGTTTCGTTTCGTAACCGGTTTGCTAACTTGTAATTTCCACGTCCTGTTTCCTCCGGAACTACGTGTTCAAATGATACTGCGTCGTATGCTCGATCGATTTAAAGCTACGCAGATGCTACGAAATTTTCCCCGATTTCACGCCTCTCCTAAATTTGCCTACGGAATGTACGACGTGCCTGTAGTCTATGGCACCCACGGGGACGCGCCGTTTAACGAGACACCGTATAAGCAGTTTCGAGGGAAGAGGCAATATTTTTTTATAGCTTGTCCCAGAAGCTTCGTCGCCTGGTTTAGCGCGCCTCTACGCTTCCCGTTGCTCGTAATCAGCCTCGAAACCGTAACGATTACTTAGCAAGAGATCCCATGGATGGGCGAAAGTGATTGCAGAGGCGTGGTTACACCACGGACAATCTTACAGCGAATTATCCCGAGAGCTAATATCGCGGTATCGTAAACTCGAAGAACCTCGCCGATCTGGACGGTCGAAACTACTGTTACGCATCATCCTGGGATTTATAATCCTGTTAGCTCCTGTCGATGTTTGTAATTATCCTCTTCCGTGATTTAGAGCAATACGAACGTTCTTGGATCGTTTCCAGTTTCCTGGTCTAAGGATGTTAATGCTATAACATCGATCACTAATATTTTATGTGCCCTTTCAACTCTGTTACGTTCTTCCAGTCGTTTTTTCATCTAATTACGTACATTTTTCTAACGTTAAAAAGTATCATCAATTTGAACAAAATCTGAATCTTATTGTGACGTATGATTTTGTTTGTTAAAGTGAGAGCAAGATTGAGATATGGAAATTCGAGAGTCGCAGCAGATTTAAGAAAACGTGCGCCAAATGATTATGCAATTTAATTAATAATTTGTTCTGATGAATCTGACAGCTAGAGTTTAGGATTTCGTAAGATCTGACAGATTTAAAGGTTTCTTTGAACAGAACAATAAATTTAGGACGGTGATAGATCACCGTGCACGGTGTCATAGATTCCTGGCGTCAATTTATCTGCGAAGAATACGTCGAGAATGACGAGCAGCCGATGTCGGATGATATAAAGACAAGCTTGTTTGTGGGCCCGTTCTTCCGGCTTTTGATTTGTCCAGCTGTGTACGAGTAACCCTTCAACGCCTCATTCGATTTACGACTTCGCCATATCTCTTCCATTGACTATGGAAGGACACGATCCTGGATTGTCTATTCATTCTGCAATTCTATAAAATATTTACTGCTAACATATTACAAGAATTACACGGCATAGATCACAACGTATTTCTTTTTATAATTAAAATATAATTTTATATAATTATTATTATATTACAAGAATTATACAATCCATTTTGCAGCGAAATTACAGGATAGTTTTCGGAGATAAGAGTGTCGATCTTTAAATCGCAGCAACTCCCTGGAAAAAAATTGTACAACCATCCATGTGGGTTCACTTGAAAGAACAGAGCCTCCACTTTCTTATCCGCAAATTGAATTTCCTGGAAGACATTTTTATATCCCGAAGCGGGGAAGAACGTAAAAATCACATTCTCTGTCCAAAAATTTTATAAATTCAATCGACTCTGCCAAGTTTAATAAATTTTATTTGTGATTCTTTTTACAGCGAATTTTAAAACGGGAATCTCCCCTTTACAACTCACTAAAAGTTGACGTACGAATTTTTTTCGCCATTTTATCGCACACTGAATAAAAAGCATGCCACTAGCGTTATAATAACCTAAGATTCCCTATAAGCGGCATCATAACAGTATTGCATGCGTTTAGTACGTGATTCTGGTATCTAAGTATGTGTACTACACAGTCATATACGTGCTAACATTTCCGAAGATTGACAGTTTCCCAGCTAATAAAAAAAAAAAAAGGATCCTTTAATTTCGTCATGAAGCGCATTACGAAATTAAAGCGTAACTTTAATATCTTGATGTATCGTTTAATTCCTCTGTATCATTTGTTGTCTAATTCCTGTTCGTTTCAATGGGGCAGCTATTAAAAACAAGTTGGTGGGAAAGAGACGAGAAAGGTCGGTTGTTCGTTAAAAGTTTCTCGGAAGAGGAATTTAATTTAGCGCTTAGTTGGGTGCTTTTCGCTGAAACACGACAGAAGCAACCCCTCCGTCCCCTGTTTCTCTCGCGATAATTGTCGGAGATCGTGGCTGCAGACCTATGAACAGTGAACTGATTGTACATCGGCAACGATGCCAAGCCAGGAGGCAACGTTCGCGTTTGCCTGGCATATACAGGGGGGATAGTGGCTCGTGAAACTCGGCAGATGCACGGGCTGACGGCCAGGGGATTGACCAGGGACATAATTGACATGGTCAAACGGTGTGTTCTCCCCAGACACGTGAAATGTGATAGAAGACGCGCACGTTCACTGTATACGATGACGAATTTCGGGGCCGCGTTGCGATCCCGGCAGTTTCCTCGCCTCGACATCCGCGTCGAACAACGTTGTTTGTTGACCCTCGTGAAAGGAATCACACCGTTGTGTGATCCTCTGTACTCGCACTATCATTCAGAAGCATCCGGTCCTTTAATCACTTTTGATAAAATGCCCATTAAACCCATTAAACGTTGCGTTGAAACAATTTCTTTTAACCAATTTATATTATCGAATTCCATGTTGTAACAGATAGTGGTTGTAGAAAGGAATTCTGCCGCTTGGATTCTACGATTTTACGAAATTCAACGTTTAGGTATTTCCAACATCGGTACAATATATCCTCGAAGCTGGAAAAAGGTGGATGTTCGTGGTCATAGTATTTTTAACAAAAATTAAAGAAACTAAAATCGGCTTTCTCAAAAGAAGTGTTCAATTAGAAATGAAAAGAAAGATTCAATTAAAACGATCACTATTCGTTGGTACAGTTGTATCAGCGTTGATTCAAGTAGTCACAACTTTCTAAACAAAGAGAACGTGACACAAAGAAACGTGATCGATCGTTGGCAATTCGCAACTTCGAAAAATCACGTCTTCGCAAGCCCGAAACCACCATACATCAAGCGGTGTCGATCGAAGGATCGTGGAACTTCTTTCAACCGATTAAACCCTCGTCGGGGAAATGGGCGGACGATCGAAATTACCGAAACGTAGTCGAAGTTTCAATTCACGGGCGTCGCATATTAGCGTGGCGGAGGGGTGGCGCAGAGCTTTGGAAGTTCGATGGCCTCGCGCGCAGTACATAAAACGTTTCCATTCCGCAGAGAACGGTCGATTTAACCCTCGGCCCGGATCCGGCCCAGCGGAGTTTGCGATCTGGACGTGACAGATCAGGCAAAGTTCGAGAAACCGCAGGCAACGCGAGAATCGAACTTTACACCGTCCGCGACATAACGGCGTGGCCCGTCTCCGTGTGTCTGCATGTGCATGCCTCTCCTTGCAACGGCAATTCGAATAGGAACTCTGGAAACACCACGCAGCTCGAGCGACTGGCGGGACGTTTACGACGAAGAAGAATGGAGACGTTGCGAATTGCTCCGTACAATTATTTCCTACCGGCTATGTATTCGTTTGCTTTTCGTATGTTTAGTCGTCTCTAACCGACATCGAAATTAAATAAATTAAATTTTGAGGATAAAATCTTGGAGATTTTTCTGTAAGTTTTGAATTAAGAATAAATATTGGGTTCGATAATAAATTTATGCATTTATGGCCAGTGTTATTAGGATGTGCAAGAATGGACAAGGATATAAATTATATTTTACAATAATTAGAATACAAAACATATCTCTGTTCAAGTTCCACTTCTTTATCAGTGACTATGAACATACGAAGCTGTATAAATGTTCATAATCTAATAGCAAAATTCTAATTTACACAACAGAACATTCAGATACGTGTATGTTCGCCTTCCTTTAAATAATTTACGTGGCATCCTTTGAAATAATATACTAATAAGGATAGAATGTATTACTGTGTTTTAAAATGTCAATCAGAAGTATCGTATCACTTCAAGTCATCCAGTTTCTCATTTTATCTCTTTCATCCTCCTATTGACGCTTCTTGACCCTACGATATCTCTCAGCCGTACTTCGCGACACCGGCACGTAACATAATATTGATACTGGCAGCGCAAACATTCTTCCATTGGAACCTGCAGCTTTCTTTATCGATTAGAAAAAAAGAAAGTATTATCTTCGAGGTATTCCAAAAAAATATCCATCCACGGAAGCTACCTCACGAGTATACATAATTAACTGTAATATCCCGTTTGTTAGACTTTCTCCATCCATCATCCGAGAACAACAAACCCATCTATTAATCTTCCCCGAAAGATTCAACTTGGATAAACCAACAACCAACTGACCTCGCTTAATAATGGCACGGAATCGATTCTTCTGCGGTACGGATGCGTGCTTGGGTCTAAAATGACCGAGAATTGGGATCACGTCAGACCGCGTTTATGAAAATCGAATCACTCTCTAGCCGTTAATTTTCGTCGAGAACCATGTGTATTCCTATCTCGTCCGTAAATTATGCTACTTTGTTCGACGTTGCGTGCCACATGGAATTCAAGTTCTTGGGGAGAGCACGGTTCCCAGATTGATCGTCGCGATTCCGTGACTCGGAAGTTTCTAATTGTCGGAGAAATATGGCCAGCGGCACGAAGGATAAGGTAAGGTTGCTTTGTCGTAAAGTGAATTCTTCCCAAACAATCAGATTGTTGCGTGTAATACAGGATTTCGTATTGTCGTGTTTTGGGAATTACGAGGATCTAGGGATTTAAAACAGCTCCGTTGAGGCATCTTTCTTTAAACCTGAGAAACAAATGGGATTCTGCGAAACATCGTTTAAGATGTCAAGACAAACGCGTTTCGATTGATTCTACTTTATAGGAATATCTTGTTGACGGAGGCGATATTTCAATGCTTAACCGGGAAATCGGCTTATGGGATTAACGAACACTTCCCGTTTGTTCCGATAGGCAAGATAAATCCTGAAAAAAATATCCTGTATTTATCAATATCGCGAGGACGATGCGAAATGGGTTCCAGTCTATCGTAGGGAAGGTTCGTTCAAAGAACCTGGCAACTAGATCTACGCTCGATCCTGAAAGAGGAGGACAAAAAGCGTCGTTTCTGAAGAGGCGAACCGTAATCAGACGAATCCTCCAATAGAAATCTCGTAGCTTCGAATGTAACTCCTTCCCTTCGAGCAACGTCGTTCACCGACGCAACTCCATCTTAAAAAATCTCTAGAAAAAGGAAGAAAAGAAGTAGAAACGAGAGAAAGAGGGAACTAAGGATGAGAGTGGAAGTAGACGAGAGGGAAAAATAGGTTCATTTTCAATCTGATTTCAATCGGACTGGGCGCGTAATCGCGAGAAACGTGAAAAGAAAGGAGGCTCTCCATTGACAGTATACGCTGCATTCTCCAGCAAGTTGGGCCCGACAAGTTGCATTAAACAAATCATTCGGCGTAACGAAGACCCGCTTCTTCTAATAAAGAAACCGCGAGGGGTCTCGCGCGGCCCTCAAACTTGCCTCGGTCGTTTCTTTTCGCTCCTAATTAAAAATACTTGCGGATCCATCCTGAATCGGACTTGGTACTCCTTTTCAAGGGTCAAAGAGCGCAACTTTCTTCTTTTCTTTCACTTCTTTTCCAATAATTCTTCTTTTCCTTATTTTGTATTTCATCCTGACGTACGGTATTTCGAATGAAAAGAGTAACGCCTTGCCACGCCGAGCAACGCGAAATTATCCAACGATACGCTTCCATCTAAAAGACGAAAGTGGAGGAATCGGTGCCGCGCGTCTCCTCTACTTTCAACCGGTCGGGGTTAGAGGAAAAGGTAGGGAGGGCGAGTCGATTCGAAAAGGCAGCGAGAAGAAGGGTGGCTGTAACGCGAAGGAGGTCGGAGTAGCTAGTTTCATATCGATCTAGGTGTCGTTATCAAGCGAGTTGGTAGGGGGAAGTTATATAGTTATTGGCCCCTGTACAGTTATTGGCCACCCCCTGACTACTGCCATTCAGGGGCCAATTTCGTGGTTCATTTTCATCTAGCCGACTTTAATAATAATGAAGGCAAAGACTTTTCTTCCATCTCTCTTCTTCTTCTTCTTCGTCTTATTCTTCCCTTTACTCCATCCCCTTGTAGAATCTACACGTTGTCCTTTTTGCCAAGTGTTCCAGTCAAACAACTATTATCATGGACGAGTTATAGCCAAGTAGCTTTAGAACGCGGCTTTCGTGGCAACCAACAAATTTCTGACTTCGCCGCGGGGTCGCGTAAACAAGCGAAAAATACTCGGCGTTGCGAGACTCCACCGGCAAGAAGTGGCTTTAATTTTCCCGGCGCCTTTCGATTACTTTTGCAATATTTCCACTCTCGTAAATTGTTTTTCGTCTGGCGGGCTTCCCGGAATTCCCGGTACACCTTATAAAACCGAGCTGCCCGCGTCTCCCTTCCTAACGTAACGAACGTTGCTTCTTTGCGGACCAGACTCTGCGCATTCCTCTTTGCAACGAGTCTTCTCTTGTAACGCTGCCGGCCCGACTGTTTAAAGTAAATTACAATATCTTTGAAACAGATATCCGATCTGGGGGATGAAACTTTCGTATTATGCGCAATTACGTGCAAGCGAATTGAATAGGCAAGATAGTTGGAAAAGAGAATACTAGATGATAGCGATCTATATAAGGAGGACGGTAGCACTTGTGAAACGTGCAATTCCGTCGAGAAAAAGTTGTCAAGCCACGAAGAGGAAACGACCAAGGGATGAACGGTGTCGTTGAGAAGCGGCGCGAATGACAGCGAGACGATCCGACTGTCGCCGATAAAATATCGCGAGAAGGAACAAAACACGCGAGCCCCCTTCTCCGCAACAGGAAAAACCCTCTTTGATTCACCGTCAAAACAATCCAAAGGTCCGAACCCTCCACCACACTGCAGTTTCCTATAAACGCGAAACGATTTCTTGCTTCTCGCTATCGAACATTGTCTTCAAAAGGGATGTCGGTTATTATATTTATTATGTGCACCTTTGCAAAGTGTTTGGAAATTTTAGAAATTTATTCGAAGCATCGTTGAACCATCAATTTTTTTTACCAAAGGATCATACATCCTGTAAAAAAGCGTGATTTCTTTTTTTAAGCGATTAATTTGGAAAGGGGTGTTTGAGACAAAGTGAATGAACGTTCTCAAAGGGCTGAAAAAATTTGCTAAAAGTGGTCTAGGTCTCCGATGAATGACGTAGTATCGAGCGTCCTTGAACGTTCCAGCGTACCTCCGTATCTGCATCCCTCTATTTTCTTTTTTTTTTTTTTTTTCTTTATTGACAGACTCTATCGTGCTTTGAATTGAAAATAAATACGAAAGTAGACTCAAAGTGAAGTAGACTCGAGAGGCATTAAATCGGGCCAAGTATCGGATCCACTTCGGTTTATTTTAAGTGGAACACGTCCCATAGGGAACCTTAACATAGTCTAATTTCCAGAGAAACACACCCATTCTGTTCCATTTTAAATAATTTCCCAGTTATTTTTATTTTTACCCTGGTGTACCATTAGAACATTAAGTTAAAAACCTCCCACGAGGAAGTTTAATATAGTCTAATTTTTTTAAAATTCCATCTCTGATCCTCGATAGGTTTTTTACCTATTTTTATTTCTACCTTTCGTTTTTTATTTTAAATTGAAAAATGTTTCACACGGAAGTCTAATAGAGATTAATTGTTAAGGATACAATATTGTTGATCTTCTTGGGTAATTTTTTCACCGGTTTTATTTTCATCCTCGCGCCCTCTAATATTCTTCATAGTTGCCCGTGCACGTATCGTGGGCGTTTCGAAAATACACGTTAATTCCGTGGGAAATTGAAGTTCTCGTAAAAAGCGTAATATTCGTATAGGTAATGTACGGCTAGACGGGTGTGCACGTGTCAGGGCCACGCATACGACCCCATACATCGCGTTCACTAACGGTAATAACACTTTCGAGCAATAATAAAGATTTAACGCGAGGCATTTCGCTTTTACGGTACGGTTATACAACGAGAGGGGAATAGAGGGTGGTAAGTGAGTGATCAGAAACCGATTTTATCGAGTTTTCGATAAGATTACTTTATCTTACTCTCACTTGCATAAGAGATCAAAAACTTGCGCAGATGAGACGGTAATCTTGGAATTTTTAACACTCTTCTTAGACTACTTTTAGCAACAAAATTAAAGAGTTTGGAATAAAAATGGCTTGCGACATTTGAATCGTGTTTCAAAGAAAATAATAAAATCTATCTAATAGAGGAATTCACCCAAATGCAAACGAAATCCTTTCTAAAATGAAAATTCCTGAAACTGAACGTTTCAAATAGGAAAATTCTCAAACTTAAATTCTTCAAGGACCAAAATACCCGGATGAAGAGTTTTCTACGAGAAAAATTTCCAAATTCAAACTTCTCTAACGACGATATTTTCAAAGCAATCTTTTCGTGCAGCAACATTTCCAAACCAAAATCTTTTCGATAGAAAAATTCTTAAGCTAACACCTACAGCAAAGTAAAACTTCCAAACTCAAAGCTTGCTAACAATTCCAAACACAAACGTTGCCAAAGCATCCGAAACCTTCCAACGATATTTTCCCCATTTGTTAATTTCATGCTTGCGCTGTATCTTCTCATCTACACCCTCATTTTCGCGAAAGTAAGGGGGGCAGGGATGACCACGATCCAAACCGAGATTAGACCACTAAATTCCTTCGTTTAATATCAAAGTCGGTGGCTTAGTGGTCGAAACAACGTATAAAGTCTACAGGCGAAAAGAATCGCGCTCTGCGACCCTCTTAAAAAACAATAGCTTAACGGGGAGCAGACGGTTATCTTTGGGTTTTTCGTCGTGTCGAGGCACGCACTCGGTGTATTAACCCTTTGCTTGGTTCTCCCTCGGGGGAACAATACGGGGCAAAGCACGGCCGCCCTGTAACATCGTCTCGATAATAAACAATAATTAAAAACAATCCCCTCGAGACCCCAGGATATTTGCATTCGAGGGGAATGCATCTCTCTCTCCCTCTCTCTCTCTCTCTCTTCCGTCTCTCTGATTCCCACGAAGCCGCGTTGCATCGTGAAACGGAGTCCGCTTGAACGAACGTTAAAACGTTTCGTTTCACTCCCTTTTTCCTGGTTTCTTTCTTTTCGCCCCGTTTCCGTGTTCGCGTTTCCTATTTGTGTACGAGTATTCCGTGTCCGTATACGTGGTCGCGTTCACCGTGACGAGGGTGAAAAGGGAAATCTTTATCCAGATTCAGCCAGCCATGCGCGCCGCGTGTTTTGTACACCTTGCGACGCAACCGCCGGTTCGTTGGCCTTTACACGCAGTGGAAAACGATCTTGGCCACGGTTTCCTTTGACATGTCCCACGTGCATCCGCGAGCAATCCCTGGAATTCGTCGACTGTAATTATTCATCGACAGTCTGCGATCTTTGTTTCATTGAGAACCACAGGGGTTGGTTTCCCCGAGAATGAAACAAAGTTTCGTAAAAAATTCCCTGCATTTAGAATTCCTAGACTGTGCTGATTTTGGTTTACGTAGACTGCGTTGAAATAGTCGGTATATCTTCCATTGTATGGGGTTGTATAGTAGGTCCTTGGTCCCTTGTTGTACGGTTAGGTTTGAAAAGGAACCATTCAATATAATTTGTGTTGGAATATTTTAGACATAATGTTCAATTACGAGGTAACGAGCGCGCCGTGTACCTTATCCAAAGTACTTATCGTCGTTTTTATCCGCCTCGTTTCAACCCCTTTCGCTCGGCTTCCCGGGATATCGCCGGCGGCGCGTTTTATCGGCAGCTCCTTCGATGTACCTTCGAGTTTCCCTGTGTGACTCGTCCTTTTCAAACAACGAAGCCAGAATTCGAAAATTTCAGAAAGTATGAATTATCCTTTTTATTTAAAAAAGCAAGGATTGTAACTTTTTTTTTAGTCTTAATATATTTACTACAGGTTCTCCCAGATTTATAGGGTGATTATCGTGATTAATTAATTCTAGCAATTAGTATTAAGTCTAGTATTTAAGGTCAATTAACATCGGCGAATCGTATATTTAACTTTGATATGTCACTGACAAGGCTTTGAACAAACGATCTACATTCGGAAATATATTCTTGTTGATTTTCTGATTTTAATGATACTCTCCGATTAAACAGAAGAATTTTCATATGACGCAATTAAAAATGAAGATATAGTATGATGAAACGAACGAGTGAATGAGACACGACATAAAGAAAAATAACTGCGATGTCGATATAGTCACAGCGGTGGAAACTGTTTCAATTCGGTGGCTGTCGCCGAAAAGTTTCGCGGCTGAAACAATGATAAAAGGGAGACGAAGAAAACGCGACGCAATTATGAAGTTGGCGAAGTTTAATTGAATTTCCACGGCATATTATTGGAGTGGGCCAGGACGCGTAACACGCGTCGCTATTATTAGAACGAACGAATTAAGAGAATTCTCGACCAGTAGGAAAGGGAGAGGAGCGATCGATTGTAAATTTTGTTGCATTTACAGATCAAACAGACGCTTGACTTTCCATTGCACTGATTTCCCCCTGAATGAAAATGATAACCGGCTGTGTGTAACGTGCAATTGATTTCGAGCGTGCTTACTTTGAAAATTGTGACGTTCCGATATGGTTAAGTACCGTTTGAGTGCGTAGTTGTTCTCCAAATTAGAGTACCCGTGTTACATATCTGGGTTAAAATCGTTCCATTGGTAGTGGTTTCGCGCGTGCTATATCGCCACGAAGAAGAGAACTTAAAGTAAATAATAACATCATTCGAAGTTACTAAGTAAACTCATGGAATAGATATAGACGTAGAATCTATTTATTTTAATTATAGACGATACAAGGGAATATTTTCCGACCAATCTCTGACTCGAGAGATTCAGAAACGATGTGTTCCAAGAAAATATTAATCATTTGCCAACGATTCGCGATTACACCCGGCCTCCCTCCAGAGATATAATTCTTCCGCTAAGATTCCAGCAGTTGAACAATTTCTACGTTGCTACAAACGCGATTGCTCGATACACGGGGCTTAGCGTGGCTCGAATAAAATGAATTATAGTTGATGTCACGACGACCTTGCGTGCTCCGAACAATTACAACTACGGAATCGCTGAAATCTTCTTTCCACGCCGCTAATTATACGCCCGTCGACTGGCCACATTTTCGTTTCACCAACAATTGACTGCCTTTCGTGAATTCATAACTGCCTCCGTGACACTGATACCTATTTATTATGGTTGGCAAACGTTTTTCACCAATGGTAAATATTTTTTTTTTTAATTATACCTTGACGTTTTCGAAAGTCTATCATTTCCAGTTTCGACTACTGCTTCCGCGAATAAGGTACAGCTTGGATCAATTGGCGGGAAATAATCTACCATACCCACGGGTTTCTTTTCGTCGGCAATATATTCTTAGGATACACTCCAACGCGATGAAGTTTTGGGGCTTTGAAAAATTTCCACATTCGGAGAGGATATTTCCAGTGGGAGTACAGCTACTAGCTTCCTTAAGATAGAAAAAATACCAGCAATAGAGGAAAAGACAGGCAAGTCGAGAGAGAGTTACTAGCATTAAAAGAATATTTATAAGGAGGAGACTAAATAAGAAGCAGCAACTACAGAAAGATATCATTGGAAAACAGTAGCAGATGATAAAAAGAATAGAACGATAAGGATATCGATATAGAAGAGAAGAAAGCAAGTTCACAAAAGAGGATTGCAGCAACGAAAACCAGATAGCGAAGCTCCAGTGATAAAGAACACAATGCGAAAGACACTAATAACGAAAGCAACAATTCTGGCAATAAAAATTTAGCCTAAAAATAATAAAAAAGGAACATCCTCACAATTGCAAAAAATCAACTCTAACACTTCAGGAAAAAAAGTTTGTATACCGGTACAAAAAAAGAAAAAAGAAATAATGCAAGCAAATAGAAAAAAGAATTGTAGTAAAAAGGAAAACGGAAACGAGGATTATTTTGGTAATAAAAAAACAAAGCAAGAGGATACCAGAAAACAACAACAAAAGGAACGAGAAACAACGTTGTAAAAACAATCTACGAATCGATAATAATTACTCGGAAGGGAAAGGCTATATTGAACTAAAAGAGTGAAGGACATTTACAACTCGGTGCTTTGAAAGGAGGAAATGGCGGCGAGGGTGAGTTGGGTTTCGCGCTACGTCGCACTTATTAAAATATTTTTTTTTCCTCCCGTTAGCAGGAACGAAAACGCAAAACACGGAGCAGAACGCCGCGTGTCCACCATATTTAATTGGCCGTGCACTTCGACGGCGCGCCGATATTTTCGTTCCGCTCGGTTAGAAACTGCGGTCTGCACACGTCAACGTTCCGCCCCGACCGCAATTTTACTGTCTGCCGCGAAACGTGCGACGGCCCTTCGCGAAAAAATTCATCGTCTGGCCGTGGCTATTTTGCCAACAAATCCTGCAGCCAACCTACGAATTGCATGAATTAAAATTCACCATTCAATCGCTTTAGAACAGAAACACAACTACAATGGCGAGCTGATGCTTCGTCATGCAATTTTGTATCAAGCGGTAATAGCCGTGTAAAATTACAAAACGCAATATAAATAAATTCACAGTTTAATATCAGTTCCTGCTACATAAATTTTCTATAAAAGATAACATGCGGAATTTTAATGAAACGTTACAATTGCACGAGTTTTTCAAATAAATCAACCACTTGGAAAATTATAAAAGTCGATCTATGATTTACAACTAATTGTGTGCCGTGAAACATCTATTATAATCCAACGAATGACACGTCTTCTTGTAGAAATATCAGTGTTTCTTTTCTTTCAAGAGACACTAGTATTATCGTAACGGTGCTGTTACAAATCTGAACCGTCAGCCCTCTTTCGTTAAAATATTTTTCAAATTCGATTCGCAAGCAGCCAAATGCTTGTAATGTAAATTCGCGACGACCGAAACTTCCAGTGTAGCTACGTCGAAGAGAAGAGCGAAGAAGACGTCTTCGGTGTACTTTCGAAGGATGAAACGAGCATCCACCGAGAAAGGAGATTCTCATCACGGAATACTTTGCAACAGAAGATGGAAAGGGAGAGAAACGAAAGAGAAGAGAATGGCTGTAATTAGGCTGCTGTAATGGTGATCAAATTACCTTGTTAATTCGCGAGCTCTTACGTACGCGAGTTAATAACCCGTGCATTCTACTGTTCATTGAAACGATAATACCTGCACGGCAGGCGTTACGCGGCTAATGACTACCGGTCCTGTCCTTGGAGAGATCATTATCAAAACGCGAGACTGAATAATTATCGGAACTAGAAGAGTCGCTTTCGTTAATCAACTTTATGGTAACCCAGGTCGATCCGATCCTTCTGCCACTCTCCTCGGTATAAAATTTTTATTGCATTAACTAACGAATGTCGCTATGTATATGTTCTAGATGATACATTTCATTTTCTAGCTTATTCAACTATAGTTTATAATTATTTGACCAACTTTAAAAGTCGATAGGCATCGCTTGGATAATTTAAACTTGTCGTATAATTTCTGCCATTTTCGAGCCGATGGCACTTCCATAAAATATAATTTAAAGAAAAACCCGAGTTTGTTTAAAATACGAAGTAATTGGTACAACTTCTCGTTTCAAATCTGTGCCAACAATTTTCTTAGAATATCAAGATCCTTCGTTGCTTACCTGCAATGAGAATAAAGTTGAAATATAAAGATTCAAGTATCGTACCAGAGTTAAGTTTCAGATAAGAAGAATTTCTATGTATAAATAATAGTCGGAAGTCTTTACTTCTGGTTCTTATAGTAGGGAGGAAAGTACATATAAAGTATAAAGGGTGTGTCGTTTGAATAATTATGAACGGTAGATATTACGGGTGCTGGGTCGGTCGTACGATAATTAGTCGGTCCATTTAAAGAAACGGTAGAAAAAGGGACACGCAAAGGAGGCACACGTACGCGGTATAAATTTCTGGCTGATGATATCCCCCGGAGAAGATTTGGCGCGGCGAGAAACGTTTCAATCCGGGCTGTCGTTATTAAGACGGTCCCTGAACGCTCGAATTTTTCCGCAAAATGGAGCGGCGCAGCGAAATTGGGACAGGTTGTGTATTCCGCACACGTACGAATACCTTATCGTTGATTGCACCACTGCTACCACCACCATCGGCAATATCCCCCGGTCGACGCTAGTGGCGTCACGTCGTGGAAAATTGTATTTAAAGGCAGTATCGGCGGCTCGTCCTCTTTTTCTTTTTGTTTCCAGCCACGAACGAAACTGGGGAAGAACCGGCTTTATATTCCGGAGAAAGAGTTGGCGGCGGCGAAAGGTAAAAAAGTTGATAGCACGAGGGAAGTTCCTATCAGAAAAATATAAAAGTGCCAGCGCATCTCGCGGCCGCCGCGTAAGAAAACATCCTCGTTATCGTTCGTTTCCCCGAATTCACGACTAATTAACGAACTTTTTCGCCCACGATCGTTAGGTTATTTTTCTGCTTGAGATTCAAAGGCAGCCTAACCGCTGATTCGCCATGAGAAAAAAGATAGAAAGAAGGATGAAGGATGAAGCGTACACGCGAGCGAGTAGACACGGACTTTGTTTCGCGAAGTTCGTACTCACGTACGGCCGGTTATTAAATAAATTATTCCCGACAGCGCTAAGTGTTTATCAACGTTGCGAGCCACGCGTCTCTTAATGAACCGTGAAACTTACGTGTATATTAATCACGCTTTTCGCCTGCGACTTTTCGTTCGCCGTGTACACGCTCGACACGACAGCTGGACCGCGACGAACGACTTCATTAGGGGCTGACGCGCGCTTTGCCGCGAATTTCGTGCTTGTGAAATCAGAAGGGAAACTTATAAATCTGTATAAATCTTTTTCCTGAATTTCATTGAAATGAGAGAGTCGCGTCGTTTATTAAATCGTCTTGATCCTCGCAGGTATCTTTAGCTTCTTAACCGAGTCATTCATCTGTCATAAACTTTCATTGACGAAGGTTGGGTTGATTTTAATACTTACACATGTAAATTTCCATTTAGAAATTTCTACAAAACTTTCCGAACATGTCCATTTCCTACACGCTCATGACTCCTTTTATGCATACCCGCAATTTATGTTTTTCATCTATTAATAAATACTAACACGTACTTTATACGTTCCCCATAACCCATTCATAATATTAATCTATTTTTTCAGCAGAAATATAAGTACATCAATGAAAGGATTTTTGAACGAAGAAATCGCTGCGTAAAATGGAAAATCGCGAATCGAAGAAACTAGCAGATCCAATAGATCGTCGATCCTGAGATTCGATTCGTCTACCCCAATTAACGGATTAATATTTCTTATCACAAGTGACGATACTGCATTTTACAATTTGTATAACAACCTTATAAATTTTAATTGCTCGAAAAAAATAAATGAATCGTGGAAATTTCCCAGCAGACCGAAAGACAACGGCTCGAAACTTGCGTTCGTCCCGGTTCGTTCGCACGGCTTGAAATTCAATAACGTCGGCCACACAGCGGCGCATAAACAGCAGCCCGGTGGCACAAAGTTGTTGATGTCGTTAATTTCCATCGTGTTAGGGATTAGAGTCGCCTTCCTGGCCGCCTCGGGTAACCTATGCACACGCTCGTATGTGCTCTGCACGTGAGAGAGGACCGCGTCACCGCCGAGAGAAGAGAAATGAGACGTGAAAGAAGAGGTGGAGAGGCAAAGATCCACTCAGCCGATGTCCCTACAATGTTGTTTTAGACGTGCTCAAAGGAGGACACAGTTTCGTGAATGTTATGTCAGCTTCTGGCCGTCTGTCGGACAGCAAACTGTATAATAATGGTAAGCAAACACACGGGTGTAGCGTGTGACTGGCCACCACTCTGGATTCATGAAAAATGCATTTTACGAGGCCGGATGACGCTGGACGCGACACGTCGTCGATCACTCTAATCGGGCCGCGAGGAAACGTGAAATTGTTTCGCCGGAATCATATCCAATTTGACCGAGTCCTTATTCTACCTGGATCAGATACCAATCATAGAATAGGATAAGATTATTCGAGTCGTCTAAGCTTGCAAATCATAAAATTTAAATCTTCAACTCTGTACAGAATCCTTAAAATTGCCGTATATTGCGAGATAACATCGATCTTCAATATAATAACGAAAGAGCGAGAAAAATGGATGAAAAGTTAGAAAAGGAACACGAGTTAATCGCCACGAACACTCGACCTATATTTTATTGCAAAAATTTAGTATGTGTAAAATTGAAAATTTCGAGCGAGTTAGCGCGACGAATCGCAAGTTACAAGGTACTTGTGCAGTAAATATACTTGTCTAACAGCGATAAATGTGATAACGAAGAGAAATGAGTATTTTACAAGTACATTTTTCAAATTATTTACAAAAATAAAGTGCATATTATAACCTACAGTCCATAATATATCCTGTTAATTTACTACTATTACTAGTTGGTCAATTAATGTGCAAAAGCATTGTCATGTAACTATTGTTCAAATACATTTATTGGATTCTGATAACTCGTATCTTGTGACTGGTAAAATTTCGCTAATAATATTAGTTCGTTTGTAGAGGATGGTCCAGAGGCTGGACCAAATATTGGAGAAATATAGAGCCGGGATGTGCGAGGTTCGATGTAAAGGTAGGCGGTAACACGGGCTCGTGTATCTCGATATTCGTGGATGCGCATCGGTTCATTCATTTGCGTTGGGCTATCGGTGTCCGCACGCAGCAGCTCTCGCCTCCATTAGCCCGTATAAATTCGCACTCGCTCATGATTGCGTAATAAACGCGCGGAGACGCGGGGACGTGGCAGAAAAAACGATATATCAGTATTTATCGGGCTGTAGGAAAACCGGAATCCAGTTCGAAGCGTCATACGTTGCAGAGATAAAACAACGAGAACCTGCGATTGTGTTCGAAGAGGAAGGTACGCGCGGCACGCGAATCATTCGTGTAATGGCAATTATTAGTCGCAACCAGCCGTTGGAATTCTTTTGTGTCGGTTCAATCGAATATTAATATTCGCTGGAATCTGCAAGTATCCGAAAAAAATTCACGTCCAATGACTCAGCTACGGTCGTTTGCTTTGTCGAGTCCGATATTTTCCTTGAAACGATCGTCGATGGAATCGTATTCCCTGGCCGGATATTCCTATGCGAAAACAAAGACCAGAGGAAGGTACAGGAAAACCACAGCCACGAACTGCCGCAGATCATGAAGATTTATCTTCCGAGTCCCTGGACACTCTTTCCCCTTCTCGGACGTTTCTTAAGACGACATCGAGAACCACGGCTACGAATACAGGCTACGCCTTGACTCTGCTACGAAACGAATTGCTCAGTAATCAACGAACGCGGATTGTGTCGAGCAAACTGTACCGATGCGATTAAACTTTCCCTTGATTCTTTCCCCCGTGAAAAAGTAAATCGCGAATCATTAGGACAAACTCACAAACTACGAGAACTTCTTCGTCTTGTTCTTCTGTTTTCTTTCTTGCGCGTTCTATCAATTCGATACCAGCGATGCAACGTGCGTATCATGTAGTCTTTGCACACTTCGTACGTTGCGTGAAGGAATTCGTGTTATCTTTATCAGATAGTGTTGGAAACGCAGTTGAAGAGATAAAAAATATTCGCTGATACCCTTATTTTCTAATAAAGCGTCTTTTTATCCGGTTCTACATTCCAGTCTCGCGGTTGTATTTTCGCATGGTAAATTTTTGTAGTCACATAAGAGTAGCACTAAATCGTATGAGAAATATAGTTGGGTCTAATGAATTAATACGTAAATGTTATAACAAACGCTTAGATAAATAGATAGATAAAGAGTACTGACACATCGTTATCCTTTGCAGTCACCGTAAGAAAATAGTAGAAATCCTGTTGTAGAGAATAATGTGAAATTAAAAAGTGATTAATAAAGTTAGATAAAATAAAGGAAAAAACGAAGAATCATCGACCAAAGCCATCAATGCTTCGAAACGACATCAATTCCTAGCGATTGCCTTGTAGTTAGAGACCTGCCTGTCGAGAATAAAGCAGCGAAAGAGCCTTATATTATTGTAAATTTTTTAATAGTCTCAACTGAATTTATTATCAATGTTTCCTTTAATAATCAGGCTTGTTTATGTTCGGATAATTGCCGCGAGAAAGCAGGCTTTTATTAATAATTCCAGCGAGGAATTTCGCGACGAAGTAGAAAAAGTGGGAGAGCAAAGGAGCTAGGCGGGGAGACCGTGCAGGCTGCCGGTTTTTCCGGCATCAAATTATCCGTCAGGCTCGCCGCGAGCTCTCATTAAGCTCTTTACCCGAGAGGAGTGCAATGACACTCGACCAGCCGGCTGCGTGGATTGGATTTTATGAAGATTTATCGGTACACGTCGCGAGAATCCCGCAACTACGAAAAGCCTTCTTTTAAGGCGGAGCAGTGTCGCTCGTTTTCGCCGAGACGGTGAACAAAAACCAACCAAGAAGGAAGTTTCGAAAGAGAAGTCGCCGCGAGACGCTTGGGTGACAGCCGTTTCGCGAACGTCAGAAACGAAAAAAGAAAGGCTCTGGTGGAGCTCGGCGAAGCTAGAGGCTGATGGAACAATCGAAAATCTAGGCTTATTCAGGTTACGTTGATTTAAACGTAGATTGAGATAGACTAGGCACGCTGAAGATTGTATCGAATTGTTTTAAAGTTAGAGTAGTTTCGGGTCAAAGGTGGATCGAATTTGGATGGGTCTATCTGTGCTACATTGTTAGGTTTAGATTAAGTATCGAGTAAATTTGAGGAAGGTTGAAGTTTAGCTTAGGTTCGACGATATTGTAGATTGGGGTTGGCTTTGAACTACTTCTTAATTGAATTCTAGGTCGAGAGTAAATTAGAAACGAAGCATAATGTTGATTTAGATATTGCCTGCGGGAAATTAGCTTTATGGTTGATTTAACATAGTTTAAAATCAGGTAAATTTCATTTAAAATACATATCGTATTGTAGCTATACGAATCGTACGCCACGTAGATATCAATTAAATGTATTCATTAGTGATTACATTGTGATTAAATCATAAGCGTATAAATTAAATATACTCGTAAGTCTTAATTAATTACACAAGGGAATTCAGACTAAGTTTGATTTAGAATTGGTTAAATTATCGTTGCTACAACTAAGACGCGTTAAATTAAATTGAATTACGCTTAGAACTACATAGAAATGAAACTGAAAGCTTCACTTTCCGAAGTATATTCTGCGTTTTATGATTTATATCGAATACAATTAATGTACGATTTTCCAAAAACTGACTGTAATTTGGCTTCTATCATTTTGGCTCGTATCATAACATGACATCATGGTATCGTATTAAATGACACACGTTTGAATTAAAATCGTCTAACATCTATACAAATAACATCTTACACCACAATCGATCTAAAATAACCGAAACCGAATCCAAATGCAAATGACATTCATCCCAATTGCAATTAAACTAAGCCGACGATAAATATATCTTAAAGCCAAAGTAAATCTCGATCAGGTGTTACATTGTGGTTGCCTCGTTCCATCGAGTCGTTCGCTTCTTTCTCTTGCTATATACTTTCTATACTATAGGGCACAGTCCCGGCCTCCTTCCTTCCTCCCCTTCTTCCTGGATAGGAAGAAACGAAAGCACGTTTAAAGGGGGATCGGTGGCTAGGGTCGCTCTTAGGAAAAGCTTACGCGACTTCGATGTAAACTCGCGTCCCGAACGGCGGCTTAAGTCGAGGATCGACTCCGTCGAGCCCTTATTTTAAACACAGAGTGGCTTTGAGGGGCGAATACAATGGCGTGAGCCGGTTCCGCGTACCTCGTGAATCGGAATTTATGAAGATTTATCGGTACACGCAGCCCGGGAATCCAGAACACGTGGAAGTCGCTTGCGAAGGCGAGTGAGGAATATATCCGCGCTGATAGTCGCGGAAAGCGATAAACCTCGCAAACAAATTTCTTTGAAACTTCATGCAAAATCGTTCGATTTTTCGATTGCTCCACTTTCGATTATGTAACTACTATAGTGGAAGAGTTCCAAGAAAAAATTATGGTTTAATAATATTTCTTCCTGTTCCTAACCCCTATGTAGCAGTCCCCCATTCTACTAAATTATCCGGGAACACGATCTGCCCGGTTGTTTTGATCGTTGCGTCATCAATTTAATTCTCGACAGTGGTCGCGACACCCTTAACCATTTATTAAGAGCGCGATACTGTATGCTTAATGTCATATTACGTGGCAAACGATACTAATCTCATTAAATAGAGCATATGTGCCTTCTGTGCGTTATTTAAAAATTTATCGTATTTAAGAGCACGTAATGATAGATATTGAGATTTCTCGGACTGGAACGAGGATTCAAAGAAATTGAATGATCGATGGTCTTCTTTCGCGAAAGAATGTGCGCTACAAAAAGTTCTGGTTGTTGGATAATTCACACTAGTTTGCTATGGTATCATGCGACACAATTATAACTGTAGATGTCAGACCACGATAAATCACTTTCAGCCGAGTATATTATCGAACTTTTCAAAAAATTAATTACTTTCATAAATTTAGTTATTTATGATACAACATCATATGAGGAGCTTTAAATTTCGAATTAGATCATAAAAATGTTTGCAACGTATCTAATTAATTTTCTCTACTTTTCCATTGGTAAAATAGATCAATGTGATTTCACAGCGTCTCGCATATCGACTCTAAATACAAAACGTGAGAATTTTGTTATAAAACATGCAATAGCCACGAGATAAGATTCTTCTTAAGATTCTTAAGTGTTGCGCTGAACTTCACCGTTCGGAATCCAGCACCCCATCGGATAACTAATCCGAGGTGGATTTACCAGCGAGCTCGTAAAAAATTTGCAAAGATCCTATTAAGAATTCCAGGGCGTCGGTGGCTACGCGAATTTCGCAAACATCGGCCAATTAATTGCCAGCCACCGAATTAAGCCAATTGATCAAGGGTCTCTCGGCGAGAATGGAAGGTTTTCGTGAATTGAAATTGATTAGGGGCGTTTCTTTCTCTCGTCGAGCCCCTTGTTCATGGAGACAATTCTCGAGCGACTGAAAGTTCGTTACGTTATGACGGCGAGCGAAGGAACTCCATTAGATTCGGAAAAACCAGTCTACGGGACAGGTTGGTTCTCTGGTTCGACTGGCTCGACCACAGTCGCTTGGAGGTGGCTTGAGAAACATACTATCGGAGTTGTTGCTTTGTTTTTGGCGAGGGGAAAGGAACATTGTTGTGTACTTGAACCGTGTCGCTGCTTTATGGAGAACCATCGTTGTTTTAGGGGATTTCTCTGGCAAAGGTGACTATTTTGTCGCGCCACATGCCATTGTACCGCTAAGTTCGGGAGTGCTTCTACTAATTAACACGTTGACTGGCATTAAGTTCGTTGACGATCAGAATTAATTACGCAACTTAAATTATAGAACTACTTATACGTATTATTACATATTATTATTATGTTATCATGTCATATGCTTTACACGAAGCGTTGCCATGTAGCGTTTAAATTATTATATACTTAAACTATTACTATAAATTATTATATATCTATATGACAATATAACGGTACTCTGTAAATATATAAAATTCGACTGGCAATCAACCCTTAACTTTATTAGCTTTGAACTACAGACCACCCCGCGTTAAGAGAAGCGAGAACGTTTATTTCATTTCTACGATCTTTAATCTTTGAATACTTCCACGTTCACACAATCTTAACAAACAAGTAAATATTATTCAATGAAATAATTACATTGGACCAACTTTTACAGCACAATGATTTAACAAATAAAGTTACTGACATCGATCCATGATATTTTATTGAGGATACGCCCCTAGAAACATATGAAAATAAGAAATTAATGATGAAACATATTCCAATAACTCGCTACGAAAGTAAATGTAGCGGTTTGGGTCCGAAGAGGAGCAAGAAAATCTTGAATGACAGCACAGAATTGAAATTTATCAAGAAAGCCTGTCTCTCTGGGGGAATCCCAGGAACGTAAAACGCGGTCTTTAAGAACCCCTGACCGAGCTACGCCCACCGATGCACATTTCATTAGACCGGGCCAGCGGGGTGGCATGGGGTATCAGCAGGGCGTGCACGACACATCAGGAAAGTGACAGGTTCGAGGAAGACGGAGAAGTAAGTTAGAAAGGGACGTGGAACGATCGCACGATTTCCTGGGGCGAGGTCTCTAGTTCAGAGTGACATTGTTCCAAAATGCTGCACGGCCTCCTATTGGCGCTCTGTTGCAGCTGCCGCTCGTATTCTACCATCGGTTCACGCGATCTCTCCTATCTTGCACCCTCTTGTTCCCTCTTTGTTCTTCCACATTCAGAGAAAATTTCCTCCCATTTCTCCAACTTTCCAATCGATAGTTTAAAACGAAAGAATAGTTCGAAAGAGATCATTGAAAAAAAAAAATCTTTTTATATTCGTAATAGGGTGAAGCTTAAAACGTCAAACCGAATCAACCGGCGTGCGAACGTACGACAAAAAGAACCTTCCCTGTTTCTGGTAATCTGGCGTAAAGAAAGGCGAAGTATCAACACGAGCTATACTCTTGTTACTCTTCCCACCGCGGCTCTCTCGTTCTATTCCCGGTTAACCAACGGAATCCTTCTCCGTTTCGGCGCGTTCGAACGACAACTGCTCGGAGGAAGTTGGCGACAGAGAAGCGGTGCTGATTACTTCGAAAAAGGAAATTCTTTTCTTCCCGTTCCAATCCTGGCCGGTTACTTTCTGTCGGTTTTTTGGAGAGGAGACGGAACTTCGCCGAGCGGCTCTTTATTAAATCCGCAATACGACAGTGGCGAAAGTTCCCTTCGTTTCTCTTCGCTTCTCTTTCCTCTTTACTTTTTCCACGTTTCTGTCTCTCGTTCGCCCTTTCTGCCTGCGTCCTCGCGGAACGAAAGTGTTCTCAGTGGCTAGAACACCTTTGCGCCACCTTGACGATTGCGGGGAGAATCGAGTTACAAAGAAAATTAATTAGACGTCGAGCCGGCCCGTGTACAGAAGAACGGGGAGGTATGGGGTTTGCTTGGCCGACCTCGAGCTTCTCGACGATCGCGTGGTGGGATTTCTTTCTGCGTCCGCCACCGACGGTTTATTGAATTTCCGACGTAATAGTGCTGGGAAATCCGTTTTTCACTGGCCGTCCCGCGGAATTTATTGCTCGATTAGCGATAACTCTCGTGGCAATAACGACTCGCGTGTGTCGCGATTAATACCATGATTTCCAACTAGAGTTCAACCTACCATTTTAGATAGCTGCAACCGGTACGCTGTTTGGTTTAACAGATTTTAACCGGATCGTAGTGAAACACGCTCTTGTTCCATTTTTACATTTTTCTTTTTTTTTTTTTTTTTTTAAATTCTGCATCGGTGTGTTTTTGAAAAGACCGTGAGAATGTAAAGCGTGAACGGATGAAGTATGCTTAATGTCTGCAAGTATTGATTTTTCTGCTTTAACACCCGTTCTGGTTTTCAAATTTGGAAAATTGAGACTGCAATGATGTTTAATCTTGAAACGAGTGTCTCAATTCTCTATAGAATCACTCCCACCATGTATTCGCTACGATTTGCATCAATACGTGTTTTTGTACATTTTCCTACCACATATTCCCATTGTCAGACGATTCTTTTGAATAGAATCGTTGTTGACACGCACGGCATCGTGTTTCAATCGTACACAAATTAATGATTTTTCTCTCAAAACATTAAAAGACGTTTGCATCATTGCAATAAGAGTAAAATTGAGATATAAAAATTTAAGGATAATCGTAGATAGATTAAAATACGTTATCAAACGTATACGATAAAAATTCACGTTATCAAATTCTAAATATGAAATAATCGAATGATCAAAATTTCGTACAAATTGGTTCTCCTGCTTGGATTAAGTGTCCTAAAATATTGAAATAATCTGTCGTTTCTCCGCCATAAAGTTAGCAATAAATAAATCGTATGACGTAACGGGGAAAGTATAAGCTGCTCTGTGAACGCGCGCGTTTAATAACGATCGCATTGGTAAACTTTAATATCCATACTAATGGGCACGAGGGGGTTGCGGCTGTGGGGAATTCTACAAACTAAAAAGACCAATGCAATTTCATAAAAACACGCTGAGAATGCCCCAGAAACGTTAATAATTACGTATGCTCGCGTTGATTCGTGCAACATTATTACTCGTGATCTAAATTATAAAAAGCTTTATTGTCAGGTCACCAGCATCGATAAATTGCGGAGCAAGCGCAACAACGAATAACTCGTGTTTTATTTAATGCCTCTATTTGGGAACAATGCCATCGTTTTCATCGTTGCGTGAACCGGCCCTTCCGTAAACCGAGCATCAGCCGTTCGTTAACGAGTTCCTCGGTTATTCTCCTCGCTAACTGCCCGTGGAATGAATTATCCTCGATCGAGGATTGGTACCACGTAAAGAGGACAGGATACGATGAAAACTGGGTCTTTTCTTTCGGTTGTGAGAGCGCGCAAGCGCGGAAGGGATACGTCTCGCAGGAAAACGATTTCTCCTGTGCTTTCTTCCAAGAAAGAGAGTCTCGTAAAATATTCCTCGACTCAGGATATCTGTCGCCATCCTGGTAATTAAATGGGTCAGTCGGGGTATGGTGGAAAACGAGGATTTGGCCGACACATGGGCCGACATTCGGTCGGTCGTCTTCGAAAGGAAGGAAACGAATTTTTCCTCGAAACATAGCTCGGGCCGGCTTTGAGTTAGCCTTATTAGCTAAAAGAATAGCGTACTACTAAGAGCCGCTCGAAAATTGATCGTGGCGTCAGCAGCTGCTGGTAATTAGCGGCGGAGCATTGTCCCGGGTCTAATAGATATTCGTCGGTCGTTTTGTCGAAGAGAATCGGTCGTTAGTGGTGACTGGCTCGTATTTCCAGTTCGATAAATCGAGCTCGTTTCCATCGGGATAAACAAAAATGTGTATGCCAGCCGCGAGAACGCGTGCTTTCTTGTTGTACGATATTCGGCACCAGTCGGAGGAGTCGTAACGAAGGTTTCGGAGGAATGACTGAGAGGAAATGGGCGTAGGGATACACTGAAGAATTAATTGGCGCGAGAGATACGGATCTGTGAACACGTCCCACTTTCCAACTATTTTGGAAAACACGTTCCTTTGGGGGGAACCAGGCCTCTACTTTGGTACAAAAAAAACGTCGTTAGTCACGGGAAACACTGTTTCAGCGCAGATAGCGCGCAGCTGCTCGCTGTCGGAGCGAAAGGTGGCCGCGATCGCAGGAAAGAAAAGCCACGTTGTTGGATAACCGGCTCTCGAAATTATCTGTGAACCGCCTCCAGTGCGAATACATACGGCGATCTTTCTTTTTCGACCGGTTTTTACAGGTGTTGCGACGGTTGGATTTCGTTGTAAGTTGATATCTTTGGAATTCTGCCCTGCTAGATGAAGTGGTTGTTGGGATTCTTTTAATTACCGTGTTCAGCAAAAGAAAGAGAAGCTTGTATTCAAACATATCCCCGCTAGGCGCCATCCAATGAGATTATGAAAATGAAATTGGAGATGTAGATCGTTGCAAGTTCTTGCAAAACTCTACAATAAGCAAAGTCTTCAGTTACGTATGAAATACATATGAATTTAGTTGAAACAGGCGAAGAAAAGGAATTTTTGAAGAAAGGAAGCTTTTTGAAATATTGAAGGTAAAACAGCTGAAAATATCAGATGAGTTTATTAAAAATGTACCAAGTGGCTTCACTCTCGAAAATACAAAAGAAGAAACTTGAACATTTTCTTGGAAGAAAACTAAATAATTGCTGAAGCGAATAATGCCAAACATCCCTAAATCCATTCACAAAAGATAGTCATTTTCTCTTGGCACATGATTTAAGACCTTTGTACGTTACTCTAGGTTAATATCCACAAAATACATTAAATAGCGACATTCACTTATACAGTGACACCACTATGCAGCATTTCCCGTTTTTCTATAGGGACCTAACCAAAGCTAAAATGTATTCCCTGTAACCATCACTCAGATTTATGGCCCTTATCTCCCCAAATTCCTGTCGATTCGCTCGAGACTTTGGAACGTGTAAACTTTCACGCCCAACTTCACGATCCTCTCATATCCCCAAAACTATCATACTCAAATGTTGCGTAGACTTTTCCAATCACCATTGCTAACTGCATATAGAATCGTTAAAACTTGCAAACGTAATTCCGAAGCGTAACACGATTCAGCCGTACAAAGAACACGGTCCCCTGGAATACTACTTCGAAAAAGGTGTCGTGTTGTCTAATGCAGAGCCAGCAGTGCAGGCAGAAACTCTAATGCTAATCTTGCGAAAGTTTCGTTCGACGACATCGTCGCGAGGAACACGCGTAAGACTCGCGCGAACTTTGCTGTTTCCGCGGGCGAAAGGAGTCGAGAGGAAGGTGGAAATTCAAAGGTGAAGGAAGACGGAAAGAGACGAAAAGAAAAAAAGAAAGGGAAGGATGAGTTTCGGAAGCAGAAACGCGTCCAAAGTAATGATGAGAAAGTGTAGAAAGTTTCGATGGGCCGTTGCATAATTTTCGTCGTTTTCGCGGCGGCGCGTAGTTAGTTGCAAAGAAAATTAATTAGGCGCCGTGCGGCGGCCACGTTACACCAGCCATACACAGTGTGCTCTAAAAGTCTGTTTCCCCCTGTGGACATCGTCTGCTAGCGCGAGGGGTTGAAAACGTTGCTTATTATTAGCAGGCAGTTCCGTATTACCGGCACAATAATCGTTGATTCCCCGGAGGGTCGCGTGGCTGTAGGGGCGCCGTCTAAAATTTTGAATAAAACGGAAGGGACAGGAATTCTGGAATAATTTTTCACCCCTAGAGGTTGTATTCTTTAACGTGCTTTCTTTTTCAAAGATCTATAAAAAGCGTCGTTTTTCTACCTTCTGTTAATATTGGAAATATCGACGATCGAAGTGTAGAAAACCTTTACCAAGGTAAAATTTCATTTACGAAATATCTGTAAAAATACAGGTTTAATGCAGGAAAAAGAACTTTTAAATCTCCAAAAGTATATCGTTGTAAGTCTTACCGTTCAAAGATTATCAATTCGTTATTTTAACTATTCTGCTAGCTCTAGTGTCAACCCCGCAATTATTACAAAGATGTGGAGAACGTGAGAAAGAAATGAAAGTAGTTATTTTAAAATTAGGATTTATGATATTGAAATATAAGCATATTAGTCTATCGAGTAATCGAGACAAAGTTATCCCTGAAACTTGCTCCGAAACACCTGCACTCAGAAAGATTCGCCCAGGATCAGCCTAGGTTACCTTCGACTGATACGTTTAATAACTCGCTGGAAGTTCGACAAGGGGTTAAATATCAATTTCGTATTCCAGATAATGGGAAAACGGAGGTGCGGGTGTGTGGAATAAGGTCGCGAAGGAAGCCCGCTAATTTCCCAGGCCGTCGAGCGGAGGCTGTGATTTATCGCGTGACAGCAGCCGTCATTCTTGCCGCGAAATGAAACACCAAGCCAGCCGGGCCGAACTTGGGGAACACCCTGTACATATAAAGCACAATATTCAGCGGTGGAACACGTCTATCCGGAATCTTGAAGGGCTTCAATAATATCTGCGCGCTACTTCCAAAGTCTCGGCGAAGTTCTAGCAGTTTACGATACGTGCTGCGGAGCAACGTTACCTACCTTCTCGATCCACTTACGTCCACCTCCTTCGTCGTACACCACCTCCGCCTCTTCTATCCTTCGTGTTCTCTGTTATTCTCGAGCCTCTTCGATCCACAAAGTCCGTGGATACTGTCTTGTCCATAAATTATCACCCCTACAATGGCGGCTGAAAGTTTTCTGGCTGATCGAGGAAAAACCGCAAAGTCTCATAAGGGGTGGTTTGCCCCTTCGATCGTCGCGATTAGCCTCGATTTTTGATGCAAAATAGATATAGAAGGGTTAGACAGCGGTTGACTTCTTGTTCATAGATGATACTTGAGTAAGACAGGGTGATGAGGTTCGTGACATGATTGGATATTCGATAAGAGGTTGGAGGGTACTATAAGCGGTTTATCGGAAGAGTAATTTTGTAATGAAAAATTGCCTGTCCGCATGAGAAGTTATTCTAAATATCGTTAGGTTAAGAATGAAGTATTATCTTCTTTATTAAGTAGAAGCAATTTTAATCCTCAATTGGTGTTGTGCAAATTATCTTAGCTTTCTGACGAGTATCTAAAATAATATTTAATAGAAACTTGAGATATATGAATTTGTAAAATATAATCGCAAGGCTCCTCCTAATCTAATTAAAGATATTTAGTCTAATTTTGTAACTCGGCAGCAAAATTAGTTTGAAGTACCTATGTTCCAAGACTCCAGTTAAGGGTTCATGCGATAATAAGCGTCGTTAAATACACTTGTTTTTTCCTGCAAAACTTCGAAGTCAAGTTATACAATTGGCATTCATTATCGAGATAAATAACCAGAATAATTTCTTGCAAGTTTCTTCAGTCTTCTATGCTATTATTAAATATCCTTGCACGTAACATGTTCAAAGTTTCTGAACCACGATCCTCGTTTATTATGCACGATCTCCCACAAAGGAAGATGTAAACAGCGCTTTTAAAAGGAAGGACAGAATACAAAGCAGGTGTATTAAAAAAACATTGTCGTCCAAGACAAAAAGAAGGTGACCGTTGAGGACGCTCGAAAGGAACTCGGTCAATCTGTTGGGAGCGTGTAACGCGGAGGTGGTAAACGGGTCGTCGTTTCACGCGTGATTTCCGGCCCGGTTATTAAAAGTTGAACGTGAGGGAGATGGCACACCGGTGGAAGTTGGCGCTTTTTGCGCCCGCGTCGAGTGGCTTTTTAGGAAGTTCGCGCTTCGCTGGCGAAACTGCCACGCCACCGCTTGGTATCGTGAGAAACGGACGATCGAGTGGGTGGTGGTAGATCCGCAAATTATTAACGAGAGGCCAGCCGACGAAGTTTAGCAACTAGGTGACGCGTTTAGCCGATGCTTGATGGAAATTCGACGCCCATTGCGATGAATGCGTTCGTTATGCATGTCTCGACGCTACCAATAATTTCAAACACACTCGTTCAAACGTCCCACGCGACGAATCACCTCTACAATACCCGAAACGGGGATAGATTTTGTGTAAAAAAAGTGTGTACTTCGAGTACAATGGTAAATCTGGAACGAGATATCTTGCGATTTCCGGTACACCGGGAATGAAAGACTTGGTTAATGAACGTACGGTATTTTGAAGACGGTAAATTTAGTAAAATTAATCTTTTTACGTATGATTATGTTCATAGATATTTAAAAAGAAACACGAGTATCTACGATCTTGTTGTGTTTGAATTTTCATTTCGAATTTCCATATACATATATATCTACAATTGTCAGGACGAATATAACATATATATTATATTAAAAGTAAAATACACATTTAAACTATAGTAACAAAAATTACTAGAAGCATTAAACTCATAAAAATCAGGAGTTTCATATATTTGTTTTTTTTTTTTTTTTTTAATTATTAGATAGATACAGGTGCTTTTGACAAAATTAACTCTAAACTAGCGATAATTTGCTGCACAATATTGTTGTCGCTTATGAAAAGAGCATTCATTTATATGGAAGAGTGCACATTCGACAACGCGACTGTACAACCACCTTTTTGTTATTAAAAGAAGGAAAAGAAATCGAACTTTTGATTGTGAGTGAGAGCGACAAATTGCACGTATATTGATCGTATATACATGTTATATATTTATGTATAATGTATTCAAGTACACGTTAAAGTTTAATAGTCATATCGTTAAATCCTTGGTCGATATTTTTGGCACGTTATCACGTGTTTTCGTATAGATAATGCATGATGTGCCAGATACGTCATTTGACGCCAAGAATTTAACGGATACCGAATGAATAAATTCTCCATATATCTCGAGAAAATAAGCGAACCAGATATGAAAAATTCTAAGTTTAGAATTCTCTTCAATTTTACCAATTCATCCCCTAGCTATGAAACATGCTGTATCGATTTTTACATGATCGTTAAAGAGCCGCAATTTTACACGCTCTTACACGTCCAGCGATCGTGCCGCTGCGAATCAATTTATTCGAGATTATCGGACAGGATCCGAGCCCATGGCTATATATCGGAGAATTACGTACTAAACCTGTAGCCAATTATCAACCGACCGATCTCCATTACATCGGAGGTGAGGCGAGATAACTTAAGAAATTTGGAAAGAAGCCCTTGGACTTTTACGATCCGGTCAGCGTCCTCTCGAACGCTTTGAAAATCGGAATTTGCGGCTGGGACGAGTTTACGATCCATTCACGGATTTATACCGTCGTATTGGAACGTTCGCGAGAACGATTCGATGTAGAGGGAACGTGTCGATCTACCGGAGAGGATCGTCGTGTCGTTCGATACATCGAGGAAGGTGTTCGATAAATGTTTCTAAAAAGTCTCGTTCATCGTGTAGGATCGATTTAATCTAAAGGAACTTATATTCTCTCTCTCGCTCTCCCATTTTTTTTATTTCCATTGACACCGTTACGAATGGACAGAAAAGAAATATTCAACGACCAGTCGTTGTTCAGATCGGAAAATCGATTTTGAATCGATGTTTCGCACGCCGGAGGGACAGAGAGAAAAAACAAATCGAAGAGAAAAGATTTTTCTGGTACATCTCGCATAGCGTGTTCGAAACGTTCGTACACAGGCGACCGAATCGGAGTTTTATTTACTCTTCACGGAATTCATTCGTCACCCGTCAAACGTGTAAAAACACAAAAATCGGAATCGCTTTTCGTAACCTCGTTCGACGTGGCTATTAATTCGTTTGAAGTCACGGCCGGATACACCGGTCGGAATATTCGACAACCGGCGGCCGTGCGTTCTGAAAAATTCAAATTTCCGGCAAATTGCTGCCTGCTCGAGCCAATTTAACCACCCGGCCTCAAGTATCCGGTTTTTTGCGATCTTTCTTCCTGTTCACCCATAGTTACACGTCGCGTAGCCGTACTTCCGCGTGAAGTAAATATTTAACGAAACAAAGGAAACTTTAGAGGAGTCTTGCAACTCTAAAAGAACGAGAAACTTCAAAGAGATAAAACAAGCACCTTAACGCGAGAGCAGGGGAGAAAAGGAACAGGCAGCTAGAGGAGAAATTTGTAATTAACCGAAGGAAAAAGCCCGGACTTGGCTGAAAAATATATTAGTATCGAGGGTGGATCCTTTCCGGGCCGTGAGATGCCGCAGTGGTGGGGCCAGTCCGTGCTCATAGATTTAAGGGAGAAAATTAAAAACTCGTTAACAAGAGCAAAATTACGAAACTCATTAGCGGAAGAAAGAGAAGGAACACAAGCTCGGCGCAGGATCCGTGGTGCCTCGAGTAAAAGAGAAAAGTTTTCAACGTTTTCCAGTCGATGTCGAATAGCGTCTCTTTGCCACGGCATAGCCTCCGGGAACATTAGGGAAAAAACAAATATCGAGCAACAAAAGGCGGGGGGACTGAAGCCCTCTGCCCACGCAGGTGTCCCCCTGTGTGTCTGCGTCGGCTTACGGCAACGAATGCCAATGTTCCAGCCGAAAACACGATTTAGGGTGGAATAATCCGTTCGGTAAAGGTCCACGTTCGTCTCTGTTCGTCTCTTTATTTCACTGTATTTCTTTCTCGCTTTTTCTCCTTCTTTGCTTCTCGTTGTTTGATTTTCTTCGTGTTCGCCTCTCCTTTTGAACGAAGAGTCACCGTGTTGCCACGTGTACAGCGGGCGAACCGCGTGCGCGAGATCGAATTTAATTTAAAACACTCCCGCCAGTTTATAAATAGAGCAACGGGTTCGTTATGGAATCGAGTTATTAAAAAGGCAGCACGCGAGGATGATTTACCGCCACGAATTTCGTCGACCGAGACCCGGATAATGAGGGATGGGGGCGAGTCGGTAAACTATAGCGATTGATGGGGTGGCACGTTCGCCTCGGCACCCCGCTACATTATTTTCGTTCGTGTTTTTGGCCGATTAAAAAACCGGAAGGGAGTCTAGCGGATCGCGATCAGAGTTTGTGATTGAATTGTCGGGGGTTGATGATCGATTTTGCTCCTTAAACGTTGAATATCTGCTTTTATAATTTATTTACTAGAATCGTAGTTAGTGGTAATAATAGAAACGAAACATTGGTGAACGTTTAATCTTCTGTCTTTTCCGTGTCTATTCATTTTTATTAAGAATAAATTATAGCATGATAAATATAATGTAATTCTCTTTCACAATAATATGAAATATGTAAAATGTTCCATTTCTGTTAAAAGTAAATTAAGTTATTTTTATATTTTCCGAGTCGTTTCATTTCTGTATGAACGTAAATTACATCATATTTACATTTGCAAGGATCGAATTTATCCTGTCTTTATTAACCTTTTTAATCTTTAATTTCGTAATTGTAGAAGTTTCTGAGATTAAGAGATGAACGCATACGTAACGAGCAAAAACATGTTGTAAACTCGTACAACGTGTGATAGGAATTTTGCAAATTGCGAAACTCGAATATAAATATGGAAATGTAATAGTAATCGAATTTACATATATACAGTTTTCCAATGCAACGATTTTTTTTTTCTTTTTTATCAAGTCCTATATATTTCATTTCCGTAGTATAACATTTTTTTAATCGTACAAAGATATTACACGATTTTACTCGAACCTAACTAATCGGTAAGAAAATGCTATAACAAATACAACGGTGTACTTATTATCGCCGTTGTATCTTTCATCTTCAAATCTTTCGACTTTCCATGAAAACGATTGCATAATAATCCTGTTCTTGTGCATTGAATGAAAAAAATTTTCAAAAGAAAGAACGTCGCTATTCGCTTATCATACACAGCCTAAAGGCGACGAAACAACGGAAGGCCAAGCAGATATTAGCGAACGGAATTAACCCTTTGCCGGTATTTGCCCAAAAATGCCGGGCCACGTCAAACAGGGACTCCCGAACGAGAAAGCGACGAGCGTCGTCGTAAGACGCCCGGCGTCCCGAAGAAATTTAATTAACGCTGGCCTCCGTCGGTGAGCCATGCCACGTAACTCGGATTCGCGAGTGGATTAACACGTTCGACGACAAAAGGCCGGGAATATCGTAACGAGATTCTTAGGATTCCGTCCGGGAACGTCTCACGGACAAGGGCGAAGGGACCTTTACGAAAGGACGAGAGGAAAGGAGAAAGTTCCTTAAGCGCATTTGTACTTTTCGCTCGGAACTTTTGATGTGCACCCCAGGGTGCTCTCGACTGCGTCGAGGGCTGCTGACTGGGCCGAGTCGTGCCACGCGCCCCGAACCCCCAGCGTTTTTTACCACCGGACGTCTCGCTCTTTCAGGAGACGTCCAGTCTCACGAGACAGTTGGATCTCCCTGAATTTTTTCCGGTCGTAAATGGTTTCGAGGGTCTTGCGAGTTAGAGAGGACGATTTGATTCGATGCTCGTTGTTGGATGAGTGATTGATTGTAATAAAATTGGTCGATCGGGTTTCTAGAATTCGTATTTCTTTAGATTCGTTCGACCCATCGTGGAGCAGAAATCTAAATTCTTCTTATTTACGGTAAATAACTGTGTTTTATAATACGTTTGATCCTGTGGAAATTAGGATTCTAAAAATTATACTTTTAGGTTCTATTTAAGTACTTACAATTAGTTATATTTTGTTAATTACGTACTAGCCAGAATTAGCCTTAGCTATTAAGTTTGTAATAATTATAATTACTAATTGATTACTCACTTACATGCGTACCTTTCCCCTTTTGTATTATTAATGCCTTTCCCCGTCACAATATGTAATAAATAAAATGAAATACAAAAAATAATATGAAATAAAATAAAATGAAATAGAATGAAATAAAATGAAATATAATAAAATACAGATTCATCACGAGTTAAACGATTCACGGCAATTCGTCCGAAATTCGCGTTGTATCGACGAAGTCGCAGAGCAGCTGTAGGACAGAGGATGGATTTATTACGCGACGCGGAAGCGTAGCCGGCGCCCCGCGGGAACACGACGCATCCTGTCCTTGGAAGCGAGAGCCGCGCCGCCGGAACGACGTCTGCGAGCCGGAGGAAATGAGAATGTCGCGGGATCGAACGGAGACGCGGCCACGTCCAACCCTCCGTTGCGGTTCTTCGGGGACCCAACCCGACTGCCAGCTGCCGTTAACCCTTTTGCGGTGCGATCCGGCTGCAGTTATTGCGTAACTATTTTCGACAATGTCTCGCCGCGGTTCTTCGGGGACTTTGGGATGCACGTAATGGCTACGCTTTGCGGTTCAATTTTCTCCCCCTCTCTACATTGTGAAACCTTCTTTCACGATGAGCTCCTTTTTCCGCCGAAATTGGAATTTGAGGTTGCTATGGGTGATTATCATGGTTAATAATTTCGTTGTACCGCCCGGAGATTTTTTAATCCTGTTATTCGATGTTAGTTGGATTTATTAAGGAAACTGAGGATTATCTCATTTCCCCAAATTTGTATTTTCTATGTTCTTTTATATTGTTTGACTCTCATTTTCCAATTATTCGGAACATTGACTTTATTCGGAAATTTGTAAGTTAATGAAACGTTCCTCGCTTGTTTATCTCATTAGGAAGTTCAATGGTTAGACGTATCGAATATCTTCACAATACTTTTTATAATAACGTGAGTTTTCTTTTCCGAAGAATCTAGGTTGCATGTATCAATTATATCTCCAACTACAGTTACAAAGCTTTCAGAAAAATAACCATTATTTCAAATGTATATCGGGCAACGTGAACTTTCTTCCAACACAGAAATCGCGGAACAAAATTAAAATGAAATAAAAGTCACTACATAAGATTAAAATCACAATTGATCTTCTAAAACCTGACCAACCAACTCACCTACCAAATCCAGCCATAAAAACCAACAGATTACCGACATAATCTACCCGAGAGTTACGACGCGACTATTAAAGGGTCAACTTATCGTCGACTCAGGTCGAATCGCGTCGTACGACTCTCTCAAGAGGTTCGACGGAAAGATATCGCAGATATGGTTTTCGCGTGTGGGCCCATCGATATGGAGTAGTGGGTTAATTTCACCGTGAACGTTTCAGGGTGGCCAGAATTACCATGCATCGTTGCGTTGCCAGAGACTGTATTAATACCGCGGCGAGTACATGACCGGATATTTGCAATTCAACTGGTCTGGCAGAGCTCGGGAAACGTAATCTCTATCTTTGGAGTTCTCTCGAACGGCTACTTGGTCGCGAGACTCTTCTTCCGACGCGCGGCCATCGCGGCCTTTTAAATTATTCATCGCAGTGGACTCGAGAGACCGAGGCGATAAACATATTACTAGAGTAGCGTGCCAGGTAATTATCCTGCAACGGCGTAACTGTCCGTGGGTTAGAATTACGCTCGAAATGAATAGATTGCTCGTTAGAAGTTCCTTACTGCGGTTTGAATTGGAATTAGTTGACTGTGAAATATGTACACCGGACTAATAGTGATATTTGGATGAAAGTTCACTGTTCGCTGCTGTGGCGTCATTTTAAATTATATGATTTGGAAAAAGGGATCTTTTTTCAGCGAAATACAGAATCATTATGATTGGGAAAAACGAATTTCATTTTGTGTTAATACACGTAATTGAAGGTAATAAGCTAGCGATTCTTATCGACGTCTCTGCTTCGTTCTACGTCAACCACTGTTCTCTCAATCTTCATTTAGTCACTTTCTAAACAGACGCACTTTGGAGGATCTCAAGTTTCTAAATAACGTAGTCGCGGTATGCTCCAGGGAAATACTATTCACGAGGAGGAAATTCGAACAGAAAATCTATTTGCGAGCGAGAATGCTGGAAGAATCGCGTGGAAGCGGCGTGAAAATAAGATGCGCCATAGACGCGAAACATTGGGAACAGGAAAAAGCGAATTGGGTCGGGGAGGATGAACGACATCAGGAACTTTAAGTCCCTGAAAGGGATCCGGAAGGCTGCGTGAAAAACTGGTTGCTCGATAAATATAAGAAAAGCGCGGCAAGGACATGGAATTGGGTTACTGGATCGTCGATGCAACTTTTAACTTGAAATCCTTCGCGCGTCGTGATGGAAAACTAGCCCGTGATAAACGATAGATAAAATTGAAGTTTGAATTCCTCTCAGGTAGCTCAAAAATGCACATCATCGAAATTTTTGGACTAATTTAAAAAATACAATTATTTCTTGCAGAAGAAAAATCTATACAATTTCTAAGAAAAACATATTTCAGTAGCAACGAATGCGTTAGCAAATATTTATCAAAGCGCTGCGTAAACTTCGACCTAATTAAAACTTCCACTCGAACTCTATCACGTTCCGGTCAAATTCCACCTCGGCTAATAAAAATTTACCAAGGCTCGACATTCCATAGTTGCAAAAATTTCAAGTTTCTCGTACATCGATTAACCCTTGAAGTAAATAGCCACAATGCTAGCAAAATGTCAAAATATAATTTCCATTTCTATTTCTAAACTTTCTTTCGTCCGTCACATCAAGCTTGTTTCTTTGATTTTGAGAAAACGAAACATTAATAACGTATATTGACACTAGAATAAAAATCCTTTTCAAAAATGATCAATTTTCCCTCCAAGTGGCTCGTATCACGCCTAATCATAACCTCATCAAACAGATCCAAATCCTCGTCCCTAAAAAATGTACTTTTTTTAAATCTGAACCAAAGACTTAACCAGGCGACCGGAACCAATCTTCCTTTACCTGAACTATGCTACACATTCTCGCTCAGGACATGCCCTGAATCATCCTTTGCCCTTTGCACGAGACGTCATGCTGCAAGCACGATGACTCTCCAACAAAATCTACGCCGGTGGCATACGTGGTGAAAGCGCGTAGACCTGCAAAAGGACACGAGAGAGGTTGGTCCTTAGGAAAGGACATTCTCGTCAGGAAAATTGCCGAGGAGCCGCGCGCAGGATCGCGCGAATACACAACATGCTCACACGTGCTAGCGTATGCTCGCTCGCTCGCACCTTCTCGCTTTCTCTCTCTCTCTCTCTCTTTCTCTCTCTCACTCGCTCGCGTACGCCAATCTCTAATCTCATTTTCCTGAAAAAGGAAGCCCCGGACGTTATATTCCGTACACATCCTTAAACATGACCGCCTGCAGCGCGCCACGATCATGTATTATGCATTTGCCATCGTGAAGCGCGTACGTGCGCCTCCGTGTGTGCTCTCGTCGGCTAAGTGAACGCCTGGTTCGCACGCGTGTTCATACGTACGCGTGTACATACGTGTGCGGCCACGAGTACACTGTATATACGGAGGCACGCCTTCACTTTCTCTGCCGAGCAAAAAGAAGAGAAAAAGGAAAAAAGACACTTGGACGACGCAGTCAACGTCGCATTTCCCGTCCTTTTCCATCCTCTTCGACTCCTTTCCTGGCGTTCCTTTCCTTTTTCTAGGTTCCTTTTGCTCGGCTTTTCCGTGTCCCGCACCGCGAGAGAGTTCGGCCAACTCGAATTCGAAGAACGAGGAAACGCGCTGGGGGAAAAGCGCCGCTGCACACGGGAAGTTTCGGGTTTCACGGGGACGCGGACAGAATTTGCGGGCTTAAGTCGTCTTATCCGTTAGCAGACCCGGCAGCCGTGTGAAGGAATAAGGAAACGAGCAGAGACGGCTCGGAATAGTTGAAATGTTCCGCTGATAAGGGTGATTGCGAATGTGGTGTACCGACATTGACGAATGTTTGATGGATTCTTTTGGCTGAATACCATCCTTGACCATTGAAACATGTTCGAAAATACGTGTTAGAATAAAGAATGGAACAACTTAAGTTTGGTGTTCAAGTTACAGAACAGTTACTTTGTACATTTACTTCCATGAAGCATAAATAGATTCTTTCGAGGCTGAATATCCTCGTTGACCATCGAATCGTGTTAAGAAATGTACGTTAGAATGAAGAATAAGACAGCAGGAATACCGTTTTTTGAATTAAAACTAAAGATTACTGTGTTCGTCATCTTTGACAAGGAGTAACTGGATTTTTTGAAAGGTATAACTATCCTTAAGCAGCCAGTCACGTTGGAATTAAAATTAGCAGGAAAAGAATATTAGATTTAACTTTTAAATCCAAGTTAAAAAGTCAAGAAAATGTGAAATAAATATTTCCTGTTTTCCATTCGTAATTTAATAGAGGCTGGATGACGCTAGATAATAATACACGATGGTATTACACAAAGCACATGAAACCAAGAATTCGAGCCGCCGTTTTATTTGTAACGCGTAAAATAGAGACGAAAGCGAAATTGGTCGCGAAATGAGCACAAAAAGACCGTCGCATCTGGTAGCGAGGCCGGAAGATAGCTAGGACGAGATTTTGATACTCATAAAACACATTACGAGGAATAAAGAAGAGACGGAGAAAGATTACGAGGGAAAAGTTGATAGGGAGCATTTTCAAAGTCCGCGATAAAAACGTAAATTGACTAAGGACAAGACAAATTGCCTCGAATCAGGTCAAATCCCGAGCTCGCTGCTTTAACAGGTGAAATGGTACTTAACGGATGTTCTATCGGGGAAACGTTGGAGTGGGAGAGGTTAAAATAAAGGTTAAACGACTTCATGGACCGAATGAAACGCGAGGATAATTTCATTCGAAGGTCATTTTCTCCCAGGGACGTCGTTTCTGACAAATTGCTGTTACGAGTTAAAACGAGAAACCAATTTTTTTCCTCCCAGGATAATTCTGTTTTAAACAATATACACTGCAGGAAAGTGGAAATCAACGAGTTCTATATAACGTAAATGTACACGTCGCGTGTCTGCGTGCGTGCATGTGTACGTTATTTCAGCGAGAAGAACGCTAAAACACCTATTCTTGAAGTAGACTCTTCGGTAACATCTATTTGAAAGGAAACCGATGACAGTCGGTGAAACTCAAATCCCAGGATCCCATAACGTCAATCTCCATTTCGCGTGGAGGTAGGGAACAAACGCAGCGACGAAGTTACTCCGCGAGGTAAATAAAAGAATCCGCAGAAATCGTAGTTTCTACATTCGATTCTCTCTATTTGATGTACTTGAAATCGTCGATGGGACGGGATACGAACTTTCGAAACGCGTCGCGTTGGACCCAGAAGTTCACGGTGCTCTACCACTGCCAAGGAAACCTCAAAATCGATCGGGGAACTTGACGATCAGTTGCCTCTCGTCGTAATCCGTCGACGTATGAAAGGTACCAGGAAATACCTGACGAAAACCTAATTGAGTTATTTAGAGACGAAAGCAAGTTCTTCGCTTTGGTTCTGTGCAGCGAATCGTTTCACTTCCGTTAAAACGGACTCTGATCGAAATTATAATGGTATCACCGATTCAATATATGTAACATGTTTCTTTCTATATATATATATGAAACTATGAATATATAATATATTCATAATAGATGGGTACGAGTGTGCAAATATTTTTATGAGCCTGTAAACGAAATTACGAAAACCTTTTTCTTTCCAGACTATTCAACGCTTTAAATCTTACACGAAGGATAATGTGATTTTAACTGAGACTTGCGGTTTGCAGGTTCTTGGTCCTCTAATTTCCATCTTATAACTTTCCCATAAGACAAAGAAATTTATTTGCAGAAAATTCTTACATAATTCTTGGTACTACAACTGTACCATTGCAGAAAATGATAATGAAAAATATATGTTTACCTAACAGTGACGTTCACAAAAATGGCTTGTTTCGTTTTTGTGCTACACCGCATGGCTTATGTACAGCAACCAGAAAGCTATCACAGCTACACCAGCAAATACATAGTAAACAAATTTCCAAATTTTAGGATTTTTTAGCCTAAAAACAGTGAAACTTGAAACTGCCTGAAACTTTAATTTCAAATCAAGTGTCCAAAATATTTGCACTACGAGTTCCTGCATACCATTATAGCACGAATCAAATTTGGTGTTTTGTGGTGATTATTCAGGCGAAAGTATAATTTGCGCTTATGTAATAGCCTGACGCAATAGGTTGCAGTTCAGGCGTAATACGAAAATTATTTTCACGGTCCCGTTTTCCCTGTTTGCCCTTCGAGAAAGGGAGAAAGGAGAAATAGAGAGCGAGAGAGGGAGAGGCTAGTCTCTCTCTCTCTCTCGCTCGTACAATGCGTTTGCGTATAATTAATGTAGCTTAACGCGGTGCATACGGTTGTTTGTTGGCAGAAATTCTCATTTAAAAAACGCGAGATACGGCCGACCGGTATAGGGCGGGCGTCGTATTCCGCGTATAATTGTACGCGTCCGGTAAGAATGAATAATACACGTCTAATTTCGCTAATAATAACGCATAGTATGCAACCGTCCCTACCTCCTACCCCAACAGGAGGGTTTTTAATATTTCGCGTAATAACACGTTCGTTTTCCTCGGATACCATGGTTTCTCTCATTACGACGTCGAGAACGAAGGCTCGATTGCTTCGATATCACCAGCGCGACGAAAAAATTAGCTCGTCGCATTAAAACGTAAATATCGTTACGATCACTTTGTACGATGTCGAGGACTCCGAGGTGATGAAGTAGAAAAAAGAAGATGATCGGTCTATTTGACGATAGCAAGAATATTGATTTAATAATGGGACGGCAACAGACGTTCCTGGGACCTGCATTAAGTTGGACGTGCACAAATGATCAATCAATTATTATTCTATATATTATTTAAAGAATATATTATTGGAAATAAAAAGTAAGCAGAGACAACGAAAATAAAATTCAGATGAGATAATAGGTACGCTTGAAGTTTCTCGTCTCTAGCGTTTTTCAAAATAATATCATTTCCCTCCTACATTCAGCAGAGAATTTCGATTTAGCGTATTAATTAAATTCATATCTTATTATTTATTACCAATTTATTATTCCAGCTGTCCAAGTCGATGAATAAAAACGTTTCTAACAATCGAAGAATAGATACAAAAGTCATCTAGTAACAGTTCAGTCAAAAATATAATCGTTATACTCGGAGGAAACTCATTTTTGTCCCGCAATAACAGCCTCGTAAGATCCCATTAACATCGAAGATCGTAAACGCATCAGTTTCAACAGAGTAGCAAGTAGAGGGAAAAACCACTTCGTTTTTCCCTCGAATCTCGCGGAGAATCCTTTTAACAAGAATCGATAGAAGAAGTTGGAAACGACCGAAAGTTCGCGTGCTCGGAACGTTCCTGCGTGCGGTTGGAAGTTTTAAACAGGGGCTACACGAGTCTCGGCCTACTCGAGGGCGTTTACCCCCATAGTTGGCCGAATTTATACCTATCCAACCTCGTACCTATACGTTCCCTTGAATGTTCGCGAATCTCTATAGTCATGCGGATGATAAGGGCTGATAGATCGAAACGCTTCGGTCGATATAACGTTCGAGGTACGCGCGGCGGTCGGCACTTTAATGGGATCTCCTTTTCGAAAAAGTTTCCGCGCCACAGCGAAGAATAATCGAGCCATATATTTAAACTCCGGCATAAAAGTCAGGGAACAGCCGAGGGGTAGGGAGAAGAGGGGAAAAAGGAATGACGAGAGAGCAGTTAGTATCGCTACATTTGCGGAGGAAGAATGAGCGATCGTAAAAGTCGCGAGGACGAGGCTCTAATATACCGACCGGAGAACGCTGAAACACGCGAGAGAACCGAGTTTGTTAAACTAGCGAGTTGGTCACGATTTTTCATAATTTTAGTATCGATTTCTCGAGCTTC
The DNA here is from genome assembly GCF_041682495.2 of Bombus fervidus. Taxonomy (NCBI): domain Eukaryota; kingdom Metazoa; phylum Arthropoda; class Insecta; order Hymenoptera; family Apidae; genus Bombus; species Bombus fervidus. Next base: position 10,653,909 of record NC_091520.1, on the reverse strand, counting down.
GATCATTTGCGTCGCTAATGGGACGAGTACGCGACGAGTCTCTGACAAAATGAACTTACTTATGCTTTTATGTAATAGGATTCGTAAATACATAAGTAGTATTCATCTCAAAGAACAACGACGCTCTTTTCAGCACTTACTCATCACCTTCCAACAACCATCGCTTCCTGATCATCTTGTCGATCAAAGAACAGAGTTTACTATTTGTAAGTCACGCCTAATTGTCAAGCGAACGAGTCTACAACTTTCCAGCAAGTCAAATTGGAATGTCTTCCATCAAATATTATCTAGATAATTAAACCGAACCAAATATTGTAGAAACGCTTCTTTGCTCCTTGAATTTCGTTTGTTTTGTTCATCTTGTGTCTCTTTTGCTTGGTTGACGGATGATAATTGTGAACGAATTGGACGCGATATACATGGTCGTATCTTCCATCGAGTATTATCGAGATAATTAACCCGGGCCAAAAATAGTAGTATCTTTTTGCTTGTTGATCGATTTTTTCGTTTCTTCGTTCGGTCGCGTCTTCCGGCCGCGTGATGGATCATAATGATCGGTGAAGTTGACACGACATCGGTTAAGAGATCGGCCGTTCACCGCGAGACGGATGGCGGTAAATAAATTTTGGCTCCCTGGGCTCGTGGTGTTCTTTCCACCCGGCTTATCTCAAATAAAATTAACGCGACGTTCCGCCGAGCCGGCGGAAGTTGTCGGATGTTATCATCGGTTCTGTACAAGACACCGCTGCAACCACGTCGTTCGACCTCTTCGTTTTCTCCTCTCTTCTCCTCGCGAATGTCGCTCTGTCGTTGCGCGATAAGCTTCGTCCACTTTATTCCTTCTTTCCTTCGGATAACCACGCTGGACTTAAGGGATCGACGTCGATTCGAAGTTTCTCTGTATCCAGACTTTCGTGCAGCTGTGTTAAACTTTTGATCGATCGTGTGTTTGACGTGGAATTATTTGACGCGACTATGGCTGATTCATATGTGGTGGATGGAAAAGTAATCGCGAACTGTCGCACTTTCGAGGATATGTGTTTTTCCTAAACTTTAAGATTCGTTTCTTTGAGACGTTAAATATTTCTGATTGCGTGAATTTGATATATGAAAATAAATGCGGATGCTACGTCACATGCGGAACGATATTACTATAGCGATAAACTAAACGCTTATTGACAATACGAATCTGTTAATAATTTTTTAAAGAGATCTAACTGATAAAAATTATTGAATTATTAATTATACGGACATCTGTATTATTGCTTGCGAAATTGCTTGGTAATTTAGTTCAATTATTTGTTCGTCAACAGTGACAATTTTGATGTATACTTTTAACCATAAGCTCGCAAAGTAGTACGAAGGAAACTATTTAACTTATACACGGACGCAATAAATAAATTGCGCATATATATTTTCCACTTATTTTCCACTTTGTATTAAAGCTTCCCAAGTCATTGTCTTTGTAACTTTGCTCTATACTCTAGTGTCCTAGACCCATATACACGTGTGCATTTTAGTATATATTAAGCCAAGTAAGGTTCTAGAGAACTAATTAGTTTCTCCCAGCACACTCTGCTATACTTGTCGTTATATATTTCTCTCGAATTTCAAAATTCAACACTGTGCTGAAACAATGCTGCAATACTGCAGCAACACATCCAAAGAAGTCTCTAAACAAAGTGCTGCGAGACTTTTCAAAGAATCTCAATTTACAGAGTCGTTGATTAATAAGCCAATTTCGATGGAAGCAAGGCGTTTATAAAGCTCGGACAACAAAGGACGGTGGCGACACGGTCCACGTCGAATCCTACTTTGTTCAAGTATTCACGAGCTTGAATTTCAAAGTCGTTCTCAGCCGGTAAAAAACAGGCCAAAGACGAGGATACCGCACAGTAAAAATTTATTCCACAATCGGGACTCGTTTGCAGGCCGCCGGTGCAAGATTCTCGGGCTGTTCGGCCATTTTTCGACCAGCGCTGTTTACGTACTGGCCGTGCCTTTGATATTTTAATTTCCACCACCGCATTTGGGTCATCGAGTCGACAGACGAGGTCGTCGGGTCGAACACTGTAATTTTTCGCCGCGTAGAAAATTTGCAAAACGAGCGATCGAACGATTCGGGCGAAAGCGACGTTATGTAAACTGGCATTGGCCTCGAAACGGGATTCTTTGCATGAAAAGGTCGCCACGACGGAACTGGAAACGAACACGGTCATCGTTTTCCTATTCGTTCACGACTGCTCGCGTCTTTTTTGTCACTTTTGTACCGAGGGCAGGTTCACGCGCGGTTAGAGGCATCAAACGCTTGAAAATTTCGATAGAACGCGTCGAGTACTCGGAACGAAATTCCATTTTCGAGAGCTTTGACTTTTTTTTCAAACTGACAAATTGTAAATTTTTGTCTCGCTGCGAAGACCGACGTTGTACGATATTTGGTCAAACGATACGTAAAACCGAATGCCTACAGAGGCGAAATAAGGCATTCCGATTTTTTTACAGAGATGCAATTTTAAATTCTAACGTTAAATAACTTATTTAAAGTGGGCTTGAATCACTAATAATTATTAATTGTTAATAATTATATCTTTAATTTCCGTAAAACTCGATCAATTTCTCAGTTACTTTTCTCCCATTTAGATCTCCCTGTTCAATCCCAAAGTAACATTAAAGCCAGAAAATCAATAAAAATATATCCTGTGGTCGTTAAATGAAAAAAGCTTGAAAATCATTGTTCTGAATATCGAAGATTGCGTGGATTTATAAAGCGTCAATTGTTCACGCGTCTCTAACCACCAGTTGCGTTTCCACAAATCGTATAATATATCTACGGTTATTTCTCATGAGAAAATCGAACGATTGAGTAGAAACGGAACGAGAAGAATTAAAGTACGTGAGTCAGAAGCGATATTAGACCTGCAACGTTTCATTTTAGGTTGGAACGTTAGACGTTAATAAAACGACGGTCCTTTGGTTTCATTTGGGAAATGGCCGCGAAGCGGGACGTGCCCGAACGCAACTTCCAGTGTATCGTTTTCGTGTAGTTAAATTCAAGCTCTCCTCTCGACTCGGGTTCTGCGTGGCCCATGAGATGGCAATTTTCCAATTCATTTGCTAGAGCTCGCAGGCTTGATTACGCTCGCGATTCGACGGCCCGGCAACGTTTCAATCCTCGATTTTCCATGAACGAGCGCGACAATCGTCATCGAAGGTTCCCGATTTTTCCACCTGATCGAGCATTACTTTCGGTATCACATCACAGATCGTTTATAATAGATGATTTATACGTCTTGGACATATGTTCCAGGTCTGTTACGCATGATCAATTTGGATAGACTTGGCTCCGAAAATTTTTCGTTGAAGAAATTATAATCTGCTTTGTGAATATTATGGCAATGGCACTGATAGATTAAAAAAGGTATAAGTGAAAATATATTTGATTGGGGGAAATTGTGGGCAGAATTATGTTCTAATAGAAGAATCTATTTTTAATATAAACACATAAAAATCCTCAAAATTTGTCCATTGAATTTGAGCAATATTAGGAGCAAAAATATTTTTGATAAAAAACAATCGCTTTGAGGAGAGAAAATAAAATTTTTGTGGCAATAGAAATGGTAAATAAAATTTGTCCTGTGGCCTCGAGGAAAATATGGAAACGAGGAAATCACGATGGAAAATAATAGTTTGTTCAACTAGAAACACTCCACTACTCTATTTATATTATCAATTGAAGAATGTATCGCCAAATCATTTTTAATTTATATGTTATCGAAATCGTTTATACTCGAGTCGATACTAAAAAAGTTTAGACGAACGTTTACCAAGTCGACCGCCAACAACGCAACATTCAATTCCCAAAAACCACTTATCAACGACATCCCCGCGTGCAAGCGACTCCCCCGCTGAATTCCACTGTATGAAAAAACAATTTTATCCCTGGTGTTCAACCCCTTGGCTGGCTGTTCCCATGCAGCTTGTTCCTGTTCACCGCTATCTGGCTTAATTAAAACGCCGTTCCCGCTGCTCTTATTCGCTCAGCAAGAACAATAGAGCCATATATTCTTTTAATAAAATCAACCTTTCGAGTCCTTTGGCGGAGAGCCTCGCCCCGATAAAACGAGTTCCAAAGCCAGGGCCACGGCACTCGAACACCTTTCTCTCTTTCTCTCTCGCTCTTTCTCTTTCACTTTGCTTCTTTTCAAGCCGTGTGTGCCCGGGGCCTTACGAGCGATATCGTAAGCCCCGTGTTTCGATACGATTCCCGAGTGGAACCGGGGCCCCAGGTCCACGATGTCGTTTTAATCTTGACTCAGCTTCAATATATGCGGCATGCATTATTCAAGCGACCGGTAACGACGAGCGTATATGGGTCCCATGTCCTGCCACGCCGTCCAACTGTAACCGTTGTCGCGCGACTTTTCGGATCACTTCCAACGTTTCTGAGTATAGTAGATCGTTATTGAAGGAATCGTTAGGGTACCATACAAGTTTCAGATTGTTGATCGTTTCTCGGATTCTTTGCTCTGTGTGCCTTCCGCAATTTCTATGAAGTACGTTACGAAGACTTCCTAAAAACGACTTTTGCAGGATGAATTCTAAAATTAAAGTCGTTTTACGTCTTGACACGTACAAAGATCGAGGCTATCAAGCGTTTCTTTGATTCTTCGCTCTCTCTCTGTTTCTTCCTTAATTTGTACAAAGTTACTTTTATGAACTTACGGCACGATCTGCATATTGTCGTACGTCTTGATATGTGTGAAGTTTCAGGCTCTTGACCATTCTTGCTCTCTGTTTCTTGGATAATTTGCGTACGGTAAATTATAAGACTAAAGAATCTGAGGGATTAATTATAAAATTAGACTCTTTATACGTGTAGGTGTGTGTAATTTGGTACGTGTGAACACATATATTTGTAAAAGCTTCTCAGAAGGAAGAAAGTCTTTCGTAGCTTTGTCTTAATTCCTTCTTCACTCATTTCGCTTCATCTCTTTTTATTATGTACCTAATGTCACAAAATTCGTGTTCTGCAATCCCACGATGGCAAACCGTTCCAAATGCTGGAAGCTCCGCGTTCTCTCCCAAATGGCACTATGGTAATTAATATTTGTACGTCGACAAACTTACTAAGAGTAACGAAGAGTTAGAAGTTAGAAGTTAAGAAACTTGCCAGTGATGTTGGAAACCAGGCTCGAGTCGTGTGTTTCTCCTTAAGAGGAACAAGGAAAACATGAAATATCCATCCTCTTTTTAAACTCGCCCAGGCAAACAAGTCTCTTTCCTTTAAAAGAAAAACAGATATCTGGAAACGACCAAGACAGTCGACGAACAGTGGGTCAATCCTTTCCGCTGGTCTTAGGGAACAATAGCGTCCCGTGCCATGAGAGAGAAGGGGACACAATAATTTTCCAAGCAGAGCGAGCGTATCTCCGAGCGAAGATAGATACCGAAATCTTTGATCTCGTCGAGCATCAACGACCACGAAACTGCGACTTGGACCGCGAACGAGTTAAGGCTCAACCCCCGATAAGAAAGTCGTGACGGTGGAAAAGAGAAAGAGACTGGGGAGAGTCAGTTCGTCAGTTTTCTTGGTTCGTGTTTGCGCCGTCGAGAAGATAAGAAAGAGAATCGATTCGATCCTGTGGACGGTGATAAGCGTGGAACGCAAACGGTGCAGAATACGAATAGCCAAGAATACACAATATTGTCAATTACGTTTGGGGGATGACGAGCTCTCAGAAAGGGCTCCAAGATTTTGCTGCCTAACCAACCGTGTTATGTTTTGTGATGAATAAGCAGGTGTAAGAAAATACAGTACCTTGCAATAAACAAGTACAGTATTGTACAACTTCTAAAGGAATATAGTTACTAACAGATAGCAATATAATGGCGCTATAAATGACAGAGGCTAATCAGAATTGGAAATTAATCTACTTTAACTTTACTCGACTCTTCTTTCTGAAAAAACTTTCGCCAAAGGTATTACTATAGAAATACTCTATTAATAAACATACTATCAGTTCAGAAATTAATTTTGCATTCAAGATTACTTGTAAATCGTGGAAGGTCATCGAGCATTGGAAATAAAAATTATTTGGAGATCATAGAAGGAGATAGAGATCTTGTGATTAGTGTCCAACATCATAGGTCATTGAGATTGTGAAGTTAGGTCTATTGAAGTAATGTCCATTTAAAGATCATGAGGGATTATTGAGGTCACGTCATTCATCATCAAGATGATGAATGCAGATGTTCACTGCAGATGTCCAAGAAATCAGAATTAATTTTTCTATTAATACAATATTCGCCACAGTATGACGATCAGTAAAACAAGATTAAAAATGTTCAAGAGATTTTGCTGGCTCAAGTACTGTCTATTTTTCCATCGATACGATTCTCAAATCGCTTGATCCATTCGCATCCGAGTTCCTCGGATAACATCGAGACACGACGAGCTTTAAATCTTTAATATCCTAAGCCCCGAAACGTGTCCGGAATATCGACCACGATCTTACCGAGAACAATCTCTTGCGTCGAAATTCCCAAAGCAGACCATCCTACGAAACGATTGTCGCAGTACCTAGTCGCAATCAGAAGTAAACGTCAGCGAAGGACCTTGTCCGATCCATAGCAGCGTTGCCAAGCTCTCGAGTTCTGCGCTTGTCGTCGCGAGGGTCCTCGAGCCGCCCACGCAGCTCAGCCTTATGTTATGCTAATAACGTCGGCGAGGAGAACATCGGCCCCGATACCGACTCGACCCGGATAAGATAAGCCCGAATTCTCGACCTGAACCGTAATTAAGGTGTCCTCTTTGGGTGAGAGAGAATGTTTTCTTGTACGCGTTGCGTCTTGGATCGGGGTGGAAGCTGCGCGGCGTGCGAACGACAAAATCGATGAACAAAGTCCCTTCTTGAACATTGATTTGTAGCGCATCGAATATGGCGTTCGATTATCACATCTTCGACCGATGTAAGGAGGTGGTGCGTGGTCGTAGAAACATCTTTGATGTTGCAGTAAAGGAAACTGTTGCAACGAAGGTGCGGACCTGACTTCAAAAACAGTCGACACGTGTTTTGTAAAGGTTGATGTAAAGAAAATGATATTCTAATTTATTCCAAATTTTATTGGTATCAGACGCGTTAAATGGTACCTGTTTACCGTTAGTTGTTAATTTACTTTGATAGAAACAAATTGGTGGGCTACGAAAGACTAAAAATGCGCAAGAGAGATCGCCGTCATGACGACTCTACGGAACTTTATATAGGCAAAACTTCGAAAATAATGATATCCGTGCTTTAAAACTAGTATTCTTGGATTCTATTCGTGAAAAGGTACGATATGTTGTAAAGGAAGTCAGAAATCCGGCGTACTTCGAAACGAAGATCAACAAAGTTCTTTACTAGCGTGGATCCACGGTAGGAAAGATATCTTAATCGACGTCGTTCGGTTCGAGGTCCAACGTTACACCGTGGAATCCACCCCGAGGCGGATGGAAAGATGGAACTCCCGGAATGCGTTCCGGGCTTAATTAAAGACTTAATCGGGGTAATTATCGTTATGCGTTTTCGCCTGGCCCGATGGAATGCTTAAGAAGCGGCAAGAAACGGCAAGAAGAGAGAAGAGAAGGTGGCGCGTGGATCTCGACGAATTTTCGAGCAGGTTACGATCGATTTTCCGTTTGGAAGCTAGTTCTCCGAGAGATGTAACGGTATTACCGAGTATTCCGATAGATCTCAGTTGGCTGGATTAGGGGTGAGCTCTGTGGTACGAAGAACGCAGTGGAATAGTTTAACAAAGTACCTTTTTGCGGATAGGATTAAGTTTGATTCAGCGGATTGAAAGTTGGAGGTTTTTAAGGAATTCCTTGCAGATAAGATATAGAAAAAGATTCTATTGTACCACAGAAGATTGTAGAATATTGCATTCTTTCATTCTAGGTGAAATTTGTGTCCGTCATAAAATGTCTCTTTTAAGATAGGATAACTTCTACTTGAAATCTTTTTTCGAATGACCAATACTTTGCGAGATAATTCCATGCAAGATTACATCTATGGGTTATTCTGTATACTGTATAGTTAAAGTAAGACACGTAGAATGCTCAGATTATGTCAAGACGAGACACTTTTAGGGCACTATAGCGTCGAATAAGTTTCGAATACAACGTCTGCAAGGAACATTATCGCTGCAGCTGCCTGGAATGGTATTATTCTGAGAATTCCTTCCTTGAGCCCTCAATGAGTTGAAACTTAAAAAGTATTAAGTGCAGAGATGCGAATAATATTATATAATTGTTTGGTATATATATATATATATACCAAATTCCTCTGTAAATTTTCGTAAATTTTCAAAACTAATGCAGCTTTGCAAGCATTATTCTATACTATACTAATCGAATGCTTCGTCAACGATATGCGATATAATGTGATGGTAAAATTTTAAATACTGGTGAAGATACGAAACTGCAGCTACGTAAGAAAGAATCTTAATCCAATTCTAAATAATCTTATTATTTAATCCTAATCATCTTAACCTTCGAAACTATAAATCCATGGTAAAACAAAGAAAGTGTCTCTACTATCGATAGCTCAATACATCAACGAAGGTATTTCAGTGCAAGAGAACAGTGTTCTCAATTACGTAAGAAAGAATTTTAATCTACTTCGAAATAATCGTATTATTTAATTGTAATCATCTTAACGTTCGAAACTATAAATCCATTTTGAATGCGAGAGAACAGTATTCCCAAAATACACGTGATTGCCAAAAATTCTTTCCAATTCTATCGAAAATCCACAGAAGTGGAATAATGAAATAGTCGATGAGAAGTCATCACACTGGAACAGAAGAAGGCTACTCAGATACGCAAGGTCGCATAGAGGATGGAGACGGGTCAGAGGCGACGAGACAGGGTGCAATATCGGCGCAATACCAGCCGAATATATGGGCAACGTCTATGCAACGGCGAGTTGGAACGATACCGCAAACCGTTCCTATAACTCACACGGCCGAAAGAAAGGAGGGAGCAGAGATCGTTTTGCTGTTCCTACGATGGAAGTTCGCGAGGTCGATGGGACCATCCTCGTAGAGAGTCGCTTCTTTTCGCGTTTGATGATACGTCGTCACGTTACCATGCAGGCAGAAATCGGAAACTTCGATCCTTCGATCGCACGTTTCGTCGAACTGTAAAAACGAATATATGGCAGAGTGAAGTCAGCGCCTGGGTTGGTTGAGCTCTTTTCATTTTATGGAGGAGAGGGAGGATCATGCATCGAGAAGGATAATGATTGCTTCATAGCGGCGGAAACCGCGTTTAGATGTATGTTGCTTTGATTGATGAGCGGTTAGCTGCGAAACGGAGGAAGATGGACAAGCTCCTATTCGTATGCTGACGGACACGATGCAATAGGATGGAAATCGTGGTTTTCGACGCTCGTGTTTTTTTAATGGAAATCTCGAAAAATTGTTTTTACTACTCTTGAGTTGCGAATGGACCGCGAATGTTTATGCGTTTGTGGGAAATTTATGGCTGTAAAAGAGTACGGAACGAAACTCGTGTTTTTTTCTATAGAAGCTTCGAAAAATTGTTTTTACCGTTGTTCGGTTGCGAATGGACCGCGAATGTTTATGCGTTTGTGGGAAATTTATGGTTGTAAAAGGATGAACAGAATGATACATAATATACGAAAATATATAAAACATGCAAGATGCAAAAGATGTAAATTATATGAGATATAAAAAATAGATGAAATATAAAAAATGTATAAAACAACGAAATTTCCTCCTCGATGTTTGCTGTATTTGCAACAATTTAAAAAATGATAAACACGGAAGGTTGCTAACAGAAATTCGATGTGTAATCATTAACCAATGACCGTAGATCCGCTTGAAAAAACACGAGTTGGAATTCAAACGGAAGGGTTAAACAGAACGAATAAATAAACATGGAAAAACAGGACGGGGCGGTGGTCGAACGACGATGCTCTCGACAAGACACGAGGCCGCCATCGATTGCATAATATCGGCGTCTCCAGAGTAAATAGAATGTCGAGCCAACGAACAGCATGCCCGGTTGTCTGTTGGCAGGGGTGGCAACCCTCGATCGAGACAACGGCACAAAACGTTAACCGCGAATTTATTTCGAACTTCAGTCGCCATCCTGTAGAATCGATTCGTTCTTCTTCAAGTGTTGCGATAATTCTGACGACGCGACGTCGCGATAATTATCGACGATGCCAACGATTCGTTTCGATTCCACAGAATACTTCGAATCGTCGAATCGATGCTGAGCGAACCTTATTCTGTTTCACTCTCTGTCTCGCGTTTCAGTTTTACGACGAACGGGATGTCAGGCCGAGATAACGTTGGAAATTTCATTACGAACGTCTATGGGGTTGGATAGTTAAAAGATGCGAGCCATAATTTTTCAGAGGTTGAGGTCGATGTTATGTGTAATATAGATGAAATTCTTCGCGACTTTTTAGTGGCCGTAAAGGATAGGAGAAGATAAGTGCTCGTCGCCGTGCTTCTCTGTCGGTCTATGCCACTATAACATAGGTATTGAGGAAAATGAATAAAAATATGCGAATTCGTGCCATGATTTCGGGATGAAAATGTGAAATTTAAAGTATTTTATGAGAGAAGTCTTTAACTTTCCTCCTATCGAGTGTGAAGGCGTTGGAAACTACGTGTTTCTATCTGGTGTCTAAAAAGACCACGATTCCACAGTGATAATCCAGTGTTTCGATAGTACAGGAATTACGTTTCTTCCTCCCAGGCCACTTTCGGTAATCGGTTTTGCATTAAGGACAAGGGTGGATCGGCGATTTGCTGGAGGCTCCACCGCTGCGCGGTAATGAGAACGCGGCAAAATGGTAAAATCAATTTCGACTTAGGGTCCGCTCGAATTTCCCCTTTATTTCTTGATGGCTGATCAAAGCATCCTCCTTCGACCATGATATGCATGCAAATTCCAAGCCTCTTCGTTCTTGACTTACAGCACACCTCAAACTTAATGTCCCGAATTGCTTTCAGATGCGGTCTTGCAAATTGTCGAACACCTTCGAACGACTTTTCTTATCAAAAATTTCTATTACGGAAAATATCTCTTCCGTTTCAACAAGAATTTACAATTTCTACGATGCAATCGTCACAACGAATACGTAACTACATTCTAACGAATGAAACATCTGAAAACTGAAATGTATGTATGCATACTTATTACACAGTTTGATTATTCCGACGTATTCTTCGAAACGACAGTGTGTCAGAACGCCATTTATCGTAACTATAGCCTTAATGATTTCGAATTTCAGTAGAATCGGATAATCATGCGCTCTTGTGTTTGTTACGGCACAACGGCTGACACTTGCTGTCTTATTCTCCTTCGGATCGCTGCGGCGGACAGTGAACGCGTAATACGAGCAAATATATCATTAAATGTTCTTGTAGTGTCAATATCTATGCACTTTCACGTTTCTATGTATATAATTAAAGAAACGTAACCTAAATAGACATTTGTTCCATTCTCTAGATATTGTGACAAGTACTTTACTCTGGATATAATGAATATACATGTATATCATGTATATTCTGTACATTATTGCACCTTTACATTTCCCGTAAATGCATAAATATCTGCAAATACAAATCCGTTTATTCGAACCAAAATCTCAAATTCAATCATTCTCCAATAGAAAATAATTTGAAAGATATCGAACAAATAATTAGAAAGAAACGAAGAAAATAATCCATAAGCGACCGAACCCTAAAGAACATCGAACAGTCACAGACAGATGAACCAGCAGAAAGGTAAATTCCATTATTCGAAACCTCAAGCTCCATCATAATGCGATGAAAAGCAATTTAAAAAATACCACATACGTAATTAAGGGAGACAAACAAAATAATCCATAAACAAGCGAACCCTAAAGAAAGTCGAAAAGTCACAGACAGATGAACCGATGGGAAGAAGAAGGGGGCAGAGAAAAAGGGGTGCGGCGAAAGCGCGAGCGCTCGTTTCAAAGCGATTCATTTAATAACCATTTAACCGATAACAGGGTGGAAGTAGCGGGTGAACAGAGTGATAAATATAACAGCGACTGGATGGAGTTCTCTCCGTCTGAAGTTGGACGCGGATATATACGGGCATAAAACATTAAACACCGTGGGGTGGCGTTTCGACCCTCTCTCCAGGAACAACCCCCTGGCTTTTATTGTTGCACGCTCTATCCTTGGGGAGGTGGAACGCGCGGCTCCTTTGATTTTTTTCCTCTCTACAAAGAGAGAGAGAGAGAGAGAGAGAGAGAGAGAGAGAGAGAGAGAATTCGAGTGCCTCGAATCGTCCTTTCGCCTTCGACCTGACCAACCAACCCCTGTATCTTTTTTATTCTATTTTTTCTCTAATCGAATTCCTATCCACCGCGTTGCGTCGCGACAGACCGCGAAACCACGAATTACCATTTTCCTTGTTCGACAACGGCTAGAGCCATCAAGTCGTCGGCATATGCGTGCAATCACGAATTGTGCAGCGATGCGTGCACTTCCGCATGCACGCACCCCGGCGCACGCAAGCGCGTTCCACAGCCGAATCGCGAATCGATAACATTATCGAGCTGCCGCGATTCCTGGCGACTGTGGCGATGCTCCGATTGACGAGACTCGCGTCGAATAATTGTTTTATTCTTACTCGTAATTCGAGCGCCATTGTTGGTATCGTCATTGTTGTTCAGGCTCGTTTCATTATTTCAAACGGGGAAAGAAAAAAACCAGACAAAATTGAAACAACGTATGAAGGTTGCTCATTGTTCATCGATCGATCGATATACCGAGCGAAGTCTTGGTAGAACGGTGCTTTAAATAATTGTCGAAGTAGTTGACCACACGGCATCCGTGAAATTCAAAGCACACTTCCGGCTTCCTTCGGAAACCCAGCGGCTAAGATTCCTTTCAAGTAGTCCCTCATACGCGAGTAAGGCTAACAATGGAGCGCTTTGATGACCTGAAAAGTCACAGTTTAGCGCGGTATTATGCACCAGCAACACACTATGCGAGGCTTGGTTCCTCGAGTACCGGCTTTATTCTCCGAAAATTAATATTTACACGAAACTTTGGTCCGTCGTCGAGTCCTACGCCCACATCACTGAAATCACAACCGTGTTACAGCGTATAAAAAGAAATCTGGGAAGTTTCGCGAGTGCTGCCAGGGTCAAACGTATTTCCACGTACCTGTTTACGTTCATAACGAGGCCTTTTTTTCCATCCTCGCCGAAGAGTCGTGGGAACGGCAGCAATGGCGGGGTGGAGGCGTCATCACGTAGCCGCCGACGTGGATTAATGTTTCGACGGTGTATCCTAGCTGAATGTTTTCTCGTTTTCTATGGAAATTCCCGAGCGAACACGAGTTCGCCTCCAAAGTAATGAGATCTCGCGCGATTTTTCTCTCAATCATCCCTCACGTGTTCGAAAGAATAGATTCAGCACCCTCTGTTCGTTGAAATTTTAACGTATTTTGTACAAGCTTATCTATCATGCGCGAATCGAGGCTATAATTCAAGAAAAACTCATTTTATGTTACGATTACAACGAGTATATTCACTCGTCCATTAAAAAAAAAAAAAAACTAAAAAAGAATTGTCTTTTAAAAAATGTTAGATATATCTTATTATAAAATAAATTTTGTTTCATATTATTTTACGTACATTTATTTCATTTAACATTACCCTGGTCGCCCATTTTTCTATGAATGGTGCTTCCACCGGTAAATAGTCGCAATCCTCAAAAACTTTAATCCGACTCTACTAACTGTACTAAAAATACATCTAAAAAAGGATATTGTAACTCCAACATACATAGCAACAAGCATGAAAGCTTGCAGAAACAGAAACCAACCCCCAAAACTCGATACTCGTACTCAAAGCTTAACCTCTCTACATTCGCTCGATAAACCCTCTTTCACGAGAAAGACAATTCAAAGCTCCAAACCCCGCGCATCAAACGAGGGATCGCCGCGACGTAAGCAGGAAAAAAGGTGCGTGTGAAGCGGAGGTAGTCATTGGGGCGCAAAATCTGCCAAGTTGTAGGACTGACAGGGACGAGGTTAAAGCGAGGTTGAAGCGAGGTTGAAGCGATCCATGCTCTCTCTCTCTCTCTCTCTCTCTCTCTCTCTCTCTCTCTCGCTCTTTCTCGCAGAGAACTCGCGGCGAACATGTTTCGACTGTCATACGGCTGAGTGTTCCTTTTTTGGAAAACGTTATTAATCATAACGGGATGTGAATCTTGGGATACGCGTTCGAGGATCAACCAAGGGATTGAAAAAAGGAAAGGCCAGGGTGGAGCGGTGAAAAGATCGGCCGCGATAAGTGCGACGCTCGATTTCATCCCCGTGAACGTATTGCTTTCTGTCGACGATTAACAAACGCCGCGTCGAATCGATAGCCGGCTATTTTTCAGCGGTACGTCGGAGGAAATGCTATTTTAATGCATCAGAGGCGATCGTTTAGCGTTTTTGAACAAATTTTCCGTCTAGAGAATGGATTAATGATCGTGAACCAATTTTGTCGGCAAAGATAGATTAATAAAGGCGACGTCTTGTCGTGGGCAGATTGTGGTTCAGCGCGAATATAAGCGAAGGGTTATAGAAATTCCTATGAAATCAGCAGCTTGTGGTGGCTATCTGATCGATATCGCATTTCACAAATAATTGGAAACATTCGATAAACTATTGGATCGTAAGAATAGAAACAGATATCTAGATTTCCCGCGATTGAAAAAGGAAACAAAGATGGATGAGAGAAATATTGAAATTGATAGAACTGTTTCATACAGCAGATTCGACTAGGAATTGTCAGATGCGATCATTTTTAAAAAAACATTTAGCGTCGTTGAATAAATTTTCTATCTGAAAATTGGATCAATGATCGTGGTCTAGTATCCTTGAAAATGAAACCAGATATTGTATTTTTATGAGAGTAGAGGTGAAAGAACAGAAACAAAAAAAAAAAAAAGGAAAATAAGAAAGAAAAATAAAGAAAAGAATCCAAGATTCAATATTTAAAGAAACTAAGCAGAGACGGAGAATAGAAACATAGAGGCTATTATTTTATTAGAATTGCTTGATTTCTCAGATCCGACGAGGGCGTGTTCACAAATTTCAGGCGACGAGATCCAGAATAGTGGCGTTAAATAGAAAATTCTATGATGGAGAGGGAGGGGGGTATATTCTGCATACTTGAAGGGGTGCTTTCGGAGGAGGCGGAGTGCTGGCAAGACGCATAAGCCTTTGATTTCTCTAATCTAATGGGAAATCTGGCCGGAGGGGCCGTGTGTTTACACGTGACAGCAAACGAGGGTTCTCAAATTAAGCGCGGCTTCGAATCTCCTTAATCTCGATACCCTGGATGATGCCGGAATTAACGCGACAATCGAGGAACTCGTAAGACTCGCGACAGGGTCCCGCCTTGTTACGGCGATCTGACACCTACGAGAATAAATCTTGATTAGGATCGAAGAGGATTAGTCGGAAGTGTACGACCCCTAATCAATCGAGACGAAAATTCATCGATCGCAAGACAAATCAAAAGGAGGGTGATAGAATATGAAAAATTAGAAAATGTAAAATTCTCGTGAAAAATTGACACTATCAACTTTCTTTACAGTCAATGGAAACTTGTGACAAAATCAACGTCGAGTTTCGTTTTAATTATGGTTACTCGCATAGAAGGAGATTCTCGTAGTTGACAATGTTCTACAACTGTAGAATTATAAATGACGTTTCAATTCAACTGGTTAAAACAACGATATACTTAAAAACGCAAACAAGTTGACTGTTCTAGTATTATAGTACAGTTTCAAAAATGTAATAGTAATCGAGCTCGTTTTCATCTTCTTGATAATAACGCTGTTTCACTTTAGAAATAATTCGATCATACATACTTGTAAATTGAAGCAAAATCTAAATACATAAGATAAATATATAAAATAGAAACTGTAGATAATATCTGCCATAAGCAACATAAGAAAATTAACGAAATACCTTCTACTAACCTCGATGACATAGTACGTCTCACGGGATGTAGTGTTTCATTTTTTCGGTGGAATCAGCCGTCCGAATCGTCAAGATTCGTACGGGTACGTGACAGGACCGGGACGTCGATCGTTCGGGATAATGGATCACTTTGATTGGCAGTCGACACGCTAAAAGCGCGCAAGAAATGTCCGATTGGATCGGACAATGGTCGAGGAGGCGCGGTAAGACATATAATTAGACACGAAGAGTCACGGTAGATCCGTTAATGTCATGAAAACGCGTGGCTGGTCTTTGTTCGAGAGATAACACGTGTGCCACGCTGATCACTAATTAACCATGTAACGATCGTAACGAGCGTTACATCACCGATTCCTCTCTGTTCAATATCCTTTAGTGTAATAAACGTTCTGTTATCGAATGGAATGAATCGTTCACAGGATTCAACAAAAAAGAAGGGGGGAGGAAAAAAAAGGAAGAGGGAAGAAATAAAAAGAAAGGCGAGAAAGGGAGAAAAAGTGGTCATGTAAAACGATTCGCGAATAAACCGCCGCGATAAAAATCCGATGGACGATTTACAGAATGAAGCAGCGAAAAATCCGCGATTTTCTCAGCTCTCTCTCTCTCTCTTTCTCTCACCGTCCGACGTTTCCACTTTGCCAGCCTCTTCGCGCAATATTTGATCAATAGAGCGACGGCGCGTTTTCTTACTCGCGGAGAAAAACAAGCCAACGTAACCCGCCGAAAGATTGATTGATTCTAGCACGCACAAAAGGGTAAATACATCCTATTTCCATGAGATGGTTCCATGTTTTTCGTCGTTCGCTCCTCCGGAGACTCGTCGATGTAAAATACATGATGTACCAAACCGACGAGCCGGAAGAAAAAAATAGAAAAGAAAATCGAACGACGAGGAGGAGGGTGGAGGGGTTGAGAACGATTGGGAGATCGTGGAAGAGGCTGAAAGGACAGAAGAGGGAGATTTAAAACACTCGACGAGACCGCGAGCGATTCAGCGGAGAATAATTACAACGCCATTCGTCTTTTGCTTTCGCGATAAAAGTCTCGTCGATAACGTATCAATGAAGAAGTCTCGTTTCTATCTTCCTTTCTCCTCGCGAATTTTCCACCGGACGCCTGCTTTAAGTTTCTTCTTTACAGTTCAGACGTTCGATCGATACCACGTTCGTTCGTTTGGAATAGGAGAAAATAGAGGGTTTATGGGAGAAGGTTAATATGTATATCCAATTTCCTTGCGACAACTATTTGATATTCAACTTCTGGTCGCCGTTTAAAACGCTTGTCATGCTGGAATAGCGCTGGAAACGGTTTAAGACGACGAAACACGGGAACAGAAACGAGTGTAAGGAGGAACTAAAACATTCAGCCACGTTGTATTTCTTCCGCGAAAGAATAATTACGACGGTATTCTTTCTCGTCCTCCAGATAGAGACCTTCATCGGCAAGTTACGTTAGAAAGCCTCTTGCTTTCTTCCTCTTGAAGAGAATTTTTATCCTCTCATTCTCGGTACGACAAACTTATAATTTTTATTTAAGATAAGCAGAGAAGCTTTCCTTCTGGCAATAAATAATTTTATCTTTGTGAATGTTTATCACTATGTACCATTTTAAAACTGCAAATTTTCTGTTTCATATAAAACTGGTATCTTTTAATATCCATCTATGCAAGATTTTTAAGATTTAGTAAAACACGAGTCGCTAAAAATTAGAAACTTCATAAGCCGCAATCTGATACAGTAATGCTTATGTTATTCCAATTAACTTTTAGAGATACTACCAACGATGTCCCATCAAGAATCTAAGAGAAGCACCTCGGAAGATTTAAAAATGTAAAGAGAACTTAAGCCGATTACCGAACATAACCAAACAAACCTTCATAAAAACCTGTTTATTCCTTCTTTTGAATAAAAAAGCTTCGTAAAATGGTCCTGAGCTAAGAACAATTACGCCATCGCCATTACTTTTCCCATTCTCCTTCATCTAAATCGTGCCATAGTTGCCAACGCTCTTCCATCTCTAAAATTAATCGTTCGCCACCCTTCGACGTTCTCATCCCTTGTTGTCATCCCGCTTTTTTTCATGATGAATAACATCGTCTAGTTAAAAAAGGAAAGTGGCTGGTTCTTGGACCTCGACGACGAGCAACGTTACCAATTTCCCGGCGCATTAACGCCGGATTAACTCGGTTCACGAGCAGATTCATAGTGTTCGTCTTTCCCGCAAGTCACGACGTCGCGACGCGTTTATCGGGCATCGCAAGACGACGACAAAGTCGGGGGACGCGTCTCGTGTACCAGACCACCACAGGGGTCGGAGACCTTTATCGATAAGGCTGATTGATAACGCGGCTACCAGGCGCCCCGTGGATCCAGTTCTCCCTGTTGCCCTCGTGGATTCTAATGAGCGACGTGGAACGGAAGGGCGGACGGCAATCTGATTTCCTCGATAGCGAGGTGGGCCTTTAGGGTGTGTGTTTCTACGGGTGTGAGGATGATTCCTTCAGAATTCTTTTCGGTGGTTCCATTATAGAAAATTGATGATCGGAATCCGTGGATATAATAGTAGTGGACAAAAGAATGTTAAAAAATATGTAGTACAAAGAGAGGCCATAATTTTATACTTGACAAGGACAATGAATAAATGAAATTGTAGCCCAGGATAGATAACTGTTAGCAACATAGTAGAAAATGTTCAGTACAAATACAAAGTGTTCGGTATTAATATTCATGGAGAAGCAGTTTGAAATCTTCGTTTGTCTATCAGAAAGAGCAATCTTTTGCGCTTGTATGTCTACACTCAACCACGAGGACAGTTTTACCGTTTCTATTACTTTTCATTACTTTACATTATTCTATTACATGGCGGGTAGATCGTGTACAGATTCACGAAAATATTCGAACACTTATCGACATCCTTTTACGAATATATGGCGTGTGGTATACGAAGTATTTTGAAATTTCATTGACGCTATTAATGAGACTCGACCAACATGATTATATCGGTAAAGTTTGTAACAAAATATGCGAGGGACATATTAATCGATATCAGCGTGTTTTTGACGAAAAATAAAATTGTAACTTGAAAGATAAGACTCATTTTTGTAGATAAATTTTTCTCGTCATTCGAAATATCTTACATATATTTTCTGATATCTTGTATATTTTAATAAATGTAATAGATATGGAATCGATGACGATTGGAATCATTTACGCGAACGGGATAATGGAAGAAATGTTAATGGTAAATTTGTATATATATCGTGTCTTGAGAATTCGATATCCGATTTAATTATTCTTGATTTTAATGAGAACAGGGGATGGGCGTCGCGTTTTAACGAGCGGATTTATTCGAGAAAGTTAACAGCAGGGATAATTACCGCGCCATTTTCCAGCTGAATTTTCGATTCGCTTATCCGAAACACGGTATCTTGAAAATCCGAGCTCATCTCAGCCTCAGTGCCGCGTAATGGGAGAGAGCCGAAAGTAGAGTCTTGCGTTTCACCCGTGACGCTTATGTAACGTTTTGATGAGTGGAATAGCTCGCAAAGTTAACAATGAGAATGTTTGTTGCACAACTTCCCAGGGAGCTCTCACACTCCGATTTCCCCGTTCAAACATCGTAGCTTAGGAACGTGAACTTCGCTGGTCTCGCGGTTCAAACCCATTTACCGAGATCCAAATTTAATTTTCAATCTCTGCTGCACGCTTCGATGATTGCGTGATTAACACACCGCGGTAGCGAGTATCGCGCTATTTTTTCTTCAAAATTTCAACTTCTCGTATTCAAAACGTGCACTGGCTCGCGAACGTATTTGAACAAACATTCACGGATGACTTTTATGTCTGTATTTTACGTGTTACACAAAGCAATTTGAAATTTTATTAGCACATTGATGACTGTCATAACTATATTAGCAAAATTTGAAGCCAATCATTGACTCGTTTCAAAAACTTTATAAACACGATCGTGACAGTCGAGTTTTGTAACAGAGCTTGTAAAATGTCAAAATGTTCCATATAAACGATAACACATATAATTTATTCATAAAACGTATCTACAAGTGTTCGAATACTTTCTGTGTGTCTTTACGAGCGCGAAATAAACTGCAGTTTCGAAATTGGATATCACTCGAGATTTATTATTTCGATTTATCGCAAATTTTATCCTCGATATCCGGCAAATTCCAATTTCCCGATTTATATTTTACAACGTAAAACAGAAATATTCCAATTATCTCTATGCTCGCGTAAATTCCACTAAAATACAATTTTCAGTCCTGTCCACCCATTTCCGCCCTCTACTCTTAACACAATCTCCTTGTGGATCGACGCAACGAATCCCATACCGAATTCCAAAGACCATCCCATTCCCCTTCTAAAACATCTTGCTGCAAAGCCACGCTCCGGGCGAGCGATTCGCGCGCGAATCAAGCACAGTCGGGGGTGCATTAGCGCGTAGAGCGCGGGCTTCGCAAGGGACGGCTACTGGGAATGATTCCGGAGGCGTGAAATCGCCATGGCAGCACTCGTATCCGAGCGCAAGCGATGCGTGGTGACGCGCGCGCGGAATCCTCACCGAGGAACGCGCTGCTGCCCCATCGAATTAGAAAGCGAAGGGTAGACGCGCGTGAAAACGCCGCGCCGGCTCCGATCCTCGCGCGCGCGTCAACGACCGCTAACTTCGATCGTTCATTTCGTTTCCAGCCTCCAGTTTCGGCTGCAGTACGGTTTCCCCCTTCGACGAGCAATTACGCGGCGTCGACGCTGTTCCTGAAGTCTGCCACTTCCGGTGACATTAAAACGAACGCGCCGCTAATGCCGCGTTTCGTTGATGAAACATGGTTGTTGCTTCTTGATTTTTTATTTCTGCTTTGGGCGATAGGACGAGGAAGATAGATTACACTGTACGTCATAACGAAATTCTGGTTGTCGTTTATTTCTTAAAACAGAGACATGAAAGTGATTCAAAATATAGTCTCACCCTTCATTCGATATTTAGTTACGTATCCATTGATAATTTCTTTAAGTACTACTTGATGTCTCGAATAAAAAAACTGAATATCATGAAATTAGATTGTGTAAAGGGCAAAAAATGTTGTAGTATAATGATAGCAGAAGGCATTACCATTAACGTCACGAAGAAACATACCATTAGGAAGTAATCGTAGGTTGAATTCTCTCGAGAAGCAAAGTAGTCGAAGAGAAGAATGTATAGCAGTGGTATCGTAGGTGCTTCGTATAAAATTGGTTCTTCTTTTTCAAACTTGTAGCATGATATCCCTTGTTCGCTTCTTTTTGCAAGGTATCGGTGGTAAAACTCGAAGAAATTTATTTAAGAATTTTTTACGTTAACGCGCATTCTGGTTGAGATATCAGCAGATAAGGTCAGAGATGTTCGAAATTCTGTACCTCGAGGCAGTAACACCTACTTCCTCTTTGTATCTAAGATAGTCTGCACGTTGCCAAACATATGTTGTTTGCGGTGGTAAATTCTCGCAACCCTTCAGGCACGTCTCGATTCCTCCCTCTCATACTTGGAAATCTACCGAAGTTGGGGAATTGGTTGAAATTCGTCGGCAGTAAATTACTCGTGCGATTGGCGGTCGTCATTTGGAAGGATTCGTCGAGACTGAAGACTCGTTCCAGCGGAACGAAAGGAAACGAGACGAAACGAGACGAGACGAAACGGAAGCCGCGACGATCGACTTCGCAGGTGAATCCGTAGGTGACGTCCCAGGGGGTGTGCGCCGGGTACAAAGGGCGAACCGGTAGCAAAAACTGTGAAGCGCTCTGTAGAATTTTCAATAAGGCGGGGTCGGAAGAAGAAGATTAATGCAACGCCGCCGGGGGACCTTAGGAGACGACAGCGACATGACTGTCAAAAGAACATCCCCAGAGGCGAGGTCCATTCGCTCCTGCGAGTCCGCAATCCCCGTTCTGGGCCACCATCTTCCTCTTCTTTCTCTACTTCCACTTCTGTTTCGTCTCGTTCTCGCCAGACTTGCTCTTTGCCTTTTACCTCGATGGTTTCTCTTCTTTCCTTCTCTTCCTCGGCCTCTCGTTAACCCCTTCTTCGGATGAAGAGTTTTCCCTTCCCTGATCTTATAAGTTTACTTCCCTTGTTCTTTTCGTGACTCTTCCCAAGCGTTGTTTCGCTTACTCTGCTCTTTGTATGAGGGCGAAAAGTTTGTAAGTAGAAGAACTATATATATGTGTTTGTAACCATAGATGTTCAATGGATTTGTTGTATTTTTCCAGGTGAAAAGGAGCAAAGCAAATTAAGCAGACTTGGAAAGCAGAAGTCTCGAGTCGTCTGGCTCTAAAAGTAGACGTCTGGAAAGTTGTCATGTAGCGAACCACGCACGAACAGGATATGACTCTGTACCAGCGACAGATCATCCAACATAAAAGACATAAGCTCGGTAACACTCTTGTAACTCGTCGTCGTTACGATTTCTCTCCTCTTTACATTTCTTTTTTCCCAATTAGCCCTTGCTTATCTCATTAGTTTATATTCACCAAGCTCACAATATTACCCCTTTGCTATGCCTTCCACGATACGTCTTTTTTTTCAACCCTCGTTCTCCATTAAACATCCGCTTCTCTTCGACGTGTGACAGAGTTCTCTTCCAACCTACAGATCGTCTAACACGAAAAACGTAGCTTAGAAATCATCGAATAAATTCAGTTTTACAATTTTTCCTTCTTCCTCTTCACATTTCCGCTTGCTAACATCTTCCCAATTAGCCGTTGCTTATCTCAGCAGCTTGTACTCTCCAAGCTCTCAATATTTACCCCTTCGTTCTTCTGCCCTAGCACCTTTTCCTCGAGCCCTCATCCTCCGTTAAACATCCACTCCCCTTTCATCCGGCTATCTCCCTCCTCCTCCATCCTCTCCTCCAAGAATCTTCTTTTCCTCATCCCCTGTTATCAAGAGTCTACTTCCGTCGACCCGTCTTTAGCCTCTTCCGCTTTCTTTTTATCTTCTCTTTGTCCCAGCGTCTGTCCCAGAAGAAGCGTACACGCGTGTGCAGGTGCAACCGCTTCGAGGCAACGAAGCGAGACGATTCGCCGGAGAGGAAAAAAGTCTTGGCGCGGTCCGGCCCGTCGGAGGCTGTGCCGTGTGCCGATGGGGTGGTTCAAAGCGATCGCGGTAACTGCCATCCCTAACCTACAGGGACGAACCTCGTCGGCCCCGAGACAAACCGCAATGCCTGCACGCTGTTCGATCAATCACATGCGTCGACGGATGCACGCGGTCACCGCATGCTGGCCCTCGAATCGAACACACCGCTCGTTCGTTTAACCCCTCGCCTCGTTAGGGCTGAAAGTTTCACGATCGAGGGTGACGATGATCACCGTGTCGCGTGGACGATGGATTTAGCAAGTGTAGAACGGCAGAATTTACGCTCTCGGTTGAAAGTTTGCAATTGTTATTGTATTTTATAAAAATCAAGCACTTAACGCTTTCGTGTTTAATGGAACGTGCATTAACGATCAAAAGTTTGAAACCACTTTGCATGTTTCTAGCTGCAGACTTTCTAATTAATTTGTAATATCGTCTATGGTCATTTCTTTGGTAGATTCTTCGTTGAGAAGTCTTGCAAAGAAATTTCGTTATACGTAATTAATGTGAATTTATGATGTAAAATGGCCAAGGAAAAGGGATTACTTACGAACGAAGGTGTACGTCTCAGTGAACGTTTTCTATGCGGTTTTCTATGAAATAATGCACGTCATTTTAGACTGGATTAGCATATTTGATTACACACTGCTTGACAATTGTGACGATAAAGTGATTGTATTTACTTGGCTACAACGACGGGCATCTCGTTTTTACGCTCGTAATCAGACTGCGGATATTTATGCATTTACGGGGAATTTAAAGCTGGAAAAATGCGCAGAACGAACATGCAAAATATTTAAATTAAGGTAATAAATTTTCATTTTCATTTCCATTCTTTAATCTTGTTCATAAAAATATGAATCTACATAGATATGCACGATCTATGCGTAATTGAACGATTCTATAAACATTTTATGCTAAGCACCCAGCATAATTTCAAATTAATAACAAAATTAGAGAATTCATCAAAGGCGTAAATTTTTGGCCAATTAGTTCGCTGTTTTTAAGGATGCAACGAAGAAACGATAAATTATTCTCGTGTTTTGCACTGGTTCGTTCACGGAGCGAAGTAAATTCCTTTATGGAGTTGTTTTTTGAGTCTGACAAAGGGTTAAGTAGACCAACTAATCGATTAACCAGTCGATGGACCTCGGTGATAGTAAGTCTCTCGCGAGAAGCGTTTGAGTGAATATTTTAATGTGCACGTAACAAATAGAGCTACGTGGGCCAATCAGGCTTCTCCGAGAAATGTTTTAATAAATTTTTAATCCACTTTCCTTCAAATTAAAAAAAACCTTGTTTATCGACTATCGCGCCCCCGTTAATTATTCCATCGATTCTTCCACGACTATTTAATTATTACACGAGAATATAAAAATCCCAAAAGCACATAAATCCTTATTTAACGTCAAGAAACGCGATAATCACAATATTACCGTTTCGGTACATTTATTTTTCAATGAATATTAAAAAAAAGAACCCGTTCCAAGCCTAGTTTCCTCTAAAGTCACCCCTTCGACCGTTATCGCTATCGCTAATCAATTAATCGCTCGGACGGTCTTTGCGCGTGCAAGGAGAAAAAACACGCAAAGGGTGAAGTCTGCCAAGAAAAAAGGAGGAAATAATAAGAAAAGAAAAAAGAAAGCCGCGCTGAGGAGCGGAAGCAGGGGTAGAGTCGATAAAGGGGCTGGCCTCGAAAGTCGAGAGGCAAGACGAAGAGGAAGTTTCTACGACGTTATAAAGATAACCGCGTAAAAACGAACGACCATAATCGAGAAACGGGCGGAGGAGTCGCGTCACATCGAAGACACGCGAGCATAACCGCGTCGAACCGTATTCGTGCTTGAAATTCCGCGTTAAGCGGCTTCGACTTGGAAACGCGTCCACCCCCGCGCGCCAGCGACTTCCGGCTTTCCACTTTGGTGAACGCTTTCGCAACTACACAACGTCACCCGCAGGAATTATGGGACGCGCTGGTCGACCGAACGGAAATATTTTAATATAGCAACGGGGATGCGTTTTAATATACATGGGACGAGCTGCTGGGCGTTTCAACTACCTCGTGAAGCTTCTCCGAGCTCGCTAAAGGGCCGGACAGAAGGGATTTTTATGGGTTTCATCGGAGAAACCAAGCTAAACCTGCTGGATTTATTGCGCCAAACTGGGTTGCAAATGTAGAAAGGGAAATTGAATTTCGTCTGTTAGAAAGCTAAAAGTTAAGTGGTTTATTGTCCGAGGAACTACTGTTTCTATTTGCGGCTTTTGTTGGAAACCTCGCACGGCAAGTTCAGCACCACCCACGCGGTGTGTTGTTAAGGGAATACTACGTAGCTCGATAAGGGAAAAATTGAGAGAGGTTGAAGGTTGCGTCGTTTAATCTTAAAATTCCTGCTGGAAATTACCTTCGTTGGGTGACCATAAAGAGCAATTTTGCAGCGAGCGGAAACATGAAAGTGCATTATTGTAGCTGCTTCTCCCGTGGTAAAGGGAACAAGGGTAGCCTTCTTCGCGGTATTATTCAAGACATAATACGAAATACAGATTGTATCATTTATCAGGAATATCTCGAATACCTTCGTCGCTTTCAAAGATATAACGAAACGCCTGGGGGCGAGATAAAAAAATATTATTTGATCTACGCTGCTCAAGGTCGTACGAAGGCTAGGTAAACGACATCGTAAACTCCATACTATTTCAGAAATGTTGAAAAAAGAATCATTATTATGCGAGTCATAAAGAGGCAACTTTTTAACCCTGCGTGATATCCTAATATTGAAACGTAAAATAAAGATTCCAACTTTCTAGGAATTATTTCCCCCTTGTTACGACCGTTCGCGGAGAGACGCGGTCGCGAGGAAAACGCGTCAGCGAGAGGCGTAAATTCTCGCTACGATTCGGCTAATCGACGCCGCGAAGTAGTCGTTCCCCGTGTTTCGGTTAGGATAACAGGGGTGGTTAATTGAAATTAACACTGTGTTAACAGGTTAATATGATAGATATATTCAACAATGGATTATACAATCTTATGAGCGTCACAAGTATTTGACGATGAGTACAGCTTATGCGTTACAGAAAATGTGACCCGATTTGACGATATCTCTCGATGAGATAGTTGGACTTTGCAAACGAATTGATTTGAAGGTAGAACCGTGGTAGACTTACTGACTGTTCGGACGATGAAAATAGACTACCCTGAGAGTGACGATGCTGTGTCAGAGGAGAGCTAGGAAAGGGTGTGTCTAACGCACGGGATCATCGGATTCGTAGATGACAGTTTTTTGGCCAGGAAAGTGAGGGTAATAGACATTGTTTCTATTGGCCATTACGATTGTTGGTGGACTAGGAGGGGTCTTAGCCGCCCTCGATAGAAGGTTGGTGGTGGGAAGCATCGCACGTGTGAAAATAACTAATTTTATGTGTTTTCCGGACACAAACCAGAGATCTTAGAAAATACTTTCGTAGAAAAGATCCTTGTTTGACCTGAGAGTCTTTAGTTGAAATTTTCTAAGATTTATGGTCGGTCCTTGAGATTCTTTAGAGTACGCAATAAGGATGTGCAGACATATGGTTGCCATCCCGCTCGCGATGCGACGCCTGGTCCAGGTAGAGAGTCGGTCGACGTAACATCCTCCCCCCGTTGAGAGGATCCCGATCAAATGTTATTGTTGATTGTGTCGGAGTCATCTGGGGTCGATCTGATCGGTAGTGGTACCATCCGTTTGATGCTCCGATCCAGAGTGCTCGTTGCCGTTCGAACTGTGGCCGGCCGAATGATGCCGTTTGAGCCGGGCTGGACCTTGATGAATCTGCCCATTGCGTTGCCATTGCGTTGGGGGAACGTTGTCTCCTCTGAGTAGGATGATGATGCCTTTTCGTATGCCGTGACTGCCTTACTCCATCTTTTTTGGATATTCAACTCGTGTTGATACTCTTGATGCTCGCTGGAGACGGCTGGATGGAGTGTCCCTGAAAGCTCGATCTCGCAATCTTGTTAGTCTCCGATGAGGAAGTGACTGGGAGTAAGGATAAAGAGATCGTTTCGATCTGGAGATATCGAAGTTGGCGGTCTGGAGTTGAGGATTGGTTTTGATTTTGATAGGGAGTGTGTTTCGCGTTTTAATTGTATGAAGCTTGTTAATGACGACACGTCTGAGATATCGTTTGAAGAATTGCTGCTAGCTTCCACAATCCGTTGAAATGAGGCGAGTTGAGAGTGTGAAGTGCCATTCGATCCATCGGTCGGCTAGAAAGCCTGACCCTTCGATGAGCGATGAATCTTCCCAGAGATGCGACGAAGGCCTTGCTTATGAGATCGTTGACCAGCTCGATGTGGACTGCCTTAACTGCAACACGTATAAATTGGATACGAATACCTGGATTCTGCGGTGGTTGCGATCCTTTCGCTCTTTGACGTAAACGATTTGCAATAGATGATTCCGAGGTTGATGAATGGGCGAGATTCCCTTCGTAGAGTACGGATTACATCTGAAAATTACTGAATTATAGTGATTTGACAAGTTTGTTGTTTCTGTCCTGTTCGGAAACTCCTTGTAGTTTCGATCGCTGTGGTTCTCGTCGTTTTAGGAATTTGCGGTTGTGTTTTTGGGCCCAGGATGTGTGGTGGAACACCTCTGCCCATGAAGTATCGTAGAACACCTCTGCCCATGAAGTGTCGTGGAATGTCTCGATCATGGAGGTGTCGTGTAGTACCTCGACCCAGGAAGTGTCATGGAACACCTCTGCCCAGGACGTGTCTTGGAACACCTCTGCCCATGAGGTGTCGTTGAACGGAATTCCTGTGTTGCCTGATGCTGAGTCGTCCAACACGATGCGGAGTTTTGTAGTTGATTGGGAGGTTGGGCTCCCCCCGATGATCCGCCCGAATCGCGCTCTCTTAGTGATGATCCTTGGCGGAGAATGAGCGTTGGGCGTCGTGACGCTGGACGTCGTAACTGTGACTTGCCTTGGCATTGGAGAATATGTTGGCGTTATTGGAGCCAGGGGTGACTCCAGTGAGATCCTCGTGGTTTTTTCCCGAGACTTGTCCGATGCAGCAATGGTGGTGACAACGTGATGATTATTCCGCTTCGGATAATTCGCAGATGTGGCCCCTTTCGGAAATGGCGAGAGTGGCATCTTCTTGTTATGTTCAGGAAGATGACTCTCCGATATGATACTCCTGCTCTCAGATGATACAGGTAACGTGCTGTAAGACAGACTGAACATTGAGATGCTGATTGAGGAGGAAATGTTCCTGGAGAATCTTATCGTGGATTTCGAAACCCCTGCTGTAGGTTTTGATTCGAAATTGCCTCTGTTGTCCTGAACGGGATTCAGTTTTTTCCGGTCCAGAGGATCGTGAGAGGTTGTCTTCAAGTCGCGTGTTGGCGAAGAGTTGCGAGTGTCAGAGGTTGTCTGATTCAAGGCGCTTGCTGGCGTTGAATCGGATTGTTCAGATAATGATAATGCGAAATTGTTTGTCGTCGAGTCGCGTTTTGGCTCTGAGTTGCGAACGTTAGAGATTGTCTGATTCAAGCCGATTGGTAGCGTTGAATCGGATTGTTCCGATAATGATGACACGAAATTGTTTGTCGTCAAGTCGTATGTAAGCGATAAGCAGTGAACGTTCGACGTTGTCTGATTCACGGCGTCCGGTAGCGTGGAATCAGAATTTTCGGATAATGAGGACGCGAACTTGGTCGTCGTCGAGTTGCGTGTAGGCGATGAGTAGCGAACGTTAGAGGTTGTCTGATTCACGGCGTTTGGTAGCGTTGAATCAGATTTTTCAGATAATGAGGACGCGAACTTGGTCGTCGTCGAGTCGCATGCAGGCGATGAGCTGCGGACGTGAGAAGTTGTCTGATTCAAGACGATCGGCATTGTTGAATCAGATTGTTCAGACGATGACGCGAGCCTGGCCGTCGCCAAGTCGCGTGCTGGCGATGAGCAGCGAATGTTTGAGGTTGTCTGATTCGAGGCGATTGGTAGCGTTGAATCAGATCGTTCAGATAATGATGACGCGAGCTTGTTTGTCGTTAAGTCGCGTATTGGCGATGTGTTGCGAACGTGAGCGATTGTCTGATTCACGGCGATCGGTGACGTTGAATCAGCTTGTTCAGGTAATGAGGACGCGAACTTGGTCGTCGTCGAGTCGCATGCAGGCGATGAGCTGCGGGTGTCAGAGGTTGTCTGATTCACGGCGATCGGTATCGCTGAATCAGATTTTTCAGATAATGAGGACGCGAACTTGGTCGTCGTCGAGTCGCATGCAGGCGATGAGCTGCGGATGTGAGAAGTTGTCTGATTCAAGACGATCGGCATTGTTGAATCAGATTGTTCAGACGTTGGCGCGAGCCTGGCCGTCGCCAAGTCGCGTGCTGGCGATGAGCAGCGAATGTTCGAGGTTGTCTGACTCAAGGCGATTGGTAGCGTTGAATCAGATCGTTCAGATAATGACGACGCGAGCTTGTTTGTCGTTAAGTCGCGTATTGGCGATGAGTTGCGAACGTGAGCGATTGTCTGATTCATGGCGCTCGGTGACGTTGAATCAGATTGTTCGGGCAATGAGGACGCGAACTTGGTCGTCGTCGAATCGTATGCAAGCGATGAGCAGCGGACGTTAGAAGTAGTTTGATTCACGGCGATCGGTATCGTCGAATCAAATTGTTTGGGTAATGATGATGCTACCGTGATTGTCGTCCGGTCGCGTATTGGCGATGAGCAGCGGACGTTGGAAGTTGTCTGATTCACGGCGATTGGTATCGTTGAATCAGATTTTTCAGGTGATGAGGACACGAACTTGGTCGTCCTCGAGTCGCATGCAGGCGATGAGCAGAGAACGTTAGAGGTTGTCTGATTCACGGCGTTTGGTAGTGTTGAATCAGATTTTTCGGATAATGAGGACGCGAACTTGATCGTCGTCGAGTCGCGTGTTGGCGCGCTACGAGTATTATGCAATGAACTTCGCGTGTCATGCGACGGAATCGGCGCTAGACTCGATACGAGATTCTCCATCGGCGGAGTATGATCATTGTTACTGTTATTATTTAGATTATTCTTACGTCTCTGGTAACTGCTGGAAGTATTGCTGTTGCATTCCGATAGTTTTGGATTCGCCGCTGCGTTGGAGGCATCCGTTGAGGAAGAATCAATGTTGTTGAGTCTAACCAATCGTATCTTCAGGTCTGTATAGACATCCAATAAGTCCTCAGGTTCGTTGTCGTCGATGTCGAGCAATTCGTTAACGACAATGTTGAATTGTTTCCAATTGTCGTCGACCAGTGTTTGATAAAATTTTAAGCTGCCCTTGTTGCGCTGCCCGGACTGTTCGTATTGGTCGAGTAGTCTCCATATGGTCTTGAATTCTTCGCTTATATCGTCGTACTCCTGTTTCAAGGCGATGATTCTTGCTTCGTTTGCCATTTTTTGTGATGAAGATGCTTCGTTAACGAAGGTGGTACTTGTGATGTGCGATCGGTGTTTCCCGATGCAGAATTGTTCCGGCTGCAGTGCTCGCTGGTCACTGTGCAGCGGGATATCGTGATGTTCGCGAGGAAGGCGTTCTTCCCGAAGATCACTCGTGTTGTAGTGACTGAAGTTGTTCCGACTGCAGGTTGTCGCTTGTCCCTGTGCAGTGGAATGTCGTTGACGTACGTTTCGTGA
Organism: Bombus fervidus; assembly: GCF_041682495.2. Classification (NCBI taxonomy): domain Eukaryota; kingdom Metazoa; phylum Arthropoda; class Insecta; order Hymenoptera; family Apidae; genus Bombus; species Bombus fervidus. Next base: position 10,623,080 of record NC_091520.1, on the reverse strand, counting down.
GGAAGGCGATTCTTCCCGAGAGTGACGTGTTTTGTCGTGCGATCGAAGTTGTTGAATATCGTTATGTTTACGATTGTCCAGTTGCGGCGGGAGGCTGCCTGGTTGCGTCTTCAACCATCGAATTATGCCTCTTCCAAGGTGACGGTCCCTTGACGTTACTGACTTCGCTGGAGTGGTAACGCTTCCGCTGCTGGTTATGTTGAATTCATGTGGCACTGTATGGTAGTGGGTGTCACTGGTGTGCACTTTTCACTTACCACTGAATCCGGCTCGAAGGACCAAATGTTACGACCGTTCGCGGAGAGACGCGGTCGCGAGGAAAACGCGTCAGCGAGAGGCGTAAATTCTCGCTACGATTCGGCTAATCGACGCCGCGAAGTAGTCGTTCCCCGTGTTTCGGTTAGGATAACAGGGGTGGTTAATTGAAATTAACACTGTGTTAACAGGTTAATATGATAGATATATTCAACAATGGATTATACAATCTTATGAGCGTCACAAGTATTTGACGATGAGTACAGCTTATGCGTTACAGAAAATGTGACCCGATTTGACGATATCTCTCGATGAGATAGTTGGACTTTGCAAACGAATTGATTTGAAGGTAGAACCGTGGTAGACTTACTGACTGTTCGGACGATGAAAATAGACTACCCTGAGAGTGACGATGCTGTGTCAGAGGAGAGCTAGGAAAGGGTGTGTCTAACGCACGGGATCATCGGATTCGTAGATGACAGTTTTTTGGCCAGGAAAGTGAGGGTAATAGACATTGTTTCTATTGGCCATTACGATTGTTGGTGGACTAGGAGGGGTCTTAGCCGCCCTCGATAGAAGGTTGGTGGTGGGAAGCATCGCACGTGTGAAAATAACTAATTTTATGTGTTTTCCGGACACAAACCAGAGATCTTAGAAAATACTTTCGTAGAAAAGATCCTTGTTTGACCTGAGAGTCTTTAGTTGAAATTTTCTAAGATTTATGGTCGGTCCTTGAGATTCTTTAGAGTACGCAATAAGGATGTGCAGACATATGGTTGCCATCCCGCTCGCGATGCGACGCCTGGTCCAGGTAGAGAGTCGGTCGACGTAACACCCCTTTCTTTTTAATAACCACATACTCAATTTCTACGATACTATATTCTTCAAGAATTGATGCGATTAAATTATCGATAAGCAGCACGTAGGCGTTTAAAGAGAACCAAGAACGAGAGAGAAAGGAAGGTGCGATGCATCTTCTCGAAGAGTTCGTTAAATCATCGTCAAGCGGATGGGTCTTGAAGCGATTAATTCGTGTCTAATTTTTGATCGCGCGCGCACGCTCATTAAATCCGTTCTCCTTTTCAGCACGTCGCGTGTTTTCCAGTAATCGAACGAAACGGCTGGTAATTTACGCGCGGCGCGTCCTGGCCGGACAAGTTATGTTATTTAATCCAATCGGCGTGTCAATTTGCACGTCAGGCTGGTTCGTCGTGAATTTCAAAGCGACCGCCCGAAGGTAGCTGCGGAGGTACTCGGGGAGATTCAACGAGTGCCGCTGTAAATATGTATTAAAAAATAAAAAAAGAGAGATAAAACAGATAAAAAACGGAGAGAAAAGATAAAAAAAAAAAGAGGGCGGAGGATGGGGCAGAAAAAAATCGCTGAGAGCCCGAAGCGCGAGAACGAATCAGTTTTTCAGCGAAGTATAAATCTCGTCGCGGAAGAAAGGGGAAAAAAACGATACTTCAACCCGGGGCGCGTAATTATTTTAATGCGAATTGCGGCCACGGCGTCGCTGAAAATAATTCGCATCGATGATGGAATTATTTACACGCGATTCGCGCTGATGCTTGGTTTTTACGCCGGTTTTATTTCATCGTTTCGTATAATTCGATGGAATTTATAACACGCTCGTTTGCCGCGAATCTCGATGATTATTATTATTCCGTGTGACTGGCTGCTTTAGCTGCAGATTTTCTGCCCATTGATTCTTGCCAGTTTATTTTCCAAGTTTATTTTCAGCGACGTGACGAGCGTGAAAGTCTGCGTCGACCGACGGGTTTATTTTGAATGATTTTTACTTTTAACCCTTGCCGGTATTTTTAAATATCGCGCCACCAAGTTGCGCGCCGTGAAAAACGGAAAAAAGGCAGAATGATCGATAGCGAAGCAGAGTTCTACTTTAGCGACAAGCGCGTTCAAAGTTTCTCTGACGATGACATAGATGGTGCGCGCAGCTCGAATGGATCACCACGTGAATCGTGGATCCTTCCGAAGTGGGAAAACAAAAATTCACGCTTCAGACGTCAATTACGTCAATTTATAATATGACAAAATATATATTATATACCTTCGAATATTAAAATTTGCACGTACATCATTAATTCTATTCGGATAACGGCGGCGGACAGTAACACTGTCCTTCCTTCTCCGCAGCATAACGAGCCGCGCATTCCTTCAGCAAAATCTTAAACGGATGCGGAGTCACATTGTCAGAAGCTTCCAACAACTCCTCTGTCAATTTCTGATACTCTTCTTGCCGCTTAATTTCCTCCAAATACATCTTCTTATCTTCCTCAGCTTCTCTACGCTTCGCATCCTCGGCCCGTTTCCATTGTTCTTCCAAATCCTTTCTATAACACAACATTTTCTCCATTTTTTCTTTTTTTGCATAAGCAGTCAACTTGGCCTCCGATTCTATTTGCTTCTCCAGCATTTCCTTTTCCAATTGACGCGCTTCCATCTCCTTCTTGTCATTCTCACACTTTATCCTCAGTTGTTCCTCACGACCTCGAAGAACATCCTGTAGAACCTTCATTCTAGCCTCTTTGAATTTCTGTACCGCAAGATTTCGTTTGCAAGCAGTGTCCTGCATTGACTGTTCTATTATTCTATCCACTTCCAAGTTTCTTCTAGCTTCCTCTTTCCGTAAATCTTCCAAATATTCGATGTAAGCGAGTAATTCTTTACGAAGAGCAGCACTGGACTCTTTGATGGCGGACTGCTCTTTCGCTAATTCCTCCGCAGCGATGATTCCTCTCAAGCGGTCCATTTCCGTTTCGTGGCGTGCCTGCTCGGCTAACTTCCGCTTGGCTACCAGAATCTGTTCCTGTAGATCCTTCTTCAGCTCCTCTCTCCTCTGACGTTCTTTCTCGAGCTTCTCAAGCTCTTCTTCGCGAAGTTTCTCTATCAAACGTTGCATATGCTCCCTGTCTTCCATATGTATTTGCTTCTTTTGCTCCTCCAGAGCTAACTTTCCTGCTACTTGGTTCGCCAGGATGGTCATATTCACCTGTTCCGTTAGGCAACGTCTTTTTGCTTCCTCGACCTCTCTCTGTTTCTTCGCTTCCACTTCCTTCAACATCAACTGGTGCCAGAGATTGTCTAATTCTTTATCCGCTTGTCTCTTGGCTTCGTTAGCCGCCATTTGGGCCAAGTTTCCCTGTTTTGCATCGAGCACTGATTTCTTCGAGCGGTTGTTACGAATTTCTGGACATTGAGCTATATACTGTTGCATTCTCTTCGCAGCTACCACTGCTAGACGTTTCTCTTCCTCTTCTTTGCGGATTTCTTCTATCGAACGACGCATGTCGTCCATCCTCGCGTCGTCGCCGTGCTGAGCTTGGTATATCACCTCGTGAATCAGCCCCATCTCTTCTTTCAACAGCAACTCGCGAAGTTTTTCTCGCCGTGCATTCACGCCGTCCTCGAAAGATGCTAATCCTGGAGAATCATCGGTTCTTGACAGTGATTTTATTGGAGAAAAAGGATTCGAGATGAGTTATAACATTTTTATCGGCGATATTAACGTTTCTGTAGAAGTAAAAAAGAAAGATCTAACAAAGCTTAAATTTCGAACAACCCAGAGAATTCTTTTTCTAATTTTCTAAATGATCTATAGTCTTCTAAATCTAAACTTCCTTCCTCCCTTCCCTCTAAAAATTTCACCTAATTTTAAGAACACCGCATTCCGAATCCTTCTCAACATACGCCATACAACTACAAGCACACCATCGCTAATCCTGCACGCACCTCTTACTTCAATACGCGTCCTGTTGATCAACAACCTAACGTCCCTCACTAGTACCTTGCTGAACTCGCTGCCACACTCTCTTCTTCTTGATTTTGCAGTTCGTTTGGTTCTCGAACTCCAGAATTTTCGTCAAATGTTCATACTCCCTCTCCTTCTGCAGTCGATGTTCCTCGTACGATTCCGGGATCTTCACTGTTTTGCAACCCGATCTTTCGCGCAATCTGTATCCCCAAGGCGCGTTCAGACTGCCAATTGCAACCGTAGGATACTTCCTCGGCTTCAGAGGACCGCATTGCGTCTCCTCCACCTTGAAGAAACTCATCTTGTTCGATTGGAGGTTAGAAACGTTGAAACGATGGACGTCTAACGCTACGATCCTTGGCGGGTCAAAGAGAGCGAACCTCTGTTTACCGTTACTACGACGACCAGTCCTATTGAATTAATATTTGGACCTGCTGAGAGGGCGGGGGTTGATTTGCAACGGTGGTCTGGTTGCGGTTCGGTTAGGCTGGGTACACTTGGATGTTGCTCAATGCTGTGGAACGTGACTGATGCGCACGAACACGCTCCAAGGTGGTGAATAGGTGTTCTAAAGGGCCGACTTCGGCGTGGTAATTGGATCATTACTGGGAATTAATGGGCTATCAATGGGGTGGCCCGTTTTTCTCGCGTACCCGTCAAACGTTCAGTGGTTCCAGCATATCGTTGTATACGTCTGGTTCTTAGACGTTTCAGCTTCTTTTTCAATTAATTATAATAATTAATTAATTAGTTAGTAATCTGTCTTGGTGAAAAAAAGTAATAAGCCCGAAGCAATGGAAAATAAAAATATAAATATATAATTGTAAAATTGCCACTTTGCTATTTGACTTTCTTCGTTATCCAGTTCGGATTAATTATTCTCTGCTTGAAAAACGTACGCCAAACATTTTCTCTGCAGGATTCTTGACTTCGCGTCAAAGAAATGTTAAAAATTCACTGAACCATCGAGCACCTTTGACCACGTTTACACACGGGAAATCAATTACCAGGGGGAAATCGTCGGATCAGAAGCAACAGTAGCCTGACGGCAGAGACAAGAAGCGAGAGGAGCGAGGCCGCAAACTCGACGGCAAAGTGCTAACATTGCACGCTGTCAGAAGTTCAAGACTTCGACGTTGGCTCGTCTTTCAAGTTCATCGAGTTTACGAGACTCCGTGTAGTTCGATTACACGCCCCCAGCCATGACTGTAACGCAATATCTATATCGAAGTAATCAAGCTCACAATATCCCCGATTTAGGCAGGAAATTTCGCCGGTAGACGGGGTGGCTCTACACGCGTCGATTCAGGAATTACACGCTCTGGCTCCGGTTTCTCTCGAGTGAAACGCGCCCATACATTTCCTATGCATATTTGTTCGCTGTGAAATTTCATCGAAGGTCTACAAAACGACTGTTGCGCGAAAAAAGGAATTATCTTAGATGAGAAGGAATCGATAAAAACATGGAATGTTTAGTTTCAATTAATCGCGAATCTTGTTGGAATTGTCGTGCAACTTTGGACGCATACAGAATTAATTTCAAACGCGAGAGCAATAAATAAAAATGATTGGTATCTTGCAGTTGGTCCGTACCTGGAATCGCTGTAAGAAAGAAGGAGAACCATTCTTCATTCCATTGAATCTATTGTTTTCTTGTAAGACAAGAAAACTGAACATAATATAAATGAGAATATAAACAAGAAAATAAATAAATTATTCCAAATTCTCTATACTCACCTCACGGTTCTAGCAGCGTCGTAAAAGTTTCACTAAGAAGAGAGGAAACTGAATTGCGCCAAATTGAAGCGCGAAAATTTCCTCAGCCGCCTGGTAACTGCATCGAACTATTCGTTATTCAATTATTATAGATAGTTCATCCTGATCACCGCTGGATGGAGTTTCGTTTTCAACGATTTCTTGAAAGTGACTATGGTATCGTTAGTGCTAATCACTGGGCCGCTAATCGGCGTGCACCATACTAACCTGGCGTAGGGGATACCATGATCAACGAGGTGGTTCCCCCAGGCATGAGGCCACAAGCTGAAGCCTGTAAGTACTCCTAACGTGAGTATTTGTGCGTTAAATTTTTGGCAGTGTGGGGTTCTCGCGGGAACGCGCAGACCCCATGTCATAATCCTTCAACGAAAGCCCCGTATAATTTTCATCGATCAAGCAATCGCGTTACTTTCTCTAATTAAACGAGTAAAATATGGTACAATATTTTTTACTCAAGCAGATGATGTAAAATAATGCTTGCACGATGTAAGATAAGTGGAAATAATTGGAAAGGGTGAGAAAATATTTATCTCTGATAATATGCTGTTTCTCACGTAGCAAGGAAAACAAAGGATTCTGATGGACCAGATTAGGCAAAATCCTGGTACGATCTCTCGGTGAAACATCCTCTGCATGGAAACATCCTAATTACCCAGATACTGTGCAGCTGGAGTAACCCAAAAGTCACAGACCTAGTCTATCGACGAATCCTTGTTCCAATCCTCAGTCTCCACGACGAGAACCAATCATCTTCGCGGAAAGCTCATCTTCAACACCTTCAAATCTCCACCCTCTAGCATCATCGAATCTCTCGTTCCTCTGAAATCGAGCGTAACACGCGACCTACTTCTGTAGACTAGCTCTGCAACGTGACGATTACGAGGTCTTCTTTAAATCAGCGGCTTCGACCGGTGAAAAGCCGCGTTTCTGGCGTACGTGTCGCGCTCAAGGAACGAAGAGACAGACGTTGTAAGGAGCGGTCGCTCGTCGAAAGAGGCAGATGAGAAGTCTTTGCCGGAGAAACTGACGAGTGGCGCGCAGCACGTCGTCCAACTCACCTAGTTCCATCGCGGAATAGTCGGCCAGGAATCCTCTCTTGAGACATTGACATTTCTTATTGCGCAGAGCTTAACGTAACTCCCCAAGTGTTCCTCGGACAACGGAAAGAATCGCTCGAGGGTGTACGAACAAGCCGGCTAGAGTAGACATTCACAAAGGAGATATGTGTCGCTTGATCGTCGGGGATCTTCGACTGGAAATAGGTCGAAAAGAGCGCGGCTTGGTCGCGTCATCGACTACTGCAAACGCTGACGATTGCTGACTGACGATCAGGAAACGGGGTCGTGATCAATGTGCATGGAACATAAAACGGTTCTCCTTGGTATCGTAACAACTCTCTGCCTTTAATCAAGACGAATAGGCGCATGGCTGGCGTGTATAATCAAGCACTCTTTTGATTAGTCTTTACAGATTCGTACTTAGATGTACACAGTATCACGATGACACATCGATGTTGTCATAGACGATGCATGTTACATACAGGAATTCGACATATCTTATTAATGACGTAGTACAGTGACACAAAGTATGCTTTAATGGTTGCTTGCGTGGGGTTGTAATTGTTCTATCATGTAGAATATCCGTGTGACGAGAGTCTTAACCGACGTCGTGTGCGTTTCACGCAATTTGTCCCCGGATCTCGGTTGATTAAAATGGCAAGCGAAGCTGGAGATTAATCGAATTTCGTTCTTCGCTGATCAATCGCCCGTGCGTTTGATAATGAACGTGGTTTCTCGACGAAATCGGGCTTGAACGAAGTCATCTTCTGGTAGCGCGGCTTCTTGTCAATCGAGTAAAGTTTTCGAACATTCCGATTGTTGTTCCGTTCGAAAAGCATTTGCAGAGATGAATGTTCGAGTATTGAATCGATCAATGACAGATTGAGTGTGATAGCTATCTAGCTATAGTCATTGTAGAGTTGGGTTTCTTATCACTATAAGAATTTGTCTACTGATAACGGGCGATCATCCAAATCTCCATCGAACATTTAAATCTTTTCTTTTTTCTTTACAAAAATGCGTGTTCTAGATTATAATGGAAAAATAAACTATAACTAATAATAAAGGCCAAAAATGGTGGAAGGTGGTTAAAATCGAGAAGTCTCGAGGAAGCATGATACACAGGGAAAAGGGAAGAATCGGTTAAAAGCATGCAGCGATTCAAAGCACGATGAAGCGAGTAAAAAACAAAGGAATATAACTGTTACAAGACAGAGCATGCTGAACGTACAATGAAACGATTCCTATAGATATAGTACAGCCTAACGTGTATATGATCGTGATGGAACGTAGTAGTAAAGGCACGATTCTCTCTTATCATGAACCGACGTATATCTAAGATCGCTACGATCCTCTCGTTTGACTAACGCCAACGATTCTTTGGAATAAATATGAACAAACTTACAAAAAAAAAAAAAAAAAAAAAAAAAGAAGAAAGAAAAGAAAATGGAACAATTACGTCGAGGATCGTAGCAGCGTGTCAACCTATGTGCCTATTTATGGAAACGATCCTCAAGTCTCGATCGATCATCCCCCAAATCCTCGATTTTTATTCATAATTTTTCTTCGTCATGATCTAAAAAATAAATAATTGCACGATTGCATCGAGAGAACGGCGGATGAATCGACGAAAATTGGGATTCCTGTCGGGCACGTTAATGGACACCTAATCCTACCACGATTCTCGATTACATCTCGGTTGTTATATCTCTGTTCCTACGTAAGATAGGAACCAATTATCAACCCTACTAGGTTCATCGAGAATCGTAGCAGGACAATCGAATGACGATCGTTGAACGAGCGTTATGGGATGGTCATCGGCGAACAAATTTCCCTAACTAATTGCAATATTGACTTCTCGTATACGTGTTAGCGGTTAAATTAAATCTCGACGATTACAATCGAAACACGATAAACGATCTCTGACCTCAACACAACCTAAAGAACGATCTCTGGAATAAATAAAAACGATCATTTTCACAAAAGGAAAAGATTCCAGCTACCGTTCCGTACTTTCATCCGTCGCCTAAGCGAAAACGATGATAGATTTGATAATGAATATCGTAGTAATTGTAATAATAACGCTTGTTAACGATCGAAGATCGCGGTTTCTGTGGTAGAACGCTAAGGCGTGGAGCTGGAACCGGTGGTCGCGGATGGTATGACCGTTGGCGCTGGACCGGAAGGGGGCATCGTCGGTGGCGCGTACGGACTTCCGCAGAGCTGGTCCGCGATCCTTCCACCTTCGCGAAGTCCACTCAAAAAAGCACCGTGCACGGTCGCCGGGTAATTTCGTATGGTGTGCTCGCCTGAAAGCACAAATCGGTTCGCCATCGTGTTAAAGAATCAATGGGAATTGGATGGCACGGCTGTAGCTGTGGGCGAGAAGGATCTTTTTCGACTTTTCTTTCTCTGGGTTTTGAAGATGATGACCGTAGTAGATTTAGGGGACCGATAGCTCGAGGATACCAGAATGGAATATTGTAATTTTCAGGAGTTTGTCGATGGATACGGGACTTTGGAGTAGAGAAAAGTGTTGGTGCGAGATTTAGCTTGGTTCAAATCGTAGGTTTCGGTGCTACTAGGGAACACGCGCAGAATTGAAGCAATGTTAATTAAACAAATTAAATTAATTAAACAAATGTATGCATGACTAGGCTTTGTATATCGTGAAAACTGTTTGCGTCGTGGAATTCTGTAAGTTACAAATCGGAATTTCTTTAATATCATTGAAGAGTAACTTATTATACAAGGGGATATAGATGCTCTGAATTCTAAAAAGTATGAAAAATAAAAAGCATCTTGCTTATCTTGAGATAAACGAATACCCTGTACAAAACTTCCTTGTCGAAAATAACTTCTTAAACCTATCACGAAACCATTAAATCTCCTTTGAAAAGACTATTTAAGGTAAAAGCCATGCAGAGAAAAGCACAACCCAGCTGCCTCAAAAAGATACGATTCATATCGCGGACACGGGAATTGCGCACTCTGTGTCAGCCGACAGACGCCGAAGTCCACTTCATTCGCTTCTCAAAAAGAAAAAACGGGAGGGGAGTAACCGGTGAAAATATCGCGGAGGTTAAATATTTACCTGCGAAAAAGACCCTTGGTTGCAGTGGTGGGGCACCAGGGGTGGCAGGAGGTGCGACGGGCGCTGCCAGAAGATCATAATCGCTGCCGGAACTGCCGACCGCGACGAAACTGTACGAACCTCTCGCCCACGGATCAGCCCGCCATCTCGTCACCACGCTTTCGCGAGGCTGTGGAACCACCTGGTTTCCAAAAATACCCTGAAAGCACAGCGGTACGTATTTTAAGCGGTAGATTGAATTTTTTAGGCAAAATGAATCAGCAAACGAATATTCTAGGTACGGTGAAACTTTCATATCCGCGGGGTAAGTTACAAAATTCACCTCGAATAGTGACGGACGTTACAGTATTACGATGAATTTCATATTTTTATGGTGAAATCTAAAATAGCTACCAGTATAAAAGAACAACGAAAATATAAAAAAGATTATACTAGAGATATCATACTATTATTAATCACTGTTTATCATTATTTGACACTCAAATAAATCTGGCATCAAAATATTGAGAATTGATGGAAATTGGGAACTATCCTTTTTGTAATTTAATTCGCGGAGACACGATGGTTTTAATGTAAAATAATTATTTAAAGAAATTTACCTTCAAGACGGCGATACAGCGGCCAACGATAACGTCATCGCTGACGTTCTCCATTACGCAAGCAGCCTCGCCAGCGACCAAAGCCAACAATACCGGTGCTTTGTAAAGGTTCCAGAAGAGGAAGAGCTCACCACGTGACGCGGTCGTACTGCCCACGTGGCCAAATAAATTGGCGGTCGGGTCCCAGAAGATCCGTTCGAAGCACAGCACCACCTGACGTGACGAATTCCCAGGAATTACTTCCTTGTTATGGCGGCACTTGCAGACTTGTCCACCGATTATTCTCGACCAAGGCACCGGTTTGACCCTCGTGGAGTCGTTTGGTCGACGAGTTTTAGGTGGACCAAAGTTTGAACGTATAAGGATGGAACCAGTGATAGGGTAAGTTCCTTTGCGAATTAGCATCTTGATTCAAGCAAGATAAAGTTATTTTTGAAAGGACGAGTTGATTTGAAATAACTTGCGAAGCTCCAGTTTTATGTGGTAAATGGTTGAATTTTCAATTACACCGAATATGTGTAATTTATATCTGACAATGTGAAGGGAGCTCGCAGTAGATGTTCGCAAGCTTGCTTGGAGAAAATATTATGTACCCGTTGGTTCTGGTAAATCCATCGGTTTAAGGGTTGCTCACGTAAACGTTACCACCGGTGCTTTGTTCCATAGATCATTCTCTTTACGGATTATTCGCCATCGTTTAAGAGAATTACAAAATTCACGGGGAATATAACTATAGCATCTTTTGTAAAGCTTCCTAAATTCCAGTTTAAGCGACTTTGTATCAAAATCTCTTCGATACACATGTTGCATCAGTCCAGGATCCTTGCACTAAACTAAACCCACTCTATCTTTCCAACCATATACATAAAACACTTTCACTACTCCGACACGCTGCACTTTTCGGATCTCAATCAGGCAACACACATACTTGCCGCGTGTAATTCAATCTTTACATCATGCTATGTATCCATGAATCCATTCTGTATCATTCTCATACTCATACTAAGCTTCGAAATCACCGCGATACAATCACCGATCCGAAAGCTTCCCTCGGTCAATTTCCCTCTCGAAATAAAATCGCATCGATCTGCAATCGGCGAGCTCCTTGAACCACGAGAAGCTCCACTCTCCCACGGCGTAACATCGATTCGTAAATTACCCTTGGAATTGCGGAGAATTTATTCGAGTGGACGAGCTATCGGTCGAGAGATCCGGACAGCCGTGGTCCGTTTGGCCGTGCGATGAGCCTTTAATTTCGGGAGAGGGCCGGGGTCCCGGATCGAAGCGGTCGTAAACCGACTCTGGGAGGCCGTAAAAGGAACGTGTCCCGGCGTAAGAAGCGACACGAGCCACGTCACCGTTGCTCTCGCGACGAAAGAGACCGCCGGATCACAATATATCTCATTCCGGGCCGGTCGACAAGTTCGATCGTCGTTTTCGCCGGCCGTATAAATCAGACGGAGGAGAGACGCGAGCCAAAGACCGCTTACCTTATTTAAATTGCCAAAGCCGAGCCTCTGAATAGCCTGGGACTTCCAGTCCGGAAGCGGCGGGTTGAAGGCGACCGCGGACGGCGGGGCGGAAGCCTTCAGAACACCAAGAGGCAGCGTGACTAGCACCGCGTCCGCCTTGTACACCGTGTGATTTGTGTGGGGGCTACGAGAGGGTGCGGCCCATACCTCCACCCCGTTCACTCCGTATCGGACCGCCCTGGCCGCTGTATTCAACCGGATGTCCAGGCCCTCCGACAGAGCAACAGGTACGCACGAGTAGCCATTGCGAACTGAAAAATTGAGAATATAGATTTGTCAGAAAAGTATGTGTGGTAATTATAAGAGAGAAAGAGAAAGAGAGACAGATAGACAGACAGACTGACCGACTGACAGAGAGAAAAGAGAGAGAGAGAGAAGGAGAGTTGTATATAGTAGTTGGTTACGAGGATAGCTGACAAATGAGAAGGTAATTGAGGGTCGATGTGGTTGAGATTTGTGAGCGGGGGAGACTCGGAGGTGGGGTAATGTTCGGAGGACTTGTGATTGGAGTGATAATAGAGGGGCATGATAGAGGGTAACGTGTTTCCTCGTTTCTGGGTTGTTAGTTACTGTGTGCGGGTTGTGTCGTTGTAATATGTACACATGTATGATCGCGTTAGATCGTAATTGGTACCAAACGATACATCAAAATAGCATGAAGTGTCGAAATCTGTTATTTAACCTGTGAATAAATTCAAAAAGATCTCTGATTTTTGGAATATCAAGGTGTCCTGTTTTAATGTACGAGCGTGTATAATATCATCGTATCATATCGTAATACTAAAATACACGTAAAGGATGTTAATCTCATATCCCGATACTTTGAATTCTTTTTTCTTCGACGCATGAAGGAAAAAACGTAAAGAGATCTTTCCCGAATATTGAACAACTCGAACATGTTCGACTCATGGTATTCCTCTAAGAAAGATGGTATTTATATATCGTAGACGAGAACGACTTCTAACCAGCTACGAAATCTTCCAATTACTTTGAACGATGCAGCCCACCTGAAACTACGGATTCTGCATAACCTCGGAACCGAATTTCGATACACGAAATCTCGAAGCTTGCAATTATCGAAACGGATTACAAAACGAGTGAGCAGATAGCGTGTACTTTTCGGTCCGTGTTTCGAATTCGCGTGGTTCGCGCAAAGGTGGGCCGCGCGAGCGAGGTTGAAATTCCGCGGGCCGATGTCACCGGATACGATAAAGGCTCCATTACCAGTTAATTGGATATTTCGCATTAGCGCGGCCAAATCAGGACACCTGACGCGGTCCTAAATTCTCGTAAGCACATTCGAACCCCGTAACATCCGCTGCGCATGTACTAATAATGATACACAGGCGTCTCCACTTAGGGAGGTTAATTATGTTGATGGCCAGCAGCGTGCTAACAAGCGCCTCTCTCTGCTCTATCGGCAGAGACCATCCCGGAGAAATTTAAATTTACGCGACACCCGATATACCCCTATAATAGTATCAAACAATCGTTTCTCAATTATTATTGGTCCGCGATAATTCAGCAATCGAATCACTTCTTCGTTTCTATAATTCCATTTGTACGGAACATTTGTAAAAATTAGGCTGAAACTTCTAAAGCACGAAGCATGAAATACGCATTGACATATCTTTCAACCCCGAAACTAATGATATTTTGGCCCACGTTTGTTAAAGCCTTGTTGCTTATTTCGATGAATACTATGAGTTGCTCAGAAGCCATATCGATTATGTTCATAGATGGAAAAAGCGAAGAGAAGCGTGTCAAATATTATCATCTATCTTTATAAATTTATTTTTATAGAATTTCCTTGGGACTTACGCTTATCTAAGTCACTTTCTTCCAATAAATTTAGGAAAGTAATTATGCTTTATTTCTTTAAGTAGTTCGATACTAATCAAGTATAATGAAATTGAGTAACTTGCTAAAGATACAGTCGATCAAATTGGTTGATACCTTCCTGAGATTTAAACTTAATTTTTTTAAACATCCTATACGCGTGTATAAAAACTGTACATTTTTTCGAGATAAAGTCGGTGAGAAGAATTTTCCATTATTCCCTTTCTTGTTGTTCCCGTTCGTGTGAATGTGACTGGACCTGATCCCATCGAAAAATTTATCGTCGCGTCGAACGACAGTCGCCTCGTCGTTTCGTTAATTCGACCGATTTAAATTCGACGTCGTCCCATTCACGGTGTCGTTTCTCCGTGGTCTCCTGGTTCTGCGGGGAAGCTAACAGAGCCAGGACGAATCGAATTGGAAAAGAACGCGTCGCGCGGCCACGCGGTCCATGCCGATATCCGGTTGCGCGCGATTATTTGCGACGACGAAAACGCTCGTACGGTTGGATTCGTTATTACTTTAATTGGAATCCATTTGACTGGCGGCTACACCGGTGCCACGGGTAGACACCCGCTCGTGTCTGGCGTCGATTACAGAAACCCTTTCTAATAAGCGAGGGAATATTCAACAGCCAGCGAAGGGAACGCGGTCCGGTGCTACCAAAATTATGGTAAGTCGATCTCGACTCTCTCTTTCTCCTTCTCCATGCTGCCATCCTCATCCTGTTTCCTTTCGTTTCCCTTGTTTCGTTCTCTCTGTCTCCCGTTGGAATTGGAAATTAATTCCTTGCAATGAGGCAGCCGGTTCCGAGTCGATGAAAATTATCCGTGGAGAACGAACTTGATCCGGTTTCGGTTCTCTTCGTTTTCATTTATATCCTCCTCCTTTCTTCCTCATTTCGGAACTTTCCATTCGTTTGTTCGCAGTTATCCCGCACTGGCAATATTTTTACTTTGACGAAATTTAATTAATTCCTGATCGTAGATATTTTTATGAGTGAATGAAATTATTGCTCTTTATGGGAACGTTTTCACGGCTACGATTAATCCCTGTGCAACCAAAGCAGCACTCGATATTTTATCTCGATGAGCTTAAGTTTAATAGATTACTTTCAAAATTCGTTCATTATTTCACGATGCATTTTTATATCCTCGTAATCAGAGGAATGTGTTTCATGCAGTAGCTTTCTAACATTTCGCGTAACATCCATGTTTCATACCAAATGTTTGCTTTGTAAAATAATATTACATTTATGAAAGATTTTAATCCCGATTGATCGTCCATTGTATTGCATCGTATACGTAGCATATTGTGCTTACATTACCTCCTAGTGATCATAAAAATCTGTTATGTCATATTTGTTACAAACTCCTAATGTACCCAATTATAAAATTTCATGTTCATAATCCAGGCATTAAAAGTACTAAGAAATGGAGAAACAAAATGTATTAGATACATTTTACACGTTCAAATTTCAGAATGGTATGTAAAACGATTATTTTACTGGATAACTTTAGAAGATATTAGCAATCTGTAGAAGCCATTAATTAACAATGAACGGAGCACGGTGTATTATTTACGTGCGCATATCTGGCTTCTGGGATGGCTCGATTTCCACGGGTTTCCTAAAATAACATCGAGACGGGAAACGCATGTACCTCCATTATTGTTTGCTACTGTAACTCCGAATGCTCGTTCGGATGTTTACTTTCGGGCGGAACAAGCGTTTTGCTCGCCAGTAACGCAGACCGCACGCTGTCTTCCATCAGAGAATCATCTCTGAAAAATCTGGCAAACAAAAAACAAGCCGGAAGCCCATTCAATCCGGTCCCATTGCCGTTTTTCCGGCTTTCGTTCGTGAACAAACTCGCTGAATTTTTCAGCAGGCCGCGGACCAACTCTATTCTCGGCGAATGAAAAATTTGTACGTTGCATTTCCGTTCGCCTGGAACGTCTGCTCGCAACCGAGCTTTCGATTCACTCGAAAGACACGCTGCTTCCACCATTGATACGGTTACAAGAAAAAGCCCTTTAATTCCGATTTAACCTAGACCCGAGGAAACAGCATTCGATAAAGGCAGATAGATGAAGTGTTAAATATTCAGTTCAATTATTCAGTGGATATCCGATGCGTTTATACAATTTAATAATTTTGCGAATATAACTGGAGATGTGGAACCCTGCATTAATAAACACCGGAATAATAAAATCAGAATTTCAAAATAATTTCGATATTATTCTCCCTTTTATCGAAACTTTGGATGGTTTGTTGTAATCCTTTTGATGGGATAGTTAAAGAGCTACTAAGAAAGTTTCAAAAGAGAGGAAAAACTGTTACTAAATTAATTATTCTTCCAAGTAAGAAAGATTCACCGTTAAAGCGGCATGTTCCGGTGAACGGGGTCCTCCAACGCAAGAGGCCCGCGGTTCCACCGGAACCGTCCCGGTGCTGACGAACGCAAATATTTAACGAAGAATTTATCAGCATGTCGGTGGCCGTAGCGACGTAACGCGGAACGATCCGTGAAGGGAGAAAAGGCCGCCTCTCCTCTCGTTGTATCTTCGCCGCATCGAAGACGGTCCGCACTCTCGTGCTACTCCGTGCTACCCTCTCCCGTCTTGTCTTCCGTTTGATCTTTGCTCGCAGTATTTTTTGACGGCGAGTCGAACAATTTGTATGCCGCGCTGCTTTTCAATTTACATTTAAATTGGTTGCTTATGGCGTTCTGTCGTCTCGACAGGAGTCGAAGTGCAGCCGGGAGCGTAACAGCGAGGGACGCGCCTCGAGAACAGAGTGAAACAAGGACGAAACGCGCGTACCGTGTAACCAGGATAGAGATGGACGAACGAGGAGAGGGGAAAACAGGTGGAGAGAAGGGACGCGCAGCGTCGTCCTGGTCGAACAGTCAAATACTGAAACGGCCTCGAGAGAAACAGAGACTGGCAGAACTGTGCGGCGCGCCGCGCGAGTTCATCGCACCGGAGCAAAGCCGTGTGCCGCGTGTTTTTGCGCGCCACGTGAACGCATGCAGTTCGGGAACAGGACATATGAAATCGGGAAGAGGGTAGCTGCGGTTAGGAAACGTGCCCGTACACACGTCACCCAGCAGTACGTTGCTCGAGTACCGATCTAGCGAATTTGAATCTCGTCGATTTGAATCGAAATCGAGCGTGCCGTGGTTCCGAGCTGCTTCCACTAAGCAGATTTACGAAAACTCTTCGTGAATAGGAGAAAAGGAAAACGACAGATGCGCGGTAAAAAGAGCG
Source organism: Bombus fervidus (assembly GCF_041682495.2). NCBI lineage: Eukaryota > Metazoa > Arthropoda > Insecta > Hymenoptera > Apidae > Bombus > Bombus fervidus. The sequence goes on along the minus strand of NC_091520.1, from coordinate 10,605,882 downwards.
GTTTCCTCTTTTCTTCGCCGATGGTATAAATATTACTGATTCTATCTTTGTATTCTAATTTCTATGACGTTTTATCGATTGTGGCAAATGACAGAGAAATTTAGAACGTTTGTTGAGCTCAGTAAGAACATTTATTTACTCGCAATTGTTAATAATACAAACATAATATTTTCACACAACAAAACAACATAGTAATATTTTCTAATCTATTTGTAAAAACGACACAACATAATAGTGTCAGTTAGAATCAGTTTCCCTACAAATATACGCGAACTACACCCCCGAAAGATCAAAGATACGATCTAAAAGAACAGCAAAAGGACAAGTATGTTAATGAAATGAAAACGAACAGACCTTGGCATAAAAATTCAGTAACTTATCCCGTGGAATTTACACGCACAAATTAAACGTCCAATGGGCATTTCCGAAAAAATTCAGCATTCTAGCCGGCGAGTCGTGGGCGATAGAAATACAGAGGGATGCTTTCCTTGCGCAGCCATTCGTTGCGTCAACATTTGACATAGCGAGTCTCGAAGCACACACGCGATAGAGAGAAAGTCTCATTTGCCCCGTCGGGTAAACATTGATTTTCGGAAATCGCCAGAATCGCGGCCGTGTGAGTCTTCCAGGTGAACTTCAACCCTTCAGCCCTTGCGGCCTGGGTCTTCGCCGAACTCCGTTTCGACACGAGCAAATATTTAATAAATAAATAGTCCCGACAAGTAAGGCTACCACGGATGCGTGCGACCGACGCGGGAAGAAGCTGATTGACCTTTGACGACGCGACTTTGCCAGACTCGATCGTCCAACGAATCGTTTGCGCCATATCGATCGTGGTCCGTTTGATGCAGATTAGGCGAAGTCTCTGAAGATCTTTGAAGTAGGGAGGTTAGCTTTTAGGGAGGTTAGATTTCAGTTGGCTTCTTTAAGCCATCAACTTCCTTCCAGCGATTCTGGGAAACTCGTAGTTTGCGGTCATTTTCATTGTGTAGAATATTATCGTGGAGAATTATTAAAAATTATTTCTCAAATATTTTGGGCTCTTTTATTTTACTTATCAATTAGTAATATCGGAGAATCGTACAAGTCGTAGATTACAAAATTTCCTGTTGCGATCTAATGTGGATTAAAAATAATCAAACGAGCTTTCCTATTCAATATTTAAATTGTATTTATCGGGAGAGCAAGAGAGACATAGGCTTCTCATATTCAAAAGTGCAAAAGTATATTACTACTTTATTTCGTGTTGATTTTTATTCGTTTACTCAAATTATTGGAGAGTGTAGCAGCCACGTCGGTTGGTAAAATTTACTTGGAAAATTTTCAACAGAATTTATTAGAACTAGGTAAAATTTAATATTATCTAACTCGTAACGTGTAACTTGGAAAATTTCACGAACGATATTAGTTCGATCGTGCAAGATTACATTGAAAATATATCGTAAATATAATGTTACGTGATACGTTTCCAACAGTTTCTCGAAGCAACTTCTTCGAATCTCTGAATCTCTGCTGAATCCGACACTGTTATTAGCGACCCAGTCCTGAAAGGGCATGTACTCTGGTCTATGGCCATTTGTTAGGAACTCGCCGTCGTAAAAACAGACCTATTGAAACAAAACGGAAAATGGGGAAAGCTTACACCCGTAAAGGTGCACGTGAATTGCAACAGCCTGTCGTTCCATTGTCGGAAGATTAAATATTCCCGTGTTTGCCACGCGACACAGAGAGTTGCTCGTGAATACCGGTGGAAATTAGTATACACGGGCGTGGCAGGGCGTCGCGCAATTCCGCCAGGAGCTGCTCGTTACGCTGGCGTAGCGTGGTTAACAAGGACGGCTACGTTCTCGAACCACCTGGCAATCGAAAATGAACTCCGATTCGCTTAACGCTTGTGCAAACAAACACCGCCTTATTTCCCGGCAACGCGGTTCGGATTAAACGGCACAGCGCTTTGTGTTGATGGATAAACAGAGGAAATGGGGACAAATTAACGATTAGCAGTGCTATCAGTCGAAGTGAGAAAATAATAGAACAAAGGAAAGAATAATTTTCGTGAATTGAAACTACGGGGATAACATGCATATTGTATTGTATTGCAATTGAAATAACTAGCAAGATGTTTAATATGCTTATGACAACGCGGAGATAAATAATTCGGACCACTAAAATTAAAGATCGAATAGAACCAGTTTTTCAGGGCCATTTCAAGATCATTAAAGATCATTTAACTTTTATTGAAGATCGTTCAAAAAAAAAAAGCTGTGACAAGGTCGTTGCAAGGTCGCCAGTGTCATTCACGGTAATCTACCTGTGATATCGAGTGTTTCAGAAAACACGAACGTTTCATGGATAATTAAAATTATTAACCGTTCAAGTTTTTATTGACGTACTCAAACGTCGCACAAACACACGCGTTTTCTCGATATCGTGTTCAATGTGTTGGGTTACGTAAAATAAACACTTCTACGTAATTTTCGTCAAAATGTATAATACGACAAACAGGTTTTAATTCGAGTATCGATCCAGTTTTATATATATATATAATATCTTTAAAGCGAGAAAAAAGTCGTGAAAACCATCTCGATGGCCCAATATCAAGACTACAATAAAAGAGAAGCCACGTTATAGCGTTGGCCGGAAATGAAACGTTCTAGCGAAGGACATAAGGGCAAAGGGGTAAACGGCGAGATTGTAAAACGTCCGAAGAGACGATTCGAGGATCGTGGAAGGGAGCGGGAAAGTGTCTTACGAAGACAAAAGAGAATCACGGGCTCTCTCCTCTACCCCAGTTGGAAATGAATCGCGTCGGACGAGGATGGCCGGCTCGCGAAAAATAAACGTTATCTCCGGCGTCGTTTCGGCGTTCTCGTTTTCTGGCGTGCCGGTTATCTCCGCTTGTCCCGGTCGCATCGGTGAATTTAGCATCGGCAGCGTTCCGTATAATTTGTTCAGATTGCGATAAAGTTAATTGGAGGCTGGCACGGAATTTATGATCGGCCTGGCCCCGAACACCGGCGACCGTCCGCGACCGCCGGAATGCGAGATTCCTAGATCGCGCTAGTAAGTAACGCTCGGCGGAGAAAAGATCGATATCGTACCGGCGATTTATTACGATTGTCACACATTCTGTGCAAATGAGCTTGTACCCGATGCGCTTTACCGCCAGCCTTCGCAAGAATCAGGGAAATTCTTCGCCTAGGGGAGACGATTTTTTTTTCTTCAGAAAGATTAATAAACCGTGGATAGGAATCGCGCGAGGAACTTTGTACAGCTCCTGCGTGTGTTTCATGGCGGTAATTAATGGTAATAATTACGAATGGTGAGATTCGTTAGCGCGTCATTCGAGGCATCCACGAAACGACATCTGTGAGCGAATGGCTGAATTACGTTTTAGTGGTCGGTAAAACAGGAAGATCGATAGATCTAATAGAGTGCGCATTACGAACTTACGCGTTTGAAAAGCATCTGTTCTCCACGCAATGAAGAAAATGAATGTTAGTTAGCTTTACATTTCTTAATAATGGAAACTTATTGTTAGAACTAGGAAGTAGAATGCAGCTATAATTACAAAATTATATGGTATTGTTGAATGGTATGTGAAAATTTAATTTAAATGAGTCAATTTAATTCAAATGTGGCACATGTTTCAGACATTCCTATCGTTCACCTAAAACTAAAGCATGCTAATTCGACTTTAATTAACCGAACAAACAGCATTCCCATCCGAAGAAGTGCTCATTGAGCAGATTGAACAACCGAAAACTTCCCACGCGATTTCCGTACAGTACGAACGAGCGGTTCGAGTAACCGATTTAATATACAGAAAGCTAATCGAACTATCGAACGTGTTGTAGCAAGCGAGCAGCGCATGCTCCTCATTCCGGCAGTGCTCGTACCATTCCAAATTTTCCAGAAACCATAACGCTAAGCCCGTGTTGGAATCGATTTTAAATCGGAAGCGATATACACACATACATAGAGAGAGAACAAAGGTAGCCGCAAACGAGGTTGCTCGCAACTTCAATCTGCCCGCTAATAATTATAATTAAACCACGTCGAATGAACGAGCTCGTTCTTTCGATTCATTCGGTACTGCGTAGAATTAGCCGATCGTTCGTTCGATGGCGAGCAATTGCGAGTCGATTACGCGTGCAAAACCATGAGATCAGGGCGACGGAAGAAAGCAGAGAGGGTAGAAAACTGGGAGGAAGGAAGAGGGACGTAAAAGAGGTTCAGCGAGCAGTAAGAAGATATTTGAATACGACTATATACCGCGAGTAAATCGTATCGTCCGCAAACGAGCAGCGTGCTACACAAGAAATGCATTTGCCGGATGTCGGCGGTGGGGAGCATGGGCCCCTCCCCGCGGCACCCGGGGGCACCAGGGCGCACGCCGAAAGGGGTACGGCTAGCGATGGGTATTCAAGGACCCTGAAGCTCTCCGAACAATTTTGCTCTCACGCAACGTTACTCGAATTTGGAATATTGGAATTTTTTACAACTCTTGAGAAGGCAGCTGCAACGATATCATGTTGCAAGGATATTCCTAAATTTCTTTATCTCGTACATTCATAACTCAGAATCAGAAGATTTAGAAGACACACGGATCAAGTACATAAACCCAAGATTTTCTTTCTAGAAAGAACTCTCGTTACAAACATTCGAGTCCACGATTATTATCCTATTTCTTGCAACGACTAAAATCGTGCCAGTCCACGAACTTGTTATTTCTATGCAAATGATAATAATTCTCGTGGGACTTGAAAAATACATACCTCTAAGAACAACATCGAGAGATCAGAAACGATTTCGTCAAATTCCAAGGTAATAGAAGACAGAACGTTGAGGCCATCGCTAGGCACGATGTTCGTGGTCTCGCCGGTAAGGCCCACGGAAAGTCCCCGTTCTCTTGCCCGTGGTCCAGCGCAGAGCAAAGGGGCGCTATCGCGAGCGAGCTATCTCCCACCACCCGTACCAGTTGCGCCGTAATATATAGGCCGTATCTCAGGCCCGCAAATTGCCTTTTTAAACACAACAAGACAGCCGTGCCCCCTTTCAATTTACGCAGGGCCCTTTTTCGCGTGCACACACCATTCCGTTTCCCTTTGGCCCTCCCTTCCTCTCTCCTTCCTCCTCCGCACACTCCTTCCATCAACGTTTCGTCTTTTCTCTTCTACGCTCTATGCGATATGCTCTATCCTCACCCGCCTTTGCTTCTTCCTCGTTATTCCTTTTTCTGTACACGACCGAGTTGCCTTCGACCAATCGACGATTCCTCGCTATTATATCCAACTACACGTACGCGAGATTCTTCGAAAAAGCACCGGCTGTATATTACACGGTGTAATTAGAAGCGTGGTAATCCAGCCTCGCGACAGCTCGCTTGGCTACCGTGGTGTTAGATCAATCGCCTCTCCGCACAAAGTATTGCAAAGGGCGGAGAGTAAACTTGTAAAGAGTTTCGTAAAAGTGGTTTGCAACTTTTACAAGCAAGAGGGATTATAGTGACTGGTAAAGCACGTCTGCGAACACGGAGGGAAATACCACGTAATTTTTCTTCGAGTATCTTATTAAAACCGTTCCGCTGCGGTAATAACGAAATAGTTAGCGTGGCGCGACAGTTAAACGAGAATAATTGTGGAACGAACCGCGACAGTCGGGCTTCGCTTTTCTCCGCGAATTTTTCTCCATTTCAATCTTATCCCTGCGTGCGTGCCAGAGGGAACCTCGGCCGCCTCGGGCCAGGAAAACGATCGTCCTTTCGGCCGAGAAATTGCTTTCCCGTGAAACGATTATGAATCGAGCGGAGAAGAATCTCTCTCCAGAAATGGAACGTTACAAAGAAACTTGGGTATCGGGAGGATCGTGATTTTTCCGCGAGTTAATTTGCCGATGCAAGGGTCTTCGCACAAATTACGGTTCTGTGAATATTCTCGATATCGAAATATCCTTGAATTGAAAACTACATCTCGAGTTCGTTCGACGCATGATTTATCACCGCGTCATGGACACTGGAATTCGTGTCCGACCGAAAGTTTTGCAACCATTTCTCCGCTCGGCCGTGAGTCATAAACCGGGTCAGCTGCTCTAAGACACAGCAATGATAATGATAGGTGTCTCAACCTGTTTGATAATGGAAGCAGGAGAGCACGCGTTCCTTTCCGAGATACGATTCCGCGATATGCAAATCTCTTAATAATCTCGAGTTTCATCGGTTTCTGGTGCACAGAGCGCTAGAACAGAACGCGCGTTGCTCCGAGTAACCGTTAGCGAAAATTTCAGTAAACATCTAGAATAAGAAATAACTGCTTACTAACCGTGTATGCATTTCCTTTATTCGATTTAATAAAGAACTTAACTTTAACTTACGTACAGCTTACGTAAGATCAACAGGAAAAGGAAATTCTAGAATATTCTTTCAAGGAGTTGTTTAAATGTGGAACAAAGATAATTCCACTTTCTAAATGTTGGAAATAAAACCGTAGGAAATTAGTTAATCGATGAACGGTAGAGACAGGAAAGAAAGAGAGAAAAGAGGAGACGAGCCACAGTTTCCATAACAGGACGAGGGAAAATAAGATATTATAAAGGATTCCAGCGTGGAATTTTGCTGCAGTCTACCTACCGCCTTCAGCGGTAAATGCTACAAAGTGAAAAAAGTTGAGATAAGCGGCGAAAGAAAGATCTCGACCGCTCGAAAGCGAGTAACAAAACTCGGCGGAAGACGAAGAGGGACAAAGTATGGACGGTGGAAAAATATGAAAAAAGGAAAAGAGGAAAAAAGAGGGGTGGATCGGAGGGACGGAGAGGGTTGCGGCTTTTAATCGGCGTAATAAGACGTCAAGGACACGGTCTACGCACCGGGTTACCGGAAGAAAAATTCGTTCGTCGGCCGGCAGTTAAGCGATCGCGCGCCCGTTTCGCTCGACAAGATTGTCGATTTATGTTTACATACTCGTTTTACGTGAGATCTCGATAATTAGAGTGCTTACCTATACGTGCACGCGAACGGTGGTGGTTCACGAGCGCACAGTTTTTTCAAGTATATCCAACAACCTATACAATGTGTATACGTGTATAAGCGTGTGAACGCATGTGGAACCACCTCGAACCGGGACGACGGCTATGGGATGATGCCATGGGAGGATTTAAAAAATGGAAGAACGCGGCGGGCTGCGGCGAACGTTTTAAACGAGGCCCGATTAATCCCTCCGGGGGGAAGAACGCGGCCTGAAATTGGCGTATAGTCTTCAGCGCGTTATCTTCGATCGTAAAGCATCGTCATCTTACGGCCCCGATACACTTCCAACGGTTGCTTATTCATCCCGTTCACGAGTCAATATAATCCGTCAGAATCCCTTGGGTACCACCCCATTTCGTTCGAACAGTATCGCCAATATATTTCTATCGTTTCGTAACATTTTTTTCCTTTCGTTTCCTTTATCTTCCTGGAATTTCCAAGGTTCCGCTCTTCTTTGTCCCTGTCTTGCAAGACTTTCGATGCTCATCGAGAGATACGATCGTCCGCGTGACCGGATCTTGGACCACGTGGGTAGGGAGTAATGTAAATATTAATGGGGTGGGAAAGGATAGTTGGTACGTATGTTAGTGTGCAAAGCAGAGAGGGAGAGAGAGAGAGAGAATATCCGGATGATTTACAACGTGGCATCGCGCCTCCGTGAACCGTATCGCATATTTGCTATAGTAATAACTCGGCCTGGTTTAAGCGCGTTTTGATGGTCCGTGTTATATACGATTCGACCGATGGATGTAAAACGTTCCTGCGCCGATATAAGATTCGTTTCGAAGAATGGAGCTCCACCTTTCTTCGTTTCTTCCGGTAACCCCTGGCGGTAGGCAACGCAGCGGGCGTCGGAGCAAGAATGCGAGACGCGAGAAGGTGTAAGGGTCGCCATGGCTCATGTTCAACCCTCCCTCGAAAAATACTGGTTCGCTTCTGATTATACGGCCTTTTTGACACGTTCGACGCTCGTAAGCTCGCAGCAGGCTTTCCATACATCTCCATGTGTTCTATTATATCGCGAGTGTTCAACAAACAAGAATTATTTCCACCGCTATTTTCCAAAATTAAATTCTAAAAGAGAGATTTTTCGATAACCTATCAAACAACGAAGATCAATCGTAAAAATTCATGAAGATTAAAAAGTTTGGAAATGAACCGAAACGCTGGGAGGCCAGGTTCGTTGTTGAGCGATCGAAGTGACAAACGTTTAACTAGAATCGCATACAGTTTGCTAGACAAATAGTTCGAAGCGGGCAGCGTAAAATAACCAATCGATCAGGAATCGAACCGTCGGTCATCGAAAGGCCTGACTTTACTTCGTGGCACACGTGTTCTCAATTACTCGTCACACGACGTTACAGTTCGCAGCCGTGTTTCGCGTTTCCGCCTGGAAAAAAACATTGAACCGTGATAACGGAGCCACCGTTCCCTCTTGTGGCGGCCATTAAACGCGAAGAGGGCGTGGAACCGGCTGAAACTCTTCTTCCTACGGCAACCTCTAAAATTATGGCTTAAACAAAGCGTTCGGACCGCGGAAAGACAGTCACGGCGAATAACGAGCTACGAAACGAGACGAAGAGGAAATCGACTTTGCCCGTGTGACTAAAGAGAGGTCGCTTGTTCCCTGTGGCTGAAAGTAGTCTACGCGCAGCGACTCGACGCGACTGTGGTTTGGCATAGCGTGGCAGGTTCCGCGTAATTGAGTCAAAATTATTTTCAAGCGACCGGGGCCGCGGTCATTACAGCGATTTGGTCGAATCGAGGGCGGTCCGGCAGGCCGAACTTTCCGGGTGGCAACTTTTTCTGCTTTGATGATCACTGTCAGTGAGCAAAAGGCCGCTTACGGAGCCTCGCGCGCTCTCACCTCGCGCGTCGCTCCATCAATCTCTCGTAAGCCAGCGTGCCGTTTTTACCGGCTGAAATTTATTACGCCGTGGCCCACGCTCTCCCGACCGGCAATGTGCACAGACGTTTCGCAGTTGTGTGTCTCCTCATCGATGCGCGGCCAGTCTTGCGGGACAACCACCCCGCGTCCTCTCCTCAAGGGAGGTGCCCCTGGTGCGTGGCCAGTTTCTTTGATAAAATGCTGGATGAAGACTCGAACATTCGAGGATTAGCGTGCTTCCTGGATTATAATTGTGTGGGGAGCATGCAGTTTCTTTTGGATTTTGCGGACGAGAGAGAATGATGGCTGTCTTTTGTTCCTGTAAGCTACCCTTTAGAATTTGCAAATCGAATTATTACGAATTGAAAGGAAATTCAATTAAGAAAATAATATTCTACAGCAGGATTTAAAACAGCAATCACATGTTATACTATGCTGAATAACGTATGCGAAATTTCATTATTCCATGACGCCCATTCGAATATCTTTCACGAAGCAGAATGTATTTGCAACTGAATGAGCAATTGGAGATGTCACCGATCTTTCGCTTGTTCGCGTAGGAAGTAGAAATTTGATAGGGTAGCGTCGATTGGGGTCCATCACGAAACGGGCCACGATACCAAACTACTCGGAGCTCTGTGGACACGAGCAGATGCGTATCGGTCCTACGTAAATACGGAGAAGGATCGATAAGATCGGGAGACGATCGTTATGGGGTCGAAAATTTATAGGGACTCGTCGGTTGGATGAATTCGCGGGATTATCGGGGCCGATTGAGATCGTCGGTGGTAATGCGCGCCTTTAAACCGTCGTAAATGACCGTGGTCGCGGGTAATGGCGCGTTGTTCCGTCGATTTTTCGACGTAACGTACACTTTCCCGAATCGAGGCGGGCGATTCGCCGATCGATCCCGTGTTTGTCCAGCGCATTGAATCGAATAACACGCCGCGGCGCGAAAACAATTGAAACGCCGTTCGTATCGTGTTCCACAGTGAAAGATGGAAAGAGAAAACAGGGATGATTCGCGTTTGAAATCGTTGCCAGCGATACGCGATAACGCGAGAGAGCGTGATTACGTCTCTGTTGATAATAGAGTGGGCGCAAAGAGAGGCGGTTTCGTTTCCACTCTATCACTGTGTTTTCGCGAGGAATTAACGTCTGTTTGCCCGTGAATGCAGACACTCGTTCCCGCGCCACGATGGAACAACGTTGCACACCAATGGAGGTAGAGGTTATTGATATTAGGATACAAACTGCGCTCTTACATTTACGTCTTCGGGCTATTCCGACTTTATAAATCTCCAACCCACACACGGACGTTCTAAGAATCCTCCAAAGATTAAGGAGATAATATTTTACAACCTAGTACATCCTCTGATATCCCCCGATGTGACTCAATCGAGTTATTACTTCATACCGAGGAAAAATCCGAGAAGTCTCGTATGAATTCCATTTCGATTGTCTCGTGTAATTTAGTTTCGTAAAAAGAAGAACAAACGAAGACTACAGCAGCCTATTACAGTTGGAAAAGGAACTTGGTCTCGATTGACGCGCACCGGTGTATCTGTCACTAGGAGCTTGTAAGGTATCGACCGTTACAAGCGCTCATGGAATTCCCCTAGCCGGATGGCGGGCGCGCGAGCATTACGTGCACGCGAATAGCTGCACGAGCCGCGTGCTCGCGAATTACGAGCGACGCGGAACGGCCGACGGCAACGACAACGACGATTCTTTAATAAACCGTTAGCCCGTGTGGTGGCAGCGGAGAGACGGGAGTCGCGCGTAACGGCCAACCATTTCAACGGATAAAAAGGGGTTACACTATACGTTAATATATCAGGTTATCTTCGATCGGCCTTTATAACGATACACCCGGTCTCCGTCGAGCTTAACTCTTAACAAGCGGCTCGGATTTTTCTGTCAGTTAATGGCGACTTTCTCCTGTTTATTGTGTGCACGATCGTATCTCGTTCGAGAATTAATTAGTGTCAGCCTCTTTAAAAGGTCTGCGCAATTCTCACGAAATGCGCAAATCCGCACGAGAGCGGATTCCGCGCGAGAACGATTCTCGTTCGCTCTCTGTTTCTCACTTCGGCTGCATTCCAATTCCGTCTTTGTTTCGGGCTAGCTCGTTTAGAAAGTCCACTCGGTCGCCGACGCTGCAAGATGAGCTGGTGTGAGAGAATAAAATGACCTTTCTCGTTTGATCCGCTCCGATATCGGAGAGCCCATTCCGTCCCCGTTCCGCGATTCTAAAATTATCTAGCCCGACCTCTTGCCGACTTTGGGCGAACCCTTGAACTTTCCTTCGTGCGCTATTGAAATCGTGAGCATTTTCTCGAACGACATTCCTAGACTGGATTAACCGGAGAGTCGTTCCGATGGTTTCTTGTTCGAAAGCTTCGAAAACCTTGGAATCTATGGGATCGATGCACGATCGATCGATACCAGGTGTTTTCACAGCTTCGCGATAGACTGAAGATTCGGCTTACCGTTGTCGAGGATTCCATGGTACTTTTTCTTCTCCAAATTTTATTAGTAGCGACATTTTCTCCATTTCGTGACAGTCTACGGTGTCTGAAGGATTTTAACGCATGCTACAGTACCGATTTTTACATGAAAATTATACAAGAAATGAACTACGTAAACAAAGGCTTCATATATATGTGTCTATCAGATAAATTACAATCTCAGCACAGTTGGAAGCTTTCTTCGGAAATAATAAAAAGTCCAAGTTGATAAGAAATAAAGAGAAGGTCCAAGAGATGTACAGCCAAGGACAGTTGCTAAACAGAGATTCCACCAATTAATACAACATTCAACATTGTCGCAAATCACAACACTCGTTATTCCAGCCACCCATCCTTTTTCACCCCTATAAAGGCAAAGAATAGTTATCCTTTAATCGAATCCTTCGATAATGTTCCTTCCACGTAAAACAACCCCTGTCCAGTATCCGAGTCTCTCGCAGCATCGTCAATAACCTGGAATTGGCCATATTCTCTCCTCGAATGGGGTCCTTTACTATAGAATCTCCTAGAGAAGCACCGAGGTAACGAACGACGACGACGACCGAGGGAGTTAGGACGCGCGAAACGCTCGAGTCTCAGCTTGGAAAAAATACAATTTAAGAAAGAAGGATAGCTACGTGTGTGTGTGTATGTATGTGCACGTGTATTGAACGAATGTTAGGTGGAAAGCACGCCACGAAGCCAGGCCAGAAGGCAAGAGGCAAGGAGCGCGGTAAAGTGGAGGCGACGCTTGAGCTTGGAAGATGGCTCTCACGTAGCGCACTTAGAGAGCCACCGAGGCGGTCCGCCGTCAATAATTCCCACATGTAATGAGGCGGCCTGTTGTTCGCGGGCGGACAATAACGCCCATAATTCACTGTCCACGCTCGCCAGAAACTTATCCCCCTGTTTTCCGTGGAATCGCCGTTGCTCCCGGGCGCCCACCAAGTCCGCCGATAAGCCACCACTGTGCCTCGACTTTAATCAAATTAGTCGCTACCAGAAGCTCTCGTTAAAGCATCGTGGCTGGTGGAATTATTCGATACCAGCGGGACGGGTATTTCAAAGAAGGGAAATTATGGAGCAGCCTGATCTGCTCTGAAGGTTGAGTGAACCATGAGCAAAAATGTCTGGTGTTTTCTTTGATAATTTAGGGACTCACACGTGGTACGCGTTAACATGGTCACTTCCCAAATTGGTATTCTGGCGTCTGAGTAAAACAGTTGGTTTGTGCAGTTGATCAAGCCATTGGTTAAGAGTGAAACATATGTTGATTCAATTAGGTAATTTAGATAGTGCGACTAATGCACCTGTCGCGTGTAGGTTTCTATGCCTTTTGAAAAAGAAAAATGAACCAAGTGGTGGGTACAGTGTTGAGACACACACTGTTGAAATAAAGATATTATTGATGAAAGAGAAGTGGAATTACAGAGGCCATATTTCAGTGACAGCAAATATCTTAAATACAGAAGAACTACCAAAGCGTTAACCCCTATTTAGTCTTGTTCAAATATTCAGCGAACATAAATTGCATATATAATATTCCAATTGCATTTCTCTAGCATTTCAGACATGTTACTACAACGAATAGTTAAAAGTCGTAATGCAAGGGGTTGATAAAGAAAAACTCCGAGAAATACACCTCTGCGGTACGAATAATTCTCAGAAACATCGTAATTAAATAGAAATAAAAGATAATTATTTTATAATGAATACTTCGATCCTTGATAAATCTATGAAAAATTCTGCAACTTGCATAGACGATATTGCTTAGGTCCCTTGCATCAGCAACCGGTCCAAGTCTCCCATTCCAAAGTCGGGAATACCGTGATTCGTTAAGTTCTTGAGAGACTTGACATCGCAAACGGTTTGGCCGTAATGACACGACCGGCCTGACCACTTCGACTTGACCAAGACCTGATGCGAGTATGTGCCCGGAAACGTTTGCCCTCGTGATTGCTGCTCGGAGAATGAGTTTACGGTAGACAACGACGCGACGTCTTGAATCCGAGAATCTGTTCGATTTTCTATTAGCGTTGACTTAAGGAGTCGCCACTAGACTTACCGCTAGCCTGGTTTCTTATTTTCTAGTCGATTTCCCGATTGATTTCTATTTCTAACGGTGTTCCCAGTACTGTTACCAAAATATTAAATGCATCTTCCGGGTTCCATTAGTCTAATCGGATACAAATTGAAGCGATACGAGTCAAATGATCCAATCGCAAGAGTGGAGAGACTTATCGTTCGCCTATCATCAGAACCACGTGTTCCTTACATGAGTGATACATCTAATAACATCGATGGATCATTCATCAGGCGTCTGTACTTCTAACTTCTACTCTATTCGGCAAATCACGATCAGATCCACTTGTACTGCTTTATTCAAAGCTTCTAAATCGTATCTGTTGAATTCTAATCATTTGTAAATTAACGATTGTGATCTATAAAAGCGAAGGATTACTAAATAATGGATCGATGCCAACCTTCCTATATTCTTTGGCTCGTCCACGACCGAATTGTATTTTTCTATGGGTAGAAAATTCCTTACGTTGAAGTAACGTATACAAGAGCTATCGATACGCGTGATTTCTCGCCTCAATTTTACGCTAGAGATTCCCTTCAAACTGAAAAAATCCTTTTTCCGGTTGAAAGGAAATTTTCTAAGATTGAAACATAAAATATTCAAGGGTTGTGGGAGCTTAAACTGAGTTTATACGGATGTGAACATACAAAAAGGCTATACTAGATAGCCTGAATAACGACGATACGAATTTCTTTACTACCGCACAGTCGCTGACTGTGCTTTCTATCACGACACGGTACACGTCTCTCACCGTATTTCAACATTGTCAAATTTTCGCAGACAAGTTTTCCATACATCCCTTGCGTCAACGTGAAACTCCTGTCGTACGAGCGAAGAAAAGAAATCTCCGTATTTTGCTTGCGCAAAATCATACAGAGAATGTTTGATCAAATAACGAAACGATCGAGGCAGAGCCAACCCTTAATCATTGCTAGCAGCACGGCTTCGACGTGGCGCGAGTAAATCAGGATCCAACGTTGAAACGGTCTAAGGTGGACGTGGACGAGGAGAGGATCTCGAAGCCACGAACTTCTCGACGTAGCCGCGGGCACGAAATTCCAGGACCGTGGGCACGGAACGAAGTGGAGAGGAAGAAGGCTTAGACGTAATGGCCGTTCGGCTCGGTAGGTGAATTCGATCGCTCGCGAGCTAAGCACGCGCGCGAACTGGCTGGCGGGGAGCTATGGATGAGGGAGAGACGCGACGAAACGAGGACTCAAGAGTGTGGAACCGGGGGACCTGTTAAAAATACAAATAACGTACAGAAATTACTTTTGTCCCGCTACGCCGCGAAGATTTACGGCGGGGCAACAAGCTTACATTGGCGTAGGACTCGGAGACATAAATCAAACAGAACTTATGAGAGGCCATTCATTAATATTAATAAGCCGTATGTATCTGTCGGGGCATAACGATACGATAGTTGCCCGATCGATACCTAGAGAGATTTTTCACCGCGTTGATGAGAAACGATGATTCGAAACGAGCCGCGTTCGCCAACTCGAAACGTCCAACAGCCAGCAAGAACGTTTGGAGAACCGCTTGGGAACGAAAAGGAGAAATATCGTGAATTGGTCAAGACACTAATGCTTCAGCGACTATCATCGTTGTAATTAACGTCGTTGAGAATAATCAAATAAGACTGAACTTGTGTTGGGTCAGCTCTTATTCAGATGAAATCTCAACAGTCAATTGGAGAACGTTTGTAAGCCTACTTACCAACGAAAAGAAGAAACACGAGAGATATCACAAACTGGTCAAGACACTGATCTTTCAATGGTCATCGTCGTTGTAATTATAGTTGTTGGAATGGCCAAAGAGGACCAAACTTGTGTTGGATTGGCTATTATTTAGACACACAGGTGCGTGCGACATATTTGGCGCGACGATAATTACACCGGTGCCCCGGACAAAGCGACTCGCCATCAAACAAGACGGATTTTGATTAATTCATTTACTTATCCCTGGCATTGTAGCAGGGTGATGTATTACAGGAGAAAGAGCGAGGCTGACGCGGTCTGTCTCGAGCCGGAACGGTTGCTCTCGCGCTTTTAACGTCGC
Organism: Bombus fervidus; assembly: GCF_041682495.2. Classification (NCBI taxonomy): domain Eukaryota; kingdom Metazoa; phylum Arthropoda; class Insecta; order Hymenoptera; family Apidae; genus Bombus; species Bombus fervidus. The sequence goes on along the minus strand of NC_091520.1, from coordinate 10,590,316 downwards.
CACGGCTATACATATTCATACGCGTTCCTCTTTTTCCGTTGGTGCGCGCGACCGTGCTCGCGATAATAAATGTTTCATCGGCTGGAGGGAATAAAAAATGGAGCCGATTCGCTTTGGACCAGAGGCCGAGGGAACCTGTGCTATTGTTTATTGAAATTGCGGTGTCAGGAAGGTACTAATGGCCGTGGATCAATGAAACGTCCGGACGATCGATCATTGACCTCTGGAATCACCTGAGAGGTGTTTAAGGCATAAAGAACAGGTGATGATGGTCGATCGTTTTTGGAAACGTGTCCTAATGATTTTCAGAACGCCTCGTTAAATATCCTTTCAAACAACATTACCGAAAATAATAAAAAGGGACGGCAAGAAACGGCGTTAAAAATTATTGAAAGAAGAAAGTGCGGTTTCGTAATTGAGCGTGCAAAATTCAAATTTATCCTCACCGTAAGCCTTAACTTTTGAAAAACGTTTATACGTTGATCATACGTTCTATTAAAATTAAAAAATTTTCAGAATACGAAAAATTTACTGGAATTCCAAGTGGCTCAATTATTAGGGAATCTTTACGGAAAGCTAAAAAGTTTCCTGAAATTGATCGATCTGATTTCCGAGTAGTTCGATTATTGCAGAACAAAAATAAGCGAATTGCGATTTACTCAACTGATATTATGAAACACGTTGTCATCTTCAGATCCACAACCTCGGTAAGCAATATTCGAAAATTCCTCCTTCCAATCTTACAATCTTCTCGTGAGAACGTCACATCTAACGAAGACTATTGAACGAGCAACGAATTGCAGGTGGATAAAGACACACGTGAGTGATTACAAATTCAAATCCCACAGTGAATCGTAGGAAAAAAAAGATCGATAAACAGGGTGGATAAGAGGAAGGGTAAAAGGGAAGCGTGATAAAAAGGGAGCACGGAGACATAGCTGGTAGCAGAGACAAATGATGTCTAATAGGGAAGAGAAGGGCCGCGAGGGAATTTGGCGTGCCGGTTGATGCCTATCAGTCAGACGTTTAATTAATAACAACACTCGCCTCGGCTGTTATCTCCTGCCGATGTGCGTAATAGTTTACGCCCACCCCGATCGGAAGGCCGTCTTCTCGGATCAACCAAGGTCCCCCGGTGCTGATTCATTTCGATTAATCACGAGCTTCGTCTGTGCGCCGCTGGAAAACTTCACGTGTGAAGCCATCGGGAACCTAGCCACCTTCCAATCGTTTTTTATTCATCGGCACAGGGGCAGGTACGTTCGAGGGTGCTTTTTGAATCGAACTCCAGGGGGGTTTCTTTGTGGGAAGGGTGAAATAGGAGGATTATATGTTTTTTAATATTCTCTTTGATGTCGACTCAATGTGTTCTGTAAAAGATAATATCGAAAGTTCTGCAATTATTGTGTTATTTGTACTTTGTGAACTCTGCGTTACCCTGGATCACGAATACTCGAATGAAATTGCTGAAATGCTGTAAATGTCAGATGTCGTCTGTTACTACGCAATTTTTACGAAGATTATTCGTTCGGTTTCTGAAAAATGAAACGCTGATTTTAACAACGATAAATTAAAAACATTATGCAACTTTGATATTAAGATTAAGAAATTTTCAGAAAAAATGTAATTAACCGGTTCAATTATGGAATATTAAAATTGTTGTCTTTCAAATCCTACCATCGATAAAAGAAGATTAAAATCTAAGTGAATGTGCATGTAGGTAGACACAAAGATCCATATTCTCTGAACACTAATATTTCTTTTCATCGCCGATGCGATCCTCCATGAGATACAGACAATTACGGAGCCAGGAACACGTGTGGTCCGTTAGATAATCTAAAAGTCGGTCCACGAAAAGCCCAGCGTCTCTCCTAAAAGATTCAACACCCACCGTTCGTTATTGGAATATTCGAGGCTTCTGTTAATGGAAAATATTGTAATTAACCAGTTCTTTACGTTGGATTCGGTGTAGAACGGTTAATTTATTCTCCGTGCTAGAGAAGCCGATCTATAGATCACCGATTCCGGACCGCGCGTTATAACGAAGAAATTCCAAGATTAAGAGGCGCCGCTGGTGTATATGCTCGCGCAGGCCGCGAGCGAAACCGAGCCACAAGCCAGCCAACAAGCCATGCTGGAGAACAAACGTGAAGATTACATCATAGATTAAGTCACACTATAAATTCTGGCCGGGACGCGGGCGATAATGAGCTCCGAACGATACATCAGCGTCGCCGAAAACGCAAAATTAATGTAGTTCATCGCGCATTCCGTCGTTAGGCATAAATCCTTCAATAGGTCGCGCTGACTCGATCGAGAAGTGGAAAGAGAGAGATCGAGAGATTCGGTTGGAAAGATCGATGGAGACAAGAGGAGAAACGCGAGGATACGTACGTGGGCGAGAGGAGGACGAAGTCCGAAGTCGTCGACGGGCAAAGGACACGGCAGGAGGAGGGAAAGACGAACGATCATCGTGAGAGGGAGGAAGAGGAAGACGAGGATGAAACGCAGAAACGGAGGTGAAAGAAGAGGAAGACGTCGCTCGTCTGAAGAAAAACGGAACCCCAGTAACGTGTGCCACCTCGAGCGAAGAGTTCATCGTGGAACGGTAATGATTAAGCGGCTGATTAATTTCAGATTAGCGGCCATGAGACCGTACACGCGAACGATCATAATGGAGTGTCCGCCGCGATTACAACTCGCTCTATTACGTTGATTAATCGGATACAACTCATATACATATGTATGACATCCAGCGTGCGCTGCTCGCTCCATTCATTCCGTATTCACTGCTCTTCGTACACACGATCGACCATTTGAACAACCTTTCATCTTTCTCTTCTATCGTTATACACATAATATATTCCGTGGATCGAATTTTTCTAGCGAGCGGTGTCTCTCGTGTTTCTGGATGGACACGATAAATCGTGAAGATAATCGATTGTACGGCAATACTACACGCTTTCACCGATCTCGTTGCTTCACGATTTTGTCTCTCGAGATCGAGAAAGTTCTCATATATATGAATTTCTTTTTCATCGGGGGGAGAGAGAGAGAGAGAGAGTGAGAGTACGTGTTTCCGCTAAACGAACTGGGCGGTTCGAGACGAGAGGTTTCGATATCGTAAACGGAACGAGATTATCTGGAGAAAAATGTCACGGTTCCCTGGGAGCATGGAGAAACCGACGAGCAGCCGTAAATTCGTTCGTCGAACCACTGGAGGCGTTGCACCGTGCTTCTGTATCGCGTTCCGCGTTTATATGTAAATGCAGCCTCACGCTGGCCGACTTAATGGTAATACTGTATTGCGGTATTGCGCGTAAAATGTTGCAAACGCCAGCTTAAGATTCTCCAATTGCCAAAATTATTGACACTCCCGGCATGGCGCCGGATTCATTAAGCCACTCGAGTAACGAGTCGAGATCTCGTGGTGAGCAACTCGTAACCACATGTCGGAAAACAGTCCTTCAACCCTGCGATTTAAAAACAATTTATGTTCTTCGAATCGAGAGATTGTTAGTTAAAAATATTAAATGTCAGCTAATTTATGTTATACGAGTCTTATTACTCACTTACGCAGCTCTGAAAATAAATATCAAAGTTTCCGGCTCTCTTTCTTTTTTGCTAACGTTATTCAAAAACTTCGCGTACGATCGAATATTATTTGCCATAGATATACATATTATACGTGGTAGAATACCGCTATTAATAGCAAACAAATTAAATTACACTAAATTGTATTGCAAAAACGATAATTTGAATATCCTGAGACACAAGAAGATATGGACCAAACGCGAAACGATCCTCCTTTGCTTCTTGCTATCATCATCGATAGATTAAACGCCGTTCCGATTGGTCGATCAACAATCGCGTCAGCTTTGAGGAAACTGGATGAACCGTTTGTCCGTCGTTTAGCAATTCACAGCGAAAAAAGGAAAGAGACGCGGACTGGTACTGCCTCTAGCCATGCACATTCGATCTCTAGAACCTCTAATTATTGACCGAGACTACTGCGTATTGAGCGCAACGCGCTTGTTTCTAAAACTCCGTTACCTTACGCCATATACGAATTCCTTTTTCCATGATTATCGAACAACTATCCAACGAGTGTCTGTAATTAAGTATTTTACACGAGGGGAACTACAGAAACGCGTGATCGACACCATCAAAAGATTAACCGAGCCAGAGAATATATATCCAGATTTAATGTTCTCTTACGCTCGTGGATCAAATGGAATTCACAATGGATTATCTCGATAGAATTGAAGAATATAGAACGCATTTATGAATTAACAGTAGAATTTTCACACGCAGCGACGAGGGTGTAAGTAGGAAAATGGGTTACTTCGAAATTCAACTAATTACGTTATAAAATTAGCTGATTAGTTCCTAGCTATCATTTCCAAATGAAAGAGAACTGAAATTTTGTTCTTCTCTTTGTACCACCTGTGTCTTTTCCTTTTCTCTATTCACTTAAACATCTTTAGCCATTATTTAGTAACAGCTGGCAGCATACATAGAGCATTCTCTCTCTGCTATTGCCAAGAAGAATTCGGAAAAATAAAGCCGACAAGTGAAATCGACACCTTCTAAGATCTCACTGCGAAACCAAGTTAATAACCATTCCCTTGAAAGCAAAAGCACGCGGTCCAATGACTTGTGCACGATGTTGTATACGATTGCAAAAGGTTGATGGGCTTTGAACTTTAGTCTCCTCCTAACTATACGTAATTAAAACGGTCCGTCGTCGGTCGGATAGGCCATCGACTTCAGACACCATGAAACATCGTCGTTAAACGATCGCGGAGTCCGTAAATCGCGGCGAACCGGACGCGGATGGTTCTTGCAGCACCGGGTCTTGGTCGCCGTTGCCATGTGGGTCGGATCGAGGCAAAGTAAGAATGCTCCCTATCGAAAAGGGGAGAATATAGATGGAATGGAAGTGCAAGAAAACGAGGCACAAAGAGAGGGGGAGAGAGAACGAGTATACGAAAGTAAGAAAAGAGAGAAAGAGAGAAGGATAAGGTTATACATATAGAGGAGGATTGGTTAGAGCCACGCACCGGTTGCATCAATGCTCGTATACAGAAGAAACGGTGGTGGTGGTAACGCGAGTCAGGGCACAGCATACTGGTGACTGCAATGGTGACGACGGTGTTGGTTAGTTGTCGGCGTTCATGGCGATGGTGGTGGTGAACCGTGCAATAGTGACGACGCTGGCGGCGCTCGTGGTGGACGGGTACGGTCAGCTTATAGCAAGCATAGTGGGTATAGTAGTCGTTTCTGAGCGTCTGGCCGCCGGTATCCGACCGGAGGGCTCGAGTAATGTGGACTCGAGCCATATTAGGATGGCTGCACGGTGCCGTTTCCTGCCAGTATCCGATGTTATCCGATGCATATTGAGAATCCCGCGACTGCCAATGTGGAGCGATCGAGTCAATATGATCCCACGTTAAACCCTATTCGGTCTTGGCCTGCGCCCGCCTCTATATCCTTGGGAAATGTATTCCTTTGTGGGGAACGGAAAGCGCGCCACCGATCGCCACCGCGTGTACCGATGGTAGAGGTACTCCGCCACCGGCCACGGCCGCGGCTAATTCGACGATAACATTCATAAAGTCGTTTATCAGCCATTGTTTTTGCGGCGCCGGTACTACAAGGTAATGGTTTTTAGTGGGTAAGAGCGGCGTTATCGCGGCGAATACCGCCGGAAGAATGTTGGCGAGTAATTGTGCAGAATAAAACGCTAGTACGGAGTAAATCGTGCGGATCGATGCCTCGCTAACGAGGACAACCTGGTGAATTTGGATCAGGGCTTTTTTCTTCTAAGGAAAGTGCAGTTTGAATGTGAGCAATTGATAAGGCCTTTGTTGCGCCGGAATATAATTTCGATATCTCCATCTATTGTTCTGTATTCCATTTTAAATCTAGAACAATACCTTGATCTTTGATCTATAAAAATTCTTGCAATTTTTAACCATTTATCCTGCTACGTGCTTTGAAAATCAAATACATACAACGAAGACACGCTGTATTTGCGTCGAAGTAAAAGCAGTAATAGCAGTTTCAAGGCAGCAATGCTTCGGAAAAGTCAGAAGGTAAGAGAAGATAACCATGACTTTCTAAAATCAATTTTTTAAAGAAAGAAGGTAGAAGGAAATCAGAACGTCCGAACCAGAAGACGGCCAGGTTTCTGTCAACAATCATTTCGCCCCGTCGCGTCGATCCGTTCGCGGCCGGGCTGCGAGTCAATTTACATTACACACACCGATTCCATCTATCGATCTTACAATGTCTTCGGAGTCGGAGTCCCATTCGTCAGCGCTGTCCGCGCGCTGATTATTCCCCGTACGTTTCTCTTTGCTCCTTTTTTTCCGCCTCCCCGAGAGCCAAAGTGGCCACTCGTACTTGAGCGTGTGCACGCTGCATCGCAAGTAGCCGGAACAAGCGATTCGATTGCTGTCGCGTGTCTCGATAATAAAGGCTAACG